>NC_082595.1:70714384-73313134 GCF_030936135.1 Gavia stellata
GATGTGTAGCCAAAAACACTTCTGAGTTTGTGCTTGATGAGAAATGTATTTAAATGATGCTTTCTCTGTTTCTGTGGTGTATAAATTCTTCCTTTGAGAACTGAAGATTTGCTGGGTTATTTCATCCACTTCTTTGGCAGGACAAGATTGCATCTATCCCTTAATTCAGAGTAGGGTACGTAGAGTTGCAAATAAGGAACTTATCTATTCCACAAAAAAATATGGATGAAAGGTAATGAACAACACAGCCAGTTTCAGTCATGCCTAAATTTGGCCCACTAAAAATATAAAATAAAAACTAGTAATACACCATTTGTTGGCTATTGTAATGGGTCAGGCTGCTTCAGATTGCTAATCCTTTACAGAACAATCTTTAATATAGACTTAGAAGAAATAGCACCAGCACAACTTTTCTGACCATCTCAACAAAAACAGGGTTCTGGAACTGTTGAGTGCTTAAGGTTAAAGTCTTTTGCACTGTATTGCTGTCTGTCTATGTTTATCCAACAACCATCCCTGAGACCAAAAAAATCCATTGCATAAATCCAAGTGACAATCTCAGTGCTAATATATCCCCCACCACCTGACTAAGTCCAGGGAGAGGACGTAGTCATAGTATTGTCTGGCTGGCAGTCCTAAAACATCACAAAAAAGTATCTTTGGATTTGGACCGCATTTATCTAGGAGATGAACAATACCCATATGTTCACCAGATGACTACAGAGCTGGGTTGATTGAGTCAAAGTTCAAGGCCACAACAAAGGAAAACTTGTTTCTTCACGACTGGCTTTGATTAGATTGCTCTTTACAAAGAAATTTTTAAAAAATGAATATTCCAAAACATGTGGGAGGATCATTGTTCCTTGTTATCTTTTTATTTATTTTTCAGATATGTTCTATTAAATTCAATTGGTTTATGGCCTATTTTCATTAAGCATTTATTTTCATTACAGTGATTCACAGTTGGAATTATAGCATATGTTGTTCTCTTAATTCAGAAGCCAGAAAACTGAAACATATACACCTACACATGCACACACAGGCAGAAAGTAAAAAAAAAAAAAAAAAAAAAAAAATTAATTAATGCACGTGCACACACATATATATACTTACTTGTGCATATATAAGTAGTGTGTGTATATAAGTAGTGATATTTAGATATATAGTAGTGATATTTAGATGTATAGATGCGTGTGTGTGTGTGTGTGTGTGTGTGTGTGTGTAAAATTCCAATTTCTTGTTCTTCATCTGTTACGTTACCTAAATTTGGAAAGGGGGGGCAAAAGGATCTCTTTTTCGCTTTTCTTTTTGCAGCTGAAATGAATGGGGCAGAGATGTTCTGCATCATAATATCCTTAAGCAAAGTGTTAACATTCTTTTATGTTCCAAAGTCTTTCTCTAAAATACTGTAAGTATTATCTATAGCAAAAATGTTAGAGACTTTTAACAATTTTCCCTTGATTAATGTGTGCTATGTACTTCATAGAAACAGTAATGATCTGGACTCTGAACTTATTTCTTTTATGTTTACATAAACGGAAATAATGAAAATAAAAATCTTCTTTATTCTTTTGTGCAGGCTACTTACACCTTCAGTTTAATGGAGCTACACTGCACCTTGAATAGTCAAGGAAAGACGAGAGGTAGGCAGGGAATAGATCCAAAATTTTTGCTGTTGATCTGCAGAGCATTACAGGCTGAGAAATAAGTTTTCCCACAGGGGTGGAAAGATGCAGCGTAGAATCTTGTGTTTCCATGGATCAAATAGCTTCTGAGGGCTGCACCTGGAGTGACTTGCTAAAGGAAAAATCTTTCCCAAAGAGAATAATAAACTTGCAGAAACTGGAAGATAGGCTTGCTGTAACCTAAACGTACACATTGCTAAGTTTGCTTAATCATTACCAAAGGTTTAATTAAATAATTGTTTTTCTTTGGAGTAGAATAATTTAATTGGTTAAAATAAGTTTTATTTGATTAAAAATAAAATTATAACCCATTATCTAATGCAAATAATCTAAAAAGTTGGCTGGAAAGGTGGTGAGAAAGCCCTCTAAGTTTGAGAAAGCCACTATGGTGACACAAAATACTCAGATGCTGTTACAAGGTCACAACACGTTGCTAGATAAGTGTCTAGGTGTCTGAGTGATGAAGGGATCAAAGTATTTGTCATTTGCAATGTTGTGCTTATGTATCTCTCTTGGTATGACAGGGACATACTCCAATTCAGTGGAGCCACAAATGTCACAGCAATGCATGATTTTCTAACACTACCACAGCAAAAACCCCACAAAGCAGTGCAGAATAAAAGCAACACAAACCAAGTGACATAAAAATCATTATTTCTTGGAACATGGGAAATTTAGTCAGGTATTAGGAATTTTTTTGTTTTATTTTTTCCCCATGAGAGCAGTAGAATCCTGTAGCAGGCTGCCCAGAGAGGTAGAGTGATCTCTGTCTTTGGCAGTATTTGGCAACCTGCTCTGAGTAGACCTGCTTTGAGCAGGGAGTTGGACTAGGTGACCTCTGGAGGCCCCTTCCAGCCCAAGCTAGTCTGTGATTCTGTGACTGCGTGATTATGATGAACCATTGGAAGGTTTTAAAACCGAACTAAAACAATGAATTCACAATCTCGCCTCTCCTGTGCTGTTCAGGTTGTTGATATACAGTGAAGGTTTTAATATTTTTATTCACAACAGTGCGATAGGCTTTGTTGCCTTCTCTAGTTAGCTGCATCCCTCTCCTGTGTTTGACTGTCACCACACTGGACCCATGCATCTTTTTGTGCTCTGGGGTCTCAGCAGACTCCTGTTTTTAAGTCTATTCATCAGTAAAGGGTTTGCCAGCTATTACTTCATGAACATAAGACCGAACATTGATCATTCCTGAAATATGCTGACTTCATTGTAAATAAATAGTTCTGTCTGCCACAGGACACATCAGATTTTCTACAATTTTTTATATATATGGCAGATAATATTTGAATACCTATATTTACTTGAAGTAACATTAATTAATCTTTTAAGGTATCTTCTAAATGAGGAAAGTAAATAAACAATAAGAATGCTGTTCAGAGTCCCTGCCAAAGAGAAAAGAAAAAAAGAATAAATGAAGCTGGAGAATTTGGAAAAGATGTGAAAGAGCACAGACACTGCGGTGAAATATCACTCCCAAAAATTCTCAACACCAACTTTCAGAAACATGTACAGCCATGCATGTATGATATATATGCATATACACAAACACACATAAATGCATGGATAAACAGTGAGCTTTATGACCATAACTGTCCTTCTGGGATGATTGGGAGTATGTAGATGACCAAATACCAAACAAATCATTAATAAGATTCCCTACTAGTTCATTTTCCTACACATTTGCTCTCCTGGAATTTTTCATTCACTTCCCAGAAAATAAGATCCACAATCTTCAGTACTGTATCTTTTCAAGTCTATCAGATTTGAAATAGCATTTCACTACTACATGAAAAAAATCTTTGGGAAGAAAAAAATATCATCAGGATGGTAAGAGGAAACTATGAGGAAAAAAAATGCCAGTGAAAACTTATTTTGGAGGCAAATCCTACTACTGACAAAATGCCCAAGCAATGAGATGCATATGATACTTATCTGTCATCCTAACACATATCATCTGTTGAGTTTCTTTGATCTAATTACACATGTTTTGCCTCATTCAGTGCTTTGGGTGTTGAGAGTTTTTCCCAATAAAGAAGGAGAAGTCCAACCTTGCAACAGGAACTTCCATGTGATATATTTATCATGTTACACCAGACTCCTAACTTTTTTATTTTTGGTATCCAACAGAGTATACAAAAATATCAGCTGAATGATAATGGAGAAATTAAAATTATGGAAATAGATTAGCCAATATCAGCATATCTATAAAGAAAAATATTGCATTATATTTTTTAACTTATTTAAAATAAAGTATTTACTAAGTCAGTTAAAATATGACTTAGAATTAGTCTTCAGCTTTGTTAAAGATATATATAATATATGAAAAAAACCTGACATCCAAAATATTTTTATATATTTTGGTCTTCTGCCACTCCAAGCAAAAAATTTCTAAAAAGTCCAGAAAGACGAGAAGCCACCTAAATCTTGTGCATCTGTACAGACACACACAAAACAACAAACTCATGGAGCATGAATAACTATCATTCATTAATGTTTCTGAAGATGACACCATATGACTACTATGAAGATGACACCATATGACTAATACACATTTGTTTTATCAAGTAGTGATAGAATTTTTAAAAATGTAAATATTTCAAAAGCTTTTTATCTTAATTGTGATTTTAATTTCTGTCGCTTTATAATAACCATAAAAGGCAGACAGTGATTTTAAATCAAAGAAAACAAAATATGATTTGAAAACTTTTGAAACAGGTATTGCCTTTAACCAGTTTATTTTCTTTTTTCTCTTCTGAAACAAAGAATTCCAGCAGTCTGAACACAATTTCCAGTTTCCTGTTTTAAATGAAGATTGCTTTCATCAAAGCTTTTCCAATATGCAAACTAATAAACCCACAATTTAAACTCAGATGCAAAGGTTATACAAGGGAGGTACTTCCAAGCCTCCTTTCTTCTATTTTCATGCCATCCATTTGAAACATCACACTTTTTTAGGAACTAGTCACCCTAGTCTTCCCTTATAGTCAATGAATCATGTCATCTGAATAAGAGATTCTTTCCATCTATTACTTTAGAGAAACAGTTTCGGGAATGTTAGTTTAAGCCTAGCCCCAAGGTGGGTATCACCTAATAGGAGGACTTCTGTATATATTTATATGTCCTAGGTCCTCCTTAGAGTTGATGGAGAGAAGTAAAAAGGTTCAGCATACTGCAGCATGGGAAATAAATTGCCATGTCTTTAGCTGAAGGTCCTGTAAAGGCTGGCAGGTAGAAGCTTCAAAACCCAACCACTTGCATTGTAATTCTAATAAAAAAATATAGAGAGTAAGTGCAAGGTAAGACTAGAGTGCAAAATCATTTTGCAGTAATATGTCCTTTCTTTCCTTGCATTCTGCTTAATTATTATGAATGATATGTTTGACTTATCAAAAGCTTGGGATGATGTTCCCATAATTTACTTTCAATTCTTATGTTAAACTTATAAGTCTTCTTAGCTTCAGTATGTGTTTTATAATTGAAACATACTTTTGATATTTTTGTTATTATTAAAGACATATTTACGAGCATATTTTAATTATTATAAGTTGAATAGAAGTTTGAGAGATAATTCTGTCAATCTGATTGTCTAACAATAGGGCAATAATTTTTCAGACATATTCTGTACATACCAATTAAATTCTATAGTTCAAAAAGAAAAATCCATATGCATATTTTATTTTATTTTTCCAATTTTCAGTTCTTAATGACCTCAGGACAGGATATTTTGAGGGGATTAATGATCTGCTAGAAGATGTTCATTGCCTAAGGTATAGAGATTTAAGCTAGTCATTAATACTGAGGAAATATTTTGTACTTCGATCATTGCTGTCAAGTTTCTTAATGTATTCAGACTTTAAATAAGCTCTTAAAGACTGTGATAAAGCAAATTTCAAACTTAAAGCATCTGACAAGATTCACATTAAAACAACCTCTTAGGAAAAAACAAATCTTCTTTAGAATATGTCTCTCTAGCCCCTTATCTATTTTTTTTCTTTTCTATCTGACCTAGTTTTCTTCTGCACTTGTCCTCTGATGTCCTTCAGTAATCAGGCTGTACATCTATCTAAAGCCTATGAGCAAAGTTTTTGGCCTTTGGCTGAAAAACTTTAAATAGCAGTATTGTCATATAGGCCACTGAAAGACACATAGGCATTCATGTGAACTGAACAAGTCTCTTCATATATATATACACCTATATATATACACACACATTAGTGTACATAAGTGCATGAAAATACACAAGCACACACATCTAACTTTTTGCTGAGACTGCTGACACAGCATAAAATATTCAGACTAGGGTTTTATGAAGGGTAAAGAACAGAAAATCTTACTTTGTAGCTCTGATTTGCATTAAACTGCCTGTGATAACTTTACAAGAAAATGTAAATTGAATAAAAAAATTGGTTTTCACTAAGGTTTTCTTGTCATGCTAAGTAAAACAAATGGACTATAAGAATTTGCCATTTAGTTTCCTCCTCCCTTTGAAAAAATCCAAACATGGTGACGAGCCTTTTTAAATACATGATTTAATTTGGAACTTTTTGTCTACATAAAATCAAGCTTTGTGTTCTACCTGCTTGGTTTATTTGGTTTTCAAAGGCACGGCCAGATTTTTACACATGCCGTTGCGGGAGCACCTCTTTTGGATAGAATACACTCCAATACAAGACAATAGCTGCATTGTCATCCTCGTTATTGAATTTCTGCAGCAGAAAGTGAGCCTACCTTTCCTTTACAGCTAGGACTCCATCAAAGCCCAGCTGGTGGAGAAGCCTCTGACTCAGATCAGGCCTGGGGTGCCCCGATACAGCCTCTTCCTTCTCCAGTTTATAGTCTGTCCTGGTGCCTTTCAGCACATCAGTCTCACCTCTTCTTAAAGCAGGAAGACATCATAACATCCTGACTTAATAGTTTGCTAGAGTCTAAGGCAGTGGAAGTTTAATTTTTACTGAAGTCTATCACTGGCCAGCTATCCTGTCTGATATTAAAATTGCTCACATGCATTTTAGATCAACTACATTGGACAGTTTTCTTGATAGGATCCAGTTAGATAAGCCTAGCACCTTTTCCAGACACTTTCAAGTCATGCCCAAAGCACCAAATTTAATCTGCATGTGTAATCATGAGAACAGCAGCATTATGGTCATAATCATAATCTGTTGAATGAGAAAATACCAATCAGCTTGAAGGCTGCTAGTGGCCACCCTGCTGATTCAATTGTCTAATTCAGGGAGACAAGTAAGGAGGACAAAAAGTGGATCACAGTCTGGGATTTATTTAAGTGCTTTATTAATTTAATGAACTTTCTTTGTCAGCTTTATTAAATCTTTGCTGATCTTTCAAGCTCATGAGGTTTAAATATATATAGCCTATGCTAAATTTATACTATTGTTACCAGTGTATGGCAGTTTTAAAGTGCTTACCCAACTGCTAAGCTGAAGTTTGTCCTGCTGTTAAATGTACCTGGAAAAATGACAGTATGTGTCTTCATAGTTGTGTCTTAGGGCTTACCTGGATGTGCTGAGCTCACAAGTAGGAATATATTTAATATTTTGTTCCTAAGTTAAATTATTGCAATTCATCTTGAAATTTGAAGGCAAGCTGAGTTGACTCTTTCCTCAGCATCGCCATGAGTAACACATTTTCTGCTTGTCACCTTCTGCACTCCAGTATCTTCATATCACTCTTTGAAAGTACCTTTGAAACCATCTTTAAGGTACTTTCTTAGAAAGTAGGACTTGGCAATTCAAGTCATGATTTGTGAGTCAGAACTATCTTTCTTGAAATGTGTCAGGTATAGAGTACTAACAAGGTTAAAAAAAAAGACTTGTTTACTTTCAGAGTAAGTAGACATTTATAGTACTGAATGCACATCAGGAACACATCTGTGTTTAAAAATACTATATATACATCTGTCAGAGAGCTTGTTTATGTAGGTAAACCATAAAGCCTACTCTGAGATAGAAAGTTCTTCACACCAAAAGCAGTAGTTCCCCAAAAGTCATATATATGCAAATACAGACACCCCACTTATAGCACGGGGATTTAATGCCTTCTTTCTGAATTAAACTAATGTCCCCAACGGATTTCAAAGGAAATTAAGAGAATTCAGAAAACTATGTGCTTATCATAGAATAAGAATGATGATTACAAAGCAAACAGAAATTTAGGTAAATTTCCTAGCCTTTTTGGTCACAAATAGATTTTGAGAGACAGTATTTTTTTCTTCTTTATATGGAATTTGATATATTCAGATATTATTTATAAAGTGGATTGGTACAGCCTATTTAGATGCCAGATAGAGACCGAATTTCAATACAGTCTTTTTCATGTTCAGTACTGTGGCTTCTTTGATGTTTAGAGCTTTTTTTTTTTTTTTTTTTTTTTTTATTTAAACCACCATATAGTGGTTAAATGGGTAGTTTGATTCAAGTCATGAGGTACGTCACTGGGCAGCATACTGAAACACTGACTCAGTTTACCAACATATGAAAATGGTGAGTCAATCTATTCCATAGAGGATCCAGAAAAGGCAAATACTTCCCAATATAATGATGAATGCTGTCTGATCTGATAATTCACCAGAAAATCTTCCACCTGTTTTTTAAGATGGTGTATTTCAGTGAGCATTGTTTCCTGTGTTACGAAGGTATTCTGCTGCTGTTGGTTTTCTCTGTGTGCATGTGTTATTCATGTTTCGTTCTAACCAAACTGGATGTTAACATAGCACACGTACCTGAAGCCTGCCAGTCACTGTCAGAAAATAGGATGATCAAGTAACAGTAATGGAAGAAACAGCAGATGTGAATGAACCCAATATCCCTCACTTTTTGATCCAGTTTTAAATACTCTCAGCTGTGTGAATTTGAGGGAAATATGGAAGCAGGACTAGAATTTGCTTTTGCTGCCAAAGTCACTGCTTAGTGGTTGTGGTGGTCGTGATGATGATAGCAGGCCCAGAAGCAATGTTTTGAATATGTATGCCCCCTCCGCATCACAGAATCAAAGACAGGTCTGTGTGCTGTGAGTGAAAGATATGCAGTTGATTTAGCTCCTTGCAAGATTATTTGTTTCTCTGAAGGCATTCCTTGCTTTGATCAATAAGTTACCATAAATAAAAAAACATAGCAATTGCATAAAAGAGCCTTTTTCTTGGGAAGGAATAATGTAACCTAAAAACTCAGCAAGCCCATAATCTCTACAATGTGGTATGGCTCCAGATCAAGGGCAATCCTTCCTGCTATTTCCTGGTGTATAGTGTATAGATAGTGTGGTTGGATGATTTGTGAGATGTTTTGTCTTCTAGAAACAGCCTGCATAGTAAAGTTTTGGTTGGAGGTTTTTTTTCCCGAAGTGTAATCTCTTGCTTTAGCGTAACGACAGTTCCAGTGTTCAAAGTCAATTATTTACTATTGGATAAATAAAATGTTGCATTCAAGGCAGAAAAAGTATATTTTTTTCCTAATTTATATAAAAAGAGTTTAAAGGATCTGTCCAAGAACAGTTAAAATAAATGACAACAGATTGTTAAAGTGTTTGGAACCATACAAGATGGGAAGTAGAGATGACCTCTTTCCTCACTACTGCCTTAAGTAAAACACAGATAAATAAGAAACTGTCTCACATATCTTGGAATTATGCAGAAGTAGATTTTCCCACCATTGTCCATACTATCTTTCCTTTACTGGAAACAGTCCAATTTTATCTCATGGTTATAATCCTTCTGTGCACACAGCACACCAGACATGAATGCAGCAACTTGAAGAATGTAAAAATGTGTATTTTAGTTTGTAGGGCTTTGTTCACCGAACTGATGTAAGAGACTGGATATTTTTTAACAGTTATATGTGATAAAGTGTCTCAGAGTAGCACGTCCCATGGCCACCTTACAGAAAAGCAAAAACACTTGGACTTTTCTGCCTCCCAGCCACAATTAAGACACTCACTTCCTAGGATGCTTGCTTCTTCTCTGCAACCTGCAAGGATCTCTTGCATCCTCTTGGAGTCAGGGAAATAAATTTGAACCTGTAGTCATTAGGGCAGAAGGGTCTTAAGGTACTGAAGGGGAGAGCTCAAACAAGAATTAGATCTTGTTCTCCATTGTTTTTTGACATTTGAGAAATCATTTAAGGACTTCCCCCACATTTTATAGAATGAAGAAAACACTAATTAAAATGCATATAGTTATAGATTGGGTTGGCTTGCAGCAGGACAGGACTTACATAAGCAAAAAGAAAGTAAGTTGGAAGGAGAAGAATAATTCACTATTTACATAGCAACCACCTTAGTCTCCTATGGCACCAAGTAGTACAAGTTCTACAGGATGTGATCCATTATGTAGAATAGAAATATTATTTCATCTTTCAAGAGAGTTCCTCCCAAATAGCTAAACTTTCTGGAATTATCAAACCACACTGTCTGTACACAGGAAAGTGACAGAAATAATTGTTCAGCCACAGCATAGAGGACACCATGCATCATCCTTCAGATGTGAGAATTCCCATTACATAAGATATATATAACATCTGGAAAGTGTTATATAATACTTAAATTCTATTTATGAATTTTTTTGTCACAGGTGATACAAATATCCTGTAGGGGAAATAAATCTTTCCATTTATTTCTTGCATTTATTTCCAAATATGCGCAGTAGGTGAGATAAATTTGTTAATTAAGGGTTATTGCAACATCATTGGCGTTAGGCTCTCCAGGTACAGTGAACCAATGGCACTTCTGTCTTAGGTTACCTTCACCTGAAGCAAATGAACAAAGAAACAAATGTAAAATTTTTTTATGAGTGAGATAAGGTCATGTATCTTTCAATGTGAAATACAGAATATTCTGAATAGTTTAGGATTAGATTACATTACTGCTGCGGTTGTTTGATAGGCATTGCCTTAGTCCTCCAACAATTTTAGTTATAATTCCATTGAGATTAATGGTTATTCCCCTTCATTTCATAATATCTGAAGATTGGAAACAACTTGTTTTAATATAATTAAATTCCTTCAACGTATTCTGTCAGTAGTTAGCCTTTGCAAACCAACATAATCACACACTTGAAGAGACAAGCACCTTGATTAAAGATGTAGATTGTTCTTGAATTGCCACTTGAGATATGTTAAAGAAAGATAACTAAAACAGTCCTTAACTGCATGACTTCTACCACAGAAATTTAAATTGCTGAGAAACAGATGAATAATTAGAATATTAGGCTATTCAAATGAGACAAAAAGTTACAATAAATATGAACTTCTTATTCCTGAAAATAGTTTAGATATTGATTATTCCATTATACTTTATAAACATTCATTTTTCAGAGTTTAATTAAAAGTCTAAATTCACATGGTTTGTTTAAATCCATCAAGTAGAACAGCACACAAGTACACTATGGTTCCTATAATCAGTTAGTTTAATCTGTTAATATCTTGAAAATAAATGGGAACCAGGAATTATTTGCAACAACTTTGTTAGGACATCCCCTTTAAAAAAAAGGTGTCAAAAAATTCAGTGTGCTTTTTACTTTTCTTTGCAGAGAAGGCAAATTTTCTACATGTATGCTAAACTAAATGGGGCTTTCTATTTGCAGGAATTTCTGGAAATCATTTCATTGCTGTCAGAAATCAAAAATCAGCAAGTTATATTCTGGGATATTATTTGAACTAACTAATCCATTCTGAAAGGAAATCCTAAACCTCCAGCACTTCTCTTTTCAGAATAAAAATGTTACAATTTGGTACTTCTTAAAAAGAAGGAAGAGAAATGGGAGGTGGGGAGGAAAGAGAATTGGTAGCTGCCACAGAATTGTCTTGTGAAGCAAAGGTCTAGAAACAAGCAGCTGAGCACATAGAGACTGGTTGATAAAACAATTTAGAAAAACAACTATTTCAGCAAAACAGTAGAAGAAAAGCTGACTGCATACATTGAGGCTAATGAAGGGAAGCAGAAAGCAGAGACTGCTGCTAAACTTAAGGATTTACCAGTAGAAGACCAGATAGGTGACACCTGAAACAACAGAGCTTTCAAAGCCACTAGCAGAAGCTGAAAGGACTCTGGAAGCTTATTCGTTGTCCTTTCTATCATCTCCCAAGTGCCAAAGAATTCTCTGACTAACTTACCATCTGTATTTTACTTTTTCCTCAAAAATACTTTTGTTTCTCAGATAGAGCTTGCTATCCTGCTATAATTATCCTTAGCAAAGGGACAATCATGCCCTTTTTTCTTTTCTTTATTCATAATGCACATACAAAAAGGAAAACATTTATGTCAGAAAAAAAATGCAATACAAAACAAATAAAAAATAGCTATTATTTCGTGCAAATATTTTAGACTTCCTTTTTTTTTTTTTCCTTCCCACTTTGGCAGCTGCTTTTTGTACTTTTTTAAAATTGGGATAAAATAATTTCTTGGATCTCAAAGTCCATGTCTTTAGGCTACTGTTTTGGAATACAAATAGTAAGTGTCTTATGTTTCTCTCTTTACCTTATACATGAAAGTACATCTATGAAAATTCTAAGTGTATTCCTAGGAAAATTTGCATGTGCATTTAAGGAAGAAAATGCAATCAAGGGAGCTTTAAACTAGACTCAAAGGGGGACGGGGAGGTAACTGGGCTTGCCGGAGAGGCGCCTGGGTGTAGTAGCTCAGCACTTGTGGGGCAGTATTTTTGAGAGCCAGGAGGCCTGTCACCTCCCAAGGGCGAAAACTACACGCTCAACTCCCTCTCGGAAATGCTTATACACCAATGCACACAGCACGGGGAATAAACAGGAAGAATTACAGGTCTGTGTGCGGTCGCAGGGCCATGATCTCATTGCAGTTACTGAGACATGGTGGGATAGCTCACGTGACTGGAACGCTGTCATGGATGGCTATGTTCTTTTTAGGACAGATAGGCCAGCAAGGCGAGGTGGTGGAGGTGCTCTTTATGTGAGAGAGCAACTGGAATGTATCACGTTCTCCCTGGGGGTGGATGAAGAGCAAGTTGAGAGCTTGTGTGTAAGGATTAAGGGGCAGGCTAATATGAGAGACACTGTTGTGCGTGTTTATTACAGGCCACGCGATTAGGATGGGGAAGCTGCTGAGGCCTTCTACAAGCAGCTGAGAGTTGCCTCACAATCAGAGGCCTTGGTTCTCATGGGGGACTTCAATCACCCTGATATCTGCTGGGAAGTCTACACAGCCAGGCATGTAGAGTCCAGAAGGTTCCTCCAGTGTATTGATGATAACTTTGTGAGTCAGGTGGTGGAGGAACCAACAAGGAAAGGTGTACTACTGGACCTAGTATTGACAAACAAAGAGGGACTGGTGGAGGACATTAAGGTTGGGGGCAGCCTTGGCTGTAGCGATCATGAGAAGGTAGAGTTTAGGATCATGTGCAGTATGCACAAAACGACAGGTAGTATTGCAACCTTGGACTTCAGGAGGGCTAACTTTGATCTCCTCAAGAAACTGCTTAAAGAAATCCCATGGGTTAGGGCTCTAGAGGGTAGGGGGGCTCAAGAGACCTGGCTAATATTCAAGTCCCACTTCCTCCAAGCTCAGGATCAGTGTATCCCTAAGAGCAAGAAATCAGGGAAGGGAAGCAGGAGACCTGCATGGTTGAGCAGGGAGCTTCTGAAAAACCTCAAGTGGAAGAAGGAAGTTTACAGTACGTGGAAGAAGGGACTGACCACTTGGTAAGATTACAAGAATGCTGTCAGATTATGCAGGGATGAAAGCCAAGGCCTGCTTGGAATTAAACCTGGCAAGGGATGTCAAGGTCAACAGGAAGGGTTTCTTCTAGTAGATTGCAGGCAAAAGGAAAAGTAGCAAAAATGCAGGCCCACTGTTTCATGAGACAGGTGCCATGGTGACAGATGATGCAGAGAAGTCAGAGTTACTTCAGTCTTTACTGCGCCGGCCAGCCCTCAGGAGTGCCAGACGTTGGAAGTAACAGAGAAAGTCTGAAGGAAGGGTTTCCCTTGGTTGAGGAAGATCGAGTTAGAGACCAACTAAGTAAACTGGACATCCACAAGTCCACGGGTCTTGATGGGATGCACCCGCGAGTGCTGAGGAAGCTGGCAGAAGTCATTGCTGGACCACTCTCCATCATCTTTGAAAGGTCCTGGAGAACAGGCGAAGTGCCTGAGGACTGGAGGAAAGGCAATACCACTCCAGTCTTCAAAAAGGGCTAGAAGGAAGACCCAGGAAACTACAGGCCAGTCAGCCTCACCTCAATCCCTGGAAAGATGATGGAACAGCTAGTTCTGGGTGTCATGTCAAAGCATCTGGAGGAAAAGATGGTGATCAGAAGTAGTCAACATGGATTCACCAAGGGGAAGTCATGTCTGACCTATCTGAGAGCCTTCTACAAAGGCATGACTGGATTGATAGATGAAGGGAGGGCAGTGGATGTTGTCTACCTTGACTTCAGCAAGGCTTTTGACACTGTCCCCCACATCATCCTCATAGGCAAGCTTAGGAAGTGTGGGTTAGATGAATGGACAGTGGGGTGGATTGAAAAGTGGCTGATAGATAGAGCTCAGAGGGTTGTGATTAGTGGCACAGAGTCTAGTTGGAGGTCTGTAACAAGTGGTGTTCCCCAGGGGTCAGTACTGGGTCCCGTCCTGTTCAATATACTCATCAATGGCCTGGATGAAGGGATAGAGCATGCCCTCAGCAAGTTTGCTGATGACACAAAACTGGGAGGAGTGGCGGAAACACCGGAAGGCTGTGCTGCCATTCAGCGTGACCTGGCCAGGCTAGAGAGTTGGGCAGAGAGGAACCTTATGAAATTCCACAAAGGCAAGTGTAGGGTACTGCACCTGGGGCAGAATAACCCCATATATCTGTACAGGTTAGGGGCTGACCTGCTGGAGAGCAGCTCTGTGGAAAGGGACCTGGGAGTCCTGGTGGACAACAGGATGACCATGAGCCAGCAGTGTGCCCTTGTGGCCAAGGAGGCCACTGGCATCCTGGGGTGCATCAAGAAGAGTGTGGCTAACAGGTCGAGGGAGGTTATCCTCCCCCTCTACTCTGCCCTGGTGAGGCCACATCTGGAGTTCTGTGTCCAGTTCTGGGCTCCCCAGTTCAAGAAGGACAGGGAACTGCTGGACAGGGTACAGCAAAGGGCTATGAGGATGATTAGGGGACTGGTACACCTCTCTTATGAGGAAAGGCTGAGGGACTTGGGTCTTTTTAGTCTGGAGAGGAGAAGACCGAGGGGGGATCTTATTAATGCTTCTAAATACTTAAGGGGTGGGTGCCAGGAGGATGGGGCCAGTCTTTTTTCAGTGGTGCCCAGTGACAGGATGAGAGGTAACAGGCACAAACTTGATCACAGGAAGTTCCATCTAAAGGTGAGGAGGAACTTCTTTACTTTGAGGGTGGTAGAGCACTGGAAGAAGCTGCCCAGAGAGGTTGTGGAGTCTCCTTCTCTGGAGGTACTCAAAACTCGCCTGGACGCATTCCTGTGCAACCTGCTCTGGGTGAACCTGATCTGGCGGGGGCTTGGACTAGATGATCCCCAGAGGTCCCTTCCAACCCCTATCATTCTGTGATTCTGTGATTCTGTGAAGCTTGCCTGAAAATACAAGAAAAAAATACAATCAAAATCTCTTGGTCCATTTGGAAAGTTAAAAATATTTCTGTAAATCTTTTTTGCTTAATCAGTTATTGAGATAGTTATTAATTTGTTTATACCAATGTGGAAGTGTTCAGTAAATGAAAAACATCTGTAATTTATAACATTATGAAATACTTTGGGTTTTAGACCTTCTTAGCCACTAGACTGGTCATCTGGCATATGGTAATAAGTAAGGTGAAAAATAAGTTAAATATTTGGATATTGAAGGCAGTTTATAAGGAAGAAACATCCCTTTCATTTTGGTTGCTATTTTGTTGTTATTTTCTTGTTTTTGTTCTGTTTTGTTTTTCTTTGCTTTGATTGAAGTCAGACTAATTAAATTAGAATATATTATTTTTTAATTTGGAATATTTTTTCAGGAATTAATTTTTTTTCTTGATTTCTTTCTGGAAGGAATGAAATAGTCTTCCATGTTTTTGTGACTCAGTAATAAGAGTAAAAGCTCAGTCTGATGATGGCTTAATGCAACACACTGGAGGAATAAACAGTTGATAAATGCAGTGATTTGATCGCACTTAATTTTGGTGAAGTTATCAACTTTTACCAATATCCCATTCACCTCCAAGCAACACTCACAGTAGTCTTCCATTTTTTTTTCTTTGGACAACTATTTCCTCAGTTTTTCAACAAAGTAGTTGCAGTGGGAGATCTACCATCTATGGAGAAATTCAAAGTGATTCACCCAGATGAATAGAAGCTATTATTTTATGCTTGATAATGACCTTGTTTAATTACAACTGAAAGCACAACCTGAATTCACAGAGCAAGCTGGTGAAAAAGCAAAGTATCAGCTGTCTACCACACCACCTGGTATCCTAAATCCTTCTAAGGCAGTTCTTTAATCTGGGGAATAGTAGAGAGTAAGTGTTTGCTGCTTTGGCTCCCAATATCCTTCTATCCAGAAACAGCCAAGTGTGTCATTTCTTATAATATTGAATTTCCCTGTGGTACTTGGTGCAGCAAAACATCTAATGCTGCTGTCCTGCTTTCAAGAGATGACAAGGACAAATTAACGTGCCCTTCCAGTCAAGCTGAACTCAGATAGCTGTTGCCAAGGAAATGTCCCCTCGTCCCCGTCCCCCCCCCAGGTCCCCAGAACCTGCACATGCAGAGGAGGATGGGGTTCAGTCGCACTTCCCACCTAGTCCAAAGCCATAGAAAGCTGACGGGGGAAATGGCGAATGCCAGCAGGCAAGACGGAGCTTTGTACATCCATTACGTTAAGCGTAAATAGCACCACCTTGTGTTCTCAGTCCTACCATTTATAGGACTGTCCTACTGTAAATCATTCCTATACACTCTTTTCTGTAGTAATTAAAACAACACTCTTTGCTGTGCCCCAGGTCAATATAATTTGTTTTATTCACAGCCTAAGTCATTTGCCTCCCTGCAGCACACTGCTATATTATGTCTACCCAGCAGTGTTGAGGGAGCAAGTAGAGTACATTTCAAGGTGTACATAAATCCAGTTCAGGTTATTTCAAATGAAATAATAAGGTAAGTGCTATGTACTTGACTCCCGTAGGGAAAACTCATAGGAAGATAAAGAAGGATTCAGGAAAATCAAAGCTTTGCTTCAGATTCCTTCATTTAAAAAAAGTGAGAGGGAAATACAAAGACAGAGGATAAAGAACTGGGCCCTCTGGAAATGTTATAAAGGACAGAGCCATGGCCACCATGGGAATACCAACCCTTGTTTTGAAGGTAGGTACCGATATCATACCCTTCTCTTCAAGTTGATTTAAGTCACAAAGTCCAGTTATTAGCATTGACACTTCTGAAAATCAGAAGAAATTTTTAAAGAACTCTAAAAAGACCTATCTTAGAAAACAAACATTACAGAAAAAGCCACAAGCCATCTAGTCCAGTTCATCTAGAGAAGGATAAGAATAGGGCAAGTATATGTAATGGTAATATCCTCCAAGCTTCTGACAATTTTCCATTTAGAGGGTTTACTTTGTATGTTATGGTTCATCTATTTAGTAATATTGAGATCACAGATCTTCCAAATATTCCAAGTAGTTTACAGAACTTCCTGTGGCAATGAACTCCATCTCTTGGTTTTGGACTTTGGTCTTTCACTGGTTTAATTTGATGGTCACTTGCTCTTATAGTGGAAAAGGCAGCAAGCAGTCACTACCTATCATCAACCTTCATGCCACTGATGATTTCTGTAGAATTCCTAGTGACCTCTTTCCCAAGCTGAAAAGTCCCAGCCTATCTAATCAGCCACCATAAAGAAGCTGTCATTAAGGACCTTTGATCATCTTTGTTGATCATGAATTTATACAGGTGTATAGTAATCTTTTATGCTTTTTTCTCTGTTCCTTTCACAACAATTCATAACATTTGGTTTGATTTTTTGAATGCTGCCAAGCACTGAGCTATTTTCATGCAGTCATTTGTCATTACTCCACAAACTATGTGTTTATCAGCATAAAGTTCATTATTTTATATAAGAAAATAGGGCTGTTTCTCCCCACATCTATAACTTTACATATATTTGCACTGAATTCCATCTGCCATTTTATTGCCAAGTCATTCAGTCTGCTAAAGTCCTTTTGAAATTTTTCACAGGTGTCTCTCAACCCTAGTACCTTGAGGAACCTTTTTCAATCAGATTTAATTTGGGTAAAATAAGATAAGTTTTCATGGGAACTTTTAAGCAATGGAGTTTAGAGCTGAGTGGACACTGAAGACGGTAGGGAAGCCAAGAACTAAATACAAATGCGATCTGTTGTGGTCATAAGCCACAGAAACTGGTGCAAAAGACAGTCTTGGGAACTGAGAAGATAGGGCTTGTACCTTTTGTTTGATTCATTCTGTGTTCCAAGAAACTGGACTCTTCAGTTATCAAAGTATTTAACTGGTGCTCTGTATCCTGGGAATGACTTGTTAGACTATAGTCCGAATATTGGACAAGAGCTTAGTGACAGCGCTGCAATGGATTTGTGTGTTTTGTCTCAGGAAGACCAAGAACCAAGAACCTAACCTTTGGTTAGCAAGAAGCAAAAAGGATATATCCATCTCTAGCATGAGAGCCATTCTGAGAAAAAGAAAAAAAATAGATGGTAATAATTTGCTCAAGACTAGATGTATTCTGAGTATTACTCAAATTCTCCCAGTGGTTTCATCTGAGCTATTTTGCAGTAAAATACTGCCCCCTGATAATATATTCTGTGAACAGAATCCCATGATTACAAGTATTGGAAGAGGTTTCTGGATTATTCAATATAATCTACCATTTTTGCAGTACTGAACTGTTTTATTTTCCTACTTTCAATCTTTGAATAGTCTTCGTAACCCTGCTAAATTGTGAGCAGGATAATGATAGTTTATAAAATAATTTACTTTACGATAAACTAGTATATTCCCTGTTGTTTCTTTATGAAGAATAAGACATCTAAGGAAGTAATTAAACAGATGTTTATTGACATGAGTTTTATCACTTTGGAGAAATGTAAATAATGAGGTTTAACTCAGGAGAGGATTCCCTAATAGTAATAGAGGGAGATTAAGTTACATATCTAGATAAATAGGGCCCTAGAAGCTTTATGAGCAAATGTTTCGTTGTACTTCCACAGCCTGCATTTATTTAGTGAAAAGATTTCTGTGCTAAAGTGACACTATCACTTCACTGCCTTGGAAAAATAATGGAAAACAACCATAACTAACATCAAGAAAACATTCCTCCTCAGGCAGCATAGAGAGAATTACCTGTCACATGTGAGTCACTATTTCCCATATCTTTTCAAACAGTGCCTCTTTGTTATTTGCTAATTGGAAGAACAATAGTGGGCATACAACATATTCTGAGAAAGACAATGAAACCACTGGATTCTGATTGTTCTATTAAAAATGTAGCAATTCATCGTTTAGCATCATTAGTGGCTGATAACTGGGACTGTGTCTATAATACCCGTTTGAGGTTTTATTGTGTTTCAGTCAACATAAAGCATAGGTTAACTGTAATAGCTGTCTGTATTAAAATTTAGATACTGCCTGTTGAAAACGGGTAGTAATTTGGTGATTATTCATATTTTTAAACATTCTGCATTACACTAATTTATTATGCAAAATTAAATTAGAGTGCATGGAGCATATGGATTTTTTTTGCTTTTTTTATACTATTTGTGGCAGTGATGAATGGCAGATAATTTGTAACATAATTAAAATGACTTTTATTATTCTGTTTACTAGTTTCTTCTTTCTGCAGTCTCTTGTAATTTTGTCACATGATTAGCAACAAATTTTGCACAGCAGCACCTTCTAATAAAACGCAGCATGGACAATTTTCCACACAGATTCAATCTCCGTCTATATTCCACTAATCCCTTGATTGTTCCTGGGGAAAATAATCAGATCCCTGTTGTGTTCCTGATGCACTGAGCATTCGTAAAGACAATAACAAGACTCAGTACATCCAGAGACTCAGGATATGCATCTGCTCTTTGGCCTAAATGAAAAGGGCCAAACAAGGAGCCTGAAGCTTTGTCATGATTAATACAGCTTAATTTGTAGATTGTATCTACTTGCAGTGGAAATATGGTGTTGTGGTGGGTCAACCTTGCCTGGCTGCCAGGTGCCCACCCAGCCGCTCTCTCACTCACCCCGTCAGCAGGACAGGGGGAGAAAATAAGATGAAAAATCTTACGGGTAGAGACAAGGACAGGGAGATCGCTCACCAATTACCATCACAGGCAGTACAGTCTTGACTTGGGGAAGACTAATTTAATTTATTGCCCACTAATAACATAGTAAGATAGTAAGAAATAAAAACAAAACTGAAAATACTTTCCCTTCTTCCCAGGCTCAACTTCACTCTTGATTCTTTTACCTCCTCCCCCCTGAGTGGTGCAGGAGGACACGGAATAGGGGTTGTGGTCAATTCTTAATGCTTAGTCTCTGCTGCTCCTTCTTCCTCACGCTGTTCTCCTGCTCCAATGTGGGTCCTTCCCACAGGTTGCAGTTCTTCAAGAACTGGTCCAGCATGGGTCCTCTTCACAGGGTACAGTCCTCCAGGAATGGACTGCGCCAGTGTGGGTCCCCCACGGGTTCCTGCCAGAAAGTCCACTCCAGCATGGGCTCTCCAAGGGCTGCAGTTTTCTTGAGGTTTCTCCAGGTCATATCCACCTGCTCCGGCACGGGGTCCTCCATGGGCTGTGGTGTGGATATCTGTTCCACTATGGTCCTCCATGGGCTGCAGGGGAACAACCTGCTTCACCATGGTCTTCTCCTTGGGCTGCAGGAGAATCTCAGCTCCGGCTTCTGGAGCACCTCCTCCCCCTCCTTCTTCTCTGACCTTGGTGTCTGCAGGACGATTTCACTCACATTTTCTCACTCATATCTCAGAGTTGTTGTACAGTGTTTTTTATCCTTTCTTAAATATGTTATCACAGAGACACCACCTGTGTCACTGATTGGCTCAGCTTTGGGCAGTGGTGGGTCCTTTTTGGAGCCATCTGTAACTGGTTCTGTTCAACATGGGCGCAGCTCCTGGTCTCTTCTCCCAGAGGCCATCCCTGCAGCTCCTGTGCTACCAAAATCTTGCAATGGAAACCCAATACAGGCGTTAAACTAACCAGCCAGCCAGGAGACTTTTCAGTTGAAAAGACACCAATGCCTTTTCACAGGCTGCTCACTTGACAGTCACTGGGACCCAGCTGACCTCTCAGCAGATATAGCTTAATAAAGCGCTGGGGCAATGCTGAGTTCTTTATGAATTCCTAATAATACACAACGCTGGTATAGAAGCTCTACCCACGTTTAGATGGTTTAGTACAGTTCAAGTTTGTTGTTACCTGTAGTTGTCATCATAGAAAACAAGAACTTGACTAGGCATCTCCCATCTGCTTTGGCTGTCAGATCAAACCAGATTATAGGGATTTATCTGCTCACCTGGGAATAGCTACAGGCAGGAGTCCACAGCAAGGTGCACAGTCCTTGGTCTTGCTCTGAAATTAAATACCTGAACTGTCCCATTTCTGTGACTGTCATGGAGATGAGCATAGCCTTAAATTTAAACATATACTTTCAGACGCTTCTGAGCTGGATTTTACAGAGTAGTAATTTCAGATTGTATTGATCTAAAAATATGGAGTTCCAGTGGATCAGAGTTTCATTTATCTTAAACTTCCTTGTTACTGTACAATCTACATGGGGAAATAGAAGGAAAAGGGATTTAAAGCATTTGTAAATTATATTTGTACATGTTTAAAGGTCTTTTACATTGCTAGCCTGATAGAAACAGACCTTATTGTAAACAAGATTCTGCTTTGCTGTATTTTTCATCTTACATAGAAAAATAGCTACAGGGTAGGTTTTGAAAAGCTTTTAGGGACGGATTCTTTCTGCTCTTGCTGATGGTAGAACTCCCATTGACATCAATAAAAAACAGATTAGGCCAGTGCAGAAGAGTTTTGAAAATGCTTTCTAAATGCTACAATATGCTATTTTGCATTTAATTAAACAAATGAGTCCCTTAAAATTCTTAAATCTGGAATACCAGCTTCCCTTAGGGGAAAAGGAGAAAAGACTATTACATGCTTTCTGTAGTCAGAGGACAGCAGAAACATGGATCAAGTGAAGAATTGACAAGCAATCATTGAGTTGTTAGGAAGGCAAAATTTTCATTGATGTCAGCAAGCTTTTCTGCTTGAGGATAAGACGGACATCTATAGCTTGATTCAAGACCGCTTAAAATCATTACAGATATTTCAGTAGTTGCAGCAGGTGTTAATGAGGCCAACTGTGAATCTAAACTTTATATAACTGACTCTTACCTCCTGGAATGACCATTTGTATTCAGTATTTTGGGAGGTATGAAGGCTAAGTAATTTGGCACCTGATCTTAAACATCAGCTAAACCTTACACAGCTGTCTCCTGCCCATGCCCACTCTGTGTGTATAATTAGGAATAGATTTAATGTTTCTTTTGCAATGCAACACCACAGTCTCTCTTACTCCATTACCAGTCCCATGTTGTCAATAATTCAAAGAAGTTCACAGAAGGATTGAAAGATTTAAGCACTACATTTTAAGTACTGTTTACCCTTGTGCCCCTTTGCTTCTCCATCCCTGGATCCTGTACTCACAAGGATCCCATTAGTCAGCATCTCCCCTGGCATCAGTATAGCAGTAAAACTTAAATTCTATTGTGGGTAACTTCACATACCAGACACATCCCTTGATACATGATGCTATTTCATTGTCTTCTTCACCAAAAAGAAAGCATTCTGACATTAGCCCTCTTTCTGATCTGTTCATAGCATAAAAAGAACAATATCCCTAAGGAAAAGCTCTATCATCTGCCATGAGGCACTTCACTCTGAATGTTGAAATTTGAAACATAAAATCTATTTTATTTTACTACCTATCTTCAGAAATTAGCAGTTTCCTCTTTCTCTTTTAAATGTTGCAAATGGTACAGACATAAAAAAGATTTATGTATTACAGATTTACATGATTCTGTTAAAGATATTTTGCATATAGCTGCTTGTTAAATTAAAAGTAAATTGCACAGTGTTGAAATATAGGATTTTCTTCTACAGTATAATGAAACCCAGATATCAAATATTTGTAGGGAGGATATTAGAAACACAACTAGAAATTAAAATGTGTGCCATTCCCTATAAAGAGAAATGTCTTACCAAAATGTGCTTTGCAAACTATCAGCAAACAAAATGGTCATTTTCTCTTCTGGAAGATTAGGTATTGTCCTAACATGTGGTAAAAATAAATGGGAAATTTCAACTGAAGACACAATAAAGGTAAATTACAAATAACTTTACCTTTTCCAGAGAAAGGTGAAATAATAATATATTTCTGTACTGTGACAAGTTTTTGGTGTATCAAGATGCTAAATCACAATGATTAAAAAAATCATTCAGGAAACTATAAAAAATTGTTTTACTGACACAAGCAATGTGTGGCAGTAATTTAAAATATAAATTTAGATATACTATTTTTTTTTTCTGTATGTATGTATCTTACATGGAAGAGGGTACTTAAAATCTGAAATTTAAAATGTCTTGTTACATATCCTCAGGAAAACCTTCCTTGATTTAGAAAGACCTATGTCGGTTTCATTTCAATACTGTGCGAAAAAGCAGCATATGAAATGTGTACTTGGAGAAACGTTGTTAATGTCAGCATTTTGGTTTTCTAACAAATAGCAGCTCTGTAATAGCAGTAATAGAATTTAGAAGTTGGAGGTTTTTGTGATGAACTTTTTGTAATACTGAATTTTCATGAAAACTCTGACGTTAGCAAGTAGAAGAAAGGTGACTTTGCATGCTATGTCTTGCATAAACTAGAATATCAATTATCTCTACTTTGCTTAGCTGTGGATTCACTGAGAATGTACATTACATTAAGTTTTGTTCACAAGATTTGTTTCTTAATGCAATTCCTTCCCCCAACATTCAGGTTTTTAGTATATTAAAATAGCATTGGTAGAAAGAAGGAAGTCCTCATGCACTTTAAAAACAAAATGCTGAATTTAAACTCTTTATGATTAGTTTCAATAAGATGCGTATATTATGTTGTTTTAAGACTTTCAAATATACGTTGAAAAGGGCAAATCTCACACTATTTAGAGGTCTGCTGCAAGGAATTTTCTGGTATTCTAATTCAGTATGATGAACCCAACAAGTGCTTCTATAATGAATCTGTACTGAAGTGAGCTGAAACATATGGTACATACAGAAAATATTGAAGATAATGAAAGATAAATTATTTGTCCAAAAATTATGAATGTGCCTAATACTGCAGTAAAGGGAAGCTCTGAGTGAAAATCTCAGGTCAGAATATAGCCATACACCTTCCAGAGGCATGGTTCAGTAGTACACTGAGTGACTTACACACTGTACCCTGCAATGGCCACTCATTCTACATATTTTCTCAAAAAAGCAATCAAGTTTACCATGGAAAACCAAGTCTTTATTTCCTTTTAAATCATCTTCTTACCAGTTCAAAAATGCAGAGACTAAAGCTTTCTTTTAGGTAACAGCTGCAGACCCTTGTGGTTCAGCAAATGGCACAGTGCTAGTTGCTCACATAGGTATACGTATAGTTGTCTGGACTTACAGCTTGAAAAGAAGAAAAGCAAGAACATATTGTGATTCTGGCTAAGGAGGAGTTCCTCAAAGAGTGGCACAGGTTGGATTTTGCTAATGCTAATGCTTTACTCTGGGGTCATATTTTTGTCTTACTTCTTTAAAAAAAAAAAAAAACCACTAAAAAAAATCAAACAATCAAAACAGAACTTCCAAAAAAAAAAACCCCAGTCTATATTTTGAACTGAAATGAGGTATATTCTCAGAGATTAAAAATCAAAGAATACGTATTTGTTTTCAAGTTAACATCAATAAAACTTTGTAAAACATCTGATAAAGCTACCAATAAATAAACTCTCTTTTAAAGCTTGTTAGCCAATAAGCAGGTGCTAACAAGAATGTTAGCTATTTATAAGTCTTAACCTTTTCTGATAATAGTATTTTTGCATTTGGCACTTACCAGTATTAAACACAACCTCATAATCTAAGTGATTTTCCTTCTAAAGAGCAATGATGACTGTGAAATGTATGCCATGGGAAGCAACAGCAAGCCTTCACAAGCTTCGAGCAGGATTTCTCAGGCTAGACTGCCTTGATGTTTTGCTATGTCATTCATATCCTAAAAAGTCAAATTATTTCCATAATCAGTTGATTTTTGTGTGTCTCTCATGACAATATGCATGGCTATTTATCAGATTAATAGTTATAACTACACCTGTCCCCGAAATTTTTCAATAGTAGTGGGTTTTTTGGTTTTTTTTGGCAAAGAATCTCATTACTTATAACTATACAGATTCAGTATTGGCTTCTGTAGGCTTCTTTTCTTCAGGGTATCAAATTATCAGGTGCTGGAGCAGAATCTCCTGTGTACTTCAAGTAGTGATAAGGAAAAAGGACCTTAAACAGCAGATCTGTGTCAGGAACTATTTAGGATGCATACTTACAAATATAAGTTTATTGATACGTTAAAATGCTGCTCTGAATTAAGAGTATGAATACATTAAGAACTTGGCAAATAGGGTGCATAGCTATTATACACTACTTTGACAAGATGCTGAAAAAAATTAAGCAACAATTTTATCATATAATGACACTAATTAGGGTATAAAATATACCAATATTAAAAAATAATAGTGCATTTGGAGTGATAACATTGAGATCTGATGGCTTAAGATACCTTTCTCATATTAGTTACCATAAGGCCACACGCACAAAACATATTTTTCGTGAGAGATGAGTAATCTTCTGTTGAAATATACAATGTTTTGTCATTAGATAGTCCCAGAACACCCATAAGGAAAAAGAATGTTGTTTCCTCCTTCTGAAAAGAAGCACTAGGAAAAGAAAAAAGAGGCAAACAGAAATGTAAATTATGATATCTTAGTAGAGGAAAATGGGAATTATACAACAGCAGTTTTCAATCAGCGCAAAACCAGAATTCTATTTCTGTTCACTCTGTTCCTTTGGGTTTAATTTTAAAAATCTTGGTTGAGAACCACATTTTAAACACTATATTGAGATATATTTTTTTCAGATATGCAGTACTGAAGAATTCCCAAATGCACAGTATAACATTGGGAAATAAAAGCAGAGAAAGATAAGTACAAGAATTGTCTAAGGAATAATGACACACTATACGAACATTTTAGCTCTGCAGTAGCCTGAAGATCAGCTATACAGTACAGTAGGTATTATTGTACATACAGCAGCATGAGACAGGCAGTCATTCATTAGATGTGTGGCATATTCAATCTTCACTCCGAAGTGGGTTGTTCTTTAGGTCCTACATGTGGTTATTTGTTATCTTTAAAATGGCTGAACTTGCATGTGAAACGGTATATCAGCATTAAACCCAGAAACCTCTCTTTTATTTTGTAGCATGAGGAAAACATTTCTTGCTGAGAAAAGTTAACTGTCTTGTTCAGGAACAACAATCACTACTGAAGAGGAAATAAACATAGTGGAGGTGGTTGTTTCCTGACGGCTGGGGTGTCTCCAGTGTATTCGTAAAACGGCATTTTTGCTATTGTCTAACTTATCTGTGAGGTTCTGTGATAAATTTATAATGTCAGATATTTAAGGAAAGAATGTTAACGAATACCAAGAAATTATTCGTATTCATTTGTCTCACAAATCAAGTGCAGGATTGCTGACACTGTTTGAGTGCCACAGTACCTCCAGAGCAAGTATCCAGCCCCAACTGGACAATTCAGGCTGAGTATATTAGGAGTCTAGGCTCCTTTTTCAATAAATAGATCTAGACTTTTAACAAAGTGTACATGACAAGTGAGGGATTACCTAAAAAGAAAAAAAGGACATACAGTACAAGAGTAAATATTACTTTCTTCTTCTATCTGGAAATTTGCTGTATGATTCTGGACTGTATATTAAGGCATCAGTGCTCATTTAATTTTCAGAATCCTGAGGTTTTTGTTGTTGTTTTTTCTTTCCTGAATGTAGTACCAAACTGAGCAGTGATCATTCTTCAGAGACTGATAGTTAGAGACAGCTTGCCCACAAAGTGAGAAACCTAAATTCCCAAATTGTTTTTGCCTGAGTTTACAGTTTTTGCACTCTCCTAAAAAGGGGTAAACATATTAGCCAAGGCAGGTTTGCCTTTGTTGCGCAAATAACATATATAAAATAAAATCACACGCTTTCATAAGACTTAAATAAAAATCAGGAAAGACAAATAGTGACTGTGTTTACACTGAAAATATTACTACTTTCTTTTCTACTGAAACTAAGCCATCATGAACTCTAGAAAACAAGAGGCATGAGGCCAGTCAGAGAACAAACATCTAAGCAGGCGTTCAGGGAGAAGACTAGAGAGGTCTGTTACTATTTTTTATCCAAGGACAGTCTAATAGACAAGCATTACATTGCACAAGTCATCTTTCAAAAATCTGTGTGTTTGCTTGTACAAGTATCTGCTAGTTTAGGGACATAAGAAAAGCTGAAGAAGACTATCACATAACTGTATAGGTCACCAGATTCTTAGATACCTAAGACTTTGGGCAGTCACATACTGATTTAGAGACCATTCAGAAGACTGTGTTGTATGCATTAAGCAAATACTTGCCAGACAGTAGTAGATATTTTCTTTTATATATTTCAGCTATAAAGCTGAGCAGCTATATTCATATCATCAACCCTCCCCAAATAAGAATCGAGTGATGCCAGATGATAATGTCTGTTTCTGAAAACTCCGAAGGAGACTTGTAATATTTTGCACCTACTCAGATACCTACCTGAAATCAGGTGACAAGTGCAGTCACTGGATAACATCAGAACAGACCAAGAATTTCTCACACAAGCTAAAGGAGGCCATAGATTCCCTTTCTGGAATATACTCACTCTGCTCAAAGTGACCAAGAAGCAGCATGGCCTATTAAAGTAATCACGTGCTAGTTGCTGCCTAGCCTGGTTTTCTAAGGAACACAGTTTTGTGTAACCCTGCTCTGTGCAGGGCTTTGTCTGCCTATCAGGTCTCCCCTGGTAACATTTGAGCCTACTAGTTCAAGAGAAATAGGGGATGCAGAGACAGTTACATCCTACAGGAAGCCAACAAAGCTTGTTGCCTGGAAATTGCATCCTTTGTTTGGTCCTCCAGGCACCACGATGGTGTATGTTCTGCTTGTCTTACACAGTGGGCAAAAAGACGCAACCAGACGCTAATCAGCTCATGCATGTTTGCCAGCCACTCAAAGTCTGTATTTCCAAACAAACCAACTCATGACTGACTGCACATCCAGCAGGATTTCTAAATTGTTAAAGAAAAAAAAAAAAAAAACTGGGAATATTGGAGTGAGGGTGCTTGCAGTAGATACGCAATTTTAAGGTTTGTTACGTCAGTTACAGATTATACGATGACAGAGAGGAACTAAGTGTATTGCTGCTTTATTGCAGACAAAAAGCCAAAAAGTACGTGTTCTGCTGTTTACAGAAGTATGTAACTTTTTTCATGGTTGTGATAGATGCTACATATGCACACCTCTGTCTATAGCATGATCACAAAATATTCATCAGTAGCAGCTTTGCACAATGACTCACCTGCAGGTCTCAGCCTTGATTCTGCAAGTCAGGGGTTACTTCACTGATCATGCTTCTGCAAGGAATCCCCCAAAAGCCTGGTTCAGATATGGTGCCAAAGGACATACCAGAGCAAGGCCACGTCACACTTTGGAGAGTGTGTGTAGTGTTGTGGCTGACAGGGCAATCCTGTTCAAAGTTGTGCCAGACACCTCTTCAGCTCTAGGGCTGCGCAGAATCAGAAGAAAGTCTTCAATTACCTCTTCTTGCTATCTTCTGACTTGGCTGCTAATTTTGCGTTATGCATACTACAAAACCTCAGCCCCTGTACTAAGATTTATCAAAACTGTTTATTTGCAAGTTGGAGTCAGGCCCCTGATCTAAGTTATTCAAATACAATAGCGATACTCAAGGTTATTCAAAATGTTGGGTGCTGACTTGTTTCTTTTAGAATTAGCACAAAAGCATCCTACAGCAGCACACAGATAAGGTTAGAGTACCTTGTGGAGAAATATCATGTGCAGAGGGTCCCACCTTTGAACAAAATGAAGGGAAATTGTGCTGTTCAGAGCCCCTCCTCTCTCATTCCCCCACAACAGAGGGAGTGATACCAGAAAGGACAGGAGAGACCGAGCCTAGCAAATAGACAGATGGGTATCAGGCTGACATAAGGCCTGGAATATGCAAGTATTGTTCAGGCAGTCCCAGAGGATTTACAATGGCACATTTTTTGTCATTGAGGAAGTTACAGTGAGCTCAGTGACTTATTTTTAATCTTCATTGCATACATCCCTCGTTGTATTCATATTGTAATTTGAACCAGATCACACCCTTTGGTAAGACAAAGGAAAAAGAACAAAAACAGGGAACAGGGATGAGAGGATTTTGCTCACACTGAATATGTAGCCTTGCTATGTGATACAAGTTTACGTGCAAATGTTGGTATGAGGAGAAGCAAATTAGGAAGATCAAAATTATTACAACACGGCTGAGAAGCTGAATTTAAGTCTCTTTAGTAAAATAAAGCACCATTAGCTGTTGAAGAAAAATGGAAGCTTATACAAACCATTTGAACACATGAGCAAGACAAATAGTGTATGGAAAAGTTGAATGTGAATCAGGATAGACAAAGCTTTCAGAAATTATTCTCTGGTCAAATAGTAAACAAATACTTTACAGTTTGTTGTAAGTTTTAAGATTGATAGAAAACTGTTTGGTGAGATCCAGACTGGAAAAATACATCAAACTTGCAGCCCAAGGGATATGCAATATCCATACGTTTCCAACCTGAGAGGAATAGTTGGAAATATTAATGTAACTCTTCAGGCTCTGCTTCCAAATCAAAAATCCTTTCATTAACAACATATTTACAAAATGCTTCAAATATTTTTTCGTGAAAATATTTCTATATTTAACTCCAAGTGTATTTAAAACATATTTCTGGTCCGAAATAAAAGGACTAATACTATTTTGTGTTACCCCATATTAATTTGCCACCCTTGTGATTGTTGATTTGTCCCAATATTTTCAGTGCCTAGTACTTTTTGTACAAAATAAGTAAAAAATACATGTTTTTCTCAAATAACAAGAAAGAATTTTTTATTTGCAATCTCATTTGTGTATACTTCTAAGACTTTGTATGTATTAATATAGCAACATGTGCAACATGTGTATTAATATAGAAACATGAGCATAAAATAAAATAAAAACCCCTCTGTATAAAACTTAATTCATTTTTGATAGAAATATTTCTTAATTTGTATCTCAAATTACAGCTATATAATCAACTGGATTCTGATTGCATTAACAAAGATGTAAATCCACCACAACTACATTGAAGTCAGTGGAAATAAACTAAGGTAATATTGGTTATTAGGCAAGCTGAGGCTCAAGCTATTAATACTGCTTAAACTTTTGTGCCCTCCACGTACATCAAGATAGCATGAGGCTTGTTTTTTTCCTCCTCCTTCCTACTCTCTTTTTTCTCACTGTGCAGAGCGCAGCAAAATCTGTATGTTCCTTTCAGATGTCATTCCATATTAAGGGCCAGGTCATGCCATCAATTTTTAAACACAACTACCCACTGAGATCAATGCAGAGTGCTACTTAAAACTTGACAGTAGGGTGTGACCCTATAATACCAAGAAATATCTCTTTACTTGACTAAAAGCCTGAGTCTAGTCACAACAGCAGTCTACCAGCATTAAACACTGCATTTGTAGCATTGCAGTGCTGATGTGCTGTATCCTACTGTGTTTCCAAATGTAATCATTGCTTACACTGTTTCAGCAATCTGAACTTCATTCTACTTCCTATTATTCGTTAAAAAACCAACTGCAACAACACCACAATTTTAACATTGGGTAAAGAACTACTGAGTGTGTAGGGCCAGACCAATAAATGTATTACGCACACATGCATCCTTGTGCTATACAAAGTTTTATTGGTCTCTGTAGGACCAACAACGTAGAGGGTAACTTGCATCCTGGCCTTTAATCAAAGCTACAGGCCCTTACCCTAAAAAGATTCATGTGCATCTTTAGCCAGATAGTAATTAGTGTAACTAGGGCCAATAGAGGTATTCAGAATTCAGATCATGAAGCAAATGGATAAGGTCTTTGCAGAACTGAAGTCACATAATTTGTTTTCAAAGTTTTACTCTCTTCTTTGTAGCTATCGTGCATCCTGCAGAAACATTGATAGTTTATTAACTGTAATAGTCTCCCTCATATTCCAGTATAAGTGATTTCAAGTGAAGCGAATATTAGAGAGGTATCACACAAAAAACCAGAAAATGTTGTAGCTGCAACTGTAGCTAGATCATTACAGGTAAGCTAGGCAAATCAATCATGCCAGCAACTGTATTCATCTTCTGCCTTTTATGAACTCATTTTGGTTTTAGCAAGCCAGTCAAAAGCATGAATGTACCTAATATCCATTCCACTCCTCTGCCTCATCCTCATGTATTTCCACATACACATCATACTGTATACAGGTAAAAAATATTTTAATTCATTTTCCTAGTACAGGCATGTCATTGCCTTTCCATGAAAGAACAGATCAAAAACATTTGCTCAGATAGTGCTTTAACATGGAGGGAAAGAGCAAGGGAATGTACCCCAGGCATGCATTGAAAGCGTCTAACTCCCATAGTCTACAAGTACCCTTACAAGAGTGACATTTTCAAAACGGATTTAAAACCAGCTTTTCCAAGGTGCCTAAAGATTGCATTAAGTGTAAGATGTGATTTTCAAAAGGGCAGAAACAGATGACGTGTAACTTCCAAGTTGCTTTCAAAGTAAGTCTGAGTTATTAAATGCTAAAGTCACCTCTAAAATGTAATTCAGGCTGTTAAATCAAGTAATGGCTTTTGAAAAATTGACCTGCCATTAACAGAAGAATAGGGTTCTATGTGAAAAAGAAGATTGTTTGACACCATTTCATGAGTTCCAACACTTTTTGACATACGAAGACTTGGTCTTGCAACTATAATTTTCAGGGAATTAATAATACTTTTTTAATCTTCTTACAAAATTCAGCCTTGGGACATTCTTCCACCAAAGAATGAGTGAAATCCCCTAGGGTTTAGGAACTCCCCTAGAGTTAGTGACTGCAAATCCTAGCCTGTAAAACATGGGATTAGGAATTTGGGGTCTGCATTATTGTTTTAAGCGGGGAGGATTTTTAAATGTTTTCATTTTGATGCAGAAGGAAGTTTGTCAACCAGTATAAGTGGGTCATGCATTCCATAAAAAATAAATTCCTCCTGTAACCTCCAAATCTGGTTTACTATTGCTTTTTAAAAATTGAAGTACTGTTTTGGGGAGAAAATAATTACTTCTGTATCAGATCAAAAATCTTTCTGTTCTAAGAAGCACAAATTCACTGTCAAAATCTCCTCCTGTGATGACACTGCAGCAAAGAACTACATTCCCATTGTAAAAATCATTATGGACAGTCACAGGAAAATATGATATCTGTTCCAATGACCTTAAGCATCTTTCATTAAGCCAAGTTAAAACTGCTTCTTTGACCTATCACCTTTGACGTATGATGGTGATTCTTCATGGTAAAAATACTTACAATACAAAAATGGGTGGGGTTTTTTGGGTATACACAAGACAATAAACATTTATGCCATGGATGGTGGTATTTCTGAAGCCAGCTGGTTGAGGGGAAAAATACTTATTTTATTATCATAGACAGAGCTCAGGTCTGCCCTGGTTTCCCTGGATGAAAAATAAATGTTTTTACAAAGTACCACAAGTGTTACTATCTTTAATGTGACATAAATTGAGGCATATACATAGGAATAGTTGGAGAATTCATTCAGCCTCTGCTGCGTATTTTGGATGTTCCATTTATAACCCTGAAAATGACAAACATACCAACAGAAGGATATAAATAACACCATAGCTTGTGGAAGACATTATGCCAGCTGGCTTTCCGTACAACACTGTATCAGCTTTGCTTTCTACTTGGTAGAAGAACTCTGGTTTATAATATATAAGGGAGATTATATCTTCTCTATTGCCTGTGACACTACTAAATACTTCCATCCGCTACTGTTAATGCATTGAAAGTTACTTACATTACATATCAAGGTCAGAGCTCCATGGTACCACCTAGCACACAGCGCAATTGCATAGTTTGGCTTTTTAAAGCTGCAAATGCTGCAGGACCCAGACACCGGTAATTTACTGTGACATGGAATTAGATGAGGTGCAATCTGACACCATGCAAATACCAACTTGTGGTACAGCACTCTGGCTTCTGAGACCACAGGGATAGGTAACAAGGGAACTGTCTGCAGAATTAAGCCTAAAGCAGATCATTTGCATAGTAAAGGCACTTCAAAAGAAGACCAAAACGTTCTTTCATTGTATTGTTATTTGTGATATTGAACGTCATCCATCTATTTGTAAATGTATTCATCTATGGTGTTGTCACTGAAAGTGTGTGATCTCAGCTGAATTCTCTGTTTTGACTATAATTCTATATTAAAGTTTTCTTTATTCCTGTGGCACCAGAACTGATGTACAGTGGCAGCTACAATCAAAAGTTTGTAAGTGTAAATGTACAAATGCTGAGAGGAAAAGAAACTATAGGGACTTTCTTTTCCAGTTTTAAAGACAGTTACTAGATCTGGAGCATCAGTAGTAACAAGCAGTTCAAAGGTGGCTGAACATTGTAGGGCAATGTAGATACCAAGCCTGTGCATTACTAGAGAAGATTAAATGTATCCTATTAGCAGGCTTTTAACAGTCAGGGTTATGCTGAATAAACACCGACAGCTAAATTTTGTGTAAAATAGTAATCTTGTGAAATTACATCAGCAGGGTAGATATTTGGACCACTCTGTGGCTGCTTGGTTTAGCTGGGATCTTCACTGAAATTATTTCCGTTAGGGGGAATGTTTTAACATTGATGATGATGATGGTGATGATAGTAAGTGGGCCAGCAGACATGAAAAGCCCTTAATGATTAATAGAATTCTAGTTTTCAATAGAAGCAGGTAACTTTGATTAACCTCTCTTGTTCGTTCTTACAACAGCAATGGCATAGCACAGAAAAAAACAAACCTTCCCATGCTGAGAAGTACAGGTATTTTGAAGGCTGAAATTTCTTTCTTTTATAAAAAGCGCAGCCCTGAATTCCTGCCTTGTTAAAGTGCTGAGGAAAGACTCCACTCTTCTGGAAAGAAAAATAGGGCACTGAAGTTCTTGGTTCTCTCTGAAATTTGTGAAGAAGAATCTTACAAAGATATTACCAGAGCTCTTTTTTCTTATCACTGCTTTTTGCTAGGATGTGAATTAAATAATTATCTCAGCTTCTGGCCCATGTAATAATGTCACCTGCTATGTTTATTCTCTCTGGCTGCCATGTGTTTAGAGAGCATCTGAAATGTGCACAGCAGTTGGAGAACCTTGCTACGCTAAGAAATTATATCTGTATATTTAAACTTGCTGCTGCTGTACTTAAAATTGTTCAAGTGCTGGCACTGACAAAAGAAAACTATTTTTGGAAAGACTCACTTATGTGTGAATCAGACTTGATGGGAGTAAGTCTTACCAAAATGCCTTTAGCTATCAAGACTATCACATAATCCATCTTTAGAACTAATGAGAAACTAATGTTAGCAAGATAAACAACATTTTTAGTCTGACTGCACCGTAGCCTGCAGTTGAGGAAATGTACAGTGGTGGCTATCATGAACACCACTGCCAGCAATGGGTGAAAGAATCTCAATTCAGTAGAAATACTTATAATGTATAAAAATGGAGCATTAATATGTACTTTTGAGGAGTCAGAAACTTCATAGGCTTCAGAAGAGCACTTACACACACACACATGCAAAACTCCTTTGAAACTACTGAGTCTACTCATATGAGTAATTGCTCAAAGGTGAGTAAAGGATCATGTCATTGCCCTTTAGGACCAGCTTTCATGAAATGCCTACTGAGTATTTCAATAACATTAACATGTACAGTGTATGAAAAGCCTTGAATATGAGCTTACTTCAATTCCCCTGAGGTTTTTAGACTTACACATGCTGCATAGCTAGACATTCCCCTCTCCTTCTTACTTCTTCTTATCTTCTACTCCTTTTTCCTGCCATATGCCACTAATGTAATCAGAGGCCATTAGGGCAACTCACTCGCAGGCTCAGATATTGGAAAGTATAGTAAATGATCAAAGCTCAGGGTCAGTGTGAGCACCTGGTTGGCTTTGATCACCATCATTAGTTATGACAAGCAGAAATCCCTCTTGTCCTCTCAGAAAAGTGTTCACGCTGGTGGTGTATTTATTTTGGTCTCATACTGAGTATAAAAGTAGACTTGTGATTAAAACCTGCAGCATTCTGCTGGAAAGCAAAACTACCTCAAAGTGATGGGGATGGAGTGCATGTACCTTAAGAAAGAAAAATATAGTGTGATGCTTTTAGCCTACAATGTCCTTGTCAAAAAACCTGTCCAGAACAAATATGTGGAGCTGTCTGTTAGAAGGATAACATGTAAAAGCTTTAAACAGAAAGAAAATAGACAGTTCATAGTCTGTTTTTCAATCCTGTTGTCCTGTTAGCTTATAGTTCTTTCTGTGCTTAGAAACATCTTCTCATATTCCTTTATATCTCCTTTTCATAAGTGTAAAAATAAAGCAATACTCCGTTACAGACTGATTTTTCAAATGGTGAATTTCTCCTGAGTTTTCACCTGTGAAACATTGGTTCATTCCCCGCAAACTATTTAATTTTCTTCCAAACATATTTTGAAATTCTGGTTATCCTGTGTATTTTCCATGTGAGTGTCTGCATTAGTTTAGATTCCAAGCTTTTTTGTTTTAATGTAGTCTTGTATCAATTATTTCCATAGGTGAATTATTACCACACGAGGAAAGTAGAAATCATTGAGCAGTTTTACTTTTTCTACGATTTAATTTTAATTAAATCTTTCTTGTTCTGTGGTATCAGAAGGGATGGGGCAGAAGTGCCTTGTAGGTTTTAACATTTCACTTGCTCATTTGAATTTGCTTTCTTTGATTGCAATTTATTTTCCTCTCTCTAGTGTTTATGTTCCAAATTCAATTGTATGCAATTGCATAAAAATAACAAAGAGCATGGAAATCAGGAATAGTGGATAATAAGAGGAAAAATCACAACAAACCTAGATGGTAAATTATCCATGAACAATAAAAAAACTGGACTGTTCCAATCTAGTGATTTTCTATCAGTTGTCTGATATTCTGTGGAATACTTATAAGATTTTAGGAACACACTAAATAGATGTTCTGAATTACCCTTTGCAAGAATCTTCCTCTATATCCTTCTCTTCCTCCTCCCTTCTCTCTCTGCCTTACACACACACGCACACATAATAGCAGAAAAGAACTATCCTCCAGACTTAAACATTTCCAAAGCAGCTCCTCTTGGTAGTTGTGCATATCATCTTTGTATTCCAAAGTACAATTTCAAATATTTTATTTGGGGAGTCTTCCCCAACATGTTAGTTTTGTTAAGAGTTTATCACACCTGTGAGCAATGATGTTTAAACTGCACAGAATCACAGAATCACTAAGGTTGGAAAAGACCTGTAAGGTCATCAAGTCCAACCATCAACTAACACCACCATGCCCATTAAACCACGTCCCACAATGCCTCATCCACACGTTCCTTGAACACTTCCATTGATGGTGACTCCACCACTTCCCTGGGCAGCCTGTTCCAATGTTTCACCACTCTCTCAGTAAAGAAATTTTTCCTAATATCCAGCCTAAACCTCCCCTGGCGCAACTTGAGGCCATTTCCTCTAGTCCTGTCACTAGTCACTTGGGAGAAGAGACCAGCACCCACCTCTCTGCAACCTCCTTTCAGGTAGTTGTAGAGAGCGATAAGGTCTCCCCTCAGCCTCCTCTTCTCCAGGCTAAACAACCCCAGCTCCCTCAGCCGCTCCTCATAAGACTTGTGCTCCAGACCCCTCACCAGCTTCGTCATCCTTCTCTGGACACGCTCCAGCACCTCAGTGTCCTTCTTGTAGTGAGGGGCCCAAAACTGAACACAGGATTCCAGGTGCGGCCTCACCAGCGCCGAGTACAGGGGCACGATCACCTCCCTACTCCTGCTGGCCACACTATTTCTGATGCAGGCAAGGATGCCGTTGGCCTTCTTGGCCACCTGGGCACACTGCTGGCTCATATTCAGCTGGCTGTCGATCAACACCCCCAGGTCCTTTTCCGCGGGGCAGCTTTCCAGCCACTCGTCCCCAAGCCTGTAGCGTTGCATGGGGTTGTTGTGACCCAAGTGCAGGACCCGGCACTTGGCCTTGTTGAACCTCATCCAGTTGGCCTCGGCCCATCGATCCAGCCTGTCCAGATCCCTCTGCAGAGCCTTCCGACCCTCGAGCAGATCAACACTCCCACCCAACTTGGCGTCATGTGCAAATTTGCTGAGGGTGCACTCAATCTCCTCAACCAGATCATCGATAAAGATATCAAACAAGACCGGCCCCAAAACTGAGCCCTGGGGGACTCCACTTGTGATCGGCCGCCGACTGGATTTCGCTCCATTCACCACGACTCTCTGGGCTTGGCTGCCCAGCCAGTTTTTTACCCAGCGAAGTGTGCACCTGTCCGAGCCACCATTTGCCAGCTTCTCCAGGAGAACACTGTGGGAAACAATGTCAAAGGTTTTACTGAAGTCCAGGTAGACAACATCAACAGCCTTTCCCTCATCCACTAGGCAGGTCACCTGGTCATAGAAGGAGATCAGGTTGGTCAAGCAGGATCTGCTTTTCATGATCCCATGCTGGTTGGGCCTGATCCCTTGGTTGTCCCGCACGTGCCCTGTGAGCGCCCTCAAGATGAACGTCTTCATAATCTTCCCTGGCACCGAGGTCAGGCTGACAGGCCTGTAGTTCCCCGGATCCACCTTCAGGCCCTTCTTGTAGATGGGTGTCACGTTGGCAAGCCTCCAGTCATCCGGGACCTCCCCTGTTAACCAGGACTGTTGATAAATGATGGAGAGTGTCTTGGCAAGCTCCTCCGCCAGCTCCCTCAGCACCCTTGGGTGGATGCCATCAGGCCTCATAGACTTGTGAGTGTCCAGGCGGCATAGCAGGTCGTTAACTGCTTCCTTCTCGTTCACAGGGAGTTTATTTTGTTCTCCATCCTTGTCTTCCAGCTCAAGGAGTTGAATACCCTGAGGATACCTGGTGTGGCTATTAAAGACTGAGGCAAAGAAGGCATTAAGTACCTCAGCCTTTTCCTCATCCCCCCACCCCACATCTAGTAAAGGATGGAGATTCTCCTTGGCTCTCTTTTTGTTGTTATTGTATTTATAGAAGCATTTTTTGTTATCCCTTACGACTGTGGCCGGACTGAGCTCTAGCTGGGCTTTTGCCTTTCTAATTCCCTCTCTGCATGACCTAACGAGGTCCTTGTACTCTTCTTCACTTGCCTGCCCCTTCTTCCAAAGGTGATAAACTCTCCTTTTTTTCCTGAGTCCCAGCAAAAGCTCCTTGTTCAGCCAGGCCGGTCGTCTTCTGCGCCGGCTCTTCTTACAGCAGATGGGGACTGCCTGCTCCTGTGCCTTTAAGATTTCCTTCTTGAAGAAGGTCCAGCCTTCCTGGGCCCCTTTGCCCTTCAGGACCATCTCGCAAGGGACCCTCTCAACCAGTGTCCTGAACAGGCCGAAGTCTGCCCTCTAGAAGTCCATGGTAGTGGTTTTGCTGACCCCTCTCCTCACTTGGCCTAGAATTGAGAATTCTATCATTTCATGGTCGCTAAGCCCAAGATGGCCTCTGACCTTCACTTCTCCCACCAGTCCCTCTCTGTTTGTAAAGAGCAGGTCAAGCAGGGCACCTTCCCTTGTAGGCTCGCTTACCAGCTGTGTCAGGAAGTTATCTTCCACACACTCCAGGAACCTCCAGGACCATTTCCTCTCTGCTGTGTTATATTTCCAGCAGACAATAGCACTTCCCACTTACAACAGACTTGAATGCCCACACGACTGTTGGCCAGCTCTGAAAGTCAGTTTGAAATTTAGATTCCTGGACATTCTCTAGTCAGCTCCACCATTATATTACACAAAATATCTTGGTGTGAATTAGCAACAGCAGGCCAGTGCAAACAGTCTGCTCAACCTGCTTTCATACAGTGTGTTTGTTCTTTGGAGTTCAGTTCTGCTAGGATTGTTTTGAAAAGCTTGATGTTTCCTCTTCATACTCTATTTCCATACAGTGCTTAAAAAGAGATTGTTTGAGCTTCTTCCGGTGATAACCAGTTATCCTTTTGTCTTTGTTCTTCTTATGCTAAATTACAATCTACTCCCTTCTTGCTAGCTCATTTCCCCTAAATCCTTCAAGAAACATGTTGTCCGGTTTGGAAACTCAGCAGTTCTGGTTTTGTCTATCACTTGACTCCTGAAAAAAAAAGATGGAGAAGTATGTGAGTCAAAAAAACCAAAAATGACAAAATAACCTTCTTTGCCACCCAGGAATCCCTTACATATAAACTTCTTGAGATAACACGTATTTATTTGAACTGAATAGAGTGTTATGTTAAATACATCAAAGTTATATCTTTTAGATTCATAAGAGATAATTTGAATGATGCTATTTATTTCCAAGCTAGTCATTCATGTATTGCAGTATGAATCATGACAGAAAGTACCAGGCAGTAAATAGATTTGAATTTAGGACCATTTATAATAATTTAGAGAGAGATTAGTGGCCTTTATAGATTAAGTTAAGAGTAAGATGGCTAAAGGTACTTATTTCTGAATAAATTCCAGCTTTCTCTTGCGTAATAAATATCACTTTCATACAGAATATACAACTCGCTTTAGTTCCTCAGAAACTCACTTTCCTGTCATAGTGTTTAACTCATCACGTTTTTTGGATGTTCTTTGATACTTCTTATTTGTATTATAGTGCCACCAAATACAGTGTAGACACTGCACAAACACACGATAAGACCACCCTAGGTGAACACAACCTAAATGGAGAAGGCATATTAAATATCAATGGGAAAACAAACATTACTTGCCCACAGCCACTCCACAATGCAGAGGTAGAGCTGAAACCAGAATCCAGCTCAGCTGCCCCCTACATCATTGCATTTAGTGTTCAATCCCAGCATCCACCTGAGTGAGCTGCACTGTAGGCATTGCCAGTTGGTCATGTATTTGGGAACACCATAGGTGGTCTGAATTTGGTAAAAGAGCTTTCCCAACACCTGTCTAGATTTTTAATAGGCATGCAGAGTATAAACTAGTATTCCTTGTTCTCATAAATGACCATGTGTTTGCTAAACTGCTCTGAAAAAGAACTGGAGATAAAATGTCTGGTTTTTACAAACTGATCTGCTGCCACTTTAAGCTACACTTCTTTTTTTCATTCCGTGTTGGTTGAGATCTCATTTAGTTGCAACAACATGAGCCTAATGCAGCAGACATATGGATGTTTAGGGCAGCATGTTATTGACAAATTCTCTAGACTGATGATTTATTATGTACATCAATGGATAACACTTGCTCTATGAAGCCTGTTTTCTCAACTCCACTCATCTGGGAGAGACATGCTGTGCACAAATGGGTACATGGTTTGTTTTATCCAATTGAGCCTTCTACAGAGCCATGTGTTTCATTCTAATTTATGTCTGTTTTAACCCCTTCAGTCTGTTCTTTGACCTATAGTTATGCCATTCCAAACTGAATTGCACTTAAATACGTAAGTGGAGATAGGGAATACTAGGGAGAAGAACTATTCCTTAAACAGTATGCTTGTTGAGACATTGAAAACGTTGCTTGAAAGTGACGTGTTGACCCCCATCGGTGGCATGCAGATGAACATTGATGACTTCAGAGGGGCTGGATATGTAAATGCACATCAAGTGGCTCACCTGAACTTGCCCTGCTGATGTTACTAAAGTCTGACCTGCTGAATTCAGGAGGATCAGATCCCAGTCTGTTAGAAATGTAAAGGGTCACAAAGTTTGCAAAAGCTGTATACTGCTGGCATGCTGAATAGTGTTTTCCAAGAAGACTGTTACTTATAATCTCCCCCAAAATTTCAGGTTCATCAGAGGCTGTATCTCTTGAATTGCCAGGAAACAAAACACACTGTCATTGCCTGGAAAGAATCAGCTAATACTGTGATAGCAGCTGAAACAAACGTACTATACAGGTGCTCTAGCTAAAAGTGAAATGCTACATTCACTTTTTGTAATGTATTTATTTCTGGAACTAGCAAAATTTTCTTTCCTTTCTTTCATAGCTATTTCTTTCTGTGTTTCAGTGGAAAAGATTAAGATTCTTGAGTGACATGAGATCAGATGCAGAAAGTCCTCAGGGATATTTCTTGTGAAGTCTTCTGAAATCATATGCTGGCAAGTACATGAGATATCTCACTGCATAAGCAAGAGTGAAGTTACCCTTACTGCAAGCATAATTTAACATGTTGAATATACTACCTTGACAGCTGCCATTATGAATAATTAAATAATATAATTATAGACTTCTCAGGTTGCACTGCACAGCACTGCTTACAGTAAAATCTTTTAGGTAAGTCCATAGAATAGTCTTGGCTGGATTTCTTGTGTACAGTCTTACCCAATCTGACCTCCACATGATTATTCATGTGCAAAGCAGGGCTTTTTTTTTCAGTTTTGACTTTGTGCACATTTGCAGATTTGAAGATAAAAACTTTGGCTTCAACTAGAACCTACTACTTTGGAACTGGGACATGAGGCAAATCTACTAGCACATTGCAAAGCTTTCAGCCTCTCCTGGGATTCCTCCTGGGACACATTCTGGGACAACTCCTGCAACCAACACAGTGAAAATGAAAGAATGTTGCTGTATCTTAACACAAAAAGTAAAGGAATGTGTTTCCAGAAATATATGGGTAAGTACAGGAAATAGTGATGTCACAGCATAACTTGTATATGCAAATCAGAAACATGATTAAAATCTTAAGGTTCCGGAATTCTTTACTGTGTTTACAATCCTAGGAATTCCAAAAACATGGGATTATTTTTTTGAAGTCCTCTGTACAAGCCATCTTTAATTGCAAAGGTGTAACTTTCAGATTTTTGCAGATTTTTTCATCATTGATGTGTTTTCTGTTCTGACTATAACATTAGTAATCTATGAAATGAAAACAAGTGATTCATCAAACTATAAAATATTCAGTTCAGAGTGCTTTAGCACCAGAAGTTTCTAAATTTTAAAAACTTTCTGCTATCTCCATTCTTGTGTCTGCAATAGTAGATCATGTGAAAAATATCATTTTGACTAGCAGTTCAAAGCTCTCACCTTGCAACTGAAATAATTGTCCAGTCAGCTGAAAAAAAGAGGCTTGAATTTAGTTAAAAATTCAATCATCAATTTCCAATCTGTGATTTACCTCAGGCAATCTCTTGTGGCAGGATTTATGCTATGTAGCTCTGGAAAGTGGGATATCCAAGACTATCATCAGCTCTGCATGCCTAAGCTAGTCTTTCCATTGGGATTCACCATGTTCTAAAACTGGTGAAATGAATTAAACTTTAGTGGATCCTTTCCCCGTACATTGACAGTATGCAGAACCCGCAGCTAGGTCTAGTTGATTGACTTTTAGATTGCTCAAAAGAAATGAAATGTGTCCAGCACTAAAAAGCCATCTCTGGGACTTTGCAAGGGAATAGGATAAAGATCTGATTACAGGACCAGGACCCAGAGATTATCATGACAATATCTTTCTGCTATTTTTGTGACAACTATTGTATGAAAGTTATGAAGTGGCAGAAATAGAGGTCATTCTGTCAGAATCTTAAAATGTGCAAGCTGAAGGCCCCATTTGTCGTTCTTTTTCAGCTGTCGTTTTAGGACTAGCTCACTTTACTTGTATTTCTCTTTTTATGAGAAGATGTCAGCTGCAAAAGGTGGTCTTAGATAGATACCAGTGCTTGTACTTTAGAGGATATTGGAGACATGCATACGTATGAATGCACATATATATGTATATATGGGTATATATTTGTATATGTGTATGTTTATATGTGAAATGAATATACAGATAGAACATATGAGTTACAAAATAGTATAAAGATTTAAATTTTCACCTATATTTCAATATATAGTTTTCTATAACGAGTTTATAAACTTCTGATGCAATCAGCGGTTTGAATGAAACCCTTGATTTCCACAAAGGCAGGAGACAAGAAACGTATGATAACTGAATACTGAATGAGTTATGGATGTTTTTCCCCCACAATTAAATTTGTGTTTGATAGCGTTCAAATCTATTATGCCTTACACATGTAAAAATAATGAACTATTTTACAAAATCTTTTTCCCCTTTTTAAATTGGTTATATCTGCACAACACCAACATAAAGAAGGTTTTATCATATATAGATGTTTGAATTCAAACTGAAATACACTTCAAAAAACTTAATGATAAATTATATACTGTCTTTTCTCAGAGCTTACTGTTTTTCACTAATTTTCTCACAGTTTCATAGTAAATTAGTTTTTATCTTAGTAAATTCAAATAATTCTGAGCAGTTTCATAAAAAATTAGTTTTTCATTTGTTTTAACATTCTGACTGTATTTCATATTTCATCCATCCAGATTTCACCTGAAAATTTGGGATGACTCAAAAATTGACCCTGTGAAAGTTGATCAGTGCTTTCTGCTTGGTTCTGTATTAATAAGATGTTCTGCTTCCTAAGAAAATATTTATAAGACACAGTGATTTGCATGCATTGATATATCATTTTTTTTTGAGAGGCATGCCTAATGTGTATAATTTTTGTATTTAAAGGCATAAAATTTTGAAAAGGACTAATTATATCCTGCATTATCTCGTGATGACAGAGTATCAACAATCTATTTTAAGTGACAAGCAATTTGTAGAAGAAGCTTTGCCACTTCTAAATGTCAGTTAAAAATAAAATCAATCTCTTTCAGTTTATGGATTTCAGGAAGCCATGAAGGACTGGTGCTAAAAACCACTGAAAGAATAACTATGCATTTGAAGTTATACAAAAACTAAATTTGAAAACGTTCAGGTACAGTGAGTTCTATTAAAACCTCAGTAAATGTTACTTCAAAATGGCAGTGCAGCACATCCTTCCTGAGGCAGTGGACAACAGCAGACCCTGCTGATCCATGGAGTATTGGATATTGAATTTTTAATGATGCTCACTGTATTATTCTGTTCTGATTATCCACTCAGCAGCTATAATATTGGTAGAGACCTTGATATCTCAGCATATTCTTGTTTTTCTACTCAACACTTCCTGTTTTAGAAATTTTCTGTCCCAGAGTAATATATCTAACATTAGATCAACTATTTTCACTTACCAACGAGATCAGTAAGTAAACCTGCCCAACAACAAATACATGTTTTGTATATCTTAACGTTTGTCTGTTTACCACAGACTAAGAAATCCTTTGGAAATTATGTTGTTTTATTCATAATAAATACATAAGGATTCCATGCTTATCTCTTGGATACCTTGTAGCATTTAAGATGTCTGTAGATGCTAATAGTTGAACAACTGAATTGCTCCCTTAATTTTCTTAGAAAAACTTAACATCCAGCAATAAACTATAATGCACGAAAGAAGTTTTAACAAATTAGTTCTGAATCTTTCTAATATTTGATGACTTACCCTTATTTATTTGCCTATGTATATAATGAATATAAGTACGTATATGATCCATAATATTTCTAATTCTAAAGCACCACAAAACTGTGAGTGAAACACACATTTTTGTATTAAAGGTACATGTGCACTTTAGGGCTGAATAATTAATTATAATATAAACTTTCATAACACAGTGATGCTGGTTTCATTTGCCTTTGTGTTGTGTACAACTGCCTTGATGGCATACAGAAAGTACACATCAGGACACCCAAAGTTCAAAGCAAACCCAACATCCCTCCCCCACTGCTTTAAATATGTAATTTAAAAGAAACATTGTCTAACAAATAAGGAGGTGCAAACAAAGTCTAAAAATACTTTTAAAAAGTATCCAGACAGCCAGAAGACATGGTCCTAATCCTAGATGATCCCACCTGATATCAGTGTGAATCTAAGGACCTTAAACACTGGATTTTCTCCATCCTGTGTCATTATAGACCTAGAGCTTTCTGATAGATTTGTCATACTTTATTGTCATAAAAAAACTTCATAAATCATTAACACATTAATTTGAGTGTTTGGCAAGATTTGAACATCAATCTGTCCATTTTCCAGACTGCTGTGAAATGGACAGAATGCAGCAAATCTGTATTAGAGTTTTCTCTAATCCAGTCACAGACCTATACTGTAAAGCATCTAATTCAAGACCTTGCCATTACTTATTGTCATTGCTGTCTTCATTGGGTTTTCCTAACACATACGCATTCTCCCCATCCAATTAAAACTCTGGACATTTAGCATCTTTTTTTTTTTAATTAATTATCCGTTCTCTAGATTCCAGCAGTAATTCACCTTCATTCATCACATGAACTGGAAGCGGCTTCTTCTGATTTTCAGTTCTGCCCTTCTTCCTTCCTTCCTTCTGTCTTTTATCATGCTACTGACAATTTCTCAATAATTTTAGTCTTATGACCTTATTCCACAATTATTATCTTTTCTTCTAAGCAGTCCTTTCTGATTAGGAGAAATTCCTTAATTAATGGAGTACATTATTTTTCCTCTGTATATCCTCATTAAAGTTATTTTTTTTCTTTACTTGCAAGATATCAACCACCTAGAACTCACTTTAAAAGTAACTTCAGTAGTCATCAAGCAGCTAGCCATGTGGCCCCAGGATCTTAATTTAATAATAATTTTCATTTTCCTTTGAGTTTCCCTTCTTGCCTCCAATCATGCAGCTATCTAGACAAGCGGGGTCTTTAGTTTGGCACATTTAACAACTGATAGGATACAGACCCTCTGTAGAATGAGGTCTCTCTTCAGTAAAAGAGAACAAGCATAGCAAAGAAAAAGTAAATACAAGAATCCTCAGCCACTCACTTTCAAGCATCCATTAAGAATAAGGTATGTCAGAAAACACATTGATCAACAATGTAATTAGAACCTGAAAAATAACACTACGTATTTCAGCAGAACCAATGGTTTTGTCCCACATTCATGAGAAGTTAAAATATCCCCTGTTCTGGACCTTAAAATATGATGATAAATAATAGAGTACCAGTGATAAAAAAAGTAAAAAGTTAAAGTAATGAGGGTTCATAATTTAAACTGCAATGAAGTTGAACAACCTCACTCAGTTCAGGTCAGGTAACTGGCTGAAGAAATATAAATAAATATGGTGTTTGGTTTCATAAACTTGTATTGCTGAAACAAGATTCAAACTAAAATTATAAGCAATATCCTTAATTAAGAATGAATGTGAATTTACTATAATCCGTAAACTTTACAGGAAATGTTATCATCACTATTTTAGGATAGGGGATAACAGAATTGTATACATAAATGATAGGTACAGGCACTCAGCTGCTGTTTAGGGCTAGCTTTTGATCATATGAACATACCCATGCAACTATTGCCCAATTCTATTGGCCAATTCTTTACGCCTATGCTATTTAAGCATCACTGATACTTTGAAATAATCAGCTGCTGTAAACTTTCATAGCTGTTAAGTGGATTCAGGCACCTACATCCAACTCTTTCCCCTTGTTATCTACCACCTTGGTACTTTAGGTAATTATTGTACTTTGAGAGAGTTACACAATTCTTCTTTGGGAATCAGTTTGATAAGAAGGACTTGAATTCAGAAAAAAATTACTGAATGGCATTAGCCAAATTAAAAAGGAAGGAAAAAATTAAAAAATTATTAAATAAGACGTTTTGTTTGTGCTTTAGGTTCATAAATGGCCAAAGATTTATTCATATGAAGAAAGCAATGTCATATCTAATACACAGCAACTATAATGTTTCTCAGTGTTTTATCAGAAGCAGAGACTGAAAAGCAATGACACAAAAACCAGTTGGAGGTCAGTCACTAGTGGTGTATCACAGGGCTCCATGCTAGGGCCAATTCCATTTAACAACTTGATTAATGACTTGGACAGGGGACAAAGTGCACCCTCAGCAAGTTTGTAGATGTTACAAAATGGGTAGGAGTTGCTGATACACCAGAGGGCTGTGCTGCCATTTAGAGAGACCTGGGCAGGCTGGAGAAATGGGCTGAAAGAAGTCTCATGAAGCTCAACAAGGGGAAATGCAAAGTCCTGCCCCTGGGGAGGGATAACTCCAGGCAGAGGGGGAAAGCATCTTGGAAAACAGATTGGCAGAAAAGGACCTTGGAGTTCTGGTGGTCACAAGTGGAAAATGAGCCAGCAACCAAAGCTTGCAGCAAAGAAGGCCAACAGCATCCTAGATTACATTAAGAAAAGCATTGCCAGCACGTCAACAAGGCGATCTTACCCCCTACTCATCCCTTGTGAGACACACCTGTAGTGCAGGGTCCAGTTCTGTGCTCCCTGTTTCAAGAAAGCAGACTTCTGAAGCAGGCTTTCCTGAGTCATTTTCCTGTCTTTGATTGCAAATATAGAATTATTTTACTTTTTTGGGTGGTGATGTGAAGGAAATAAAAGTAAAAAAAAAAAAGAAACATAAAAAAATTTATTCTATGATGCATAAGTTGTCCAGAATAACTAATAAGATTGAAAGGTTTATAGAAGATCTAAGCTGTTGAGTTGTGGAATTCAATTTTATGAATAAGATTTATAGCACTCAGCCTTTTTCTATAATGTTCAAAGTATTCTTCCTCATTTTTCCATCCTAGAAAAGAATAGAAATAGAAATCAAAATCCTGATTCTTCTGAGATGAGACACTAAACACCTTAAGGAGGTAGGATTTCACCTAGAGGTTATCACTTTCAGTTTGATTAGCTCTTCAGCTACTCCATGAATTGTGCTTAGAAGTGGGAAGCTTTCAGGCTACTTTCACCCTAGGCATAGATCCACTGAAACTCAAGAAGTTATATGAGGAATATGCTGTATATAGTCTCTGAGAAAGGAAGAAGAATATTAATATGGGGATTTTAACAGACCTATATATCCAGATGACTTTTTGTAGCATTTAAAAATGAAGAAAAATTTCTATAAGGTCAATAAAAGGTTAGGTCACTTAAGCTGTAAGTATACACTGGCAAAAAAGCTTTTGCCTGACAACACTGAGCATATACTGCACTGAAGACACATAATTGGTGGGGGAGGAGGGCGGAGGTGTTTGGTTTCTTGGGTTTTTTAATTGAATTTTCTTCCTTTATGGATGAAGCCTTTTGACTTTTAAAAAACCCTCACAGCGTTGCATACAATTATACCTGTCATCTCATGTTAGCTTTGAAATGTGATGTACATGTGTGTGTATGCACACATACATATACACACCTGGTTATTCAGCTCTCATTTAGTATATGCAGAATTTGAATTGAAATTCAAGATACATTCTTTATACTAGTCTTTTTTACTGTTTCTACATGATGCTGTGCACTTGCTCAAAAAACTCACTGAAAAGGCCTTAATCTCATATGTTTCACAATTAATATAGAAATCTTAATTCTTCCCTTCTCAAATATCTCTAAGAAAATGAGCAGTAAGGATAGACAGCGCAGTGCTTATCATGGTCTAACTTCCAGGATATTTGTTACAGGCATTTTCTTATTAATACTATTTGTAATTTAACTAAATAGACTAGGTATTTGTTTTCTCAACTGTCCTTAAAGCATTAATTAAAGGAACTTTTCAAGTTATGCTTTCTGAAATGAAGACGCTGACTTTGCCTTCATAATAATGAAGAGATGAAAATTTTTCTCTTTCATGATCCAGGGAGACAACTCACTTGAACAGTTTTTAAAGGCAGTGTTGGGTTATTTTTTGACAATTTCTAATACATTTTTTAAAGCTGATTAATTTTAGCAACTGGGGAAATAAATATGCAATAAAAAATATTTTTCATATTTTGGATATCTTTAAAGACAGCAATGAGGCAACTGTGTTTCTACCCAACCACTTAAATTTATAAACAGGATCTTGTTTTATGTACTGAGAAGTGTAAAGAGTAGAAGTTATGTTCATAAGGGTAGATGTACAATAGTGCAGTTTCTTTTAGAAAGCTTGGATGTTGTTCTTTCTGTTTCTTCTGTTGTTTCTATATATTATTACATTTGTATATTTGGTGGGTTCCCAGCAAAGGTAAGGATTGTTAATAATCGCGGAAAATATTTGAAAATGTGAAACTTATTCCCACCACTGTTTGCAAAGTCAGCACAGCTCTCTTTCAGTTTGTTCCAACTGTAAACTGAAGGTAATTATAAGGACCCTTAATAACAATATAAAAACTTGAGCTGATGAACAGTCTACCATGTTCTTAAGAAAACTGCTCTGAAGATTTATTACGCTTATAACCTTTATCATTAAAAGTTGTTACCTTTTTTGCAGACTAAATCTGTTTGTTTCCTCTTCTAGGATTAGGACTTATCTTTGCCTTCTACCCATCTACCTTTAAAAATTGTCTTCTCAGTATTTCCTTGCTGACCATGAAGTTACTTCTAAGCCTTGTCTTTTATAAAATCAATGGCCTAAAATAAGGTGAAAATAAAACAAAAAATAATCACATTTTTAATTGCAGTAAGAGTTTCCCAAACCTAGGTCCTGATAAAAGGTAATAAAACACTTAAATTAATGAAACACTTTAAAAAACCCTTAACACAGGGTCATTGTTTATCCATTATGCATGGGACACATTGATTTTGTGCTGTCACATTTTATTTAAAGAAAACGGCCACATGATTTTAGCCTGTAATGCTTATATTTTCTGCATGTCACCTCCCCCACCCCAAACTATTAAAAAATATAATATGAAGTGCTTTCCTTCTCTTTTCCCAAGAAACCATAAAGTCATGCAATTAGAATGCAATCGGCCTAAGGTGAGGGTCTTGCAAGCAGATCTGAATTATGTCATCAAGACTGCACAGGCAGAGAACACTTAGTAAAACGATGGCTGGACGATATTGTGGGCTTTAATAAGAGGAACAAAGTTTCAGGAACTCTCTACCATGTAATTACCTAAGACAGGAGGTGATATTGTGCATGTCAAATATGAAAATTATGATCTCAGAAGAGGTAGAAAGGTGTTTACATAGAAGAAACCAAGAGTTAGGTAGATCTAAAAATATCAGATACAACTCATGTGTTGTCACAGCTGTCTTTTGAAACATACATGAAGCACAGGTGTAACACACTACACAACAGGGGCAGATCAGAATACTTTGTAAAGCAATATAACTCTGCTTAATTGCATTTTATTTTGGAGTTGTGACTGCAAGTAAAGGAATGTTGACCACAAACTTAGCAGGTCACAGCTAACACTGGTCCACATTTTCTGACCGTATTTGAAGTGAATTGGGTAAGGCTGTTCACAAGTGTTCAAAAAGTTTTAAACACTTTTTTTGGTACTTCACAGGGAAAAAGATAAAGAAGTCATACTTAATTTACTCTGTGCCTTTAGTTGAGAACTCGGGTAAAGGGGAAAAGTTTATACGGTTCTTCTCTAATTTAAAAGCTTAGTAAGATTTAAAATGGAATGTCTCATTGGCTCTAAAACACGTTACAGAGGGCATTCAAGGACCGATAAGATTTAGAGACTAAACTATTTATAATATTATATAAGCACTTTAACATCAATTACTCCTGTTTATAGAGGGCTTGTTTTATAGTCTTGGATGTGTGAACAGAGAGGTGAAAGCACAGTAAGAAACATAAAGAATGGCTCCTATGGCTGGTATTTGTAAACAAACACCCTGTAAATTGAAAAAAAAGAAGAAGAAAATGCAAGCATGAGAAATCTAGTCCTAGCTTGTCTAGGATTATGCTATAATTGGGACAGAAATGAAAATAATTTTTAATTTTGCACTGTGAGTCTCAAACCAAAATATGTTCACTTGCTCCAAATTAACCCTTTTGTATTCATTCATGCTTATTGACCTATGCCGTAGCTGTGTTGAAAAGGTTTGCCAAGGAAAAGGAAACTTTACAAGATAAGCAGATGAACCATTTGGACATTTAAGCTATTAAAATGATAAAGAATGTTTCCATGCATTATCTAAATCTGTTGACTCTGTAAATAGATGAAAACTTTGAGAGAATGTGTTTTCCCCCGTGATTTCTGATATATTGAATTGTACTTGCTTTGAAAAATCACAGGACAAAAGAGTAGAAACTTCCTATTTTAAAACTATAGGGAATGAAAATGAGGGAGATGATAGACTGAAAGTTTTTTTACCTTCAAATTCTTTATTAACTTCTCTGGAGTAATTATATAGCACAGCCCCTTTGCCCATGATCTTGCAAGCACTAGAATTTTCTGACAGCAAGCCCAGACTATGCTTTCCTTGTCATTTCTACTGCTTCTTTTATACTCTTCCTTTCATATAAAACTAAAGATAGGTTACACTGGAGATAGACTCTTACTCTCAATTAATAGGAGCACATAGAAAATGGTGTTTAGCATTTCATTTCTTTCTGTTTCCCATTTTAAGCCTCTTTTTCCCTATTTCCTTAGTTACGTGAATAGTGGAGAGCAAATTTAACTCTCCATATTAAAGTTCCTTTTTTACCTTGGGTTCCTCCTGTTAGTCCCGTTTGCTGTGTTGATTGCCAAGGAAACAAGAACTTAACAGAAACCCTGCTTCAGATAATTCTCACTAGGTTAAAGAACCAGATATAATGAAAACCAAGTAAACAAGAAAGTGATACAGACAAAAGATTCACTTCTCATTTCCAGCGGATGAAAAAGTATGGTTGCCTGAACTGCAGAAACCTCTATGGTTAATGAACATGTGTCACAATTTGTCAGAAATTTATAAGTAGCAGCAAAATCCTTTTCCAGTGTGATGCAACTAGAACGTACCTAGTTTGTTTAGCTAAAAAACTCAAAGAATAAGTGCTATCCAATAAATGCTGAATATCAGGGTAGTTTGATTTCTTAAAGGATAAGAAGAAGGAAGATTTATTTTGTTATTGTGTAGTACATTAAAATCTCCTATTTTGTGTTAGTGTTTTTCCATGAGGTTGCAGATTCTTTTCTTCAGTCAGAGTATCTTTTTTAGATATGAACCTGCACATTAAAAAAAGAGGAAGCAAATGAAAGTTAGAAATAGAGATTGGGAAAAAAAGTTTAAGAAAATTCTAAAGACTAATATTACAAGGCAGATGAAGTAGTAACTCTAAGCATGATACCATTGCCAAAACAGACAATGCTGCTTTTGAATTAGAAACCCTATTTGAGATAAAGAGAAAAAGTGTGACTGGAGAAAAACTTTATTCTGTCCCTGCATTTACAATATTTTGTCTTCATAACCAGGAATGACTATTTTTTTTTTAAAAAGAAAAAGTTCTAATAAAGGCAACAAGCACTAAACAACTTCAGCGAAGCAGTGTGTGGCATTCGGAGAAGCAGCAGGATCAACTGTATTCTTCAGCCTTCTCACTCTCAAACCATAACAGATTTTAGCAGGGGAGTTATAGATCTCCTGTATGCAAAAATGTCTTGAATAAGATGTTCTGCACTGGCAATTCATTATGGGATGTAAAAGCTCTGGAAGTAAATGTAAACTATATCAATAGATAAAATAAATTGGTGCCCATCCTTTAGCCCTGAGGGCAAGGGCAAGCAATGGCATGTGTCCTCACAGTTTGACATGCTCTTAAACAACCCTGAGGCTTCTTAGTTCCAGGTTTCTCATCTGAATACCCTACACATTGTGATAAGTGGAGGCATGGGTCAAAGTTAGTTTTCAAATGTATTTTAAATGCCATGTGATCACTAAGCCATTGATTTTTGTGATCATGAAATAAATTCATTGAGAAATATGAACTGGGTAGTAATTACTCTTCCTATTTTGAATTAAATAAATGAGTTCACAGACAGAATCTTCTGGTTTGAGTTGTTATCTGCAATTCCCCTAAAAACAACAGGAGTTCACTGAAGTGGATGATTAGCATCTTCTATTCCGGTGAGTATGTGCATATTACCTTACACACCCTCTCTCTCTCTCTCACAGTCACACACACACATGACCATGTACTAGTTGTGTATTAACACATACCATCTTTATGTAAATCACAGATTTAGAGTATATGACTAATTTGCAGAACAGAAAATGAGACTATTTTTCCTTTCACAAGTTCATCCTTGCAAAATGCTTCTTTGTTTCATTAAGGTATAGCTCCATGGGAAGAAAGCTGAAAAAGGAATCCTACAAATGCTTTTTGTAACTTAAGCTCTCAGGATTATGTGTTCACAGAGTAGGATTTGCAGATTTGCTCTTGATTAAGCTCACTACATTCTCATCGAAATCCATTCTGTTGCCATCATTAATTTCAAGGGAAACCAAAAGAGGACTTTCAAAACTCCAAATCCTGAAGTCAGTATTCAATTTTTATGGAAGTTCCTGCTTGCCTGACTTGCTGCCTTGATAAATAACCTGGAAAACTCACACATTTGGAGACAGGAAAAGTTTGTCATTTGGCTTTTACTGAAGACCCTAAATTTAATACTTGAAGGCAGGTTGAAGGCAGTTTAATCAACATTTGAACTATCTCAGAGCAGAAAAGAGTTACTTTCATTTAACTCATTTATTTTTTTGTTAAGAACTCTCTGCAGGGTATGACTATTGGACCATGAAACAAAGGTATCTTAAATCCAATTTTATTTGCTAAAAATCAGCAGGAGAGTAAACCAATCTGACCAATCTGATAGCCTTCTATGATGGCATGACTGGATGGATAGATCATCCTCATAGGCAAGCTTAGGAAGTGTGGGTTAGATGAATGGACAGTGGGGTGGATTGAAAAGTGGCTGATAGAGCTCAGAGGGTTGTGATTAGTGGCACAGAGTCTAGGACGTCTGTAACAAGTGGTGTTCCCCAGGGGTCAGCACTGGGTCCCGTCCTGTTCAATATACTCAACAGTGACCTGGATGAAGGAATAGAGCGTGCCCTCAGCAAGTTTGCTGATGACACAAAACTGGGAGGAGTGGCGGACACACCGGAAGGCTGTGCTGCCATTCAGCGTGACCTGGCCAGGCTGGAGAGTTGGGCAGAGAGGAACCTTATGAAATTCCACAAAGGCAAGTGTAGGGTACTGCACCTGGGGCAGAATAACCCCATATATCTGTACAGGTTAGGGGCTGACCTGCTGGAGAGCAGCTCTGTGGAAAGGGACCTGGGAGTCCTGGTGGACAACAGGATGACCATGAGCCAGCAGTGTGCCCTTGTGGCCAAGGAGGCCACTGGCATCCTGGGGTGCATCAAGAAGAGTGTGGCTAACAGGTCGAGGGAGGTTATCCTCCCCCTCTACTCTGCCCTGGTGAGGCCACATCTGGAGTTCTGTGTCCAGTTCTGGGCTCCCCAGTTCAAGAAGGACAGGGAACTGCTGGACAGGGTACAGCAAAGGGCTATGAGGATGATTAGGGGACTGGTACACCTCTCTTATGAGGAAAGGCTGAGGGACTTGGGTCTTTTTAGTCTAGAGAGGAGAAGACTGAGGGGGGATCTTATTAATGCTTCTAAATACTTAAGAGATGGGTGCCAGGAGGATGGGGCCAGTCTTTTTTCAGTGGTGCCCAGTGACAGGATGAGAGGTAACAGGCACAAACTTGATCACAGGAAGTTCCATCTAAAGGTGAGGAGGAACTTCTTTACTTTGAGGGTGGTAGAGCACTGGAAGAAGCTGCCCAGAGAGGTTGTGGAGTCTCCTTCCCTGGAGATATTCAAAACTCGCCTGGATGCATTCCTGTGCAACCTGCTCTGGGTGAACCTGCTCTGGTGGGGGGGTTGGACTAGAGGATCCCCAGAGGTCCCTTCCAACCCCTGTCATTCTGTGATTCTGTGATTCTGTGATTCTGTGATTCTGTAATTCTGTAAACTACATCCTTCTACACCATTTAGAAAAAGCTGGATTGATACTTAGGTCCAAACCTGGCACTACTTGCCAAAACAAAACCCATCCTGCCACTATGCAAGATAAATGAATCTTTCTTTAGCCTTCACCTTTTGTGGGACTTTCCCTTGGTCCCTGGTTTGAAACCTCACGTTGTAAGTCTCCCTCATATGCCAAAGTCCAGTGTGATCTGTATGCCACAACCTGCTTCCCTAATTGCTTTGGCAATAGCCTCCTATCATTTTTACTTGTGTTCTACCTTGCGACAGGCAGTTGTCTGTTTCACTGGCCCCATACAACAGCCAGTGCACGCTTTGCATGAGGGAGAAAACCTTTCTTCTAAACTCGTGTAGTAATTTCCTCTAACATTTCAAGCACCCCTTTGATCCTGTGACATACAATTACTTGCCTTTCCTACACAATAGTTTCCTACCTGCTGGAGCTCATCCAATGTGCAGTGACTTTCCCAGATGCAAGCGTAAATCTTTCACACTGTTAACATTCACTCCTGCAGCAACACTTTTCTGCCTCAGTATCCCTTTGAATGCTAATTAGGCTGTCACCATTCTGATTTCAGATGTTAAACTAGATACAATTTATTAGACTTTTTTTTTAGTCACATAAAGGTGTACCTATTTTTTTCAAATAATTTCAGTTTTTCAATAATCCATGTTAATAACAAGTATGATTTCTTGTCAGGTCTTGTCTGTTCTGATCCACAATATAATTCAGTGACACTAATTTTGAAGATTCTGAGCATTTTAATGCTGAGGGAGGACATATAACTTTACTTGCTATTAGTTGTTTAAGATTCAAGAAATACATAGAAAATATAGAATATGTAAAATAAGACACAAAGCTTCTGCTTTGTATAGGCACTTTAGCAAACACTCTAAGTTCACCACCTTAATATGATGTTACAACCCATACAGGGACAGACTTAGTTCCGGGGGAAGAGTGAGTATGTCTAAGCTCTCAGTGAACACATGGGGAAATTTCTCTTGTTCCACTGAAAAGTTACACTTTGTAAACTGCAAACAATGCAATTTGTATCTCTTTGGAACAACAAGAACCATTACTAGGCACAAATTATTAACATTTGAAAGTCTTACAAAGGACTTAATTTTTAAGCGTATCTCAGATTTTATTTTTCATGATAATTAAAAAAAAAAAAGGTAATGCAGTGGACTGAAGAGAAAACAACAAATACAGTGTGAATTCTCACCACACCTAAAGGGTCTGGATAAAAGAATAAGCAATTGCTTAAAGAAATATCCTTTTCTACATCAGTCAACAAGATTTATTCCACATTTAGCAGAAGACTTTAGGTGTGTTATATCAGCTGTTTAATCAGTTTGATATCCAGTTATAATGTCTCAATCAAATGAATTGCTGGAGGTGAAGCAGGGTCTGAGGTTTAACATGTGTCAAAATCTCAGGAATTCTGCAGTTCTCTTTTCTGCCATTTATATGTTGTGTGAGTGCGGATGCTTTGCTTTAATTTTCTGTACCTCAATTCCCCATACACACACCATGATAAATGCAAGGACCTCTGGATGGAAGTATTCAATATCATTATAATGTCCTCTCATTTGAGTTTGAGAGGTTTTTATCAAGCAGCATTGTGAATGCAAAGTGGCATGCTCCTAGCTGGATCAAGATGGGGAAGAGGGGGGGCAGAAAGAATTAGAAAGTTTGGTTCCAGTGTTTTTTTCCTTCAAAATCTTATCTTTAACTCAACAGTAAAAAGAAAGTTTGCAACTTTTGTAACTACAAAGTTAGGATTTTTCCTTTTTGAAACTGGAGTATGCCTGTTTCGTGTTAAAAAAAAAAACCAAACTCTTCTGATAAACTCTATAGAAAAGATGATAGTATATGAATCTAATTTTTCTTGAAGTGCTACTTCAGCACCTCTTTCTGCCAGACAGACGTTTACTACCTTTTTCTTATAAATTTAGTCAATTAATATGTTGACATCGTTCTTGATTTTTAAGCATACCTGAGCCTGTGTGTCCCAGTATTGTTACATAAAATACAATAAAAAGCAGGGGGGGTGTGGACACAAGGGATAACTGCTGTTGTGTAAACTTACACCTATGCAAAATTGGCTTTTTCTGTTTCAAGCCTGAAGCAAGACTGGTTCAGGCCCTTGTTCTACATGTCAGTTGTTCTAAAAAAAAGATAGTTACCTGTCTGTACAAATTTCTTCTCTACTATAAACAGTGGGCAAACGGGAAAAAAAAGTAAAAGTTGTGTTAGGGCTCACTGCTACAACAGAATAAATCCTAAATAAAACTACCCTGAACCTGTGGACATTTAAATCACTTAAACATGTGTGGAGTTTCATTGATGTTGATGGTATTATTCCTCTGCTGAATTTAAGCACATGCTTAAAGGATTTGCTTGGCTGGGGCCTGTGAGCAGAAGCTGACCTTGTATTTTTTTCAAGTTAAGCGTGTGTAGACATATGCAAGAAGTGTGTAATGTAATGTAAACCAGTGCACCTAATACAGGCTGCAATGGCAGTTGTGTCAGCTTTCTGCCTTTTGGATGTATCTTTCAATTGTCTCCTTTGATGTTTTGAGAATCTCAACATTTTAAAGGAAATGACTTCTCATTAGATTGCAATTTCCATAGTCAGAAGTTTAATATGTGTCAATCTTTTTGCAAAAACTGATCAGGACTGAGATAGATTTAACTTACAAACTTTAATGTGTACTTTTAATTGCTAGTGTTCCAGAAAGATGCAATCATGTTTCTTTGGTGCCATTTAATAAAATTAAACAAATCAATCCATAGTTTTGTCCTTTAATTTTATATTAGCTTTTTGAAACAAAGGCTGCTTGTGTCTGCTCTATCATGTCCAGGGAAAAATGATGAGAGTGTATATTTCTTTCAGAATATATAACCTAAGATCATAAACAGTCTGTCTGCAAAGTGCAGAAATATTTTATTAACAACCTTTCCGGGCACAGCCTGGAAATTAAATGTTCCCCAAATGAATGGGAGTATAGCTGTTGGGAATCACTAAAACATAAACATACTGATGATATTTTGGTTCATATGCACAAGTTATATGACCCCTTGTTAAAGACATAACTCCGAGCTGCATAGTTGCCAAGAAAGAAACAGGGGCAAAGGGAGCTGAAAAAGGTAACTTCATATTAAGGTGCAGGCATTGAAGCAAACATTTTCCACATCTGCTTTAATAGAAGAGACACCAGGCTACATTTTTTTGATTAGCAAGTTCCTCTTTTCACTACAGATCTTTTCAGTGTTCTACTTTACAGCTAAACTCCCTGAGAACTGACGTGGGATTTAGTGAGCTTTAGATAACATAATCTCCATCTAATGGGAATTTCTGAAGGCAGTCACTAAGTGTATGAATTATTATAAGAGAAGAAAATCAAATTTAATATCAAAGAACTAACTTTAGAAGTTCAAGCAGCGGACAATATTCATTTTCCATGGACAGAATTGTTTAATAAGAATTTATCAGCAGTACAGGAAACACTAGGTACTCCGGCAATAAGTGAATCATGATGGCTTATTTCCTTTTAATTCTATGATCCCAGCTGGAACAAGGTGTGATTGGAGAATGGTTTAATTGTTCATAGACATCTGTCTTTGGATTCAATTGAAAAATAATATCCTGGGCATAAAATGGCCTACAGAATTTTTGACATTTTTATATCTTTCACAATCAAGGCATTGTCAGAAAGTCAGGTAGTGGAGCTCTGAAAACCTTATGGATATATTTAAAGTAGAAGAGAATAAAACCCTGGTAATATATCAATATACACAGCTGGAAAGCAGATGTTCAACTGAGTACACTCAGTACTTAGAGAAAGCTATTAAAACTGTTACTTACTCAAATGAGAAATTTCTATAATTTATTGTTCTCGCATTTTTTATTTCCCCCTTTCCCTTCGTGTTAAGCAGACTATAGGAATTTTATTTTTCATATTGTTGAAGTCAATTACCCTAAAAGTCTGACTTAGTGCAGTATACTACATGATTGCTAAACAATGCCCAAGGCTACTGTCAATCAAATTAGCCAGTGACTTATGAGTTGTTTACCGTACTGTGAAATGAAGTGATAAATGTGTGTCAACCAGTAAAATGTGACATTTTGTATTGGATATATCGACTTGAAATAGGTTTTGCGTCAGCTTTATTCATTTCTTACCAGACTGGCACATATTTTTAACTGAGTTCTGATTATCAAAGGAGACATATAATATTAAGCTTCATAAGGTATTGGTAATCATGCAGCTCAAGCCTTTAAAGGCCTTGTGTGGTCCAGTAACTGAAGTGGCATGCCACCGAGCAGTCACATTTTCCATCTGCCTGATAAACAGTGGCAAAAAGAATATAATTTTTTTAATGAGTGTTCTCCTTCCTTTGTTTCAAAACAATAATTTTGAGGGCAAACCTCTGGTTCAAATTATTAATGAAATGGTGATCCAGAATGTAGTAAGGGTTGTGGGTTATTTTACCCCTTTTTTTTTTTTTTAAGTTTGAAATTAAAATCAGAATGGGATATCATCATTTGATGTAACATATTAAGAATAAGCTTGTATTGCATGATTTCCTAGACAATGACTTACCAAAGCACCTCTCTGAAGTCACACTGAAGTGAAACTCAAGCCTTCTGGGGCTGTGAAAGCTTAATTAGTAGTTTGTGAAAGAAAATCATAGCACTGGAAGTCCAAACCAAACAAGAGCATTTATATTTCCTCCAGAGGGAGATGGCTTGCCATTCCCACCAAATGTTTTAGTAAAAATTAAATTTAACTGGTGCAAAAGTCCTCTTCCCATGACACAGAAGAGAGCTCACCTCTTGGCCTGCTGTAAAATGTTAGAAATGCAGAGAAGGAAAAGCTACTGATAACTTTGCCTATTGTCTTCTCAATAATTACATTCCTGCTATAGTTCTGGAGAAAACTTTTCCCAAACAGAATGACAATTTGAGAATGCCTGGCTTTAAAGTTTTATTGTCTGTGATGGATGACAATCCTTTACTTCTGCCATATTATTTTCTATTTAGAAATACTTATTGTGATAGATGGAGACCTTTTTACAGGCATTTACTATTTGAAAAGCAAAAATAAACCCACCAAATCCTTAAAAATTTTAAATATTAAGGCAGTCTCAAGTGATGTGTATTGACCTATAGTCACAACTCCCACGCAATTATCACACAGTTTTGCTAAGTATTTAAACAGAAGAATGGAAACCAACCTTATTCCTGGTCCCAAATTAGCTTTTACATATATGGTTGCTCATTACGTGTTTGGTCATTGAATGCAACAAGAGTATTAAATTAGGCTCTTTCTATTACATTGAAGGTAATGTAGTCTTATACTGGAGGCACTGCTATACTATATACTAGTTTTTTCTTCATGAGGAAGCCGAGCAGTATATTCAAATTCTACCCATCTGTCTTTTTGAAGATTGGTTGTTAGGTTGATACAACAAATGCATTCAAATTAATATCTTCTTTAAAAGAATTAATTCCATTATTAATGGGCTGCAATGTAATATGGAAAGAACTTTTTTGTCTTATGTGAAGGAAAACAGATGTGCAAGTAAGAGGTAGATGAGATATCTGGGGAGTTGATTCAGGTTTTGTTTTTTGTTGCTCATCCATATTTAATACCATTCTATCCATAGTCTGATATCATTGTTTTAAAATCTGCAAAGACATTTTTAAAAGGACATTTATAGTGACTGCCACAACTGTGACACCGATCTATTTCATTTTATGGTTTTTTCCTTAGTTCTCATTCAGTGCAGATCAACTTGATATAAGACTCTTTATTCTAAATGCATGTGCACTATTCAAGTTCACAAATACCTTGTATTTATGAAAGTAAAACCTAGTAAGCTTAGAGATGGTCAGGGTTGAAATCATTAATATATCATGTTCCCTATTGGTTTGTACGTCTTAATTGAATCTTTCAATCCTACCCTTTTGCACGTAATATGGCATCTGGTCCTCATGGGATAATGCCTGAGTAAGGAAATCTACTGGGGACCCAGCTGACTCCTTAAGAGCAAGGACTCCTCAGCTCTTAAGATGTGGGGACCCTCGTCACAGTGCGAGTGAGAGCAGGCAAGTCTTTTGCTACTCCTAACATCATCGCTAAGCTCACATGGAAATGTAAGAGCAACTATGTTGTCTTTTCCAAGAGTTTCCTTTCTTCTCACCTCAGGGGAAATCTTGAACGGGCAACAGCAGCCAGCTTCCAGTTTCTTTTCAGACCTGTCCAACAATTCAAAGGAGCCAAACACAGCAGGAAGAATCTGTTCCAATACATTTAGCTTTTCTGAGTGGAAACAATAAAAATAAATAATGACCATCATGGAATATAATGTAGCAAAATGATTTATTCACACTAAGAAAGAAATGGTTAGAATCTTTTACAACTCTTGCTTTAACAAAATACTGCTTAACTGCTTCTGTTCTTTTTGAAAATACATTGGGTAGATATCTGTATATGTTAGGGTCAGCATTTTCAGTCTTTTCCAGGTGGATCTAGGCATGCATGCTTTCTCAGTCCTCTAATAATCTGCGACCTTTCCTTTTCCTGATTCCAAAGCTTAGTTTTTCTAGGCTACTTAACCCGGAAAACTAAAATCCTTTACTGGGCTGTCTCTGCTGGGCCAAAGCATTATAGCTACAATATAGTTCTGTATTTTTTCAGTCCTGCACCTTGTAAAAGATGTGAAAAGCATGTTTACATCACTGTCTTTACATCATTTCACAAACGCTGTTTTGACTTCTCTCATTTCCCCTTCAGGCTTGTAAGTCTGAAAATCTCCTCCTATTTATCCATCATTCTTTCTATTCTGGACTACTCTTGCTTTTAGGTACAACATGGGTCTTTCTGCCGAAGGAATATGCAGTGCGTTGTCAGGTGTCTGACCAAAGAAAGTGCTCATTGACCCAGATTTAAAAGAAGGGGCAATGCAGCATCTCAGAGGTGAGGTTGTCATGCCAGTAAATGGAAGAAAAGCTAAAGCATTTGGTTTCAGTTTTTCACATCCTTTTCCTAGGAGGACAGTTTGAGGGCTTTCTTCTTAGAGCAAACTCTGTTATTTTCTGTGTGTGAATTGAAAAGAGATTAGGAAATTGCATAGCAAATAGTCACAGAATCAGGCAATGCAAGTATGTATGTGCATTGCAAGTGTCTGCAGACAGACACAAGACTGCACTTAGAGGATTTAACCCCACGGCAAAAGTTTAACCCCCGTGATCACATCTTGACCAAGCAGAAAATCAGAGACCTGGCCAAGGAGTGCAACAGCTCCACATGTAGAATTTATTTCTAAAAAAAGTAAGGCTGAGAAAGGAGGGGCTGGTAACACTCCTGGCTCTTCCTCGCTGGGAAGAAGCGTCAGCATGTGGCCAACACAAAGAGCTCCACCCAGCATGCAGAAGCACTCCTTGGTCAACCAATTTAGAGAAAGCCACTGAAATCAATAGTCAAACTCCTGCTGCTTTCAGCAGGGCAGGATTTTCCCTAGCATGTCTGAAACTAGAGAACACAAGTGACTCCCTGCAGCAAGAGTATGTGAGCTGGTAGGGCTGACAACAAAAGCAGCAGAGTAACATTCTCATTGCAAAGGACACAACAGAGCATCTATTTTTCCAGTTTCATGACCACTCACATATGGCTGAACTGTACTGCTGTGCTTCGTATTTTGATGTATTTTGACACATTTAAAAAAATATGCATAATTTAAACATCCAGGCATTCCAAGCTGTCCAAAGACAGCTTTAGCAGTTCGGCTCACTGCTTGCTGTTCCTCACACCAACTGTAGACAGCAAAGTAGAGATTCAGTAAACTGGGGAACATTTGTTGTGATGTCGCCTTGCTGATGTAGGCTGCACTCTCTACAAACATCTTGGTTAGCAGTTTTCAAATGTAATCAGACAATATTCTTCCTTTGGGTTTTCAGTGTGAATTTTGTTACTTCTTAAAAAAATTTGCTTTCTGTCCTGTGTCCACGCAAACTTCAGGCACAGTCTTTTCTCTTCTTTGGCCATGACTCCTGCAGAGCTCTTGCATTGGTAACATATACCTGCTGTCATACAAAACTGTAAAAAAAAGTTTAATTGCTTCCTGGGCTCAGGAGCAAGTGCCATTTCCAAGTCACTTCTGTTTTGCTCATTATTTGTTGGCAATATTTGCCCACTTACTTAACACTTTATACTGAAGTCCTGATGCCAATGGCATACTTCACCTCACCCTGCTGCAACACAACTTACACGTACCTGCTTGGGGCCTGCTGTAGATAGAAATGCTCTCACCTGACTACTCTCCAGAGGGTAAATTATGCTCCCCTGGAGGCAGGAATATTACTGCTCCACTAACAGATCTTAGCAGATCTCTCTGGAATACTTCTACCTAAATTCCTCTATCTTATTGCACTGGAATTTACTGCTCCTTTACAAACATGTTCTGCTGCTTGTTCTTTTCTACTCTTTTTATGTTTTGCCAGTGTTATCTTCATAATAAGTCACTTTCAAACACATAGTCACACATATATTCATCCATTTTCTGAATGTCCGATAACATGAAGGAAAGTATCATGAAGAGACCATTATCAGCCTACTTAATTTTTCACAATAACTATAAACACAAATGTAGACCTGACCTTTTCATGGTAAGTTTCCTAGTATGGTAACCAGTTAAGATGAACAAGAACCTACTTAAGTGTTTGCACATAGAGGACAGCAGTGGAAAGGAGAATGAGATATGTAGCTATCATCTAGCCTATGTATGCTAATGTTTGTATAAACGACTGCCCACACAGTTGTGCAAAGGCACGTTATTGTTCCTTCTTTTTGGCAGACAAATTGCAGGGGTGTGAGGAGGAGGAAAGTAAGAAAGAGACAGCAAAAGCATACACAGAAATTTCCTGGTGAACTGCAATAAATTTAGCAGAAGATAACAAATAAAGGTCATGACTGGAATGTTTAACCTGCTGTTTGCAACCATAGTTACCATGTTTGCAGATGCAATTATAAAGACTACATAGCAGAAGAAAAAGAGCCACCTAAATACGTATACTTTTCTAAGGATTGTGATGAGGGTGCACTCTCTGAGAATTTTTAAATAGCAAGCTAACAAAGTGATACAAATCTGAACAAAGAAACATTTAGAAAAGGTGAATGTTACTTTAATGTCTTCTCTGAAACTGTTGTAACGGTGATGATGTGGTAAATTTTTTCCTATTTAAGCAAAACTGTTTGTACACTACCGGAACTGTTACTCAAGTATATACTGAACCATATGCTAATTAGTATAGTCTCTTCTCTAGTGTACCAGCTAATGTTTTTTTCGCCTTTATTAGCACTTACAAAGGAGCTAGTGAAATGTTTCTGTCTGTTCTGTAAAGATACTCCCCCTGCTGTGGCTAATAGTTTGTGGTAAAATTCATCTTCACCCAGAACTCAGGCATCAAGTTTAAGGCAGTCATCAAGCTTTTGTTTACAGCTGCTGGAGAGAAATCTCTACCTGCTAACAGTTTAGGGTACAATATATCTGATCAAATACACATTTCTTTCTTAAGGTGAGATGAGCAAGTGTTAATGCCATCTCCAGCTGCATGAGTCCATCCACAAAATTATTATTATTTTTTCTTTTCTTTTTAGTGAAGCATTTAATGAAATGAGACTCCTGAAAAGACCTGTGGGTATTTTTTTTTCTGCTAGAAACAAAATCAGCAGAGTGCAAAGTTTCTCCCTGTGAACTTTACACAATGTTTTCTGCAGTTCCTATTTCTGGATGAAGAAAGTACAATAAGCAGAACACCCTCAAAATGTTTAAGATAAAATAAACCACAAATTGTTAACTAATATGATAGCAAATTTTCTATTGACCCGTATTACTTTCCCTTCAAAGATCATTACCCAATACAGCAGTCTTTTTATCTAAAGCATTAGTAGTCATTTGTTTGCTAAATGAGTTTAGAGTTCTACTTAGACATAATTTAAATACCATTTAAAACTCCATTAGGTATGTTTATTGCCAAAATCTAAATAGTATTCTCTTAGTTCTTCTTCACTGCTTTAAAAAAATGGCAAATGCACGAATGTCTGGCAAAGCTAATTAACCCTCTGGTTGTCAGTCTCCTAAAGCAAAAGTTCGACACCAGCATGGTCCATTGACCACTCGCATTATACACTAGTAAGTCTGCATTGACGTGTCCACAAAAAAGGAATTAAGAGTAGTAAGTAGAATGGATCATTCTGTGTTGCGTTGATGTTTGCAGACCCAAAAAGCATCAAGAAATCACAGGACTTTTTAAGACATCTGTCACATCTAAATAAAAGTTGAAATTTCTTAGGCAAAATATCATCATCAAAAGGAAAATAAAGATTTTATGTCATACTTAGCCTTAATAGGAGTTTTAGAAATTTTTATAGTAAAGTGTTGTTCATGATGAATGTTTGAACCAAGTGTTTTACAACACATTTCACAGCTCAGAATGAAAGGATGCACAAGAACTGTTCAAAACTTTGTAGGAAGCTAGAGAAATCTTGGTTTAGTTGAGGAACAAAACCAGGTTTGTTTATGTTTTAATTAAGAAAACCCATTGGCACCAAAAACAGGTGTCTGGGAAACTGAAAAACAAACAACCCTCCCCCCCCCAAACCTAAACAAAACCAGTCTATCCTCTCCACTCACATTAAACTTGGTACACAACTCAGAAAAGATCCAAGCTTTGTCATTTCAGTCCCCTTCAGATAAGCCTTACAATTCATGACAACTTACATGTTCAAGAACAAGGAAAGATGCAAATAAAATGGATTGCTAAAATACATGAATAAACACCATGTAAAAAGTAAAATGATTGGCAGCATGCAATCATTGGGAGTGTCTTCTAATAAAATATTACTGCTCAGAATAATCTCCTGGAAAATTTTCATCCAAACTGATTTTTCCAGGAAAAAGTGTTGAAGTGTTTTTCCTGCTTTTCAAACAGCTCATTGGTTTTCAAGCTTACTGCATTTCTATATATTAAAATAATCCAATTATTCTTTAGTCTTAAGCATATATTATTCTACGTCCTATATTTGCTGTCAAGACATGCTGATTTACTGAAAATTTAAGAAATGAATATTTAGTCATTTTGTATACTATTAAATATTTCCACAAGAAAAGTTTATACACTATTCAAATAGAGACATATTTGCCACAGCAAAGAATTAATTTAAAAGGACTTTTGCCAATTTTAAAAACCAGCTTCTGTTTCCAAAATACTATTTTTCTGTCTAGAATAAAAGTAAAAGTATATTTCTAAGGGTTAAAGTGTTTCTTTCTGGAAAGCACTATGAAATAAGAAGTGCTACTGATCAGATCAGAAATTCTCCTAGCTCTCTGTCTAAAATTAGGAAAAATGCACTTTCTAGAAAAATCTGTATACCCCATGAGGTTTAAATTTTTGGTTCACCCAGCTATAAAGTCAGTCAAAAGTAGGAAAAGATGGATATTTTCCCTATAAAATATTTTTATTATTTCAAGTGCGGTCAGGTTCTCTGAATAAATGAAAACGTTTACAGAAAGATGCTGTGGCTCTAAGTAATTTCTCTCTCTCTCTCTTTTGCTCTCTCTCTCTTCATATATATGTACACATATGTATGTAGCTAAGGTACTGTGAGGCAAAAACAAGTTTTATTTTTCAGGAAATATCAACATTTCTATTTTTTTTTTTCTGATCAGTAGTTATAAATCAGAACTGTTTAAAGTCTGTATTATATATGTTATGAGATGTATACTCTGCATATGTCTGTATGTGCTTAGATGCTACATAGAGAACACACTTTGAAACCAAGGACTGTTGAAGAATGAGGTGAGAATCTGCTAACCAAGCCCAGTAAAGTCAGATCATTTGAGCAATAGCTCCTGCTAGTGTGTAAAAAAGACAAAACTCCTCTCCAATCCACCTTATTTGCATAGTTTGTCATTAACTGCTCTTTCAGCAGACTTGACCTTCCCCTTGCTTTTATAAGGAATTCCACAGATAAATGTTACCAAAGAAAAATACACTTTCAATCAAAAGATAACAGATATCATGCATATCTATAAATGTCTAGCACATATGACTACCCAAAGAATTTTAAAAATAAATGTCTGGACATGAAGAGAATAGTGTTGGGAGAATTAATTACTGGGAAACACTCCTGCTCCATGTACCCTCTCTCACCTGGACAGTTACAGTTGTAGCATGAAGCTTGTGGTCAGTTCCAAAATCTCCTCACCCTGCCACAAAACATAAATCAGATATTGAATTGAGCAGACCTTTCGGACTCTATTCTGGTCATTTATAGTTACACTAGGCTGAATTATACCATGTGCCCTTTATGCGGCCCATGGGACAATTTCTCTGCCAAGAATTCTACCTTTCAGACCAATAAAACATATGGCAGCATAGCAGCCTGGACTGAAAAGAAGGGTTTCATTATTATTTTATTTTATTAAACAGTTTATCACAGCATACCGAGGTATTTGTTCTTCTACCTAAAGATACACAGTCTACTTGAGTTAAAAAGTTTGTCTAGAGATGTTATAGATACTAATATATATCAATGTGTTTTCATATATTTTCCTAGAAATCAGAAGCTCAAGGTCAACTGTCAAAACATGAGAGAAGGATACACATATTCTTGAAGGAATATAGTCAAGGTCTATATGTATACTGAAAACTGACTGAAAATGTTACTGAAAATGACTCAAACATAAATGAAAAAACACATTTCTCAAGTACAGACACTTGCAACTCCCTGTAAAACTGGTTAAAAATTCCTGACCTGGGAGAAAAAAAGTAGAAGCAGGATATCGTTCTTCGTTGACTTCTTGCCACAAAAATTTAAAGACAACAGTCGTGTAATATTGTGATGTGCTGAGGTATTATGTTAATAGAGGCCAGATGGATTAAAATAATTGCTAGATAAATAGGTAGGACATGTTTGACCAAGTAATATTAATGCACTATGAACTTAAAATAAGGAATAAAAGAATGTGAGATTAAAACCAGATCCAAGGGAAGCTGATGAGAAGATTCCCATTAACTTTAAGGAGATTAACTCCACCAGACACCTATTAAGTACATTATGTTAAATATGAAATACCATATCTGTTACGTAAAAAGATAGAACAGCTGCTTGGCATTTTTGACAATAGAAATAATATTAAGACACTCTTAAATTATAGCATCCTAGGTCATGGTACTGCTGTAACATCCAAAAGTTAACCATTAACTTCAGCAGGAGCTAAAATGAGTACATAATAAATCTCTGTCACCTGAAGAAGGCTTTAAAAATAGTAACACAAAACAAAATAAAAATATCTAAAACTATGAGGATTTTACTATATTTATCTGGATCTGTTACCCTTATATAATTAAAGCAACAAAACTCTTGCACACTGTTGATTAAGTTATCAGGAGGATTTGATTCAGTTTCTTGTTGTTTGGAGGGGTTGGGGGTTTTTTCCTAGCAGGATGAATATTATATCATTTAAAACAGGTATCTTTTAATTAATTACAGTACTTAACAGTGCCTTTGTCTCCCTCCCTCCCTCCCTTCCTCCCTTCCTTCCTTCTTTCCTTCTGTCCTCCCATCCGTCCTTCCATCCTTCCCTCTTCTTAAAAACTTCGGTATTGCAATTTAAGATTGCTGTACCTAAATAGTAACTTTGGACTGAGTTTGCTTCCAGCATTTTGCTGGGTCTGGCTGGAATGGAGTTAACTTCCTTCACAGCAGCCCACTGGGGGCTCCTCTGGGATGGTGCTGTGTTTTGGATCAATGGCTAAAACAGAGTTGATAACACAGCAATGCTTTGGATATCACAGAAAAACAGACTTGTGGAGGTTAGAAGGGACCTCTGGAGGTCATCTGGTCCAGCCCCCTGGCTCAAGCAGGGCCACACGCAGCCACCTGCCCAGGACCGTGTCCAGACAGCTTCTAAATATCTCCACGGACAGAGACTCTGCAATGTCCTTGGGCAACCTGTGACTACTCCATCACTCTCAAGTAACAAAGTGTTTCCTTGTTTAGAGAGAACCTCTTGTGTTCCAGTTTGTGTCCTTTGCCTCTTGCCCTGTCACTGGACACCACTGAAAAGAGCCTGGCCCTGTCTTCTTTGCACCCTCCCTTCAGGTATTTCTGTACATTGATAAGATCCCCCTGAGCCTTCTCTCTTCCAGGCTGAACAGTCCCAGCTCTCTCAGCCTTTCTTCATTGAGAGATGCTCCAGTCCCTTAATCATCATAGTGGCCTTTTGCTGGACTTTCTCCAGTATGTCTGTGTCTCTCTTGTACTGGGGAGCCCAGAACTGGACACAGTGCTCCAGGTGTAGCCTTACTAGTGCTGAGTAGGTGCTATTACTGAGTAGTGCTTGCATAGACTCAAGGCTTTCTGGTTTTCTCACTCTGCCCCCTCAACAAATAGGCTGGGGTGGGAGAGAAGCTGGGAGGGGACACAGCCAGGACAGCTGATCCAAATTTTCCAAAGGGCTATTCCATATATATGGCATCATGCTCACCAATAAAAACTGAGGTGGGAGTGGGGGATGTCTTCCAAGGTGGCAGTTGCTATGAGACAGACTGGGCATTGATCTGCTTGTGGGAGGTGGTGAGTGATTGTCTCTGCATCACTTGCCTTTTTTTAATCTCTTCACTTATTAAATTGTCCTTACCTAAACCCACAAGTTTTCTCACTTTTGCTCTTCTGATTCTCTTACCTATTCCACCAGGGGTGGGGACCAAGCAAGCGGCTGTGTGGGTGCTTGTCTGCTGGCCAGGGTCAACTCACTACAAGTGCCTAAGGATAGAATAGGGAGAAAAGTCTCATATTTTCAAAACAGATCATCTCAGTATCAGACACTGTGTAATCTGCTTCATCATGACTTATTTGTACGACCCATATGAAAGTGCTTTTTTTAACATGCATGCAGTCTTGCATCTGATCTATGGATGTGCAGAATATTTTAAGATCTATGAAACTGGTCACTTAAATACTTAAGCAAGTATCCCTTGTGTGCTGTATTCTTTCAGTGAGTTCTTCAGCCTATATTGACAGGAGCCTTTGGTGCTACAGTGTCATATCTAGAATGGCAATTAACACTAATTTTTTATTATTGTAATTAGTGCATTCTTTTGGGACAACAACTTCAAAATGAATGGTTTGCTAGTCAAAGAGTTAAATTAATCTTGTGTCCTGTCTTTCCTGTTTAAATTAGACCAAAATTAGTCAAGTGGGACATTTCAGAAAGGGGTACTAAAGGGCCTCTAATGTTTATTGCTCCCATTGAAATGAAATGAATTAAAGCATCCCAATGTTTATTGCTCCCTCTGAAATGAACACAATTAAAAGCGACAGCATACCTGATGGTATTATCATGCCTTGTTCACCTAGCCGACAATACGTTACCTAACGCTAAAGTGACTCAGTTTGAACAGGCAGAGGCACACACTCCTTACTGAAATTAATCCAAAAATTCTTTTACTTGCCTTTCCTCTATCCAAACAAACAATTTAACCATATTCCATACGTATACATGCTTTTCAGTTTCAGAATCTGACATGCACTGTTATATTATTGTTCCTAACGAGAACAAATTAAAACCTAGCAGAGACATGACCCAGAACCTTTTGCTTCCTCTTAACTGTCAGTATGACTTTCTGTAACACTGTGATCAGCTCTGTCCTAAGTGGGAGTTGACACTGGCTCAACTTTCTGCAAGTGCAGGTAAAATTGAATGTGAACTGCTTGAAACTCAATGCTGATGGAACCTGGTTCTGCACCATTACACATAATCAGTATCTTCAGCTTTGTATAGCTGCAGTTTCATTTCTTTAATAGCATGGACTTTGATAAGAATTGTATTGTGGGCCTTATTTTTTTGCTAATTTGGGTGGGGGTTTTTTCTCCCCAGTCTTCTGATATTACAGCTAACTTCTCGCACAATGCAAAGTTCAATTCTGAAAGAAATCCTGGCACTGGTCTTTAATAGCAGGTTAACGGACTGAAATCTCAAATTTTCAAGACTGATTTTGTTACAAGAAGAGTTCTTTATATCTTTTGTGTGGACAGTAAAGATCTCTTTCTTCAAAAGACTTTAATACTCAGCACATGAGAGGAATTGTATCACAAGTCATATCTAACAAGATTTTCTATATTTTCTTCTGATACCAACATCATTTTGGAATAACTGCTGCCTCAGGTAGAATTTGCTATTCCTCTGTGAATCAATAAAACTTTCTGCAACAGACTAGAGGATGTGCCTGCTGTGAGCTTACAAATATTAGATTAAAGGATTCATATACAACACATCATCTATAAGTTAATAGTATAAGCCACTGTCATCTACTGCATGATTTCTGTCATTATTTGATGTATTTGCTCTATATTTGCTATACTTGTCTGGACTTTTCATTAAGCATCTTCCGTACGTATGATACATGTGTGTATGTTTATATACACACATAGCCATACATACATATATATACATACATATATATACACTTGCATGCATATATATGCATGTAATATCTATATAAGCAAATATATAAAGAGAGACTTTAAAAGAGAGAATAAGAAAGACTGTGAATGAGGAAGACCATTCCCCTAATTTTAAAGACATAGACTGTGGCCATGTATAACAGTGTGATACTGAATGCAGGAACTTCAGTAGCATTTTACTGAATCATAGAATGACTTCTCTAAAATAAATGATCCACAAACTTTGTAGATCCTCAGTGTGATTCCTTTAGAAAATGTTGAGAAAACAGTTTAAGAATAATGCACAGAGATAGTTGCACAGCTAATTAATATCTATGTGTTCAATTGTTAGTCTTGGGAAACAGATTACTTGTTTGGTTTTTTTCTGAAACTTGGTAAAGTAACATTATTCTCTCTCTTCGGTGTTACTTTTTACTGATGTAATATCTAGGCAGTCTATTCAAATTAGTCATTCCTAAACATGAATATTATGCATGTCAGCATAGCTTTCCAAAACACATTTCACTCAGACTAAATTTTTTTCTTTTACGTAATATCTCTGTACCAAATGTGTCTGAAAGGCATCAAATAAAACATGACAATATTTGAAAACAAAGCACAAACTGTCAGAATTTAAATAATAAAAATAATATTTATCAACCACCCTGCTGCCCACCCTCTATGGCTGCCTGCACCACACCCAGAAGGTCACTATTTCAGGGAAAGAAGAAAAGTGTTTAAAGAGAGAATCCCTTTTACTGGTTATTGGACTATTAAATCCCACCAGTGCATCCCCAGAACCTGCTCAACACAGCCAGCTCTACTGGGCAACAAGTACAAAAGGCAAGGCTCTTGCCATTCCCTACCCAGCTCACTCTTCTGTTCATACAGAGCACATTCTTACCCACTTTGCTGCAGTGTTGAACTGGAAACGTTATTTCCCTCAAATTCTCAAGCAGGCATTTAGTCCAGGTCAAGGTCTGACTGTATGTGTCCAGATTCAAGATTGAAGCCATGCAGCCAGATATAGTGTCATTGTCAGCGGTTATGCTTTAGGGGACATGGATATGCTGTGTTAACACCAGTCAGAGAGGATAAGCTTAGAATGATAAAGACCAAATAAATTCAGGATCCTTTGCCCTGGCTTTCTAATTTTGAATCTTTAAGGTAAATCCAGGCCTTCTGGTCTTCAGGCTCTGCTCTGCAGCCTCAAGGTCAGAAACATTTTTTAAGGGGTTCTGACCCAAGCAGTTGTCTGCAGGAGGAAAGTTTTATATCAAATGCCAAAAAAATTATGAAGCTGTGAGTTTTACTGTGAGAGTTGCCAGCTTATCTTTGAATCGTAAGTAGTTTTTACTTTCTTACTATGTGTAAGTCATTTTTAAGCAACTGTTTCTAGTTTTTCTCAACAGACACTGTTTCTTGTAAAGGGGTAGTACATGAATGGAAATTATTTAGCAAAATTCTTAAAGGACAAATATTCATCATCCTTTAGAGAAAAATAATGTCATTTCTATTTCAACTTTAAATACATCCATCACTTTTTGAAGTGTTAATTAGACATATGTATTATATTTTAATTTGCAAAACTGTTTACTAATAATACCATTGGATATGTATTTATTAATGATGTCCTTATTCAGCATTCATATTACAAGTATCATTAAGGTAACATAAAACTTGAAAGTCTTGCTATTCTTTAATACACTGGAATTCATGAGAGAACATTATCCATCTGATATGTTTTGTAAACATTAGAGCTTCACCAAGTTACACATCAGAGATGAGAAAGCCCCTCTAGGCTTTCTTAGAACTCATGAACTCACTGTCATTCACCTTCATTAGGTGTACGATGAAAAAAAACCCACCCTGAAAACTCAATATTTATACATTTTTATTTAGATATTCTGACATTTCCTTTATGAAAGTGAGGTCGATTCAAGACAGATGAAAGAAAGTGTTGACATTTTTCTGTTGGAAAGTTTTCTGCTGAAATTAATTAAGATTTCTTAAACTCATGAACTTTGATAGCATTAGATACTTAATTTGATATTTTCACTCCAGAGGTATTAGAGAAGGCAAGTATGAAGACTGCATTTACTTTAATTTTTTGACATCCATCACTAGGCGTAGGATGTCCTAAGACAAGTGACTGTCTTCTTTAGTAGCATCTCTTTTTTCAGCAAATGTTCTCATAGTCCTTCAGATCTAGTAGGTTTCAAATTATGATTCTCCCTGCAGACCTTTAAATATTCTTCCTTGAATGTTCACAAGTACAATTGTCTTCTGGAAATCCTGTTCATAGTGTTTACCCAAATGAATTTTAGAAATCTAATTTAATAGGTGATTCAGAGGCAAGGCTAACTCAGTTGTTCTGAATCCTCTCTAGAGGTATCTCTTTCTCTTCAATTATGATAGATTTATAAGCATATATATAATAAACATATAATAAGTAGACTTAGCCATATATGCACATCACATATATACTTCCTATTATGATGAAGATTATATTAGTTTACTTGTGCCATAGAGATAGCAACTCGTATGTTGGACAATGCCATTCTTATGTTACAGTCCAACTGAAGTGGCTACAGGTTGAGTAATCAATAAATATGTGCTTGTGGATAGTCATTAGGGATGACTGATCTTTGTAACTAGCAGTATTCACTGCTATTTTGCATAATTTATTGTTAAAGATGTAATGTGGATATATTGGAGAGCAGCTAGAAAGCTAAAGAGTTCTGAGCATTGAAACTCAAGTAAGGAAATATAATGAGTGTTTCATATTTAACAGCATTTTAGAAGCTTAAGCTGATGCCAAAATCTTCTCATTACCAGGTTGTTAATTGGATAAAGATATAGAAAAAAATTAAATGTAGTGAAAAAAGAAGTTAGGATTTAATACACAGAAATAAATATGTAGTTTCAGTTAACTAGAGCTGGGAGTCCAGGAAGAAATCCAATCTGTGATAGCAAAAGGAGTGCAAAGACCAGCACACAGGAGATGATGGAAGAGTTTAAGATCGGTCTATAAAGGTGAGGGAGGAAGATGAGGTGTATCAATGCAACAGAGAACTAGTGTTAGTCTGGAAGTAATGAAGTGGGAAACGGGGCTAAAAGACAAATAAGCAAAGGTGTGGAAAGTTGAGGTGCTAACTATCTCGCAAACCAAGACACAGGAGTAAACATAGGGGTAACAAAAATAAGCTGAAACATCCAGACTTTTTGGAGAGCAGAGGCACTGATCCATTGCTAAAGATTAAAAAGTCTGGTGAAAACTTCAAGTGTCTGACAATATTAAGTCTCTGACAGCAAGGAGATAACATTTTGGCCAAAAAAATAAAGGAAGTTAGGTGGCACAAAACTGAAGGAGGCATCTTGAAAGATTTGTGCAACCAGGAAAGGAGAAAAATGTGGAAAGAAGAGAGAGGGGGAGGAACTATGAGCATGAAAGCTGGTACACATGTATAAGGAGGAGTGTGTTTTCCCACTTTTGAGCTGGTGGCAAGGTATGTTCATGAATCATATGGAGAGTCAGGAACTGAACTGAGAACCTGGTTACTGAGGAAAACACAGGTTGTATTGAATGTTTGTGCTGCTAAAATAAATAAATTATTCTAGAGAGGAATGAAGAAACGTAGGTATGAATAGAGCCATGGAGCAAAAGGTGGAAGAGTGGGAGGTGAAGAAATGGAACAATTAACAGGAAAATATGCAGGTAGTGAGGTGAAGGTACAGAAAACATTAGTTTTATGGGAAGTATTACAAGAATACAAGGGTCCAGGGATAATGTTAAGTTTAGACATAAATGGACAGTGGTGAGAAAGACAGACGAAAAGAAAGAAGGGGAATCTGTCTGATGAACAGAGGAAGAAGGGGAGTAGGAAAGAGAAATTAAAATGTGAAAGTATATGTGGGTTTTCTGAATTCGTGAAGAAAGGGGAGGCAGACAAAAGCAAATCAGTTTAATAAAGATGGAATTACATGTCTAATCCAAATGAGCCATGAATCCATTCACTTAATGGAGAAATGTGTCCACAAAGTCTTCACTGAAGCAGGCCATGTATAATCAGTTAATTATCTACACATTTCCATTAGTAAAGATTGATCTTCTACAATGTGCTGGTGGTGTGGATCATGCATGTCTTGACCAAGGAACCATTTCCAGAGAAGTCACAGTTACATGAGTGACAGACTTTATGAATGGAATATAACAGAAAAATAGAAATCATAGGGAATCTTGCACCTGGTTTGGTGCTAATTTTAAGAATCAGAAGAATTTGACAAGACAGCAAAGGACCTTCGGAGAAACATTCAGTTGTAGCTATTTGGAACCCTGTGTTTTCTCTTGTTTAATCCCTAAAATCAGTCAGATGGATTGCATGAAAAACAGGGAAACACTGGAGAAGTGATTTTACTAATCTAGTCCTCTCCTCACAGGATCAGAACAACCGTCAGATTAGGAGGATTAATTTAGTCAGTGCAGAGGAAACCACAATCACTATTTTGGAAAAGCATCTGCACAGCACAAAGTGTCAGATCACTTATGCATTAAAAAAATGGGACTGCTGACTTTACCATATATTCTACCCTGCTACAAAGTTCCATGTTTTTCACACCCATTAAGATTTACTGTATTGAATTCTGAGCATTTTGATGGCCTGTGACAATTGCATTTACTTCCTATCTCTTAAGAATTTTATAATCTTATGAAAATTAGAGAGATATATAAATAACTCTCTAACAGATTGTAAGGGTTTTTTACTCAGGTTGTACACTTGTAACCATAGTTTTCCACCAAGGAAATTAATAGGACTTTTTTTAAGTCTTCTTGAGGAAGCAAATTTAAATTAGGCTAGTCCTGCAGGACTCTACCATAACACATCCTTAGACCCAGATCAAGCGTCAATTCTGAATGCCACCCCTGTCCAGTCTGCGTCTCTTCCTGGGGAGCCTGGGGTCCAGAAAATAGAACGTGAAGGGTCAGTGCATATCTTTTCTCATTCTAAGGACATATGTGGGTGCACAGGCCTAGGGCTTGAAAAGAATGTAGTTCTGGGAATATACACACTATCTGTTCAGCCACATTCTCTTCCCACAGCTGAAGTGTCATCAGAGGAAATCATCTATTGCAAAGGAATGCAACCAGATCTTAATAACAGAAGACTTACTGCTTCTGCCTCAGACCTGCTCCCAAATTACAGCTGTTCCATAATGTTTAGGAAATCTCCAGCACAGCTGGGCTCCAATAGCACTCTGGTTGTCTTCATAAACACTCTACACTTATTTACTCCTTTGTGGAAGGCAAAGTCCATGTCTCAGTTCAACTCAAGCAGTAACATTTTATTGGCATGACAAAATCTGCTAAAGTATAAAAGAAAGAGGCAAGATCCTCAGGGGTTCTGCACAAGGTAAAAAAGACCTGTCCCTAATGTTCCTGCTCCTTTCTGTAAGCCCTGGAGGAGCAGAAGTTATTTATCCCAGTTTAGTCATAATCATTTGGAAATTCCTTCCTCAGGAGGATATAGCATCACATTCTTCTAAGCTACCAGATCGCAAATATAGTTCAATGGTTCCTTCCATGTGCTTACCCAAGTATCCTTAATTTTATATTGTTCTTTATAAAAAAAAAAGTACAAGGATCTTAATTATATAAAGCTTTTCCTCATGCTGCAATACCTAGAGAGTATTTATTCATTCAACTGACAAGCAAGGAACATTAAGGATTGAAAAAATGTTATTTGTCTTGTTTTTTCTACTAGGTTAAGGCAATGGAGCTGCAAGAGTTTGTACTAACGGAAGAACTTGGCCCATGTATTCTTAAAAGTGAAATAAATGCCTTTCCCAGCACTGTGAATCTCAGACTGCCAAAAAAGTCATACTTAACAATTATGAGATATGCATATATACCTCAGCTATTTTTGCTTGCCATCTTTGTTTTAATCTTTTGTGACAGAGTATTCACATATTTTGGCACAACTGAAAAAAAAGTATATTAAGAAGGAAAGGAGAAAAGGTTAGTCATAATACAATAATTGCAGTAGTTTATGCTATTAGAAATGCCCTCACCATATCTACCAAAGTTATTCATCTAAAAGACCAAATGTATATATGAATGTCAGAAATTTTCTCTAAAATGGAAAAATTAAACAATTCTAGACCTTTTCATTTTTCCTTGTAAGTCACCCTTTTGAGACTGCTGGTCATTCTCATAGTCTCTGGATCTTTTTCTAATAAGCCAATGTCTTCCGTGAACTGGTGAGATTTCAACAACTCCAACTGTTTCAGAACAAGCTACCTCATGTACGTCATAGGTTATACCATAGATTATACTGTTGTTTAAGTGTCAGAATTTACATTCACCTTTTTAACCTCTGGTTCAGGGCTGTCTGTCTGTCCTCTCTTCTAGTTCTTCCCCACCCAGGATCATTTAGTTCATTACTCTTGCCTAGGTAGAAGAACTTGCACCTGCCTTCAGTGGAGTGAAACCTGTGTGTCACAGTCACTTTGAGTTTGAAATCTGTTTCCCAATCTGCTTACAGCCAGACAGAGCCTGGTGCTCTCTGTAGATGTCATTAGCAAGCTCTTGATTCCATTTTCCAGACTGTTAGTGGAACTACTGTATTATTCAGGACCTAGTGGACCTAAACAAATGCATTTGCTACATCCTTCTGTTTTAGGCATGAGTCATTGATAATCATGCTCTTAGTACACGTTTCTGCTCAGTTTTCTGTTATCTAATCCATGTTTTCACAGTCAGGTTGTGAGATGTCTTGTAAAGCAGTGTCAAAAGCCTTACAGAAGTCAAAATATATGTATTTACTGCTTCTCTTCTATCTACAAGGCCTGTTACCCTCTTCTGCAAGGAAAGTAGAGGGGCTTAACATGATTTATTCTTGAAAAATTGATTTTGTCTGCTGCCTGCTATGTTTTCATCTAGGCTCTTTTTTTATTATTATTTGTTTCCCTGTTCACTGAAGAATTAAAATTAAGCTGCCTAGGTCTTTAAAAAAGACCTTTCTCCATTTTCAAGGTAGGACTATCTTTCTCCTTTTCCTTTCTTTCAGAATGTCATCCATTGCCCATGAACTCTCAGAGTGAATTTCATTGATACTAAAAGGTTTGAAAACTTGTTATCAGATCTTGTTGTAAGTGTGTAGAATTCTCCTCTTGCCTTTTTTTTTGGTTTTCTTCTTTTTTCTCTTTGGTGTCAACTGTTTGTTTATTCCCTGCAAATCAAGTTCTGGCGATAGCACTGTAAACAAAACTTGGGGCATACATCTGAGCCACTACTCACTACATCAGAGTTGGTCCCAGTTCCATGGGACAGGAAGAGTGACAAAGCTCAGATGCATACTTTGAAAAGTACTCATACAGTCTACAGAGAAAAATCTTAATGCTCCAGAAATTAAAAAAAATAGTAATTCATAATTGCTATAACCTATAACATTGTGGGTTTTTAATGGCACTGGCAACACTTCTACCAAGATGACAAAAAAATTCTCATTCTTATATATTCTTAGCTTATAGGTTTGCTAAAAGTCAGCTGTTTGTATTGGGTTTGCATGGCAAGGTTTTTGTAGCAGGGAGAGTACAGGGGTGGCTTATGTGAGAAGCTGCTAGAAGCTTCCCCTATGTCTGACAGAGGCAATGCCAGCCGGCTCCAAGACAGACCTGCCACCAGCTGACGATGAGCCAGCCAGCGAGGGTGGTAGTGCCTCTGGGATAACGTATTTAAGAAGGGGAAAAAAACCCTGTGCAATGGCAGCCAGAGAAGAGTGGAGTTAGCCTATGTGAGAGAAATATCTCTGCAGACACCAAGGTCAGTGAAGAAGGAGGGGGAGGAGGTGCTCCAGGCGCCCGAGCAGAGATTCCCCTGCAGCCCGTGGTGAAGACCATGGTGAGGCAGGCTGTGCCCCTGCAGCCCGCGGAGGTCCATGGTGCAGCAGATATCCACGTGCAGCCCGTGGAGGAGCCCATGCCAGAGCAGGTGGATCCCCAAAGGAGGCTGTGACCCTGTGGGAAGCCCGCACTGGATCAAGCTCCTGGCAGGACCTGTGGACCCATGGAGAGAAGCCCAAGCTGGAGCAGGTTTGCTGGCAGGGCTTGTGACGCCATGGGGGACCCACGCTGGAGCAGTCTGTTCCTGAAGGACTGCACCCCGCAGAAAGGACCCACCCTGGAGCAGTTCATGAAGAACTGCAGTCCGTGGGAAGGACTCATGCTGGAGAAGTTCATGGAGAACTGTCACCCGTGGGAAGGACCCCAAGTTGGAACAGGGGAAGAGTGTGAAGAGTCCTCCCCCTGAGGAGGAAGGAGTGGTAGAACAAAAGTGTGATGAACTGACCTCAACCCCTGCTCCCCGTCCCCCTGTGCTACTGATGGGGAGGAAGTAGAGAAAACAGGGAGCAAAGTTAAGCCTGGGAAGGAGGGAGGGGTGGGTGGAAAGTGTTTTTAAGATTTGGTTTAATTCTCATTATCCTACTCTGGTTTGATGGGTAATAAATAAAACCGATTTCCCCAAGTTGAGTCTGTTTTGCCTGTGACGGTAGTTGGTGAGTGATCTCTCTGTTCTTATCTTGACCCAGAAGCCTTTTGTTATATTTTCTCTCTCCTGTCCAGCTGAGGAAGAGGAATGATAGTGAGGCTTTGGTGGGCACCTGGCGTACAGCCAGGGTCAACCCACCACACTGTTTAAGATTAAATTTGGACATATCTTCAAACTTTAAAAATGTTTTTTTCTTTTTACCCAAAATAGTCCTAGTAGTTCTAATTCCAGCCTAGGGAAGTATAATTTATTTAGCCGTGTAAAAACATTCTAGCAAATTTTTCTGACAATAGCACACTCAAACTTGATATTTAGACAGGTGTATTTTTAGGGTTATGGGTATGCCTTTTGCCATCCATCTGAAAATCTCTCTTATTTAGAAAGTGATATCTTAGCATTCTCATATGCTCAGTAGAGATTTCTTTGATTTTTGGTTTTCCATTGATCTTTTTCAAAGATTTCCTCTTCACTGGAACATGCACAGCACTTTAAGGACCAGTCTGTGAATCCTTGTAGGTGACAGTTCATGTTCTATGCATCTCCTACAAGTACTGGTCTGACATGATAATTCATTATTATCACAGAGATGTTAGGAAAGCCCCTTCTTAACCCAGTCTTCAAAAAGAAAGCAGGGGTTTTCTTGCATTTTTGTTGAAAATTTGAGTTGGGGGCGGGTACTGAAACAATTTTTGTTGAGCAATCCATTTTAATTCCTATACCTTTTCTATAGATATGTGTCTATACAGTGGTTCCTCACCCTATCTCCTGTTTAGTCATACCTAAAGAAAGAATTTTGCACGTGTTCTTCTTGCACAACATCACATTTTCAGAAGTGATTCATCTATCATATTGTAGGCATCTTCTCTAGGGTGAAAAGAACCACACCCAATAGAAATGTTCTTTTTCATGGCATCTCTTCAGTGACCATAAAAGAAGTCAAGGAAGTTTAGCTTAGATGTAAAAACCTACAGTCCAGACATCTGTAGCTACGTGTCTCAATCCCTGAGGGGTTGTAGTTAGGAAAAAAAATTTAAAAATATGAAACTCACATTTTAATCTGATAGACAAAGACATATAGAATGGATAGTAAAAATATTTATTGGGCCTATTTAGCATAAATTAATATTTTCTTTACCCATGGCAGGTCTTACTCCCATGAAAACAAGCTTCACTTATGTAGAGGTTAGAGAGGGAACCAGTATCAAACAGCATTAACAGCGACACCCTTATTTTTCTGAATGTACCACAGGTTGCAGTTTTTTTGTTGTATTTCTAATAACGCTATCATATTTATCATTAAAATTTTGAAGGTATGGTAAGGTTAGACAATGCTTTAATGAAGCATTAATAGTTGGGAATTCTTTGCCAACGCTTCAGAATGCTTTAGATCTAACTATCACATTGCATGCAGCCAAATGTGTTAGTGATAAAATATAGTCAGGACCCAAATGAATAAATGAATAATTGCTTTTGCAGAATAAAAGCAGTTTCTGACTCTGCAGACATTGGCTTTGATAAATACAGCTGCCACCAAGGATAAAGCCTTCCAATGTGTGGCCTTATTAAATAGAGATCTCACTATAGGTCTTACTATAGTATGTGGGATATATTCGATTAGTTACCAGAATCACTCAGGGTGCATTGGTTTTCTTTTCTTTAGAGGTGTGGGCTGGGAGCGCTTTTTTTCACAATGACCTACTGATTTCAAATGGCTATTTGACATACATTGTTCATTAACGTTTCATATCTTCATTGATAAGGGAGATAAATAGCTCCCTGGGCTAGTAATTGCCTATGGAGTTCAATGCCTCCAGATGAAAGAGTCCAATACACTACTGACTGAGCAGATTAGAAGCTCTTTTAAGGATTTTGGATTAGTAGGGATCCCTAAATGGTATGAACCTAAGGTTAGTTCTACAAAGGAGCCTCATGCTAGTCTTTGCAATGCAAGCCTCTGGGTTTCTGGAACTCGAGGTGGCATCCAGACTCTGCACTGGATGTTTTTGTTGCTTGGGTGATGCCTGAAGAAAGTTTGGTGCCTTATACTGGGGATCATAAGAACCAGCACAGTGAGGAGCTTGCTCCAAGCTCCTGGAAGCTGGCTGGTGCAAAAGGCTGAAAAGGAGTGACTGGCTGCATTACTCAGGGCAAAGGAGAACTTTCTTTTACTGACTCTGTTGGCCATAGTCAAAAACCTTCCCCAGTGGAGTTCCTTCCTCACTCCTTTTAAACCTGGAGAAGTAGGGTGTGACTGCTTCTTTTGTACAATTGATGACTGGATAACATCACCAAATACCCTGAACATGGGAGACCTGAGTTTGATCACTCCCTCTGCCTACAAATTTTCAAATCCACTTCCCCCATCTTCCTGAAAAATATTCTAGTTGCCAGACCATTAGTCTCAAATGGCTTATGAAGGCATCACATTCTGTGTACTATGTGTCTTCCCGGTAAAGAGCAGAAAGCACTGCAGAAGAAAAGCATTTCCCTAGGCCACAGGAGTGGCTAGTGCACAGCTTGCAGGACTGAGACAGCTGGATCCCAGCTGAGCTCTGGCTACCTACCAGACTAGGTGATACAACCACCATATTTTGCAAACACAGTAAATATTTGGGTGTTATGGGAGAAGGTTATCACAATATCAGCTATCACAATAGTTCTCTCATCAACAAAAGAGTGTGCTGTTTTTTATTTAGCAAAGAGATAGCCAACTATTGCCTGCTGTGCTGTTTATATGTCTATTTTCCTCTTTCCTCACTCCCTTCAACATCTTACTGTTTCATTAGGCCAGTTGATTCATCATTTGAGAGTGGAGAAGTACAGCTCACTGAGCACCCAGACAGTTTAATTTAATTTTCTCAGGTTTTTAGATGGGGGCTCAATTTAATGTGACCCCTTGAAATTGAACCCAGCCCTTGCTGTTGCTAATCAAATTCTGGCAGACTGTTATATCAGTGAGAAGAGTTTTAAATTGTAGTAGCATTAGTTTGTAGAAAAGTTTATTTTGTTAGAGCTGATGTGATAATGAACCTTTTCTTTATCCATTTCAGCAGATAGAAAATTTTATTGTGGATATAAACAGCTTTGTAGTGAGGCACAAAAAATGAGTCTACTTCTTTATTTATTTATAGCAAAGTAATTTCAGTACAAGAAGGATAAAAGATGGAACTTCTGACTTAGGGTTTTGCCTACACTTTCTAATTTTTGTTTTGTTTATTTACTGCTATTTTGCACTTAAAAAATGAATATTTTTTTCTCTTACCCAGGTACTCTTATCTGTTTCTGTGTGGAAGAGCCTTCGTCTTCAGTTCAATCATTTGGATTGAAAGGTGGTGACTTATCCCATATGATGACTTCTCAGCACTCTGTTGCATTCATCAGGGTGTGCATAATTTTGACTGCAATGAATGCAATGCACATACTTTATAGGAAAGTAGGGTTCAGTTCTGTAGTAGAGCAGAACTTGTGCTGAAGACAAAAACAAGTTGATACACAATTAAAGAGCTGTACACTTCAAACTATGATTAACCCAGGAAACTGATATTTCACCATGTCACAGACACTATATATACTATGGATGATAGTTGAACAGATAATATTATTTGAAATATTTGTTATTGATTTTAATGATGTAAAATGTGTAGCTTTGTGAGCTGAGACAATATAACATTCATTAGTGTCCAAATATAAGTCTGGGAAAGTAAAAATCTTGCCCTGCCTTTCCAAATTGTTTTCTGGTCTTTCACATTTTCTCAACTGGCAAAATGTACTTTAAGGGACTCATTTTTCTCTGAACTATGAATCTGCTGCCCAAGGCAAGAACCAATAGATGTGTGGTCAAATCCAGTATAGCAAGCCTTATTTTCTTTGATAATGGCAACTTTGATCTGCCCAAGAAACCTGTTCTGGGAAATGTTCCCTGTGATTCTCACTGAAGCTTAAATTGATTAAACCAAAACCAGAAACAGAAAAATGCTTTGCATTGATTTGCTATTTACAGTCTTGAGAATTACTATATCAGGCATTGTTCAAACGTGATTAGATACCGCATAAGCTCAGTGGAGAATACGTACTACAATCAGGTTTTAACATAGACTTCAGTTAAGCTCAAACCAGCAGCTCTCTGAACAAATCTCAAGAACCTGGTCTGAAAAAAATTTCAGTGTTTCGTTAGAAGATGACTGCATATTAATGATGTTCCAGTATTAATGGCAGAATTAATGACACAACTCAATACAATCAGGGGTTTTCTTCTCAGAGCTCTGTTTGTTTCCAGAGATTTCCAGTGGCAAATCTTGCTGTTTCTATTATTTTATTTATTTTCTGTTTGCTTTTAAACATGTTTCACTGAAAATGTAAGACAAAGATAATTTTGTATTAAAATGTATTAAAGAATGTATTCTAACGCCACATACATGAGGAAAAAGAATAGCCAGGACAGTTTTTTTATTTTAATCTCTGTGTCACTATTCTTAATTATTAGTCATATTACTACTTTATGAACAGTGCACTGTATTAATGTATTTGCTCCACTCAAAACAAGTTCTGATACTGTAGTAACTTAAAATTAAATGAAAACAATATAAATATCTCCATCTACTAATGAAATATAGTTACCTCAATAAATTGCCATCTGTTATTAAAAACTTGGGTTTATTAACACTTTAGTAATGGAAATAGAGTATACATTAACCTCCAAGCATGTTTGAAAGGGCCCATTCCTTAAGACTATTAGATTTAAAAATAAAATTAGTGAGAGACTTCTATAGTATTGATCCCTGTCTCTGGAGAGCAGCAAAGCCTTAATGAGTTCAGAATGGGTCTATGTATAAGGCAGAAGGTAAGATGGAAAAGGCAAAGAAGGATGTGGTACACAAACTTCCAGCTTCTGAAGCAGCCATTTCCCTCTGAAGCTGCATTGACTATGCAGAAATTTGAGTGTTGGACATTTGACCCACTATTTCAATGTTCCTATTTTGCAAACCATGTATCAAATTAAGGACTGCATTTTTTAATTCATAAAAAAACCTTTTTGTAAGGCAGAAAGAAAGTCTATAGATTAAAATACTCTCATTGTTTAAAAAATGTGCTTTGGTATAATGTTTTATAAAATGTCAATGAGAGGAAAAATCTGAAAACATTCACCTTTACTTTTTCTACAATTTTACCTTTTTTGATGACCAAAAGCCATCTTTATTATATCCATTAGCATTGAATGCATTCTGAAAGCCTTTCAGAATTATACATCTGAAATCTGTGGCAGAGCAAGAACAGAATTTTCATTTCTGAAAGAAAAAAAAATTAATGAATAACTGTGTTTTCATTGTTTGTAATATCAAACAGAAAAGGAGATAAAATTCATTTTGGATTAAAAAAATATTCTGGGAAGCCAGAAGAAAAATGTTAATAGTAAGCAATCCATTTGTTTATCTAAAATAGAACATTTTGAGGTTTTAGCTTATATTTTTTCCTCAATGTAACAAAAGATAAAGTAAATGAATTGCATTTTTGAACTGAAAAATAAAAGCAATTTTAGAAAGCCTTAAACTACTTTTCACACAGGTCTTTAAAAAGCCTCAAGTGAAACAGTTTTGCAACTGATAAGAAATCATTAAATATTTCAACTCCAAAAGAAAAAAATATGACACTCCAGAATGAAAGTCTAATTTGTTTTTGTTGTTCTAAAAATGATCACACATCATCTCTCCAATAAATTTGTGCTTTACTAATTTCTGATGGAATTATTTTGTTCAGCAGCATGGAAACAGTGGTGGGTCTCATCTGAAAGTTATGAAATGAGATGAGATGCAGAGTGATCTGCTGTGGATTGCCCTCTGTATTTGCTTAATATATTACGGCTTGCTACCAATTTACACCTTGCAACTGCACTGCAACTGCATCTCTTAAATTACTTTCTGATTAAGAAGATAAACTAAAGGTAGGTCTAGACTGCATGCGCAGTTCCAGGTTGAGCCAACAGTAGCTATGGGACCGTTCTTCCAACTAGTGTCCCCAGATGAGGCTAGTGTTCTCCTTTCCTGAGATCTCAAAAGACTCCATGAAGTGCAAGTGTGATCAGATTGCTGGGATGAGCCACACTGTGGGTCTTGGTACACTTTGTGTGGGTTACTAGGTTTATATGACCAGTTTAGACTCTCACTTGTGCAAGATATCTGTTATGCCCTAGCAGACTTAGGCTAACATTTGAGTTTCCCACAGTGGAACTGAGGGACACGTTCAAAAAAACAGTTGCCAGCCCACCAAACGTCATCAAGGGATATGGCAACTTTCTTTCTTCAGTGACAGGAGACCTCACAATGGCTAGGGCCTCAGCTGAACACATCTCAGCTATTTGCCTTGGTCAGGTTTACGAATCCAGGCCTGCAATAAACTTTCAATTTCTGCTGAGAATTCATAGTACTTTTTAGAAGGAGAACAGAAAAAAAGAGGCTTCTGTTGCAGATGATTGCATGTCTCCTCTTTGTTACCGCAGTTGTAGAACCTCATGTTTATTTTGTAAATAAATTCTGGCAAGAGGGTATCTGTGGCCATTTTGTCCTCCAGTCAGAAAGCTGATCTCTAATATTATCCACAATCACTCCATGTTAATTGCATGTGTAGAATTTTACACATTTATTCATTCATTTTTTTGTATAGTAGCCAGAAATTCTGCTCATCTGGAAAATATATTAAAATCATTCTATGACACTGTAATGAGATATGTAGTTTGTGCAACCTTATTTTTCAATCAAAGAAGATTAAGACTAGAACTTTCAGCCTGCTTAAAATACGTGGAAATTGTGAATACTTTGTTTCTAGGCTGATGTTGCACTTTAATGTCCCCAAAACATGTATTCAACAAAGTGTTTTAGATCTCAGATCAAATTATTTGGATGAGATTGGAGCTCAGTTGCCCTTGTGTTACAAGACAAACACAGGCTTATTTTTCACAGCTCTCTAAAAACGACTCTATATGAATAGCAAATCAGCTGCACAAAGACAATGAGCAACAGAACTTATCAGAAATTTTAAAATCCAGAAATTAATTACAGCTCAAAACTCATAATGTTGAGAATGGACTTCTAGTGTTATAAAGGAATGGAAAAATGGCACTAAACTTAACTTGCACTGGTAGAGTGCCTTCTTATGTTCGGAATTCCTTTATTTCTGTACAAAATTACAGTACACCATCTTCAGCTAATAGGGTAGTCCAGAGTGTTGTCAGAATCACAGAATCACTAAGGTTGGAAAACACTAGTAAGATCATCAAGTCCAACCATCAACTAACACCACCATGCCCACTAAACCATGTCCCACAATGCCACGTCCACACATTCCTTGAACACCTCCAGTGATGGTGACTCCACCACTTCCCTGGGCAGCCTGTTCCAGTGTCTCACCACTCTCTCAGGAAAGAAATTTTTCCTCATAACCAGCCTAAACGTCCCCTGGTGCAACTTGAGGCCATTTCCTCTTGTCCTGCCACTAGTCACTTGGGAGAAGAGACCAACACCCACCTCTCTGCAACCCCCTTTCAGGTAATTGTAGAGAGCGATGAGGTCTCCCCTCAGCCTCCTCTTCTCCAGACTGAACAATCCCAGTTCCCTCAGCGGCTCCTCCAGACCCCTCACCAGCTTCATCGCCCTTCTCTGGACACGCTCCAGCACCTCAATGTCCTTCTTGTAGTGAGGGGCCCAAAACTGAACACAGCATTCCAGGTGCGGCCTCACCAGAGCCGAGTACAGGGGCATGATCACCTCCCTACTCCTGCTGGCCACACTATTTCTGGTACAGGCCAGGATGCCATTGGCCTTCTTGGCCACCTGGGCACACTGCTGGCTCATCTTCAGCCGGCTGTCAACCAGCACCCCCAGGTCCTTTTCTGTGGGGCAGCTTTCCAACCACTCTTCCCCAAGCCTGTAGCGTTGCATGGGGTTGTTGTGACCCAAGTGCAGGACCCGGCATTTGGCCTTGTTGAACCTCATCTAATTGGCCTCGGCCCATCGATCCAGCCTGTCCAAAGCTGGAGCAATGCTTAGGAATCGATCAGAAGCTTAGGAATGAACAGGAAACTCCGTTTACGTTACCAGTAAAGACGCACTAAGTTTTCTGGTTCCTTCAGGGGATTGACAAGACCATTTCAGAACAACACAAGACTGGTCAGACCAACCAACCATCTTCACAGTATCCATATTATTTTTGACAGTATTCAATAGTAGATGCTTAAGAAAGAATATACAAACAATTACAAGAATTATAGTGAACATTCTCCAGAATACTCTGCCAACCTCCAGCAAATTTACTACTCAGGAATTTCATCAGCTAGAGGGGAGGTGTTCCTCACCTCATGAGAACGTAATTTTATTTTCTGAGGACCTTGTTTTTGAATACATAAAATGTTTTGGCATCCACATACCCTATGGCAAGATATTTTAAAGTTGAACTGCATGGTGTGTGAAGAAGTAGGTATCACATCTTGTTTATTTTAGACCTGGTAACCCACTTTGTCTGCAAGGTCATTCATCACTGCAAACACCTCTATTACATCATTCCCCCGTAACTAGTTCTGGTTCCCTAGGATGAGGAGTCCACTCCTAGGGACACCGTGGAAACCACTGTGTGCGTTTGATTTCTTTGGTCACCTTCCATTCATCCCTCCTCTCCATTTCTGCCATATTCCTCAGTGATGGGGGATCAGAACTGTGTGGTGTTCAGGATATGGAAGAACTATGGTTTTATGCAGTTAGACAGTGATATTTTATGCTTTGTTCCTTACTGCTTTTCCAGTTCCTAACATTTAATCTGCTTTTTTTCACTGCTACTGAAGACTGAGCTAGCTTTTTTATAGAACAGTCTAGTTCCTAAGTTCCTAGGGTATGCAGAATTTAGGACTGTTTATTCCCATGTACATCAACTTAAACTTGTCTACACTGAACTTTATTTACTGTTTACTGCTTACCCTCTATTACTACTATGTTAATGCCAATGACACTTCTTTTTTCAGCCTAGTTAATTGCCTCAGCTGTGCAAGGTAGAGATGCTGTTGCTAAGGGGAACGATAGCCTAAAATGAAGACTACTGCAAAATGAAAAGTTGACGTCTCAGAAACATGTCTGATTTTATTAGGTACATATAGAGAATATATTCACACATCTGACCTGTTGATTATTTTACTACTTATCCAGCTTCCCGCTTCTATTTCTTTTAAATATCCACAGATGTCACAGCTACAAAAAAAAAGACATAAAAATGATGTTTCATGTTTCAAATGAATATAAGACTGGGAAAGAGGTGCTTTTCATAGTACTACCAGTCTTGGACATTTATTCTACAGTTTCACAGATTTACTGAGAAGTCACATCTGGGTTAATTTTTCCTGTGTGTGACATCTCATTTCTATGGCTCAGAGCTTATGTGCAGAGATTATCAAATGTCAAATGCAAATGTAAAATGGATCCACGCTGTACAAAATAGTCTCTTACTGATATTGAGCTGACTATTCCCTTTAAATGTTAATGAAACTGTTGTAATTACTGAAATACCAAAACAGCCTAAGAGCTGGAGATCACAGTTGTAGCCCATTACTTGTAAATTACTGATACAGGCACTATCTTGGCAGAAAGAGTTGTACAAGAACTTGTTCATCATGCTTCAATTTAAGTAAGGGATGGAGACCAAGTCTAAAGAGAAAACTGAGGGACTTTCTTGTTCTACTGAAGAGGTATAAATGTTACCCTCAATCAGACTCCCTATTTCCTCATCTCCCTCCCTGCCCCCCTTTTTTTTTTCTGAGACACAGAATCCAGATTATATCATAAAAACTACTGAACATACAGTAAAAGAAAACAAGCCCCTCTAAAACTCTTTTTTTAAATAAAGATCCCCTTATTACATTTTATTCTGAAATTTATAATTATGCTTGCTTTTTCTTTTTTTTTTTCTCTTTTTTTTTTAACAGGAAAACTGACTATGTTTAAAAGCAGACAGGCAGGATTTGAGGAAAGTGAGTTAAATAATGGGGAGGAGGGTGTCACTGTTGCTTTTTTTGTGCAATATTTTTTCGGCCAGCAAGCCTGTGGCACAGATGAAGTGAAAAGGAAAATAGAGTACTTGAATGGTGTAAGTAAGCTCAAGACAAAAAATATCTAAGGGCTATGCAAGCATAACTAGGCAGTAAAGAACCAGTGATATCTATACTAAAGAAGGCTGGTGACACCTTGATTCTTTGATCTGTGAACTGTGTGACAGGCTTGCAAACGGATAGTTTATTATCTGGGATGTGAATAGTAAAGTCCTACAGCGTTTCACAGGGTTAATATGTATAAAACAGCCATTTAGATGTGCGCCAGGAATAGAGCGTGGGAGGAGTTTGCTTCAGCATGCAAGGAAGTCGTACGTGCGTCTGTGTCTGTATGTATGTCTATGCGTATGTGCTGGTGTGGAGCACTGCGCGGTACCCAGCTGGTCACAACAGCTGCAACTGGGAAGATCCGTACCGAAGCTGACCATGGAATTGCCAAATCCTCTTAATTCACCTTCTGACGACATTGAAGGTGGCCCAAGCCCGATCAGGACCTTGTTCTTATTTTTGCAGAGGATCGCTATCGTTACACTCCATTTAAATTCAGGAATAAGCATCTCATGACGCCATGCTCCACTGCATCGGAACTGTATGAGCAAGGCGATCTTGCAGAGAGAGGGAGAGACAGAAAGAGGGAGAGACTTCCCAGGCTGAGAAGAAAAAGAGACACTATCTGGTTTTGTTGTCTGTGGGTTGGTTTTTTTTTTAAAGAAATCTGCAGCTCGAAGGTATCGGAGTAACACTTTTGTAAGCCTTGTCTCAACAGCAATAAATTTATTTGTATTAACAGCAAAGCAGATAATTTTGCTGTTGTTCCTACAGGGATCTGCTGTTTCATGGATCACATAGGGAATTCCAAAGAGCTACAATCTTCGTGTAACCTGACATTATAGGAGCTTAGTCATCCAAGGCAGATAACTCATCTTTGAAAGGAGCTTACATCTCACCTAAGCTTGTTTAAGTGGGCAGTCTTTCCTCAGGTGCAGACACTTGATTTCTTTTCTTTCAGTCATTTTTGAAAGTATGTTTGGCATGCAATGTACTATTGATTTGTGGTATTTTTATTTAGTTACTTTTTCTGGTTTTTTAAGGGGTCTCTTTCTGTTAGACACAAGTAAATTTGAAACTGCAAAACATTAATTACTGATCCAGGGATAGCAAAGACCTTTGAAAGCATGTTGGTATATGATGAGTACAGGGAGACTACCTGGTTTTTTCTATCATCATTACTCCACATCCATGTAATTGTGGAACAGTCAAAAGCCAGTCATGGTAATATTCAGAAATAAAAGTGACAAAAATGTTGCTCAGATAAATGAACAATAGCATGATAAAGCATTAGGGACTTGTTTTTTTCAAATGATACTATTCTTGAAGCAAAAAAGAACGAGTTAATTGAAGTGAAAAGTTGCAACTGGATACAAAGATATTTTGTAAAGAAAAATGCACTTACTATGGAAACTAAGGGAAAAAAGATATTATACCTTAGCTGCATGAAAATAAAACTGTAAAATATTCAAACTTACATCATCAAAAATAATTCAGTGATTAAAAATCTGAAATAAGAAAAAATGTAGAACGACAACTTTGCTTACCTGATACGGTAATTGGGTAATAAGATATATTTTACTGCAAGTCAGTTTCCTCATTCCACTTTAGAAGTGCAATGTAGCTAGCAAAGTAGCATCTTTATGGTCCTGTGGATTGACATCACAAAGCCGTGGTCTTCTTTTGAAATCTATGGAACTGTGATAAATCTTCATGGCTCTGTATTCTAAAAGAAGAAAGGATTAAAGAAAGATTTTCAAGAGTGGCATATTACCTTCTCTACACTATTTGAAGATTAAAGGATTGCATTATGGTGGGCTAGCAGTTATCAGTTTTTCTTGGGATTAATAATTAAATAGAATCTATAGCAACAGGAAAATAGTGTTACGGTATAAAGATTTAAACAATGGAAAACTGTTTAAACCACTGGGTTTAACGATGGAATTATAGGCTATGAATATAAACAGTATGCATAGAAAATATTCCCTTATGATATATGTTTTCTTAATTGTATCCTACGTCATCACCAGAGAGAACCATAGAAAAACAGCCATCCTAATAGAACTACCTTCATTTCTTGATAAATGTCGAATGAGTTATAGAAGACACAAACTGGCATTCACAGATGCAGATCATGGTTTACCTGGCTGAGCGGCCATTCTCTAAGAAGGGGTTCTACGATTAGCACAGCTCTCCTTACAGCTCCAGGAGTCTTCATTTGGATTCTCACTTAGGAAATTTTGGAATAAGTGGTCTCTGGGAACAGAAGAAAATAAGACCACGCTAGGGACAGAGGCTGCTTGATGCAAAACAGTAAGTGTGTTTTGGGTTGCAAGGACTCGTGGAAGAAAATCTGTGTTGTGTCTGTGATAAAATTGGGCAGATCAGGGGTTCTCACTTGCTTGTTCTCTTGTTTTTCAAGTTAACTGGGAAATATTTCATACATACAGGCTTTTGGGATCATTCTACAAGGGGATGGAAACAACACGACTTCTGTGGATGTGATTGTTAAGCCCCATCATGTCATCTGGCAATGAGTTTTCCCACTCATTTGATTTCCAAGGTCCAGTTCAGCAATGTATGAGGTCCTTATGTATTCTTGGACCCCTAGGCTGAACACAGTTTTCTGTCTCCAGGTTTATTGAAGGTAAAAATTTACAATGAGGGAACAGGTTCATCATCATTATAAATATTTTAAATCTAGCCTTTCTTCATATTCTATTCCTGTTTAGCTTTGTAAAAGGCTGTGTTTAATGTGTTCTCAGCAACAGAAATTTGATGAAATGCTTTGATTAAACTACTAAGGCAAGAGCTTTTTTTGTTTTGTTTTCCTTTGTTTCTTTTTCTTCTCCCCCCCCCCCCCCCCCGAATTCATAATTTAGTCTAATTCTTCTCATTTGGCACAAAGAGTGGATGCCAGGAGCTATCATCCTCCCTTATTTAACAATGTATCATCAGAGACTAAACTTTCAAGCAGAGACAACAAGTTGCTCACAGTAACCCCAAATCTTTTTCCATAGCAGAATATGCTGGCTCCGTTACCAAGGGGTACTTTATACCTTCAGAAGTAGGCTAAAGTTAATCCAAGTTTAAGTATGACAGGGCTTAATAAACCCACATCAAAGTTATACACCAAATTCCTTTTATGAAGTCATTGAAAGTTAACATGAATTTTTATGAGTTACTATTGCTCCCATAAAAAAAAAAACCAACAAATATGAAGCAGAATTTAATTACATGTAAATATGTACAGAGGTATAAATGATTACAATGCATTGATTATAATATGTTTAATTTAACAGTCTATTATTAATGTCCCATGTAATGAAACTTGAAAATTAAAGTACATGGCAACAAGAAAATAGGTGTCAAAGATTCATCTATAACAATTTTAAGATATTTTAAATAGTCGTATAAACTTTCTATCTCTTTCAGATCTAGGTTTGCAAATAAGAGGGTTGTGTAACAAATCATCCTCTCACATAAGCCTATTGCTTCACTGTTGTTTTTCTTCCTAAGCTGGTGACATCAGCCTCAGAAAAGCAGGTTTACAGGGAGTTCAAAGGATTCCAAATAGGCATGAAGAAAATGTCTGAAGAGACTTCAAGGTCTGTGTCAGGCCATGGAAATGAACAGATATTCCTTGATCTAAAAGTAAAGCCAAAACCATTCTCATACACTCAGTATTAACTCTCTGGTTCTTTATTATGCTTGTGAACTATCCACACAAAGGAGAAAGTTGAGGTTTTTACCCAGATAGTCAATTTGTTCCAGTCCACATCTTTATTTCAGCTGAAGAAACCTATTATTAGGTCAAACAGCAACTTTCCCAGTTGAAAACACATGTAACATTTTAGTAAGCTAGATTTATGTCAGGTAGGTCACGAACCTTTATTGTATTCCTGTGGTAAATAACATAAACAAGCAGAAAAGCTGTTGACCATTGTAGTGAACTGGCCCCCCTATTTCAGTTTGAAGACAGTTTAAATGAAGCAAGAAGAGGAAAGCTTGCATAAAGCTGTAGAAGCCACAACAAATTGATTTTTTCCACTGCTTTTGTTACCTCATGGAATTTACACAACGCAAGAGCCAAACATAGTTCCAGTGCAATTTTTCCTTCTATTTTAAGGAGAAATTACACACTTCCCACAAAATATCTTGCACATATCCAAAGTCTAAACAATTAACTGGGTAAACACTTTGCAAAAGCAACAAAATAAATATTTTTCTGCTTAAATTTGTTGTTCATTTGTTTGCAGTAGCATTTTCCCATCTTCCAGCTCACAGTGTAAGCAGTTTATATATAGTTCTCTTAAACAGATTGCACTTCTCAAAGGATTATCTGTTTCATACCTGAAAGTATTACATGAAGGGTTATAATTAAGGGCACGATTTGTGAAGCTAGGCCAGCAAAAAACTTTTAAATCCCTTGCATCTGCAAGCTTCTGTGTCATGCTTCCCTCAGCCGTGTGGGCAATATCTCCACTCGAACTTTCTTTCCTGGACTTTCTTAGATTATTTAGAGCTATCTCAGCTGTCTAGATCTTGCTTTGCTATGTGCAGTACAGTCATATTCTCAGGACATATCTATATTGCAATCAGAAGTGTGACACCTACACACATAAGCACACCTGTGGTAGCTTTTCCCTAGCTGGCTCAAATACCAAGAGAAATGCTGCAGTGTTTCAGAAGTGACTGTATTAGTTCTCCTGAGCTACTGTATATTTAAATGACTGGTCCACCTTTTTTACCTACTACTTATATTTGACTTAGAATGGTGGAATCTATGTGGATTTTGATCATATATGTTGTAGATGCAGTTGCAGTTTTAGTATGGCTTTAACCTGAGTTAAACTATCACTAGAAATATGCACCTCCACCTGTCAGTTCATTCTGTCCTGAAATATAAGAGACAAAGAATGAAACACCATCTGCAAGGTTTTTTCCTCCAGTGACTGTAAGGTGAAGATGATTAGCATAGATGATTAGCCTGGACCAGCTGTCTTACTTTCAGTTGGATAAAGTTAGATAAGGTGAATTTCATCCTGAATGATTAGTTTATTTCTTTGCTGAGCTGAGTATTGAAGGTGATAAGGCTACGTAGAAACATTATGATTTCCACTGGACAGATGGGGATAGTCTTGCTTTCATCACCAATGTCCCCAGCTGCTCACGACTTCAAGTGGAGCCATGGCTTGAGTTCATGCATCCAACACCAAAAAAAATTTGTTTGTTTCCATCTGGATCAGTTCCTTCCTCTGGTCATACACTACTTGTGCTTCTACAAAAAAAAGGATTGAGCAACCTTAGGAGGACATGAGGAAAACGGGGATTGCTTCTGTTTACGTCTGCACAGATGCATGCTAGAACAAAGTGACTGCAAAACTATGGTCTCAAAAATACTCTTCACTGGCATTCCATCTTGGTTGGTTGAAGTGTTCCAGCAGTGAGTACACTGCCTGCTGTGAATCGAAGCTGAGGAGCCTAGCTCTCCTCCATCTAATACCAAGGAAACTTTAGGACCCTAAGTCAGGATTGTGAATTCCAAGTCCAGAGAAGGCATCTGGCTTTCAGGCACCGCGGCACTGAGCATCATGATTGCACAGCACCTTTTCTGAACCTGAGCCCCGCAGCGACCATGTCTTTCCTCATGAGTTGTTGCTGATGTGGTATTGGATGCAGCCTTGGCACACTTGTGTTGCTAAACTTCAGGAACAAGGATACCAAGTCATCACTGCTCCTAGTTTTACATTGTTAAATGAAAATCCAGATGCTGATTTCCTCTTGGCAGCAAAATCCTTTGGAAGAGCCTTCTGGACTCTGAAGCAGTTCCTCTGAGCACTGCCACAGCTGCATATGAACATTCCCCACATATCTCCCACCTCTCCATGTCAGCTGTTTGGACTGTACTTTCACTTTTTAAGGAGGGACAGTTAGGCACCCATGCAGAAAGGCACCCTGAGCGCAGAAAGACATCGAGGTTGCACAAAAAAATGTATTTGTCTGACCATTCACCACCACCCCCAAGCATACATACACATGATCGAAAAACAGAACAAAAATTTGATAAAGCAGGGGATTATGTTGTAGAAATAATTTTTTTTTTCCTTTCCCCCACACCTTCCTCCCTGGGAAAGTGTTTCTGGACTAGTGGGACGTAAGTTCTCTTCTCTTTCTTTGGAGTGACGTTATGTTCCAAAAAATGAAAATACTGGAACTTTGTTGGTGTAAGTTTTTACTTAAAATATTCCCATTTTAAACAAATCTGCTGATTTTTTATTATGAAAAAAATTACTTTGTCTTAGTAAGTCAGGTATGACAGCCACCCCCAGCGATAACAATTATTTTTCACTATTTACAAAAGCTATTTTAAAAAGTAACTTGTAATTAGATTAGTGAAGCAGTTTAACAGACTAAGCATATATTGAATGAGTGAGCAGAAATTTTTAATCTGGAATGATTTACAGGGAGACCCACATTTAATTTTTTCTTCCAATGCAGTGTTCCATAGTCTTAGTATTTGTACTTGCATACATCAAAATAACAGAGGTTAGTCTTTAAAATGAATAGAAAAGCACACAAAGATCCACATTCCTTCCCTGAATATTCTTACATATGCTTGCAGGTGTCTTACACACGTGCACATTTATGCATGTGTTATGTGTACGTGTGGCAATGAATATAAACATTTCTGATGGTGGGAGTTTACAAGAAATGTGACATATACCCGAAATGTTGATTATGTGCATGTTTGTTAGCATCCATTTGTATGGAGCTGCAATGCATGAACTAAAGCACTTTAATCTACGAATATATTCCACACAACATGGCTTGGTTGCCATAGCATTTATCATGCAAAGTCTAGCCCCAGTTCATTGCTGAATTAAATAATACATCTCCAAGCAGCTATATATACAGCACAAATTCTGTAATATATTCTGTGACAGAGAACCCATATAGCAGCCATTCTCACCCCACCAACCATGGACTTTTTTTTTTTAATGTATTCAGTCATGTCTGGGATGCAGAGAGGTGCTGATTTTCTGCCTCTTATGTATATGCGTTTCTGAATTTTTGGCTCCTTTTTGCTTAATTTAGAGCTTAACTGAAATTGCTTTTTCTATAGCTCACTCACCTTCATAGTAGCTAAATAATGGGCATAATTTTCCTCATTCTCTTACATAATGTGTGTTCATTTCAAGTTGGAATCTGCACTATATTTTTATAGGGCCATCAAATGTTAAAGGATCTCCTCTGACACTTTGATAATCAGGAAGATTTCTTGTACATCCTTCAGCATGGTCATTGAGAGTATCTAAGCATCAGTGCATAGTACTCATCTTCTGTAATGATGAACAGAGATGTACCATGCAACACCATGGAAGAGAACAGCGTTAAAATCTGCCTTTCCCTGGAAGTTAGGCATAAAAAAGCATGTCTATACAAGGAAATGAAGCACAATCCAGAAACAGTCAGGATGACACTAACACAATCTAGGTTTTCATGGTTTGTCCCTTCATGCACGTTTTAAGAGAAAACTGCAAACACTACAAAGTTTTGGACTGGAATTAAATTCTGAAAAAGTTTGAGCCATGTTCTGCGTCATGTGAGAAACCTGGTAATAAACTTAGGTGAAGAATGACTAATATCTAGACCCAAGTGAGGGTTAGGCATGCTATAGGTCTGAACTATTTGTGCTGATCAAGACAGAAACATCTGGTGTCTCAAGCAACAGGTGGTTCTTGGGCTTCAGGAGCGCTTCTGGCTTTCACCTCCTAAATTCCTCCTCTCTGCTATGTCAGGCACCTGAATAATTTCTCAGACAGCTGTAATTTTTAATACTTGTGTTTGTCAGTACCAACTGAAATGTGTCAAAAGACCTATACTGTTGTTTTGTATCACATTATAACACAGATGACATAATTTTGTTTTAAATGGAGAGTTTATCTTAAAAGTGGTTTCTTTGTATGAGACAAGTAACTCACCTGCTGAAAGATGTGGTTGGGAAGGAGAAGAATGCACAAAAAAAGTCTGCAAATAGCACTGCAAAAGAATGCTCTTTGGACATATTAAAGATTCATTACACAGATTAAAGGATTGTTATTATCTAGCAGAAACACATGTGCTTTGCCAGAGGTTGAGAAAACTTTTTTTGCCTGAATGTCATGGAATAAGATTTATGAAAGGGGAGTAGCATCTTCTGATTATACCAGATGAGACAGCAACAGACATCAGTTTGGAACATTAATTCTGACAAGCACAGTGGCTGAGCGATACTTGGAGCTGTTGCACTGAACTAGGTTGTGTTCCCAGATGTAACCTTGTGTGACCTCACTTAATGTATTCCAAAAAAATGCAAGAAATAGTGCTTTCTTCTCTTCTGTAACATGAATATTGTGGGCAAGCACAGAGTAACGGTTTTGAAGTAGACAAGATGTAGGATAGGCACAGATTCAGAGTTTATAGACTACTAGCCCATTATGTTCTCCTATAAGCTATAGGGTGTCAAGAGGAAACCTATGCTCAATTGCCTATTAGTACCAATAGGTCAAATTCACATGTGCTTCAGAACGTGTCACTTAAGAATGTTGAGAGGCAGGGATATCAATCACTTCTGCCTACTCTCTACCTTTTATTATATATTTGGAGGGGGAATGTGGACAAAAAGAACAACTTAAAGTCTGATTTCTAGGTTGTGGAAGTATCTAGTAAATCAACAGTGGTTCTGCAAGTTAAGGAAGGAGCAGGAGTAATGGAGCAGCAATGCCACTGACTTCTTATTTAATTTATATTTTAGGGATTCATCTAAATAAAATGGTTGTTCTTACTACTCATAATTTCATCAAATTTACCTCCAATTCTACATAAATTCTGCTCTTTAAATGAGGAACTGTTGATCTGTCTGTTGATTTGTCTGCCTTCTTTGAAAAGACACAATCATTTATCAAAATTTATACTGAATTCTGTATGGCTTTTATTTATCCTAGCTATTGTTTATAAATCAAAGCACACTGATTTATATGAAAGCCAGCTAACACTGATATTGCCGAATAAGTTTAAATTAAAAAAGGACCAGAATGTGAAAGAAATGTCGTTAATTGCATCAGGTCATTTCATTAGGCCAAGCAGCGCAGGTGCAGACAGCCCTCTGCACACGGAAGGGAAGAAATGAAAATGCTAGGAAAGTGAGAAAAACATGGAAGAAATAAGATCTATCTGCTTGAGAGTAGGAAGGCTCTTCAGAGGGATCTGGACAGGCTGGATTGATGGGCCAAGGCCAGTTGTATGCAGTTCAACAAGGCCAAGCACTGAGTCCTACACTTGGGCCACAACAACCCCAGGCAACACTACAGGCTTGGGGACGAGTGGCTGGAAAGCTGCCCTGCAGAAAAGGACCTGAGGGTGTTGTTTGACAGCCGGCTGAATACGAGCCAGCAGTGTGCCCAGGTGGCCAAGAAGGCCTGTATCAGAAACAGTAGGGCCAGCAGGAGTAGGGAGGTGATCGTGCCCCTGTACTCGGCGCTGGTGAGGCCGCACCTCGAATACTGTGTTCAGTTTTGGGCCCCTCACTCCAAGAAGGACATTGAGGTGCTGGAGCGTGTCCAGAGAAGGGCGACGAAGCTGGTGAGGGGTCTGGAGCACAAGTCTTATGAGGAGCCGCTGAGGGAGCTGGGGATGTTCAGCCTGGAGAAGAGGAGGCTGAGGGGAGACCTTATCGCTCTCTACAATTACCTGAAAGGAGGTTGTAGCGAGGCGGGTATCGGTCTCTTCTCCCAAGTAACAAGCAACAGAACAAGAGGAAATGGCCTCAAGTTGCGCCAGGGGAGGTTTAGGCTGGATATTAGGAAAAATTTCTTCACTGAAAGGGTTATCAAGCACTCGAACAGACTGCGCAGGGAAGTGTTGGGGTCACCCATCCCTGGAGGTATTTAAAAGACGTGTGGATGAGGTGCTTAGGGACATGGTTTAGGGACTTGGCAGTTTTAGGTTAACTGTTGGACTTGATGATCTTAAAGGTCTTTTCCAACCTAAACAATTCTATGGTTCTATAAAATAATGTTGATGGCACAGGTTTTTAACAAGGTTCTCTATTTCACGCTGTAGATTAATTTGTATCCCTTCCTGGTGGTTCATTACAAGCTTGTGTCATTCCTCCTTCTGACATCATCTTGTCATTTAAAGAGCAGCTTTCCAGTACTCCAAAAAGAGCATCTTAAAATAGTCATGCAAAAGTGGTGACAGGAACAAAGCAGCTGATCTGAAATATTCCGTGCCAATCATTTGCATTCCAGCAATATAAAACATTGTATAAAACATTGTATAAAACATTCCAGCAATATAAAACATTGTATAAAACATTGTAAACATTTGCTTGGAAAGATTTGTGTTTGATCAATGCAAAAAAAAAAAAAAAAAAAAAAAAATTATTCTTTAAATAAGCCCACTTGCTGAATTGTTTAAAAACAAGTAGGGAAAAAAAATTGTGGTATGTGTTTAAAACAAGGTGTTTTACTAAGAGTCAGTTTATCAAAGCTTCTGAAAGAATGGGAGAAAAGCATGTCTGTATTCACTGTAGACTCAGAGAAATTTGTTAGTTATGACTTCTGCTCCTCCTTTCAAATCACAAGGAATTAGAAATAAATACTTTTTCTCACATACAAAGCCAAAATCAAGAGCATCCGAGAATTGGTCACTTAGGCCTGCTAGGAAGGAGTGTAAACTGTACTGATATGCATGCTAGTTTTGTTTTGAATTTTGCATATTGGGCGAATTTTGTAACATTGTTAAAAAATATGAGGGACAATAATTTTCTCCAATAAATCTTCATTCTAGCCAGTTACATAAAACAGGCAAGGAAGATCATCTTTTTGCTGACAAATGTATTGCTGACGATGAGTAGCTTCTGAATTTCCCTTTCAAAGCCTCATAAAGGTTGTGTGGAATAAAATGGCTTTGTTTGGACTGCCATGGATGAATCCCAAGCTCATTTTGCCAGCCCATAAGAAATTAATTTATAGCATTTGTAGGATTATTGAAGCTTTTCATCTATCAAAGTTTTCTTAAAAAAAATTCATATTTGTGTAATCTCAATGTCCTGCAAACACACTTCTCATTTTATAATCAGCCTTAAACTCAGACTAAACAGTTTTGATGTTTGTTTTTTTTAAACAGATCTGTACTCTTCTAATTTTTTTGTCTTGAAATAGTGGGTGTTCATCATACTATAGTCATGCAAACAAGCATATTCTGGCCTAGAGTCTTTAATCATAATCAGGTTTTGTTATATTGAGTTAAACTAAGTAACAATTACTTCTTAATTTAAAAGATTAAAAAGCAATAAAAATTCACATACTGTGAGCCATAAATTCCTTTCTTGCATTTTACAGTAAAATTTTTCTGAAATCTCTACATATATATTGAGGTGTAGAGGGAGTTGCCTCTCAGGCTAAGATCAAACCCATCATTGCTTCTATATGAAAGTATTGATGAGGAAATGAACAATGAAAGTTTTAACCACTTGAGGAGGTAATGATGCAAGGGTCTGTAGCCAGGTGACAGCCATGCAAAGCAACCAACATGCACAGTGATATTCTGTGTCCACAGGATATCTAGGCAAATGAGTCAGAATGTATTGGCAGCAGGAATTAGTAATTTATACTTCATATATCAATACAGCAGTTAGATTCCATCAAAAGGAATGGGCAAAGTATCACATTAGATGCCCACCAGTGTGAGTCACAGGCGACTTTCCTGAGATGGGTGTAGGGTCTAGTTTGAGGTAAGAAAGAATGGAATAGCTATCAATCAGAGCAGTTTTACTTATTTGTCTCAGGATAATGTCAACATTTACATCAATAAATACTTAAATACCTAGTTGGTTTACTGTCTGTTAAAATCTTAGGGCAGTGTTACCCACTGAGGGCCCAAGCTATGTGTCCCTTGAAAAAGAAAGCAGGGCTTGAGATGCAGTAATATGATATTTCCATTCATGACATAGGAATATAATTATTTCTGTTGAAAGGCAGGGGTTAAGAATGAAGGTGTTCAAAAAGTATGTCAGGGTTAGTACATGTAGGGGAAAGTGGATTTTAATTTTTGCTCATGTATATTGTATGCAGCAAAGGGGTTGTTAAGATATTTCTGCATAACATTTGCAATCATTTTGCATTCACTGTGTATTTCTAAAAAGTCAAAATTAAATGCCTAAATGATAATCTTTACAATTTTTTTTTATTCAGCACATTCTTTATAATAGATTTGTGTATGCATACAATAGTAATGAATTATTTCTTTTTATTTTACAAGAAAAAGTTGAGTTAGACCTTGGGGATATTGTCTTCTTTTTCTCCTTTTTTTTTTCCCCCAGAGGAAATGTAAAGACCTATACTCATTTTCAAAATATATAAGAAAAGTATTGTATCAGACATTTAGCACAACCACTCTGAAGACCATCTTCCTGATATAAATATTTCATATGCAGATAATCTTTTATTTCTACAGACTATACATAATGACTAAAATCAACTGCAGTAATCCAAACCAACACCTGAGTTTCTGCCCTCTCATAATATGCAGAGAAATACTTTCTGATGTTTTGATTTACTAAATCATAGTACCTAATTCAAATGATTCTAATGTTATTAGACTGTAAAACAAAACGTATGTTATAAAACTTTTCACCATACACAAAAAAGCTATTTTATTGACTTTATTAAACTATTTCTTACAGTCAAGTGTTTATTCTAAAAATAAAATTTATACTTAAAATAAAACCTGAAATACCCTAAGTTATTATCCAGTGACTGATCTTCTGCTGAGCCTCTATTCTTGGCCTAGCATGAATGAAATATGGTTCATTTAGAGTTTCACCTCTACATGGGAAGCCCTTAAATCCTTCCAGAAGCAGATGGACCCAGTCACCATTACTGTCTCTTTACTGCCCATGATTCCGAGGCAGCACCTCTAGTGTCTATTTCTCTTTCTTCTGTACTTTAGTTTAGAATCTAGTTTTTAGTTCATCGTGCTCTTTCTTTTCTTCTCTCTCTCCCCCTCTCTTGTTCACTTTCTTCTTTTCCTTTCTTTCTTTCTGCCTGCCTGCCTGCTCACCCACCCTCTCCATCTCTCCCTCTCTCTTTTGATTTCACCTGTTTAATCAAAGCAGATTATTTAATTTATTTAATTCCTGGTACTGGTTAGTTCTATGATACAAGACCCCCTTTTTGTCTGTTTAGAGGCCTAAAATGACTGAAAACTAGTTGCTTAATCTGCTGAAATCTGTTCTGCCATGTTAAATGGGGAAGAAACACTCTCCTAATCTACAACAGACACAGTTTTCTGAAAACTATTCAACACACAACTTCTTCTCAGAGCAGGTCTGTAAGAAAAGGAAAGCTGGAGAGAAGCTTCATCTCCTCAATATGTCAGTAGGAACTTTATCAGATCAGCCAAGTGGCTGTTGAGACTGCCTCTTGATTGAATTGTTTAGCACTCTGGTTTCCCAAAAACTCACCAGCTAATTTAAGTTCTGTCCTACCTCTAAGAAAATGGAATGCAAAGAATGTGTTATATCAACGCTTGTATATGGTCTGCCTGCTCAGGAGGAAGAAACTTTCCAGCAAAGGAAGGAATCAAGACATCTATAGTCAAACTGCAATTTATATCAATACCCATTTCATAAGTGTAAGTCTGTACTCAGTCTTATACCAATTCTCAGCTGAGCTCATCTACATCATTTAATATCCTGGTCTTGCATAGCTTTACATTTATTGCTATGACAGTGAAGAAACCTGAGCTGTTAACCGGGAGACAATTAAACAGCAGCAATTAATCCACCATTTCTAACCTAACCCTCAGCAACTCCTGGCACCAATTAAATTACCTGTGGAACCAATATTTGAATCATAGTCAGGGTAACAGATAAGGATGGGTTCATTTAAAAGAAGTGGAAGAGAGAAACACACAAACACTCTCCAGCAGCACTGTGGAGTACGTGTGCTTCCAGTCATATGAGAGGGGAAAAACAACACTGTCACAGAAATCCATTGTCTGCACATCCAACTATGGAATAAGCCATAAGCAAATCTGATCCTTATCACCACACCTTGGCACCTGATTTTCCTACACTGAGAGTGCTTAAATGGTTTGTTCACAGTGTTGAAGAGAAATTAACTTTTTTAGGCTCTTCAAAGGAATACAACAGTCTTTACTTGATTGCTATCTTTCCCCAACAAGAGCAGGTTGAGAATCTGCGGAGGAATGCGTTACAGTCATTTATAGATCTTTGGTATGATACAGCCAAGGACCCAGTCTGGTACTTTCTGATGTACCTTGCTACTTTTCATTTATCCTTGTTAGCACCTCTATGGCTGATGAGTAAAAATTAGCTTCTTCAACAAATGTCAGAGCAAGAAATGTGCATGGGTGGCTTTCCCAGTTCAAACTTGATGTTGGATAGGGAGCAAGATATGTTTAGAAGACGTGACCTCTTTTCTGATGAGGATTTCAAATCAACACTTTTTCTACAGCTCCCATCAAAGATTCTGGGCTGAAATTTTTTGTGAGTGGGGACGTGAGTCTGCATTTCCATACAGACACTTATGTAATTATTTGGTTGATACATGTTCTTCTCTTGGAAATATTTCTTCTTCCTTTCTACAATAGACCCAAACTGTGCATTTGCATTTATCCTCATGATCCCCAGGCTTTTGAGAATGTTGAAATTAAATTCAGCAAATATGATCACAGCAGCACGACTCTAATGCTCATGATGCTTAGACTTGACGAAGCTGTTGTTAAGGAAGGCAGTCCTCCTGGTGGATTTTGCTCAAGTACTACTTCAGATCAATGGCCATGTGGCTTCCATGAAGAAAAACTGCTTTGAAGTCGTTTATACTATTTATTTTAGGAAAAACAAACACAAAAACAACCCCCCCAAAATCCTTCAGTGACAGGGAGTTAACAGGTCTTTGAGATACCTTGTGTTACCCATAACCTCTACAACCAACACCACCAGCAGTTTCTGACCATGGTAAACAGTGGTAGTGACTCTAGATTATATATGGTTGTGATTTCATTGAGTCATTTTCTGATGCAAGCTGTCTGGGATTCCTTTTCCCTACTGTGATGAAATTTCTAAAAGGGATTCTTACAGTTTTCCACCATTCAGACAGCGTCCTTATCCTGGGGAAATCATTTCAATTTCAGCAGTGCTACTGTTGGCCTACACAAACCTTCTTTTGCTATGATAACAGTATTCTTAATGGCTGTTATATAAGCCTAAAAATTAACAGAAACCTTTCAGTTTCTTAAAAATCTTCTATTATTGCTCTGTATTTCTTCTGTATCAAACCTTTATGTTGACCAATTTCTGAATCCTCTCTTTCAACATTTTGGTACTCAGGACAGGCATAGTCCTGACCTAACCATGTAATACTCCTTTCACTCAAGATCGCAGAAATAAACAGAGAAATGTTCTGACCCGGTAAGTAATTTGAACCACGGAAGAGAACATATAGGTTTTGGTATGTAACTGTTGTTAATAGTACCACATATGTCCATTCTTCTAAACAGCAATGTGATTATATTTCCAGTACTGCAATAGCACTCTAATACACCTACAAAAATTTTCCGTTTTAAAGACAACCAGAACTCCTCTTTTCTTTCAAAAGTTTGGACTAAATCTTTACAAATCGGTCACAATTCAATAAATGGTCTGGAGTCTAGTTGCATTACTGCTTTTGGTTTGTAATTTACCTGATCTAATGTTACTTAGTTTGGTGGTGATCATCATGGGACAACAGTTTTGGTTTGGGAAAAAATCACAAATATATTTCATGGTAAATATTTTGGGTAGTTTTTATATTTAGTATTGTAGAGATACAGCTGAAGGGAAACTAAGCCTAATGAACACTTACTTGCACTGGGAATTGAGACTACTTCAAACCTACGGAACTTCAAACTTCACAGACTTTTTTTTTTTTCTCATTTTGCCGTAACTACTTATAATTACTTGGTCCAAATATTTAAATGACTGCAAATCTTCTGACTCTGACTTTTTCTTTCCAAACTGTGCATACAGCTATAGATTGGTAGACTGGTGTTCAGGCCATTAACTTCAATGGCCTTTGGATCAGACCCTTAGAGACCTTGTTTTCAATATCCTGTTTCCAGTAATATGTACTGCATAATTAAGTGTAGTCTTAAAACTGACCCCTGTGTCCTCTGCTCATTATTCCTTTCCAATTTAATATGTTTCCATGCATGGCTACCTTTTGTCTCTTGCTTTTTATCCCATTTTCTATCTAGCACCTTGTCTTACCTGTGGCTCTTTACCTAGTTAGTAATCTCTGATGTGGAACCTTGCCAAATGTTTCTTGAAAATCCAAGTGTCTTGTATCTACAAAAATTCACTTATCTGTCATGTAAGTGTTATCTTCAAAGAATTCTAACAGGTTATTTAAGCATGACCTTCCTTGACTGAAGCTATTCTGGCCACCTTTAATGAACTACACTTTAGCAGGTATTCTCCTACTGACCTCTATCAAGAATTTTTTCCCTAAAGCTCATGTTAAACTACATGGCCTACTCTTTCTTGGTTTATCTCTTGGGACCCTTTTTTTCTAAGAACGAACTTATATTTGTCGCTTCTCAGGCCTCAGAAATCTCTTTCATATCTAGTGAACTTTTAAAACATGCTATTTAAAGGGTCAACAAGACGTTTGTTCTTTCATGAAATATATTTATATGTGAAAGACATCCAAATCTGTGAATACTTTGGTTCCTGTTGACTGTGGTACTACAGAAGAATTTATAAAAATACTATATGTTAGCAATTACACAAACATAAGCCCACAGTAAACATTTACTACTTACCGAAATGAACAAGGAATGTTTGGGAGGAGGGGGAAAGGACATCGAAGTCACAAGTTACATCTGTCGCAGATGAGCAACAGATTTGGAGATTCTCCCATGCCTGGTAATTAGTTCTAAATATATATATAGGGTATAACCCTCATATATATATATATATGTTTTTTTAATCATTGTCTCTACCTTAGGTCCTCCCTGCTTTAGCTACTCCCTGAATAAATAATGTTTGCTTAAACAGCTTTTTGCCCTTTTGATGTATAAATCCCAAAATCTATAGCTATGTACATATTCTGCCATTTTTCTATCCTTGTAATGTTCACTGGCATTATTTTAAGTGTTTGGATTATTTTATATTTAAATAGCTTGGTTGCAGTGGGTAGTTAGAAATTCCATTCTCATTTAAAATTCTTTTCCCTATGAAAGGAAATTTGAACCGGATAAATATTGATGCTCTGACATGAGATATTTTTACCTGTCCCATGGAATCTTTTTGAGATTTCATTTTTCTAATATACTGGCAATTATTCTCAAGCCTTATTTCAACGAATATTTAAGCATAGCCCCAGCAGCAGAAAGCAAAAAAGTCATAGGAAAAAAAATACATATTTCCAGGTCAGTATAGGATTCACCATTGGACTGTTCCATCAGGAATTTTTCTTTCTGCTTTTTTAATGATAAATTCCATTCTGGAGCTTACAAACTTTTGCATTCTAGAATGTTACGTCAAAAATAGTGTTTAACCTTTCTTCCTATGTTTTTTCCAAAATATTATGGAATGATCTGAGAAACAGAAGAGGTATCTGTGGTTGAAGTAAAAAAGGAAATTCAGGAAATAATCGAGTTAATTCTTTATAGAAGTCAGAGTGGCAGAAATCATCAGTTTCATAGACCTTTCCACCTTTAAATAAGTCAGAAAAAGTGTGGTATCGCCAAAAGTTTATCAAATTCTACAAAGCTTACGAGGAAACTGGATGGGGCAGATCTAACTCTGTCTAGTGAAATCTGTGACCTGGCAGTGTCTGAGTAGATTCAGAGATTCCACGAGCTCTGAACCTGGAGCTGCTGCAGTAAGATGAGAAAGCAATAAGGAGTATTGAATGTGATAGCTAGTTTCACTAGATGTGTTTCAAATGAGAGAAGCATTGGTAAAAACCAATCTGACAGCCATTAAAGCCAAAGACAATAACTAAAAAGGATTAGGAAAAGCCATGGATACATGCAATATGAAACCAGGAGGTGGGGTTATGAAGAGGAGCAAGAGTCAAACAAAAATTATAACAACTATAAAATAGTAGTATAGAGTTTCCAGCACAAAGGACCTCTTGGATGAGACAATTCTCCAAACTGGACTCAAAAAGGCAACAAAATCCTTATGACTTAACAGTGAGGAAACATATATGATAATACAGCCACAGCGTTATTAAAAAGACAAATTCTCAACAGCCTATTATACACTAAAGGAGGAGACGGCCTTGATTCGTAAGACAGAGAAATTTTTCTCTCCATGAAAAAGGAAAAAGGAATCAAGAGACTGGAAAGTCTATTTGAACATCGGTTAGGTATGCATTTAAGCTGTGCCCAACTCAAAATAGGGCACTCCACAGGTCTTGACCCTTACCCTTCTGCTCACACTATATCCATGAACATTGCAGTTACTGAAACTCATACACAGGAAGGAAAATGCAATGGAAATGCCTTATTATGGTCATGGGTAAGAGCTAGAACACAGCACAATTGCAGTGCAATGAAGGTTTGATTTAAGTTTTTAAAAACAAACAGTATAGTATCCAAAACAGACAAAACCATTCAAACTCATGTGGTTATGTCCTCAGATCAGTATTTTTCATGTAGTGGAAGCCAGGGTCCCTGAGGGAATCAAAATGTAGTAACTGTTAGCAACTGTTGACTATTCAACAGAAATCCTTGTCTGGAAATAATCAATTGTAGAAGAGGGAGCAGAGAAGCCTGGCTGGTGATAAGTACTCTTAAAAGTTAATGGTTGCCTGGTATTATGAGCAAAGAAAGATAATTTGGCTACCTGTCCTCTTAGGAAGAAATCTTGCAAAGACCATGTGAAGTAGGTATGTCAGTGCTTCAGTGAACAATTTTTGACAGTCAGAATATTTCAGTTCAGCATCTTGCTTTTTTTGTAATACTTTAAAGGTATAGTAGTCATTTGATTAATTACAGACATATGTGTCTCTCTCTGCTGCTGCTGGCTGTATTTTGTATGCTCTGACATCAAGCTTTTCATGTATAAATAAGTAGACTTTGAATGTCATTTACACCATCTGTAATGTCACTGTGTATCTTTTCTCCCTTTTCTTAGAGTGCAATAATTCAGTGTTTGACATTACAGAGATTCAGGTTAACGCTACAGGCAGTGCAAGGTTTTAGAGATGTCTTACTACTCTTGTTTTTTCTGCTCTGTACATCTTGCAGTCTTTACTATTTAAATAGTGAGCTGTTTCCACACAAAGAATTGGGAAGTTGTTACAAAGATGATGCTATTTTAATATTTATGGAAATTTCCAGCAATACCCTATGGAGAAAAAGGAAAAAATTCCATTTCCTCAATGTTTCTCCACATTTTCAAGGTTGCTATAGTTAGTTTCATTGCCAGTTGAATTCTTGAGCTTCTGTATGGCAGATTTAGATGTTCTCAACTCTTTAATTTTTGAGTAGGCTCAGTTATCAAAATATTTTTCATAAAATAAGTAGTATGAATCATACAACACATTAAATAGAACAGGACAAAATAAAAGAAGATAGTTCATAGTCTATCCCACAAAGAAAATATACCTGCAAAATCATCCTATTCTTTGTGCAAAGTAATGCCACCACCATCTATGTATTCAACCCAGCTCAGTCTTACATGATTTCCTTAAGTCCTTCTAAATGTTTCTGGTGAAGTCAATTTTCACGGTAATAAAATCTTTTTCAAATGCCAGTACTTTAAGCAGTTGCACCATTTATTCCATAATAAATTGTTTCTTGGAAAATGCTGTTTACAAGCTGAGTTTCTTTGCTCTGGGCTGACTGCCACCTCATTTTGGCTTGCTTCGTAGGACTCTGTATTTAAATATGGCTATAAATTGGTATAAATCTCCTGTAAGATTCTCCTACAGCTCTCCACTCAGAAATACAATCTATTTGCCCTCTTCAGCTTCTGAGAAATAGCACACCACTCAAATACTCATAGAATGTGTCCTTCATTCAACAGAGATAATTGGTTTCAGTTACTTAAACTGAGCAACTATTTCCCTTCAAAGAGGATATTATATTTGCCTAATTGCATTTAAGTGCTAAACACTGTAAAGGATAATGTTTCCTGAGAATGGCATTTCTTTGGGTCTTTGCTAGTGGAAGGCTAGCTGCCTGTTACAAGGGTCAATAGAAAGCTACAGACAGTTAGAGTAACGGATGAAAATTCACAGATCACTGAGCACAGGCACATTTTTTTCCCAAATGACTCACAGTGAATCTTTCCCATACGATTCATATCCTTATGTTATGAAACAATCAAGATTGAGCTGAGCTAAGTGAGAAAGATACTAGTCTGCAGATTTCTGCAAAAAACCTACTGCCTTTTCTTTTTTTTTTGCATTTCCTTCTTTTAATTAAAGAACCCTTTCCACTTGTCTTCTTCCAGCAAGACATTCACAGTGCAGATGCTGTGGTCTCGTTCCAGTCAGAATAGAGACATGCTACAGAACTTTGCCTTTAATTTTTGGCTAAACAAACAGGCAAACAAACAGTAGATGAAACTAATGAAGAGCTTAATTATATCTATCCATCAAGCCCTAAATTTGCTCCCTTTCAGAATAGCAGGCACTGTCTTTAAATCCAAAAAGACTGATGGCAAGATACCAAGTTTAAAATTCTCCCACTGTCATAGGCTGTTTTACTAATTACCCAGATTCCAAGGCAATCATACAACCGTAATCATTCACCTCACGCCTGGAAACATAAGTCTTGTTCTTTTGATGAATATTTATAAGACAGAGTAAAGCAGTCTACTTTCTTTTCCCTTCAGGCAAGACAATTTGGAGTTCATCAATATGTATTACCAAGGACTTTTATAAAAGGCACTTCAAAGGAAATTCATCAGGCATTCCTTTTGTCTTGATTTCTGTTAGACTGATACTTCCTTTTGACAAGTATCAATAAATTATCCTCTGATGGCTAGAAACTTGATGTCTTATTCACAAACTTCCTCACACAGCAAAGTCTGGTCCTTAAGTTTCTGATGAAATTTTTAGTATCTAGCTTCTAATTTAAGGATAAAGGAGGACAAAGGAAGCAAATGAAGGACAAAATAATCAATATATTTATACAGTGGTTCTATGACATGCTTTGCTTTCACAGATTACAGGAATTTTCCAGTTAAGAATTTCCATGACCTACATTCCTTGTTACTTTTTCCATTTGACTTTTGACCATATTTGGAATTCCTTAAAAGAAAAATTGAAACTCTTAGTCCCCAGTGCTCAGACTGAACAATAAGCAAATTAAAACCAGATTAATGCAGATACGTAGTGTTGAATGACAGAATGTCTTTGTCCCAGTTGGTTATTACTTTTCCTCCTTTGGATGCTGGCACACAGGCTCATGTTTCTGGGAAAGGAGGGTGCAATCTTAAAGCGGAATAGAAAGCAAATGCTTCTCTGATAAATATACAATAAAAAATAATTTGATATTGCGTATTATTTCCTTTCCCAATTTAAAAGTAAATATCACCTTTGTGATTATTTATTTATTTATTTTGCCAAATATGCATGCACAAGCAAACTATCATGGAATATACAACAATGCATAAACTAGTATGTTATGATAAAGTAAGTACCAGCCTATGCAGTAATGGGGAAAATAATGGGGGAAAAAAATCATAGTTTAACTTTTTCCTGTTTTATTTTTTAAATAAGAAATTTAATTATTATAGGAATACTTTATGGATGTGTGTGAGTGAACTGCAATTTTAGCTTTAAAAGGAAGGCAGGCATTTCCACAAGTAAAAATGAACTCTCCAGTCATGTTGTGCCATAATGAGCCCACACACCATGATCGGGCTACTCTCAGTTCCTTGGCAGCAGAAGCAGCAGCCTGAAGGGTTGGCCATTTCAGTCTTCAGTAAAGTTCACCTAGCAAGTGCCTACTTCTGCCATGCCTGGTCTGTGCTTGTATCATTAACAAAACCATTTTGAAATATGAAAATGAAGATACAGACTTTCCGTCACTGGATTTGAGTTCTACTTAAAACTTTCTTTTTATCTTCTGAGGGTACAGAGAGACCTTGTAAATCTACAGTAAGTAATAAGAACCTTAATTAATTGAATAAGAAAAAAAATTTACAGAACATATTTCTGTCATGAGTAATATTATATGAGGTAGAACTAAATTCTGTGTATCTAGAAAATAAAGTAGCTTGATCGAAGGTAATAGAAACTCTGATGGCTGATACTTACCAGTTGCGTAGTACTTAAACAGAAAAAAAGTAACATGCCATGGCACATGAACAAGGTTTACTATCTTGAATTGGCAAGCTGCTGTGCCTTGATCTCACGCAAATTGGATTGTTTACCAATGGAAATAGGGGAAAATTAATTTTCTCAATCTTCCTCTGAAAAAAAAGCCCCCTTATTTTCCTAATAAATACATTCTTTGTGCCACATGAAGTACTTAATTATTAGATTTGAAAAGCTAGTTATTGTGGACATCTAATTAGAATAACTCACTGTCTAAATTATTGTGTGTAATGTGTTACTCTGAATAAATATTTAATATGCTACCTCAGGTGTTCCTGTCTTAGGATTTTGATATCTATTTCCTAATTACAGCAGAGCAGTTGTAATACTGAAGCTTATGCCACAGCCAGTAGAATTTCTAAGGCGAAGTTCAACATGCATTTTAAAATATTCATGCAAGGTTAAACTGTCAAGACTTGTGAAAATTCAGGATGAAAATAGGAAACTATTGCCTCATGCTACTTGTTTTAAATAGGTGTATACTAATAGATGGATGAAACTTCCCTAGGGTTCAGTTTATGACAGGCAACATTTCTTTCAAGCCTCGATTAGAAAAAAATAGCAAAACCAAGCAATGCAAGTGGGGGGAATGACATATGACAGTCAGCCTCCTGGGATATTATCTTCCTGAACTTCTGATGCTGCTGGCACCATGTTTTCAATTCAATGCAAAGTTTTAAGGTCAGCAACAAGAAAAGGCATCCTTGAGTGACCCTTGAATGAAAACGCATATGAATTCTTACATCTTGGAGCTCTCTTTCTCATGTAACTCTCTTTCTTGCCTACTCTTTCTTTGGCATGATTTTTACAATCGATTTGACTTACTCAGTTTCAGATGTCAGTGTAGAAGATTTCTGTTTCCTCCTGGTTCATTGCCTCCCAGGTAGGACATGTTTCAGTGCCTAACTCCAGGAGCTGTACCACTCCAACCTGACGAAAAATTTAAATTTAGCTTGGCTGTGTCAGATACTCCTACTTAATTAAAAATTTTGGGTTGTGAATCCTTTTTTTTTTTTTTTCAGTGACACAACTCTGAGCCTGATGGGGTGGGGATTGAGGGTCATGTTCACTTGATATTTTGCTTTGATGGGTTTACATGCTTGCTGTGTAAATGGATTGCAACTTCTAGGCTTTGACTCTACCTTCTTCATCAACCACATATGGAGCTGTGGTTTTCTACCTGAGCCCTGTCAGGTGAGCACAAAAAACTTGGATGCAATGATGCTCAATAGACCTATCATTACATCCTTTTGTGAATTTAAGCTGAGTGTTTCATAAGGATGCCTGCAACAGAAAGAAAAGGACTGAGGAGGAAGCAGTATCTATAACATGACTAAACCAATCCCAAGTTAAAGATGAAAGCTTGTCTTATTTATTATATTCATAAAAATTTCATCCTGTTATTTAGGACTTCCAACAGAGTTCACTCCAGCTGATATAAATATCTTCCTCAGCAAAAAAAAAAAGGTGTTGAACAAGACCTGGCCACCATCACAGCTCTAAAATCACCTTCACGTGAAAGTTTGTAAAACATATAATCATATTGCATACGGCTATCAGTTTGCTGATTTTCACACTTGAGATTACACATTTAAAAGCATGCAAGGACAAGAGGGATGCTGGGTCAAATGCCCTTTCAAAACCTGTATCAGGGTGTCTTCTAAGATCTTCAGGTAGCAAAAGTAAATACATGTCCTGAATTTCAGTTTTAGTGATAAATAATATTCCTTCATTAGTCATGTTCAGTTGCCCAAGTTAAACATAGAAGAAAAGAAAAATAGCAGAATTCAGAAAATAATTAGGGTAGAATTCTGCCCTTCTATTCCAAAGGTTTTTTATTTGCTTTTAACATCATATTTTAGAGCCTCTGCATCAACAGCTTGCACATCTGGAAGACAGGAGTGGGTGACTGATTTCATGCCACTTTTCCTTCCATTGGAATAGTTAAAAGCTCACTAAATCCAAACTACCCAATCAGGTGACTTATGTTGAATACGGGGGCACTTCTTCTTTGTGTCAACTTTTAAAAGTTGGACAGTTGCTTTTGTTACACATGAAGACAAGAAAGAAGATCTTCTGAACTGTTTTGCTTGCAAAATGAGACATGGTTTTCAGGTTAAGTCTAAGGTTTTTTTTATATTTGTCAAAATAAAGAAGAGAAAGCATCTGAACCTGTGAGAGTGAGTGGGTGTAACCATTTATGACAGGGAGAGAAAGAGGTTACCTTTCTATTTTGGAAATTGTGCCTTGAAAGTCTTTTAGAGTCATTTCTGCAAAATATATTAAAGACTGTTTCCACCAGATTGTAAAAGTTTGGTCAGGATTGTTTCCATCAGCTCTCTAAATCATCAGATTGTGAGGTCTGTCCTCTGTCAGGACTCTCCCAGACACAAGTAATATAATGAACTAGTACTTAATTACTAGTTAATACTATTAATGGAGAGCTATTCCCTTTCCCTTTGCAAGATAGAGATATCTGCTGTGTTCTCATCAACACAGCGCTGAGTTTTCTCCAGTGGGGGGCATTTTGCTCAATGACAAAGGATTATGAATTTCAGATCTGAGCCGTATGATTCCAAGCAATGCCTGAGAAAAATTCAAAATATGCATATGCCTGTTAAAAAAAAAAGATGCAGATAATAGTTTCATTTTTTACATCACGTAGCACATATTTGCAAGTTCATGGGTACCTGGCGGACCAGTATAACACTTATAGAGAATGAGCAGCTCTGAGCACTGTAGTCTCACAGAGGAACAGATGGAGATATTCAGGATATTGGAAGAGGCATGGTATTCAGTGTCTTCATATTTGCACTTCCAGTTGCAATGGTAGCATATTGCAATGATAGAAAACATGGCAGAATATTAACTGACACAGCAGTTTGACAAGGTTTTTGTTATCTTTCATTAACTGGTCTGTGTTTACTCTTGTCATCATTTTTGCATATTTATTGAGCTTATTTGAGTAGGGCCAAGGTATTTTAATGCTGTTACTGCTGGTAGCAAAACAATAGAATTACATAAAGGGACTGTAGCACCTCATATGTAAGGAAAGGCTGAGAGACCTGGGATTGGTTAGCCTGGAGAAAAGAAGGCTCAGGGGGTTCTTGTTAATGTATAGAAATAGCTGAACGGAAGGTGCAAAGAGGACGGAACCAGGCTCTTTTCAGTGGTGCCCAGTGACAGGACAAGAGGCAAAGGGCACAAACAGAAACACAGGTTCCCTTTGAACATCAGAAAAAAACCTTTTTACTGTGAGGTTGATGGAGCACTGGCAATGGCTGCCCAGAGAGGTTGTGGAGTCTCCATCCATAGAGATATTAAAATAAGTCTAGACACGGTGCTGGGCAACTGAGTCTAGGTGGCCCTGCTTGAGCAGGGGGATTGGACCAGGTGATCTCCAGAGATCCCTTCCAACTTCAGTTCTTCTGTGTTTCTGTGAGTCTGTGAAGGAAAATATATAAGAGAACAAAGAAATAAAGGCAGCTTTAGAATTGAAGGTTTTCTCTACTATCGCTAAATCTTTGTGAACCTGACATGGGAAGTTTTGTGTCAAATGAGCAGTCAAGATCAAGAAACATTAATGTTTACTATATTTGATGCTTCAGAGCAATTTTGTGAATAAATTTAACTTACTGGTTTGTGTATATAAAATACAATGAAATATCCATGTGGAAACAGAATTGGCCTGCTCAACACAAATAAATTATGTGAGACCTCAAGAAGAGAAGAGTAGAAAACCAGTCTGTGGAGTATTAGATGCTTTTATTTCCCTAGGATCCACAGATCTCAAGGAATTCGCTCCAAAACTACATGCTGTCATACACTGTTTCATTAAATTTATTTTTTATATTGCAGTTATAGGTATTGTTAGAATTCCCTAATAGCTCATTATGCAATTGTCGTGATTTAACCCCAGCCAGCAACTCAGCACCACACAGCTGCTCACTCACTCCCCCGCAGTGGGATGGGGGAGAGAATCAGAAGAGTAAAAGTGAGAAAACTCATGGGCTGAGATAAAGACAGTTTAATAGGTAAAGCAAAAGCCGTGCACACAAGCAAAGCCATACAAGGAATTCAATCATTACTCCCCATCAGCAGGCAGGTGTTCAGCCATCTCCAGGAAAGCAGAGCTCCACCACATGTAACGGTTACCTGGGAAGACAGGGACCACACTCTGAATGTCCCCCCTTCCTTCTTCTTCCCTCAGCTTTACATGCTGAGCATGACATCGTATGGTATGGAATGTCCCTTTGGTCAGTTGGGGTCAGCTGTCCCGGCTGTGTCCCCTCCCAACTTCTTGTGCACCCCCAGCCTACTCGCTGGTGGGGTGGGGTGAGAAGCAGAAAAGGCCTTGACTCTGTGTAAGCACTGCTCAGCAACAATGAAAAACATCCCTGCTTTATCAACACTGTTTCCAGCACAAATCCAAAACATAGCCCCATACTAGCTACTATGAAGAAAATTAACTCTATCCCAGCCAAAACCAGCACAGCAATGGTTATCATCTGTTTGTTTCTTCCTCTGCAGTACTTTCCTCTTTCAGTTGAGTTTTAGGTGCTTGGATTGCTTTTCATTTTTTTAATTCCCCTCTCCCCCCCAAATCATATAGACAAATGTCTAGGATATAATATCAGAAGAATAATGGTCAAAGAAACATGCCTTGCATGTGCAGCAAATGACGACATCTGCGATGGCCCCTTGGTTATTTAGGGAGCTTATTCTACTGTACAAAACCAACATACAGGAAAGTTTTGTTTGCCAAAGAGCTGCCCCCTTTACCCTAGCTGCTGTATCAATAAAGCAGATTTGTACATCATGACCTTTCTTTTTGTGTTCCAGTCGGAGCCGTAGATATTTTAAATCCTGAACTGCAGTGTGGGTTAGGGAGCTGAATAGAGAGCAAAAATATCTCTGTCATCTGTCATGCTGCTGAATAGACAAGCTGTAGTATTCTTTACTGGTGGTTGCCCAGCTCAGAGGTAGCCAAGGGGAGAATAAATAATGAGCTCATCTTCTGGGTCTGTTAGGATGGGAAAGAGTTTCCCAAGAAACCAGAGAGGTGAGTTGTTGTTATCAGCAAGATATGCTGCTGATCTGCTGTTTGGACTTAACTTTTAAGGAGATCTAAGCTTATGGTCTGGTATAAGATAATATAGAAAACAGCATGTGAATAAACATTAGAAATAGAATAATATGAAATTTAGTATATATGAGTAACCAAAAGCATATGTTATTGTAAATATAGGAAGTCATATAGGAAGACAGATTAAAGATAAGAAGATTCAGAAATAATGTTTAATTGGGTTTTTTAACTTTTCTTTATCATAGTTCTATCAGGTAGACCCTAGGACTGCTGAGCTACCTTGAAAATACAGTTAAGCTTTCTGAAAAGGAAAATTACTATGTGATATAACTGGTGTATTAATTATATGCTAGTCCAATGATTGATTACACTGTGGAGTGGGAATTGCTCTCAACCCTCTCCCCTCTGAGATTCTGCCACAAGCTTATCATTAGAGCACCTGCATCCTCATACAGGCATTCAATGATACCATCACTGTTTTTAATCTTCCTGCAATTTTGGGAACATGCTGTATGCTCTCCAAGGTGCAAGAAGGACATGTTGTACCCATTAACCTTTCCACACAATGAGTGTTCATTGCATCCAGCAGTCTGACAGAGGCCCAGTCAGCTACTGGATAGGACCAAGCAACAAAATGTATGTGCTTTGTACAGCATATGCTATCAGCTAATAACCGGAAAGTCATCTTCCGCATGGAGTGAACTTAGAACGAATGAATTAAAGCTTGTGTAGTAAATAAATCATCACGATAACGTCTGTTTGTGTTTGCTAAAGGAGTATGGGAAGCTGGGAGAGTAAAACATGAAGATTTTAAGAGTTGTCTCAGTGACAGACTGTATGAAGTAGACAGATATAAGGAAAATATGTTGTAGTGGTGAATTTTTCATTAGAAGTCAATAGACACCATGAAGCTGTCAAATGCTAACTAGCTTACCTTCTGCTCTTTGCAAAAAGGTTAATGGATACAGCACATTTGCTAGTGTGAGACTGAAAAACAAAGCATGACAAATGGTATGCTCTTGTATTTGTTTTGCACCCTTTTTTAATTTTTTAATTTTTTTTTTTTTTTAGGCCTACTACATGTAAAAGTGTCTAGATAGATGTTAGGGCTGCTTGAAAAGCCTTACCCAAGTACAAAATATGACATATAGCCATCATGAAGGCCCAGGAAACAGATTTTTCCAAGACTAGGTGTGGATGTAATGCTGAAGGCTCTTGTCCACTGCCTGTTCAGCCCTTCTGAACTTGTGCAGATCATGTTGCTTCTCTTTTGCCTTGTCTGTTTACACTGGGGGCTTGCAGGTCAGAGACTGTCTCCAGCAGTTTCATGCAGCAAGTAGAACAATGAAGCTTTGATTTTTGTTGAGGCTTCTAGGCATGACTATATTACAAAAAATTAATAATAATTGCATGAGTGTTGTGAGAAAAACATGTATGCATGATTAGCATATATCATTTTGATGTAGGTGGGGAGACAACATGAAAGACTTCAGCAGCCATCCTTTTCCTTAATCACATCAATTAATCCTTTACCCAAAGTGTTAGGCTCAAATTCTGCTACCACACACTTAACTCATTATGGGAACATTTTTCTAAACTCCTAACATGCTATTCAGTACAAGATTTGTCAGAAATTAGTAGGACTAAGCTTTTAACTTGTGGCTTCCAAAATTTTTTTCTGCACTCTTTATTGCTACTATAAATTTTTCCATGAATGTCACTGGACCTAGGACTTCTAAGTGAGCAAGTTTAAGGACTGGATGTTAGCTGGCATCTTCTACTAGCTGCATGATCTCACTCAAGAATAGGATGAGTTGTTCCTACAGTACATACCCAATAAACAAGCAACAAGATGGCAATCAGTCAAAGAAAAAAGACCCAAGTGTCCAAGGAAACAGAACCATTTGATGTGACTACCAAAAACCTCCATTAAATTTTGTGAAAAATCACCAATGTTTGGTAGGTGGGGTCACTTAGGCATTTCTCGCTTGCCCAAATCCCTGCAGAAGTATTTAATTACAGAACTTCTCTCTCATCTGTTTTCTATTTGGGGAATGATGCAGTCCAAGTCAAACAAAAATCTTTGGGTTTTCTATAGGCATATCTTGAGAAAAAATTAATCACCTGTGATCTTCAGGAGATCAGACTAGATGGTCTTTTGTGGCCTGAAACTCTGTCAAATTATGAATAAGGTCACTCATCTTCTGTACCTTTTAATCCTGTGATTTAAGAAGTATATGATCATTATTTCCAAGCTGAAAACTCTCAGGTCAGACTCTCAAGTCGTAAACAGAAGAATTCACACAAAAAGGTGAGACTCATAGCCATGCAAAATCTGTTTTGGGTTGATTTTTTTACCTCTTTTAAAAGCACAGGAACCTTCACCAGGCACTAGGTGGTTGTTTGCACAAACTTTAGAAATCTTTATGGTCAGGCTTGATTTTAAAAAAAACAAGTCCTGAGGCTATGCAAACATCAAAAATGTCTTAGAGACAGTATCTAGTGATATAATGTTCTATTAATTTAGTTGCAAGTTTTCAGAACAGTTTTTAATAGGAACCAGAAACTGCTTGTTGGAAAGGTTTAGAAATTGTGGTTAACAGGAACCTGAATTTGATGAAATACTTGTACGTGCTGCTTTGTGTCCTTTTCAGGAAACTTAATTTACTAACCCACTAACAGTTTCAGTCTTGATTTCAGGGGGAAAAAAAGGACATTTTATATGTTCAACTTGTGAAATATACTGTAGGGTTTAAAGAAAAGCAATACCAAAAGAAACTCAATGCTTTCAAGAGTCTAAATGCAGCTATGAATCCACCTGCATCTGGGGAGGATTTTAATAAGCTTTGGCAATGCAATTGTACCTTGGAATTTCTTATTTTCTTAATTCAAGAAAGAGGGATTTCTGAGAGTCTGCTATTATGCTGAATGCATTCCATGAAGAACCTACTGATTATAGGTAGAAAAAATCAAACAAAACGAGATGAGAACATTGAATAAAAGCCGTAGGACCATGCACTTTTAATGGAATTTTCTGGTAGTCTGCCCATAGGAAGAAAACAGGGAGAAGACTCCTATGCTGAAGGTGGAAACCCAAGAACTGCAGAGGCAGAGAAGTTTTGATGCAAAGCCTGAAAGTGCTACACTGCTTGGCTATCCCTAGCAAAAACAGGACTGAATTACTAGTGCAGGAATGACAGTTTTAATGGGTTAATGTAATACTAGCATGGAAATGAATACCAGAGAATCTCTAAAATCTATGAATTTCAGACTGTCATTGATACCTTTCACGTTAAGGGTGTGTACTGCAACACGCAACTTTCAACAAGCCTGCATGTGACAATATGCTAAACTTCAGAGTCCTGAACCAGCAAGGAGCCCAGCCACCATGGGACAACTGCAATAGTAATCTTTTTTCGCTAAGATGACAGAAATGGAGAGCCTGAGTAACTGCCATAAAAGGCACATGCAAAATAGAGGTTACAGATACTTATTTGTTTGTTCATCTTTATCTAGCGGCTTTAGACAGACGTAAGCGTTCTTTTTCACTTGCTAAAAGTAGCCAGTACAGGCTTTTCAGATCCCTTGGTATCTGTTTTATTTGCCTGCATCCAAAGCTTGCTAACATACTGCCAGAATCTGCTTATAAATTTACATTTGTTAAGCAGCGTACCCATAATGCTAGTTTATAATGTGAAAGTCAGAAATTATTCTGCAATGTAGTTATGCATCCTGGGATAAGAAATGAACGGCATTGCAGCTTTTAGAGCTAAGATACCTGCCACCTTCTTCTACTCTCCAAATTAAAGAAGTTCTATCTATCGCTTTACCACTTCAAAATTCACCCATACTGAAACTTTTTGGCATTTCTGGGACTCTTCTTCCTTCTTCGTTCAGCCTTCCTCCTTTTGAGTGTCTTTTCCTCTTCTCTCCCCGCTGCAGCCCTGCTTTCTGAGAAATGCAGTCATATTTGCCTCCCTTTGCACCCTACATCCTTCCTACCTTGATCTGGCCACTTTGATAATCACCCAAGCTATACAGTAGATGTTTAATAATCTCTTAGGATTTCAATAAAAAATGCAACAAATGATCTCTTTGAGTATCTGTACTCCAGGGCTTCTTGTGTAAGCTGTCTTCTTCTCACATGATGTAGTTTCTGTGCATTAGATGCTTGCATGCTCTTGAACACTTCTTATTATAAGGGCAGCAAATAAAAGATCAGTAGAAAGAAATTTTTGCAGAAACAGGTATTATCCCAGGAGCTAGTTTGAGGCTTAAAGTAATATAGAGATAAAATAGAAAGGCTGTGACCTTCATTCTTCATCTCCTTACAACTTGATAGCTTAGTCTTCAATTAAATCCTTCTGGCTAAAAAGGTAACAATATCAACAACAAAAAGAAAACTGAAAGCGATTATTTTTAAGACAACCCATAGAATGGGTCTCAGAGTTAAATTTAGGATAAGAGCTTTTTTCTTCAAAAGTAAAATTTGTTTTGTTTGATTTACTCTCAAAAGCTTTCAGCATGTGCCAGCTCACAAAACCAGTTCATTAAGTAGATAAAACCACATTAGAAACAGTGTGACCTAAAGAATAGGACCACAGAGAGATATAACCTATAGCTATTGGCTATCCCCATCTGTAGCTTGCTCCTGTCCTGTATTTTCTAACAGACATCAAATGCAGTTTCAGAAATGAATAGTTGAGTGCTTAAACTGAAGTAAATGTTGCATCAGGAGAAAGACAAGAACAAAGAGGAAACATGGAAATCCGCATAGAAAACAATATAGGGCTGTGCCTCTGTGTCAGATAATAGAGTTTTCTTTGTGTCTAATTTCCCTCAGTAACATTCTGCAGTTGTGGTATTATCATTATTATTATTATTTCTCCTTTTAAAGCAAGACTCAATTGAAAATTACACAGGAGACACTTTATGTGAATACTCCCATCCTGAGCAATGTACACACCCAAGACAAGCTGCAAGCCTACCTTACGGTAGAACATAATTTGACAGGCAAATGAACACAGCAAGATAAGAACTTTTTCTGTTCTACTATTTTACTCCAAGAGCTTAAAACTGTCCATCATTTGAGTTAATTAGGTAAGGCTACTGGGATACTTGAGCATCATTCAAACCTGTATCATTGTTCTGTATCTCTGCCCACTGAGTTTTTAACTTGTGCACTTTTGGCCTTATTCAGAAAAGCAGTATTGACTTGAAATTGAATAATAGCTTTTTACTGCTTTTATTGTTTTGTTTTGGTTGGGTTTGTTTGGTTTTGGTTTGGTTTTTTACTTAAGTTAGGAACAAAAGCTTTTCTGTCTTTATGCAATTGGTAGATATAATAATCTTTATTCTGTTTCTTTTTTTCAGTGTGAAAAATAAACCTAGGTTTCCTTTCTGAAGTTAGAATTTCTAAATTCAAGTGTAAATAATTTAAAATATTTCCATTTTCATCTAGTTAAAATGGTCAAGACACATTGCTAATAATGCAAAAATCTCATTATTTTATCAGATTAGTAAAACAGCTAATTGTGATTGCATTTAATACAGGAAAAAATTAAAAAAAAAGCTTTCTTGCTCCTCTTCAAATTACTTGTGTTTTCACAAGAGCCTTCTGTCCCTACCTAACATCATCATTATCTACTTGTTCATTTATTGTAATAAGTGATAAAAAGATTTATTTTAAAGTGCTAGCCAAAGATTTTTCTTCTCTGCTCCCAAAGGGAATGTAGCCTTACGATCTACATTTCAGATGGAATTTCTGCCCAGTCACCATTTGCATGCTATTTCCTATACATAAGACTGCACCCTTACTTTTCCAGCACTGACGGGTGCTCACACAATATAAAAATTAAAAATAAGAATGAGGAAACGAAGTTCTGCCAAAGGCTGTGTACATGGGAAATGGTGTTCCTCAAAGGTTTACATAGTGAAAAAATATGGGCTGGTTTTCATGGAGACTATATCCCTGCCTAATTTCAAATCCCTGCTCTGGAGTGTGGTATCTTTTAAATAAAAGTCTCCAGATTTTTTCATGTGGGGAAACAAATATCTCTTTTCCCTTCCTCCCTCACATCCCAGGAAATATCTGGCCCAATTTTTTTGTTGAAATGTTCTGAAGAATGCTCACCCTGAGGTACAGCTCACCAGGAAAACTATTACTCCAGCTCTTAAAGTTCATTTAAGTAATAGGTTATTAGAAACAGAATAACCTAGAGAAGCACAAACCCCACACTGAGGAGAGCAACATATCATTAATAATGGAATATTATCTGTATTTGCATTTCTTGAAAAAAAACCCAAAGAGTATTCTTCAATAAGAAAATTCTGGCATTTAGAAGAAAAGGAAGACTGGTACCACAAAAAGTTTTTTACTACATGTCTTAAAGACCATTTCAGTCAATTTAATGTGCTTAAGACTTGATCTGTAATTAATGACACTCATGACACTGACTCCCTTTGATGAACTCTGGCCTTGCTGTTATGGTAGCATGGCCTTTCTCATCTGAAGTAGACGAGGAAGTACCGAGTACGGAAGTCACTGTGTCTTAATTATGAATGAACACTCTACTAGATTATTTCAAGTAAATCTTTCCTTTATTCTTGTCCACCTCTCTTCTTTCTTTTTAATTTGATATTTTTATTCCTCACTGTTGCCTGGAAACTTTGCTATTAGTAGGAGTAATTTCAGATAAGCCCTTTTCTGTTGACTGGTTAATATATTAATTTCTAACATGATTGTAGATCTAACAACAGTTGTTCCTTTCTAACAACAAAAGAGAAAAAAAATCAGCTTTTTCCGCCTAATTCAGCATACCAAGTGGAAAAAAATTGGTTCAGTTAATATAACCTATCTATTAAAAAAACAAATGTACTCAGACAAAATATATACATTTTCCTGCTTGTAGACATTGATGTTTCATTGACATGGAAACTCTTGTTTACAACAGTCTGATGACATTGTTTACAGGTGTTGCATAATGTTATTGACAAGAATAGTGTTGTTTTATATAAGCAGAATCACTGTGTACAAAATACTCTCATATCTACATGTGCTTGCTCATGCAGTATGAGCCTACTTAATGCAGGCTATGGTATTTGATCCATAGCTATCAGCATTCAGCTGGCAATTTGATTTAGAAAATATAGCCTGAAAATAGCTTCATTTCACATATATTACTTTCTGACTGCTGCTGTGATTGCTCAGCCAGAGTCCAGCTGTGGAAATGTTAAAACTATTCATCAGGCATGAATATTCATCAGAGTGGTATTCTTATTTTCCTACACATTACTGGGATGGCAGACACAACTGCTAGGTGAGAGTTGTGAATAAACCCTCCAACTTTCTTAAAAAGTAAAATCCCCCACGCACACACTCAGGCACATCAGGAAGCCCAGTGAATTATGCCTGTGCAGTTGAAAGGCAATATGTTCTGGGTCCTCCTAATGCAGCTGTATTCAATGTGCTATTTGTCACATCAGTGGATCAGTCTGAAAGGAAATGGCAATTCCAAAAAATCACAAAATCACAACTCAAGCTTCCCAACTCCTGAGCTCAGTTTATAATCATGAAGGCTTTTTTAAAGGAATTATTTATACTTGCTTTTATAGAGTCGAGTCTTTAGGGACTAAATGGCAAATTAAAACATGCTGGTTTTAAATAGAGGTTGAGACTGACGAGTAATCAGGGGATCTGGAGCTTCAAAAAAAGCCAATAAAACATAAAGACTTGTAAAACTGAAGCTAAAATGGTGAAACTGCTTTGCTATAAATGTTCATTGACTTCAGCAGGAATGGGATTTGGGTCCAACCACAAAGAAAGGCATATTAAGTCAAAAGCCAATTCTGTAACCCTTAGTAATTTCATGCCACATATCCTGTTGAGTTCAAAAGATAACATAGCGTGAAAACTGTGTATCTTGCATCCTGAATAAAAAAATGCAGGGTGAGTCTTGCTGCTTCCAGCAGCACAGTTCCTGACACTGCACCACGCATGGTGTTCCTCAAGGCTGAGTCCTGGCGTCAGACCCACAATTGGCATAAGCCAGTACAACTGTATTGATTTTGGTGGAGCTACAGTATTTGACAGTAACCAAAGATAAGGTCCACTAACTTCCTATTGTCTCTAGAGCTTCTGCCCATAGCTTTTCCCTTATACATATTCATATGGTAATGTACTTAATACAAAAATCATTAGACTACAATAGAAACATTTCAAAGGTTGTCTGGCAATATACAACAAGAATAAAATCCACTCTGTGGCAGAAGTGCTGTGCACAGCCTATATGCCATTTGTGTGCTAGGCATTTCTTCTGTACAAGCTTTGTATAAGACTTTTTTTTAGGATAGAAGTCAACTCCTATTGAATATTTGTCTGAGGAGAAAAACAAACAAACAAACAAGCAGACAAAGGAACCAGGCCTAAAGCATTTTCCTACTGTTACTAGGAATGAATGCAAAAAAATGTACTGCTTTAATAACAATGCTTAATATAATTCTTTATCACAGTTTTTAATTCAGAGACATGAATCTGATATTGGAGGAAAAAATTATATACCTGATTGATTAGTATGAATTTGCAGTTGACACCAAGTGGGGCAGGAGTGTTGATCTCCATGAGGGTAGGAACGATCCTCAGATGGATCTGGACAGGCTGGATTGATGGGCCAAGGCCAGTTGTATGAATCACAGAATCACAGAATCACTAAGGCTGGAAAACACTAGTAAGATCATCAAGTCCAACCATCAACTAACACCACCATGCCCATTAAACCATGTCCCACAATGCCTCGTCCACACATTCCTTGAACACCTCCAGTGATGATGACTCCAACACTTCCTTGGGCAGCTTATTCCAGTGTCTCACCACTCTCTCAGGAAAGAAATTTTTCCTAATATCAAGTCTAAACCTCCCCTGGTGCAACTTAAGGCCATTTCTTCTTGTCCTGTCACTCATCACTTAGGAGAAGAGACCAACACCCACCTCTCTGCAACCTCCTTTCAGGTAATTGTGGAGAGCGATGAGGTCTCCCCTCAGCCTCCTCTTCTCCAGGCTGAACAACCCCAGTTCCCTCAGCCGCTCCTCATAAGACTTGTGCTCCAGACCCCTCACCAGCTTCATCGCCCTTCTCTGGACACGCTCCAGCACCTCCATGTCCTTCTTGTAGTGAGGGGCCCAAAACTGAACACAGGATTCCAGGTGCGGCCTCACCAGCGCCAAGTACAGGGGCATGATCACCTCCCTACTCCTGCTGGCCACACTATTTCTGATACAGGCCAGAATGCCATTGGCCTTCTTGGCCACCTGGGCACACTGCTGGCTTATATTCAGCCAGCTGTCAATCAACACCCTCAGGTCCTTTTCTGCGGGGCAGCTTTCCAGCCACTCTTCCCCAAGCCTGTAGTGTTGCATGGGGTTGTTGTGACCCAAGTGCAGGATCCGGCACTTGGCCTTGTTGAACCTGGAGGGAACTGGGGTTGTTCAGCCTGGAGAAGAGGAGGCTGAGGGGAGACCTTATCGCTCTCTACAAATACCTGAAAGGGGGTTGTAGCGAGGCGGGTAGCGGTCTCTTCTCCCAAGTGTCAAGTGATAGGACAAGAAGAAAAGACCTCACTCAGGTTGTGTCAGGGAAGGTTTAGATTGCATACTAGGAAAAAATTCTTCACTGACAGGGTTATCAAGCACTGCAACAGGCTGTGCAGAGAAGTGTTGGCGTCACCATCCCTGGAAGTATTTAAAAGACGTATAGACGTGGCACTTAGGGACATGGCTTAGTGGTGGACTTGGCAGTGTTAGGTTATGGTTGGACTTGATGGTCTTAAAGGTCTTTTCCAACCTAAACGATTCCATGATTATATGATTCTATGAAAAGTGGTTTAAAAATAAAACAGCAGTTTCAGTTAAAACCAACTTACTGTTTTTCAAAAGAATACCTAATAGAGGCCTAAAAGTACCGTCCTTTGCTTGGTCTTTGCTTGACAGAATAGCTTTGCTTGTTCTGTAACTTGTCAGCTATAATTAAGGACATTTATTTTCTGGCATTATTGTTCTTTTCTAAAACATCCCAGAAAGCTCACTGCCACTTTAACGAGTTCATGATATTATCGCCAGTAAGTAATATGTACTCTATTAAACTTTACTGTCCTGCTTAAAAAAGGAGAGTGCTACCCATCCTGAAATTATCAGGGTAAAACACCTACATGCATAGAAAAGAAATTTTTATTTTCTGTACATTAGCTAATGTTTTTGTTTCTTTGTTGTTTGGTTTTTTTCCTAGGATTGTTATTCCTTACTCACTAATCTGTTTTCCATTTCCATGGCCCAGGAACTAGTAACCAGAACTATGAGAATAATCCTTTTTTAAATTATTATTTTATTCTACCCAGTGTGGCAAACAAAAGAAGGGGAAAAAAATAAATCAATCTGTTCCTCACTTTTCTTTCCTCACTTAAAAGTATCAAAAAGACACATGTCTCTCTATTAACACAAAAAACTTAACTTCAGCATCTATTTAAAAATATATCAAGAAGGAGAATGTGACTACTTAAGTATTGTGACATAATTTTTCACAGTCACTCCCAAAGAAGTTGTGTCATTTTGTATAAATGATCAAATTGCCATGGGAACACAGAAATCCATTTCTGAATTAAATTTACTAACCAGTTATTGTCTGTCTTTCCTTCAACGACTATTTAAATATTTAGAGTTAAGCAGGCGCCACACCAAAGATGGTTTGGGGAGGCCCTTGTTTCAGCATATCCAGAAAGGCACATCTGGCATGGACGTGCATTTCTCTTCATGGGAACTATGTGTTTCGGATACCAGGAGGTTACAAGTTGAAGAGACATGGGGTAACACTGGCGTTTAGCTTAAGCTTCCATCTCCTAGCTCATGCACAATGAAGAAGTAATTAAACCATGATTTACCTCAGCTATTTTGGACATGTGTATGTATGCATATATATGTATGCACATGTGTATGTATGTAAATATAAACATACATGATGTCAAGTGTGATGAATATCAGGTCATGTGGGATGAATCCCACCTGCATGCCCTCAAGGTAGCCATAGGCAAGACTTGGAATGTGTGAAATGAAGGTGCCATTCAGGAAGATTGAGAGGGTAGTCATCAGTGTATTTAAGAGATGTTACTTAGACAGCCCCAGCTTATATTCCTCCTGGTAAATCTACTCCAGTGTGGAAGAAAAAAGAAAATGGTGGGGATCCGTTGCATAGTAACAGATAATTTTAATTGCCAGAGTATAGTGACTTCCAAAATATTTTTTTCTGTCACTTCCTCTTGTTCTACCATGTACCAAATAAGTGGTTATAAAACAGTATGTTAGTGATCCTCTACGACACATTATGAAATTGGGACCCATGTACTCAGATGCTCTCAGTAGGGGAATGACGTGAACCTGACTCATCATTTTTCTATCCTGTGAGCTATGGGCTAAGCTACACGCAGTATTATTGGTTTCTTGAGAACTGAGCCCTGACTTTATTTGGTTCAAACAGATAAACAATTTGGTTATGACTGAAACTGTATCTGGGTAATGTGGGTAAGAAGATATCAAATAATGGTATCTATCAAATAAAGATATCTATCAAACAAGCTAAAAACTGGACACTAAAATAATAGCACTGTAGTTTAGGGAGCACCGGTAAGATTTTTGAAACTATAGAAGCCCCATTTCCAAAAGAATTTTACTTACAGAGGATCATTAATCCTACTGAAAGCCAAAGAGATTTAGGCTAGATTGATTTCAGTGGGAGTTAGTCACTTTGAAAATCTCATTAGGGTACCTGTCTACATCTTTACACTCCCAGCTTAAATGCTTTTAACATTTGGCTGCTAAGTCCCTTTTCCAAACGAAGGCTTAGGCTCTGAAACTACATAGACTTAGATTGTTAAAGATATTTATTATCTTCCAGTGATTTCAGTGGAAATGAGGTACCTAGACGCCTTTCAAAATTCTAACTACTATCATAGCTAAACTTGAAAAGTACGGTTAGGTAACAAAAAGGATTTGTAACATCTGAGATTATATAGCCTGTTTCCCTCACCATTTTTTTTCCCACAATATTCTTTGCAATAAAAAAGTATTCTGTTCAAAATTAAGCCTTTCTTTCCTGTGTTTGTGTACCAAGCAGAAACACTGCGCTAGTGCAGGAAGGACAGAAGGAAATGTTCTAATCAGGAGAAATGCATGGAGACTCAAAGTAGTGGGCTTTGCCATCTCAGCTGACATGTATAATGGCTCAGAAGCACATTGCAAATCCAACATGCAATGACTATAATGCCTCAGAATCAGCATGCAGTGCCACTACATGACACACTGAGAAGCTCAGAGCAATAGGCTGTGCCACCGCATTCCAGGGGTTTGCACATATATAGATGTTTATCTCAATTTTTATTGAGGGTAGAAGAAAAAAAAAAGAGGGGGGGAGGAAAGAAGAATGGATCAGGGTGCAATGTTCAAACATAATTCCAGGTCAGGGTGCACATTTTGCGTGTGACCTGATAACTCAAGAGCTGCATTAATTTATGGAAATTTTGGGTTTGCTTGTTCATGCTGTTTCTGGGAGGATATATTTTTAATGTAGGATTTCTGCAAAGTGCTTTGTGATCTCCTCAGTTTCTTTTGAAAAATAATGACTAGATTGAATGGAGCACTTTAGAAGATATTTCATTTCTTGGCTTTTAAAATCAATATTTTTCACACTGTCATGAATATTTTTTGTAGAAGCCTTGGCAGCTATTTTTGTTCATTGTAATCGTGGCTATAGGTGAAGATGGAGTACTTTCTCTCATTATTAAGAGCTTAGTAGCCCTGAGCTAAAGGCTGCAATTCTTCATGTCACCACTGTGGTGGCAAATAAGATTTTCCATTTGGTTTCTAGTAACCTCATTTGTCAAGGAGACTGTATTTCAAGTTTGTATAGATTTAAGGCAAACAAAACTGGACAGTTAAATGCTTCTTTTTCCATAAATTGAATTAATCCATTAGCAAAGAATTAAACTAATGGAACATTAACACTGCTGATATGCGGCCTATTTCAGACTTTCTGTAAAGAAGGTTTGTGAAGTTAATATAAAAGCTAAACCATCTTTTCATTAATGACAGTTTCAGCATGCTGCCAGCACACTCTCATACACTGACATGAGTTTCATCCAAAATTATAGATATATTTTTATCCATGGAATTGTTCCCCTTCTTTATACCTTATGTTTTTAATTTCTGTGGGGGTGTGCATGTGTGTGCATGCACGCAACAATCAGACATGTGGATCATACAAAATCTGGCACAGATGCTTAAAAAACTTTAACAGAAGAGTTCTGTTAAAAAGAGAGATCTGTTCTCAAGGTTTTCTTGTGGGTTGTTTTTGGGTTTTTTTCTGTTTTTTTCCCCTTCATTGTGCCTTTTTTTCCCAGTGGTGGTTGAGATAGAAAAGGTCATGTTAGCAGATAAGAAATGTTAACTCCCTCTCAATCTTCATATGACATGCCTTCTGTGCTCGGTGACTAAGCCTCACTTCAATGGATAGTGCACACTAAGGAGCTCTGGCTGAAGCTTCTAATCAATGCAAGTGTAGAAATCTGACTGAAGCACTTTTGTGCACACTATTTTAGCCAATACCATTTTTCAGCTGTTTTAGATTATCCCAACTGAAACCCATAACTACTGGTCTGAGCTGCAGGTTTGTGATTTGATGCAATTTAAAATTCAGTGAAAGCATGAAATTGCAAATGACTCGCAAAATGAAATTAACATAGCCTGCATGTCATCCAGTGTACTGCGCTTTCTTCCCCCTTCTCTCACATCCATTTCTGCTCCTTTAGGGTTCTTGAGAAGCGTTTGAAAATTTGGGGTAGGACAGTACTTTTCACATCACGATGCAAACCCTTAGGGATTCCCAGAGGCTACTGTGGGGATTAGGATTTCTGAACACCTGAAATTTGATTAGTCATACTAGAAAGGAACATGAGATTATACAAATATCTTTATTCTACTATGCTCCTGTTGAGTGCAAACAGTGAAAAAAGCTCCAAATTTTTATAGTGGAGTTTATGGTTCTGAATAAAACTGAGTCATGTCCCATCATTGAAAAGGCTACAGTAAGAATAATTTCTTATGTCATATTAGAGTGGGGAAGTCCATGACCTTTGATGTTCTTTTGAACATCTTCTGGCTGTGCTTTGTAGACAAATTTTCATCCATTTCAAATTTATTCTTCCTTTTCTTGATCAAATTACTTCAGTCTTTCAATATGCTCATTGATTCAAATTCAGGAAAAAAATGAAACTTAATGAAACTTTTTAGATCATGTATATCTTGTTAATTCCTCATTATCTTGACAACAGAAAAAAAAGAAAATAAAACTAAGAGTTAATGTTGGCATTCTACATTTTATTTTACTTGTGCACATTTTTTCAAAAGTATCTATTGCTTAAGTTTCATATGATAGACCGATTATTTTTATAGTTTCGTTTTTGTTTCTTCACAGGAACTGAAATATTAATGACTAGACTTTTGAAAATCTACGTTGTCACTTACTAAGCATTTACAAAATGATTAGATTTCTATAATAGAAAGGTATTTGGTTTTGGTCATTATTATTAAAAATAGTATTTTCTTAACAACAGTAGTCTGAAAAATGATCCTTAGATGAAGAAAGTATTTTGTTTTCAGGGTTTGACTGAATTCTGATTTAAAATATGTGTCTATCCTTATGTCATTTCTGTGAGGCTGTTTGATCTGACAGGACTAACATTTCTTTTCCTATTGCATAACAAATAAAATAACAAGAACAAATAAAATTTTTCACATCCCTTTAGCAATCCATTTTTTAAATATTTTTAAAACCTGAACAAGTTCCCTAGCTATTATCTTGTAGCAAAAGTTGCTGCTATTAGTAGCAGTAAAATATCTCCTTTTTCCACTATTCCATTTATAACTTTCTATCAGATAATTTACAAACTCAAATACTTTAAAGCCAAGAATAATCTCTTAAGGGCATCAAAAATGTTACCTAAACTCATTTCATTATTACAAAAATGTATAGAGAAATATGTTCCAATCACAACAAAATAAATTGAACTTGATTTATCAATAGTTGTTTCTTATTTATACCTATTATAGTTATTATTTTCATTTGGTTACTAAGGTTGCATTCCTACGAAGGTATTCACAGTGGCCACCTGTACTTCATGTGAATTTCCACAGATTTAATTGGTTTTGTGTGTGCTGAAGAACCGTTATTACTATTTTTATCGATAGTAGAAATAGACAGACCGTGCTTTAGAAAGTACCTTTTTATACATGAAAAGAACACATACTCCATTTCCATAACTTTTAACCAAAGGAGCAATTAATCTGGTCATATTCATACTCTTTTTCTTTTCACAACTTAAAAATCTCCCTGAGAATCAAAGGTTTTCAGGCTTGTTCCCTGCTAGCTGACTGAATACCAGATTTTTCCCAGTGCTCACAGGGCACATCTTCCTTTCCTGAGCTCCATGGTGCCCAGGTACAGAGGAGACCACGCATCTGGTAGGGAGGCAGACCTCGCCACCCCCAGGGCTTTGCACAGCAGAATGCTGAGACCTGGTAACTCTTCCACTGCCCACAAAAGCTTCATTCACTGTGGATAAGGAATGCATTATTTTCATTACTGGAAATGGATAAAGAGTGATTACCTGAAAGCATAAATTTCAAAGAGGAAGCAAATTACAGTAGATAAGATAACCATATACATTCCTAAGCTTGTATTTAGCAATAAGAATATTCTGTACCAGCTTTAGTATCTTGGTTAGTTTCTATTTCTCTTTTCTTCTGATTAAAAACTTGACTCTCCCCTTAATAAGATGCAGTATCATTGTTGAAGAGGCTGGGTCCACATCTGACAATGCTACCAGCTCTTTCTTGTCTCCAGGCATCACCCTGCTGCTCCATCAGTTTTGCTGGCACAAGCATTTGTACAGCCAAACTGTAAGCAAGATCACAAGTGCTGCCTAGCAGTCTTCATTGGCAGTCAAATAAGATATTTTCTGACAGAAATGCAGATCTTGCCTGCTGACAAGTAAGGAGAGGGATCCTTATATGATATATGATTTTTGAAGTACATTCATTGATTCAACAAAATCCTTCAGCAAGTCATTGGCTTATAAATGTTCATATTCTTAGTAAAAAATTTAAGTATCGGCTAAGTATTGTCCCATTTATTTCAGTTGACATGACTCATACACCTGAAATTAGATGAGTGTTGAAGTTCACTCAAATTATGTCTCATTTTCTGAAGTTTCCTTATGATGCAACATCAGTATGAAATATCTATTTTGATTAGAGAATTTAACTGTGACTCTGAGTATTCTACTCTTTGAATCTGATCCAGAGTACTAAACCACCATTAGCTACAAATCTTCTGAACATTTAGCTGTCCACAAAAGGCAGAGGAAAATTATACTGTTATAGTCATTTCTAAAATCATTTTGTCACCACAGTATTCTGCATATTCTAATAGTCTAGTTTTTGTGAGCTATATTAGAGTTACAACAGCTCTGGGAGCTTTCTTGATGAATCCTCAATGGTCAGTTCCATTAAGTAAAGATTGGTTTGCTTGACTGGAAATGAACCAACAATGGGTTCAATGTGTTTTATACATATTCTTCATTAGAAATATGTTATTATTATAATGTGTCATTTGTATTTCCACTATTTTGAAAGATCAGATCAGTTATCTAGTCTGCATACTGAATAATTCAAAGAAGTGTTCTCTATTAAATATTTAATCTATTCAAAATTATACAGTCCCAACATATATCAGTTAAATTCATACAGTTATGGAAGCCCACTTTTATTAAACCAAATTAAATATTGAATCTGATTTAATAATTAAACTAAATTACTTAGTGGATCGATTTAACACATAACTTCAATTTATGCCACCATACTCAAATAACAGAGGAACAAATATTGAATGGGTTAAAAGTAACCATACTTGTCTGCTGCTAGAAGTATTTCTTCTAAACTCAAGAATTAAGAGGTATGTGCATGTGAATATGCACAACCGTATACTTCTTTCTTCTGTTGATCTTCTTAAACTAGAAAAATGTCTGCCACTATATAGGCCACTACAGGAAAAAAGACAGTAAAAAGAAAATGTAGTGTACATATGCCTGGGTTTTAGAAACCTATTCATGAATTATCTAAACTTAGTTTAGCAACAAAGGACTTGTTAGGGCTGTCCTTTTCCAAGCCCCTCTGCCCTTTCTTATTTCCAGCCTGAGCTATGCATCATTTTACATAAACCTTACACAACCTAAACATTAATCCTGATATTCATCTATTATTTCTTTGGATTTAGTTACAGGTAGCAGAGAAAAACTTACGTATTTGCTATCTCAGATGCTAGGAGTCCATGTGTACCTGAACATCATTTAGCAAAAATGGACTCATAAACTGTGATATGCTGTAGGCTATTTCAGCTAGACACAGAAAAAGTATTTGTGTGAACTGAGTACCCCAAAGCCTAATAGTTTGGTGTGTGACGCTACTTTCATATAAAACTACGTCTCCATCTTCTTTATGAAATACCTCTTTGTAGTCCAATTCAAATTGTAGTTCAGCAAGGAATTGCTTGTTTATTTAATAATAACAATAACAATAACAATAACAATAACAATAACAATAACAATAACAATAACAATGATGATGATGATGATGATAATAATAATAATAATAATAATAAAAATAATTAAGTTGCTTATTTACCTGCAGTGACAGTTATGTGCATATGACAAGTATAGGAATGGTTTAGTGGGCATGGTTGTGTTGGGTTGATGGTTGGACTTGATGATCTTACAGGTTTTTTCCAACCTTAGTGATTCTGTGATTCCGTGATTCTGTAATAGTCTCACTCACTTCACAGATATACTGGGTCAGTCAAAAACAGAGGTGGACAGCCACACAGGATTGATCCAGATCACCAGTGCTTGGACTTTGATAGGTAAAGACAATATGGCTTGTTACAAGTCATCATTTAGCCAACCTTGTAAAATACCTTACTCTAACTAAATATATCCTCCATAGAAATGACAAGGAATAAACAGCATCATAGGGAAGAAAGATGGATAAAATTGAGCTAAAATTGAGCAACAGGAGCATAAAAAAAATTAAGATTGGTATCATACCTCTAGAGCAAATAGGTAGGAGAGACTGGTACATCTTTCTTATGAGGAAAGGCTGAGGGACTTGGGTCTTTTTAGTCTGGAGAAGACTGAGGGGGGATCTTATTAATGCTTATAAATAATTAAGGGGTGGGTGCCAGGAGGATGGGGCCAGTCTTTTTCAAGTGGTGCCCAGTGACAGGATGAGAGGTAATGGGCACAAATTTGATCACAGGAAGTTCCATCTAAACATGAGGAGGAACTCCTTTACTTTGAGGGTGGTAGAGCACTGGAAGAAGCTGCCCAGAGAGGTTGTGGAGTCTCCTTCTCTGGAGATACTCAAAACTCGCCTGGACGCATTCTTGTGCAATCTGTTCTAGGTGAACTTGCTCTGGTGGGGGGTTGGACCAGATGATCTCCAGACATCCCTTCCAACCCCTATCATTCTGTGATTCTGTGTGAGAGAACAGCACGAAGGAAACAGAACTTTGTTGCTTCAATCAGCAACTGCTAAAACAAAGTAATATATGGAAATTGATGCAGAAAGAAAAGATTGGGTTTGGCATCACTAAGTTTAATGACCAAAAAGAATAAAATTCTCCAAAGGCAGGAAGTTCTTACAAATATTTTCATGATCCAGATTCTTGGGAGATCTATGCAGCGGGAAGTTATATGTGTACCATATTTCCTGAAGCTGACACTTTGCAGCTTTTCTGCAGCAAGAAAATCAAAGAAGAAAGTGCTTGAGAGAAGACCTGTAGCCTAACAATTGAGCATATTTCTTTAAAATGTGTGGTAATGCCACCTAAAGCTTCTTGGTCTAGCTTTGTAGTGATAAAAGAAAGAAGTCAATCAGCAATTTGGTAGCTGTGACATTCTCTGATGCTTTCAGTCTGGATACATTTTCAGAATGCCGAAAGACAATTTTATTAATTGGGAGTGCATATTCTGAAAAAAATTCCAGAAAACAAAATTGTTTCAATTATTAATTATAGTTTATCGTAATTTAAGGGTTTTCTTACTAGTTCTTCTTGTAGCCTCTGATCATTTTTGTTTCATTAGACAGAGTATAAGTTTCTTAAATTCATTTAAGAAATTTAACTTAAATTAAGGGGTGAGGAAATGCTTCATTAGTCTTGGTGCATGCCCTATCTGCGTCTCAGCTGTACACTGGGGTGATACAGGATGCTTCAACTCAGGGTCCGTCAAAAGAAAAACAGAATGAGCATGTCACTAGCAACTCCCTCTAAGCAACTGTGCACAGCAACTTTTTAAAAAGTATGTAATACAACTTCTTTCAACTTCTTCATTTTCTGAATGTAACGTATCAGAAGCACACATCTGCAGGCTTCAGCAAATACTTGCATTTAATATCCGAAGTCCATAAGTGAAACAAAATGAGCAGAATTCAATGGTGTGCTAATCTCAGTGCATCTTCATCTTGCTCTCCTCTTAAGCTGTACAAAGCAGGAGAAAGAGACAACCATCATCATTATTTTTTTTTTTTACATAAAGTTACAGTACCATAATGCCTGTACTGATATTTCTCACTTTGGATTTTGAAAACAAACCAACTTTCTTTACATATTTTATTAGTGATGCAATCGGACAGGAAACTCCACCATTTGTTGAACTGGCATACTGTTTTTTTCATACTTTCACACACTGACAGTATGAATAAGTGACTTGTTCACCTAAGTCACAGTCTACTAAGATTTTGAACAGTTTTTATATGGTGGGAGTGTCTCCATCTCACATAACACTGAGCTCTTGAAGAGTACAAGCAGAGAAAGGGCAGAATTTCTCTTTCTGCATGTAACTCACAGGTATTCAAAGAGCTTCACATTTGCCTTTTTAAATAAGTCTTAAAATACCCTGTAGAAGCAGCAGTATTTTGACAGATTCTTCAGCTTTGAAAATTAGAACAAATCCAAGTGCTAGGAAGAGCCATAAGATACAGCAGTAGCCCTTAAAATGCCAGTTCCTCACATCTGTTCTCTTTGCATTCTGTCACAGCAACATTTTACTTTCAAACAGTACAAAATTTGACGTGCTGTTACATCATGTCAATTTTGCTCGGAGGTAAGATGACGCTAGGACTCTGACTCCTTTCAATTCCTTCCCTGCATTGGGAACCTCTCCTCCTGCTCTGGAGTCTAAGATGGCATAGAAAGAATGTTATGGATGTATTGAGGCATCTCATCTTGCATAGCTTGAACTCAGTAGTTTACTCAGGAATGTAAGTAGATTCAGACTCCTTTTTCTTCCTCCATGTGGGGTCATATAATGTGCATTACAATTGATGACCCTGTAGAACTGAGAGAACAGAATGCGCAGCTCAAATCAGATGAATTAAAATGGGTAAAATACCAGAATCAGAACACTAAAGGGCATATCCATATTTTATGTATATATTGTTTTAAACTAAGTGAACGTAGATAAATACATGTACAGTCTTTTAGTGGAATGGATGAGAGAGTCGGAAATGAAAATACTATAATATGAAATTATATTTCAATACATTATATTTTCACAGTAATAGGAACACAAAAATGTGCAAATATTAAACCCAACAAAAAACAACTCCCTTTCCAAACCTCTGAATTTCCCAGTATTGCCTAACTTTAGGAGAATTGTCTAGTCCAGCAAGAAGCTGGGGTGTAAAAATATGTGTTAGTGGGATCCTGCAGACCTGCGCTAGCTGCTAAACTCATAGTACTACATCATTGTGAGTGCAGGTGCTAAGCTTCATTAGAACAAGTCCTTTTTATTTCCTCTGTGACATTCTCTCCTCTTTCCACTAAAGCCAGCACTTTCTCACTTCCCTTGTCTAGATGACTGTACAGCTTGGGTGTTCAAGCCAAGTAGGGAATTACAGCATTTAATTTTGAAAAAGCAATTGGGAGGATGATTATCAAAGGTTATCTGGGAAAGGAAACATTATGAAATAGATTTCTGCCAACTCCTAGGCTTATTTGCAGGTGCACAGGGACATGAATAGTTCCCTCATGCAGACCTCAGCGCTGTTCTGAGCCGTTGCTGATTCCTTCTGGCTCCGACACTTCTCAAGTGTGTGAGACGCCTAAGAAGAGGCTGGCTGGAAGGAAGGTAACAAGAATGGCTCCGTCTTTTGTCTTTGCATCTGCCACATTGCTGAGGAGAGAAGTATACTCCACTTAGCTGAAGAGAGATGAGCTAATCTACCAATATATTCTTCTTATCTTTTGGATGGCTATGAATACATGACTCACATTTAACTATTTTAATGCAGACAGCAATCAGATATGCAAACTTTACTTGGGCTGGTATTTATTTCTTCACTTCTCCAGGTTTAAGCCAAGTCTAGAAGTCAGATTTAGAGCCTGATTAAGGCACCTACCTATAGATTAAGACAACTGCTAACTGTACTGCAAACCTTAGCTCACAATATAGTCAGTGGAGATAAAGTCAGTGCAGAAAGTAGAGATGAGAGAGAAATCCAGCTCACCCTAAAGTGAAATTAAATACTTCCTTTATGGTGGGACTTAGCTGCCTAAACATAAGTTTCTAGTGTCACTTTAGATGCTTTGAGTTCCCCCAACCTCCATAGATCCCAGCTTCCAGTTGCCGCTTTTTGAGTGTGAGGCCTTGTGTTATAATGGACATTCATTGGTCTTTGGGTCACATCCACCAGCCTGAGCAGACATACTGTATAAAATTGCATCTGAAATGCTACTAGACATTTGTGTTTAGACAGTTCATGTCTGGTCAGCTGAACCGCTCCCTGAGTTTCATATATAGTAGGTGCTAAATCTCTGGTCTAGGTTATAATGGGAATTTTAGAGCCATGACTTTATTTTAGCTGAATACCATAATGATATTCAGTATCATTTGAGAAGCCCTAGAACATCTAAAACACATGTAAAGGTCTGGAGATGTGACAAACCCTGTGGAAGGTCTGCTCTTTTCAGGCCACGTACAAAGTGTCAAATGTCTAAACGGGCAGTAGATGCCTACATGCAGACAACCAAATCAAGCTCTCGCTCACATGTACACATCTGCATACTAACTCCCCACTTCAGATAACTTAGGATGCAGTCCACTACCTGGCTTCATTGAATAAAAAGACTTTCAGATTGAAGATCACGTTATCAAACCTTCAAAGTTCAGTCCATGCCCTATGTCACAGTCTATGTCTTAAAATCTGCATGAGTTCAAGTAACATTTTGCCTTTTATAACATTCAAATGTCTCTCCCTTACAAAGAAATTCTGTTGATTTGACTTCATTACCATTCATTTTTATTAGAAAAAATCAGTTCCTTTGGAGAGGTCCCAGGAAGGAGGCACTTCTGATTGTCTGCTTCCTGCCTCAGCTAAAGTGCTGTGCTTAGTTTGTTGGTTTCCTTTGCTGTCCTACTGTGAGATCACAATGTAATCTTCAGTCAAGTGAAGAAAGAGGTTTTGAAAAATCATCACTGTCTTCATAAACAGCTGCTGATTGTTCATCTTCCTGAAAATGCTACCTCTTTCACAGGCTTACTAGACAAGCCTTCCCTAAATAACATTGTAAGGTGATCAACTTACATAAGAAATTGTAATTATCTTCCTTTTTGTTTTGAGCTTATGATAGTGTCATGGTTTAACCCCAGCCGGCAACTCAGCACCACACAGCTGCTCACTCACTCCCCCGCAGTGGGATGGGGGAGAGAATCAGAAGAGTAAAAGTGAGAAAACTCATGGGCTGAGATAAAGACAGTTTAATAGGTAAAGCAAAAGCCATGCACACAAGCAAAGCCATACAAGGAATTCAATCATTACTCCCCATCAGCAGGCAGGTGTTCAGCCATCTCCAGGAAAGCAGAGCTCCACCACATGTAACGGTTACCTGGGAAGACAGGGACCACACTCTGAATGTCCCCCCTTCCTTCTTCTTCCCTCAGCTTTACATGCTGAGCATGACATCGTATGGTATGGAATGTCCCTTTGGTCAGTTGGGGTCAGCTGTCCCGACTGTGTCCCCTCCCAACTTCTTGTGCACCCCCAGCCTACTCGCTGGTGGGGCGGTGTGAGAAGCAGAAAAGGCCTTGACTCTGTGTAAGCACTGCTCAGCAACAACGAAAAACATCCCTGCTTTATCAACACTGTTTCCAGCACAAATCCAAAACATAGCCCCATACTAGCTACTATGAAGAAAATTAACTCTATCCCAGCCAAAACCAGCACAGATAGGAAGGAGGAAATGCATCTTTCACAGTTCAAGCTGCAAATTATATTTGTGCCACTACATACCTAGAGAGAGGGTTCTTATTGTACTTATAGTTTCAAAAATTTAAAACCTACAATATTTGAGTTCATAATTTAAATTTGATGTTGCAGCCAAGTGAGAGAAATTTTTGGAGCACTAAAAGCCCACGAACTGTGGTCTCGTGCCTGTGACCCACAGAGGCACCATCATCCGATTTGGCTTCATTAAAATTTTTTGATGTGTCTGGGAAAACAAATTAAATTATGAGATATAATGCATATATTTGCAACCTGCATGAAGTTTATTATATCATTAGCAGGTGATTTGAAGGGTTATTTCATAAAACTAGTCAAATTACAGAAGAGAAAGTAATCCAAGAGTCTCTCAAAAAGACGTCTCCTCAGACAAGAAGCAAAGGAAGGTTGTGAAATACATCTAAGGGACAGACATTGCAAGCAGCTCTTGGGAAATACCTCCAAAGACAATCTACTACCATGCTAATTTTTTTTTTTTTGCAAAAAACAGCTGTTGGGGAGGGGAGTCTGGGAAGAGGGAAACAGATAGGAGTGACGTTTTGGTATGTCTGTGTTTGTCTCCAACCAACACAGAATAAGAAGGTCTTGTGCCAATGCATGTGGAGATTCCTGTCTCCCTGGGAGGTGTGCTGCCATGGCTGAGGGTCAGACAGGGCTCGTGCTGCTGTGGCTTGCTGCCAGCAATGCCCGACATGTGCTCTGGGTCCCCAGGAGCTGTTCTGTGGCAATGCCACCCACAACACCCTCCCTTTGATGCTTTCTCCAGGATTAAAATGGAAGAGAAAACACGTCAGTCAGTCTGGTCAAACTTAAATTAAAGATCCTTCCAAGGATCAGACAGGCTCCCAGGTTCTCCTAGTTCTCTCCGGATGATCATTTGTTGTGTTGCCCTGATTTTCTTTTTCCTGCTCTTTCAGAGAAATAATCAGATACTCTCACTGGAGACAGGTGTTAGCTAACTACTGATTTAATTTTCACTAGATTGGTTGCTGTTCTCTCTTCCTCTGCTGCACTGTTGTACATAGAGGGAAGGAGGAAGAGGAGAGTTAAACCTACAGTTCTCAGTCTGGAGGAGAGGACTATACCATGTTGCCCTCTCAAGAAAATAGTCTCAGAACAAATAAACCTAGAAAATAAAGACATTGTGATCCAACCTCTATGCAATTCACAGAGAGGTCCCCAGGTTGCTACTGGAGTGATGAGGCCAGGTATAAGGGTTAAGCTTAGTCCCACCTTTAAACTGGTATGCTGATGTGCCTTAGTCACACGTTATCAGATTGGGCCTCTGACAAATGCAGGAGTAGCTTTTTTTAATTAAAAAAAAAGACAGAAACTGAGCTGCCAGTAACTACATTTAAAGCACTATTGAGTACTATATAATATTTAGTATTTAAAACATTTGTCCAGGGAGCTGAAGGCATGGATTATATTCCCTCCCCAGCTTCAGAAGTTCAGATGGACAGCACTTTGTAGTGAAAAACTGAAATGCACTTCACAGACAATGACCTGGAAATTTCTATTTTAGTTTAGTGTGAAATACTCAAGTTTCATCATACAGGATATTAAATTACAAAAAGGATTAAAATGGCTTTTCATGTAGAGGATAATGCAGAGACCTATATGTTCTGTGGGCAACAAAGACTTTCTCATGCACCTCTGTTTGTAAATGTTGCTTCATTAACGCCTTTGTCTCTGACACAAACATACATCTTGTTTAACTTTAGCCTTCTAAAAATTGTCTACTCTGTGTAGTAAATCAGAGGGTCTGGCACTTCCAAAGAATGATTAATCTGCTTAATGATTTTGTAGGTGCCTATTTCTTCCTTTTGACTACATAGTTCAGCACCTTGCTTAGGCTGGCCATGCAGGGATGGGATTCAGTGGCTTAAACAAAAGCAGGTAGTGCCACTTGTAACTCCTAAAGTATTGCAGAGATTTGCACACAGCTGAAAGATATTACACAGAATGTAAGAGAGATTGCAGAGAGGGGCAGGTCAGATGGGATACTTCACCTGACACTAGATGCCCAGCTGGGCAACTCAGACCTATTTCTAACTTCTAGACAGCTAAAGATAGATGAGTCAAACCCCACTCAAAAGTTGTAAATCAGCTTCCCAACTCTATACCAACAGTAAGCTAACTTTAGCCAGCTACAGCAGAATCAGCAAGACAACAGTCTAAAGAAAAACTGTGTTGTCTTCCAAGAACAGTGTTTAATGAAGATTTACTTCAAAGACATAAGTTCAAAGATGTCTTACTGTTCCAGCTTCCCACATTGGTTTTGTAGCCTGACTTGCCCTTCTATGCTTCCCGTTCATGGAGGAAGTAGGCAGGACTGTACTCTTAACTTGACATGCATTATGTGATGTCCAAATCTAATACCACAAGCACTGCAAACAGCTGTGCAGAAATTCAGGTTAGTTATACCCATTGACTTTCTGGTTTTGGCTTACATAATGGTGTTTCTAACATTTCCAGATGTATGCTTCGTAGCAGGAGTAGTGTTCATTCTGTGGTGACATTGTTTAGTTATCTAAAGTAAAAATCAATTTATTTTATTTTCTAAGAATGACTATTGCACTAGAAGAGCTTCTGCTATGTAAGATCTGCTACTGAACCTCAAATGGTAATTTAGACATAACTAAAACCAGCCAGAAATAAACCTACAAGTCTCAAATGTGGTACTGAATATGGAGCTGCTTTCCTTCAATGTGATCGCTTCAGCCTGTTATCCGTGCTACTATTCATACTCTGACCTTTAGCCATGTGCTTTACTTTTCCTTTTAATAGGGAACTGATGAATCCATCTATCTGTTGCTGGATTTGTTGCCCATCAATTCTGAGCAGTAAATTTCATTGCCTACCCACTAAAAATTCAAATAATAAGATGTGTCACATATTTCTTTAAAAATAAGGCATATTTATTCCATGTATCCTTTAAAAGCCCAATCGATAAAATTGCAGTACATAGCATATCTATAGTTTGCAATGTAGAAGAAAAACAGCTTCCCACAGATATGTAGCATAATAAGAAGTACAAAGACATAAACATATAAAAACTATAAAAAACAACAGTGAAATATTAGTGTGATGCTAAGTAACAGCTAATAGTAAGTAAAACCAAAAATGATCTCAGTAATAGAAATCACATTTTTAAAGGTCAAAGTTTTCTATGAGATTAATGCATAGCCATATCCTTCTGTCTTTCCTCATCTAAGGACTCATGAACTCCAGCTGGGAGTACACCTTAATCAAGACTAAACAATACTGCCCTAATATTTGAGAATTATCACAGACAAATCCTATAGACATAATTGGTCTTCATAAGGCAAGAGGATAGACATTCAAAGTCCTTATCAGAACTGTTTTTCTATAGTTCTCTGAATTCAGATATTAAAAAGACTAGGTTTTGCCAATTAACTGGAAATACAGTGATTTCCAATATTCTGATATGAATCTATTGTTAGGCAGGACTTTTTCTAAGGGAAAGTCAAGAGTATGCACGCATTCATTTCTGAATAGATAGTGGGTTTGCATAAGAGATATGATGAGCTGTGGCAACATAAAGATATCTTCAGTCTTATATAAAATGAGAAACTGGGAGTGTGTCGCAGTCTTTTGTCATGTATGCATTTCAGACAGCCTCATCACATTTATATGAGCTAAAAATAAGATATTAAAGACAAGATTTTCTTTAGCTTTTTTTTTCTTTTATTCTAAGCTTCTTCAGTTTAAGTTGCCTCTTACAGCTAGAGAATTTTGAGTATACCTTTAAGCAGGAAGCTAACAAAATGTGCAATTATATACCCCAAACTGACTTGTGATGCTAAATTTAAAGATATTCTGCTAATAAGTTTGCCTGAATAATTTATCTGGTATTCCAGTATTCACTTTCAACAGTAGAGATCACCAATGAGATATTAATGATTGTTATGTGGACTACTTTGCCATGAGATGCTTCTGCAATAAAGCAAATTTAAGAGGAATAAGGCTGGTTTAGAAACTAATTGAGGCACTTTAGAAATGTACCCTCTGGCAAGCATCATCAGACCTCAGGTAACGCAGGCTGTAAAATGTATCAGGATCCCCTTTGTAAATACATTGTTAGCACATTCAGCATACTTGTGAATTTATAACCAGTTGAGTCAAGCTGTAGAGCCTGTGCTTGTTCTCAGCAGTAGACTTAACAGTGAATGCAATGCATTAGAAAGGGAAAAGAATAAATGCCCCTTTTCCCTGGCTGCTGAAGCTGCACCAGGACATGGGGCAGTAGCAAGGGCATGGCTGGAGGATCAGGAAGCAGAGCCATGCATAGAAATGAATGTTCTGGTTTACTAAAATGTTCCCTTTTCCTCAAGTGTCAAGTTCAATGCCTTGCAGAAGGGCAGAGGGGTGGCAGCATTTAACCGGCCAAAACTTCACCTTTTAAGCTTGTCAGGCCTATGTTAGGTGACTGAATTAGTTGTCCATAGCTTCAGATCTTTCCCTATACTTCAGATATTTGAGTCACCTTGGATCTGTCCTGTAGGTACTTATGGTAACAACCGTAAAATCTCACACAGAAAGAAAGAACATCTTTACATTTCCACCCATTATTCTTCATTCACATCTGTCACCCGCAGTCTCTTAGCCTTTAGGATATCACTATCCATCTCTGCACTTCTTAGAACCCCTTTTTGGGTGATGAATTAAGCTTCCTGACCAGAGGGGCATAGTTTCATGTTGCTGCTTAAAATAAAGATTGTCTTGATGAGGTGTAGTTTGTCTCAGAGACAGAAAGAGACCACAGTTCAATTTCACGGAGGGGGACGATGACAATGGGAATATCTTTAGGGAAGGTGAAAGTGTGTGGCTTTCAGCTCTTCCAGTCGATGCCACTAGTTATTACTGCTGGGTTGGTTAAACAGGTCATAAAACAAAGTGTCTGTGACAGGCAGGCAAGGTAAAAGTCTTACAGGTTCATGCACTTAAATTTGTTATGAACTTTTGTTTCTTGATCTTTGACAGTTACACAACGGTTTAGTTAATTAAACAACAAGAGAAAACTGCAGGAAACACCTTTAATTTCTTTTTGCTTTAATTGTCTCAAAAATCCCCATAATATTTTTTACATTTGAATCAAGTTTCTTAACAAACATATGGTCATAACAGAGAAATCATTCTAGTCAGTAAAGCCCTAAGCTAAGTCCAAAATAATTTGATCATTTGTAAATCATTGTCACTTGAATGTTTTCTCAATATGACTTAATTATAATGCAACACAATGTTAAGCTTCTGGGAGAAGACCTCCATTAAAAGGTACTTCCTGGGAAAAGCGGGAAATTGAGAGCTCTCAGCTAGCATTGCACTTTATTATTCATGTATAATTCTTCTGCGCCACTGAACATCTGCTAATAAATTTGATTCAAATTTTCATGATAGCTTTTACCCTCATCATTCAATCTCTGCATGAGCTTTGTATCTGATGAGAATTGATGTTATTTATTTATTACTGAGAATTCTTGCCATATTAACATTTTAGCCCATAAAGTATTCAAGTAAATTAAAGATGTTTATAAAGACCCCCTCTCCCCAATTTAAAAATAAAATAATAATCTTGATTTAAAAGAGAATTTCTGTAGATTCCCTGGAAGCTAACTGACAGATGGTCACCTTGACAGTATGCTGCAGTAGTGCAACGAAACATGTATTAAGAGTTTCTGATGCAGAAGGTGATCGAGAGCATCAGAAGCTATTACTTCTAACTCTGAGTTTTGTCAGTCTTCTTTGCCTTTATGCCTCTATATTCATAGAGAAGCTGAAATCCAGATCAAATATAAAAATTCCTTTGAGCAACTACAGATCTGTTATATTGATTTGGTGTATGACTTTGTTCCATGTGGTATAGTTATTTTCCATGTGGTTAGACCACAGAATTGAGGGTTCAGGTTTCATAAGTCCATTCTGAGATCTCCCACTGAATCACTGGACTTTAAGAAGTCACTAAGATCAAGCTTATCAGAAATGCTTACCAATGTTTCTATTTAAGCCAAGCATTTATTTGTGCCAAGTTTGACACACCCATAGTGGGTGAATCCTCTTAATAGTCCTAGCCTTTATCTCCATATGCATCTCTTCAACTACCTTTAGAAATGCAACAAGACTACCTTATTTTGTACCACTATGTGACACAACACTTTTGAATCTCAGAAACGCTTGGTAGAAAGGTCTAAATATAAAATCAGACTTCCAGGATTATACACCATAAAAGGGACTATTATTAAACCAGAAGTAGTGAGCTAACAGCAAATGCTGTTTGTCCCCAGATATTCATGTAATAGAACATCAGCACACATAGGAAAAGGCAGGCAGTGGCAACTGAGTTCTGCTTGCCCAGAAGTGCATCAGGAATGGCTAGGCAGGGGTACTATGGGGCTAGCTGAAGTGGTCATACACCAGCCAAGTGACTCATCCAGAAGGGAAATTCCCAGTGAAGAAGAGAGGGGATGTTGTCATTCCCTTTGCAGTTTCTCTTCCCTTTCCCATGGAAAACAAAATTTTGCAAGAATTGCAGACAGACCTTTCCTTTCATCCTGATAATTTACGTTATAGATTCTCTAGCTTTCATTGTAAGATGCCATCCAACAACCTTGAATATGTTACATAATCATGTAACTTTGCTGTGGCTACAGTACTTACTGTGTCATGAAGCAGGAAACATTAATTATTGACCAGGGGAGGTTTAGACTGGATATTAGGAAAAATTTCTTTCCTGAGAGAGTGGTGAGACACTGGAACAGGCTGCCCAGGGAAGTGGTGGAGTCACCCTCACTGGAGGTGTTCAAGGAATGTGTGGACGTGGCATTGTGGGACATGGTTTAATGGGCATGGTGGTGTTAGTTGATGGTTGGACTTGATGATCTTACAGGTCTTTTCCAAACTTAGTGATTCTGTGATTCTGTGATTGTCACAAATTTTGTTATTTGAAGCAGTGCCGAAAAGGTAATGCATGAATTGAGGTAAGATTTAGCATATTTCAGGTTTTATTACATTTCTCTATTTTCATTTTCAATTGCTCAGGCTTTCTTTTGCAAATCTCTTTTATTCTCTTTTTAGATTATGTTGCAAAACTGACACTTTTGAAACACAGAAGAAAAAAGTCAATTGCATTGGTGGTGATTATATCCCCTACTGTCCCTGAGGCAGACCATTTAGCCATCCTGTCCAGTATATATCTCTATATATGCAAAATTTTTTTCTTAGTAGCATGTTGCAATAGTTATGATATTATATACCTCCTTGAGATTACATTACTACAGCAATAATATTAAGTTCATTTGATTGGATAACTTGACCCTTAAACTGTTCTACTCTTCAAAATTACTACTAGGAGGAAAGTTCTGCAATCTTTTGAGATTTTATTCACCACTGCTGCTTTTCCATTTAATTCTATATTTGAGATCAAAGCACATTCTACTTAATAATAACTAGCCAGATCAGAAATTAGGATAGCAAAGTCTACTCATTTACTTCTGAATCTATTTGTACTTCACAGTGTCCACAGCAGCCCCACTGATCCTAGAGTCAGCTTTTACATATAGATTGTAGGCACCATATGACCTTTTGTATAATGTGAGTATTGTTGCAGATATGGCATAATAGGTCTGAATATAGCCTTTTTGTGAACTTTCTTCATTCGTAGTCTAAACTATTTCACTTCTTGTACCGTACTGTGCCTTTCTGGTGCATAAATACTTCACACTGGTTTGATAACCTGTAAATTATGCAGGTTATGCAACTAACCAGCCCACACTCAATGCTGGCTTCATTAGTTTTTTACAATTAGAAGATGTCTACAGAGCTTACTCATCCGATTATTTTTTTTCAAGCTCTGCAGAAATTCACGAGGTTTCATAGCTGGACTTCGTCAAATGAAACTGCATCTAGAAGAACAGATCTCTAGTGGGCTTGATTTCCTACTGCCTTACTTCTATAGGCAATTGTATTTATGCAAAGCACAAACATTACTAAATCAGAATGATAGCATTCTATACCCAGTTTGGACTTGGGTACGTTTTTATCTATGTAAAGTGATGAGTATTCAGATTCTTTCTTCTTTCCTTGGTACATTTAAAAGAATAAAGTGAGAAGACTGATTTTCTTAGTAGTAGCTTTATAACATCTTTAAACTGAGAAACACACTCAGTTTATTGCAAAAAGAAATTCTGCTGCATCATGTCAAAACAAAGGAAAGGCTGAGGGTCTACAAATACTTACACCCATATGACAGATTTTCACATATTTACTATCAGAAAGTTTTCCTCCAAGATTTCTATGATGATGTTCCCAGCCAGTTTCTGGCCTTTTTGCACTATTTCAGTGGCACAGGGCACTGAATTGCTGGGAACTGTGATATAATTTGTCTTGGTTAGTGCAAGGAATTAAACATTTTCTAGAATGACCCTTCTCTCAGTTACAGGCAGTGTTTTATCTAAATTTGTCAAAAAGTGGTAACGGAGGACTGATGAGGGAACAGTCCCTTTCATTTACACATCTGGCATCCTGGAAATCAGTTACTTCTAACTACAAGGAATTATGATAAAAATGCAATTTAGGAAAGTTTCTAGCAGTAATGATAATGAAGCAATGAAATAGATTGTCTGGGGACATTGTGGATTCTCCACTACTGGAGGTCTTTAGAATAGGTTAGTCAAACATCTGTCTGGAATATCATAGCACAGACACATCTTTAGCAGGGAAGTAAAATCTTAACACAGTGCCTTTGCTTAAGGTCACAGCCTGCCCAAACACAATGGTCCTAAGCAAAAATAGAGATTGTAGTTCCGCTGTACAAAATGGGACCAGCTGCATGGACTCTCTACAAGTCGCTGACAATATCTCCATATGCAACAATTTTTCTCTGACATGTAGAGTGGTTAAGCAATGACAGTAGCTCCATGGGTACTCACTTCATGTAGTGTCAAGTTTTTTTGCAACATACTGAAGTCGTTGGTCTGCACAGGGATCTGGGGAGGCACGGTACTGCCACTCTGAGGTAACAAAGGAATATGGTTCTGCTCTTACTTCTCTGCCCTCACTTTTGAAGAGCAGCCCAGCTTGCAGCCCTGCCAGTCAGCCTGAATACTGCTTCCAGGTTTTAGTCCTAAAAGTCATCACTTTTATAAAATATGCAAGAGTACATTTACAACAGCAGTATTCCAGCAAAGTATTCATATGAATAATTAAACTGAAACTACAGTTGTCAGAAATACGAACAAAGTATATGTTGTTCCCTATTACCTATGCCTTTCCTGTTCCCCTCCTGGGGTACTCTCTAATTTGACAAACCACTGTGGGTTCCTGACTCTCTCCACTTCCAGGCTCACCCCAGAAGAGCCAGCTGGTGCAGAGCAATGTAGCAGGGGCAGAGGCACTGTCCCACAGCAGCATGAAATGCAAAAGCACGTTTGGCTGTTTACTACACCCACACTGTAGGTAGACATAACACTGACCACATTACTCAGTAGCAAAGAGAGGCTGTGAGCGCTTTCTGAAAGGCTGAGCGTGGTGCTAGTGTGCAGGAGGGGATACACCCCTTCACAGCCACAGACCACAGCCATAAATTTTCTTTTGAGGGCAGGCTAAATCTTTTGGGTTTTTTTCCTTGCTTAGTACAAGCCTAGAGAAGACAACTCAGGATGGGTAAATTAGGCTCTGGGTGGGGAGGAGTCCCACTCTGCTGCCAGCAGAAGGTGCCTAAGCAGAGCTCATTCGCATTAAGCCAGAAGTGCTGTGTAATTTTACATAGAGTTTAGAACATCTAATTGTCACTGCTTCACATTTCTGCTCCTGCACCACCACCCCTTTCTCAGCCATCTTGTATTCATGTAGGTTCATGGGGTACCACGTTAATAGGATGATGCAAGTTAAAATTAACTTTTTCATCTAAAATTGGGCAGTATTAACTGATCATTATCTGCCTACCAAAGACCATGACAAATATTTGCACCATTGCAAGTGGGAATGTCTGTAAGGAGCCACAGGGAGCAAGGGAGAGAAGGAACCAAAATACCCTTAATATTTGTGAAGTAACAGCATTTTCCTCCCTGAATCTATTCCAAAACTGCCAGTTACTGTCCCTTATGCCCCATATATCTACTTTCTGTATGCTTTTTAATTACTAATGAAATTGCCTCGGTCAAATGCTTGTAATTCAGACTCATTGCATCAGACCAAGAAGCTTAATTCTCACCAACCAGTGAATCTTTGTTCCACTGAAATTTCACTGAAGTCATCACAGCAATAAAAATTATATGAAAGCATAATTAAGCTCTGTCCTAAACCACTGATTTATTTACTGTGTACAAACTTTAAGGCATTTATTATTTATAGATACAGACATGCAAAATAGCCTCTTTCTGTTTATTTTTGGGAAAATTGGGATCATGTTATTTGCTTGTTCAAATATAATCTGTGATTGTATTCAACAAATAATACAAGCAAGATCATTTAGAACTTTTTTCTTAAAGTTTATTTAACATGAAGAGGCTTATTCGCTTTGACCAGTGCTTTGCAAGCATTTTCCTTAATCTTATCTGATACCTTTGATTTAATTGAGAAAAGTTACTCTAAAAGAATGTCATTTTTCTTGCATGCTTTTGTAAAAAAAAAAAAGAAAAAAGTAATGTAATTAAGACTAGGCAAAGCAAAGGAAAAACAACAACAAAAAAACAAACACAAAAGCAAAACCAGCAAAAAATCTCTTGAATGCCCAGGCAGAACAAAGGCACGTGCATGTCTATAATAAAAAATTGCTGCAGTCAACATATAAGTAGGTGACCTGTAGATGATCTAATTTTAAAAAATTACATTATGGTTGTTTGAGGGGGGGAGGAATAAAGGAAAGAGGGAAGGAAAGAAGGAAGGAGGTTTTCTAACTACCAAATAATTATTCGTAATAGAATAATTTTGCACCACTTTTATCTCAATCATTTTTTAAGATTTCTAGTTAAAAATGGGTCATGGGCTTAGTGGAACATCATCGAAGAGGATGTAAAACATCTGCTGCTGAAACCTATTTCTGTATCATTAATGCTACAAATAAAAAAAACCACCACCTTTACTTTTAAGTGTTTGCTGCAAATTATGGTATAAAACAGGAAAAAAATCTCAGAGGAATCAGTGGGAGTCATTCCATTGCCTGTGCTGTCCACAGGTAATGGATCAAGCCTCTAAACTTGAAGCCACTGGCAGCTCTGTCTTTGACTTTAGTCATCAGCAAAGTTACATCTTTAGAATCCTCAAAGTTAATGCCAACAGTGATCACTGCTGTGCTGTCACCTGTACAGGCAAGTAGCTCTTCTTGGACGGAGAAGAAAGAACTCCTGCTTAGATTAGATTAAAGACATGATGCAAAGGAATTGGTATGAACAGCTTCAAGATACACAAGCCTTTATCTGCCTTTGTAAACTGCAGGATATTTGAATGGCATTAGATAGTTGAATAGTGAGCCAGAACACAGACATACTGATTTTCTTTTTGTGGAAGTGCCTGAAAAAAGGCTTTTCCCATCAAAACAGAACCACAAGAATGGATGCAGAGTAGCTTGTATGTCATCCGTATATAAAATTTTTCCTCCCATCTTCAATATGGTATGAAAAAGGAAATGTGACCATTCTGTGAGCACAAAGTAAAGATGCCAACATGATTTCTCTCACTTAGAAAACATCCTTTTGTTAAAATAAGTGACTAAGGCCAAGAGTCTAGGCAGCTAAACCCCACTGAAATCCAGGGTACAGCTGTCATCAAGGCACTGCAGGAAAAGACCAACATGAAACAAATTTTCAGACCTAAAGTAGACCTTGAATGACAGAAAACAAGGAAGCTCCCTTAACCACCTTATTATGTTTACTCTTCGTAATTAGTCTCCCTAGAACCATGTCAGGTTATTACTATAAATGGTAATTATGCACAAGGATAGGTGGAAGGAATACTTCAGCTATGTTTAAAAGAAAAATCAGTGAACTTTCCAATTTCAAAACTTTGCTTTCATTTCAATTCCATTTCTAAGAATATAATGTTATATTAAAAATTTTAATTTTTTTTTCAGTAAGACTTCAACAGTAAACATTCTTTGTTGATCTGGGTAGAGCAAGATTTGAGGTCCCAGAGTGTGAAAATCTTTCCCACTTTTTATTTATTTTTTGTTATTATGAGATCTTTATCTCTATTAGGGGCAAGGTCTTAGTCCTTGCTGTATCTGAGCAGGTCATGGAAGGGTTAAGGAAATGGCAGTGTTTCTACAATGTGCACACATTGTAGTCCTTGGCAGGTGAGGTCCTTGCTGAGGACCACAGTGATGTAGCTGTCTTCTATCATGTGGTCCAAAGTGTGGTGGCCATGAAGCAACATTAATAACAGGATGAGTGCCACGGGTTTTAGTATTTCTCCTCTCTCTCATCCCAGCGAGACTAACCTGTTGCAATGCAATGTAAAATTTGCTTCCAGCCATCTTGTTCTTATTACTGGTGAATAGCTTCTTACTATACAAGTGGCCCATTGAAATTACTTGCCTACATACATCCAGCATGAATAAAGAAGGCATGAACAGATATATATTAGTCTTGATAATGCTATATTAAGTCCTTTGTATTTAGGTGATAAGGAATGAATTTTCAGAAGCTGACCTGTATCACTGAACATGAAACTTCCACGACTTCCACAAACTCCTGCACATGAAGTACTGTCCCTAGGCTCCTTACATAAAGGGAAATAGGTGTTTTAGGGCACAATGTATCTGAAATATTTGAGACCACTCCTTTAGGATGAAATGAACTGCACCTCAGAAGCACCTTGACTTCATTGACTGAAAGAGAAGTCTAAGGAGACTAACACAGGTGGCAACCTTTGCTGTCTAGAGGAGGTCATGTGGATCCCACCGCTGATTTCTAAAAAGACAGGTGTGTAGTCTAAAATAGTGTCTCAACCCAACATCCACCTGTTTTATGTCAGTCTGAGGGTGAAATGGTTTGCTTTCTGGACATGCTAGGCTCTTTTTATTGATTTTCAACTCACAAAACTTCAGCCCTCTAAACAAAAAAATATCTAGTACATAAAATTTTCTAAGCCCCTTTATTGTCTCTAAATAGGGACTCCCAAAGATGATTCAGCACACCCTAAACATCTCAGTAGTTGAGAGAAGTAGGATAATTTCTGGAGGTGACACTCTTTTCCTTCATTGGCCTTAGATGAGTAGCCAAAACAAGTGTGCTGAAACTAGATGCCAATTTTTAGGTGACTGAAGTTAGATCAGTGACCTAGGTGTACAGGTGCTACAAAAATAACCGCTCCTAATTTACTTAAGTACTTTCATAAAACCTTTGATGCGGAAGTTACCATTTAGACCACCCCTTTTGTGGCCCATTACGCAGGCTGATTATTAACCATTTCAGTGAATTGTATTCCAGTTTTGCACTACCTTCAGATTTGATCAAGGCTCCTGGTATTTCCTTGGCCTTATAGAAGAAATCAGAAGAATTACATACATTTTACGTTGTATGTACTATTGAACAAGGATGTGCATGTATGCATATGCATTTAAGCATTGCAAAGAGTCTTTCTTTCCTGCCAGGACTCACATAGTCATGCTCTTACGCTGATCATCATAATAATGGTGACATCAAAACCTTGTGCATTCTATATACTTCCCATGAAAATGAGACAGCACATGCAATTTGGCATGGTCTCAGAGCGATGATTAGCCCACTCAAGGGCGTTATTAGAAACATGAAAACAGAGTCATCCATCATCCCAAGTGGTGCATGTTTACCACTCACTCTAAATAGCTGTGCCTGGAAGTGGAGGTTAGACAGTTTCCCCTTTTGATTTCTGCTATCATCCTGTCATGCTGCTCCTTCTGATCAGGCAGTGCGTAGCAAATTTCTATTGTCAGTTTACTCCCTTTTTAATTTCAAGCTTTAATTTCCTAGTCCACCTATATTTCTTCAAAAATCTCACATAGGCTGCTTTGAAAACTTCTTTTCACAGAAAGGCAGGTCTTTCCTCCTCTGTTTTTTCTCCATTTATTATTAATAAATCTATCTTCTAAATATGTAGTCTATCATTGCTGAACTCTCTTTCCCACACTGCATTGTTTAAGCATGTTATACTGATATTGCTTGTGTATCTATGGAACCTTCTAACTTCACTTAATTTACCTGTTTGGGGTTTTACGTATGTATTCAAGCCTAACCTGAAAGAGGACTGTTACTGGTATCATTACATTTCAGAACACTTTTAGACCAAAAAATGCACTGGTGCAGGTGCATGTTAGGCAGTGTCTGCATAAGCAAATGGCATGGCCCGGTATGTTCTGTACTAATCTGTGGAATGAGATAGTCGGTGGCAAAGACCTGACATCCATACCACACGTGTTCCATGGCAAGGAGATTATTTTGGACTAGCTCTCATATGGCTAGTATGGAGTGAATGTCCATTTGTGGCTGGAGTATATTAGCTTGATCCATACCTGCATCACATCTTCCAGTTCAGCTTCACATGAAAGAAAAGCAGTTCATGCACTCTGAGATGACTCCACAATAAATGGAACTGACTGGAGAACATCCTAATCTAAAATGCCAGCAAAGAACACGTGCCTAGAGTGTCATAAGATACTTCTTATTTTGCCATTTTTGTTCATTTTAATAGTGGCAGTGAAACCTATTTTAAGGCTACTTCATGTCCTACTTCAGAACAACCACAGAAATGTCTGCAAAGGCACTACCAAGATGTTTCAAAATAATTTTTAATGTTGCGTGGTCAGGCAAATTGTTGCAAAAAACACAGAGATTCCTGTAACAGCCAATTAAAGATTTTTTCAAAATTCAGCCTGCAGCAAAATCATCTTTCTAGACATTTGGATCTTATTACATCTCATGCATCTAAGTATCTGAAAGAGGAACACTAAAAATCAAGACAATATCAGATTAGTATTAAGAATCAGCGGTGGTCTTAATGGTCAAGAAGAGTATAATCAGAGCTATGAGCAATGGCTATTTTATTTTTTCAAGGTTTATACCTACATGAATTAACCTATAGAGTTTTGAGCATATTTTATAACATTTCAGACCCTCATTCAGCAACAATTTACATATATATTCCACTCTACACTTCTGAATATTCCCACAAGATTACTTCAGATGATTCATATCACAACTATTAAATATATCAGAATATATTTTTCCCCCTTCGTTTTCTAGTATGCTTTGTGCAAGTTAACTCAATATATTGTTTCTTGGAAAATATAGCATAATCAAACCAAAGGAAAGTCTTTTAAATGAAGCTGAATAAAGGGTTCCTAATATAGCTAACATCCAGCATTCATCACAAAGCAAGTAAGTAACTGACTACAATAAAAAGTAGACGGCAGTTGTAAGCTGTATGCAGAAAATCAGGGGACTTCAGGGAGTGTAAAGAAGGAGAATAAGATACAACTCCTGATAACCCTTTACTGAATAAAAAAGCCAAACATCAACCTTACACCATTTCTTTCTATCTGTCTTCCCACCGCATGGGATTTATAAACTGTGCTGCTATAAAAGCAGTTGATTCACAATAATCCTGTGACAAGTTTCATCAGAACAATCATCAGTAATAATGTGTTGTGAATAATGCAGCCACAGACTGATTTGGTGCAAATCCACATGCACATTTCCACATGCTCATTCACAAAGAGTTGATGCTTTGATGCTTTGTACTACAGAGTGTCTTGATTTTCTACAAACTAACCCTATTCAGGAAATTCTATTCAACACACACACACCCTCATCAATAGTATCAAAACATTTTACAACAGTACAAGACTCAAAGATCCTCTGATGCCACAAAGCTATGTCATTTGCAGTTTTAAAAGGAATATCAATTTATTACAGCAGCTGAGAGAGAGCTTGCCACACACTGACTGTTTTAATCAGGTCAGAGCATGGTAGTTTGTGTAAAAAAGGATGTGTTTATGTGTGTGCATGCATGTACACATGTGTGTGCATATATACTTTATGTATACATACAGTTACATTTCAGTTTGAGTGAGATTAGTATCACATAACAGTCACTGAGAACAGAGAAAAGCAACATGTGTAACAGTTAGGAAACAAGTGTTTCAGAGATTTTCATGTGTGGAATTGCTGGCTTTTCCCTAAGCCTCTTTCATGATATATACTGACAAGACAAAATCCTTGAGGTAAAAAAATATACCAGGAAGGAAGGCAAACCATGCAGACTGGAGCTCAATTACAAAGAAATTATCTCTAAGAGAAGAGGCATACTCCTCAAATGTCTGAACAATCCATTTAAGCAGTCAGCTAAGGCCAAATGGCTGCAATGCTTGAAAATAGAAGAAAACAATTAAGCGGTCCTTCAACGTCACAAAACAGTTCTCCACTTGGAAATGTAGCGTTGTGGTGAGGTCATAGCTCAGAATGACATCCGTAAGCCCATGACTTTGGTCTTTGAGCTCTACAATAGTTAAGAAGTATTTTCCAGATTCACAGAGGAGACAAGAAACCAGCTACACTTTTAACACCGATGTTTAGCTACCAATGGTTGCTGCCTAACACACGTGTCCATAGGCATCTGTGCCCTCAGGTACCTTCAATTCAGTGAACAGAGGTTTAAAGAACCAACTTAACATTGTACTGCCATGTACTGTTATTTTGCAGTCTGTCAGGATTTACAGAGCAAGTAACATTCATTTGGCGAAGTATCCCATCTGATAGCCATGCTTAACACAAGTATAGCTCACCTCCCAATAAACTAAATTGAAAAATAGATATCTAAAAGTTGAATGCTGCAATACTGAACACTGTAACGTGTAAACTGTCTTACTACCTGGATGTCTATACCTTAAATATCTTTCAGCAAAACCAGCAGATTCCAGAAAAAAGAATAATCGTCCTATTCAGCTGTCCTTTTTTACTATGACAGCAAGGGCCTTTGGAGTCTGCAAGGAAAAAAATACTTCTAGAGATGGCAAGGGTCAATCTTGACTCCAAAGATGAGGTCAGGATTTTGGCTAACAAGGCTCAATAGACTAAGTAAACCCCAAGCTCCTAAGAGTCTGAGCTAGGTTAGGGATAAGACAGAGAAAGGCAGATCATTCAGAGTAAAGTAGGAGAATAGTTAGGAATTTGGGAACAATGGATAAATATAGCAAGGGCTGACAACATGTTATTAGGTTTTTTTATTATTTTGAATCCCGTTAGGCTAGCCTTGGCTTGGCTTGGCAGAGTCAAACCTACCAAGTTCAGGCAGGGTTTAGAGTTCAGCTGGAGTTTAGAGTTCAGGCCAGGAAAAGCCACTAAGCTAATACTAGTACTGAAATGCATGGTTTTCAGAGTTTGTTAACTAAATTGAAAAGACACACTAGCTGGAAGGACTTCCAGGAATTAGATTTAATGTCACCATACTAGGAAAACATTTTAGAAATATAGGACCTACTGGGGTTACGGGCTAAATTTAAAACTAGCTTTATCATAGAATCATAGAATTGTTTAGATTGGAAAAGTCCTTTAACATCATCAAGTCCAACCATTAACCTAACACTGCCAAGTCCACCACTAAACCATGTCCCTAAGCACCACAAAAAAGCTCTGTCTGTTTGAGTCCTATGATCATAGCTTAGGGCTCAGTCTAGAAGAGGACACTGGTTTATTATCAGGTTTGTCCCTGGCTGGTTTAGCAAAAAAAACCAACCTATCTGGTAGAGACTGATGAGATAGGTCTGCTGGCACTGCTCAGTTAAATTCAAGACTCAGCATGATACTAGCCCAGGTTTTGAGCTCAGCTTTTCAGAGGCTTTGGATGAGATTTAGCTCCTGAAGTGGGGTAGGCACCAGAAGAGCTAATGAGCTACCTGTAAGTCTAGGTCAAACAGGACATGATGAGCCAGGGTTAGCGTGACCAATAGCAACAGCCTCTGCTTTGAGGACTGAGACTAGCAGGAGTTTCTGTATTGTGTTTAAGTCAGCTAGGGTGTGATTTGACCAAGACTGTCACATTTTTAATACTGTGGGAAATTTATACCAAAGTATCTTAATATGTTAAGGATAAAATTTAATGATTGCAAATCCAATAGACAGGTTTCTATCAGTATTAGCCATAGTTTAAATAACAGCTTGGAGATTTCAGAAATTAGAAATGGAATATTAGAAATGCATGAAATCAAATCTTTCCTGTTCTTGTCACAGGGATTATTAAAAAGATGAGGTTTAAATCTAACTTTTATTTTCTTATTATTGTCTGTTTTTCTGTATAGTTTCCTATTTTGGCTAGGCATTGACCAAAGATTTATCAAGGTAAAATTCTTCCCCTCCCACACATACAAAAAAACCCAAACAACCCACCAAAAAAAACCCCAAACCAAAACCCCTAAACCATCACATCATAAAAGAAAAGAGAATGAGGAGGTCAGAAAGCAGATCACTTGCAGATCTGTGAAGAGGACTCATTCTCAAGGCTCCCAGGTCAGTGTCATGGCCTTTACTTTCTGCTGCTCTTTTAACAGTCCTGGAGGCAAAGGAAGAAAAATGACACAAGGTACCATAGTTACTTCTTTACACCCTTGGAAATCAGAATAATTTAATTTGTAAATTTTAATTATGTCCCATTGTTCCACATTTCTGTTCAGCACTCTTGACAAAAAAAACTTTGATTAATTTTAGTACAACACAATTTCCATGAGCTTTCAAAAACTTTTTACACTGTATATAACAGATCCTTTAAATATTAGGTGTATCTTTCATCTGGCTAAGCCTATTAACATCTATAAGCTACTAGCATACTTTGTACAGTTCATTCCAAAGGCCCAATTCAAAAAAATAAGATGACTTTTTTGCATGGTACAAAGTCTGACAAGAAAACTATGATTATTTTTGGTTGTTCTTTGACATATTAACAGTTAATGAAATATAGCTGGGTAATATTTTTCCAACATAGGACCTGTGGTTCAATTTCTTATAACTTTGCCAAATTTAAAAGCATTACACTGAAATTTGCTGTGGCAGATCTTTGGTTCACAACAGACAACAAATTTCACCAGTGTGAGCAACTAAAGAATGACAACTTATCCCCTGTCACTGCTATCACTTACGGCATCATCTCACACATGATTAATGATTTTTTTTTTAACTTTTCAGTGCATGCACTATTTTTTATTTAAAACAAAGATAAAACTATCCCACAGTCTTGCAAGAACATATGAAAGTGGATTTGCAGCTGTCTGGGAAGCCTTAAGATAGCATACTGATGAATAACTTCAGAACAAGTCCACAGCTCTCCACAGATAGAATGTGAGCAAAGGCCACTGACTAATGCATGGCACTCTGAACATCAGAAAAGGAAGGAGTCCTGTGGAAAAAAGTAGCATGTGATCACTTTAATTACAGTGATAGGAAATTAACAGATCTTAATTAAAGTTGCAGAAGCAACCAGCTTTCCTTAATGTTGAAGAGTTTGCCTTTGCAAACTTAGTAGTACTTTTCTGCCATAAGCTTTTCTGAGTGTGTTTTCCAGGACAATGTATCATTCCTCAAAAATTTTACATGTGAAATTTGCAATTTGGAAAAAAGTATCTCTCTGAGCATCTGTTCATAAATACTTTTTGAGCTATCTCAGCTAAAAAGAGTCTCCATTTGATTGCTTACTATTCTGTTCTTACATTCTCATCTAGCTTCTGTAATACAGCATAATCAAACTGGATGTTCCATGAATCTGTTATCCATGTGCATACTAGGTCAGTGTATCCCAACTGAGGGAGTGGAAGGAAAGGAAGAAGGGTAAAATGGAGAAAGTTATTGACTTAATACCTGTCAAGTTGATTTGACTTTCCTCCCATCTTCAGTGTGCTCCAGAGACTCTGGATGAAATAATATATAGACCCCACTTGCTTCTCATCTTTCTTCCCAGAGTAGCTTCTAATGACAGTAACAAGAGAAATTAATCAGAAATCTGCAAGTTTAAGAAACATCCCTCAGGTGAAAGCTTGCCTCTTCAGCTTCAGCAGTATACAAATAAACTATACATGTATTTGCAACCCAGGCTAGTTTCCTGTCTTCAAACTAAATCCCAAATCCACAGACAACAGGGAAGAGGGAGGGAGAGGGAATGTGCAGAATATACACAAAGGGTTCTTTGGAAGGATGTAAGTGTTCATTCTGGCCTTCTCAGTAGTGTATCTGAGGGAAGAATTCTATTGTATATAGAACAATTATATACATAATATATAGAGAGTATATGATATTCTGTATTATATAGAATTATATTGTATTATAGAACAATCTTGAGCAGCCTTTTATATCCAAAACTTTGATCATTCTTCACTAAATCGTGTTCATTTATTTAGTTCAAAAAGTTTATTCACTAGATAATACCATGGTTAGTATACACCTAACTAAGCTAACTTAACTAAAACAACTTCTCTGCTATTCCAGGTCAAGTGAATCAGTCATAACTGATTTTTCCATTCATACACCGAGCAGTTCTAGGGACCCACTTCAGAAATGATGCCTTAATCCCTATTTTTGTCTACAAAGACTATCTAACCCAGATATTTCCCCTGAAACCAACAGAATATTAAAAGTGGGTGTGGTGGTTGTATTCAGCTGTAGAATTTAACTGTTTGGGGGATGCTTAAACATAGGTGTCTAGTCTCATTTGAGACATTCTACAATATTCAAAACATATATGTGCACCTAGTGGATTTGCACAGGAATTACAGAATCACAGAATCATTAAGGTTGGAAAAGACCTATAAGATCATCAAGTCCAACCATCAACCCAACACCACCATTCCCACTAAACTGAGTCCCGCAATGCCTCGTCCACACGTTCCTTGAACACCTCCAGTGATGGTGACTCCACCACTTCCCTGGGCAGCCTGTTCCAGTGTCTCACCACTCTCTCAGTAAAGAAATTTTTCCTAATATCCAGCCTAAATTAGGGGGCATCTGTGCTCTTCAAATGCAGCAGCTGCAAAGCAGGTGACATAATCTAGGTGGGTATGTGTGAGCAACTGAATTGTGAGCAGGAGCTTGTATATGAGTTATGATATTTATATGGAATATAGAAAGATGCCTTTGGAATACACCTGCAAAGAAAATGATAATTCATTACTATAACAAGCATCAAGGTCATAAAATTTTCTCTTCCGATTGTGTAAAAATAGAAGGGGTTTTTTTACTTTATTTTAAAGAAATGTGTCCTTTGAGAGTTCTTAGTCTATTTGTTAAGGTACTGACATAAACAATAGCAAGTGGGCTTTCTGCCTGTTCTGATTCAGAATAAAACTTTTTCCCCTAAATTACTCCAAATAAGATACAGTAAGGATCTGAAGCTGGGTCTCCGGTGCTGTGGTTGTCCTTGTCTTTGCCTTCCCCTGAAAATGACATGGATCCATCTATGTCTTCATAAAATATCTCAGCTTTTGTAAAACAGCAAATTTTGGCCAATACACGATTTTACTTTTGTACTTAGTTTTTAATATGCCAATGCTTTCCAGATCTGGTCAAAGAAATGTTTAAAAAGTTAATAGAAGTTTCCATTACATTTCTTAAAGCTTTAAGAGTTAAAGAAGCCATTTCTTCCAAATGTATGTCATCGTGTCTATATTTAATAATTAAAATTAAAGAAGACTTAAAACATAACAGTTATAATATACTCAAAGATTTCTATTATCAACCCTGGGCCTTCCATGACTCCTTCCAACTTTACCATTGTGCTTTGGCTTGTTTTGTTTTAAATTGAATGCAAATAACTACATACTTTCAACTTGAGTTTGGAGTTGCTTGCTTTGAGCCAATTTGTGGCACAAATTTAACATTATTTAAATACAGTTTTTGATATTATTTCTTGTTATCAATTTAAATATTTAAATGATATTCAATAAACATTTTTACGGAAAGGTTAAATAATAAATATTTAAATCAAGTGTTATTTAAAGATAGGGGTTTTTTCTTAATGTGAATGGAAGGAAACATTAACCATTTAAAAGGGGGTTTTGGGAGAAAGACTAACAGATTACAGATCTTCACATTGTGACCAACGAGAAAGAATTTGAATCCATCTCTTTCTTTCCTTTATGCAAAATTTAGAAGCTTTACTTTGTTCATATCTGCACAATATAATTACATTAAGCACCTAGATGAACAAATGAGAGTAATTTAATTTTGCAGTTTAAATTCTGATTTGCCAGATTAGTTCAAATCAAAAGGAATTTTCTGAGGAAAACATATTTCTGACAGCCATATCATAGGAGTGGAGCTGATGAGAAAATGTGAAAGAAGTACAAAAATTCTGCATTCTTCCAGCTAAAAAGAAAGTTGAGGTGTGCAAGGAAGAGCTAGGCCCTTTCTCTAACAGCACAGGTCTCTCTTGAAAAGCAGTTGTCTCAAGATGCGACAGTCCCTGAAAAAAAAACCTGAAGGCTGTATATGGATGAAGAACTCTAAGGGACAGAGGGGAAACTAGTTGCTGTGAGTAGTATTTTTGCTGCTCTTTTCACCTGAACTGCACAAAATCAGTGAGTTACCATCACAAAGCAGTGTTTTCCTCTTGTGCTGTGATAAAAAGGTGCAGAGATGCCTTGACAGGGTGCAAAGACGTTCCCTGCTGAATTCTTCTTCTGTCAAGGTTGACATTACTTCCTATCATTCTGCACTAGAAAGACTTCTTAAACAGACTAGGGACAACACGTCAGTGAAATGCTGATGGGTCATGAATCATTTCAGAAAATATTTCTAAAATAGTATTTGAATAGACATAAGTAAAGAACAGTTAGGGCTGAATTTTAGTCTGAGGTCTCCCCATACTCCTCAGGGTCAGTTTCAGCAGCAGAAAGATGAGATTATTCTGAATCGTAACCACAGTATAGCAGTCGAGGACTTCCCAGCCATCAGATAATTCTGTCAAAGTGGAGAACAATGAGCCTTCTTAACTAAGCCAAGCTCACTCCACCAATTGCCAGCTACAAACTTTCTGCATATGATCCCATCACTAAAAGCTCATCCTAGCATTAGTGCTCGTAATGGCCCCCTACAGCCTAGCATCCTGTGATATAATCCCACTTCCATTGCCCATGGAAAAGAAAACTCCATCATACACCTATTTGTGTATGTGTGCTTTGATAAAACTGATAAATACTGGGCATTTACTCCTGCACAGGGTTGAAGGTGCCAAATGGAGCTGACAAGCTTGAGAATATGATATCAGAGTCCAACTGGAAGCAAATTACTTTTTCAGAGTCTTCAGATACAAGACTGTGCCCACATGGCAATTTGGTTGAGTTGAATAAAAGCAGACACGAACATTGTTATAAGAATAATCCAGTATTATAATTCTCTGACATATAAATACGCTCCTTTGGAAACAAAAAAATGATAGTTTTAAGGAGACGATCAAGAACTGAAGTGCGATTTACAAAAGTAGTTGAAAGCAAAGAGACTGGAGGAAAAACAAGGAGAAGGAATGAAAAATGATACTTTAGTATGAAACAAAACTAAAAAGGGAGCAGCAGAAAAAAAGAAAAGAGTGTGGTTATTAGAAGGTCAGCAACTCTCAAAATAAAAGCTAGATATAGAACTAGGGAGAAAATCCAGGAGTGGATAGTCTTTCAGGCAAGTAAAATTGTGTAGGATATAGTATGTATAAAAACTGTTGATAGTTTTGGAGAGCTGACCAGCTAGGACACCATTTCATCATCTTGATAGAAACACTGCCTCTGGCTAACACAGTATGGTGATAAGCACTCTTGATTATAAAGCAAGAAAGGGATAAAAATCAGATCAGAATTTCAAGAAATTCGGAAAATGCTTCTAGTTAGATTCAAATGGAGACTAGAGCTGTTCAGATTTCATCTTATAGCATTTTAAAAAACTCTTGCCTTTCTCCAGTAGCTATTTTCCATATGGTCATCTATCTTGTTGATGTTGTTTCTTATTCCTGGTAGATTGGTCAAACATTTTAAACATAAGAAGCAAAATGTATAAATATATAAAATAGTAGTAACACTAACATATAAAATAGAAATAAAGTTATTTCATAATTAAAAAGACACTATCCATGGTCATGACAGATAAAGTAGCTCCTGTGGATGCACAAATGCACTTATACCTGTTTTAGGGAAAGCACATTATCAGAAAAGAAGATGGCTGTGTAAAGAGATATCTCTGTACTGCTGTGTTTTTAACCAACAGGTAAGATATATGTAACAAAGGAAAGCACTTTGATCTGTTCAGATTATTGTTCCTCTTGCCAGAGACAGTTTCTATCATAAGCTACATCTTTAGAGAGTTCTGATGTGATTTTTACCTCCATATAGAGTTTTCTTTTTCCCATCTGTAAAAAAACACATTAAAAATAAAATAAAACACATCAGTTCTGCAGCTGCACACTAAATAACAGGCTAAATGGCTTTAATTTAGGTGACAAATTGGTATAATAATGTAATGTCACCCTCAGAGACTGCCTCAATGAACAACTGACCCCTTGAAAAAGGAGAAGTTATAATCACTTTTTTCTTTGGAGATCTCTCAAAACTTGCCTGGAACTTTATTCCTTTTTCTTCTTTGTTGTTAGCATCTCACCAGAGTGACAATGAGACTAATATCACATCTCTGACTACTAAAATAGCTTTAGCATTGTTTACATCAGTGAAAAAAAGGCTCAATGTGTGAATTTCCTGAACCTCAAATGTTTTGTAATATGGCGATGGCAATCAAAAGCAAATGGTTTATGGTTTCTGGTGCCCCCCATTCCAACAGTTATTACCTGAATATGCTTTTTTACCTCTGATATTTGTTTTAATTGCAATAATTTTTTATTTTTTTTTTTTTTTTAATGAATGGATGAGACATACATGAATTAAAAAACAATGCAATGGCTGATCCGATGAGCCTGGCTTAACCCAAAACACCTTCCCAAGAGGACTGGACCAACCACCTCTTTTGTGGCATCTTTAACAGGCTGTTCTTGCTTCTGGTTTCAGTGGCCAAGGCATAATTAGTATAAAGAATATCCTATAAAAATGGAAGCAAGATCTCAACTGAATTACAAGCTACTATGTCAAATGCTAATATTAGGGGCTACTACTTTTCTCTTAGAGGAGTGAAATTTAGGCATTAGCTGTGAATAAAGGCATGCATATTACTTTCTAAATTGGATGTGATTTAATTACATTCTATCCAATTTTCAATTCTCTGTCATTAGTTTTAGGCAAAAGGTTTTAAATTTCTGTTCTTACATGGCAGCTCTCCGCCACCTAAATGACCATGATTTCAAGTAAGTATGGATGAGCGCAAAAAGGAGAAAAGCTAAAAATAATTGCCCAGGACCTCAGTACCCTCTGACATACCTATGAAGAAATTCTTTTTGGAGGTGAACACTGATGATATCAGTATTCATTTTGAAAGGAATTCTGACATATCATTGATGTATCTCAATGTTTTGCCATGTCTTTCCTTTCTAGACAGTGTTTTTATGATCTTGTTATGAAAAGGATGAGCCCATGAGGGAGGAATTCCACCACCAGAATTGACAGAGCCGCCAGGAAACCTTCAGTCCCAGTATGGGTGCCTCTTTCGGTCCCACTAATCCACAGGGGCTCTGAGATGCCTTATGGTCCCCGACTTGTTCAGAAATTGTTCTTAGGCAGGGAATTTATGGAGATCTGCTTCATTTAGTATCTACACTTTTTGCAAAGCACTATATGCTGTATTATTCTGATTAACTTTGGGCATCACACTGCCTTATTTTTTTTTTTTTTTTTTTTCTTTTTTGCACAGGAGGCCCGTGAAATTTAGCAGAGCTTGCAAGAATAAATCCCAGTGTACCCTGTTCTATTATAAAATCTACTCACATAAACCAGTAGAGGCTGGTCAGCCAGATATTTTTTTCCCTGGCTGTATTAATCAAAAGTCCATCCGATGTTGGTAAAGGAGAAATGATGCTATCACAAAGTCTCAGCTAGTTTTGCAAAAGGCAAATTTATAGCAAGTAAATACATGTTACATACAGACTTTCTGAAGCCTTATTTGAGCATAATGTGTGTTAAGGGTTTTTGTTTTGTATTTCTTTTTTTCATTTTCACTTATAACTTTGAACTAAGAAAGAAAAATCTTCTAAGTAAATGGTAAGAAAAAATGCTTAAGACAACTTTTTTATTGACAAAAATATATTTTTTTTAATCTTTGTTAGGTGTCTTCCTTATGAATAGTGTGTAAATGTCTGCTTTCATAATATAATGTCTTTACATCGGGTAAATCACTAGTTTTCAAGAAAAAAATAAGGATTAGTTTACCTTTAATGTCAGCACTGGGAAAAAAACTAAGCGGTGGATAGAAATTACTACTTTTAATATGTTTTCCCTTTGGTGTCAATTATTTCAAATCCAGCTTTCAGTTATTTCTATAAAAGTGTGGTAGTCATTTAGAACATAAATACCCTTAAAGAGATCAAAGACTACCAGAAGATTGATACACACTGCAAAAATATATTCTTTTGCTTTCACTTTTTCTTCACAGGCTTTTAAAGCAAAAGTCAGCAGAGCCTACTCCTGACATAAAAAGTGAACACTTTTGCCTCTTTAACTCTTTGGACTTTAGATTGGAGCAAAACCACTGCAACATAAGATAAACTGCCTACAGGTAAGAAGCCTGAGAATGTAGGTATCAATCCTATTTTTAGACAAGAAGTGTAAACCTAATAATATACTGAAATGATATTTGGCTCACCAGTGGGTATAAAAGAGGTTGTTTAAGCTCTGGGCTCTGCTGAGATCTGAGATTTGGTTCTAAGACTTCAGAAAATCCAAGCCCTTGGAGATTTGTTTCCTTATGACAAAAATCCCTCCTGTCTTAGTGCAGGATAAGCACAGCAATGGTCAGAACTCCAGCAAGTTATCGTTGTCATCAACATTAGCATCAGTAGTTTTCAGGCTGATACATTTTAATGGTGATTCTCAGCATCCTCTGTTTCTGAAGTCTATTAATTGTGTATTTGAATGCTTAAAAATTAGTAGTCACTTTTAAAGACCTGTTTGCATTTTGTATGGATCAGCTGCATGCTGATGCTGCATGTAACTAAAAGTTGTCTCTGTATCAAGGACTTTACAACACAGTGCATAGATAAAACAGTTTAGGTACATAATATGCCAAAGGATGATACATCTATAGGTTACAAAAAAGTTTCTGAGAGAGAAGCAGAAGAGAAAGCTAGCATGGAAGAAATGTGCTCATACAGGATTAAATAGCTGAGAAGAGGTCCCTTGATAGAGGAGGAAAGAGAACAAATCCAGGAAGTCTCAAAATGTACTGCAGAGGGAAAAGAAGCCACTAAGCGCTGCAAAAGTAAGAATGTGCAGATCTTTGGAGACCTTTGAATCCTTGTAAATCCTGTTTTCTGAGGAAATATTAAGTAGGGGTTATGAACAGCAAAAATTACTGGCAAAAATGTTTCACTTAATAGCTAAAAATATATTTTATAGATCAGTGGTAGGTTTAAGATTTTCTTTTTGTTTGAATCTATCACTGCAGTTGTCAAATGGAAGAGTTGATACTTAACCTTACCCCGAAACTGCATATTACTTCCGAAGGGGATAATGCAATATATTCCATTTCCTTCTTTCACAAGCATCTTTGATACATGTCATTTTTATTGCAGTAACTGCAAGATTCAAGAATCTGTGTAGTGAGAACATCCTTCCCTTCTGACATACTGGACCAGCTGCTGTGTATTGCTGCATCCAGTCTTGCAAAATCCTCTTAACACAGCATTTCTAGCAGCCTGCTCATCTACAGAATTGCTGTTCCACAAGAAATCCCAGCATTTTAAAACGTTATTATCTGATTTAGGAGAGGAAATTTAACTACGAAATTTCCCAGGATCTCTAGTTATTCAAGGAAAGAGGAGAAATAGCCTTCTTGTACTCCTTAGTCAGTAATGCAAAAACACAGGCAGGCTCTGAGATGACCTTTTAAAGGACCATCCTTAAGATGATGGTTCTCTTGCAAGAACAGCATTTTTTTTTTGAAATGCACTCATTTAAGAGTTTTGAGGTAAAAAGTAGATGTGTCAGCAAGTTTGTTCTCAGACTGAGACCTGATTTTCTTTCTAGATGCAGAAAAGCAAGTGTGTATCTGCACGGTGCTGGTTGGCTGGGAAACTTAGCTAAGCTAACAGAGGATCAGTTTCAAACCCTTATTTAATCGCTCTAGGCCAGCACAGCATCAAGCAGAACCTTAATCATCTACATTGCCAACCAATGCTCAGCCCCCAGGGTGTCTCACTCTGCCAAATGATCATCTTTATGCACTAGTTTGGACCTGACATAATCCGAATTTGTCTTTTGACCAGCTTTGCCTAATCTTACTAAGACTTCTTTAAAAAACTCATTTAGAAAGTTTAGTTGTTCATGAAGAAAGGTATAGAGGGAAAAAGCCAGGTAGCTTTTCACTGCACACAGCTTGCAAATTCAGAGTAATTAATTTTATAAGAGCACATAAGAAATTCCTACCCTCTCACCATGCCTCTATTCAAGAACAATGGCTTCCTACAGGATCTGCCATCTGGAGAGCAAAAAGATGAAGGCGGTGTAAGAAAGATCTCATTCAAACTATACTAGAAGATGCTAAAGATTGGATTTGTTTTTCCCAGCTTCATTCATCTGGGAAAAAAAAGTCTAAACAAAAGCACTATGTGGGCTCCATCTATAATCAAGATACAAAGAAAATTCCAGAGAGTGATTCACCCCGTGTCTCATAAACACCTTGAGTCGGAAAAGTTTGCGGTTTGGTGAGGTGTGTGCAATCTTATACTAAGAGTGCATTTTCTGCATGGAACAAAAATCTTTAGGGAAGACTGTGACTGCTAAGGCATAACTGTCTTTTCACTCTTCTGAAAGTAATGAAGCTCAGCACCACTCCTGAAAAGAATACCAGCTAATACTATCAGTTTTTATACTGTCTAACCCCAAGATGTGATTCTCCAGCGTGTAGAGATTCTCCACAGAGAATCCAGTCATTCTCACACAGATCTTCTAATGGAAATGCATTTGTAAATGCATTTGACATTTCTTTTTAAATTGCTTCCTGGGTTGTCCATGTACATAATTAAGGATAAAAATATATAATGGGGAAAATAAATTAATAATAAATCCAGCTAAACTTAAACATATTTACATAATATAAAGGCACTCACTGCTGACTCGAACAGACATCTAGGAATCTTATGAAAGCTAAGGAGAACTCTTTACTGTTTCTACCCTGGGCCACAATACATGAAGGAGAGAGAAAATTCGGCTATTCAGATGGCTGAAGGAAGTGATTCTTTGAAGGTTCACATCACTGTGTTTTTTGCCACTCAATGTGTCATTGGGCACAATTCATTTCATAATCATGCTGAACATCTTCTTTATGATATCACAAGCATTAAGACCCTTTCCCTCCCACTAGGGAACTCTGGCAAGTGCTTCTATATTGCTTTCACCATGCTTTTGAAAACCTCATTAATTAGAGAAGAGGACATTCAATACCCATGAGGAGATATTGTGCCTTGAAGCACTGACTCATTAAGTAATCTTTATGTATAAATGTCATTAGTTTCCATCTCTTCCAGATGTTCCCTTTAGTGAACAGAACAAGTACAGTTATCAATTTCCTAACATCATTCAGAAACATTAATTCACTCTCTTTCCCCACTATGCACATATAATTATAATACACATATAGTTCTATGATGGTTGAATTCAAAGGCTTAGAGCTGATGTCGAAACTCTAAATAGGTGTTTTCAATAATTGCACAGCTTATAGCAGGAGTAAAGAATATGTGACAAATTGGCCTACCACTATCTCCGCCTTCAGCATTTCCTGTGACTGGCTAAACTAGCTTCAAGTAAGTACTTTGGTGTCTAGTAAATTCCATTTAAACTCTTATTTAAAAATAAAACACAAAAAAATGTGGAAACTTTGAGGTATATTTACCATTTGGCCACTATGTTTTACAGACATTAGTCAGAAAGATGGGTTATTTCCTTTTACCCTGTGCTTTTAGGCTCCAAATTAAATGAGTCGCAGACAGAGTCCTGCCATAGATACATAATCCCGACAAAATGCTTCCTGTTGCTGTGTTTTTAGCACATGTGTACTTGTCAGTCTCAGTCCCTGTTGCTGTGTTATCATAGCTATCCTGTTTCAAATGTTTCATCATTTTTGCCGTTGTCAGAGTCGATGGTGTATCTCTGCTAGGGAAGTACATGTATTGGGTCTGGCCCAAATGGAGTTAACTTTCTTCACAGCAGCCTATATGGTGCTGAGTTTTGGATTTGTAGCTAAAACAGTGTCAATAATACACCAGGGTTTTGGCTATTGCAGAACAGTGCTTGCACAGCAATCAAGGCTTTTTCCCACTCTGTGAGCCAGCGAGTAGGCAAAGGTTGCGCATGAAGTTGAGAGGGCACACAAATAGGACAGCTGACCTGAATTGGCCAAAAGGATATTCCCCACCAAATAACATCATGCTCGGTGATAAAAATGGGAAATTAGAGAAGGGGGTAGGGGGTGGGAGGAGTAGAGGTGATTCTTTCTAATGTGGTAGTTGCTTGAAGGCTGGATGGGCATCAGTCTGTTTGTGAGAGTAGTAAGTAATTGTCTTTGCATCGTGTGTGGGTTTGTGGTTTTTTTTTCCTTTCTTTCCTTCACTTATTAAACTGTCATTATCTTTACCCATGAGTTTTCTTGCTTTTGCTGTTCCTATTTGCTCCCCCATCCCTCTGCGAGGAATGACAGTGAGTGAGTAGCTGTGTGGGTGCTAAGCAGCTGGCCAGTGTCAACCCACCAGAATAAGTCATTCAAAGTTAGCACGGTACAGATGTTCAGAGATCTAGTTAAATGAGCTTTCCATGATCTAAAGCAAAAAGCTTTGTGTTGTGTGTGTCTCGCTATGTAACGTCGAAGTGCCAAAGTCTGCAAAGGCATCCACTATTCAGTCTGACCCAATTCTGGTCAAATCTGGGGAAGGTTATGGAGAGGTTCGTCTTAAGGGTGATCACAGGGCACATGCAGGACAACCAAGGGATCAGGCCCAGCCAGCATGCGTTCATGAAAGGCAGGTCCTGCTTGACCAACCTGATCTCCTTCTATGACCAGGTGACCCACCTAGGGGATGAGGGAAAGGCTGTGGATGTTGTCTACCTGGACTTTAGTAAAGCCTTCGACACTGTCTCCCACAGTATTCTCCTGGAGAAGCTGGTGGCACATGGCTTAGACAGGTGTACTATTCGCTGGGTAAAAAACTGGCTGGATGGCCGAGCCCAGAGAGTCGTGGTGAATGGAGTCAAATCCAGCTGGCAGCCGGTCACAAGCGGAGTTCCCCAGGGCTCACTTTTGGGGCCGGTCTTATTTAATATCTTTACCGATGATCTGGATGAGGGGATTGAGTGCTCCCTCAGCAAGTTTGCAGGCGACACTGAGTTGGGAGGGAGTGTTGATCTGCTTGAGGGTAGGAAGGTTCTACAGAGGGATCTGGACAGGCTGGATCGATGGGCCCAGGCCAATTGTATGCAGTTCAACAAGGCCAAGGGCTGGGTCCTGCACTTTGGCCACAACAGCCCCATGCAACGCTATAGGCTTGGGTACGAGTGGCTGGAAAGCTGCCCCACAGAAAAGGACCTGGGGGTGTTGGTCGACAGCCAGCTGAATATGAGCCAGCAGTGTGCCCAGGTGGCCAAGAAGGCCAATGGCATCCTGGCCTGTATCAGAAATAGTGTGGCCAGCAGGAGCAGGGAGGTGATCGTGCCCCTGTACTCGTCGCTGGTGAGGCCGCACCTCGAATCCTGTGTTCAGTTTTGGGCCCCTCACTACAAGAAGGACATTGAGGTGCTGGAGCGTGTCCAGAGAAGGGCGACGAAGCTGGTGAGGGGTCTGGAGCACAAGTCTTATGAGGAGTGGCTGAGGGAACTGGGGTTGTTCAGTCTGGAGAAGAGGAGGCTGAGGGGAGACCTCATCGCTCTCCACAATTACCTGAAAGGAGGTTGCAGAGAGGTGGGTGTTGATCTCTTCTATGAAGTGACAAGTGATAGGACAAGAGGAAATGGCCTCAAGTTGCACCAGGGGAGGTTTAGGCTGGATATTAGGAAAAATTTCTTTACTGAGAGAGTGGTGAAGCATTGGAACAGGCTGTCCAGGGAAGTGGTGGAGTCACCACCACTGGAGGTGTTCAAAAAATGTGTGGACGTGGTGTTGTGGGACATGGTTTAGTGGGCATGTTGGTATTGGGTTGATGGTTGGACTTGATGATCCTACAGGTCTTTTCCAACTTTAATGATTCTGTGATTCTGTGGTGCCTTTCTGGCTGTGCCAAAATTCTTCCAAGCTGAAAGCTGATGTCCAACAACAATTAAAATAAACTTGACTTCCAGTGTCTGAGATGTATGTACAGGTAACTCAAGGGAGTATTTTCCCCAAAGTAAAGTGTCTACAGACAGTTGCTCTTTTAAGAACCTGCAAAGCAGGTGCTAAGTTCCTTCCTCACCCAAATCAGTGGGATACATCTGAAATCTTGCTTCTGTAGCACTGCAGTCATTCAGATCCTGCTTCTGTTCTTATCTGGAAGCTTTTTGCTGTCACCTTGTGAAAAGACTCTCACTAGAGGGTCAGAGTCCGAGAGCATTCCAGAGGCTGCAGTAACAACAGGATTAGGCTGTGATTAACTTCTGTAGGATATGGGTCAAACCTTGGATAAAGACTAAGAAATTGATCAGTGTTTGTTCTATAAATCTAACATACTGCAACTCAGACTTCTTATTGTCATGGACAGACTACTGATTGATTTCCAGTTAGCTAAAAGACTTCTGAATCTCGTGATAATATGGACATTCAAATAGATTAATACAGATAAGAAGACTACAGATGTAAGCAGCTACGTTATCATGTACCTATCAACTTCTGAGGACTCTGAGATAAGATATTTCAATAGTCATATATTTTGATATTTTGTTCTTGTCCTGGATCTTCAAAGATATTTTCTCTATTGAAATCTGCCCTTGAAAAATGAACTGAAAATGATCAGTTGGAAAGATTACCACCATAACCTGTTATTCTTTAGCCAAATGTACAGACTCAGGTAAATTACTTGCCTCCTTGGATTTGTCACTGTGCCTGACAGCTTGCTTGTATATCCAGTTATGATTATGCATTGATTTTAATAATGAATAAACTATATAAATTATAAGATAAATATAGAAAAGTTACTGTTTCAACATTCTTCCTTATAATAGATTCTGTATACATATCATAATTGCTGGAGCTGAAATTCCAATGATTGGGATAGGTTAATAATGCAAAACGAGAGTCTAAACATATCTTTTCTCTGAATACTGGGTTTTTGTTGTTAGAGTTTATGTAGCCTTCCCCATTTCCTAAAATGAACATGTCCATTTCTTAACATCTAAGGAGAACGCAACTACCAAACCCACTCCTCAGCATGGCTACTAGGACTAGCTTCTGACCACCACAACGGAACACATATAAAGAAAGGAAAGTGATCAATTGGGTGGAATACCTTAAATAAACCGTACAGGTGTATTAGATAGTAAGTTAATTTTCTTTCTTTAAAATTACTAAATTTTACACACAGACATTTTTTTGTGTAATAAAATAAACTGAAGACAAGAACATTTACCTTTTCCTGACTCCGTAGATGTTCCTCAGTGCTGTCATGTCACTCCTATCTTGTTCCTATTCTCCAAGATGATTAAGCAGAGTTATCAATTACAAGTAGGTTTGATCAAACTGAAGCTAGTCAGTTTCTAACTGATTGTTGCATAGTTGGGAAGTCTCTCTTGCAGCACTGGTTTTGTTGCAGGCAACATGGCAAAAAAAGATAAAACTATCCAATTGATCTTCACTGCTGACTTTTGACTTGCCTAACTGATTTAAAATACCTATTTAATATTAGTAATAGACTGCTAGACTGGAAGAATTTATATAGATCTACCTAACGGTTTGCCATCAATGACAGCTGTGTCCCCCACATGGCTGGTCTGGCAGCTTGTGGCAGTGCATACCATTGCAGTAGGCAGGCATATTTTATATATTATTCATGCTTTCTGTGAATCAAGACCATGAACCTCATCTCTCATTTTCCAAAACACAGGGGACTTCAAAAAAAGCTTGTTTAGCAAGTAATATTAGCACTTTCTGTTTGCCAGTCCCTGGAAGGGAACACTGTCCAGTCACTTGTACCCACAAAACAAATACTAAAAAAATGCTAAGAGATCACTTCAGGTACCATATTCAGTCATCCCTTGACATGTATAATACGGCTGTCAACAAAGGTGATATGGTGGTGCTGGGTTTTTTCCTTTTAACAAGCTGAAATGAACCCAAGAGTTTATTTCATGTAGTCACCAAACCACTGTGAGGTGCCAATAAAACCTGCCTTCTGAGCAGACAATATACCATGCCTGACAGAGGGATGAAAGTTTCCTATAGTGCTGTTTCCAACCACAGGGACCACCTAATGCTTTAGCTAGCTCTAAAAAAAGATCTAATTATCTGAGATTTACTCTTGCTGCCACTGAAAATAATAACAACAACACTGAGAGAATTACCATCTTACACATCTTCAGTATCTAACTATTATTTTTCTTTCTCTAGATGTAGCAAGGGTAAACTTTGCTTCCAAATCAGAAACAGCAGTCCTGAAAATTCTTTCTTGAGTCCCTAGGCTATACTATCTGATACCTAAAGCTGCTTGAAATTGTTTGCGAGACATGAGAGCTGTGGTGGTGTTGATGATCCCTGCCTTCAAAAGCTTTTCAAGATAACAGTCAAGTTCAACTTTTCCTAGGTCTGCCTGAACTTTAAGTATAATCTCTTTAAAGCTCCAGCTAAGCTCACCAAGCTTTGCTAGGTTTTCCTTCCCACAACAATTTTTTCTTACATTTGAAAAGCTTCAACAGCCTATCAAGGAGGCTGTGAAGAGCCCTTTTTTCTTCAAATTCACCTCTGACAGAGAAGAGAGCCAGTGAGCCCCACAAACCATTTAAAAAAAAATAATCTTGAAAAATGTTTTGAACGTTTTCCCACTGCAAGCTTCAGCTGTGCCACTTTGGCAGATTTTGCTCAGTTTTGCAGGCATAGGGCCTAATAGGCTGACCCATGAGGGCATTAGTATTCCACTTAAACAAGTAAATTCAAAACTAGATCAGTGTTTTGAATTGTCTCTGTCATCTAAGTCCAATGCTATGGTTTTAACTCATCTTCATGTTTTAAACAGTAAACTGAGGTGAAAAAAGTTCTATGTCTTTTCTGCACTGGTATGATTTTAAAGAATGTTTCTAGCCAGAAAAAAAGTCTAGTACTGCTATGTGGACAGTGGCCAATAACCTTCTCCCATTTGGGACACTGCTGTGTTATGCCAGCCAGTCCTCCAGACTGTGCTTCGGACCCAACATAGATGTCCCAAGAGAGGCAAAGGTGTAAAGTCTAATTTGAATGCATTCCGATACCATCAACATTATTTCTCTTGTATGAACTAAGGATAAAGCTATCAATTCAATTTTAAAAATTATAAGCTTTGTACTGACAACAGCAGAGATTTGGGAGAAAGGTCTCACAGCTCATATTAACTGCTGTGTAAGTAACGGCTATGTAAGTTTTCCAGGGAACTACAGGCCTGTCAGCCTGACCTCGGTGCCAGGGAAGATTATGGAGAAGTTCATCTTAAGGGCAATAACAGGGCACATGCAGGACAACCAAGGGATCAGGCCAAGCACGCGTTCATGAAAGGCAGGTCCTGCTTGACCAACCTGATCTCCTTCCATGACCAGGTGACCCACCTAGGGGATGAGGGAAAGGCTGCGGATGTTGTCTACCTGGACTTTAGTAAAGCCTTCGACACTGTCTCCCACAGTATTCTCCTGGAGAAGCTGGTGGCGCATGGCTTAGGTGCACACTTCACTGGGTAAAAAATTGGCTGGATGGCCGAACCCAGAGGGTCGTGGTGAATGGAGTCAAATCCAGCTGGCAGCCAGTCACAAGCGGAGTTCCCCAGGGCTCACTTTTGGGGCCTGTCTTGTTTAATATCTTTATTGATGATCTGGATGAGGGGATTGAGTGCTCCCTCAGCAAGTTCACAGATGACACTGAGTTGGGAGGGAGTGTTGATCTGCTCGAGGGTAGGAAGGCTCTGCAGAGGGATCTGGACAGGCTGGATCGATGGGCCCAGGCCAATTGTATGAGGTTCAACAAGGCCAAGTGCCGGGTCCTGCACTTTGGCCACAACAACCCCAGGCAATGCTACAGGCTTGGGGATGAGTGGCTGGAAAGCTGCCCCACAGAAAAGGACCTGGGGGTGTTGGTCGACAGCCGCCTAAATATGAGCCAGCAGTATGCCCAGGTGGCCAAGAAGGCCAATGGCATTCTGGCCTGTATCAGAAATAGTGTGGCCAGCAGGAGTAGGGAGGTCATCATGCCCCTGTACTTGGCGTTGGTGAGGCCGCACCTCGAATCCTCTGTTCAGTTTTGGGCCCCTCACTACAAGAAGGACATTGAGGTGCTGGAGCGTGTCCAGAGAAGGGCGACGAAGCTGGTGAGGGGTCTGGAGCACAAGTCTTATGAGGAGCGGCTGAGGGAACTGGGGTTGTTCAGTCTGGAGAAGAGGAGGCTGAGGGGAGACCTTATCACTCTCTACAGTTACCTGAGAGGGGGTTGCAGAGAGGTGGGTGTTGGTCTCTTCTATGAAGTGACAAGTGATAGGACAAGAGGAAATGGCCTCAAGTTGCACCAGGGGAGGTTTAGGCTGGATATTAGGAAAAATTTCTTTCCTGAGAGAGTGGTGAAGCATTGGAACAGGCTGTCCAGGGAAGTGGTGGAGTCACCATCACTGGAGGTGTTCAAAAAATGTGTGGACGTGGTGTTGTGGGACATGGTTTAGTGGGCATGTTGGTATTGGGTTGATGGTTGGACTTGATGATCTTACAGTTCTTTTCCAAGTTTAGTGATTCTGTGATTCTGTGTGAACTGGCCAGGGAAATTTGGAAATTTGCCTTTTTTGTGCTTTTGTCCACACCATAATGGCAATAAAAGTCTGGTTTGTTCCTACATTGAATTAACTGGAAACTGAAAGATAGGTGATGTGTAAATGACACAGGTGAATTTAAGATATAGCTTTCTGTGTAACTGGAATAGAATAAACAGGTCAAGTGGGAAAAGTGGTCAAGTATAGACTATGGTTTTCGTATAGAATAAAACTGAATTTTTGTACGTGTTTGCAATATAGGTACTGTGGTGGGTTTTTAAAAGTCTTTTTCACTTATGTTTGTCAGTATCCTTGACCAATTGATGACAATTCAGCTACAGTCCAGTTGTTACTCCATACAGTAGAATCACTAGGAGCATGTAATGAATTCCGTATGGAAAGCACATTTTCAGTCATGAAAACATGACTGAAATGTTAAGGTGTTTCAGTCATGAAACACATTAAACAATTGCTCTAGAAAAACATTGCATCTCCTTTTAACGAACTATTTAGGAGAAAATCTGAATCCCTTCTTAATTTCCATCCCTTTAATTCCCCACAGTCTTATATTTTCTGTCATGCTGGTGAAACAGAAAACTATAAAGACAAAGGCAATGAGAAGAAGCATGTCTTTGTAATCATAAATAATTCTTGAGCAATGTATACTCCACACACATATTGCTGGTAGTACCCAGTGATGCAATAAACCAGTCTTAATGCATTCGAATCTAACCCCTTTGAAACTCCTTAATAGAACTATTCCATGGCAGTTAATATTCATTTCATTGGGCCCAAATGAACTATGGAGGAATGGCACTTGTCTTATCCTTGACACTTTATTATTTCTGTATATGCTACTAATTGTTTACAAACCTTATAAATCTATCCTCAGAGAGCATTCAAAAATGTATAACTTGTTCAATTCATAAAGAAATTATGCTTTAAATATACATTTTTTTTTGCAGAGTCTAGCACTAATATGGCTCAAACTCACCATTTCATTCCTAGGAGGTACAAATGCCAAAAAAAAAGTACTGTTCGCTAGAAGATGTATACAATATTGCAATGTATGCTTAACTCCCAAGGCTTACGTTAAGACATGGGTTCCCTAATTATTATCAGGTCTACTGACAAAAAGTTATTTTTCACTTTTATTTTGTTGGCTTAATTTCATCTACCTTAAAATATTGTGTTAGTCATAAGAAAGGCAAATGTAATAAACGTTTCCATAACAAAAGAAGCCCTATTTTTTTTTTTATTGTGTAGGATGTCTATAATTGTTAGTGAATGCTGTTTTACAACAGCATTTTTCTTTCTTTTTCATGAGGTAGCATATTCGTTTCCTTACAAGTGTGATTTTTGTTCGCTATTTTTTTAAAAGCAGACAAGAATGTTTAGATTAGAAATACTGACAGAAATAATGAAAAGTGAAGGGAAAGTGCAATATGGTTTATTGCCAATCTTTTACAAAATAAATGGTTTTATTTAAGAAAACAAACAAACAAACAAAACAACCACTTACATTTTAAATTATAAGTATACTACATGATCTGGCCTGAAGGAGATTTTACAATCTCAGAAAGGAATATTTCAGACTCATTTGTTGATGCAGGAAGCCTGACACACAATAAATCTGACTGAGACACATACATTTTTACATAGATGCATGTATATGAAAATATTTTCCTTTCCTAAAATTCTATTTCACAGAGACTTCTAGGTGTGAGATTTTCTATGAAAGCTAAAGAGGAACATCAAATTAATAAAGTGGAAATTCAAATCTGATTAACAGAATTATCTTCTTGTATTACACGTTTAGAATTTGAAACAATGTGCTACAAGATCAGTAATCTAAAAAAATTCAGAAATAATTGTAATCTTATATAAACAATAAGAATATCTGCTCCTAATACATAATGCTTACAAAAAGTTGAGAAGATAAAAGCCTGCATCAGTAATATAATTCAATCTGTCCCCATCTTTAACCTTAAACTGAAGCAAAATCATTATGCTGTAAGGAATCTTCCCCACTCCATCCAAAATTGTATTAGCAAGAGTAGGAAGACATTTAAAGAGAAAGCATTCAAGGAAGAGAACAAGATCCTACTATATAAGATTCAGCTATAAAGTATCCCTGAAACACACCACAACATTCAGTCAGAGATTGTGGTTAAAAGCTGAGAAGTGCTGGGTGACTGAGGTGGTAATGTGATTATTGATAAAAGTGCCTTTGATGCGAAAGGAACCCTAAAAATGATACTGCATGAATTTTCAAATTCGCAAGTCTGTCCATGTTCTCCTTTGAAACATCATTTCCAAGCTCACAGTAGTGTTTGAATGATTCCCATTCCAGGCTTTAAGTTTTCATATAGGGGTAAAAATATATTCAGTATACTTAGTAGCACCCAAAATTATATTGCTGGCAGAAAACACTTCAATGAAAGAAAAATGAACTATACGTCAAAATAGATTATTATGCTGTGGAAATCAAGAGAAAAGCTACAAGTTCTGACTGGGCCACATCTAGTGGTGCCTAACCACAAAATCAACAGAGAAGTAGCAGGACCAAACATGCAGAAGAAAATAAATATCTGACCTTGTTCCAAGATGCATGACCGAAACACAAGGGCAAACTAAATCCAATAATGACCAATTACATGACCAGAAAAAAAAGAGTAATGTTAGCCTTCTTTCTGGCAAATGTCATAAAACAGCCTAAACACATTCATTTTCAGTGCTGCAGGAAGGGCTAATCTGTAATTAAAGCTTTATGAAAATTAGGACTGCCTATACTGAAGAATGTGGGGCTTGAAAGCCTTGACAAAATAATGCAAGGTCAAAGTAAAAGACTAGTGGTTCTATTAACACAACAAAAGAGCAAATATCAAAGCAATCTCTCAAACAATTGCAGTAACTAAGTTGCTACATGTCAGAAATGAACAGCCATGCAAAGCAGAGAAAAAGAGATGAGGTTTATGCAGAAGAGAAAACCTAAAATTTCCCTATCACACTGCTGATCAGCAGTGTAGCTGATACATGCTCAGCAACTGAATGGAATTCATTCCTGAAAATAAATTTTCTATTAGTGTTGAATGCATGATGTAGAGGAAATAAAAAAAAAAAAAAAGGACTTCAAAGGCAAATGCCATTCCACAGACCAAATCCATATCTGCCTGTGTATGACACTGACGAAAGCTAAATGGAAATGGGGTGATTTGATATGCCACTGCTGGGATTAGTTCTGATGGCAACAATATGTTGTCCTGTAACACTGTGTTGCAGCATGATCCAGCTTCCATGAGGTCTGCAAGGGTCTTTCCTTTCACTGGAATGGGAAGTGAATTGCCTTCTTAATAAGAAAGGAAGGGTGGGGAGAAATGACAAACTAAATACTGGAGGGCATTCATTACCGCTGCTTTCAGCCTAGCCCAGTGTATGGAGCAGTTGCATTGTCCCAACATCAACCTGAGATGGAAATTGTGATTTTGTGGGTCACAGCCTCTCTCTCCATCTCCCAGCTTCTCCACAGAGGAGAACAAGCCTCAGTCTGCACCCGAACCACTGTATCTCCCCTGCCATCTTTTATGTCAGAAAGTACTCTAAAGGTGGAAAGAGACTTTGGGTATTCCCCACTCCTAGACTCCCTGGTCACCAGAGTGAAGAAATATGTCTCTGTGGAGCCTCCTGTCTGCTAAATAGAGTTGGCTGTGGCATGCGGTGCTAAAAGGGTATCAGCACACTTCCTTGCAGGCTGAATAAGCCATGGCCTGACCCTGAGTCTTACTGTTTTCTCTGTAGGCATGCAACAGACAAATAGCTGTAGGAAAAATATGACAGAAGCAAATCAATAGTAATAAAGGCACTGGCTACCTTCTTAACCAACACCTGGCCCTGGTTCTTTTAAGAAATTTAATGTCTCACAGTAACTACACCTTTCATTATTTTATGCCATTTTCCTGCTGGCTTCCTCAAAACATTTAATTTGCCTAGCAAAAAAGAGAGGCTGCTGACCTTCCCATTTCCAGTAACCATTAAGAGAGATTCATCTCATCTAGGCTTGGCCTCATACAGAATAGCCCTCTAGCTCAATGTAATCATGTAGGCACTCTTCTTAGAGAATATTGCCTGTATTGGACACTCATTTCAGGATGTGCTAAATCATCTTATTGAAGAACCAAATGTATATGTTGTTGGCATAAATCATTCTTATGTTTTTGTGTCCTTCACGAAAATCCTACTTGTAAGATGATGTCTTGATATACTTTTTGTCCCTGAGGCTTAGCATGTTTTGATTATAATGAAATTCATGTTAATTGACTACTCAAAGACTGGGTCTATGCTTCAATCACAAACTTACACATCTCAGCTATTCTTAAAATAGCTGGTCTGGTATAGTAGCAGTGTAATCAAGACAGTATGGAGCTTAGTGCAGGCTAAGCATTTCTCCTTTGTACAGATAGTACCATTGTTATTCCCACAGCAAAATAACATCTAGAAGCTGCCCTTTAAGGTATGTTTCTGTAATTGGAACTCAAAGCTTTGTAAGGACATAGTAAGAAGGATGCAAAACTAAAATTGTAAAAAGAAAAATACTTGTAAAATGATGCATAAGCTCAGGATGTCACTAAACCTCATAAAATAAAAACGGCAAGATACCTTTCTTGGAAAGCTGTTAGGAATCCGCATTTATACCTAATATTTTGTAGTGCCAATCTTAATGATAGTACGGGAACATAAAGTTATAGAAGATGGGAAGAAAAAAGATATCTAGAGGTTTTCTAATCCATTCTCCCAATTTTAGCACCTATCAATATTTTAGAATGGCAATATTATAGTCCTCAATGAGATTTCTAGTGGTCCCCTCTCTTCTCTGGAGGCAAGGATGTTCAGCACAGGATCTGTTTTCTGTAGCCTAGAAGAAAAGGAAAAATAACAATTGTCAGACTCCATAAAAGCTCTGTTTTTAAAAAAACCTGTCCAGTGTAAACACATCTGAAATAATATTTGAATGTTTTTAAAATACCCGAGACACAAATTCTTCAACGCATTGAAGTTTTATAAAATACCCAAAATACTAATTCAGATTAAAAACAGTTTGTTAGCATCCAGAAGGTCAAGCTTCACCTAGCTTCACTAAGCCAAACCATTGATCTATCTTTCCATTTATTAAATAAAAATAAAGCTTTCACATTCACTGTATTTTATTGGAGTCTGGTGTATCCATTTACTCAAAATAAAGTTATCTCCATGACTATGCAAAGTGGAGAGCTCAAAAGCATATATTAATTAGTACTGGCGTTCAAAGCATTTTAATGAACTTTCTAAAGACAGGTGTTACTGTCTCTGGACCTGGTCTGAAGATTTAATGCTGGAAATGTGATTTTGCTCTGAAAAGGCTTCTGATATCCTTTTAAATCAAATGGTCATTTCACAGAGATAGTCTTTAAACACTTGCTTCCATGTAATTATTTTTTTTCCTTTAATTTGAATAAAGTTTATTAAAAAAAGATTGGAATGAATGATCACACTTTCCATAGCCATTCATTTGCCTGCAGCACCACTTTTTAGAATATTCGTAATGCAGAAAATGTGATTAGAATAATTTACTGTTCTTCATGAATAATAAATTATAGAATAATTTCTTATTCACACATCTCTTAGAAAATAAGCTTGTTTGGATATATTGCTTGTCATGTTATTATGAAGCTATTGTAACTTTTATGGGTTAAAAGTAAGGATTTCCTAATTTGCTTCAGTATATTCTGTCACATTTATTACAAGTTTAGTTTAGTACGTGGCTGTGTTTAGTGCACGTTTAGTTTAGTACATGTTTAGTTAGTTTGGATGTGGGTCCTGCTGGATTCCTGGCAGTAGTTCCATTGTCTTCTTAGAGAATCTGATATATGTCTTGTCTAAACTCCCTCAGGTTTTATGTTAATTTTCTTCTTCATTTGCTAATGTTTAGTCTTGTGTAAAAAGCCTTATAGCAAAGGGATATTTTCTTCTTTTCTGTCACTTAACCTCAAGTCCAAGTTGAAGCACCAAAGTTCCTAAAATCCATTAAGAACCCAGGTACTGTCCAAGTTGAATCTTCTACCAGAAAATCATTCTCTGATGAGCATGAGTGAACACACCTTGTGAAATTACTTATCATTCTTCTCCAGCAGGAGGGTCCCTTCCCTCTCTTCTGCTGTATGGTTTCACCAAACCTGTATTGTTGTCTGTTCCATTCCAACAGCCAAAAGCATCTTGTGTCCAGCTCCCTTTTAATGCCTATCCTTCATCATTGGCACAGCAATTACTGAAGTAAAATGAACTTCCTCTAACAGTGAAGTGAAAGAATTGATACTGGATAAGAATCAGAACCACTTGTCTTCTCTCTCATGGTTTTCTTTTAGTGGAAGACTGTTAGCCTTCAAGCTGCTTTTCTAGGAACATCTGAAGAGTAGGACAATGGACTTGTTATCTGCAAAAATCTCTTTTGTTTTATTGTGTTGAGTGGTTCCCAAATTCTAACCATGTTATTCTATTCACTTCACTTTATCAGTATCTCTTGTTTGAAGCTGTTTGGCAGCAGGCAAAGGGATAGAAGACGATTCTGTGAAACATATATATATACATAGTGGTAAGCAATGTCTATGTTAATGACTAGTGCAACACAACCCAGTGGATCTCTAGAGCTAATGAATTGGTGCTGAAGATCCAGCATCCATAGTGTTTCCACTTTATTTAGTTTGGAGAGGACAATACTCACGGTGTTCAGTAACTCCTGGGTCATTTTGGCCAGTAGCAAGAGGGAAGGGAAGAGGATGGTTCCCGTAAGTGCATAATGGATATCTACAGGGATTCTGTGAGTACCGGCATGCTGTTCCTAGGCTCCATGCTTCTCCGTCCCTTGAAGGAGGCACCTGTGTCTAGCCAGTATAGCTGGCAAGATTGTGATAAGAAGGTTCCACCAAGTCTTTATTTGTTGTTATCCAAACTGTGACAATCTAAGAACAAAACACATAACGGTTTCGTGTTGTACTGTAATAATCATCTATGTGGCACTTATGTCCTTGCTGGCAGAAAGTGCTGCCAAACAAAAATCTCCCGTGACTGCCTGGAGAAAAGGGAATTTCTTGCTAGTTTGTTTTTCTAAGTGCGCTTCTTTAGTCTTGACATCTCACCATGTCTTGTGTTATGAGATACAAGATTATTCCTACAGTATATTTTTTTCTTATTTAAGCTTCAGATAGAACAGAATTTGTATGATTCAAATAATTTATCTGAGCGGGACAATTGAACCAACCAAGCTTCTTCAGAAGGCAGAAAGATCTCTAAAGTGAGGTTCCCTTTTTTATTTCTCCATCTGCTGGCCAGAGTAATTACAGTCATTCTTTTGGGCTGGAAATAGCCAATTAATATGGGAAAATATATCTTGTATTGATCTAGAAATAATTGTGTAATAATTCCCTAAGACTACTTTTTTTACTGACACATTTTGCAAACTTGCAAAATTCTCCACACTCAAGTGTGTACTCTGCTGAAAAATAGCTACATAAGTCTTAAAAAATGATTTTTCTAGACCGGAAGAGAGAAAGAGAATCGGAGAAGTAATATGGCCTGGACACAATGACAGAGTAAAAAGGAACCAATGATCAAAACATCAGTGCATCACATTCCAGCAGACAATTTCAAAATGTTAATATTTCCATACAAGGTCTAAGATTATTATACATAAATATAGAGCTTTGATTGACAGAACAAGCTCTTAGGAGCTCATTCACCACTAGATGTACAATCTCTGGCCATGGACCTCTGTTAGTTTGAAAGAGTTGTATGACCATATCCCCACGTATTAAATAAAGAAGTCTACTGTTCTCCATGACGTAATACCTGGTGGTTTTATTGTATTTCTGATAACTAGGCCTATCTTTACCTAAAGCCACAAAATATTCTCTCTGCATAGTATACAGTATGGATGCAGTAATTATATTTATCGTAGATGAAGGTACAGATACAGATATGGCAGGCACTATATTGAGAACAGGACAGCAGTATTCATGACAAATATTACATTCAGATACATTCAAATCTTTGCAGTGTTAGAGGAAATAAGATTGCTGAAACATCTCCCATAAAACATATTGTTCTTTGTGTGAACCTATTTTACAGCTTTTGCCATGAGAAACGTCCCCCCCCCCCAAAAAAAAAAAAAAAATGTTGTAACAATTTAAAACGTGACTCCCAGTGCAACTATTTTGTGGCACCACACATGACTTTCAGGAATGATTAGCCATCACAGCTGCAGCAGCCACCAGAGCTTGACTTCTCTGACAGGCAGGATACTGTGTGAGTCCATGCGGCCCCTCTGCCATCACGTTTTGGAGCTCATCTGCTCCGTGACGGATAGCTGAGCAGGTGCCAGAAAGGGACTGGATCTCTAACAATCATACCCGCAAAAGATGAGCTGTCCCTGATACAAAATTCTCTAAAAAAATAAATAAATAAAAAAAATAATCCAACATAAAACCCAAGTTATACTTTGGTTGGTCTAAAGAGCAGCAGTCCATGACTGAACAAAAAGCTGCAGATCATGGGACTAACAGGCAGACGATGGGCAGATTTGACATTTAAGTTTTATTATGCTTCTCATCCAGGGTAAAACAGAGAATCTACCTATCAATAATAATTTGTACCTTAACTCTTTCTTTTTGTTCCTTTGGAAGCTAATTAGTGAGGTGTTACTATAACAAGGCTTTCAGCTTGTAAGAATATTTGAGATGAAATGGTCATAAGCAGAATACCAAAATAGTTGTATTGACCCCCAGAAGCACACACACATACATGCCCTGCTTCCGTTTCCCCTGCCCTTTATCAGTAGTGACAAATGAGCTTCATTTCTTCTGGAAAAAAACACACCTTCCCCTTCTTCTCCACATTTTCCATTTCAGGGTTTTCTTCTCATTTCGTATTGCTGCTCACTAACTTAGCAGAGCATTTGCCCCTCAGTGCAATATCCACATAATATCCTTTCACTAAGGAGCTTGGGTTGAAGATTAGGTTAAGGAAAATCCCACATGACTAGGGAATGGATTATCTGGTATTATACCATTAGTATTTCTCAGCTGATATTTGCAGATGAACGTAACTTTTTAAGTGAAAATGATATATGTTACTCAAAAATGTGTTTTGTTCTAGTAACAATTATAAATGTGATCACACTTTCTCATACCATTTCATATGTTGGACCTTTTGCAGTCAATTTTATTAGACTTTAGACTTTTTGTCTTCTTCCTTTTTTCATCTCTTTATTGAATTTGCATGATTAACACTTTTAGTGTTCATTCTTGATGACTTATTCAAAATTTCACTTTCAAACTGTTTTCACAAATGTTTGAAACCAGGTGGCTCCAGCCAAGTCTTGTTCAATTAGCATCAGGGTCAACCTTTCCTTCACTCCATCACTTGATCACACAGCTTATAGAAAAACACAGAGAATGTGGGAAAGGAGGGAAAGGAGGGGTTGCCTGTTTTACAGTGAGGAATTCTGATTGCACAGCACTTTAACCTATTTTTATTTCAGTCAGTAGGAGTTTTGCTACTGATTTCAGTGCCTATTGGTCTAGACATTATTAAAGAGATTCTGTGGTTTTTTGGTTTTTTTAAACTCCACATTATATTATTCAGAAGGGAAATCAGTCTACCAAAAGCAGTCACTTTTAGAGTAAATACAGTAGTGAGTTGTGGAAATGCACATATTTAACATTTGAAATCTCTCTGAAAAACATTATGCTATTCTCCCCAGTATCACCATCAAAGGGCTTACTGTAATATGAGTGCTCTCTATTTCTTTTTATTTCAGTGGGAATTGGAGAAATCAGTGCCATTAAAAGGACGCTTGAGTTTTGATACTAAAGGAACGGTGGGATTTCTGACTGTTTGATAAGAGGTTAAATGTAAAATGTATACAAGCCTCAGATTAGCTCTAGACAATCATTTCCACATGCAACATGGGAATCCTTCAAGTACTTTTATCCAGGCTTCTAGATGCTTGCTATGAGTTCAAATAAGAACAACAAATTGTTTCTCCTTGTATTTATCAATACTGAAATCAAAGGCACTCAGTCACTAATTCTGCTGTTCCAAAACCAAAGCAAAAATGAAACATTCACTAAGTATACAACATAACACCTTATGTGACCTAACTGTATATGATCTGATTATTGTCTGAAGTATGTATAAAACTACAAATACACAGCATGTGTATAATACATATGTGTACATATTTATCCATGTACATACACATGTAATTTGTCTATGCGATAGTGGTATATACAGATGTTTCCACTTAGTTAGGGATTCACCACCCAATCCTCTGAAAGGACTTAGCACAATTGTGACATCTACTGTAAACCCAACTGCCCCACAAACATCAGCCATTGGGCTGCGCTGCTCAGCAGACCAGGTGTGGGGTATCACCTTCAGACAGGAAATACGGTGATGATCCTGGTCCTGGAAGGTTTTTTCATTTTCCCCTCAAGTACTGATATACTTCAGGGTTTAACCAAAACAAAACTTTTACACCAATGAGGTTACACAGCCTCTGTGAAACAACATGATCTCTTGTTACTATGTGTATCATCTTACTCTACCATTACCTAATGGAAGGATGTAGGGAAGATAGAGCCAAACTCTTTCCAGCAGTTCACAGTGAAAAGATGCGAAGCAATGGACACTTGATATAAAGAACAGAAATTATAATGAGGGTGGTCAAACACTGGACTAGAGAGAGGTCTAGATTTTGCAACTTATTCACATAAAACAGCATAATGATAAGAAGCTGAGGCAATTGATAAAGCAGTTCTGAAGTTCCTTACCGTGGTGTGTAAGAACTGCTGCAAAGTATAATTCGGGAAGTATCTCTGCAGATCCCTCATATTTTCAAAAATAACTAGGTCATTAAATCCCTCAGGGATCTAATTCCACCTTCCTTTTATTTCCAGTAGTTCCTTTTATTTCCAGGAGTTTTCTGCCAAATTCAGGATTATGTGGCAAGAATAGAGTACATAGCAAAGAGCTTATATTGCACAAGCATTGCCTCCCTTGCTCTCCAATGGAATAACAAGAGCATGTCTCTGAGAAATGAGCCATTTCCTTTCATCCATTTTAACTGAAAGACACTATGCTGAACTGCACAGTAAATCTTCTAGTATGCATATGATACATTCAAATGAAATAACCACACACGTCTAGATAGACCTAGATTTAGGAGACAGAAAGAGTGGGATGGAAGCAGAGTTCAGCTCAAAACCCATGGGCACCCTTCTTTGTGATTTTTCCTTCAAGAGGATCCTCAGGGCTCAGTCCTGTGGAGAGCTGAGTTACCTCACCTACCACTAACTTCAAAGGGATTCAAGGGCAGTCAGTGCCTCACAGAACAGAGCTTTAGCCTGTCGACATGCTTAAACTCCAGACATTTATTTTTAATGAATAAAATAACATTCCCTTCTATGCTCTCCCCTTTCACTAGCACTTTCTCCTTTCAGGCCTGATTTAGAAAAGTGCTAAGTATAATGAACACTTACTCCTTTTCTTTTCCTGCACCAATTATCGCTGACAGGCTCAGGGCTGAATGGTTCAGAGAATTTCTTCATCACATGGGTGGTCTTCGGGCTACAGTACTGAAACATAGTACTAAATTCAACAGTGGAACATCAGGCACAGAAGCAGTAGAGGGAGGGCAGAGTTATGTTTTTCATGTTTTTCTAAATCAGACATAGAAGTATGTTTCTGCCCAGGAACCCAATTCTTGCTTTATAAAATGTGGCCTCTATCTCTATTATTCTGCAAGTAGGATAATGATGACCTTAACTTATACTAGTTACTGAACTTCTGCGGTGGGATGAAAGCAATACCACAACTGAATCACTCAACCCGCACCACCACCCAAGCTGGTTGAAATATCATAGCAACATTGAATCCAGCAGGAAAAGAAGTTGGTAAGATTTCCTGCTCAGGTGTCCTGACCAAGGAATAGTCTCCTATTCAAGGAACATATAGACACTCTTCAAGAGACAGTATAGAGCCTTTTTTTCTGTTCTACTTTATTTACCTGAAAAGTTCTTTTATGACAAAACAGGACAAAAAGTGATAGAGAACACGCTGCCACTGCAGTGAACCCTAACACACCACGTGTCACGTTGCAGTTAATCTGCCAAATTGGATGAGTAAGTCAAAAGGAAGCACCTAAAATGAGGACACTGAAAGCAGGCTTCATCTCACCTAATGTCAGATGGACAATGCCAAGGTAGTTGTAGGAAGAAATAGGCGCTTTTAAGAGGTGTTTTCAGCTGTACTATTTAAAAGGTTTCTTTTAGGATAGGATGAGTTACTTTTCTCCATTGACTATGAAAGTGGCTTTGACAAATATCTTTAGTTTCAGAAGTACAGTTCTACATGTAAGATATCTGATGTTAGGATGAATTTCATCCATATATTAGAGACCACTGGCATGATAAATGCTTAAAAGGACCAAAGTGCTAAGAATTGGTTTAATGGTCTTAAATAAACAAGACAGCCAAAGGTTTCTGTGTCTTCTACCGAAGTCTTAGCTAACTTGGGCTGAAAACATTTTGACTTTGACTAACCATGAAGAAAGTATTCTTAGCATATGAAAAGATTCAAGAACGACTGTGGTCAAGCCTGGGTCTCCCATGTCTTGCAAACCCACATTCAACACCTTGGTATAAATTAGTACCCTATTTAAAGATGAAAGGAATGGAAAGCATGAATTTCTTCTTCCAACCACAGCAAAAGATTTTGCCAGCTATGATGACAGATGATATACTGTATAGACCAGTTGACACACCTTCCTGGGGCTTTGCTCCCATACTCCTCTAGAAGAAATATTTACCCAGCTTTGCATTCCTGTGTCTTGTTTGGAGTGAATTTTCTGAGTCCCCTACATTATGATGTATCAGAGCCCTTTTTTTTCCCAACCTTGAGCCTTGGTCAATTCTCTAATCTAACCATATGGCCATTCCAATCCTTGAACTGGCAAAAGGAAAGAGAAAAGAACAAGCAGAGGGCAGTATTGCCTGTTTCATCAGCAGAAGAGCTTATGTTGACTTAAGTCACATACCAAATTATGGCCCTAGATGGGTGAAGAGACTGTACTCTGAATAGAGGGTGGATGAAACACCAACTAAACGGAAATGCGTATACAACTCTGCATGGCTCAGGTTAATTATTTGATCTTGCATTAGTCATTGAAGTTAGATATTGTAAAGGACTTCAATACTTAAAGTATCTCATTTCCTTTGACTTGTCTACTGAGTAGTGACAAAGGGACTTATAGCACAGAAGATGTTGTGGTGATGTGATCCCCATCAGGATCAGGAAAGGCAGGACTAGAAAACAGAGCCACAAGTGAGGGCCTTCCAGTTCTACAGTGTTGCACAAAAGTTTGACACTAGCCATTTCCACTACCTTCTCTCAGGAGAGGACTTTGAGCCTAAGAAAACCATGAGCCAAGCCACAAGAGGTGACATGCAATCATTTGTGTTGTATACGCTTGTGCTTAGTGTTTGGTATTGACTAGTACTAGTTCTGTTCAGCAGGCATTGGTGTGGGGAACTTTGGTGTTTAAAATCTTGGTATTTAAGATCTGGTGTTTAAGACCTTGAGGCATTTAATGCTTCCTATGCCTTACATGCAGTGCAGAGAAAGTCTATTGCATTTTCACTACAGGGTGGCATGAACCTAAATGTAGGTACAGCAACAATTAATTTATAGGTCTGAGAGTCCTTTGTTGCAGCCCTGTGACTTCTCTGTGTCTGCCTACTATACAGTGGACTCAATAGCGCTGTCTGTTCCAGACAGATAGTGAGGTAATTTGGGCCAGGAATTGGCTTCTATGGTGAGTCTGTGCAGAAAAAAGCACAGTGGAGCACATATATGTATGTTCTCCAATTGATAAATACTAATGCTGAACATCTAGAGAACAGGGTGGCAGGAAACAGTAAATAAAACCAGTTTTACTTTCTGAAATTTTCTTTATATAAGGGAGAAAAGTTTGTTATTTCCATAAGGATGTCAGCTACTTTGATGGCATTACTTTTTAATAAGAACATGTTGCGGGGTACAGTGTTACATTAAAAAAGCTATGGTTGTATTAGAATTAGGTAATTTCAGGGGCTGAGTGGATGGAGAAAAGAGTGTTCTTATATTGAAAAAGTTCCCCACCACATCACTCGTGCATTAGCAGCAGGGGCAGGGGTGGGGGAGCTCATTGCTTGCAAAAGGCTGGGAACAGTTACAACATTCCCACTGCCAGAATACTTTATTAGTATTCCTTGTCTTACAGCCTGGCAAGTGAAAAACTAGAGACCTGTCATCAATTAGAATGGCGATGATAAGCCAGCCTAAAATAGGCCAGTGAACAGGGTAAGTGCCCCTGTGGTTTGCCAATTACCTAAATTATTTGCAGTAGTTTTAGTGCACATCTGCAATGAATACAAATAGAAAGCACATGATGTCTGGAATGCAGCATGTTTAAGATCAGCTTTGGTGTTAACAGAGGAGGGGAAACAACTGACATGTTTTAATGGAAATATTTCAGAAGAGGAGCTCTCATTCACATCTTCTCTCTCTCCACCTACACACATGTAAAATAGACTCCATTCTGTCTGGCGGCCCTGTGCTTTCTATCTAGGGTGAACCTGGTGGAGGCAAGTGTGGCTCTGCCAGCCCTGAAGCCAGTGTCACAGTGTCACTGGCCAGTTTCACCCACCCTTGGCAGTGACTCACCCAGAATGACCAGGAAAATGGGCCGGCAGGACTGGTGGTGGAGGTAGCATCAGGGGAACTCTGCTCACCCATGCTTTTCTCTTCCAAGAAAATTCTGTTGTAGACAGAATGTGACAACGAGCAGAAGAAAAGGAGAGCATTAGACAGCCCAGTAGTCCTGAATTCAGCCATATTATAAAGAATAATTTAAAAAAAGAAGAAAAAAAAAGAAAAAAAAAGATTGCTCTTTTATTGTGTGTTTGTTCAAAAGCTTTTTAGAAGCTTTTGTGGTACAATTCCACAAGACATCTTTCAGAGTGACTCAGAAAAGGTTATACTCTTGTAACAATGAACTTTTATTCTTTAGAGGGAAAACAGACAGACTACCACTGGTTTGGTGAATAAGTAGACTGATTCTATTTTCTTGGTCTTCCTTTTACACTTCTCTTTTTCTTTATATCCTTCCACACTTCTCTTTTGCTTTATATCATTCCCTCCCACTTCTGCTTTAACTGCTTCAGAAATCATTAGGTAATTGCAATGATGTGACATTCATAATTCTTGTATCTAGCCACATTGACTATTTTTTGTTATTTAAAAGATTGCATGAGTAACTATTGGCATCTCTTCCAGTTGTCTGCTTTTCCTAGAAGATATTTTGAAATGTATGTTTTATGTGGCTTGATAAGCATCTGCATTTTAAGTAAAAAGCACTGAATACAATAAAGATTGGGTGTACTACAAAGGCAGTTAGAATTCTGTAACCTTCTCCCTTCCTCTTGGCTTTCTTATAACCCTGGAAGCTAAATGCACTACAAACATCCATTCTTGGTTAAAAAATTAAAAATGTAGATGCTTAGAATCCTGTCACTTAACATGGCTGGCATCACCACTGTCTAAGCAGACAGACCAGGATAGAAGAAATAATAGGTAGTTTTCATTCTAATTTTCCTCTATGTGCACCAGTAGAACTGGCCTCCCTACAAAAAGCAGACAATTTAGGAGAACTAACACAGAAGCTCAACTCACCTACGGGAAAAGCACAAAGATTAATAGTCTCTCCAGGGCAAGTATCACAACAGGCTAGGAAGTCTTGACCACTGGAATGAAGCAAGTTCTAAGACCCAAAAGGAGCTCTCTAAGACAGCGCCAAAATATCAATCGATTTTATTCTGTCTACCAATAACAGTGACTGCAGCTTCTAAAATGAAGAAAATGTTTAAACAATTAAGATCTTGCAAATTTCTTACAACTTTAGAGTGTACAAAACATTCAAAAGGAGTCCACTGTCGTTGGAAAGAATCCCCAAAAAAAGCTCAAAATCCTTTAATTCATGTATAGAGATCCTATAGAAATGTGGAGTAGAATTTTGGCTACTTTATTGCTTAGTATACATATATTGTCGTACTATTAACATGAAATGGACTGATTCACTTCACAGACTATCCAGTATTGTTACTAAATTCCACAGTGACTGTTTTATTATGCTAATTGATAATCTAGTGTGCTCCAAAGATTAAAGAAAAATGAAATTAAAGCTACAAAATCAAAGGGTAACAACTTTATAATGCCTCTTTAATTTAGTAAAATACAATTAAAGTCACACAGAGATAAAATTGACTATGAATACCAAAATGAATGTAATTGACAGAGTAAATGTTACAGAGCAGGCCTGCATAAGAGCAAAAAGAAATGTCAATAAACTTCAGTGCCGCTGAGCTGTGCCACTGGGCAGGCACATTGAACAGCACAAGTCTTCAAGTCCTTGGGGACAGCCAACAGTGAAGAAAGCTATGATGAATGTTTATGAAATCACAAGTAGATAGTATTGGAAGGGTCTGATTTTATAGGCATGCAGAAAGCACTAGGAATGCAGTGTGGACTGTAATTACAGTAGAAGCTTGACTGTGCATAAGAAAAATGCTCCATTGATTGAAATAATTTGAGCTGAACATACTGCAATTTGTAAAACCTTCAGTGCTGGCAACATGCATTCTTAAAGGCTGTAATCTGTGGAGAAGTTGCCTTGGTATTTACATTAAGTTTTCTGAAGTTGGTAGAGACATTGTGGTATAACCTTCCAATTCGTACTATTGCAGGCCAGTAATTCAATAGTTCTTCTATGCTGGGCTGCTTATTAAAATAACAGCTTTTCATATACAAGTTCCCCTCACATCTCCCTATTACATTACATTCTGTCTGGGAGAACTGCACCAATCCTATTTATCCACATGTAGTACCTTCAGACTACTTTTGTGGACTGCTGGGATCAATAATGGTGTATAAGGCCTTTTCAGTGGAGATTGCCAATGCCAATCCAATTCTGCTTTTAGAAATGTGAAGGTGTTACCTTCTACAGGCCTTGTGGCTATGGTGATAAATGAGTCAGTCATGGTCTATGTCTCAAGTGACACCCATATTTATCACAAAAATCATTAGCATAACTGGAAATGAATTGCATTCCTGTTGACTATGTAGCTGAAAAGTATAGCTTTGTAGAAGCTACACTTTTAAATTTCTATTTTATTATCCCTAGAAGTAGCATGTATGGGTCCAGAAAAAAATCTTTCTTAGAGTATCTTCACTAAACCTATTCCGTGAAGAGAAAGTAGGAGTCCAGTCACTCTAGCTGACAATACAACATATTTTTGAAATGATGAATTCCCAGCCAAAGAACAAGTTGTAAAGTTGCCTATGTCTAGCAGACTGGAGTTTACATGAGTATAATCAGATTTTACACAGTCAGATTTTCACAACCTGATTATTTTTAAATTGCATAGTAAAAAATTAATAAACCTGCACCGGGGGATTCACCTTAGCTTTTTAGACATCTACAATGCAGATTTCTGCATATGAACTAAGCATCCAAACAACCTCTATGACTGGAGGGAAAAATAGCAGTTTCTAGAAGGTGACTCATTTCATCTAAGAAAGATGCCTAAAATAAGTTATATGAATCATGGTCAGTACGTATCTAAAAAGCTCTGATGTCGCAATCTACATGGTCAACTTTTGACATTAAGTAAGAAGAATCCTTTGTTCCTGGTCAGGAGAGTGGATGTTATAGTTATATGTTCTCTAGAAAATAAGTTCTGTTTATGAACAATTAAATTACGCAAATATATTTACATTCCACCTCAGTATCATTTTTATCTGCTTTTTCATCAAAAATTAGAGAGAGAGGGAGAAGCTCTTTGAAAGAACTCAGTAACAGCATCCTGCCTCAAATATGGGGGATCTACACACAAGTCATATTCTGAATAAGAATCCTTGGCTTGCATCATAAGCTAGTATTTTCCCCACTAATTGCAAATCCTGCAAATGCTTCAGTAATTGAGTTCATCTTACAGGAAAGTGACAGACTCAATGGTGATACCTACACCAGTAAATTAAGCATTCCAAGACTTGTTTTGGCACTGAGATTCACTAGCACAGAATGGCCCATCTCCATACTACTAAATCTTCATATTCAGCAAAACATAAGACCTGCAAGCTATCTGCTGGGAATAGCACCTGTTTCAATTTAATTCCTAAACTGTGCCTGGGAATTGTTTGGGACTGCTATTTGGTCTGTGTTCAAAATAATGCCAGGTGCTACACTAACAATTTGAAGTACACAATTAAGTTAGAAACTAAGACAATCAAGGCCAGTGATGGCCTCAACAAGTTTGGATTTTCTAGTGGAAACTGTTGTGTTGTAAAATGCCTAATTTGTTTTAGCTTTCATGTGTAAATAAAAAATGGGGGTTTAGATAGGTAAACCAAAGTCAAAACACAGTGAAACTGCAAGATAAGGCCAGTGCCCTAGATGATGGTTTACTGCACTCTGCTGAAATACACGCAATTCCTCTGCAATTTTCAGAAGGCAGCTTATCACTGATTTTTTTTAAATTTTTTTCTTAATATTGGGAAGTCCATAGGCTCTACTACTCAGTTAAAATAGATCTATATAAGAATGTGAGTCCACTTGTGTGGTGTGTTGACCCCAGCCAGCAGCTAAGTGCCTACACAGCTGCTTAGTCACTCCCCACCCACCCCAGCAGGACTGGGGAGAGAACAATAAGGGTAAAAGCAAGAGCAAACTCTCGGGTCAAGATAAAAACAGTTTAATAAGTGAAGGAAAGGGAGGTAAAAAATGAACAAGTAACGTAAAGGCAGTCACTCCCCACCTCCCAGAGTGAGACCATACCCAGCCAATCTCAGAGCAACCACAATTTTGGAAAAGACTACCCCCTCAACTTTACCGTTAAGCACAATGTTATAAGGCATGCAATACCCCTTTGGTCAGTTTAGGCCAGCTGTCCTGGCTGTGTCCCCTCTCAGCTTCTTGAGCACCCCCAGCCTTTTTGCTGGCAGCCAGAGGAAGAAATAGAGAAAGCCTTGATGCTGCAAAAGCACTGTTCAGCAGTAGCTAAAACAATGATGTGTTATCATCAGGACCCTTTTAGCCTCGCATCAAAACCACAGCACCATACAGGCTGCTATGAAGAAAGTTAACTCCATCCCAGCCAGACCCATTACAAACAGTCATTTCCCAAAATGAATCAGAAAATTTTGACCAGTGAAAGAAACTCTTCCAACTGCCCAAAATCCCAGATTATGGGAAAAAACATTTAAATATGTGATTTGTTTATGAAAAGAAGACATTTAGAAAGGTGATACTCTGATAGATTGCTGGGATCAAACTTTTCCTAAAGCAACAGAATGCAAAGATCTAAGGATCAGTCATCAGAAATAATATTTTCTTACTAGCCCTCCAGATTTTGGTTCAACTCAGAATTAAAATTTCAAGATTAGCTGTGTTTCAAGACCTGGGAAAATGTACAAATTATTATAATTCTGGTGTCAGTGTGTTCTATAAACTACAGGATTTCAGAAGTGGCCAAACTGTATTGTGCTATTTAAAGTATAGACAGTAAGTTTATAATGCCCAGGAATGTTAAATGGCACTGGTTAATTGAATAGTGTAGAATAATATAGATATAAAAAATAACTTTCATATCTGCAAAGTAACCTGAAATCTAGCCAATTTAAATAATTAAGTGCAGACCAAATCAGAGATGTATATTTCAGCTCAGAATAAAACATCCATTAGATCATAAAATAAAGTTTAACACATTTTGTGGGCAATGTCAAAGTCAAGAAAGAAAAAATGTTCACTTTCTTAAGCGTGTGCACTTTACTATTTACAGCAAGAAAGAAATAAGACTCAGAAAGCTTTTACTGAGGGATATGAAGTTCTGACTCCAGTATGACAAGGTAAGAATTGCCCAGGGTTCAGTTATAGATTTCTTGGCCAGAAGTGTGGTACATCATAAGAAATAAACAGCCACAGTGACTAAGAAATAGTTTTGTCTAGGAGATAAAGAGTCCAAGACCATCTTATGCTCATCACAGATTCTTTAGTAGTCCAATAAGCCGGTAAAGCTCATTTGTGAGCCCTTTGCGAACTGATGACATCTTTACAATATAAGGGAGCAAACTAACATATGGGTTTCCGCATTAATCTGTGGGTGATTGAAATGTCTTTCAAAAACTAACACACCCACGATGAAGCGAAAACAAAGGGAGTCTCCATCTAGAGAGGAATAAAGCATAGAAGAGCCAAGATCCAAGCCTGTGTAATAAATGCAGCTAGGCCCTGGATGAAATCCTGGATGAACACTGCTAACTCAAGAATGGTCCAAGTGTGGGTTCCACTTCAGCAGGAGGAACATTTCATCTGCAGCTGTCAGCGGATGAGATGACAAATCCCAGAGCTGGCACCAGCATGCTGGTCAAGGCAGCACCTTCATAAAACGTCACGGGAAACCCTTGAGAGGAGATCGGTTACAAGCTGGCAAGATGAAGTCTCAGATACTTAAAGGTGTGGTATCTCAACAGTAGGAAAATGATGAAACCTTTTTCCTGTGATAAGAAAGCAAATTGGATGTAATAAAGCACAGGAATGCAATAAAGATTAAAATTTATTTCCCTGACTTAAGAGCAAAAGGGAGAAAGAGCTATTTATCTTTCCCCTGCTTCTTTTGCTGTGATATCTAAAAGTAAGCTTTCACCTTTTTTTCCTTCATTTGCAAAAAGAAGCTGCAGAAAATCCCAAGTATTCACTGATAAGTCTATGGAGACAGAATCCTTCTATCACCAATTGGGATGCAAATTTATCTGCTGTGGGCTTCATCACAGGGTGATGATTAAATAAACATTCAGGTTTGCTTCTCCCAGTCTTTATGGGGAAAACACAATTTGAAGAGGTGAGCTGCACCTATATTTTACATGTACTAGAGAGATGCTCTTGCCAAAATTTTCCTCCAAATGTTATCAGAAGGTTCTCTGTTCTTTCTTTTTACAATTTGGCAGACAATGTGGGAAGGGAGAGGGTCTTCGTTTGAAGGTTTTAGTTGTGCTGAGTCAAGGCTTTACAATAACTACAAAAGTGCATATGGTGGATAATTCTACTGATGTAGTGTAATCTGATCCAGCACAACCATTAGGTATTAAAAAAGATGTCAGTGTTTTAGTATCAGTTCCTTTTTGATGTCATTTTAAATGCAGAGAGGAGTGTCTAACAGGATATTGACTTAAGTTTTTCTTTTTTGGGGGGGGGGGGAAATAAAACCTGAAAATTGCAATTTACCCTACATATTTACAGTACTCTGAATTGAGGTCCATTTCAGGACCCTTCAGAGAACTGAGCTAAATGACAGAGACATAGTTGTCCAGATCCCAGCTGTGCAGCCAGGGCCCGTATGTGCTCATATGCCTCAAGGATCTCAGTGGTATAGACAACATTGTTAAGTTTTGGTACTCAAGATGAAGCCAAATAACTTTCCAGGATATGAAAATCCTCTCCATGCTCTGCAGCAAGAGATCTTCAGTCTTCAGTGCTCAAAGCTAAAGATTGTGAATCTAATGCTGAATTAGCACAGAGCAATGCAGGACCGTGCAAAGACAACTAATATGGTCCAGAGAGCCTCTCAGCAAAGTTACTTGCTATAGAAAGGGTTAACATGGCCCCACATAAGTGTGGTGCAGGAAGCAGACCTCCCTTCTCTGTGTCAGATCACATAAAAGCTGCTTCTTTCACTTCAGGTTATATGGGGCATGGGTCACTACCTTCTGAGATGAGATGTAACGTATCTCTTGCTTCGTATAACTGACATGGGTGTTACTGCAAACGTGTAATGTATGTCCTGATAGGGAGTGGGAGACACAGAATAATGAGGGACGCTTTTAGAAACCCCTTAGGTACATGTCTAATACAGACCTTTGCTCTTGGGACTGGTCACGTTCTGGTCTAGCTCCATAATATTTACATGTGGTAGATATACCATAGAGAACACAGCCTCTAAAATTAAAATTTGGTGTATACAGTATAGTCAGGCTGACTTTCTACACTCAAAACTGGATTGGATTGTGAAGATTTTTTAAAGTTTATTCCATTGTCACTCAGCATTGCACTCTGGTGGATTTTAAGGACAAGTAAGAAGAAAGTTTGTAAACACGTTAAGTTTTGGCACTGCTATATTTGCTTTAGCATATGATTTTTTTTTTTTTTCCAGAATTATAGATAGATATATTCATCCAGGGTATTATACTCATTGAATTAGCTAGGAGAAAAAGGAGAGTCATTTCATGCAAGAGGAACATTTACAGTGTACGGTCAACATTTCTGGGAATTTATGACTGAGACATTTATTTGAGGTTGTTAAGGAGGTCTTGCTCTGACTAATAAGTCCTTAGAGAGTCATAATTTAAGCCTGATGGATTGATTACAGTAGATAATTCCTTGTTTCCCAAGCATTTTGTTAAAAATTCCTTGTACTCTTTCTATTCAGTTGTTTATAAAATATATTATATTGTTTTCATCTTCATAAAAATATTAAACTAAACATGCCTTTATATATCTGTCTTACATTTTCACAAAATATTGTCTAGAGTAAGTCCTCCGTATCTACAATTTTCTTTACAGTAATTTTTTTACAAAAGTACAAGTGCTGATTTAACTGGCCATAAAAAGAGAACATTTATTCACAGCATCTGGCTTATATGCTATGTTCAGAATGGCAAATATTTTTGATCAAAACAGCACTGGTTCATCTAGACCATCCCCCTGCCTGTGTTACTGCAGTTCATATTGCACCATTTAATTGAAAACTAAGCAGCCAAACGAGTACTATTTTGCAGCATCCAGCATTCCTCCCAAAAGAACAATGATAAAATACATTGTAAGAACTAGTACCAGCTGACAACAGACATTTAGTGAATCACATTTCAAAGAAGAGGAAAAGAAAAAGAAAAGGATTTCAAACACGTTATAAAGTACAAAACTCATGTTTTCTGTAAGTTCTAATGCCCACATCTCTTTCTTTCTCTCCATCTCTCTCCAACCCCTTCTCTTCCTGTGTCACACAACATTTGTTTTCTCAAAGTTTTAATGTCAATTTCAGTACATTGGATTACAGGTGAAAGAACTTCATTGGCACAACTGGCAGTGTGAACATCATTACATTTGTATCTAAGTGTATTTACAAGCCCAGTTTTCAATTTGGGATTTTCCCAATTTTTCAATTGGTGTAATTAACATAAAAAAATGCAAATGTCTAAATACTACCTCCTCTATTTCTAAAAATATATTCTCTGATCTGTTGTTCATTCAGACAGGTATCAGAATTTTCTCATAGCATGATATATGCTTCATAATATTTTAAATATTAGAAAAGATGCAAATTAGTAAAGAAATCAAACAATTGTTTGCCTTTATTACAATATTTTTTTCTGTATCATAAAATGTTTTTGGACCATACTGCACATTCCTCTCCCCAGCAAGTCAGAGAAAATTTAGTTTAATTTTCAGGGCTTGATTAGGACTTAAAAAATTACACAGACAGTTTAATTATTTATTCATTTTCCCTTTTGATTTAAACACTTCACATCAAAGAGTATTTGTCTACAACCTTGCATAGCATTGACCTAAGCTTTAAAGCACAACAAAGCAAGGTTATGTGATCAATTCAAATAGCAGCAGCACCCTTTCTCCAACTGTGATCACATCTCGGGCAAATCAGGAACTGGCAGACTCAACATGGATTATAATTCTACTCTACATTGTATTTTCCTCTAAATAACACTCCAACTCCCAAAAGACAAATTTTGCAGTAAGCTCCATAATGAATTACTGGAGACCAGAGGAGGGAAAGAATGCTTTCTCATGAAAGAGGCTTTATATTCATCCAGTCCCTTTTTCATAGACAGTAAAAAGTGCATGCAAGTGTCACTTTTTGACCACCACCTTCAGCTGAGCGTCACAACTCTGGTGTAACAAGAAGAGCTTACGTAGAAAAGCAATCTAATGTGATCTTCAATAAATAATTAGCTCATGAAACTCTTACTTTTTTCAAAGACCTGAGCAAATATCTTGATCCTAGAGTAGTCATTTAATAATTTCACATGAGGAAGAGAAAATATGCTGCTGCTATATGTGTCCTTATATATTAGACTCAACATAAAGAATACAAACTGAAAAGAATGTTGGCATTTGAAAGGAAGTGGCTCAATGGAACATAAATTCATGTACAAACATGAGAGATTAATGTAATAGAAATGGGCAATGCCCATTAGATGTGGCTCCTCATTTCAGCCAAGTTATGAGTGGTAAAGTGAAAATCTAGGAAGGAGTCACAGTAAAACTGAACATGTCAAGGATCTATACCTCTAAATGAAGTCCCATGACATAGGAATTGAATTAGGAAGGCTGAAACCATAATACAGTAGTGATTCCAAGTCCACATCTGTCACTCCTAACATCTGTTCTAAACATTCTATCACATCAGAGGGCCTATTTCTGAGTTACTGTTCTAGACTTAGAAGAACTGGGATGAAATTACTGCATAGTGTATTTATTATCTACTCTATTATATCCTAATATATCCATTAAGAATATAGCTGGTAAAATGTAGGAGAAATCTGCAATGACACAGTAAAGGAAGAGAGAAGAAAACATTGAATTAAATGGGAAATGCATTGACAAAATACAGTGTATGACAAACACCTTGCTATTTTTATTGTCCTGTGCTTACCAGAAAAGGAATTTGTTCATTTTTGATTGAATTTGGAGTCCCTGTGTAACATCTTACACCAGCTCTGATGAATCTTAGTTTTCATAAATGATCCTTCTCTCATTTGTAACTTTAAAAAAAAGTCCCATTGACTTTAAGTTAAACAAGATAGAGTATTCGAAGCCCAAGACCAAAAGCCCTCTAGGACAATTGAAAACCCATTCCTAAGCTTCAGGTCTAGAAATCAGGCTTTCACTTAGGAATGGAATTCATTAATTCCTTCAATTTGATTGCGGACACAACTTTTTACTGATTGAAAAAGTAGAAAAGAAAAACCTCAATCATAAATATTCACATTGCCAATTTTACAAATATCATGTCTAGTTACCAGCAGATTCACCACAGTAAAACAAATGGACACATTTAAAATACAACAAAACTGCTAAAATATTTCTCAACTATTTATAGTTTCATGGACAGAAAAGCTCCCATAGAAATTCTCACAGTGTTCACACCAAAAAAAAAACCAAACCAAAAAAAACCAAACCAAAAAAACATCAAGAAGCTACTGTTCCTTGAGTTCACATAATCATTGTTTTCTTCCTACAGAAACATTAAGAAACATTTTAAAATCTTTTCTCCCTGAGCTCCATGATGACAATTGTTATTTGTCATTGTGTGCTGAAGTGGTCACCTGTAAAAACAGGTATAGTATAACTTGAAGCTTACATTTGCAGTCCTGGACCTTTAGTGAATATGATGGATATGAAAGAACATGAGTTTAACAATCTGCGCATGCAGCTTTGAGAAATAAAACTCATGGCCTCGATAACTGCCCTGAGACAGGGCTTAGAATAATATTTTGTGATCCAAAACCAACCATCTTCTGAAATCATAAAGAGGAATGTTTGTTCCTCCATTTATTCAAATAGAACTATAAACACTGTGGATTTTTAACACAGCTTTAAGTGTTAGCATGTATTTTAGAGGACATGAAGCTCATTGCACATGGCACAGTCCCTATTGCAGCAAATGTTTCTGCTGTAGGTCTTTGATGGGAAGGAATGTTAAAGATCACCTTCAGATATCCTGACCTCAGGAACAGACTCATCAGCTCATTGTCTTCCTTTGTAACTCTTCTGTTTCATCCATCCTCTTTGCTTCAGTTCACTTGGTCTTTGAACCTTGCTCTCTCTGTAATATATCATACCACATTTTTCAAACTGCATTGTATGTTAAAAAAAAGCAAACAAGCAAGCAGAAGACACTGTCTGGTACTCTGTTCCCAAGCTGTTGGATAATGGAGAGTTCTCTGGTGTTTTTTCTAACTACTGGATATAAAACTGGCTTCAGTTTCTCTTCCCAGCCTTCCCCTCTTGCATGACCGCGCTTATTCTCTCCACTTCTGCTGTTCTTGTGAAACAGTAGAAGAATGCTGTTTAGACCACAAAGAGAGACAGATTTCCCCTGCACCACTCTGATAGATCCTGGCTTTCATGACATGTTTCGGTCAAAGAAGTCACTGAGAGACATTTGTCTACCTCATGAACTGCCACAAGGCAGTCAGAACCTCCCAACAAAAAATAACTGATGAGAAAACTGACCATTTATCTACTGATAACACCTATTTAAATGTGTTTATATGTAGGTGTTGATAGATGGAATAGATAACTAAACACTGTTACAGTCAATGGAGAGATCTTCATTTCATCTAGTCAAGGACTGTTTGAGCCTAGTAAGAGACTTTGCTGATCCATCAGTGTAAATTCAACTCAGTTGCCAACATGGAGGTTTTTAGTGCCATCTGAGTTCTCACAGGTTATCTTGCCAGACATCCAGCTGTTTCTATACTAACTTGAGTGTCCCCTGGAGGTACTGCACAACATCTGTCAGCTGTGAGCAGAAGTCTTCCTTCTCTGTGGAGTCTCAGATGGCCGTAGACACAAGCCCGCCGTGAATACTCCAGGCTTCACTGAATATATTGATAGTGACCACAAGGAGGATCTGGACAGCTATCTCATGTACAGACATTTACATGTTGAAATTGGTAGGTTAGGTGATTAAAGGCCTATCTCCACACACACACTAAGGAGTTCAGAGGCACAACAGCAACGGGGGGAACCCCAATAACCCAGTCAGAGGAATGAGCCCCTGACCCATTCTTTCATAGGGTATCCCAGGAGGGTGTCAGCCCCATGGGCAGGGAGTGAGACCCATCAACACCAGACAGTTGGATAGGCTCCCCAGACAGCCTTACAGACTGGGGGTGGATACTGCCTTTAGAGGTATGAAACTTCTTATCAGAAGCAGGGAAAAAGCATCTTGGGATTGCGCAAGACTTAATAAGTGATGTTTAGGGGAGAAACCAAAGGCAGGGAAAGGATGGAATAAGGTGGTCTGAGGAGGAACAAGGATGAGAAAACAAAGGGATAAAGTGATAAACCAGACAAACAAGCACATAAACAGGCTGCTGATTAGTACTCATGCCTGGCCATGCCCTGCATCTGCTCTGCACAGCCTGTCCTGTCTCCTCATTAAACACCATTTCTAATTATTTTCCTGAATGAGGATACTCTCCATTCTGTGAACATGTGTGTGTGGAGGTCTAAGTAACAGCAATTGGTGTGGGGACCATGGATCATAAGCACTATGTGCCCAGGGTGCCAGAAACTGGAGAGACCAGAGTGTGTGCAACTTGTGTGCGTGTATATGTCAATGTGTCATCACTAGCAAGGATAAAGCTGGTCTAGCTGGTGAGTAGAATAGAAGCTTGGTAGTCAGATATTAGAACAGCTGTAAATCTGGGCAAGATTTTGGAGAGACTAGAGACCTTGAGCGCTGGCTACTGAAGGTAGCCAGGAGGTCCAATTCAACATCTGGGGAGAATGTAAGGTCTGGCATTTGGCTACTGGTAAGGTCATAAGTCTGGACCAGGTACCTGAAAGACCCATTTGCATGTGTGTGTCTGTACATGAAGCAGCTGGGATACCAGGGGATCCGGTAGTCAGCTACTTGTTAAACTGGGAGCATATGGCCAGCTACTGGGGAGGATCCACAGTGCGTGTGTCTGTACATTTGTGTGTAGGTCTAAGTAACAACAGCTGAACAGGAGCTGTGGTCCTTGAGGATTCATGTATCCACGTGCCAGCACCTGGGATGAAAGACCAGGGATCCAGGGCCAGCTACTGTATAGACCTGGGTGTTTAAGGCCAGCAAGTGGACACATACTGTATATGTATATATGTATACATTTTCTGCTAACAGACCTTCATCTGGAACAGCCAGAAAGAGGGACAGGATCAGGCCATTTGAATTTAGATCCTCAGTTGTTGCTAGAACAGTGATTTTGTTCTTGATCTCAGCAGGTGCTGTTCAGAACTGAAACTCACTGTGTCCTTTCAGCAAAAGCCGTTTTCTTTCCTTGGGAATGGTAAACATTCTTTCTGTTGACCAGATGAGTTTCTGTATCATTGGAGGATTCTGCATGCCAAATATCCCTGATGTCTTCATAGCCATGGATGTCTCCTAGCTTAGCTACATTCTCCTGCAGCTCTCCTCCCCACATCTTAGACAATTTCTTAGATGAAAGCTTTCAATACACCTACAGCAATACCCCTTCCACCCTTGACAGGCAGAGTTCACACAACTTCCCAAAGAAAGACATGATTTCAGGCATCTTCAGATGGCCCTTGCAACTGCTGGTAAAAGATCAGGAGTCTGGCTTTCTGGTTATGCTTCATGTACTTTCATGCTCAGCTGCATGTTAACCCCACAGTTAACATACTTTCCTCAAACTTCTCCTTGGAAACTCCTGTTTGTACCACCCTGTTCACATACTACTTTTACAAAAGCTTCTTCACATAAGCAGTTTCAAAGAACTTAGTTGGAGTAGGAAAGGGAGACACTAGTCATGGACCCAGCTAGGGACCCTCTGTTCCCTACAAACAGACACCAGTGTGATATACTGTCTACCTTAAGCAGCCAGCCACTAACTTCCAAAAATACCTCCTTTTCTCTTAAATTCCTTAAGTTAAGGGACTTAAGTTTCCTTTACCTCTAAGAGTGCCAAAAAAATCATTGAAAACTTTCTCTCTTGGTAACTTTAATTATTCATGTAAATACAAGAGAAAACAGATCAATGACACTATGGAACAGTTTCTTTACACATTTGAGTAATTTAATTTTCCTGTATCCTACCTGAAGCAAAGGCTAGAGCACTGACCCCATGGGCCCTCAGAAATCTGTCCATATGTACTATCTGACTGTTCAAGTTTCACCATTCAATAGTATGGTACCAAATACACAGTATTTCATATAGGGTAGTAGAGGAAATAAAACATCCTCCCCATAGAAATACACTCCTCTTCCATCTCCTACAGGAAGCTTTCTTACTGGAAGATTTCAGTTGAATGATCAGCTTTTCTGACAATCTGGGGCAAGGTTTTTGAAAATAGAAGCCTAAAGTTAGCCACCTAAATCCATATATAGGTCTCTACCTGATTAAAAGCTGCGCTCCTGTTCATTTCTTTCAGATTGTTTCAGAATCAAAGACTGCATCAAGCAGGAGAGCCAGAGAACACAGAGCACTACTGAAAGCCAGGCAGGTGTCTGAATAGGACCTTATATTTTTCTATTCCTGAACTTTTATTTTTGAAGGGTTTGGCCCAGCATTCAAGTTGTTTCTTTGTGGGGAAAGAAGTAGGGGGAGATTGCAATAAAAAAACAAACAGAAGAAGGTCTCTTCAATTCTAAAAGTCTCTGACTACCCTTTCTGATGTGCATCTCATTGCTTGCTGGGAAGGGAATGAGCTTACATAATGAATAATAAACTCTGCTGAAGCTCAGATCTGTTATGCAAATAAACATATTAAATGAATGGATTTTCCATGCAGCATAGCTTCTGCCAGGAAATTTGTTGAAAACATTGTTTTGCCATTGACAAAGGCAATGTGCCAAATTCAAACCTGGTGTGAGTGGGCGCAACTCAACTGGTTTCAGTGGCACTGTGCCCATTCACACCAGGCCTGTAATTGGTCTATTGTGCTTCAAAGGCTTTCATTATCCAAGATGTGCCAAAGTGCATATAAACAAATTCTCCAACTACAGAAGAGCTTTTTCAGGGTCAACACTAATTTTCAGTTCCCTTAGCAGGCATAAACTCCTTCTGGCTGAGTTCAGTCTGTGACTATACCAACCTTCTAACATACAGAATGAAAATCCTTGGGCACTCTCAACTCCCTCTCATCTGCAAAACTGCTAAAATGAGACAGCCTAGAAGGCATCAGCTTCAGAAATTGTATCTCAGTAAAGGATGAGAAACTGGACTGATTCAATAAAAATTGACCTGACCTTCCTGTTTTGACTTCATCCCAGGCAAAATCTCTTTCAAGTTTCAGAAATGTTTTATTTACTCTTTCTCTCCACAAGTTATGTCACATGTCAAACCAAAAGGCCAACCATACAAAAAAGTATAAGATGGACTGTTTCTGTGAGATTTGTTGTTTTGAAATAATGTAATTAAACATATTAATTATGTGTGTGGTACACATAGACTGTGTCATACCCCAGAATCTTTTGAAGAATACCAATGCAATTTCAGAGACAATGTTTCTGAACTCAGCATTTTCTTTATCTCAGATACACCAAACACTTAGGACTATAACTGTCATATAAAGACATGTTAACAAATGTCAAATTTGGCAAACAATTGCTAAGGTGAGCAGTACAATATTTGCCCTGAGACAGGTCTAACGACTCTGCCACATTCTATAATCATTAGAGTAATATGGGTATCTAAGTGGTTAAAATAACAGTGACTATGAGATTTAGATCCTAAGGAGAGAGAATCAAAGATTAATGTGAGAATTTGTGAGAATTAACAGAGCTGAGTGCAGTATAAGAGTAGTACATCTGATATGATAAAATATCTTATTCAAGCTGACTTTAACTTTTTTGGAATGTAAACATTAAGCTGGCTGTATAAGATCAGGTCACCTATTGCCTGGGGAAAGCAGACCAGATTTTATTGTCTTGCTTTTAGGAGGTTTACATCCCGATCTGTCTTCATCCAGGCATAAGAAATCCTGGTGCAATTTGTCTGACATATAAATTACTGACTTTCATAACATTCTCATCATAACTTGGGTTTGTTTTTCTATTTCACCTACCTTTTTTTACATTAGAAGTGCAACTGTTACATATATGAGCAGCTTCTATGGCACAAAGCGTAAAAACCAGATTGCTTGCTATACAAGTATGGCAAGATCATGGAGCAGACCCTCCTGGAAACTATACTAAGGCACATGGAAAACAAGGAGGTGATTGGTGACAGCCAGCACGGCTTCACTAAGGGCAAATCTTGCCTGACAAATTTGATGTCCTTCTCTGACAGGGTTACAGCATTGCTGGGTATTTGAAGAAAACTGACTTCATCTACCTGGACTTGTGCAGAGCATTTGACACTGTCCTTCATGACACCCTTGTCTCTAAATTGGAGAGACGTGGATTTGATAGATGGACCACTCAGTGGATAAGGAATTGGCTGGATGGTTGCGCTCAAAGAGTTGCGGTCAGCGGCTCGATGTCCAAGTGGAGACCAGTGACGAGTGACATTCCTCAGAGATTGGTATTGGGACCAGCGCTGTTTAATGCCTTTGTCAGTGACATGGACAGTGGGATTGAGTGCACCCTCAGCAAGTCTGACGACAATACGAAGCTGTGTGGTGCGGTCGACACACTGGAGGGAACGGATGCCATCCAGAGGGACCTTGACAGGCTTGAGAGGTGGGCCCGTGCAAACCTCATGAAGTTCAACAAGGCCAACTGCAAGGTCCTGCACGGTGGGTCGGGGCAATCCCAAGCACAAATAAAGGCTGGGCGGAGAACAGACTGAGAGCAGCCCTGAGGAGGACTCAGGGGTGTTGGTTGACAAGAAGCTCAACAGGAGCCAGCAGTGCGTGCTTGCAGCCCAAAAAGCCAACCATGTACTGGGCTGCATCAAAAGAAGCATGACCAGCAGGCCAAGGCAGGTGGTTCTCCCCCTCTACTCCATTCTCTTGAGAGCCCACCTGCAGTACTGCATTCAGCTCTGGGGCCCCCAGCACAAGAAGGACATGGACCCATTGGGGTGAGTCCAGAGGAGGGCCACAAAGATGATCAGAGGGCTGGAGCACCTCTCCTGTGAAGACACGCTGAGAGAGTTGGGGTTGTTTAGCCTGGAGAAGAGAAGGCTCCGGGAAGACCTTATAGCAGCCTTCCAGTACCTGAAGGGGGTCTACAAGAAAGCTGGAGAGGGACTTTTTACAAGGGCATGTAGTGACAGGACAAGGGGTGATGGCTTTAAACTGAAAGAGGGTAGATTTAGATTAGATATAAGGAAGAAATTCTTCACTATGAGGGTGGTGAGGCGCTGCAACAGGTTGCCCAGAGAAGTTGTGGATGCCCCATCCCTGGAAGTGTTGAAGGCCAGGTTGGATGGGGCTTTGAGCAATCTGGTCTACTGGAAGGTGTCCCTGCCCATGGCGGGGGAGTTGGAACTAGGTAATCTTTAAGGTCCCTTCCAACCCAAACCATTCTATGATTCTATGATAACCACAAAGAGTGCAATTAAACTAAAGCTGCGATAATCTGCAGTTCCACTGACAGATATCCGCACATAACTTCAATGTGACTTATGTGCAAAGATAATGAATTCTATATTGCAAATTTACACATGGGGATCAAATAAGGAACTTCTTTGTATTTGACAGTACATTGGGTATTAGGTATTTGTCACAAAATAAATAATTCATCTCGCATAGCCACTTGCTATGTAAATGATAGTCTATGTATATTAAAGCATTTAGCACTTAGAATAAAATGGACAGCTGGGGCCAAATGAATATCTCTCAGGACACATTACCATTACAGTTCCCCTGTGAGTTTTTAACTCTTTTCACTTCTGAGAGCTGTCATGAGGACATTAATTGAATAAGGCACAGAGTTTGTTCTAATGCAGGAAGAGCCACAAAAAAGAGAAAAATAATGTAAAACAGCACATTAATTTCAGATTCTATTTCCCCCCATTTTTAATGTTTCTCAAATCCCTGGTGTAATTTGGATCCGATTCAATTTAGGAAAAAATAAAGTTTAAATATTTTCAAAATATCAAGCAGATGACAATCAAAACATAATTTAAAAATGTTTAACATAAGCTGGGATTTGGGCAGAATTTGATGCCTAAATCTACCCCTAAATTCCACATCAATTTAGGAATCTCACTGAACACATCCTCTCATTCCAGCCCTCTGATAGATTCCTCTCCCATTCACTAGGACCCAAAGTGAACTTTAAACAGAATATGAAGATTCACACACTAAAGCGTGGCCACACAAGTGGTTAAGGGTATCTCTCCAGACCCTATGGAGAGGGTAAACTGAAGTGCATGCTCTCAGTCCCACCCAGTATTGCAGAAATTTCCTGTAAAGATGAAAGAGACAGAACCTGTTTTGAATTTCTGTGCCCTGCTCCTGAAGTTAGAAGCACCACGAGAATCAAATCATGTCTCACACTTGCAGGTGTGAATCCAAGGAAACTCCACTAAACTCAGTAAAGTTGCTTAAGATTTATCCCCTGGTTTAAACTCAGCACCTTCTCTCCACTGGACCTGCACTGATATAAACAGGACTTCTAGCATTCAATGGTTAGTTTGAGCATGGTATAAATCAGACTGGACCTGATTTACTGATCTAGCTGTTACATATATTTCAATTATCTTTTCCTCAATGGTTTCAGGATGCTTATATGATAGTCCTGCCAACAACCTAGGTGTCTCTAGGGCTAATTTAACAGCCAGAGATCAGATTATACAGAAATGTGATATAATATACAGAGAAGTAAATTAAAAAATAAAGTCTTAGCATCTGTGATCATCACTGTTATATCAGTGCAAAATCTAAGCTATGATGAAATAAATTATACAGCTGAATAGCAAAGAAAGACAGATAAAAGATTCTGATGTTTTAATCATTTACAAAATGTGTCTGTTCCCAAGTTAACCTCCTAAACCACAAGCCAGCATGAACAGTTATTTTTAATACTGCATACCAACATTCATTTTGACTTCAGTTTATGTATGTTATAATGATACTAGTATTTGTAAAATGAGATCCCTGCTGAATTCAGCTTTGACTTAAGGCAATGAAATTGTAAGACTTACACCTATATGTGTCCTAGATTTTCAGTATCCTGGTTCAGCAGAAATACTGTTAGCATAACCAGCATTTGACCTCAACACATTCTCATCCAATTCTGTAAAACAAAAGAAAGTGGAAGATAGTGTTAGATTAGCAAAGATACCTAAATCTTTTTGTGTTTCTCTAAAGTAGAAGTTCAGTGGTTGAGAAGTTAGAGGTTCAGCTATAAATGCAACAAAAAACCTTTGTCCATCTAACTCCTGGCCATTTGAGCTTTCGGGCATAGATCAAAGACACATGAGGCAGCATTAATCTGGTTGACAAATCCATGTAGTATAGCGCAAACTTTGGCAAACTGGAGTTTGGACCTCAGGTAGCAATCTTGGGATAATAATGGGCAGCACCGGGCTCTGCCCAGGAATCTGGACTTTGCTATTCAGGTCTGGCAGAAATCAAGCGAGCTGTTTCTGGGGTGCTCTTTATTCTCCAGCTAACATAGGTGGACGCAGTGCTCCACTGCACTGTCAATATACCCTTAGCTATCTGGCTGGTTTGCTTCATTCAGGGCTGTAAACAGTTTGCCACATTTGAAGTCAGAAAGGAAACCTGTCAGCAGCTGTGAGGGTGGAGAGTAAGGAGGAAGGGGGTTCTCTTTGGGGCTGGTTAGGGTCCTCTAAACATAATTTACTTGATCATTTCAATATTATAGCCTTCCTCACTGCTTTAAAAATGTCTGTCTACAATCTGATAATGCCTCCACAGTCAGCAGTGTAGAAAGAAGACCTTAGACCTTTTCTGCAATAACTCTAGTCCTGGTGGATTCAAACTCTCATTGGTTTTGCTCTCAAACTCACATTTGTAATACGGCGACAGCTGGCTCAGTGCTTTTTTATGTCATTAAAATCCAATGTCTTAAAAGAGTAAGTTTTGTGAAGCCAAGACAACATTTCAAACATAGATAAAAAAAGTGTACTAAAATCTCAGTTGAAGGGTTTTTCTCTGTGAGATAACCTTTCCTTCACAGCAATAATTGAAGGATACTAATATGTGGCATGAAGTGGACATGCTGCTGCCGTGTGCAAGATAGTTTGGACCTCCAGCTGTGGAAGTTGGTAGAGAAGGCCAGGAATCTTTCAGTGTGACTAGTCCCACCCAAAGGTGATGGTTTGTTGAAATCAATGGAGCACAAAGGGGATCATGGATCCCGCTTTGAGACCACCAACTGTGGCATACAAATGCAGTGCCCATTCCAGTGGCATGTGGATCACATGCGATGCCTCTCCTTGCAGATGCCAGGTGTTACTGGCTCTGCTGGTGGCATGGGAAGTCACAAGGGACAGATCAAAACTGTGAATTGAGACAGTTGTCAAGAGTGCCCTGACAGATGGGTTAGTGGGAGATTGGTCAAATGCTGATATTTCTCTCTCTCTTTCTCTGTCTCCTGCGCTTCTTCAGTAGCAGAATGCACAGCTTCTTTGCAGATGGAAAGCTACATCATCTCGCTCATGAGCTGATATCTCCCCTGCCTGTCTCCCTCTGGGATTGCCCTTTCTCTGTGTGCTCTTGTCATATCCTCAAGGTCAAAAAGTGTGGAAGAAACATAATGTTTTTCCAGGTGTTTTTCCTAGAATGTTTATTCTCTGAAGATGCCATTGTTAAAGACTACACAATAATAGGATTAGTTACATGCAGAGGAGGACTATTTCATGCAGCAGACTGAGTTTTCAAAACTATCTTTATTTCAACTTGGGGTGGAGGTATTGCTTAATGAAAGAAAATTCTGAAATGAATAACTGGAAATTGATTTTTATCAATCAAAATGTTTAATTTTGATTAAATTAGTCTTGCAATATGATTTTGAATTATCTCAAAATACAGTGGAATAATAACACATGTAATAATAGAGTAGAAGCTTAGTAATTTCAAAGGAGAAATTAAATCATCTTGTTCTAAGAATGTAAAAAAGTGGGGTTTGGTTTTGCCAAAATAAATCATCAATTGGATGTGCATACCCCTACAACCCATTTCAATTTCGGAGAAACTGTATTTGCAAGTGGAAAGTTCTTCCATCTTTTTTTTCTGACCAATGCTAAACAGATGTCGCTTTCCCAGGAAAAGGAAAGGAAACCAACATGCACAAAAAAGCAAATACATGGTTTCCATTTGTTCATTTGTGTGTACATTTTAGACCATTGGAGAGATTCCTTTGAACACTTACCATGCCTTTAATTCTTGACCAAATGTTGAGACAAGCACAAAGCAGCTTATGTGCTTTCCCCTATTTCACTCCTTCCATGAACCTGCATGCTAATCCACTGGTTAGCAATTCTGAGGTCTCTCGATGAACAATTAGTGCAGCAAACTGTGAGGTGTTTATTGTGATGTGCAAAACTTTGGCAAAAACATTCCCTAACCCATTTTAACTATGAAAGGAATTTGAGTTGTTGATCCCAAGCGCACACAGCACTAATCTGCTTCTAGTATAATACACCCTTTTCCTTTCTTTCTCACTTTGATTACTTCTGAAGTCTCATTTGTTATTGTTCATTATTTTTTATTGCTTTATTATTTGTTATTCATTTCTTAGTTTGCTTGTTATTTGTCTTTCTTCTTTGCTATTGCTTTATTTGTTTGCATTGTCTTTCTGCAAAATTTTGCCTTTTGCTATTATTTTTCTTCGTCAGTTGCAGTGAAATTTTATCTCTGCATATCATGTAGCTTGGTTTTATTTCATTATTTCCCATGTTTGTGTTACACAGCCACCACTCCTCAGCCTCACAAAGTCTTCTAAAGGCAACTCTAATCAATACAGCACCACGGAACTCCACAGATAATGCTTTATTAAATGTTACACTGAAGCTGAAATCTTACACAGTAGGTAGCATAAAATCATTACCAGCTTGAATATTTTTGAGGATCAAGATGATAATGATAAAAGCAATGTCCCAACAGGGGACTCACCACTTATTACTTAATCCAGAAGCCCCCTACAGGTGTGTTTTGGTGTCATTGAATGCCCACCCAAGGGTTGTATGAAAGCCTGAAGCTAAAACACATAAATGGTTCTGTAAAGGTCTTGTAAACAGCCTAAGCTCTCTGGGTTTTAGGGACTTTTTGTTATTAATAAGAAGTTAATGGGAAGTAAAAACATTGCGTGAGAAATGTGTGCATAAAAGCCTTACTTTCTTTGTGCTGTACTTTGTCCTGTAAAACTGCTCAGGAAATATCATCCCACGCTGTCTTTTCTTTTTAAAAAGTATATGTGAGCGATCTCTCACCTCTTTTTTATCTGTGGAATATTTAGATATGTACTATAAAAAGGATTTGTAAAACAAATACTGGTCCCCACACTCTGGATTTCTCCAGTCAGAGCAAATGCAAAGTTATTCATTTCATAATCTGGACTATATTTCAGATATGAAAGGCCAAAGTAAGTTAATATTTTCCTGAGCAAAGCTATCAAGCAGACAAACACTATAAAAATGTTATATGGTCTTTCCTTCTCATTGTATTAGTGTAGATCTTTGATCCTCAAATCCACAGTTTTAGAATCTTAAAGGACTGAGAAGATCTACCATTTCTTTAATAACATCGGGCATTTTCATGAACTGTGTAATGTCCTTTACCTGAATGGTCACGATTTCCAGGCTGATTTATGTCTCTCTTTTGAATTATTAATAACCTTTTTGAAGGTCTGTTGTCTACTACAAGTCTGCATCTCCCTCTAAATCTCTTAGAAAATCTGTTCAGGAGTTATCTATTGAAAGATTTGGTTGGGTTTTTTTGGTTTTTTTTCGCCTTTGGACTCTTGCATGAGCAGGTCAAGTCCAACGTTCTCCAGTCAGATCAATGGTATAGGAGCACGGACTTTGCGTGTTATATTTGCTGCTCAGAGAAGGGATCCCCACAGTGAATCTAATTTGTATAAAATAGCAGGGGTCCTCACTGTCTGTCACTTTTACCATGGACATACAAATGACAAAGCCCTCAAGTCAAGGCTATACTACACCTAAAGAAGCAGAGGTTGAATCCTAGCCCTAAGTGAATTCCCATATATCACAGTGGGACCAGGCTTTTAGCCACTGCTATACAGAAGGTATTACATACCAGGGAGTGAAATCGCTCACAAGATGTACTGTTGTACCAGGTGACTGTGTTGCACCACTCTGTAAACCATATTTAACATAAAGACCTTATTTCAGATACTTCGGATGCAGTGAATTAGTGTGTCTGATAAGATCAAATCTCTAAATTTGAGATATCTTTCCCCTCCAACACAAATGGGACACTTACAGTCTGCAGCAAGAAGCTTCATTAAGTTGGGTGTTTAATAGAAGCTTCCCTCTAGCTAAGTTTGCCTAAATGATGTAAAACTTGTCTTTATGAGACCCACAGGCAAACACACCAAATACACATTACAAAAGAATAGCACTTAATATATTTGACTGAGAGTGAAACCTAGAGAACTATATTGATGCCTAATGCAGTCTTACAGTGAGACCCCACCAGTTTCAGATTACACTTCTGTGACTGTTTCTCTATGTAGTTGCTTTTGTTTTTCATTCTCTTTAAGTTTAAATTCTGCAGTTCTTGCAAGTGGTCAAATATTACCCATTCACATTGGTGTAAAACCAATGTAAAAAGGATTCTGATACTTATATGCAGTGGATGCCTTAGAAAATTGAGAGGGGGAGTAGTAGATATACAAACCCTTCTCTTTCCTTCCACTAGCATGAGGTAAATTGCACAATAAATCAATTTTTATGGATGCTGTTGACTTACAACATTTGCTGCTTTTAAAAATTAATAGCTGAAATAATGAACATTCTCAAAAACTCTCTGAACAGCCAGCTTGATTAATTCCCTGAAATGAAAAGCAGTTGACAGGTGCAATATTCTCAGCTGAAATTTTCTGTAGCCTGATCAGACTACAATCTAAACTTATTTCAGTAACACAAGTTTGCTTGCTTTGGTTTTAATTTGTGGGAAAATAAACAAATTTAAGTCCCATATTGTGCTTTGCCTAGACATGCATACACATGCATCTGTAAAATATTCCCTCCTGCAAAATTAAATGAAGTTTAATTTTTGTGTAAGTATTATTTTCAAGGCATAATAGCACTGCACAGTGCAAGTGTCATCACTTCATATTAATATTGCATTATTGTCAAACTGATAAGAAATTCCTGGTCATAAGGAAATGTGCACTGCATTTTGAGCATTTTCTAGATAGTGGTCCACATCCCAAAGTGATGTAACCAGGAATACCTCCTCTGAATGAAATGTAGACACACAGCTTCACATCAGTATTTCCATTTACCCACCTTTCTGTGTCTCATTATACATGGTCCCTTAACGTATGAGCAGGAATTAAACATGAAAAAGTATTAACCATTTCTTTTTCTGACTTTTTTTCTAGAGCTGGAATTAAATAGTACTGTTGTCTACAATGGGAAATATTTGTGATTTATTTCAAGTTAGGATAAAAATAAGAAATTAATAAAGTTTTGGTTAAGCATTAGGGCATCTGTTTAGTTTTTTAAAGTGTACCTAAGATTAAAAATATCTGAAATTTAATGCCATTCTATGTTCTTCATTGCCCTGCTTTTTATTGCTGAGATATTGGTCTGAAATAATCAAGACAGATGCCTGAGTTCGTGATTAATGAGGCTGCCTGAGATACTCAGGTGATCCAGGTGACCGCATCCTGCATCACAAGAAGTGGATGGACATAAAAGCCTCACTTTCAATGAATAAAGGTCATCAGTTGCTCAGCCATATACATTCTCTGCTACCTACAGATCCTTTAACATCATCATTTGTGAAGGAACTTCTGCATGAAAAATAAGCGAAAGATGTTTTCAATCCAAATGTAATCAATTTGATGCTCGTTCTTATTTTTCATGAAATTAAGGTCTATGGTCTCTCTCTTTTCACCTATGGAAGCTTTTCCTCTATTGTTCAGAAGCCTTCTCTGCTAACTAACAATTTTGTTGTTACTGTGAGAGGAAACTGTGGAGGCAACTGTGTTGCATGTCCTGTTCAGGCATTCAAGTAAATAAAGCTATATATGAACATGTGAGTAAGACTGTTTGAAGGAAACCTTTGTGAAAATTTCAGTAGGCAGATGGGAATATCATCTATGCTGCTCTTGAAGTCTTCCAAGATAATAAATATTACTGTCCCTATAATCATGTTAGATAACTTCTCTATCAGCAGCTCTTGGAACTGTTAAGTGTCTGGGGGGTTTATAGATTAACAAGATGTCAAGGCTGGCCTTTCCTGTAGTCTTACAAAATAAAGAGAAACACTCAAAGGAACCTGCTTCAACTGAATTCATTACATTTCTCAAATATGCAGTGGAATTAAAGAGAGTTAGTTAATAAAACCATGCAATCTGGTTGTCAGATATGTCAAAAAGAAATTAATTTACAAAAAGTAAGCATTTCCACTGCAACATGCAGACCATTTTTAGAATAAGACTTCCAAACGCATACACAATCCATGAAAATAAGGTATCAGAGGACAGAGGAGCACACAGCAAGGCAAGATGGGCTTAGAAATATGACTCTGGAGAAAAATCCTGAATTTATGAGGAATAAAGAAGCATGAAAACAAAATTCTATATAACAATGTACAAAAAGTGAGAAATATGAAGGTTTGCTATTAGCTCAGCTCTAATCAAGGCATGCCTCCTTTTTCAACTAAAATTACATTGTGTCCCTGGAGGACCAGCACATCTTTCTGAAAGCAGAGGAACATCAAGGTCTTTAGCATCTGTCAATATATTCTTGCTAAGGGCTAAATTCTGGCTCTGTTTAGGCAAAGATGAAGACTGAGGGATTACAAAGTTCTCAGAGACATCCTGCTTACAAATAGCAAAAGTCTTCACAGAGTAAGGTGCTTCCAGTGCTTCTTGGCTTGATTGGAGAAAGGTATAGCTTATATCACCCATGGTAACTTGCTCTTAGATGTAAACTAATTACAGGAGCAGAGATTAAACCCTTAGCTGGTCTCATCCTCGTCTCAGGAACCTCTGCAGTTGTGATTGTTCTCTTCTTTTACATCTCCATTGTGCTTGAGTAACATAGCTGAAACTTAGCCTGATTCTATGTGTACATGTATAAAGGCTGTGTAACCACTTCATCTTAAGTACACAGAAGCTGTATTAATTATGTGCATTTACTACCCAGAATTAATTTGAGCATTTGCTTAGGTTATGAAACATTGATTTTCATGGTCTTGGGAAGGGGAAATTGAGATCTCAAAATCAGACCAAAAGGCAAAGCATTGAAAGTGGCATTGTATAACTAAAGTACATCAGCAGCAGTGCCAGGAAAACATGTCACTGAGCAGAATAATAGTGTATTACAAGTTAAATAACAATGCCAATAGGAAGATAGGAGGCCAGAGTCAAATAAAAGACACCTACTTGTTCACAATTCAATCTTAAACTTTTGTTCCCTGACTCAGAATAAGGCCACTTGCATCCATAAAATGCTAACTCCGGATTTATTGAAAACTCAAGATGGATGGGCACTTCACATTTTTATGATTAATTCTGGACAGATCTGACCACCAGGAATCTGCTCCAATAAGCTGCTTGGGCCATGAAGAAAGAGAATATACCCAGAAATACCCAGCTGTCACTTCACTGGAGTCATTTACTCCAGGGAACCAACTTAAGGCAAAGCAACATGAGGATGGAAGCAACATTAAGGAGGCTAAAAGACTGTCTGTTTCACATCTTAATTGCTTGAGCTATTAAACAAACACATCTGGTGTTGATGTCTCTTGAATACTGTACTTTTTATGCATCACATATGCCTCTGTGTTAACGGTTTTATGAGCTGCTCACTTTGGGCTTAGAGTTAGGCTGCTAGCTTTTTTTTTTTTTAATCTTCTAATGCAGAACTTATTTATCTATTTGGTGATTTCATTTTATTTGGTTTTACCCTCGGCCTTTTGGGTTTTGCATATTTCATTGTCTATCCATTCGCCTTCCGCCACGTCTCCTTCCCCCGTTTGTCAAGACAAATTAGCAAAATTGAATAAAGGAAAATTCCACTTCTGGCAGGCATGAATTTGTTAGAGTGAGTTAAAGAAGACAAGTTTGCAAAATTTCATTATCGAGCCAAGTAATTGTTAAAAGAGATGCTGCTTCTTATTTGTTCAATAATGCTTTTATACATTTCGAGCTTTATGAAGGATTGATTTGATAAAAATATCCTTGGAGGATTGTGACCTTGAGTTGCCTTTTGTGAAGGAATTTGTTGGGTTTAACCTAAAAAGATATCGAAATGGAGACTATGGAGGATTTGTATTTGAAAGTGCATAAATTTGTGCAGACTTGTAGAATAAGCATTATTCATAAATTTGTTTATAAGTGTTACAGGTTACAAAAGGCATTTCCACTTGGCTTCCTGAAAATTTCCTGTGTTCCTTAACGTTTAAAGTTGTAAAGTAAGTACAAAAATTACATGTACCATATAGGGGCTGAGACTGATAATTATTTAGAGGTCAAGGACATTGTAAAGGCACAATCCTATGTTGTTATCCGACAACATAAAAGTGCCAAACTGCAGAAGGTATTTTGGCTAATAGAGCTAAATTTTCCCAGTCACACTTTGTGTGAAATAACCCATAAGGAACTGCAGTTCCTTCAAGAATGGGCTAGCTGTTTATTCCCTATGAATGGGAAACATTTGCTGTTTTCCCATAAGAATATGGTGTATAATCCTGACTCTATCCAAATTGCATCTGTTCCATAGGCTAAAATGAGTAGAAAGTAGACTGTCTCTTCCTCTTCACACACACCAATGATGTTCTGTCAACAATATAGCCTACAATGTTTTCTCTGAAATGAAGAATGTTTACTTGTGTAAATGTGTCTATATATAAAATACATTAATATTTTGTTCCACTTCACAGTGATACAGATAAGATAGTTACTCAACATTCTTGAAAATCAATATTATATGTTTCTCCCCTCTAAATAAATTTCTTGTAAATATTTTAGTGGGTTTATTGAGTTATTTTTCCTTCTGCAAAGTAGCTATAAAAGCAACATACATAAGAAAGTTATTGTAGCTGTAAGGTTTTGTGGGGTTTTTTCCAAAGCATTATTTCTAATATGGTTAAACTATAGATTATTTATTATGGGATTGATCATTGCATTCAGTCTAGTAATCTAAATTTTGTGGTAGAGAGCTTTCAGAGTGGAATATTTTACCTCAACTACCATTTGAGTTTTCCTGCTCTTCACTATACACTGACAATGTTTGCAACATTCAAGGTTTGATTGTATTTGGATCAATAAAAAGTAGATTTTAGCCTTGTTTAAATGGAAAACAAAGTTCAGATGGTAATGAATATAATTTACACTGCTGGATTCCTTCTATCATATTCATTCATTCAGTGGCATTTGGTAAAATTTGCATCATTTGCAATGAGGGTTATGTCAGTGCTAATGAAAAGCAAAAGCAAATATTCAGTCCTTCATTAGTTTGAAAGCTAATATACAGCATAAAAATCTAAGTCTAAATTTCTAGAATTATTCTATAACAAGGTAATTTTTCAGTTATCCCTGTCCCCAAGGCTCCCAAGGAGAGTGCCCGAGTATGATTGTACTTCTTGCTTACAGAAAGGAGTTAGGAAAAAATAAGATAAAATAGTTATCATAACAAAAATGAATGGTTATTATACCACTACAGTTTTTGCCTGTACAAATGCAGCAGTCTACCAGAATCTGTAATGTCAGTTACCTGTGTAAACTCTTTTCAGCATCTGGAGATATGAAAATGCATGGTATTAGCAGCTACATTTTTTTTCTCCTATAAGCACCTGCTTTAATGAACTCAGTGTCTCTAATGCCCAGTTATGAGAATTATCTAAAAGTACAGTATTTTAATTTGGATACTCATTCCTGTGTTTTGGCATCATTTTCAGAGGACATCAGTTAAACAAGGGTTGCTGTAAACTGCATTTGTCTTCTCCAAATCAGTAGCATTCTTTATCATTTTCCTCCTAAAATCTACAGGACTGATGAAAAAAGTCCTCAATGTTTATAAAATTAATGTAGCCCAACCACTTATAAACTTCTCTCCAACAGATATTCTGAAGGCTAACAAAAAGATATCCAATTCTTACTTTGTACTAATTTTCTTTCGTTGAAAGAATGAAGAAAATACTGAATTGTTGAAGTGGAAGTAAAGAGATAAATGAGCAATAGGAATAATTCTGGCCATTATATCTTGCCTAATTAAAGGCCAATAGATACTACTCACCCAGTCAATTCCAGTGGCAGCAGGGCAGCATTTCTGAATGAAAAACTATTTAGTTCAGATTAGTTATCTACCATAGACAACAAAACTCATACAAAATATTGCTGATACACAGTATTTTGACATAATTAGAAATGTATTTGTGAGGAGTTCAAAATTTATGTAATATGATGTGATGTGGGTGAATTGTAACAGTAACAGAATTGAAATAAAAAGTAGTATATAAAAGCATATTCCAAGAATATCTTGTATCAGTTCACAGCAGTACACCCACGGATGAAATGCAGTCACAGAAAACTCAACAGCACTGACAAACTCGGGAAGCGACATAGTTCATCAACTTAGTCTGCCATTGGATCAAAACCATGTCTAGCCTGTTTTCAAGAATTACCTGCGAGAACAATTTCTACCTTCTTTGGTGAGGCCGCACCTCGAATCCTGTGTTCAGTTTTGGGCCCCTCACTACAAGAAGGACATTGAGGTGCTGGAGTGTGTCCAGAGAAGGGCGATGAAGCTGGTGAGGGGTCTGGAACACAAGTCTTATGAGGAGCGGCTGAGGGAACTGGGGTTGTTCAGTCTGGAGAAGAGGAGGCTGAGGGGAGACCTTATCGCTCTCTACAACTACCTGAAAGGGGGTTGCAGAGAGGTGGGTGTTGGTCTCTTCTCCCAAGTGACTAGCGACAGGACAAGAGGAAATGGCCTCAAGTTGCGCCAGGGGAGGTTCAGGCTGGATATTAGGAAAAAGTTCTTTCCTGAGAGAGTGGTGAAGCATTGGAACAGGCTGCCCAGGGAAGTGGTGGAGTCACCCTCACTGGAGGTGTTTAAGGAATGTGTGGACATGGCATTGCAGGACATGGTTTAATGGGCATGGTGGTGTTGGGTTGATGGTTGGACTTGATGATCTTACAGGTCTTTTCCAAGTTTAGTGATTCTGTGATTCTGCATAAAACCCAGTGCTTGGGAGATTATTTATATACAGCAACAGGCCACTGCTGGTTTTATCATCATTTTCAATATATTTGATGCCATCTTTCTCCTCTCTACAGAATACATGATCTTTTCTTTCAACTGTTTCTCAGAGAACACATTTTCTAAATCTGTGCTCATTTCTGATGTTTTTCTTCTTTTTAAGAGGTTCTGTTTTACTGACATTATTCTTTTAAAATGTAATGCCCAATATAGAGCAGAAAATAGAATAAGCTGAATAAGTATTAAGGGAAATGTGAAAATTATCTCCCACGTATTATACAGTACACTTTGGTAAATAAATACCTACATGAAGTTTACCTATTTTTACAACAAGGTCATAATATCAATTGCCTATGTACTCCATTACACTGTACATTTTATGCAGGGTAATTTTGTAATTTTGCAATAGACATATGACTCTCAACTGCACTACCTCAAACTGGTCTTCAGTTAATTTGTTTTGATATACTTTGGATGGTTCTCTTTTCATTAGGATCATATCCAATTTCATTTCCGTTATTAAAAGTCCCTACCTTATAAAAATCTTAATCCAACTGCAATTATTTGTGATCCGCAAGGAAATATATTCCCTACTTTGCTGACCTAGATGGTAAATAAAAATACTGGGTAGCATCACATTGGAGTAGCGTCCTACAAATAAGATTCTCCCCTACTTCAGTAACAAACCATTAACGTAACCATACCTTACTAATTTCTCCTGGACTACAGTTTCTTTCTTTCAGTGTTAGAATATTTTGACCATGTGAAAAATCTTGCTAATATACTACATATGTCTCCATCCTGTGTTTCACAGTTGCCCTCTTCAGGAATGAATGTGGTGGATTTGAGCATATTTGTTCTTAGCAAAATCAGGTCTGCCTTCTCTGGGCTTTCATAGAATGATTGTTTAAAAATACGTTATCATATATTTGTAGGTGCCAAAGTTAGGCTGGCTTGCCTATAGCTCCACTTTTTTCATTTCTGTCTTATTTTTCCATCCATTTTTTTATAAAATAGTACTGTATTTGCCCTTCTCCAGTCTTGTAGGACTCTGCTTGTCCTCCTAGAGTTCTTGAACATAATTATTGATGGTTCAAAGACAGTCGTGGTTTAGTTCATTTCATCGGATCCTGACAACCTGGCTACATCTAAGTTATTTAATATTCTTTAACCTGTCCTTTCTGTGTTCTGACCTATCCCTCTACCTTTTGTTAAAATTAATTGTGTTAAAAATTAACTGTTAAAAGGTAATATGCACCTCTTCTTTCATGCAAATACTGTATGAAGGAAAGCTAGACTTTGAAAAACAGGGGTTTTAGGCTAATTTAACTCAACAAAAAGGTCATACTGACGGCTGCAGCAAATGAAAACCAATCCCGATAAGGATACAGATAATGCAAGCTTCCTCACACTTCCCTATCCACCTATTAGTTCAATATACAGTGTGAGGATGAGGTTAAAAGGGTGATTCAGTCTTATGGACCTCTAAGATCTTTGATTTCTCCAGAACATTGCCAAAGTGCACTAGAAGATTTATTGCTTTTTGCAGCATGGACATTCTGTCCTGAAAAATTGGTTTAAAATCATCAGTTTATTTGATATTTGCTTCCCAAAGTAGCGACAAATATTAACTGCCACCAAGGGCTGTGTTTAAAATGATACTTTGGATATAAAAGACATTTTAGAACAATGAGCAATTTGACAGGAATATATTAATTTTGTCTATCATCTTCTTACAGAAAGCCCCCAAAATAAATGTAGTAATGTTGCTTCTCTGTCTCTCTTATTTCTGTTTATGATGTGGCCTCTGGTGCCTGGCTGTATGCTATAATGCGGCTGGGGAGAGCCAATATGATTCTCCCTTTTAGTATAGTCCTTTACATAGGTTATTACTTTGCTATTAGAGCAGGAGCATCACTGCTGTAATGAACCCAGCAGTACACTGCAACCTAACCCCAAACCTATGTCAGTAGATATATTCAGAGGTTTTTCTGTTAAGCCCTGCTGTTAAAGGTTAATCTTCACTGTTAGAGACTTACTTAACCACCATATAATAGATATTTGTCCTTGTAGTTTACTCTGAGGAGGAACTAATCAACTGCATCAGAAGTGCATGCCACTGGACAGTACAGAAAACAATCTGTTATTTTGGGGGTAAGAAAGCACCCAATGCACTCTTTGATCTGGTTCTTCTATGAGGGGGAGGGTCTGGTAAAGTTAATGGGATCTGTACTTTATCTTTGTAGGTCATCTTCAATTTATCACTACCAAATCAAATCTTTTGGGAGCACCATCATTAACCTCCACTAGGTTAGATACATCCATCAAGTCCTCAATCTGTTTATCATTATTATCAGGGAAGTCATCACTCTTCAGACCAGTGTGACTATTAATTTCCTACACGTTAGGACATAAAACCTATATTATCCATAAAACTCAGAATTGCTGCAACATCCACAGGTCTACATGGAGTATATAAATGAGTAGCTTGTGACTTTGCATTGTTTTGAAATATCATCTGTGGTAATATATTTAGTACGGCCAGATAAGGAATCTGCACTAGATAAATGCCAAACTTCATTTGAATAAAAATACTAGCTTCTCTTCTGTGTTCATAACTCTTCCCTTTAAAGAACCTTTTAATGAAATTTCATGCATTTGAAAGACATGATGAGTAACTTATTCACCAACCGTGTCATCTCTTCTCCACTCAGTGAGTGCCAGTATTTCCTTTTAATGTCAGTGAATGTTATGTGCATGCATTTATAATAGAATGTACTCCCACAGTACAGATTAAAGGATTTTAAGAAACTGCAGGTCTATATACTCATTTTCAGTAATTAATATTCCTTGAGATAGGAAAAAGAGCTTCAACAGCCTGGTTGTCAACAAATAGCAGCAACAGAATACACTCAGCCAAAAAAAAAAAAAGAAAAAAAAAGAAGAAAGACTATCATCCTTTGAGTAAATTGCTTAATCTAATTTCTTCTACATTTCAGCATTCACATTAATTTATTTTCAAACAATGAACTCTTAAAATGGCTGCTATTTAAAGGTCAAGAGTTGCCACATCATACAATCTGTTACAACACCATAATTTGCTAGCTTAAAGATTGCAGATATAATGGGGTGGCAGTTTAGTATTAGACGCAAACAATTACTATAAACTATAGATGAGCACAAAGCACTCAAAAATAAATAAAGTCTAGGATATTCATGAATGGAACCACATAGATCCAGTCATTTAATTAATTTATTTACCTGTAATAGTTTGAGCCTACCTCTGTGCTCCTGCCCCTGGGGATGCATTACAGTCTCTGCCCTATTCCCCAGTTTGGGGACAGCTTAAGAAAGCGTCATTCCCAGGAAAGGAAGGAGAAGGGTTCCTCCCATACAATATATCTTGGAAGGCACAAAGGGCACAAGCTGCTGAGACATACATCAAGAAAGCAGGGACCAGGAACATAAGAAGGTGTCCCTGGCAGGCACAGAGAAGGGCCAAAAAGGTCTGAGGTGGACAGCACCACAGTTTTGGGGGGAGGGGAACAATAAATTGGGGTGCTGCTGCTCACGTGGCCAGTAAGTATGCCTTCTGTGGAGAGGATGTTCTGATCAAACTGTGCACCTACCTAGACTACTATTGTCTTCATGACAGTGGCCAGTGTCAAGTGCGTAAGGAGAAAGAGATACAAACTTTTTGTAGTGGAAAAGTTAATGTGTTCACAACTCTTTCTATTACACTATATTTATGGTGGGAGAGGGAAGCGGTTATGTAGAAATGGAAACTGGAAAAAAGGACTCACCATATTCATTCAGGGACTTATTCAGGGTTTCAATCAGTTAGCTCCAAGTGGATTCGAGAGAAGACAAGCGCCCAACCTGGCTGAGATACCGTATTTTCCTAACTCATTCACACACTCAATTGACAAGACATAGCCAGGTGTACTTCAGCAGAGGTATTAAGGACTGAATGAAAAGTGAGTACACTCCCTCAGATCAGCACTAAGTGCTAAGAGAAGCCAGCTTCAGTGGACTTTAAGACCCTGGGGACTTCTTTTTCCCAGACTGGTAGCTGCTCTGCCCCATTTCCAGGTCCAGCCAGTGGCAGGGCTGAATCCATATTCCAAACATGCAAATAGACATGCATAGAATACAAATGCAGCCAACCTCACAATAATACAAAGTAGGAGAGCACCCCCGTTAACACAAGCAGCACTTACACAATGGAGAACACCACAGACAACCTAATCTTGCTCCTCTTTTCCACACAATGAAGATTAAAGCTCAGGAGGGAAACAAGCTTGATTCACAAGCTTGTTGTGATTTCTGGATGATCTATAAAGATTAGCATGGGCTTGACATCCACCCAGAATCTATTTCTGACTCCTAAGATCTCACACCTTATTTACAGAAGCTGGTCTTCTATTCTCAGGCAAGTCCAGCTTGTTAAAGTTCACTAGCAAATATGTCCACACACTCACACAGCCAGTCTCCTCTATCCCCTCTCCTTTCCATTTTCCCACACTTCTTCCTCCTTGATCCACTCCAACTACACCCCCCTCCCCCTTTCCCCAGCATTTGGCCCTTTGCCTGAACACTCTATAACAAGTTTTGCACACACTCACAGCCCCCTTCTAACATCCCATAACAAATTTCACAGAATCCTTCAAGCCCTCAAATATCACATAAATTTGCTTTTTCCAGTGAAATTCAGCAAAATCTTGCTTCCCCTTTTCTCATCAGTTACAAAGTTCTAGCTGAATATCATCAGGTTGTATCGGAGTTGTTCTTTCAATGGCGTATCAGTCCATGATCTAAACCGCTCTGTTATTGTTTCTACTGTCTGTCGTTGTTTAGGTTTGCATTTCTGAGTGTTTAATTTACTTCTTTTGCTGTCTCTTCTCATTGTCTCTTAAGATGAATAGTCATTAATCAGATGTTCGTAACAGACCGATATTCTTGAATTCTACTTACCCTCACAAAAAGGTATTCAATCTGTCAACAGGCCAGGACATGGCATGTAACTTTAGTCTGCAGAAGGTTGCAGTAACACCTGCCTAGCAAGGTGGCTGTGGTTCTAGTTCATTAGAGCAATCCTTAGAGTAGGACTTTCATTTATTTCCATGCAAGAGACTTCATACCTAGGCAGACTGAATATGATTCTAGGCTAAGACTGGAAAAGGATATTTCTTGTGTTCTGGTAAGGTTTGCACACTAAATGATTTACAGGTGAGGACACAGCTGTCCATACAGCCCACTGTATAGCTGTTATGAGTACACCATAACTCTCCACAATTGAGATGTTGGTACACAGTACAGCTGTAGCCGGTTTTGTAGAAAGTATTAATGAGATGTCTGATGCTACAGTTACTACTTCAGTAGATCCATAAGGGTGAATAGATAACCAAGCAAAGATAGAGGAAAAGTCTGTGGGAAAGACTTTTCTGTGTTCGATTCTGTGAGATTCCCAACATTACCTCCCTAACAAAATTACTCTCCAGAACAGTGGATTTTAGCCCAATGCACCTACATGACTACTCACATTTCTATATCCGTGTTTCAGCAGAAAATGTAAAATGACACAAAGACTAATAGTTCACAGATCATTTCTTTGTTTCCTTTACCTTATGCAACTATGAAGCACCTAATCAACTTTTAACTTTCTGCTTCTTTTCTCAGCCCCTGTCCTAGTAGTCACCTTATTGGCAATGGTACTTACTCTACAGGCTACCATGGCCTGTACTATTTCATATATCTCTTTCTCTCTCCCTTTGCTTTCTCTCACTTCTATTTATTTCTTCTTCTTTTCTCTTTGGAAAAGTTGATTTGCCTAAGATGACCCATTTTGATTTTATAAATTAAAACCACATGAAAAATAAGGGAAAATATATTTTATTTAAAAACATTTTAAAAGAAAAAATTCCCTTCCAAATCACATGTTTATCTTTTGTGTCATTTTCCATTGCCCTAAAATGCACAGTTCAATAATCATAAGCTTCAGTTGAAATATTTTTGGTTTCTTAAAAAAGAATCCATAATTATTTACTTGAAATTTACTTTAATTTGAAATGCAGTTTTAACTAAAATAATTTTTTCTCTCAGATTTTTTTGGAATTTTTTTCTGCAAACTGTCTGTCTCCATATACAAAAAGAAACGTAACATTTTCACTATTATTTTTTATGTAGGAATTCTTTTAAAAAACCCAGAGGCTTTAAGAAATTTGGATAACTCAGTTCTGAAGGTAGAGTTTTATGCCATTTCCTAATAGGAAATTCCTGAAAAACACAAACAAAGTGTAGTGTGTCTGTGACTAGCTACTATTTTCCAAGAAAACAGTTCCTAGACAAGTTTTAAAAAATTTTAAACGTTTACAACATTAGATAAGTCAATATTTTTTTCATGGTAAAATGACTGAATTGAGGGGGTTTGATCACTGAAATCAAAACATCAAGCCAGATAATTAAGGCTACAGTACTGAATAAAATCCCTTTCCATTTTTTCTGGTTTGCCATAATATATTTTACCTTAAGAGTTACACATGAGGACAAATAATTTACCATAAATTACTTGTTGTCACTTACATTTCTATTCATGGATTAAGTCATAAACTTCTGTTTATATCATATCAAGTTGCTTTAATTTTACATGTATCATATTTCTTACATTGATGTAAAATGTAAGTAGCACTTAATCACAGAATTACTACAGTTGAAAAGACCTGTAAGATCATCAAGTCCAACCATCAACCAACACCACCATGCACACTAAACCACGTCCCACAATGCCATGTCCACACGTTCCTTGAACACCTCCAGTGATGGTGACTCCACCACCTCCCTAGGCAGCCTGTTCCATCAAACAGAGTATCCCTACATCTTTCCATTTTAAGAAAAAAATCTTTAAGAATGTTAAAAAAACCTGAGGAATGTTTGCAACTACAATATTGAAGAAACTATTTTCTAATAGTCAGAAAACATTGAAACAACCTTCAGCTTCAGTAAGAAACAACTGTCTTGTTAAGGATGTACCTTAATTTGCTATTCAAGACTGGTGAAACGTGTCTTATAATTCCAAATTTTTTTTCTAGAGGATGAAGAAAAGTAACAACTAATAACTGTTTTCCAGGACACAAAATAGGCAAATTAACTACATACTAGCTGCAAATATTTTTGTTACATTTAGGCAAAGAAATGCCACCTGAAGTCCTCACTACCAAATAATAGATTATCAAAACTCAGCTTAATATTGGGGGGCACCTCTTTTTCAGACTTTCCCAGATCAGTTTCGTGGTACATTGGAAATGATCAAGAAAGAATGTTCTACTATTTCAGTGGTGTAGTAATGAAAAACAATCAGATATCTTTACATTTCCACATTTTGAGGCGTCATTGGACACAGATATAAATATGTCCCTTTCAGTCAGGTTTATAAGGGAGCCTTCAGTTCTACCAACTTAGTAACCATCAGCAATTGCCACCTTACTCTTCTTTCTGGCATCTGCTCTCTTTGCCTGGCCTTATCTCATTTTCCTCTGTACAGCAGGCAAAGAAGTGCAGGAGGGAAATATGGGCTTCCACAGGGGAAGGGACTTTCTTCTAATGCAAGAACAGAAATAGATGATTGCCTGGGGATGAGGTAAAGAGGGTGTACGAAGAAAGGAATATTTCACATATTATTAACACCTCTCGCCCTCTCCTGGAACAAGGTGGTCCCCTCTCAGTCCTGTTTTTCCTTAGTCTAGAAGAAGCTGTTCTGCCACTGAGGCAAAATTAAATTTTCTCTTCCTCACTACATGGCAAAGAAAGCTTGAGACAGCTCTGCCCCCTTTGTCAGACACCTATAGAGCCTCTATTAACTTACATTATGAGTAAAAGAGTTTCAGAAAGTTTGTTCTTGGAATTACTGTTTGTGATGAACTCTTCCTGCATGATGAGATAGTCGACCATGAAGTCCATCATAGAGTATCAATGCTTTTTCTGCAATAACTGTAGAATGGCTTATGGCAATTATTGCTGATTTCTGGTCCATAAAAAAAAATCTTTATTCATGAGCTTAACCTAATAATTATAAGTGTCTACAATGATCTACTCTCTTCATATTCTGGAAAACACTCAGCATGCTCTTCTTTTAAGGTGGTGTATCTTGACTTACTAATGAGATGTTACCACCCTAATCACTATCACAGTCACAGTCTAGTCAAAGACATTATTTCACCAAATAAAGGTACATAAATAACATTTTTACTCAGGTCTAGGTCATGATCAGTATGCCTGCTTATGACCTAATGGCCTAATTCTGTAGTCTGAGGGTAAATGTACATTCTGTAGACTGCTTTTGTTCATTACAAATATATAACATAAAATAATCCCAAGACACTGAAAGACTAAGTATATAAGACTGACTGCAGTTCTTTATGGTAGACTGGAGATAAATGTAGAACTTATATTTTAGCTCTTCCATAGTGTCTCACTCTTTTTCCTCCCATTCTTGTACTACAGGTCAAGTCTGGATTCAAGATCATAAATACAATGAGTTTTTATTAGTAAATAAAGGGATGAAAAAAAACTAGAGAAAAGCATTTGTGAAGGAAAAGAAGAATCTCTATCCAGATTAGACTGTAAGCATTATCTCAATCAAAGTATTTTATTTTAGCCCAAACTTAAATCTAAGAAGCCAATCTCACTTCCAGTTACATTCAGAATGCTGAAAGTGAGCTGTTCTAGCGGCAGACTGTAGCAAAACATAGCTCATTGCTGGAAAAGCCTGTTCTTAAGAGTCAGCCAGTGCTTGAACTCTTTGTGTAAAAGGCACTGAAACTATACTCAAATTACTGTGATAAAAAGACATGGCGAAATATTTCAATACAAAGAAAATAATATCCTGCCTTTATTTCATATAATCCTTAGTAGGCTCCACTCAAATTAAAATGTGGTGAAATGAGCATGAAGCCATAAGAATTTGAGTTATTGCCTTGGAAAGAGTGTTGTATATCTATTAAGACTAACTGGTTTAAATAATCCAATTGACAAGGTAAGGTTAAAGAACTGGTATTTTTCTCAAAGACTTTCTTAAAAGTGGGCAGGTTGGAAGGTCAGCACTTAGATGTTATAGTAATGGATACCATAGAAAAACTAAAACCAGAAAAGTTTCTGAAATGATAAGAGATGGATTGACCTGGAATGCAGGGGGAGATGGGTGAAAGGGAACAGAAAGCCAGAAGAGACCCAAACCTGTTCTTATCACACTAGTGTTGATGGAAAAACCACATGCAGTTAGTGTTTTCAATTTCCTTAGTATGCAATGTTATGCTGTATTAAGTGACACAGGATTTCTTTACTGTTAAATAAAGATTTATTCTTTAGAATTTGGGCTGTGGTCCTAAGAACTTGGAAAATTCAACTCACGGGACATTGCACTCGTGTAAGTTTCCAATGATATAAATGTAATTTTCTAGTTGTAGCCAGCATTTTTTATGACATTTTGTATTGAAACAGTTTGTCATTACCTTTCCCTCTCCCAATATACACACCTTTGCCGTTTGTAAAAAGTGAAAGTGGAGGGAGTCCCTAATTTTTAAATTTCAACATGTAGGTACAAAATTGCTATACTAAACCTGGAAACATGAAAACAACAAAACCAAAAAGCCTTATCAATCTTATTATTGACATTGTTTGCCATACAAGAAACAGATTCTCTGTTGCATTGAGTTTTCCAGGTAAAGTTAATCAGAAATAATTGTATTCTATTTACAGAGCTGTGTTTTCCTGAATGCCAGCCTAGTTCCAGCATCATGATAGATATTTTTAGACATATAGATTTGGTTATATATTCCAAGGCCTCTAAGTCCTCCAGTCAAGCCCCTATTCATCAGAACCCAAACCTGTGCTTTATGTGAGACTGTCCACTGTTGGAGAACGCCCCCCAGCTAAGCAAGTCCAGCTGCTTTTCATACCTTTTGCATCACTCATGAAAAACAAAGATATCAGAACATTTGGAAATCTGATTTTGCATGTCAAATTTTCATCCAGTTGCTGCTACCAGTCTTGACTTCCCTGTTAATTTGTGCCAGTGAATTCCACTAGTTACACATTATGAAACTGTATGTTTGGTTTTATCACTTCTCTTGTTGCTCTTCTTTCTATAATTGGGAATAGATTCACTTCCTCGGGTTGTTTTCTGATAAAACAAACCACTGTGATATCCCTCCCCTCTTCTTTTCTTGTTTACTTTTCTGTTGTGACTTTTGGTCTTTTACTTCAGGTCTTAGTTTGGCAATTGTTTCACAGGATGTAGCTGGAGGGTGGCATGTAGTGTACATGTCCTGTCAACACCTATAAATTTGTTGTCATGGTGTGTAGGGAAAATAAAAGACATTTAAAGAGTTACCTCCATCCCGTCAGTACTACTCTTTCTGAGCTGAGCAACAAGAAGCGAGCTTTTAGGTCAGCTAACACAGCTAAATCTCCTTCTTGCACTGAAATACAAACATATAATCCATTTGATTATTGGGAATCAGTACCAAAGACAATCAGGTATTAATAAGTCTCAATCACAACTGATCCAGAGTGGATTCAGACCTATAAGTCACAGTCAAAAATCTCTTCACCATAACATTGCCTTTTACTGAAGTTTTCAAGCCTCCCAGAATGTGTTCACCATCTCATTTAAAAGAAAAAAAAAAATCAACATTTTTGTAGCACATAAAGTTTTTCAATAAAAACCTGATATAAAAATATCATGCAGCAAATTCTGCAGTCCTTAAGTAGTCCTGTTGATGAGGTCCAACATGAGATTTACACATGAGTGCATACCCATAATCAAAAGCCAGGCTTGCCTGGGAAGGCGGGGAGGATGACATTTTGATTGTATGAGGGCTCTAATTTTTCATAAACTTGACAGATAGGAGAAGGGAGATATGAGAAATGCAACTTAGGCTGATATGTCAACATCTGGAATACAGAGAGAGTCAGCAGCCTTTGGATGAGATTTCCACCTCAAATAAAAGTAAGAGGGCTGAATAAATCAAATACATACTGTTTAGAACTAGCAGGGGCACTGTAATCTTTTCTTTCCATAGCTTACTTGTCCTTTATGGACATGAGTTAAACAACCTAAGGCGATATGAAAAAGCTGTGTGAGATAACCCCACAAAAATCCCCTAACCTTTTCAGATTTAGTAAAGTAGTTTTGGATAAGGGCTCTCCAGCTAGCTATATACAAACAAGCAGCAAATATTGCCTCCAGCACTACATAATTGCTCTGACTAGCTGTACACTTACTCATTCCTCACAACTCCAGGGCCTTCTTTTATATGTGAAATTTAATACAACAAGCATTAGTGCTGTTCAGCACTTCAGAAGTTGAGGAGCAAACTTTTCTAATAAAGGAATTACGCTTCCAAACCGAGGGCAAGAGTCTATGGTAGGAATAAAAAAGAATAAAAGTTTACTGATGCCATGGAGAATGTGAACTGATCTGGTTATGCTTGAGCATGGAAGCCAGAAATCAGGGTTCAGGGTTTTTATATGAATCTCAAACACCCTCTGATCCCAGATTACAGCTGAACATAGCTGAGTTAAAATACTTCATAAGAACAGCAATCTCAAAATAATTTCACCATATCCTTTTTCCTTAAAACGCTTGCATGGAGGACTGCTCTTTCAGTTATTTCCTTAAAAAAATAATCACATCCTCCGTAACTTTTTAGATTCAGTATTAGCTACATCCCACAGTAATTACAAAGGCAAGAACTGGTGCAGGTTCTCTTTTCTTAGACGACTGTCTACGTCATAGTCCCAAATAAGATGTTGAGGTCTCTAAGTAGCAGAGACCAGCGTACAGCCTGGAATCTACCTATGTGGACTTACCATCTTGTATCTGAAGCAGTATAGCTGCCTCTTGGCAAGGCTTACTCCCTCAAGCACAACACCGCTGTCATTTTTAGCTTCTCTGTGTTGCACTTCTGAATATTTCTGCTAGTATAAATGAAAACAGTTCATATCTGTTTGCAGCTGAAATTCATATCTAAATGTAAATGTGTCCTTAACCTAGCTGGGATCCATAAAGATTAAATGCAGAAGGAACTGTTTAGTCAGCTAGTCTGGTAAACCCTTGTATTTCATCCAGTTACCCTTTGCATATCTGAGGGATAGTAGCTAACCCATACTGTCAGGAAACACAGTGCAACTAAACTGATTATATGCATATGTGCCTGCGCTTATATATAATACGTGGAATCAGATAGGCACAGAAGAACTAGATAGTGGTTTTGCAAATCCTTTTTTTTTCTGAACTCTGATATGGGTTCACCTAAAATTGTCATATGAAAATTTCATGACAATTTTCATTTCTCACACACTGAAAATGTGGTAGATCATACTTTCTCATGGTGACAATCACCATCAAAAAAGCTGGGACTCTTTGGTCTGATCAGCAAAAAAATTACCCAGCCTCCGAAGGAAGGAGAATATAGTAGGGCACCCTAATGTTCCTATTGTTCTTAGACATGTTCTTTGTTGAATTTCTTTCCTGCTAAGGAAGAGAGCCACAATTTAAACTAATCTGAGCATTTGATTTAGCAGTAGGGTTAATGGCTTTTTGTATTAGTGGTATTTTAACAGTAGCATCCTATATCTTATCACGAAGATCATTTTGTGATTTCTTTTTAGATTCATATAATTCCAGAATTATTCTTTTCACTTAGCAGAAAAGCTCCAGGTATGTTTTCGTCTAACTGCTAATAAAACTTTAAAAATCTGAAAGGAGAAATATAGATTGCGTTCTTCTAATTTACACATCAGGAATCAATGAAATAAAGGCTAGGTGCTTCTTGTGTTGACCAAGAAAAAACAGATTTTTTTTTTTTGTATGTATGCGTGAGATTAGTGATCTGGGGGTAAGTTTAACTGAAATATTTCACATCATCAGACAATAACGTGCACTTTTGCCTTTAGGGATCTTGGGAAAAAAGTTAAATCAACTGAATTATTTTGCTGTGCAAAAAAAAATTTTCATCAAAAATTTAATAATGCAGTACCTAAGCATTGCAGTCCTATTGGCATGGTACATTATGATGGCTCCAGAGGCTCATGCATTGGTTACAGCTTATCACATCAGAATTGTTCATGCTAGGAAACACCTATGGAGGCTTCAACATGAAAGCAAAATAGCTATGAGGGGCTCAGGGGATTGTTAATGGGCTATAATACTTCTGTCATCCATACTGTGATTATAAACCAGACCAAGGTGATAACCATGGAAAGGTGTTGCCACCTACTGACTGCTCAACAGGGTGCATGAAAAGTTCGGTCTTCCCAGAGCAGTTCCATCTGTGTGGCCATCTCTGTAGCAGCCAGGAACCAGGGCATCCACTGCCACCTTCAGCCATGTCAGTAAGGCCAAGATCTGCATGGCAGACTGTGGTTACCCCAGAACGGGCATCTGCAACTGTAGGCTGTTAGAATGTCCATACTATGGCTGCTTGGGCTGACCACTCCACTGTCACCCCAGAGACAGACCAAAATTTCCCCATCTATCTTTCTAAGTGTTGATCAGCACTCATGTCAGGAAGGAATGAAGGAAAGAAGGGAGAAGTAAACTATAATCAGTAAAATGGAAACAAAGACATCACATTTGAGGTTTGTCAAGAACAGTAAATCAAGAAGTGCCAAGATACAGTTCCAGGCACCATGACTTAGTTATCTATATATTCAAATTGCTGGCACACTTTTGGCTAGTAGCAAGGAGCTTTCTCTCACTAGGCACTGTTCAGGAGTTAGTATGATCCAGAGCCCACAGCAGTTTGGATATGAACACCTGATTTTAGGTTCTGAGGGAGTATTTATTGGTATTGACACGTTCAAACTGTTCCTTTTTGTGTAAGGGCAAGAATATGCCATGGTACTCTCTAACATTGTAGGACAGCAATACTCTTTGAATCCTTGATATTAGCAGTAACATAATCAATACCTGCAGCAAATTAATGTAAACTTCTGTATATTCTGTTACGTCCATCATGCATAATGTTATACAGACTAAAGGTTTCAAATGTGTTTAAGTGATAAAAAGAATTCTGAAGGTGTTTGGGTAGTCTTCTGGATAAGAAGTATGTCTTGCAAAAGTTTTAAAAATACCAATGCAAGCCAAACTTTGTTAAAAAAAAAGTCCCAGAAAGACTTGCTCACATTTCATGTGATGTTTTTCACTTTTTCTAAATGTTTATTTTATACACATGCTCATATAAAATAAATTTCAAAGGTATATTTATTATGAAACTAAAAGGTTAATTTTTGATGAATTTCCACAGAGGGAAGAAAGATATGTAGGACCTAATTATTAAATAATCTTCCAGGGGGTAGAAGGGATGAATATAGAGAGTTAAAAAAGAGGAGGGGAAAAAAAATCAGAGAATAAATATGTATTTATGGATACCTCACAGGGTTGTAAAGTGAGCAAAAAAAATAAAGCTATAATCTTAAATTACATGATTCACTGCACATCACTGCCCTGTCTCTAACAAATAGTACCTAAGCGTTCATGGAGTATAACTTCAGTTGCTACAGTTCTCTGAGAGGTTTTTGTCTGGTACTCTTTTTAAAATAACTCTAACAGAAAAGGAAATGAATTGAGAAGAAAAGAGTTCATTTGTGCTGACACTAACTATCAAAAACATTCAGCTCTGAATATCCAAACTGAATTGAACTTGAATATTATTTGTCTATGTACTGGGCTAGCTAAATAGTATGAACATGGTGAAATTACCAGGCATGCACCTTTGCTTACTTCAGGAATTGGAGCTTAATCAGTGTGACTAATTAAGACTTCAGTGCTTTGCATACAGTGTATAATGGAATTTTCCTTCCAACTGCAATTTGAAAATAAACATTATCTCCATGATAGTGATCTCTTCTTTAGTTTGAAAAGAAGCGTAGGAACACTGGCTTGTGATGTAAGACCTTGTAGTCTGCAGAGAAATAGATGTTATCAGAGACAAATTTACCTTAAGATGGGATGACCATCAATGCATAGTGAACTGTCTTCTGGAGGTGTCTATCTGTCCCCATTCCATCACAGAAGCAGAGACACCTGGGGCTATATTAATTTACCTGGTGTAGGCATCTAGACCCCATATCAATTGCTCACTCACATCTGGTACCTAGTGCAACTGCACTACAAGTGTCCTATTTGCTCTGACTGCTCCTCAGGAAGGACGCACATGTGCCACAGGTCCTATATTGTATGTGACAACCCTGCAAGGACATCCTAGCTATCCAAAGACATTTTCAGATGACACTAGGGGTCTGTGTGTACTCAAAGACCTACTCAATTCAGCTGATCAAATGGCTGTTTACTTTAGGACGAACTGAATAGCTCTCTGGATCTACTGACTGAGTTGATTATCGACTTGCTTCACTACCCTAACATAGACTTTAATCTCCTCAAGCCAAGAAAGCATCTGAACTTAGTACTCTTTCTTCCTTTGCATTCATTCCAACCTCTTAGATAAAGCAACCACCATCCCTTTCACCTCCTCAGGATAGTTTACATGAAAACATTAAGATCTTCTGAGTGCTTTGGAAGAGCAGCTGTATGTGGCCATGCTCTTGGAAGGACTCCAGCTCCCTGGCACTGGTTGAGCTGAGGGACATCTCAGGCTATCATAATCAGGGTATCAGGGGTTGTAGCCAGAAATATCTCCATGCTCAATGTTTCACGTGGGCCAGCTCCCCAGGTCAGTATGCAGATCTTTGAGCTACTGTTCTAAAACACCTAATCCTTCTCTTAAACTGTACTGCAAGCCTAAGACCCTAGCTCTGGGCTTTGGATTCCTTTCTGAGACACTGGGACCGTGAATACCTTGTAGGCACCTTACTTCCAGATTAGAATAGAAGAAAGGGCTTCTTGATTTATTTATTTTTAACTGCAGAGGAGTGTAGAAAATAAGCATTAACTCTTCATGACTGTCGTGGTTTAAGCCCAGCTGGCAACTAAGCACCACACAGCCGCTCACTCACTCCCCCCAGGTGGGGTGGGGGAGAGAACCAGAAGAGTAAAAGTGAGAAAACTCGTGGGCTGAGATAAAAACAGTTTAATAGGTAGAGCAAAAGAACACCGCGCGGAGAAGCAAAGCGAAAGAAGGAATTAATTCACCACTTCCCGTCGGCAGGCAGGTGTTCAGCTATCTGCAGGGAAGCAGGGCTCTATCACGCGTAGCGGTTGCTCAGGAAGACAAACACCATTACTCCGAATGTCCCCCCCTTCCTTCTTCCTCCCCCGGCTTTATATACTGAGCATGATGTCATATGGTATGGAATATCCCTTTGGTCAGTTGGGGTCAGCTGTCCCGGCTGTGTCCCCTCCCAACTTCCCGTGCACCCCCAGCCCACTCGCTGGTGGGGTGGGGTGAGGAGCAGAAAAGGCCTTGGTGCTGTGTGAGCCCTGCTCAGCAGTAACTAAAACATTCCTGCTTTATCAACATTGTTTCCAGCCCAAATCCAAAACACAGCCCCATACAATCCAAAACACAGCCCCATACTAGCTGCTATGAAGAAAGTTAACCCCATCCCAGCCAAAACCAGCACAATGCCAAAATTCTACAACTACAATTGCAATATTAGACGTATTTTTTTCACAATAATTTACAATCACTGAAATAAAGGATCAATTTCTGCAAAAAAAGTTAGGCAACCCTTGATCTGTAAGTAGCAAATATTCCTAAATGCATCACTGATTGTGACTTCAGTTGGGACAGTATCCTTTGCCTGCTTTCACCAATGTGAAACATTTTTTAACCTCAAGTACTAAGTAGACTTTTAAGAAATCATGTGGGTCTAATACTTTCTTGAAAAGGGATGTAGTAATGCACTGGATCGTCTGAAATATTTAAAACTTAGCTAGGTAAATAACATGAAATTATCAAGCATGATTTAATTTTCCCTTGTTTTCTTCACAGATATTTTTACATTTTCAAGTACAGAAACTTCATAGAACCAGTTTGTTTAATAAAGACGGTGCTGGAAATTATCTAAATCCTGGCAAAATCCGAAGAAGTCAGGTGTCCAGAACAAGACAGATTCAGCAATGGATGGCAAGAAATGAATTTTATTTGTCTTCTTTTGCTGCTGAAGTGGCTGCAAATGGATTGCTTGCCTCATTATGCACAGAAAACAGTTCTGTTTTTTAATTAGCAATATATTTCCCCATTACTCCTTCATTCAGTGAATAACTGGAAAAGTGAACAAAAGTTACTAGAACCAGCATATTAATGAAGTATCCAGTGATTTCACATAGTTGTTGTTATTATTATTATTATTATTATTATTATTATTATTATTATTCATTACTCTTTTTTTAAAGTAGCTCAGGCGTCAAGCTTTGCTACTTTTTTATAATTTTTTGTTAGGCAGGATGATCTGGCAGATATGTGTACTCTCACTGGTATATACTCGTGTATCTATTCTGATATATATGTTGTGGCTCTATAAGAATCACGCCTCTCCTGACATGATTAGCTGCCTTTGCAAAATAGTCTCTGCATTTATGTCTGTAATGTTACATAAAATATAACAGTTCGTCCAGCTGGCATGGCGCAGCTCACGTCCATACAGATAAATGCTTCCAACTTCCCAAGAGAAGCTGGCCACGTACAGCTTTCTTACTGAGAACAACCCTGTCCCATGGTTAATCCAGTAGCCAGTAGCTTAACAGTATGGATATTTTAGTCCCAGGACCCAGGTACCAGACCCTGGTACTGTTTAATTTACTGGGACAGCCATATCCAGAGGACCAGTGGTAACTGGAATAGAGGTGCCTTGCTGCATCAGACTGTGGTCCATGAGCCCAGTATTACTTCTCCACCAGTGACAGCAGGAGACATTATTGTAGGAGAGCTCAAAGCCTTGGCCACTTACTTTCTATAGCCTAAATCCCTCATATTCTCTAATATCCACAATTGGTTTATTAGCTTTTATTACCATTTCTGAACAGCTTCTAGGCTGTTTGTAAGCATCTTCCTTTTCAGAACACTGCTTTCCATCACGTTTTGCTTTGTTTTTATCAATTGCCTTATTTTTATGGAGCTCCCTGCCTTGAATATTCAAGAATCATGTCAATATTTGTGTGCTAGATTTATTTGGCCCACTCTCTCCTATGACAATGTTGAACCAAATTGCTTTGCGATAACTACTACAGAGCAGCTCTCCCATTTATTCTTCTCAAATATGGTCCTGTGCCTCAAGATATAGAACAGCACCTTTTCTTGTGGACTCTGAATCAGGATGTTTCAGGAAGCATTAATTTTTTGCATTTAGTAACTTAATCTCTGCATCTTGTCCTGATGAGGCATTGATCCAGTCAATATGCAGGTAGTTTAAATCGCTATCACCACCTATGCTAGAGCTGCAGCTTCTCTAATCTTATTTAACATGTCCTGATCACTATCACCCCACAGTACAACAGCAGCACCACATTTTTATTGTTGGAGTATGGGATTTCCATCTGTAAGTATTTTTCTATTTTCCCACAATATTTTATGCTGTAACACTTTATATTATCCTTCACGTACTGTGCCTGTACATCTCAATCTGTCATCCCTGAAAAGCTAGCACCAGCATCTTCTACAAAGCTCCACAAGGTCCCTGAGATACGTAAATTAGTATTGTCATTTGATGCCAAGCACTCATTTCCCCATCTTATTCTTAGGATTCCAGATTGCTGTAGAAGTACTTGAAAGTTTTGCCCTTGCACTGTCACTCAGTACCACATGTGCCAGTCAACCACCACTGTAGGAGCTCTCATTTACCTTCCCTATTTATTATGATTGTGCTGTTTATTTCCCTCTTGGCCCTTTCAGGGATACGCTGAACATTAATTATGTGCCCCTTATCCCTGTTTTACTGAAATAAAAACAAATAAATGAACTTAACCTTGAACTGTGCACTTCTACACAGATTTTTCTATACTGGATTTATGGAATTTGTACCTAGGCAGTACATTGGAATGAAAGTCTTAAATCATCCTGATAAAACCAATTTATTAATCAAACCAATGTACACCTCAGAGATATTTAGAAAGAAATCTTTCAGGTTTCAATTTGTGAAGCAATCATCTTTTCTATTAGAGATTTCAGGTGGAGAGTAATGTTTATTCCTGATGCTTTCCAAGAAAGTGCATGTTATTTTATTTAACTTGGGCATTGTTTTAAATCCTTAATAAAAACTTTCACAGAAAGCACTTTAGTTCAATGTTACTTTTATGTCTTGAATTAAATTTAAAAGAAAGCAAAACAGAAATCCCACTTTTGTTCAGCTTCAACTGAATTTGAATAGAAAGAGAACAACAAGAATGACTAAGACCTGAATTCTGCCACTCCTGTTGAATGAGCTTTTCTGTTTATTACTTATATTGAAATCAGTGAGTCAATTCCCTCCAAAAATACACTTCAAATTACAGATATTTTTTTTATTTAATCTGGCTCCAGATAGAAAAAAATAAAAATAGGAGCTGAAAAGAGAAATTTTCAGTAACAGTTACACAGCTCAGTGACAGAGAGTGTAGTTCTTCAACCAGAATCTACCTTTTTTTTTAAACTTTTTCCCAAGCCCTCAGCACATTAAGTACACTGGTCTCAGGACCTGTTAGAATTTTGAGTATTGATCTCTGATAAATGATATCATGGGAGTTGAAACTGGACTATTTCATGTTCAAAGACCTGAGGGAATTGACATGCATGAACATTAGTTCTTGCACGCACACAAATAGTTACAATTTCTTTGTTTTCACTATTTTCCATACTGACAGACGTTTTCCCCTTGGGGTCCACTATTATGCACCGAGTGAGCGGTTTAGCTTTGTTTCCATTAGTATGAGAGACAAGAGAGTGAGACTGTGCAGAGGAGCAAGGCAATACTGAGGTGGATGTTCAAAACAAATCCAGTTTCAAAGGCCTATGCTGCTCAAATGGAAAAGCCAGTGTATGTGTGTGTGTGTGATGGCGAATGTGTGTTCCATTGCAATATGAGGTAAAAGGCATTTCGAGTGCTCCCTGGATGACAATGAAGTATTGGAAAGCAATGACATTCTAATCATTGCTGCAAATGTCAGCACAAGGAGCCTGTGGGTTGTGGGTCCCCAAGTGAACAAGTTAACAGCTTTACAGTAAAATCACCAGGGATCAATTAAAAGGAAACTATTACTAACCTTCCTGCATCCTATTGCTGAAATGTCTAGAGAAAAAGGTCTAATTATAGTCCTAACCTTTCCCAATGGGCCATGAGTGAGCTTCCAAATATGGCATGGAAAAAGAAAATAAAAAAGCCATAGTGTTATATTTTCACATGTTTAGGGTCTCTTATGCAAGGCACTCAATAATGCAGCCAGTGACCAAGTATGCTGAGCTTTACCCTGAAAATCAATGCACTGTAATGATAACTATTGAGTTAGGAAAAGCTTCAAAATAAAAATAAAACCAAAAATGGAGTGAGATAGGAATTCAGGCTTGTTAATACACAGACGCAGAAATCAAAGTCAGCCTGAAAAGTAAGAACAAGGATCAGATGTAAAAGCACGAACTGCCTAGAACTATTGTGCTAATAAAGTTTGTAGGACTTTCTGCATATCAAATTTCCTCAGTTTCATGTTTCATTTCGGCGACATTTAGAGCCAATGGGAAAAAAGGAGGAGGGAAGTGATTGAAGACTTTTCCAGCAAATGAGAACATCATTACCGGATTTTTACCCAGTGAACTGTCTGGAGAAGTGGAAAAAAAGATTCCCCTAATTTGCTTTCAGCTGTTCACAACTTCAAAAAAATTTTGCAGTTGCGAGAGATCACACAAAAGGAAGAGCCTAGTGAGGACTCTCTCTTTCCTTTGGCCAAGTGCGGCAATACCCTGAAGCTGGTTTTCATGCAGACTCAGATTTTCCTATTCCAGAGGGATGCATGTGGCTGGATCTATCAACTTTGCAAAACCAAGTGCAAATGGGCTGATGCAAAGCAGACACAGTAATGAAATGCGTAATGACAATAAACCACTACATGCTGGTAACATATAAGACGTACTTTAACTGTCCTTCAGGTATGTCTCTTTCCCTGCCTTGGGCAGCCTCTGGGGTCTCCCTCTTCCATATGAGCAGCAAGCAGAGATAATGGAGGCTTACAAGAGAGGCAACTTTCCAATTCTCTGTTCAAGAAAGGTTGCGAGTTGAGAAGTGCAACTTCCATATGTAGGTTTAAGCTCCAGTCCTTCTCTGTTATCATCATGAGACAATGTACAGTTACGAGAGGGGAGAGGGGAAAAAAAAAAGATTACTATATCCTCTTGGGATCTCAGAGACTTTCACCTCAGGTGCTGGCATATTGACTTGCTTGCGAAGCTATGAGCTTATTCTTAAACAATATCGACAGGAAACAGCAGATGGCCAAATTGCTTGCAAATGCTTTTATATTGCAGTTTATATTCTCCAAGACACTTCCACATTGACATGAGCAATGTCATTTTCTAGTAATGTTTGGAATTAGTCCCTTGGGTCACCAATTCCCAGGCGTTATCAGATGATACCTCTGAAACTGTGATTACTTAAATATTTTTCAAATCCTGAAGTACTCTTAAAAGGATAAAATTTGCAGCCATGGGAGCCTTGTTACAGGGTTGCTATCCATACAAATATCACTATAGTTGTGTTTTGAGTCTCCAGCATATACCCCCTGGTAAAAGACTTGATAACTGGAAAGCAAAAAATTGCTTTAGGCTGAAGCATGATTTATAAGATCTTCATCAAATGTGGTTTCTCATTTTCCTTTAAAAGACACTTCCTTTTAAAAGAAACCAGGTATATCTAAACTAAAGCAGATCAAAAGATGAATTTCTTATCAATTGTTTTAGAATATTATTGCAAAATAAAAGAATACACCATTTGACACTACATGAGTATCAAAATATACATAAGGGAATTAGATATGCAAAATTTGTTAACATTCTATTGTCTCCAGCTCTTCCATAAAGCTTTGCTGCAGTTAATTCCACAGATTGTATAGATTCATGCTAAGAATTTTATTTGCAAATCACAAACTCTTTTCACTCATCTTCCTATGTAACTCAACTAAATCTAAACATTAACTTAATCATACTTGTCTGAAAATATATAACTTCAGTAAGACCTGTGTATTGGGTTTGCATGGCAGCGTTTTGGTAGTGGGGGGGCTACAGGGGTGGCTTCTGTGAGAAGCTGCTAGAAACTTCCCCTATGTCTGATAGAGCCAATGCCAGCCGGCTCCAAGACGGACCTGCCACTGCCCAAGGCCGAGCTCATCAGCAACAGTGGTAGCGCCTCTGTGATAACGTATTTAAGAAGGGGTGAAAAACTGGGAAACGGCAGCCGGAGAAGAGAGGAGTGAGAATATGTGAGAGAAACAACTCTGCAGACACCAAGGTCAGTGAAGAAGGAGGGGGAGGAGGGGCTCCAGGCGCCGGAGCAGAGATTCCCCTGCAGCCCCTGGTGAAGACCATGGTGAGGCAGGCTGTGCCCTGCAGCCCATGGAGGTCCATGGTGGAGCAGATATCCACCTGCAGCCCGTGGAGGACCCCACACTGGAGCAGGTGGATGCCCGAAGGAGGCTGTGATCCTGTGGGAAGCCCATGCTGGAGCAGGCACCTGGCAGGACCTGTGGACCCGTGGGGAGAGGAGCCCACGCTGGACAAGTTTGCTGGCAGGACTTGCGATCCCGCGGGGGACCCACGCTGGAACAGTCTGTTCCTGAAGGACTGCACCCCGTGGAAAGGACCCATGCTGGAGAAGTTCATGAAAAACTGCAGCCCGTGGGAAGGACCCACATTGGAGAAGTTCATGGAGAACTGTCTCCCGTGGGAGGGACCCCACGCTGGAGCAGGGGAAGAGTGTGAGGAGGAAGGAGTGGCAGAAACAACGTGTGATGAACTGACCGCAACCCCCATTCCCCGTCCCCCTGTGCCGCTCGGGGGGAAGAGGTAGAGAAAATCTGGAGTGAAGTTGAGCCTGGGAAGAAGGGAGGGGTGGGGGGAAGGTGTTGGTTTTTTAAGATTTGGTTTTATTTCTCATTATCCTACTCTGATTTTGATTGGTAATAAATTAAACTAATTTCCCCACATCAAGTCTATTTTGCCCATGATGGTAATTGGTGAGTGATCTCCCTATGTCCTTATCTCGACCTACGAGCCTTTTCCTCATATTTTCTCTCTCCTGTCCAGCTGAGGAAGGGGAGTGAGTGAGCGGCTGTGTGGTGATTAGCCTGGCTGGGACTAAACCACGACAACCTGACTGTGCAAGGCAACGTGCAAATAAAAAAACACAAATATGTACTTAAAAGTAAGATCTTGCTTTAAACATTTTACATTAATGGTAGCATTTTCCAGTATTAATTCTCCAGTTTTGGTGCATGTAGTAGTTTGGATTATTTTTAAATAAGTATCACAAGCAAGTTTTAACCTATTGGAAGGAAAAACTATATTAGATGGGAAAACATTTACTTCTTTTTTATATATATATTATTAAGAACACAAAAAAAATCAAATCAACTACATTTTAAAAGAATGTTATATTTAGCGGTGATCTTGCCATCTACTCAGTAAATTTCTGGAAATCCTAATGGCTTCAGTGCTTTATACTTATATGTACAGTGAATTAAGTCCCAAGTCAGAATGTTTCAAGTAAACAGAAGGAAAAGAAGTATGTAATGACAAAAAGAATCATACATTAAGTAAGCTGCCTGTAACCGGTAATAGCATGAATAATGATATCAGAATATGCGATAGAGTATATAGGACACCAAAAAGTCAAAATCTAAGCATGGACTATATCTATAAACAAAACTTGAAACCATTAAAAAACCTTACAATACACCTTTATAAAATAACAAAAAAATAAAAGCCAGATAGAATGGCATCACTGAAAACGGTATTTAAAAGCATTCCTAACTTCCTGCTATAAAATTCTGATGTATTGCCAACAGCTATATAAATAAACTAGCTGTGATGTATTAAGTAACATCTAGATATCAACCTGGAGTAGCTATTCATCACATCTTCTGTAGAAATGCCAGTGCTGATACATCTGAGAAGGTTCTAGATTTCAAATGTTAATAACATTCTTCTAAGAGTTTATTAGATTAATTCCAGCTAAATGAAATTTTGTCATAATAATTAATTTTACCAAAGCCGAAACACTGTATCGAGAGACATCTTTTTCAACAACCATTTCACTACGAGAATTTTGCGGGTTTTTTTACGTACATTTTATTTAGTATGAATGTTGTTCTGGTTTGGTTTTTTTACATCCCCAGGGCTGTCCTGGCATTTCCTTCAAACTCCAGAAAACAGCAGTAATATGGAAGTGTCATCTCCCAGAGATACCTGGCTCCTGTTTTCAAATTTACATTTGAAAGATGGACTTGAGTAGGCTTTCTCACAAGCTCTATCTGAATTAAAAGCATGTAGATACCACAGAAGTAACATTGTTCCTATAAATTTCAGCACAAACCTCTTCAAGCTGACAGTTCAGACTAGATATGCTCTTCTTTGACTGATGACCACCTAAAGGATGGTGCCTTCCCCTCCAAGGAGCTGAAGCCCTTTACACGTAGTTTTTTTGTCCATGTCTTCTATGGTGGGTGTAAGAATAAGATGCCTCACCTATGCTTCATACCAAGTCTTCCTGCACCAGTCTCTGTACCATGGTGTAACTAACATAAACAAACCATAACCTATGGGGAAGGATCTAGCTAAATATCATTGAACTTAGAAGAAATTTCAGCGTAACTCCCTCCTGATACAGGATGTCCTTGACTGTATTTATCTGTTCTGGAAATGAGCAGTACAGAAAATAATTCATTAAAAAGTGATAAACTGCATTATCCTTCAGCAGTTGATAAATGCCATGACTCCCAGCTGATTGCAGCATATCTGTAATGGAGTGTGGGGGCGTGGGCTGTGAATATCTTCGTTATTCATTCTGAGGTTTATATAATGCCTACAGCCACAATAGTGAGGCTTTACATACAAAAATCAAAGGCATAAATTTCATACACATCCCACAATGGGATGTGCTACGTAAAATGACTGCTGCTGCTGCTGTTAGAGATTCATTGATAGTCCAAGCAGGGGTGCAGTGTAAGCTGGAAAGGGACCAAGTGACTGAAAAACAGAATCAAATGCCTAAATTTCCTCTCAAAGGGAATTATCCACAGTAGCATAGTTTTGATTCTGCACCAGACTCAGGAGCTGGGTTCTGAAGCCCTGGTTTAGGACGACAGAAGTACATTAGGGTGACTAAATGCGGCTCCAGGTGGTTCTTTACATGGGAGGTTTACACTACCCATACTCCACCACTGATTAATTGCTGCATCACCTGAAACACCACTCCATTTACTCAACAGCTTCTACCATCAAAGAATAGACCAGACACACATGGAGGCCTCAGGCGGTGGTGGATCAGGAATGAAAATGGGACAGCAGGAGTACAAAACATTACAAGCGGCAAGCAAGAACATCCATAAAAAGAGAACCTTGTAAAGTGTGTGGGAGAAGTGAGGCAGGCCATGATGAGAAACTGAGTGTCAGATAAAATACAGAAGAGAGACAGATGGGAAATGGGTGTCATAAACACACTGACTGGTGAGCAGTGACAGTTAACTGACTTCTCCTTGTCCTTCCCCCAGTGAGGGTCATTGAAAGGAAGGGAGGTGGGCAGTCAAAAACAAATGTAAGGGAAGAAGAGGACGGGAATGGAGAAACACTGAGATGAATCTATCCTGTGTATGTAATGCACGGTCTGGGAGAAGTAGGTATCAAAAAGAGGAATTTCCTTCTACCTTTGGCAGTGAAGGAAGGCTACTGTTTTCAGGTGAGACCTCTAGGAAATGTCAGAATCTATATATATAAAAGGCCTAACATCACACAGATGCCTCATGAACAGCATTCAGGGCTTTTCATCTGTGCGGATTTTATTTTAGTTTGTTATCCTGATATTTTAAGGACTCTACAGGTAACTTCAGCCAGCTAATAACCTCATTTGAGAAACTGAAACCAGCTTAAGGACAATGGACAAGTACAGAGACACCAAATAAATCTGGTACAGTACTGCAAACTATTTAATTTTCCTTAGATAAAAGTTGAAAGTTTTCAGGGAAGTGTAATAACTCTTGCATGTTACTTATTTGTGAGACTCACCTTATAGGAAGCCTTTAAAAGATCTACCCAAAGCTTCTTGGATTCAAGCTAAACTATATGGTCTTAATGCTAAAAAGTAAAAGGAGACAAAAGAGGTTGACTTAGGCTTGAACCCATGGCACAAACTCATGTCTTGGTAGGCGTAATATGTCTAATTCCTACCTGCCTGTCACCTGACTCAAAGTGAGCAATTGGCAGTACCCCTCCAAAACAGAAAGTAACATTTAAAACTAAAGAATTCACATCCTTCTTTATAGAAAAGAAATGACTTAACAAGTATCCAAACTTAAATATGCTATAAAAGGCATTGTCTGTGAACAGAGGTATCAATGAAACCAAATTTCCAACTGATCTGTGTCACACATTTCATGTGTCACCTATTCCTTATTGCAATACCACCCTGATCACATTACTTCCAGATTCTTCTCATATCACCAGACAATATCTTCTGTTGTCTCCCATGCCCCCCAGAACTCCTTTCCCTGTTTCATCCCACATATACTACCTATGTTTTTGTCTTCATTCCAGACAAGAGAGAACATGCACTACAGCTAACCAGGAGCTTTGTGTAGCCCAAATGATCAGCTAATGTATGCATGCTAACTGGTGAGGGATTTACTGAGGTATAATGGACAATGGTTGAGTTTACCCTGTCTTTCCTACAGAGAGGTATATTAAAAGAACATAACATTTTTCAGGTACTTAAGACAGGATTCAGTTTCATAAAAAGACTTCTAAATTTAGATATCAACATTTAGGTATCTAAGGGAACATTGTATCTCTCAGCTCCAATTTTAGTCAATGGAGATCTTGTCAATCCAGTCAGCTGAGCCTCGAGAATGATTCAGCTGATAAATTTACATCTGGGGACACCGACCCCCTCCCTGGGCTTCATCAACTCAATTGCCTTGGAGCATGATTCTGTGTTCAGGTGTCCACCACTATCTGAGATGCAATTGGTCATCATGTGGGTTAGGCAAATTTTATATGGGACCTATGAAAGACTCTTCTGCAGTGGCAGGAGGAAACCATGCAGGATATATAACTTTATATTAAATGGCAGTTGTGCAGGCAACTGAATTGAGACTAGGTCTCCACTGACTGTATCACGAATTGAGACACCTAGTCTCTGTAGCTACCTACTATCTTAAGACACCTACATTTACATACTTAACCTCAAACTGAATGACTCCTTTAGTGTCCTTGAAATTTGCCAGGTTTGGCTGAAATTGGTGAAAGAGAGCAAAAGTTCCTGAGAATGCATGATGACATAAACCGGCCTAAAGCTTTGGTTTCCAATGCCTGCAAAACTATCTGCATAGAAAGCACTCAAAATTAGAAAATGTCAGAATTCAGGTTGCCTTAATCTGACTCCCTTGTTTGAACACATAATGATATATTTTTTTAATTACATAGTAACATACATTTTTTCCCAGAGGACCTCTACTTCATTCAGTGCACAGAAGAGACAGTGCTCATTTAATGAGCAGCAGTTCAGTATTTTATTTTCTCCTTATTCTTCACTGTGGAGCTCTAGGCCTTATTTATTGTACACAATTATAACACTGCTCAGAAGACAGAATTATTAATTTCCTCAAGGGCTTTTCTTTATAACTCATCTCTATCATGCATTCATTTTCACAGCACTCTTTCAAAACATTTCCTCCATTCACAGCTGAGATGCTAAGGCCTGGAGAGATTAAAGTCCACAGTATCCATACATTTGAAGTGGCCAATTTAAGTCATGGAGGAAATTATTTTTTCAAGGATTTAACAATGCTTCACACTTTATAAGCTCTGCACATAGCCCCCGTTGGTATAATTCTTGCTCATCATTCCTGCAAATCAGATGCCAGGAGTTAGCTAGGTACTTACAAAAAATAATTAGTGAACCATCACAACAAAAGTGGCTTATGTGACTTGATTAGCATTATAGGCTTCTTGACAAACTTGTCTCAATTTTCCATTGATCTTCTTCACCTACTTGCTTATTCTCTGTCCCAGCTCCCTCAGTGAGTTCATCTTAGTTTTCCTTCTGATTTTCCATTCAAATTCAGTCATCTATTCTGTATTTAGTCTCTTAAAGGAAACACACAGCAGCAGAAGTTGCTAAAGACTTCTCAAAGTCTTGGTAAAACTCAATTTTATTATGCTTAATGCTTAGAAAAGGCTGATTGCACCTTCTGCCAGTGGCAGAACTGGGACACAGAGCCAGGAAAATCCTCAGAAATACAGCATTACTAGTGCTTTTTCTGGGATGTTGAAGGGGACAGTGTGTGTTTGTGTGTATACAGCCATGAAGGACTACTAGTTCTTCCCCCTAGTCTTTAGCACTTCACATCACCCCCAGTAGGTGCCATATGAATTTGGCAAAGCAAAGAAGGTGACGATGACTGCTTTGCTGTCTCCAGCTGTCCAATTCCCTAAACAAATGTGTATTTTGTCTATGCACGTAGATGGCCTTGAGTAGCCCTATCCAACCTTTCCTTTCTTCAGCTCTCCCACTTCTTTTTGTCTTTTCCACTCTCCTCAGTTACAGAAGGATAGCTCTACTGCTGTCACCAAGGTAACCAAACACAAGCCCTGCTGCTGTTCAGTACAGTCTGCATCTATCATGTGCCTCCCATGGCATTTCAACTGAGTGATATTTAAACAATGCTAAGCAATCAAGAACCATTTGGTGTCATTCCCATGAAGCTGGTGTAAGAGGATATTGATTTTGCAATTTGATACTGATAACCCTCAGTGCTTTCCATCCCTACCAGCCATGGCTATCTGCCCCACATCTTGAACAGCTGCCTCTCATTTCAAGCTCCTTCACAAAGAATTGTCCGTTTCCTTTGGCACCGTCCTTTCTCCAGCTTTGGCACCATCTATAAATTATGGAGTTTAATATTATGAACATAGCAATGATTCATATCAATGGCAGCTCACTTAGGCGTCCTCCAAAAAATAGAAATACCCTCAAAAAACACAAATCCTGCCAGTCTTCATCTCTAGGGACACTTACAAATGGTTGAGCAATGGACAAATTTTCCTCAAGCAAGAAAAAGGGAATTTTTTCCTTTTAAAGAGACAATGCTGACAGGATTATAAACAAAGCACTTTAGCATAGTAATCATTGCTGAAATGCAGAAAATTTTGTAAACATATAATATGAAATGAGATGATATTAGAAGTGAAAGTGAATAACGGTTTCCATGACTCTATGCTAGCTAAAGCCTGGTAGATAAAGTCTCAAATTGAGAGGATGTTCTGTTGAAAGGAAGCTATAAACAGCAGCTTCACACAGTGAATATAAATAATGAATGCTGATTAATAAACATACTAAAAAATAATGAGCAAAGGTAAAAAAATATATCAGTTATATCAAAGACCATGAGAAATATTTAATTTAGATGTTCAGAAGCTTATGCAATCAATACAAAAGGTTCCAGCATGAGAGTTAAACAAAAGCTCTGGAAGAATAAATATCTATCGACACAGGAGTTACTGAGTTCATTTCATCCCGGTAGTGTTCATTTCATCCTGCTGGTGTTGAGCTGTGTTAATACCTTGTGAGAACAGATTCCTTGTGAGCTTTTGCTGGAAAAATGAGAAAAGCCTGATTGAGTTAATAACTGAAAGATAATGTCTATGGTCTAAAATAAAAGGGAGAGAGGAGGGGAAAAGGGGAAAAGGGGGAAAGGGGAAGGAAAGGGAAGGGAAGGGGGAAGGGGAAAAAGGAAAAAAGGACAAAAAGGAAAAAAGGAAAAAGGAAAAAAAAAGGAAAAAGGAAAGGAAAGAGAAAGGGTAAGAAGGAAAGAAAATCTAACCTTCAAAATGTATTTTACAAAGGAAAACATTGTAACAACAAAAACAACAGAGTCCAGTCCAGTAGTCATTTAAATCAGCAGAAAAACTTTCATTGATTGCCACAAGCTTTGGATCAGGCCTGAGGAGAGCAGCCTAAAGAGCTACAACACACCAGAAGGTCCTGTGGAAGGCAACTGGAAGGCAACTGAATTGCACTTGGTGGAGCGGGACCTCTAAAAGGATTTCCCAGTTGGGTGTCCATTATTTATTTAAAGGATTGAGATTCCATAAGCAAAATATTTGCAGACGAGGAATTAGATCCTCTGGGCTCTGCAACCAAATGTGGCAACAGCCTCCCAAATCTGAACCACTGGGCTGTTTTCTCACTGAGCCGTGCACAGAGTCAATATGATGCAGACTACCAGTTCTGATTACCCCAGCTCAGCCTTTTGTGGGATGCAGAGATTATTTTCTAATTGGTCTGCACCAACTTTTCAAAAAGGCCAGCAGTCAATGAATTGCCCATTACAACTGCATAAAGGAAGGTTAATGCCTTCAACAAATTGCTTTATGCAAGCTGAAAAATACTGACACTGAAACTGAATCGTTTGGCTGGCTACCAAGCATTCTCATGATTGATAACAGTCAAGATGTAGTTACCTTCTCTACGCTTTAGTTTGCCTGCTTTTTTAAAGCATTTTTGACCTTCATTGATCCTCCCCTGCTATTGGAAAAAGGTGCTCCAGTTTGATCATTAATTTCATAATACAAATTGTCAAGCAGCAGTGAACATATTTGTTAATTTGCATAAAGTTTTTAGTGTGCTGGTGAAAGAAGATAACTTAAGAGGGTGTCTCTGAAAATGCCACCCCGCTACCCAGCTGCCATAAAATGCATTAGCTTAGCACAGAAGGCAGGGAGCAGTTCGTCCTTCTGCTTGTTATGGAACCTAATTATTGTGTTCACCACTGATGGCACACACGGTAGCACAAAATTGTTGAGGAGTGGCAGATCAGTTGGGATAAATTACAAGCTTGTCTGCTACTTGTGCCTTTAAAATTTTAAAGTGTCAAAAAAAGATTGGACAAAAAGACAAATTAAATAATTTTATTTCACCATAAATAATATGTTCTTCTGTGAAGTCCAGAGGAACCCAGAATAGATATAATAACAACAACAACAACAATAATCTCTCATACCTCATATTACTTCTGTTGTGCTTGAAGATATTCAACACCTCTAGGATTGTCACACTCTATAGTCTATCTGGACCAAAATATCATAATCTCATATATCTGATTAAAATATTGGTCATTTATCACTATGCTTCATGCTCTTTGACAAGACAAAAACGAACTCAAGCAGTTTTACAGTACTGGAATTAGAAAAGCACTAATTAGCCTAGTATGACCTGAGCCACAGCCTCGGCAGCAGAGGTGAAGATGTCCTGAATTCTGACACAGGTTCTTGGTGTGGCCTTGGACATTTGGTTTCCATTTGCTTCTTCATGTTCACATTTTCATGATTTAAGGAAAATAACATTTAATCAACTATCTCTCCAGGGTATGTTAACGCTTAACCAATCAACTATGAAGCTCAATATTTTTCAGAGCTCATGGAAGTGTGCTCTTTATCCTGCCAATGAAGAGACTCTGTCCTCATGATACCATGATTCTTTAGCCTTCTCACAACTGATTTTAAAAGGAAAAAGACATGGGACTGTGGTAGATTCAGTCATACCATCTGAATGTACCTGATCTTGTCTTAAAGTTAAGTACTCAAGGGCCTGCTTAGCACTTGGATGAGAGACCACTTGGAAATCCCACAGGAACAAGGCAACAAGCCATGTTAAATTACAGAAACTGAATTAGTTTAAAGACTCTATTAGGTTCTGCCTTCATGAGGAGGGTGGTTGGATGGCTAACTATTATCTCTGCCTTTGAAAAACTGCTGATATTTAACTCCTTCTCTGCCCCTTTCTCTTTTCCTTTCCTATTCTTGCCTCTCCACCATCCCTTTGCTGACTCCTTCCAGCCTGTGAAGACCTGCCCTTGCTCTGAGAAGGAGCAGGAGGGAATCGGAAAGCAGCAGTCTCTGTGTATATCACAGATCAGAGAGGAGAGTGGAAAGGAGCTCCTACTGTCCTTCTCCTCGGCGCAGTGAAATGTTCACAAGCCTGTAACTTTATCAAGCAAGCTGGAAATTTTAAGTCAGGCAGGTTAGTGGAAGGAGTCCCTGGGGGCAAAAAGAAGATAAGTGATGGCTCCCTGTCTACATTTCCTTGCTTCACAGCAACTAACAAAGTAAGCGTTAGCTTTCTTCAGGGGCATTGCTCCAAATCTCACTTCAATATCACGCTTAAATGTTCCAGTAAAATTCTTAGTCTTTCAGCGGTTCCCCCTCATGATACCATATTACTAATGGATTTTGGCAATGACAAATGACAAAGCATGCCTGTCTCGGAAGTCATTCTCATTTGCATTCTTTCCGGGTCCTTATCTGTCCCATTGGAATAAAAAATTAAAATTAAAAGATAACATTCCTGAGAATAATATTTAAGTAACACAAACTGTAGCAGTGTTAGCATGATATTAAATTCAGTACAAAGTACCTTCTGATTCCTCTGGATAGACAGATATCCAGTTTAGACATAGCTGAAACTGGTTTTGATTAAAACCATTTTTTTCTCTGAAGAAAAGTATTTTTAAGGCAAAATTGTTGCCTAGAAAATATGAGAACAACTGACAAAGTTTTCCTTTAATTTTTTGGCTTGGTTTGACCAGTTTACTGTTTTGAGACAAATGTAAAAATGATAGTATTTTATATGAAAACAAATCAGAGTACTGATTTAATGAAACTCCTAAGCATGTTTCAGTGAAACTCTTCAGCAGAACATATGAAAGTTCTGAATGGTTTGCTTGATTTATCAAGTTGAGGTTTGCTTTTGCTTTTGTTATACCCACACAAGAGGTAAAACAGTAAAGAATCATCCTTTTTAGGGCCTTGACTTGGAAACAGGTATCAAAGCCTTTCCTTTTTTGCTGTAAGCATAATTACATGCAAAATACTAGCAATGATATTTTTGCAGCAGAAATTGTATATTTCTTGAACATTTTGCAAGAATGAAGTATTCTTATTTCACTTCATCCAAATATTTTCTTAAATTCAAAGGATTTTTCTGAATAGCTTCTACCTGCTTAATAGTTATCGTTAACAAATTCTTTTCAGGTTCTTTTATTTACCCTTTCTGTTGTGTTGATGCCCTGCTAATGCATACATGATCACTCCTATGCCTGTATTTGTGAACTGCATCCAGTCATAAGTATGACACTGAGCATGACAAATTGCTTAGGAAATATTAAGCAAAACCCTGCTTAAACAAAGGAGAACTAAATGTTTTTTAAAAGTTTTCTATTTTCCAGTTGTGCACAGTGACAAATAAAGAAAGTGAGAGTAAAAGTGAAGATGGTCCTTCCAACGAGGAAATTCAAATAAAATCTGGAAGTACACGATGGGCTTTGGGCAGAACCTCATGGGCAAGGCCTGGGAGCAGCACAATGAGGAATTTTAAATTAATACATGTAGATGAGAAATGTTCTCTAAGGCAAGGTGTATAGATACTGTAGAAGCCTTGGAAAAAAAATGAATAGAGCTCTAGGAGCTATACCTGCACTAATTAAGTGAAGACTGTTGGGACATGGGCTTTTGCTAGTGAAAATGGAGAACAGAATAGTTCAAGGTCATTATATGAGACTAAAACACAGCACTGACCAACAGCATTAGAGAACGGGAAACGGAAAAAAAAAGGGGTTGGTGGTATGGAGAAGGATTGAAAGTTCACAAGAGAGTTGTGAAATACAAGTGTTCATGGAGGAAACTAGATAGGGAGTACGAGGAGAGTCAGAAAGATGTTATCGATAGTTGAATCGATGTGATTTTGTTAGGTATAGAACAGAAAGTTTTAAGGAACAGTAGTGAAATATGGGAAGGGAGAAGGTGTAATTACTAGCAGTAGCTGAGCTATAACAAAAGACCTCGGATACCAACCAGAGTGTCGAAGCTGATGTGAATGATACTCTAGACTGGAAATCACTGTCAGTGAGAGTGGATGGTGGAAAAGGAAGAGGGTGAAGAAGACTTATAGGTTGGCCAAGGAAGCATTAAGTTGTGACTTTGTCAAGGATAGATCAGGGATACAGCAGACCAGATGCTAACAGTAAGTGGTGAGAAAAAGATAAAGAAAGAAACTGCTGAATATGGTGAGCTTGTTTTATCTAGGAAAGGTCATTTTAGCCAGAAATAGTCTAGTAATTTTTTTTTTTTCAGATGTGATTGTCTAGATTCAAGAATCCTTACATTTTCTTTGCTAAGAGTTGTTTAAATAGGAAATTCCTTAGAAGGATCATTTCTTAGTAACTTTTCAACAGGTACATGTGTGAAAGAACAGAAAAAGTCTAAAAGTTTTCTGTGTTCCATAGCAGATGTGTATTATTTATGCTGAACAACAAACCCCATATACAGTCAAGACACCATCAGGGAAGAATAATTGATTTCAAATATTTTCAAAAGAATGTAACTTAAGGGTCATGGAAATGCATTATGCAGAGGAATATGCAGATGAAAAAGAAAACAATAAATCATCCTATTGACAGTAAGCTATATTAAACTGTTGAAAAGACTTCTAGAGGAAGTGCAGAAGCCTCATCCCTTGAGGCTTTTAAAATTAGGTTGAATAAAACAGTAGAAAACTATAGTGTGGGATATAATCTTGCAATGCTAGTAGGATAACCTAATTGATCTCTTCCAGCTATAATTTTTACAATTCAAAATCCATGGCTTGGATGTTTTGCTGCCTCAGCTCACTGTGGGGATACAGTGATTGTGGGTTTGAAAGAGTGGTCAGCAGGAAAAGAGAAAAAGAGTTAATGAAAGCAGAAAAAAGTGCCTACCACTAGAGAGGTAACTGGCGGTGCTAACAAATATCTCAGCAAGTCTGATTTCCCATGAGGCCCCCTCTGATAGCTAGACCCAGGCAGCCAAACCTGAATGGAAGGCAATAATAATTAGATTCTGATGAGTGAAGGACTCACAGGAGGACCAACTTTTCAGAAGGAGTTAATGAAAGGAGAAGGAAATACCCACATTTTCCAAAAGATTTAAAAGGGAATTTTACTATGGAATAGTCTTTTAAGTGGTTAGATCTTCCTTACTAACCTATGGATGTATATTCATAGAAGGAAAGGGAGAGAGAGACAGACAGAGAAAATGCCTTGCACCTTAACAAAATTCATCACAGCTGGGGGGTGTTAATATGTGTGCACATTTCCAGTACAGTAAGATTCAGGGTGACCCATAACTATTATTCAAAGTCAGTATCAGACCATTTAATTTTCTGCTTCAGTTCCTTTCCTGTTCCTCTCTCCAACCTGAGTGTTAGGGCCATTCACCATCTTCTCTTCTACTATTCTTCCTCCTCATTTGCTTGAGCTTTCAATGGTGTTTTAGGGAACAAAGTCTCCCAGTGCAATATCTATCTTCTTGAACCAATCTGAACTTGAAGCAAGTGCTAATAGCTCAATAAGTGTTTTATGACCTATCTCCATGAACAAAACTTGTACCACTGATGTGAGTGTATTCACTGCTCAAAATCACTGAACGCTGAACAGGATTAATATTTGTGCTGCTGGTGTGGTGTCTCTTTTTTTTGGGACTGAGTCAACAAATGAACCTTTAGAGAAACACCCAGCACCCATTTCAGGAGAGGAAAAATATCAAGTCACTTTTAAGTTATCTTCCAGAGACTGCATTTGTGCTGGAAAGATGCTCATCCACTAACATGAAATGGTTCACTTATTTGGAACACATTTTCAGCCCATGTAGCTTCTTTCTCTACTTCTTCATATCACCAAGCTTTTCTTTAACAATCACAAAAAAGTTGTATTTTATTCATACACACCCTGCAAGCTACCCTCTCTTACATTTCAGTTCCTGAATGTGAGTTTGTCTCCAGGCTCTGCCTGTGCATCCACAGGTGTGGGTGCCATACTAATCAGTATTATGCCAGTAACACACTACTATACTGTTGTACACACTACTGTTACTGCCAGTAGCAACAACCATCTGATCCCTCCATTGTCCTGGACAGGTTGGTTTTTCCCTCCAAGAAGCAGAGCTCATATATTTGAACAGCAAAGGTAATTCAGAATATTAAAAAAAAAAAGATAAAACTGCTACTGCAATATAAGGAAGAAATTCTGAATGAAAATATTGCCTTCATCAACTGAATAGCCTTTAATTTATCAAGCAAAAGTTAATTGTGCAGATTCTTAGCACTGTACTACATGGATTCGGTACCTGGATGGTTGATAAATTAGTTTCATGCATGGTAGTTGCAGTAACACATTTGCAATTCTAGAAAATAAGGCTCTACACAAATATTTAATGTGGCATTTCTGTTCGTTGGTGATGGAATATTGCTCGTATAACAGAAACTAAGTGTTGTAATGTGTCAGCATTACATCCAAACATTAAAACAAACTGATATCTATCGCAAGTTCACACAACCAAGGTTGAATAATCTTTTGTCACATATGAGTCACACTTACTTTATAACCTCCTGTACCACTGTCCATATTCTTGCCTGCTCATGCTATTCCCTTCTTCCACTGTATCCATAGGCAGAGGTATTGCCTACTATTCAAGTCCAGAGAATCCAGTCTCTTGATGGATGAACTAGCTACCAGCTCTTAAAGTTACACTCCCACTGTAGAAGATACTAAATCAACTAGTACTTCCCATTATCCCCTGAAAACTGAATTGATCCAGTACCCCGTGTTTCTGTGGGTTGGTTCTGAAATCCTTCCACTGGTTCCCCAGAATAACTCTCCTCCTATGTTTCAAAGCTAGAAGTTTATCCTCCTTCCTCCCATGAACTTTGCTGTTTGTCTTACCCAAATGTGGGATTTGGTGCAGATTTCCAGTTCTTATTGTAACTCATACATTAAGTCAATCCTTGCACTGATCAGTCCATGAATAAAATAGGATGCTTTCTTGTATGTTTGTTTATTTTGAAGTTGAACTCTGTGCAAAAGCTCCTGTGCTGTATAGAACTCAGCAACAGGGCTTAAAAATCTGATGTTACTTGCAAGTTATTTTATTTACACACAAATAGTGAGGAAACAAAATGTCAAGCATCATTCACACCTGTAGGATAAAATGCTATATTTATAGCGCTATACAACCTCATACTAAAAGCCATATAATTTATGGTGCATTTACAATGCTGTAAAGGCCATATTTGTTCTTCATATGTCATAATTCTCATTTCTTGTCTCACGGGTCTGTGAAGGGATTTATTGTGTCATCTCAAGTGTCGTTTTCGAGGAAGAATGAACAGTTCAGGCCACTAGATTTATCATTTACATCTGTCCTGTGTGGAGCTGCTATGCAAACTGTAATATCACATTAGGATCAATAGGATACTACAACAGGCTGCTGTTTCCATACGGTAAAAGTGATACCAGTGTCTTTTACTATAGCTTTAAGTTAGAAATATAAAACTTGAGGCAGATCTTGGAGTGGTCAGGCCTAGACCAACAGAAATAGAGAAATGAAACACAGGAAAGTTTCATTCAGAAATATTAATTTTGCCCTTTTTCCTGGTAGTGAAGAACGGTTCAAAAGATCATATTTTGACCCATATTGTTTTCATATGGTTGGGTGTTCATATTTTCCCATCAGGATTTAAGAATTTTCTCCCATAAGATCTTTACATTTTTATCGAATACCAACTTTTTTAATGGAATAGTTATATTTCAAAGCTCTTAACAAGGTTACTCATTAATAAATACAGGACTTGGGAAATATCCTTGAGCAGAATTAGTTCTTTCTTTGTATCAGTGCCTGAAACAGGACATAAGCAAAGGCTTGAAATGAGAGAACTGTTTAAAACAGTCTGATAGTGATAACAATTTTTTTGCATACAATTTATATTACAACAGGGTAGGTAGGATTCATACCATCACAATGTAGGTATCTAAAATTTAAGGATGGGATTCAGTTGCAAAAGGATGGACAACTAAATGTCCTAGAATATCCTGCCTGATCTCCAGCTGCACATGTGTCATGTATCCTAGGGCATTTCAGGTGTCAGTGGCTACATATCTTTAGGTAGCTGAACACCGCCTCTAAGTCTGTAGCCTAAAAAGTCCTCTAGATTCCCTCTGTCACCAGTGATGAAAGAGAAAAGTGTCCAAAGAGTTATTTATTCCACTGATCGTTAAAATCTACAACATTTACTGTCCTCTGGAGATACTTACCTGTTCATGTATCAGAGGGAGTTTAAACAACAAACTAGATGATTATATACCAAACAAAAGGCAACTAGGATGAGACTCAGTCTGAGATTGAGACACCTGGTACTCATTTCTGCGTGACGATACACTGGAAAGAAAGACTCAGGAATCATCTTTACCTGCTAAAAGGACCCTTTGCAGCCATGTTGCATTCACAACTGTATGGAGGAGACTGCCAGAATAAGACTGTACTTTTCCAAAGAGGAGTCTCCCCAAGCCACATAGGAATGATTTAAAAGTGTAGCTTAATGTTCCCCCTTCCTCATGTACACAGAAGAATGAGTATATTATTCTCTTCAGAAAGGAATTACAGATTTTCTCTCAGAAAGTTCACCAAACTCTAAGGGCATTTTTTTTTCTCTGGTTTAGGTACTTTCTAAACAGTTGCTTATACCATGACAGTGTTGCTTTGAACCCTTGCCAAAATAAGGGTTGTAACTACTTACAAAGCTTAGCCATATGCAGTTTCTTTCAATGAGTTTTATAATTCAGTAGCCTTTATCTCAAATAGCTGCAATGTCAAAACCAGGCAATATTAAGTGTGAGAGATTTGGGTCTTGGATATTTGGTCCCCATTTATAAGAGGCAACTGGAAGGAAGGCACAAATCAAATGGCAGCAAACTTCACTCTTGACATGTCTGCAGAGTGCTACATGACAAGAACTGAGCATTAAGACTACTGGAATTTTCACTTTAATAATACATAAAATGTTCTAGTTTTGCCTCTACAAGGCAACTGGGAGAAGAGTTTAGAGGTGTTGACGAGCTTATAAATGCATAGTGTATTAGAAATATCACAATTAATTCAATAAATGTTTTTTATGAAGTGCTTTCTGAAGCAACTGCTAAATTAAATGGGCCCCAGAAGTGCAGTAGAGTTAGCAATGTCATTTATAACAGAAAGGAGGAATGTAAATCTTGTAGTCATTTACAGATGTTTTTATTTAATATCTCTAATCCAAAAGATCTGAGAAGATGAGGCCACCCCAGTGTTCTTCAATGGCAAAGCCCCTACGGCTTCTACACTTTGCAACAAGTAGGAAATTCTTATTAATCCCTTTAGCATTTGTTGTAATGACATTAATCATGATGAACTCTTCCAGTATTAATTCAGATTCCAAAAGAATCCCACTGAAAATTGAACAGAGCCAACCTCATCTAATTGCAGTAGGAATCGTAAAATAACTCAGTGTTTCAATTTTACTGAAAAAAACTAATCATAGCTCCTTTTTAAAGCCTAGACACGTTAGGTGAATCTGTTAGCCCTTGGAATAGCATTGATTGTATTTAATTTGTTTGTGGAAGTCACATTTATGTGGGTCATATTTTGCCATGCAATTCAGTATCACTTAATGGATTTAAAGAAATAAAGTATCTGAGCAGTTAATCATTGGCTTGAACTTGTTATTTTATATACCAGACTTTATGACATTATGCATTATGTTTACTGCATGAGTAACATGTCTAATGCGTTCTTGAAAACAATTCCACAAAGCCTGTTTACACTATTGCATCTCTGCATAGGGGTAGTTCAAGTCTGGTTTTGAGAAGTCTGCAGAACCTTAGGGCTAACTCCCATCTTCTGTTGTGCCTTTTTTTGCAAAACATGCTAAAGAAACCTTTCCATGTATTCCTTATACACAAACATTATATACCTCTAGTGTACTCATAGCAAAGAGTTCAAAAGTTCAATTCAGATGCTTTAAATTAAATATACCACAGAAACAAATCCTAGTAAAATACAGTAGTGAGTAATCATGCTATATATGCTCCCACCAGAGCACCACCTATTAGTCAGAGGTTCAGTCTATACCCTGCTTGGTTAGCATTTGAGCTATCAATGGCTAGAGGTGGGAGAAAGAGGTAATACATCCCTTTGCTTCTGTTTAGTAAAGAGCTGGCAGGTTTGCCAGGGAAAGAGTACCATGGCAGCCAACCAAGAGTAATGAGTCTTGCTCTGCAGAACAGGAATTCTTCAGTGAGGAAGAAATAAGGGAAGATTTGTTCTTCCTCAGTTTAACACTCAGAGCAGAATATAGCTTTTATAGAACGGTCTTGAACTGCTGGCCTCAAATCAAAGCATTTTCATTTGCTTCAGTAGATGCAGATCAGATCACTAATTAGGTATAGAGACTGGAGTAGACCAGAACTCTTTCTTGCAAGACAAAATTACTAAAATATATTTGCTTTCTGTAACATAAGAGCATGTATTTTGCTATTTGAAAATAACATTTAATGGGTCTTGAAAGTTTTAGCAGGATGTTTAACAGGTCCTGAATATTTTAGCAGGACATTTAACTTAACAAAATTATATTTTATTGATATAACAAGAAAAGAATGTTAGGCTAATGATTAGGTTCAATGGGCTTTCCACTCTATTATAAACTTTAGTTGTAATCTTGGGCAAACAATTTATGACTACATGCTTTGAGATATTTAATGCATTAGAGTGCAGAGCATAAGGGTTTATTGCTTGGAGACATGACTGTTGTAGACAAGAGAGTCCCCACACATAACCACTGTGGAATGGCTCTTTGGAAACTAACTAAATGAGGTTGCAAAGAAAGCCAGGAATGAAATGCATGAAAAAGAGGTGGGAATTATGTGTATAAGTAGTGACCTGATCACACTCAGATTCTATGGCAAGAAAGTCATCTCTGTACTTCAGTACCTTCTGATATGATCCTTATACTGACATTAGGTAAGTAAGTCTTCTCTTCATTTCTCCAAAAAAGAGGAAAGACAGACATACACCATAATACTCAGGGAAGCATTCTCACTTGAGAGAGAAGAATTAGAGCATTGGTCTGGGGCATAGAGAGCTCAGATTTATATTCCTGCTCTGCTTACTTCAGCACAGGAAAGGGCTATTCTACCTTGGGCGAGGAAAGTGGACCACACACAAATGTAGTACACCATCTTCTGTGAATTACTGCCAAGCTCCCCAGCAAGAACTGTTCTATTTTGCATTCAAAATGAAGTATTCTTTGGGTCAGTGGAAAAGATTGGTAATGGGATTGATGGGATGAGGGAAAATGAGGTCCATGTCTTTGCTGCTTGGTTATTTATACAAAGTGTACAACCTCCTATAGAAGATAGAGAGAAACACACACACGCACTTTCCATGACTACTGGGCAGGCCCAATGCTTGTGCTCTGAGAGACTCACTTTATTGCTTCAAATCAAGCTCAGAAAATCAGCCCAGCTCCTGAATTTCAGGCAAGCAGTTACCTCCTGTTTGGATAAGGTGTGCAGGTATACAATTAATTTCATATGTTTCAAGGTTTCAAATTTGCTGAATTTGCTAATCTGAAGGCCCAGAAAGTCCCATTTTTGAGATACTGCAGACTACTCTTACCTCTGCATTATTAAAGGTATATGATCAACAAATTTTCTTGGTTCATTTTATTTTTAACAGATTAAGGGATTATTGAGTCTGACTTCCAAGAACTCCATCTCTTTCCTAAACACTTTGGTGGAGGTAGTATTCTGTTTTCAAACTCATGAAATGTACAACTTCTAGGAAACCTGGAGAGATAAATCAAACATAGCCTACGTCCCCAGATCATGTCAATTTAACTGCAGGATGGTTACTGTAACTTTAACCACATGAGAGAAAATTGATGAACCTCTCTTACTCTATCTTCCACCCCCTGTAACATATACCTTCTCCCACTGTCATTTGTGACTCACTTTACCATTGCTATTTAAGCCAATTAAAATTATTTTTTAAGATTTTTATATATGAAAGTTACCTTTAATTGCCTGCTTGCTGGAATTTCACACACAAATATCCAAAGAGATGCCCCAACCACATAAATTTTTCACCCCTTCCTTCCCTCTGGTCAGCCACACAGCCCACCTCATCCACTTCTCCCATTGTGTCCAGGGAGTGCATGTAACTGTAGTGCTTGTGTGCTTTTTTTTTTCCTGTTTTGCAGCACCCTTTAATCTTCTCAGAAAAAAAAAAAAAAAAAAAAAATGAAAAAAGCTTTCTATGAAGTAGCCTTCCATCCTTCATGTCAGAGGAAAACAATCAATTGGTATAGTAAATAATGACGATCTTTCAGCCCTAAGACACCCCCCCATTTCTATAGGACCAGCTATGACATGAAACCATGGCTGAAATAATCTTAAATTTGAATCACCAGTCCTACTTTGCACTCATACATCTAATATTATGGTTTCTCAAGTAAACTAGTGGATTTTAGAGCATTAGGAATAAAATAAGTGTAAGCACATGGGGTTTTAGGACAGGTACAGTCTGACTTTGCAGTTCCCTCTATACAGGTACTATCACATACCTAAACCAAGCATCTAATGATAGAGGAGTGAATAGCTTGCTGCAAGTGACTTGCAGCACAAAAGTACATTGGCACACACTTCCCAGGCTCTGGGCACCCTGTTGAAATCTGTTCTGTCCCTCCACAAAAACTTCTTGCTCAGGCTTTGTCTCATGCCTTCACCTCTGTCCCATCCTCTTCCCTTACACAGCCTTCACATTTTATCTTTCTTTGCTTCTTTTGTCTATCAAACGCCAAGCTTCCTGGCATGGAAAGCTCCAGATCAAACATTTAATGCAACACAACCTTTAGGCAACTTAACATGAAAGGAAATACTGGATGATGGTGCTTCAAATCCCATGTGTAAAATACAACCTTTCAAGGATTTATTAGGAAGGATCTTTCCAATGCCTCTTTTCAATAGTTGAGCATAGTCTGGTACAGAGGTGCTCAGGAGTGCTGGCAGGTAGAAATTAGGGCTGCTAATGCCATATCATCACTGATACCCTGTGCTATTACGGGGTGTCATCTAAGTGCTTGCCTCAGTTTTCAGAGTGCCCACTGCTCTGTACTTATGCCCTGATTTACAAAACTCTTGAGCTCCCAGAGTTCCTTCTGACTTCTCATTGTTAATGGCAGTAGTAGCAATGCAGTATGAATCACTTCACAATCATTAGATGAAAAGCTCTTTGGAGCCTACTTCTCATTTGCACTAAGAGCCTTTACATTGCTGTGGAAGTAAGAGGGAGATTTAATGTGGGTGTAGATGACGTTTTTACTTACCTGCAAATCTCTTTTTCATTATCAGTGTCTTGGATAAATGAAAGATATTTGTACATGTAGAATAAGACCTCTTTTTATTAGTACACAGTGTCCTTTGTATAATTACATTATTTCCATTGAATAACCTTTCTAGTTCATTTCTTGCTCATGGAAAAAGCCTGTGATAATAATGGATCATAGGCACAATGGCATCTTCAACAGAATTATTAAAGAGGCCAAATTCCTCAGGATGATTCTTTCTTCTTCCCTCTCTCACCACGAAACATATTGAGTAGGAGTCATTTCCACTTAGTTTATACAACTGAAAAGCTAGGTGACTAGATTAGCCTTTCTTCCTCACTAGTCCACGGAAAGGGTGAGGGTAATTCCAGAACAAGATTCATCTGACTGCATTAAGATAGTTGGGATAAATTGCTTCCTAGAAATTTCCAGCCCAGTCAACTAGATAAAAGTGCTGTTTACATTTAACAGTAAAGGTTATTGATCTGCAACTCATACAATATCGACAAAATTTATTTTTGGAGGCAGACGGTGACAATTTTTTTTCTATATGTGTACAGATTTAATGAACTAGTTTCAGAAAAGTCTGGCATTTTTTCTTAAAAACTTTGAGAAATACTGTTCTTTGCTTTATAAGCAAACTTAGCCATTTTTATATCCGGCCAAAGTCCTGTGTCAAAGATATTGACAGCAAAGACAGGCGTCTATGAGTGAAATTAGTTGTAACCATTACCAAGAAAAGCTTCAGTTTGAATACTGTGAGACTGCAAGTTTATAAATCCTTTGATTAGAAAGAAAGAAATGAGAATAAAAAAATTACCTACCTCCTCATTCCATGAAATACAAGAGATGGAAAAGATTAAAACTGACAAGTATAAAAACTTTAAATACCACAAAGAATTCTACCAGAGAATTTTCTTGCATAGATTATAGAATGACATATATAAATGGAAATTGAAGAACAACAGATCAGAACAAACCATTTTTCATGCAGGAAATGTATGAAGGTAGATTGCTGCTGCAAGCATACTGACTTGACTAAAGAAACAGATTCCATTCTAAATCGGGAACAGTGATATGTTTGTGTAATTTTGGTATGCTACATACTCAGAGGACAGGCTGAGCATCCAGATGAAAAAGATATTATCTCAGAAAGTTTAGTATCTGGCAAACAAATCTAGGAATTTCATCATCTTCCAGAAGCCTAGAACAATTTTTTAAAGTAATGTTATTTGCAAGTTCTTGTACTGTATAGAAGTCCTACAGATTCTTTTTCTGAATCTAAGCTTTCAGAGAGTTATTTTCCACTCTGTTGGTTACAGACAGTTCAACAGGCAAAAACAGAAAAAAAAATTATAAATACATCAAAAAGAACTTTTATAAAACAGCAGCTGCTCATGACTACTTTGCCAGTGTTATTCATTATAAACATGGCTGCATGCTATTTTGTTATTTCATATTTAACAGTTTCACAAAAGCAATCATAGGAACTCAGAAACATAATGCATTAGAGCTGGAGCCCCTATGAAGCTGGAATTCCCTATAATAAGAGTTTCTAAGATTCTACTAGGACTTGAGAAAATCTGCGTTATAATCATTTCTATCATTTCCTGCAAAGCAAGATTTAAGAGCATGCATTGCATTTCTCACTGAGTCAGTATGTTGTTTGGTACTCTGCTGATAGGCAATAGTCTAACTCAAGATAGTTTCAAAGTAATGGACCATGTCCTACAGATGTCATTTTGCAGTCCTGCAGTACCTTAAGCCTGTCATCTTACCAATTTCATTCTTTTACAATAAAGCAATATAAAGGAACAGAATGAGCAATCAGTAACTCTGATGTTTATGTAATATACAAGATGGATAAAACAGTGTATTGGAAAGTATATGTATTTTCTGTTTGCTGCGGTAGACACACACCTTCCTAAAGGGAGAATATTTTTAAATGCAGTTCTGTACATTCTGTTCTGTGCAATGCACACCTAAAATAGAAGTGCTTAATAGTATACATTACACTTCACAAAGCAATTTATTTTGCATATGAAATAACATGTGCAATCATCCAAAGACTGTGCTTCTAATTAATTCATTTTTTATCATGATAGTAGCAAAATTGGGTGAAGAGTAAAGGAAGGAGAAGGGAATATTCACATTGTCAATTTCAGACAATTAGAAGTATAGGGAATTAGGAACCTGCAGCCTGTAAACACTCAGCGGGGAGTGATAGGGTGCCTGACATTAGGTAGTGTTGGACAGTTAGACTGTTCATGCCCTATACGCCTCTCAATGTCCTTTGCAATCCTATAAGGAGCAGTTGTTCCCAAGTTTGTGAAATATTAAATGGAAGTGCTTATACATCCTTACTTTGCTTATGCACTTTGGTGAAACATCAACACTATATATCAACTGTGCCATGATTCCACAGACACTGGAAATAAAAAAAGTAAAACAGTAATTTTCTTTAAGAATCTCTAGACAATTTTGATGGAGACAGACAACATAATGGCTGAATGGGCTTTAATTTGTACTCTCTTAACACCCCAAGTGCTTGATTCACATTGTCATATAGAATTACTATGTATTCTGTATGAAACACAATTTCCTGCTTGTTTTTTTTTTTCCATACAACCAGCCACTGGGAAATTATTGTCAGAATCTTAAAATGATTTGTTAATGATTGCTTTTTAGGAAAACGAAATTTCTTTCTTAGTCTCTTTTGCCTCTCTCTCTCTCTCTCTCTTTTGGGGATGGATGAATCCTCATGCTCATAATATCAGCTGTGCATGCCATAACATGTTGAGCATATATAGTATAGATGATTTTCTCCCTCTCAGGACCAGTAGCGGCATCATCTAGTAGGGAATGACTGAGTTAATTTCAGGAATGGTGTGGGGTGGAATAGGAACTTTGTAAGCAAAATAAGCACTTAAGGAAACGAGATTATGTAGAAGAAAGGTCTGGCTGCACAAATGAGCAGTGGAGAAGAAACTTAAATAAAATGAAGGGAGAAGAAAGATAAAAGAGAATGGGAATAAAGAAGAATCAGGCCAGAAAATTAAGACCACAAAGATTGTTAAAAAAATGAACTTTGGGAAATAATTCTAAGGAGATACTGAGGTTTGTTTGTTTCCCCTCCCATATTGCTTTTTTTTTTAGTATCAAGAGACACAAAATATTCTGTTTAGTGATAATTTCTAAGGTTCTCTCTTCATTGGGGATGAGCCATAATCAAGATACTACATTAAAATGAAAGTCCAGATTGCAAAAGTGTTCAGCGCAACTCATCTGACCCACCCAAACAGATCAGTATATCGGATACTGTAATTTCATAACCCAATGGGATTTTCAAATTTGCTTTAGGCTTTAGAAATCTCATCAAGTTTTCATTATATCTTTAAGTACTTAAGTATTACAGAAAAAACAATCACTACCTTTCCCTTTGCCAGCTATATGCTATCAAATTCCTTGTTCTTTTGGTGTAACTGTTGCTCAGTCAATTCTCCTTTTCAAACTAAATTAAGACCACCAATATTTCTCACAGACAACAGGTCACTGTACAGCCTCTTGAGAGTAACCTAATCCATTTACCTGTGATTGACACAATGACTTAACAAATGAGGCACTCCAGTTCCATCATGATATTCCATTTTTCAAGGCATAGAGAATTGTCTTAGTTCTAAATCCCTCAAACCAAAACTTTAGCTGACAGAATCTGGCTGGGGGCTCCAGTGGAGATGCACTGATTTCTGCTGCCTCAGGACCCCAAGCAAATGACTTTTAGATGTTTAAATCCACACAATGGCATTACTATAACAAAACTTAGCTTTGACTTGTCTGTAAAGTTCAGTGAATTACAAAAAATAATCAGTTTCAGGAGTTACTAAAGCATATATGCAAAGTCATTTATATTAAACTAATATATCAAATATACCTATATTCAAATATAAAGGCATGCTACACAAACACACAGACACATGCAAACACACACATATATATAAAAATTGCAAAAATCTTATCTGAAAAAATACATATACATATATATACACATATACTACTTTATCTTTGTTTGGGTGAACTATTATTTAGAAAACTGATCAATTGCATAAAATTGCTCTTATTCCTGATGACATGGACTGTTAAATGGCTTTTAGATGTGTGAAAGAGAGATATATGTCAAAAAGAAATGCTTGTGATCCATTTTTCTCACTCATGTGTTGCCAGATTCACACTAGGTGAAGTGTGTTTTAAATAGTTTGCCTTAAGCACTGGCATATGAGCTAGCATGAAAGATTACCATCCAAAAGGCAAATTCATTTATTACTAGCCCTGGTAGTATTTGTCACTTTATTCACTTGGGTAGCAAATATGTCACCCAGACTTTCATGGGGAATTAAACCATTGTGCAACCTAACAATAACGAGAATATTTTTAGCAACTCTGACAGGTATCAGGTATTTATGTGTCTACACATCCTTAGTCACAATTCCATTAACAGGTATTTTGGAAATAATCCCTTGGTAACACCTCTGTCAGACCTTCTTGCTGCGTGATGGACAAACAGTTCTACACAGTGAGAGTTACACACCTCTCTACTGTCCCTGTTATGCAATAGCATTATAGCAAACTGCTGAAGCAAATTGTTATAATAACTTGCCATAAAGAAGAGCACTCTACAGTAATCTACTTGTACAGTGACAAACTCATGTGTGGTTTATTCCATATCTGAAAGAAAATGTTGCAACCTCTTGGTCAAATGTAAGTGATGGAAAAGGTTTCTCTGTCAACATGATGACAGAGGATGTATAGATTTAATAACTGCCTAAATTTTGGATTCCAGTAATAGAATTGAAGGGAAAATCTGCAAGTGATATTGTCTTCTGTATTTCTTTCTTTTTCCCAGAGTATTCTTTCGATTTTCTCAGGATTAGTAGTCCAAACAAATGAACCTTCAGTTTTTCTGAGTTAAAAAAAAAAAAAATCTCTTTTAATATTTTAAAAACTGGGCCAAGTAAAGCCAGAAACATTTTTTAAGTTAAAATTGAAAACAATCTTTTTTATTTTATTTTTTTTCCATGGAAAAAATACCTGAAAATTAGTTTACACTTAAACATTTTTACAGATGCAACTTGCATCAAGGTAATTTCTCATCAATTTTTTTTTAAATATCTGATGAGATTTCCATAATTCATCCCTTCCTATAAGCATTGATTGTACTGGCTGCTGTATAGGCCATTACCTTCAGGCAATATGAGGTGAAATTTATCATTTGCTTCTCCCATCCACCTGCTGGAGCATCCTCATATTTCGGATGGGACTCTAAAGAAGGATACCCCTAGTTCATCTCATGCTTTGGGACACATGTGCATGCCACGGAGATGGTATTCACAGCAGCTTCCAACTATTCCTATGGCAATGTCACTTGACAAGTGCAGAGCAGGCAGGACAGCCCAAAATATGTCTTAGAATAGCTTCTACAAGTCCCAAATTAAAGGTAAAAAGACTGGAGTTCAAGGTGTCTACAAAGCAAACATCTAGGCCTTTACAGAATTGAGGGTTTCAGGACACTCTTGGGATCCCAGAATCCCAATAAGCAATTCATTTGGTAATGAAGAAGCTTGAAACAGTCCCAAGTGAATGTGTAAGTATTAATGAAGACCCAAAATAAGAGAGACAGAAAGGCATACACCAATCACAGACTGCAGACAGAGTTGCCGTTGTAGAGAGGAAGGGGGCAAAGATCACAGGAACCTCCCAGCAGGGACTTACTCAGTAAATATCCCAGGGTCCTCAAGAGAAAAAAAGAACTGAGCTAATGTTAAAGGTCTCTGATTTTAGTAATATCCTGAGGTTAGAAGTGTCAATGTCAGCTAATGATCCAGAAACATTGACATGGATACGTGAATGTTACCTTTCACAGAGGATCAGAGCAATTAGTGCAGTGCCCACATCAAATTCAGAATGGTGGAAAGTCAAAGATGCCTCTGACTTCAGGCAATTTTAAAACTGCATTAAAGATCTCTTCTCTGTGACCTTCTATCAGAAGGGATACTACAGCCATTGAGATCTTTGAGACCCTGGGTGTCAATTGATGCACATAGATTTGCATCCCCTACAAAGCTAACCCTTTGAAAAAAAACAGTGCTTTTCCTCCCATATATCTACATGTTCTGTAGCACCTTGCTTAAACTGATAAATTAAATACCACAAAACTCACACAAAATAGGGGCACACTATCTCTTGTCTGTCTTCCCAGGATTGGAAAGTTTGCTGCTCTTAGAAGTGGGAAGGGCAGTCTGTAAGGCAATTGCTGTCTATTTATTTCCTTGAGTTAGCTGGCCTTGCTAAAGCAGTACAGAGTTCAGGGCAGGCTAACAGCTTTGCAGGAGAATTTTGCAGTCCACAGTAAGTTCCAGGCTGCTGCCAACACATTGCTGCTGGTAAAACGAGAAAGTTACGCCCACATGATCTATAGCTGCACCTTTGTCTGTGCTGCAGGCTTGTCACTGGGCTCTTAGACTCAAAACCTGGCCTCAGTAATGTCAATAGGCTTTTTTCCTTCAGACTTCAATTTTGATTTGGATTGAGTTTTCTCCATCAGAATCCAAATCCCACTGACTTCAAGGAGACTTCCTTGAAGAGAGAGTTCCTACGGGTCGTTCTTAGCTTTTGATGTCTATAAGTTCATCTTCACAACCTCAGCCAGCCACTTCAGTCAATAAGGCATCTCCAGACAGCAGCTTGTCCTGTCTGTCTCCTAGAGTGAAAGTAATTGCCCTCTGCATATGTCTGTTTATTGGGCAAAAAAGGGATCCTAGGGTTATCAGTTTAGGCTTACACGATTAACAATTTCAATAGTCAAGTTGGGTGAAATTAATTCCCACCTGCAGGTATAAGTGCCTGAAAAGGATTTAAGGCACATATGTCTGCCACATGAGTACCAGTGAATTGCTCAAAACCATTGCTTCAACTGAGCAGTACCAAGTACACCAAAGGGCTTACATGTCCACAGGTTTGTTTATGCCCACAAGTATGTTTCTGTTACTGGAAATGGCCATAGCTCTATACATCTCCCACATAAGCATTTTTGGGACAAGAGTGAGAGACACCTGAAGAAAATGCAATGTCTGAGGGAAGTCAGGCTATTCAGCCCGCACTAATGAAGAAGAGGCAAAGGGCTGATGGTCTAATGTTACCTGGAAGCCCCTGTTTAACCTCAGCAGGTTTCATAAACGGCTGGCCAAGGCAATTCTCTCTGGAAGCTGCCTTTTCAGTGCACAGAAAGTTGTGAAAACCAGCTTAGGCACTTACCTCTTCCTGCGCCTTATAGAGGACTATATGGTTTGAATGGAAACCTACACATCACCAAACAAACTAAGCTTTTCAATTCATAAAGTTTCTGTTGCATATTTAGCTTTTGGCACCTAAACCACTTTTGAACATGGATATTAACTCATGAGTAACATTGATCCTTTAGAAATCCAGATCTTTTAAAGGACTGTACTTAGAATGAGAAGGAAGTACAAATACTGCGGACTAGATACTGTGAGGCATTCAATATCTTCTGCACTTGTGAGTATTATAAACTGTATTCTATCTAGTAAGAACTGATGAAGCATATACATGAGGAATCCTTGCAAGATGAAGATGACTGCTAAAGAGCTTCTACATTTTCTGACATTTTCTAAACTAATTTACTGTAATAAACTACTGTTTACAGAATTTATAAACTTAATCCAAAATGGAGAAAATGGGCATCTCCTCTCAAGATACTGGCCTTATTCAAGGAAACAGTAGGTTTATGCACTGTGTTTGTGACTACACTGTGGTAAGTAAATGTAATGCCATCAGAACATTAGATCTTGACATTCTCCTTCAAAATCCACCTGATTATTTTCTCTGATGAATTTGTAGCTAAGTGCTCAGTATATTGCTGAATTGTGACCAACTTGGGCTTTCATTTTAAGTGAGTTAAGAATAACGGTTATTAATTCCCTCCTGTCCCATATAATATCCCACTAGGTTTTTTTTGGACACAGGACTTTTTTCTGGTATACTGACAAAGTCTGCCCAACAATCAAGCCATTTTTTCATGTACACCAGTGTTTCTGCATTTTGTCTCATTTCCATTTGGCAGAGGTCAGAGGTACCAATGTTAAAATGCTTTTCTCCCTACAACTGCTCTTAAACTATAGGCACAGGCTTGATTTAATTTGTGGCTAGTGCTGCTTTGTAACTCCATAAATGTTAAAATCTGATCGTATTTTTCATTGTAAACACAGGCAGTATATTGACACACAAACACACAGCTTTGAATGAACTTTTCACAATGTTTAGTTGCCTTTTAAAACTCTTAAGATATATTATCCTGTTGGAAAATATTAGAAGACTAACAGTACTGGACATAGCACAGGGCCTTTAGAAAGAAAACCAAACAAGGAACAACCAGAGAATGGAATTGACAAGCAAATAATTCCTAATACATTTTAACTGTTTAAGTGCACCTGGAATATCTCTTAAAAAAAGAAAGCAATAAAAAAAAGCCAATTGCAGAACAACCTCTACACAAAGCAACTATGTCTCTGGGCAGTAAAAGTCAGGATAGCATTATCTGAGAACATTGTGCTAAAGTACTAAATAACATATGCATTTTCTGAAATTTGTATCCTGTTACTGTGTGGTGGTATTTACTCGTTCTTAAAGTATCCATGCAAATAGCCACTGCACCTCTGAATATCAAAAATGCTTGTATGGGTATGGCTACTCTGAGAATCATGGGCACAAAGCAATATGCATATTCATGATCAGATATACTCAGTTTACTGTAGTAATACCAGTTATTTTCATAGTGGACCAAGCTTTTATTTCCACAAACTACACTCCAATATACCACTTAATACAAGCTTGCATTTCTAAAAGTGGTATGGTATTTGGAAAGTACAGGAGGCATGTTAAAGTAATATGCCCTGTAAAGAAAATATGAATCTGTCTAATAAAACTTTGCATATCTTTTTTCAATATCCACATACTGAAAAATAAGTTATTTTCTTTCTCCGGTGAGAAAACAGATGAATGGGTGTTTTCAGAAAAGATCTGATATTTGATTCTGCTTTCATGCTTTTGAATACCATGCCTATGTATCCAACAGGTCTTTCTGGAATTGCTAAAAAATATTCCAGGTCATTCTTGCCTTTTACAGGGACCACTTTCTTTGTGATTTAGCAGGGAACAGAAATGTGGCATAATGAGAAAACAACAACAACAAAATGAAAATAAAACCCCACAAATCTCTAACAACAAAATTCAGAGTTTTTTATTGAGAAAGCATTGCCAAAAGTCTATGACACCCATTTCCGCTATTTCTCAGTATGTAATCACATGGCGCACATTGAAAATTACATCACTAATTGAAAGATCCTCTCACAGGTGAGCAAAGACAGAGCTGTAATACAGAACACTGTAAGAACACAGTGTTCATGAACGTCATGCAAAGATCAGAAAAAGTAATTGAAGAAGGGAACAGTAACACAAGCAACAGCAGCAGTCGCCAAATAAACTACAAATGCCAGCTCTGGGAGATACAGCCAGATGCAATGATTTCACTTTGCAAGTGTTAAAAGACACAGCCTACATTTTTTCCCTAAGTGGTTCAAGAAAGGCAAGATACTTTTTTTTTTCTCTCACCCATCATCCCTTTAAATCAGAAGAGCCCTGACCTAAAATACAGAATAAAATGTTTTCAGACCAATTCACCATTCCAACTAGGCATGTTTCATGACTCCTTAACTCACTAGTGCATTTCTGGAGTGACTTGGAAGATCCTTTCATGTATCAATCTCCTTAAAGTAGTCCTTAGGGCTTAAAATTGGCACCTAGGGCCAGCTACAATGTGTTCAGGAAAGACTTGGTTAAAAGGAGTTTATTCAGAAAGTAAGAGGAAGTAGCAATTGAACTGAAATGTACTGAACAGTAGGCAGATTGCCAAATGCCAGGACATACTGAGGTCCTCCCCTCCTTCCAGCTAAGGACAGACAAATGTAGTTAGATAGGCCATAGTGATTGGTTGAAAAAGATACTAAAAATATTAATGTGCTATTTTTCCCACCGGCAATATATTTGCCCAAAAGTAAGGACAGGGGGCTAAAGTCCATCTTACAAATGACAAGGAGGAAAGGGGTTGTTTTTTTGCAAGTTTGAACAGTTTAGGCCAACCCTAGATGAGACAGAAGACAATTTTCACCTCTCAAAGTAGGTCAATTGCATTTGCCAAGGCACAGCCGATCATGGATAAGACTTTAATTGCCATGCAGTATGACCTTCCCTCAGAACAGGAGAGAATCATGCTGTTTAAGGAAATCTGCAAAGACCAGAGATCAAAAATGTCAGCTTTCAAACACATCTTTGGCTGAAAAACCAGCATTTGCAAGATTAATATTGTGCTAAATGACGTAGCGTAGACTGACTCTAGAAACTAGTCTGAAAAATCCCAGGCTTGTACAGCCTAGGGACAATAGGAGATCCCTACCACATCTAGCAGTCCAAACCAGCAACTCCCAGGCTTTTTTAGTTCAACATATTTATTTTTTCTCATCATTCAGGTAGCAAAAATGGGGAATAAATTGAGTAGAAAACACCTAGGAGAAACACCTCTGCCTGAAAAAACATAGAGCTGTTGTATCAGGTTGATATTATCCTTCATAATGCAGAGAAGAGGAATTTGCCAGGAGAAAAAAGAATTTTGCTCAGAAGCCTCTGAACTATTCAGAGGCTCTAGCTATTGTTAGTTGTGTAATGGACACCCCAACAGGCTGTTGCAACTGATGTAAAGAAAAGAAATTGACGGCTGGGGGACTAGTCGTTATCAGAGCTGAAAATGTGGAAAGTGAGGAAATAACTTTAAGGGATCCTCCTTTTTTTTCCCCTGTAAATATTGCCATTTTCTATACCAAGTGCAGGCATTGGAGGTGGAACGTTGCTCTGTATTTTAAACAACACATTTTAATTTCTTGCACCCAATTTTATCCGTGTATTTCTACTCATTTATTTGTAACTCCACAACCAAGAGGAAGGTTTCTTTCTCCTGGAGAAAGACAATCTATAAATTAAAGAAAAAATTAATAAAACTTTCTCCTATTCTTCAATAAAACCAGCTTTCTATAGAAGGGCACATATTCCCCACTGTACACAAGGAAAGATATAGCTGACTTAATCCATTGAGCTCTGTATCTCCTTAGTGCTATTTGTAGAACTATGTCCTCATTACACATTGAATTCTTCATTAAATGGAGCTACCACTTTATTATCAATCAGATTTAAAAGTGAGTTTGGGCTACTATGGCTACGTTTTCCCTGAAGTGTTAGAAACTGTCAGTTTCTGATATTAATCCAATATCTGTTCACTTCACCTCAGATCCCCAATCTAATGTTTTGTTCAATAGAAACAAATTGAAGCCTTAGAGATGGGGATACTTCAGCTGAGAAATTGCAAAGCTGTGACCTCAAAAATCTGCAGCTCCAAGGGACAGCTTAGAATCAATGGTAAATCTTATGTCAATAGCTGGGGACTGAAGGTCACCTAAGGACAGAGACAACCAAGCCCTAATAAAAATTGAAACCACTTCCGTACAAGGTATGAAAGGGGTTCAAGATATGGGGGATAAACAAAGAGGTCACAATACAGAAAAAAGCCCACCAGATCAAGGAGATACAAAGAAGTAAATAAATAAAAAACTGAACAAGAAGAATAAAACCACAGATGACTGTGGGAAGCCTGTTGATAGCACTGCTGGTGCTACGAGTAGGAAACAGTGAAGGACAGGATGGTGGGTGATGAAAGATGGAAAGAGAAAAGATGGGAACACAACAGGGAGGCTTCCTGACCTAAAGTTTGAGGAAATTTTTAGAGCTAGAAATGGGATGCTTTGTCACAAAGCAGGAGCATCACTCAAAAAGGGGGAGCATGAAATATAAAATCTGTCTAGCATGAGTACTCATAATTAATGAGCTGCTCTCACTTGTCAGCATCATGAAAATGTGCTGCAGGGAAAGTTTTTAACAGGACCTTTTAATATTAAACTTTATCCATACACCACAGTTATTTTTGCACAGCTAGACTATTACACTTCTTTTTCCTCCTCCTCTGTGCTGCCTCCCAGCTGCATTTTTTTTCACAAGCATCTCACAACCCATTTATGCAATGAGGGTTATGGAGCCTGATATTCACTCTATAACAAAGCAAAGACATCAGTACTGTCACGTACAATGCAGCTCAGCAGTATCCTCAGCTTCTACCTACTCCTCATGTCTTTCTTTCTCTTGTATCTCTGCCACCCGCTATGTAAGTCATGCAGTCAGTTCTTTAAAACAAGTACTTCACCTACAGAGGTAAAATGGTGGGAGAGTCCTATATGGAAAAGTAGTAATTTGACCCACAAGCCATTATAGCCAAGCAGTGGTTTAACTATAATGCAAAACAGGTAACTTAGGTCAAGAAGTGCCTTTGGACCTTCAATTCTTCATGCTGGAGACTACCCAATGGAAGTCAGATGTTGCTGTTGAGGAAAGTAGCCAGGTAGAGCTGCTGTCCATGGACAGAGAGGTACAGGGTCAACAGAGAGCTTACAGAAACTTTAGGTATCATCCATTTACTGTGTCTGCCAGCCAAACAGAAAGTGCCTAAGAGCCTCAGTCTTGCTGATTTGTTTTCAGATTTGTTCTAATTTAGTGGTAATCTACTGCACTAGTAGTGCATGGTGTATCTACGTTAAGAAGGTTTTCTCTGTGAGTCTGTGGCAGTTGCTGTTTCCTTTTTTTTTCCCTGTCAGGTTATAGTTGCCATTTCTTCAAGCTCACCCAAACCTACATTTAAGCCAGCACATATAATTTTACATGTATGTATAGCACACCTGAACTCAGTAAAAGGACATGTGGGTCAGTTTTAGCATTAGTATCAAAAATATGCTAATTGATACAAGTTTGAGAATGACGATCCATTTTTCACTTTTGGCCTTCTTTTCCCTTCAGACCCACAGCCTGAGAGATAGCCTCTAACCCAGGAGTGAACATTATGCAACATGCAACACAGTCGTCAGGATGTTTATGCAAACAGTAAAGGTATGAGGTGCCAGAAAGAAGTATGAAGAGACATGAAGAGATAAGAAAAGGACAAAGGGTCATTCTCTTTCAGTTTATGCTCATTTCATATACCCGAAATCTTTTGTTTTCTGCTTTTGAGATTTCTCTGAAGGTGAATATATACTAGTGAATGAGAAAGCAATTAGTACTATTAAATATTAATAAACAATAGCAGGGTAGAAGATTATGAAAATGAGCTATATTTTAGTTCTCTAAGAAAGAACTGCAGAAATAGAACAGAGTAAGTCCATCACTTGTTTCCATGTGGGCAACTTGCCAGCCAACATGTCCATGACTAAAACTTATCTTTTTTAGCGCACCATAATGTTAGCAAAATGCTTTACCAAGGAGGCAGAAAAAATAAATCTATTTTTGATTTATTTAGTTAAAGGCCATATTCAGAGTACCTCTGCCTCTAGTGATAACTTCCTTTGTCGGATACAGATACCTTATTTTTATTATCTTCTTCTATTGCTAGGATAAGCACCAGAATGTCCACTGACTAAAACTGACCATGTGAACTCTCACCCTCTGTACTTCTCAATTAATTTTGCTGCTGGTGAAATGTACTTTAATCCTTCTCTTTCCTCAGCCAGCAGTTCCTCATTTTTCTCCATATCGATTGGTGGTTCTTCTGTGGTTCTTTTTTCATGGGAAGCAAACAAAAATTTATTGATTTCTGGAGGAGGGATACAATAGGTTTTGCACACATTAGTGGCACCTACTCAGACACATACAGCTCCTCCTTTTATAATACCCAGGTTATCTCTTTTAAAATCTTAGATGGCAGAAATTAAAAACATGAGCTATTATTTTTATTTCTGGATATTTGGGAGGCACTCACGCACTACAGTGCTGAGAACTACTTAAGTACCTAAGCATAGAGATGATCCCATCAGTCTCTTCAACAGTTCAAGCCTCTCCCACGTTGGCGACTAATAACACCACTTAAGTACAGTACATGAAAATGGTATTTATTCCTTCCTCTGTGTTCATGGTTAAAATAGTAGGATATTTTTTTTTCCTAAGACCATTAGTTGTATCTTTTTGCCTGCAAGCCACATCTCTAAGGCAATTACTTATTGACATATAAGCCTAAATCCTAAATATACCTTCTATTCATAGCCTCTGTGACCCTCCACATAACCTGCAGACTGCTGCCGTGTATTAAGAAACTCTGAGTCTGAACAGAGGAAATAAGTAAGTTCGTCTATCCTTTATCCCCTGTACAGCTTTGTTTTTCTCTCTGTTGAAAGGCCTCTTTTACATCTCAAAGCTGCATGGCTCATCCATCTCAAAAGGATTCTTTTTTTCTTTAAGACGGTTGATCAAATACCTTGGTGATCTTTTTTTTTTTAAATTTTTGCATTTTTTTAAAATAAAATGCTTATGTATAGATTTTTTTTTTTTTCTGCAAAAGAAATTACACAGGACCACAAAGTACATGGAAGAAAGAAAGATACAAACCAAAAATGTTTCAAAGACATGACCTAGCATCCCACTTAAGTGAAAAAATGACCCGAAGGAACTGCTGATGTTCTCACAATTAGATAAAAACTGAGGATGTTTAAGAAAGAAGAAAAGTTCTGAAATACTGCGGAAAGTACTCATCTTCTCTAGATCTTCTCTTGATCTTCTGTACAATAACCATTGATATTTTCTCCCGGTTTGGGACAGGATCCAAGGGGTGGCATTCATATGAGGGAGATGGGAAAGCAGCATTTCCACAGAAAAACTGGAATTATTGGCTCAAAAATTGATAACTCTCACATGATTTTAAAAAAAATATGTTCCCAATAGTATTTTAGACAAAATAATCGTAAGAGGAAAGAATATGTATAACATTTTGGAGGAAAAGGCTGAACTAGCAAAAGCTAGCATACACTGCTTCACAGAAAATGGGTTCTAGAGGCTGCCATGCTTTTTGCATTCATTCAGTGACAGATCAGTCTAAGAGAATGGTAGCATATGGATGAGGGCAGATGGCTAAACTGTCATATAATGACATTTTACAAAATTTCAGCAGTCTAAGCACAATATGGTTCCAATCCCAAAGGCAGACAGGTAAACAATGGTGCAGAAGTCATACCACTAGCATATAAGATTATTGATTATAACTATTCTAGGGTAAAGAATTCTTCTCAGAAGATTAAGCTGACAGGAAGATTGAGAGCTCTCTCAAAAAGAATTAGGTGACTGCTCTCTGGTTTTGTTCAGGCATCTGTTTTGCTGTATTTTCACCTCAGAGGAGCTTGTTGTGATGAGCTAAGATAAAATGAAATTTCTCAGTGTAAAGATGTTCAAATCCACCATTTCTCTGTGATTCATCTTCCACTGCAAAAATTTGCATTGGGTTCCAGAAATTCACCACTGAGTCAGGGATAACTGCTAAGAGAAGCCTTTGCCCTTACAACATGAATGCACTTGGAAGCCAAAAAAATCTTATCATCATCTGCATAGTTCAGAGGAGGAAATTCATTCATGAAGATAGCAGAAAATAGTAGCTGATTCTGTGGAGAGAAACTAAAAAATCTTTCCACCCAACTTACATAGAGACAAAATTTAGAGTTTTGAATAATCACTCCTAAATCTATATAAAATCAAGCTTCTGCAAAGAACAAGGAGAAAGGGGTTTTTTGCAGTAACTGGCATGTGTTTTGGAAGAGAAGTCACAAAACAGACAAGTCAAGAGAGACTACTTTCACTTTAACTAAGAATTTCTATTCCTCTTGTAGAGCAGGTGCAGCAAGGTACCTTAGCGATGAAAGCTGAACCATAACCTACAATTCATAGTGTCATTCTTGAAGAGAAAGTGGAGAGTCCTAGCTGAAATTTTTACTTCTGTCAACAACCACTGATACCATCAGCTATGTACTTACCTGAGTGACAGTGGAGCCTTACAGAAGTGACTGAGGGATTCTTCTCTCTGTTTGTCCCTGCCCCTGGTGTTAATGTGCAGTTGTTCCCCAGCCCAGTATATACTGGTATGCATAGCTTTGCAGATTGCAAAGATGTCAGTTGCCCTGTTAAACTTACAGCTACCATGCTCATATAAGCACCTTCCCAGAGAATGGGCAGATGATAGACCTGTGAAAGACAGATAGGCAGACAGGCCTATCAAAACAGAAAGGAAAAAAGAAAAAAGAGCTATTCTGTTGGAAATATTAATAATATTAAAAATATCATGTAGTTTTCATCTGCTTTTCATTAAACTCATATATATAAATTTCTGTGCTTTACAGTGCTTGACAGATGTGATAAAATTACATGGATGGTGTGAATTAGCTGAAATTCGATCTAAATAAAACCAGAGTAATACTGAGTGGCAAGGGGAAGATGTTAAAAGAGTAAGTGATGGAGTAAAGGAACCTGTTTTTTTAAATTGTATATTATTGCTGGTATGGCTCTTAATGTGCATTTCATATTAGATTCACATTTTTTTCTGAGTTCATACTTGGCAACAGTAACTCAGAAGCTATTACTATTCCTCTCAGATACTTCTTTTACCATTTTTATTGACACAGTGGTAATATTGAGGATATCTTTAAGAGAGATCACTCTGCTTGGATATATCACAGCAATATCCATAGCTTTACCATCTGCAGAACAGAATAATTTAACCTTGGAGTGTGTTGACGACTATAGCTGAATGATGTCAATGCGTGTATCAATGCATATGCTATTAATTATGTAGTAGTTTAGAGCCGGAGTGCTAGTTGTGAATTAAGTGACATTAAACAGTGCAGAATCTTTCTATTCTCCATAGTTATATTCTCACTCTTGACACAAGGAATAAAACTTCCAATGTTAGAGCCAGAATTTTCTCAAGAAAACCTTATTCCTTTGGAATTTCACTTTCCCAGTAGAATCATTATTGTCTAAAATGGGACTTGAACTTTCCGGTTTACTTTGATAGCAGGGATTACCAGAGGGCAGATGCTTAGGTGGTATAACTCTACCTCAGCTGTGTATAGTGGAGCGAATTCACAGATTCTCCTTCTTGCAAAGGAGAATCATTGCTAACTTTCAGGTACACAAATTCAGATTTAGCTATCTGTAAATGATTGATTCAGCAAGAGTTAACTGTTTCTTCAAAAGAATCAGGATAAGATTCTACAGCATATATCCAGCTGGTTTTGCTCACATTAACAAGAAGTCATTTGGTGTGCATAGTATTTATGACATAAAGTACATGTGGTTCTTAACTATGATAGTAGGGACAGCAGAACCCGGCTTATACAGTATCATGGATTTTGAGAAGAGTTGTATTTGCTACTCATGGAAAAACTATTGAATACTGTTGTTGGACATGTTCATAGTATGCTTGTTCTCATAAAGAATTTTATTATTGATTACAGAATACTCTGCTGTCCTGTGGTCAGCACTAAAATTTTAAAACCATCATCCCAAGGCTAAATTCAGAAGTAACATTGATCATGGTTTATATGCTCTGTGCGTAATCACACTCGTAAGATAAAGTTACAGCTTGTTACACCTTTTACTGATCTTCTTAGTCTAAAATCTCTATATTTTTGTTTCTTATTTCTAAATTACTTGGCAACCTCCATTTAGGGAAGGTAAATAAGCAATTTCTTTCATACAGACTGAAAGAAAATAAGACTGGAAAAGATACTGAAGACTGATTTAATCCATCTCCTTGCCAAAAAGAGAAGAAACTATAGCTGAAATACTCCACACAAACATTTGTCTAACCTTTTGTTAAAGCCTGGCATGATAGAAATTCCACAACCTGCCTTAGGTAATATATTTCTACAATCAACTACCCTTACTGCTTTTACCTGTCCTAAATGTCACTAGCTGCAATTTAAGCCCTCATGGACCTCATACTTCAATTAGGAGTGGGATTTGACTATCTCTACAGGTAGACCTCAGTTTCCTAAACTTCTTGAATCAGCTTTAAAATCCCTTGCAGATGACAAAGAAATTGAAAATAAAAATGTACACATACAATTGATAAAGGCCCTGCTTTGCATGATTTCACAGGGCAAACATGGGACAAGCACCGTGGTAAGCAATAGCAGAGTAACTTATTTTCTATGTTACTGTCCCTAAAATAGGAACTTTAAGCTGCTAGTGTGTAAGTATTTAGGTAAATAAACTGTCAGCAACCCAGCAATCAAACTGAGAAAATGTGAAGGTGGGATGAATCCAAAACTACATAGGCATAAGCTAATTCATATTCATATCTAAAATTTTCATATTCAGAGGGATTCTGAATATATAAATGCCCCAGAAAAAAAGAAAGAGTAATATATCCTCAATAAGGATACTAGTCTGTAACATCACATCAACTAACTGGCTCTGGGAGCATATATTTTGGGTGGTTTCAATGAAGTAACTAAGTAAAGTTAGTTATACATGGTACTGAATATACGGTGAAATACACCCACATTTGGATAATTTCACCATCAAAAAATAAAGAAACCTTCTCATGAGATCTAGTTTCTGTGTATCATCCAGACTACACAAAGGAATCAAATCCAAGTTGGGTTGCACCTTCAAATTTGAAAACTCTCCTGTGGCGGAGGAGGAGGGAAGTGATTGTGCCCCTGTACTCGGCGCTGGTGAGGCCGCACCTCGAATACTGTGTTCAGTTTTGGGCCCCTCACTACAAGAAGGACATTGAGGTGCTGGAGCGTGTCCAGAGAAGGGCAACGAAGCTGGTGAGGGGTCTGGAACACAAGTCTTATGAGGAGCGGCTGAGGGAACTGGGGTTGTTCAGCCTGGAGAAGAGGAGGCTGAGGGGAGACCTCATCGCTCTCCACAATTACCTGAAAGGTGGTTGCAGAGAGGTGGGTGTTGGTCTCTTCTCCCAGGTGACAAGTGATAGGACAAGAGGAAATGGCCTCAAGTTGCACCAGGGGAGGTTCAGGCTGGGTATTAGGAAAAATTTCTTTACTGAGAGAGTGGTGAAGCATTGGAATAGGCTGCCCAGGGAAGTGGTGGAGTCACCATCACCGGAGGTGTTCAAGGAACGTGTGGACACGGCATTGCAGGACATGGTTTAATGGGCATGGTGGTGTTGGGTTGATGGTTGGACCTGATGATCTTACAGGTCTTTTCCAATCTTAGTGATTCTGTGATTCTGTGAACTTGCTGCCGTGTCTCACTGTATTAGCTCAGGGTGTGAACTTATGTCTTCTGCCTTCAAGTGTAATAAAAGTCAAGGTAGGGATTGTGAGGGAGATCCAATACATTAAAGTGTTATTAGAGACCAAATTTCACTTGAGGTGTCTACTTCAGAGTGAGCTGAATTGCATTCTGGCTTTCAGTGACCAAACCATTGACTAAAGATGGTTCGGGTGTCTGTGATTGCATGCAGACCCCTGCGTATAAATACCTAACTGTAGGTGCCTCAATCTGGAGCTGAACCTCTCCCCAACGCGGGATTCAGTTGCCTAAAAATCCATCTAGTGCCATTTCACATACCATGGCGTACCTCACCCAGCTTCCAGATGCTACTCTAAAAGATCAAAGGTACTCTGTAGGTCATTTCTGCCAGCTCCACAAAGGTGTCAGATATATAACCTCATTTGACATTACATTAGAAGCCTGTGTTTAGGTTACTAAATCTTTCTAGAGATGTCCAAAGACTAGTTGTCTAAGACTAAGCTAGTACCTCTTGACTCCTTTTGTATTCAATGAGGAGGAACAGGTAACCAGCAAGCGCAATTCATTTAATTCATTAAACAAGACAAAAACTGGCTTCTGGACATGGTTATTTTTCTCTATATGACTATAAAGGGAATGAAGACTGTCTCACTTAGAATAAAGAAAATTCATTTTTAGATGCCTAAACTATGATCTGAAGAGTCATCACCAAGAATCATGTAGTCAGTTCACTTTTTTGGTGATGTTCAGTTACTTATGCATAGGTCCCTAGAGACATGTTAGAGAACCTAGGGTGTCATACCTAGTTTCCAGAAGACAAGTCTCCTGTTTCACAAGCCACCCACCCCATCTGCACCTACCCATGCAGATGTTGCAGGTATTGCCAATGGCAAGAGACACCTATGTTTAGGCACCTGAATCCTGCTTTATAGATTTACGGATATGGATGTAGGGGTAGAGGTGGAGAGAGGTGTATGAATAAACATGGTAAAAATCTGTCATGTTCATTTGAGCACCAGGAAGTTCTAATTGTCCTGACCAACCTGTAGCCATTTTTCTCTATAGTCATGCTCTGGTCCAGATTTCTTGAACTCTAGCTTGCAGAACCACACCTGCTGGAAGGTGAAGAGGGAAGCCAGGATGGCTCCTGCAATCAGGACAGAGTACCAGCACTCATGCCATTGATGATCTTGATTTTCATTGTGCTCAGTGCTAGGAACATGATCTCCTTCTGCACCCTGTCAGCAATGACAAGTTACACTGTGCTGCCAACAGACTGCATCACGTCGGTGGGCAGGTCCTTATAGATATCCACATCATGATTCAGACTGGAGACGAAGATATTTTTGTGGGTAACACAGGGAGTAGGAGGAGAAGAGAGCATGTGAAGAAAGATTACAGAAAAGATGCTTACATGCTGGTCAGGGCAATTAGAGCCTGGTGGTGCACTCAGGGCTCTGAGAAACTCAGAATACTTTAGTTTGTTAAGGACTATCACAGAGAGAGAGCTACCCAAGATATGCAGAAGAATTACAGGTACAGTTCATTCTCACTTTTTTTTTTACCCTGCAGCATATCAAGAAAAGGATGTCAATCAATTAAACTAATGGCCAGTAAATATGGAAGCAGTAAAACAAATATAAAATAAAAACTATTTCATATATTTCAGAATCAACTGCTGGAATTTACTGACACATAAAGTTATCACCAAGTACTGTGGCTGGAGTCTTAAAAGGGCTGAATAATTTTACAAGCAGTTACAGCATTTGTTGTTATAAAAAGCTAACACGAGAGTGCATCTAGATCTCATGCCTCAGGGCATAGGAGTGGATGACCTGCCATCAGGATGCCCTTTTTCCCACAATGTATATGACTATGAGGTCAGTGGAATACAGTGTGGTAAATTTTACTTTCCCCTAATGCATCACTTAATGGACAATTACCAGAGGCATGAGGGTGGTTTGGAAGGAACAATGGTCCATTCTAAAACAGCTTTAATGAATATATCAGGGGAAAAAGTCCATTAAAAATCAAGTAAACAATTATTTGTTTATTAACTATATCATATGAGATAAAACAAATAGAACTTATGTTCATGATCAGAAAACCCTAACAGCAAATCTAATTTCTTCAATTAATTTATTGAATGAGTAGTGCTAAAGGCTGGATCACTAAAGGAGTCTGAATTGTTAAGGAGGGAGACAAAAGACAAGGTGCAAGAAGAGACCCCCAAGGAAGATAAAGGTGTGGCAGAAATACTAAATAAAGTCCTAGCACTCATCTTCATATTGGAAGAGTAACTATTGGAAGAGTAACCTATAATTTGGGGGATACTATATTAAACTAAAACATTAATAGGAAAAGTTATAGAAGAGAATAGTAAAATAAACAGTAACAAATCTCCCAGATCCAGCAGTATTAAGTTCTAAAGAATACCATATTGGTGAATTATAAACTGTGCTTGCAATTTAAAATTAAAACTGACTTGCTACCAAAAGAATAAAAAATACTATAAGGGTGAATGTGGGAATCTTCATACCAGTTTGAATTCTTTAGTTAGCAAATTTGTTGAAATTTATCATAGAATGACAGAATGGTTTGGATTGGAAGGGACCTTAAAGATCATCTAGTTCCAATGCCCCCGCCATGGTCAGGGACACCTTCCACTAGACCAGGTTGCTCAAAGCCCCATCCAATCTGGCCTTGGTGTGGAGGACCTCCTGCAGCAGGTGGATGAGCTGCAGGAGGCAGTGAGAAGGCTGCATAACATCACAGAGGCTGAGAAGGAGGTAGATAGCTGGTTCCAAGCACAGTCTGCAGTGGACCCACAGCCCAAAAGAGCCAAAAACTCCCCCACCGGCACACACAGAAGGGAGGGGGGCCAATAATGCCGAAGAATGGACTGTTGCAATGGCAAGGACCAACAGGAGGAAGAGACTTCCCCCAAAGCCTGAGGTGCCCTTGCAGAACCACTTCACTGCTCTGCAGACTGAAGAGGAAAGATCTGTCACAGCAGGAGAGACACAGGAGCTGAGCAAGGCAGCCCAATCTGCTCCCTGTATAACAACCGGTCCAACTAAGAAAAGGCGATGGGTGATAGTAGTAGGCGACTTTCTTCTGAGAGGTACGGAGGCACCCATTTGACAACCTGACCCACTCTCTAAAGAGATGTGTTATTTACTGGGGGCTCATATCAGGGATGTCACCGAGAGACTACCAAGCCTCATACAGTCTGCTGACTATGATCCACTGCTGTTGTTTCATGTGGGCACCAGTGACACTGCCAGGAGCAGTCTGAGGAATATCAAGAAGGATTACAGAGCCCTGGAAGCTGCAGTAAGGGACTCTGGAGCACAGGTAGTTTTTTCATCAGTCCTCCCAGTCTAAGGGAAGGGGTTTGAAAGGGCCAGTCGAATCTAGCGAATCAACAAATGGTTACAGGACTGGTGCCACAGCCAGGGGTTCAGCTACTTAGACCATGGGACTTGCTTTGAGAAACCTGGTCTACTAGGGGCTGAAGGGGTCCATCTGTCAGAGAAAGAAAAGATCATCTTCCGTTATAGGCTTGCCAAGCTGGTGAAGAGGGCTTTAAACTAAAGTTGCTGGGGCAGGGGAACCTCAATCCATCTCACTCCTACCAGTTTGATGCCAGAGCCAGCAATAGATGCCCAGAGCCTGGAGAAGGATCACAGGTCAGCAGGAAAGCATCTGAAGAGCAGCACAAAGGAATTCCAGCCACTCCAGACACTAAGTCAGCTTCCGCAGGGGCCCAACTTAAACGCCTCTGTGCAAACGCATGTAGCATGGGGAATAAACAGGAGGAGTTTAGAGATGTGCACACACCTGCAGGGCTATTGTCTTAATGGCATCATGGAGATGTGGTGGGAGGGATCCTATGACTGGAGGGTTGGAATGGAAGGATACAGGTTCTTTAGGAAGGACAGGCAGGGGAGACGAGGAGGGGGTGTCGCCCTCCATGTCAATGACCAGCTGGAGTGCATGGAGCTCCCCCTGGGGATGGATGAGCAGCTGACTGAGAGCTTATAGGTCAGGATTAAAAGGAGGGCAGGGGCTGGTGACAATATAGTGGGGTTCTGCTACAGGCCACCTGACCAGGAAGACTGAGTGGATGAGGCCCTCTGCAGACAGATAGGAGCAGCCTCACATTCACAAGCCCTGGTCCTCATCAGGGTCTTCAACCACCCTGTTATCTGTTGGAGAGACAACAGAGCAGGGCATAAGCAATCCAGGAGGTTCCTGGAATGTGTTGCTGTTAACTTCCTTCTCCATGTGATACAGGAGCCAATAAGGAGAGGTGCTATGCTGGACCTTGTTCTCACCAACAAGGAGGGATTGGTGGGAAATATGTAGCTCAAGGGCAGCCTTGGCTGCAGTGGCCATGAAATAGTGGAGTTCAAGATCCTTAGGGCACCAAGGAAGGCGCACAGCAAGCTCCTCATCAATAATAAACCAGTTCATTTTTCCAACAGTCATGCACAAAGACAGGGTCCTCAGCAGGGAATGCAAAGACCCACCACACAACCCCAAAACCTCCATGGAACAGTCTTTCATCAGGACTAGAGGAGGTTTCAGAAACTCACTTTGTCTGGAGAATAAACAGCTCAGAGCAAATGGAAAGATACCTGCTCCATCAAAAAAGGACTACTAGTTTTCAGTTATGTTTGTTTGCTGTCTTTCTGCCATCCTTCTCCCCTGCAGTGTTTGGTAAACCTCTGTCTAATAAGTTGGCAAAGCAGAGAAAACTTGTAAAAATGCACCAGTGGTCAACAAGCCAGCCTTTAAAGAAAAACACTGCTGATAAGATAAACAGCTTGTGATGTACTTAATTACAATATTTCATACTCATTTAGCCATCTCCACATCACAGCACTAACAAAGTAGATTTCAAACAGGAAATAAGACTCCTTCCCACAAGCCCAGAGGGCTAATTATAAAATAGCAAACTACTTTTTTTTTTTTTGGTAGCGAGCATATTTTTTTTTTCCAGTAGAATTTATTGAGCTCATTACCAAGCTGCTTATGAAGTGATTTGAAATGAGGCAACATTAAAGCATTCTGAAAATCCCTTGTACTTAGTCATCTTGACACTTTGTTTGAACTTGAAGCATTAATATAAAATAACTGCAGCAGCCCCATATTTCTGATTCTATTGTTTGACAGCACATTTAAAAGCTAAAAGATGATATGATCAAGGATTTTTAATCAGCACAGTAATTTGTAGGAGTGTCTCAAGTATTCATAACTTTGAAAAGACCAAAGGGACATGCCTGTGAGAAACAAGACAGGTACAGTGCATGTCAGCCTAGAATAACATAGCAATGTGAAACAGGGTACAAGCACTGCTGGAACTGAGGGGGATTTTATTGCTTTTTACAGGCAAGACTGAAAATTGAAAGGTACACATCAAAGCCACTGAAGAACTCCACACACTGTACCTTATTAGCCTGGTTTTACCTTCTGTAATCACATTATATAATATGCATCACCAGATTAACCTACTTGGGGTCAGCAGAGGGGCCACCATAAATATATTTGAAGTGAAGCCTGTGAAGGTTTTCAAAGGGGAAAAAAAAAAATCTATGGAGAGGAGTAGTAAAATCCATGGAAATCTATAGTGTATTAAAGTAAAATCCGTGAATAGCTTTGCTTTTCATCGTTCTACACACACACACCCGTGCATTAGTGTTTGAACTAATAATTAGAGCCAATGGAAATGCTTCTGTTGAAAGAAAGGGTTTAACATCATCCTTCACTCTAACTGCATTCTAATGTTCTGCCTACCTTATTACAAAACCTTTAAAGGAAAGGGGAAATCATTTGTAAGAGAACAAATGGGCCCTAGCAGTACAAACACTGAATGTATCACAGTGTGGTCTCTCCCCCAAAAAGGGCAAGCATCCCCAATTGCTGTTTGAAACAAAGAGAGGGCAGCTTCCAGCCAAATGTGCGCATAGAGGGTACAAGAAGCTCCCTCCTCCCTCCAGAACTTTCGGGTGTCAGAGAGAGAGCTATTCAGACCCTCCATGGGGTGCACTCTGAAACGAGATCTCCGGCAGAACAGGTTGGATCCTGCGATCTTCTGCAGCCATCTTAGTATGCTTGATTGCCTCTTATGCACAACCCTAAACCAATAAGGAAACACCAAGAGAGATGTGTTGGGCCATAACCTGGAAAGAATTCATCAGCTAAGCAGGATCTAGCCAAGTCATTACTTAGGAGACCCCCCCGAGGAATTCCCATGCAGTTTAGAGAAACAGTATCAGGCCACTGTTTTCCAAACCTGCATAGTTCTGTTAATAAAAGCTGATGCCTAAAAAAAAGTAGTCTCCTAAAAAGCCAATATATTGCAACAAAACCAGATGAACAAAGCAGAGGGGAAGGGAATAGGAAACAAATAGATGCAATGGCTGGCCAGCTGCAGCATTTGCGTCTCTCCACCTGTTTAGCTGCTACATGGCTGGAGAATTCAGCACTTGATCTGGAACGTGACTTGAGAAAGGATTTCAAAAATAATGAGGTGTTGCTTATTCCATCATAATTCAGAGCTTTGAAGATGTTTTCACCAACTAGAAGAGCAGCTTCCCTCTCTGGATTTCTTCAGTAATGGCACGCTATCATGTAGATCAACTTGCAATGGCATTTGCTGTCTTAATGAGGATTTCAATGAAACTCTGAAACACTGATGGGATGTCAGAGTATGGTCTGCATTTTTGAAGTTGTTTCCTGCTTCCTTGAGAGAAGAGATGAGAGATTTCTGTGTTGCATTAAAGAAACAAGCATACAGAAAAAAAATATATAAACCAGAAAATTTCATGAAAATGTGCATTTGATATTACACATTAATTCTTTGTGAGAGTGGGTAAAAGACTGATGATAAATCCAGACCTTTTCACTATTATTCCCTTAATTTCAATCCATGTGAACTGATAAAAGCTGTGACTGTTTTTAGTTCAGTAGCTGGAATAAGAAGACATTTGCCAGGCTTCTCCTCATTTCAGTCACAAAATGGTGGGGCAATATCAGAAGACCTGCACTGCTGACAAATACACCTTCCTGTACTATGGAAAAACAAAGGTGTTCAGAAGTCTTGTGTTGTCAGTTCAGCTTTTTCTGTTCTTCTAAACAGTATTTAAAGACACAGATTTTTAACTCATCATTCAGGAAAAACATTATCTTAACTTTGCGCAATATTAGATTGTTCTTGCCCTCAAAGCAAATATCTGTTTTTTTAATAGTTAATTTGACTCATTATATTTGTTTGCTGCTTTTAAAACAACAAATGTAAAAATGAATAAAGTTACCTATTATATATCTATAAGCTTGTAGGACAAAAGCAGGTTCAAGGTTAAAATGGTTCCACAACTTACGCAACACAAAGAATTGTTTTTATCTTATGGCATAATATTAATTTACTATTTTCCTTTGTGAAAGGTACAGCTGGATTTATTTGTACTCTTCTGCATGTTTCCCATACTTCAACATCATATTCAGGACAATTTTAGGTATGCTCTTTGGTTCCTCTTCTTAAGGGAAGAGCTAGAGCAGTTCTTCTCATCACTGACAGATCCCTCCCAGGGAGTATTTGGCTCAATCTGGAAAATATACCCCCTTCAAAAAAAAAGAAGGGGAAAAAAGCTAATTACCCAGCTGTGACATACATGTCTATGTGGACCATGAATTAAATAAGAAAGGGTTATCTTTTAGGTAAGGTCATGACACACAACACCCCTTACAAGGAAAGTTTCTGTGTTGATGGGTTATTCCATAGTTGTCTACAACACTGCTGGTGCTTTTCTCTGAAAACCCTTTTATTTTTCCCAAATGAGGTGTTGCCCGTCTAATTCAGTGTGGTGGTACTTATGCTCCTTTTATTGCTTATAAGCTTAAGTAAAAGCTTAAGTTTCCCATTGCTCTTGTTACTAAGTTTAACTTGTTGGACTGGTTGAAACATAACATCGGAGTTTATATGTAGAAGTGATATGGCAGTGAGTTTCATGTGAGGGTAGCAAGCAAATTCTCTGGAGTGCAAAGTACCAGTAGAAGCAGAGTTATAGAAAGTATGGAGCAAGGACCGCTCCCACTCCAGTGTTCCTCTGATGGAGATGTCAAATGGGGGTAAATGCATGTTAACACCAAGAACTAGCTGCTGCCAGTCAAGAAGAGGAGCTGCTAGTGAACACCAGCATCAGAAAAGTTCATACTTGCCAACAAATTTGGGGGTTGTGGCAGTTGGAGAGATTGCAAAGGTGACTGGCTGGTGAGAGAGGAGGGAGGTCAAAGTTTCACTATGGCTACAGATGGAGTTATAATCCCAAAAAGCTAATGTCTGAGAATATACAATAACCTGTACTATCTTTCCATTTTTCAGATCAATGAGACCTAGCATGTTTTCCCCAGCCTCATGATCATCTGTTTTCACTTCTGACTTTTATGAATTATGGCTCAGACATTTTAATGAAATTTAGTCATGGCTGTACTCAGCCTACGACAACAGACTGACTGGGGAGCCAAGGCTCTTTTTTAAGAGAGTCAGCTCAAGCTGAGGCCAACAGTAAAATTGGGTCTCCTGGGTAAATGATCCAGCCACATAGATGTTACATAAAACCCAGTCAACAGCACCACCACTAGCCTGCGAGCTTTGGGCAGAAGCGAATGCTGTTAGCGTGTGTTCAGACTGCCCAGCAGATAGCTGCAGAGGGAGCCCCAGAGCTCTCCTTTTCTAAGGGGCATTATCCAGAGATGTGCACCCAAATGCATCACTTAGTTAAACAGCAGTACATCTCGATATCCACAATAATAGGACTTCTGTCATTTAAGCTAACTTTCTGGCAAAAGCTTAGTTGCTGCTGCCGATAGCTTTGCAAGTGCATGAGTAGATTGACCAGAGTTTTCCTGAAGTATTTATCAACTGTGCCCATCATCAACATTCAGATAAGTGCATTTTTTAGTATCTTAGCCAAGGTGTTTTGGAAAGTCCCTAGATGAATGTCTGTCCCTAACTACCATTTTAAACCTGAACCACAGTTCAGGTATCAGTCTGAGATCTTTAAGGAATTTAAAAAAACATTGATACTAAAATTTCTAGTAATTTCTAGGGTTTTTTTAGATTAAAAGGATTTTACCATCAAAAGGGTACCAGCATATTACACCATTCATGTGCTGTCAATGAAGATCTGGCCAAATGGGAAAAGATGAACTTTGTAGCAAAATAGTTAAAGCATTCATGGAGGGTAAAAGACACTGTACTGGCACAATAGCTTTTAAATTTGTTTGTTTGTTTGTTTTAAATTTTGAAGCTGTATTGACACTGTATCATCTTTCTTGCGTATCTTCAGCCATGTGGGACCACACGTCTACATATTCTAACATAAGATATTTATGCTGGCAATGCCAAGTCCTTGACAAGAAGTCAAATAGGTGTTGCAACATGTACTGGAACAACTTTTAAACATCCTTAACAATGTCAGCCTAGGCATCCGAGCATAACAGTGACAATGACCACAGCAAGCTGTGTGGCAGCCATCCCTGGAACCAGGGTGCCAAGGCATTTAGTTTCAGAATCAGCAGAGCTACGCAGAAGAGTTTTGAAGGAGCAATGAAAGGCACCACAAGTCTGGCTCATTTAAAATCATCTGATCTTCTTTCTAGTTAAACATTATATAAAACCTTTTTCAGCTCAGAAAAAAGGCTCAAGAAAATAACTCCACAGCTGGTTTTTCCTGATAACTAGAAGCCCTAGGAGAAAGCTGTAACTGCATTCTCCAGGAATTCCTGACTACTAGCCAAAGCAGCACTCTGTATTATATGACTGTAACAAGACTCCTCTTAATAATATTGTAATTCATGCATGAAGACACTTTCACATATGTTTCATAGCTAAGCTTGCTTAAAATGCATGATATCTGTTTTGCAACTCTTACAGATATTTGATATGAATCTCGAGAAGTACATAATCTTCAGTTTAAGCCATCTAAAGGGCAGATACTCAAAACTGATGAAAGCAAGTAAAATTATATTATGTCCTCCTCAATCCCGCTTAATACAACAGATTGTAAAAATTAGAATGGGGCTAAAAGGATTGAAGTTTTTGTCTACAAGTGGCTCCACAAACTCCTGTACAGAAATTATCCTTGAAAGCAGAAGGTTTACACGTAAGTTCAGTTGTGTTGTATTCACCAAGCTGACCATGCTCTCAGACTATGGCCTGCTACTGTCTCCTTCCACTAAGAGAAAAGACTTTGCAATATACATTGCTGGTGGGAGGAAGATAGTACTTTACTATGAGTTCAAGCTGGAAAAGACTGCAGAAAAGGCCTGACATCACAGAAGCGTCTTCAAAAAAATGTTACTGACACAGAAGCTCTCAAAAAAAGCTACTTGTACAAGTAATGTAGAATCACATAAAAAGTTAAATTGGGCCAGACCTCTATGGATTATTTATTCCAACCCTCTGCTCAAAGAAGGGCTAACTTTAAACTTAAATCAAGTTGCTTAGAGCCTTGTTTATCTAAACAAAAATCTTCAAGACCAAACACACACCTGTGAAGCAAGGCAACTGTCCAAATCCCCCCAAATCTTTTGTTGCTTATTAGACCTTTTGCAAGTTCTGGCAAATAAAGGAAATTCAAGAATTCAAACTATGCCGGCTACGGAAAATAAGTAATTTGGTATGTGTTCCTCTGTTCTATCGTTGTTGCTAGGACAGGAAAGTTAGAGATGACAGCACTGCATGAGCAGAAGCAACACCCCAGGCCCTACCTAGCAGAGCAAAGCTGTCCACCATAGGATGAACATTATGTGTTAAAAGGAAGCTCTTCAGGATTAGTCTGCAGTGCTCAGCAAGTCACAAGAAGTATCAAACGATAGTAAGCAACATATAGTTAACGTTTGAAAAAATTTTAGGTCAAGATTAAGTGGGAAAAACCCTAGACTTTTTTGACAAAGTATTCACTAGCAACCACTTAATTGGATCTGACACTTATCTTGATCCCATGGTTCTAAAAATCACATCCACATTGTCATAAACCCCACAATCATTCTAAATATTGAAGTGAATTTTTCAGTCTGCTGTGTAATGGCTCAGAACGTCTGCATTTTGTAATCACTGTAATGAATACAACTGTGTTTGTAGGTCACATAACACCTGTTCATGATAAGGAGAAATATACCAGAGGACTGTGTCTTAACTACCCAGTCTTTCACTGTTATTTTACAACTCATCTATTATGTTCTCCTCATATCTTTTTGAACTAACTTCTCTTTCAAAGCCATTTCTCCAACTGTTTAATTAGCAACCAGGTAGAGTTAATTAATTAGCTAGTTAGAAGTGAGCCATCAGGGGAAACTGGAATGAAAAAAGGCTCTACTGTTGCTTCACTTCCAAAAGAACAAAACCTGCTTCCCAAAAAATCTTTCAAATACATTTTTCCTTCCTTTCGGAGTGTGCACAGCTGAAGTTAAGGATCTACCAGCTTTTCCATTATAAACCCATTTTGGAGCTTCTGTACCTTCTGAGCAGCTGAACAAATTCACCTCAAGTTGAAACAGCCTACAAGGTTTCAGCTCAGATGAAATTCTTTCACCCCAGAGAACACAGAGCAGGTAAAAAATTACTTCTGTAGGTATGGGGTTTTTTCTTTGTTTTTCTTACCATTCTGTAAGTCAAAACCACTCTTACATTGTTCTTTTCAAAGATGACATTTTACCACCCCATAACATAAAGGAACTTAGCATTTTATGCCTATTTGCAAAAAGAAAAGAAAATGCAATGGCTGTGCAGCTGGTGATACAACTTGAAATTCAATAATTCTTTGTGAGCAGTAACTGCTCCTTTGCACGTTTGATTGCACTGAAGAGCCATAGGGATCCATGGAGCACACTGCATGTAGCACGGGAATGGGTGACACTAAGGCAGTTATCCTGAGATAACACTTTTCAAGCAGAGACCAAGACAAATGAATACTGTAGGTACACTAACTGTTCATCGCATAGTAGCTTCTACAACAGATGCTAGGTTTTTTCAAAACTACTAAATAAAATGAAAATATGTCTGTGAGGAAGCACTTCTATAATGAAAAAGTGACCCACGGAGTGTAAGTGATTCTGCTTAAAACAGTCTGAACTTCCCTCTACCAATTTATGCTTCCAGTTCAGACAAGCTTGGAATCCAGAGTACATTTGTTATTCTTTATAGCTACTCACTCTATAAATACTGTTTCATGTCCCAGTGATTTTTCTTCTGGTTCAACAAAATTCTGTTGAATTTCAGTCTTCTCTGCTTTTGTTTCTTTTTTGTGTATTCATGACAGTCCTCACATCTGGCTAGTCCCATTTAATTCACCAACAGAGGAAGAACAGGTCACATAGTCATTTTACGAGTTGGACTCTAAGTATGTGTTTTCTGAGACAGTTTGCTTTTGTGTCAATGCCAAATTTAGGCTTTCAAAAAAGGTAAGCACATATTTTTGCAGTTATCGCATGTGAAGATACATTCTATGCTTTATTTCCTCCTTTTCCCACAAAAGCAGCCATAAAGTTTGTTGACATCTCAGAATGAAAAGAGGGAACAGGGTGCATCAGCATATCCCAGGAAACCGTTTTTAATAGTATTTCTGTCTTACTGTTGCCTTGCATGTGCTCCAGGGCAGATCATTTGCTCACTCAACAGTTTGGGTTGTTCTCTGTAGCAAAAGGACAATGTTCTCATTCCTGATAAATGACTCCAAGAGCTCCAAGGCAATTTTCTGTGTTAATATCAAATGTTGCTATTTCTACTCAACTGGGTATATTTTTAACGTGTTTTCTTGATGTGTTTGCACATGATAAGGAAGCATTAAGGATGCAAAACATTTGACTGCAGATGTGCTAGTTCAGTGTTGCTTTTTCTGGATACATTCCTGTTTCCTGTCCAATGTTTCATCCACAGGGATGAAACACAGCCTTAGAAAGAATGTCATGGGAAAGAGGAATCCTCCAGTTCATGCAATCAATCAGAGTCACTAGGTGTCATACGGTAAGAGGATTTCAGAATTCAGAGTTTGATCTCAGAATAGTATGCATCCATTTATTTCACCAGAATCACACCAGGATTACACTTACAAAAAGCAGAATTTGATGATAGAACTTGAACCCTCCATAGGCAAGAAAAGCAGGTTAGATCGATAAAAGTACTATTTAGATGTATAAGCTCTCATAAGAACAGGAACTGACCTGCCTTCATGGGTGTGACCCTTTGCAGATCTGACCCTATTCCCTGTCCCAACAGTCTGATGTAGATGAGGCTGCATGCATGGGGTTGCATTCTTCCACCTTGCTCATATAACATCCTCTGTAAGAATCAAGAACATTTACAATTAATCTGTAGAGGATTAATTGAATTCTTCTTCCAGAACATTAGAAGGTTAGATAGGCACGGAAGTTACTAACTTGTGTCACTGCAACTGGCTATTCCAAGGTATTTTCAACCCTCTTAGCCTATTTGCTACAAGCTGTTTCTGTTATGGCAAAGTGGCAGACAGTAGAGTACATACCATTATCTTAGTCACCATGGTTTGAAATAGCTGAAACTTGGCCATTCTTTACTGTTTCTATGACATGGATAGAACGTCTGGCAGAAGGGAAGAGTGACAAAGAAAGGTAACACTGTGGCCCCATATTTGCACACTCATATTGGATGACTGACATTGACTTGTAAAGCAGTAGTGGAGTACAGTGGAGACTAACAGAGAACGTATTAATCATGATGTTAATCATGTTGAGAAGCTTTTTAAGGGAATTGTTCTAAACAAGGACACCACAGTAATTAGCAAGTTGGTTTGCCCAAAACAGACGGGTCTCAGATCCATCTTTTGCTGTAAATCAAAGTCCTTTACTATTATCTGTCAAGTGCAAGTACTTTGTGTTACAGTGCAAATCCATAGTTTAGCCTCACTTCAACATTCACCACCCCAGAGCCTGTATTGTTACATGCATGCTGTGATAGCATTGTGTGGCTGTTCATCCCACATTTGAATCAGAGTTCTGTCTTTGACAGGTAATACTAAAGAAAAGTATTAAAACATAAATGCTCTTCAATCTATTCAATGCTATTTTTCCTCCTGGAAAATGGACAGTTTTCCTACGAGGTTTTTAGATTACATACAATTCAAAACTTTTAGCTGGACTTTAAGGGAGAAATAATCTTGAAGGTTACTTTAGCTAGTTTTCTGCACAAGTTCTTGAAGGCATTTGGGAGCACCTTAGCAACTAGATACTCCCAGCATTTGAGAGCTGTGGTGAGTGAGAGATTTACATGTTACAGCTTCATAAATTCTGCCAAAGCAACTCAATACCAGGAAGTGCATGCACTCTCAGCCTGCTGCAAATGCAAGGTAATTTGGCTTACCTTAAACCTCCATGTAAGAGACAGTAATATGATTGCAAGCCTGAGCCCTTAGCCTCTGTCCAAGGTACAAAAAGATACAACCCACTAGGGCCCTCCACTTTCATGGTTGGATTTTTTTTTTCCCCCAAGAACATCCTTTGAAAAAAACCACTTTCTCTTCTCCCTTCCCACTAAACTGAATGCAGGGCAACTCACTTTCAACTAAAACTGTATTTAATTCATAGTCCTGTGTCTAAAGTAACACAGCCAGGCAGGAAGAGGTTCTTAGCTCTTCACACAAGGTGCCCTTGGGACACCTCCCAGACTACAGCTGTGTGAGCAGAACTTTTTGTTCATTACAAAATAAATAAATAGAACTGATTGAAGTTTTACCATTGGAAATGAAGAGCTGATGCTGGGTGCAGAAGAGGGTTGGAATTGGAAGCTCATCACAGATAAGAAAGTAGAATATGGTAATTTCCATATTTTGTCTCTTGAGAGCTTGTCAAAATAAATATATTCAGAGACCACATGCAGACGCTCTCATCATTTTAGGCATTGTGCACAACCATAAGAAAAAGGGATTAGCACAACAGAAATAAACAGGCCTTTTCTTAGTTCTTTCAAAGACACAGCAGAAGGGAGGAGAAGAATCTCTCTCCTAATTAGAAGGAAAACAAATGAAAAAAAATTACTGGACTGGAAAAAATAAAAGTAAAAAGCAGAAATCACACTCAAACTGTCTACAGAACTTTTAAAAAGGAATCACAATGAAGGGATGTATGTAGTGGATGTTCTCAGAGATGAGAAAAGTCCAATTTTTCTTCACTCAAGGGAGAACAATTTTCTTCTATGTCTATACCAGCATCAATGCTAAGATATAAGTTATATGTTCAAGCAATCATTTCTTTTTCAGTCTTAGATAAAGAACTTTCTTACTTCTGTTCTTGGCTGATGTTTGTATGTTATTTTGATGAAAGAGAATAATTTCTGAGGATATGTAAGGTATCTCCCCCATATTACAACCTGTTCTAAACACAATAGCCAAGTTTCTAGTATCTTGATGCTTTCTGTGATACATATCTCTGTACTGCATCTCAGATTAACTTTCACTATTAAAAAGTATCTTTATATTTTCAGAAATAATTCCTTGTGCTCTTTGTTCCTTTGCTTAGCTGAGAGAATTTGGGATCAGTTACAACAGAGGTAGAAAAATGCTGGTTCCTGACCTTCACATTATTTGTAAGCAGAGAACATAGCTGTCCTGTGCCAGGCAGTGGAAGAATGGGTGCCAGCGCAGTGCAACTTCAACACCTCTGGGTCACTTCGGGTGTGGCTGCACATCCAGAGCCATCCTGCCTCTACTGCAATGGAGCAATGAGAGTCCCTCAGGAATCACTGGATCTCCTGCTTGCAAGCTATAGTGGAGCTGCTGAATTCCTTGGCTTAACAAGTTATGCAGTATACGTGTATTGCTTTCAGTGGTATGAAGTTCTCAGCTTATGGCTCGTGGAGTCAGAAAAAGGGACTACAGCACAACAAGACTTCTGATATACATTCCTTTAAAAGAGTCCATAAGAGAAAATAGTTGTATAATGTTACAGCTGAGATTTTCCAAAATATGTAGGTGTCCCCATATCTCTGGTCTACATTCACAAACCTTTTAGAAGTCTGTACTCTTTTAGGAGTAGCAGAAGGAGGCTTCCTTAACACCTTTGTAAATTCAGGCCCTACCTCAGATCAAATTTTAATTAACTGTAGGATCCTCTCTTTCCTAAGGACTTTTAAAAATCCTTGCAATTTTTCCATAGCACCACAGATAATCATAAAGCAAGGTCCTGTTATTAGAGTATAAAACTTATCTGATAACCTTCATTCATGAAAGCCCATTGAAATCAATGGAAAATCTCTGAAATCCATGCTTCACCATTTATTATAGATTTATGTATACATAAAAGCTAAAAAACAACTTGATCTCTTGTAGATCATAGGTCATTAAATTTCACCTATCTACCCTTGCTTTTGCCGATACTGAGTTATGTTTGACTGAAACATGTTTTCTGGAAAGATATCCATCCTTGAGATGAGGCCATGGAGAATCTAATACTTCCTTCAGCAACATGTTGCAGTGCTTAATCAATATCAATGTTATGAATATTTTTAGGTATTTGTTTTCTTTGGGTATTTGGCTTCAGCTTTCATATATTGATTATGTCTTTTCCTATAGTCAGCCCTTTTGATCTCAGGTTTTGGTCTTTTCTTGGGGTTTTTTTCATATGTCTCTAAAAGTCATCAGTAAACATTGTAAGCAAGTTGCCTCTCCAACATCTTTTTCATAAGTCAAACTAATTGAAGTCTTCAGGCCTTTCCTTGCAGGCCATTTCTTCCCACTAACCATTTTTGTGGGTTTTTTCCTCCACACTCTTCAGTTTCCAACTTCACCTGGGAGATCTGGAGACCAGAACACTGTGAAATACAGACATTAACCCATAAATTGGAATGCTGCCAATTATTTTAATTCTATTTATTGCTTAAATTGTTTTCACATGCAGGATCTCCTAAGGCCTTTTTTTGTCATAATATTAAGAAGACCCCAAGAAAAGAATTTTCAGAAATGGGTGCCTCAAATAAGATACTTAAATCCATACCCAATAGTTTAGTCTGGTTTTAAATGAGACCATTTCAGCATGATCTCTGTGTTCAGGAATTCTGTATTTAATATGTACTTATGAACATCCTGACTTACAAGATCGCTTATTTTTCAGAGTCTCCCCTTTGATCAATTCCTGAATGTATGACAGTATCCTTTACAGCAGTGATTTCAGAGAAGCTGTCGCTTCACGTAAAATGAAACTTAAACACTCCCAAATATTCTTGAATATATGTTAATGATGCTTGATTTGTTATTAAAGCAGACTCCAGCAGGAGAACCACGATCAGTGCATTAACCCTATTCTATTGATAAAAATGGACCAGAGGCAGACAATCTCACTTCAGTGATGTGGCCCTTTAAGCTTCCCAGGGTTCTGGATCACGTGAAAACCCAAGGCTAAGCAGAGATATATGTAAGAAGATAGGAAATGGTCCTGGGATCTAAATAGTGTTTTTAATAAGCTTGTATCCAAGCTTTGTCTGTCTCTACTGGACTTTACAAGTTTTGCAGTGTGGGTAGGTCTCTGCTTCTCAAGGAAACCTAGATAAATTCTAAGCAAGTTCTCTTCCTTGGTTGCAGGGAAACCCCAGCTGGCCACAGCCCCAGAGAGCCAGCTCAGAGGAATTGGTTAAAGCCGTCAGCCTCCCGGGGCTTGCAGGACAGAGAGCTGGGGCTGCCTCTGTTGAGAAGCAGGCCAGCCAAATCAGCCTACATACCCAAAAAAGAAACTGCATGTAAGTTGTACCTGAATGCCTTATGTCCCAAAAGAGGACCAAGGAATCAAATCCACACAGACCGGGGAGCTTGTGCAAGTACTGTGTTATCCAAGTAATTCACTGTAAAGTTCTAGCACAAAACTGGCAGTAGGGGTATCCGGGGAGCCCCTTCACACTCCCGGGGTTGAGTTCATAAGGCATCTCTCACCAGTGAGAAGAGAGAGAAATTTTTAATAAATAATTGGTGTCGAGGGGAGAAGACATCCCGAAAATCCTCTGCCATTTACTTCTTACATGTACAAAAAGTCCAGAGGACAAACTTTATTAGAACTAAACCAGAATTGAAACATTCTTATGGAAATAGTCTGACTTTATCCCCCTTCATAAAACTTGACAGCAATGTCATGAAAGACTGCCTGTTTGCCTCCCTGCTCCCTCTGCCAGTGTTTTTCCAGGTTCCAGGGTCAATGTGCCATGAAATCCCCTGCCGTACCAGGGGCCACAAAGCCACAAAGGGGTCAAAACACTCCCTTACACAGAGTTACCATTTAGCTCTAAGAGTATCTGTCTCATAGTTTGACCAGACCTTGCTAGATCAATAGGACTAAGCTTTTCCTCATGGGGAGATATGTATGCCTTTATCTGTGGCTGAACATTTTTTGAGTATTTCTAGGCTTATTTAGCTCTTCAGTTGGACACAAAGTACCATGTCAAAAAGATGACAAACATTTGAAAACAAACTGTACTTTCATCACAGAATTTCTGCTCTAAGTTTCAATTTTAGTGAGAGACTTGTGGCTTCATAACTGTATACACATAAGAAAAAACCTCTGACCTCTGTCCTTCCTCATAACTATATTAAAAGGCAAAAAGCTTTTACTTTTTTCCCCATGAGGAAGATTTCCTTCCATTTGAAGATACTCCATCAAGATAAGATTTTCTTACATCAACAGTTCAGCATACTTTCATATAAACATACTTCATTTTGTTTCCATGTCAGTCTAGAGGAAGTAAGGATGGAACAGTCAGAAGGTGATTTTAATAAATTAATAATAATGATTCTATCCTGTTTAAGCTTCTACATGTGCTACTTAGTACAGAATAACCTCAGGTTAATAGAGTCTTCAATGAAACCCTTCAAAAAGGAACATGGATTTGAATTTAACAATGAGAATCTTTATATTTACACCATGGCAGATAAAAGAGATGCTGTCTGTAACATGAGAGCTTTAAAAAACATTAAGTCTAAAGTAAACAAACAGAAATAATTTGCACCAAGTTGACAGTAATCAAAGGAATATCCATTCAGAGTTGTTGAGGACTGTAACACTGGCTATTCCATCTGCATTTGAAAATGGTCTTGGCCCTGAGATCCCAGGGTTCCTGCCCTGGTGAACCTCTCCTACAGGAAACCTAAAGGCAGAGATTTCTCTTTTTTCAAGTCAGGGTATGAGGGAAGAATACACTTGATGAGTCAAATTCCACTTTCCTCCAATCACCTGCTTCTGTGTAGAAAATGTAAGATGATAACATGAGAAAAAAACAGATCTTGTGGGACTTAAGGGTTGGCACAAAGATCAATATGGGAGAAGTTGCCTTATCCTTAAAAATTAGAAGTGACATCTCAAAATACATGATGCCTGGGTAGCATTAACTAAGATTCCAGGGACAGAAAGGAAATCTGTCTGTAAAGGCCAATGGTGGCAAAGTTACACCAAAACGTCATGATGTTCAGGATCTAACCCACAGCCTGGCCAGGGTTTCTAGCACCCCTGAAGTTGGATTGCAATCCCCACTTCCTTTGTGTCCTCCTTCAAACCCTCCTTTTCCTAAAACAGACAATTTCAGAGTTCTTAGAAGGTCAGATCTATGTGTTTGTTTGACTCAATAAGAATATCTCCATCCATACTTCTGTGTACATGCTACACATTGACCCTTTTTAATATGGCCTTAATGTTGAAGTTAGACTAAAGCAAGACCTCAGATGTTTTCTACCCCTTGACCACTGTAAGAAGGATAAATTGTTTATTGTGTTCTACGGGTGCTGTCAGGAGTAAGTGAAGTTATTTCAGCCTTAATAGGCAGTTGAGTTGGAGACCATTTTCCACAGCTCAAGAAAAAAGCTAAAATTAAAACCTCACAAGGGCAGCTAACCCAGTGAAGGGGAAGTCTTTTACTGCTCAACAGTGACACCTCTTGATATTCAGCAGAATATTACTGATAACCTTCAAAGATAATCTGATGCAGTCTGCAGGACAGAGTACTGCAGGCAGTGCAGTGTCTCCCAAAAGAAATGTTTTTCTTTCTTGGTTTGTTCAGGAAAAAGCAGCTCAGCATCTAACCTATTGTTCCAATAGAAGAGGCTCAGGAAATGAAAAAGCTTATAGGGGAGCAGCTCAAAACATTGAATATGTATCCTCAGAAAATGCCAGTATTTTGATATAGGCCTTTGTCATGAAATTGGAAAGTTTTAAAATTGTCACAAAAGGAAAAGTACTGAAAAGGACATTTTATCAGCTTTGAGCTTTTCTACTGAAATGTTAATATTTTTAACATGAATGCTGAAATTGGTATCTCTCCTGAAAATTTTTTATTCATTCAAAACCTACTTTTTGTCAGAATTTTTTATTATCAAATTTTTCATATGTATAGCTTCTACGAAGAGCTATACCCAAATGTCAGCAAAGAATCTGACTACTTGCATATTCAGTTAAATAGAATTTGTAACAGCCACAATTCCATTTATTAACTCTTCAAAGTGCTACTATACTGCAAATGAGAATTCAGGTTTAAAAAAATGCAAAAGAACTGAAAGATATAACTAAAAGGAAACCAAGCCTTTAACAAGTATCCTTCCAGCAGGATATGAAATATGGCCTACTTTTCTGGTAGCTGGGTTAGCTGACTATGAGACTCTATTTGGGACCCAGCCATAAAAACCTTAAATAATGGTCCTTTCTGGGCCAAATACTGAATGTTAGAACAAGAAATTTTGGCTCACATTTATCTCTATAACAGATGTTGATTGGCCAGCTGAAATTTGTTCATGCATTTTATGAGTAAGTGTACTCTTTTGCCAATTCAACAGAAGCATTTGTGAGAAATCCAAATACATACATTTCTGCTGGAGCTCTAGCTTTATTCTGCTTATGGTACAAGTTCATTAGTGAAATAGCTGTAGATCAACTGAAAATAGCTTGGCATTTAAGTATCCTTCACTGGCACCAATTAGCATTATGGAATAACAAGATCTATGAAGGAAATCTCTGGGGACTGTAAGACAGATAGCAAATGTGTGAACAAAGAGTTAATTCCTAGCTAATAAATTCTCAAGACACTGGAATGACTTCATTGTGAAGGGGTTTAATAATTGAGTGCCAATAATAGACAGATTGTAAATTGGAAGGTTTATTTCAAAAACAGCAAAAGCTGCACAGAGAAAGTGTAACAGTGAAAGAAGTGCTAACCTACAGGGAAGAAAATTTCAAAGCTATAGGGAAGATTTAGGAGTAGCAGTGGTTTTAAGGGCACACTTTTATGTTTCCCATTATGTTTTAAGTGGAACCTTAAACAGTGCCTACCAGTAAATGTTGATACTTCATTGTTTGTAAGAAATCGGCTGTTACTTTTGTCTAGTAGTAGAGTAATGCTTGGTGCTAAAAATCTGAGGTGCACACTATGCCTGCACACCATAACAAAACCCTGCTGACCAGGCTTTGCAATATGTCTTGGAAGTAAGCAAATGTGAAAAAGCACGTCAGACATGGACAAAACAAAACCCCAGAGGTTAGACACATGACTGAAAATGCTTCTTACGTCTGGGCAGTGAAATTTACCATTTTAATGATGACAGGGTTATTTGTTGAAATATTTAGAGAAAAGCTTTTTGAAAAATCTTTTGGTCTCAGCGTCTAGATATATACAGATGGAGACATCTAAATAGAGCCAGGAATATTTTCATGCTGATTTTTGGAATCACATTTTAGCACCCTATCTATTTTCAGGAATTAAAAAGATAAAACTATTTAATTTTGTGAGTTAAGTGCTTTATCTGGAAGTGGATAAATTCCATTCCTCTGCAGCTGAAATGGCAACACCTTCATATGACAGACAGTTCCTGAGTAAAGACCCAGAGGCTGGTCTTTTAATTGTTTTTTGAGAAGAGAAATATTTAAGTTAACACTTACCTCTTTTCAGCCCATATAGCTAGATTTAGTTTTTTGAGCAGACTTCAGCCTGTGAACATACACACATGAAAGCTCTCACACACACAGAGGAGAGACACAAACACAGAGGAAAGCAAGATAAATTAGCCCAGCAAATAGAGCACAACATTACTTGGAATCAAATGGACACACAAGCAGAGACTAAATAATGCAATACTACCGGAAATGCAAGGCATCTAAAAGCCAAGGATGTGTCTTCAGTAATAAGTATTTTCCTTCCCTCTTTGACATCTGTTGACCTACCAGTCTGATAATAAGAGATTACTCTTATTAGTTATGTGCTTATTTTTTTTTAGATTAGTTACTTAAAAAGTTCAAACTCATGGCTATAAGACAATTTACCATCACCCCATTAATCAACATATCTCATTAAATTTGTATGCAAAAACAGTAGTGTACCAGCCTAGTTTTCTGGTGGATTATATCTTCCCTAACTTTAGACAACTAAACAAAAATTAAGCATCTAGTCTAAGCTAGCCATCTGGTCTACATTTATAATCAAAAGAGAGACAAGCATCCAGGCAGAGAGAAGGGCACATCTAGAGAGTCTTTGCCCAACATTTCTTTTTACTGTGAGCCCTCAGATAAGATAGCTCTGGATAGCTCTGCCTATCTCCCTCTTCCGACTGTCACTGAAGCCTAAATAACTAAATTGCATCTCTCTCTTTTAGGTGGTTACGGCTAGGTAAGAGGAATTTCCAGCCTAAAAGTTACACCTACCCCATTACATTTTGGCACCTTGCATAATCACACCCTTGTTCTTTGCTAAAGGCACAAATACCCTATTACTTAAGTTGCATAAAAAGAAGAGCCAAATATGAGCCATACCACAACATTTCTTTTACCCCAGGTAGCACATCTCTCTCTTGCTCCTTCTGATTGAAATGTGTGAGAGCAGGCAAGATAAAATGAGGCACGGGATTTCCCACTTTTTGTGGTTTCCATTGCTCTGGATTTACCATAAGAATGGTGCCACTCATAGTGTTTTGGCTAAGAGGCAAAACATAATATCTGCTGTCCCTTCAAAACAAATAATATGCTTTTAAATAAAATACAGTAAAGTCAACCCCTCATTTGGAAACTTGAAAAGTGCATTTTTATCCTAGAAATGTATAATTGTCAAAAGGACAGTTTAAAAAAAAAATCACCTTTTTCTTGCTTTTAGAGAAGCCTTGAAGTGATATAAGAACAATCACCCTGTTTCTGATGAACAAGGGATAAAATAATAATATTAATACATTTTCTTGAAATCTTTAAAGTTTTATAAATTGCCTGTGGAGGTTTGCAAGCCAAGGTCACTCTGTCTCTTTTCATTCTTTTAATTATCTAGTTCCAGCCTGATACACTAGCCTTACTAATTGGACACAGAGAAATGCCTTATCAGTGAACTTAGAAAAGAACCTATGAAAAGGGTGTGGGAGACTGCTGTAAATCAAAGAAGAGGAACTGAACAGAAGGAAAGCCAATCAACTGTACCCCTCCGAGCTGTGAGTTTATAGGAAAAGCAGAGCCTCGTTGGATGGAGGAATAAGTGGCCAGCAGGTAGTTACACATGTCATTGACCTCTCCCTGATAGATACTGCTGTGAGGGGAGCCAAATGCAGACTCACACCTGCCCTTAATTTCTTGGGGAAGGGAAGATTTTAAGCACTATCTTGGGCTTTGGGGTGTGTAGGTGTTCAATATGGTGCTATTCGTTTCCATTCCCATATCCCCAAGAAGCTCGTACATGGTCTCTCAAACCCCAGTGAGGGAATTAATTGTTCTGTCTGTAGTTTAGCATTTTTATGCATGTTTGACAGGTGTGATGCACACAGTGAAGTCTGAAGCTCTGTCAGTCTCTATTTAGTAGCGTAAGACATGTGCATATCTGTACTATCCCTGGTTTTAATTTCTCACCCTTTTCCTTTCCCAGCACTCTTGCACATTCTCCAAGGTTGTCGGTGATCCTTCTCCTCTAAATTATGGCTTGTTGTTTGAATAACAGCTTCCTTCCCTCTCAGACCTTCATTTTGACCTTGGATGGTCATGTTAAGCTGTTCACCTTCTCCTCTCCTTACTAATTTTCTAGTATGAATCCTGTTTGTTCATCACCTCTTCCATTTCCCCTGCGTCTTAATGAGTCTCTACAGTTTATATGCCAGTATCTGTGTCCTGTTTTTCTGCCCCTAGATGTTTTTCACAGTGCTCAAATGTTAGCCATCCACAGAGATATCCAGAACTATCTCTGATTTTCGCAAGCTTTAATCAAAGTCATAAGGTGTTTCGACCTAACAAACCCCATATGACCAGCAACTCTATATTGTCTTTAAAGTAGAAGGAGCTTATACACAAAACATTTCAGAAATACTGGACTCTTTATTCACCGGAAGATATTACCAAAGCAAAGAAATCCCATATAAGATCAACCAGAACTCAAAAATTATACAGAGAAAGAACCATCCAGGCTTCCAGATAAAACACAGGGATGTTGTAGGAGAAAAGAAGACATTATCTTGCAGTCTTCTTTCTATGTCAATAGAAAAAATTGACTACTGTTTCACATGTTTGAAAGTTATTTGTTTTTTTTTTTATTTGTGAGACATGAAACTGAAATTTCTGACCATTTTAACTGCTAAAATTTCCATGGCGTTGTGCCCTAAAGACATGATATTGCCTTAGGGTTTTGGCAAAGTGCTGGAAGGCAGATCATATTCCATTCACCTGCAATTGCTTTTACACTTCCATTTAGCTAACTTTCTTCCTGTGTCACACAATTGTGTGATTTCATACCACGTGCTGGGATTCACATCCAATTATCCCTGGCTTCTCTCACATCCAATGTTTTGAAGGAAAAAAAAATGAAATTCTGCACACTTGGGACTATGAGGAAGATGACGTGTATTGTCCATTTAGGCACATAGCTTTCCATAGCTGTTACAGTGTTACTGTTTGTACAAGTATGAGAGAGTTATTATTGCTGTTTGCAAGATCTCCAAGACCAGAAACATCACTCCATGTGAAATCCTTCTCCCGATAGTAATAAATATTTGAAAAGTGCTAGGTAAAAAGTAATGAGCTCCATGCTGGATACTGGTACCCAAACGGCTGTACTGTTTAGACATGTTCGCTGACACAGTGTTGGCTCGAGCCAGCAAGTGCTGTACACATGGCTAAAGGCACAAACCCAGTGTTGGAGACCACATCCGACAAGCAGTTTTCATGCAGGCGTTTGTTTTGTAGAGTAAGAGTTTAAAGGTGTGGACATGCAACTGCTCTGTGCAACTGGCCTCAGTGTTAGAGAACAGACCTAGCACACTTAGCATCTTCTTATGGTAATAGCAAATACCAGCTGAAAGGATCAGGGCTGTCTCTATTCACTTTATTCAGAATTTGGTGGACTTCTACATTTTAAAAATTTGAAATCCTGCCAGCCCATAAATTCAGTCCTACCATAATTAAATTACAGCAACATTTGAAAACATGAGACTAGCTCAGTATTAGGAGAGAAAATCAGAAAGCTTTCTGATTTTTTTTCCAGAAGCATAGGGCTATTTCATGGGTTTTTTAGTCTTACATGCTTTCTTTTAAGAAGCAGTTAATAAATTGAATGCTTTTCTGCAGAACTTTTCCAGAAGTGTATTTCGTTCACACTGCTTCCCAGACCTGTCAATATCTGTTGTTTTGTTTTGTTTTCCTTCAGCAAAGAGGAATCAAACAACATTAGACAGAATATTTTAAGGGAGTCAACTCCAGGCCAAAACAATCATGACAAACTACATTTTAGAGAAAGCATTATCATCTTGTCTTAGCTCTTGTCTCCATTATAAGGGGCCTCTAAATGAATTGGAAACTCCTCCCAGGAGAGATGCATCTCTTACCGGCAAAAGTGGTATTTTGCCAATGCGTTTTATGCTGACTACATGCATAGAAGTTGAAGTTGTGAATATGGTTACTTATATTGTTGGTTTTGTCAGTACAAAAATGTCACTAAACATCATATCCCCTAACTGGCATAGCCATAATGACAAAAATGCTAACATAGATGTGGTTTTAGTCTCCACTATAGTAATAATAAAATGGCTTCTTTCTCAGCTGCTGACAAAGCCCTGAGAGATTTAAAGTTTGTGTGCAACAGGTTCATGTCAAATAGGTATCATAAGAAAGACTAATCTCATCAAATGCAGATGTTTACACTGGGGTCTCTCCTATGTCTCAGCTAGTCACCACAAGCTCTTTTTACCATGTAAAGGGCATGTTTATGCTTTAAGACTAGTAACAGTCTTTCTTACACTTAAGACTAGTAAAGCCTTATAATTTAAGACTAGTAAAAATGACAAGTAAAATAGATATCTAATATGCGCCAGATGGAGAACGTCAGCCTCAAATTAGTCATCCACATTGTACATGCCTAAAGATAACAGAATGCAGTCCTACCCTATGTGGCTTAGATTTCAATTTAAGTTTTATTTAATAGAAAACAATATTTTTTCCCAGAAGATTCTGTCTCCATTTAGCAGATATTCTAGCAGTTATCTAGATAATTTACTGGTTTTCCCATTTCCTTTACCATCACCTTCAATAAAAACTTTTTAAAGCTGAAATGTAAGCTGTCTCATCCATCCTCTATTCATCCAGTTTTGGCTAGTGTCAAAAGTTTGGTGAAACCATAAAAATGAAAGGCAAAAACATCAGATATTAGCAGACAAAGTTTGAGATGGCTGTTAAACTATGTTTGATGGGAATTAGTGATGAGTGAACCTTAAAATCTTGTTCTAATTAAAATTAAAAAGATAACGTGGACGTTTATCTGCATGCTTCCACTTCTTTTTCTTCTAGGAATCAGGTTTAGATCCCCTTGATCTCCCTTAACACTGTTTGGCCTGAACTTCAGAATGTTAAAAACTGCCTCTTTTATGGTATTTCAGTGCTTCTAATCCCTGCAAAGAGGGGGGAAATAGTTAGCAGGTTTATTTTTAGTTTCAGGCAAAGGTTGAGAACACTTTTCCCATTCTCTCTTAAAAACAGAAATTCAGACTCAATAGCAGAACAGTGACAATATCTTTCAGGCTGAGCCCGTCAGGTCCCAAGAGGAGACAGTATCCCCCCTCTATTACAGTAGCCAGGAAGAATGAACAGAGGTTCCAGTAATAAATATAGACACAGAGACGTCTGGTTTCTTTTCTGCCTCAGAAGCTATCAAGAAAATTTAATCAGGCTTTTCTTTTCCAGTCAATCCACGGATTATTTTAATACTTTCACATTCTGTATTGAAATTCTGTCATCCTCGGCAGTGCTTTGCCTGATGGCTGCATGCAGTCATTGCTAAACAATTTGTTAAAGTGTTGTATTTTTAGAGGTGCCTGTTCACTTACCATCTAATGTTAATGCCATTTTGCAGGGGTCATAAGGAAAGAACATATTCATGATGAGAAAAAAAATCAAATGAATGGCAAGACATAGTCATGTTTCTATCTCATACTCTCTGCCTCCCTATCTTTTTCTAGGCAGAGAAAAAATAACACACACCAACCAGATTTTTACCGTATGTAGAGCTAGCCTCGTGTTTTCTTCCCTACACTAAATTATGTAGTGCTTCTGCAGAAAGTGTGTACAAGAGCTGAATGTAAATCAGAAAAAGATACGACAATTGTGGAACTAAAAATCAGCCACTCCTCTCTAAAACCACGTTGGTATATGACATGCTAGTGCGCCCACCTTATAAGATCATGGGACTAGTGTAGTACCTCAGGTATCTGTGCATGACTGTGATGAATTTAAAATGCATCCTGACCTTCGTATGAAATAACTGACACAGACCTGAATGAATGTGGCAAAAAAGGGGTGACTTTACTGCTAAAGAGATAAAGATGCTTTCTACATTAAAATTAATGATACACCATAAAAATCAACTCTTGGGTTTTCTGTGCAGCTGTTAAACGCAGGGCAATATAACAATCTGTATGTTCTGCTATAGCTTGGGAGGGGGGGAGAGAGAGAGAGAAAGAGAGAAATCTTTATTTCTGAATTGGAACATAAATAGCAACAGCAAAAGAGAAACATACTACATAAAGTTTTGACAGACTTGACTGATCATTCATTTTAGCTCTTACCTTCTATCTCATGACCATCTTCCATTGCTCCCTTGTTTATCATGCGCTTGTTAAAAAACCCCCAAAATCACTTGTTGAACTAATTGCCAGTTTTTAAATACTGCAATGGCTTTTACTGCCAGTCTTTACTATCCCTTAGATGGTACGCAATACCTGCATTACAGTCTTTTACACAAAATAAAACAAAGTACAAACAAAGACTCAGAAAATCCTTTAGGCTTCTCTGTACCCCTCATCACAAACCTATAATAACTATTTTTAAAATTATGCTAAAATAACCAGTGGTTGTGTAATTTACATCTTTAACAACTCTTCCATCACCTTTTGAATTTATAGATATTTATAGAACCTGGAAGGAACAGTGTTAAAATTAAATTGTGTTTAGCTGATTGATCTTTTTACATTACACACTCGCTAGAATGGTGTTCCCATTGGGATGTAGGCAGAGAGGAGTGTAACAAAAGTGTAAATCACAGTCTCAGCTAATATTTGTAGTGCTGTTCTACAACTCTGGTAAGTAAAATCTAGCACAAACTCACACAAGTGCCACAAAAATTACTAACAAGTCAGTCCCTGGTCTTTCAAAAAATTAATGAGTATTAATGATTTGACCACCTTCTGCTGCTTTGACTAAATGGCTATTGTAAAAAAGCACTCAGCCTCCTTTCTCATGTTACTTATAGACAAAAACTGTTTCTTCCAGTTCATGGGAGAGTTGTGAAATGGAGTGAGCATCTTGCCATGACTTTTAGTGAAAACTAACCCCTTCTGCTTGTTCTGAGCTATTTCTTTTCCTATTTGCAGGCACGTGGAACCGTCTTTTCAACCCTAGTTCCTAACAGACCCAAGACTTGTAAGAGCAAATTACAGTTAAGTATTCCCAATGAAAATCTTGTAACTTCAGAAGATCGAAGAGGCCTCTGTCAGCCCAGTGGTTTTGAGTGTGCCGTGTAAGGTAGAAGGTAATGGTTCTGGTGAGAGTAGGAATATTTGTCTATATTGTGCCCTAATGCTGAACAACACTTGAAGTGTTGTTCTCAGCTCCAGTTTTCTTTAGGAATTAAAGCAGCATATTCCCATGTGCAAACTCAGATGCATTCCAGCGGGCTTGGTATGTCAGCTCATAATTACAACCTTCACATTTAGCATCTAAGTTAAGAAGGCCAAGTCTGGATTTATCCTTCTAAATTCAGCACTTCTCCTGGTGCCTAAATCAGGTTACTGGCATCAATGAAATTAAAGGAAAAGACAGTCTTCTTCAAGGTCAGTCCCACCCACTTAGAATGTTTCTCACCCTCTTTTTTTGTATTTAGAATTATTTCATCTTTTAGTATCCACCATAAATATGGCCTGCATTGCTAAAGTTAACAGAATTGCAGAGATTTGGTACGGTAACAGATAGCTGAACATAGTCTAAAATGAAAGCTTTTCATCCACGTGTTTTGAAGACATGACATTATTTATGAAACTGCCAGCGGATGGAGACAAATGTTTTCAGGGTTTTTTTGCAGGAAAGCAATTGTTCTCCTAGTCACGCTTACACCAGGGATGTGTGTGCATGAGATTGATCCAGTGATTTCTGATACATCACAGCAAGAGCAGTGATCCATATAACCAATTATTCCTGTACCTTTACTGACATGGTGAATCATGTAAGTTTTTTCTTCAGATAATAATTTCATCGCTGCTTTAGTTAGTACATTTATTTCTTTATTGTTTCCCTTAGCTGAACCTTGTGTGGCATGAATTCATTAATGTTAGGTAATGAGGTGGAGATTCAGGCTTATAAAGAGGAATTAACACAGACAAAATTGCAACTATATTATAGTACCTCCATCTATTTTACTCTTACAGAAAATTTACACATTCTCATTTCAATTAAGTGTGATGGTCAAAATAATTGTAAAATCTTCCATTCACTCCTGGACATTACAATAAATAAAGATATCATTACTTCTTTGAGACTCAATAACACTTAGTGTAAAACATGTACTTCTATTCAAGTTTTATAACCTTGTCTTTATCACCTTTTTTGATAAATATCACAGTCTAAATAAAACAAATGGAACAGTTTGATTTTGTCAGCTAGGATTAAGGTCGTGTATATTAGCACACAAATAGCCCACGTAGTGTTGTTTCAAGCAGGACTGAAAACATTTTTTTTTTTATTTCTCAGAATCTTCAAGGCACTGCAAATTTCTTAGTCAAACTAAGTCTGAAAACGCAAAACCACATGCATGTTTATAAGTCAAAAATGGGTTTGGGGACCAAAAAAAAGTTTTCCTTTCAACTATTTCAGAGTTGTTCCATTTGAGTTTGGTTGTTTACATTTGCTCCAATTTGCTCATATTTTGAATGACAAAAAAATTAGGAAGCCAAACACCTGGAAAAACTGTCTAAAGGAAATGTGATATTTTGATCTTTTAAATGCTTTTCTGCTGATATAATGTTTGGATTTGATGGTTTCCTACTCAAAAATATACTTTCAACAATTCATCTTCTTTCAGAAATTTCAGAAAACAGTTCACGGGCAGGCCTAATTTGGAGCTCAGAATTGCACCATCCATCCTCAGTAGTTACTTGTACAAAGAAAAGCAATGAGCTTGCACTGCTTCTAGCTTCACTTTTAATATGCCACTTTTTATGTTTCTTCTTTGCAGTTCTCAGAAGCATTTCCAAACTTTTTGCTTATTTGGTTTATAGTTTCCTTAGGCAGAACTTGCTCTCTGGTGAAAAGCGTGTTGCCAGCATGCCCACTGATTTCTGCAACCACTGGATTAGACCCATGTATTATCTGTGTATTTCATTTTCTCCGGCAGTTCTAAAAGATTTGCAGGGCTGCTTTAAAACATGTAAACCACTCCATTATGGCAATCTATTCCTGTACCATACAGTCCTTTCTTTATACTGGAGATGAAGGTGAAGAAAATATCAGTAACTTAAAGCTGAAATTATTTGGTTTAATCTTTTAAACAAGACTGTATTTGTAATATCGTGTACTTTGGAGTCTACAAAAAAAGGAAGAGGGTAATATACATCACACAAGCCTTGGTGTTTTAACCAAGATATAACTAGGAGAGTGGAGATCAACATTTTATTTCTGACTCCGCTGATTATGTTCAGCTGCCTAAATGCAGATGCTGAAATATCAGCAACTCAAATTGAATCCTGCCCAGTCATGCCCCGAAACATAAGTGGCATCCCTGAGGCACTGCCCCTCAGGAATATATTTTCCCTGCCTCAGAGAGACATCAGGGCATCATTTATTCATGTTGCCAGACAATTCTAAGGCTTCGAAATGGAAAAGCTAAACATCTGATAACTAGGGATGGCCCTGCAAACCCACATCAGCTACATTTTCTAGATCTGAATCAAAAATAAGACTTCATTCTACCTCAGACTAACACAACTTCAAACCTCAGTCCTTTTCTGTAGCTATCAGGAAAAGCTTTTATTAACTATAATGAGATTGAGATCAAACATTTGAAGACTTTAACGAGATATATTTGCTGAGTGTGACTGTAGATGAATGGTAGACAGCAATACTTAATCAGAAGTATTTCTTACACTTGCTCCAGAGTACTTTTCCACAGCACATCCAACCCTTGTGATGACAGGTTATCCATAGAACATCCTCACTTTTCCGGATTTTCCTGCGTTTCTTCACGAAATATAAAATCAAAATCAATTAGTAAGACCAGCAATGAAAAACATTAACTGACTGCAGCTTTGCTGATTCTTGCACTCTCTAGCAGATGATCCCTCTAGAACTAATGGGAAAATTCTGTTTCTGTTGAATAAAAGATGCGATGAGCCTGCATCTTTAGAAGACTTGAACTAGAAATTCAGGGTCTATGTAATAAAAGACCCATCTCCCCTTCCTGAAGACACTGTTTATAAATAAATAAATAAATGAACAAACAACTCTTAATCTTACTTTGAAGACTTTACATCAGGCTCTAGAGAGAAACCAGGCAGCTTTCCAAAAGAATTTTTGCAGTCAGCACACTGAAAGCAGTCTATCAGTAACAAATGGGGAAAAAGCAAATTCAGCTGAATTAAAACTGGCCTAGAAAAAGGGAATAGAAGACAACAATTATGATTAAGAAGAAAACTGGGCATATGGTCACCTTATTCTACTGCTAAAAAGTGCTAGTCAATCACAAAGAATTAACCCAGTTAAAACAAAAAAGGACTTCCACTGTAAATAAATCTTATAAGCTATGTGCACCTGGGCTGCTGGGACAGCAGTCAATAAGAATAGTTAATTCTTTTCCTAGAGGTCTATGCATTGTCACATCAGCACCTTTTCAAATGAAGGCATTGTTGTGGACTGCACAAGAGAGCGGAATAGCAGGGAATAGTCAATACAAAAGTACTGTCATTTTCAAAGTGCCTAAGGTTACCAAGAGGCTGGGGGAAAACTGACTTACCTAAGACCAGTGTAAGCTTTAAGAGGCACAAGGAAGGTACGGATGTGTCCTGTTAGATGCCATTACTCTGAAGGACTCTGAAGTCCCTGAGGAGCTTTTTTAGAGAGCAATCCCCTTCTGAAACATACACTTTTTCGATAAATCACACTTCACTTGGATGAAGTTTCTCAAGAATTGTCCTCCCGATGAGAAAAGGTTACAGGCTTCACATTGTAAATGGAAAAAACTGCAGAATTTCTACAAGTCCAGAATTTTTTTTAAAAAGGGAGACTGCCTCCGAGTCTTCATTCTCCTGGTTATAAACTTTCATTCTTTTCTCCTCAGCCCCAGTGCTGTCACAGTCAATCACATGCAAATTAAGGCTAGCAGATGAAACAATAAAGGAAATCAAATGCAGAATCTGGTTTCCAGCAGGACAGCTTCTATTCTTATTGAAAACAGGCAGAATTTCAGCTTATTTAACTAAAAATAACTCAGAGATGTCCTAAAAAGCTCTATATATTTACATGCACTCTAGTTCTGCCATCTCCATAACGCAGATGGGGGAATATGTTGGCAATCAATCACCACTGTTTTCCTTTAGCCTGTCAGCTGGGTTTCTCTCTCTCATAAAAACTGAGGAATGATGTACACAGGGGTCTCCTCCTGCTCTTATATTCTACAGAGCAGACCTGGCCAAAGAGAAGAGCCTTGCATCTAGAGGGACATAGATTAAGTGACCTAACCAGATGTTTCACATTCAGCTTTTGTGACTGGGTTCACAGTAGAGGTAACTCCTACCTATGCTCAAATGCTCCCCATTCCTCAAGAAAAAGTCAGTGAACATTCACTGGGCTTCTGTGGAAAGAAGAATGATCTCACACCACAACCACCACATGTAAAAAGACTGTGAGAAATAGTCCTGCTGACCTTTGAGAACCTTATCACTATCACCTCGTTTCCCTTTCTTTTTAGCTGTTTGCCATAATTTAATTGATTGTATACAGATTAGTTTATAGGTTAAATTTTGTTTTCTGATCCTCTCAATCTTTTTGAAAGGATGCAGAAGATGTAGAGGAAGTATCCATACATTTAATTATTACATCTGCTGCACATAGAAAGGTATGAAATAAGAATATCTAAAGCACTCAGCATTCACTTAACTTTGGATTTATTCAATTGACATCATCAGTAAAATTCTTACTGGTTTCAGTGAGACTGGGGCAATGCTAGGTCCTTTTGAAAGTCCTGTTTTCCCTTTTAAAAAGTGCAAAAATGTAAGTATTTCCAAAACCTACTGTTAACATGAATAGTGTGTATAACTTTACACTTCAAAATAATGAGACTTAATCTTCAGCTGCTATAAACCAATGTAGCTCTGTTGAATGCATTTGAACTGTGTTGATATACAGCTTTGCATGGTCGCTTAACCATGGGAAATTGCTGGACACAATTTTCATTGTATTTGAAGAGGAAGATCTAAATACCTAGCTTACAGGTAAGTGGAGAAGGAAGTATACAAATAGGTCCCTGATTTCACTGAGAACACATTATTTTAAAGAAGTTATTCTGGAAACATGATCATCTTTATCTTTCACAGAGGAGGGATGCCAGTCTTTATCACCCTCTTATATGTTAGACGGAAGTATTTTTAAAGATATCACAGCACTGCCCCTGCAACGAATCAGTATTAGCAGAGAGAGGCACTTTTCATATTTACATCTATATATTGTAAAAAGTAAAACCAAAACCAAACACTTGGCCACTTATAACCACATGGTCATACCCATCTATGGGTTTCTGTGACATTGCAAACTTAGTGCCCCCAAGCTCTCTAATAGAAAAACAGCCCTATGATACATGGTTGCTAATCTTCTTCTGTGTTGTTTCAGGTATCGTAGCAATGCAAAGAGGAAAACTATGTTCTGTTCTTTAAATAACAGAAACAATAGAAATGCACAAGTATTCAATATTGTCCTGCTTTCTTTCACCTGAAATATTCTTTTCTGATGTTGTTCTTTATTCAGCCATCTCTAACTAAAAAATAAACCTGTAAGAAAGAGGGTCATATTTTTTTTCTGAATCCAAAGTTTTCATAACTTCATGTTAAGTCTAATCTTACATAACAGCTCTGTTGATGGCCACTAAGATGGCAACAACTGAATACAATTCACAGCTGCTATTATATTGGAAGGGCTGGCAAATATCAAATAAGACATAATAGCCACATTTATTTGAGGCACTTTTCCAAGACAAATAAAGCTCCCACTACTAGAAAAAATATAGGTCAATAAAAAAAAAGTAAAAGGACTGACCTATAACTGACAGAGAAAAATAATATTTGCTGATGCCTGCTAGAATAGATATCCATGTTCCACTGCATGCCTACGGAATTGGAAAATGAAAGAATCAAAGAATAGATTCTTGTTTGATGGGTCCCCAAACAGGGGCAGAGGGAGGACCAAACTGCTTGTGTATCATACAGTCCATTCTTTGTTATATGTAAAAAGGACTTACACTGGAACCAGAAGCTTTTTCAGAAATGTTTAAAGCAATAAAGTTAAAGGTATAAAATCTCCTTGAAGAGATCAGATTCTTAAAGATACATTAGTTTGTTACAGGGAATAGAAGAGGATCCCCACAGGTAATTTTTCATGTATTTGCCTCCATGGGCACAAGGAAAACTTGCTATAACGTGTGAGGATTTAACTGACAGAACCACCCCAGATTGTACCAAAGTATGCCCACTTTTTCTCTGTCTGTAATACACAATTACAGCATCTTTCTCTAAAGCAGGGAACCTGTGGCTTTATCAATCTGCTCTATTCATCTGCCAGGCAAAAAAACCCCCAAGTGTTTCTGCCTAATCTTTTATGATCCAGCTAAAATGGCATCCTGAATCAACCAGAGATCTGGCTGATTCCTTAGCTGAATGTCTACATGCAATCGCCTTCCTCAGCACCCACCACAAAGCAGTGGCCACTACCCTTAGTGCCTTTCACAGGCAGAAGCACAAACAAGCGCTTACACATTTGTGTCCTTTCCAGACATCTCTCACGCCAGCCTTTCACTGTGAATCTTACTGCAGTGACTACATGTTGCTTAAATCTATGGCAGCTGGCAAAGGAGGAAAAAAAAGAAGTGCCTACATAGTCCACAGACACACAAGGATGTGTGTCAAAATTTAACCCTGCTTTCTGGGCTACTGCTATGGAGAACTGGGCAGTCAGTTCTTTTCTCTCTTTCAGAGGGGTCCAGCTGCCACACGTAGCACTGTATATAATTTATCCAAACACTGCTACAGGCAGTACTTAACACAGGGCGCAGAATCCAGGTCTGGCTTATTTTAGATGAGTGCCTTAACCCATATGCTTCCTCTAAATTGAGCCTTAAACTATTTTCTGCATCATTTCAACAGGGGAGATGGTGAGTGCCAACACAATTACTTTCTTCAGGCTTATTCTACTGACAGATATTTTGGGGTGTGGGTTTGCATGTTTAAGGAATGGGATGGAATTAAACCTGAACTTGCATCTCTAACAGTGGCTTAGCTATCTGTTCTTTACAAAAAGAGACACAATAACTGCTTTATGCTTTTAAAAGAAAGTAGTAGCTTTAGCTGTTTTTTGGAGCATCGTCAAGATGCTAAAGAATGTCTTGTAGGCAGTCTCCCTGGATGTGAGCACTAAGGTGGACATGGAATGACTTAGCTCTGTCAAGACAGGATGCTTCTAGATATCTTCAGGGGCACATGGCTAGCCCTACCTTAGGATAACCCTAGAAAAAGCCTAGATGGACAGTTAGCACACAGACATCTAAGTTTTTTTCAGATCTTGTCCTCATTGCCTACTATGTTTGTCTCCCAAAGACTTTAAGGTCATAGTGACTATTTTTCCAGGATGTAATATCCATGTGCAAGGTGAGGCAGAGTGCTCAAACCTCCATGCTCCCGACTGGAGAAGTTCACAGGACTGGTGAATGCAACTGGATTACGTGAGATTAGACCAAAAGTATATTAGTGCAAGTAAGTATGTTGTGCTGCTGTTGTGACATCTACAGTGTTATTGCACAAGAACTGCCTTGCATATGTAGCATAGAATCTGCTTCACTCACCTGAGCAGAGTACCTGAGTGCATCCCACAAATCAGAATTTTAAAAGGTAAATATCCAGCTTGCTCAGTAATAAGCAGGTGTCCAAATCAATATATGCTCATGAATCATGCATATATGTTACCTTATCCAGATCTTGTAGGGCATCAAGAGCCCTAGAATTCCGATGTGGCCAATTTTCAACTAAATCTGTCAAAAAAAAAAATTTACTATTTACCTTGCCAACATAACAAGAGAATTCTAAGGCCTATCCCTATTACCTTAGTCAGAGGATCTGACGACAGGATATAATTTTTGTGGGAAGCCATGAATAATTGACTGCACAGTGCAGTATAGGACTTAGCCTTGAGCACCTTTAATCATTCTCGTGATTTTAGCCACTCTGCATTACTTCACTTCATAAGTAATACCAATAAAGAGAAAAAAGGAATTCTCAGATAGCAAAATGTATTTGCATATCCAGCCAGAGAACAGGTGACAGAATCTGGACTGCATTCTAACAGAACAAGCACAGCTCCTTTGTTCTCTTTCTGCCGTACACATTACGGACCTTTCACAGTTCTGTTTGTATACATGCCATGTAGTCTTTCTCACTTGATACTGCATAATCAAAGTTAAAGAAAGTAAGTAATATTGAGGTGTGAGTCCACAAGGTGCTTTGTTAAATTTTCTTCCACTAGCGCTGGTTTAAAGGCAACAAAAGAGAAAGAGGCAGGAAGCAGGGATTCTATTGCTTAATTTTTTTTTTTAAATAAAGTTCATTAATCAATACCATCTAAGAAGGAGGAATAAATTAACCAATTAAAAATAATGCTTTTTCCTCTAAAGGAATTTTGTAGCAAAGCAATGGAGAATAACTTGGAGTAATGTACATTGAATTGCAAGTCAGAATTGTAACAGCAAGTATACATTAGAGCTGGGAAAAAAATCAAGTCCATTAATTTTCTACCAGAAACACCCAAAGGAAATTTCTTTGCCAAAATATCCAAAAACAGTGTTTCCATTTTTCAATCAACTCTGCCCAGCAAATATACAAAAATTGGAAGGACATGCAAAACTACTATACAGTATTTTTTTAAAAAGTAAAATTTACCTATAAAATAGTCATGCTTCTCAGTACTTATGTTTAAGCAGCCTCCCAAGACCAGTTGTATTAATTTTAATGGCATAAATAGGCTTATAGACAGAAAAGGGTTCATGTGATCTTGTCATAGTGTTAAGCAATTGAAGAAGGTTGGGGATTTCTAGTACAGAGACCTAAACTGATTAGTCATGTGTCAGTCATCACCATGAAAAATCTTTTGACTTTATATTAAACATGCAAAAGAGGAAAAAAAGAAAAGCCATTTAAAATTATGGAAGGAGAAAGTGCTATTAGCAAGCCATATCACTCATGAGGAGGGCTGTGTGCTGTAACCCCTTTCCTGCTGCAGAGCCGGCAGCAACAGACACGAACAGACACATCGACCTGCACACGTGCAATAGCTCTGGTGCTTCCCAGGTGTGGTGAGCTCATTTCATCTGTTCCAGCCAGGACGTCTTCACGGACACATCACTTTCTCCTCCCTGGGAAAGAGGGGCTGCACCTGTGGTTAAAACTGGCCATGTCCCCTTCTGCAGTCATGAGAACGGCTGGCACGGTGCAGCTCACCTTCATGAGCTCAGAAACACATCGGGCTTGTCCTCACCACACACTGGGAATGCCAGTATGTAGTTGGTGTGTAGGCTATGCTGACCTTGAACTGTAACCAGGTGTTTTTTGGGAGAGTACCAGTTAGCCCAGGACAAAACTGCCAGGAACGTGCAAGAAATTTAACAATTTGGAAAACTGTGTGGGAGTGTTTGTGTCCGTACCAAGGTCATGTTTAGTTAGCTAGTATAGACATAGGTGAAGGGCTGAAAGAAAACGTGGTGAAAAAAGGAAGGGATCCTGCAGGCCCTTCTTGATAGTCGCCTTTCCCAGATGCCGCTCAAGAGTCAGCAGAGTGTGGGGCTTGATAAGCGTTAGTTGAACTGGTGCTGAGCACCACTGTCATCTTTCCTTGGTGTGATAGGGAATTACCTGAGTTTATTGGCTAAACAGTGCACAGACCTCAGACCTTGGCAGATGGCAAAGTGACCATGGAATCTCCTGGGAAACCTGGTAGCTGGAGGTCTGGCTGTCCCAAATCTGAATGGTAGTGCAGTGCCAAGTGGACCACAGGAAAGAGGTCAACAAGAGCAGACCACGAGCCAGGCAAATTGTACCAAACATCTGTACATAAACGATGATAAACTTTACCTGCCTTTTCCCTCCTTCTGCCACATGTTCCTGCCCTGCCCCTTGTGCCTGCTATGGCTCTCACTTAGCCACCCCATGGGCGCTAAAGCCATGAAAGCCTACCTGCCAAGACTGCGAACAGTTTTCCACCCATTTAGTTCTCTGAACCAAATTGCTGCGGTGTCGGGCATTTGTCAGCAAAGGTGCGAAGGAAGGTGAACAGGAACAGACTGAGGGAAGAAGAGGCAAGGTGTGGAGAGAGCCACAACAGCCCCTACTGAGAATTGTTTGGATTGCTCTGGAAAAGCTCTCTTAGAGGTTGTACCACTTTCCTGTGGCTCACTATTAGCATGTACCTTTTTTTCAAGTACATTAAAGTCCCAAGACAATGTAAACGTTTCCACAGTAAAAGGAACTGTATCATTGTAAGCAGTTATGACAACTGATAAGTGTCCCTTGTAAACTTTTGATTAAAGAAAAGCATGGAAAATATAAATTCTAATGCTTCTTTCTATACAAGTGTATTAGAAATGAGCAGGAAAACCCTCAGGAGGGGTTAACTTTGTCACTGAAAGTACACCTACTGCAATACAAACCTGGATAAATGGTGAGGACAACAGATTCCTCTGAGCTTGATAAGCTGATAACAGGAGACATGTGAGCTTTCATGTTTCAGGGGATGCTCAGTCCCTAGTTGAATTACTGTTGTTTTTTCCAGAGCAGCCAGGGCCCTTTAAGTTTGACTTTACGTGACAGCTCAAGCACATATTCTTAATAAAGGATAGGCATGTATTTCAGGTAGAAAGACAAAAAAAGACACACACAGTCTTGAAAACCCTGGAACAAAAGGACTTTTAAAGAAATGGCAAATTAATTACAGTGTAATTCCAAGTTTAAAAGCAGTTGCTTAATACTTCAATAGGTGCAAATTGTGGCACAGCCTTAGAGGTTAAGCCCTGTATATGTGACAATACAGTAATTTCAGCTCTGAAAAACAGTCAAAATATTCAGGCTCAGGATATTTAGGGTCTTTGAAGAGTAAATAAAGTAGCTCAGGTTCTCATCCAGAAGAATGTGAAAACCAAATATCCTTACTGGAGAGAACTGTCACACTCTTAGGCATCCCAAGATTGTGATCAAACAAGGAAATCTTCATATGGAGAAAGGCAGCAAAGTAATAAACTTGGACAAATGTAGCAATAAAGTGTTCAGAAATCGCTCAGGGCCAGAGAGTTGGACAAAAGTCTCCATTGATGCCATACCATTAGATGCTTGTAGGGAAATACTAGTTCAATTTAGCAATACTTTTAGTTACTACTTTACAGAGGCCATTTTTCACTAGTGTGTTTCATATGTCATTGAAAACTTTATGCTAATGCATATTAAACTGTTATCCATTGTCAGATGTTAAAATGTTAGGCTAAAAAAATATACTTGTTTCTGTATATGTGCCCTTCAGGCTAATTCTGTCTTCCAGCAAGAGTATCTCAAAGCAGTAAGAATGAGCATTCAAGATAATAATTTTCTTTATGGATCTTCTTCTCTTAGCAGTGCAGCAGATGAAGTAACAAGGAATCTGCCCAGCAGGTGAATTTCTATTAAAGGCTTTCTGTGTCTTGGCAGCTGCTCACAGCATTGATATTCTTTCACAAAACACTTTGTATCAAGGAATCAGCATTTTTCTAGTGACAAGTCATTTAATAAGAAGATTCCTGACGTGGTCCAAGTACAATGCCTAAATAACCACGACGGAGTTTGGATGGTTTAACAAGTGTGCCAGAATGTAAGTTTATTGCCATCTGTAAAACAATCTGCAGCACACACAAAGGATGGTTGCTCACTGGAGAAAACAAGAGGTTATTGTCTTTGCAGCCTCATGATTTAGTTCTCCCCCTGCAACCTCTCATGGGGCGGAACATTTTCTGCACATTCCAGAATCACTCTTCTGAAATGGGAGCTGTTTCCAAGCTAAACAGCTACAGCCGTGGCTGACACCAATGCCTGCTTTAGCCGGTCATTAGTCAGCGCACTATCAGAACTGCCCTGTAAAAGCATGGTCACATCAAACCACAGTTTCACACCAGTAGACGCGTCCAATATGCTCACGTGAAGCATGCATTTGTTTCACATCCACCCCAACCTGCCCTTATATTCTGCAGTGCTTAGCAAATAAAGTCTCATGAAACCGAAAGTACACTCTAGGCTGATGCTCAACACATTGCCCTCTGTGGTGAAAAGACTTCTCAGATTGTCAAATAAATTCTTCTTAGGACACCATCCTAAGTTTCCATTAAGCTATAGGAAATAAAATATTTTATAATGTATTTCCAAACATATAGTCATTTGTCCTCTGAGTGCCCCAGGAATGTTTACAAACTGGATTTGATGAGAATGCTGTGCAGGCTGGATAGTAAAGTAGCTCCAGTTAAAAGGACAATTTAAAGGTTTAGAGCAATAATGGTCCAGTTTATAGAAGTAAGAAGGCAGAGGCCATAGAAAGGTAAGGGCTGAAAATGAAGTGTAATAAAAACTACGATTTCACTCAGTTGTTCTACAGAAATTAACAACCTCATCCCCTCCTACCTTCCCCACTCCCCTCCTCATTAAAGCTGCAGTTTATAATGTGGATCACTTGAAGGTAGAAAATTTTCCTGGGAAATAGGCAAGTATTCAAATTACTCAGGTAAATTAGGACCATAAATAAACTGTCCCAAATACTTCAGGAAAAAAAAAATTTTTGAGGGGGAGGGGCTTCAGTTCATAAAGGCAAGAAAGGAGGATTTTTTTTATTAAGGTAATAACAGATTTCTGAGAGTTTCTGTTCCAGCTCTGTCACAGGCCTTTTTGTGACCCTGACCTAGGGTCTGAATTTGTTTCTCTTGAAGTCAATAGGAGTTTTGTCATCGTCTTTCCAGGAGTCAGCGTGATTTAATAAATTTCACCAGTGCTTGTTGACCTCATATCCATCATGAAAGAGCACGATGCGGAAACCCCTGACGCTGTGCTCATGGCATTCAGCTGGCACAGCCTAGCCCCTTCCCATACAGAGATCCTAGCTGGGGATGAAAAGAGGCATTACCCAGTGCACTGCTGTGCCCATGCTAGTAATCTCTCCCTCTCAGTCTATCTGTACAACAGACATTTTGACATTATAACAAAAAGCCCAAATGAAAGACAGACACTTGACAGACAGACCAAGAAACTAGTCATTCTACAGGATTCATCTAGCTCAATAAGCTATGGTGCAAACTCCCGCATAAGCTAAGACATCATTGCAGGAAATTGTTTCAATTTTCTTTCCTTCTATAGGAATTTCCAACCATTTATTACTGTGGGTGAGGGGACACTGATATCGTCGATATTTTACCTCACCTAGTGAATCTAGATCACTGCACACTTGATCTGATTCAGCTTAGAGCTGAACAGCTTTCCCACCTCACCACTGCCTCCCTTTGCTTTACTTTACAAGGGATAGCTTCCAAACAACAGAATTGTCTTTGTTGAATTAAAACATTTCGGGTTTAGGTCTAGCACAGCCTAGCACACAGGTTTGAGCCCTGCCTCCGTCATTTTCACAATTCACCTTCCCGTTGGACTTCACCAAGTAGGAGGAGAGAAGCAGGGTGCCCGCAGGGTGCCCACAGGGTAGGTGGCATGCAAATTAACATAATAAATAGAGAGATGTGTGTAAGATCTCCATTCTCATGTAATGAGTCCTCCAGCTGAGTTAATATATAATCCTTCTTAATTTCAATCAATCATCTTCTTTTTATTTTAAGAAAATCATGCAGCTGAAAAACTTCCTAATCTTAGTAAACGAGTGCTAAGCCATATCACTTTTCCAACTGAACAGTTTTTATCCGAGGCTGTTTTAATATAAGGGGAAGACTAAAAATAAGGGGCCTGCAGTATTATCCAGGTTGCTGTCTGACTTTGCAAATTATCTAGGACAAGTTCCTTCACCAGGTTGTGTCTCGGTTTCCCAATCTGTAAAATGGGTACCATGATATTGCTCTGCTCTCTCGAGTGCTCCAAATTTTGTGGAATTTTGTTCACAGTCGCAGTTGGTAAATGACACTGGAACTTTGCAGAAAATTTGTGCCAGAAGGCATACTATGCAGCGTAGGGAACTCTGAAGAATATATTGCACATTACATCAAATGCAGTTGAAGATTCATTAGACAATATCAGTGGATATTTATCTACTTTATTTATTCTGTTCGAATGACACTCCTGGCTTCAACAGCATTTACACTGTTGTATGGTAATGGAGACCTGGGTCATGGAAGCTTTACTGGAAACTATAACTTTTAATAAAAATATGTCATGTTTATGAGTGTTTTCCAGGATTTCATACTTTCTCCTGCTCCAGCAATAATGCTATTTTCTGTTCTGAAGGCCAAATGCTAGGAAGCTTTTTCCCCAGCTTGTTTTTAATAATACTTTTTCTGTGAGAGTCATGTTGGGTTCGTGACCCTCTTGGCTTGTAGGAAGGGACTGGCCTCTCAGCAATCCTTCAGCCATCCCTCTGCAAGAGTGATGCGTGTGAGAGCGCCGTTCACTCCCCTCCTGCCTGGGAACCAGAGCGCTGGGCTCCAGCCGTCTCTCCAACTTGGCAGCAAGCTATCCTGCTGCTTTCCCTCCCTCGCAAGAGGGCCAGAGACACTGTCTTCTTGCTTTCAGCTGGGAGGGAGGGAAGGGTGGAGCTTCAGCAGCAGATAAAGACCCAGGGGACTTAAAAACGTGGGAAGTGCTGGTTCCCAAGGTCCCTCTGTCTAAGAGGGCTTCCTGGCCCTTCCATGGGAAGGCAGAATGTCAAGTTAGACCGAGGCAGTTACATGAGAGAGGGCAGGGACTTCTCCTTGCCTGCGTTCTCATGGTGGAAACCCTCCTCTGTCTTCATCCCCTCTGCAAACCCGCTCACAAACAAGCGCAGTAAGACCTGGATCCTGGGAATTACTCAGCTGCTCCCCATGAAAGACATGCCCTTGATGACTGCCAGAAAATATGACGAGAAACGTCTTTTTGAGTTAGGAGTCCTTCCTGACCTCCCCTGTACAGCAGCAAGTGCCACAGTCAGGGAGTCATTTGTAGTTGTCACACTGCATTCTGGCATTATTGCAACATTAAACTTGAATTATAGAGTTATTAAAGGATGGTGGGTTTTAGAAAGCAGGAAGATAATCTTACACTACCATATTACATGCTTCCTGAGACTCTAGGTAAACAGTGAAATGTAACTTTAGGGGCACTACATCATCCTTACAAAATGTTTGGGTAGGAAAGTGTGAATGTCTTTCATTTTGAAACTAGAACCAGTTTCCTCATCCTGCTGCACAACATTTTTGTTTGTTTCACAACTGCTTTCCTGAAGTGCTTTGTGCCAAGTAGCAAAGCTACCAGGAAATCTTTGCTGAGAAATTTTCAAAAGCTTTCTGGAAGAACACAGCACTTCCCAATTGTAGAGGGGACATCTATAAAAGCAGCAAGAGCATCTGCAAAATGAAGACTTGAAATAAATCTATACTCCTTAAAGAAGCTTAGTGGAAAAAAAAAATCTTTTTCTTTCCCAGCGAAAACAGTAATTTTTTTTTTCCTAGTTTTCACATTTTTTTTAAGGAATCTGGAAAACCTATTTTCAACAAAAAATAATTTTAACTTATAGATTTAATACTGAAATTTGGGACATCTTGTATTTCATTAACATATTTTGTTTTCATCAGAAGCAGACATTTTTTATCAAAAAACACTTAGCATTCAATTAAAAAATAATTTCAAGGAAAAATTTGGATCTGACTGTTTCTAGGCTTAAATTCTTCTCTGGAATTTTGAAGGCCATTTGAAAAGAGTTTCCGTACCTCTACTTACGTACAGCCACAAGCATTTCTAATGGAAGAATTCAGTTAAAAGCCATTCTGCAGATAGAAAATCTATCACAACTTACATTAAAGGATTATGGCCCAACTTTGCAATTTATCCATCAGATATTTTTCAAGAGAAACTCACATGGTTCAGAGAATGGAAGTCATCTGGTTAGGCAATGGATCAGATAATTGATCTGGCTAAACAACAGATTATAGATAATGTTAATGGCAATATACAAAAATAATCCACAACCAAATAAAACACTGAAGTTTTAATGATGAGTACTTAGCACACAGATCAAAGCTAATCAAATTAATTTTCACAAATGAATTATCTGAAAAGTTTAGCAGTAAATTATCTGTATATATGCTATGATTTTTTTTGGTACTGTTTAATGAATGTATGACTACATTTTAGCCAGGGGTTTAGTCACAAACTGGTGAATGAGCACTCATTATTTATGACTGCCCCTGTGAATCATGCAGGACAATTTCTGTTCCAGAACTGGGTGACCTGCACTCTGTAAAAAAAACCAAGAATCCCGTTTACCTACTCTGAAATGATCTGCAAAAACTCAGCCTATGTTCAGTGAACATTATACCAACAAAATAGAAAGAGCTTTTAAAAGATTATCCTGAGAGAACATTTTTGTACCAACATTTCCGTAACAAGTTACTTGGTTTTCCTGATACTCCTGCTTTCAAATATACTCATGAATAAAATCTCACTCCCTGGAGTTGTGCAGACACACGAATAAGATGCCAAAGGGCAGTAAGCTTTATTGACAGGAATATTTACAAACATTATTTGGCCACAGTTACCCCCAGCTGAGCCATACACACATTGCAGCTGCCATGCACACAACAAGGAAGTGCATCAAAACCTTTTTAGAGGCAATTGCAGCAGAAAGGAGAAGTGAGGAGAAAGGTGCATATTATATTATACATACAGATTTAAAAAAAAAAAAACAAAACAAACCACTTTAAGATGACTTTCATATTCTCTGGGAAGAAACTTCTCTCTACAGACTGCGAGTTCAGCATTTTGATGTTCCAAGGCAGTGGAAACTTAGGCCTGCAGGGAAATTCCTGGCGCAAGCTTCCAGTGGTGGTGAATTGGTTTTTTGACAAGAAGCAAGAAGTGATGAAGGATGTTCTTAGGCCACGAATTAGTTTCAGTTTCCTCACTACTATCAGATACTTAAATTAAAATAAAATACTCCCAAGGTTTAAGAAGAAGGGAGAGGCGAAGATTTCCTGTAATAAAAGTAGATCTAGAATTACATTTGCATTTAACACTTGCTTATCATGTGATGTGAGATGGTAACAGAGGAACGTGGTTTCCAGCAGTATACATGTACAACTCCAATGTATATCTTCTGTAACAAACATGATCTCCCAGCACTCCCCATCCCTGCACAAAACCAGCAACTCTTTGGGCCCTGGAGAATAAGCGAGAGGATGGAAGTCCTCAAAGAATTCTCTTCCTTTATGACCCTAGGATCACCAGATCATCACAGGGTCATGAGAAAACTCAGGCTGGAATGGACCTCAGGAGGTCTCTAACCCAGCTCAAAGCTGAATACACTGATCTCCATAGACCATAAACCAGCTCATAACTGGGCCTGGTTTTGGACCCTTCCATACTATTGTCCCTAAAAAATTGCCTGGTAGATTGTACCCCATCCTATCAGGTTCAGATCTGATCATGGTGATCTGTGACTTTGTGGCCACTAGAACAAGTCAATCCCAATCAGATACATCTGAGGATTTCAGTGAGTACCAAAGGCAATACTCTACCTCCTTCAAAACCCACCACAGGTATATCACCCTGCTCATTCTCTTAATTTAGCCTGGAAGACAAATAATAGCTACCTGACACCCTTCCTTTTCCTCTATGTCTATGATTTTGTATAAAGGCAGTTTTGTACTGCAGTGCTGAGTCTATTTACAAATGAAGGGAGATAACACAGTTATGTGTCAATAGTTCTGCACCTAGATTATAAGAATTATTCTCTTCTGAGACAAAAACAAGACACTACCCCTCAGTAAATTCTTTATGCAAATAATCATATCCAGTCATGTATACTCAAGCATAAGATAGGACAGAGAAAGCAAAAGCAAACCACGAAACTGTACACTGATTATTCTGTGTCGTCTGCAAACAGGAGAATAGATAAGAAAGTGGAAAATGTCATTAATTCAACTTACAAAATTACAGAGGAGTTCTTATAAACAAAGAACATGGGAACATACATAACACCACACCATCATTTTTACATTTTATTTCAAGAATAAAATCATACCTGACGATTCACACTTGGCCTGTTGCAACTCTTTTCCTGCATCCTCAATGTCTTCTGAATTATGCACTGTGTTTCTCACCAGAAAATTGTATTTATCTTTCTCCCTTTGAAATCGTGTCACTGCTTTTAAACTGAGGACTAGTGGAAAATATCAACACCCTCACTTATAAAAAGCTGCAGGTCTGCCATCTCAGGCAAGGGTACTAAATTAGGCATTCGTAGATTTCAAACAACATACGCAAATACGATCTTTTCTAGTTAGGTACAGTTTCCGCTGCTTCCTCTGCTTCCTGAAAGAAACTGTGATATTTTTCTCTAGTGAAACAAATATTGTCTGGCTGTCTTTTTCATTTTCATCCTTTTTGGAAAGACTTTCCCACCTCTAATGGCTTCACAGAAAATTGAAGTGGGACTTTCTTTACAGATAGCATCTGCAGCATGTAAGGCCCAAAAATACAGGGTGGAAGTAGAGAGAAGAAAAACCACAAGGATAAAAGGCTTTTTTCCCAACTGTTTTCTGTAAATAAATACCAACTCTTTTGGGGCAGCCCATCAACTGACAGAGCATCCCACAGACCTCACCTACAAATGATCTCTTACATTTCTTATTTATAGGACAAATGCTCTGTCAGGTTATGCATACTCTCAAGTTTTGGACAGAGCAGATCAGGGTCAGTTAAGAGAAAAATAGCACTAGGTACCCCAACTTCAGACACTAGCTTATGATTTTGGACCCTGGGAATGATTTTTTTTTTCTCCATTGCAAACTTGACTGTACGATCTTCAGTAAGTTGCCTCACCTTCCTGTGCTTCCATTTCTCATCTGTAAAGTCGGGACAATAGCATTTTCCAGGTATACTGTGAGGAAAAAATACATTAAAGACTGAGAGATTGCCCAGGTAGTACAGTGGTAGGAACATAAAGGAGCCAAAATAGAGTTTTGCTATTGAAGGTTGTCATTAAAATACTGAGTAGTGCTCCTTATTAGAGCTGGCTGGAACACTTCCCATCAAATACACACCGATTTCATCATTCGACTTTCATCAGAGCCAAAAGCTTTTAAAAAAATCTGAGTTTTGACAATGTTTTTTGAAGGAAAGGTTTCTTTGATCCAGGCTGGACACTTCAGTTATTTCCAGAGACAGGGGTCAGGCTTTTAAAAGCATCTAAGAGGTTTATCTTTGACCCTATGAAGAAGAAAATGTTGAAACCTAAAAGGCTACTACGCTTCACAATCATCATTGTCCAGCCGGTCCTGCCACTCCTGACTCAGAACACACTGGGGAGAAGAACTCTTGTGCTAAGCAAAGAAAGTGCCTCTTCCAGAAAGGCCATGGAAATGAAACTGTTGGGCAGGGTTTTCAGCAACTGCCAACTAACCCATTCAGAGTCAGCCAAAGGGCTTGGTCTGACCTACCAACTTCGGCAGAAGTATGAGCTGCAGTCTGAGTAGTTAAACCTGCATTTGCAGGCCCATACAGTTGCCTTCCATCTACATTTTTCTCTTCTTTTTTCCCAGTCCCACATCAAGGATATACAATTCCACTTACACAACACCGGGGCAGTTTAACCCGGGGCGGGGAGGATCTGCAACATTTTTCAATTCCTGTACGCACACTTTGAAACAGTGTCCCTCATGCCCAGCAGTTCAACTAATGCCGTTGCCTCTGCGCTTTTTAAAATTTTGTTCTTAGGAACTAGCAGTAATTTAAGTGTAACCTGATTTAAAAAACAATACGCTCGTATCAGCTGCATTAGGGCGCGTACTGATGGATGTGATGGTCTCATTGTCTAGCTTAATGCATAATAAACAGGGATCATTGTAAAATTAAAAAAAAAACCACAAAGTAAACATCTCATGACCTTCCTACACCACGTACTTCACATGCCTTCAGATTTGTCTCTGGCTGCCTTCTGCTCGGGCTGAGCCAGACCAAAACCCCTCTCCGGCAGACACGGAGGAGCGGCGCGCGCCTGCGGGACCGCGGGGCTCAGGCTCCACCTAGTGGGGAAACGCTCCCCTTCCCTGGGAAACCCGCTGCGGGGGGGCAGCCCGGGCTCCCGCCCGCGGCCGAGGGCTCACAACCGGCCCGGGTAAGGACGGCTGGAAGCACGGATGCCGTCTTGGAAGCTGTATTCCTCATGGGCAGAGGCGGTCGCACCGCCCGTACGCTCAGGCACTCGTGCTTTTCCTGAACCCGCCGCGCAGGAGCGGACCCGTGGCACCGCTCCCTTGCCGCCTCGGGCTGGTGGGCGCAGAAGGAAAAGGGCACAGTTGGATGCACGCTCTTTGCTGGGGTCTGCACACCCCCAGGGAAGCTGAGACGACTCTCTGCTCCCCGAGCATTTCAGGGCAGAGTGACGCCTCGCAAGCGAATGTGGACTTTCCCTCCAATGTTTAATCTCTGCCTCCTATCTCCCTGAGGCAGCAACTCAAAGAAAATGACCCTCAAAGGGTATGATTTTCTGCTTCACACAAAGCTTGTTATCCTGGGGCTGCTTTTTCTGTTTCCTCTCTTCTGTTCTCTTTCTCCCCTCTCCTCTCCAGAACAAAAAAGATCATATATCTCATCAGGATCTGTCTTCACGGGAGATTCGGGTTTTTTTTTCTCCTTTTGACAACTTTCTTTTCATAAGGAGAAAAAGTATATTTCTTTTTTCAATATAATTGTATTCTGCTTAGAGTACTTTGATGTAGTAACGACTGCCATGAAGTAGATATGCTGCTTGCTGTTTTATGAAAAAGACATTTAATGTGAAGTACCAATCATTTAGTCTTGTGACTTTTTCCATCTGTTACAAGCTTTCTATTTCTGGTGGGAGGGGGGTTAATTTTGGACATTTATTTTGTGGGAAAAGTTACAGATTAATTATCTCTGGTGGAAAAAAATCTCTGTCTAATGTGTTAAAAATAGCCCTTCCTGAATTCATTTTTCTTTTTTAAGGCATTTTAAAGTCCTTCATTTTCGCCTCTGTAGAAAGTAATTTTTTGTAATTATCATCTAAGGACAGAAAAGAGTCAAAGATTCGAGGAGATCTAACATCTTTTATTAGACTGAAATAGATAGAAAAAAGAGCCAAGCTTGCAGGCACACACACCTGAAGGATGTCCTGCAGGCACCAAAGCAAGTCTTTTTTTTTGCTGTGAAATGAATATGGATAATCTTTAACTCCCATTGCGTCTCCGCAAACATCTGCCATCATTGCAAGGAGTGCCATCATACATTTTGTGTATTTCCAGCCAACAGTAAACAGGAATAAGAAATCCAAATCTGAACATTACAGTTCTATTTTTCATAGACTGATAAGTTAGACTCCATTTGACAAATATAAGTTATTCAGTGAAATTAAAATAAAGTGGGCTTCATACCCACATCCTGCCAAAATTAAAGGACATGTCTGATGTTGCAGAGGTTTAACAGTTCAGTCAAGTCTGGCAATAGTATCTTTGCTGTCTCCCTGCACTGGCTGCACTGCTTATCTATGCAAGTGCATTTGGCCCCTACTCTGGCTCTCTTGCAACCAGGGATAAACACCCGCAGACTCCAGCTGAAGCAAGGTTTATGTACAAATCCAGCAAAAGGGATCTGAAAAGACAGGCAGCTCTGGGAAACGTTTGGGCCTGGACACAAGGCTGTGCTACAGCTGCTGGTTGCTGGTTTGGGCACAAACAGCTCTGCCTGCGTAGACCCAGCGTCCAAGAGGTGCTCTGACCCTGCAGGAGAAGAGGGAGACACAGGATCAGGCACTTCTATCGCTGGCACACAGGGATGGATGAGCCACCAGCAATGACACTCTATGTGACACTACTTGCTGGTAACAGAGTCTCACAGAAGCACTCCAAGAGGTTTGAGACCTTCTTGTCTTGTCTTTGCAAGAAGATTTGCTCGCTTGGGTTACGCTTTCCATGTTGTTTTGTTAGTGGCATTCCCAGGTGTTCATACTACTGTGTTTGCTTCTGCTTGCCTATTTGCACGCTGTGCCTGTTTTTGCTAAATAATTGGGAGCTACTTCCTTCTGTGAAAAGTCTTTGCTGCTGCCTTAGGTAGCCTGTACTTTCATCTCCTCCATGCTTAAATAAAAAATTCTGGGCTGCCAGTCTAAGGATTTTTGAGGCCTTTAAAACTTCAGTTTCTCTCCACTCTGCTATTGTGCCCCATCACATTTACGTCCTGCCAAAGAGGAGCACAGCCAGGATCCATTGTAAGCAATAAGAAAATAACTTTTCCAACATAAGTTGCATCTCTGCAGGGTGAAGTGGGCTAGAAAGATGAATTTTGCAGGGGAGAGAAAGCAACCAGCTTTAAGCCAGCACTGTGTCAATCAAAGGGAAGCTTTGCTCAGGGAGCTAGTAGGTCTTCTGAGGCATAGCTTGCCCAGGACTTGCAAAATCAATCTTTCCTTCTGTGCTAGCTCACAGATTTTGCAGAAGGCAGTGAGAAAGAGAGGACAACCACAAGGGATGGGATTTCTCTATCCTGAAGGGAGAAAATGAACTTGTTTCATGGAAAAGAAGCATCCTTGCTGCAATCAGGGAAGGCAAAAGTGTTTATGGCCATGAGGCAGAGGCATTAGCACAGGGAGAGTGCGTTCATCTGGCCTCCCGAACAGTTTTTCAATCCCAGAAGCCAGAACCTTCCAGGTCTGACAAAAAGAGCAAAGATGACTTGGAGATACAAGTCCTGTCACTCAACGTAGTTACAGAAAAGCTTTTTTTCAGCTTCACAAAAGCTGCGGAGGGCAGAGCAGGCCACAATGCTGTACGTGCCTCGCTTGCTTCTGAGGGTTTGCCATCTGTAGTCAAATGTGCCCTCAATCACTGCACATGGGGCTGTAGTACCTGACGAAAAGTGTCTCAAAGACCCCAGCAGGAATGCATCCCCCAGGCATCAGCCCGGAGTCTCATAACTGTCGTTCTTAGTCCCCCACTCCAGTCATATCCTGATGTGATTAGTGACGGTGCTCACCAGCATTTTCAGTCTCTGCCAGCCTGCACAACCAGATCTTCTCACTGCTCATACAGGCCTAAGGCTTTTGAAATGGGTGTTACATGGGGACATGGATCTTATTGAGATGTCTCATTTGTCTAGGGAAGTCATATGTCTAAAACCCTCTGAGAACATCAGGGAAATTAGTGATGCGTCAGAAAACCTTCTACCCTGCTGTCACAGTTACACTAAGAAGGAGATTGTCCCACCTTGGGAATGGGGCTGGACACTCTGAGATAGCAATGCTGTTACTGCACAGGGGGCAACAGTCACTGGTGCAGAGCTTGATGTTCCTTCTAATCCTGAAGCCGCACCCCAGGTCGATTACACCAGGCTGAAAGCTGTCATTGTCCCACCATGGGATTTCTGTATCTCTTCTCTAAAACCCCTGGTCGATGAAGAGTAAAACAGACTGAACCACAGCTTTGGCCCAGTCTGGAACAGTAAAATGAGAGGTGAGAAGAAAGCATGAAGAAAAAGATAAAAGTAAATATAATAATGTTCTTTTTCAGATATCGTATTTATATAGGTTTTGAAAACATTGCAGAATTTCTGTGCTCATTTTATTTATTTTTTTAAAGGCCATTTCTCATTAAAAGAATAGGTGGAAAAAATGTCAACAGCTATTTCCAATATATAAAGTTCAACACCTGCATAAATGTCTGGAAGACCTAAGGAACAGTCTGTGGGTGGCTTTATTCTGTGTGTTGATTTGAATCTCCTAATAAAATACATTCGCAATAAATATAAAGGTAGATGCAGAACACTATTACTGAACCTGTGTATACAGATGTTAAAGCTGAGGTATAGTAATAGGCTATACCACCTGATGAATGGCTTGTGCACGTACAGGCAGCAATCAGGTGAGTTAATGAAAAACTTCTGTAATTAGGTGACCTTTTTCATGGTGCATTACATACTGAAATTTTGTTTAAATAGGTGAAGTCAAAAATAGGTTTTTCCATCAATTCCTAAAACATACATCCTCTTAATACATGGCACTCCACACTGAAAGAAGCAGAGCTATTTCATAAAGACACAGTTCACCAAATGCTGTCAGTGGGTACTTCTGACTTTTAAGGCCACTGCCACCTACAAAAAAAAGTTCTAAAATTTTTTAAATTTTTTCTTTACATAATCTGTGAGAACCTTAAAATGTTAGCTTTTTGCCACATTTTTGTGCAATAGCCAGTGGTTGTCATGTAGATAAAAAACAGGTCAGCAGCATATGGGAAGTGCAAGAGGACTGCTCTCACCCAGGCTCTCTGCCTCCAGTCCCCTAAGCCAGCTGCCCTCTTTCTCCTCACACTGACTCTGTTTCTGGTTTTCTAGACTATCTGAAGACTTGTTGCCAAGGCACCAATCTTTTAAAGGGTATGGGCTCATGAACTGTCCATGTGAAAATATAGGTAGTTTCTCCTGATCTTCCAGTACCACATGCTGCAGGATTTCCTATGTAACATTCTGCAACATAATAGACGTTTCCATTACATCATGCATGGAATGACTTTAATATTGATCTAAGGTTTTATATAAGGAAAGAGTGTAATGCTGCCTTATAAAAATGACTTTCAAATGTTAAATGTCAGCATTTTTAAGGATCGTGAGAACAGCTGTACCTGGTCAGAGACAAGGTCAGGCTAATTTAGCATTCTGTCTCCAAGAGTACCCAATTCCCTAAGTGCTTTGTAAAAAGTGTAAGATGAGGGCAAGCACATAGAGATGCTTGCCTAGGTTACTCTCCCAGCCTCCTGTAATCTGCAACTCTAGAGCTTTTGGCATCAAGCTTAATGAAAAATACCAGGAAAGCAATAACATGTCAAAGTAAGGCGTGCACAAGCCTAGTTGTGTGGAGTCACATACATAAATTGAAAACATGTAAAAGTCTCTCAAAGTCTGATCCTAAGACCCTTCAAGTAGAATTTTCTTTCAAACCTTTTTAATTGTTAAAATCCCCTTACTAACAGGTAAACATCCCAAAGAAAATTCCCCTCTTCATCTTCCTAAACAATCCTTATCACCAATAAAATTAAACATTGAGTGGCCCAGGATAAGTGGTTAAACAGCGAGGAGTAACAATATACAATGACGCTTTGATGGTAGTATTCTGGGAATTTAGACTTAAAGCACCTGCGTGTCAGAAAGGGCTAGTATATCCATCAGATCTGGAGCCAAAATTCTCAAAAATTACTGCTTAAGGTTAGGCATCTAGGGCTAGGTGCACAAAAGAATAGGTGCATTACAACAGCCATTGGTACTTTGCCATCAGAAGCCTCAGCTGTGAGGCTGGATGATTCCATACAATGCAGGGCAGGGGAGGCAACCAGTTGGGAGTCAGATTTATAGGACAAAGAAGGAATTTAGACGTTTATGCTCCAAACTGTCATGCTTAAAACCCTCACTCAGCTGCCACCTAAATCTGGATATACCTAAAATCTGTTACTCACTCCATTTTTTACCTTAATGTACTCCAGGTCCCTGGAGTACTTCTGGTTTTGTGTGTTGTGTATTGCCAAGTGTGCCTGGTTTTGATATTGGTGGTTGTCTGGGGACTTAATACTAAGTCCCTATAAATTGCAGAATAAAGGCATCCTCCTGTGAGAGCTCTTACAAATAGTGAGCTGGGAGGTGGTCTCACCACACCTCTGGAAACTGTAGCTTCCTACAGATCAGGCTCCATGAGGAAAATGCTCATTCGGACAGGACCTCTGCCCCAGGCGCTGCCCCAAGCATGTTTCTCAGATGACAAATGCTTCGGAAATGCTTCTGTCAGAAAGCAGCTGTGCCTCTTTTCTTGGGCCTGTCCCCCATGGACCCTCTTTCAGAATTAGGGACCAAACAAAGCATTTCTTACAAATCTCCACCAGAGGTGGTCATTTCTTTTCACCCAAAAGCCCAGCAGGATGCCCTTGAGGAAAGGTGGCAGATTTCAGCTCTTTGTCCCTTCTCAGACTGAGGGGATTTGAATTTATGTATAACATTCCCACCACAGTGACCCAGGTACCAGGCAAAATGATATTTTGGAAAAATATTTCCCCTTTGAAGTGTTCAGCTTTCTATAAAGCACTTCAATGCCTACTGAAGCTCAGTTTGCTGCCACCTCTGGCACTGGTTACTTCATGATTTCAAGGATGTCCTTTGGTAGCAGTGGTGGTCTATATAGGCTGAAGTCTGTTTATGACTGCTGACCATTCACCTCCCTGAGGAGGACTTTTCCATTCATTTCATATAATTTTGTTCCTCTGCCTAGCTCCAAAATGGCAAATGCATGCTGGGAAAAGTGTAATTGAGGTATGCCTAAGTGTTTGGATTGTTTTTCCATTCTGCAAGCACAACTTCAACAAAGAAAATATTTTCACCACAAGATTTGTGTTGAATAATACCAACAGCAGCCAAGAAGAGAGAATTCTGAGTACAAGCCTAGCTTATTCTTTTACTAATTTGTTTCCTGATACAGGCAAATCCTTGAAAGGGATTTTTTTTTTTTTTTTATTCCATGGCTTATGATTTATAAGAGATTGAGAAATGCATCTGCTTCACAGTTTGTAAGGTCTTTTGAAATCCATACATAGGTATTGCTATGGGAGCATGACATATTATTAATATGCCACAGTTCAGGGTGAAGTGTATTAACATACTTTTAATGTAAAATGTGGAGCTGGAGGAAAATTAGACAATAAGCTTGAACTGAGATGGCAATATTAGTATTAAGTACTGTTATAAATAACACTATTTGCATAGAAATATAAACAAAGGTACTAGCTGTATTATCATGAACCACAGGTATTTATTGCTAGTAGGGAAAACACAAATAAATAGTTCTTCAAGTTGTGAAATAATTATCTGTTACCTTTGAAAACATGTTTTCCCCAAAGAGTGAATTTTACAAATGTTAACCCCAAGGCCAAACTATGCTGGTATTATTATTCTAATGTGCCTTTTTGTTCTGTTTTGGTTTGGTTGGGGTTTTTTTTAAATAATTCCCTACCTGGGCACTCTTCTTCCCATTTGTGCCTTGTCATCACAGACTTTTCTTTTCCCTCCATTTCTCTTTGTAAGAGTCCCTTGTCTCCTTGCATTTTCTTCCATTTCATATTCTTGTTCTTCCATGGCATCACCTTCAGACGTGGAACACTTGGCTCTTCGATATCTCCTCAGACAGTAGAATAAACTTAAAAACATTGTCTCTAAGCTACTACCAACATTGTACTGCCACATAGTAGAAAGCAGGGATGATTTGGAGGTGAAGATGCCAGAGATATGCTTTGGACCTATTGATTCAGGCATGACCCAAGCAGTGGGACAGCTGAGGCACATCTGCCCTCCAGTCACTCCCCACTGGTGATGCTTTCTCCCTTGTTTCTTTTCAGGGCTATTCAGACAATCAAGGACAGATTTTCAGTGCCTAATTCTCAAGAGCCTGGTTCCTAGAATAGCAGGTAGGCTGCTATTTAGGAAGTGCATTGGGCAAGTCAGGGGCTTGAACCAGATGACTTGACAGCTAACAGTGGTATTTGATACATATTTTATCTTACCTTTAGCTAATACATACCTAAGGGTATATGTTTTTACTATCTTTCTTTCAACGTATTTTAGTTTTTAAAAACAGCTTGAGGTGGTGATGCCAAGACTTATACTAACTTCCCAAAAAAGTATCACAGAGTCTGGCATTTTTCAGGCACCTAAAGTCTACCAGGTCAACCACAGAGGCATCCTGGCATTCTAGGTTTTCACTAAAGAACACAGCAGAAAGCCTCCCTTGACTTCCATGTGCACACACATGCACAGAGATGCACACACAAGTTTTATCAGCATTATCTTAAGTGGCCCTATAACTTACCCATATTTCAGTGCCACATGACACACTACTTCATAAGTCCATTTATGGGTCCACTCTTTATGTTTAGAACACTTACATGGAAAGCAAAGACTCCAAATGAAGTCTGTCTTCCACTTAAATTAATCTCTCCATAATTTAAGACTCCTTAAATTGACTTTGTTTTCTTCTGGTTACTAATTAAGGGGAAAATACTGTAATTACTTGGTCATAAGACTTGGTATTAACTAGTCACATTTGTTGTGAAAATAGAGGGGATGTGTTTACCACATTAGATAAGAGACTCACACAAAGGTGGAGTTGATATTCATGTAGTAAATTGCAAATCCATGTGATAAATTACATTTATCATGCACCTTTGACTGCCTCACCTGCATTCTGCCTACTAATCTATCTCTGTCAGGATTCATTCTAGCATTCTTAACCTCTGAGCAGCTCTCAAGCGTTTGCTATTTTTTAACATTCTTCCACAAATGAAAAAGAAAAAAAACCAAAAAAAACGCAATAAACCAAAACTAAACAAGTTTTTTTGTTCACCACTAAATGCTCAAATTCTTCTCCAACTTACATTGTGCCAAGGAGGAAGATGGGCAATAATCAGTTCTGAAGCAGGGAGATGTTTGAGGTTCTCCTTATTCTCAAGAACATAGAAGCATATTTCTTTCAGGGGAAAAGAGCAGGTAAGCAGGTCTTTCCATCCAAACTAGCAAATGCTTCTGGTTTAGGTATGCTGGCATATACTAGACCTTAAAAGTGGAACACAGTGATTTATAGACAAGCTGCTTAAGATCATTTAGAGGTTTAGCACTGTATCAGTAATCATTCTGAGGCCTATGTAGTTGTCTCATAATAGCAAGTTAATTTGGCTTTAATATAGAAGGAAGTGCAATAACAATATCAATTAAAAAAAATCATAAAACCTCCTGAACCATTTCTGAAATACTTTTTATGTTAGATTTGTAACATAGCTTAACTGCACATGTGATATAAAGGTTTTACTGGAACTCGTTTGGGATGATCTGTGTAATAAACTCTGGGATTCACTTCAACTAATACATACCGTACTCAAGTCTAGACTTATGCCGCTTGGCTCAAATACTTTGCTTTCATTTAGAGATTAGGGAACTGCAACTATTTTCATCAGCTAAGAATCTGCTCCAAAATGTTTATACATATCCACTGTTATTACGTTACTTTTTTTTTACTTTATTTTATAAAAGTATTTTTATGTCTATATGATTGAGAAAGAGATGAATGGGACACATATTAATGAAAGCACTCAGACTTTGTACTATCTACCTGTCTAAGTGCATACTTCCGAAAGGGACTTTGATGAATGAACTGCCAACTGTTTTTATCCTTGTATCTTTTACTAAAATTCCAGTTTAACAGAGTTTGCATACTTTATTAAATTAATTTGATAATGAATCTTTAATTTCACCATCGTTTACAAATGTGCATGTATTTGCTTACTTATTCACAGACATGGACAGAAACACACACTACTTCATATCATCCAAATACAGCCATCGAGTAAAGAAAATTTTGAACTTAATGAATTAATTTTGGCACTGTCACAAGCAACTATACACAGAGTTTTCCAATTGGGAAAATTTCAATTATAAGTCACTCACACTGAGCTGCCTGTATTACAGCATATACTTTTTGGAGAGTTAAATTATCTAGTCCTGTAGAGTAGGGTTTAAATTACAATGAAAATTAATTAATGTTAGATTAATTAAAAATCAAATTAAAACTATCCAATGGACAGTTTTAGCAAGAGTAATCATACGACAAAACTATTCCCAAGAAATACTTTACTTCACAGAACGCTCAGTTCACTATGAGTGTTCAGATTATATTTGTGTTGGCTGGTTAAGTGTATCAAGTAGTATTTTGCTGGTTTTGGATTTTATGATTTTTTTTTTTAGCTAATCAGCAGGGTACATAAAGGAACTGCAAAATGTAGAATCCAGCACAGAATCCAACACCAGCTTCAAAAAGATATTTGAGTATTAGACAGTAAATTTGCTTATCTCAAGTTTTTCACACTAGTCCTACTCATTTGCAGAAAGCAAACTCCAGCATTATATCAACACGCTTAAAGTAAATTTATTTTTAAATCTGAATGAAGATATGTAGTGTTTGCCTAGATCTAGAAGTAATAGGGTTATGAACACATCATAAATACTATGCAAAGCTTTGAATTCCATTGCTGACACACATTATCAAAGGTCATGCTATCAAGCAAGACATAAACCACAACTATAGGATCATGTCTTACCTAAAAGTTCAGAACAGTGTTAGAAATTACAAATTTTGAAGTGATTCTAACACAAGCATAGCTGTGCTTTGGAGATTATTTGAGTGACATCACATACAATAATGAAGCAATATTATATTTCTGTGTTTCTTATATATTTGCAAAGTTTTCATACTACTGAGAAAAGCCATGTTGCAAACCATGTAATATGATCTTCCACATACACTTCTAAAGATGAATATGCTACATAGATACACACACACAGAGGGTGTTTTTCTTCAAACCATTCTTAGTTAACAAGTATTTTGTCACATACATGTACTGCACACACGTAAACCAATACACTTGTGCCCTCAGGAAAGAGGAAAACATTTATTTGTTTTCTTTTTGAGAAGCTTTCACATTCTGCTTTTTTATGGGCCATTAGTCTTTTCTTTTGAAATAAAGCAAACAGGAAAATACTGTGGAAAATTATCATCATCAGTTTAAGCTTTTTTTAGGATGAACCAGCACAAAACAATTAAGAGCAAAGGGAAAAATTGCGAGTCTCTCTCAAATTTTGTCTGAATACACGATCATCGTTCTGTTTAACTGTGAAACATCAGATTCTCCCATGTATGTTGGAGGCACCAGAGAAATATATCTTGGTTAAAATTCTCAAGATCAGAGTGACTGGACCCACATCCATCAAGGTGTTTTGTGTCAGGGAAGACATAAAAGATGGTCTTTTTTTTCTGAGCAAGGCACTGTCACCCTTTGTGAGTGGCAGACCTGTGAGAAGGGAAACTGCTAGATTGTTCTCTAACTGAAGAAAAGGTTCAATTTAACTGTTTTCTTATTGCTGTGAGAGAGACCAAAGCTTATCAGCTTTCATGTTTTGTAGGAAATGAAAAAGAATAGAACTGGATTATTTTCTTTTTTTGTGGGTCTGAGGTCAACCACAAACAGCTTTTGGGTCAATCTCCCTGCCTTACGCTCTCGCTGTATCCAGAGTGTTCTCACCATCTGTGTAAGGCTGGCTGCCAACAGTACTGCTTTACACTGCCTTCTTAAAGTTGACAAGGTGATGTATTAAATTGGCAGGCTTTTCTAGTGCCAGCAAACCTCAGCCTTAAGATAGGCAAAAAATCTCGGTCCCAACTGCGTGGCATGTGCAGCGTTAACACTAGGAGTAACTTGTTTTCAGCATTTTTGCATTGATAAGAGCCAAGAGAGAAAGAGAGGTGTGTTTAGTTGAGTGGAAGATAACAAACACGCAGTGCCACATTCCCTCTGTGTGCTCTTTGTTATCAGGAGGACTAGCAGCATTATGTACTGTACAATGAAAGATAACCATAGAGTGAGAGATAGCTGGCTTTGTAGCTCTATTGATTAAACAGGACAGCAGGCTAATCAGAAAAAATGTTACAGCCATGGGAGTTGAGCCACTTGGAAAATGTGAAAGATGATGGCAACACTTGAAATGTTAATTTTTGAGTAAGGTTGTAGGGCAGAAAACTGTTTCCTTAATTTTTTTTTTTAATTAAGAAAAATACTTATACACAGAGAGGTATCACTCCCTTACCAATTTGCAAAGATAATAGCATTACATTTATCTGAGACAGTCACAAGAAAAAATACAATACAGCTTTGAAGCCTCCCTAAATAAAATTCACTGATCTAGAGTTTTGCTACGTACCATGGTTGACATGGGGATAACTCATCAAGCAAATGGGTATGTCAACTACCTCAATACTTTGAAAGTTTGGTTATTTTTTTTGTATGCAGGAATAGTTACATAAGGACTTCAGAACCCAGTCTTCTCAAAAAAAACCCCAACCAAACCCTAAGATGTCACTCAGCCTTTTGTGACTCTTATTTTAAGACTCTCCTTTTGTTTATTGCTTTGCTCACCTCTAAAAGTTTAGACTAAGATTTTTCTGTGTCAACATGAATTTGCTTGCAGGTAACACATTTCTATAATTTGTCTTCCAAGCTCTTGCTCAGTCTGGGGCAAGGAAGGGACAGAGCCAGACTGGAATAGGATGGATGTGCTGGGTGTATGGCCGCAGCACATAACTGCAGAAATTCAGGCCAGCTCTGCAGGAGCAGCCCAGAATTAGGAGGATACAGAGGTAATGTAAAGTCATTATTCTCCCTCTCGACTCTTGGCTCTGAGGTCTGTGCTGCATCTCCTAGAGGCACAACATAGACTCTCACCTGACGTGCTTAGCATTGGAGGGGAGGATTTCACTGAAAAAGCCTCTTTCTGTGGTACTAAAATCTCTGTCCTAATTTTATCAAATTGTTCATGTTCCTTTGGGGCTTCATTCATAATCCTCTCTGGTGGGGTGTAAGCTACTGTACCTCTGATCCATTTCTCCCTGCTAGGAGCTTCCTCTGCTACCTGCTGTCTTGCAACATAGCAATTTACTATTGACAGTTACTCCCAGTAGTTTGATATGATAACTTGGTATAGCAATTTCAGCTCTTTCTTACCAATATATGTTGCCGAGGATTCACAGACATGTCTGGTTAGACTTTCTATTTTCCCCAGAAATGTGGGGAGGGGGAGGAAGAGGGGGAAGGTCATAGAAGGCACGACGCTTGCGTTTCTGTATTGGTGAATGTGTCAGTCCCAGCTCTCTGGGATGACATATTTTAGATGCTTATTGGAAGTCAAATACATTGCTCTACCCTTTCTTTACCCTTTCCCATACAGAATGATGCCATTTACAAGCAACTGATAGAGCAATTTATACTACACCTTTGACAAATTGAATTTAATAAACAGTAACAGCTTAGCACAGCTTTAACAAATCTGCTCATTCCTCCACAAGTTCACTCCTCCACTCCTGCCTTTGCCAGGCTCCTGAACCCTACAGCAGCCCCTTGGCAATGTTCAGCATTTATGCTGCAAGTTGTCCTTTGTCTTAGAGGAATAAAAATATTGTCAGGCAGATTCTGGGTTTAGCCTGAATTGAGAAGTGAGTCACGACAAAGTGAAGGTCACACAGATGATTTGCAGCTTGATCTTACACCCACTGAAGTCAGCTGTCTAACCCTTGTTCCTTTAGGTTGGAGCAGGATTGAGCCCACAGATTTATTATGCAGCTGCAGGTGTAGTGCTGTGTGCCTTTCCTGTTTCTTTTCATAGAAGCAACCCCAAGACCTTTGTCCAAAACTCCTCTAATTTGGTAGAGCCAATGATACTGGTAAGTTTTAAGATGAGTCCTGGATCCTTCAGTAATTTATTTTATTACAGATCAGTAGTACCGTATCCTCTGAGGTTTGATACGCATGCATTTTAAAGTCAAAATATCACCACCTTTTTTTCTTCTCCAGTTATACCTTCCTGCCAATTCAATATTTAATTAATAGATTAGCCACTTCATCTGATTTTTCAGAATTCACTGATTCAAAAGTCATTTTTAAGTAATATATTTATTTATTAAAGAAGCCAATTATACATGTTGATTCATTAAGATATTAGCAACACCTCTATTTAAATTACTGGGTGTTCAGATAGATTTGGTTCCATGAGAAGCAACCATATGACATATGATTATAGTATGCCATATTCAGTCCAGCTAACCAATTAATGCCCACTGAATCTGTTCCCCCTGAATGTAGTGGATGTGGTGAAAGAGACTTCATTTGCATTAAGTACTCAAAAGTGCCAATAATTTTATTCTAAGTGAGTACATATAACATGGAGCATCTTTACTCAAGAGTCCAAGGTTATCTTTACCTCATGCCTGCCTGTATATTGCTTTTCTCATCATTCATAACACCACAATATCCCAGCAATGACAGACTGCATTATGTAAATTTTTTTCGCAGATGACCAATATTACTACCCCATGGTTTGCTAGGTACATGTGTGTTCATAGCTATTCAAAGCCCTTCCAGAGTACAAGATTAATAAAAACAACCTTACAAAAAATCTTCTGTGCAGTTAATTTCAAAATACTGCTTTTTCATCCCTATTCTAAAGTCCTGAAGACTTCCTTCCACCATGGGTATTTTCACTCATGGATTTACATGATTTTGCACCTGTCTTCGAGACCTAAGGCCCCACTGTCAGCCGGAAAGCAAGTGACCAACCTGAAATCAATTGGCCCATACCGAAATTTAATTAAACTTCTCTCTGCAACGCTAGAGGAAACTGATTTCCCTCATTATTGCTTATGTGGATAATATGTTAAATTTATTCTCCTTCACTAAGTTATCACAGCATTGAGCAGACAAACACAGATATAATGTTATTAAAAGTAATGAAATAGGTTCATCAGCAGTTAACGTTAATGTTTTGTGTCATTGCGATCTTGTGTGCAATTTAGGACAAAATTGTTCAGTGTTGCCTCTGCAAGATGCCGAAGGTCAACAGCTCAACAGTTTGTAAAGGTTTTGGCATAAGGCACTATTTATACATAGTTTTCTGTAGATGAAAAAGAGAGGGAAAGATGGATTCGCCTTGCTTTCCCTTTCATCTTCCAGAGACGGGCAGAGAGAGTGATAGAAGCAGAGAAGGAAGTAGGGCTTCCCCTCTGTGGGAGGTGAGGCCTCCTGCGGTAGCCCTGCAGGCCAGTAATACCATGCTGACATTCCCTTTGCTAGTAACGAGCCACAGGTTTTTCACTGAGTTTGCAAGGCCTCAAGACTAAGGTTTGTCAGGAGTGGTTTGTCTGAACCTTTCTTCAACTTCCAGGAACTCTGTTTTGACAAAGTATGTGTTAGTTGTAAGAGTAGGTTCTCTAATGACCAGTACTAACAAGTACTATCAAGTAGTTATGCTGTGGTGCATTAGGTATTTATGACTCTAACATAGCAATGTACTGTAGAGGAGAACAAGCCTGGTACAACAGCAGAGAAGTAAGGACACAGGATGCGGCGTAGAGGAGTAGGCATGGGATGGTAAGAGATGAGGCACTGGCTAGCACTGGAGACCCTAAGAGTGTAAACAGCCCACCACCAGACAGTTAAAGAAATGCAAATCTGGAGCTGGACAAAATGAGTTTTAGGAGTATCAAAAAGTAAGAATTTAGCATACATAGAATGCATCATAAATTCAGGTGCAATGCCCAGCTGTAGACCAAGAAAAAACAAGATATAAGGAATGTTAGATAAAAACGGCCCCTAGTTAATCCAAATAAATAAGGAAGGAGAGGAGAGGAGAGGAGAGGAGAGGAGAGGAGAGGAGAGGAGAGGAGAGGAGAGGAGAGGAGAGGAGAGGAGAGGAGAGGAGAGGAGAGGAGAGGAGAGGAGAGGAGAGGAGAGGAGAGGAGAGGAGAGGAGAGGAGAGGAGAGGAGAGGAGAGGAGAGGAGAGGAGAGGAGAGGAGAGGAGAGGAGAGGAGAGGAGAGGAGAGGAGAGGAGGAAGAAGTCATCAATATCAACATCATGGTCACCACAGGAAAAGATTCAAGACGCTAGTGGCTTGTACCCTGATATACACACCCCAGGTGGACAGCAGAGGGGTGATGGAAGGATAGCACTGGGAAAGGGGGAAGCATGTGTTGTCACAGGACAAGGGCCACCTGAAAGCACCTGATAAAATGTCTGGACTGTATCTGCACAGATCTAACTCATTAGATGATTCTGGTAGGCAGTGGATTAACAAAGGAGCACAGGTAATTGTCACAGATGAACTGTTAAATCTACAGCCTTGTAACATGTTCGGGGCAGAGGCTAGAAAGTGATAGCAACCAGGGTAATGACCACTAATTAGTCTTAAACAGAGAGAAAGTCAAAGAGATTGACCTGCAGCTAAATGATCAACAAAGCTATTGGCAGCTTATGCAGAACATCTACCCCAGAAAGCAATAAGTAGAGTAGTGCCTTGGAGGGAACATATACACAGATGCCCAGCACTGTGCAGAAAGCTGACCCCAACGTGGCATCACTGTTTGTGGAAGCCAGGCCACCTGCCAAGGCCTGGACACAGTGACCAGCTGGAGTGAGCGCCCTGCTTCCCCAAGTCCATCGTGCAGGTTGAGACTGGACCAGAGGGGCGGGCCTTGGTTGGTGTGAGTGTGTCTGCAGAGCATGTGTGGGTATGGTAAAATAGAAATCTTGGAATAGAAATCACCACCTGCTATGCCCATCCCACTTGGTAAATAAATTTTAGATTTTATGTCAGTGAGTGTTATGGTTCAGATCTTGAGGTTACTCCACCCTCAGCTCTCCATGACAGTGTGTACAGCAATTTTAGCTATGCCATTACTGTTGAGACTTTTCCTGTACAGTAGTAATTTTTTATTTTCTTTTTCTTTCTTTTTCTACAATAACTGAACTAATAATAATTCTTTGATTGCTATGATAAGATTTCAATCATCCTAATCATAAATTCAAGATTTACCTATAAGATGTGCTTTCATTTTACCCATAACAAAATCTTGCATATATAACACTACTCCTGTCTGTGCTCTGATTCTACACTCTGACCCAACAGACCCGGGAAAGGATGCCAGATTTATCTAAGGTTAAAAACTGAAGAACCTAGCTGATTGAATATGATTGAATGTAAAAATCTGGCTCTAAGCTGTTCTGCTATTCATCATCTCTTTTAAAGTATTAGTTAATTGATCTCCTTTTAATAAGACCTCCTCAGGTAAAGAAAAAAGGTGGATTTGAAGGACAGCATTTCAAAGAAAGTAACAATTCTGCTGGGATGTGAGCAAGATTTTGTAAGCTCACAGAATGATTTTTTTTTATGATGTCCCTAACATGAGAGTCCTTTTTCCTATCCTCACAATGACATGGTCAGCTGGAGAACAGTGCTGCTGCTTTCAGGCCTCTGTTGTGTACAGAAGACAGATAAATAAATGCATCAGCAGAGATCCTTATGTAGTAATAGCAAGACAGCTCAACAATAAAATTTAGGAGCCTAGAAGATCAGAACATAAATCTATATTCAGTTTCTCAGACTTCTTACTTTGATATGTTAAACGGAAGAGTTAAGGGTCATTATAACAATCTAGGCAACAAGGCTGGGAGGTGTGAATCCACTTTGATCACCCTGAGAAAGAAAGAGGAAAAAAAAAGGTTTAATGTGCTGATCATCTGGAGATACAAGAAGGAATTTTTCATAGGCATGATCGGATGCCTTTTGGATAGCCGATTGTGAGAGCTGGAAGAAGCCCTTCCATTCCTTGGTCTGCAGGCCATCTTGGGCAGTCCAGAATAGACACTCCCAATCACAACAAAAACAATCCACCACAGATTTCCTCCTCCTGTGAAAGGGATATCTGCTGTTTCCCCTTCTATGTTGCCTTACTGTTCTTGTAAGCTATTTATGGAGTACTCCTATCATTTCTGTTTAGGTACCTTGCTTAGGTTAATGGAAAGGGGTAAATGCTTCCCGAGTATAATCCAGAGCATAATTCATAACATTTAAACAATCATGGTGTCTCCTGGTGATTTGCAAAGCTATATCCCAGTCCTGAAATGTAAAATTCTTCTCTATATATCAGAATCGGGCTGCAAGTATGGTTTTTAGTTCTGGACTGTGTAGCATGGCAGCTACCTGCTACCTCCTAAATGATTAAACTGAGAAAATTAAGGCAAATGCTAAACCCATGACAGGGTAGATATGTTCATGGCTGGACAGTCAGAATGAGTTGTCAAATGACTTGGGGAAGTTAATCCTGGCCAAACTCCAGCAGGTATTTATGTCCTACCTGCTTAAATTTCCCCTGTTGTTTCAATTAAATTTTATCTTCACTTCCTCCTGTTAAACCACTACTGTGTAATATGGCAACCCAGAAAGGGTTGCCATTATCCCAAGGGAAACTTCATTTCAGCAGCAAGCCCAGCAATCTTTGTAGAGTCTCTGAGAAGTTCTTTAGTATCCTTCCAGGTACATGTTTCTATAAAAATGCAAAGTATAACAGTATGTAATGCTGCCACTCTACTATTCATAAAAAGGAAAGGGAAAGTAGGTCAGTATGTGAAGGACAGAGGACTTTGGGAATGTTCCCAAATGCAGCTTCCACTTAACCCAAATGCTGCCACGCTGATTATCCCAACTGAGGCAGTCCTTCTTGCCCTTAAGGATGGCAGGCAGCATCAACTAGGAGTGCAGTGCACCAAAACTTTGATTTTGATTCATGTACCAAGTGGAAATGGAAGTAGATTTCCCAATAATCTTACCGACCCTAAGGCATTACAGTTGTTCTGGAGAAAATCTATGTTAGTATGAATATGGATGTCTGTCCTTAAAATATATATAGACACTACATACATCCGTATACCAGAAAACATATAAGGCTGCTGAGGGGTTGTTGGTTATGTTGGGCTGCTTTTTTTTTTTTTTTTTTTAACTGCTTACAATAGTAATAACGACCTCAGTGCTGGGCATTTCCTGGGGACTAATGACCAGCTGGGGTTAATGACCTGAAATGCAGCCACAGGCCATCAACTCATCCCAGCCAGCCATTAATCCTATGGAACTACCAGTGCCTCTACTGTTATTGCTTAATTTAGTCTCCCTAATCTTAGCGTAGCTTTAAAAACCTTGCTGCAGCCACTGAGCAGCTTTGTATTTTATTAGCCCTGCATTTCTACTGCTGAGTACGGGTTGTTTTCCTAGCTGCTGATCAACTCTAAACACTGAATAGACTTTATTAAAAGTTGGTTATCAAGCTGCTGAGCATCTCCAGACATCTAAATATTTTATGTGTGTTTGCTTTGAGTGGCCCTGAGCAATTAATACATTGTTTCATTAGGAGGGTTTTTTACTAACCACTAAGTGACTCTAAACACCTAATATATTTCACAAGAAGTTTGTATTCCAGCCATTGAGCAGCTTTAAACACTAAATTGGCGTCATACATTTAAAAAAGAAATCACTCAGTGTTATGCATTTCTCACAAGTAATTTCCTGTCTCTCCCCTTCTAAACATTATTCTTTTATTTTATGGGGGGAGGGGTGTTCAGCTGATACATTCCTATTTACCTTGCTGGACCTCCAGTACTTTTCATTCAACAGCTCGGAGCTTCACTGGAATTGTCTTTGCTTCATTTCCTTCATCTCATACAGAGAAAAGAAGAGCCACGGGGGGCAACACGAACCCCAGTTTCCTTCCAGCACCAAATTAAGGGATTAGAAAATATTCGTGTTGTTCTGACCAACGTAAGTCAGGCTTTGGACTTAAAAATAACCCGTGGTGTATCCCTGCATATACAACCACCAACAGCATGACAATCAAAATGACAGTGATTCAGTAGGTGTTCTTAATCATCATTACAGATTTCCAGCCCAGTGCTGTCAACGGGAAATTCATACTGCTGCAGCAAATGCCGAGATTAGCTAACATCTGCTCACTCAGGCTGAGGACTTGATCAGCTAGCATTTCAGCAGACAGGCCTCCACCCCGATATCGGCTTGCTTCTCCAAGGTCTCCAGTGAGGCCCTTCACCCAGCAAAAGTTGTCACCACTCCTCTGAAGTCAGGGGAGCAACGAGCCCCATGGACACTGCTCCTGGGTCTCGCTGCTCAACCTCTGCAGCTCCATTGCAGCAAGCAGGGACAAGACCTTCCCAATTCCCATGCCAGGCAAAGTTCCCACCAAACCAGACTTTTGCCCCTTTCAGCAAGCAGTAAAATCTTGCATAGCAACGCTCAACAAGGATGGGTGTGCTAGTCAGTCCACAGCCTTTTTGGGAACTCATATACATCCAAGCCCAGCTCTCCGAGCCCGTATCCACCTGCTCCACGGGCAGCTGGCTTGCTTGCCCACTTCCTCCATGCAGATAAGGCAGTTTTTGCCTCTGGGTTCCTCTTCTGGGTAGGACCAAGTAGAGGAGGAAAGGACTCTGTCACAGCTTCTGTCAAGTTGCGGCTTTTACCAGACAGGTAGGACTAAGAATCTCCCTGTTTAAAAATCCCTGATGGGTGTCATTCCTTTTAAAAACTACTGGTGAGGACAGCATTGCTGACTGTTATTGAAGTGATGCAATACTTGGAAAAGAAAGAAATGTGGAAAGCCTACTTTAATAACATGAGTAAATAATATTAATCTCAAGAAATTAAAGGGGTTTTTTTCCAGGAAAAGAAAGGAAAATTTTAAAAATATGTTAAGGGTTGGATAATCCTATGAAAAGCACATTGCCTTCTTCCTAAAATGACTTGAAAACCTTGCCTTTAGACAATATAGGCATGGATTCAGAAGGCTGGAGCAATGATACAACAATGTAAACACCTCTTTTTTATTTATTATCTCATAGGTGATGTTTTTACTACTCAGCCTGATTGCACAGACCACCTGTCTTCTAAAATGGTATGGAAATATTCTCCTTAACCACGTCAGTTGGATTAACTGAAGTCAAAAGAAAGGTTGTTTTATCACCTCAAAAAGATTGGTCCAGGTTGATGGTCACGGTATAGAACTGTATCCATTACTAATTTAGATGTCCATTACCAGGATGGACCAGGAGGGTTTTGATTTGTTTAAGTGTCCTCAAGCATTCCTCACATTCAGCAATTTTGTATTGGCTCTGCAGCAAGAGTGGCAAGGCAATTCTTACAATCAAATGACATCCAGTGTACTATACTTCAAATCTTAGCTATAAGATATTGCCTTATAATATTTGGATTGCTAGTTATGCACCACCTTCAACTGCAATATCCGTCTTTCTGCTGATACACCTAGGCATGAGTTAAGGAATGAGCTGGTATGTGGAGAATGAGTGGAGATTATGGTATATGAGTGGAGATTATTACTTAGAGAACTCGAGTGCTTTCAGTGCTGTGAATAAAAAAATCTGACTTTGGGTGCTCCGGCTTTGGCATACTTGTAACTCAGACTGATATCATCTGTGTATCTGAATTTGTGTATATGGGCATGCACACAAGAATCAGTTCTGGGACCAGACTGTTATCTTTGGACCAAGTTTATTTCAGGCTATTCCTCATGGGAGGGGTTTTTCTCTTTCCAGGCACTGAAAAACCATATATTTTAAAATAGGATCAAGATTTTTTTTTGGCATGCATATTTAATTTTGCATACATATGTGGGTTTCATGCAGTTAATATTTTAAGTATAGAAAGCCTAAAATAAACACAACAAAAAGCAAAATCCAAGTTAAGACCTTTAAAAATAAAGGGTATAATGGAAATATAAACTGACCCTCAACTCTGTAAATACAGAAGCATAACTGTGTTGACTTTGGGTTAGGTTCAGATCAGAGAGGATGAATGCAATATTTATTTCAGCATGAATTGCAAGCATTGGAGTTACTGCCGGTTATGAGTGAAGTCAGTCCTATAATAATCAAAATGATAATGAAAGAATATACTGTCATGAGAGCAATACATTATTCTTGTATTGAAAAGGAGGTCTGCCTCTTTTCTATTACTGTGATTAATGCTCCTGATTTTTATGTATTTAACTCTTCCAATGTTATAATTGTTGGACCTGTATAACAAAGACATGTCTTCTGTAACAAAAAAAAGAACATATAGTTTTACATTAAAAAAGAGAGTTGTGCTGTTTAAGTTATTTTATTCAGCAATATCTGATAAAATATCTTTTACTGATGCAGTCTTATGTATTGGCTTTCAGCGCAGGTTTCTATATATATTTCTGAAGTATGTCGAAAGTCCCTTTGGATGTGTGCATCCTAACAAATCGAGAATAAAAATTCCCATTGTGCTGCAGTTTCTGGGAAAACTATATGTTTCACAAGTTCCTTGTGTCTGATGGCATTACGTGAACTTAACAGTACAACAGTTGCACAGATAAAATACATAAATAGCTCAAATTTGCCTGTCTCCTCTGGTAACTAAATTTTACAAGAGTGCACTGGATGAAGAACATGCACCTCATTTGGCACAATCCAGACAATCAAAGACACGCTTCTCGTTGAAAATTCTTGTTGTTTGCACAGGCTAAACACCATTTTCCATTAGTACACTAGCACATCTCTGTGTGGTGTCTTAGACCAGTTCTTTATTGTTGAGCTCTTAAGAAAAAGTTCATGATTAGAAAGCTCAGGTTTGAGTTCTATTTTCCATCTGGATAGTAAATAATACAAAGATTTTCCCACTGATCTTCACCAAGTTAGTCTACTGCGAACAGTTCAGTGTTATCTAATTTACGTGGCCTTAAAGAATATGAAATGGAATGTTTGTGAATATCACCTGAAGTTAAAGATTTCAAACAACCTTTTTTTCCCTGTAATATTGTTCTTTCTACGAAGAGACATTTGGCAGACAAGATCTCAGTCTTTTCACATTCTCAATTCATCAGTATATTTCTCAAAGCTTTTGTCAGTGTTTTGCATGTCTCTCTTTTCTATTATATTTTCTAGTTCTCAATTACTTGAGTTCTTTTCTTTCGCTATCTTAAAGATTTTCCATCTAAAAATTGAATTACAGAGCTCCTGCTTCTTAAGACTTTCTAAGATAACAGTGGTCTCAGTCAGCCATTCATTTCTTAAAATCCTAGATGAACCTTTCGCAAAGCTATTGCCTCAGGAACACATCTTCCCGTTGGGTTCTGTGTAGGCTGCTCTTTGTTCGAATTGCACACATGTAAATCTTGTCTTAGGTGGGTCACAAACGGAAATTACGCCATTGCTGTCTTCATGATTTCCCAGTGCTAAATAAAACAGCACTTCTCCATGGTTTAGTATGGCTGTTGACATCTCTGTTGGAAATGTCCCAGAGAAGATAGTTGGAAAGAAGACAACCTTGCACTCAGGAGCAGCGCAAACCCAGGCAGAAAACACAAGTGATATCCTGTTTTGGGTGGTACCAGCTCTAGCTTTTGCCTGTGTGGTTTGCAGTAGTCAAGGGCATGAATCAGCACAAAATCAATTGAATAGAGCCATTCTCTTAGGATTACTCCTCCTAGGCAGAAGAAAATGTTGGATGGCTTTCTAACACCTCTCTGCCAGACTCATCCCAGGGTACTGAAGGCACCTCCAAGACACTGAGGTACCCCCTGTGCTCTAGTTAGCCATGTACCTTGATGCAGTAGACATGGTAAAATTGTTTTCATGCCCCCTGTTTCACAGTTGTTGTCATAGTTAGGTACAAACTTAATCTCTTTTCACTCCTTCAATGGTTCAAGCAAGGCTTGGGAAATACTGGGGTGAAGATTCAGAATTGTTAACACAAAATATTTCCCAGGAAACCATGACTCCTTTTCACCTCCTTCTCTGGAAAATTGTCCCCATTAGAGTACCAGCTTGGCATGTAGTGACCAGTCTGTATCCTAAAATGCCCAGACTTGTCAAGGAGGGTGTTACAGGTGGGAATGAGTACCTTGGACACGGAAGCAGTAAAAAGGCAAACTGTGCTGAACCAGGGTGTTGCTCTGGAAACTGTTAAAGCACCATTATTAATTCCTGAGCCCAGGAAACTCTCATAAATGTGCAAGCAATCAAGACTACACCCTGGTAAACCCTTAGGTGTTAGCAACTGTGCTGTTACTTGTAATTTGATCATTGTTGTCTAAACTCCACTCTGCCATAGTAAAAATGACTGATCCAAATGCAGAAGTGAAGAAAGCCACTGAGTTTGCTTCCTGTGTGGAAACAGCGGGTGAGCATTTCACTCCTTTTAATTCAATGAACCTAAGGTCATCAGTTCATGTGCAAACTAGAAAGACTGTCTGATGGCTTAATTTGAGCTTGCCTGCCAGACCACTGGTCTCTTAAACTAGGAATCATACATAGGTCACCCTTCTCCTACCCCTCCCAAGGTTTTCAAATGTGTTGCAAGCTGAACTCAATACATTTGTAAACAGTTCCCTCCTCATTTTTATTATGTCATTTTTAATTGACAGGTTAAATCTCAGAGCACTGCATCACTAGCTATCATCAAATTCTTTTTAAATTGAAGAACAATTATTTTTGCCCTGTTGAAATGTTCTCATATAAAAAAGATCAAGATTAGAATCCATGGATTTTTTTCCAGAAATACCTTAGATTGTGATGAGTCCTGTGATTTCCAATACTCTGCAGTTTCCCCACAACCTGTTCTTCTTTTCCACAGCCCCATTTAACAAGTCCTCTCTCTCTCTATGGAGATTTAGAAGTATTCCTTGTAACAAACTCCACGAAACTTTCCATGAGGAGCACAGGCTAGAGAGGGAATTTGGAGAAAGAGTCAGGAATACGGTCGGCATGTGAAGGACTAGAATTTTTATACCTGTTCTTTAAAACAGTTTTTCTGATTTAAAGCCAGCTTATTTTTATGGGCATGAGGCCTAGCTGGTAACTCGCCAGCATTTTGTCAATGGAAAACATCAAATAACAAGGTCTGGAGTAATCTAATGCCATATCAAAATGTGTAAGATATTCAGAATGTTTTATGCAACTCTCTCTCATAATTAATATCCCAAGCCACTGGAGCCACCACACTAGAGTAGCATTTTGACATCAAGGGTTAACAAATGGTAATTTCTGAGAGGTGCTTATAGGCTGTTTTTTCTGTGAATGAGTTTTCTTTCTCCTCTGTCCCTGTTTTTGGGAGATCATGGAGAAAGCTGGTTTTAATAAGCAAAAAGCCAGACTTAATTATTTTTTTTAAAAAAAGGAAGTAAAGGAGTGACCAATGAGCATTGGAGCTTATTTACTTCATTGCTTTCTCTACTGAAGCAGCTGCCCTTCTGTAGCTCCTGCTTCCTGACCCATGCCAGAGATGGGTGTGCAGAGAGCACTGCATCTAACCGAGACCCCAAATTTCTGCGCTCAGTCCTTGCTTGATACTAATTTTTAGTGGAATGGAGAACTACAATAATTTGGGACTGGGCTCTAAGTAGCACATCTGGTTTGATTTGCATCTGCAAGGAGCAACAGTTCAGCCAAAAAAGTTAAAGCTTTTGTGATATAATTAAATCCAACACATCTGTGAGAGGAGACATATTGAATAATATGAAAGTGTTAATAATATTTGGCTAGGAGGACTCTTATGAAATGAGGCAGCTGGTCAAGACAGCGTTGAAGTCTGAAGAAAATCTCTATGTACAGCAAGAAGGTTTCTTATATACATTTTAACAGAATCACAGAAGTGAATGTATGTGCCAAAAAAAGTGAAAACCCCAACCTTTGAAGAGCCAATATAAAGTTGCACAAACCATAGCTGTCAAAACAAACCCCCAAAAAATTGCACAGCTGGAATAAAAAGAGTATGAAGACCAAGCAATTATATAAAAAAATGTTGTGTTTATCCAATATGCAAATTTTTGCATAAGAACTTGCATGAGATCCTTTGGAATGTAAATGAGCGGCAGTCAATATTAAAGTGGCTACCTTATCTTTCCTATCTTCACCTTAAACTTCCTTGTCCTAGGTATAAAGGAAAATTGTCAAAAACAGAGATGCCAAAATTCTGTTAAGATGCCACCATCTGTTAGGATGATAGGACATGGATACAGGGAAAGATATTAGAATGCATTTACAGAAATCACTGTTCTTAAAACTGAAAACTGAAGTTTCAGAAACTGAAGATGGAAGTAATTAAAGGCAAACGCCCCTATGAAGAGGTACTGAAAAGTTTATGGCCTTTACATCATCACAAACATGTTCTGGCACAGATCCTTTCAAAATATATGTTTAATGCGTAACAGCAAGAGAGCAGCTGAAGATGAAACAAACTAGAGTGAGCAAATGTACAAAGGGCTTTTATCATCGTAATCCCTTGATATTAAGTATGTTAAAGATCCTTCAACACAGTTTTCTAGAAAACAGTATGTTTATTATTTCTGTCCCTCTGTAACAAACGGAAATTTTTTAGTTCTTTCTGAAGCTTTTAACATTTAGATTTATGCAACCAATTCAATATAATTGACTGAATCACACTTTGTATTATGTTCTGTCATTATGCTTTACCAACACCCCTTTAATAGAATCCCATGTAACTTATTTTTGTTTTATTTTAATAGCAGGATCCTGGATTAAGTACATCAGCATGGTGACAGAATGATCCAAAACAGAGTATCCAGGAAAGTCTGCAAAGTCACAGTGGTAGGGCGGTAACCAGATTATGTTTATATTTGTAGCTTCTATTTGGTCTCTTATTGGAATCACATTTGACTCTCACTACACTTTTTCTCGTGAGAATTTAGACATCACAGTTTGATTTGTTCACTATCTGAGCAAAAGAAAGCAAAGTATGGCTGGGAATGATGCTGCGGCATCACTTACTAGAATCTCTCAATGCTTTAATGTGGTGCCCAGAAGAACTTGCTTCTGGGAACATCAGGCAGAGAAATACAAAACATGAATGATTAAAGCACATTTCCTCTTTGGAAAGTTATTGTATAAACATGGAAGTGCTTTATCCAACAGATGTGTAAACTTTGTGTCTTTTGAGTAATCATATCTGCTTATCTGAAGAATATGATTTGTTATCTTTTATTCCCATGAAACTGCAATCTGGGGTATATGTATAAAGTTAGAAAAAAGTTCATCCTGATTTGCATATGACTAAAATGATTCTTAACTGAGGGACAATTCTGAGATATGCAGTAAATACACATATTACATCCTAAGCATGTAAGCAGTCCCAGGGAAATCATTGCATAAGTATACATTAAGCAGTAACTAGGGAAACATTCAGATATCATAAAAGAGGTTACTGGTCTCAGTTGCAGTAGATAGAGTCATAACTTCTGATTGCAGAACTTTTATTCTCAATAATGTTAGTATTTAAAATAATAGTCTAACATGAGAAATATTTATACTGCAATTAAAAAAAATACTACTTCTTAACAAAGTAAACTGAATAAATCTGATTAGAAAGAAATAGAAAGACAGTAATTATAAACATTCGCAATGCCACTTTTCAGAGTACAAGCACACTTGGAGGTGACCAGGTTTCAACAAGGCTATTTTCCTGTTCACTAACATCAGCATTTTTGACCTTCTCATTATTACATGTATTGATGGACTGACTATTTTATATCCTCCTCACAAAGTGCCAAAATTAGAAATGGAGGATATTGGAAATGGCTAACACACCAAATTGAAAACATTGAGTAAGTCAAAGTCATAGACTTTGCTACAATCTTCTCCAGAATATATGCAGAAGTAGCACAGTCCATGTTTCATTTTTGTGCTAATCATTGTAAAAATTCTGTGAAATGTCAGTCTATGAACACATTCCCACAGCAACATCATTTTGTGAAAAAAGGAATGAAGTAAAAATGCCATCCATACTTACAGAATTTATGGTGCACTTAAAATTGAGTAATTCTTTAGTCTATCTATATACAAAATGACAGGAAAGAGCTCTAAAAAGCAAAGTAGACTGAAATCAGTAATTTTCCTGTGAAATACCTTCCAAAGAGCTGTCAACTCCTTCGGACAGAAGCCTCTTCTTATTGAGAATACTGAACCCTTGGCTACTCATCCTAATTAAAATGTAATTAGGTAAGTGTAATTAGGTAATAATACCACTCAAAACGATTAGCCTGTTTTCCACAACTGAATCCACAGTTGAGCTCACTATGGCATAAAATTCTGAACTCTGATCTCATGGCGCTAATTGCCTTTTCACCCCAATTTAATCTGACATGTAGGCAGAAGCCTAGAGCTGCAAGGAATATTTATGGTACAAACTACGAAACAGATCGGGGAAACCTATATGGTAGATCAGTGACAAAGGCAATGAAAATACTGCTGCTACAAGTAGTATCCATTTCAGAGAAACAAATCTACTAATATCAAGGAGAGGTGTAATAACCCACTTAGTCCTTGGGATAGGCTTCATCTCACATACTTTAGCCATCTGAAAGACGGATTTCTGTTTTAAGGTAGTCTTTTTCACTGCCTCTGTAGTCAGTGGAAAGAGGGAGGAGACCAAACAATGATTCATCTCACACCAGAGTAGAGTTTGAAACAGTTGGGATTAAGTGCTTTCTGTGGTTGCCTATTCCTCAACCTGGACTACCAAGGAGAGTCAGTGAAATAAATTTTGACGAGATGCTGAGCTTCTAAGATCAGTAAAGTGAGATGAAACCTGCCTCTGCTGGAGAAAATGTCTCCAGCTACTACCTCATCATCAGCTTTCCATGTCTAAGGCAATAATTAAAAAATGCTGGACAACCTAAAACATCATGTGACATCTGTCGTCTTGTCAGAGTTTTGTGTTCTCTGAAGAGACCCTAGAAAGTCCATCCCACAACTGCTGAAATACTCCACCCTTCACAGGCCAGTCACATCACTGGCTTACCTTAGGTGCACAGTGATGTATCTGGAGCAAACCACAGGACTAAATGAGCACACGTGTACAGGCACACACACGCACACACACATACACCCACACATCAATGCCTGCTTGCAAACAAGTGCAGAAAAAAATGTCCAAGCTCCTTGGGCTGGCCACAGTCCAGGGCACGCCAGCTGAGCAGCTCCAGCTGACACTGGCACCAACCACAAAGTGGTGCAGACAGAAGGAACTGCCATGAGTTCCATGGTCAAAAATTCTTTCAGAGCAACCCCCTGCCTTTCCTATTTTCTTAGTCTGTACAACTATCAATGCTTTGAACGCCTGGAGGAGAGCAGCACCTTAATGAAAAACAGCCATTCCATTTTAATATATGCAAAACTTGTGTGCTAGCGCCATTCAGGCAGGCTACAAAGAGCTGCTTGGACAAATAAACTCATCTCCTAGCCAGAACAAATGCAGTCTTTCTTATCTTGTGTCATCAAGCTTCTGTGAAGCCTTCAGAGCCTGCTGAATTTACTAGTAGTTGCCAGTTCCTAATCTGTGGCTCGCAATGCAGGATCATGGCTTCCTTTTCCTGACTGCTTCCCCTTTATCATCTCACACACTCCAGCCTGCTTCTGTAGACCGTTCAGAGGTTTAGCTCTTATTACCAACATTTAAAAGGGATCAGCACCCACCTACCACAATTACATCATGATCTACCATGATGAATTGGCTCCTAAGAGAAAATGCATGTATAAAAAAAAAAAATAAGGACAATGTATGCTTGTCTCAGAAAAAGCATCTTGCTCAGGATGTTGTAAAATCTCAGTCAATTACATAATGAGCTATTAGAGGAGAGCAGACAAATGTGTTTGTCTTGCTTGTGTTTCTGTTTTCATATGAACAATGCACAAAGGTCAAGAGCTAGAACTGAAAATGGTTGCGTACAAAGAAAAGATATGGGTTCATGATAGCTTTTGAAGAATCAAATGATAAATACATATATATTTGTACTTTACCTTCTCAAAGAAATTGAAAAATATATGCAATGACAACTTTCTGATTGTGTGCTAACACACACCTTAGCTGGCCTTAATTTTTATCATTCTTTGAGAATGTAATCATATTAAAAAATACATTGATTGAGCATGCTGCTCACTAATTAAATTTAGAATTATTAGAAATACTTGACATTAAAAGATCTGAATTAATTTTTTGAATCCTAATAAGTGCATTTTCTGTAATCTGGTATTGTGTGTACTTCTCTTGAGGATCTGCTGAGGATAGAGTGCATGAAAAATACAATTGGCTTTAAACCCTGGTAGATTAATGTTTTATCATGATTTACGCTGTCTCTTTTGTATTCAGCTCTGAAATTGTTTTCCCCTCTCTGAATCATGTATTGATGATTCAGATTTAAGATTCTAACTAACTTATAATAATGAGAGCAATATAAGCAAATCACCACATGTTAATGTCTTTTTTTAAAAAAAACTTTATCTCATGCCCGAAATCTCTTTTAGCTAAAGTGACAACATTTTCAAGAAAGGCAATATCCTAAAGCATATCCTGGAAGGACAGACATATTCTTCTATGGCCAATGGAAAAGTGGATAAAAATTATGAAAGTCTATTACACTTTGTAGTATGTTATTTTAATATTTCCTCTGAATCCAAACCCATATGTTTGAAAATATCTCAGGAAAGCGTCCCCAAGTAGATTTTAAATTGCTATCAGTTTACCTTTCATTTACATTAGAAATAAATCATAAAAAATATTCAAAATCTTTTACTAGTTAAAAAAAAAAAAGACATGCCAATTTTCCATCAGTCATACCTAAGAGCCTCTTAGGTCTCCCTGTTTGAAGAAGCACATTAAAGGGGGTCAGAGGTTTCACAAATAAATTGGTTGGCAAGCAATATCAATGGTGCCCTAGACTGACCTGATATATAATTGTTTGCATATCATTGCAGTAAAAGCAACAATGTGTTTAATCTGTGTGTGTTTATTTTGATCTATATGTGGACCTTAAGGGTCAATGCGATTTACTCACATTTACTGTTCGTTATTAAAAATGCTGAATAAAGTGATGGCAAGGTGTTAGAAGACATTTGCAATTAGGAAAGAAAATGACAGTCCACATGGAACTGCTTACTCAGAATTTTATCACAAGGGTGTTGGGGTTTTTTCTACTCTATTTTCACAAAGCTTTATAACTCACAGGTTGAGAGAGATGTATCAAAGCATTTTTTGCCTTCAGTAAATGGATGGCAGGACTAATCTTTCCTCCCTAGTTCTTACATGATCATGGGTATTGCAAAATTATGGCAGTGGAAAACAGAAGGAATACAATATTTTGCACTGCCCTGGGGTTTTTTTGGTATGGTTTGGTTTGGTTTTTTCCCTAGGCAGTTAAATAGCATTCTTAAAATGTGCTAGACTCTTCCCAAAACTGAGAAGGAATATCAGAGTACTCCCTACACGAGTAGAAAGATTTCTGTTGACTTCAAGGGATTTTGGTTTTCTCTGCACAGTGAAAAATTTCCTGCGTCTCATGAAACTTAATATTCAATCAGGACCTGAAAGAAGTTGCTCAGCCTTCAAATTTAAAGTTGATTTTACTTTACTATTCTATCTCACTCAGTTGTTTTACTCCATTAAGAATCTTTAAATGAAATTAAAATAAAAGAGAAATGAGGAAAAGAAGAGACAAGTCAGACCAGAAAGCATGAGCAAAACAAGAACACGAAGACAGAAGAAACACAGAAAAGAAACAAAGATAAAGACCAAAAAGAGCAAATGAATGTAGAAGGAAGACAATATGTCTTCAATTTAATATACCATACAAGTGAGTCTGAAGCTTTAAACACAGGACTAGAGGAACAGAAATCAAAGGCCCATTCAAATGTTTAAACTAGTTACACCTCAGCTGATGCACCTTGCTGAATCAGTTCCTCTGAGAGCAAAGGATAAAGGGAAGGACCAGTCTGGGAAAACATTTTTACAGCTCACAAGTCTTAATGAAGCCCAACTGCAGCACGCTTTTTGGAGACAAAATTATCAAATGAAAAAGTTGCAGCTTTTTAAAATAGATTAATGCCTGCTTACAGCAAAGCTGTGCTTAGAGAACCTGGCTGACATTTCTTGTCCTTTACTCATTCTAGCTGGTGTTACATTAGTCTTTCATGTCTATAAATCCAGAACTTTCTCAAGAGTGATGGTAATAGTCACTATTGTTGGAGATGAGACTGGATAATCCATATTTTACCTCTGTAAGTAATACAAAGTGGTCATAAATTCTCAGTCAAATTGTGGCAGAAATGAGAGCTCTATGAAAATATAATTTTTGCTGGTTTTTTTTTTTAATTTTCTGTCAAGGCTGCCTAAACAAGCTCTTTCACTTGTGGCTTTGCCATTTAGCATCAAAACTGGTTGATTTACTGAACCCAGTCAAAATGCTTCCTGCCAGAGAAATTGGACACAAAATCCCTGTTTCACAGCTGCTCCATTAAAACTGCATTTTGCACCCAGAGGCTCGGTGTCGTATCCAGCAGCACTGACAGGAAGACCTAGACCAACACCATCATCCCCAGGCTTACATTTTATTTACAGCTGCATACAGTCAAGGTAGGAGATATTCTTTATCATTTCCTTGCTATTCTCCTGCGTACAAATGCTCTGGTAAGCTCCTCAGAAAGTTCCTGCTGCTTACCTCCTCAGTATAGCCCCAGGATAGCAAAACATGTAAGTTCAGCTTTAAGCAGTACCAGAAGAGCTAAGGTACATACTGAAGTGGCTCTGCAGAATCAGGACTTGAAACTGGAGTTTTCTTGAGCAGTCAAGAGCTTTCCTGCCCTCCATCCACTTTGTTGAATGCCCAGTACTGGAAATCAGCTAAGCAGTTTCAGCACACAGTCAAGTTGTAATTTTTCTGTTTGTTACCTTACGGGGACTTGTCTAGCAAGTGTACTCGATCATGTCTCTTGATGTATCTCTTATTTTGCTAAACGCCGTGAACTACAATGCAACCACTCTGAGGAGTTGTATCTCCACAGGGTGCAACAGCATCGTAAAATGCTAGTTGCCATTTTTTATTTGCTCCTTTAAGGGACAAGCGCCTTTGGCCACTGGTAAAACTTTTGAAGTTCCTTGTTTTGCAGCGGCCCATTTAGACCACGTATCCAGGCCACAGAGTGACTGCAGTCAGATGCAGCCCTCCCAGCTGGAACACAAGCCTCACAGGGAGCCAGCTGAAAAATTCCTTGCTACCATCAAAGTAAGCAATTCCTGCCTTTCATCGTAGTTTCCCCGTGGGGAGAAACAGCTCGAGCAATCTGATGGATCGTTAGATACTGCAGGTCTGATGCGCAGGAGCGCACACGGGAGTTGTTTAGCTGCAATCACAACCCTGGAGCAGAGACTGGGCGAGGAATGGAGCAAAAACACTGCCCTTTGCAGGTCACATTTCTGTACTCTGATGCTTATTTCAGGCCATGTTATCAAATATGCTTAGACATTTGTGAGTGGATCTTTATATACAAGAAGGAAAACTGCTAATTTATCTATGAGCCTCTCGAACAGATTTACTTACTAGCAGGACAATAACATACCGAGAACCAATTATTCATGAAAATGCATATTTGATTTTGACTGAAAAATGTGTTTGTTACATCTGTTTTATTTCCTTGCTTGCCACGTCAACAGGAAATAAATGGACTCGATTAATAATACAGAACTGCAAGTTACACCAAGTCAGCTTCAACCAATTAATTTTAATCTTCTTACTCCATGCACCTTCTAGCAGTTTGAGCCCAAAGTTTTCTCAGAAAACAAAAAGAACAAATATTTAAAAGCAGGCAATTATCTTTTACTAAGTCATTTCGCATCCTAAGAAAATATACTTGATATGCTTTTAAAAATATACTTCATATACTTCATTCATTTTAAAGAAAACATTTTATCCCATTTATGTTCTCCTAACAGAGCTTAATTTGAATGTCCAGATGTGTCTGTGTAACTAAATGTTTTCTTTGCCTTGATTTCTGAGTTCTTCCTTTCTGAAATATTAAGTGTATAATCACTAAGTGTACTTTCCTGTTTACAGAAAAATGCCACTAAACTTCTACTATCCATCTATAAGCTTTTGGCAAGAGTTGATACAACTGAGGTATAAGGTGATTAATGGGAGGCAAATAAAAGAGTAATTAATCAAACCGCATAAGAAAGTGAAAATAAAAAAAAATTATGCAAGAAAAGTCTAAACTCCTTGTGCTTTGGCACCAATGAAAACAGACCACAGAAAAAGGTTAAAAAGTTCATGAATGTGCTCCAATTAATCTGTATGAGTACTGCAATGCTCTTTAGTTTGGTTCATTTAAATCTGAAATTCCCTTCCCCATTGATGTCAGCTAGTTAGCCAAGATGGTGCATTACTGTTATGATCACTGCAGCGCGTATAATTTAGATTTATCTCTTTAGGGACTCAGCTCCACCCCCTGCTAGCTAATATGCTCACCATGTTTAATGATGCAAAAAATTTCCCTGAGTACAGGTTATTTATCTTTATCAGGGGCTGCTTTTGGCTGGCTGTCAGTTATCAGCCAGAATATTTGTTCCTAAATGGTTTGTACTCATCCATATTCCAAGGCAATTCTGAGGCCCATATTATCACTGATGTTTGCAATAAAAGTGTTTCGGTTCTTCAGATACACCTTAGTAATACTGATTTATGAGTCTGGACTGGCTATATTTCTGATGCAGTGATATGAACCCTGAAATATCTGTCATGGAAGTGAAATATCTATCCAAAACCTCAGAAACAAAACCCGCTTGTAGGGGTCTTAAAGAAATATGAGGAATGAAGATATTTCTTTGAATACATTTTAAGGGGAATGAGTCAGAGGTGAGTTTTTTAAACTGAAGGTCTGTAGAAAATAAAACAAAATTAGGAACAGACCAGTGAAAAGATGACAGATGAAAGTGGGAGGAAAAGGAACAGTGAGGAGACAAGTCTGGACAGAGAGGTAGGGAGACAAAAAAAAAAGAAATGGGAAAGGAAAGAACTTTCGCTGCACCGGATGAGTGAACACTTTCAGCCTATAAGATTGAAAATGACAGTTGGAAAAGCAGAAAACTAAAGCTTATGACTTGAAAGTTCTTGCCTGTGCAGCAACATGAACAAGCACCCAGCCTAAAAGTGAAAGGCAGATATCCCGAGTGGAGAAAGAGTTCAAAACATTAAATGCAGTTCTGCAGCACAGACAGGAGAGTTATGCTACAGGTCAAAGAGGACACCAGGAAATCTGGCAAATAAGAAAGACTGAAGATATGAAATAAGTAAGTAAATTTCAGGTTTTTATAGTTTTGACTAGGATGGCAATAAGGGCAGCAACTGCATGTCAGATTTGATGTATGCAGTATAATAGGCTGGATTTGCTTTTCAGGGCATGAGAACATCTGTGGCACAGAGATTCCCAAGCTCACAGCAACCAAGCCTGTTCCAAAACTAGAAGCAACAAAGCCAGACATGCTCTCCCCAGAGTGGCATGCTGAGATAACATGGCTTCGCTGCTTCCCAGACCTGAGCTAATGCCTGAGCTATGCTGGAGAGCTGCACCAGTTTGTTCAGAGCAAGTTCAGGTATCTCTAACAAAAGACATACTTCAGAGAGTAAGAAAAGCTAAGTCCGCGGTTTAGATCCCTTGTCTGTTTATATAACCGTACAATAACGCCTAGCATTGTTATTCTCTTCTTACTATCTAGGTAGAGTCACACAGTTAGAGGAAGACCATAGGTTGTCATCCATAATTCAGACAAAATTTGGCGTTGAAGCTGGCACACGTAAGGCTGCCTTCAACTCAGGAACATGTATAAATGACAACTGAACAATTTTTATTCTGAAGCCTCCATCTAGCAGACAGGTGTTTCCTAGGGCCAGCATGTGCATACTACATCATGCACCCAACAGATTTTGTAGCCACCCAGCTACAGAGTCATAATCCTGTGTCTAGGCTTAGGCACATACTGGACACTCTTCTGGCTGCAGTTTTACCAGCAAAGCAAGCTGTTGCTCAGGAACCCATGAAACATAGTCCTACTAAAAGTTATGGCCTCTTCAGATCTGCTGGTTGAGTTGCTCATATGCTTGTCTCTCTTCCCCCTTGTCCTTCACATTTCTCTGTGGCCTAGTGGCTCAGGCCTATGTGAGGGTAAGGATCTCTGTTCAAAACCTTTTCTTTGCCATGTTGAAGTAGGAGGCATCTGCTTTTTGAGAAGGCTATTAACAATAATCCATTTTTGCTTAATGTAACACAGAGTTAAACAGGTAGGAAGACTGGAAATAAAGTGGGTAACCAGAGAGGTGCAAAAGAAGAATAAACCCCTTTATTGGTTTCTGGAGAGGTAAAACATCTGGCTTATTTTTAAGAATATATCAGATTTGAATAAATTTCCTGAATCTTTATGGTGAAAAGGAAGATGTACCTTGTATACATGAAAAAACATTGCAACAGACATTCTTGTTTTTAATCTACTTGCAACATTGAAGTTGCTATATGTTAAATGAAGTTTTTAACCACAAGAGAAAAAAATACCCCAAAATTTTGTAAAATATAATTAATTTCCTTCAAAAGCCAATTAAATATTTTCAGCCTACATCACGTACAAATGTTAGTATCACAACCAGCAAATAGCATGTAGAATGGAAATACAGCATGCATATTTGAATTCCACTTTTGTTGGGTTTAGATTATATATTTGTATGATTTCTACTATGACACGCTCTTCCTGTTCTGAAGTTTTCCAGAAGCCTAGATTAATGACAAAATGATCTCCAGTATAAATTTCCACAATGATAATAACATATGCTGGCATAGACAGAATACTATTACAGTGCCACTGAAACCCTCTGAGAGCATGAAATAAACACACGACACTCAAAAAAGAACTTAATTTGTGTGTTATTTCCAGTATTACTGCTGTAAATATGCAGGGACTTAACTAACTGACCATTTAATATTAATAGGATGATATTCAATAACATAATATTCATGTGCTATTATAAGTATTTGAAATACTCACTCTGTGCTGTTAGATAAATGCCCTATTAGACCTATCCTTGATAATGTGCACATTGTTTCTGAAAGCAATTTCTGAATTATTTAGAAAAGACCCGTTTTCCTCCTGAGACATAAAATGAAAATGAACTGCAGATTTTCTGCAAGTTCTTATTACCATTTGGTCTAGACCACATTATGACCGAATTATGGTGAAAACCCTAGAATAAAGTAATTTCACAGGAAGCTGTTAACCTGCTAAAGCACCAAGAAATACAGATCAGACTGAAATGAGCTTTAGTTGTATGCTTCTTGATTCAACTATTTAGATAATGTGCTTTCATTTAAATCAGCAGCTAAACGTGTGAAGGATAATAGCCTTTCTTGTACAGGTATAACGAGACATCAGTGCCGTGGTACAGAATAGTAGCGAAGAAGAAGGGAAAAAAGCAGTTCTGATGCCTGAAGTTCTCTCGTGAGAGACACTTTTTTAAAAGAATATGACTATGGAAGCAACAAGCATTTATGTCAGACACTTTCATACAACTGGAGAACATGAATCTGTCACCTGATGAAAACTGATTAAGGGCCATCAAGCCCAGAAGTGGAAATTCTACTGCTATTGAGAGAAAAAATGCACAACATAAAGAGAGCGAGATATTTATGCACATGCCATCTCTTTTCTTAAGCAGAAAATAAGCAAATTTCAAAGCCAAGTTTCTTCCCCTCTCCATGCTATTGTACGTAAAATCAGAAATTTTAGAGGGAGGATGAGACAATGTAAGCTCACTCTTCACTCTGAAGTTCTTCTAACATATCTCTAATATAGTCACCAGCAACCAGTTTCAGAAAATTTAGTTCAAACTGGTGACTTATTTTCAAGTGGCAAAATATCTTATTTCAGTACATTAATGTATATAATGATACTGAGAATCTGGTTTTATTTTCTTTGTGTATTTGCTTTGCAGCTTAAGCATGTATTTTTCTACTGCCCTAACTCACTTTAGTTATATTGCAGTTGACCTCGATACAATGTATAACTACTTCTGGATCGCTTGAGTTTTATCTTTTGTATTAATATTTGTGCACATGGCATAGTATTCCAAAAATATAATTAATCTAAGCCCTGGACCAAGGAAAAAATAATGGGAAATTTAAGCCTGTACTTAAAATAACTCCATACTGTAGGACTTTGTTGAATGGAGGTCCTCATCCTGTGATGATACAATCAACCCTGCTACTATATGACTATTATTAATGGAGTCAGTAAAATTGCAACATTTCTTTTTTTCGAGGCATTTCATTTTTTTAAAATTTGTCTTCCCTGAAAGAGGAATGAAAATTACTGTTTTTACAATTAAATACCAAGTGGACCTCAGATATTTCCTTCCATTTATTTACCTTTAAAGCTTTGATTATTTTTGGTTACTCAGTTTTTTTATCCTATACCAATGGCAGTAAATCATTATACATCATTCAAGACATGGCACAATGTGACGCACAATATGTTACACTGTGCACCCCTCCTGATTTGCTAGGTTGCATGAAATATGTGTGTAAATTTAGCATACCATATAGGGGTCTACATGTGAGCTATTCACTTAGATATTCTCCTTTCTGTGAAGAGAAATAGCAGTTATGGTGCACAATTCATTTGACCTAATTTAGGTATTTATTTACATAGCAATGTCATAAACCAAACCCTAGGAACGCCTGTTTCTTTCCTCTAATCAGCATGAGCAATTTTGCACTGCTTTTGTTTGTGTGTCATAGGACACTTTAAATAATTTCTACCTTGACTTTACTTTTTTATTCTGTATTATTAGAGTATTTGTAAACTCATTATAGGAACAGCAGCTATGCTGATATTTCAGGTAGTATACCTTTTATTTATTCTGTCTCCCATTTGTGTTTTAATAGAAAAGTCTCATGTTCAACACTGAGCAAAAAAGGAAGACTAGCTTCTGTATACTAACTAAAGGTCTGGTTGCTTTCAGAAGCCAGGGAAAATTATCCCAGAGATATTGAAAACACTGACCTTTTTTATTATTTGTTGCCGTTGCCATCATTATTACAGGAAGCCAAGATGAGACCTGAACCCTGCTTGGACTCAGCACTGCAAAATAAAGGGCAGACCAAAAGACAGAGCTGGTAGCACTGCTGAATAGACCAGATAGGAAACCCAAAGGTTTCAGTCCCTAAGACAGAAGGTCCATCTTTTTCACTTGAATAAAGGATTTGAATTAACTTTTATCTAATGTATTTCATATATATTTTAGCTCTTGGGGAGGGCTATTCTTTTTCTTTCAATGTAGGCATGACCAGAAATGAAAAAAGGGAAGACACAGAAAATCTCTCTAGTGAATTGGAAGGATATATTGCAAGCTGCTATTAGCAGTATGCCTTTTCTTTTAGGAAGAAAACATTGAGAGGAAAAGCTTATGAGTTTTTGCAAAATACTCTTACAAGCTCTGAGAGAGACAAAATACTGTAACAATATATTAGACAGGACAACATGATATAGGAGATCGTCTTGATAGCTTAGATAAAATTGAAAGCTCGTGCTCTTAGGTTAGAAAACTGATGAAAGAATTATTTCTGTGTCGTGATAAATAGAAATGTAAGTATGCCTGGCTGACTGGTGTTCCAAGGCTGGGAATAGGAAATAAAGGTGGACCTTCACTTACTATATCTGCAATTCTGAAACCACCAACAGGCTACCTATATATATAAAGATGCATTGCAGGATGCATAAGGTGACAAAAAGGACCAGATTAAAGTGGGTTTTTTTCTTTTGTTTTTACTTGACTGTTGACAGTTAGCTAACCTACTTACATTTGCAGAATTATTGTATACAAACATATACTAAACATTAACTATATCATGGATAGAAAGTGTGCATTTTTATAAAGTGCCCAGGAGTATACTATACTTGTCTCTAGGATTTCTTGTGTGGATTTTTGTATTTGTAATATCCATTGTACTTTACATACTTTACTTTATTGATCTGATTATTTCACAGGAGTTTTTTGTGTGACTTTTGTTGCTGCTTTTTACTCATTCTTACAAAATATTGATTACTCTTAGTTTCCATTTACTTGAGAAACACCAAAAAATTTCCCTGTCTTACAGGGAAGTTGGGATTTTCTGTGTCTTCTATTTTGAAACAATGTTATGATTTCAATGCTTTGCAGTATCAGGGATCAAAGCCCAAACTGTCTCAGATTCCACACTCGCTCTATACAAGGACTCATCCATCAAAAAGTGGAATTCATATCCCATGGAAAATCTCAGTCATTTTTCTGTCATCCTGAAATAAAATCAAGAGTAAAAACTTATTCACACCCCAAGGACATACTAGGAGGCAATGAGTGGTCTAAACAAGTCTCAGCTTTTATAAAAAGCCAGTGTCTGATACACCTGAAATTTAAATTCCCATGAGACACTATGGCAGCTCAGCTAGGTAAAGGCTATTACTGCCAACCAAAAAAATTGGCCTTTTCATTTTCTCTGAGGAAGGTTACAGTGCAACAAGTTTTTAAAACATATTTTTCTAGGAATTTTTTTTTATATAAACTTGTACTTTCAAATGCCACTGACATTTTAAGAATGAAGTATTCAAGAATTTATCCATAAAAGCTATAATCCCTACTGGATAGAGAATACAACAATGAGAAAGGAAGTATAAATGCGCACACAAAGGAAATAATCACTTCAGAGTTTTCAATATAAAACATGATCCTATTCAAAGTCTGTCAAGGTAACTGAGAATCTTTCCCATACCATTAGTGATTTTTGGTTCAGACTATATCGATGCTCACTGTGACATAGTAATCTCTTTTGTTTCCTATTCGTTTAGAAGATTTTGTACTATATTAATCCTTCACATACTGCAGATTTTTCTTTAGCTCTAAAATTTGACTTGAAGTATGAGATTGGATGGTAATAAGGCAAAGAAGGAGTACTTCTTCTGGACATAAGCAGGAATCTAAGTTCTGCTAGAGTTTTCATCAAGCATAACACTAGCCCTGATAACCCTTACACTATTAAAATACTTCTATATATACATAAATAAAAGTTGTGCTAAGAAATGCAAGTGTCAGAGATTTATTCATGTTTTGTATCCCCAAAGTGATGCAGAATACACAAACCCGTAACTAAGTGAATTATGGGTCTTCGCTATAAGCAAAATAGAAATCTGCCACCAGAGAAGGACAGCAATGACTGATTCCAGGTATGTGTTTCTCTGAAATGAAATGAGAGCTATTTGGTACAAATCACGCTGCTTCCCCCTTCTGCTTCTCTCTGTAGCCAAACTACTTAGCCATTTGAAGAAAAAACAGTTTGCAAGTGGCAGCAAAATGAACCCACTGCCTATTTTCACCATATGAGAGCTCCAGGAAGGGAAGGGCTATTGGGGCAATAGCAGCAGCAGGCTTCCCTGCCCTCTGAGCATTGCTTTTGGGATACTACTGTGAAAAACTAGGTCTGCTGCTGCTTTCTGAAGGGCAAAGAGCTGAGGTCGAGTATCCCAGATCCCCAGGCTAACAAGGCCCTTCTTCTCTGCCTTCACTTCCCACAGTGGGAAAAGTTTTACTCCAGCAAGGTCTAGTCTGCTGTCTTTCAGCAACAATATTTGGGTTTTATTTGCACCACTGTGAAGCTTTGAAGCAGCTCTGCTGAAACACGTGGTTTGATCTTCCCTCTTTTTCTGTGATCATTACTATTGCCTGGAAATGTTCCTCTAGAAGCCTTGGTAAATGTCTGGCTCCAGGGATCTCGTGGGACTATGGATGTTCCCAGTCACATAACACTTCTTAAAGTATTTCTCAGACATTTGAGATGCTTCATCACTAAATTTAACTCTCATCATTCACTACATTTTATTCTGATCAGTCAAGTGTTTTGAGCAACAGGAGGTAATAGCATTTTTTTTTAACCTTACATGTCTTTTTCATATATTGCAGAAAGCTGACATTAACTGTAACATGAAGCTTATTCCTGCTTAGCCATAACTCCCAATGAAACCAGATGGGAATTTTGGCTGTTTAAGAAGAAAGGAAGGAAGTATGTTCAGAAGAAAATACATATCTAATAAGTGTAATTGGGCCCACTTTCTGAAGTAATACTCCCTGGTGCCTACTACTTTCACTCAAGGGTGTCTTGCTAAGTGGCACTGTAACTTATTTTGGTGTTTCTTTCAGTAGAATTTTAAAACATTTATCAAGCTGAAATACTTAGAGCAGCACACTCTGTTTGGTATCATTAGATCTCATTAGCAATCAGCATTTAAAAAACATTTTCTCAGGGTTTTTTCCTTAATACCCATACATATAGTTTTCCCATAATTAAGCAGATCTATTAGCTTCACATCGTGGGTGGATGGAATTTTAAATAACATTCATCTCTTTCATAAACAAATAGGAGTCTGAAATGAAAAAGCACTCAGTTAGCTTGCCATTGCTACAAGGGTGGGGAAAAGGATGGGATGAGAACAATGCAGCCTAAATATACCATGCTGCTGGGTTGAGAAAGGGGTGGAAGGTTTTCAATCAATTCAAGCCTCAGCACAGAATGATCACTTCTGTGACAGACTGGGAAGCCCTGGCTCTGCCTAACACAGATCTAACCTTTCAAGGAGGTTTTGCAGAAGGTTGTTTTCAGTCAAACACTGAACTCAAAGCTGGATGTACCCTGCTGGAACTGGAACATAAAGATGCTTGAGATGTTTGGGGATGCCAGGCTGAGCCTGGGGAGAGGGGAACTGGGAGGCCAGGTGTTTTGCTCAGCCCGGTTCCTGTCACTTCTCAGCAAACAGGATGTTCAGCACCAAGGGAAACATTCAGGGTTTAGAATTAAAACACCTTTGTCATATTAGTTCACATGGTTTGGTTGGTGGAGGTGGGCAGGGTTGTGGTTTCCAGATTTGTTTCCATTTGGCTGAGAAACCAGTAGCACAGATCAGCCCTGCACCTGGATTTGTTTTGTTTACCTACAAAGAGGGAACAGAAAGACAAGAAAGCTTAACTCAACAAAAGCCATTAACAGCAGGCATTTTCCTTCTTCAGGAATTCCCAATTGCACAAGCCCAGAAAACTCTGTGTCCTTGAAGTCCTGCTCTTGCTCTGTCTCAAAGTGTCATTTCACCTCTTACTGTAACTTTTCAGCACACAGAGCACCCGGCTTGAAAACAATAAACCAGTCCCACCTTGTGTAACCAGGGAAATCTATCAGTTGACAGCAACTATGGCTGAACTCCTCAGACACAATAAATAGTCACAAAGCAATAAATATAACAATAACCACAATCATAATGGTAACAAGAAAGGTTCCCGTATGATTATCTAATGGTATAATGAAGCTTGGGGGACTATAGATATTAAAAAATTTTACACACAAGAAAATTAAAACAAAAACCCATACATGGGCTTAGTGCAGAAAACACTCAAAATCTGTAAGCCATTTAAGCTCTTTGATTAAGTACAGTCTGATTTACACCAGATTTAGGCTTTATTCACCGCTGGGGAACATCCTATGAAGAAAGAGGGAGGGGTTACCCTTCTTTCACTTTAGCACTCCCCTTTTGATAAACCCTCTTATCTGCCATCAACATCAGAGCTGCATTCATCACTGTCTCTACACTGAGCTGTGGAAGGGCAACATCTGACTGCAGATCAATCAAAGTATTTACTTTTTTTCTATAGTGTAAATAGCAACAGAGAACAAAAGTTTCTAGAACAACAAAGCTGGGATGTCCCTGGCTGGAAGAAACATGGAGATCTGCTGATTGCACCAGAAAATAAAACCAATCCAAGTTCTCTCTAAAATATTTATTGCTTCCCAAGTTAGAATTGTCATATTTACCTCTTTCCTCAGCAGGTCCCTGTTCACAGTCAGCACCTGCCATTGACTGGTTGGACCACGGTGTTATCTGCTTAATTTTTAACTGTTGCCATCAACTAGCCAGCTTCTGTTTCTCTCCTGAACCTCATCCTCTTTCCTTGGCATTTTCTCTCCCTCACTGGCACCTTAGACCCTGGGACTACTGCAATCCTCCCCATAGACATCTAGCTGCAGGAATGCATGCCCCGGTGCTGTACGGAGAAGAGGAACACCTGACAGGAGCATCAGACTGAACAAGTATCTTCCAAACTGGAGAACACAAGGCTTCTGTCAGATGAAATCACTGGTGAATTTTCTGCTGACCTTCCTCACGTTATGGAGAGATCTGGTCTCTCTCCAAGCAGCGGACTGAGTCTGTGACAGGGGACGCCAGATGGGAGGCAGGCATTTTCATTTCTAGCCAGCCTACCGTGAGAATCCTGGCTTTCTTCTTCTGAAAAGTCTTGTCATCTCTTGAAATGCAGCTGGAATTCCTCACATCAAAAACTGCTGATAGCTCAAAACTGCTAAGTGGTGGGATGATTTTGTGTACAGTAAGCCTACATGTTTGCTGTGCCAGCTATCCTTCTGCCCAGCATTAACTCCAGGTCTGATAAGACATGGAAAGGAGTTGTGTCCATATCAGTCAACCTGCATCAGGCTCAGCATGTGTTAAAGAAGGGGCTGCAATGGGAACTCTGACAACTTTAATCAATCTACTGCTTCTCCAGACTCGCTCCTACACATGCCTCCAGCCCTCCTGCTTCCTCTGTGGCCGTGCCAAGCCTCAGATTTCATAGCACCAGCCTGAAGAGACCATGCTGTTCATCATCTATCATGAACTTGTGAGGATGGTGTCCCTAACTTCTTTACTGTACAACTTTGAAATGGATCCTGTAGCGAATGATGACTCTCCATCTATTTCTGATCTGATCTAAAACATATTTCCTCCTTTGCTGTACTTCTACTTTCTATCCCTGCTTTCCTTCTTATTTTTAAACTTTACCATGGGGCTCCATATGCTGTATTAGATTAAAGCCATTACACAAAGAAAGCGGTACATTTTGTTGCACTGTTCCCCATCACACCATGTTGAACTGCAATGAGAAGAGGGAAGAGTACTATAGAGAAGGAAAAACAGGCAAAATCTTCTGCTAACCATAGCTCCCATTCTCTGCAAATCTGGAAGAGAGGAAGACAGAGCCAACAGCCATACTGGTTAAAAATTTTCTGTAGGACAGAAATTTCCAAAAACATCTTAGGCTGCATACAGTGGTCCAAATTAAACCCTACTATAACTTCTCTTAATTCAGTTCAGAAGAACTTGGTCCAATCTTAGGTAAGTTCAAAGATATTAATACAAGGATGAACTACAACTTGGTGATATTTATTATGGAGTTCCAGAGATAGAAAGAGAACAAAGAAGACTCTCAACTTTCCAAATGTGTATCAGCAATTGTATCACCAGCAATACGGATAGGAGGAATAAGCTTATACAATTAAATAAATATGAAATCTTTCAACTTAATTCTAAAGTCTTAGAAGAGCAATTTCCTGAACAGTTGGCAAGAACCGGAATAGTTTTAAGATAATCACAATAAATTCTTACAGTACAATAAAAATAGGTATAAGGGAAAATCACTCAAAACTGAAATGTAAGAGAACAAAATGTCATAAATTGCAATAGAAACCCCTAGGGAATCTGAAAATGTATAGGGGTTGGGGGTTTGAAAAAATTGTCTAGCTATTGAAGAAAAATATCTTATTAACAAATGGACAAATGAGAGTAGAGCTATCCCTCAGAGTCGCTTCATCGGCCACAATCATACGAAGAATCCAATGTACCTTTTTGAAAAGTAGTTGAAATACTGAATCTGCTAAAGCAGAGAACAAGCCTTTGTTAGCTACTTTTGAAGGTCATCAGTAGCTTTTAGTGTATAGGACGTTTTTACAACAATTAGATCAAAACTCAGATTGAAAATGTTGGTGGATTTCACAAGTTAGAATGACATCAATAGTTGACTCCTCCAGGGCACTGCCTGGGAACAGGGGTTTTATTCTAAAAAAATCTTGCTTCCACTTGGAGCACCACTGGAGCCACACATTAATTTTATATGATAACAAATGATTGTTTGTTCATTTTAATTTTAAAAGACGTTTGAAGAAAGATAGTTTCATTCTGGCCACCTTAGGTGTCGAAGATCTGAAAACCCCTGTCGCTTGTCTAAGTCCTGAACAGTCATGCGGATCCCAATAATCAAAACAGATGCACATACGGTGTCTCTGGCATGACTGTACTTACACCATCTGTTAGGCTAAATTTGCACACTAAGGAGATACAAACCCAGCATTAAGAGGTCATAACTTCAAAACTGAGATGGGCCTCCACAAGCAGGCCTTCAAATCAATGCTAGCATGTCCCATGTCTGAAAAATCCTTCATTTCATAAGTCTCACAAACTATATTAAATGGCACGACAAGTATAAATGTTGTGGATATCAAAAACCTCAGCTCCTTCAGATCATAACAGTATGCAGAATGTAAAAGGTAAAAGATTTTAGGAATAGGAAAAAATCAGTTTGCCCAACAGGCCGGCCAAATTTTATTCCTCTTAATATCATGGGAGCAGGAAGGAAAGTAATTATTATTTTTCCACATGACATTAATTCCTTTTGCAACTGACAGGCTGAACAAAGGCTGCACATGTTTCATTTGGCCAAAAGGCTAGTTTTCGTTTAAGAGTATAATGGATGATTCATTAGTTTAAAAAACAACCCTGCAAGAAAACAAAGAAAAATGCCATATTGGTGAGATGCTAATGCAAATATTGTGTCATACACAAACAGTACCTGAAACATTGTTTTCTGTCACATTAGCAGGAAAGATTTTTTAACAAGACTATTCAATGGAAGCCAATGTCCTCTATTTACTTGTGATTTTATGTCCCCACTGAAAATATTCATGTTACCATCTTGAAATTCCTGGAGTACCCTCCCACAACATGCGTAAATATTCACCAACCAGTTGGAAAGTGGGACACACGCTGCAGATAGTGGATAACAAAACTTATTAAGCAGGTTGCTCACAGCCAGTAGACCAGTTTTGTTCAAAGTCAGATAGACTAAAACAGTTTTCAAATGTAGAAATTATAAATATTGGAAGCTAAGTGTGCCCTGCAGAAAGCTGAAAATGGCAGAATTTGCCCCTGAGACTGTGAGGCCCTTCTCTGTTCTCTCACCATGCCTCAGAAACACAGTTCAATCTGCAGCATCATTATCACATTACAACAAAAGAGACAGATATACTTGGAAAGGTAATTAGATGACAGAATTAATAAAAGCTGTGATAAAAGAGAAAGCATAGAGATAGCATATATAAAGCATATAAGCAGGAGTAAAATCCTTAAGTGGTGAAATATATTACTTAGTTATTTAAGGGATTAAAGATGGGAGGGATTGGGTAAGTTTAAAAAAATAAATTTACACAACCGGTTTCCAAATGGGGTGACAGTAAAAGATGTATTGAATGCCAAAACAATTTCCCAGATGAAGTGATAAACGGTCCATTACTTCCAACATTCAACCATCATGCAAGAAAAGCACTAGCAAATACACAAAGGAGGATTAATCTTCATTGCTGAAGAGAAGGGTGTGGCTTCCTAACTGGGGTGTTAGGGAACATTTCCTATATTTCATTATATTTCTAGTTTTAAAAACTGAGATACTCCATTTCATAAGCATGAAGTTCAGCACTCTTAACCTTGCTGAAAAACAGTTACATTGCACAGACCTAGCATAATTTTTATTATTCATTGCTGTATTTTCATCCAAAGGAGTAACACACATCCAGCGATACTACATATCTTATCACATACTGTAACACAAGGCAGAGAGAAACCTTTTTTTGTGATGCTTTGGTCCTTTCCTATTAATATAACATTGCCCCGGAGAGAATGTGTATAAAGGTTTCTCTACCTCCTGTTATATATCACTAGCACTGAAAAGAAATACAGTTGAGCATATTTGAGTAAACTCCCATATAGTTCTCAGACAAATTTTGCAAGTCCCTTTTGTCATTATTGTTGGTAGCAAAGACAGTTCTTCTGTTCTTATTTTTGCCCTTTAATAACCAAAGTCTCTTTCTGCCTGAGGATGTATCCAACAGTCAGTTTCTTTGGATCATAGTATCTTTTACCTGAAGAATGCAATTACTCATGGTGATAGGTAACCCAGGCTACACTCTGATTTTAAGGCACGCTCCTTACTGTATCAAGGATCCTGTTCCAGTCTCTATTCTAGCTAGCAGCTGTCTTTCAACTTTACTCTGTCTAAAGCACATTGCAATTTTTCCAGTGAAAAAGAAATTCCTAGAAAGCATCAGTAAGGCTAGGCCCAGCCTTTCCTGACATAATTCATCAGAAATGACCCTTTCTCATTTCCACTTTTAAAAGGTTTGGGATTTTCACTGAATTCTATTTTGACATTTTCAAAATCATGAAGGTCTCTTTTCTTGGTCAAAATGCCTTCTAGGAGATAGCTAAATTAACAGACAAATATGTTTCCAAATGAGAAAAATCACACAAAAGATCTTGAACTTAGCTAACTCAAACATTCTGACAGACCCAATCTGATATTTCTCCCCTCTGGATTTTCAGTTCACTCTTACAAAATACCAGTTTTTCAGCTCTGAATGAGACAGTACTAATATTAAAAATCTTTCTAGTCCTCCTCTAACTCAAACAGTGAAGCTGGTATTTTTAAATAAATCAGTAGGTCTCTAGTCTCTCAGAATTTATTTCAAGAATATTGCCCCATATTTTTTTTTAACAACTGTCAAGTCTTTTGCATTTATGGGTTCAGAATTGTTCAGGAACTTGGTATGTTATGCACATCTCCTAAAGTACGTATCAAGGGTCCAGAAGCAGTGTGACTAAATTCGCACAGTGTCACATCTGAGAAGGTAATCCTCTCCGCTGGGTTTATTAGCTAAAGCTCCATGTCGCATGTACCCTGCCTCTGATTTCAGAGCAGACATGTCCAGAGACAACATGAGTTTGCCTGCATATCTTCCTCTTGCACCATGGCTACCCTTTGGTTGCACTGTGTGTCATTAGCTGAACACCTGATAGCTCCCACTCGTTGCCCTTCGCAAGCCTGCTCTATCAAAACTCCCACCTCAAGCATGGTTCTGAACAAAGTCCATTTTCCCTACAAGGCTGCTCAGTAGTCCCCTTGTCCAGCTGGGACCTTTTGAGATAACAATGCCCCTCCCCATCATGAGGAATTGAATAGCAAGACAAATTTGCAGTAGCATGATGTGCAAATTACAATCTGTTTTAAATAGTGCATTTCTTCTCGTGGTTTTCCCCCAAAATATATAGTCACTGTGATTCCTATCTCGGATATTTTAAAACACTTGAAATAAGACGACCTTTAGAAAATCCATTCCCTTTCTTTTTTACCCCCTAAAATGGGTACTTGCAGTTTCAACCTCATCAGGTCACACTTTGTCTGTTACCTAAGAAGGCTTTCAAATAACCCTGGCTTAGGCTGAAACATCTTTTGAAGGGAAAATCAATGGGTAGCTTTATTTTTTAAGTGTTCTAATTCTATCGTTCACAGTGTAAAGAGTGGCTGTAGGTAAAGAAAAAAATCCTTCCTCTCCCCCTTACCTCCCCCGACCTGCTACTTTTTCCCTTTTGAATGCCTTCAGCCTGAGCTGTGGAGACTTCAAAGACTTCAAAAGCAGCAGATACTGCTGCTGGGGCTGACACTAAAAATGCTGGATTCAGCAAGAATGCAAAGATTATGGATTGTCAAATATCTTCATTTGTTTCCAAAGAATGATGGCTTCATTCATTTCAAATGAATTAAAATGAATATTCAAAATGAGCAAACAAACAAAAACAGAGGAGGGAAAAATCACAGAAGGAAGAAGGAATTAGTGTGCAGCAAACAAGTCAAATTTTCTGCTGTTTTCAGCATATACTAAGGAGACAGGACATTAGTTATGGCTCTCTCCATGGTTCCCTCAAGCCAAGAAGGCAGAGCAGCATCAGCCGGCAACTATTTCTTAGATGCCTCTGCCAGCGTGCATCATATTCAAGCAGGTTCCTAAACGTTGGTCCTGTTACTACCACAGGCTTTGGAGGAAGGGCAAAGAAGACAGCACAGTGTCCCAGAGGGGACTGGAGGGTCCCAATGCTGGAGAAATCAGAGGCAAAGCCATCATGTGCACAGGGAGCTCTGCTGTGCCTTTGGAAAGGGGCTAGAAGGATGTGGGAGGTGAGCTGCTGAGAAAGAAGTCATAGGCAAGCTCAGGGATTAACTAGGGAAGGAACCTATTTTATTTCTGGGCTGGATCCATGTCAGACCCTAGCAGAAAATCCTGTGAAAGAAGTTAGGCAGCTCTCTGTTTCTCATGTATCAGCTGAACTGTCCCTTTCTAACTGGTTTCTTGCCATCTGTAGTGATCTAAGCATCAAGTCCACTGCTGCCTGATCTTACATCTGCTGCAGAGGTCAAAAACTTGGTTAACGAAACACGCGATTTCTACTATTCATCAGGATTTAATGGTGGAATTATCAAAATAATCCTAAAATACTAATGTAGTATTTATACAGATACCTGAAAGTCTAGCAGAACCTCTTGAAAAATTCATCAGGGTTGGATGCCATGTGAATTTTATTTCAAGCGTTATGCTTTTATGCACAGTATCATAGCTTTGTAACTAGTGCATATCAGCCGTAATGGGCAGGCAATGCAATTAGTGCATAGGGGCTCCACATCTTTTATTACAGAGGATTCTGGGTTTTCAATTTTGGGATTAAACAATTAAAAAAGCCACCTTGAAAGGGTTTGAGTAAGAGCCCTTCAAAATGAAAAATGATTTTCTTAGCTAGTTCTGGATGAACTACTCTGGTAAAAAGAATATTGTTTAATTTTCATTTTGAATTAAAGACCTGGAAAGCTGAGTAATATACAGGTTAATGCTGAGCTGAGCTTTGCTTCTGCTCCTTTGAGGGCCATAAAAATGTATTAAAACAGGAATTATTTTGTACACTGTGCTGTACTTCAACATTTAATTCTCAGCAGGCTATAAAATCACTTCCAGGATAATGAAATTACAAAAGAATTTTAATTTCATTTTCAATCCCTTATCGTTGCAAATTACTAAGAGAAGATGGTTGGAAGATGACTAGCGATATTTCTACGTTCCATCTTCTGACTGGCCAGTTCTTTTTGACTGAAATACCTGCAAAAGACTTTTGCAGGTAATTTAAATGAGACGTAGTGCAGAAGGTCCTGAAATATGCAGCTCGCTACATCAGTTTATGCATTATGAAAACACTTGTTGGAAAGGATTCTAAGTGGAAACAGCATTAATAGTCAAATTAATAATAAATAAGTAAAACAAACAATAAACAGGCAAAACAATAATAATAAATATTAGTACAGTAAGGGTTTAAGGTAAAGGCATACTTTAACAAAAGGACAAAACAAAATCATATATGCTGAGTGTCAGGTCAATAAAAAGATTAATGTCTCTGACAACTATGCTTCGGTGATATTTCAAAGAAAAGCAAAAAAAAAAAAAAATTCCAACAACAAAGCTTTTCACTGTGACCTGCAAAATATTCAAGGGTGATTATTATTTTATCCTGGGCCAAAGTCCAAAGTTGTTGTTCAAGCCCAATTCTCACTAGGCCCAATAGAGACATTTTAGGTTTAGCTTTCTTTCCGAAAGTTATGCAGAGGCAGAGGCAGGCCTTATAGGACTGAAGCAAAAATTACTGGCCTGTTACAAAGCATATCTTAATATCATTCTTCTTTCATGAAGAAGGGGTGCAGGGCTGGATCTACAAAACATTTTAAATTCCTGCACTTTTAAAATGCTCGTTTGAGCTAAAGTTAAAGGCTAAGATATCTGACCCTCTGTAAAGCTCCAGTAAATGAAGGCAATCTCCTCAAAGGTCAGGGAATAGAAATTCCAAGAAATAATGCCTCCAAGAGTAGCTTTCTATAGGAGAAACAATGATAAGAAGTACTTAAATTATGTTGAAATGTTAATGTCTAGACACAAAAAAAAAACCCAAAAACAAACTCTAAGAATTCCCCGGACAACTGCCTAAGCAGTTTCCCACACATGATTCAGGACACTCTGTTAGATTAGATTGAGCACATCTTGCTTAGCCTCAAGTTCAATGCAAAGCACAACAGAGCAGGTCAGTTCAATTAACAGGGAAAGGCCTTTAATTACCAAGTTTCAGGTAAGCAAGAGATAAGACCGGTCTACACCCTTGGGGAGGTAGGCTCTTTTGCTGGCAGGAAGGTGGGTGGGAACAGACCCTACCTCCTCCAGCAACCCTCAGTCCCAGACAAGCAATGGCTGATCTTCTGTGAAGAACACCACATGTGGATGACCATCATACTGAGCTGTGATTTTCATCTTCTTTAAGTGACCATCTCTGTGATTTAAAGCAATTCACAACCTGCTTCATAAGCTGTGTTGTAACATCTGAGAAGGAGCACAACCAGAGGTCTTAACCTCTTCTCGTCACTGGACCATGCCCACATAAATCAACCTATTTATGCATCACAGTTCTCCCATCCCCCAGCAAAGATACTGTGAGATTCCTAAGTTTTGGTCCCCAGTCCAGCTGCAGTTTGTGCATCTTATTCAATGACTTGCAAGAAGAAGATGTGTAAAGAGAGGGGCTACGTGAGAATAGAGGCAAAGAGAAATAAAACAATGCGCTCGAGTCTGTAGAGAGGGACACAGTCCAGGCTTGCAGCTGAACTTTTCCTACAACCCTGGTCAATGCTTCAGGTCCTGCCTCTTATAGAAAATAAAGAAACTAAAGCAGAGACACAGCGAGAAGGGAGACAAGGGAAAATTTAATGGAAATGTGTCTTGGTTGTTCATTTCAGAAATACAGCTATACTACTCAGTTTTGCGGTGATTTATACCTGTTTAGCAGATGCCTGCTCTAAGCTCTCATGGGCCATGTGTGCCAACCTGTTCCCTAATGACCTGTGAAGATAAGCCACGAGTGCTCCTCCAGCTAGGGACATGAGCCATATTTAATTTCTTGTGTAATACTACAGCACTCTGTATTTAACAGATTTCTTTCCTTATTTTACTTAGTTTAGTGCAACTTGTTAGCCTAACACAGTTAAATTTATGAGTCACATTTATTTATGCCTCTCAAACAGCTCCGTTGTGATATATGTGATGAACACTGAAAGAGAAGTGATTCCAGAAGCTGCTCAGGCGTCTGTGTATCCATGCCAAGTTCCACATTATATTTATCTCTCAGCTATCACCCAAACACAGGCTCAGTTCATACTAAACACCCTTTCTGCTTCCACAATATTTTATTTTCATTTCATTCATAAAAAACAAATTACAAATTGACTTTACCTTTGTGTCACCTCTCTTTATCAGCACTTCTTCACTTCCTTTTTCTTTCTTTGCTTTATTCATCCCAATGTTGCCAGTCTTTATAAAACCTAAACTGAAGAATCCCACCTTCAGGAGCAACTGCCATTTTCCCCCACCTTTTGCCAAGATCAGGTAAGCCAAGTAAGCATGGCACTGATGAAATTAAATGCCAAGTGATACCATTGTGTCTTATGGGAGGGAGTCCCATTATTAGTTGTAGAAAGCAATGGCAAGGTGAATAAGAAGTGGAAGTGATTTTCCAAAAAGTAGACTGATGATGAATAAAATCTGGTTAACATCCACAACTAACTTGCGCAGTTTGACTCTTCCACTTCCATTCAAAACTATAACCACTAACAATATTGCTTGGGTCTTCGAGATATGCCCCCCGTGTCATTTTCTTACCCTAAAATAGCCAGGTCCTTCCCAGGGAGATTCACGAGCTTGTTTGGTTTCACTTCAAAGCCACCAGACTTCCCAAGTTTCTTTAAAATATATATATCCGGGTTCCCCTAAGAAGAGAAAACCCCCTGGGAGATCTAAAAACTGCCAAAGAAAAATGAAGGTTTTTCACAGGTTCACAGCTCACAACTAACTTGTATTAGTCCAGAAAAAGTCAGGGACCAGGTACCTTTCTAAAGCCATTAGGCACAGGATGGGTGTGATGATTAAACAGATAAAGCTTTTTGTCATTGATCTTTTAGCAACATCAAGCAGTGGTACATACTTCTCTCGAAGAGCTCTTCATCCTCATATCAGTTCTGGTGTAAATGAGCATCTGGCTTGGCTGTCAAAGGTACAGAGATGCAATCGGAAAAAAGTTTCCACCACGAGGCCAGGTGCCTGGAAAAAAAGCTGGTGTGATTTAGTTATTATAATCAGGATTTCAGAAGCATTTTTTCGTAGAAACCACGCTGAAAGTGAAGTGCCCAGCAATCTGCTGTGGTACAAGGATTTTTATCACCATTTGCATAGGGTTGGCATATATAACTGAGTTCCCAAACCTATACTTACATGGGGTTTTAATGACCCACTGCTTGAACCAGATTTTAAAGACTTATAATATTAACATTCTCCTCATTTTTTTCTTGCTTTGATAGGGAGTGAAAGAGCTGACATTTCCACAGTTATGAACACGTGAATCATCATTCCTCTAAAAATATGTTGTTTGTGTTTCAGATCTGAAGTTTCATGTTTTCTGTGGTCTCAGGTAGACATTAGGAATGGCTAATATTAATTTTGTATTTTTATACTCTTGGTAAAACTCATAAATTTTAAGTTGGAAAGCCACCATCAAAAGTTTATTTTGTTTCATTTTCAGCAGAACATAGCCTCAGAAACCTCTCAATAATTTCTGTTTGAACTATGGCATATGTTTCAGAAGGACATTCAATCCTAAAATAAAGGATCCATATGGTGGAGAATCAACCACATTCCTAGGCAAGTTATGCCTATGTTTAACTACCTTCAGTGCTAAAAATTAATTCCGTGTTTCAAAACTAAATTTGTGTTGCCTCAGCTTCCAACTGCTGAATCTCATCAAGTTTTTTACTGCTAGATTAAAGAATTGGCTATGAGAAATTTGTTCCTCAGGTAGGTGCTCACAGACCATGATCAAGCAATCCCTTAGCCTTCTCTTCAATAAAATAAGTAGATGAATCTTCTTAAGTTTCTCAGTATGAAGCTTCCTAGATGCAGTCTCTCATTGTGGAATGTTGACCTACACTCTGTTTTTAAATGTATGACCATGAACATTTAGAGTTATAGTTCATTAGGAGTTTTCATTTCAGATGACTAGTAGACAAAAATTCATCTTTCATAGAATCTACTTTTTTTACTGGAAAATTTCATTTTTTCATAGATTGTTTTTCTGTTAGGAAATTTAAATGAATACTTGCTTCAGTATAATTTGCATGCTTTCGTTTCATATCAAAAGCATGAAATCATATCCTCCTTAGGATGCATTCCCTTCCAGGAATTGTAGCTTATGCCCCAACTGTATGAGCCAGGCTTATGAGGGATTGCACCCTACCATAATGCAGTATCTACCAAATTGTCGGATAGCACTCAAATCCTCCATTGCTGGAAGAATTCCTTGTTTTCTACTGGGGGTTTTTTGTCATCTCTTAATTAAAGCCTTTTTAACTCTCATATTAATTTTATGGCAGATTAGGACTAGTCAGACTTGTTCGTGGGAATGCTATGTTAAGCCTACTGCTTTACAAGATACAGTTTCTCAGCTCATCCTTTCAAAATCTCAACACACCTTCTAAGACTTCCATAGTATTACAGGATTTGTTAAGAAGCAAAATCAATGGTTATGGGAGCCCCTTGACCAATTTTTTTCTTGAATGAGAAAGTTCTCCTATGTGAAATTACCAGTTGTATTGACTAAAATTATTTCAAATGTAATTGTTATTAGGGCCTTTACACCCTTTTATGCGTGCATCTTGTTTAATGAGATCTGAAGTTCAGTAGAACCAGACAGAGAGGTTGCAATGCTGTTAGATGTTAGTTTGAAGCTAAACATAGAATGTTAATCTCATCAAGAGGCCAGTTGTTTTATGGTATTTCTACGTTTCCTGGTGGATAGATAAGCAAATGGGAAACAAATGTATCTGGAGGAGGTGAATAACTCCTGCTAGATATTCTTCTTGGTGCTGAACTGCTTCTGGCAATCCACATTTAGGCATAGATGACTGAATGTGTAAAAGAAGCAGGGGTAAGAGACCACCTGCTTTGCATATAAAATCCAAGGGCAAGCTGCTCGAACAGTGTACCATCCAGAAAGATAATACTTCTGTTTTATCCATACAGCCCTCTCCTCTCATTATTGCTGCTTCTGCTGAGGAAGGTGTCAGCTACTACAGTGAGGCAGAAGGAGTTTTTACCACCTCTGTCTTCACCCACCTAGTAGTCTACTCCCAGCTCTTCACTTTAATTAGGGTATCTTCCCCTTATGCAATTTTGCCTACATGTCTGGGTAGCTTTGAACCAGAGCTAATGAAGTAAAGTAATTTCTGACAAAGCTGATAAACATCTTTACTTTTTGCCCATTTTTTTACTTTGTTAAAAATAGTTTGCAAAGAAAAATAGAAAAATATCTCAGTCTTAAAATTAAAATAAAATAGAGGTTTTGGCATATTTTTTCTTTGCTTCCTTTAACCTTGAAAACGTAGGTCTTACTAAGTAGGTCCTTATTTAAACAGAAAGGACAAAGCCTCTTTGTGAGCCAAAGAAGACAAAAACACTTTTGGCAAAAAGTACCATCTCCCCAGTCAAAAACGCATGTGTTAGGATGTCAAGACCACATACAAGCTTGACTGCTCCTGTGGTATTGATCTTTCCAAAGGTCTGTGGCTTTTGCCAGCTATTTTTCCCTTCACTGCTAAACTTGGATTTACCCTCTTGAATTCACTCAGTCCCACCTTTATTTGCATTTGTCAGTGAGGGAAACAGACAGAAGGGAAATGTCTGTGTAGTCTATACCAGAGTTGAGCTCAGGCTCATTTGTATCCTCACTTGGGCACTTAACATACACTTGAACTTGAGAGGTGCCACGGTACACTCAGTGAGAGCCCTCATGTGAGAGTCCTGTCGTGGTACCCTCGGTTCAACTCACATTGCTCCTCTGTTTCTTTGTGGGTGAATCTGAAGCAGCATCAAAATGAAAGGTTCAAAGTCTATTGCTGAAGCCATGCAATACCAGGAGAGGTACTTCACTTCTGTCAGTGGACACAACAACAAATACCCATCAATATAAGCAGGATTTTTAGTGACCCATATCCAACTCCAATACCCAGATCAGTATATTAATTTCAGAAAAGCTGGAAAACATCTTAAAGGGAAAACAAAGTGAAGGTACTAAGTGGTAAATGTTCAGCACAGTAAGTGGTAATTGACTTAGCCATGCAGTTCCCATTACTGTTAATAGGAATCAGATGGCTAAATCCCTGTGCTGAAAACGTACTTTTAAATGGATAGCTGCATCAGTGCCAAGCACAAAGCATCAAGGTAGGGTAAACTATCAATGAAGAAGATACGAACACTGAAGACATTTACTGAAGGCATCAAGAAAGGTTACGGAAGGACTTAAGAAACTGGGGCAAAATTGTACTATGAGATCATTTACTGGAAGAAGTTTTCATGTAAATTGGATAAGGTTTTAGAGAACAAAGTGTGCACTGGCTGACAACACAAGTCTTCAAAGGCAGAGGAATAGCTGTGCTTCTCCAGAAGACACAAGGAGAATAGGGGCAGGCTATAACAGGGCCACACAGGAGTACTCAACCTTGACTTGCTGTCTAGGAAACTCTACAAACACACTTAGTGGCAGGACAGACAATGGCATGGCTGTAGCTGCTGAGTTTATAACTGCTTTGCTAGCCTAGCTTACTGGTCTAAACTCCTTCAGAAGACAGGGATAGTGGAAGAGCTACTCCCTGTAGAAGCATGTTGCAAATATATATTGTAACATACATTTTTCAATAAAATTTCAGAATGCAGAAGTGTCATTCAAAGAAAACTCCTGAAATCAACTGAATTTTTAAAATTTGAACCAATATTTTATTAGTCTTATTCTTTATAGATAAATATAGGAACATGTGGACGAGGCATTGTGGGACATGGCTTAATGGGCATGGTGGTGTTAGTTGATGGTTGGACTTGATGATCTTATAGGTCTTTTCCAACCTTAGAGATTCTGCGATTCTGTGATTCTGTGAGATATATATATATTACGTCATTAGGGGTTAGCTCTGCTAAAATGAGGGACAGAAAATCTACAACCTGGAGTTGTATTAATGTTGTTGATTAGTTGTTACATACATGTTGATTAGTTGTTACATACAATTGTTAATAAGACTATGCTGTATTAATTTTGATAGAATAATTAAGCCCAGGCTGTCCAAGATGTTACATTACCAAACCACATCGAACAGTGAAACCAGGCTCAGGGTCTGAAGAATAAGGACTACTCAGTTGCCATGACAAACAAAGTGAGAAATCAGTGCCAAAGTCCGGACATTTATTGACTAAGATACACAAAAGGAAAATAATCAAAACAAAATAAAGAGTCTTCTGAAACTGAAATAGAGTTTCTGCACGAAGGAAAAAGAATAATCAAACTGTATCAAAGTCCTTCTTTCACAGACGGGATTTTGGATACACTCTCTGATTCTGTTGAGTAATCTTTCTTCCTCAGAATGAAAGAGTTAGTTCTGTTGTTCAGGTATGAGCTGTGAATGATAGTTTCTTTCCCTGCCTTTGAAAAAACAGGCAGACATGGTTACAAAAGAGAAAAAAAATACATAAAGGTGGAGGAAATACAGCTTTTATTGATGTTCTCAGGCTCCGTGGCAGCTGCCAAGTTACAAACAGGCCGTTCTGGGCTGACAAAGACAGTCATGATGCTCTTATCCTGAACTTTCTCTTGATGATATCATCTGAGTAGGCTGACCAGGGTACTCTCCTCGCTCAGCCAGACTCATCCAGACCATTTTGTCTTGCCTTTGGGATGCCATGAAAGGGGAGGAGTATTGGCCCACTTAGACATCTCAGCGTTAGCATGGGACAAACCCTGTTCTGGTGCTGTGGCACATTCAGCACCCACTCTGCTCCCCCTCTGCAATCACCCCCGTGTGCACGGGCCCGTGCTCAGTCAGGAAAGGAGGCCACAGCTCCAGTGATGAGGCCAAGCATGTACCCATGTGTGAACACCAATGCTGCTTTCACACTACTAGATTAAACAGGCTGCTGACAAATGTCATGACATGGTGTAAGTCCATATTCCTTTTCCCCCAAAAATGAGGCGAGCACCTCTCTACTGCCTATTAGGGACAGTCCCAGGCTTGTGTTATCCCTTCAGCTATGTCCAGAAATTGTCTGGCAGAGTGCTAGCAGATGCCATGCATCTGCTGCTGATGTGCCAACAATGCCCCAGGCTGTGCTTAGTTCAGTTTCCTAGCACGGGCAAAGCCAAACAGATTGATCCAGGGATCTGATCTGGAGAGTTGCAGCCTAGATGCCACATGTTGGCTGCAAACCAGAGAGGGGCAGAGCACTGTGAGGCTGTGAGGCATTCCTCCAGACCCTGTCTGTAAGCCCTTGACTTACTTTGGTCACCACTGCCAGAGGATTTGAACAGAGAATGATTCTGAAACAACTCTGAACTCAACACTGTACTAAGCTGTCTGTACAGTGTAGCTGTACCTCTGAGGTCAGATATCCAAATATCCGTATGATCAAGATCCATAAAGGACTTCAGGGTGGTGAAACTGAGCATTGCTTTTCAGTGCAGCTGTTTGGCTCATTCTTTCCAAGACATCAGGATCGTGCCCTCCCAGGAGCACACACTCAGCACTGGGTCAGAGTATTTCCTTCTTTACCCCCTTTTCTGGCTCCACTAACCCTACATTAATTTCACCATTATGGTCTGGACTCCAGTGGAATGTGCCCCCTATACCAGCCTGTCCTCTGCTCTGGAGGCTGTGACACTCTTAAGAGTGCAGGATATGCAGTTTTAAACCCCAAAACCCTTGAACTCAGATGTCACACTTGCTAGGCAGGTGCTGTAACCACACAGCGTTGTGTAGAAGGCGCATAGCTCTTCCTCTAGCTGGGTTTTCAAGGAGAGGAAAGGAGCTAGCAAACCACCTGCACAGGGATGAGTTATTACCACAGTCCGGAAGGATGATTTTCTTTGCAAATCCCAGTTTTACATAAGTGCCCAGTTCTGGGCTGTGGGATTTCAGACACATTTCTCCTTTCTGAACATTTGCTTTCAGCTCGCTTTGGTTTTCTCCCAATCAGTGTGTCTCACTTTCTCCATTCATTGCACAGGGCCATGGGTGCTTACTTGGGCTCCATGTACTCCACTCCTACAACTGCAAGACTTACTAACCCTGCAAGGCCCATGCTTCTCTGTGTGTATAGGTCTTAGTGTCCTTGCTTCCAGTTCCCTCTCAACTGAACAGCAAAAGCCATTTAACAGGCCAGTGAGCTTGGTCTTTTCAAGTCAGTCGGAAATGAGTTGCCCTCAGAAACCATTCTTCCCTTTTGTCCTCTCATCAGGATTCTGCAGTTATCCTTTTTCGTTCCTAACTGTGGCTATTTAGAACTTGAGTCTTTTGTACTGATATGTCACTGCCACAGAAGTGGGCAGATTTGATTATCTTTCTGATCCTTGTGAGTAATCTCATTTCAAACTTTGACCTCCCACAGGCACCTGCTCCTTTTGACATCAAAGCCAGCTCTTTATCATGGAAGTAGCTTAACCTTATGGCAAAATTATCGATTGCAGATGACTTATACGCTTTCCCTGCTGTTCTCTACCAAAAGCTGATCCTCTCTTTTGTTGCTTCTTTTGAAAATGAGATTGAATTTGTTACTGTCTCAAGCAGCTGGCTCTATGCTGGCTCATAACTTCTCAGGAATTGTCTCCATCTCTCTTCTTTTTGCATCCCTCACTTCCCTTCTTTACCCTCTGCACCATTATTGCATAGAGCCTCAAAGGCAGGCAAACGCATTACCCAGGGTCCCTGTTTTTTCATCCAAACTTTGTGGTAGAGTGCAATTTCTGCCCATTGTAAGTTTCTGCCCATACTCAGCAGACCTGCTTTCCATGCTGTGTTCTGAAAAGCAGCCCCTCTGTGGGAGAACAGGCAAGACCTCTCTAAACCCATGCACACCACTGGCTCTACTTCCTTCCTCAGCATTTCCATTTCTGTTGGAGGTATCTCAGAGCACGGAGTATCTCACCGCCTGTGTGAGCTGTGACTTGTGGCACAGGGATCCAGTGCTGGCAATATTTGCAGTGGCTAGTGTGATTATGCTTGGGTTGCCATATATGCAAATGTCTCCTAGCAGGCTCCCCAATATCTTAAATGAGAATTTATCACAATTGGCAAGTTCACGTTTTTTAGACAATAGGTCTAATTCATCTGGCTGTGATCAGTTCCCTTTCCTAGTAGAATTTTCTTCTATTTTGGCCAGAATCCAATCATTCTTTTCTGGGGCTAATGATGCATTGAATGAATGTATCTGTTTACCAACACCAATCTCTTCTATCAAATAAAATTGCTTTTGCTACCTTTATGTACTTGACAATTTTCTTAGACTTTTCCTAAAAGGGTAATGACAAGTTTGATACTGTAAGCCAAAAATTAAATAACTACCTTATGTTCTAGCTTCAGGATCTTATTTTAAGTAGTCTATCCTTCTAGTTTTAAGCAATTGCTCCTGACAGCCTTTCCCCTTCGGTGCTTTATTCCATTCAATTTCACTTACAACATTCTGCCTGTTCCCAAGGTATTAGGGAGTAAGTGACCATTGAACATAAGACTCTTCAAATCAAGGTTGAGTTGCAGAGCAAAACACAGAGAAAAGCAGCCTGGGAACATTTTCTGCCCCTTTATATAAAAGGGCTCAAAACTGGTGTTTCCCCAGAATTAACTCAAACCCATGTCTAGATTAGAATTTGTCACCGGTTGCAAGATTGGCGTGGCTTTGTAGTGCCTGACTGATGACATACAGCATGAAATGTGAGCTATGGGAACGTGAAGCTTTAGTCTGTACATCTGGTAAATCGGAACTCCATAGGAAGAACTGCCTGTCTAGCAGGTGTCACCTGCTGAGACTGATACTGCAGCCCATGGCCCTAGAGTCCTCTATGTCTAGCAATGGCTGCTTAATTTAGTGCCTTCGTTATCATCTGCATTTATTGTCAGAATGTGGAGATATCTCTGTTACTGCTTTGACTCATTTTTTGGTAAAAATGCTGATGATACAATGTTACAACAATTGAGAATGCTGAAGTTTTAGGACTAAACAAGAATAGAGTCTAGCTAAGAATAGGTTTCAAAGGGCTTTACTGAATTAAACCACAAAAGTTATGCTCAAATGCATATAACCAAAGCAAAATAGCAATAACAATAAATGGAAGCCTTCTTACTATCTCAAATCCTGTAAAACAGGCATAGAGATCCCTGCATAAAACTATAAAGTATCTCATTCTTTGGAGAAATAAGAGATATGTTGAAGGACCTTTTGGCTAAGAGTGATATCTACGAGAAATGAAGACATACAAAATATTAACATTTATGTCTATTTATAGAAAGAAGAAGGAAAGGATAAACACACATATGTGCACATTACTGTGAATCTTTCCTCCCTGCTCTTAATGTGTCAGTTGTCTTCACTGAACAAAAGTTCTTTCAGAACAGAGACCCTATCTACACATAAATATAGCGCTTTGCACAGTGTGTGCTCTATTTGATGGTCTTTAGGTCTCTGACACACGACAAATGTAATAAACTGGACACCACTGATAGGAAACACTGCTTTCTTATTAGTTACACAAATTCCAAAATCTGAAAAATTTAGAAAACTTCTGATTTCAAGCTGGATATTGAGAATAGCTTTTGAGTGTCGATTATACATTAAATGGTTTATGATGCTATTCCAAACTTGTTTTTTCAGCTCAAATTCTGTCATTTTTCTTCTCCTTTACATTATTACTAGCATAAATAATCGAGGCACTAGACACAACCATCCCATTTGTACCAGTTTGCAAGGGTTATACTATAATCAAGTTCTGACATTTAACACGACACACATAATTTGAGACAATTACAATTCTGGGTTAAATCTAAAACTGATTTATAAGAGGTAAAAGTTAGGCTCTTTATCCATAATTGCACCCTCAGGAATAAAACAAAGCATAATAAGGTGGTAAGGTGTAAATTAGACTAAAATATATGCTCACCTTTCAGGTTCCTTACAGCTTCAAAGTAAAGCCCATTGAAAATAAAGGAAATTTTCCTGAATTCTGTGGCATTTGGATTCATCATCAACATAAAATACTTTCTACATTATTTTAATTGAATTAATTGCATCTAGGGAAAATAAGGGATCAAAAATTTTTAAAAATCGGCCCACTATACGCACACTGTTAAACCTGACAAAAAGATGATATGACAGATTTTTTCCCTTCCTCCCTCCAGATAAGGAGTTAAGTATGACAGTCATTAAAGGGTATCAGTCAGACACTTGATGGCTTTGGGTGCAGACACATCAATTTGTGTGTTTCCCATTTCCCTCTAGAAGTTTTTCCTCTGGCCAACTACAGTGAAAATTATCAGCTCACACTTCAGTTTTCCTCACGACATAAAAATCCAGGAACAAAATACCAAAGTCTAAAATACCAAAGTCCTGTCTTTGGCAGTATCTATTAAAGATCTCTAGCACTCTTAACATTAGCATACAACAGCAGCAATCATTAGCAGCACCGCTGTTCAGAATGGTGCAGGCAGGGAAAGGTTACACCATCACACCCAGAACAGTGGCCTCTTGAATATGCTGACATCACACTTGTGATCACACACCCATACTTTGTTGCTGGCAATGCTGTTTCACAAAACCCAGCAGTCACTGCCAGTTTTAGCTGAAAACTTCGTATTTCCAGGCTAAAAGCAACCTTCAAAGCTCCCCATAGAGTGCTGGTCTACCTTGTCCAAAACCACCATTTGGAGACAGGAAAATTGAAGTGTCCTGACTGTAGGACACCTTTCAGGTTCACAATATGATCCCAAAATGACTGCCCACCAAGGGGACCAGCGGCAGCAGCAGTAGGAAGCTACATGACTGTTCTTTCTCATGGTATACGTGAGGCAGGTCAAGGTGTGTGCTAGAGGCTCAAAGGGTTAGCAGAGATCTCCGATGTGATGGCACACTCCTGCCTTTTCAGCCCCCACCTGTTGATCCAGGAACTACTGAGTACTCTGTGGTAAGACTGCAAGAGAAACAGTGGGTAAGAAAGAGGAGGTTCCTGTGTCTGTCTGAGTGAGATCCAAGAGCTAGATAATGTTTATAGACGACTCTCTCAAGATGAAGCAGCTCTCAGTTCCCAGTCTTGCAGAGTGCCATTTGACATCTATCTGCTTTCACCAAGCCTTTGGTCCCTCAGCAAGAGATTGCTGATCCAGGCCTTTGGGTATTTCTTCACGGCACGGCAGATCACGATGCATGCTGCAGAGGCACTGAAGCTAAGAGTGGTCAGAAAGTTAAAAGCAGGACAGTCCAAGTCACACAGATATCAGAGATTTGACCTACCTGTGCATTTGGGACAGTATCTCTGCTCTGTGCTGTGTGGTCAACTCTAACTCTGTTGAATAAATGTAGCTGTGTCCTAGGCAATGTGCGAACACGATTGCCAGTGAAATGAAAAAATACATTTTCAGATTTTATGTAGTTCCAGTCAGATAGCAAGTAATTGCCATCATTCTTCTCAGTGGAAAAAGAGTTTTCAATATAATGCTACAGAAGAATTAGAGCATTGAAGTAATGGGTGTGTTTATGTGTGTTACCTATATTTGTCATATATATATATGAAAAAAAATTAATTGCCATGAGAACCAGGTCTAACAGTCTCACACTTTTAACCTATTCCTTCTGGCTTGATTTTCCTCATGAGAGAATTTCCCCTTTTGGAGATGGAACAATGACTGTCCTTCGGAAATCCACTCTTTTTTGAACAAAAGTTCAAAAACTCTGACGTTTAAAAACTCTCAGAGCTCTTGAAGCCAAATAACTGATTCATTCTGGCATTTTCAACATATCTTTGAAAACTCTAATGAATGTATGAATAAAATAAAACAGTTATATTAGCATTTATTCAATCAAAATGCCTTGGGAGTGGAAATTAGTGACTCCCATTTTATCACTCAACCTTTTCCTTAATTCTATTCACATGTTTGTCAGCAGCATTGAGCCGCCTGATATTTGCATGAGATGCTGGCTTTTTACAAAATTATTCTGTAATAGAATAGAGTTGCCAAGATTTTTGTGCCTTTATCAAATTAATTCTGGCCTTTCTTCTCACTCCTCACATTGAAAACACATGGTTATCCCAACCTAGCCATTTTGTCTGAAGGACAGTATATCCCTCTGAGATGCAATGTCTCCCACGGGTGTTTTCCTTTCTTTCTTTCCAAGTTATTTCATCACAGGCTGCCTCCTCTTTTGTGGAACTTGCACTGCTACTGGAGAATGACCCAGAAGATTCTCTTGAACAACTTGATTTTAATTTCTCCTTTTATAATACTAGATATACTTTGACAAGTATCTTTTGAGAAGAGTGTGCATGTGCACATACATGTATGTTTCTTTTTTCTTTGGGGTGTTTACTTTGCAAGACGTCAAATGACAATAAGTGAGTTCAGTAGATCCTGTGCCTGCTTCTCAGGCTGAACTCTCTGCAGATGGAGCCACATCAAATGTTTCATGGACACCAAATGCCCACAAAGTTGACTAAGAAGTATATAAGAATGCTTTTTAGGGGAGTTACCAGCTAACCTTCCTTAGGAGTTCATAACTCAATCTTGTGCCCATGATAGGGGGCTTCTGTCTTTGTGAATTGGCAGAAAAAAGGCTGTTGACGTTGTCTACCTGGACTTCAGTAAAGCCTTCGACACTGTCTCCCACAGTATTCTCCTGGAGAAGCTGGTGACTCGTGGCTTAGACAGATGCACTCTTTACTGGGTAAAAAACTGGCTGGATGGCCAAGCTCAGAGAGTTGTAGTGAATGGAGTGAAATCCAGTTGGCGGCCGGTCACAAGCAGAGTCCCCCAGGGCTCAGTTTTGGGGACAGTCTTGTTTAATATCTTTATCAATGATCTGGATGAGGGGATTGAGTGCTCCCTCAGTAAGTTTGCAGATGACACCAAGTTGGGCAGGAGTGTTGATCTGCTTGAGGGTAGGAAGGCTCTGCAGAGGGATCTGGACAGGCTGGATCGGTGGGCCCAGGCCAACTGGATGAAGTTCAACAAGGCCAAGTGCCGGATCCTGCACTTGGGTCATAACAACCCCATGCAACGCTACAGGCTTGGGGACGAGTGGCTGCGCCACAGAAAAGGACCTGGGGGTATTAGTTGACAGCCGGCTGAAGATGAGCCAGCAGTGTGCCCAGGTGGCCAAGAAGGCCAATGGCATCCTGGCCTGTATCAGAAATAGCGTGGCCAGCAGGAGTAGGGAAGTGATCGTGCCCCTGTACTCGGACTGGTGAGGCCGCACCTCGAATCCTGTTTTCAGTTTTGGGCCCCTCACTACAAGAAGGACATGGAGGTGCTGGAGCATGTCCAGAGAAGGGCGACAAAGCTGGTGAGGGGTCTGGAGCACAAGTCTTATGAGGAGCGACTGAGGGAACTGGGGTTGTTCAGCCTGGAGAAGAGGAGGCTGAGGGGAGACCTTATCGCGCTCTACAATTACCTGAAAGGGGGTTGCAGAGAGGTGGGTGTTGGCCTCTTTTCCCAAGTGATGAGTGACAGGACAAGAGGCAATGGCCTCAAGTTGCACCAGGGGAGGTTCAGGCTGGATATTAGGAAAAATTTCTTTCCTGAGAGAGTGGTGAGACACTGGAATAAACTGCCCAGGGAAGTGGTGGAGTCACCCTCCCTGGAGGTATTCAAGGAACGTGTGGACGTGGCATTGTGGGACGTGGTTTAATGGGCATGGTGGTGGTTTTTTTGGTTGATGGTTGGACTTGATGATCTTACAGGTCTTTTCCAACCTTAGTGATTCTGTGATTCTGTGAAATAAAAGTCCCTAATCCTCCAAGGATTCCAGGTTGACAGGAATCCCAGGTCTTCCTTTCCCTTTATTTTTAACTTAAATTTTTTTAAGGAACTTAAATTTTCAAAACACAGTCAGCAAACAGACAAGACCATTCTTTTAGATATTGGCTGGCAACGTACACACACAGGCACATCTGCTGCAGCACTCCAAATGTGTGGCATAGTTTTTTCCAATTTTACCAATTTAATTCTTAGTCTGAAGTGATTAGGAAAAGAATTGAAGAGAAGCATTAGTCTGGTATATGTGGCAATCTGCACCTACATTCCTGTAATAAAATGTGTCTTTCAGAAACAGGCTATTAAGTTTCCTCTTCCAGCAATATTTTTGCTTATTATTTATTATTACAAGCTGAATTTCCTAAAGGATCCTAAAAAACTTCGGTGCGCAAATCTCAGTGAAATTAAGTAAAATGTGTGCACTTAATGCTTGTGATTTCTCTTAAAAATCTCAGTCTTCATACATAACAAACAAGATACTATTATCTATTGCTGCCTAACATCATTAATGTTTGATTTCCCAGAGGAACATGATGACAGAACTGAGTCTCATCTTAGGGTGGCTTTCAGAAAGAGGAGAAGAGGTTAGTGACCTTACCTGAGTGTGTGACTTTGGATACGTAGGAGACAAGGTAGGTAAAAGTTTGTTAAATGAAAACTGGATGGCCTTTTTCCTCACAGACTGGAGTGCATTCCCCTTGATGGCGAAGGAAATTGTGATGGGAATCTGGGACATCCTGAAATCTTTATGCAGGAATAGGGCTTCTGAGGAGCAGCTCATAGCAAGCCAGAGCTGAGCAGCAGCTCGCTGCTTATTAAAGCATTAGTGGAGTGTTGAATTCTAGGAACAGAAATTTTTTTTTTTTTGGACATAATTTATTTCTTTTTGGGCAGCCACTGACCCTGAATTTCCACTTGTATGCATTTTAGATTTCCTCACTGTGTGGGACAGCACTGGAGTCTTCCATTTGCTTAATTTGTGAGTTTTGGTTCAGTGATTTCAACTGTGTGTCACTTTGCTTATTTGCTTTGACTTGCTTGAAAGCGTGATTCCCTTTGGAGTCCCTTGACTCCTTTCAACTGAATAAACTTTAGCCCTGTTCTCTTACTGTAAACTAGGTACAGATACAGTGGCCCTTCCCAAAGCAACGATACCTACAGATACCAAATTTGCCTCTTCCAGAATGAAATTGCAACACAGTAAAATCAAGATTTGATTTGCATTTCTGAAAATTAATTCTCAAAGAGCAATGTAATTTTGGTTTCAGAGGCAGTTTTTTTGTTTTATCCTTTATGCTCTGTACTGGCTCAGCTATCTGGAAATGGGAAACTACAGGGTGGTTCTGCTTTTTTTTTTTTTTAACAGACTCTGCTGTGCTGGCATCACCTCCCCATCTTCTCCATTTCAGTAATCTATTCATACAGATATATGATATTTCACAGGTTTTCACTACATAGAGTGGAAGGACTCATTATTTAATTGAGTCCAGCCTCTTAGTTTGAGAAGAAAAAGAAAAAAAAGCTTCCAATAACCAAGCACTTTTGGACAGGAAACAGGTTAAAAGGAATATTCAAATGATTTCAGCCTAACTCCAGAAATAAAAGCAATATAAACCAAGGTGTTTGCTCATTTAACTTAGAGAATACAAATCTGGAGATCTGTTGAGTAAATAAGCAGAAAACAGAATCCAACATCTGCAGTCTACCCATCTGTTGCCTGGTCTCCAGCTGCAGCCACCTCTGATGTTTCTGACTGAGGTGAAAAAGAAATAAAGGCAAATTAAGACATGAGCCCTGAGAATACATCTGCCCAATGGAAATCCTTTGTCTTCATTGATCCCCTGAAGTCTTGATACGCTTTGGTTGCAGTGGTTGTCTTAACACAGAGTTCCAGGTGTTAAGGGCTGTGCATAACTTATTATCCTTGCCCTGGTCCACGAAAGGATGACATACATGAATAAGGGATTCATACCTTTACAAGCATTAAGGTCAAAAAGGACAACCACAGCTATTCCACCTGAGCCCCTGGACCTACTGGATGCAGAATTTCTCCCAGAGAGTGGATCAAATCATAATTTAATGATGGAGAGGGACTTTTTACGAGGGCAGGTAGTGATAGGAAAAGGGGTAATGGCTTTAAGCTGGAAGAGGGTAGATTTAGACTAGCTATAAGGAAGAAATTCTCCACCATGGGCACGGTGAGGCACTGGAACAGGTTGCCCAGAGAAGTTGTGGATGCCCCATCCCAGGAAGTGTTCAAGGCCAGGTTGGACGGGGCTTTGAGCAACCTGGTCTAGTGGAAGGTGTCCCTGCCCATGGCAGGGGAGTTGGAACTAGATGATCTTTAAGGTCCCTTCCAACCCAAACTGTTCTGTGATTCTATGATATCTCCTAGAAGGATCTTGAATTTTATTTTCAAGTTCTAAATCCATGTTGAGTCATCCCTGTCCTGTCCTCCCTCCAATCCTTTTAGGAGACTGTTACTTAATTCAAACATCCTCTCTGCTAGAAAGCTGTGACTTATTTCAAGGCTGAATTTGCCTAACTCTTCGCCACAGATCTTGTCAGGTCTTTGTCAACAAGCTCGGAAAGCCCCTGCTATTGGATCTCTTTTCCATGTGTAAGTACCTGTACATAATGATCAAGCCACTTCTCAGTCTTCTCTCAGATAAGCTGAAGAGATTGAACTCTGTACACCTCACACAGTATAACTTGTTTTCCAGCTGCCGGATCAAACCTCCCAAACCTTTCATCTCTGGCACTCTTATTAGGCTGCACCGCTATGCTGGAATGTGGGAGGACTCTTCAAAGGATTTTAGACTGACCATCTGATATCCACACTGAAGCACTGTCTGAGGGGATTTTGATATTTCTTTTGATTCAGACCTTGGCTTTATGAACCTGATGGCTACGGCTCCTTTAGGGCTTAGTAATGGCTTTGCCATAAGCGAGCAAGAGAGCAGCTCATTGTTATGGAAGGCAGATGTGCCTCCACGTTTCTCTCTGCTATGCAGAACATATTCCTGGTTTGTTTTTTTTTTTCTCCCTCTGCTCTAGTAAATGAAGCTGTGGACACATGCGTGTGAGGAACGACATCAAAGGTCTGCTTACACTTCATACAATCCATTGTATGTATGAAGAAGGGAATGCAGCAGCCCCCAAGAAGTTGCTCTCTTCTATAGGTTACAAGCTCTAATCTAAAAACCTACCACAAGGGACAAGAACACAAATCCATAAATGTGTATGCACACTTCTTTGCTCATCATTTAACATTTCTAATAGAACAAGTGTCATCTAGATCAGCAATTTTCTAAACATTTTCATTTCAGGGTCTAATGCATTTTTAGTGATGTTTCAAATCATTCCCTTTTGGGGGGAGTGCCCCAAAGTCCACAAACGTGCAAGTATGTCTTTGCATTGACTTCAGTGAGTTCTAACCAGTTCCTTATACTATGAGGGTTTAACCTTTTAAAGTTATAATTAAATTCACTAGTTACTTTGTGCTATCCTCTGGCACCATTTTTAAATTAGATGGGGTGTTTATTAAACACACTTTACAGCACCTCCTAGTGAACTATAACCTAATTTACAAGGAAATAATGCTATAATTTAGGAATTAGTTGACCATTTATCCCCCCAAGTTTTTACACACTTTTCAAAGAATGAGTAGGCTTGAGGCAGAATACAAATGATTGAGAACAATGAAATGCATTATGTACAAGTTCCTATACATTTATAGGTTTGCTAATTAATAAAATTACAACTATAAAAATAATTAATCAAAACTAAAAATAAAATCTTGTGTCTCATCTGTGATTTTCTCACATCCTCGTTGTAGACCTCAAACATTGTCACGTGGATCAGAGTTTCTCAACTAGGGGCTAGAGTTACAGACATTTTAGGCAAGGGAACAAAACAGCATCTTTACACAGACCAGGTCCCTTGCTCGACATGGTTTTAATATAGTTCTCACACACAAGAAATCACAGTAGCAGCTTAGTGCTATGTTTATTTCCTCACCTCACAGACAGAGCATGTTTTGCTCACCTTTTCACATGATGCAGCATGTCCCAAGAGAGATTTAAACCTCTTTTCCCTGGCTCCCATGTTCAGTTATCAGCACCCGGCTCCGTTGCTGTCTAAAGTCACCCCTGAGAAGATGGACTGAAAATCAATTGGTAATAAGCAGCAAGAATTTGTTGCTGTCAAGGTGTCACAGTGCAAAATTAGTAGCTGGGTTTCTCAGACATCTCTGAAGCTTAAGTAACCTACACAACTATCGTCAGCCACAAAGAAAGAATAGTATGCCACCAGCTCTGCTGTCTTTGTTTGGTATCTCTCCCCTCAGCCCTCTCAATGCAATCCTTTGAAGGTGCTTATTCTGCTTTGTGAAGCACATTGCTGAATCTGCAATATCCAAACAGTATAATGAGAGTGTCAAACCTCAGTACTGATAAGGTAAACACTTCTTCTGAACGAACTTGCACTGCTGACACCAAAGCCATTTTTGGCACAAAGGAGTATGTAAATAGAAAAAAGAAAACCAGCTGCCCCTTAGAGCTGAGCAGGAACTCACAATTTGCAAAGTTCTGGCCATTGCTGTCTCATGAGTAGAGGTCAATTCACCTTCCCCACATCCGAGAAGTAAGGGGATGGGCTGGAGCAGCGCAGGGCAGGGCTGAGGGCTTGTCCCAGGATGAGGCTCAAGACAATCATATGCCACCAAAATAAGCCGAGAGCAGGAGAATTCATGTGGATAGCAATGCATAGGATCCTGCAGTATTTGGCCATGAGTCTTCTTGGACTCCTTCTGTCACTGGCCGTAGCTTTGAGGAGTACCCATGCAGCTTCCAGTAAACAGCTGGAGATCTGACCTCCCAGTCTCCTAGGGAACGAAGGCATCTCAAATCCACAGATGATCTCTTCAAGCTTTAGTGTAGGAATTCTGATTCATCAGCTTCCAAAGCCTTCCACATACAGTCCTATCTACTGCCCCAAGTGCCTTATCTTAATTCATGTTCCATCAATTCTTAATACTATAAATACAACAATAATAAATGCTGGATACATATATATGGTCTCTATAAAGATTGCAGTTACATGGCAAACATAATAATAAATTTTGCTTATTGCAGCAGCAGCTAGTAACAGCCGCATAACAATTTGCATTCTAGATCCCTGTCCTCATTTCTTATAACCTTCAGGTGTTTAAAAGAGGTGCCTCATACTGAGCTATTAATTCCATATTTAGGCACCTTGACTTTAAATGTACTGAGTGCCTCTTAGCTCTGATGAATGTCAAACAGCATTCAGATTTAGAAGATTGCATGAATTTCTAATTTTTTTCCAAGTCTCTGGATCTGTCCTTGAAGGTAAGGCAACCTCTTTACATGTTTGCATTGCATTCAGTAATAATAACACTAATCTTTCCCTTATAATAATATCAATAATAATAACATTAAAAGGAGCAGGGGGTATGATATTAAAAAAAACAGGGGAGAATGGCCCAATTAGCTATCCAAAAGTTACCAGAGCTAAGGTTTCACAAGAAATACAAAGTTTCCTATTGAAAGAAAGCCAGAGTCTTTAACAATTGAGTTGTAATATGAACATGCAGACAGACAGGTGTGTGTTTATGTACCTTAGCTTTTACATTTCAAGATTTGTCAGAGATCAATCACAATAACGTTTACACATTTAACAGTTACTTGGCACTTAATGTTTCCAGATTCTGCTTTGAAATTGCAGACCACAATTTTTCTGTTGTGTAATGCTGTTATTCCTTTGCTACATGCAAGAAAACTGAGTCTTCTCAATAAACTGCAGAGTACTGGTGGTGTGGTTTTACAATAACTGTTGAAGTAGGAAGGTTGCACTTTCAGGCATCTGATGAGAGGGAACCGTTGCATGTGGATGATATGTACCTGGATATGAGGCTGTGGAAAAAAATTTGAAAACATTAGGGGCTGATGAAACTCTTAGGTAGCTACTAAGCGGAAATTCTCAAGGGCTTCAACATGGGGAAGGAAAACACATTGCCTTCAGTCACCCAGAGAGCTGTTACTAGGAACAGCAGATGAGAAGAAAACGTTGAGTAGGCAACTGAGACAAATTCTAAGAAAAAGTCTTTTTTTCATTGGAAATGTCTTTTAACTGCCCTCTTGCTTGAACCCTAACAAAGAAAGGAATTAAGGTATTGAGGAAAAAGGAAGGGAGGAAAAGAAGAAGGAAAGGAGAAAAGCAGGAAGACAAGAAGGAAGGAGGAAAGCAGGATGAGAGGGAGGGAATGTAAGAAAAGACCGTGTATCTGAGAGAGATTGATGTGATGACCAGGTAGGTCTTTTCCAACTTCTGTTTCAGCAGTAGAGTTCAGTGTGGTCCAGATGGAAGATGCACCAAGGACTTTGTAGTGCTGGGCTCTACACCTTGTTTTTCCCTTCAGTTTTTCAGAAAACATTCAGGTATCACTCATTTTTCTTTCACGATGGAGGGTTTTTTTCCCTACAGTTTGGACCTGCTCTAAAATAAATACCTCCTAGGAGAAAATAATAGACTCCATTTCATTTTAGGTCCTATTAGTTCAAAAGCCACAGTCTTTTGTGAGTGAGGAGCAATATCCAAGTGTCCAATTAATATCAGGCTCAAGTTCTGATTAAGTGACCTGCAATTCACCCCTCTGCCCTCATATTCATTTTCCATGGATAATTATTAAATAAACATCCCATTTCAGCTGATCATCTTTTGACCCAAATATGATGTAGGGCTTTGGTAACTTTATACTTAAAAGGAAATCAAAAAGAAAACAAAATAAAGAACAGTTATTTTAATAACATATATTATACCGGCAATGTTTCATAGAATTAAAAATTGTAATTTTTGGAAAAGGGTTAGCCTGAAATATATTGCTTAAGCAACAGGGAGGCCTCTATCTTTCAGAAGTAGTCCACTAGGAACAGAGTGCAAGAGTGGACTTTGCTGAACTTAGGTATACGGCCAAGTCCCAGACCCTTAGGATTAGCTCAAAGTACTTCAACTGTGTCATAGCAAGTTCAAAAGCTTCACAGAGTACCAAGACCCACTCAAGGCAATGACAAACTTAAATTTGACAGAATAGGGAAGCAGAGACTAAAAAGACATTGCTCAGATGGGAAACATTTCTTGCATCTTATACTCCTTTTTTTTAACAAAAAGAAATGCTGAAGGTTTTCTGTACAACAGACGATGTGCAATTTCTTTCACAAACATACATCTATGCTTTGTTTTCTTACTGTTTTTGAGACAACCCTTCATTATGCCCTTAAAGAATCATTTTATGTTTATTTGTACTGTCTATACAGATTTGGGGACTTGTTTTATGAATTGCCAGAGGGCAATGTCTTTTTTTAATAAAAGTTTATTACAGTTTGATTGATTTCCCTGATATACACCGTGTGTGCCTGTGTTACAGTTACTCATTTTTGTTCTAAAACACAAATTACTCTAACTAATGTACCAGAGGAGCACTGTAACAGTTAGCAATTGACAATGCAAAATGTTTCTCAGCTTTATTTTTCAATGCAGATGTTTCCATGGAAAAATCACTGAGGGCTAGTTTGCCAGGGTCCTTATTTATTAATTCATGGAAGTTTGCAAGAGTAAGTCATGAGTGTGAAGCAGCACAAATGTGAGATAGAGCTCAGCCACCTGATCACATTACCACAAATTAACAAATCACTGTACATCTTCTGAACTGTAGTGGGGATGTTAAATGTATCCATATGCAAGCATTTACCAGCAACAAATATATATATTTAAAACGTTGGCTTATCTTAGCACATAGTGAAAGAAGCTTACACTAAACCAAATATACTCACTTTTTCCATAAGCTAAAAGCATACGTAGATACAGTTCCTGTGGCTCTGCTGATGTTTGGTAACTTACTAAACACCAGTAATTTGAACATGATTCAGAAATACATGCCTGAATGCCTTTTTTGCTCTTTCTCGCTATGAGAATCACTATATTACTTGCCATTATTTGCAATTGTTCTGGATAAGATTAAAATTGCCTGAGTTTTATCACTTGGTGAGTCAATTTTTATCTCCCAACAGAGTTCCTGTCTTTAACTCAAGTAATGTTCTTTAAAAATGGCAATGGTTTTTTAGTGGGGCAGAATGGGATGAAATGAAATGTTTCAATGAAACTTGAGGTATGTGTTATTCCCTCAGTACTAGCCTGCTTCTCATATTGCCTATGGGGATGGTTAGATTAGATAGACACACCGAGCATACTCCGTAGAGACTTTTAGGGGAGAATCATTTAAACAGCCTAGTCTTGCCTTCCATCACTTCACCTACGCTATGTGCAACCTATTGCACCTCAATAAAGACTACGATGACTGATTATTTTACAGCTAGATATTCACGCTCGCTGAAGGACATAACTGAGCTGGCAGGCTGCATCTTGAAGACAAAGAAATTGGCAACACTCGTTCAGCAGCCTTTGGTGAATGGTGGTAAGGTGGTGTGACTTCAGCTGCTGAAAGGACAAAGCTGCCTGGCCCTGCTAGCAAGAGATAGGAATTAAGCCATGAAACTAATGAACAGTAGAGGAGCCGGAAAGCAAGGTTATGCTGCCCTTCGCCTGTTCAGATAGTTCTGGATTTTAAATCTCCATCCTGCCTCTTGTGCAGTCAATAATGGCCATCACACAAGGTTAAAACAGATTTCTGTACAGATGTGCTGTCCTGAAAAAGCCCCAGTGGGCCACCCTGATGCCTTCCAGTAGTGAATATCAGGAGTGTTGTGAGCAGCCTAGATTTGACTTTGAAGTCAGCATTTCTTTGAGCAGAGGACAGACCAAGTGATTTCCAGAGGTCCCTTCCAACATAAACTATTCCACCACTGTGAATCTGTCCCAGTCATCCCCCTCCAGCATTTGGCATTAAGAAATGGAACTGGTACTTCTGTGCTCTGTGCTGGCTGCATTACCACACAAGCACCAGGAGCGTGGGTTGAAAACTGGGGCTCCTTGTGATTACAGCTGACCTGGGTCTGGCCTCCTTAAAAGGGAAGAAATCAGGAATAACTCCCCTGATAGCGGTGAAATCACCATACTACAGAAAACACATGAGATCAGACAGTTCAATATGTTTTCACATAGCTTTGTTTCTTTTTCTTTTAAAGTCATTTGTTCCCCTTGCTCTTATACCTCATCCCCCCTTCATAAGGGAGGTAATATTCAACTTTATAGCATGCTGTAAGTAGCGCATGCCTGCGCTATCGTGTATGGGCACTCCTCTGCTTTCTGAGGCTTCCCAAGCATTCCAGAGCCTTTTTTTTTAATCTACCAGCCAGCAATTGATACAGAATCTGGAAATTATTTTGCTGCCAAAAGTGTACAAGAGAGGTGGGAGTCAATCTGTGGGCTTCTGCTAGAGCAAACACAAAGAACCATTCTCTCATCTAGTAAAACAATAAGATTAGTCCTTTTATCATTAATTTTTTTTCTCTCCTTCACTGCTTTGTAAACACTGCTTGTATGACTTTGCCTCTTATCGTCTGCAAACTGAATCTGCTTTTGTTGAAGCAGTGTCAATCACAAGGGTTTTTCTGCTCATATACTTAGTGATATGGCTGATTGAAAAAGAAGACAGGCTTTCATTTGGGTCTGCAATATGTGACATACTCACTGTTGGAAGCATAAGGGGGGGAAGAAAACAAAGGGAACAATTTGGTAAAGCATAACCCAAAGTTCACTTGCTCTGTCAAGGAGATTAAGATTAAACCGAAGGAGGTCAGAGCTATTAACATTTAGACTACAGGGTATATAACAAGTTAGCATCTAGTCAGATATTCGCTTTCTAATTGGAGAGAAACTTGTTTCTAACTTTTTATGTAAACACTAGCATTAGCAAAAGCCTGGGTGGTCTCAACATCGTAACCCAGGGGACATATTTGATCCACATCTCCCTGCAAAAAATGTCCTCTATGACCAAGCTCACATTTGAATTGTAAATAAGTTTCTTGATTCCTTTCTGCCAACTGTGACAGCATTTGCAAAGGGAAAACTTCACAGTGATACTTCTGGGCTTGCTTTAAATTTGTTTTCCCAAATGCCAAATTCTCCTTCACACCACACACTTTGTGACAATCTTATTTATGTTCAGCTCTTTGGACCAAGCAAGAAGATTACTGCAGCCACCAGTAAGGAGCACAGACATGACTTGTTTGTTAATTAACTCCCATAGCAAGACTGACTCTTATACAAGTCAGATGCTTATTTATGGAATATCCTTCACATTTTCAAGCCACATTGTTCTCTGATGTTACGGTCCTCTCTCTACAGATTCTTGTTCTAAATCCAATGGCAAGTGAAGCAGGCTGGGTTACCAAGGGAAAATAAATTAGATAGCAGTCAGCAGGGTTAGCCTTTGGAAGGTGACTTGGTTAAGCCTTTAGTAGAACTGACCCAAACAAGTAGCACAATGACCGTGTTTTAGCATATTGCAGGCAGACCTGGTTAATCTCTCCCTACACTGCATTAGCATATTTTCTGAGGATGAATATGTTTTGGCTTGGTATGTGACCAGAGTAACTACCACCTCTTACAGAGGGATGGATGAGTGAAGGAAGAGTGAGTTTGTGGCCTCCTCCAAGTACACTCTGTCATTATTCCCAGTGTGATTCACCTTTAATTCAGAGCTTCATTTCTGTAATCCACATGCTTTCCACAGGTTGTACTGCTACAGGGGGATAAGTAGATATTCACAGGAAAAGGATCATCCAAATTTTGAACTGGAAATAATCCTCAGAAATTCATTTTGGCTGCTCTGCTAAAATTTGAACCATAGGTTTTTCTCTCCTGAGAGAATGTGAAAGCTGGAGAGGGCTGTGTTCAGAGAGCTGTCCCACAGAAAGACTGATACCATGAACTTTCCTGATCCATTGGCAATCTCTGTCATCTCTACTTAACGTGGGTTTTCGCATCAGCAGAGGAAGTCCTGCCTCTAAAACCATGGTTTAAACACCCCCATATTGCAATGAACAAATACAGTTCCTTGCTTATGCAGTTACAGCCCAGGACTTCCTGCAAACCTCTTTAAGCCCAGAGGCAGCCCCTCAGAGAGAAACACTTCATAGTGATATCACCCTAGCTTTTAAAACCTATTGCAGTCCTTTGATATCAGAAAGGCACTCCTTTTGGAGCACAGCATCACAGAGTACAGTGAGGGTCATCAAAGCTTTTAAGGCCCAATTGTCTAGAAGTTACATGTGGCTGTCTCACCGCTCTGACTCTCTCTGTCTAATCTCTCCATATATCTCCTGTCCATCACTCCATGCCTACTGACACAACAACATTGCCACCATGAGAAGCATGACCAGTCTGCCCAGTTCTCATTTTGCTAGATGCTTGTGCAAGGAGGTGAGTGTCACATTACCACCTCATTAGTTAATCAATCAAGTTTGCATCGTTAAGCACGCTAGTCTTCTGATAAAAGAGATAATACAAAAAAATTTCAGGGACAAGAGTTTGCTTCAAACAGATAAATAGAAACCTGTTATTTTGGAAAGATCAAACCATTTTATATTCAGCTTTTTGAAAGCAACAAAACCAAAATGTGGCAAAGACTGACATGTATTCATGAAACATTTGGCAGTAGTGAGTCTACATTTTTCATCAAAAAAGTAATTTCACATATCTTTATTTTCCAAGAAATACATTTGCTCAAATGTTTAGAGGCCACAGAAAAATATCACTTTATTGTTATTAATTATAGTGATAGTCCTAAAGCAAAAAGGTCATTTTATGAAAAGCAGAGGGTTTTGATGAGAAATGCAATACATTTTTGACAATGTAAATTGACTAATTCTGTTGAACATTGATCTAATTTGAAAGATGGAATCATAACTGCACAAAAAAAAATAGGATTTCAAATTAAAAAATACACAAATGTATTGTAAGTGTTTAACATCAACACACCATGTTGAACAGAATCATAAATGAGATGATAGATAGCTGCAAAGTGCTCTAAAAAATCCCTAGCAGGAAGCAATCATGAAGAAGAACATATTCAAAATGAGATCATCTTCCCTAGCTCAGGGCACAAAGTTAGCTGTCATTTCTAACTTTGTCCATTAACAATTACAATACAGAGCCAGATCTTAGATCTATAGTGAAATTAGCAGTGTATCCCAGTCAAGAGCCTGATTCCTGGTTTCTCGGGTATGTGTTGTACTGAAGCCTGACTCTCTGATCCACTTTACCATGTGGCAATCTATTGAGGAAAGCATCAAGAAAGTATGAAAAGCTGAGACAGGCACTATGCCCTTCTTAAAATGTCAGTTGGGGTGGAGCTGGTAAACATATTGCACTTCTAATCCATCCCTCTTCCTTGGGAAGGATTCTGTGGGAAGCCAGTTCCGTCCTTTCTAAATTCTGTTACATCATCAAAATAAGGTAAAAGAAGTAGGACAAAACTAGGAAATAGACTCAAATACATAAGTAATTCTTAATCTGTAGATTGGTGTGTTACAAAAGAGGTACAAAAAGGTATGCTTTTTTTCTGTTATTACTGCCTTCTGCAAGTAATTACCAAAAGAAGAGGAAAGCTCTCTCTTTAAGTAAGCATCCATAAAACAAGAATTAAAATAAACCATGCAATGTCAGCACGTCAATCTGAATAGCATAGTTTGGAGTTTTCATGCCACCAAATTAATACATCCTTGGACTATGCCATAAATTACGAACGCCTTAAAAAGCGCTGCACCCAACACTTTTGGAATGCTGTATTGCATTATTTTATCCTTATAGGTGGAAATAAAATATCATAGAATTAGACTAAAGAAATCAGCAGTAGCTTAGAGAAAAGTGATCATGATTTGCTTCTGTTTGTTATATATAATCAGAATTAAGTCCAAGCCACTAATATGTATACTTGATGGATTGGAAGAGCCAATTTTGCAAAGCTGAAAACAATTATGAGCTAAATCAATTGGGAGAAAGAAATTAGACAGGAAATGTGGATAATAACTGGAAAGTGTTTAAAAACATTTTACGAGAGGTTTAAAAAAAAGAATGAAAGCTGGGCTAGCCTAAATCTTGACTTGCATAGAAGTTAAAACAGCTACGTAAATCATTTATCTAATAAGGCATTTATTAGAAGTTATGAGTATTAGACATAAGATAACAAACACAGTAAATTGATAAGGATGGAAGCAAGAAGTAAGTTTTTTCATCAGAGTTAAGGATAACAAGAAAATTTTTGGTCTTGACTACATAGAAGTGTAGCCATGCCAATAAATGCATGCAAAAATCTGTATGTTCTCTAAATAAATCTGATCTCTGTTTGAAGAAAAATCAGACAAAATCAGTTCTGCCTTAAGAAGACAATGCAATGTTGTTCATTCCAGCAGTAAATCAGGAGAATGTTAAATAACAAATCAAATCATCAGGCCTGCGTAATTTGCAAACAAGAGCTTTAAAAAAGCTGGCTGAAGACATTTCAAAACCATGAATATTCCTTTTTGGTAAGTCTAAGAACACCGGAGAAGTTCCAACGGACAGCAAAAAAAAAGCCAACATACACCAATTTTTTTTTTTTAAGTTATATGTGTAACCCAGGCTATTACAGCCCTTTCAGCCTGAGCTGAAAGGATAAAATAATGTAAAAGCTAATGGAGGATTAATTTAGGAAAGAACTAGAGGTGTGTAATACGATTAATGCTAAGGAAAACGGTTTAATGGAAACAAGAAGTTCTTGTGAGCCTTCCTGAAAAAGTCAGCATTTTTACTATCCTTAGGAAGTAAAGAAAGGCAAAAGTGGCCAAGCAAGATGGGACAGCAAACTATGGTCCTTCCAAGTCTGCAAAGAGCCTGTGGACAAAAGTAACAAGGCAGCGCTGGCATCAGAAAGATTCAGTGTTTTTGTTAGAGCCCATACAGATGTGAATAACTCTCTGTGCAGAATAAAGCACGTTTGAAAAGTGGATCCTATGTCTTTTGTAGCAACACTTTTTAAGGCTCCTAAAGGTGACAGAGTGTCTTTTTGTAACCTTGGTTCTTAATTTCAAATGTCCTTTTTCCACACTGATATTCAAGGAAGGTTTACCTGGCACAAAAGCAGGAGAGAAAGGCTTTAGTGAGCCTATGACTCCGTTCACTGAGGAACTTTCAGCGCAGAGAGGTTTTCTGTATTAATACAATTTCTGAAAGGGTAAACTAACTCCTAACCGGGTAACCCAACTAATAATTGGGACAACTTGCTAACTGGTTAGGGTTAACTATGTGTAACATTGCCATTGATTTATGACTGTCAGGTTCACAGGTTACTTAGATTGTTCAATTTAGCACTTTTCCCCAGCTTTCAATTGAACATTTTGAATCAGGTGTTCAATGGATTGATCGATACTGAGTACAATAGGTCTCTGTACCACTCCATAAACAAAGTTGATTTTTATAGCCTTGGTGTGATTTAAACCTTTAACACTTTAAACCATTCTGCAGCCCTTTTGCCATGTAACCATACGCCTCTCTTCACTTTCCTTAATTCACATCAGATTGTGACTTAGCAATATGCAGGGCAATGAAACCTGCTGTGTGCCTAGAGGGCCTGATCCTGCAAATGTGTACGCACAACACTGCATGTGGGTAAACAACTCCTTTGATCCCAGTGAGGCTATTCACACATATAACCCTGTTAAGGTGAATTAGTTGGAAGGGAAGGACTGACATTTGAATATTGAGCTTTGTGGTTAGGGAGAGCTTTCCTAGGACACAGAGGCCATAGGGAGAGGCAGGTCTCGTTTGCTCCGTGTGACTTGCACAGTTTTTCCCCATGTCAGATTCACAGCTCCCCATGAAAACAGGCTCAAATATCCACCTTTTCAGCCTGCCCCTCCACCTCGTGACTGTACATATCAGATGCAGTTGGGTAGGGGACTGCTCATGCCCACCTGCCAGCTGAATTTGGTGCCTGGTTCAGGAAGGAGACGATGAATCTCAGGAGAGGAGTGAACGGCAGATGCAGCCCTGAGGGCTCCTCAGTCTGTAGAGCCCTGCTGGATGGCAAGCTCTTGTTCTGCACCATAGCGTTTGAGTGCAACCACCAGACGCATCATCCCTCACTGCATGATCTGGCCCAGTGTTTCCTTACAAATTAGCAAAGCTGATACTTTAAAAGGTCTGGAAGAATGAAAACCTCAAATTAGGTTTTGGGAAGGACCTCATTCTCACTGCTGCTTGGAGTGCAGATGACAGAGCAAGGAAATCCCAGCTCTTCTGTTCTGAAACCGGAGTTATTATTCTCATGCAGGAGCTGAAAAGGAAAGGAATACCTTCACTTTCTTTCCTCAGCACCATGTCACTGACCTCCGGTTCACACATACACACCCATTGCGTCGTTCTTGAGTAAGTACTGCTGGTTTGGCTGACCTTTGCTGGAGATTTCTTTAGAATGAATTCACTTTAGTCTGTCTGACTAAATACCCCTCAGGCATGTGAAAAGCTTGTAGGGATAACTGATGCAGTCAACACATGGAAGAGTTTACTGTCTTACCCCGAGTTAAGAAGCAGAACCTCCTTAAGCACTTAAATAACTACAAATGTTTTCAACTTGGTGTTGGTACAAAATAATAATAAAAATAACCAGTCCTTCTTTCTTCAAAAATAGTGGGAAGGGAAGGGAAGGGAAGGGAAGGGAAGGGAAGGGAAGGGAAGGGAAGGGAAGGGAAGGGAAGGGAAGGGAAGGGAAGGGAAGGGAAGGGAAGGGAAGGGAAGGGAAGGGAAGGGAAGGGAAGGGAAGGGAAGGGAAGGGAAGGGAAGGGAAGGGAAGGGAAGGGAAGGGAAAGAGTAGCTCTCTGAGCCATCACCACAATCCGGCTTTCATCTCACACACTAAAAAGGCATAGAAAATGCGAAGCAGTTGCAAATGTCTTAAAGAGCAAGTTAAATGATTACCACAGGCTGGGATCTTTTAATATCTGTTGAGCTGAGTGTCACAGACTACACACATTTATGCATTTAACACTGCTTTAAATAGTATACATAAATGCATGTCATTGAGCAGCGACAGGAGAATCAGGCAAGTATTTTTACTTATAAAAATATCCTCCTTCTGTGTTCCTATTCTACCTTGAAAAAGTGCCATATTCAGCACCCCAGGCCCTAGGCCTTGAGTACCTTCCTTTGGCATTGGTCCCTGTGGATCAGCCTCTCCAAGCAAAGGAGAAGCATTTGAGAAGAAGTCGACTTTGTCTCTGGCCTCAGAGGCTGTATTTTGAAGAAACGGCTTTCTTATGTTCTTACACCATCAAAACCTGTGAAAAGGAAATTAATCATATTTTGATTTCTGCAAGAAGCTAGGGATTATGCAGATTATTTCCTGACACATTATAAGGAGAAATGCTTACTTTCATAAATAATGTAGTTATCTAAAACTACAAAAAAATAAAAGGCCCCCATCTCTTAGCCATCAGATCCAGAGACTGCTATAATTTATCAAACTGAAAATGAAGAAGAAACTTCTCTTATGAAGCTACTCTCACAAAATAATACCTTGTTATGAGAAGTTGCTGTAACACAGCCATGGCATTAATAGCAGAACTGTGTGTGTATGGAATAAGATTTTACCTGAAATGTTATTCGGTAAATGAAAAGAATCATTAAAATATATTACAAGCTATTACTAGAACAATCCCTCCAAGTAATTTCCATATTTCCATCTTCTTCTTTTACAAACTCATCTTAAATTTTGAGGGAAAGAGGCCAGACAATCAGGAAACTGGTTAATATTATGAGGAAAGAAAATATTTTGCTAATGACTTGAAGGCACATACAACTGAGACCAACGACTTGGGTGAGGTCCAGTGTAGCCCCTCAGGCACCGTAAAACTGGACACCTGAGTCATACCTCTGTGGAACTGCAGGTCAGGATGGATCTTCTCATGGCGACAGCGATGTTCACTTTACTCTGTCAGAAAAGGAGAGCTTAGCTGATGACAGCATAGCCATTTTCTCATTGCCAGTGTCTCTATGTTAACTTGCTTCGAGCATGTTAGGATGCTCCTTCTAGAGCTACACTTACACGAGTACTGCGTTTGTATAGTGTTTAGCGCAATGGGCTCCTCTTCAACTCTTAGAGATCAAAGACACTACAATTCTACTACTAATGATGATGATCATGCATATGCTGCTTTTCACTTGGGAAAAGGTTGCTAGATTGTCACTAACAGAAGCAACAGATGGAAAAAAGAGACAGAGAAATTTCCAAATTCTCTGATTTGAATACCCCTCCTACAGAAAGTTGTCTGCAGGCTCTCCGTTCACACTTCTGCTAACCAGCTCATAGACAAAGGTGATGTATAATTAGAGTCACTGGCATTTTAGTTATTTTTTAGCACAGGATTTAGCTGAAAATACTCATAACTATTTTTCATTGCTTAGAATACTGCAGTGTTTGAATAGAACTTTTAAAATCAAAATTTCTGTAATAAAATACAAGTAAATCTTTTTTTTTATATTGTTGCACAGACAGCTGCAGATGCAAATTGTTTATACCAATTGCACCATTTGAAATCCCATTCTTGATCAAAATTATAATAAATAACAATATTTAATAATTTAAACATTCACAGACTGGGCCCTTTAAAAGCTTTTGTACACAACAGCTTCAGACTCTCAACTTCTTATGGTTGTTCACAAAGTTCATGAAGTTCATTTTTCATTGTTCAGCCATGTCCCTAAAAAAACCCAAGAAAACCATTAACCAAATGTTAGGCCAGCCTGTTGAGAAGTTCTGCAACAGCGCTCTTTTTAAAACTCTTCATTATTAAGGCACCACTGATAAAACGTAACTGTTCTGCTGTATCTCAAATCTACTGATGTCTGTTATAAATTTCCCCTTTCTGCACTGGAACGAAAGACTCAGTGCTGCACTTCAGGGAACTGAATTCCATAGCCAGGCAGCTTAATTTGCCAATTCACTTGATCCATAAAACATAGTCTACACACATGGACCATATTATAGGCATTTCAAAGGTGAATGAAAAAGAGCAGTCTAGTGAATAAGGAAGATAGGATGCAGCCATGTCCTGCAAAGCTTTTTCTAAACAAGCACCAAATCTTAAAATTAACCCACCATGGTCAGATACAAACTGACCCATATTCAGGCCTAAGCAAGGCATGCTCTGTTGAAACTCAGTGTAACAGTAAGGCCTCTGCTCCAGAAAAAAACTGTAGCTTGTGAAATGAAATGAAACATTAGCACTTAGGCATAGACATATCAGCCTGGGTTGAAAACCTGCTTCAAGTTCATGGCGACTTCATACAGAAAACTGAAGAGTCTGTTTTACTTACTCACCAGGAAGCTGAAAAAACAGAGAGGCTCATTTTATAATGGCATTTTCTGGAAAATAAAAATATTTCCAATTTAAAAAACAGCTGAAGAAAAAAAATTCAAGACAGTTTCAGTTAGAAAAGTCAACAGCAGCTCAGAATTAAGATTAAGAAATATGAAGCATACTACTGCATTATGAACAGCATTGAAATGGCTTGAGAGAAGAAGGTATTGCTAAGAAGACTGCACCTGCCGGCAAACTATTCTAGATAGTCTGCAGAGCACTGGTGATACGCAAGAGCCACAAACTTACTGAACCCAGGTCAGCCCTTTATTAAAAGAAGGTCTGTTTTGAGAATTGTATAGCAAATGAATTGATTTGGTTTCTGGTAAGACTATCTCGATCCTTGTTTCCCACGTGTATTGCCTCCCACAATGGAAATGTTACCTTTTCATTTATACAGTGCAGAGAGCTTGAGGATGGCAATGAATATCAAGCCGACGTTTCTCTCAGTGGCTGGTTTTCCAAATGAGGACAGGCAACCATATGCACACACACTAATCAAGCCTCCCTCTTTCCACAGAAGGCTGCTTAGAGAAATAGATGGTAGTAAGATTCGTGCTATGTTGCCTAGGGAATAGGGGACAGATGGAGAAAATTTAACTCCCAGGGTCTATGGCTGCTACGGGATTCCTCCATGCCACTTAAGTCTTTGAAATACGGGAAGAAAGTTGCCCAAACCACAGAAAGCAAAATTTTACTCCTTACTAACTTTTCTATTTATTTAAAAAAACTCTTTCAGCAGAGAAAATATTTCTCTGCAGCAGATACAACAACTGCCCCAGATCTGTGGAGCAATCCCATGGTGTATGCTGTGGTTGTCCTGACAATTTACTTTTTAGCTAAACCACAAAATGATGGGATACCAGCCATGAGAGAGTATATTATTCTGATGTTTGGCACTTACGTGCGGAGAATATTAACTGATCCCATTTATTGATTAATTGTACCTTTTAATGCCATTAGGGAAAGGGTTAGGTTATAGATTCCTGCTGAATGGGACAGGCAAGTGGAACACAGAGCTTATAAATCACCCAGCTCGCAGGGGCTTCAGCAGCTGTGCTACTGTACAGAGGTAGAGCACAGTAGAAGCTAATTGTGGCGTTGTTAGTCACGTGAACAGAAACACATAGTGCTTCTTTGAAGAAAACAATCGTATTTTGACCATGGTAAATATAGTTATTATCGATGACAGTTGACCACTGGATTGAAGCATCTCACTTGAACCCTGGAAAGCCAACAGGACATGGTAAGATAGCTGAGGGGTTACCAACATGAAGACCTCAGACAAGTGTGGCTGTCCTGAGGCTGATGGGGTGATGTCTAGGGACACAGCAGTCCATTCTGACTAGCCTCCTGCCAGGCAGGGCTGCTGCACATTTCACTGTGACCAACTGCAAATGCAAGTGTTGAGGGTGCAACCAGGAGAGGGTTGAACACAGGTCAGCAGATACCAAAATCTTATTTTTAAAGCCATGGGTCTTGCTTCCCTGCTTTCTTCTGCCCTCTAATTTCCAGTGGGTCACTAAGAGAAAAATGAAGATAAAGTTTAAGCTGTGATTTAAGCCATGGCAGAAGAAAAAGAGACCGCAGTAGTGCTGGGAGCCTTTTGGCTAACAGAGCAGTTAGCTGCTCTTTTGTTGACTCAGCTTAAAAGAGTAAAAAAATGTTTGTATTTATTTTAGGAAAACATCAAAGCTGTATCCTTCCAATCCTGACTATAGCCTCTAGGTACTACAGTGATTACTGCAATAGCAGCTCTTTTTTGATCTGGCTGAGCCAGTAACACTGAACTTACTCCTTGAAATAGGAGTTTAGCTTCTCTGGTCTTTCCTCCTCCATCTTATCGTGTCACAGAGCAGAAGGCAGTCACATCCCTGAACCTAAAGCTTGCAATTTAAAGTTCTTGCAAAGACTCATTTATTTGCAAGTTCCAGGTCCCAGTGTGGAGCTGGAAGGGGATGGAGGGGGATTTAATTGTATTATAAATACCCCTGCAAGAGGAGGAGATTTATATAGCATTAAGATATAATCTCTCCTCTATCTTTTGACCAGCATCTTCTCACTTCACCTGCTCCAGCCCCTCAGAAACTGGCTGGCCCCGCTGAAGAAGGGCAGTTGCAGGCTGCATCAAGCCAAGGGTGTGGACTGGAGTGACAGTCCTTTCCTGAGAAGGTGCCTCAAGTTGCTCCCTTAATTTCCATCACAATGTCACCCTACCCAGGGCCTCCTTGCCTACGTGCCTCATTCACTGACTAAAACAAGTGGTGGTTTCCACCAAAGCTGGTACAAACCCCAGCTTGTGGCATAACATCCTCCTGCTGCAGGTGGGGAAAGCGCTGACACACATCCCATGGGCGCAAGGTCCTGCACGCATGCCTTTCACCCACCGCTGTGTCCCGAACCCACAGAGGGGTGGCCAAGAGGCACAGTGCAGGGGGCACACAGCCCGGCCCCCCCGCCCCACGCAGAGCAGTGGAGGTCAGGGACTGAGAGCTGACGCTCTTAGGGAGAATTCGAGCAAACACAGACAGGCAACATTTCACGAAAGGAGACATGCAGCATTTAACCTTATGGCTGTCTCCACGCACAGAGAATATTTATGATTGTCCCTTCTCCAGCACAGCCTGGCACACGGGCATCCCCAGGGGATGCCCAGCAGGACAGGAAGATCCGGGCTCGGGGAGAGAGGGACTGCAGGGACAAGGGAGGTGGTGAGAGGTGAGAGCCCTTCGGCTCCTTCTCTTACATGCGGTCTGACTGCATAGGAAAATTAACCCGCACCAGAAAAAGGCACATGAAAAAGGAGTGTAAATGATCTCTTCATTTCACAAATGAGGAGGGAGCGGCAAGACAAACTATGCCGCTCTCAGGTCCGATTCCTTCCTTGTGTACTTCCTGGGGCAATGCAGTTATGTGTCTGCCTAATAGCTCAGTCCAGCTTCAGGTAAGCGATCATTAGTTTTCTTAGGAAATGCGCTAGCAGCAAAATACAAAAAGTGGGTAAAATTATTCAGTCATTAGTACTGAAGTATATATAGAGATGTATATATACACCCATATAAATGTATATACAGGGATACGCACACTCACACATACACACATCTTCATAAAAATTGATAGATCTGGTGCCACTTTCTGTGACTTGTGTAAGCACTGCTCAGCAATATCTAAAACATCCCCATATTACCAACACTGTCTCCAGCACAAATCCAAAACGCAGCACCATACTAGCTACTATGAAGAAAGTTAACTCTATCCAGCCCAGGATGAAACAGAAGGAAAGAAAAGGCTGGGGGGGGGTGGGGGGGGGGGGGTGGAATATATAAATTTAACAAGCTCAGCCATAATTGCCATGAGTAAATGTTAATGCATAGGGATGAACTTCTTTTTTTTTTTACTTTATACATATTAATAGGCTCTCTCTTTGAGAAAGAATGACATTGGACATTGATAAATTTGACAGAATTGAAAGGAAAAAATGGTCGCACTATTAGGAACACTCCTGAGGTGGTGTTGAACGATGTCTTTGATACATCAGCCTTCAGTCTCTGAGCACATTCGTATTAACTCACATGTACACCCAGAATTCAAATGAGCTGCTGCTTTAGATGCTGACTTTTAGCAGCAGTTCCACAAGACAGGCTGGAATCAAACTCACAGTTTCAGAGTGTGGTATGGTATAATTTTCTCAGTACAGTTTGTGCCTACTGACTCTCTCAGAAGATTAGAGAAAGAGGCAGCGTATAGCAGATCGTTAAAGATCCACACAGGCTGAAAGGTGAAAAAAAAAATCTTCAATGAACACATTGCTCCAAGTAAAGACATTCTCCTACGCCAAGAGATCGGTGCAAGGCTGTGTATTTAATATTACTGGGAAAAGAGAGATGACAAATTGCTTGGAATCGATTCACTTAAAGGCAAGCAAGGGCTAACCATTGATGCCTGAATACCTCAGCGAAGTCTGAATGCTGGTGCATCGCCTCAACATGGATGCTCTTTATAACCCTTCAAGAAACCACTGTGAAAACAGTGCTACACACCTGCAATATATGTGTTTGTCTGGAAACATCATACCACTGTGGTAACTGTCCATGAATCTTCCAGTAAAGCCAGCATACACAGGTGCATCACATGGCTTAGGATTCACAGTGAGCCTAGAAATAAATAAAAAGCTGAAGTCATGCATCTTTTTCTCATTAGCCCATTGCTTTTAAGAACTAGTAATGGGGAGGCTGGGTTTTTTTAAGATGTGAGTTAATACTACTGACACACATTTCTGAGCAGCTTCAAATCAAAAAAACAACAAGAGAGGAAAAGATGTGGGAAGTGGAAAAGGAGGCAGCCATGGAAAATGAATGCATAAAGAGAAGAAACAGATATGAGTAAATGTGTGTGAGACAATAAGGATCTATAAGGGAAGGAAAGAAAATACAAAATGGAAAAAAATGGAATATAATAAGAAATTGTTAAATAATTGGAGGCCATAAAGGAATATATCATATAAAGGTTATACATCAGTCTATTAGAAAATATTATTTTGAAGTCTTGTTTTATAGAAATTTGAGTTATTCAGTGAGATTTCTGTAATAATGTCTGCCTTCAACAGACAACAGGAAAAGCAAAATTCTTTAACTAAATGTCAAATATTCAGTAACCTTTTTCACCTTCTTTGTCCCATCAGCATGCATGCACTCTCTTTGTAGACACACAGATACAGAAACAGAATATAAATATCCACTTTTCTGTTCATCACATAAGGAAACAGAACAGTTTCTTATTCATTTTTTTATTTGGCTTCATAACAAAAGTTAAAAATATTTGTTTGGTCTTTTCTTTTAAAAATGTTGAAGCCTCCTTTTGGTAAGCAAATGTAGGACATCATCTATATTTTTACATAATTTTTTTTCAGATGTCAATCATAAGACTGCTGGTAAATTAATTTGCATCTATAGCCAAGATGATGAGTGCTAGTAACAAACATTAGCTCTTATATGCAAAAAACAAGCATTTCACTCCACTCAAGACAAACAGTTTTTAGCAGATCTACTGTGTATTTAAATCTCTCAATTGCTGCTATCACAGCACGCCTAGTAGTTAAAGATAATTAAAGTGATAATACACCTGTTAACTGTGGGGATATTGCGCCTACCATCAGACTGCTTATAATAACTAAAACAAACTGGCAGAAGGGTTGAGCAGACTGCATGTTCCTGCTGGCTAAGAGAAGCCTCACAACCTCATCCTGTTTTCAGTGAAATAAAGCAAGAGTCCTCCTATTTTATAAAGCAGAGGCCACAGACTAATAGACCAACCATTTTACTGATCACTTCTTCCTAATCAGGTGGACCAATTTCTCTCTTTTTCACCCCTGGCTGAAGCAGCTCCCTTTCCAATAACGTTTCTCTTTAGGAAAAGTACTCCAACTGCTTACTTGTCCTTTAAATAGCTAGTCAGCACTTAACAAGTCTTTTACCTTCTCTTAAAGCAACCCAGTGTCTGCAAGCCTGTTCAAGATGGGACCCGAATTTTACCTCACCCCATGTTTTCAGCATCATCAACATCAGGATTTAAAGCGAGCAGCCCTGTCTAAAGAGCAGATTGCTTATGAATGACAGGAATGCTTAAATACCATGTTGCTGGATATATTCAAAAATCATAGATAAGCAGAAAGGACATAATTTAAGAGCTCCTGTTTCTACAAAACAATGTCCTTACTGTAAGGACAGAGGTGTTGTATTTAACTGGCAATGACCACTTCTATTCCAAGCTGGCAATATTTTGCAACAACAACAACTACATCCAAGCATTTTACTCATCCGTGGATACTCATTTTCCTCCTCCTGCAGATATCCATTCTTTGCATGCGTCCAGTGGCTAGAAGCCAAGAAACTCATTTTACGCTTGATAATTCGTTGCTAATCAGTGCTAATCTGTTTGGGAAAACATCTATAGCTCAAGCACAAAGAGAGTCAGATCAGTTCAGCTGCATTGGTGGTGACTGTCCATTGCTGAGTGCAGCTCCACGAGCTCCTCCATGGGATCCACCTGGAGGTTCACTTGCTAACTGCAAGTGGCTTCGCACCGAGATCCGACAAGACGTTGGTGCTTTTTGAGACCTGGACTTTTAAAATAAAAGTGAGAAATGAATCCTGGTGCAATTTGCGCCCATTTTGCTATTCACATCTCTCAGAACAGTAGTCACTACTAGTACAGGTTTACCACTGCAAAGCTTGTGGGAGGCTGTTTTGGTCCAACTGAGACCTACTCAACTGAAAAAAAATAATTGTGAGAGCCTTGTAAGGGAGGTACACATCATGCCAGGTTTGCTTTTTATTTATGGCACTTGAATTTCTATTGGGCAGATATCCATCACCTCAACGTTTTATATGGGCAATGATTAGGAGAAAAATTCATGTACTACAGTCCACAAACACAACCCTGAAAAACGCAGCTTCCCCATAAAAAAAGCTGTAAACTGGGGAGGGAATGGAGGCAAATACCCTAAACTCAGCAAAATCGAACAACACATGGCTTTCAAACCCTGGGAAGGCAATCAGACAACAAATATTGATTTTACTTCTTGCAAAATAAGGTTTATGTTATTGCTGCAAAATTCCTCTTCTGATATTTTCCTGTAGGCTTTGAGCCATATGTTTCTGTGTAATACAGCAAAGGCGCAATTAAGCTCCTCTGCAAGACCGTGCTCTGCCCATGCCAGCGCTCTCCCAAGCAGAGGCACTGTGGCGAGGGGAGACAGGGCACGCACAGGCTGTGGGCACTCCTGCATTCTGCCTGGATCCAAGGGCTCGGTTTTGAGCCGCGGTTGCTGAGGCATGTCTCAGCTCGGCTTGACAGATCCGTAGAGTGGTTATTCAGATGAGATGTTGTCCCAGTCTAGTCTGGAACGTCTGCATGACAGCATTTCCCACTCACCCCTATTTTTTTTTTATCCATTAAAACAAAGACAGCGTGAGCCTCTGAGAAACCTGTCTGTAAAATAAAGGTCTGCATTAAAGCCAGGTACAAAAAACTATCTTCCTGACAAGCAGTCATTATTTGGAGGTGCATCTATCTCTCAGGGAATCGGTTACGTGCCAGAAGCCGCGAAACCATCCCATACAAACAGCAACATTAGGGGAATCTTAAGGTTGAAATTTAAGCACTAAAAAGACAGAGTGCACCGCAGGAAAAGCTAGATTAGCCACCTTATCTCTGCCTGCAAGCATACATGCAATATTACAGCCCTTAATTAAACAGGCATGTTTTCTCTCCAACAGAACCTATCAGATGGTCTTCTAGATTTTCTGTGTTTAGCATATATTAACAATTTGTCTCTTCACTGTGTGTCTATCATTGAATTAGCATAAAAGCCTTCTAGGCCTCTGTTCACTTGGTCATCTTTACAGTACATCCTCTTATCTCAAAGGTACTTATTTTAATAATTTTATCAGTACAGATGTATAATGCATTCAACAAGATATTTTTCCCTTTAGAGACAGACGTACTTCTTAACAATAATTCATTACTTATTACCTTGCAAGCTGTTTTTCAGACAAATAAACTCACAGTTCTTTTACTAGTATCTTTTAATGATGTTTCTGTTTCAGATTGCTTTATCCTCAGAGTCTAATCCAAATTTCACTGAACTTTCCCATTAATTTCAGAGATCTGAAGGCTCTGTTCTTCATTTTCCAAGCAGCTGCCCTCAAAACACATCTCAGGAAAATCTGTATACTATTTATCCAATGAGACATTTTAAAATAAAAAGGAAAATATTTCTTTAACATCAAAATGCCTCTCTAATGAGCAAAACATCCTGCAGAGGTTTTTCACTAGTTAGCTGAGAGCATGTCCTAGAACACAGTAAGTGAAAGAAACCTGCATGTTGAATGATAAATGGCAGCAGGGCATTTTCAGAAATTATTTTAGAGCACAGCACAAATGAGTTTCATATGCAGACTTGCAAAATCATCATACTGGGCGAATTTGAAATCTCTTTCAAAATGGTAATGTTAAGACTGAGAAGAGTTAGTATTATGAGAAAGTGTTAGAAGAATATGGTGGTCTCTGGATCGCTGGGCTGTTCACCGCTTATCCCACACTCCTAAACACAACTGTGGATCTTTGAGGATTTCCTGCTGAGGGAAGCTGTCTGCAAAGAAGAGACGTAGCTCTGAAAAGTAGAGGCTGTGGAGAGTGACCCTTCCTCTGTAATACTCTGTACTCAGCGTATTTCTGGGCATGGGAACCCTGGACTTCATGCAGCAAAGGACTTAGGTCCTTGACAACCTTCTGAAAATCCTATCCTATTTCATTAAGTCCTTGATCTTGTTGTGAATTTTTCAACCACAAATCTCTCCAATCACGTCCAGCTTTGTTAAATTGATTGGTGTAAGCTATGACCATGTGTGAAAGTTAGCCAAATCAAACTGGGATGTCTCTGTGATAAAAGTGGTGATCAGATAACGCCAAGTGGAATATTCCATTTAGGCATGAAACAGGAACCCCAATATCCCTCTATTCCATGCTCCTTCTTAATGGTTATAATGTGAGCTATGAAATTTCACTACCTATATCATGAGCTATTCTTGAAAAAAAATTCTGAAAAATTCTAAAAATTGGAAAAGATACCTGAGAACTTTGCAGTGTTAAAAATTCACCTGTATCTTACCACTTGATTTTCTCCTCTCATTTTTCTCCAAACTTACCATTTCTGTTTTGTTTTGCTGTTGAGTAAGTATATTACATGATTTCAATGGTATTTTGGAAAGAGTAAGTGGAAGTTTTAAAAAATTAAGTACTTCAAGCATTAGTTTTAGTAAGTTTTATTACGTTAGGAATACTGAGTACTAGGTCCTCATTGTACTGAAATTCATACTAAGAGAAAGGAAGAGTTACCCTGAAGGCACCACAGGAGGAGGGATATCCATGCTTATTAAAATATTAAAAATAGTAAAATATTAATTATCTACAATTAATCTATTTTTTCTACAGGGGGGACTCACGACTGACCCTCTGGAAATTAGAAATTGAAAAGACCTATTACACAACTGATTTTCTTTCTTGTCACTACAAACTTGTTCTCTATAGTTTCTTCTCTAATGATTTATTCAGCAGTTTATTTTTAAAAAAAGACTTGTCATTCTTTCCTGTCCTTTCACAAAAGAATGAAGAGATTTAAGCAAGAGAAAAACTTGAGATACTATATTTCTGTCTTATCAATATCAGAAACTCATCCTAATAAGGATTACTCCTGCACTGACTCCACAGCTCTTCCTGTTTCCATAAAACTATTTGCAAGTTGCATATATTTCCGTATTTGATCTGCATTAATATTAAAATCCTCCTGAAGTTTCTGGAAAGATTTACATGTTTTATCATCAGATAAATCCTTTATTATCTTGTACTGAAAGTTCATTCTTCTTTAAAACTCAATAAATATTTAATTTGAACAAACAAAGCAAAAGCAATGAAGGAAAAGGGGTGTCCCATGAAAAGAGAAACCTGGAGATTGAATTCACAACCGCATTTGCTGTCTGCATAAAAATTTTCAGAGTCAATACCAAATGGAAAGAGTAGCATATACCAAGTCTCATATGTAGAAGGCAGAAAAGGTACCAGGTTATTATCCTCAAGCATTACATTACCCATGCACTGCTATATTGGACTGACGAATAGCAGAAGAGACAGGATATTGTTGAGGCTGCTTGAGACAGAATGCAAGAGGCAGGTGGACAGCACAATGGGACCGAACAGAGAGCAAACTCACCAGTAACGCTGGCAGTAAGAAGTGATAAGCAAAACTCAGAATGTTTTGGATTTTGTTTCCCAGGAGCTGTAAGGTGTTAAAAGGTTTTATTTATTTATGGTAAATCCTTTGGAGTTGTAAATCTTGCAAGACATTGCTCAGCAGATAGAGATTCTTCAAGAACATCGTATCTCATGTTGCTTCAGCGCTTCTTATCACATCTGCTTCCCAAGAAGTGTGCAAGGCCGGGAGGCTGCATGGAGGGAGGCATTAATAAGAGAACAGAGGGGAAGAGAGGAGGAATAAGAAGCCCTTCTCCCAGATATTGTGCAAACATGCTACGAGAAAAGAGTGGGAAAAGAGTTTCAATAGATTTAAAGGGAGATAACTTTAAGAGTGGTTGGGTTTGTGCCTGAGGCTAATTTCGTAGCCTAGATCTAAACTACTATATCACCCGGAATATACACAACAAATGCTGCTGATCTCACTCCTGATCGTCCCAAGAAGTTTACTCCTACAGTAAAAAAGAAATGTCATCTTTATCTTATTTGGCTATCTCTCTTTTCATCTCTGCTGTATCTTGCGATCCCCATCTCTGCACCATCCATCAGTGAGACAGGCCAGGGAAATACAGAACCGCTGGTACTTACAACATTTGAAACTCCTGGATAAATCATTAGAGAACATGCTGTAGGGAACAACTTTGCAGTGACAAGGAAATAAAATCAATTTTATAATAGGTCTTCTCAAATTCTAATTTCCATAGGGTCAGTCCTCAGTCATTCCCATAGAAAACTCTACCCAAGACGGATGGAAAGAGAAAAATTGGCTGAGGTCCCCCTCTGACAACATTTGACTTCTTCCTCAGAGGTAAGGGAATTTGCTCCCCATGCTCCATGGAGCAACGGTGGGGGGATTAGTCTCCAACTCCATTAAATTTTCCCAGAGCCACAGGGGACTATGCAACCTCTAGTTCTTTTCTAAATGATAGTTTGCTCAAAAGGCCTCCCGCTACACTTGAAATATAGGACAAGTGTTTCCACATTAGCTACAGACCCACGCAGAGAAGCCAGAGACAGAGGAGAGGGGTAGTACCATGGAACCCACAAATTTTCGTACTTCATAACCAACACAGAAAAAGGGGTTTCTCAGACTAAGATTATATGAAAAAATACTTTTTCTGTTAGCATTAAAACTTTAGAAGGGAGCTGAAAGTGTCCTGTTCTCCAGCATTAAAAACTAGCACTCTGAAAACATCTGTGCATCACACAGTGCAACACTGAGTTTTAATATGTATTTTTTTCTCATATAACACCCCACCAAGCAACCATGTTTTTAGGATTGCTATCCACAGAACAAATAATATTTATCCTGTCACAAGTCTTGCCTGCTCCAGGAGTTTGTTTCATGTGATATCCTCCTCCTGCTATTTCCATTTCAGAGTAAGCCCTCTTCCCTCCTCCCACTCCACTGGGGGCGGGGGGGGGGGGGGTGTGGGGGGGTGTGTTACTACAGCTAAAAGTAAGGGTTAGTCACTGATGTTGTCATATTTATGGAAACACTGTGCGGATGACTCACCATGCTGACAACCTGAAAACTCCTTTTTTTGCCATAGGCTGTTTTTTTGATCTGATACTTGCATTTCCTTCTCCTTTGCCACTTCCCAAAAGTCAACGTAAGTGGACGTGCCCGTGGGTCACTCCGTGTATGTGATAGCGATTATCAGAAATTTTTCTGTGAGCAAACAGTTTTGGCTGAAGTCACTGGGTTTTGCCTTGAAGTCCCCACAATTAATTTTTCCCTTCATGCTTGCAAAGAAGGAAATGTTCCATATCAGTATCATTCATCCAGTCAGTGATTTCACATAGGTAAAATGGTAGGCATGAATTTTATTACCACAGTAGCTTCTTTAAGCCTCTGTGGTGGAATAAAAGGGCATCAAACCATATATGAATAAACATTGTCATCTTTGAGATCCCTCTGTTCTACTCATATAAATGGAGTATCAGCAGAAATTATCAGGTCAGGTAACTCTAAGGGTCAAATCCTCAACAGATGTGGATTGCTATCGCTCTACTAAAAAACCCCACCATTTATGCCATTTTGAGATTTGGCTTTAGGAAGCGTTTATCTTACCATGCTCACCTGCATTTATGAGGAACTTGCACATTTAAACTGTATCTCAGACTCAGGTACAAGGATCAGTTTTACATGATCAATTAGACATGACAAAATGATACCAAACAAAATTCAGGGCTGATGAATTCCCAAGTAGTTTATGTTAAAGAACATGCAAAGATGTGTTTCACTGGAATAGGATGTTGTCTGGAGATAACATCAAAGCTAACACAATACCACTGCTGTTACCATTCAAAAAACTCTACTTACAGTTAGAAAGATAAATTGGGCACATGAGGAAGGTAATCCACAATCTAAAATTAAATAGTTTGCAGTCTCCGGTTATATTAAATGAGTAGCGGTACAATCTGAGAAAATACAGCATTCATTTCATGCCTATTATATAGACAGCTATTGGTGCTTGTTATGATTATAAAATCATGCTTCAGATGCTCACATCTCTCCAGTTTTCAGCTCTTCCAAGAGTTACAGCTCTGGGACTCCTCTATGGGACAAAAATACAGCACAGCTTCTTGCAATTTCCTGAGATACTGCACCTGCAATATATTCGTACTAATTGCTCCAAACAGATGACAAAAGAAGCTGAATGGCAATTCGGCTTTTTCATGCAAAGGAAACATAATTGGTTTATAATACACTGTAAGTTTTAAACCTGCAGGTTAAGTATTCATTTAATTATTTAGGGATAGGTTGCACTTCTACTCCTTCCCGTGTACAAGAGGTAACCCGTCTCTGCGCCACGCCAGGAGAAGCATAGGAGAAGATGTCAGACTCAGGATTTTCCCTCCTCTCTTCACATCTCTCCCTTTCCCCTTATTACAAATGCAATATTGCCTCTAATGCCTCCTCTCCTCCTCTTACCACTAGTATTTTCAGAAACAGGTTATTTGAGCCAAATATTTTATGGAGCAAATAGAAGAAGAGGAGGGGAAATACGGACTCCCATGTTTCCTGCACAGGCAATTGAATACAACACAGGCATTACAAATCTTGTAAATCAGATCTTTTTCTAGCTAAGGGATTTTATTTCAGACCCTATCAGCAGAATGGCAGGGAAAAGAATGGTTCACAACAAAGTCCAAGGTATTTTGAGTTTCTGAACTGCTTACCTCTGCAACAGCGGACCCAGTAAGATGCATCAGTACTAGCTACCAAAAATCTCCTTTGGCTCAAAACACTGAAGCCTGTGGTTTTTAAAATCAAAGAACCGATTAAAAGACTTACCTCTGGATTTGTGTGCATGTTTGATCCAGTAGTTGTAATTTGTTGTCTGCAGCACACAGAGTCATTAAATTTGTCTAAAGGAACTACATTAAAAAATCATCAAATGTTATGAGCCATGGCTTAAATTTTCAAAAGACTTTAAGTAATTCAAGGGTCCGATTTCCATTTGCACTTCCTAGGTAGTAATTAGGCTTTACAGAATTAAGCAATGTAACACCTCGCTCATAGTCCTGATCCTACCTCATACAATACTCGCACAAATTTTCCATGGATAGGCATCTAAGTGCAGGGTCAACAGAAAGCTGCTGAGCAGGGCATGGACCAAACTAGCAAGAAATAAATTTCAGCAAAAAAGGACAGTGTTTATAAGTGTCCAGAGAGAAAGAGTCTCTGTTCAAAGCCATTAAGCTCCTAAATAATGTCAACCACTTGCATGATACAAAACATTGTGTTTCCATTTTTAAAGAGTAATAGTGGTAGGCCAGGAGAAGTGAGAGCTTCGGAGTTAAGTCACCCCTTGAGGGTGTTGGGGATATGGTCAAACCACTCCTTCTGCCCAAATCGTAGCCGGAGCTTGAGTTCCAATCAGCACCCCAAGTCAGCGTCCCAACACCCGGCTTCCTGCAGGGTGGGAAAAATATTTCAGTCACCAACACAAGAGCTCCTTCCTTTTGCAGAAATAATTTGATATGCAGGACTGAGGTCAGAGAGACTGGCTTTAATCCCAGCAATCAGGAAACTTATGTAAGATGGGAGTTCAAGTCCACATCTGATAAGTATCACTGCTCCAGAGCGGGGATCTGAACCTGGTCTTCTACCTCTCTCTCACAGCTACCATTTACTTTGAGCATATTTTGACCATGCCAGTAACATCAGGCCCATAGCAAAGACAGCCCCATTTTGAAGGCTTCAAGGCTTTAGGCCACAGCAGTCCTTGAGGTAGATCTCAATATTTAGGTGAGTTTGGACAGCAAAATCTTGAGCATATGCAGAACTTACCATGCTAAACTAATAGTCAGGAGGCAAGTGACAGCTGAGGAGTAATTATGCCTATGGTACCTGAATGCTGGGACAAGGTGATATCTACATTGTGCAGTGGATTATGGTGAAAAAAAGCTCTGAGCTGACTTTCAGAGTACATCCACAGAGTTCAGCACAGCACCATGCAGAGACACTCGCCTGGGTCTCAAAGGCAGCCTAGCCTTTTCGGTATGGCAGAACATGCATTATTAAATTCAATCCCTGTTTCTCAGCAGAGCTAATTAGTTCAGGTGCAGCTCAACACTGCTATAATTATACTCCATCTGCTTCCAGAGCAAGCTAGTTTGGGTGCTGAGAGCTTGGAAATTTCTCTACAGTACCCCCTCATGGGAGGGGGCATGATACTATTATGTCCTTAGGCGTGAAAAGAGATGGATTGACGCTTTGGTCCCTTTGTGATGCGAGCCTCAGCAGCCTAAATCCTGCCGAGTTAAATCCTCCCGAGGGACAGATTTTTTAAGATGTTTAAATAGCTAAAGCCCCAGGTATGGCCCCAGCGTGATTTTTGAAAAATGCCTCATAAGCACTAAGTGTTTGTTGGGTGGTAAATGACTCGTGCGGCAGCGCAGCGGTGAGAGCCCCGTGTCAGGCACCCGACCGAGGCGGTCTGTCGCAGGCAGCAGCCTACAGGGCCCTGGCTCTTACCGAAACTTTGATGTGCTCAGGTTGGCTTTGCTGGCTTGCAGTCCAGCATGTAAGTGCTAAGACTCATTTGGCTACACAGAAAATATCAAGCCTGTCTGCTTCTCAAGAAATGGATAGTGACGACTCAGATGAACGCTAATTTAGCATGCTGTGTTTGCTTCCCTTAACATGAAGCCTTGCTCCAAAGACTATTGCACTGAATGGAACATCTCTCCTCTGTGTCAATTCTTATTGGATCAGGCCCTGAATTTGTGGCATGGAGCAATTAGAATGAAATAGATTAGGCAACAACTTCCTTTATTCAGTCGTACAAGTTATTTCAAGATGAACTGATTGCCCACATTTGTTTTGTACAGGCGGCTAAACCATCAATACCAACAACACTGGCATTAATCAACACAGAATTATTTCCTCACTCGTGCAGGTATTTTACTTCATATCACTTTACAAAGCCCATCAGTGACCGTCTGTAGCTTCCAGTACAATACAGCAGTGTCAGCACATTTTTCCAGACACTGGAGGCATCCATATGCATTTGCCCTGCGAGCTTTCCAGCAGCACGTTCAAACGAGAACATTTTCAGTGACCACATAAACCCCACAGCACGTTCTCATCCCACCCCCTGTGTTTAACCACACATCACGACAGTAGCATTTATATGTACTGGTGGGTGCGTATGTGCCTGTGTGTCCAGAAACAGTGTGCTCTGCTTCCATGTGTGTTGTGCAGGCGTGAATGGCACCTGCATCTAACAGCATGGTGTCTATGTGAGCATCTATGTCACTGTCGTTAGTATTTTGACTCACCGCACTGCCGTCAGTGCCTGCTCTCTCAGTACTGCTATACCTCCGCTTGCTTTCTGCTTTCCAGGGGCGCTGGCTAAGGCTACTGAGACTGTTAGATTTTGACTGAAACCCAATCAGTTGTTACTTATTTAACCAATATGTGGACATCACTTCGTGAAATGATTTTGGAAAGTGACAAAGGGAGCTGCCCCGTGCCACCTGCTCTTCAGAGAAGAGCTCTGCATTTCTGCTCTTGGCTCAGCCATGGCTGCATCACTACCAGGCTACTCTCTCAGGGTGCAGACAGCCTCTAATGCCTCCTCAGACATGAAATAATTACTTGTTATATAAAGGTTGCTGCCTACTTCTCATGTATATTCGGTGTCTTCAGAGTCTTGTTTCAGTCCTCGCTCTCACGCTGCACTGCAGCTCTCTGACTGGAACAATTTACATGAGTTTTGGTGTATCATGAGAGAGAGCACCCAAAATGTCTGTCTGAGCCCAGACGTGGGCCCCAGCTCGCCAGCCATCCCTGCTGTTACCCTTCACCCTGCAGCCCCCGGCTTGGATCTCCCAAGGAGCTTATGCTTTCCTACATATGCCCCATCAACAGCAGCAGACTGTCGTGAGTAAAATCAGACCAAAAGGCAGTAATTAGCGATTGAGAGGTGGTAAGGAGCAGGTATAAGTGAGCATTTTTGCCCATTTCAGTGCAAGGCTAGCAGTTTAACTCAAAGCATCCCCTGCAGTGGTTTAAGCTGTTAGTGCCTGACTTTGTACTGAAAAGAAGAGGGAGGACTTGCAGGCAGTCGCAGCAGAGAAGCATTCTGAGTAGCTATCTCCACTCAGTTACCTTATCTAGGCTGAGAAGTATGTGTGAGTGACTCAAGCCTGTGCAGTGTACATTCAAGCAGGTAAGTTAAAACCACTGGCAATTAAAAATAAGGTCCCTGGCTTTGCAGTGGGAGAGTGGAGATGTCACACAAGTGCTGAGGCTCAGCTGAGAGGCAGCAGCTAACAACTGAAAGACAGGACATGACTATGGAGTAAGCTGGACACAGTAACGTGGGGTCAGGGAGCTCCCAGGCCTGAATCCCAGCACTCAGGTGTGGGCTAAAAAACCCTCTTAGACATGACCACAGTTCATTCAGGAAGCCTCATGAGTCTTACGGACTGCAGCTCCCTGAATGACTGAAGGGCCAAAGGCAAATGCAGCTGATGCAAAAGAAATTTTCTAGAAGTCATAATTTCAATTTTTTCTTTGCCTTTTTCTCTTGGTTCATTTTTTCCTTCTCTATCATTTTGTAACCTCCTGTCTGTGCAAAGAGAAAGGTTGCAATTCTCGTGTTTGCTGTAGCTCTGAATTTCAAAGTTTCAGTTAATTCTTGTTTTCTAGTTCTCATTAATAGATTACAGATGACTTTTTCATTAATTATCATCTATTTAACTTCCTAACTTATTTTTCTGGGAAGTAAATACTTTCCTGACCTGTTCCAGTCTTGTTTTAATGCTTAGCCAAATATCTTAAGGCCATGAAGGAAAAAACAAAAAGCTCAACATCTGCTGAAAAGGTTGCAAGGGTGAATAAACTCTAATAGCTTCTAATGAGCTTCTAGAAATGCATTGCATAAGGAGCAATGAATAAATCCCAGTCCTTAAACCATTACTTATAAGACTATCCTGGTCAGTTACTTAATTCAGTTACAGACAGGAGTAAATTCAGATGCAGGATGTATTATCAGCTACTTTTAAAATGCCTCCTACAGTGACATATCTCTCTCTTTTCAAGCAACCATTAACCGGGCTCAACACACAGCCTGCTTTTATGCATTACTGGTGCAATTCACATTGGGAGCTTGTAGGACTGGAAGGAGTCCCTCACCATAGCTGAAATTCTCCATCATTTTTGTGCACTGCTTGGCTGCCCCATAGCTCCACAGAGGCAAATTGAGCAGGCACGTGTAGGAGCTCACTTGCGACCTGCACCCAAAGGCTCCTTTGGTGACGCAGCTCAGCCCCGCCCCTGGAATTGAGCAGTACAAGGGCAGGTTCTGAGGTCAAGCAGAGCATCTGGTAGCTGTACAGGTGTAGAAAGAAGTGTCACTATCATTCCCCAACTCATTGGCCAAAGCAGTGGCATGGAAATTGCTGCAGAGTAATCCCTTCTCTTTGCCTCGGACTTCAATTTCTCCTCTTCGGGTTGCCTGCAGTTCAGCCACATATATCTATCTGCCATGCTCAGGCCTTCTACAAGTAAATGCAACACCAGGAAAGTCAATAGAGTTTCATTCACTTACAATAGAAGTGAATTTAGCCATAAATCGATAATGAAAAGCGAAACATTCCTTACGTGCCTGTTCTTGTAGCTGTCCTTCATCTGAAGAGTTCAACCCCACTTAGAGAATCAATGTATTGATAGAAAGTAAACTGTGTTTTCAATGAAACTGAAGATGTGAGCAGATTCAGCATTGTATGATTATTAATTTCCAAAGTTAGCCACAAGCTTTTAACAGTTTCTATTAAATCTCCAAAGGAAATTGAAGAACTTGGATAATTATCAAAAAATGCTGTATTAAAATACTCTCATCCATCCCTTTACATGTGCAGAAGCAACTTGGCATATTCGTAGGGCAAGCAAGGATATACTGTTGACTGCAAGCAATGATGCTTCACTGCCTCCTATTTCTGGGATAGCGCTAAGCTCATTCTGCCACCTTGTGTGATCAACATATATTACAGCACAATCACATTTTCAGGTGCATATTTCTTATTCCACTTCAGTAGGTCTCGCCTCTTATTTAGCACTACTCAAAGCCCAGAGTCAGTTGAACTATGTTGAGACAACAACTCATCTCTGATATTTTAATATGGATTGTCAGGATGAACCAAATTTAATATTTTATTCATACTCCACCTCCCAAAAAGACACTTATTTTTAATAATTAGAGCAGTGAATAATTCTTACCAATTATATGAAAGAATGCACATTTCTGTTAGCTTATCATTAGATTGTGCTCCTCTTGAACGTATAACGTTCTTGAAATGATTTGCTAAATAATGCCTGGGAATAGTTTTAGCCCATATCATCCATTCAAAGCAATTAGTTGAAAAAAACCCGAGTTTTTCAAAACTTGAGTTGTGTGACTAGCCACTTTTTGTCTTATGGCCTATTTCGCCTTTATAGAAATAGTTTCTTCATGCTTACCCTGATGGGAAAACTGTGACTGTTTGTTAGAAAAACATTTGGGTTGTAAAATGATTGTGGAAAGCAAATAAAAAGGTAGTCTTTCAGAAAGTTTCCCCTCTGTTTTCTCAATGTTCCTCATTTCTGCTGCTAAGTTCAGTCATGGCAATATGAAAAAAAATTCAAAAAAAGTTAAAAAAAAGCAAAAGCCTTTAGTGAAAACCCCGGTTAAAGCTTGTTGGATAAAAATATTTGATGCTTTGATTAGCTGAATGAATTCAACTCTCTTGTTCTGGAAACAGGGAAAGCATTCCTGAGGTTCATCTACAAAAACCTTCTGAATCTTTAGATCAGACTATCATGAGAAGCTCCACAAGGGATTCAGACACCCAGCAATGACTGCTGGTACAATGCGAAAATCAATAACGCTACATGACATTGGTGCCTATGGATGTCATGTCCCTTATGAGTACTAGCAAATGCCCACGCACCCCGTAGGTACCGAAACATATAAACGCGACACCAGCTGTGTCCAGAAAAGCTCCCAGTATAAAGGGGCATTTCCCCTTGTTCACAGGAAGGCACTCAGCACATCCAGGTTTTAAATGCCTGTAAGCTTGTGCGCACTGATCTGCTGGTAAACGAAGGTGACAGAAAGTAGGAAGCAGAGAAAACAATTATCAAAAGCTCCTCCTAAATCGTACAGACGCAGACACTAACATCTATTATTGCCTTATGCTCTACAGATATGGAACTACATTTCTTATCTAAGAAGTGAACTATGGCTCAGACTTAATTAACCAGAACTGCAATGACCATAAGATCTATGCTAAGAACAGAGCCTATGCAGTCAAAGCAAAACTCATTCCTGTAGTCTAGTTTTAATGTCTTTCACACAGGGAAATAATTATACCTAAAAGCTGATGTCTCCACTTCATACTTATGGAATACAATTCATCTTATAATATCTCATCATCACCTTAAATTGTGGTTGTGGTCAGAAAACTGTTTATGTTAACATCACACCATTTTACTCACCATACACTGATCCCCAGTCCTTCCATCAGGAGAAATAATTGAGGCAGAAAGATTCACAGTGGGTTTAATAAGAACCAGGCAAAGTATATCCACCAGATACAAATTTAAAAAAGTATGCAGTTTGCATGTCTGAGAAAGCGTTAATAAATTTGGAATTTGCCGGATAATTTCAGGCTATCCGCCCCCCCCCCCCCCAATTAATAACAAAAGTAATTTCAGAAAAATCTCTTTTGTTTCCCAACTCATTCTGTACAAAATTTTGACCTCTCTTCTAGAAGTTGGTCTGTTTAAAAAGGATTAAAAAAAAATTATTTAAAAACAAAACTGAAAATTTTGCCTCTGACTATATGTTTCAGGCTGACCCAGAGAGGTAAATCATATTAAAGCATTTTTTCCAATCACCTACTGATTAAAAAGTACAACCTTCAAAATATTTTACACATAGTTCTAATTTCAAAGGACTTTGGCTCAAGTTCCAAAAGCACAGAGCAGCCCTAAAATGTGCATAATCAGCCTGGGTATAAGGCAGCATACGTTAAAGGGACCTGGAAAGTTTGAATCCCTGTACAGGCTCTTGCAGAGCCTTTGGCAAGTAATTTCATTTTCTTATATCTCTATTTCCCTGTCTATTAAGTCACGGCAATAATATCTACTTTCCCTGAAGAGGTGACAGTAATTAAGTCAATGTTTTGCATAACACTTTCAAGATGCAAATCTCTACATTAAAGTTCTAAGTACTATTATTATTATCATCATTATCACTGATTATCGTTAAGCTAAAGCTACTGTTTAATGCTGTATGTTCTCTTCTCGTTCTGAGAAATACATTCAACTGCCATTGTAAGCTAATTATACCATCTACTCTTAAGTGTAGGAGTACAAAAGCATACCTTCTGCTGCATTTGCAGTCTGTTCCCTCTTTCAAATACTCTTTGTGTAAAGGAGAGTATATTCTTAACTAATGCCTTAAGGAAGTTTGCACAGTATTGCCAAATTAGCTCATTGCAATTAGTATCTTCAGTTTCTCCGCAATCCCAGGAAAATAGCAGGAGCCACAAACGCAGTTAATAATGATGACTTTGTAAAACAGAACTGGAGGCTAGTATTGAAAGGGCTGTCAAAGAGCAAAAGGCTGCGTTTGAAATGACCTTTAAATCCTCTGCGACTCCTGCAGGGGATAAAAAGTAACAGGAGGGACCAAAAAGGCTTTTCCAGCTCACCACATTTCGCCAGGTCAAAGAAACATTTGTAATGAATAAATAAATAGGTAATTCATCCCCCAGCTGTTTCAGCATCTTCTCCGATGTGAACACAGGTAGGAAGCAGGTCTGTGAAGCTGGATGAGTTTCAGAGACCTGTAAAACAGTCAGAGAACGGAGCTTAGAGAACTGAGCTCGAGTTGCTCGTTATGCAGAGCAGAAAGGAACAGAAATTTGCCCACAGGGCTGCAGATGCAACGTGTATCTGTGAACCATAAGGCTTTAAAATGCCGATGTCAAAACTAGTGTTTCCTAAAATCAGCCTGACTCAGTTTTTTCCGGTTTTTCTCAAGAGAACACGCAGCGATGCGATGCCACCCTGCCTGCCCACTGATGCAGTCAGCTGCGAAGCTCAATGTGTATGAGCTTCCAGATGTCTGGGCACAAAAATGGCCAATACTCAGTGTACTTCAAAGCCTACCTGTGACAAAAATAGACACGCACACATAGACACAGAGCAAAGAGGTGGTATGTCACATCTTGGCATGCAGCCATGGAGAAAACCACTCCTCTCCTTGTGATAATTGTGTGTTATGGCAATGCATTAGTCTAAATAAAAAAGATATTTTTTAATGGATATTGAAATTTTACAACTGTCAGCCTTGAAAGAACCTCTTCAAGATGAGGCATTTTGTAACAACACAGTATTTTGCATTTATATAATCTTTCTGTCTAAGCTTATCAACACAAAAATATTTCTGAAGTCAAATAATTAAAAGTGCATGGAAATCCTGAGAGGCAAAGTAAATGTTACTTTTTATAGGGAGGGAAACTAAAACCTAGAGGCTAAAATCTGCATTTGATCTTACCTGGTGGGATTGGACGTCTAACAGCCTGTAGTCTGAGTCCTGTCAGATCCACCAACCATTTGAAGATCACTGTGGCTCCAGCCTCCTCCATGTGCTGGGGAATTTCTGTGCTGCAAGCGAGACTTTCTACTGTGGCCCCAGTCTCACCCATACCGGAGGGCATTCAGATGCCGCTGCAATGCTCATCAGGATCCAGGATGCCAGGCAGGCACTTCCAAGCTGGTAATCTAGACACAGCCTGAGTGGCTGCCCTCCATAACACAGGGACTGGAAGGAAGGCTTTCCTCTCCCGAAAACACCTTTCTGTCAACTAATGTGACACCCTGTTCTTCCCTGTGGGAGGACATTCAACAGATATTTGCTCAACCATCATGAGCAAAAGATGCTAATGAACCTTTTCTAAAGGAGGAGAAGGGGTAAATTACTTCCTTAATGTAAAGAAGGGGTTGAGAAATGAATGAACAGTATTAAATGACATTAATACCTGAGATAATGGAACAAAAGTCATTAAACACACACACACATATACATACTCATTTGTCCATCTTCTCTTTGGTTTTCTTTAGGTCTTGAAGGAAAAGGAAAGCTATCCTGAGGTGGGGTGGAACTGGCTGTTGGCATAAAAAACTTTTCATAATAGCAACAGGAAAAAGCCAGGAAAAGAATGGGCTGCAAGAAGGGAATTCTTCATATAAATGGCACCTGCATGGCCATCCAGTGCTATCAGTCACTATACTTTAGGTGGACAAGGTTTATCACACAGAATCACTAAGGTTGGAAAAGACCTGTAAGATCATCAAGTCCAACCATCAGCTAACACCACCATGCCCACTAAACCATGTCCCACAATGCCTTGTCCACACGTTCCTTGAACACCTCCAGTGATGGTGACTCCACCACTTCCCTGGGCAGCCTGTTCCAGTGCTTCACCACTCTCTCAGTAAAGAAATTTTTCCTAATATCCAGTCTGAACCTCCCCTGGTGCAGCTTGAGGCCGTTTCCTCTTGTCCTGTTGCTAGTCACTTGGGAGAAGAGGCCAACACCCACCTCTCTGCAACCCCCTTTTAGGTAGTTGTAGAGAGCGATAAGGTCTCCCCTCAGACTCCTCTTCTCCAGACTGAACAACCCCAGCTCCCTCAGCCGCTCCTCATAAGACTTGTGCTCCAGACCCCTCACCAGCTTCGTCGCCCTTCTCTGGACACGCTCCAGCACCTCAATGTCCTTCTTGTAGTGAGGGGCCCAAACTGAACACAGCATTCGAGGTGCGGCCTCACCAGAGCCGAGTACGGGGACACGATCACCTCCCTACTCCTGCTGGCCACACTGTTTCTGATACAGGCCAGGATGCCGTTGGCCTTCTTGGCCACCTGGGCACACCGCTGGCTCATATTCAGCCGGCTGTCAACCAACACCCCCAGGTCCTTTTCTGCAGGGCAGCTTTCCAGCCACTCATCCCCAAGCCTGTAGCGTTGCCTGGCGTTGTTGTGACCCAAGTGCAGGACCCGGCATTTGGCCTTGTTGAACATCATACAACTGGCCTGGGCCCATCGATCCAGCCTGTCCAGATCCCTCTGCAGAGCCTTCCTACCCTCGAGCAGATCAACACTCCCGCCCAACTTGGTGTCATCTGTGAACTTGCTGAGGGAGCACTCAATCCCCAGTGTGGGTAAGTCAGTGTGGCTTCTTGTTGCACGTCTATGTGAGGCATTTATTCTTCTTGCTAAAACATAGCTTTCCAGGAGCAGCCTAATTCTCCCCAGATAAGAATTCCAAGAAACTACTTAGAAACATTATTTCTGTCAGGTGGCTTTCTACTGCCTTTGTTTCCTTGCCTGGTATTTTTAAACTAAGTTTAAGCATTACTACATAATTTTAAAAGATAACAAAGGGCAGGTAGTATCCAACTGTTCAATAACATCTGAGATGGTATCCGTTTGTTAAAATTGAAAACACTGAATTTTGCCAGCTAGAAAGTTGTGTACTCGTGGATAGCAATGCAATCAACCTACTGACAAGCTGCAAAATACCATTTATTACACAATATCACATGTCTTATCATATAATAATATAAGAAAGTATTTATCGCTGCACTTAAAAATTTTGTAGCTCCAGTTCCCAGACAAAACATCATTGTAATTTCTTGTTTTACTACTTCATTTTTTCTCTTTTAAGTAACATTTGAATAGGCTCAGAAATGGCTGGAATTTCCAAATCTAACATCTGCCAAATCTGCAAAACCCCTGGACATTTGTATCTCACTCATTCTGCTCCTCAAAGCTTCAGACTGATAGTACTGGAAATTAAATTGACCCATTTATTCATCACTGTAGCAGGGCTTAAACCTCAGCAACATGATTGCCATCATGTCGGTGCTACCAGTGACCTAAGTCTTGAGTTTCAGAGATTGCCCAAGCAACACTCGATAATAAGTGGCAAAACATTATTACTTCCTTTGGTACTCATTATAAAAACATTAATTGGGGTGAAAGGTAATCCACTTCATATGCTAAGTCATGGATCTTCTCTAAGGGTGGACAAGGGGGATTGCAAGAATAAGTATGTCATGGTGATTTGTTGCCACAAAATTTCCTTAAAGTTTGAATGAATGGACGACTACTAGGGGGTGGCACAAGGAATAACATTCTTTTGACTTAAATTATCCAGATCTGGTCTGAAAGGTCACCATCAAAATGAGAACACAACACAGAAAAGAGATGAGCTCCAAAGGAATGTCAGTACAATTTATGCAAAACATTATTTCCACTATCTTGTTTTGAATAGTTTTATTTTATTTATTTTAGGGAATCATTCCATGGCTCACACACTGCAGCTACTTAAAATTCACAGTCTTTTTACCACCCCATTCTTAATGTCTCTCCCTTTCAAGAACTGTTTTCATACTACAAAAAAAAAAAAAAAAAAAAAAGAAAGAAAGAAAAAATCCCCACCAATTTGCTTTGGTTTGACTCCTGTGGCAGAAAAGCATTAAACTCACAGCCAGACAGCTGTTTCTCCCCCTCTCGAGTGTTGTCACCCTGCCTCTTTAAGCTCTGTTTTATCAGTTGCATAGAGGGTTTTTTTCTTCATTTCAAAGAGCACATTAAACTCTCATTACCAGTAAGGGGAATTAGGCATGCACAGTTAGAAAGTGAAAAGAAAATTTTTTAAAAATCCTGCACTATATAAGTAAAGAAGCAGGATTCCCCTGACAAATGTGTGTTCACAAAGAAATATCACTGCAGGTAACAAATAGGCTCCCTTGGCTAAGTCAGATATAATTTCCAAAATTTCCTCAAAGCGGGCGCTCTTGTGGAGACATTTCAGCAGGAAAAATGGATTCTGCTCAGCCTGGGTTTATCCTGAAATTTTGGACTTTCATCTTTACAGAACAATAATGTTTGAAAAAACAAAAATTTAAATTAAATCCCAAGCCTCATAAGGAGGCATATCGGGGGCCAGCTACTGGCAGGGCTGGAGAGAGTGCTGCTGCCAAATGGAAAATGTGAGCTGGCAAGTGGACCTGAAATCTTAGATTTTGAACTTGGCAAATCTGAAAAGTCTTGGCATTTGGTTACAGATCCTGGAATGTGAAGCTTGCAAACAAGTTTTTCCCCATAAGAGTATAAAAAGCACCTTTAATATCTATAAAGGAAACTTCCATCTACCCTTCTTATAAACAGCACTGGTGTGTTTTGCACAGTATGAAGGAGCTTTTAGAAATGTGTTGATTTTGCCTAGAAATCCTATCTTCATTTGTCTTGCTTTGTGTCTCATGTGGGCCCCTGTGACTTTTTGACCCTCCAGTAAATTTTAGCATCATTCAAGAAGGTCAAACAGTCAGGGAAAGCAAAAATGGATTAAAAAAGAAAGAGCTGCAGTGGATAGGGAATTATCAGCATAAGCTTTATTAGATATTTCAAATGCCGCAGACTTTAATGGCAGCAAACTTTTGAAAGTTCAGCCTCTTCTTTTACTGGTATAAGGGGATGCAGTTGATTTTCCACCTGATCTTTAATATCATTAATCAGAACAGCTACCCAAGTCTTTCTGCAAAGTTATATGGACTATTTACATTATTTTAAATTTATTTTTAAAATATGATTTAAAAAAAATTTAAATATTATAAAACCAGTTTCCTAGTGTTTCCCTGTACCCTTCCTGGCAGAATAGTCATGACGTTACTTGCATCTCCATGCTCAGCTTGGCCAGAATCCTCTCTGCATTTGCTGGTTCTCTCTTTTCCTTTTTTTTCTCTTTTGCAGGTTAGAGGGGGAGCAGGCAGTACAGACAAATCACAGCTTTGAAAATAAATAAAGGAGTGGTTGCAGTCCATTTAATAGTAACATATTCTCCCTATTAATATTGTAACTGTCATCTTTACCAGCATTATAGCTGGACTTTAAGCACATAAGAGACACAAGTTCTTTCATAAGTCACGTCTCCTATAATTTGCTTACATGCAGTGAGCAATTTATTCCGTTAATATCTTGTTCTTTTGAGCTATTGAGAAGTTGGAGTTTAAAACCACTGAAAAGAAGCCCAAGACATAAGGTGCAAGGGAATGTTAAAAATTGTTCTGTAGCCGAGCCAACCCCCCTCGGACCCCGCATGTGCAGAAAGTCTCCAGCCCATGAATCATCTGTATACTATGTTGTGGTCCACCGTGCAAGCTGTAGAGAAACACATGCCAAACACTGATCTCCAAAGCCTCAGACAGCTTAGTCGGTATAAATTATCTCTTAGGATGAATTATTCTGTCTTGATTTGAGAATTTGACACTCTCTCCATTTGTAACTTGTTTTCTTCATCCTTTGCATGCGTTAGCACGGTGCTAGGATTATTTAAAATCACAAGAGATGCATTCCCGTTAGTTTGGAAGGTTATTTCATGTAAGTATTTCCTTGTTTCTTAATATTCCTTTATACAGGGGGGTTTTTTCCTCATATATCCTGAAAAAGGAAAAGAAAATGGCATAAGCACCGTATAATGTTTCAGCCTTTCTTTCTTTTTCTCTCTTACCTTTACAAGACCACAGTATTACCATTCATTCTTCTCATTCATTTGAAGCTACATTTTTTTAAATTTCTGTTTGGATTTCCTAGATAAGATATGCATACCTTCCAATCAAAACTGCTTACTGTCCGTGCATCTGAGACATACGTACTTTTAATAAGATGAAAATTAAATTTGATGTCACACCCCTAGTTCAGCAAATCAGAGAAGACCTGTTCTGACTCCTGGTCGAAGCGTTCTGCCGAAACCAAACTGAGAGTGCTGGCCATGCTAGCTCCTGTAAGGCTGCCTCTGCGGTGCAGAGACAGCAAGCTTCTCACCCGGGTCTCCCAAGGATTCATAGTTGATTTAGGATTCAAATCCTTTTCTCCATCTCTCTCCTGAGGATTTCCCTTTCACGAGAGAAATCTCCTGCTGGTGCAGAACTACTGTACTGGAACTCGCACCGTCCCCCTGCCAGCTACGGGGCTGGGGAGATGCTCTCCAAGATGGTAAACTGACGTTTCTAAGGAGGATCTTTCACTCACTGGCTCAGAGGCACTAATTTAAAGGAGTGCCTAGCTACAGTATGATTTATCAGCAAAGACTACTAAGAAAATAATGGGCATTTAAAAGATGACATATTCCAGAAATTATCTGTATAGCAACCTGCTCCAAATTCCCGTTGGATTCGGCAGAAGTTCAGCCAGGCTGCAGGTAATGGCAGACTTGGCCAGAGCTGTTGGACTTTGGGGTCCATTAAAGTCCTGAGTGCATTTCCATGAGAAAAAAAATACTGTTTTATTTTCATTTATTTATCAGGCAATGCCTTGCCACCACAACACCAAAAGGAAATACAATTTCCAGACTAATGAATATCAGGGATAAATGGCCTCTCCGTTTAAAGGCTAGTCTCTGGTGCTCTTTAGCTAACCTTGGTCCCTAAAAAAGGTACACCCTACTGAGCTTCCCTGAAAGCCAACATCATGATGAGGGGGACAGCAAAGTGAGAATACAAAATAACTGTAAAGGTCAGTTGTTAACTTACCCAGTTAGTCAGACAGGTTGGAGGCAATACGACTTGGTAGAAAAAAGATACAAGTGCCACAAGACAACTTACTGATACATAAAAAGATAAAGGTACCGCAAGATGATAACCTGGCATTATCACACTTTATTCTTTAAAATATCTATTGTTAAATACACCCTGAAACCAACATTTGGAAATGGAAGAGCTTGACAAAGAATTTAGGTGCTCTCTGCTTCATCATATATAGGATCTTGTACATGACCAACATGAAAGTCAGCTGCCGCACAGCTGCCACACAGACCTTTGATGCTGTGTGTGCCCTCCAGTGCAGACACGTCCGTACGCAAAGACGGTTGCACTTGACAGACAGTCGTTCTGGACTTGCATGCATAAGTTCAGATGCAGAAGCCGTAAAACATTGTAAACCACACTTCACAAGTTCACACGGCAGAAACTATTCGGCGGATTTGACGATTGTTTAAGGCGCTCTAAAAACAGATGGAAACATGATGTCTTCTCACAAGTTTCATTCCCACATTACTGCCACAGATGGTGCTCTCACCTCTTTGAAGAATAGATCTTTTTTCTTACAGAAGCAATAACAGGATACAAAATATTTCACATTACCGCTGACGTAACTGATCTCAAGGAATTACTGCTGAGACATTGCAGTCTTCTGCCGTTTTTTGATCTCTTCCCCTCCCAGAACATATTCTGTTTCTCCATTTAATCCTCTTCCATTCACTACCAACAACAGACAGGGACACACATTGAAATATCAAGTCAGTTATTTACATATATTTTTCTTCTCAGAAAGTCCATATACCCCTAATACAGTGACATTCATAGAATCACTCAGTAATGTAGTTCCTTGAAAATGAAGAAGGAAACTTTTTTTCAGAGGGTTTGGTAAGATATTGTGCTGTTCCTTGTGGGAGTTTTTTGTCTTTTCTTTTTTCCCCCACTAAGAACAAGTAACTGGATAATTACATTTCAACCTCCTGAGGGCTCATTTCCCAAATGGATGTAAATAATAAATCAAGCACCAACAGGAGACAACTTGGTTCCCAAAACAGACCTCTGCATTTCAGCATCTAGAATGTTATACAGTGTTTGTGCCGTTGTTATTGTACCTTTTCACCTCTTAAACAATGACTTCACTGTTATTTTCCTCTCATAAATATTATAAGGAAAATCACCTCCTGTTTACACAAAAAAGAATTTGAAAACCATCACGAAGAAAAAACCTGCTTCTTACTCATCATTTACACCCACCATCTATTAATTTGCTAATGCAATATATGCTTAAGCAAGCTCCAAAAATTGAACTGCCTTATTATTACGATAAATAGATAAATCAACAAAAATTCATGCAATCAGTCAGTTGTACCTGTTGATCACCATCTGGAAAACTTGAAGTCCAGTCCAGACAAAGACCTCTGGCCCCTAGGTGAAGTGCAGCCTATTAGTTATCATCCATGTCTTCCACACCCAGCTGCCGCTGGAGCATGTTGACTGCATTTTTAACACGTAGTACTTTTCCTTGGTCTCCTCACAGCCCTCCCATGAGCCCCAGACAATGCTTGCATGCCACTAGTATGTTATTGTTTTGGTGATTACTTCTTCAGGTCAAAATATCTGAAATTATGGGAGGGCTGCATTATGGTTTGCCAGAAGAGAGGGTTTACAGTGCGATGCATACGCTACACGGGCCAAGGTATGTCATGAGGGAGATCAGCGACGCCTGAGCAAAAAAGACCTTCTGGGATGGTGCTGGAAGTCTGCACAGAATGGAGAAATCCAAAGCTTTTTCAGTCTTACCCATGCTGCCCACAAGACAAAATATTCTTAAAACCACATCTGAATATGACCACAAACAATTGGTTCACTTCAGAGAGTACCCTGCGTGCAAACATCTGTGAATGTCCTGGTTTCGGCTGGGATGGAGTTAATTTTCTTCCTAGTAACTGGTGTAGTACTGTGGTTTGGATTTAGGATGAGAGTAATGTTGATAACACACTGATGCTTTAGTTGTTGCTGATAAGTGCTTATACTAAGCCAAGGACTTTTCAGCTTCTCACACTGCCCTATCAGGTGCAGAAGAAGTTGGGAGGGGACACAGCCAGGACAGCTGACCCGAACTGGCCAAAGGGATATTCTATACCATATGATGTCATGCTGAACAAAAACAGGGGGGCATGACCACTGCTCAGGAACGGGCTGGGCATCAATCAGCATCACTTGTTCCGTATATTCTTTTATCATTATTAGTAGTAGTAGTATTTTCTTTTTTTTTTTTTCCCCCTGTCCTATTAAACTGTTTTTATCTTAACCCATGAGTTTTACTTTTTCTCTGATTCTCTCCCCCATCACACTGGCAGAGGGGGAGCGAGTGAGCAGCTGTGTGGTGCTCAATTGCCAACTGGGGTTAAACCATGACAGTGCATGATCAGGAAAGCTGGGCCCTGGAGCAGTCCGGGGAATTAAGTAATTTTTTAGTCTTCTGGGAACTTTGGAATTAAATGGGGGAGAAGAAATTTCAGAAGATTCTACTCATTCTGGCCTTGTAACTCATGAAAGTTTCATTACTGGAATAATTTATGTTATAATCCACAAGAAAGATACTATTCACTTAGAATTACATGGGTGCATCACCTTTGCTAAATTCTATTGTACAGAGAATAAATAAAAGAGTTAAAATAATCTGAAACTGTACAAACTTCTATCACCTGACATGTTAGATATTTAATTACATAATTTTAGCTGGTTTCTTGAAAGACTTTCCACAGTGCCTTTTCTAATTCTTGAAGAGGGATATTTTGATTGAATTTCTCTGTAGAAATGGTCATTTCTTGGTTTTTGTAGCTGACGTCAACTTTCTTTAGGGCCTGATCAAACTCCTACTGAAGTTAAAGACTCTCAGTAACATCAGTAGGATGAATTGAGAGCATGTGTTAGGGATAAAATTTAACTCCTGACTAAAAATGTAACTCCACTGTGCATATACCTGTGAAGACAGAATTTTCTCCAAACTTCTGAAAACCAAAGATGTATGTCAGATACTGGAATAATATAATTAAAATGATATAGTAAGCGAATTTATATTTCTAAAACTTGACTCTACTGTTGCTAGATAGATAGATAGATAATTCAATAGATACATTGAATTCCCGTGGCTTAAGGCAAGTTTTGTACTTCAGATCAAAGATGAATAGAAAAATCTGATTGTATTGTAGTCAAGATTAAAAGAAGCATATCTGCTTCAACAGGTCCTCTCTCTACCTTCACCTGCACAGAAATCTTAACGGGTTTTGTACAGAAAGTTTGGCTGGAAAGTCTGAAAACTTCTTCAATTCCCACCTGTGCTAGCATGCAGGTCTGAGGTGACAGGAGGAACAGATAAACCTTTTGGGCAGACAGCCCTCCAGCAGCTGAGGACTGTCTTAAAGCTAAAGGGCAGTCTTCAGGAAGACTTGTTACAGAGTTATGTCCTTTACACTGACAGAGACTAAAGATATGCACAAGAAGCTGGAAAAGAAAGGATTTCTAGCCAAATTAAAAGTGCTACTGCATGTTCTAACTGTTTGACCATAAAAAAGAAGGGTTTGTCTAGATCTTAGAAATTTTAACACGTGGAATCAGAGAAAGCATTCTTCATTCCTAGAGCTTCAGATATTTGTTGCTGACCAGTTGTTAAAATTATATTTAACCTTCTGGATAAAAAAAGACATATTTTGGAAAATTGGGTTAGAAGGTGAATCATTTAAACTGTTCACTTTCAATGTACCTTGGGGCAGACAGAAATGTCTTCACTTACATTTTCAGAATTAGGTCAGTTAGTGAAACATAAAACATAATGTGAAACGTAAAAGAATAATGAAATGCTACTAAGTCGGTAGACAAAGCATATCCAGGTAAGAATACATGGAGCCAAAGGATCTTGGATAGATATTAATATATGTGAGTATATCCCAAGTGCAGGTTCTTTGCTCATTCCACTGCTATAGGAGACCATAATTTGGCTGGCATCAGGAACGCATGACAGGGCATTGCAGTAAGTGAAAAGAGTGTTGTGTAACAACCCATCCACACTCAGCATATATACTCCCAGCAACTCAGTCATCACGCTAGCAAATGCAGTCAGTCACGATGTAAGAGTTTGTTTAGAATAAGACAGAGGCCCTTTATTCAAATGCAACACCACCTCTATGGGAAATGCAGCAAATGCATGCCTAATCTCAGGTGGCACCTGCAAGTTTATACTAATATGCCAGAAAAATTTTATCAGTACATACATCAATACATTAGCACATATTTGGGAATGCTTGACTGAAGAGAAATCTTGGAGATTGCCTGTTGAGAAAAACAGGAGAGAAGGAAACACAGGACTGATAAAGAACAGTATGTTAAATTTGAGGAAGGGGAAACTCCAGCAGTGCTACCACCAGGCAGAATATCGATTTAGGGAGAGAAACTCATCCAAGTGAATACTTGCTTTATTTTGAATCTCATTCTGGACTTAATAGCTGTCTAGTGTCATGCACTACTGTAGGCAAAATCAGATTATATCAGTCTTTATTCGGGAAAGGTGCTTAAGTATGCTTAATATTAAGGATAAGTTTAAGCACTGTCCTGAATCGGGGTGGAAAATACAACTATCTTCTTTCGTGCATCTTTAACTAACAGTTTTTCACTACTCTCTTCTGTTGTTGTTGTTGTCATTATTATAGTGCAGCACTGTATCACCTAGTCACTGACAGCTGGTCCCAAATTTTCCAGTGTCACAAACTTTACTTAGAAAATGCCATATGCCTGTGGTCTTCTAAACATTTCAGGCTCAAAACATATTTTGACAAACTCCAAGCAGGGGTTCAACCCTTTCTGGTACACTGGTGGGCTGAATTCACAGAAGACAAAAATAGCCCAGCCAGATTCCAGGGCCTCCAGAGGCCTGAGTGCTTGAGCTAAATAGTTTGATTTGGAGAAATAAACAGCAGCGGGGAGAGAGAGAGAGAGAGAGAACTGGAAACTTTTCTCAGTCAGATGAACTTCTCAGTTTTCTAGACACTTCTAGTAAGAGACTTCTGCTGTATTAAATAGGTTACAATCCATCTATCACATCTTTCCGCATGTCATTGTCACAGTACTTAAAGTACGAAAGTTCTGTTATCCCCATTTTATAAGTGAAACAAGAAGCACAGAGGGACTAAGTGACCTCAAGTTACACTGAAAATCTGTGCAATGTCTAGGAACTGAATCTCTCCTGTCCCAGTCCAACACTTTAGCCACAAGACACTCTTTCTGCTGCTGGTAGCAAGATTATCAAGTACAGCTAATACCCATTGACTATGTCTACATTAGCAAATGAAACGAGAGATAGACTGCTCTTTGGCCCTGAGGCCAGCTGACACAGCATGGTTCCGACCTACACAGCCAAGTTCTCATACCCAAAATAGGGTTTTCATGTTCAAGCTGTTTGCTGGGGCATTAATCTACGTACACTCCGGCACTGCTTGGGAGAGTGCTACTTAGCACTGGCCAAAATTCTGGCAAAAACTGTGCTAAGAATGTAACAGCATGTATGATTGCAAACCAGAGTCTAAGGCTATTCCCCGATCCTCTCAGGTCTGCTAGTACAGATGTAGCCTTGTTTTCCAGATATCAATTGTCTGAAAGCTTTGTCTGTTGAGAACACATAGTGTTTGAAAAGGCCGTGCCAACAATGCTGGGATTGCAAGCATTTCTTTTGCTTTCCAAATATTCCTGTAACTGTGAAGTCGCAGCACTACCTTGGTCTGCACAAAACATTTTTCCAGCAGTAATGCTGGGAAAATGAGAGGCAGTTTGAAGTTTCATGCCCAAGTGTAACTTCAGGAGTAAGATAATGCACTACAACTCTGTTCTGGACTTTTCTGCCTGCAGCTGGGAAGTTTGGAGCCACAAAAATCAATGTCCTATTGTTCAGTGATTTCTTTTTGCATGTTTCTTTGTGCGCTGGAGGGAGAATATTCATTCGCTCTCTTGTTTGAAATGCATTATTTAGTTATTATTCACTTACTAGCCCAAGACAAAGGTATGGTATGACATTAGTGTTCTGAAGTACTATCGATTACCAGTACAAAATGAAAATATATAATTGATGAAAACACAAGGATCCTATGGGGACTTAAAGTTCGAAAGGTTAAAAAGGAAATGCTGATCTCTTGAAACAAATTGGTCTACATGCAGCCAAGCTGAGCTGAGTCTCTAAGCAAGCTGGGAGAGACAAGACAGAGCAGCTTGTTTGTTTTTCATCTGTAGTAAAAATGCAACGGCTGTAATTCGAAAAGAGCAAGTGTCACATTTGTGTAAAGTCTTCTGTTTGTTCTTCAGTTCATTGCTAGCAATACAGCTCTCTGTTTTGCAAATAAACTCTCTCATCTCAGTTCCTCACTCTCAGGACTGTCGGGGCTACGGCAAGCCTGGAAGCTGTATTCTAGTCCTGCTGGGAGGAAAGTGCTATGTTTTGCTGCTGGGTATGCTCTATTACCACATGTTACGTAGTGTTAATAAACCTCACAGAGAGAGATACATGTATTTCGGTTCACCTAGAAGAATGCCTTGCTACAAATGGGGTTTCTGTAAGGAAGATTGCTGGGGTGAAAAAAAAAAAAATCTGAAAATACCTTCCTCTCTTGTAAGGTGATAGACAACTGTTGGCTAGTAGGTGGTGCTGCTCATTGCCATGGGAGATCCACATTCAAATTGTGACCCGCCTTTCCCCAAAAGTCCACAGTCTGCCTGAGGAGCAATATGCTCAAAACACTCAGGGCTAGACGGTGATTAATCATTCCTCCCTTTTCTATTGAGTGTCTCCAAAAGGAGTAACTCCCTCTTTTACTCTGCTGTGACTGCGATACCAGCTGGCTTGGGTAGGAAAAATAAGGATGTTTTGCTGACCTCTCAGGCTTTACCCACAACCAAGAGCCACAGATGAACAGGTTTCTGCTTTCTTTTATCAACCAGAAGTAACTGGGCAAGGGTAGGGGAAGGATGAAAGCTATCACGTGAAAGGAGTTATTTACTCCGATCTAGAGCAAAGATGACATGTGGCAGAAGGCTGTCACAGCTGATCCTCTGGTCCATTGCTAAGATGGTTGTCACTATGTTTGACCTTCAATGATACTAAACTCTGAAGGTTCAATCTAGACACATTCAGCCATTGAAGGAGAACATGCTCTTCAAAGGGAATCCCTTCTCTCTCATTCCAGGGAAAGAAGACAAAACATAAACGCAAAAATATTCATCATTTTCCCCTCAGCTTTCTCAGCAAAAGGCACACCTACCATCTGTCATTGACTCAATGAAACACAACAATGTGCACAGAAGAATATATTTGTCTATATTTGTTTCCCTTGAGAAGGAAGAACATAAGAATGGCTGTGTCAGGCAAGACAAAAGGTCCATCTATCTTAGAATGCTCTCTGATGTGGTCAGTACCAAATGTGCCCCAAATACATGAGTTTCCCCCAGCCTTCTGCAGCCTGAGCCTACTGAATTTCTTGAACTGAAGGTCATTTCTTTGTGTTCCATAATCCAGAACGGATTTTTCATCCAGAAATTTTTCTATTATGTGTTTTAGAACCATCAAACTTTTGTCACCCACAAGACCCTTGGGAAAGGGTCCTGCAGTTCAATTGTATGTTGGGTAAAAAACTAAGTCTACAGCACTTACATGGTGAAAAACTCTCAGTAATTGTTCCCAATTCACAACTGCATTGAGTTGTATCACATCCCCATTCAGTCACCTCTCCTTCAGACTGAAAAGTGCTACTCTATTCAACCTCTCCATGTGAAAAAAAACCATTACATACCTTTGATCATTTCCATGGCCCTTCTTTGTGTTTGCTATAGGCTTTTTGAGATGGGTTGGTCAGAACCGAAAACATTATCGGAAAGGAGACACAACATGAATTCGTACAGGGGCGTAATCATATGAGATATTCTGACGCTTCCTACAGATGGACAATCAGCAGCCCGAGAGCTTAGTAAGCCATTTATGCTCCCAGAACAACTCTAAGCTAATGGAGCAACATCACCCCCAATTTTGCAGAGCAAAAGTGGAAGCCTAGGGAACCAAGTGCACCGGTCAATAACCTACCATTCATTTCATCAGCAATGTATTTGTTTAAACAGAGGCAGTTATGTGCCTAAACACATTTGTAAATTTAAGCCTGAGAGACAAATTTGCTTCAGGTCAGAGAGGCAGGCCTGTGGCAGATGAGGGAATTGAAAGCAGGTCTCCCAAATCTCACATTAGCACCATAATCACTCGCCTTCTCTAATCCTGTGCACTCACTACTGATGTTTAACATGTTTCATCCACTATATTTATCTGTCATCTCTGGGATCCTAATGTGTTTCTAGGTGGAATATGACAGAATCTTCATTTTTTTTGAAAAGGAAAGGTTATGTTATGTAATGAAAAGTACTTAAACATTCCTAAAATGAGATTTGGGTTTGGTTAATATATGGACTATGAGCTGCCTGCATATTCATTTCAGTGCATTCCTCACTGCTATGGAAAAAGGGAGGGGAAAAGGCATCATGTTTATTAGCTTTAACACTGGCTGCTCTTGCCCACTGAAAGCACTTAAATTCTTCCCTATACAGCTGCCCCTGCTGCAGACTTTTGAAACAAAGAAAACTGAAGTAAGATAAAAGGGCAAAGAGCATAAGGGCTACTAAGTGGCTGTTTTAAAGTTTAGCTCTGTATTTAAAAGTTGTAAGGTTTGAAAATGTGCCATTAAATTATACCACAGGCATCTACTTGAGCAGAGTTGGGCTTGCACAGTCTCCTTTCCATTGACAACAACAATCCAAAGTCAGGTTTTTTCAATCAGGTTAGGAATTCACTGTTCAATTTATCAGGTTTGCTTTTGGCCTGAAAGAAGGCATATAAATTAAAAGCATACCCCAATAAGACACAAACTTTGATGTCTAATAGGGGTTCTGTGAATTCATTATTTTAATATTTTAGATTTATAATCAGAAGGCTAACCATTTTGCCCCAGTCTACGTAATATGTTTTTCATGGTCCCTTTCCAGCTCCCTCTGACAAATGTTTTGCTCAGATTATATTCATTAATACTGGGGATATTTTGCAAGCCCTAGGGCACTAAGATCAGGGATGATTTGAAACATCAACTTCCCTAGATATTAAAAATATAGTTCAAAAGAAGTTGAGGGAACTTTGCATCACTTGAAATATTTATCTTTAATAATGTATCAGCATATACCTGCTGAAAAAATACTTTGAAGGGTGGTATAACATCTAGCAATGCAGGAATGATTTAAAAAAGCTAAAGAAAAGGGAAAGAACTAGTTTAGGAGAAACTGAATAGGAAGAGACTCAACACAGGACATTCAAGAGTTCACTTTTTTGAAGGAAGCTGCTGTCACTATTTACAAATGGTTCATCCTCTAATATTTGCTAGTACACCAGAGCACTGAAGCACCACAACATTCCTTCTTGGGCAATGCAATGAAAAAAATCACAGATTTGCTCTAATCCTAAAATGCTTGTCCTCCTTTTGATTGATCAACCTATATAGGTAGAACATATAAACCAGCGTGGTCTGGCTGCTTCTCCACTCCCTTGAGATGAAACAGTCAGAAAACTAGCTTAGGTGGGTAGTTAAGCTGAGTTCCCACTTGCTTTGCATTGCTAGAGCAATACAAATCAGTGGGAGAGTACGTGCAATTCAAAACAACCATCAGATATACCAGAGTCACCAACCGTAACCAATAAAACATGGAAACATCACATTAGCTCTGTGATGTTAAATCCATCACACTCTCAGCTGTATTTAGGACAGCAGTCTCAGGACAGTCGTCTTTTCAATTGCTCTATAGTATTTAGGAACGATGCGATGCCTTAGAGACAGAGTTGCAGAATCAATCCTCAGTTTGAACTTTACTGGAGTATTTGCTTCACAAATACTTTTTTACTTCACTTTCTGTTTTAGAGAAAATCCCACATGCAGAAATTTTGGTTCTCGTATTTGCACTGCATGGTAGCTGATTAATGACTGAAAGTCACTCCGTAACATATGGAGTTATACAACATCCTAATTCTCCTTTGCTTATATTACTATGAGCAGAGGTAATCCCCCTTCTCTCCAAAACATATTCAGATTTGCACTGTACCATTTAGAATCACCCTTTATTAGAGAAGCCAAATTTTCAGGTGAAATGTTATTATTTATTATGGTTCTTTTTCCTTCTGGCATGTGTAATATAGGGGGGATAGGAATGGTAAAGCAGGTCTGAGACCAATTCATTGATGAATTTAGAAAGTTAAACTCTTCCAGCAAGATCCTTCACTGAAGGACTTACCATATTACAGAGTCAGTTTCCAATGGACTCCGTGCCTTTGTGATACTCTGATCAAGAGAACCCAACTCATTACATGTAACTGATGTTTGGAACTATGCACGTCCCAGTTTTCCTAGGTCCTGCCTTATGTACTCATATTTGATCATTTTATGTGTTTTGCATTTTCATGTGAATAATGTCAATCAGGTGAAAAATTTCAAACTGAAGTCATAGAATCACAGAATGGTTTGGGTTAGAAGGGACCTTTAAAGATCACCTAGTCCAACCCCCCCAACATGGGCAAAGATGTTGTTTAGTAGATCAGGTTGCTCAAAGCCTCATCCAACACTTCCAGGGATGGGACATCCACAACTTCTCTGGAAAACCTGTTCCAGTGTTTCACTGCCCTCACCGTAAAAAATTTCTTCCTTATGTCCAATCTAAATCTACCCTCTCTTAGTTTAAAACTGTTAACCCTTGTCGTATCACTACAGGCCCTGGTAAAAAAAATATATCTCTGTCTTTCTTTTAAGCCCCGTTAAGTATTGACAGGTCTCCCCAATAATGTCTCCCCAGACCCTCCTCTTCTCCAGTTGAACAACCCCAACTGTCTCAGCCTTTCTTCATAGCAGAGGTTCCAGCCCTCTGACCATCTTCATGGCTGTCCTCCAGACCTGCTCAAACAGGTCCGTGTCTTTCTTTATATATGTCTTTTTAGATATTCTTAAAGGAATTAAGTGTTTTTGAAAGGACTGCAATTCCATACCTTTCTTGCTGGAATTATTAAAAACAGTAGCAGTAGAAGTATTAGAATGGCTGAAAGCCCCATCTGCAACCTAGGACCCTACTATGGTGTAGCAGTATACAAATAAATACTGCTCCAAGAAGTGCTAGTACACTACCTGGTTCTGGGTAACTAATGCTAATTGATTTTGAATTTTTAGCAAAGAATACATTTAAAGAGAAAGTAGTTAATGTTGTAGGTACTTAGAGGTTGCCATTAAAGGTATCCATATTCTTTTCTCTAGGCAGCTTATTTTTAATTTTTGGAAATTATTCCCTGAAGGCTTGCTGCAAGGGCCAATCAGGAGGAAAGCACGAAGCTAAGGGTCTAAAAAGTACTTTTTTAAAAAGAAAATTAACTAGAAAGTTGGTCAAAACGATGCTTAGAGTAAAAGGCATACTCAAGAAAGATAATACCATTATAAGAAACTAATTGTTTTCATCACCATCAACAGAAGTTGAAATCTGAGTGGTCTTCAGGACCCATTTTTTTTATGGAGAACTTGATTAAGGAACAAGGTTAAGTAGCAATGGAAATTTTAAAGCATACCCCCCCCCCCCCCCCCCCCCCCCCCCAAAAATGAACAATATATCACCCAGGGCCAGGTCATACTCACAAAGAGTTCTAAAGAAATTCAGTTGTGAAACCATAGAATAACTAAAAAAAGCGTAGCATTGTTTAGGTTGGAAAAGACCTTTAAGATCACCAAGCCAGCTGTAAACCTAACACTGCTAAGTCCACCACTGCTATGTCCCCTTTTGCTTATTGCAAGCTCTATTACCTTCCAGCAGAGTGAGAAAAGGCAAATATCAGACTAAGCTTTGTAAGGGGCTACAGAGGCAATTCTGGGAATTACAGACTAATGAGTCTGATTAACATACCAGAAAATTCATTTGCCTGCTATTTAGCATAAAATATAATAGAAGGTAGAAAAGGTGGGCACATGAATATCCATAACATACTGGGACAGAATCAACATCATTTCTATAATTCATCAAACAGAAATTTAAAGGACACAGTGAGAAAACAGTGTTTCAGTAGGTATAATGCAGCATGCATTCAAAAAAAATAAAAACAAACCTAACCACACGCTTTAAATGGATCCTTTAGCGACAGTTCTGAAGAGCAATTAAGGTGGTACAAGATAAGAGGGAAGACCTTTCAGGGATTAATAATGGTTTGGAAGACAGGAGACAACAGTTTGGAACAAATGACTCATTCTCAGAAGGTGGCGAATTTGCCAGCACAGGTACATCAAAAATCAATGCTGGGACCAATGTTGTTCAATAAACTAATGAATGATCTGGAAAAGTAAAAGAATAGTGAGGTCTGACCAAGTCTGACATTGGCCTCGTTAGCTCTCCATGGTAAATTCGAGAAAAATAAACTTGGGACAGGAAGTAGAGGGCCTTGAAGCAGATGGCAAGCAGCTTGTAAGTGAGGAAAACAGAGGAGCTAGGGGAAGGAGGTAAAGTGAGAGATAACAGTGAACAGGACTGGAAATGTTCTCGGTCCACCCCCTGCCTCAAGGCTGCATTAGCTGTAAGATGTTACATCATCCTTGACAGATGTGGTGAGAAAGCCTCCAGTGATGCAGCTTATATGGCATTAGGAAAGCACATTCTTCAAGTGATTAATTTTCATTAATGTTAGGAACTCTAATACCTAACCTTAAGCTTCCTCGCTGCAGTTCATGACTATTGCCCACACCATAAATACAGAGAACGGATTACTGCCTCGCTCTTTTGCAGAAGGCTTTCACATCTTCAAAGCCTGTTGTCATAACCCCACAGTTATGAAATGAGATACTCTAGACCAGTCATAGTTCTCCAGTGCATCGTCCCCAAGGCTGAGTAGAGCGAAAAGATTGTGTCACATGACTTGCAAACTTCCTTTTGCTTATACTTCTCATTACTAAGTTTGTCCTTGTGTAACAGCAAGACATTGTTGACTCATGTTCAGGTTGTTATCATTATACTCACAGACTCTTTCCTGAAGGACTGTTGCTTAATCAGTTGTTTCCCATCCCATATTTGTGTAGGTGATTATCACTGCCTAACTGAATATCCCTGTTGATTTACAGGTTTTTATTAGAAACCATTTCATCAGTTCACTGAGATAATTTTGAATTCCAACTCTGTCCTCCAGAGGATTTGCACTGCCCCCCAGCTTCATGTCAACACCAAGTTCATAACTTTGGTAAAGTCCTGAATAAACTCTGACCAGAAAGACCCCAAACAAATCTGGCTACGACTGTATGTTTCTATTCAGACAATAATGACAAACAGTTACTCTCTAAGTTTGGCTATCAACCTATTTCACTTCCTCCCTTCTGAACTTCCATGAAGACCATGTTTATCTAAAGAAGAGATTTATTTCCTGCCTCTCTCCTATCCATTTGGATTGTTATCTTATCACACAAAGACACTGGATTTCTTTGATTTTATTTTTTTTTTTACTGCTAAGTCCTTTTGGTTGTTAAACACCTTTTTATCTTCAAGGTGAATGTAGCACAACTTGTTTCATAAGTTGTTCCAGAATTTTCCTGGAACTTAAATGAAGGCTTCTTTTTCCCTTTTATAAATATAAACACTATATAAGCCCTTTTCTAGTTTTTCAGTGCTTCCTTGCTGTGATAACCAGTGTTATGGTTATCCCCCATATCCTAAACATAAGATTTTCAAGTTCTTCAAATATCCCAGGATGATGTTGGTCAGCCCCATCCACCTGAAGACATCTAACTTTTCTAAGAACTCTCTAACTTCTTCTTTCCCATTGTAGTCTTGAATCTTACCTCCTTTTACAATTGGTATTAATTATGCTGTAAGTTCCTCCAAGCAGTCTTTTTTGTAAAAATTAAGCGTTCTCACCCTCTTCTTGTAGTAGTTTTACTGCACAGGAGAGAAAGAAACCAATTTCATTGGTATTTCTCTTACCAATTACACATATATGAAACGATTTCCTATTACTCCTGATGTCTTTTGCCAGGTGCCTCCTATTCTTGGCCTTGGCTTTTTTGAATTTGTCCCTATGTTCCCATTGTGCTCTGTTACAGTCATCCTTCAACACACAATCTAATTCACAGGTTTGGCGTGTGTATGCATGTGTTAGAGGTCAACAGTGACCTCACCATTTAGCAAAGATGGCTTTTGATACACTTCCTATTATGCTTTGTCACTGCTATTTTTTCTGCCTGTTTTATTAGTACCACCTCTTTGAACCTACTTCTCTGCATTTAAGTTTACTTTAAATAAAAAAAAAAACCTGTTTTCTTCCTCTTCTCCTTTCTTTTCTTCCTAAGTAGATGCTACCATTTTTGTGGTCGTTCTCATTCAAGCAAACCTCCACTTTCACATTTTTCAAAATGTAGTTTTGTACTGTTTCAAACAGTAATTTTTTTAACTGTTTGTTACTTCTTCAGTTGCTTTTCCCATTTTCTAAATCAAAAGTTTGTCACAAGTGCAAGAACTGAGGGGACACACATCCCGTGTCCCCTCAGTTCTTGCACTCATTACAAACTTCTGATCCGTAATTGGTTGCAATTATAGTAAAAAGTCAACTCAGGTGATCCATGGGCAATGTGTGGTGTGGGTGGTTTTTTGTGTGGTGGTTTTTGTGTGTGGGTGTGGTGGGGTTTTTTGGGGTTTTGTTTGGGTTTTTTTTTTTTTTTTTTTGTAATGGTTGGACTTGATGATCTTACAGGTCTTTTCCAACCTTAGTGATTCTGTGATTTCCATTGAAGTCATGGCCCAGAAATGCATTGAAAGCATTAAAAAGCTTCTGGAAAAGTGTAATCCAGAGGATACTTCCCCCCCCCCCCCCCCCTTACAAGGTTCATCACCTGCAACTCTCAAACTAAGCTGTCCTGGGATAAAAATGAAGGTCTTCTCAAGGATATCAAGGATTAATTACTAGTTAAGGGATATAAAATTAACAATAAGAATAAATGGTCAGTTTTCACATTTCAGGAAAGTTACTAATGATGGTCTTCTGTGATAAAGCTTCTGCTCCTCAACACATTCGTGAATGAGGTGGCTAAGTTTTCTGATTATTCAAAATGACTCACTTCACTTGCAAGCTGACTGTGAAGAGCTGCAGGAGATATCGTGTTTCTAAGTGAACAGGTAATAACATGCCAAATGAAATCCACTGTCAATAAATACAAAGCAAAGGACAGGAGAAGGAAATAACTACACAATGTAGACACAACAACGCATTCCAAATTAGCTGTTACCCCTTACAAAGAGATCTTGCACTCAACCCAGAAAACATCATCTTAATGCTCAGCAGCAGATTAAAAAGAAAATGGACCACTGGGGACTAATAAGAAAGGAAAAATTAACAAAACAGACAGCATCATTACATAACTCTGTTGCACAGTGTACAGTTCACTTTACCTCATCCCTCCAAAAAATACGGATAACAATTATTTATATTGTCTTATAACCCAGTAACTAGGAAAACCATATTTAATTATCAAGAAGCAGATTTAAAGCATCTGAAAAGCAAGACCTGTTTATATATGTTCCACAATTTAATTATGGAACACACTCCACAATTCATAGAAGAAATCTCCATCAAAACAATTAGATGCAACAATACACAACAAGAAGTCTTTAAAGTCTCGAGTGCCACATGAAGGGAATTTATACATCACTTTTCTAATATTCTTTCCCTCAGCATCCACCATTGGCCACTCTTAGGGTAGAATAGTAGGTAGACGTTAGTCTGACGCAGTGTAGCTGCCTTTAAATAACTGTAAATACATGCTATTAGCCTGTTCCTAATTTCAGTAACATAGATTGGCAGTATAGCACATTTTGCTTCACAGACAAAATATAAGAGTCTACTCAGGGTTGGTTTTTTTTCATTATCAATGCACCACAACTGAGCTTTTCATAGAAATTAAGTTCTTGCTCCAGAAAAAGGAAAAAAAAAAAAAAAGGAGACACAAAGAGGGTATGGGCATGAAATCAGTAATTTGGGCATGAAGGAAGAGGTGGAAATGTAAGAGTGTGAAAGCCAAGATTTGGGTCAGCATCACAAAAGGGGTGAAGAAAACAGATGTCAAGGCTGTCTCCCACACAGTTATCATACTCTGATGCAGGCAAAAAATTAAGCTGGTGGGATAAGAGTGGCAAGAACAGGAGACGGAGCCTGTGAGATGAGGACAGAAGGAAGACAAGGAAGGAGGGTGGATGATGGGGCGAGAGTCACGGCTGAGTGGCAGGGGAGCCATTACAGCTAGTACTGTACGCACATAGTAAGAGAAATCTATTGCTAGCTTACTAGGTTTATACAAATTTTACAGAAACATGAGGCTCCCAGTGGATGAATAAGTGTTACATTGCCATCTAGAGCAGAAAAAAAGAAAATATAGGAAAACGTTAGGTGAACACAGATGCTTTGGAATAAAAAAAACCCAAAAATAGTTTAAAAAGAGAAGCATTCAGAACCTCTTCAACCAGGAAATCCTCAGGAGCAGTAAGGATGCTCTTTGTCAAACCCTCACATGAGGGGAAACCCCCCCTCAGTACAAGGTAGGACCAGGGCTTTGGCACCATGTGGCCTGCAGATGAGCATCAAACTAATAGGTTAGAGAGAAAAATAGCTACAGGAAGAAAATACTTGTTTTGGTAAGACAAATCTCACCAGTGGTCTTGTCTGGTATCCTTTTTCTAAAAGGGCCAGGTGCTTCAAAGGAAGGCCCAAGAAACTTTGCAAAGAAAAACTGGCCATTGAGGCTTTTGTTGTTTGTTTTTTAAACTAACCCAAATAAATCCATGTTTGATTCTTACACAACAGAATAAAAGTTTATTCAATTTCTAAATCAATTTTCATGCCCCTGATATAACTATGCGCATTCTCTCTGCAGCAATATAAATACAAGTCATTAAGTGCTCGTTGTTAGTAAAAAGAAAGACAAGTATACTTCCTCTCTGAAACAGTTATAAGACAAGATCTTAAAGAAATGGATAAGGAAAATATTTCAAGGTATTCTTCACAAACGCAACAGTTTTACAAATTAAATTAACTTCCCGACTTGTAAATTTAAAGTGCTGTATAAAATCCAAGCTAGAACAGCGTGTGAATACTCAGTCAAATTGTCCCCTGAATTGCACTACTACTGGCCGATGCCTTATATCTGTGGTAGAAATGCTGGAATGAAGAGTGGTAAGCTCGTAAGCAATGGGGTGGCAGGAGGGAGAGGAAGGCTCCCTGGCTGCTGCAGGGAAGGGGTGCAGCCCCTCTAGAGCCCTTTCCTTGCACCCTCCCCACCACACGCATCTCTAGACTGCACCACCTCTGCCCCCACTGCCAGCATCGGAAGTGCCTTCCCCACTGCCACCACCACAAATATTCACACCGTCCAACCCCATGGAGAGCGACTGCCTCTATCTCCCACAGCAGGAGCCGGGGCTCCCCGTGTCCCAGGCTCACCTACAGCACCCTTATAAATGAAGGTGTGCTGGGGCAGGCATCAGCTTCCACCAGGCCCCGAAGCACAGCAGTACTTTCAGGTTTCTAAAGCATCGATATCCATGACAATCCATACCACAGTCAATTTACAATTTGACAGGGCACCTGGTAGCTTCCAACTGTTATGCTATCTTCCCTGCACAACCTCCACAAATCTGGTAAGTCACAACAGCCAGGACTGTTTGCTTAGGACTGAGCAAGAGCAAAATTGAATTACCTCTTGTTATTAGAGAAATTTGTCCCAGAGGAAGGTGTTGAAACCACTGAAGCAAGAAAGTGAGAGAGCATTTTATGGCTCACTGAGTTATGAATGGTCTATGAATACACAGACAAAGTAGTCTCCAAAGCTACCAGACTCCAGCTATGGGCTCCATGTTTGATTAAAAGATTATAAATGGTCAGACACATACTCCTGTTCTGTTCTCCAACAGTTTATGACTCCTTTCCACTTTACAGTACTCAGTGGCAAAGCTTGCCTGGTCCAGGCATGCACTGAGACTCCGATTGTTTACCTTAGTTGATTCAAGCAGACATGTTTGAAAATTATTACATCCATTTGTTCTGCTAGAAGTTTTGTCTCCCTTGCTTATACTTCTTAATTTCTTGCTTCCTCTATTATTGGTCTTATGACTAAAGGCTTTAATTTATTCACCATACAATGCTTTTGCACACATTTTCTGTCATTCATTACACATTGTCTCCATTGTCTCCCAGTATCTCTAGGGTGTAGTAAGAAGAATAGAGAATATAAAAAGTTACACTATATATTACCTCATATGTCTGCCTTAGACTTTAGCTATTGAACTTCTATGCACTTTAATAGAGCAGACTTTTCCCTGCTGAAATTATTCAGTCATGAAAGTTTAATAGTAGGCGTGAGCCCACATAGTATCAAAGTGCAAAATCAGGAATGTTAGCAGTCACAGGAAAATGTAATCAAGACACATCTTAGTACCTCAATAAATCTGAGGATAAAATGATCAGAATAAGCAAGATAATCCCTGCCTTCTTTTTATAACCACCTCCTGCCTTCATTTTCTATCCTCTGTCTTCCTGCTCCAAGTTTGTTTTTTGTTCATTCTTTCATATGTGAGGGTTTTTTTAGCACTATCCTCACACAAGTACACTTCAATTTTGAGAGAGGAATTATGTCCAAATCAATACATCACTTAAAAATTCACACTGACTTGTCCTCACTTCTGGGCATACAGGACAAACAACATCCATACACACATATGAGAAAAGACTGAAAACCTTTCTGCCTAAGAAGTCTAGGATTTCTTGTCAGGATCTCAGTGGATTTTGACTCCTTTTTAGTCCATTTCAATTACTGTTAAGCAACATTCCCTACATTTGCTTAAGTTACTAAATATTCAGATGTTATCTTAACAAATATCTCTGGTGGACTTTGCTGCCATGACTAGAAGATTCAAAGCATGGCTTTGCCCACCAAAGCCAATGCCTCCTCATACTTGCCTTTGACAAGAAAGCCCAGAGGGAGAGCCTGCTATCCCAATTTCATATCTGCAGACAATTTCCCTTCTGCAGCAGGGGAATAAACAGCAGTTATCCTCTGCAGACATCTTCTAATGGAATCACTTAAAGGAGACTTAGCCTGTTGAGAGTCAATATTTAATGGTCTGAAATAAAAAGAACACACAAAAATCTTACTAAACCTAAAGCAATTGCTATACATAGTAAGGAAGCATCAGGTAAAAGCCAACAGAGCCAAACTCTGAAAGCAGATTCTCTGATTGCAATTTTCCTGTGACAAGTGCTGATAAAATTACTTCATTCAGATCAATTTTGCATTAACAGGCATCGCCTGGTCTGTGAGGAACACCTGCAGCTCTGCTTCCTTAACCACCTCTTACAATTTGATAATAACATCAGAGAGCAAATGTTTTGAGAAGGATCTGGAAAGCAATGGAAGGCTAATTAAACCAACTTACTTTCTGAAGCTATGATTAAAATAAATACAATCTTCCTTGAACCCTTAAGGACAAATTAGGAACAAGGGCATCAAACAAGAATCTACACAGACACACTACAGTCAGAAAAAAATGCAAGCAGTATATAAAAAAAAAATCAAATGAAAGGTCTGCTGATAGTGGGAAAATGCACACAATAGATATAGCACCTTGCTGACTTTTTCCCAAGTATCACTGTTATGAACTGCTAAGATTTTTTTTGAAACAGCCAAAAGTCTGACATCCGAGAGTAGTTCCTCTTGATCTCCTTCCCAATCTCTGGCACGAGAAAACTGCATTAGAAAAAGAGCTTACCTCCTTCAAAATGTAAATATGCTTTTCTGCCTAAGAGACCACCTAGTTATTGTGACGATTACTTCTGGCTAACCTGCAAGTTGTAAGCTCTGGGGGCTAATTAGAAAGCATCTCGTAACCACAGCTGTCATAATGAGGCACACCCACTACCTCTTTCTTATTACTTCAGCCAGTGCTCAGCTTCAGAGTTCATCCTTTCAGAAAAGCATAACAAAAAACCCTCAGTCTATAGTCACATCACTAAATCTATACAAATGCACTCTAAAACCTTAGTAGTGTTCATTACAATCATTTTTATCAGCCTGAGCATTTTTTACATAGAGCTCTGAATTAATATCTCCTTTCCACAATAATTCTTCTGCACCTTCTGTAACTGCGTTCCGTAGAATTTGTTTAGGTCTTTTGTATTTTTCAAGAAATGGAAGGGTATATGGCTTATTGGAAACTAAAATTGCCAGGTGAAGTACCACCTTGTATTTTTATGGTTTGCATTCATGTACTAGGAATGAGATTTATGTCCCTAACCTTGAAATATTCTGAACCAATTATTTACTTAATATTTATGTTAAATTATCTATGATTGCAGCACTGACTATGAAAGCAACCAGAAAAAATTCTGCAGGTGGCCTGTAAAGCTAATTTTGAAGTTAGCTGTACTAAGCTCATGCAGTGGTCTTACGGAATATTAATATAGTGTTATAAACTACAGTACCCTCAGGGTGTTCACCTGCCATGGAATTTAATTTATTTCATATCTCATCTAATAGACTGAATCTCATCTATTAGGTAAATATAATGTGAATACGTTTCCTTGTTTCTCTAAGGAGTTTATTGGTAAAACCTGGAGAGGCATTCCCACAGAATCTTCTACTGCTATAATTAGCTTGAAATTGAGCTGTTGTGCCCTTTTCTGTATTAAGCAATACAGAATATACAGTCTAGGTACAAAATAGCACCGTGCTCAGAGTCCGTGCAGCAGCTGCATTGCTCACGCAACACATTTGTGTTTATTCTTTGCATTGCAAGGAAGAAAAGCTGCAGTAACCTCTAGGGATTGAGCCAGAGGCCACGTCTCCCCTGTGCCGAGTGCTGGGCCAGCCAAGGGGAGCTCTTCCCAGGGACAGCGCTGTGCTCTGCCCTTGGTAGCTTAAGTGGCACATTCTTCTGTCTAAGCAGATAGACCTCAATTTTGTAGGATTATGTGAACGGTTAAGTTGACTGAAAACAAATCTGGTATTGTCTGCAGCCAGCATGTTGGCACAACTTCAACAGTGGGAGTGGAAAAGGGTTTGAATATGCTTTGTCCCTGTGAGCTTCTTGCAGTGCCCAATGCCTGGCTGTGGCAGTGCCGTGCAGGTGGCATTGGTTCACAGTGCATCCAAAGCGTTCCGAAACAGCAGTTTACTGGGCAGGCTGATGGGCAGCACACAGTAAAGGCATTTTCTAGGGAAAAGGGCAGGGGGCACGTGGTGTGCAGAGGAGCACGCTTTCTGAATAGCTCTACTCATACTAAAAACTGTCCTGGTAAGAGGAAAGCCGTGGCGATTTTTGCTCCCTGCTTTGTTTTCACAGGGACTCTTCTGCACATGACCTACTGCTGCATAGTATTGTACACGTTTGGTTTATTCTTTGCAGCCTATGTTCATGACAGTTATGGTTGCTTAGCACCAAGGCCACTCCTACAGTTAGCTCCTTCATGCCACTCTGTCCATCAGGATGGACAGGCTCATACGCACTTTTTCAAAAATCACAAGAGAATGTAGCCTTACAGATATCCCAGAAGAAGCCCGTTTATCCGTGGCCTGCACTTCCGTGCGTGAAGTGTTGTCAGCATAACTCCCAGGGATAGGTCCTCCAGAAAAGCTAGCAGGGGCAGGGAATTTAAGCACCTGACATAGTAAGTGTTCTCATTTTGTGTATGCCGTTTATGATTCAACTTAGTTGTTATGTCAGACAGAGGAAAAAGACATGCAGGATGCATAAAAGCAGAAAAATGCATCGCAAAAACAGCTTTAGAGAGGGAGAATGAGAAAAAGATAGAACCCATGGGCAACTTAAAAAATAAAAAGTAGATGTTATAGTTCACTGAATCAAATATGACATTACAGTGCAGAGGAAATTGAATTCATCTGTACTCAATAAGGGTGGCTTCATTATTCACTTGTGTCTTTGCTTAGTTGTGACACTCATGACTGATGACACCATCCCCATCTCATGAAGATAAATTCAATATCCGTAGTATCATTCTAATATATTCTCTATATATAGAGAATGCATTTAATGGATGGTGGTGGGATAGTATTTTTATCTTCACTGGCTCATGAAAGGAAGGAGCACAATTTCCCAGAGCTGACACTTTGAGTGAGTTTATATGAACCCCTTTTCACAACTATTGTGTTGAGGGTGAAAGTGTCAGTAAGGAGACGTGGGAGAGTGTAGCACAGAGATGGACTTCACTGACTTATCATCTAAGATCTTGTGCTGGTTTTGGCTGGGGTAGAGTTAATTTTCTTCACAGTAGCTAGTATGGGGCTGGTTTGGATTTGTGCTGGAAACAGTGTTGATAATACAGAGATGTTTTAGTTATTGCTGAGCAGCGCTTACACAGAGTCAAGGCAATTTCTGCTTCTCTGGGAGGAGTGAGCAAGCGGCTATGTGGTGATTAGTTGCCGGCAGAAGTTAAACCACGACTGTCCTTTTTGGTGCCCAACGTGGGTCTCGAAGCATTCGAGATAACTACAGATTTGATTGGAATGTGCTAGATTGAATTTATAGCCGTTATTGCTGTTTAGCTTTTAATCGGTGGGTTTCCGTGGTTCTTAAACCCAGAATTGGATCAAAATGGAGAAGAGATTTGGCTATTTTATCCTAATCTTGGTTAGATACTGTCTGTGTATGAGCACATCACCACCATAATATTGTCAATAAAAGGAAGCACCATTGAAATGTGGTGACATTAATCTAGTGTTGCTCAGAGCTGTAACTTTCCTCCTGTTCCTCCATTCTCATTCAGTTTTCCAAACCACTGAAACATTTCTCCTCGATGAGGTCTTTGACTCACATCTCCTCCCTCCTTCAGTAGCATCATATATTCATGCATACCTCTAGCAGACTAGTATAAAAATGTGGAAATCTTGGAAGCTGTTCAGCAGAAGTGATCCCAGAAGAGATGTGATTAATAAGTAAAGCATAAAGCATATAGGAGGAGGTCAAAGGTAGCTATCATAAATTTAATTTAGTATGGATCTGTAATTTATCACAACCCCATACAGAGTGTTCACATGCCTCTTCATGAGAAAGTTTTTTTCCTGATAGATCTGGGGGGAAGAGGGAGAGCACAAGTCAGCACAGGTTTCTAAAGTGCCATCTCTGTGCATGCTGCTGCTGAAGCAAACACATATCCACACGTACACACCATTTCAAAGCACTGGTACAGCTGGCCACTCCAAAGCACAAGAATTTCCATCAGGAAACTTCTGTCCGGATCAGGACAGAGGTCCGTTAATTCAATATTCATACTCTCACAATAAGACAAGTGAGAGATTTTACTGACAGGTAAAAGAAGCATTGGAGAAGAAAATTCTGGAATAAACTGCACATACAGAGTTTTCTTTCAAATCCCATCATTTGGCAGCTGACATACGTCCACTGCATAATGATTTATATAACTTCTTGTGTGTAACTTTTGCAGTGTAACTGGGCAACACCAGTATTGCTCGGTTTGTCAGTGTCTTCATCACAGCCACTTTGAGAGTGTCATAATGCAACCATTAAAATCTGTTTCAGGCTGAAACTTGGCACACAAATGCATGAGGAAGCCAAAGCAAGAAATAGTTACTTTAATGTCTAGAAAATTATTACATACTGCCTCTGTTCTGGAGTATGGAATATGATAACTTGCTTTGATTATCATATGCATAAATTATTAATGGAATTTTCTTCTTGTTTGGTCTAAAACTATAATTATATAAAGCAGACATTTTCTGTCATCACCTACGTAACAGAGCATTAATTTGTTAAGCATACAGCAACACTCCTCCACCAGATGATCAGCAGCAAAAGGTGCTATGCAAATAACTACCAGTTGTATAACCAGCTGAAATTCAAATTTTAAACTAGGTCTAAGGTGTTCAAAAGATAACAAGGAAACTGAATGGGGAAAAAGTGACAAAGCAAAACAAAAAACATCACAAAACCAATCCTTTGCATTTTTTTTATTTCACACAGTTTTACAAAAGTGTAGTAAGAGTCTAGTCATTTGTTTTTATGTATAAAGAGCCCCTTACATGATCCTTCCAACTACCTTTCATTGGTGTATGTCCTGATTCACTGAAATAAATCTGCACATTATTCTCAGATTCCAGGAGGAACGTAGAAAAGTCATTTTTATAACCAGCCCTAGAAACATGTACAAGACATCTCATATATACATGTATGTATTTATGAGTCGTATTTAGATTCACTGGAAGGCTGAACTTAAAGATCTAGGTCCTTTCTTAATTCAGGGGAGCCAGGCCAATTTACACCAGTTAAAGAACTGCCCCAGTAACTCACCTTGACATTTCTACTTGGCTTTAATAAAGTTTTACGTACATATTTTCTTCCTCTGATGTTCAATATAGAATTTAATTGATATAAGGTCTGAAATATTATCAGGTAACCTCATTTCAAATGGAAGTATCACTTTCCAAGTGATCGAACTGTCTATCTAGTTCACTCCCCAGAAAGTCTCTATTTAGACCTGTTTAATATTGATGTTATACTTTTTATTAAACATTTTCAAGATACCATGGAATTTTGAAACCTTATACACAAAAATGTCTGACAATATATTACAAAAAAAATAGAAGGAAGCAGAACGAAGGGGTTTTTTTCTTCCTCCACCTACAGTGCATTGGAGACTTTTCCTACTGTACAGAACAGATTTTCTGCTGCAGTTGAGATAAGAAAAATGCTTAAACTAAAACCCAAATAAATTCTGATCATAAAAGAGAAAGGTATGGTTAATACACAGTAAACCAGAGGAAAAAATGTCATCTCAATAGTGGCATTTTGATCAGATTCTACTCTATTTTCTCACCAAAAAAGTGTCCACTCAATAGCAGAGGAAACATTACCCTTGACTCCCCACAGCGTGCAATTTAAGCTCAACAGCACTCCATACACGTTCATTCCCCGAGTGCTCCACTGGTAACACAATTGTGGTAATTACAGCATGACCATGTTCTATGAAACGGATACTAGTTCATTAATTAGAAGATGAACGTAATTGATTATTTCAACAGCAAGGCTAAACACAAGGGTAATCCCACAGAGAGATCTGTAGGGGGAGATCTGTTCAAGATGTGCCCTTGACTTAGTTGCATCTCCCCAGGGGTGGCTTTAAAGGAGCACAGCCTAACAAGGTAATAATTACAGACTACTATTAGTGATAGTTAAGTCATTCGTGACCTGTTCCCCTTCACAAATTGTTCCAGAACTGATGTGTATTTCAGGGGATGTATTTGCCGTTTACCGCCATCAGCCAGACACTTAGACAGACAATTGGTACATGGAGTCCCTTGGCCATCTCTTCTGATGATGCTCAGATTCAATCTCACCTTTGTTGTTGCTATGTCGCAGTGGCTCGATAAGTGTATGCTATCATTTTTCCCCTGGTGTGGCAACAAAAATCTTTTGAACAAAGGAAGACTGAGCAGTAAGAGTGAGATATCCCTGTTCATGCCACCTTCCTTATCTTTGTCACTGAGCTTACCAAGAAGACATGTTGCGGATGAAAATTCCCTCACACATCTTTTTAACACAGATACATGTTTTGCCTTTCAGACCCGAAGCACATGTTCTCAAACACCATTCTGCGTTAGCTGATGAACCCCTAATTAGGATCACCAAAGGTATAATTACAGCAATGACTTAAATCAGTCCATTCATGTTTTAAAAAAATGCAGCACTTTTCGTGGAACCACTGAGCCAGCACTGCTGAACCGGAGCAACCATGTCCTTCTTTCCCTCTCACCTTGTCAGAGGCTGATTTAAGGGTTATTGCATCTGGCTTGATTCAAACATTGTACTCAGTCCAGCTCGTGGTTGACCACATACGGGTGTACTAGAGGAGGGGGAAAACCAAGAAGCTTTTCCTTACCTCATTGCATTCCTAGTAATCACTTAACCTTGGCAGTCATCAGCTCTTGGCAGCCCTCTGTGTTCCCCAAGCACAGAAACAGGCCCCGTCTTGTGCTGGCAGCAGAGGCACCAACACCACTGCGGAGGGCAAAGGCAATGACAGAGTCTCTTGCCACCTCTCACCTGGTAAAAAGCAGCCAATTCTCACATGGGAAAGAGTGCATACCACGTCTTTTTAAATAACGGTGCTCCCTTTCATGATTACTCAATAGTGAATCAGTCAGAGTTCATCCAGAAACTCACAGAGAGGGCTGGGATCTGAAGTTACCAGGTAAACCCTGGGCTGATGTAAATCACTATGAGGGCACTGATCGCCACAAAGATATGCTGATGGACACGTACTGAGGATACTCTCTGTAACCTTGCCTGAAATTATTAAATCAATGCAGATTATTTGATATGGACACTGTAGACAATAACAATATTAGTCTCAATAAAATGATACTGAGGGTAGAAGTCCTCTTCAGTTTCTTTATTTGATTAAAGCGATTCTGGCTCAATTTCTCCTGCATATTATCCCATGATGTAATTGAATAAGGAGATTGAAACAGAAAGCTGCTTCTAAGTAAGGGAATACTTCACTGGGGCTTTTGTTCTTATTTAGTATGGTTTAACAATTCCTTCCATTCACTGATTACAGATGCCTGAGAAACCTGAACGCACCCGCCCCGCCTGGACGTGGCTATACTCCATGGCCCATGGTGTTTGGAAGCACTCATATTTGTAATGGATAACCAAAATGGTAAAAGTAACCACTTAGGTCAAGTTCTTCTCTTCCTCAGATATACACATTAACTCCAGGATACTTGTAAGTGCCAGTGGAAAAAAACCTTACGTCTTTTTTTAATTGTGTCGAGAAGCCAAAGAAAAATGTTTGACAGCTGGTGTGCTGGTCACTGCTAAACTCTAAATGCCAGTGTTGGGTTTTTTTCTTTCCTGTATCATCTTCTGTTTTTTTCAGGACAACTTATGACAGCAGTAGAAAAAAAGCGGAACTTTACCAGTCATCCTGTTCAATTAGATTAATATTAAATATTTATTAAATAAGCTGACAGCATAGATGAGTATTAAGAATTGAAAATTAAACACTATGAATTAAATCTCTGCTGCAAGTGAAGCCAGTAAGAACAGGGTCAGGTCAAACACACCTAAGGGAAACAGTGATTTGATCTACGGATGCAGATGTTTAAGGATAGGGTCTTCATTAAGCTGCTCCTTTAGTCCACAGTGAAAACTAACTTAAAAAGTAGATGAGGCTGAAGAGATAATTCTTCTCCTTTTAAGAAAGCTGTAAGTTATATATATAACACAAATATAAAAAACAACTTGCAATTACTGTTTCTTTCTTTAACTAGTATTTCTAAATTTCTAGTTTCCAAAGAGTCTTGTAAATCCACTCAGCAAAGCTGGTTACAACATTTTTTATATGCTATGGGTGATAGATATAATCCTATAATTTCCAATGCAATAATGAGAGGTTTAATTTTCCATTTCTTCCCTCTGTGAGATGGTGTCTGGCTTTGAATTCTCATTTATGTCTGCATGAGTACACAAACCTAATCTGCATCATTGTGAAGTCAATACCTGCTCCGACTTCTTTTTTATTGTTAAAAAGCAAAGCCTGACCTGTAATGCAAAGACATAAGAAAAAGTTTATCCCATCAGGAGTCTCTCTCTTCTTTACTTTAAATCTCCTCTGATATGAGGACTCATCGAAGGAACTGTTAAGAGCTGTATCAGTTCATAAAAGGTTGTCTTCCTTTCTTCTTCAGGACTTCCCGTGAAAGGTAAACAATAATTTTAAACTCTGTAAGCCAGCACATTTGCAAACTCGCTCCAACAGCGTGCATTTTTTCTGAGAAACAGAGAATCCCTATCAAGTCTGAGACTAATTCACAAGGGACTTAATACAGAGAGAAGTCAGAACAGTTCCTCCCCACTGCCAGGGACTGCTGGGACATGAGAGCTGGATGATTTCCACCACCAAGGGAGAAGAGGGGGAGGCAAGGCAAAGGGCCAGGAAAACCGCCTTTGTTCTTCTCACAGAGAGAAGATAGTATGGAGGGTTGCTATTCTCTTGTCTCACTACAGAGCCTTTCCATCTTCCAGCTACCCAGAAAGAGAGCTTTCTTTTTTCCCTTTGCTTCTTTCTTAGTGGGAGTGTGGAGGTAGGTTTGGGAAGAGCTGAGAACAGACAGCAACAGCTTATTGTTCAAGTATTTACTGTCCAGAACAAGCTGAAAACCTCAAAAGTTAAATGCAAAACAGATTTACCCGTCTCTCTTTTTATTGTGCTGAGAAATGGTTGTTAGTGTTTTATAACACAGAGTAAAATGCAAGAGCTTATCTTTAATGCTTGGAACATCTTTGAGTACATCAGCCAAGTAGGTCTGTTTATATTTGCACATGTTTGTGCATGAATACAGCTGCAAAACTGTGCATTAGGATGGTGGAAAGAATAGACCAAAACAAATTTTTTTGCATCAAAAATGTTTGTACGTGTGGGAAGCAGGGTTCTCAAAATATCATTTTCCAATAGTAATGTCTTATTTCCACATACCATTTTGATTTCTTTTGAGGGAAAAAAGACCTCAAACATGAAAGCAAAGAGAAAGAAAAACTAATTTAGCTAAAGGCTGAAGAGTTTTGCAGGGAAATATGAACACATGTCATTCAGCTGAAGCAAAACAACTCAGCAGTCCTATAAGCAAATGCTTCATAGAATCACACAATCATTAAGGTTGGAAAAGACCTGTAGGATCATCAAGTCCAACCATCAACCCAACACCACCACACCCCCTAAACCATGTCCCGCGGTGCCACGTCTACACATTTTTTGAACACCTCCAGTGATGGTGACTCCACCACCTCCCTGGGCAGCCTGTTCCAATGCTTCACCACTTCTTTCAGTTCAATATTCAATCTGATCCTTGTAAACTGTGACAACACTCTGTAAGAACTGTATTTTAGGATCCACACATCCCCATTTACCGCTTCCTCTGAACTGCTTTCCAACAACGGTTCCCATTTTGTACCGTGACAAGTAAACCATGTTGCAGGGAAGGCTGACCCATTGAGGACAGCAAGTAATGAGTTATTTGCACTTCAAATGATGAGAAAATCACAGTGGTGCCCTAGTACACTACAGTTAAAGAAAGAAATTAAAACTACACATGAAATAAATATTTTGCTTTCTGTTTTCAGTCAAAGATTTTCATGGTTTTAAAGGAAAAAATAGAATTTTCCAAGAAAAGTAGAGACACATTTTGATAAGCCCTACTATCATGGGCCTGAATCCATACCCATTTACTCTGATACAAATTAGGATTATTCCCAGCATACAACTGTGAAATCAAACTCTGTGCCGTTCAAGTGACACTTTGTACTCAGACCATAAAAAGTCCAACCTCAAGTTCAGTAACACGGCCTAAACTGCCGCTCCTGGATGCCATACACCAGCACTACACATAAAATCCTTGCGATGCTCTAGTCCTCCTCCAGCTCAGTGCAGGACAATGCAGAAAAGATCTTTCACTTCAAATTCTTAACTATGCCCTTGCTCATATAAAATCTCCAGGGTTTTCAGTTCACCCAGGGAAGGATTTTCAAGGAAGTCTAGAAAATTTTGATCTGTAGTTGAGAAAAACCAAACGGCCCTTTAGGTATGCAAGTAGGCCAACTGCATTAATAAAAATAAAGAACTCTCTATTCTACTTCACAGTTTCCCGGATCTACATAAGCTTTATCTGAGTAGATTTCCATGCCCATTACTCCAAGGTAAAAGAGTAAATATGTTTATGCCATTTTATATATGAGATTTCTTCTGATTTGTTAAAGCCACAGAAGCCACAGAGCAAATTTTTGAATTCTTGTTTTCTTTTTCATGACAGGTCAAATGGCTCTTTGAATCCCATAGCTCTTCCTGAGGTAGCTTTAGTATGCTTGGGTAAAATCAAGCACAAGTACAGTAAAACACAGTTTTCCTGAGCAGTAGTAGATACTTATTTATTCTGGAACAGCCCCATGCATTATTAAAACCATACTACTATCATAATTAGGTTTTTTAAAAAAAAGACACAGACTCATGATTGTAATTATGTTTATCTTTACGGAATATCTTGTTATCAGTACAACCTGCTGCCCTGCCATGAAGTTGCTTGGTCCCTGAAAATTTACCGACAGGCGCTACTGAGGGATGTATGGGCTGACAAAGTTACTCATCCACACTCCAGCGCCCACACCCTCCTTGGAGTTTTTCATTATTTCTGTAACACTTTGTTTGCTATTAGGATTACGCAGTTTATTTGTTCAGATTGGGAAGTCTCTTCTTGATGGGCTGCTGTGTTTGGCAAACAGTTCCCGACAACAAACAAGGATTTAAATAATCACTGTGTAATCAGTAGGCACCAGCACATCGGATCTCATGTCTTCAAATCCAGGTAGCTGTCTGTCAAATCACAACATTTATCACGCTAAAAGTCAGATGCTTAGCTGCACCAGAATCATCCTGCCCACTTTTTAAGGAGTTTCAGTGAATTTACCAGAAAAGGGGAATGGACTTGCTGGTTTTACACAGTTTTCCACTGCAACAGGTCAGGCTTGTCTTGAACTTAGTGTGAAAGTCCTAAGCAGCACCAGGAGTAACGAGGCCAGAGTACAGAGCAGCATTGACTGGCTATCCCTCAGCCCGTTTTGTGCCTTGGAGGGAATATTAAACTAATCAAGTAATAACCCAACGACATTCGGCCCCAGTTAAACACCTTTCCAACAGCTGCAGCTAGTATCATTTGGGTTTGGCAGGAACGTGCTTACTTGATACAAATACATCTGTGTGTAAAATAGCTGGTCCTAATTAATTTTTAATGGGAGGCAATAACTGCTTCAAAACTAGGCAAAATAATCATATTAGGCAGATAATTCAGAAATCTAAAATAATCTATTTTTATACTATTAAATCAGCTTCCAATTTTATTTTTATAGCTCACTTATTTTCCACCACCTAATATATTATCTTAAATGTTTATATTTTTGAACCCTTAAAGCACAAGCAAGCATTTGCATTTGAGTTTAGGCAAATACTGATTAACTTTATTAAATAGATGGGAATATTAACATGGGTCTGGAGGTTGTGTTATAACTTGGTTGCCACCGTGTCTTCTGGCTGCAGATGCCCAGAACCTCTCAAGGAGCACAAACAATAATGAAAGGAACCTCTGAGCTACAAGATGTTGTATGCACATGTCAGCACGTGAATCCAAAGAGTAGTGGGGACACAGGCTTCTTACACGCTATTTGCCAAGTTCTTTAATATGAAAAGATTCTTGGTATGAAATCAATAAAGGTGAGGTGAAGAGTAGGTAGAAGGAAAACATGTTAGGTGAGATAGATAGATAGATAGATAGATAGATAGATAGATAAAGAAAAGCTTGATTATGGATAAAGAAAAAATGGGCATTTAAAGTGATCACTCTAGAGTATAGAAAGTGATTTTTAAATTACTTATCTGATTAGTGGGAGCTAATCTGTCAAGTACAAACAAATTCACATAAATACTCCACAAATTAAATATTCTCTTGTCACTGAAGCTGCTTTCGATTGTTGGTGCGGTTTTTTTTTTCCTTGGACGAGACAGCTTATTACATTGATTTCAGTCTCCAGAATACATTCTGTAATTACGTAGTTTTAATTGTCTGACATTTTTATTTGTATGAAATTCAAAGCCAAGTATTAACATGAGTTAGAAAGAAAATCTGATCTCAGATCTGAAAAAGAATCAGCTACAATCCTGTTCAGCAGCATACTAAAATACAAGCTGAAGCATATGCTTAAGTCCATCCATACTCAGTAAAGTGCGTAACCCATGTTTAATCTTACCTCTAATGGGACTTAAACAAGCGCAAAGCAGCATGAGGACCTACACCTCTATTCTTGTAGCTGTTGAAGGTGTGCATTGTGCCTTACAGATACATGCAAGAAGAAAGAGTCAGGGATCTCAGCTTATTAACACGTCAAGAATTTATTGCTCAGCTGCTGTTTGTTTTCTCTGACAACCAAATGTTACGCAGGACACTTTTGCCAGCTGCAATCTGATTAGGTATCACCTTTTCCATAACACTGCCAGGCCAGTCAAACTGTGGCATACAGGGAGTTTAACCTTTTGTAGATCTCATAATAAACAACTCCAAGTTTCAGGAGAAAATCCGCAATAGAGAGAGCCTGACTACAGCTTGTAAATCAAAGCACTCAGATAAGATGTAAGAGCCAGACCTCTCAGACTTGATCATGCTGACAGTTGAGCTTTAAATTCTTGCTTTATAAATCACTTCCTTACCAACCAGCTGCAAAATCGGGATTTGTAAGCCACAGGAAAAAAAAAAAAAGATGAGGTTTTATTTTGGATTTATTGGTATGATTTGTAAATCTGTTGTAGGACTTACAGAACTGATTTAAGATTTGTTAATCCCATTTAGGATATGGAAATTTTTTGTCTGACTTACCACATACTGAAATACTTCAGTAAAAACCAAACTAAAAATCACTGTTTAAAAGAACGGTGTATAAATCAAGAGTTTGCAGTTAAGATTTGCTGGCAGGTTCTATAAATTGCACAGTGCGTTTATAACTCAGCCTCTTACAAGGGCAGATTTATAAATCCAACTTGCAAATTGTCAGACAACTATTATGGGCTCAGTTCTAATCTGAGAAACAACAGACGTGCTTCGCTGTGCTGGAAAACCCTCTCCATTTTCCTTTATCGCCCGCCTCTCCCGCAGTCATCTCACTTGCACCAAGGGGGAGGGAAGCACCTTCGCCAGGGGAAGGAGCGAGGGAAGAGATCTCCTGTATCACCCGCACCCTGCAAACAAATAGCCAAGCGGGGAGGAAAGGATTTGGGGGAGGAAAAACAGGAGGTGAAGTGCCGGTTGACAGTTCGCCCTCCCTGTTACACAGCCTTCTGGAGCAGCCTGAGCCAAAGGCTCCCTCCTCAATTTTAGCTGGTGCCTGGGGGGACAAAGAGAGCAGGTAGTCCTAACTAATTCCCAGGTTGCCAGGCCTCAGGCACAGTGAAAAATTAAACTTCACATTCAAGGCAGTGGAAAACTGGGCCTAGCAGGAACAAACTAAAGCAAGTTGAGGAATTTTTTTCTACATGTCCAGTGATGCCTGCCTGCCTATCTCAGATTACAATGAGGAACTTCTGGGAGAAACCCTGGCCCTGCGATGGCAAATACCCCATTGATTTCACAAGGATAGGATTTCACCCTATAAAAAGGGCATTGGCCAGATTCACAGGAATGCTCTGCCTGCCCCGCACCGCCCTGGTCACAACAAGCAGCTGTAAACTCCCGTCTCTGCTACCCTCTGCCGCAGCCGCATCTCCCCCAGGGAGGAGAACGGGGAGCCAGAAGCAGGGGCTGTGGCAGCATCCCGTGCCTCCGAGCCGCTGCCAGCAGCTGAGGCTGCTTTCCCCACAGCCCTTCTTGTGAAGCAAGCGCAGAAAGCAGCATCCCTCAGTAATTATAAGGAAATTTACACATGTAACGGGAGTTAGTATACTTCCTTTCAGGCAGTTTTACAGTAGCCATCAAGGTTTATCCAGATGCTGAGGGTCATAAGAGGGAAATAATAGCACTATTTAATAGCACTATTTTTCTGCTAGAATTATTGTTTTTATACAATGTGAACTGTGTATGATAAGAAATGGCTACGCCTGGACCCTATGCAGGAGATACTTAAATGCATTAATGCCTCTTGAATTTTTCTTAGTGTCAGGCTTCATTGACTTTATAGCTTTTGAAGGAAAAGGAAAAAGTGTTCTAAAATATTTTATTCTCTGCCATACTTGAAATTTGGTTCTAAACTTTCATCAGTGACTTCCTGTTCTCTTTTACTGCAATGCTCTTTTCCCTTGAATTGCTTGTTGCCTTGGCTTTCTTACAAAATAAAATAAATACAAGGATGCTAGCAAACATAAATTATATAATTACTTCTTTTGTCCTTATTGGCATTTTAGAGTCAAGGATCTGATCATTGCAAAACTCAGCAAATACTCGTATATAAATATATGGAGCTAAATTTTCAGGGAGTTTATGTTAAACATGCAGGATAAACTGCATGTTCAACTGAATTTAAATACTATTACAAGGGTAACTGAAGCAAGCAGTGCAATTAGAAACAGGAAAATTTGATTCCATAGCTTTGCGCCTAACTGAATACTCAATTCTACATGCAAAATATAATCAGAACTGGAGGATGGGGTTGAGGGAAAATGGTTAATATTCTATAACATGCTAAGTCAGCCATTTACAGACTATACATTTAAAATGTATGAAAATCAATTATCTTGAAAACAGATGCCTTTTTTTCTTTTTCATTGCATGTTCCAAAGGATATAGCCTCACTGTTCCCTTGTGCACGTATCTGACAGACACAGAGACCTACAAAAGTTTGGTCTTTTCCCTTGTGTTTAGCCTAAATGAAAAGGGGTAAGAAGAATATGCTTGCAAGGTGAAAGAGTCTGTGGGAGGCCTCTGAAAGTCCTCACATCAGTGGTGAGGAATTGTAGCTAGAGTGGGAGGAACACTATAAATAATTTCTTTAACAAAGAGATACTACAATTTAGTAGAAACAGAGTCTTTTTACATCATTATCTTGCAGGTGATGAATAAAACAGACCTTCCTCACAGTAGCACGACTGATCCGTTGCAATGCTGATATTCACTGCTATTTTCCTCATTCCTTCTCTGTTCTTCATTGGGGAACACAAGAACAGTTCACCTACTTCAATAAAACACAAATTTGAACTCCACCCAAAGAGACTGCTTCTAGAGTGGAGGCAAAATGCACTTCGCAATGTGCCCTGCAGTCCCAGTCTCCCAATCACTCACATCAGGAGACTCGATAAAGCACAGGCCATGTCTACCTTTTTGGGTTTCCTTTGAATGGAGAGACACAGAAGGGACAGGGATGCTTCCTGAAGCAGGATGAGTATGTGGGGCACAACTGGACCTGGGAACTATGAAGCTCTCTGGTACCCCAAACAATAGAAAGATGGGGTCAGGGAGAACAACATGGGCAAACCACTGAAACTAGAGGTCTTCTTTCGGGATATAAAAGATCAGCTGCAAAATCAAGGTAAATCTTGGCAAAATCAAGGTAAATAAAAGGCGTTTTCTATAGCTGCAGTACAAAGAGTGTATTGCAAAATCATAAAATCTGTGGCATGAGGAGAGGAAGCACTTTATTGTGGCTGCAACTGTACAGGTTTATGGAGCAATGAATTTCAGCTCTCCAGAGGACCAAAGACCTAACAGTGAACATCTTTTATTTAAAGTTTAAGTTAAAAGATTTAAGCCCAAAGTTAAACTGAACACCTTCTAAAATTCTAAGTGTCAAAAGCACCATCCAATCTACTCCAGCATCAGCAGAGAAAAAGATCAAGGGAGTAGAAATGACAGAGGAGGAAAGAAGAGGCAAGAGAGAAACTTCCTGGCTTGCCTGTGAAGAAAGGACACATACCTACCAGACTACCAGCAGAGAAGCAGACCACAAGCCTATAGCCTTCCTTTTCCTGCTCTAACAACACCAGGTCTAAAAAAGAAAACAATCTGCAATGAGTTGAATAATTTCTACACTGGTCCTACCTTTTACATTTTATCAGTCCATTCATTTCTGATTTCAGAATAATGAAACTAACTTATTCACTACAAATATTAGCAAAAACTCAGGTCATTTAGGAACAGTAACTACACAAAACAAAAACTTTTGGTATGCACAAGTCCCTACATTCATCCATGTTTGAATTCAATGAAATTCAAAATAAAAAGGAGAAAAACTGAGGAAATGATTGTAAAACTCTTTTTTTTTTAATGCCTTCATCAGCAGTGGTAGCAGTAAACTTTTTTTATTGAAGATTTCAAAGGCTATGAAAGGAGGTAAAAGTGTCCTAATAAAGTTTTGATCAGAAATTTCCCTTTTACTGGGAGATTTCAAAACCCGCAATTGCAGTTTGTCTTTTACCCTGTTACATTTTTCCAAAGGTCATTTCAACAGACATGATCAGAGACTACAGCTCCACGGGAGCAGTGGAAATTAGCTTCAATGTTTGCCTCATTGATGAAGTTCTGAGTTTGCTGGTGGAATTGCAATAAGCACATTTCATGTGTGCTGCTTGCCATCTTGAGAGCAAACTCTTCAAGTAAATCATCTGATCTACTTGTTTACTATCCTCTTCCCCTGTAACTGCCTGGATAAATAAAAACAGGTCTACTGTACATATACTGTACGACTCTACTGAAAGAGTTTGAATTTCAAGTAGGGACTGTAATTAAGGACTTGTCCTTCTGGAAAGCACTGGGTGTTACAAGTTTAAAACACCTGAAGCCTTCACCCTTCCACATATAGGGCCTCACCTGGGTTTTATAATAAGGATGCCTCACTTGCTGATTGTCAGCAGTCTGAGGCTGAGCCAGGCTTATGGCAAAAAGCTCGTTGTCACCCTGCCAGCTGATACTCACCTTTCCCTTCAGGGCAACACTTACTCTGGAGCACAGGAATCCAACACAGGTAGATTGCTACTGTGCAGACCCCAAAGTACCAAGGGGAAGGCTCTCCAGCCAGCCAGATATGGGACTGACCCCAGAAATCACACTTGCAGGCAGTATGCAGGAGCCAAATGTCCTTCTGGATTGCCTCAGAGGCCCTCTCCCAGTAAGAGTTTTTTACGTCTTTTCAGCTATGTCACGGTGCAGAGGTGACAAAGGCAAGCCTAGGGAGCACCAGCAGAAACAAAGTTAGTAGTCTTGTTCTAGTCTGGCCACTTCTTTGTAAATAATACAGCCACCACAACAGAAAAGGCCAGGCCATTCTTGGGTCTGACGTGGGAGTAAGACAGATGGAAGTGCCTCCATAGCATCACCATTGGTCTGAAATAGGCACTACCACTTCCATGCGGGACTTGAATTGATACAAGCATCCCCCTTATTCACATTCTTGTTTCTACCTCTTCCTGCAGTTTCACTTGAATTATGTCCGGGCCACCAGTTCAGAGGCTGGGCTTCCATCTCTTCTGTGACCCACGGACCATATGAAGCATCTCTTGCATTATGTTCTTCTGTAGCAGACTGAAGAGGAAAAATGGAGCTGGAAATTAAAAATACAGCCAGTTGTGGCCTAGACTTATGGATGTTTTAGGACAAGAGTCTTAAATGCAGTGAAGTGTCTGCTGCATTGTGTACCTGTACCTTAGGCATGAACAACATCACTCAGACAAGGTAGGCATAGGACAGAAAAGAAGTCATCTTATGGTAAGAAAGCATTGGGATTTTCTGTGTAAACCCAACCTTGGATGTCAGCCTCGCTCCTCAAGGGACAATTTTTCAGGGTTAATTGTATTGGATTTGTTCACTTATTTATTTTGCTTAGGATCTCCTGTTGGACTTCTCTCCATAGAAATTTTGCTACCCAAGGAGGACCACAGACACTTCTTCAGCTTAAGTCACTTTTGGAATGTTCTGCATCATCAGCACCCCATCAACTACACAAGGTCTGTCACAGCACTGCAAGGCAGAACTCATGAGCCGAGTTTATCCTCATCCAAACACAGGCAAACTCTACTTGAATCACAGACACTAGTAGCATGAGGCAGTTGACCCAAGAAAGTAGTCTGAATACTGGCATGGCTATCAAAGACCTTAGTATCTATTCTGTATTATATTTTAAAAGAAATGTCTTGTCATCATAACAATGCTGTTGCTCTCCTATTGCTGGTGCCTAAAAAGACCTTCAAAGCCAAGTGGGGAAAGCAGATGTATCTCCACATTTAAATCATTGCACATGGGATGTCCCAAGGAGTTAAATACAATTTTCCCCTGCTTTTCCCAGGGCACCAGAGAACAATGCTGAAACTCTGGCACTTGATGAAGCATGACCAAATTTCAATGGCTTCATGGGTTACCCGGTCAACTGAGCCAACCTAGTCCATAATGTGAATGCTTTTGGTGCATTCCAGTCACAACTGCTAACTTACTTCTCAGTGAAAAAGACTGAACTTCGACAAGCTTAAGGTTTGGCCTTAAACTTTTAGCTTTTTACATTGTACTGAGGTGTGCTAAAAGCACAAAGGTGGTAGTGGCAGAATAACTTCTCAAGTCATAATTTAATTGTGACTACCTGAGCCCAAATAAATGATGTGCCCTTCTTCTTAAACTTAAAAGTTCAATAATATTTCAAAAGTTTCACTTTATTAAAAATTGGGGGAAAAGGCTTTAACCATTACAGAGAGTGAAGTGATAAATGGATCGATCTTTACTAGCAAACAGTAGTAATTAGGTCATACCTCATTTCTCTATTAGAGAAAGGCTTTGGTGTTTAATCATCATTATATAACCATTTAGTCTTCTCCAATCTCTGTCTTTATAGATATTGCAGACTTGGGCCCTGCACCTTCAAATGGTTCTGTGCAGGAGGATCCCCACGATCAGCTATTTGAATCAGCTACAGGATTCTGGCTTTATACCATATTTTCATAGTACAGTCTGTGTTCATATGATAACACAGATAAAAATTCCTGAAGGGGAAAGTTAAAAAATGAAACATCTCCAAATGAAGACACTGCTACAAAAATGAGAGAGTCTGAAATCTCTAGTAAGACACAAGACAAAGCACGGCCTATGGCATAATACCATCTTGGAGAACATCCAATCGCCCACTATTGTCTGAGGACAGATGTCCAATCCGCCAGATGTACCATGTGTTTGCTTTAGCACAGATCAGTGTTCAACTATTCATTTTTTGAAATAAGCCTCTGAAATCCAAAAAGAATGGGAAACATCATGAATGAGTTCTAAGAGAAATAAACAATATCAAATCCTCTCAGCCTACGGTTTCACTCCATGACAGACATTTTCTCAAGCCCACTTTCTCTTAAAGGAACTAGGAATGTTCCTCTTGGCTGGTAAGAAGTCACTCAGCAGCCACTTATGAGGCCAGCAATGATAAAATCAGTAAGACCTACTCTAATGGGAATCTTGCTTTCCCAAGACTTCAAAAATCATTTTGCTTCACAATGATAACTACAGGGACAAAAATAACGAGAAGTTGACTCTGTCAGTTTCCTTACTGAGACGAGTTCACACTTCGCCACCTTATAGCTAATAGCTTTCTATCAAACACAGGTTCATCTTCTCTTCAGGGGTGCTGGGCTCTGCTACTTTTCATAAGGAAAAAGAAAAGCAAGTAAAAAGTGTTAAATGTTTCCAAAAACCCAGAGACATTTTAATTGGAATAAAAGCAGCCTCATGGTGGGGGAGTGGGGGAAGAGTAACAACTTCTCCTTAGGCATTTTAGTGTACGTAAAACAAGTTCCCTTCCTAATCACAGACGGTAAGACCTAAGGCCAACTCAGGGGTCTAGTGACAGCACAAGACTATATTTTGGAAGTGGAAATGCTTTACCAGGGCATTTTCCTAGCCTCTAAGGGTCCCCACTGAGGAATCAGAAAAATAGCCAAAAGAAACTCAGTGGGGCTGTTTTCATAAAAACATGAACGTAACCTCCAAAACCTCTTCTTTCTTTCACACATTTACCTTTTTTGAAAAACCTGATGCAAAACATTAGGTTCAGCCTCCAAGCCTCCTCCTGCTCACACAGCTAAACCCGCAAACCTACCTGAGCAGCCCTTCCTCAAGTCCTGTAAGCCCCAGTGTCCCCAGCAGCAGCAGAGTGGGGCAAACCCTACCTCAGAACTGTACTCAGTGAAACCCACCTACTTGGACCAGCTTCTGAGTAAACGCCATCATTCCTAGGTCATTGCAGGTTCTTTTTCATTTCTTCAGGTGCCTGGCTATAGTCATCACATTTATCCTCAGGTAAGACAGGGAGCAACATGCTGCTGTCAAAAGGAGAGGTTCCCCCTCCTCCTTTCTGCAGGCACATCCCCTCAGCACACAGAGTCCTGCCTCATCAATTTCAGCAGCCCTGGTGCTCTATGATCTCTTCCTGTTTTCTCTTTTTTCTTTTTTTTTTATCATTCTTTTGCTAAGATAGCTTTGGCCACACAATGTGCTGAACCAAGTGAAAACTGAGAGTGGGGATGGAGCAGGGAATGCAACAGCAGAACAGCCCCCTTTGGCAGCTGCAAGCTGCTGGAGCAGCACAGTTATCTTGTCAAATAGCATCCTTGCATGACACACTCTTTCAGCTTCATTAGTCCTCAGGTCCCATTTCACAAAGTGTCAGATGACTATTTGGTAATTAAAAAATAAAATAAAAAGAAGGTCCTTTTTTCTGTAGAAAAGAAACATTAGAAAAGATTGGCAACACTAAACAGGAAGTTGTCAGCAGTCACTGAAAAGAATAACATAATATAATGGAATTAAACTCCAAAAATCCTCCTTCTACAGGATGATTTTTCACAAAGTTCCTGGTTTTCTGTTCCCTTCACCACTGGATGCATAAACACAAAACTTTTGAACTCATTCTGCTAGCTGAGCAAAGGGAGGAGGCAAACAGAGACTTCACAACAGAGCACTGACAGCACTTATTACATACGACCATATCATTATCCATGGAAGGACTGCTCCATGCCTACACTAGTTGGACACAAAGGATGTGTCTTGTAATAACATTTCTGACAGAAAATGTCTATATGAGCAGAATCTATTTCTCATGCACAGAATGAAAATAAAAACTAAACCAAAAAACCCCACAGAACCCAAAGGAGAGAATAGGTACTTCTACAGCCCAGTACATCCCATACTAAAGTACATGTTGGAAACTGGTCTTGTCTTAAAATTGCCTATTTTTCTCCATTAGGGTAAAGTGAGATTAGGCTGGCTAGCTCAGACGTAGCGATGTACATCACAAACATTTGAAGTAAAATAAACCTCACCCCATGTGTCAGGCAAGGTGCAATGATAGTCCAGGTCTGTGACATTACCCCGTGGCAAATATGGTGTGACTCAGTAGAGGCTGGACCCCCATGAGCATACCCAAACACCTTCCCTCACCATTTCTTAGCTCTAGATTTCCCAGTCTTTCTCATTTGTATCCCTCAAATGCCTCCTTCATCACAGCTCCTTTTACCACATATACTCTTCTTTCCCATTTCTCTTCTAGGGATGCCTCCTCCTTTACTATTGGCTTTCACTGTGTTAAAGTGTGTCAGGAAGATTTTTGTGGGCCAGAATGCAAGAAGGTGTGTGAGACACATCTGCTGCAGAGCCTTCTGAACTAGAAATCAGTAACCTGTGATGGCAGGGGACTAGATTCAGTGACTCAGGCAGAGCCTTCTGTGTAAAGTTTTGCATTTCATGCAAAGAGTAGATTTTTTGTATGCTAATTTCCACCTTTCTTTAATGGAGGGCAAATATTTACTGTTAAAGCATTGTAGTGTTACCAGAATCATAAAGAATGTATTTATATCTAATGTCCTCTGATTGCCTCGTAAACTGTAAAAGTAAAAAAATGGCATTTAACTGAACACAATGAATGAGTTTTGAACACCCACAACAGAGATGTTAACACAGTTTTCTTCTGACAGCTTATTCATCTGTTACTGTCCTTGTCTCAGCACTATGACCACAATAATAATATTCGATATCATAAACTAAGTGGCCATTACAACTTACTCAAAACAGGCATGAGCCTGTACTCTTTAAATGCAATATATAGAAAACCAGTGAAAGAAGTAGGGAGGAAATTTCATTTGGTTTTGTATTTAATAGAGTGATTTTCTTTATAACGGTTCTCTGAGGACCATTCATTTTATCATGGTTTTAGTTTACGTCAGGACGTAGTCAGAAATCATGCTGTTCCCGAAGGAGACCTACACTCGAGTCTTCCACCTTTGCAACGCAGTGACATCTGATCCATTTTAAAGGGCATCACAGGAGTGCAGACACACTTCTCTACTTCGAGAGAGCCTGTTCTAATGACCAAACTTCAGAAACATTTGACATACAGCTCCGTGCCTAAGAGCGTGTGAATATATTAAATGCTGTTTATAAAAAGCAAAGCTGTACTAAAATGCCTGTTTGCCCCCTGCTGCTTAGCAATATTAAAGATTAGAGTCAATTGTTTTGTATACTGAAGAGCCTATAATGGCTTCTAGAGAAGAACATGTCAGCAAACTAGATAAGGTTCCTATTAAATTTTTGTTTCTGTGGACTGCTGACTTGTATCATTATACACTTAAATTGAGTTATTGTCATTGTTATATAACGAAACAGAGAGCTTTTTGCCTCCAGTAACATAGCATACCTTCTAAAGAATGGGCTCTTCTGGCTGATTTATAAAATAGTTCTGTTTGCATTACGGTACCAAGCTGTTGGTTGTTTCAAAGTGATTTAGATGAACTGTCCTAAGAGTTCGTGCATATTTCAAAAGACAAATAGCAGAGTCTTGTGTGAACCTGCTTCCAATAATCTTTGAAATTTATTGAGTGACAGTGAAAGACACAGCAAAATTGCAGCCCTCTTCTCTCCCATAATCTAAGAACGTTTCATTCCAAAGAAAGTGTGTTTAATAACTTGTGAGGGTTTTTTAATTCCTGTTAATTATTTATTCAGATAAAAAAAGACTTGTCCTGATTTCCTCAGTCCAATATATTAGTCTTCCACAATCTCAGCTTTTTATTCTTTAAAAAGCAGTCATGTTAACACTTCTAAATTTGAACAAAGAATGTGAACAGTGGAGAGATCAGATGACAGTAAAAATGATCTACTTCTCTCCAAGCTACTTTTTTCAAACAAGGTATACTGCTGGGGGAAACGATAACCATTCAGTTTCACCATTGTCTTCACTGGAGCCAGAATTTCACTCCACACATTTTCCACAGCTTTTTCCCCTAAATGCATCTAATGGCAGTTCAAGACAGGATGAAAGCATCTAGGCATATGCTATTTTACTTAAATTCTTTTAATTCCCCACGCCTAGTCTCTGAATAGCTGCTGCATTTTAAGAGAAATTCCATGGTGACTACCAAAGAAACTGAAATCAGCAGATGTAGGAATATCTGACTGGAAGCATTTCATTCCCAGCAGTCTCAGACAACTACACGTTCAAGCAATACAGGCCTGTGCTAAATACTTTCTCAGCCTTCAATTTGCTCAGCTAAAGATGACAAGGTCTTTTTGTTTGCTCTCCACTCCCCCAGCCATCTTCCCAGCCTTTCTCTGCAGCTTTTCTGGCTCCAGTTATCTTTCTTAAACACAGGTCACCAGGGGTGTACAACAATAGTGAAGACGTCCCTCATCCCATCACATCCACTCTTCCCTCTGCTAGCAGTTCCTCAGCAGACACATCCAAGGACTGAATTTTCTTTCTGCAGTGTTGCATCATTTCTGCTACTTGTATCATTCTTTGATCAAGCAAAAAACTCTTTTCTTCTGTCTGTTCTAATGGTGAGATCCCAAGTCATAGAGGAAAATCTTGATATGAGACCCTTGTACTTCAAATTTTAAATTCCATCCCATTTCTGTGATCACAATTCTCAAGGTCATCCAGTCTTGCCAGTGTCATATTATGATCCTCTTCTGCATTAATGATGCCTCCCCAATTTATACCATCAGCAAAATTCATTTGTGTTCTAAACATTGAGCTTATACACAGACATTAACAAAAAGACTGTAGGAGATACATTCCAATAGTTCTGCCGGAGGAAGTCTAACAGTAACCTCCCTCTACCTTGTATCACAAATATGGCTATCTCCTTTTTTAGCCAGTTCCTCTCCTGACAGGTTGGTTTTTTTTTTTTTTACCATGCTCATTATCAAGTTTAACTAATAGGAATTTCATACACTATTTTACTGCAATTCTGATTAGTTAGGTATACTCTATTTCCTTTGCCTAGAAAACCATTCATTTTCATTCACAGAGAAGAAGGTGAGAGGACAGGCTTGCACATTTCCATTTTGGTAAAATTTTGTGACATTTTATCCAGTTGCTTACTTGTTTTGATGTCCTTAATTATTCTTCCTCTCAAAACATGTTCTGAATTTTAAACAGTATTCAGCTAACAGATGCAGGTTTCTCTGGTTACTTTTCCCCATGAACAGATACTATACCCACTATAGCACCACTTCAACATGAAGCAAACCATTAAAAAATTTGATACTGGATCTGTGATTCTGTGGGTTGGTCGTTTCACAGTTCTGCAATAACAACTATCTGTTGCCTTGAAATTATCCATTTCTTTCACTTTGGAAATGGAAAAGTCCATTCCATATCCAGCTCCTCTTAGTTATCCAGCTCTGTAGTCATGCTAGGTTATCTTTACAAAGAAACAAAACAGAATATTAAACTGACTTTGGGGGCATAGCATTAGATTTTTGTTATCTTAATGTCCTCATTGTGCCTTGTGAGCCTTGATTCTATTTTTCTTGCTTATGTCCATACATGGTCAAATTAATAACCTCTGACTATTTTTTTCTAATATACTTTGCAAGGTCTACTTCAGCTTGACATTTGGAAATTTGTGGTTTAACCCTATGTTTTCTGAGCTCCAAGATCTTTTTCTTTGCAGGCTATTTCTTTTTAGTCATCCGAATCACATGTAGAAGAGACAGAGAACTGGGTTTGTTTAGCCTTAGGAAGAGGAGGCTAAGGGAGAGAATTTTATTGCTGGGAGGGTTGCCCAGAGAGTTTGTGGGATCTCCGTCCCTGGAGATATTTGAAACTTGACTGCACAAGGTCCTGAGTAACCTGCTCTAGCTGATCATGCTTTGAAAGCGGATTGGACTAGCTGACTTCTAGAAGTCATGGCATTATGAGTCCATGGTTCCTTACAGGCCATTTGACATTCCTAGTGTACCCCTTACAGTCAATGTTACCACAGCTGCAATTCCAGCGTATTTTCCCCCTTTTCTTGGGGCTGAAATTCTAAACTCATTTTCCATGCTCAACTTATTTCTGAATTTCCTGCACAGACAAGTCTATGAATATCTCACTCTGCTGCTTTCCCTGACCAAAGCCCCTTCACTGAAAGAGCTTTTCTCCCATTCAGACTACGAACTCGTCAGACTTTCTTTTGTCTGTCCTTTCATTCAGACTGAAAGGCAGCAGTGCCCTTCAATTCAAAGTAATTTTCTAGTAAACTCCTTTCTTAATCATTTTTCCTTCATGCAAAATCAAGCTTAAAATAGCATCTGCATTTGCTGCTTCAGTGACTATTCAGGAAAAAATTAGGAAGACCACTCTTAGAAATAGGGTGGTGATGGACTTTTTCACAGTTTTGTTCTCTAATTTATCCTGGAAAGTTAAGAGTTAGTTAAATAAATACATTTCCAGTGCTATTTGTCTTTCTGAAATCAATACAAAATCCATAGCTATCACCAAATCCAGCCCTGACGGTTCATTGCCGGTATTATGACTTTTATCGTCTTTCTCCAAAACAATTTTGACTCTGCAATTTTGACTCTGTTTTATCCACTGTGTTTGCTGTTTGGTTTTTGGGGCTTTTCTTCATTTAGAGTTTAGCACATGGCTAAATACTGAGTGAAAGTAATTACTTTGATTCTGACTTTTCTGATCGTTTAGATCTTCGTATCTTTCACTGTTCCAGCCACGGCCACCACTCTTCTCTCTATGATATGCAATTTCATTCTGTACATTAGCAGTTCTAATGCCTCCATTTTTTGGCCTGCATTCCTTGGATTGCTATTTCATGTATTCCGTTGTGGCCAGCCTCAACCCAATGCCTACCTACTAATAGTTCCTTTTCCTTTTCTTTATTTTCCCACTTCCTGATATCCATTTATCCATATAAGATACTTGAAATAAATTATCATAGTAACAATAATTTTGTATAAAGATTATACAAGTTTCTCAGAGTCATCTTCTTCTGTCATTTTACAGTTTCAAAAACCTTTCTATAATTTTTGCAAATGAGACGCTAACTACCCAAGTTACTCAGGTAAAATCCATCTACAAGGAAAAGTATTTTTCTGTGAATGTATTCTTGGGACTGAACTTCAAAAAACTTCTTAAAACACCTGTCTTTGATCCATGATTTGATCTTTGTTATTTTGTCATTCTTTGAGCTTCTTTCAGGGAATTGAAACATTTCACAGAAGATCACCTGAGTCTCTTCTTTTTTATTGTTTTGATCCATTCCAGCCTGAATCTAGATATATCATTTGTTCTATTGTGGTAAACAGGTAGTTGATTCTGCCCTACTTCTGTGTGTAGGCTGTTCAGCATGGTATGGAGACCTTAACCCAGATTTTCTGAAGACCTCCAAATCTTAGCACTGACCATGTTTGAAAAGTGCCCAGAAGAACCATATGTGAGGGTATTGAATATAGTTTCAAAAATTTATCACTTTCTTTAATGCCTAGACAGGAGATAGTTTATTTTGAAAAATCTGTTGTTTTTTTTTTTTAATGGTGGCTGCTGAATACTGTAAAACTTGAAAATCCTGACATTCACCAGCATTCACTAGCATATAGTGACAAAAATAAACCTCTCCAATATGATCACTTCTCTGTGGCTTTATATTTTTCCAGCAAGCATTCTCTTCAGTAAGTCTCACATTATTTAGCATTGCAGATTCAGAGGCATTCCCATCCTGCTCATGTGACTAACAGATACAGTAAGTGGATACATCTGTAGTTTTAACAAAAACTTATGCAGTTCCATGAATGTTTTTGAAGTGCAAATGACAAGATCTTTTGCAAGAGTCAACAAATTATAGCCAATTTTACATTTATAAAAATACATATAAGAACTAAAAGGTTATGCACTAAGACTTAGTAATTAGCTCCAATCCATCAATATTCATTGCCAATGACATCTCCACCAAGGGACCCACTTAAATCAAACAACCTTTCTTCTGGCAAACACCTCTACAGAACCACCAGCCTTAGCAGCCAACGTATTCAGGTTTCACCAGACCAGAGGCAAAGTGAATATGACACAGGAGTTCTTCGCCGAGAATGGGTTTTCACAAGAGTGCTGAGCTGGTCTAACAGCTTCCGACCACTAAAAATATGGTTCAGCTTTCCCCTTTTTCTCCCTCCCAGCTGTGTGTACTTACCGCTTCCTTTGTGCTAGATCCAACAGTTTGATGAGTCAATTCAGCTCACTCAGCAAGCAAAAAAGGGAGATAATTTTCTGCCTGTTGAATAAGCCGAAATGCCTCATCAAGGGGTCAGACTGGCTTCACAGGCAGCAAAAGAAAACAGACAGGATCACACAGCCAGAGTGCAATGGGAAAAGGAGGCACGGGATCTCCTGTGCTGACAAATTAGCACAACCATCTTCTGAAACACACATTTCTTGTCACCCACATCCCGACATTAAAAATGGGACTGATAATACAGGCATCTTCAGATATGTTCCAGGTACTCCACACTCCAGATGCCACCTTGCTAAGCTCAGGCAAACACCTCAAGAGTTTGTTTATCTGAATGCAAACAAAACTCTATTGTCTAATCAATAACTGATACTTGTAATTATCACATCTCTCTTTCAGACAGGATAGTCAGATACAAGTATTCACTTAATAATTTTCTTTTAGCTGAAAGCTACATTCTCTGATGGTCTGTGAAGAATTTGACCAATCCCATCACACAAGATCCTCTTTCTTAGCTGCAAAGATCATTAAAAATCCTTGAAATGTCTGCCTAATACTGTCTTACCTCTGTAAGCAGTGGTTTCATTTATCATAAAGACAGCACAGGATCACACCTAGCAGTGGAGATATTCATACACTAACATCCTCTTTCAAATGTGTCCCCCCCACAAAAGAAGCAAGGGAATCTTACTTTAGTTAGTTTGAAGAAAGTTTTACCAAAACACACCCTTCGATCCTTACTGCAGCATCTATTACACAAAACAGGAAAGCTGGTCCCTGTATGTGAGGCTGCACCTCGAATCCTGTGTTCAGTTTTGGGCCCCTCACTACAAGAAGGACATTGAGGTGCTGGAGTGTGTCCAGAGAAGGGCGACGAAGCTGGTGAGGGGTCTGGAGCACAAGTCTTATGAGGAGAGGCTGAGGGAGCTGGGGTTGTTTAGCCTGGAGAAGAGGAGGCTGAGGGGAGACCTTATCACTCTCTACAACTACCTGAAAGGAGGTTGCAGAGAGGTGGGTGTCGGTCTCTTCTCCTAAGTAACAAGCAATAGAACAAGAGGAAATGGCCTCAAGTTGGCCAGGGGAGGTTTAGACTGGGTATTAGGAAACATTTTTTTACTGAAAGGGTTATCAAGCGTTGGAACAGGCTGCCCAGGGAAGTGGCTGAGTCACCATCCCTGGAGGTATTTAAAAGATGTGTGGATGTGGCACTTAGGGACATGGTTCAGTGGTAGGCTTGGCAGTGTTAGGTTTACGGTTGGACTCGACAATCTTAAAGGTCTTTTCCAACCTAAATGATTCTATGATTCTATTTTATCTGTTGGTCCACAGCTCACTGCCTGTTGTATTTCATGCTTTATTTATTAAGAAGCTAGAGGGGAAGGCTGTCCATTTGATTCGTGTGAAGAGGTGCTCATTGGGTCAAACAAAACTCTCTGGAGGGAGTAGGGGTCTGCCCCCAAGCACACTGAGCTGGGAAAATCTTCTAGATCCCAGGGTGGGGAAAAGAGAGACCCTGAGGAGCAGGGGCAGGCACATGACATGGGGTCAGATCAAAGACCAGACTTTTTATATAGTGTTTGCTGTAATCTGGGAAGCCACTAAAACAGAGAGCAGAGCTACAGGAAAGGACCTATCCTTCAAGGAGCAATAGTTAAGAGAAATAGCTGTTTTCAAAGCTTTTAATTTTTGTTCTTATGTAGCAGACTTGAATTATCTCAGTTTCAAAACTATTGTATTCGAAGCTGTGTTCAAGTAAACTTTAAAAGCTTTTAGATACTCAATGGCCTTTTGTGCTTACTGGAGGAGAAAGGTGCAGGCAGCTCCACCTCAGCGCTCTGGCTCACTGTGCATCCTGTCGCACTTAGATCAGCAGGCTGTGCCCATTGCTAACCACCCGTGCTACCCCCATGCTAAATCCTGACATTCCATTCTTCCATCTGCAGAGCCGCTTCTTCTGTGTCTCACCGTGACTGCAAGCGGTCAGCTTCCTCCAGCAAAGGACCTGCCCACCAGGAGCAACTTTGCCCCCATTCCCTGGAAGCAGTTCCAGCCTTGCCCTGCATTCTGCAGGCAAAAGCCCAGCCTCTCTGCACCAAATAATCTGATATTTCACTCCAATCTGGGAGCTAGACATAGCATTTATCTCTGCATTAAATGCAATGGCTTTATTGTTTTTAAATAAAAAATCCTAAAATATTGATTCACTTCAAACAAGACTGCAACAGGCACATTCTAAAACTAATTAAAAATATTATTAGAAGAGTAAAAACATTTTCATGAATAAGCTTTCTGTACACTTGAGAGCAAAATATGACATACTGAAGGGGAAAGTAATATTAATCTTTGAGAAAGACAAACTTCCTAGTCAGCAAAAATTTGCTGAAGTTGTATACATTTTACAAAGAAATTAATTCATTGAGCTACTCTGGAATCCTTTATAGCTAATAATTAAAAATCTAAAATCTTATTTTCGTTCTGTAATAAATATAGCGAACAATCAAGATAGATGAGACAAAACTAGAAAGGTTTGTTGGATGATTTAAGTTGAAGAAGTTGCTACATCAATATATTGTACTCTAAAAAGGGCATGCATCATTAAAAAAGAAGGCTCTATAATTAATATGTTTTCTTACAACGTACCTTATTTCCCCTGAGATCACTAACCAAACCCTTTTAAAAATCGATTAGTTCAAGCACTTAGCCTAGTACCACTTTAGATAGGAGCAATACAGATATTAGCTGAATTTAAAATTACAGCAACTTTATTTTTAATTACTTCCCAAAATGCCAGATTTACATATTATTAAATACATTTCAGTGGCAGAACTGACCACTAAGCATTTTTGGACAGGGACAGAAAAATTAATTATATTCTTTATAAAAAATTCACTTAGCATTCAGAACATCTGCATTGTTGTCAGGGATAATAAATGTGATTAAGCTTGTATAAATTTCACTATATTAACTGGTACAATAACTCAATAGCTTTGCTGAACTGAGCTGATGCTATACATTGCAACACTGAAATATCTAAGTATAATGTAGGGGAGTTCTAGAAAAATGTATGAAGTCTGGAGGGTAGAACTGTGTCCTCTCAAGGACAAATTCACCTTCCTAAGCTGTCAGTACAAGGGAAATTTCTGGAACAGAGGATTTTTAACAGAAAAGGTTTAATCACAGCTTAGCAATACAACTGTCCCACTAGTGTTAGTATGTTAATATGTAGTTCTCAGGATTTGGCTGTGTCTATTAAGAAAAAAGAACTTGTAGCAGAATATGGTTTATGTTTTGAGGCACTACGGTTGACTGAACCTGGGGGAGTTGTGTAGTATCCCTGTGCCATTCTACAGGAGGCTGATGAAACAGGAATGGTGTTTGGCCCATACGATGAAGACGTATTGCTAATACTTGACACCTGCATCTCGAACGAAGAACAAAACCTAAGTAGCAATATTTCCAGGTAAAAGAAATTTTTTGCTTAATGAGATGAAGCTCCAGGTTCTAGCTGTCTAGCTCAGGCAATAAAGCACCCTAAACATCTCTCAGAAACCTGATACCTGGTGTGTGCCACCAGCGAAACAGGAGGAGCTGGACCTGGAGCAGAGATCCCAGTCTTGGGAAGTTGTGCTCCATTACATTCAGTAAGAATTTTCTCAGTGTAGGAAAAGGAGATAGTGAAGGCATAGTCCTGACATATCTTTAAAGTTAGGCTGTGCAAACTAGACATTGTAGTTCCCCTAGATGCAAGGGAAGGACTATAGGTACCTGCAGAGGACAATTTCTCCTGCTTATCTTAGACTCCTCTTTTAGGACAAAATGAGTCACTCTTTGTGGTACCTGTTTCTCTGTCTATTAAGTACAGATGAAGCTTAGATGACAAGAAAAGATGACTTGCCTGTATTTAGATAACATTAAGGAGTGCCCATCCTGGTATTAGTTTTGCATTTTTCCAAAAGGCTATGCAAAACAACAGCAAAAGTCCTGTGGAATGACACTCACACTCTCCAGCTTAAAAATACAGTCCTTAATAATTAGAGAAGGCTACTAGAGAACGTCACTGCTCAAGTGCAATGTAGACGATGTGCAAACAAGAGGTAAGAATGGGGATATGTGGTCTTTGCATTTTTCCAAAAGGCTATGCAAAACAACAGCAAAAGTCCTGTGGAATGACACTCACACTCTCCAGCTTAAAAATACAGTCCTTAATAATTAGAGAAGGCTACTAGAGAACGTCACTGCTCAAGTGCAATGTAGACGATGTGCAAACAAGAGGTAAGAATGGGGATATGTGGTCTTTGTGGTTGGCCCAGTCAGCAAGGATGGATGATGTACAAACAGGACCATTCCATGGAGTCAAAACTGAGGAAATAAAATCAAGTAACAGACATGCTTATTGGAATGAGAAAATGTCTTGTCAAACGTGGCATCTCCCATTAGTCACTGCTAGATAATGTTGTGTCTTCGAAAGTTACCAACAACACAAAGGGAGAAAAGCACCCAAGGACCTTGAGTCAGCTGATACAAAAAGGATAGATTATTGAAGGAGGGTTGCAAGTAGAAGAGCATATGCAATGATGCCATGCAATTCAGAGGATGAAGCAGAGGCTGAAGTATGAGAAAACATTTATAGGGATCTAAAAGAATATTTGAAAGCCTCTTATCCTTTAAAAAAAATCCATCTCAATTATTACAATACCTCTTTGAAGTGTCACAGCAAAGAACATTTTGTGGTAAGGCAGCTCCCTGGTGCTGTGTAGGGGGACTGTTGGATGATTTCTTTACTTATGCCGTGGCCATGAGGAGGGAAATCAAAACTATTTCCATCCACAGGCAGCAGCTCCGGTATCAAGTTGTAACACAGCCGTTTCTGAGTCAAAACATTCAAATTGCCTTGCAAGACATGGTTATGCTCTATGGTAATTCACTAATTGAAATTCCAGGTATAACTGGAATAAATTGTTCCAGGGATTAGTTAAACTCTAGCAGACTGGTAAAAAAAGCAGAGATTAACTCTTGTATTAGTCTACCCAAGCAGAGGTTCCTCCATTCTGTTTTGTCTGGAAGACTGACGTATATTGTACCCACCAGTGCCGTAGCTGAGCACCTTTTGTACATACAGAACTTAAATACAGTGTTGACAGAAGCAAACCACTGCATAATAAGTCCTGTTTCCTGTAGCACGTGGGCTCAAACTATTATCACCAAATCTTAGCTTTGTCCTGTAGCCAGGAAAAAGAAGGTCCTGGCTTAATCTCTAGATAAATCCAGAGACTGTGGTCCCATTTCAGAACTTGTTGCATTCACCATGTACTTCCCCACCTCTGGGGAAAAGGAAAGCCAGGGAGATAAACTTCTCACCTCAGTAGCAAAGAGAGGAAGAGGCAAAAAGAGACTGGAAGCTCAAGATACCCATCCCTTCCCCCCATGTGGGAAGGCTCCCTCTGTTCCTCATTCCCATCCCTTTCCCTTCCAGGCCTGGGAAGAAGAACACAAGAAACTGCAATTTGTCCCTTTCTCAAGGAGCGAATAACATGAGGTACTACAGGAGGGTCAGCGGAGTAACAATTCTTGCAGGGGCTGAAAGGTAAGGGGGTAGACAGGAATGAGAGTAAGAACTAGCACTGCCTTATCCTAAACATACGGTGAAGAGATAGCATTATTGGTAGAATTACAGCAGCGTACACACATGCACACATACAGACATGCACGCGCACACACAAACTGGGGCAAGGGGCAGAGGGAGTTCAAAAATTAAAAACAAGCCCAAAACATAATATACTCTTTTTAAAAGCAAATATTCACGTTTAGGGGCCAGTCTCAAATTATGGGGCCTGACTCATGATTTTTGAACCTTTAATACTAGCAACACAGCTCTTTATGCTTTAATTATAGCACTCTTAATTAGATTGAGAGATTGCTCCAAGATTCCTGAGACACCTTCTGTAACAAATATAGACACACTCAGGGCAGTCATATACATTTATGGAAACAGCAATTTAAATAACAGCTATAAACAGATCAGGTGGGTCTGGTGACATCACCAGAATGAAAAATTATTTTTGACAGCACCAGATGAAAAATTATTTTAAAAGGGATCATCCTTTTTTCTTTTTTTTTACTACATCAGAATGCACTGATGTGATTGAAAATTGCAATTGAGAAAAACAAATACTATTCTTTCACTCATCAGCTATGGCATACTTTCTGAGTGGAGGGTCATAAGGAAGTTGTGTTACACCAGAACTAGTTCTGCACACCCTTGTTGCACCAATAGGAAGCTATTTAATGCAGTCCTGACACTGTAGTTTTTGCTTCACTTGCTGCATACACGAAGTTATCAGCTCTCATGGTGAGATTTTAAGAACATTCCTATTTGCTCTTCTTGTTTTCCACTTCTTTCCTAGTGTTTCCTTTGCTAGCCAGATCTGGTTTGGTTTTAGCAGATATGAGACAAAGATTGCATTGACTTGCCAAACTCCTTCCTACCAAATTACTGAATTACAGAAGGCAAACCCCATTTCAGTAGACCTTGGTTGTTTTGCTTGACCTCCAGCAGGTGTCCAATTAAGTCTGAACAATTTATATGATATTCCCTTTCCATTGATAGTTCTAGAATTAAACTGATGAGATCTCTAGAGAAAGATCATCAGTGTTACACCTTTCGTCTTTAATTATACCGGTTGAAGATGAATGAATGTACCAGAAGGATCCCAGCTGGGAAGTAGCACACTTATTAGATCGTTGATAATTTAATATACACTCTGAATTTTGATTATTTTCTTTAAACATCTGAAGAGCTTTCAACATATCTTATGACAAAATCTTAGTACTTATTCAGTTGGACACTGACTGTATTCTATTCTTTTTTAAAAAAACACTGCACAGATGCAGGCAAAGAAGTGTTACTGGCATTAGAGAACAAAGACTTTTAGACAAGGTGAGTGAAAAGGTCCTGGTTAATGCATTCAATCTATTGTTTCTAACAAATGCATATACATCATCTAAAAGAGAGTACATAGAAGAGCAGAGCAGAAGACCCCTAGAGGATCCCCTAGAGTCCTACCATAGAAAACTCTCACTCCCTCTGCTCCAGCACTGTATTTTCAGCTCCTCTTCATGTATTTTACTTCTAAGAATGTTTTATTGGAAACAAAACTCTAGATGAGTTCAAATTCAAGAGTGAGTCACAGCAAAACAGACTTGCTAGGTAGAGCCTATAATGTAGAGACCTAACATTAGGTCTCAGTAACTAGAGGTGTACATCTGAGCTACTTGTCTGGACTCCTTATAGTCTGTTGAGAGAAATAGGCATGGATGTAACTCCTTTCATCTTCAGGAAGAGGTATAAAAGAGGTCAGATAATACTGCAGAAGTACCATCCTCAGGGGTCAGCGCGAATGTTGCTGAATTATTTTAGTATTGCACATCTAAAAATTATTTAGGCCTTCCCCAAAGCCAACTGAAGTTAAGTAACAGTACTAGATATTCTTCTTTCTGCCTCTGGAAATCACAGAGTATTACAACATTTCAGAGACATACTGTGATGCTTGCTTCATTTAAGTTGTAAAGAACTTGAAGAGCCTCTGCTTCAAACTAGATATTGTCCAGTGTCACATCCAAAGTAATCAGTAATAATATCCATAGTTAGTTTGCGGAGCATGAAATAAGATCCTGCATAGATGCACAGCAAGTTTTACAGAAACATGCACACACAGCTACAAGTGCCTTACACTCATTTTTTGATTCTTCTATACAGAAAAGAATCCATTCTGCTATTTCAGCTTCACTCTGTTACCAATTATAAATGTTTTACAGCTCAAGCACAAGATCAGTCAACCAAGGGGTTTAGTAAATGTGTTATTTATACAGTTATTTGTTAAAATGAGCTTCATTGCATTACAGAATGTTAAGACAAATTGTTGTGCCCTTTAGATTCATTATAGATGACAAAATACTAAATAAATCTTAAATAGGTATTCACCTTTCATCACACAGGAACATAAATGGTTAGATCTTATCAACAAGGGAGTCTTTTTAATCTTCTTCCTTTATTAACCACAGAAAAAAATGCTGGTTTTCCTGCCTTTCTCTTTAAAAAGTCTTATAATCCTTGTTGAGGGGTTAAAGTAGATCTTCTTTCAAGTAAGGAACAAATCAATCTCTAGTGAAGGAAAGTCTAACTGGCTTTACTGACTCTGGCCTGCCAGGTACTATCTCACAGTGAGACATTAGTTAAGCATCAAAGGCAAGCCAGCTTTTTTTATTGTACACAAGCAAGGAGTGCATTATCTTATCACCTGTGCTTGTAGCTTTCTCCTTCACTGTGCTGCTACAGATAAAAAAAAAAGACTTAGGACATAAATGTCATCTTCTGTGTCATTAACCCATAATCTATTAGAATTTTATTAGAAAATAAGTACTAAGACAGTACAGCTACATTTCCTCCCTTATGCTGTGCTAAATTGCTTGTGAAAGTGGTATCTTATGATTCTTACACTGCATCCATTGCAAAATATGGAAGACAAGCCCACATATTGTGTACATTAAATGGTAATGTTAAATTGGCAATGAAGCAATGAACATCTCTCTAAATGTCCAAGCAGGTTCTACAAATTTCCCTTTAGTTGGATACCGATAAATAAATAAATTGTTTCCATCTAGGACTAAGCAAATGGTACTAGTAAGCTTCCTTGTTGGTATATCCAGGTCACAAGCTATTAACCTTTTCTTTAGAGACCGGTTTTTAATGAATATCCACCAAAAAAGAAAGTGCTGCTGTATTTCTCTGCTTGGGGCAGGCAGTTCCTTCATTATTAAAAGTCAGAAAAGTCTTCAGAAAGAAAATACATTTCTGAGCCAAGAATTTAGAGGCTAAGAAATGTTATTAAGGTTTCTGCAAAAGAGAAAAGGTCTCAGTTTGGATTTTTAAAAAACACATTTTGGAAAGCAGAAGTCAGGAGGGGTTCAATTTATTCCTGTGTAACTGGTGAGCACAAGGTTAAATAAAGAGGTAAGTTATGCACGGACTTCGGGCTACCTCCTTAGGGGTCAGTTTTACCCAGAATGCAGCACACAAAGAAACTGCAAAGGATAGACCCAAAAAGCCAAAACAGTGCATTGGCAAGTCACAGGCTTAAGCCTCTCTAGGGAGCTCTTTGCTCACAGGTAAACTTGGCAGTTGAGTGAATTAGTGAAGAAAACGCCTCTAATTCTTGTACGATTAAATCAAACCAAAGTCCTGCCCTTCAGGACGACTGCTGCGAGTCCCAGGCTTCACCTCCACAGTGAGCCACAGAGGACGTGTGCGGGTAAGGTCAGGAGCAGTTCCCAGACACAGCTAGCAAGTCTCTCTCCTCCACCTTGAAATTATCCTGTTCTCTCAGCAGAACCCAGGTAGCCTCTGTAAAGAGCCCGTTTCTAATTCTCCCGCTCCCATGGCTGTGGATGGGGATGATAGTCCATGAAGCTTGCAATCTGCACAAAAGAGCACCGGGAGAAATTAAAGCTCTTCAGGCTGGAACTGCTGCTGCAGAATATAATCGACAACACTGGCAGCTGCTTTCCAGCATTTGGAGATTTGAGCACGTGTGACGGGACACAGATTTCAGAAATGAAAACAGCCTGCGGGTGGGAGCTGAACCAGCACGTTTTCAATCCAGTGTTAGTTCCGTTTAAACTGGGACTAAAGTCCTTCTGGTTTGGGTCCCACTTCAGGCCCATAACAGATCACGGTCAGGTCCAGCAATCCCTCGAAGCATTTAACACTGAAAAATACTGCATTTAAAAACAGGAATGGGCACGTGACAAAGGCAAAAAATTGGGGCACAGTTCAGCCAAAGGGACAGTCCCTGCTCCCCCAGCAGCACTGGCACCCTTCGTACTTGCAGCACAGCACCGCAGGGTCCTCGTACTTCTCACATCTGGCTTGAGAAGATGGAGAGAAATGCACTGCAGATGCAGTGCTGTGCGGCTGCTGCTGTGCTGCAGAAGTTGAGCAGAAGAGAGAGGAAAAAAACCCTCTCTGCTATATGCTTACATCCCAGATGTACAGAAACTCATATACATTTATACAATGATGTACCCCCACAGGACTGAAAAAGGTCCAAAAACATATAAAGGACTCTGCTGTAAAAAAAAAATGCATTGTTCTCTATTGTAAGAGAAGGGAGACCAAAAATAAATAGCTAGGTGAGTACAAAACATACCTGTGTTGACAAGGACCCACTAGCATCTGCCAAGCAGCATGGCCTTGTGTCATGGTACAGAAACAAGGTCTTCTCCTACCCACTCTAGGGAAACCCAGGGTTGGGGAGAGTCAGAGGAGGGGTAAGAGCAGTAGAGGCTCTATATGACGTGGCCTTGTGTACCCTACAAGGTACAGACAGCCCCCATGCTCAATAGCTCCCCAGCAGAGATGTCACTTTATGGTCAGCTCAGTATTCTGAAGTGCTAAATATTTGGTTCAGTCCCAAAATGGGTATAATGATTTCAAAGTGATGGTTCAGTATGAGTTCCTCTCCCAGTAAAAAACAAGACTTTGAACCAGTTACCTGCTCAGAGTTAGTGCTAGGTTTAGCTGCCTGATTTTGAAGAAATGAGGGGATAAAATACACCCATGTGTGGAAGATGAGATCCATTTTCCTTCATAGTTAATAAATTGTATTCAATTCTCTTTGTCCAGAGACAGAAAAAATAACTGGTGCTTCAAAGGTACTGGCATTGCTGTCACTGTCAGAAAGGTTGTTTGTGAGTATGTTTCATCAAAGGACATTTCATCTCTGCATACACATCCTTCACATTCTGCTGCCAAAGCAATGTCAGACTGGGTCATATGCCTTCAGGACAACTTCAACTTGGGCACTTTTCTTCAAAAGACACTAAAAATTATTTACATTTTTCCTCCCTAAATCAGCATTTTTGGTATCATTTGTGTCAGTGCCAAGTTCCCCTCATTCTTCACCTCTCTTCTGGCCTGCCTTTCCCCTCCCCTGTGCACTCCTTATTACCACTTGCGTGCCAAGAAACCCGTATTGATGAATGCAAAGTTTGTTCAGTCTAGGAGAGGAAACTACATTGTACAGCCTTCTATGTAACCTACACTAAAAATCTATCTAGCATTGGCTTAAATCTTTCATGAATAGGAGTCATTTTTCTGAATAGGATTCTTTCTTTACGAATAGCCCATACCCAAATTTGGACTTCAGCCATGTTTTTCTCATTACATTTCTTAACTCATATTATGCAGTTTATGCCAAGATGACAGAAAGTGACACACTGTGATCTCTATCCTGCCAGGAGGAGGCTGGGACTTGATGCAGACTTTTGGATTTTGAACAAGCACTCAGGTACTGTGGTGATTATTTCACATTGATTACTGTTTTTTACTGCTGATACTATTTTCCCTCATGAGTTAACTTTTTCCCATCCATATGCCTCTTCCATCAAGGTAAATTATTAAACAACTGATTTTGTTTGAGGGCCGTTGGTTTGTTTTGGGTTTGTTTTTCCTTTCTCAGAAATATATTTAATTTACCATGCATTAAAGTGTGCAGCAGAAATCACAGTACAATTTCAGGAGAAATTATGCAGGGAACAGGCAAGAACTGCACATTATTCATATCACACAGAACTTGATAATAAGTTATTATTCCTCACTCTCAGAGGGGCAAACTGAGCCATGAGAAGTGATTGCTGAGATATTCCAATGCTTCTGCGGGCACAATGGTGTGAGTGTTTCCAATATGGCTCAGCAAACTGCCTTCACTTAGATTTAATGCCGATGCCAAGCACACAACATGAGGGCACTAAAGTCCTTTCAGATGTTGATGACTCACACTCTTTAAATATGTCACATGCCCGGACAAATCCACCTTCCCATAGAAGGCACCAAATGCCATTAGATGAAGCAGATGTTCCTAGCCAACCTGACCACGACCGCGAAGTGACCCTCATCTATTTTGGATTTATCAGATCATCAAAGGCTCCTGCTCCTGCCAATGAGACATGGGACAGACGATTCAAAGAGGTCATTATATAATGACCAGCTGCCTGAGCCAACTGAGGCAGAAAATACTGTCTCCAGGGGAACTGGGCTGTTCCTGAGGGAAGAGGAGCCCACAGGAGCCAAGGGGACCACAGCATGGGCAGTGCTCTCTCCTACCAGCGTGCTGGCCCACCACATCTGAGAAGAGGGAGCCCGCTGACTGTGACAGCCATCTGCCAGTTGGTGACCATCGGACAAGGTGAATAAGTCAGACCCGGGGTCCATCCAGGAAGACCTTTTGGGAAGAGTGGGTGGCAGGGATGGGAACCTTACTGGAGCATAAGTCTGAGGTCCCTCCAGGAAGTCCCATCAGGAGGCCAAGACAGAAGGAGACAGAGCTACCCCCAACATGTCTGAGCCAGGAGTGGGGATCTGTGCTGAAATGGGGCTCCTTGCCCATGGGCAGGGAGCGCATGGGTGGTGACAGCAGCAGAGGCCTTTGAGTGCCCTTATGGCCCTGACAGTGTCCTTCCCCTTTCAAAGGGCAGTTAATACCAAGGTTACCCAGCCAGCTTCCAGGATGCTTTCTTAGTGTCCATACACCAGAACACAGGTAGTCACAAACATCTGCAGGAAGGTAGACTGAAGGTAGGACCTTCAGTCAACCACATATCACATCATACCAGATGACATACCAGATATCAACCACAGGTTCAAGAACAGAAAGAGATTAAAGCAAAGAATAAGTTGACTCAGTGTTTACAATTTTGTTCCCGCAAAATAGTAGAATCCCAAAACTTAGCAATACAGCATTTTACCATCAACAACCCATAGCTCACTTACTAAGAAAAGATGCCAGAGCCACAATCACATAAGTACTAATAATGTCAAAATGTGGAATACAGAGGAGGTTGTACACCCAGATATTTACTCAGTAACCTTTCAGGAGCTTTACATATGAATTATGTTGTGAAACAAGAGGTTAGTAATAAATAAAACTAGCTCATAAAGAAGTATTGTAACAGTTTATTAAAATGTGGACTGTGTCAAGCCCCTTACTGTAATCATGAATGGAATAACTTTTGTAGCTATGAGAGAGCAATCGGAGCACATGACTGCACAGAAAAGGCCCTCTTTATGGAATGCTCAGGCGCTAAGGACCTCTCAGCCAACAGCCCTTTTCTGCTTGCGTGCCATCACCAAGTGCTTTATATTTTGCTGTCAGAGACTTACACAATCAAAGCCTAAAATTAAGATGATTGTGTCTGTTCCACATCAGATAAGTGCCTAAATGTAGCTTTCAATCCCTATATTTAGGCACATTCTTTTTCAAAATTTATTCCTCATCTAGTTTACCAAACATTCACCACAAACACCTCCAGGTTATCAGTAGGGAGGAAAATGCTTTGATATATCACATCTCCTGTTGCCTTTAAGACTTTTATAGTACCATGGTACCTCACCAATTCTGGTGTAAACAAGGACAGCTTCAGACAAAGGCAAAATCAGCAATTAACTTGAGCAAAAGGCCTCTGAAAAGTACAGATTTCCCATGAAATCAGGGGCTGATGCTGTTGCTGTGGAGGAAGGATGGGCCTGCCTGGGGTAGGCAACTCCATAGCATCAATTGCTCCCTGATCTCAGGTCTGCATTGCCCCTTGCTTCCTCCCCCTGATGTCCCCATCCCCTCTGCAGAAGCAGCCTGTCCTCCCAAGGGGCAAATCCTGCTAATGCTGATGCTGCCCAGAAGACGGGAGCAGGTTCTTGGAGCAACAGGCAAGAACCGCTACACTGAGCTTGGTGGAAATTTGCTGATGCAAAAGCGGTCTTCAGTGATACCACGCTGCATGCCGCTGTAACCCCAGTAATAACTGACTTGGCAAATTTCTTTTCCAGACAATCTAGCTCAAAAATGGAAAACAGACTCTGTACTGTTTACCTGTTAGGGAGCGGGGAATAAATGAAGCATGCACATGCATGTGCACAACTTTTGTGTATTGGGAAAGTTACCTGTCCTTCACTTTCTCATTTATTAAACTCTTATTTTGACAGGTTCTTGCACACATGCTTGGACAATTTTTAGAAGTATCATCAATCTAACTGCAGTTGAGTTGCTCTCTCACCCCCCTGTTCAGACTGCGACTGAACAGTTTCTTTTAATAAATGAGTGATATGGCTGGGTGTTATCAACCTACTGTAACATTTAATAGATATTCATAACATATATTAATCATGAGCAAGTTTACAAAGGATTCAGTCCTGCAAGGTGTGGAGAACACTCGACTCTCCTTGAAGTCAGTGAAAGCAGAAAGGTTGAGATTTTTGTCCTCCTAGCTACTGTGTTACAAATGCCAGGTCTTCCTTCTGGACATTAAAAAACAGAACACAGTTTTCTGAAGCAATGCATGTGCTATATGGTTGGTTTGGTTTACCACTACCCTGTTCTTTGTGGACTGAAAGATTTATTTTTATTTTAAAAGCTGAACTACAAAAAGAAGCCTTCCACCAAATTTATCCCAAGTACGGAAGTCTGCCCTTAAACTGAAATTTCTGCATTTTCTCTGGCTGCTTTGAATCAGAGAGATGCTGCTTGGCATATAAACACCCATATAGAAAATAAAAATGTTGGCATTCCTTTCCAGATACAGAAGTCAGAAAAACCTTGTGAATTAAAAATTAACCAAGTATATAAGAACAATAACACAACTTCCTAAAATTTAGCAACCTATTAAAGTGAAATATGGAATTGCAATTAAGATTAATGGGGGCCAACTAGACTGAATTTCAATCAGTTTTATTTTGAAAAGATGTGGGCTCCTTTTCATCATTTATGTGAAATTATCAAATCTAACCTCATTATTGTTGTTTCTTCCCTATCACATCAAATACAAAGCATGCACACAGAAAACAACACTGTGTTCCCACAAGCACAATGCACCTTTTTTGACATCTTCCCACAAAAGCAAACACCAAAGAAAATACTCCACTATGCAAATGTTTGAATGTAAAGTACCACAGAACATATAAAATAAATTAGTCTCTACCGTGCTGTTAACATTATTAGGCCAATTCTTTAATATGCGATTTTAAGCATAAAGTTCAAATTTGTAACATATAATAAATGGGAAATCAGCTAAGAATGTTTAATCCTAAGAAAGTATTGTATTTATTTCTTTTTACACAACAGGAAGGTGGCACATCTGAAATACACATAATTGTGTTCACTAAATATACACCAATTTGTCTGGTCTGTTTATAGATATATTCATGCTCTGCTTGGTGTTTGGTCACTTCTTGACATCAGATAGTAATGTTAGGTATTTCAAAAGATCCCACCCAAAGTCTATATACCACAAGAGATGGTGTTCCTTTCACCCCATGAGCATCTCAGTTCTGTAGTTCATTTTCATCTTAAGAAAGTGATTTTCAGTACCATCTGGAGCCTTGCAGCTTGGGTCTAGTAATCTGCTTCTTTCAAACTGAAGAGGTTACAGGTAAGGTCTTATTTCTCTATAGATTATACTCAACAACAAGCCTTTTATTTACTTTTTTCCTGAGAGGGAAGTCTTGACTAGTGAGAAGCTTCTTCATAAGCAGTACTGAAATTCATGGGGCTGAAATGTCAAAAAATCTAAGTGGTTTTCCAGTCACTTCATTCTCCTGAACATTTATGCAAGAATTTAAGCATGATAAAAAGTACATACTTTCTCTTACGTCACCAGACTTAATGAAAAATCACTGGAAACCAGTACAGTATTTTTTATTTCCAGAAAGCAGAAAATTGAACCTAAAACTAGCTACAGGTTTAGGAATGCGATACCTGGGCAGCTGAAGGAGGTTACATTACGGCCCCTGACCAGTGTGAATAATAATATTCAAAACTATCTCCCTTTTTGCTTCTTCTGTATTTATAGTTTGGGCTCATTTGTTTGTAATGTCCTATGCTATAATTGTTTTGCCTCTGTAGCCCATGATGAAACGTCATATAAGATGATACTGTAAACTTGCAGAATATTTAACAGCCATGAAAAAGCTATTCTTCACCCTCTTCTGGCTTCTATATGTTAATGTCTCCTTGTCTCCTTCAACTTAATTTAGGTTATTTTAGGGGTTCTTTACCTCCGGACATGCTTTCAAATCTCATTATGCAAATCCAGGATATGACACATAGGCAAAAGAATATATTCAAGTTATTAAATGAGAAGTCTGAATTCTTTTCAAGAAGGAGTTAGATACACAGTAATAGAAATTAGAACTGCTAACTGAGAATCAATTTTCCAGCTGTCAGTTTAACAAACAATAATAAAAGTTTTTTAATCAATTCAGCTGGCTACCTGATGTTTCCTTCAACAAGAGGCATTCTTCATATGACAGGTTCTTGGGAAAAGGGACGACAAAACCCCTATACATGGGCAGAATGCCTGTAACAGGAGACATGCTGCTAACAACAGCCCCCTGAAAGGTGACAGCTCCAATGGCCTGCAAGGGGGTCAAGCAGCAAGTAGAAGGTGTCCAGTGCTGAGTGAGAAGAGGAAATGGGGGAAGTATAGTTGCAGTGAGCAGAAAAAAAGCAGACGGTGCCAGTAAGCTGCGGGATTGTTGATTTTGGTTTGCAGTTACAACTGGCAATCATTTTGAACCACTGCTCCTTTTTTTAATTATTCAGCTTTGATTGCAGTTACAAGCCAAAATCAACAATCCTAATAACAGAGCTCAGCGTCTTCTGATGAAACAGAAAAACTCCCAAGTGTTTGGAACCTGACCTTACAACCCTGAAATTTAACAGGAAAACTTATTAACAAGAAAACCTTTTGGATCACAGGTTGGGTGCCAAGGTATTCATAGCCTACAACTGTAAGAGTAAGAAGGTTACAGTGAGGACAGTTGAAGTTTTATTTTGGAAGCTGAACTACAGTGAGCAAAGCCAGCACTTACCAAAGTGGCAACCAATTTCATGCACCATTTTGCTGTAGAGCCGAGTTTAAGGCAACTGGGTATCTCAAGATGAACCAAAGCCTGAGGCTTTCTAAAATAGTGAACATTTTTGAAAAGAGTACATCTGACTTCTAACTCATTGAGAACCATCTCATGTACACAGCAAAACTCATCAGTCTTGTTAAACATTTATAAGTCAGGAGTATTTTGAAATCTACCTGCTAGGTTCATCCAGCACCACAGGCTCACACAGGATGCAAAAAGCTCATTTTGAGCTTGTGAGAAGTGGTCACAAGTACATATTTGAGCACTTAAGTGGATATCAAGTCCATTTAGTCTTTTTCTGCTAAATAACATGTGTTTCACTTCACAGTCACTCTTGAGGATGAACCTTATCTTGAAAGGAAAACAAAAATAGATTCAGCAAAAAGTTACAGAAAATCAGACTGGAAGTAACCTCAAGAGTACATCTAATCCTTCTCCCCACTGAACGATACCCAAGCCATGCCTGACAGAGGAGTTCCTCAGACGGAGATCCCACAACCTTTCACAGCTTGTGCTACAGTTTTCCTGTCTTTGCTCTCATTACATTATTCCCAACTTTCAACATAAATCCTTATTGCTCCAATTAAAGCCTGTTATCTCTTGTTCTATCAATAGAACATGAAGGGAGCAGTCTCCTCCCTCCTTTAAGTTGTTGAAAGACTGTTATGTTTCCCTCTAATATTCTCCTTTCCTTACTTAACCATCACAATTTCTTAAGCCTTTCTTCATAAATCACATTTTCCACTGCTACAATTACTGTTTTCAGCAATCTTTCCAGTTGAGCCAGATCTTTCTCAAAAGTTAGTACCCAAACCTGGGCATAATATTCCAAACAAGTCTTTACCAAAACTTCGTAGAGCGGGACATGATTTCACATACCCTACAGGTAATACTCCTGTGCAACTATCCTATTAACTGACAACAAAATTACATTTTTTAATCTTGTTCAGTATGTGATTCACTGTGACGGGAGATCCAGCCTAACCTCTTATTCTCCAGTAAGAACACTCAATTCTCCAACCTCTTATGCTGTCTCTGTGTTGATATAAAAAGATTATTCTTGTCCAAGCCTAATATCTTGAAATTCTTCTTGTTGAACTGCATTGCACTGCCTTAGACAGCATATTTAACTTGTCAAAGTCTTTCTGAAGTCTAATCCTGTCCTCCAATATGCTCCTTAAGTGTTAGTATCATCTGAAAGTTCATGAAAATACTGAAAAGTCACAGTGAGCTTTTGGTAACTACTTTCTAAATACAGTTTTCCAGTGTCAAACTAGTCTTCTGATAATTAAATCTATATAGTGCTTTCTTAGGTAGTTTATAAAATGTCATGAGAGATAATATCAGAATTTATCAGGAGAAAGCAGCATTTCATTGCCTGTTTTTTCCCTATCCATAAGGCCAGGTATTATTTAGTTCCAGAAAGAAATTAAGATGACTGACATAATTTGTTCTCAGCAAATCCATGATGTCTGTTAACTCATTTCCTTATTGTCTTTCAGGTGTTTGAAAATACTTTGAATATTTCTTCCAATATCATTCCAGAAATCAAAGCTAAGCAGACCACTCCATGATTTTTAGTTCCTCATGTCACCCTTTTTCAAAGGCAGGCACCATGGTTTCTCTTTTCCAGTCTTCTAGAAGCCTATTCATCTTCCAAGAATTATCAAAGATAGCCACTAATAGCTCTAAGGTTATTTCTGCCAGGCTTCACATTACAGTGAATTTCCTGAGACATGAAAGCTGTTTTCTTCCTGAAAACATCCAAAAGCTAAATACTCTCTAACTGGCCTATTGACTTTCTTATTATTTTCTTCCGAGGTTAGCTTTGTAAAATTTATGAACACAGCTGACCACTTTAGTGAAGACTGACACAAAAAAAGCCACTAAACATGTCAACCATCTCAACCTCATCTTTTGTCAGCTTATTCTTTTAATAGTGAATCCAGTGTTCTCCTTGGTCTTTCTCTTGCTTCTAACATACATAGAAAGTTTTCTTCCTAGCCTTTCTGTCCCTTGCTACTTTAACATGGTGATTATTGAGAATGTGATAACTCAAGCATTAATTCAAACAGCTGGTGTAAGAAGTACAAGGTGTGTTGTGACACTTTCACGTGCAATTCTGGTCAGCTGGAGCAAGTAGGTGCACAGTAGTCTGCCTTGCAGCAACCACTGGCATTTAGTGGTGTGTAATGGAGCTGGTGGTTGTATATGTTCACAAGTGGAATGAGAGCTGGCATCATGGCACATGCCAAGAAGAGGCACCGTCAAAGAGATCAGAAAAGCAGACAGCACTCTAATGTATGCCACAGCATCATCTCCCTCCTTCTCCTCATCAGGCAGACTGGAGGTCAAATGTAAGGCTGAAAAGTGGGGTAATTACACATTCAGTGGGCTTACTGCGCCTTGTGAGACATCCCACCCTGTCGTACTTACCTGCAGCTGCCCTTGTTGCGCCTGGTGATGAATGCAGCCACTGTTAGCCTGCTTCTGCCCTGAGCCCCAGGCAGACCGAGAGGTGGACCAACTGGCTCCATTTCTCTCCGTTTTCTTGTCAGTTCCCCTGTCTGTAAATAATGGAAAATCTCTCTCCACCATGCCTCCCCCTTCCTCTGAGCAATGCAATTGGAGCTGTGTCAGGGCAGCTAGTTCTTTCTTTGCTCTGATTGCACAATAATGAAAGGATGGGAAACAAAGACTAGCAACTTTTGAGATTAATCCTCCTTCTGTTCTCAGCTGTCAGACTTACTTATTTTTTCCTTTTTTCAGCTAAATCAGGTCATTATACTACAAATCTTTACTCTGAATGAAAGATTAAACTCAGGTATTTTATTTTCATCAGGGCATAATATTCAGCATAGAATAATTGGCTATAGTTTCATCTGGATATTTGTATGGGGCCTCCTATCAAATTCCCCTAAACCCTTACTGACCCTTTCCATTTTGTTGAATTCCTTAGGATCTTACTGTAGTAGAGTCCTGGCAAACAGAATTTTGCACTCAATTATACCTATCTCCACATCTGAGATGTCATGTTTTCATGAAGCCTCTTTAAACAATCAAGAGAATTAAAAGGTCTTCAGGGCTGCTTTGTAATAAAAACAGTAATAGAAAATAAAAAAAAATCCATAACCTAACTGTTTGTCCTTGTCATAGTCAGTATTTTTTCTACAATGAAAAGAAAAAAAGAGGAAGGAAAAAAAAAAAGAAGCAGGAAATAAGAAAAGGCTTTCAGACTACATTTAACTGCTTCAAAGCCAACAATAAAAGTACCACAGTTAAACCAGAAGACCAAAAAGTCATAAAGTCATCAAAACCAAGGTTCATTGAGCCAGTGTATTTGGATAGATGTCATTTCCACTTTGTCTGTACAAAGAGTGCTATATTGTATATAGAGAGCAGAGCTCATGCTGCCATAAAATTAAAAACAAAAAATATCCACAGTCTATTATGGTGGTGTTATGAGAAGCAGGCAGCTTTCTTACACATGAATAGACTCTCTGGTGTGACTATTGGATCTACCCTGATGTTTCTTACTTTACTGATTACTTTACTGATAGTATTGCTTTTTAAAAGACACTGTTACAGAGGGAACGTATTTTCTCAACCAAGAAAAACTGGCTTTATGCCACTTCTGCTCTACTAGAAATCGACCCAACAGTAGCTTTGGGTTTTAATTTAAAAAGAGAGAGACAAAGCATGACAAAATCATGGACTATAACAGCCCAACATGGGCCTCTGCTAAAGCATAGGAGGTCTTTGCTGTTGCAACAAATCAGAACATTTCTAGACCTAGTGTTTCTGTTCATGTTTTGCTTTGTTTTCTCTTAAAAAAATATTATCAATTTAGAAGTAAAAGCCTACTATAAAATTCTCCTTCAGAGGTAATAAAAGGCAATGGGACTGGCTGATGTTGGGAGCCCTTGAAAAGTTATTCATCTTATATTAATGCCTAAAAATGTTTATGAAACATTTTGGGCTATTTCTCTCAGAAGTATCAGATTTTCATGATATAAAGGTCATGGAAGGAGTTCATATCAGACTAGGTCCTGCACAGGCTATTTTGTTGATTCCTTTGCTCTCTTATGAATGGGTACCACTTCAGTCACATTTTTAGTATATGCAGTGCAAAGGTGGGTTTAGTCCTTGTGCTGTGTGATACAGTCAGTCCATTGACTTTGGGCAGGAGAGCCCTAATGAGAATTGCCAGAAATACTGCTTAGATCAGCAGCTGCTTAGATCAACAAATTTGAAAGTTACAAGGCAAGCAGTGTCCTCTGAATGTGGAGATCTACAACTCACCTCTTCTCTAGGTTACCCATGTCTTCTCTGGTTGATATCATTAAGTGTTTTTTCAATTTTCTCCTTTGGTTGAGCTTTGAGTTTCTCTTGCATATACCACAGCTGGGAAACAAAATACTTCATCACAAGGAACATACAAATAAAGAGGAAACAGAACAAGTACCCTGTCCCAGTGACAGGAATGGCAAAATGTTGCTCAAAGTGTGCTGCTGGGCAGGGGTTGGAGATTCAACCACAGCACCTCAAAGTCACTGTTCAGGTAGGACCAGGGAAAGCCTTTCAGATAGACCACCAGCATGCACGATCCTAAAAAGCCAAACCACAATTTACGTCCAATGTAATAAGGGTCTTCTTCACCAGTGAGTGAGTGAACCATAGGAATAAGTAAGGTAAACAATATTTGCAAATATGACTCAGAAATTACTTGGTCTTCTAGAAATTTTGAATTTCACTCCTCTATATTTACTCAGTTGAAGAGGCATGGAAGGCAGGCCTCTTTTCCTACATAGCACCAGGGTGAGGGAGACTCTCTTTTGCTGGGCAGAGAGGTGGGAAAAGGAGAAAAGGTGGAGAGTTCTTGCTGACTGGCTGCGGCTCAGCTGGAGCATGGAGAGGGACAAGAGAGGGTGGTCACCAGGAAGAACCATCCCATTAATCTGCCTAGATCACATTATGTGCAGCTCCCTGTTGCACGTAAACTGATGATCTCAAAATGTCAGCATTGCTCATTAGCTCACGCCAAACTGATTTTTCCAACTGGGTCAGCTCTGATTTGAGTCTTATCCTGGTAGTATGGGTCTCTGCACCACGCACCCTGAACTTCCATTCTTGGTGAACGGAGGACGCACTGCCTATCTGCCCTTACACTCTTACATGTCAAATATCAACATTTTAAAAAAATACACAAGACAGGCTTTTTCAGAAGGACTGATCTGCAAAGTAGCTGGAAGCCAGTTTAGGAGCCAGTGGTGCTATTCTCCACGGTAGATTAAAACCCTTCTTGCTATGGCTGTTATGGCCATTGCCAGGATTGCTGCTGAAAAGCTCCTATGGCTTGTCAAAGAAAATAACTAACTTTAGCTCATTTAAATACACAGGTCTGAAAACTAAGGCAGTTCAGAGTTGTTTAACATGCAATTCACTAATCACTGTCACAGAAGTGGCAAACTCTGAAAGAGGCCTGAGGGAGGAAAGCCTCACCCATTTCACTTGACTCTCATACCCCAAGTCCCACTTCCAAAGCAATTTAGGCACCTGGGGTGTCCATGTGACTTGAGTCCAGAGCTCCTTATTCATTCCTGAAAACTGTACTCACCTCCTGTATTATCCCCTGCCCTGAAGCCAAAAGGTGCTCACAAAAGGTGATCGGTTCTCAGCACTTTCACTGGTAAGTGCAAGAAGGCATCTGCAGACCAAAGAAAGAAGTAAGTTAAGAGGAATAATAATGGATTTATAATTAACATTTATTTTTTTACTGAATATGTTTCCCCCCCTTCCTTCCAATTGATTTAAACTGAAGGCAAGAAATGGATAATAAAGTTGATCTCGGATATCTAGTAACAAAGGGTCATTCCCTGACATTGTCCAAAAGGGTCCTTCAAGTGAAGTTAAGTACATCTCTTAGCATAAGAGTTTCACTAGCATTCAGAGACCCCCATTCTATGGATATCAAAATGATAGGAAAGTATCTTTAAAAATCTGGCCCCTGAGCCTCAGTTTCTTAGCTGTAAAATTACCGTTACTGTAGTTTCTTAACTCATGGGGACTTTGTAATGAGTAATAGTTTAACATTTGGAATTGTACATATTATACATTGATGAGGGCTTGTGTACTTATCTAGAGACATTGGGTGTCTAAGTAGGTGATAGTAACCAGGCACAAATTTATGCTGCCTAATACTCTGAGCTGGCTAAAAGTCACACAAGCTGCCCTGAACCTGAGCAAGTAATCTTTGGTTAAAGCAAGGGCAGGTTGGCCTGTTTTCATCCCATAGGCTAGGGACATCCCAGTGTCTAGGGACACTCCTGACACAGGTTTCAATGCAAGTACAGTTTCAAACGTACCCTGGAGAGCAGTGGATTACAATGAAGTTACCAAACAGCCCAGCAAGCTCCTGAAGTCCTGAATCCCCACAAGTCCTTCAGAGGCTTGTGGGATTTGTGAAACTAACAAACTTGTTTGCCTTTGAACATCTCAGGCAGGCAGGCAAACATGACACCACTATCAGAAATGCTGAATCAAATCAAAACGCTACCGAAAACTTCATAAAAGTCAGTGAGGAAATCCTTCTTCTTCTGCTTGTTATTGACAGCTGCAAGATAACTTTTATTTATAGAGCCCTGGGGACTTATTCAATAGGATGTAGTGACACTGATGAGGAGGATTATTTATTGTTTACAGTTGCTTAAAGATGTAAGGCACTGCATAAATACTCTGGAAATTATCATTCCATGAAAAAGCTCTTGATCATGCATCAAAATCCTTCCTGCATCAAAGTTATTCTGGACTTACTCTTCGCATCACAAGCTACATTTGCAATGCTCAGAAGGTCTGACTGTATCCATTATTTCACAGTAGCTGATATGCAGTCAGTGTAAGAACATCATAGTTTCTACCTGGTATTCATATAGTACCAATAATCTGCAAGGCATATTGATAATGATCTTCACACATCTAGAAGACAAAAACGCGAAGGAAGCCACAGGCTTATTTGACAGAATTTCAGAAAAATTTTCAAAAATTGCATTAATGGACCATGTGACTTGCATTCAGAAGTGATAAAATGGAACGGTAAGGACTGCATGAGCAACAATAACCTGGTCATTTTGAGTAAGCACTTTAAAATACAGCATGTAATTACTGGGCTGTGTATGAGCTCAGAAATTTCTTAAGTAATAAAAGACACAGTTGTGTCCATAATCTCAGAAACAAATGTAGAAGAAACTTTATGTACCCTAGAAGCAGGTCAGACAGCACAGAATAGAGTGCAAAACCTCTGGTGATCATCATCAGCTCTTTTGCTCTTCCATTACTGCCACTGGCACACCAAGTAAATGTATTGATTACGGGATAGTTTCCACCACTTCCTGTTCCCAGTGAGTAGCTCCTCACTTTACACTAAGATCAGCAACAATATTGATTTAGTGATCAGTTAGACATACAAATTAGTCATATGGCCTATAACAAGAGCAATTCACACCAGTAATTGTTCACACTGGAAGTACCTGCTGTTTGCCCCACAAGCCCCTTTGGCTTGTGTTCTGTGCATTACGCGTCTCTGAAAATTTGGTTTTTTCCATTTTTTATGTCTCCTGAATTTTAATTTTTATATATTTTAAGCCTGTTATATCAAATACAGCTGAAATAATTCTCCATCATGCTCCATCTCTAAGCTCCAGGTCCCAACGTCTAACCTTTCCCAGAGGAAATCTGTAGTCTAAGCTAGCTTGCAGTGAATCAATAACTTCTAATCAATAGAGCAGGAAAGACATCTCTAGAGATTGATTTTGAACATGTACCACAGGGTAAAAGAAATCTTTCTCAGGAGGCACCCATCCTACTGTGTCAACTACAGAGCCGGCCACTCAGACCAGGCACCTGACTTCTGGTGACTAACATCAGGGACACTGAGTGCCACCATCATGGGGCTCAACTGAACAAAGCTACAGCAGAGCTGTACTTAGCCCATAACCTATTAACAGGACACTGTTTGGGAAACTAAAAGTTTGGGAAGCTGAAATGCTGTCTTTCTGAAGCCAGTAATCTAATTTATTTTTTTTTAATGGAGAAGGGGAGGGAGAGAAATAATATCTTTATCCTGTGGGAGAAAAGGGAACAGAACAAAAGGCCTTTCTGGTTTTTACTGCAGTTGCAGAAAGCAATCTTCAGTGATATAACTCCTCAAAAAGATTTTGTATGCCCAAAAAGATTTTCCGTGAAACTCTTCTGGGCAAATTCATCTGGGGTGTATTAAGACAAATCCAGTTATACTGATCTATTACGTCTGTCTGAGCACTTAGTTTTCTTCAATTTAATAACAATGTAAGGGAGTAGGAAAATGTTTAAGCAATGAAACATGACATACTATATGATGCCGTACTGTTGATTAATGTGTATCCCGGGTGGATGGGGAGTAAGACAAGTGCCTATACCATATGTGGCAAGTGCATTAATCAGTATTAACATATATTAACGGGTACAGAGAGAGGGTACTGAAGAAGAGCTGGTTTTGGAGCCCAGTCCTGCTGCAATGGCAATGGGGGACTGAATCCTGTTGACACGAGCAGCCAGTCTGACCTCTGAGGCTGTGACCTTAGAAAAGTACGTGCATTTGATGAACTCCATGCCACAGGATGTTGCAGACGCTAAAAGCTTACATGGATTCAAGGAGAGACAGGGCAAGTTCACAGATCAGAAATACTTTCAGACTATAAATTCAAAGCAAACATCTCCAGTTCAGGAAGCCTCTGAGCTGCAAATGATTGGAAGCAGGGAGAGTATCCAGGGAAGTATCATGTATCGTGCACCCTGGTTTTATACTCTTTCCTAGACATCTCCTTTTAACGGCCATCAGGGACAGGACAGAGAACTAGAGAGCCATGTGGTATGACCCCATTCAGTGCTCTTATAGTCTGTGTTTTTATGTCCTAACTTTACAACATACGACTAGTCCCCATTAATTCTATGCAAGTTGTTCAACACTCGGAGTGGAACACTATATGCAGCTATATGCATACCTCCACTGATAAACTGAACAGCATCAAGACTTAATTTTAGGTAGCTGGCTTACTGCAAACACCAGCAGGGATTTGGCACAATCAGAGTGGGTTCACCAACCACCCGCTCCCGTTGACACAGCAGCTCTCATTTCAAAGCTCTGGCGAGGCACGGTGCCTTGAGAGCTACTGTCTGCCTGAAGGTGAGAAACCAGCCAAGAGACATAACTCAGTGCAGTACGAAGCACTTCAGGAACCCCACAGCACCATTGCTGCAGATGCAGGAGTGGAGTGGGATCCCCCCTTCATACGAGGCAGCAGCTCTCGCTCTCTGCTGAGTTCAGAAACATCCCTGTTTTCTACTCTGCAGGGCAGAGACCTCATAAAGCAACTGCCACGTTAGGGAAACCAAAGAAACAATAACACATTGCCTATTGGAGCATATTAACATGCCCCACAGCAGTCTCATTATGACTGTTAAACATTTACCCAAGATACCAAAATAAATGTCTTTTTTATTCATGGCCTCCTCTCCAGCCCCTCTGTTACTTTCCAGCCCCTCTTACCAGCACAGGAACCAGAGTGGTTCAACAGTCCAACAGCCAAACAATGCTGTCAACTGCCTACTTTCAAATTAAATTAAGCTTCTCTAATGCTTCTAATTTAATGTATTAATTCACACAACAAAAGCAAAGCTTTTGGTTTGGCTTTTCTCTGATTCATGTGGTCCTGTGCTTCAAAATCCTTTTTGAGAGGCTGAGGTGGCTTTTAAAGTATACTTTCAATGGATAAATAAATAAACGGATTTGAATACTGATCATTTTCTGGCACCATGATTTTTTTTTTCTTTTGAATGTAAAGAAATGGCTGTTTTAAAGGTGACTGGCTAAAGGTGAAGAACTCTAAAAACTGGACATGTCAGTAAAACTTCTCGGCTATGTCTCATCCTTTGTCTCCATTTTAGGCAACATGAGGGAGCATCTGTAACTTACATCACGCTATTAGGATCTGGCCCTGTGCAGATCAATAAAGACCACATGACTTTACTCCACACTCCAGTCCAAAGCCTTAGCTACTCACTAGACAGCCTGTAATTTCAGCAAGGAAGGAGAGTGCCTGCAGGTGTTGAATTAATGCACCATGAAAGCAGAACTCTGCTGTGTTGTGATGGAGCTAAAATCAGGCTTCTCTGGTATTGTTGACAGTATTCAGCTCCCAGTGTATTTCTGACTTTGGATACATAGGCTACCTAGTAATTTTGTCACATCTTGAAAATAGAGCAGGGGAAAAAAACCCATTTAGACTCTTACAGCCATAGGTCATATTCACCATTCGCTAACAGACTGTCATGTTGTGAGTAGAGCCTGCTTCTTCAGTCCCACAAGACAGAAAGTTTCTTTTGCATTACTAAAACTATCAGAAAGGAACTCAATAATAAAATAAAGTCACTGATTTCTAAGAAAAAAAATCTAAATTGTGATATTAACCAAAGATATCATCAATAAAAGTCAAACTTTGGAAAAAAAAGTATTTTGAAAGAAAAAGTTTTTAACTATAAAAGTTTATATTTTAAAATCAGAGCTGAAACAATGTACTAAGTAATTTCAATGCCACTGATCCCATTGACTTTGAATGAGAAAAGTGACATAGGCAGTGAAGAAAAGCCATCACCCAGGCATCTGCTTTTTAAGCAGACACCTGTTCAGCTATGTCTCTGTGGGTCACATCTAGTTGCTGTTCCATATGTGTGACATTTCTGAGGCCAGCTTGTGGCTTTATCTCCCAATATCTCAGTAAAGCTGTGAAAATTTAGATTTCTGACTAAGGCCATACTGAAGCCTGTCTCTGCCTCTAACCTGTACCACTGAGTCACCCCGCAGGGAGGAACAGGTAAGCCCTTAGTATTGAGGTGGCGGTGAAGACGTCTGCTCGATATTTTGAGTACAGCTGCTCTGTTCCCTGGAGCAAGTTTGCAAGTCCTGATCAGAGCTATCATCAAGGTGAGGTGATGTAGGCAGCTGCCCCAGGCTGCAAGCTGCCAGGATGGAAATCAGCCATTGCTGTCACTACAGCTGGAAATATGCAGGGCAGCAGCTACTTCTGGGTGAGAGAATGAGGGGTCTCATTCAAGAAGTAACTATCATTCCTCCCCTTCCTCTCAGCAATGGCAAGTCAGGCTCCCCAAGGCTCCCCAAGGCTCTCCCTCTATTTTCTCTGCTGTGGTTTTACCCCTCTTCTTGCTTAGAAATCTTAGATGCAAAGAGACAGACTCTCCCCAAGTAACTGCTAGAGACTTTTGGTGTCCCAGTGAGTGATATAGCTTAAGCTACCTATGACCTTCTGCAAGGCTAAGCCAGGCCAAATGTTCTAGTTAACAAATCTACTCATCGTGTCATTCCCCTACTATGCGCTTAAGTCTGGTTCACAGACTTGTACAGTCACAACAGTGTTGGTTGGAAGGGACGTCTAAGAGGTCACCTTGTCCAACACCCCACTTGAAGCAGGGCCACCACGAGCACTGGATCAGCTCTGCCTAGCCATGTCTTTAAAATACCCAACATTAGAAATGAGACAGTCTTTCTAAGTAACCTGCTTCAGTGCTGCACTTACAGCAAAAACTTCTTCCTGATGACCAACCTGAATGCAGTCTCTGGCTGTTGCTCCTTGTTGTATGATCTGCCACCGCTGTGAAGCGCTGCAGTTGTGTCTTCTTTGTGACTGGCCTTCAAGTTGTTCTAGGTACAACCTCAACTGCATGGACTGGGGAAGAGTAACTGCCCTCAGTCCATGGGCCATCCCCCTCCTAACGTACCCAGCATGCATGTGCCTCCCTTGCGATGAGGGTGCACTGTCAGCTCCTATTCAGTTTGGCATCCACCTGGTCCTTTTCAGCAGTTACCACTCAGGCAGGCAGTTCCCAGGATTATTGGTGTGTGAGTTTATTTTAGGCAGAGGACCAGAGGAAGGGTGAAAAAACCAAAGCACTGCACATCCACAGGAGCTCAAAAATAACGTGTGCAGTTCCCACTATCCCCTTCTGTACTCAGTGTGAGTGCTAGCATCTGCCCCATGTTATTATTAAATTCAGCTGTTGGAACGGCTAGTACAAGAGGATCCACAGATGCTTTTAAAATCAGTCTTAAAATCATTACTTTCTCTAACATAATTAGGACAATTCCTATTGGCTTGGTCAATATTTATGCATGTTGCATACATGGGTGACAGCATACATATGGGGCAGGGGAAGGAGTCCCAAGTACATGTCACCTACTATGTCCACACAAGCAAGCAGTGTAGCCCAAAAAAGGTGGATTTGTGGAGTGAAATAGTTAATGCTGAGGACTCACTATACACTTTATAAGAATTTCAGGGCATTTTAATTCTGACTAGCTCCAGTCTGTTCCTATTGACTTGACCAGCCACAAACAGAGTGAATTAGGCGGAAGCTGGGACCATACCTTTCAGTTTACTGTCATGTACTCCAAAACCTCTCTGCAATGTGGACCAAAGTATCGTAAACTGGAAAGACTAAGATTTGTGCTTCAGAAGTACTCTCCTGATTTGAACTAAAATGCTACTGCAGAGGTACCTGTAGAGTTACTTCTCCGCGCACTTCCTGATTCTACTTCTTGTCTCTCAATAACATATAAGGTGCCTTACTCTGAGACCCTGAGAACCAACATAATCCTGTGATTACAAGTAGATTTCAAGTATTCAGTACCATTTTTCTTTATTTCATACCTACAGTTCAAGAGTCGTTATTGTTTCCTTCTATGCCTCACGTCTCTCACTGCCTCTTTTTTTATGGCATGTGCTAGTGCAAGCCTACATCCTTCCTGAAGCATTTGAAGGTTGCTTAGTTTATTTACATCCAGTAGCACATTAATACTTTCCACCATGGCACATTAATACTTCCCACTATGCAAAATGAGCTCTTAGCTATTCCTTGGACATTAATTTAGTTGAATATGATAGTCAGGACTCTCTGACATTGTTAAAGTTAATGATCTGATACTTTACAAGACAAGAGGCATTTCAAATCCAATTGATCGTATTAATAGTTTTATTGAGCAACATTAACAGAAGTATGTTGTTCCACAATGTCCTCAAGCAAAGCCTTTATTGGCACATTAATGGTGACAGAATGGACAAATCCAAAGTAAGAGACACTTTTTATTTCTGTAACATACAATTGCAGATAGCCTAAAATTCTAGATTAGAAACTGATAACCATATGGCTTTGCTTGAAAGCCCTATCTTCTGTTGAAACATATGGATAACTGCTGCACAAAAATCACCCCACTTTATTGACAAATTCTCTGTGATTCCTGCTGCCTGTTCCAGGGAAGAGGAATACCTGGTGGAAAGGGGATGAATGAATTTGCTCCTGAGGTATGAAAGTATATGGGAGTCCATCTGATGTTAGGAAGAAGGGAACGTACACAACATCTTGAAAACTAAGATTTTTTCTAAGCAGTAAGATATTACAGCATTTCAGGTCCATGTGAGGGATGCTAAAGAGAACCTGATAAGGAAGGCAAGAGGGAAGAGATATGGGAAGAGCGGGTATATTATACCCGAGTTAGGCAAAATAGGCCAGTTTCACAGGTGTGATTTAAAGCTGCTGAGAAACCATTCACACTGCACTTACTATCCCAGTCTAATGGACCTAAAAGGACTTATTCAAGCCAAAGGTTTTCTCAGCCAGAGAAATGCTATGCTGTTCCTCACACAGATGATCAAACAAGCAGTTTTTCACATAGATCACAGGCTCAATTCAACAAACTTTTCTTTTCAAAATGTCCATGCCATGTAGGTCAAGATGAATGCCAAGTATCATTAAAATATTGCAGAACTTTCCATTTTTAAAACTTTCTCCATGCCAGATTGCCAGCTGATCTTTCCAACGGAGATATACAGACACCCTCTCTCAGGCAGCGTATCTATATAAACAACTATGATCAATCAACTACATACCTTGGGGCAGGAGTGATAGGATTATCTGACACAGTTTAAGGTGCTTTGATGAAAAGAGTGCATCTTCTGCTACATTGCTTTGAGCATCCAAAGAACTGAAAGCTGGAGAAATCACAGTTCAACAAAATCTTCCATCTCCGCCCTTCCTTCCCTTATTTGCCTAACATCGCACATCCAGAAAAGAACACTATGTTACCTTAAATGACACGGGTCATATATGATGTAATACAATACAATAATGAGTTGGGCCTGCAAAGTGCTGTGTTCAGACCACCACTGAGAGAGACCTACCTTGGATGCTCTGGCTGTTTCTCTCTACTGATGGCATTAGGCGGTAAATAACCTGAATTGCACATTGCCCCCTCAATGTTAGACACCACAGTAGCCGCAAGGCTTACATTAGGCATATATACTAAGCAGTCTGATTACCAAGCCAAACGGATATTTTGGATAAGCTTGTAGCAGTGGTCAAAACTGTGGCTTGCAAGGGCTTGCAGGTTTCAGCCTGTCTTCTTTTATAGTGTTTTCAACTAAAAGTGCAAGGCAGCCTGTGAGAATTTGCGAGCGTGCCCATAATCCATTGAAGCAAAAGGCTTGGGAGCCATTGCCTTAGAAGAGTGAGATCCTACCAAATCGTCTAAGCAGCCTTTAGTCACATAGAGTTATGGCACCCTGCTAGGTCAACAAATAGAAAAGGCAATAAAAAACATCCCAACTAATAGGGTAAAGAAGTCTACATGGCAAATCCTTCTGCTATTTCTTCTACGCTTTGCTGCTTTCTCCCCAGGTACAAATCATTTTCTGTGCCTACAATTTTCAAGAGAAAGCCTTTGAAACTGTGTATGATGCAACAAAGTTTGACAACAATCCAGCAAGGTCTGCAGCTGAAAAAGGAAACAGCAGCAATCAGGGGAGAACTGCAGACAATTGTTCCACAGCCGCCGCTGCCGAATTGTAAGCCTGCGCTCGTGAACTAAAAAATCTATCTCAGATAATTGACATTTATTTGATTGAAACAGCAGGGTGCCCTCCATCAGAATGGGAGGAGACCATATGGAATAACAGTATGAGTGGAGATAATGTTTGTCTGCTGAGTGTGTCAATGTGTTTAGAGATTATTCATAGGGCTCGAGGGATTCCAGTATGGTAATGTTTCAGCTAAATTAGAATCAGATTAATTGCTCTAATCTAATGGAAAGACAATGTTTATCAAATTATTGCTCCTTCACCACATGATATTGCAGTGTCATTACTCTTTGAGTTTAAAAAAAAAAAATCAAAAGGCTCTCTTGTATCACATCTGCTCAAAAGCTCCGTAACAGTGCTGATTTCTGCACAGGAGAGTTAATGCAGTTTATAACTTTATGAAGGAACTAATGAATTAGGGTGAAAGCTTTGTAGAAGATAAATCCTCCATATTGTAGGTAGGCCTTAAACTATATTAATTTGTGGTGGGTTGACCCTGGCTGGACACCAGGTGCCCACCAAAGCCACTCTGTTATTCCCCTTCCTCAGCTGCACAGGGGAGAGAAAATATAACGAAAGGCTCATGGGTCAAGGTAAGAACAGGGAGATCCCTCACCATTGCTGTCACGGGCAAAACAGACTCGACTTGGGAAAATTAGTTTAATTTATTACAAATCAAAATCAGAGTAGGATAATGAGAAATAAAACCAAATCTTAAAAAACACCTTCCCCCCACCCCTCCCTTCTTCCCGGGCTCAACTTCACTCCCAATTTTCTCTACCTCTTCCCCCCGAGCGGCACAGGGGGACAGGGAATGGGGGTTGCAGTCAGTTCATCATGTGTTGTTTCTGCCACTCCTTCCTCCTCACACTCTTCCCCTGCTCCAGCGTGGGGTCCCTCCCATAGGCAATAGTCCTCCATGAACTTCTCCAGCATGCGTCCTTTCCATGGGGTGCAGTCCTTCAGGAACAGACTGCTCCAGCGTGGGTCCCCCACGGGGTTACAAGTCCTGCCTGTAAACCTGCTCCAGTATGGGCTCCTCTCCCCACGGGTCTACAGGTCCTGCCAGGAGCCTGCTCCAGTGTGGGCTTCCCACGGGGTCACAGCCTCCTTCAGGCATCCACCTGCTCCAGTGTGGGGTCCTCCACGGGCTGCAGGTGGATATCTGCTGCACCATGGACCTCCACGGGCTGCAGGGCACAGCCTGCCTCACCATGGTCTTCACCAGGGGCTGCAGGGGAATCTCTGCTCCGGCGCCTGGAGCACCTCCTCCCCCTCCTTCTTCACTGACCTTGGTGTCTGCAGAGTTGTTTCTCTCACATATTCTCACTCCTCTCTTCTCTGGCTGCTGTTGCGCAGTTGTTTTTCCCCTTCTTAAATATGTTATCCCAGAGGTGCTACCACCATCGCTGAGTGGCTCGGCCTTGGCCAGTGGTGGATCCATCTTGGAGCCGGCTGGCATTGGCTCTATCAGACATAGGGGAAGCTTCTAGTGGCTTCTCACAGAAGCCAACCCTGTAGTCCCCCCTGCTACCAAAACCTTGCCACACAAACCCAATACATAATTAAAATGACTTTGCCTGGTTTTGGGCTTGGGATTTTTTTGGAGTGAGCACTTTTATTTTTGCTCAAATTTTGATACTTCTTTGCTTGTTTTAAATTTTATTTCAGTGGAATGAGGGGTATTTTTCATAGTAAGTAGCACTAAAACTGAACAATATAGTAACAAATTAATGTTTACCTCGTTTGCTCTCACCTTCTTTAATTTTCTTTTCATCTGAAAATTGCGATGAAATGACCAAAAGCTGAATGCGCAGATAAGATGCCTAACACCCTTCAGATATACTTTACATTATTTAATGCTTAGGGTCATTTTAGATCACCTGTCAGATGCCGATGCTGAGGAGACACAGAGCTATTTGGCTCCTTTAAAATGCAGTGGAAATGTGCAGTTCTGGTAGCACTGCACTTGCAAGTGTTGAGTACCTTTGTCACGAAGGATGAGGAAAAGGCTGAGGTACTTAATGCCTTCTTCACCTCAGTCTTTAACAGCCACACCAGGTATCCTCAGGGTATCCGTCCCCCTGAGCTGGATGACAGGGATGGAGGGCAAAATAGGCTCCCCATGATCCAGGAGGAAGCAGTTAACGACCTGCTATGCCACCTGGACACTCATAAGTCTATGGGGCCTGATGGCATCCACCCAAGGGTGCTGAGGGAGCTGGCAGAGGAGCTTGCCAAGCCGCTCTCCATCATTTATCAACAGTCCTGGTCAACGGGGGAGGTCCCGGATGACTGGAGGCTTGCCAACGTGACGCCCATCTACAAGAAGGGTCGGAAGGAGGATCCGGGGAACTACAGGCCTGTCAGCCTGACCTCGGTGCCGGGGAAGGTTATGGAGAGGCTCATCTTGAGGGCGCTCACGGGACACGTGCAGGATAACCAAGGGATCAGGCCAAGCCAGCACGGGTTCATGAAAGGCAGGTCCTGCTTGACCAACCTGATCTCCTTCTATGACCAGGTGACCCGCCTAGTGGATGAGGGAAAGGCTGTGGATGTTGTCTACCTGGACTTCAGCAAAGCCTTTGACACTGTTCCCCACAGTATTCTCCTAGAGAAGCTGGCGGCCCGTGGTTTAGACAGGTACACTCTTCGCTGGGTGAAAAACTGGCTGGATGGCCGAGCCCAGAGAGTTGTAGTGAATGGGGTGAAATCCAGCTGGCGGCCCGTCACAAGCGGAGTCCCCCAGGGCTCAGTTTTGGGACCGGTCTTGTTTAATATCTTTATCGATGATCTGGATGAGGGGATAGAGTGCTCCCTCAGCAAGTTTGCAGATGACACCAAGTTGGGAGGGAGTGTTGATCTGCTTGAGGGTAGGAAGGCTCTGCAGAGGGATCTGGACAGGCTGGATCGATGGGCTGAGGCCAACCGGATGAAGTTCAATAAGGCCAAGTGCCGGGTTCTACACTTTGGCCACAACAACGCCAGGCAACGCTACAGGCTTGGGGACGAGTGGCTGGTAAGCTCCCCCGCAGAAAAGGACCTGGGGGTGTTGATCGACAGCCGGCTGAATATGAGCCAGCAGTGTGCCCAGGTGGCCAAGAAGGCCAACGGCATCCTGGCTTGTATCAGAAATGGTGTGGCCAGCAGGAGCAGGGAGGTGATCATGCCTCTGTACTCGGCGCTGGTGAGGCCGCACCTCGAATCCTGTGTTCAGTTTTGGGCCCCTCACTACAAGAAGGACATTGAGGTGCTGGAGCTTGTCCAGAGAAGGGCGACGAAGCTGGTGAGGGGTCTGGAGCACAAGTCTTATGAGGAGCGGCTGAGGGAACTGGGCTTGTTCAGCCTGGAGAAGAGGCGGCTGAGGGGAGACCTTATCGCTCTCTACAACTACCTGAAGGGGGGTTGCAGAGAGGTGGGTGTTGGTCTCTTCTCCCAAGTGACTAGTGATAGGACTAGAGGAAATGGCCTCAAGTTGCGCCAGGGGAGGTTCAGGCTAGATATTAGGAAAAAGTTCTTTACCGAGAGAGTAGTGAAACATTGGAATAGGCTGCCCAGGGAGGTGGTAGAGTCACCCTCCCTGGAGGTATTCAAGGAGCGTGTGGATGTGGCATTGTGGGATGTAGCTTGATGGACATGGTGCCGTGTGGTGTTGGGTGGGTTGGTTTTTGGTGTGTTGTGCCTTGTTGTTGTTGTGTGGTGGTTGGCTTGTGTGGGTTGTTTTGTTTGTGGGGTTTTTTTTTGGTTTTTTGTTGGTTTTTTTGTGGGTGGTTTTTTTTTTTTTTTTTTTCCCCCCCCAGGTTGGACTTGATGATCTTATAGGTCTTTTCCAACCGTAGTGACTCTGTGATTCTGTGACCTCAGAGAGTCAGATGCTCCTTTAATCATTCAGTGGCTTGAATGGTGCAAGAATGGGCTCCAAAGATGTCTTTTAAAAGCTGATTCAGAGGGTTTTACCCTTGGTATTTTAGAATATTTTCAGTGTATGCTATACATGCTAAAGCACAACATTAAAATATTAGCCCTTTTAAAACAGTATCTAGTAAGCACAATCCTCAAAAGGGGTAGAAGCATGACCTCTTCTCAAAGGTGCTAATAAACCAACCAGGAATACCCCTCCAATCTGATTTTCCACTGTGTTACACTGATGTGATGCTACTGAAAAGCCCTGGAGTTCACAGGACTTGGCTATCAAACTGGAACGATAGAAGACAGTCAGGCACTTTGTCTCTGCTTAATTTATAATGGTGACACTGTGTTTGCGAGGCATTCAGGCTGCATGCTTAAGAGAGCACTGACCAAATATTTTCTAGGCTTCTATAGTAACCAATAGTTGCTCCTGCCTTAAAAGGGTCATATATCCTCTCAAGACATATTTCACTGAAATTCTATTTAAGAAAAGTGAATACCTTTGTTAGTGGAGTGTCCCTAACACATATTAAACCACATAGTTTACAAAAGTGGGCCAAACGCGAATGCAAGAGTGATTCAATGCTGAGCAAAAAGCAGTGCTTACACACTCTGTCCCCAGTAGCTTTCTCTCCCAGGTACAACCCGTCACAAAGATGCCAAGTTTTTAAGGCACAGACCTGTGGTGGCACAGTATTTGTTGAGTATTTTTAGATTCACAGTTTCCATAGCCCATTCCCTCATGCATTTCCCTCAGACACATACAATGAGGTTTTCTGGCACTTCTGGAGAGACAAACCCTCCCTCAAGCTTTTTTATTTGTGAGACATTGAAAGTTCATGGCAACTCTCCCACCCAAGGCTTTGAGTTTTAATCCTTACTTTATAAAAGATAGATCAAAGTTAAAGTGGCATACACATTTCAAGTTGGGCTGCATAAACCAGATGTGATCTGAAGCTGTGATGACCAAGCCCTAGCCGCTTGCTCTTTTCCGAGCTTTATTGCAAAGCTGTTGTTAAACTCTTTTTGGCTACCCAGCTTTTTATATATCTGTTTGAAATTAACAGGAACACCTGCCCTCTTTCCTGGAGTTTTCCACTACTTTTGAAGTGAGTAAGGCTCCAGAAAGAGCCATGGTCTATGGCAGAGAGACACTTGCTCTGTCATCACTCAATGCTTGGATCTAACTTCATACCTTTTGTCCTGAGAACTTCAGCAATAGCTTCCCCGTTGTTTTCCCTGCTGCAGGAGCTGTGAACCGCCAGCCCAGCCACTCCCTGCTGGGCTCCCAAGGTCTATACAGCACAAAGATCCACATTCATGTCGTGCCAGGGACACGAAGACACTTCTCACAGATATGTATATATATATAACTTAAGGATGATGCCACTTTCTGAGGAATACTGTGTTCCAGTGAATAACTTGCATCATGAAAACACTGTTCAGGAAAAATATTCTGGTTTAGTACAAATCTATAAGCTTTGAAATACAGATGGCCAATCTAAATGCTTAATTTAAATAAATGACTTATTCATGATCTTTAAACTATCCACTACTATTATTTGGAAATGATTTAAAGTAGCTGTAGTCTCACACAGGAGAAATGGTAACATGCTGTCGGGGAACCTTTGTTGGTAAAATATAGAGCTTTATCTGTTTTGAAGTAAAAAGTTGCGCACATAGGACACTCCATGAGGCAATGAATTAGAAGATTTGCAAACTAGCAGCAGGGGACAGTGTTTCTGAAGGGAAGTCCTTTACTAGAATCTGCAGGGTACTTCAAAATTGCTATTATTACTATCTATTAAAAATCATAGTGCTAAAAATGCATAGAATGCTCTACAAAAAGATTAATGTTATGGTTTATTCCTTGCTCCAAAGAATTTAAAACACAGTTCTGCCTCCAGAGGCATTGTTGCCATGCTCATGTAAGCCTGAAGGACCCAAGAAAGTCGACAAAAGTTGCAGCATATGATAAAGGGCACAGCTGGGCACTGACTTCATATAGGCAAAGCAAGCAAAGAAATGCAAGAAAAGCAAGATATTCAGGCCTGAGAATTTTGACTCTGACTCCTCTTACAGTCTGGTTTAATTGCACTGCGTGAAATCCCATTCTCATTGGGAGTCAATGGAAGTTTTATCATCTGTTTAAATGCAAATTCAATTGACTTCAAGGAATTTTCCCCAGTTTAGTTGTAAATGATACTTCCAATCATCGTAATTTGGGCCTGTACACATGTAGCACTGCAAAATATATCATCTCAGCTGTTCTTCAGGTTATTTAAGAAGGCAGTATAGCTCTAAATACCACTTTCATTACTTTTGTAAATGTGTGGCATACACATGTATATATGTATCTGTGTGTATACACATATTTGAAAGAAAGTAGGTGACTAAATTTTGGAGAATAAAACTGTTTGCTTTTTTAATTTTGGCAGTACAGTTTTCTGGCACCCAATCATTGTCCAAACTTCTATGCACTAAGAAATGAAACAAAAGGTCTTATATGTCTTTGATTTATATACCCAAGTAATGGGATAAGAGGAAGATTGCCAGATAATTTATTTTGATTACAGTTTTGTTCCAAGTTCTCATTCACGCATGTATACAAAATTCATAAAGATATGTGGTGTCTACAGAAAATCGGAGGCAGCTTTATACCCAGGAACGGCTGCAGTGAGAGGAGAATAAGGAGTGTCATCCTACTTATTTTACTGTAGTATTTCTTCATTATTTTGGAGCTGTACCATCAGAGCAGAAGCCTGTGCTGGCATGACTTGGTAAATATCTTACTGCTTCATTACTCAATCATGACATCTGCAGTGCCATCACAAATTGTTGCATCAATAGGTATGTACATATTTAGTTACATTTTTAATTACATAGAACCTTTCCAATCTCTAATGGAAATATGCAATGCACTAAGGACACAGGCTATATACATGATATACAGGCAGAAGAGTGGTGTTGCAGCACAATGGCAGCTTTCCACTGTTCAATAACTCAATTTTTATCTAATTATCACAAATTATAACATAATTTCTGAGCCAACAACATTGTTGTAACTGATTTTCTGCTTGAGCTGTACAAACACTAAAAACCACCTGAAACTGGCAAGCTCATGTGTGTAATTGAAAAAAAAACAGTTTGTGGTAAACAAAATGCGTCAAGGTTTTTCACCTGGAGCAAATTATTACAGCTGTTAATAAAACCTATTTAAACAGCTTTCATAATACATGAGAAATTGTTCAAATAGCTCTGGATGCGGCTCTTCAGCTTTGTCTCTGAGGAGTAGCCTAGTGGTTGCAGTAGAAATAAAGTGACCACAAAATTCAGTATTGCAGGACTGGTGGCTCCTGTAAAGGGATAAACATATTGCTGTTTTTCACAGTCAGAGGCTTTGAAAGACACACATGTACTTTGCATCCGTGTCTCAAAAAAAAAAAAAAAAAAAAGGAAAAAAAGAGCCTACAACACTTCTTCAATTGATTTGCCCTTTGTCACTGTCACAGATATGTTTTCCCTATTTTGACAGGTAGCTGTAATTCTATTAGCAGCCCATCGACTTCCCTGTGAAATCGATCTGTTGGGCTAGCTGGGTCTTCTTAAACTAGCTGATTTATTGCTTCTGCCTGCTAAAAAAAAAAGAAAAAGAAGAAGAAAAAGAAGGTATTCTGCCTCCACAGCAAAGAAAGTACCTAAAAAATGTCTGAAAATGAGTAATTTTTAGCCTGGCTGCTGGTCATCTCAGTGGCAGATGAGCTGTGACCTTTCACCGGCAGTTTTGCTGAGATGCCTGCTGATGCTGGCATGTATAAACGATTGTCAGTTTCCCTTATTAATTTACCTGTCTGTCTCATGTATAAACTAGAACGTCTCATTCACCCTAAATGTCCTTAGCATCAATCTATCGTGTTTATCTAATTTTGTGATTTCGCACGGGGCTGCCCAACCGCCTGAAACTGGAGAACTGCTTGAAACACATTAAATGCCTATTGGCTCATACAGACAGAAAATGGGGACACACAGGTGAATTTACAGTTGTTGGCATTCTAGTTTAGGTCAGAGAAACAGGTTATCATCATGCTCTTCTTATTCATTGGCATCTGAAGAACTTAAATGATTCACCAGGGTCTAAAATGATGTCTTGGAATTTTAAATGATGTACTGGTATCTGTCTTAGTTGCATTAATTCTTTCTTCTTTCCTCTCAGTCAGAAAAATAAATTACTTTTCTACTGGCCAAAAAGCAAGTGTATGTTGTTGCAAGTTGTTTTGTGGAGCCTTTCTATTATCTGTAAATATGAATTTTTGGCTGTGGATACAAAGAGATAAAGAATATTTTTGTATACTTCATTATCTTAACCAAAAGTCAGTTCCTAGCTGCTTTTTCTATAGGCTGAGGAAAGTAGAGATTTAAAGAGGGATAACTACTGTTTGCAAAACTGAGTACCTCTCCTTTTTATATAATGGTGGGGTCATTCATTTTTTCATTAAGCATATGCAATTGCTAACCAATCCCAATCTTTTCTTATCATGTACTAGAAAGGGTTACAAGAGATTACATTATAGAATCATTTAGGTTGGAAAAGACCTTTAAGATCATCAAGTCCAACCATAAACCTAACACTTAACCATGTCCCTAAGCACCTCATCTACACGTCTTTTAAATACCTCCAGGGATGGTGACTCAACCACCTCCCTGGGCAGCCTGTTCCAATGTCAGACAACCCCTTCAGTGAAGAAATTTTTCCTAATATCCAATCTAAACCTCCTCTGGTGCAACTGGAAGCCATTTCCTCTTGTCCTGTTGCTAGTCACTTGGGAGAAGATACCAGCATCTGCCTCTCTACAACCTCCTTTCAGGTAATTGTAGAGAGCAATAAGGTCTCCCCTCAGCCTCCTCTTCTCCAGACTGAACAACCCCAGTTCCTTCAGCCGCTCCTCATAAGACTTGTGCTCCAGACCCCTCACCAGCTTCGTTGCCCTTCTCTGGACACGCTCCAACACCTCAATGTCCTTCTTGTAGTGAGGGGCCCAAAACTGAACACAGCATTCGAGGTGCGGCCTCACCAGCACCGAGTACAGGGGCACGATCACCTCCCTGCTCCTGCTGGCCACACTCTTTCTGATACAGGCCAGGATGCCATTGGCCTTCTTGGCCACCTGGGCACACTGCTGGCTCATCTTCAGCTGGCCGTTGACCAACACCCCCAGGTCCTTTTCTGCAGGGCAGCTTTCCAGCCACTCGTCCCCAAGCCTGTAGCATTGCATGGGGTTGTTGTGACCCAAGTGCAGGACCCGGCACTTGGCCTTGTTGAATTGCATACAATTGGCCTGGGCCCATCGATCCAGCCTGTCCAGATCCCTCTGCAGAGCCTTCCTACCCTTGAGCAGATCAACACTCCCGCCCAACTTGGCGTCATCTGCAAACTTGCTGAGGGTACACTTGATCCCCTCATCCAGATCATTAATAAAGACATTAAACAAGACCGGTCCCAATACTGAGCCCTCAGGAACACCACTTTTGACCGGCTGCCAACTGGATTTAACTCCATTTACCACAACCCTTTGTGCCCATGCCATCCAGCCAGTTTTTTACCCAGCGAAGACTACACTTGTCCAAGCCATTGGACGTGGGTCATCATGTATTGTAGGTGGTCATCAAGAAGGAAGCTGACCTACCCAAAATGTTGCAGTAGTGAATTATTTTCCTTCCAGTCTCCTTTCCTTCCAACTCAGTTTGAGATCTATTATGAATCTTAAAAAGCACCTTAATGCTGAATCAAAAGGTCCAAGAGCGAAAAGGAAAACAACCAAAGGAAAATAACAGCAGTTGTATGACTTTAAAAAAGGAGGAAGACGCAGAGAAGAAAGTACACGAGCCTTCACTGTAGAAAAAGGAAGAAAATTCAATAATATCCTCTTAAAAATAGAGTTAAATAGTACTGCTGGCGGTGGATATTAAGGTTGATACACTATGCTTAGCGAAGAGAAAAAACACCAAAACAAAGCGAGACTAAGACTAGCAGGGAAAGGAAGAATTATCTCGCAATACCTGCAACAGAAGAAGCATCCAGAAGATCTGGGGCTCTAGTTAGCCCTTTCAAATATGAAAGCCTAAAGAATAACATGTCAGATCACAGCTCAAGCCAACAGCTATTAGGAAGAGATGAATAGTGGCAAGAGTTAGAACAAACTGGCAGAAATTTCTCAGGTTAGATTCCAAAAAAATACCTCAGACCGGAGTGTTACAGGTACATGTAAATAAAAGAAACATTATCAGTGAAAAAGGCACAGCCTGAAAAAAGGCAGTAGGCAAAAAGAAGGGGTGATTTCAGTGCAGCTTTCAGACAGGACCACACCACCAACCTCCGTTTTACAGACAGAGGTCCCTGCTGGCAAGGCATCCTCAAAGACCTTGAACCAGATGGTAAAACAACCCCCTGTGCAGAGATGACAATGCGATCCAGACCAGATGACGTCCCACTTTTCTGGTGTATCCACTTCCAAAACAGTTTTTTTTCATCTTCTCACTTGATTTTTTTGTTGTTAGATGTAACAGCAGTTTTCTTACACAACATGATGACTGGCAGAGAACAGCCAGTGGGATGTTCTGGATAAAACTGAATTGGGTTACTCATTACTACAGAAGGAGCTGTCCTTTTGAGAATCTAAGAAATCCAACATTACTTGCAGAAGAATCTTTTTGTCATTCTGATAAATGACAACCATACATGGGACTCTCCACGGAAAATAAGGACTTGCCAGCCCTGGCAGTTGCCCAGCTACAGCATTTGACACTGACTTCAGCTGAGTATAAATATAGAATAGTGCATAATGGACATTGGCCTCTAACAGCACAGAGACCTTGAGCTGAATTCAGTTATAGAAAAAACAGGTTCTAGGGGAGATTGTGTTGCTGCTGGCCTGTCACACAAAACTGTTGTCCCTTCCCTCTCTTTTCCCAAAGAATGGGACCATAAAGTAAGCCTTGGTATTTGTTGTTCTAGAGGTGTGTGTAAGGATGTGAGACTGGAGAAATGTAGTGAAGAAAACATGAATGTCAAGATAGCAGCAGGGCTTGTCAGTCCTTGTCAGACATCTACTCAGCGATGGACATCCCCACCTTAAATCACACAAAATTAGTGAAGCAGTCCCCTTAAAGAAAGTGCCCAAGTTCTCTGGGTAGTGGAGATATGTCCTCTTAAGGGATTTTAGACTTAATTTAAAAGTCCTAGAGAAAAAAACTTGTTAGGACTGGTAAGGAAACAATGCAGAAAGTGATTAATGGGGAGCTATAATCACAGTGTGCTTGATTTGTTTTGCAACACAGAACAAATCCTCAAGTTAGGACTGCGGTGAAGCTCATCCAGCTTTTGAAGGGAATACAGCCTGTTTGTCTTCATTGAACTGAATCCTCAACATGCAACAGCTAATTAAAGACTCCAAAAGTCTGTAAATACTTTGACAAATATTGATATATCAGTCTGAGATCCTCACTTGGCTAGTTGGCTAAGTCTTGCCTCATTTACTTCAGTGGTGCTGAGAATGACTGTGGTGATTTCATCATCTTCAGCTTGTAATAAAACAGCTAGCCCAAGCAAAAAGATGTATAAAGAGGATCTTTCTGATCTAGAAACCGAAGAAATTATTTCTGAGAAAAGAAGGAAAATGGAATATCTCACTGTACGTGTCTACAGTTGTAAGATATCTGGGAAGAATATTTCCCAAAGTTTTTTTCATTAAAATGAACAATGAAACAAATGATCAAATTCAGAGCTGACCTACAGCAGAGAAAAATTATGAAGATTTTGACTCTGCTGGAGTCAAACTATTTACACCACTTAGGCCAACCTGGCCTAAAATACTTAAAACACGGTCAGTTGGATGCTTAGGGTCTGATTCCTCATACTATCATGGAAGATTTACATGCTGAGGAATATTTTTTCTATCCATTTTCCTAATTCACAGTGCCACTGGCAGCAAAGATCTAGATACCAATCATTTTTCAAATGACAACTAAAGTCTAACCATGGTATCAGGTTTTATTATTTTCCTATCCACCTGATGTTAAACCTACCCAAACATTACAAACATAATACAAGCTAGGAAGCAAAGGTACATAATTAAGATGCATACAAAATACCCCGTGCAGCAAGTACATATTTTCTTTTTAATTATATTATTACCTGGGTTTATGTTACTAAATGGCTACGCAATTTCATATATAATTGATTTTCCAAGAAAAATATTACCAAAGTGATTCTGTAGTTCAAAACAGCATGAACTTAATAATATACAAATAATTTTTATCTCACAACCTATAATGCTGCATGGGATTTACTATGCTGAAAAAAATATTCCTTCATATTAACAGTAATTTTGAATGTAACATAAAAACTCAGTGACTTTTTTTCTATTTATTTGTTAAGAAGAATACTAACAGTGCCTCCTGTGAGGATATATTTTGTAGGTGCTTTTGCAGATTATGAAAATAGTTGTGAGGAAATATTTGGATAAAGGAAGACAAAGCTCCAGGTAGCAATAGGTTTCATACTGAGTTGATAAATGCAATTAGGGATCAGAAGGATGAACAATTACTTCAGGGGAGTTTTGATACCAGAATGTAATATCAGATGATTAGAAAAGTGGAAAAATATCATCTTTTTCCTATTGCAGAAGCACCCAGCAGCCTCAGCACAAGTGAGAAAACCATTGTGCTAGGGCAATGGATATTGCATGCCCTGAAGTGTTCACAGGCTCAGTAATCAAATATGAGAAAGGAATACTTGCCTGATCTTGAGAAACTATAAAGCTACATTACCCCAGCACACTGCGAGGAGTACTGTGAAGAGTTAAAACAAAGGAGATCTGAGGAAGATTATTCTTGGTCCAGACGGTTTGAGATGGGTGGAAAACATTCCCTCCCGCAGGAGAAGAGCGGGGCAAAGCAGAACCCATGCTACAGTTCTGATGAAGAGGTAAAAGCATTTCACAGCCACTTTTAATGAAGGAACTATGAATTTACCAATGTTAATATCTTGCCAAAGCAATTACAGCAATATCACAGGGTTTGTGTTACTAATTGCCAAAATTTCTTGTGTAATTGATTCTCAGAGAACAATATTGCCAGCAGCGTTCCACCGCTGCTGTCAGATGCTGAGCACCTCAACACGCTACTGACTGCACTGAGCTCCTGCCACCTACAGAGGATGCGCAGCCTCCCCCAGACTGCGAGGCACAGAATGGGTCTTTGCAGTCCTTCAGAGGTGAAGCTTTTGTTGAAGAAAAATTAAACTGAACTTGGTAACTTAACCTCTGATTTGGTCTCTTAGAACTTGGAGGAAAAAGCAATGGGATAATAAAACATGTGCTGATTAGCTGAGCAATTCTAACTCAGTTATTGTTTCCATTATGTGGCTAATAGCCTCTTCTGAACAGGCTTGATTTTTGTATCTGTTTGCATTAGAGTCAATTTGTGGTATGAGATTGGTATTATTTATTGAATGCTACACCCAGCTGCAAAGTTAAAAGTATGACAAGCTTCTATGAATTTAATTACACTACTGTGAGACACAGGCTTGTATAGATGCTATAAATTAAGTTTAGCAAATACGACTGGTGTGGTGAATGCTCAAATGGAAGTTACCAGCTCCGTGAAGTTGCTTTAGTCATTTCAAAAGCTTTATGGACTGTTGTTTTGACCTGAGTTGACCAGACTTTCGGGACTTGCTTATTTTGTGCAGGTAAACGTTCAAAATCAAGTCAACTTCACTTAAACATGTAAGGCTAACCTGAGCTTGAATATGTTCAAACTTGGAGGCAAGTTAGGATTCAGTATCACCAAGCAATGTGACTGCACTGGTAATACTTTAATACATTACTAAAAATACTTAGTATTCTGAAAGGCAGAATAAATTTGATAGCAGTAAACATTAGCACTTTTTTCTATTTTGTCTAAACCCTTCTGCTCTAAGTGCTACAGACAGTTTCTCTTTTTTCTTGTTCCAATATGTAATTGACAGCTCTGCCCAATGTCCTTTTCTACCTTTTGATTTTTCCCCTGGCTGCTAATAGCATACACCATTTTATACAGCTTCAGTCTATTAACCAAGTGCCTGACCTTGTGGGATGCTGAACACCTGCTGGAATACACTCAGAGCCTGTAATTCTCATTGATTTCATTAGGAGGAGAGAGAACTTGCTCTCTCCCGGGTCATTTAGGCTGACGAACAAAACCTCACCAGTAAAGACAAAGCTCTTGGTGGACCCTTGCAGTTCCAGAAAGTCAGACCAACATCAGAGGTAGCTGCTTCCACAGCACCCAGCCTGGGACTGATGCCAGACAATATTAATTGTCAAGAAGTAAAAATTAGGAGCACAGCTACTCTTCATTTCTTACACAGACAGTGGAGGGAAACGTTAAGACGTACCCCACTGGGTCTCACCAGTAATCCCTCCAGCCCAGTATCATGCCTCTGACTTGCACAAGAGAGACACTACTAAGGGAGAGCCCACAAGTTAGGCTGCTTTCTACAGCCTCTTCTTCTTGTACCCCCAGCATCCACAGCTGTTTCTGTAGGCATGTCGGAAGGTACATTCCCACCTCTGATATCATCCTTTAGATCCAACAGCACAGGGTTTGGTGAATAGCAGCAGTTCTGCCTTTACCTTATCTAGGTCCTTGGTGACTTTGGAAACCTCAGTCACAGCCCTCCTCAGCCTTCTCCTCACCAGCTGAAGGGTCCCACATCTGTTAACCCCACCTCGTCAGGCAGCTGCCCCACCCTCTTAATTATCCTACTTGCCCTTCTGCATCTCCTCTAGCTCTCCTATGTCCTTCTTGACATAGGGCCAGAACTGTTCACAGTGGTCAAAAATGAGGCACACCAAAAGTGTAACAGCAAAATGGTGCCTTCTGCCTTGTTCTGAGTGATGGAGGATCTGAGCCGTAGAGCTTTGTGTTTATATACCAGCGACCATGGGAGCTGTCACACCTAGAGCAGCCGTGCGCATCCAAGCCGGTCACCCAAACTTCCTTTTAGGGAGAGGCCCCCTTCAAACATGAGTCATCTGATTTTTTTTTTATTTATTTTAAGATGAAATGAACTACATTTTCTAGGCGTGTGCTCCTTCCCGCTGCCTATAAAGGTAGACTACACAGCTAAGACAGGGATAGACACCTGGGCTGCAGCAGTGTACAGCTGACCAGAAGAATCTCTCCCAGCACATCTCTGATTTCCAAATCCGCTCCCTGCCTCCTTGCATTGGGATCTGGGGACAAGCGATCTAAGGTGGGGAGTCCTGAAGCATCATGCAGTGAATTAAAACCTGGTTTGTCCCAGGAAGAGGTTAGAGAAGAAAGGGAGATGTTCTCAGCATAGGTTCATCCAGGCTGCAGGTTTTCTGGGCAGGTGTGGCTTGGGCTAGACTTGGTTAAAAGGGAGTTTCTTTTGCAAAAAAAGGAGCATTTGAAGCATTAAGTTTGCACAGTGATGTGAATGACAATATAAACTAGTGATAAAGGAATATTGAAATATGCTCTAGTGAAGACTGGGGACTAGGAAAGAACAATGAAAGGGTGGTAGACAGATAAATACCACTTTCTTTTGCTATCCCCTTTCCTGGAGAGTATGTTTTTCATTTCAGGAATATGACTAGTTTATACTGAAGTGTGGGAAGTGACAGCTAGAGAGAAGAAACTATTGAGTGCTAACTGCAATCCTACCAATTATTTTGTGCCCCAGTCACTACTGCAAGAGTGACTCATTCTGCTTTAGTTTACGTGCATAAATTTGGCACTACTCAAGAAAACCATTTTCAGGGCTCAATTCAAAAATCCATCCTTGTTTTGAGTATCCTCAAAGCTTGCACAGTGAATTAACCTCCAAAAGACATTTCATGTGTGAATTGTTAGGCCTCTTGCTTTGGTTTTAGTGAACTTTCCTGTGAGGGAGCACGTTATAATCAACTTTGAAACACAGAGTTAGTCACAACATCTAACTATGGAGACACAACCATCTCTCCATAACACTTACTTACTGGCTTATTTATTTGCAATTCTCAGGGTAGTAAACTAATAATAAGCTCCCACTAAGTCACTGCAAGTGATAACATCCTTTCACTGACATCATTAAAACATATAATCATGAACTATGAAAGTTTAAAAACCTGGAAACCACAAAGATCAAAAGTGAAAGCTACAAAGTATATATTAGAAATAACAACAGATGGCCCCAGAAGGAAAACAAATGAACTCATTCCTAGAGCTCTGCTGCCATTCGTAAGCCATTTACACTGGGAGTTTGTAGTTTATGACTTAACTGGGCCCTTCTAGAGAAATAAAATCTCGTATTCACTATGCAGCCACCATTTGTATCAAATTCTTTATATAATTTTTATCAAATTCTAAATGTAACAAGTATTTGCAAATTTATTTTTTTAATTTTAAGATGTATTTACCAGCAACCAGCTCTCATGGTTTTTGTTAGGTACAAATCTGCAGAACAGCGTTCATCTCATAATATGATAACACATGTACCGATATTCAATCACAAATGCAGTGCTGACACTTCTCATAGGCCCCTTTGCTGTACAGTGCTCCTGCTTATCAGGTCTAGCCAAGCCTGCTGCATCCTTCCCAGGAGACGTGAAATAAGCAATGAAGAATGGAGAACAGTATGCCTTATGCCAACTGCTATCCCTTATGCTCTTTTCTCTTCCCATTTGTAACTGAGTAAGTAAAACCAAAGGTCAACATAAGCAGTACAGCTGTCCACACACGCTGTTTACTTTGCTGTTCCTTTGGGTTTATATGTTTTTTGCCCTAACACTAGACAGGGTTAGTTTGGAATGTTACATGACTTGAGAGTTGAGATATAAAGAACTGTATGAAAATGTGTATTACTATAAAAGCCACTAGTATTCCCAATGTATGTTTCCCATTTCTCTTCTATTCCTTATATTCTCTTTCAGACTATTTAGCTAGAGCTGTGGACCTCCTCGACTCTTCCACCTTCTCACCAGAAGGATTCCAGTCTACAAGGGAACGGGAACCAGCAGCACAAATAATCATCAATGGAAAACTCAGACCTGAAATATTTAGACTGCTGAAGCATGTTAGCTTGGTCCTACCAGTCCTGGGCCTTTGTTAAGAAGCATGTTTCCTAACTTCCACTCCTGACACTATCAGTGTACACAAAGTGTTTAATACCTTGCAGGCGCATGCAGTGCCTTCCGGGAACAGTGTGGCGGTAGCATTTAGAAAGCCTTCTAAAAAGTCATTCTAACTGGAGCGTCACACACTTTGTGGCTCCTTAGACCAAGCCCACGGTACACATGGGAGGCTCCTTGCCACCTCCTTTCCCTACTTCTATCAGGAGGTCCTGTATGCCCTCCTCCCAACCACCTTTATTCAAATGCATTTCTGAAAATTCCTGCCATGCCACCATCACTGTTTTTTCCTGTCTTTTTGACTGCTGAATAAATATTTCAGGGAGTTAGCTCTTCAAACTGTTTTGGGAGGATAAGCAAAGCTGACATGGACAGTATAATTATTGTGGAAAAAGTGAGTGATTGCTATCAATCTGTCCTTTGGTCTATAAACAATTAGAGAAGTGAGTGAAACTGCTGAATCTACTAATCATATGCCATGTATTCATATTTTCTCTTCTCTTGTTTTCTTTTCTTTTCTCCAGTTGTTACCTGAAATCAATAGCGTTTGAGAATATTCCCTGAAATGCCCTGAGCTGCTATGCAGAAGTTTGTTGTTATAGAGAAAGGAAATGCCAAGCTCAGTAAAGAAGCTTATTTTGTTCAGACAAGAAACAAAGTGCACTTCTTCCTCCCCTAAACAAAGCTTTTTTAAGAGCAGGATGGAGGATGCTTAAATCAATAACGATTAAGGAGAACAAAGCTGCTAAAAGAATACATCTTTGGAGAAAGAAATTATCAGGCTTGATGTAAAAATTACTGGATGAAATTGTATTTATGCAGGAGGGGTCCAGATTAGATGATCTTAATGGGCCTTTTTGGCATTGCAGTCTGAGAAACTGAAACGCGAGAACAAATAAAATAAATATTGCTCATCCCTGTCACAGCTTTTACAGATCACTTCCCCAGTGACACAAAACTTCACTCATTCACCTTCTGCATTGAATTTATTTTTGTTCTCCATACAGTTTATTAGACAAAGATTTTCATATTGTCAAAATCATGGTTTTGATGACTTAAATTCCAAGTCTTTCTCTTCTTTCCAAAGGGGAATATAGAAGAGGGTAAACACAATAGCCATACCAGCTGACAGCATTGTCAAAGAGGACATAGGGGCAGGAAGGGTAAGTAATGCTCCTGGGGTGGGGGATGCTCAATAGCCATTAGAGTAACCATTAGAGCCTGGAAGCTGCCTCACAGGAAAATAAGAGCCACATTTGACTAAGAGCATCCAAGGAATAGGAGGCAATAACCTGATCCTATGGACACCCATGGGAGTTTTGTCATTCCCTGAGATGAGCTTTATACAATCAAATGCTGAATAACTACTTTATTGCCACAAGAAAAGTGTTATAAATATGGAACTGGATCCTGCTTAGGTCAAATCTAAAGGATATTTAGTCAAGGAAATATACAGTCTCAAACAGCTGCTAATCTCACTCTCCATCCACTAATGACTAGATCTTGGGGAAAATCCCATTTCTCTGCAAAAGATGGAGGGATCATCCCTTGCTATCCCTCCATGGTCAGGTAACACTCCCCTTCCTGCTTGGCTGGTGTGGTCTAGAGCTGCTCCAAGAAAAGCAGCTGTGACACCCTACAGCTTGTCCTGTAGAAGAAGGTCACATATAAATGGCCGGCGTGGTGGCCGTACACCATTCATTCCTTCCCCTGTCCCCACCCTAGTGGGTTACTGTGCACTTGCCCCAAGGGCTAAGCAAATACTTGCACACCTGCCCCAGAAAGGCCATTTCTCTTCCTGCAGACAGTCCTCGGAGGCTGCACAAACACTCCGTGCTGCTACTGGAACAGTTCAGGGGATTTATGTTTTCCAGGAAACGCACTCTGCGCTGTGCTTTTGCATAGCTGACCAAGTATCAGAGAACTTATATAAACGTACACAGCTATCGGGTTTGGCTTCTCTAGGTGCCTCTACATCTTAGGGTTAAGAGCAGTATGACCTATGCCTTGCATTTCTTCTTAAATTCCATAAAGGATATCTAAATACGTGTAATCCCTCTGTAACGTGATGACACAGGAGATACTACTGTGCTCAGGGTGTAAGAATATATTGCTTCTCTTCACTGGTAATATGTCAAAGCCTTTAGAATTAGAAATACCCCCACTTTTTTTTTTTCCATTTTTCCTTCTTATTTTAAGCAACGGATTACTTGCAAGTCAAAAATCATGTATTAGCCATTTGGAAAGGAGGAGTGCACAGTTCTGGACCATAGCATTTTCATGCCATAAATTGCATTCCACAGCAAAATGAAGCTGAGATTTCCTCACAAATAAGAGCACTGTGATATGAATGCATTCATCACAGATGGGGGCTGGTTCAAGATCTTGCAAGCGTAATTTTTAGTGTAAAATCGACTATTGGAATTTCATTAAGCTTAAAATTAACACAATTTATTTCCAAACAGTATTAATCATAATTACTAGAGTTCAGCTTCTGATTACTCTCAGAGTATACATTCATCACACATTTGCATCCTAAATAGAAACTTATCATACTCACCACAGTTTGTTGCCAATTGACAAAGATATTACTGAAACAAAATAAAAATTAAGTTGCAACTCAAGGTGATAAAAACAATATTATACCCAATATTTCACCCATGGTTGAAAAACCTGACTGATTACATAAAGGTACCTTATCAGAGTAGAAAGTAGAGGCAGCAGGAGACAAACAGTACCTAATCCCTCTGTGGAGTAACTTCAATAAACTTCACTGTAGTTCTACCACGGCCAAGATTAGCTCTCCAACTCTGAATTAAAGTATGAACCATGCTCTGACAACACAATTGTAATTTTTTTCATTATTTTAATCCTTGATGAGAGAAAGAAATTGTGCAGACTCCAGGACCAGAAAAATCATTGTTACATTTATGATTCTCCAGTTATGGCTTATGGGGACTGCTTCTCAGCCACCTCTTCACTCCCATGAAGGTTTTGTAACAAGGCTTTTGAATAAAACAAGTGTTTTCAACAGCACCAGCAACGTAATGACATATGTTTGCAAAGGAAGTATTTTCATTTTGCTTTGATTCATGTCTCAATTTATGGAGAAACAGCCTTCTATTTGTTCAGATTGCTTAATCCTCACTTATGTTCTTGGTTTAAGTGTATACAAAGAAAAAACCCTCCTAAGATCGGTCTTTTCTATTTCCACTCCTCCTTCTAGTATTGTTTGAAAGAGGACATACTTTAAAAGGAAAAAAGTGTTAAATGCAGAAGAAAAGCAAATCCTCTGGTACGTTCTGCTCAGCCCGAACTACTCTCATAGGGGTCCAGGCTGAGCAAAAATGTCGTCTTTGCATCTCTATATAGTCTGAGACAGTGTACCCTGAACCCAGCCGCAAGTTATCATATGCCAGCTGACCACTTGGTCAGGCCAGCATGAAGGGTTTCAAGGTTCATTTGCTTTACAGTTGATGTGCACTGCTTTGGAAAAGCAGAAAAATCAGCAGTTCACAATTTTTCCCAGGAAATGTTGCTGACCCTCTCACTGATTTTATAGACTATTGTGCGTGAAGCTTCCATACCCAAGCTTAGGTTAGATAAAAACAGGAATCAAAATGTAGAAATGGCCAAAATGACATAATTGATCCATAAATCACAAGGCTAGATGATATGGTATGGTATGGTATGGTATGGTATGGTATGGTATGGTATGGTATGGTATGGTATGGTATGGTATGGTATGATATTACATGATATGATACGATATTACATGATATGATATGATATGATATGATATGATATGATATGATATGATCAGTTAGCCTGACCTTTCCTTTCCCCACAGAACTTTAACAACTGACTCCTGCATCCAGTCTATAATGTCTCAGTGAGCTATAGCCCATCTTTGAGAAAAATACCCACTATTGATTCGAAGACATCAGGCAATTGAAAAGCCATCATATTCCAAGTTAAATTGTTTTGTGGATTAATCACCATCACCCTCAATACTAAAAACACACATCTTATTTGTCCATCTTATTTTCTGACTATTGGATCCCATTATGGCTTTTCCACTGCATTAAAGACTCATCTCCACAAATATCTTCCTTATGTAAGGGTAAATCATAATCAGTTCACCTCTTAATCTCCTCTTGGAGAATCAAAATACATCAAGCTTCTTACATCTCTAAATTTGTGTTATATTTATAGACCTGAAACTGTCTGTTCTAAATCTTGGTGAAAGATTTTGACAAGGGCAGTAACATTTCCCTGGTTTTCAGTATCCTTCTTGAAGATATTCTGGCCTGATTTATTATTATTCCAGTAAATATCTCCCCAGCATTGAACAATGTGGAACACCAGTCTCCTGTTCGTACTTGATATTCTTTCTTTACACACCTAAACATCACGTTTGTCCTCTGTCCTTAGCACTTCCCAGTGAGTTCCTCGTTCAGTGGCTAAGCATATCATGAACCCTAGCTTTTTTCAGTCACAATGCATTTTAGGATACAACACTTGATTTTTCTGACCATAATTGGCCCACTTTTGCTAACTTTACTCATAGAAAGCTGTGCAAAGCTACATGACTTGTTCTGAATAAGTCAATGAAACTCTGCTATCTAGAGGCACAACTCAAAAAGCCAGGTCCCAACCAGCATCAATGAACAGAGTTCCCCTTGCCAATCCATAGCGTGACACCAGCTGACACCAATGCAAGATTTGGCCTCATGCATTCAGCATAAGCACCGCAAGGTATTTTACAGCTATTCATACAGCCATTTCTCCCTCAATCCTTCACATCCTTTTCTACCAGATAGCACAGCAAGAGGGCAAGAGTTCAACTGAGTTTCCCCCAAACACATCTGGAAAGCAGGTAGATGACCTGCTTGTCACCATCTATGAGACCTGACCTGCCAACTTGAAGGCTCAGCCAAGTGCTAGGTAAGCAGGATACTGCACAGAGCTGATGCCCTTTAACAGTGTAAAACTTACATGCTCCTACTTAACGCTTCATCCCATCATAGCAGAAAAAAACACTAAGAAAAAATCAGCTAACTTATGGCATACTTATCTTTGTCTTTATGCAGCCCAGTGCAACACCACAGGCTTTTCTTTCTTTATCCTGATGGTTACTTTAAGCTCTGACAAAAACACATTTTTGTAACATGCCCTTTTCTAACCTGATAAGCTTTTCAGCTCTGGAAATCCTTCTGGTTAATAAGGGTCATCAGCAGGGACTAAGGAGGGACAAAGAGGGATTTTAATGTGAAATCAGAGACACCAGTGAGAAGCAAGACACTTGAGAAGTCTGTCAATATTCGTGCCATAGAAAATAACAGATCTACCTTTAAAAATTATAGCCCTATTAAAGCATGGAGATATTGCACTAAAGGTGTTAAAATAACCAATTAAACATGCAGTTTTACTCCTGCAAAAATACAGAGCATTTCTGTGGAAAAAAAATACCACTGACAAGAATTCACCATGACCACTAGAAATCAAAATAAATAAATAGCTTTAATTGGAAAAGCGATACTTCAGATCACAGTGCACAGTTTTGTGGGCAAAGCGAATCTGTTAGCCAGTCTTTTAATAAGCCCACATTGTACTGGATTCAATTTAGCTTTTCTGTGAACATGGACACAACCTGTTAATAATTTAACACACCTCTGGTAAAGCAGGAATGCTGTAAATAAAATGTAAACAAATAAAACAAAAGCAGTGCTCTGTTTTTGCAGCTAGATGGCAAATTAATGGAAAAGATTGCTATCACAACACAAAGTCTGAAAATGCTAGACACACAGAAGTAACAAGATCCAAAACTTAAGATTCCAGAAGAGGTATTAGCTTTATCATATTGCATAACACATATGACATGTTTTTCTTCTGGAATGGTTTTTATGTTAAGTGTGTGCTCTCAGTCCTGCTCAGCAACACTGCTGTGGGAATTTCACTTTATGAAATTCTTCACTGCATTTCACTACAATTCATTCTCTACATTTATTTTTTTCTATAGACAAAAGCAATGCATATGTGATGTATGTTCTGAACACATGATCAAGGAACATGAATGCATGATCAAACCAGAGCTTTCATACAAGCAACTGTAGGTATTGCGTGTTAGTGGGGGAAAAAAGTTAATGTATTTATTTAAATGAAGAACTAGCAATAACTCATAATTGCATCGGGATGGAAAAGCACTTTGCATTAGTTAATCTACTTCAGCGTGTTAGAGGCTTTATTTGCTGATTATTCCAAGCTTTGCCCTGAGCGAAGGTGATGGAGGCCACAGAGCATCAGCCCACCCAGGCGTGAACAGCCAGCTGCCGGAGTCACTCACTGCTCTCCTAAATTTCGCTGCCTGAGCGGGCTCCTAAGGCTAACCCAGGCCACAATGCTGGCAATCTGCTCTGAATAAATTTGCTACGTTAGCAAGAGCAGCGTAGCCATGTTAGGCTAACACCAGCTAGAGAGGGGTAAGCGACGTACGCAGTTTGCTAGTCTGGAAGACTCCTCTTCCCACACGTCAGCTCAGGCTGGCTGGGCTGCCGACAGCTTTGTGCACCTTCCCTTCCAAAGGCTCCTGGGGGCTGTCCCTATGGGCAGCAGCTCAGGTTCACCGGGACATCCGACCTTCTCTCTCCCGACGGCCCAGAGGGACCCAGCCCTGCCTGAGCCAGCCCTGCAAGCCCAGCCACTGGGTGACCCCTTTCCCTGGGGTGGGAGAGACTCCCTGGGCTCCTTCTGTACGCAGCGCGGGCATTCAGCGCGCAGCCACCCCAGGTGCCTCCTTCACCTGAAGTTCCCCCCAAATTATTTCCTTTGCTCTTCCATCCCACTCTTCTCTGGCTAGAAGCAGCTTACAGACCCAGGGAGATCTCAGCTGCCAGCACATTTCTGGCTGCATTTGTCACGCTCCTGCAGCACTGCGGGTTTGCAGACCCCTTTTGAACAGCCCTGGAGGCCAGTGCTGCTCCGGCTCTGAGGAAAGCCATCTGAGGAGCACAGGGATCCTCTACGGGATAATTCCCCTATTTGTCAAGCTCTCGTTACCTTCCTTCCATAAATCTTTCCAGTTTCCTTTCCACACCGATGTGGCTCCCTGCCTCAGCCGTTAAACTTCCACGGAAGGTAAAACTTCAAGTTTACTTATATTCTGCCACTTGGAGGAAAGCAAAGATTTGATTACTAAATAGAGCCCCATAATCCATAACCATGTAACTGTGTGTTACGCCAGTGACTTCTGTTAACAACTGAACTCAGGCAGAGGCGCCGGGCTGACACAGAGACAGGGGCTGCTGCTGCTGGGAAAATGGGGGAAAAAAAGACAGCGAGGAGGCGGGAGAAGGGAGGAGAGAGGAGTGGTGCTGAGAAGTATGTGAGACCTGGAAAAGCAGTAATGGAGAGCTGCTGGAAAAGCGAGGGGTGAAGACAGATGGGTGAGGAAGGCTTTGTGGCGGTGCTGTGATGGGAATCCTGGCAGAACCTGCCAGAGTAGGTGGCTAATGTCAAGCCACCCAGAGAGACACAGCAGGGAAATACAAGGACTGGAGCATTGGTTTGGCATGTTGTTCCCCTCAAAAACTCTCACCTACACTAGGAGGGAATCCGGGAAGACGAAAAAAGTCACTCAAGTGTGTCATGTCCTTTTTGTGTGATGCACATCTCTAGCACATGTGGAAGAGTTTTAGACAACCAGCTGTGCAGAGGCACATGGTAGGAGAAAGGCAGATAAATCCTTTGCTGAGGAACTAGAGCAGAGGCAGAAAGAAGCTCCAGAGCTGCTGCCTCCTGACCCGTCTAGTCCTGGAGCACCCACGCAGGGCTGCGATGGGTTCATTTATACCAGGATGGAGGTGCTGTGGGAAGATGGAGGGGCCAGATGTGAAGACCTAGCAGCAAAGGCAGGATTTGAATGCAGTGTTGCGAGCCCTGCCAGACATTTGGGCTTAGCTTTGTTACAGGGTTGAAGATTTTGTGTTCCCTGTATGGTGATAAGCTCACACAAGCAGCAATGAAGGCGCTGGAATATGTCTGCTCTTCTTATTTCCTTTATACTATATGTCCGTTCCCATTAGACATGAGAGGATCCCATTTCCAGCTTAGAATGCATGAGTGAGAACAAGGACAGAAAGATAAGAGAATTGTGCAAAGCCTCATCCCTCTGTTTTTTATTACCCTTGTCATCTATCAAGAGACTGACCGCTTCTCTTGCTTTTGCCTTTTTTTTTTTCCCTCCAGCATATTTGTAAATGTTATTTATTTGTTGTCACTAGCTCCTTTGGGCTGTCTACTTTAATTTTATATCACAAATTGTGACCAGCAGCATTTTGTTGCTGCTGCTTTCTTTATTAATTTGTATCTTACTACTCCAGCAATAATAAACAGTCTTCAGCCCTCCCATAATTTGTGCTCCATTTTGGATCAAAATCTCACAGGAATATTTACAGTATTCCAACCCCAGCAGGGTTGGGAAGGAACTGTGGACATTGCTATGGCATACCCAGACTTTTGATTCACATCCTGGTCCCTTTTACGTGGAGGAAAAAATTATGCAAGAATATCATTATCAGCACTTCCACATTTCTCTTCCCATTACTAAGCATCACCATCAGCCCACTACTAAAAGATACTTAAATTTTGCTAGCCTTTAGTGTTTCCATGGTTCAGTATGTTATATACACCTAAAAATAATGCTTCACCCTTAAAGCACTTCAGACCCAAAATTTTTTCTGAGTCTTGAGCAGTTCAGAAACTCTTTCTTGAGCCAATTTTACATACAGAATTTCTGCCATCAGAATTACTATTCTACTCATGTGAATAGCCTCGCCAAGTTTCTCTAGAGTCAACATGTCAGCATTTTATGTGCCACTGAATTGGCTATTTTTTTATCTGTGAATACTGTAATGGAATTAGAGGCTTGACTCTTTCCCTGTCTATTTAATAGTCCTTTTCTGACAGTCATTATTCTCAATTCTCTTAACTTGGACCATCACACTATCTCCAACAAGACTGCAAACCTGAATGTGATGGTCTGATTATTAAAAATTATTGAAATCATCTTCTCTTTCCACACTTGATCTTCTTTAAATACCCATGTCTCACCACATATAAAATTTGTAAGAACAATTGTTAGTCTAGTCTTCGTGCAATAATGGTTATAAAAGCAACAAAAAGCATTTTTTCTGTCATGACAAACTTGTTTGTGTGTGCAGAGTAGGTATTTAACTATATTATGGGACATTTAATCATGTTTCTTACTAGGGATGATGCAGAAGTTATATCCTATGAAAGGAAGTTCTCCAGACACATTTGGCTACGGGGATCCTCAGAAGGCACATGGTTTTGCAGCAGTTCTGTGTTTCTATTATTTTTCACTAGCATGAATTGAAACTACTGCCTCTACAGTACAATATATTACATTAAAATGTAAAACAGATATAGCTGAGGGGAACAAGAGGAAGAAAGGCAGGCCAGAAATCTGTGATATTAACTAAATGAATTAACTTGTTTTCAAGTGTGTTTAATTCCTGTAGGCTTGAGTTACCATGTTTTAAAGCACCACTCATTTTCTTAAAGATATTAGTTGGGGTGCAGGAGCTGTGAGATAAAAATAAGGTTGGATAAATCTGTGTCTGCAGCTCAGATCAACATCCATTAAGCAAGAAGCTGCCTGTCAATGTGTCTGCTTTGTATGTCATCGCTGTTGATCCCCAAGTGCAAGGATTCATGGCATTATCACAGCTTCCTTCGCTAGACCTAAATGCTGGCTTCAACACTATTTGGTTTTTTATTATTATATAGTAGGAAAATTGAGTGACTCACACTGCCTACACACACTGGCTCATGCATTTGTACACAGCGGTCAGAGCCAAGGGTTGTCTAAATGATACATAGAATGATGCTTTGAAAATTCAGGTTCAAATAAGATCCCCCTCTCATTTCTAAATTACTGTTCTTCCTACTCACAAATGCATATGAAGCATCCACACTAAGAAATAAGCTTTTTTGCTATACCAGGGCTGATTGTTTGAGTGAGGACTTTTTTTCCTCATCAAACCATCAATTTAAAGAGAAATATATCCCTCCCTGTAGGATTTGTTACTCTACAAATATATAGTGAAAACATCATAAAAAGGCTATTAATGACTATTGTTTAATTCTTAGGGGGTTTAGAGTAATTTCTGTAAAACGCTATTACATTTTTATTGAACTTGTTCAGGTTTTTTAATAGATTTCAAGGCTAGAAGGGACTACTGAATCATTTAATCTGACCTCCTGTATTGCTCATAAAATAACATCCAGTTAGTCCTGTCTTGAGCCCATTGCATTTGTTTGACTAACACACATCTTTCAGTTTCAGCTCATTCTAAGGGATCCCTAGGTAGAATTGCCTTTCAAAAAATATGGATGGAAGTCACATTTGAATCAGAAAGAAAGGAGTCCTGGCTCTCCTCTCCCAAAGAGAAAAAAAGAGTAAAGTAGTGAAAAACAGGGGAATATTGATTACCAAGATTCTTCTTAATAATAATAAATAGAGCTAGAAAGAGTCATTTGTTGTTCCCCAAGCCTAAACAGCCTGTCCCCTGGCCTGAACTGATTTTAGTGGCCTAATTAAGTCGCTAATTTTGAAACTTCCAGGTCTCAACACCTCTTGTGTGTTTCAGGTATCTACTTTGGTATAAAACAAATTGCATCCCAGAAGTGCCTAGGTTTCTTTATTAATTAATGAAGGAAGGCGATTAGCTCAGCTACAGACAGCTGTGTTTGGGCAGATGAGTCTCATTCACAATGACTTGATATTTAGCTGTCAAAAGCAACAAAAATTAGAAGACCATTATGTAGCATTTCTCTGCTTCACATAAAGCTCATGGGATCTTCAATATAGCGAGTATCAGATCCTGGGGTAAGCTGCAAACGTAACCTGTTAAAGCGTCTGACAGGTATTGCTGTCCTACCTAGAAGAGAAAGTCATCATGAGGAATAGGCTAAAATAGTTGCTTATTTCAGGGTTAGAATCACCTAACAAGTACTAATGAGAAAAAATGCTTGTCCATCAACAGACTTCTTAAAAACAGAGTCCTGCAAGAAACAATTCTCTCTCAAGGCCTTGTCAGCATCCACGTGCAGCCATGAAATGGTGGGGTCAGATAATACGGACTAAAAATGCCAACAATCCAGCGACGACATGCAGCACTGTGTAGCCTTCATTGTCCCCCACCTCTTCTCAAATCACAGCTGCACATGAGTGATGGCTGACCCCACTGACTGTATCCCCAGACTGGTAATGAGCCACACATCACCATAAAGTATAAAAGATGCCATAAGTGGCCACACCTTTGCTATTGTTAAGGAAAGAGCAGGGGAGAAGGAGAGGGTGAATATACTGGCATCACCACACGAGCCAAAAGTAGCTCGTATTTGAAAAATGGCTGGACAACCGGGAACTTGAGAAACACAGAGGTTATGCTGGAGGCTGTGCAGCACACTCCAAAGTTTGTCATCACTGTGCAATATCCTTTCTTTGACGCTACATGCCCATAGTATTTAATTTAGGTTTAGATTTCTCATTCACACCAGGTTCCCAAGGAGCCATATCCATCGATAATACTTTCTTTTATCTCTGATTGGTTAAAAGACTCCGTCCTAAGCAAGTCCATCTTAGCTATATATGCCAACATTAACTCCCATCTGGATTGTAACAGTGCATTTTATTTGAACATGAAGGAATCAGACCTTCAGAGACACCTACTAGCCGATTACAGTGAACAAATCATATTACTTTCTCCACTGACTCTGCAAAATATTGAATTAAGCTCAGGATTGCAGTGTTTATATTCAAAGTACTCCCTGGACCTCGGAAAGTTCTGTCACAATGAAGCCTTAGAGCGTAAGAAGAAAAGTTATTTGCCTGAGAAAGAACTGCCTTGTGATCTAGTCTGTGGCTCCCCAGTCCCACAGAGCATCCCACCACCTCCTCTGAGGTGTATTTTATGCCTACGTAAAAATTTAAAGATTCCACAAAAACTAAAGCTCATGAGCATTCACTCCTCTTCCCCAGGGGTGAACTGGGAGAACACACCCCAAGTGACAAATATTACTCGTGGCAGTAAATACTTTATGATTTTGATGGCAGTAAAACTGCTACTACAGTGGACACATTCTAGACGTTGCCATCTCTGATAAAAATTATCATGTTCAGATGGATTAATAATCATGGAAATTACAACAATTCTGTCTTTGCTACATATTATTCAGCTATTCTTTTCCTGATTTTTATTGCAGTTCTAGCTAAGGGATGGACCAGAGAAAGTATATGCAAAATAATCCCTTCTTCCCATAACGAAATAAAAAGTTAATATATACTGTGACTAACTTGCTTCTACCAGAAGTCATAATTCTTTAGGCAGACACACGAAGGGCAGATTTTGCCCAGTTTACCTCTGCTCAGGAAGGACTCACTTCTCCCCTTTCTTCACCAGACCACTCCTGAGGTTTGTTACTAACTGAAGGTTGTATCTGTAATAATATTATTTTTCTACAAGGTAGTTCCCACCAGGAATAACAGATTAAATAGTGTTGCAGCTTAGACAATTGTTCACGCACACCACATGGATTCTTTCCTCCCAGCTTCAATGATTCTGCCTGAGTGTTTACAGAACCTGTTTCACAAAAGTACTTACTTGCTTAGCAAGCCTTTTGCATATAGGAAACTGAGCAGAGAAAAAAGAAAGAGAGAGAGAAACAATAATTTGCCCCACACAGAAGGATGAATAAAGACGTAAAAATTTTACTGTCTGTACGGCACTGGTACTAGTTGTGAATAGTAACTTTTGGGAGATGGCAGGGATTTGCAGGATCCTCTCCCTCAAAACAGATTCTATGCTCTCCTCTTGTATTTTGACCACCTGTAGGAGAGTGTTAGCTCTGAAGGCTGGATTCCACATTGGTGAGAGACGAGGGTCAAGGCAGAGCTCTCTGAGCGACTCTCCAATGGGGAGGACTGTGAGAGGGGGGACCCGACACCCCTCAGAGCGCAGCAGCCATTAACAGCGCTTCGCAAGGAGCCATGGCAGGGGAAGAGCAAGCACTGCTCCTGAAACTAAATACATCAATGTCAGTGTCGTCCTTGCTAGCTCAGACGCATAGCTTTCAGCTGGCATATTTATTATTAATTATTATTAAATTTATTTATTTAAGTGTGCTTTGCATAGATAGACACATTGTCAGTCACCAAGGACTTAATATCTAAATTAGTTAGGACAAACAAACACAAGATGAAACAACGAAGAGCGAAGAGCGTGTGAGGGGATTACTAATGAAGTGAGAAAGAGCGAAGTAATTGTTTCAAGTGGTGGGTTATTTAAGTGAGCCTTTAAAGAAGAACCCATGGATTTTAAAACTAGCCAACATGATCATTAGGATAGACTTGGCCAGCCATTTTATACAATGCAAAAAGCAGGCTGTAATGTCAAAATGGACATTCACTGAAATATTTCAACCTAGGTCTTGAACCCACCTCACAGGTGGCATTGAATTCCAAGTCTTACCGGCTATTTCCCTGATTTTTTTGCTTCCTGATGAATGGAAAAAAAACATGAAGAGAATGAGGACAAAGAGGTTTCCCTGATACAGGAGAAGAAGGGATGCAGATAATGAAGCCAGCAAGGAGAAGGGAAAAGGCAAGGGAACAAAAAGAGCAAGAAGGGGATGGCCCAGATGGGCCATTCAGAGGGAATAGGAGTACGCGTACTCAGGTGAGAAACATGCAGGTTGTGCCTAGGGTATATAGCCTTACAAGATATTAGTGAGCTTACTATCAAAAGGGCTGGAGGTAGAAAGCCAGTTGCAGAATTAATAATATATGTTTAGAGTAGCTAAAAAGGATAATAACTGTATCAGCAAAGCACCACTAGATAAAGAGAGGAGGAATGAGTAGGGCATGAAGGCCAAATGAGATCTAAAATGTCTTTGGCTCTTTAATAAAGAAAGGCTTTTATCTGAGGTCTTTTTCATTTCTTTTGTCCAGATAGAACAGACCAGCAATTTATATCATTTATTAGATAAACCAGAATCCATTCTTCAGTTGGTGACTAGAATATATGTTTGAATTTTTCCAAGAAAATGATAAAGCAGTAGAAGAGGGAAGTACACAGACTTCCAAGCTTTGAGGGTCAGGTACTTCACCCTAGAGCATCATCTAGACGTACCTGGCAAAAACAACTGACAAAGAAATTACAGGAGAATAAGAGACTTTGCAAAGGTCATTTTCTTGGATCTATTACTTCTTAAGTGCATTCTGAAAAGATTTCTTATAATCCTGATCCTGCAGTCCCCTTTGGTGGCCACCTCAAATTGGCCGACCCTTAATTTTCTTTCCTTAATACCAAAGCTGTGCTTTAGTAGAGGTTCCCTAAAGCCCAAAATGGCTCATAAAACACTGGGGTTTCTGGTTGCTTTACGTCAGAGTCTGCAGATGTTTCAGAGTGCATGTGAGCTAAGTCTGGCCTGTGAAGGGGTGAGTCCAGCTTAACAGTTTTCTTAGGCTTCAGAGAAGCAGCATGTAGGAACAGAAACCAAAGCTGGAAGCCACAGGGCAAATATGTTCAGTGTCTGCTACTCTTTGTGTAATACTCCTCTGCTTTCAGAAGTACGATTCTTCAAATTGTCTTGTGTGGCTTCAATTCAATCTCTTAAGTGCATTTTTATAACAAAGAAATACTGTTACCGGGATCCAGTGTCACGGGAAACAAGATTCCCAGTTTATAGGGCATATGCACACCTCCTTTTCCTGCCTGTAGCTACGTAGCTCACTTTTCCCCCTGCAAAGATGACTTGTGGCACTGACAGCAAATTCTGACATGGAAAAATGATGTCGGAGAAGCACTTAATCTCTTTTCACCTGTTTTTTATGAACTCTAAGTCCTGGAAACAAGAATCATACCCCTGTTACTAAATACCACTACCAGCGATCCTATCTATGTACTACTGGCAAACCACTTCAGTGTGATTCCTTCAAGCGTATTTCTGCCATCCTGCAGTCTCAAGAGTTTATTCTTCTTTGTTAGCTCTCATTCAAACACATTTGAGACACTGCTCCCAGGTCCAGAACACCTTCTCAGGGCACTGGATAGATTTTTCTCTCATGTAGAATTAATATTCTTAATTATCTCCATGAACAAAAAATGGAAATCTAAAAGAACCCACAGAAGTGTTATTTTAAGCATGCACATTTGCAGGAAAGTACCAGAGTTCAGGGGACTTTTTCATAATGGGGTAAAATAGCAGGAAGAAAGAAGCCTTTATCAACAATAATAGATGGAGATTGTCCAAAAGCAGAGCCAAAAGCTGAAGTGCTGTTAGGTCATTTTCCAGGTAGGGTGAACAGGCATTTAATAGACCATAGCTTTATGCTTTTAGAAGATATAATCATAGAGTAACTCTCTGCTGGGGATCTGAAGCCCAAAGAAAGGGTTCCCATTTGTAGAGCTACAGAATGTCTGAGTAGAAGTGTCTTGTGCAGCTCTTCCTATCCCTCTCTCATGTTACCTCCAGCATAATAATATGACCATAATATTGACAACAGACCCCAGTGACCTGTTTTGCAAACGTTACTTGCCAAGGGACCAGTGGCCCTTCAGCTCTTCTTTTAGCCTCTATCTGCTGTTCCCATGCCTCCCAGTTCCTCACCTCAGTGTTGGGAAGTCACATATTCCTAAAAAGAGAAGTATCTTCTGTCCCGTTTTCACCTCAGCAGGACCAGCTCTATCCTCTGACCTAGAGGCCATGAAGGGTTGGCTGTGGACCTTGGCAAACAAGGTCTGTTAGGCTGCCTATGGACTCAAGGCATTCACTCTGCCTCAATAAAGGATTGTACGGTGCCACATGGATGTACCGCCTTAATTCGGGACCTGCCTGTGGTCTCTATCACTTGCCTGAAGCATGTTGTAGTCCCTGGCCCGCCATGAAGCACAAGAATCTGGAGTGGGATGCTAGTTGAAAGGAAGGTTTGAAAGAGAATAGCCACACTCAGCTCCCAAACGTATTTCTTCCACTCATGAAGAATATACAGAAACCCTATAGAAAACTAAATAACTTACTTATTTTTGAAAAAGTTATCAGGTATCACTAAACAAGGCATAGAACACTGTTTTCTAATATCGTATCTTTTTAAATAACAGTCAAATGTGAGCCTCCAAATGCATTAAAAAGCTTCATTTTATATAACTGGACCCCATTCTGATGTCGTCCCCCCGCTTTTAACCATAAATTGTGCATGACGCTTCATACCTTGTACGACCAGCATCTGTAGAGTAACTGCTTTTTCAAGGTACCTATCTATGGTGTATCCATGTATATTAGGTGAACGGAAACAGACCACACAGAAAAATAATGGCTGCAAATGCTAGATCATAAAAATAGGAGTTCACATTTCTAAAACTGAGCAGCCCCAAACCTGCCTGCGTGCATGCTTAGCGTGGATCACAAGCATGACTCAGTGGGTCCTACTGGCTACGCTGATACTGGTGAATAAAGTGGACCAGGGCCTGTCCTCTGGTCTTGAGACCAATAATTACTGCACGGCACATATCAATATAGCTTAACTCTCTTCCCCGTAAAGCACAGGCTACGGTCAAACCCCAATAATCTCTGTCTAGGGCAGTAATTGCTGTCCTGGGCCAAAGCCCTGCCAAGGACTATGCCAACCATTTAACAGCATGCAGACCCGCAGACTAGTACTCAGGCCTCTACCCTAGCCTTATTCCATTTTCTAAAATAAGCTATAAACTATGGTAGTGTAGTAGTATAGACACGACCACAAAAATTATGCAAGTTCTCAAATGCGATGGGGGGGTGTGCAAACACATGGAGCTGTTCACGACAGATCTTACAGACCTCCGCCAGCAACTGGAAGAACCCCACGTACTGCCGCAGAGGTTGATTTAAGCAATTAATTATGTTTTGTTTCTGTGCTTGATAGTGGTTAGGTCTCTTTTCAGCAGGAAAACTGCATTCTCCTGAATATTTAATATTTTCAATTTATTTTCATTTCTGTAATTAATTGTAGGTGCCTCTTTACTTACATGTAACTGGAGGGGAAAAAAGATAGGAATTTCTGAATAAACTTACAAGAGCTACTGGTTTAGTTTGAAAAACAAAGGAGTCTGAAATAGACTGATTAGATTTTTAAAATGCAATAAAAGGTAAAAAAGTCCAAACAGCATTAATGGAGTTTTTCTGACAATCTCAATTTGCAATAAAATCTATTTTTAATGAGACAAAAAGTTAGGAAAAGAAAGCACACCAAAAAAGTCTTAAGACCATTCCTCTAAGAAATTTGATTCTAACACTGAAACTGTCTTCTTCGCAGACAAAAATCCATCTTTAAAACATCTGCAGAAGGGTTACAGAAATAAATCAACTATAGCCAAAAGAAGAGCTCTATAGTCAGTACCACAGTACCACCTTGTGGGGAAATAAAAATGACCTCAGCATTGACTTCCACTGCACAGTTTCAGGAAATACCCATCATATAAACATAAAATTCTAACTAAGACAAATGAAACAGACTCAGGCACCAGGAACGTATACGACGCATGATTTCTCCCAGTGTCAAATTACTTTCTTTGAAGAATCCATGTTCCAGTCAAAATCTTTCAGAAGTCTAATGTAAAAACTTCCTGGAAGAAAAATGTCTCCTTTTACATTTTTTTTTACATTCCTTTCTTGACTCCCATTTGCTGCAAATTTATTTCTCTAGCTACACTGAATCAAGAGAACAATTGCAGCAGGCATGTCAAATTCCACCCCCACAAAATGCTTCATAAAGTAAAGGCTATGACATAAACAAACTAATGTCAGGATCTTTGAGATTACTTTTTTTATTGCCTTTCTGTAACTGATGTAGAAATTAGAGACAGTAATATTCCTGAGTACATTTGAAGAAATAAGGTTATCAAATCGTCAGATGCCCAAAGGGAACTATCACCTGTTCTTCTCCATTTCTTTCACTATGTGAAAGAAATTTGTATGATTAAGTAATTGCTGGCTGTCAGAAGAAACAGTTGCCCAGTTGTCGTATTTTAAGAGCTCTCTTAAATGTAATTTTCACACTTTCAAATACAACTTCTTAGAGGCATCTCTGAATTTAATGCCCCTAATAAAGCAGAGCAACTAGTTCTTTCTTTCCTCAGTGGTTTGATTGTTGGCCAAACCAACAAGCAGGCTTCCCTCCAAATTTTACCAGTGGGCAACTGGATTGATTGCCTAATTTCTGGTAACTTAAAGTGAGGTGAGAGGAATCCCACTGTCGGGATCTGACACCAGCCCAGCTAGAGCCAGTGTCAGTCTCCCAGTAGAATATAGCTGCAGGTGGATCAGCCCCCAAAATCTAGACATCTAAATTCGCAGCCTAGCTCTGTGTGAAGCAGAAACCTGAATACAATTTTGTTTTGTTTCTTGTGGTTTTGATCCTGCACTGTTTCCATTAACGGGATGTTTTCCAAATCATGAATGCAACCAGGTTTAAACTTTGTCTTTATATTTGAAAAAAGTAAAACCAAACCAAACAAAAATCCCCCAAAAGAATACTTTGCTCTCCCAACTCCCTCCCCTGACAAAGTTATATTAAAGACTATTATAGATATGCTTCCTGGCCCTTCAGTTCATGACCTACATTACATTTGCCAACCCTGTGCGGAGGTCTCAGAAATCTTTGGGGGGCTCTAAAGTCACTAGATGGCTATGGGTAGGAAGATGAATCAAGCCCCAGGTGTCTAAGTGAAGTTTGTCATATAGGCTCCATCTACAGTCAGTAGAGAAAGAGACATCTCCAAACAGTAATTCATCACGTCCTAACATATATGTCTACGACAGAGGGGAAGAAATACCCTCTGAAGATGCCTCTCTCTTCTTACTGACCAAAGAATGCACTTGGAAGCCAGATGTCTAACTTTCAGGTGATCACATTCTGCTGAGATGAATCCGAAACCTAATGGACAACAGATTACAGACTTTCTCCCTATTTTTGCATCCTGATAATACACTCCAGGTTGCATGGTGTACATACGATTCGGATAATGTGATCTGAACTATAATGTATACATTGTACCACAAGCCTCAGAGGAAGGATACTAAACAGTCAGCTCAGGTCCCATCATTAGTGGTGGCAGTGAGTGTGACCTTAATCAGCAGCAGTAGCAGCAACTGCAGTCTGAGTGCCAGGTAGTGCTCATATGCAGGAGCAATGCCTCTGCACCCACCTGCTCTTTTAGGATCCCATACTCTACGGACCCACTCTCCCTGCTATCTTCCCAACGCAGGCAGCACCTCTCTTCTCCAAACAGGCATTTCAGTTGGCAGAAAGACTTCAAAACCAATGCCTGCTGTGTGCCTCCCTCTCCCCATGCTCTCCACCTCCACAAACCAACACCTCAAAGTCATGGCCTCCCCCGAATCCCCCTGGTTCAATCCCCACATCCCCAGTCTCCATCAGGGTGGATCTGTCACACATCTCAGGAGTAGATATCGTTCTACAAAATGCAGAGCTATGGCTGCTGCCATCACCCAGCACACTTACCTTGGAGTGCCTGCTGTGCCACTAGCCATATATGCCCCACAGTCTGGGAGGTCGAGAGACTTTCTCAGAGAAAAAATATGCAAGTCTCAAAGTTACTGCTTCAGGCTGGCTGTGAATCTAGACATCAGCTATGTTTGTATTTAATTTTTTTACAAAAGTTCATATTCCTTCCTCTTCACAAGTAGGGACCAACTGAGACAGGTTTACATTCCCAAGATGGCATAGGCCTCCATGTCTCATCAAAGTAAATGAATTAGATATAAGGAAGAAATTTTTTACAATGAGGGTGGTGGAACACTGGAACAAGTTGCCCAGAGAGGTTGTAAATGCCCCATTCCTGGAAACATTTAAGGTCAGGTTGGATGGGGCTTTGAGCAACCTGATCTAGTTGAAGATGTCCCTGTTCATTGCAGGGAAGTTGGATTAGATGACTTTTAAAGGCCCCTTCCAACCCAAACCATTCTATGATGATTCTATGACGATTCTATGAATTAGATAATGAAATGCCTTTGACAATTTGATCTACCTGACCCTAGAAGGAAGTGATGTGGGCAGCGGTATTTCTTTGCATTTCAGTGCAGATTCAAACTAGATGCAAGAGGAAAACAGCTGCGGAGTGCCATGTAGCCACAGCAGTGGTGAAGGGGCTTTGCAGCTGCGCCTCCACTCCTCCATCACACGACAGGAGGCAGTACAAGCTTCTCAACTTAAAAAATTAGCCACTGATCTGAAACATTTGCATGCTGTGTTATTTTTAGCTTTTCAATTGCTCATCTTTAACATTCTGGTTTAGGACTTCTGCAAGAAAATCAAACCAAATTCTGTGCTGGACTGACCAACAGGAGATGGAAGAGAAGCAAGTATCACTGTTATGAGCCCTTCTTATCTAATAGTTCAGTTGCTGTGCAAGAAACCACCATTCAAATCCTTCCTCTGCCTGAAGGGATTCAAACATTCATCAAACATTCATCTCCCAAATATGTCATTAAATACCATTTTCAGGGCATTATGAATTGAGCATTCTTAGAATCATAGAATCATTTAGGTTGGAAAAGACCTTTAAGATTGTCGAGTCCAGCCGTAAACCTAACACTGCCAAGTTCACCACTAAACCATGTCCCTAAGCACCACATCTACATGTCTTTTAAATACCTCCAGGGATGGTGACTCAGCCACTTCCCTGGGCAGCCTGTTCCAATGCTTGATAACCCTTTCTGTAAAGAAATGTTTCCTAATACCCAATCTAAACCTCCCCTGGCCAACTTGAGGCCATTTCCTCTTGTTCTATTGCTTGTTACTTGGGAGAAGAGACTGACACCCACCTCTCTACAACCTCCTTTCAGGTAGTTGTAGAGAGTGATAAGGTCTCCCCTCAGCCTCCTTTTCTTCAGGGGAAACAACCCCAGCTCCCTCAGCCGCTCCTCATAAGATTTGTGCTCCAGACCCCTCAACAGCTTCATCCGCCTTCTCTGGACACGCTCCAGCACCTCAATGTCCTTCTTGTAGTGAGGGGCCCAAAACTGAACACAGTTCTTCATCCTCTCTTGTTCCACTTTCTATAAAATACTTAAAAATCAATTGAATCAAGGAGTAACAATGCGTTCTTTGGACTCCTTCCCTTGTTCCAACAAACAGCAGATCACACGGGGTCAAAAAGCACCAAGGGGAGTGACTGAGAGCATCTCTCACGTAAAACATTCAGTGTCTTTGGGGATGGATTCTCCATTAGAAGGCGGCATCTATAGGTTAAAATTATCTCAAATTGTAAAGAAATTGAGCCTTGTTGCAGGGAGTAAATTTATGAACTAGTAGGTATAAAAGAGAATAATGAATTTACATTCAGAAGCTTGACCTATGCTGAGAAGAAATTCTCTCAAGTGTCATTAACATCTAATCTACCTGTCTGATACCAAGAGATAGATATATTTATGCTCACTGAAGAATTATATGCTTAGGTACTAGAACTTGTTGAGGTTATGCCAAAAATTAGGCCTTAGCAAGTTAATTGGCTCAGCACTTCTATTACATTGATCTGGCTGTTGAAGTCAACAGCTACAGCAATGGCCTGAAGAACCACTGCCTTTATGAAACACTCAGTTACTGACAGTGGTCAAGTACCACCTGACTGGAAGTTTCTAGGGGGGGACAGGAAAACATCGGGTGATTTGTCACTTCCAGTTTTACTATGACTTTTGCTCCTATCTGATACAATTTAATTGGGAGCATCGTGTGTCTTGTGCCCCCAGTAAATCAGAAGTCAATGCCCATATTTCATTACCAAACAAGTGATACAATGCTATAAACCACTTACTTCCTTCTTCTGTGATTGTATTTGCTTTATTCTTCTACTAGTGAGAATGTGTTATCTTGATTACAGATGATTTTGACTGACCGTTTTTTAAGATACCTTCTAGAAAGATATACCATCCTAATGACGTAAGGCAAAGCACATAGTACCTCTTTAAAAAGAGCCAGATCTTTGTGATTTTTATTGTACATTGCAAAACACTGACTTCCAGCATATTGGTTAGATAACATAGGATTCAGATATCAATTAGAAATATGACTATTTGGTGGTGTCTTTGAGTCTTCCACATGTATACATAGGCTGTTAGCCACACGTCCACAAGCGACCAGAAGGCAGAGCGACGCACAAGGCACTCCTGCACACGGAACCAGGCTGGAGCTGCAGGTCTGTATTTGGCATTCACGCTGTTGGCTATTGCGAATGGCACAAGAATCAGGCTGCCTTCTGTGAAGATGTTTCCAGCCTGCTAGCGTATTTCCTAGAAACACAGAACAGCTCAGGTTGGAACGGCTGTCGAAAGATCATCTGGTCCAACCTTGTGTGGGAAAGGGATGCTAGATGAGATTATCTAGCACCCTGTCCTGTCACATCTTGAAAAACTCCAGTGATGGGGACTCCACCACGCCCCTGGCGAGGTTGTTCCACTCACTGATTGTTCTCACTGTAAAAAATTTCTTTCTTGTATCAAGATGAAACCTCTCCCAGTGCTACTTGTACCCATTGCCCCTTGTCTTCTCCATGTGGCTCTTTATGAAGAGAGAGCCTCTGAACTCTTTGTAGCCACCGTTTAAGTACTAGAATACTGTGATGAAGTCCTCTCCTGAGCCTTCTCCTCTCCAGGGAAAAAAGACCTAACTCCTTCAGACTTTCCTCATAGTGTACGTTCTCCATTTGACTTACAGCTCTACATGTTCCTTGTTTCTGTCAGTTCTGGCTGGTATGAAACCAGAAACTAAGCATACAGAGCATCTATTCCTCTTTCTCATTTAAATAGCAGACTAGATCTTCTAGAATGGAAAGATTTTGAAGACAAGTTCCTCATCTACAGAAGCCTCAGTGTACATGCGCTCAGGCTACATTAGTCTTTACCCTCATTATGTGATGAACATCATGAATAGTCTCCCCTCCTACTTCCAGTCCACTGCTCCAGTGCTTTGTGGTACTCAGTCTGCTTGTGTGTCTTGCATAAAACATACAAGGCTGTCATCTCCCTTTTCTAATATTGCTTAAAAAACATACCTGCAAGAATCCCCTCCTCTTACTCCGATTCATGAGTGTGAAGCTTTAAAAGATGAAAAACAGATTGATATTCCTTCTCTTAGAAAAATAAAAATCCCTCCTCCCTCCAAACTTCACCTCGTACTTCAGAACAAGGCCTTACTCATGTGCTTCTAGCAATATAATTTTTACTTCATCTTAAGAACATAGCAGTTCATTTCAATGCATACTCAGCTAAAGAAAGACCATGATAAGAATTCATTATATTATTTACACTTTTAATAGCACTTGTTTGGCCAACATATGATTGGAAGAGACCTCCTTAGGCAATGAATACAGTACTCTGCTCTCACAAATAGTTATGACAAATAAATTATTTCACTGATCAGGTGCCACCCAGTGAAGCGACTTTTGCCCTGATGGCAAGAAGCCTTTTTCAGATTTCCAATCTGTATGCATTAGCAGAATTCTTGTGCCAAAAGAAGTTTCCTTTTGCTTGAACATCACTTTTCCATCAGTACTGTTTACCTCCCCAATCTTTACCTTTCCAACCTCTTTAAAATAAGGCAACATATATCCTCTCTGTCTTTGTTTTGCAGGATTAAACATGCCAAGTTGTTTTATTTTCCCTTCTGTGGTAAGCCCTCTCTTATCTTGACCATCTTTGTAGCTTTTCTCTGCAACTAGTTAGGTCTCAATTCATTTTTCTTGGAAAGCAGATAACCAACACTGTAGAGTCTTTCAGATGAGGTCTGCATAACCTTGTATAGCTTTATTGGATATATCATACAGGATATATAAGCTTGCACTTTTTTCTAGACGCATTATCTACAAGACTCATAGTCCTCCTAAAACTAGTTAAAACATCCAAGTTGTATTCTTCTTCATCTCTTCCCAATAAGTCTGTTATAAGATAACAGGTTGTTATGTGTTCTCAAATTAATTCATGAACTTGCACTCTAATATTTTAAATATTAGCCACTTTATTTGTCTTGTCCTTGGAGTCGTCTAATTTTTCCCATTTGATATTCTCATCCTCCTCTCCATTAACTATGCTGTCTGTGCTGTCACCAGAATCACTGTCACTCTCCAAATTCTCTTATCAACATCATTAAAGAAATTATTAAGATTCCATTTTGAGAGCAACCTTTTAAAAAAAAAAAATATATTAGTAACTTCATTCCAGTACTTCCCTTTTGATAGTCCCCATTGTCTTCTGACTACTCCCCTACTCTCCTTACCCACTTTCAGTTCTTTTAATGATTCTTATCATGTCCAGCTTAATTAATAATTTCCCACAAGGCAATATATCAAATACAATCAAGACAGAATAGTTCTATCCATTCCCTTTGTCTAAAAATATCACAGAATTTATCAAAAATTATCTTTTGTTAATCTGAGATAATCTACCTTTGATTAAAAAGATGTGATATTTCATTTCATTTACCTCCATGCTCTTTATTAACCTCTCCTTCACATTTTATTTCAAAGCCTACTGAAAGCAGACTAACACACGCTTAGATGCCTGGATCACTTTTTGCACCTTTCTAAAATACCTTTGCTACTTTATAGTTACCTGGTAACATGCCTGCCTTTCTCTAACACGTCTTCTATCAGAAATTTCATGGACCATGTCTGTCAGACCTCTCAGTTGAAGATCGGCCAGTCTATTGCCATCTGTCTCTCCTTCTTCTCTGTGTGCTAAATTTTTTAGCATCTTTTTCCCACTAGCCACTTAGTCAGCCAACCCCAGCTGCTGATAGCTGCAACAGGGGAAAACTCATTAGTTTGTTTTCAGGACTGCATCTACATCATCTCTCACCTTTACTGTGCCCTTACTGCACAGTGGCTGCATTACACCTCTTTCCTAGCTCTCTTGGTGGTTTAGGCTGCTGAAAAACTTTGAGACATCTAACAGATTAGGAGGCAAAATAAGGTTCAGAAACAATTGTGACCATTTGAGTTCCTGTAACTTTCATACAGGAGAACTTCTTTTTCCTTTTACCAAAGCGAATGCAGTTCCTTGCATACAGTTGTGTCTGGTATTTAGCAAAGAAGTTCATGCATTTATTTTGCAAGGCTTTTTTTTTTTTTAATATATGCATTTTATTACAAATGATAAGGCACACCACAATTGAAGGAATTCATAGTGTTTTAGAAGACTTTACATAGAAGTCTTCCCAGGAAGGGGAAGAAGTAATAAGGAAACATGAAGCGAGCTGGGGCTGCTATCTCTGTGTATTTGGCAGAAGACACCCGTGTGCTGCTTTGCAAGAGTTCGCAAACCACTAATGCAAGACAGAATTGGTGAAATCATTGAGATTCATACTGAAATCTGACACACAAGATGCTGTAACCTGCTCTTGGGAAATCTTAACACAAGAGCTGAAGGAGCTACATGAGAAGAGTAGATTAGGCAACAACTCTGCCATGCTGAGCAACAGGAATCACAGAATCATCATGGTGATTTGTCCTTATGAGATATTTTCACTGTACCTGCACTGGAACAAGAAGTGGGCTTCTCCAGGGTCCCTCCCGGTGGGGACCTGAATTCGTATGTCACATGTGTTTCACGGTGTGCTCCATACTACTGATTACCAGGGACCTGCTCTGGCCTCACACTTGCAAGTCAAAGCACAAGACAGTTCATCCACCACTTCTTGTCTCTCAGTCATCCAGGCTAACTCCTCTCCTTTTAACTCCTGCAGGTTTCCTATGAACAGCGTACACCCAGACACTTTCCAACACGCAGGCGAGGCAAGGCTGATGACTCGCAACCAGTTCTACAGCTGGTGTCAAGGTCTTTAATCACACAGGGTCCCCACGAACTGAAATGACATAACTTCTTACTTACAAAACAATATTTAACAAGAAAAAGATAGAGTCAGTCTTGTCAGAAACCTGAACTACTCCTGTGCTTAAAGCTAGAAGGGAACCTTTCTTTTTGTAGGTATGCCACTTGTTGAGACCATCCAACACCTTCCACCACTGCTTTCTAGTATCATTCTTCCATTGCTTAAAATGAGGTATTTTAACTAACTGAAAAAAAATTTGCATATACTGAAAATGTGACACAAGTTGAAATCTTTTGAAAGAAGGAATCACTTAGCTTTTTTCTAAATTAAGTTAGAGAAAAATAATGCTGGTTTGCTCTTCTTAAAAAACTCCTACAAATGTTACACGGAGTAATTATAAAGGAGCTGGACAGAGGACAGCCAGGATAATATACCTGCGCCTTTGTCTGTACTCATGAAAATGTGACCACATTCTAAGCTGTAAGATTCTGTATATGTTGGATAAATTTTAGCTAAGATACGCAGGTGTTAGGGCTAAGTCTCAGGTCTGTTAAGCTGGCCATGTAGACTTATTTTATGTTTTGCATAAGACCTACTGCCTCATATTCTGAAAAAATACAGCTCTGAAACCCACTCTATGACAGGAGCTACAAACAGCTCCACAGCAGTTATCTCAGGTTTGAGCATTTGTGCGCACTCTGACCACGGTATCCTGAGACTTCCAACAATCTTTAAGTGCAGTGTAACCTCCTTCCGATGTTGAGACAGGCAATTGAGACCCAGGATGTGGGCTTCCCAGGTTCTAGTTCCTTCTTCTAAGTTCCTTCTTCTAAACAGAAGAGCAGCTGAGATAAACACAGCCTGTGGCGGATGCAGCTTTTCTCTTCCTTCAAATGTGTTTGTTGAATAAATATTTTAAATATTCTATTTTGGGGGTGTACAAGTTATACCCAGTCCCCAACACAGCTAATTAAGACTGTGTCAGTCAGAAAACAAAAAGCAGTAACATCAAAATTACCACATCCTTAAAACCCCACCTGATCCTCACAACAGTGACATTTTGATAATGATGATGACTCTGCCTTCACAAAGAGAGAGCTCATTATTTTTGATACATATTTCTACATCAATTTCTGAAAGAAAATGAACCTTACAAGCAACTATAATTGGAATGCTCTCCTCTGCGCTCTTAATTCTCATCAACAAAAAAAAAAATAAAGGTAACAGAAAAATCTCACCACTAAAATATAAAAGACTGCAACTGTCACTTGCCTGATATATATCCTCAAGAGAGGTCTGCAAAACATAACAAAATGCCAAATATTCAGTTACTTTTACTAGAGATCACCGACTGCCACCTAAAGTACCACCACCCATCTGGCCATCTTTCCAAAAAGCACTGATGTAGTAGTTCACCTTCCCCAATGCATAACATAAGTTTCAAAAAAAAAATAAGAAAAGTTTTAAGTTCAGAATTCTGCCTGACACCACGGTCAAGATTGCAACTAAGTATCAAGATCAGCAGTGATAGATTTTCACAGATCCTTTTTTTTTCATTCATTCCTGTGCCTTGGCTTCAGTTGACTATGAAGCCAACATATAAATGTTGGCTGCCTTGAATCCCAGTCTTAAAAACATTTAGATAACCAAAGCAATTCATCCAGCACTATGAATCTGAGAGGAGTCTGGTTTTGATCTGATCTGCAGTTTCTCAAGACCTTAGAAATCCATATACTTCATCTTCCAAAAACCAATATATTGCATACTGAGCAGCTGAGACAGTAGCAGCTGCTTATACAAAAGTGATACACTTTCCTTTAAGAAGTTGTCAGGTCCAGGTACAAACCTGGTACTTTGTGACTCCATGTCACAGTATGATCAAGATGTGCACTAACTGTGGCTTTCATGAAAACAAAACTCAAACACACCTCTGAATATAAGCAGGTGCTAGATCCAAATCATCCAGAGACTACATATCTGGAGAGCACCAGGGTCAATATGAACATCCAAACCTATATACAACCTCTGAGAAACTAGAGGCTCTGAATAATCCTATTGCTGGATGAAGCAGGTATTAGCCACATTTTGTGGTACCTGGAACCTTCCCATGTCTAACAGAAGCCTCTTTAGATCCTTCTAGACCAAATCCTATCAGAAAATCAAAAAGCAACAGGAACACAACACATTCAAGATATGAGTCTGCTCCCCACGCACACACAGATTGCTTGCATGAGTGATCGCACCAACCCAACCTGTTCTGGAGACTAGTTTCGTCTTGCATGCAACACAGTCTACTGATAAACACCATGACTGCTTGTCTGGGATTTCTGGACTGCTATGCATCTGAAAATCCTGGACAAATTACTAAAGCTGACAGAAAAAGGCAAGAAGGGAGCAAACAACCCAAAATGACAGTCTGTCCTTGATCTTCTCTCTCCTAGCTAATTGCTTAAGCGGCTTTCCCATGCTAGCTCTGTAAACCAGCTCTGCCTCCCATTTACAAGACTTCACTGTCAGGTACAGACATCCACTAGCATTTTAGTGGAGGAAGATCTAGGAAAGCTTACTAGATCTACTAAAATTACATACTATTAATAGCATTGCACAATAACATAACTTTTTATATATAGCCCTGAGGCTAAACATATCAAAACGAAGCACAGCTGTTTCAGTGAAACACAGCAGCTACATCCACTCCTCCCAGCACTGATTTCAAACCATGGATCAGCCTGAAGCCTCAGCCTGAGTGATTTACCACCAAAACACTAATGCGTTGCTCCGGCCAACAGCCAAAGCCGTCGCTAGCTGTTGGAAGAGCAGGCTGAGAGTCTCATTAGCTGGGGACTGGGGAGGGAGCGATTAAGGTTCACGTTCATTCCTGAGTCCTATTCCCTTATTGCTACATGTTTGCATCTTTCGCTTAATTACCCCCTGCGCCCCAGCTACACTCCTACACACGCTCCCCCTGAGAAAGAGCCGCTCAAGAGCACAGGCCACCCAACTCCGCGCTGTGCTTCTGCCTCCAAAGAAAACGCGTCCCCAGCCGCATGCTCCCCACACGTACACCTCTTCCCCGCGGGAAATACATACATATATGTACACATATATATTAGAAAACGACACATTCAGCACTGGAGGCGTGCTGCCGCACACTCGCACGGAGCTAAGGCGCGGCGAGCGGCTGCCTCGGCCCAGCGGGGCCCCCCGGCCCCGCCAGCCTCCTGCAGAGCAGAGGCACCGTGTGGCCGCGGGGAGCGGGCGGGGCCCCGGCGTGCGCCGTGCCTGGCAACTGCCTGCAGCCCCGGAAGGCCCGCCTGCCTCTGCCCCTCCAGCCCCGGCGGAGACCCGCCGCCGAGACGGCGCGCCCTTCCTGCCTCAGGGGCAGCCGGCGCTGCCCGCCGCTGCCGCGCTGCCCCAGCAACCCCCGACCACCGGCACCCAGCGCGCCCGCGCCGCCGCTAGCGGAGGCGGCAGGAAGAGGAAGCGAGCCCGGAGCCGCGGCTGCTCCCCCTGGCGGAGGCGGGCGGCGGGGGCGGGGTTGCCGCCGCCGCTGCCGCCGCCGCCAGGCCGTGGCCCCGCCGCGGCCGCCTGAGGAGCAGCCGCTGCCGGCGCGTTTCCCCTTCCCGCCCCTTCCCTCGGCGCTCCCTCCCCCGCCTCCCCGGCTCGGGCAGCAGGAAGCGGCTCTGATGTCAGCGGCGGCGGCCGCGGCGCGGCTCTAAGCGGCTCCCCCACCCCCGCCGCAGCCCCCTCGCCCCGCTGCTGCTGCCACCGGGGCTGGCGGAGGCGGCCAGCTTCGGCCCCGGGGGCGCCCCCTCCTCTCCGCCGGGGACGCGCGGCCGAGGCGGCTCCCAGGCTCCGCAGAGGCCGCGGCCTAGGGCAGCCGGCGCGGCGCTCCGCGGGGGTGCGGGAGGGCGCGGGATGCCGAGCGGCGCCGCCGCCGGCGGGGCCTCCGCCCGCCGCCACTGAGGCCCGCGGCCGCCGCGGATGCGGCCTCGCTCCGCGCGGCGGCCCAGGCGGCGCCTCGGCCAGGCCCTCCCCGACCGGTGCCCGCGCGGAGGGCAGGAGCCGCCGCCGCGCCCCGCGTAGCCCCCTCCCAGGCCCTGGGCTGCCCGGCGCCGACCCCTCCGCACCCGGCCTGCCCTGGCCTCCGCTCCCCCAGGTGAAAGAGGAGGGATGTCCGCTGCCGCCTCCGCTGAAATGATTGAAACCCCCCCGGTCCTCAACTTCGAAGAAATCGACTACAAAGAGATCGAGGTTGAAGAGGTGAGTGAGGGCCCCGCCGCCGGGCGGCCCCCCCCCCCCCCCCGGACTCCCGCTGCTCCCCGGGCGCGGCCTGCTGGCGGGCTGGAGGGGCCAGCCCGGCCCCCGCCGTGGCGCCTGCCCCGGCGCAGCAGCCCCCGAGGGCCCCTGGGGTTGCCCCCCGCCCCTCCCCGGCGCCGTCCCCCCGCTGGCGCAAAAGACCGCGGAGGCTCCCTGGGTGCGCGGGGCTGCCGGGACACCCACCCCCCCAGCGCGGTTTCCTTCTCCTCTGGATGCTGCAGAGGTTGGCACCAGAGAACAAAGGCGGTATGGCTGGGAGCGGAGGTGCCAGTTCACTTATACCAACCCTGGTGCTGTACAGTGGGGCTTTATTGAAGCGGGATGGATTTATTCAGAACTTTAAAGTTTCACCGCCCATTTTGCCACCCACTTTAGTATGGGTGGCAAACAGTTGTCAAACGGTGTCACAAGAGGGAACTGTTAATTCTGATGTTTCTTTCGGATCTCTGTTTCTGTATGTCCCTGCTTTCTCCTGCCACCTAGCTGAACCATTGTATGTATAATCATCATACCGGCGTTAATTATTTGCTGAATTTACAGCTCTGTTAGCTGTAAGGATGTACAGATCTTTTTTTATCATTTTTTCTTAACATAGGCTAGTGATGTTGCACTCATGGATCTGTAACATTTCATTTTTGACCTGTGCATGTTACCCAGGAAGTGACATTCAGTTATCGTATAACATAGTTGGAAGCAAGTATTTCTTCTTCTGTAGAAAGTTTTATAGTAAAATTATTGCCTTAAATTCTTTGAGGCTGGAATGGGATGGATGAAGTACAGAATTTCATATGTACCTTTCGTCTGTCTGGATTTCCTGTGAAGGGCTCAGTAGTATGTGTATGCCATAATGTTGTTTAACTGTCAGAATCACACAAAAATATTGCTGCTGTTGGATTTTTTTCTTCCTTCCCTGCTAATGTCTCTACAGGAACGAAGTTGCTTCATGCAGATGCATACTGAATTTGATGAGGCCAGCTTGGACCTAAGAGACACCCAAGACTGCTGAAACAGTCTTTGTGCTTTTATTTATAGTTTAACATCTTCCAGTAATAATTACCCTCTTTTTCTTAAAAAGTTTATGTGGAAGTGAATTTAGTTTTGTGTAGTAGCTTTTACAGATACGACAACCAGCATCTCACATTTTTAAAGTGGTTTAGTAGATACTCGTTTGTTCATAATTACTATGCTGGGCTCGCGTGGCCTGGAAGAGTCCGCAGAACATAAGATCTGCATTATTTTCATAGAACACCAGGGCACTTTCTGCTGTATTCAAGTAGTGTGGTGGTAACTTTGGCTTTCACCATAGCAGCCACTGGAAATTCTCAGAAGATAGTATCTTCAAAAAGATTGCCTTTTCCCCTTTCTATGAATATGGCAATCATGAAGATTTTTGACTCTGTAAGTCTAATCATTCCTCTTCCCTTTATGCATTTAACTGTTCTGAAGTGAGAAAATGTTACGGTGTTTGGGAACTAAAAGTATTTTTGCATTTGATAATATGCTGACTTTTTTGCAACGCTTACTAATGGACAGGGATCAAATCACATGCTTTGGGAGAAATGTCTTTTCTCACCCAAAGAAGAATGTAAAGTTGATAGGCATTTATCCATCATAAAAAGTTGTTCTGTGATGGCTCGTAGAAGTGAGTAGCCCATCTAATATGTTACACATAACACTTTGAACGAATAAAACATGATACAAATCTTTAATCCTCACGACACCCTTGGGAAGGCTGTTAGCAAAGATTATATTGCTATTTTACATGTAGGAAATGTGGAGCTATGTAGTGTGTAATTGGTGTAACTAGAATTTATCATTCTAAGGTTTAGTGTTCGGAGCTTGTCTGTGTCCTGTATACCTGCCTAGCACCCACTGAGACAAGACTGTATGCACAAAAATGTATGTAGAGACTATGCCTAAGCGGTAATTTGTGCTTTATTTAATGTGATTGTTGCATTATCCTCAAAGTAGCATCTCTGTTGGAGGTGAAAAAACTCATGTGATATAAGCAGGGGAGCTCTGATAAAGTGTTCTCTCCATTAGAAAATCTGATGACAGCTGGTGTAGCATTTTGAGTTACGCTCAGTGTACCTGTCCTACCAGAAATTCTTATAGGCAGTGGGGATACCATAGTGCTGAACAGTCTAAACATCATCGCACAGAGGAAGAAATAAGATCTACTTTACAATAAAACAGGTGAATTAGAGACCATATGTAGACCTTGCTTTTCTCTACTGTGGATGTTGACCTCTTACTCATGATGCAGTTTCAGCGCAAATAGTCAACTTTGCAGTGATGGCAAAACATCATTGTTATTGAGGATTTTATGCGCTCTCACTTCAGGCTTGGAAGTTTTCAAGGATTTTTAAATGGCTGTGAGGACTCAGAATGGTCAGATTTTAATATGCTTGGCAAACTTCAGATTTTTCAAAATGGAGTGTCAAGAGATCTACACTGGGAATTCAAATGAATGCTTGTATAATCATAGCTTTGCTGTTGTATTATCAAGGCTGTCTTGTCAGCAGATAGCAGTCCCACTCTGCCACTAGTTTATTAATAGATTTTGAAGTTCTGGAATACTTGCAGGCCCTGAGTCCTTGCTAATAAATGTGAGATCTATAAGTGCACTTTCATTTAGGTTTGCCTGAACTCTACTGGATAATATCAAGAATATACCATATTTTGTTTTAGCTACCATGCACATGACTGACTATACTGTAGTGTTACTTCCCACCAGTCAAACATGTCTCCAACTTCAAGCCGCCTTTTCATGATTTAAAGTGCTTAGATTGAAGTAAAATATGGAGATAATTATTATGAATGAGTTGGAGGCAAATCAAAATTGATGTGACACAGTGGGAGCATCTTCAAATCTAGAAGGGGAAAAACAACGTAAAACTTAGGTTCAACAGAAAAGTTCCCTACTTCTACCATGCAAATTTTTGGCTGTGAGAATGTCCTCTCCTAAGTTTTCAGGTATTAGATACACAAATCATTAGAAACTGAAAAAATAAAACTACAGAATTTGTCTGAAAACTTAATATAACTGAAATCAAGTTAACAATAAAAAGCCTAATAGCCCTATTTTAAAATCTCATATTTAAATCTAGCCTAAATACTGCTGTCTCTTGTTCCCAGAGGAGTTTTCACATCTAAGCAATGAACAGACTTTGGTTTTGAATTGTTCTGGCAACCTGCTCCCTGCCACTCTTGCCTGAAGATCCCACAGCCCTTCCTCCATCATGTAACTCGATAACAGTCCTATACATGACCAAAATGCAGACGTCTTCATCACATGATGTGTGTATGCCTTGGATCACACAGCCAAAAGATGCATGTCTGGTCATGTATGCTGTGGCCCTGCCCAGTCACTGTCTGATGTAGCTGGGTGGAAAACCATTGCCATATTTGCGTGGTTGCAAGTTACTTTTGAACAGTCTGAAAATGTCAATTATTTGAAAACTGTTGTTTAATGCTCTGCTGGTATACAGTAAAATACACTGAAGTTTATTTTCAGTAATCTATTTGGGCAACAACAGTTAATTCTAAGGGCATTTAGGGTAATGTTTTCTTTAAGAGGAACAGATAAGCTTTCTATATATTTATTTTAGAAAATCTACTTAATGTGCCAGCAATTACGGAGATGCAATTTATGTCATGTTCACCTACCTTAGACATTTTTGAAACAGTTGGATAATTTCATTAACTGTCTGAGTAGTGTGCTGTGAACTGCATGTGTTCCTTGCAATTATGGAGCAGAGCAGTTCAGAGACAAGAGAATGAGGAATACAGTGAGACAACTGGGTTTTGCTCCCCTTTATAGTAGTTAACTTTTAAAAAGTTAATGAGATGCGGTGGCTGATTATGTCCATTACACTAGAAGGTAAAGCGGATTTGTGTAAGCTGCTGCTGAACATGGAGTTGTTACTACCTCCATTGTTTTTATGTCCTGGGGGATTGTGTCCAGTTGTAGAATACCAATCTGCAAAATTGGAAGACATTTGGACAAGAACCACAGGTGTGATTTCAGATCTGAACAATATTCTTGGATATCTGACATGAGTACGAAATGCTTGGTTCTCAAGAGCCAAGGGTGGTAGTGAGGAATCTGTTTCAAGTCAGTCGCATCTACAATTTCTCAGCCTTTTTCAGAAAGTAAGCCTTCAAGGTGCAAAGTTGAGCATCCAGAAGCAAAGGCAAAGAATTAGTACATGGTGAAAACGTACACCAGAATTTTCTGTGATTTTACTCAAAATACATTTCTGATTTAATTCAAATCATTATTTAAATTTTGTTTAGTTATACCAGTGGAAGATTTTCTTCATTCATCTACATAAGAAAATAGCTCAAGTGTCAGCTGGAGTGTGAATTTATAGCAGAAGTTACACAACACCAATTTCCTGTGGATGAAATTTAGTGTGCAGTAAGTGTTAGAAGATGGCTAATAAGCTAGTTAAACCTGTTAATGTAAGATTTTACACTTATTTCTACACATGCAGATTTATTCAATAAATCAGTTTGCATCCTGTAAAATAAACTTATATTTTACTCTTACAAAGAATTTGTGGGAAAGAAACCTCACAGGCTCTTCTGTTCCAGTGATGAAACAAGATGCATATTTATGAGATAATAACGAAGTTCCATGTCTAATGCAGCAGCTGAGGTCACAATGGAGTGACAGTGTAACTGCTATCAGAAACTGGGGGGGAAGGCCTTTCCCTAAGAAAAAAGCTGAAACAACAGAACAATCTTCATGTGTCCCTTATTTATTCCACCCAGTGGATTCTAGCAGTATTTTACTGCCTCCAGAATGATTATTTGGTTTTCAAAGACCAGTAATTTTAGACTGTGCCAGCCCAGCAAGCCCAGCTTATATTGGAGTCCTTCACTGTGAGTGCCTCATTACCCAGCATTTGGTGTCTAAAACTAGAATCTCCTGTCTGGGCTGCTGTAACAGGACAAATTGATTCATACTAGAACATCAGACAAGTTTTTTGTTAATGTTTTTAAATTGCTGGTAATTAAAATGACTTCAGTTCTTGAGACAGATGTGTAAAAGGCTATCGGTATGTAAAAAGCTGGAATGAAAGTACAACCCCATAAACTGTTATCTTTGCTTGAGATGCATGCATTTCTTAGAATGACTGAGCTATCGAAATGCAAAGAGGGTTGGTTGTGTGTTTAGAGCAAAGGAAGAATTTCTGGAAACACCCATAATTTTAGGAACATATACGATGGTACTTTGATTCTCCATAAACATGTTCTGAGGAAGTTGAAAAGAGAATGATTTCTTAAAACAGAACTAAATTCAGATAGCCAACTCACTAAATAATAACTGTACAGTGTTGTGCAGCTCTACCAGATGATGCCCTAAACATGGACCAACTGTATTAGTTAGTGGGAAGCAGAAGTTATGTATAGTTATTAAGACTATGTTGGGTTTTTTATAATTTATTTTTTTCATTAAGAAATATTTTTTTCCTACAGTGCTTTGCATAACTTTAAAGTTGAAACTCAGAAACTAAATCTAAACTAAATTACTTAGTTCAGTTAAAATTAGTGGGATTGCTTATGGGGCTTTTTTTGGGGGGCAGGGGGAAGCGGTTTTGGGGTTTGGTTTTTTTTCATTTCTGTATGAATCCCTTAAAGGGAAAGCAACATTTAGAATTGGATTGAGCAGTAGTACAAATAAACTTAACCAGTCAAAGAACATAGCTGTAAGAATTGGCAGATCTGAACTCGTTCCTAAAAGTGCTGCCAGGGTATTGGCCACAGTCATTTGTGGCATGGGGCCGATTTGCTTCAACCTGCTTAATAAAGCATAGCACACACAGAGGAACTAAGGTTGGAATTTGAGGCTGGTTGAACAAATAATAGAAAATGCAGGCATATATTTTTAGGGGCTTTAAACTGTTGCTCATGGCTTCTTTTGGCACCTCTTTTTGTTTTATCTATATGCTTTCTATGTGTCGTACGGGGAGATGCATGAAAAACTGAAAATATTAGTATGCTTTATTGGTACTGCTGGAACTCTGGTAGATAGAATAAAAGCAACTAAATTTAAAAATGTGTTTGTGTGTTTACATTTTTTTACCACCACCACCCCCCCATCTTGCATTGTGTCTGAAGCTTGAGAGATGTAAAAGTTCAGTTTGCATAAACCTTTCATTTTTAAATATACCGGATTCTAAGGGACATAGGTATTAAAGATAATTTAGAGACTGCTGTCTTATTGGAAGCACGGGTTTTGTTGGTTTTGTGTTGTGTTTTTTTAACTGCTTGTCTTGCTTCCCAAAATTGTAAACAAACATGTCATGTAGATACTGCAAATTATGAAGACAATTCTCCAAAGAATACTACATCTGCTAACCAGGGAGCTATTACATTTTATTGCTGTCTTATATATCCAGCAAGGTTTTTTTATAAAGAAGAACCCTAGGTATCCAGCAGGCAGAGCTTACTAACATGGAAACTTCATGGATAGAGATGAAAACTTTGTATCTTTCTGTTTTTTGAGTGAATAGAAAACTTGTGCAGTTGACACAAAGTTGAAATTAATTCTTCCAAAGTTTTGACATTTGAGAGGGGAATAGGGTGCATCTGAATAAGTAGAGATGCATTTTTCTTTTTCTAGTGAGGGGAGGGGGGAATTATTGGTCACATCCCTTAGGACAAAATACATCCTTGAGGGCTTAATGTATCTGCAATGTCTATTTCCTGCATGATTTCTGGTTTACATACTTACAAGTCAGTATCATGTATCTTTGTTTATGTACAGCATTTGATACTATTTGTACACAGAGGCAGAGATAATGTTGGTTCCAGGGATCTTGTATGGTTCATATTCGTTAAATAAGACTCCAAATACATTATCTGGAAAACATGCAAACGGCACTCTCTTTCGCCGTGTCACTTTGTCACACAGTAAAACATAACTTTTTACTGGTATGAATTTTATAGGGAGAGGAATAAATTTGCATGTACTTTTCAATCTTTAAAACTCTTTAACCATTTCTGCCAGTTTAAAATGTGTCTGTGTCATGTACTCACTGACTGGTTCTTGACAAACTTAATTCTATTCTGTGGAAAAGTAGAAGCCCTGGTGTTCCATTTCTAAACGTGTCATCTGCCCTATATTTTCCTTTTTTCTCCTAGAAGATATTTAGAGGGATAAAGTCTTTTACCAAAAGAATGTGTTTATTTTTAGATCATTTTCCAAACATACACAGTGGTACAGATCAACTTCTGTTTATTGATTTGTTGTGTCAATAATTCCATTAACTGTGCTTCATATAATTCAGAATATGCACTACTGCCCAAACATATGGTGTGGCATCAACAGCAGGGGACAAGAAGGAATGAGCGTGAAGAAACTAAAGTTCAGGCAGCGCCTCCCTCCTGTGCTATTAAGTTACTTAGTTCCAGCACACGGTGTTGAAGGAAACTACGTAGTGTTTAAACTGTTCTGACATATTCTAAGACTTACTCCTTTAAAGAATAAGTTCAGCGAAAACTTAAAGGAAGAAAACGAAATGTAAGTGGAATCCACCACAAGGTCCTTGCTGTCAATTGTAAAGGATGTTTTTACAATGAGTAAGATAACTTTCTCTAGATTAAGTAGGAAGGACATACTGGGCTTTCATATATAGTAAACATCAAGTTTGTATCAGATCCGTCATTGCTTCTGACAGTTGCTCCTTTCGTATGCTATCCAGGAGGCTGAGCTGCTTTAATGGAGGATCGGCTCTTCTCTGTTTTCCCTGTATCCTAGGTAAATATTCAGTGCATTCGTGTCCTCTTCTCAAGTTCAACCCTCTGCCTAAGCAGGCACCAAGTCACTGATAAATTGTTATGAAACCTTGACTGCACAGTCATTTATCAAATTCTTTTCACCAACCATAAAATGTATATATCTGATGGTCTCTCACAGCTTTCTATTACGTAATTAAGATTTAGATTGCCTGGTAAGCTCTTCCTGTTGGTGTCTGACACTGATATTTTTTTTTTATTTTTTTTTTTCCCAGTCATCAGCAGGACTTCGTAAAGTGCATCTGATTCTTGGAATTTATTCTACTTTTCAACTAGAGCCCAAGTATTGTGACATTCATGGCACACAGTAAAACATCACATTGAGTGGTACACTTGTTTATCTTAGATTCTTCATTGAATAGAAATGTTGTTTAAAAATACAGCAAAATTGAAAACTAATGGTTTCTCTAGTATGTGAACTGGAAATACATGTACCAATTCTTGGTATTAAACTTGCAGATACTCATGGATTTATTTTCAGGGGAACAGTATGCAATTGTATTGGCTTATGGGCTGAATTTGACCACGTGGAATCAAACAAAAGAACATACTTAGGCTTTCTTTTTTTTTGTTATACATGTAAATTTATTTTTATATACATGTGAAAATAAATATATTTAATATATAAAAATATATGTGGTGTATATTATATAGTCATAATATTTAAAATTATATCCGTAATAGATATAATACATTTGTACATATGGACATATACAAGTATTTTCAGCAAGGAAAGATATGACTAGCCAAAAAAAGTAAGCCTGATCCATCATAAACTGTTGTAAATGATTCAGGCTAAGTGAAAAAAAAAAAAAAAAAAAAAAAAAGACAAATTGCTTCATTAAATTTTATCAGATGTATCTGTGACCACACTTTTAGCTGGTGTATATGCATTGTTTTCAAATAGCAGGTTTTTTCCATGTCACTGAATTAAATGTAACAGAGCTGTAGTCAAAAACAGTGAATGAATGTGAGAAAAGGAGCCTTCTGAAAGGAGTCTCACTCAGCCTTGTGCCATAAGGCCAGTTGTATCCAGCTAGGAGAAATCATTATGCATACACCTCCTTTTCCCTAAGTGGAGGGAAGAGTTCTTCCCAATTACTTGACCAGTTTGGATTCTTCCATATCGTAGGGGAGCAGCAGACCTTGAATTGCTGCTGCCAGTGCAGTTTGTCCTGCCTGAGTTGTTCTGTGGCATCCTACTCTCATTAACTGTCTGTCCTTAGTACTTCTCAGGTGCGAGCAGGCTGCTATCTGAGTTACATGTGCTTGCACAGTGGCCATGTGCTCAGTAAATCAGCACTTCTGTGAAATGCAGACTTGTGTCAGACATGCAGACTGATGAGATTTTTCTTAAACTGTAGGTCTGGTCACGTGCTGTGTGAGGTGTGGACTTTTAGGCCTTCAGGTGACTCACTGTTTCCAATTTATTTATACGTACTGTTTTCATAGGCTGCTTGACTATCATTCAGATGGGTTGGTGTTTCCAATCTCAGTTTTGGGCTGCAAGAAAATAGCTGGTGTGTGTTTTATATCAAGAGAAGAGTCAAGGCCTCATACTTGTAGCCAGGGAAGGAGGTTACAATCAACAGGTCCCTTTTTACATGGGGCAGAATGGGGCATGTTCTGTGGATTTGCTGTGGATGTCTTGTGGTAGACTCGGTCTATGAACCACTGTTGTGGAGGGTGAGAAGCCAGGAGATCCTGGAAGGCTAAGTGTGTGCTGTAATGTAAACGAGAAAAATACTTTTTGTGTGTATATAAGGAAACCAGAAGAGGAGAATGCCATCAATCACCATTCCTGGGCAGCCGTCTCTCATATCCATATGTAACCTTACAAAAATATTGAGCATACTTTCCCTTTTCTCATCTTTCTTAATGCAAAATCTTGATTATTTTTTTCATTTATATTTTTCCCCTCTTCAAATTGGGCCCTGGATTGCAGACTTTCTCATATTCAGCATGAAAGTTTAGCAGGTCATGAGCTATGCACCTGCAGCCTTAACTACCCCGTTCTCAGGGGAAATCAGCTTCACTAATTATTTATTTATTAGGAAAGCATGTAGCGAGAACCTAATCCAAGCATGGTTTGCATACATGATAGTTTGCTTTGACATGGAGCCTTGACAAGTACAGTCTGGTGCTTGTACATTCCTGGCTACCGAGTTACCTTCTCTGGATCAGCACCCTTAACTTATGTTCTGAATTATTACTATATTGGGCGGCATCTCAAAAAAAGAGGTAAAATTATTGAATGTTATTTCCTCAAAGGATGAGCATTCAGACAGCAGGCAGTTTGCATTGTTTGAGCATTGGGAATGTGTAGGTATTCACTGATCTCCTACAAATTACACTTTTCTTTTAAGAAACCATCCTGTTAAGGAGTGAATTCACTAGTGAACCTATAAGAATCAGTGTACTGTTTATAATGTGGATGAATATTACATTTGAACATTTTGTGCGTGCTTTAATTATGTTGCATCTCTATATTTTAATCTTGAATATTCTTCCCTTCCTCCCCCCACCCCCCCCCCCCACAGAATATTCTTCCTTTTTTATTGGATAAATTCATAAATCACTACAACTTTCTAGTGAAGAGCTTTGTAATTTTGGGAAGTGTGTTTTCCCATCCAAAATAATATTTGTGTATGTGCATTACCCATTTAAGGAAGAAAGTAAAATTAAATTTTGTCATAATAAACTGCTGTGGTAATCACATTTGTAAATGCTTCCACTCCACCCGCTCCCTACTCCCCTTCCTTTCCCTTCTTTTCTCGTTCGCCTCCCAAAAAAGTGTTTATTTTATTGGAAGTGTCTGTTTTGTTCCTCAGGATACATATGAAATTACTTGAAATCAAGGACTAGGAACACGAGCACAGAATGCTGTTTAAAACCAACAGTGAAGAAAGGCTGCTAGGGCCAAATACAGAATCCGAGAGCAGCCCACCTAGCCCCTTGTCCATTTCTTCCCCCCCCCATCCTTCTCATCTGCCCTGCCTTGCTTTTTTTTGAGTTGGAGGAGCTCTTACCCCTTAGCTTCTTATGTGCCTTTGTGTGCCTTCCATTTCCTCCTTCTCTCCACCTTTCTTTTGGGCATATGTGTAACAACTTGCTTGTCTGTGCTTTCCTGTAGCAGCTAGAGTCACTGTTTTGGTGACACTCTAGTTTCAACTTTACATTGCATATGCATGTTTTGTTGTTATTTCTGTATGTTGTCATTTTTCCCCTGAAGAACACAATTAAAAGAAGTGAAATTGCAATTTACCATAGTTTGTAACTCACTAGTAACTGAAAGTGACCTCATAGTAAAAGGACACTTCTCTCCATCCTGCTTTCATTTTCGTGCTTGGTTTCAAAGAGCTACTCCAAATAGTGGTGGTGTTAGAGCTTATTCCCAGCAAACGTTAAATGATTCTTGAATAATATAGTATGCAGAAGCTGCTACTATTGCTTCTGTGAAGTTACTGTAAAGAGTTATGACTCTTGTCTGGTTTTATATATTTTTAGGCAATGATAATTCCAAATAAACTAGAAAGCAGACATCAACATAAATAGAGAAAGCATAGTTTATACAGATACTGTGCTTATTTGAAGGACTCTTAGGAGAATTTACTGTTCTTACACTGTTGAGGCATCTGTGAGAAAATGGAAGGATAATTTTGAACATTGAACACCTCATCCAGACTTCAGCATAGTCTTGTGCAATTGTTTGCACATGCATTTAAATTTTAGAATTTTGAATTCCTATTACTAGCAAGCATAAATTAATATGGCAGATAAATATAATTTCACTGGTCAAATTATAAAAATAAATTTGCCATCATTCCCCTAATTTTATTCTGAACAGATCTCTTTTGAAATAATTAAGATCATGTTTTTCTGAAATACTGTTACTGCATGTTAATAATAAAATGTTTTGTATGTGTGTTTTCCTATTTCTTCTGTAAATGATCTCTGGAGGAAGTTTAGCTAAGCTCCAGTTATGCTTTGATGGCATAATATTAAATTGCTGCTGCAAAACACGATTCTGTGTGTCTTCTGTTTTCTAAGATAAATTTCTCTTCTGTTTCTGAAGTCCTGCACAGCAAATGAAACTATTTCAAGTTTTAACTCAAGTGTTTCGTATTATCTTCTCCTAGGTTGTTGGAAGAGGAGCCTTTGGTGTGGTCTGCAAGGCAAAATGGCGAGCTAAAGATGTAGCTATTAAACAAATAGAAAGTGAATCTGAAAGAAAAGCCTTCATTGTAGAGGTACAGTAAGTTTGCTGGAAAACATGGGGTTTGGTAGAGCTTGTTTTCTCAAATTCATGGGTGTAGGTAGTGTACTAAAAGCTATGTCTGTATTACAAGGTAAATGCAGCCTGTGGTACCCAGTACAGGCCTGAACCCATTGTCATGCAGAATAGGACAGCTGTGAGAGCACGTTGCAGCTCCTTTAGTTCGCTTGCCGTAAAAACTGGAAGGCAAGGGGGGACAGAGGAGGGCACACACGTCAGGGAAACACCAGTTCCTGGATTCTGTCCCAGTGCGGAGTCACGGTGCAGCTGAAATACCCACCCAAATCCTGGAGCTGATTAACGCTTCCAGGGGCTGGAGCGTGGGTTCTTCATACAATCAGGTCCATACTTGAAACTGTTTCTTAGTTTTTTCAGCAGTTCTAATAATTTCATTATTTTTTTCTTACATACAAGTTTACTAACACATGTAACTCATTTAAGGGCAATCACTCTTTCCATTCAATGTCTACTTCTTCATAAAGATCTTGAGTAGCTCAGATATACCAATAAACTTCGCAAGATATGTAACATTTTCTAGAATCAAAAGTTAGCCATGTAATTTAAATGAGATATATTGTGATGTGCTGCTTAGTATTTAGTCAGTAAGAATCTAGGATGTTCAAGATACACAAAATATCTTAAAAATAAATCTCTTAATTTTGGAAACTGAAGTGTTAAAGGAAGCATATTTGTAATAGGCCTTTCTGTGTAAATATTTATATGTTGTCATTACCATGGAATTAATGTTATTAATCTGAGTCTAATTTAATACTGAATAGATCAGACCAGTCTCTTAACATTTTTGTGTTCAAAAGAGATCTGAGAAGGTAAGCCCAGAAATACTTCAGTAATTACTGGGATTCAGGAAGCCCTACACAGTGCAAGCATCAGTTGTGATACTCCGTTCTGGTTTATTAGAACTGCTGAAGCGTACAGAAAAAAGTAACATTAGCTCCTTAGACGATGAACAGCATAAGCAGCCCCAGAAGTCTGTGTAAAGGGGAAAAAACCTTCTTTTTTCCTTCTTTTCTACTACCTACTGGTAAAGAAAAATTCAGTGCAGAATAGCCTGATTGTCAATTAGTACAAGCAGCAGTAGGTTCTTGGAACTATGTCACATTAATATTAAACTGGCTGGCTTATTTTATAGGGTTGTGGGTTTGGTTTCTTTTTTTTTTTTTTTTTAATTAGGAACAGTAATTTCCTGTGTTGTCAATAAAGCCAATATGATTTACATCGTCTCACTTCATAAACAATCGCGATTCCAAAATTGGAGGCTCCCGGAAGAGCACCGAACCTACAGAGGTCATAGTTGCACAGTGTTTATGGCTTGAGTGATTTTACCACACCATGGAAAAAGTACTTTCTTTAAATTTAATTTCTTTAAAATTTCTTTTAAATACAGTTCCAGTTAGACACAAACCTAATTACATAAATTAAAATGCAAACAGGGATATTCAGTCTTGTAATTCCTAAAATCACCATGTAGGGTTATGCAGATATATAAAACTGTAATTGCTGTTGTGGTGTATGAATTATAGATGTGAAAATAAAGCATTAGCCTTTTTTTTCCATGGTTTGAAATGAAGTGTGATTTGTATTGCAGCTTCGACAACTGTCACGAGTAAACCATCCCAATATTGTCAAGTTATATGGAGCCTGTCTAAACCCGGTAAGTTATAGCTTTGTCAGTATGACAGAAGGTGACTAGCTTAACATATGCAAGCATCGATGCACAAAATGTGTATTTTATATACAAAACCGTATGGTTTATATATATTTTGTATGGTTTAGCCATAATAAGGAAATACACAGATATGTAGATTGGTTGATATTTTCAGGGTTTTGTTTTTTCTTACCCCTGCTATGAGAAATAAATTATTTCAAGAAAACCCCAAATGCTGTTTCTAAACACCGATTATACTTCAGTTTGTCAGAACCACGTCTGGTGTATTACATATGTAGTGTCATTCATATCTACAGTCCTATTAATTGCAAATCAGCAATACAAAAAAGAAAATACATTAGCAACACGTAATTCATAGCTTGTAAATCAGTTCCTATTCTCATATATGCAATTTTCAGGATTTGCTTGCTTTCTGCCACAGCTGCAAACAGTCCTACAAATTCTTAAAGCAGAAAAGCAAGTACTGTGACAGGACAGATGTATCCTTAGCTAATTCTAGTGTGGGCTATTTAATTGGTTAAAATAATGCTGCATCCCTTTTTCCTTAGTGAAATTCTTGCGACATGGTATTTAAATTTTTTTGTAAGCAACCAAAAAAAAAGTGAAGGCAAATGACTTGCAGTTTGAAGACAGCATTTCCTTTTCAAGATTGGGGGGTGGGGGTGGGGGTGTGGGGGGGGGTGTCATTCTCTTCTTTCCTAACTTATAGCAGGAACTAAGCGTATAACTGATTTGTTTCTTATACGTAAATATGTACGATTAAAACTGACTCTTTACCTCATAGATAAATTTTCCATTAGCTTAGGTATGGAGACTTTGCAGTTCCTCTCAAAGAACTTGACTTTCAGTTTACAAAAGCTGTTTTCCACCCCTACATTTAAAACTTCCCTATTTTTTGTCTCCTCCCCCTCCAAAGGTGTGTCTTGTTATGGAGTATGCTGAAGGAGGTTCTCTGTACAATGGTGAGTATCATTTCAACATAGTGTCTTCCTGGAGCTGAAGTGCTAGCATTAGGGCAAACATGATCTAAAATATAAAGTTGTTTCATACATATGTCTCCATCCTTGGAGATACTCAGAAGCCACCTGAACACAGTCCTGGGCCTCTGGGTAGCCTGCTTGACCCTGCTTGGTGGACTTCCAGAGGTCCCTTCCAACCCCAGCTATTCTGTGGTTCTTTGAAATTCTTAAAATAATTTTAAGGAGAAAGGAGTGTGCTTTTAAAAAATACTTTTCAGTCCTCTGGTTTGTTTCTTTGTATCAGTTTGTTATATTTTATACAAGTCATTTAAGGTTTTCCAGGGGAATCTGGAAAGATTCTTCCTTAACCTGTAAATTCCCTGAGCATTTGTTTAACGTAGACTACCAGGGATAGCTGAGAACAAGCAACACCTTTCATATTGACTTTTAACATAAAAAATTATGAAAAACATACTAAAAAATGGAAAATATTTTTACATTTCCATTATTTTAGCAGTCTGCAGAAGGACATTTTCAGTTGCATTGATAATTGCTTAGATTCCATAGAGCTTTCTGACTGGTATGTTGTTAACCCTGTTGTATCTGTTGTAATATGCAATAAAGTTCTTTTTAGTTTGTGCCTTTGTTTTGCAGTGCTGCATGGTGCTGAACCTCTGCCTCATTATACTGCTGCACATGCCATGAGTTGGTGTTTACAGTGTTCCCAAGGAGTGGCGTATCTCCACAGTATGAAACCAAAGGCTTTAATCCACAGAGACCTGAAACCACCGAAGTAGGTTTATGGCTCGTATTTTGTACTTTCTTACAATTGGAAGTTAAAATCATTTATAATAATCATTTATAATATAAAATTGCATTTGAAAGAAATACCTTTAACTGATACTAACTTCATTGGATGTGCTATATTCTAAATGAAAGCTGTGCATTTGAAACTTCAGTTACAGAATGATGGTGCACGGTACAGGAAATGAACTGTACTCAGTTACTTTCTGTTAAACTGTAAAAACATCCTGCTCCAGCCCTGCATCATGGAAGAGGATTTTGATAGGGATAGGGCTCCTAATCATAGGCATTTAAAATGGCCCAGTTTTACAGTGGGTTGTGGTGTTCAACAAGAGAATGTTAGCTGGGGGGGTTGTTTGGTTGCTTGTTTTTAACGTCATGTTTAATCTGATATATTAGAGCTCTCTCCCCACATGGCTATCCTCCTTTATCCCCTCCTTCTGCCTGTTCAGCTACCCCTGCCAGAATCTCCTATCACTTTCCACTGAAGCAAAAATTAATAGTTCTATGCCCAGTCAGTTTGTTGATCTGACTAATTTTACAGCTTCAGATCTGGCTCCACAGATCAGGTGGAAACAGAGATTTGGGGATCAGCAGGATCTCACCCCCTTTTGGTGGTAGCCTGCAGTTATTGCCGGATAAAATTAAAACGTGAAGCCACACTTTAAATCTTGAATTCTTTCTTGTATCCTCAGTTTTGATTTAGAGAGCTGTTAAGATGTAACTTGGAGTGCTTTCATTTAAATAAATAGCTACGTTGACTGACATTAATGGAAGTCTTGATTGTTCTTTTGGTAAAATTGTTACAGCACTTGTTTTTCAGCCTCTGGCATCTGAAAGACTAATTTTGTCAATATATGCTTAGTGGTTTACTATGGCTAAAGATATTTATTTAAAATCTAGCATGTAGAAATATTAATAAATTACAATATATATTTGATTGTTTTAAAATATTTCCTATGTTCAGATTAGGCACAAGTGACCTTGCTTATTTCTCAAAATATAAATATAAAGCACTGAGAAGCAAAGCCTTAGACATTCAACTATATTAGAATGATAGTTGTTGGGATAAAAAACTCAGTGGTTTATTACCAGACTATTTCATCCTACAATGTGAATTTGTGGTTTCTTCTTTGACAGTTTGCTCTTGGTAGCTGGGGGAACAGTTCTAAAAATCTGTGATTTTGGTACAGCCTGTGATATTCAAACACATATGACCAACAATAAGGGAAGTGCTGCTTGGATGGCACCTGAAGTTTTTGAAGGTAACAATAATTTACAGTGTCAATATGATGTGTTCTTTCTAGGGGTGCAACTGTGAATGAATTTCGTATAGGAAAAATAGCATCATATAATCTCACTTTATTTCAATCAGTGTATTAAAGTTTGAGGTGACAACTGAAAGAGTCTTGGCAGAAGTCTAACGTTTATTTAAAAATCTGTGTGATTGTATATTGCCAAATAATTATGCAGAGTTTCGAAGAGCAGCACTGAGTTGATTCTCATGTTAGTATTAGTTAATTACATGAAGATGTGGAACCATTATTTGTGTCATTGCTGAGATTTAGATAAGAAGTACCTTTAGACAGCTGCTGTTTTATAAGCAAGTAAAACACAGCCAGAGGGCTATTTCCCCAGGAGTGTGCTGTTTCTGAGATTCTTAAGTCATTTCAAACTCTTCTGACATTTAAATACATTGTCATTACTTTCACTCCCTATTCCGATCAGCTTTTATCTTTAGAATTTCCCTGTTAGTGTCTCTAAATTGAACATAATTGCCTTCATTTTCAATCCCCCGCTTTCTTGTAACTCCATCTTCGTCTGTTTTTTGTTTAATCTAGAGATTTGATACACTTCCTCTTCCCTACACACTGAGGAACTTGTTATTAACAGTTAATTTAGTTAAGTAGGAAAACAAGCCATTTCTTGCTAAGTGTAGCTAGGGAAGACTGATGACACTTGATAATTAGGTAGGTATAATTGCTGCATGATTATCAGAGAAATAATCCAGTCAATATTACATTGCAAATTAAACACCTTTCAGCCAGTCAGTATCTTAAATTATCGTTGCGATTAGCAGAGTGGTCTGGAGAAGTCATCTTCCTGCTTTAGCAAGCGAACTGGTTTTGATGTATTTGGCAAGTGCCTCTGTGCAGCAGTGTTTCCCAGATCCTGGATCCAAGTGGCCTCTTTTCTTTTACTGTCCTTATTCCACAGAGAAGCAGCAAATTATATATGTCCATATATGTTTTTAGGAAGTGTTTCCTCCTGAACACCACCTTCAAAGCTTTTGTTTTGAAAGTACCTTTTTCTCCCGCATATTGCTTAGAGTACCCACCCAAGGGTGATCTGTTTCATTCTGGAGCCTAAAAATTTTCCATTATGTCACTTTATGTTGAGACAGCTACTCTACTTCTTTAACTCTAGCTAGGAATGCTTCTTTTCTTAACCTTTGTTTACTATTAAATGAAATTGTATAAACGAGATATTTTTTCTTTTAGAAATAATCAATCAGACAATCTGTGTTAAAGCTAGATTTTTTTGAGTGAAAAATCTTAATCTAAACCAGATTTTGAAATAAGTATATTGTAGTAGGATTTTACAGTGCATTTCTTAATTCCTCTGGTATATGAATTCAGCAAGGCAGAACAAAGAAATCTTGTATTGCAAATTTATTGTTGGACAGCAGGAAAAGCCTTCAGTTTACAGTTGGTTTTATGTGCTTTTATCTGAAAGCATTTACTGATAATGACACAAACCTTTATACAAGTATCAAGGAAAGAAAGCAGTAGCTTCTATGATGCAGCATATCAAGTTACTCTTGAAACAGTCATTAAACTACTAAAATTATCACATCAAAATTGTTAAAAAATTGTTTGCTTATGCTACTGCATCAGAATTCAACAATGGAATAAATGCTAGTATTATTTTAGTACTGTTCTAGTACTAATGTTTTTAGATGAGAACAGTAAAGGCATAGGAAATATCTGTTGTAGATGGCAGAGTGCTCACTGAAGTAATTGCCCTAATAGTAAGATTTTCCCCCCATTTTAAATATGGGCACCTAAAGCCTTGTACAGATCAAACAATCTAAATGAAAACAATATCATTTAGACCAGGATAAAGTGAAAGAGAGCAAGTGCTCTAATCTCAGAACTCCCTTTAGAAGAAACTATTTAAAAATTGCTTTGGGATAATTGGATAAATCAAGGAATGACTGTGTCTATATCCTACCTTGGTGAGTTGAAGAAGAATATTTAGAGGAAGCAAGCATGGTCAGTTAAATCCTGAATGCAAGAGATCTTTGAAACTTAATAAATTGTGGTTTATATTATATAAGAAAACTGACGTGTTTTATCATTTCAGGATGACTCCAAGTGAAAAGGATTGATTTCCAGAGAGAGGCATTCTTAACAATCCTACTGTCAAATGATTTCAGACTTAAGTTAGTGTGAATCAGCTAGCTTTAGAAAACTGTTCTTTCTCAGCAAAACAAATGTGAAGTGAAAGGAAGCATGTAGAGCTATTTATCAGCTCAAACTGTACTTCTTTTTAATGTGTTATATAGAAAAGAGACAAATTATATTGATGGCTTTCTTCCAGGTAGCAATTACAGTGAAAAATGTGATGTTTTCAGTTGGGGTATTATTCTCTGGGAGGTAATCACCCGTAGGAAACCTTTTGATGAGATTGGTGGTCCAGCTTTCCGCATAATGTGGGCAGTTCACAATGGTGAGTTGAAAATACTTCATTGCATTTGAAGTTGTGTATTTGACCTACAAATTTGCTAAACACTCTTAACTGCGCAGCTTTAAATTGCTAGTTTTTCCATTTTATACTTCATTAAATATGCATTTTTGTCATAAAGACTTAATAGTTAGACACTGCCACTTTTGTGTCAGTGTGGGTTTTGTGTTATTTTGTTGTTACAGTGCTTGCATTTCCTGCTATATGTAACTAGCGTGTGAACAAACAAGGGAAACGAGCCATGTTCTTTTTGTTACGACACTCCATTTTAAAACTGATCTGAATCTTGTGCCACAAAAAACCCCGCAACCCTCTGTCTGGATGAATGCCGATTTTACTAGACAAATTGGTTTGGTTTTGTTTGTGGGGGTTTTGGGTGTTTTGTTTGTTTTTTTTTTAATTGGGCATCTACAGTAAACGTGTGAGTTTAAGTAACTTGACCTGTCTTTAGAAATGCTAGAAACTGTCAAACTCCTGCAGGACCATTAGGCATTAAAAATGTTACTTTGTTTTTCATTTAGTTTAGTTTTTTTTGTTTTGTTTTTTTGTTCTGCTGTTTGAATTGTTTTACCTTTATATCTAGGTACCTGTAGTCATGGAGCAGGACTCTACTGTGCTAGGTACTATACAGAAGGGTTCTCAGGAGCTTAGAATATAAACAGGAGACAATGGCTGAATTCAAATGGACAAAAGAAAGCAGTGGTACAACATTGGTCGGAATAATAGACTGTAGTATCTTCATGCTAGTGGTGTAACTCTTTTAACAGTGTGTTTTTAGGTACCATGGCAAAGCAGAATTTTAAGAAGAATAAAGTAATGATAGTGAAGTAGTTCAGTGAATGTCTGCAAACAGTTTCTGCCGTTTGTGAAAGACAACATCAAAGAAAGCACGAACTTGTTTGGAAGATGTAATTAACAAACAAGCAATGAAGGCCGGTACTCTGCCTGAGTGTCATTGCTTCAGTACTAAATGATAGAAGCTTAAGGTGAGCACAGGCATCCTATCTGATGAAGAAGAGAAAGGGGCAGACAGTGATAGGATGGATGAGCATTATAGTCATAATAATGCACAAAGATAGATGTTTGCAAATGGCATTTTTGAATAAAGAAAGAGATTCTCCATTTCAGTTTTTCAAGAACATGAGTCATTGAGATTAGGAGTGATGACTGCCTTGCATAAAAGCATTAACTGTAAAAGTAAGTGTAAATGTAATAGTCATAAATCAGAAAGTCTCGGTAAAGTACGGGAGTGTCCTTTAGGGGAAGACAAATTCCCTATCTGTCCCTACTTTTGCTTTAAAAACTTATGGTTTTTTCTTTTTCTATGGTATTTTTTTCCTTCTTTTCCTTCTTAGGAAGGGTTAGTGCACATCTCACTTGAAACCATTGCAGCACTCTTACTTCATGTATTACTTGTTACAGTTAATACTTTTTTAAATACTTGCTGTTTTCTATGCAAAATGTCACTACATCTCATGTATTAAACACAACTGGATGTCCATTAATTGTACTCATTGTTGAAAGAGTAAAAAGAGTAGAAACTCGAACCAAAAACTAGCTGAATAGTTATACAGCACTTGAAGTAAAATATGTAATTGAAAATGTGTATAGGCCATGAAAAAGTCACCTGAAATTGGTACTTCCAGGGCTTAATAATTTTTCAGGAAATTCTTAAGAATAAAATCAGCCCCCCAAAATACTTTTTTCCTTTTTTTTTCTTTTTTTTTCTTGTGAGTACAGCATTAGGAACTAAAGACTGTTACTGCTTGCTTCCTAGTTTGGTCTAGAGCTTAATTCTTCAGAAAGTGGTAACATACTCATTAGCCATTGCAACATGTTGTATTTGGTCAGTCAGTGAATTTATTCAAACCACTACTGAAGGAAAAGTTTAATTTTCTTTCTACTTGTTTGTATGTAATTGTAACTTGGATGTAGTGCAAAGGAACTTTTTAGGTCAGTTTTTTGTTTGTAAGAGAGAAAATTAGGTATAGGGCAGTTCTTTCAGACGACAATTAACTATAAGTTTTCCTGTATTTATTTAGCAAAATACGGGAGAGAGATCAGTCGCTGTCAGTCATCTTATAGACTGTTTAACAAATTAAGGGGTTTTTCTAATTTCAATTATAGGTACTCGACCACCACTGATCAAAAACTTACCTAAACCAATTGAGAGTTTAATGACCCGTTGTTGGTCCAAGGATCCCTCACAACGACCATCCATGGAGGAGATTGTTAAAATAATGACACATTTGATGCGGGTATAAAAATTTATTTTAGTATCTTAATCATTTCCTAACCTATTAAGTTGGGTAATTGAGTTATAAAAGGTATGCCTTTTATCACGCTCTAAAGGTGGGCTTGCATGTTTTCTCTCTCCTTCTCTCTCATTTTGATAAAAAGTATCATTATTACAGTAGAGAAGGGAAATCATTCCTCTCCTTATAGGAGAGGTATACTAACTCGTAACAGATTTGGGGACATTAATAAAAATAGTCATAGATGTATTTTAATGTATTACTAAAAACAATTGCATTTATTTATCTTCTAAATAAATTATTATAAACATAATATATAATTTATAAATATAAATTTTAAATTTATTTATAAATACAAATGTAAATTATTTTATGAGGTACTATTTATTATTTTATGAGGTACTATTTAAATTATTTTTAAACAATTGTTAATTTTTATCAAATCATCAATTGTTAATGTTTTTATCAAATCATTGCTGTTTTTTCACAGTACTTTCCAGGAGCTGATGAACCTCTGCAGTATCCTTGCCAGTATTCAGATGAAGGCCAAAGCAACTCTGCCACTAGTACAGGTACACTTGTATCAATAAGAGAAAAGAACAGCAATGTGAAATTATGCAGATGGATTATAAACGACATTCTTATATTGATTTTGAACTCAAATTGGGAAAGGTAACTTTTCCAACATCTTAAGCATTGGCAGGAATCTATTTTTTTTTGTTAAGACCTCATACCACATCATATTTAGTGTTCTCAGCCAAATGGTTTTTCTGAAGTGTAACTTTAATGGAAAACAAGCATATAATAAAAGCTGTCTCCGAATATCCAGATTTAAGGTCTCCTCCTTTATTCTCTTTCACTTATATGTAATGCTTAGGATTTGGCATTTTTAAATTTTTGACTGTTCTTGAAAGCTACACCTGTTTTCAGTTATGATCTCCACAATTTAAACTTGCAGTTGCTTTATGTTAAGATGCAGTAAATACAGTAATATAAATTAAGTGCAAGGAAATCACTAGAAAGGTGAATGGAACAAAATGTGGGCTAGGCTTTCAGATAATCTTGCACTCAGAGAAATCCTTCTAATAATAGAAAATAAGGATCATTTGGTCTTCTCATTTTTTAGAGTACAGTTTTCCCACTTCAGTTGTTTTTAATCTTAGGTGTCTTCACCTTCCACTGCTTGGTTGGTTTGTTTTCTATCTCCAAGCAAATTGCTGTTATTTTGGACAAAGTTTCCTTGGCTACTTTGCAACTTAGTGACCTGTTTATTATAAAATCTTTTCAGCTGCAGCATTGTACTGACTTTACTAACTGTTCTCCACCCCTCAGCACATGGTTTTAAGATATGATTTATCACTTTAAACTTAGAATATATATCGTCTGTTATTTTTTAGGTATTTGTGCTCCTGTATGGTTAGTGATGGACTTTGTCATTAATTGTGAATGAGGTTGCTGTTTGTGTTGTTAATGTAACATCTACCCCAACAATTTCAGAGCAAGCAAAAGATTGACTACAGAATGTCATCATAGTATTTAGTCATGTATTCTGTCTTTTTCACTCCTTTTACTTTTTACATTAATGGATCTGTTGCAATCTTGCAGCTGTCTTTCATTAAAAGTTTTCAAAAGCATTGCTTTAAAGCAAAGTTAGGCTTCTGAGAACGCTCAAGTGAAGAGATGCACTTTAGCATTTTTAATGGAAATTCTCAAATGTTCTTCCTTCTTACTGATTTCTAGGTTCATTCATGGACATTACTTCTACAAACACAAGTAACAAGAGTGATGCTAACATGGAACCAAGTGAATTCCAAGGAGCTTCTACCAATGACACTATTAAACGTTTAGAGTCAAAATTGGCGCAGCAAATGAAAAATACAGCCAAGCAGGCGGTAAGCCAATGTGTGCAATTTTGAACCGTAATAATGAAATGGACAAAGATGGACAAAAGTGTTCTGACTGCTACGAAACATTAGTGTCTTCTTTCAAAAATAGTACAAAATTGGAGCCAGTTAGTTATAGGAAAAGAACATGAAAGGGGATGGAAAAATACTAAATGATTCCAAAAAGGTAAACTGTGGAAGGCTCTAATATCAAAAAATAGTTCATTTTATTTAAAGGGATTCATTAGGTTAAAAAAAATTTGTATTTGAAAATTGCTGCCTTAATTTAGAACAAAAATATTAGTATGACATGAAAAGATCAAACGTTTATGTGAATTTTGAAAAGACTATGTTTTATTTCAAGTAGGATGAAAAAATACAGATTCTCTTGTGACAGTATTGGCCTAATTCTGCTCAATTTTTATCTGCATAAAGTTAGATTCTTTTGAAAGTTGCAGATACTTGGTTCATGTATGCTAATAATAGCTAAATTATTACCATTTATTGAATTATAAATTTTAAAAGTTGGCACTTGTGAAACACATTTTATAGAAATATATTTTAACCTACATACTGTGCATATCATGGAGGGACTTCTGCAGAATTTTTTTTCTTTTAAAAATGTGACTGTTGAAACAGGGTGATCCTGGCCGTTTGAGCTTACCCCCATCTCGTGGGAGCAGCGTGGAGAGCTTGTCAGATGTTCGTGCACGACCACAGTCAGCCCTTGTTTCAGGAGAAGCCAAAAGGATGAGTGCTGACATGTCTGAAATAGAAGCAAGAATAGCTTCCATCACAGGTAAAATTAAAGGATGTTTGGGGGATAGACTAAGGAATTGGAAGGAAGGAAAGGAGGAAGGAAGATGTACGACATGCATAGTTTTACAGAAGGTTAACACCATCAGCTGTATGAAAATACCTTAATTTTTCATATAATCTTTATTGTCCTTTATTAATCATGGGGGAAAATGGCTTCATTCGCAGTTGTACACTCAACATGGTTGAGTATTTTAATTGGGTACTTTTAAGGTTGTGGAAGAGACTACTTTTGTGGAATTAGACTTTTACCTTTTTAAAAAATCATTATGAGACTTCTAAATATCAGTCCTATTTCAAATGCACAACTTTCTCCTTTGCATCTGAAATAATGTTATTCCATCTCTGCTAGCATAATTACTTCCAAAATAACATTTCTTTCAAGGTTATTCCTATAGTATCTTGAAATTAAGAGGTGGATTTGAAGTTCAGCAGGTTCCTAAGTAAGTTTTAAAATCTACTTTGACAGAATTCAGGAAGAGAAACATAGTTAGATTTTATTCATCAGATTAACAAAGCATTGGTATCTTTTGGTTTTTTTTAAAAAAAAAACAAACTACAGGTGTTTTGCCAGGTTTGCTTCAGGTAACTATAAACTGTTGTGTCTAAACATTGAATCCTTGAGTGAATTGGAATTTATGTGTAAGTATAAATATATAATTTTATGGTGAAGGTAATCTTTATTCTTCCCAGAAGAGTGAACTAATAAAAATGTGTATACTTGGCAAACACTTTCTTGTCTCTTTTCTTCATCAAAGATATTGTTTGTTAATCTATGCAGACTTCAGGTTTTAAGTTTCATATGTGAAACTTCTTTTTTGTTATGGTATATAACCATAGACTTAAATAATTAAAAAATTACTTTGGTTAGTTCAGGGTTATTTAGCTGTTCTAGTATTTTTCTACCAATCTGAAAATTAGGGTAATTGAGTAGCTGTAATTAATAAGGAAATCATATTCTGTCTGGCTTTCTTGTGAACCATGACTATTTCATTTTTGTTCTTCATTGTATTATGATTACTCCAGGATCTTGTTTTACTAAATACTGAAGTTACTCATGTAATAATATTTATCTTGCCCTAAACACTTTTTACTTTTATGTTCTTATTGTAAAGCCTTATTCCAAGATCTGTCTTTTGTATTGTCAGTCTTTGACTGGATAATTGTGTAGCACATCTCACCCTGAATATCTCTAAAGGTTTCCTAACACAGAAGACAGCTGTGTACTTACCTGATAATAATAACATGCTGGTTTTATTTTAAAATATGTCAGGGCTCACTTTGGTCACTGACACTCTAAAGTCAATGTAAGTTTTTGACATTAGTGGAGATAACCTGGCCCTCCTTTGTGTGAGTTTTAAATTTTCCTGGTTTATCTTCCTTAAGAACATTGCTCTGAGTAGCAATTACTATTTCAGAATATTCTTAGGATTTTCCTTTTTTTATGACTGTAGGGTTTCTTCTTGAAACAAAAGTATATTTTGAACATACTAGTTTGGATTTTTTATTAAATCACTTCAGGCAATAGTGGACTACTAGAAATGAGGTCAAACCCATCTGACACTTAACTTTTTCAAAAAGAGCTGAAACAGCCCTGTATTGGTTTTGCTTTGTTTTTTAATCTTGTTAACTGTGTGACAGAAATAATATGCTATGAACCTGAAAAAAATTGTGTGGCTGGGTGAGAATTGGGCTGTTGTTAAAAGTAAATCAGGTCAAGAATTATTTAATCTTCTTGTTCCATCTATTGCTAGATTAAGTGTGAGAGTGTGCACATAATGTACATCACCATTACTTACTAAGTTTGAGATGGATATACTGCAATGTTCTACCGTTGGGAGATGTATTCAGACTTTTCTCTAAATGGGAACTATTTATCTTAAACTACACAAGTAGTAAAATAAAACTAAAAAATGTATGATCAGATTTTATTCCAAAGTATATAATGTTTCTTGAACATCGTTCAAAAATTAAAAAGTTGGTAGTGATATCCAGTTTGCAAAACAAAAAATCTTTGCTAATAGGACGAAGGAATGGAAGGCAGGAATGATTGTCAAATGTAGTAAGAGTAAGCATTGTTTCAGAGACGGATGAGATTTGATTTCCTTTAAAAGGACGTGATTTAAAGAAATAGAAGTACCCAACTATTAATCTCATTTACAAAATGGTTTGTACCTAACACTAAAGAGAAAATCTTACATAAGTTCAGGCAATCAAGAATTTATTCTGAATATACAGGTGATCTGAAATAATATTATTTATTCTCTGTTTGGATAATTACATTTGATTTTCCCCTCCTTGTTGCCATGCTGCTTTCTGTGTTTGACTTTTGTGTTGCTAACTATAACTAATTACACACTGTTGTAATGACGGCTAGTTCTGCATTTTTTGCTTTTTAACAGTTGCTTTACTATGTGTAAGCATGAGTGGAAGGCAATGCAGTTTATTCTGCATGACACATTTTTGCATGAACTATAGTTTAACCAAGTTTATGAAAAAATGCAATATTAGGAATTTAATAATTTTGCTATTGCCATTTTAGTGTTTTGCATGTGTATTGTATATGTGTATTTTTTCAGCCTATTCCAAGCCTAAACGAGGCCATCGTAAAACTGCTTCATTTGGCAACATTCTGGATGTCCCTGAGATCATCATACCAGGTATCGCAGACCAGGTGAACGGGTCAATTGGTTAAGATGCCGGAATAATGATCAGACTGCTAAAAATACTTCTTGCTCCAGTTGCTCTTTAGGACAGAACTAGAAATTATTCCAGTTTTTTTTCATAATGTCTCTGTAAAGAGGAGTATGATATTTTTGTACAAACTTATCAGTAAAGGATTCAATCTTCTGGTTCAAATTTACTTTTATTGATAAAGGATCTTGATGTTAAGAGTCTTCTTATAGAGCAAAATGATATATGCAGTCTTTTATTACAATACCTCATTTGGTAAAAATGGACTTAAGTTGAAAAATTCCTGCCTAGGTAATTATCTTACCCTGATCTTTGTTGTGTTTGAGCACCCATTTTTAATCTAATCAAATATGAGTAGAGCAAAAAACTTATATACATTACGTACAGAACTTCAAATCCACGTGATACTCATGATTAAAAAAATTAACACTTAATCTATGTAATTCCTATATTTGACTACACTTTCCTAGAGCTAAAATGTGTCTGCATGAGGTATTTCTATTGTGTTTAAGTTAATGTAAACTAAAATTATTAGGAGAGGCTTCTGACAGGAAGAAAATCAGTATGTCACACACCATAGCTGGTAATTTCAGTTGGGACTTCAATGAATAAGTCTCATTTATCCCAAGTCTACGTTTAGTTAGCAGCATATCGTTTTCCTTTCCCATTCCTTTTTTTGCGATCAAAATGGGTTTCTTTCTTTCATTTCATACTTCTCAAAGCCTAAAAATAAGTATAATCAATCCCAAACTGTGATAGGTACACCATTAGTGGTATGCAAGTCACTTTAAAATGGTTTGTCAGAGGCAGAAGATGCAAGTAATAGTATATACTGCTAATCTAGAGATCTATTAAAAACTGTGGACCCCTTACTCTAAATTTGTGTCATCTGAGGAAGTTTCCTTGTAACTCTTGACATTGTTTGGTATTGTAAAGTTGAATGCAAAAGATAATTTTGTACAGAAGTTTCTTTCAAATAACTTTATTGAAGTTTACATATAAAAATACAGAATGTCAAAAAGTAGATTCCAAAGAACAATAGCACTACCCATGAAAACAAAACCTATTTGGCATTGAGGCTAACAAAATCAGCAAGAAAGTTTACTAGTGTAGCTTTCCACTGTAATTTTCAAACAGTCCTGGCCTGCCATGACATAAATGAAATCCTGAGAGTGCAAGGAAAGAGAAAGTGAACTGTCAAGTTTTGCAGCATCAACACATGATGAGAGCCTGGTAAATAAACTCTAGAAGATAACTGAGTGCCTCTTGTCTGTGCACAGTGTCTGCACATAACAGCATTGGGGCTTCCAAGAAAATTTGAAACTTTTAGAGAATAATTAAAAAGTCAGTGAAATAAAATGCCGTGTCATTTTCACAAAATAGGTTGTACCAGTCTATTGGTTTTACTACTTTAGGCAGAGGAAGTCAATTAGATATTCTTCACCTGGACTATTTTAATTGAACTTGACAGGATGGGAATTCCAAGGTGAATTTCGCATGGATAGGAGAGAAATAGCAACCTGTAGAAATGAAAGAAGGTATAGGATTGGAGCAAGCATATTAATGAATTTTCTCAACATTTACTCTTAAGGTATTTAAGTCTTAAATAAGCGATAATGAAATTCACTGTTAATGCTTTATCAGAAGCAACAATTCATAAAGAGGAGGATTAGAGTATCACATAGGGTGAATTTTGTTGTGACTGGGGGAAGAAAAAATAGAAACAGGGTAAAATCCAGGGTCACGCACTGTGGGTGATACACTAGCAACAATTTCTTTTAATAAGATGACATGGGACCATAGCAGATGCATGCAGCTTAAACCCAGGTAGTAAAAGCCAGTAATGTAATGCAGTTGTGAAAAACTGAAATCTTAGGGTTCGTTTCCAGAAAAGCTAAGGAAGCACTAACACTATTTAAAGGCCCTTGCTGAGGTTTAATGAGGAATTCAACATGCTGTTCTGAGCAGCCACGTAGAAGAAACATACGTGCGCTCTGAAATAACAGCAGGAAAAGCTACTAGGATGGTATGGAGATTTTAAAGAAGAATCTGAAAGCATGGCTTTTTTAGCGCACAAAATGGAAGCTGCAAAATGAATAATTATTTTCTATAGATGAATCTGCAGCTAAAGGCTAGGAAGAGAGAACTACTTAAGCTAAAAGACAGTACTGGCATTACGAAAAAACGATGTAAATTGTCTACAAGTAAGTCTGGGCTGTATATTAGAAGTTTTCTGGTTGTCAGAACAGCTTTCCTGTAAGAATCCCAAGGCCAGAAAAAAAAGGATTAATCGTTATGTGACAGGGATGTGATCACCTGCCCAGTAAACTAATTACATTTATCTGTATACTTAAAGCAGTTACTCAGTAGTGCCATGCTCAGTTATTCTTTTAGAGACAACGTAACATGGCCTATTTCTTGCCTCTTTTCTTTCCTTACTCTTTCAGCACAAGGCCACTTAACATGCTTTTCCCCTTCTAGTTATACTTCCAAGACCCCCAAACTGGCACCCCCATCTCGATCCCACCCTGTTACGTTCCTTAGCACTTCTGCCACATACCCAGCTCCTCTGAACTTCCGTGGGCATGTCCGTCAGTGGGGCGAGCAGCCCGTCTCCATCCTCGGGGCAGCCAGAGTGCTGACCCAGTCTGTGCTGTGCCTGAAGTTCTGCTGAGCACATGGTAAAGCAGGTGCTTCCTGGAGAGGGGAGGCACCACACAGGCATCTTACCATGAGTCAGCTGCTTTGGGGCAGGGCTATTTTAGAAGTATGAGTACTACATCTGCTATCATTGGAGCTTTTCGTAATGTGTTGCCTCAGCTGCTTTTCATCATGAACTGATTACGCTACCGAGGTTGTAAAGTACAAATTTTTATCAGTTGAAGGTAAAATGTTGGCAGAAGTGGAAGTTTTTAATATATATTTGCTCTTCTTTCTAAATAGGTTTAAATAAGGGTGAATAGAACTTTCTATTCACAGGTCTTTTCCAACCTTAGTGATTCTGTGATTCTTTCATTTAAGATGCTATTTTGTATTACTAGCTTACAAAACTTAGAAACTGAAAAATGGATCAACTAATTCCTTTTTTTGTGTAACAACTTGGCAAATGAGTTTTCAGTGGCGGTATCCTGCAACCAGATAGCCAAGTGAAGTATCAATATTTTTTTTTTCAATTTATAGTATATATAATATATAGTATAGATAATAAGCACCAACATTTTATTTTTGTATATATAAGAACCCTAGTATGTACAAAAGGCTTAAGTAGCTATATGTTTAAAGAAACAAAAAAATCTAAGTATAGTTTGTAATATGATCAAGAAAAATAATGAGAACAGCTTTTTGATACAAACCAATCGAGCAGCATCTAGCAAATATACCTTCAAGTACAGCCTTTTCTTCACCGGCGAAGTTAGACGTGTCGTGCATATACCATGCATGCATTTGGCTTTGTAACTTTGTCATCCAAAACTGCCACAGCGTTAAGATTTTTATAGCATTGACACTGCATAAATGATTACTCAGGATAGACACATTTTGTTGAGTGTCTTTAAAGTGGATAGGAATTACAGATGCTTTAGGTCTGTAATCTTTCAATCTACTTTCAAAGTCAATATAAGCCAGGAATCCCACCCTTGTCTCCCCAGATCACTTCATTCTTCTCAATTCAGATCAATGTTTTAAGCTTTTTAAAATGTCTTCTAGCACTGTTACGTTCACTGATCATCGTGCACTGTGAGAGAGGTTTGGGTCTTGTGGTGTGTAAGGAAGAGAGAGTACTGTGCGCAAATAAGAAAGTGTAAAAGGAGACGCAAGTATCTGCTAAAGGGCAGGGAGAAGAGTTCATAGCTGGTCTGGATATTTGGTGGGGGGCGGGGGGGTTGATCAAAAGCCTTAGTAAGTTGTAGAATTTGGTTTTGCTGGAGTATGTGGGGTAGCACACAACGGAAGTTTCCTATTCCTTTTGAACTTCATTTTAGAAAATAAACAACAGTGTGTGAAATGGTTTTTTTGAGGCCAGGAAGTGTGTTTGTGATGTTTGATTTTTAATCTTAAAATCCTGTAAACCGCTGAAATCCTGACATAGTGCATCAAGCTACTGTATATTAACTTCTGTGCATTTACAAATCTCTTAGTTTTTATAATGAGAAAAAATTAGTTTTAAACAGACGTAGAGGTAAGAACAAGATCAAAATTGTGAGAGGAAAGCATAAAGAAGTAGCAGTGATCATTTCAAATAAAGATTATGGGTTGTATAGTATATTTTCAATTGAAATTTGTCTTGAATCTGGAGCAATAAGTATTTGTTGATTCGTAGTCTGTTTCTGCTTTGTCTAAGCTATTTGCCAGATGTCTGCAGTAGTTATACTAATTAAAATGGCATTGCCTAGTAGAGCTTGCTCTTCCCTCATGCTACTAACTTGAAGATACTTCATTTAAAGGTGTTCATTTATTACAACACAGTAGTTTTGGCCCCTCTTTCTCCTGCCAAGGCATTTTCTTTTCTTTCTTGCACCCCACCCTGATTATTTTAACATTTTGGCAGCCGTGTTCTAATATTTCAGCAACACATGTGTCGGGTTCTTTAAATTCACAAACGTTGCTAATCTGAAATGAGAATTTCAGGTATTTTTGCAAGCCTATTTCAGCTGAGCTAATTTTGTAACGGTGTTGTTGAATGAAACGTGCACATAATTTTGTATCAGTCATGGGTGGATCACCCATATCTTGAATATTGAGACGAGCTGTGGCAGCCAGATGAAATATCCACAGCACAGAATTATATTAAATGTATAATTTTGTTTGTAAAATGATTAGGTAGTGAAAAAGTTCACTGCAAATGGACAAGTTCAGAAATTTTGACATAGATTTGTCATTCGCACAATCTGATATCAAAGTATTAAATGTAATATAGCCATTGTTGCTTAGGTAAGTATATACTTTCCCTGAATTTCAGAAGCAAAAGGTCAAGACCACAGAAAAGTTGCAATTTAAATTCATTTGTAGTCAGAGCAAAGAATGCATTCCCATTCTAGAATCCTTCATGATTTTCTTACATGCTTGTTTCTCATAGTACTTTCTATAAATTTTAGACTATAAAACATCACAACAAATTGGTAAAGTGACACTGAGAATTTTGTGTATTGCTCTTTTGTGGTAGTGTGTTCCTACATGTAATAGTGCCTATATTTAAAAATGTAAGGTATGATGCCATTAAACGTATTGACCAATATTAAATAGTCTTAGATTTTTGTAGTAACTGTTGCAAATCAAAACACCTGTCAAGATAGGCTGTGGAGTCATATGGAAATGATGCTGAATAAGAAGTATCTAAAAGGTTAAAAATGTGATGCCTGTTGAGTGAGCTGGGTTGGCTGTTGCGTGCAGGGTCGCTGGGCGAGGGGCTGCCACGGCTGCAGGACATGTTTCAGATGCTCCCCTCCAGTAGAAAAGTTACGTAATGCAGAGCTAAGAGCAAGAATTTTGAGCATTGTCAGCTGTTACTCAGGACATTTTGGTGTTTCCTTTTGGACAGCTGACCTGCTCTCAAGAAGCAATATAAACAATCACCGTAATAAAAATCAAAGTAGCCAGGGAGATTCCGTTGCATAATTTCCTTTTATTTTTAAGGAGACTTTGTTTCCTGGAAATGCCTTTGATTGCGTGTCAGTGTTAAAATTCAAACTGTTTTATGTAGCTGTCACTGGTGGATAATTGCTAACAGGTGGAAGGAGAAGAGGAAAAGATTACAGCATTGTGCTCAGTAGGTTGATGATGGGATGTGATTTAGCTGAACAGTCCCCTTTTCACACTTCTCAGAGCATGAGAATAGGACATAGTTTCATTCATCTGAAGGAAACAAAGACCAGAAGGAAGCACTTTCACTTCTTAATTGTCGTGAGGGGAGCGGCACACAGGCAGAAGTCCTTGCTGTGTTCCTTGAGCACGCCAAAGAGCAACAGGTTAAAGCTGGCAGCCTGTTATCTTCGCAGTCTAGCTTTTAGAAATCCCCATAACGTAACGCACTTGAAATAGATGTCGTCATCAGCTCCTGCCCCGAGTACTAAGCCTGACCAAATACATGTGACAGAAGATGGTGGAGTAGAGTGCAGCAGCTATTCATGTGGTAGGAGTGGTTATTGTATTAGGGTATACTTTTTGTTGACAGGCCAGCATGTTTTGAGTTAAAATTCTGCAGCTGTCTCTCTCTCCCCCTCTCTCACTTTCTCTCTGTGGATTTGTACAAATTCCAAGCTCCTCTGCAACAGTCGCACCCTTCTTATTTTGTTCTGAATAGATTTCACTGGTTTGTTTTTGTTTTGTTTTTTTCCCAGCAGGAAACGGACAGCAGAGGCGCAGATCCATTCAAGATCTTAGTGTTGCTGGAACAGAGTCCAGTCAGGTAACATCTTTCTCATCTCTTCTTTATCTTTCAGTAAAGTCAACACTGAATCTGTACAGGGAAACTGATCTGGAAATCTTCACCTTTGATGCTTTCATAGAAATGATGTGGAAGCTTGGCAGACTGTACTGTCATTTGTATTGCATTTAAATGAGATTCCATGATGGTAATCTATGACTGAGCTCTAGATGAGAAGTATTTTCTGCATAGCTCATGCAGCATTTATCGTTTTTATGTACACAGAGTTTTTGCGTACCACTTACTTTGGCTGAGGGCAGATGTTATGCAGGAAAGCCTTTTCACCTCTCTATATGAGGAAAACAATTGTAATTACTACTTATGATTGTCTGAAGCAGTTATACATACATTAGACTCACTTTTTGCATAAAAATAAAAAGCATGTGCCATCAGTATTATAAATGTATTTATTATCAGTCTCTGAACCCTGAATAGTAACTTATCATAGTATCACTCCATTTCTTGTGAAAGGTTTACAGGAGGGTGCTGTCACAAAGTTTTGTCTGAAAAAGGACTATCTTAATAAGATATTTGATAATAATGTAGCTTAGACAAATTAAACTAAGAACATGTTAAATGAGAACAGTACAGCTAATGCTTCATTCAGATGTGTTTATTTTGTGTTTTTAATTGCTTCATTGTCAGTAATTCACAGAGGCTATTTGGTCATTAGTGTGAATTGGCAATTTTGAGATCCCTACTATTATTTGGATGTGGAAACTGGATCTTAGTGTATTCATCAGGTTAAGCAGGTTTCCGTATTAAACAACCTACTACAATAATCTAAAATAGGTGGTAATTTTGGGGGTGTGTAGTTAACAGGGAGATCAGTATTTGATCCTTCTTTAATTCCTTGGAGTGTGATAGCCACAGAAATGTCATCAATCCCCCAGGTATTATTAGTAGAATTTACTATGTACATCTATCAGAAAATAACAAATGAGTCTTAAGTACATTTTAATATCTTCAGAGAAGATAGGTTTGTTAGAAAGAAATGAATCTGCAAAATTTAGTAAAGAAATAGATTAGCCTATTCAGTTAATTGTAGAACTAAAATTATGCAAGACTTGGGAAAACAATTAAGTGACAGTACATCAGTTACACCAAATTGCACTGATAGATGTATGAATATATTTAATTATATTCTTTTTTTAATTTAAAATTTTTCAATCTGTTCATTTTAATGAATGGTTAATATTTAAAAATACAGAATCTCATCATTTACTTCATATCTTTATTATAATAATCTTTCTTTGAAAGCTGTTGTACTGCTTGTATAGATGTTCTAGCTAAATTGTCCTTGTGACAAGGAGGATACAAAAAAGGGGGGTTTTTTTTGTTAACCTAGTCAATTTTTGATGAGGGTCTATAGAAGTACCAGAATCACATTTTACTTTCTTGCTTCTGATAGTGTACATATTGGAAATCTAAGTGGAAGGGTTACAATTATCTGCTTCTACCTTGCAGTTTTTGGAAATATTGTCATAAAATCTGGAAAACACAGTATTTTAACAGGCATGAAAAATGCACTTTGGAAGAAATTTTTGCGCTGTCCATATAAACGAATAATGAATTTTCATCCCCTTTTTGGTGTGAGAAGAGATGGAAAAGTCTGATGAAACTAATGCTAACATACGTATGTTTGTATATTTTTTAAAAAAATAAATCGGGAATACAATGAAGAAAGCAAGCACAATGTAATTATGGCAAAAGACTTAAGATTACTCATTAGGGGTTTCTATAGCTCTGGACCTCACTGCCTTGAATTTTTATTAAAAATCTTGAACTGCTGTCCATATAAGCAATCTACTAGCCAAAGCAGAAAATACATCTGTGACTAGCGTAGCTCTGGTCAGTTTATCAAATCTCCCCATATGCACCATACCATATAGAGGTTATCCTTTCTGATGTGAAAATCCCCTTCCCCCTCCCTCCCTTCATTGCAAACATCCTTCTTCCCTGCATTCCATTCTCCTTTACACCCACTCTGCAGTGCAGCCTTCTCCACCAAGCCGCCATGGCACTGCGTGCCTCCGCTCCCGCACCCAGCCCTTGTAAGCCCCTGTCCCACTCTAAATTGAAGGATTGGCATGGTGCTGCTTTTCTTTTTTTTTTTAATTATTTGACTGACACACTAAAGCTGATCAGAAATCCTTTTATTAAACGTGTTTTTCCTGAAAATTGCCGCTGTGTCAATAGAAAGTTATTCTGTTGTAACTACTTTTTTTAATCAGGAAGGTTTTTCCAATTCAGAATGGAATTTTTGCTAAGGTGGAGGAAAACACTGGTCTGGATAATAGTAAATATACCAAAGTTTGGGGTGCTTATCTGAAAGGGTAGGCCAAGACTCTTGTCTCCCTGCTTAACTGCTGGTCTGTTTTAATCTGATCTTCTTGTATGTTTTATGATTGTATATATGTTTTATTTGTGTACTGTTAGAAGAATTTTTTGTGAGGTTTGTATGGCTGATGATTACTATTTTTATGTTATTGAGACACTTAAGGCATTTTCCAGTGTTGCTCTTACTGATGTTATCAACAGCGGACAGTAACTAACAGTGCTTTGCAGGTGATTTTACTACTCAACTGACCCTTTTGCATCAAAGTTTAAATAGGAAAATACGCTAAGCCAAAGGTTTTCCATCATTGGATTAGCTGTTGGAGTGGTTCAGTGCTGAGAACGTGTGTTTTAAGTCCAATTTTTCACAGATTTCTCTAGTGCTTGGTGACCTTAGACTGGACCTTACTCCAAGTGACATGAGCAGCACTGATGCAGTCCTCTCTGTACAGTCAAATGCTACATTTCCATTTATTTCCATCCATATACTGTGATGCTCTATTCATTTTTCCACATAATTTTTTTTTGCACTGAATTGTTTCTTCTGCCTTTCCATTTCCCTGTACATGCATTTTAAAACATTGTATTGTGCCATCTGTCCAGCACTACTGCTTTTCCCTAAATACTTTGTAACACAGAAACAGATGTGCAGACTCTGAACTGCGGCCATAAAAACTTTTGGGGGCTTGAAGGAACACAGCGAAGCTGCTATTTACACTGGATAGAGTCTTTACAGAATTTTCTATTTTATACAGATACTGAGAAACATATTTGGCATAATCACTCAAGAACTGCAGGTTGTGGTCAGATGCCTAGTAAGGTATCCATGACCTCGCCTTTTATTGGGTTGGTTGTTTTGGTACATCATCCTTCACAGTGCTATCGTAATATCAAAACTACTTCTCTTAAACCTTTTTTTTTTTTTTTTTAATAACTGTTGCTGGTCTTTCATAACTCTTACAGAATCTAATATATTATAGAAAACCGTGTACTGTATTGAACAGTTGAGAAGCAAGGTCAGAATGTACGTGCTCACATGCATGCAAGCTAAGTGTGATAATTTGTGATATTATACAGATGAATCATTCTGTCCGTGAGATTGTGAAATAGGTCACAGATACAGTGTCGCCCCCCCCCCCCCTTTCACAGCAAAATACAATTCACAGATGAGGAGACAGGGCTAGTAACAATGATTTCTTTAAATTGGGTTGCCCATTTAAATTAAACTTGAAGGGGGGATTATTCCTCAGAGCATACCAGCTTTTCAAGGCTGCAAGTCTTTTGAGAAATGGAAGCTAAGAAGCTAACAATGCCATGAGGGTTTGGCCACCTGGCAAAGATGATTTGAGAATAACCTGATAAGAAGTCTGTTGAGCGCACTGAGATACCTGGAGGAAGCAAGGATGAAAGGATACTCATGAAAGGGTAGCAGAAACTGATTGCTAAAGAACAGTCACTGGCTTGTCTGTCAAAGGGGCTGGCGTCCAGGAGGCCTAAAGCATCTCACTCAACATAGGCTCAAACGCTGCAATCTAACAGGTGTTCAGTTTTGGGAAATTCCCTTGGACTTTGCAATGCTTTTTAGATATGCTTCAGATACGAATCTTTCATTTCTATCTCTAGTAATTTTGTCTAAATAATGTTACCAAGAAAATGGTTTTTTTTCTGTTGATGGATCAAAACAATCTGGTACAGCAAGCAATCTAGTACAGCATTGAGAAGTTACTGTAACTAGCGTACTTCTCAGGGGCCCTTTGCTGTCACCTGTAGATACTCAACAAATCTCTTTCTGCTTGAAGGACTTACACGCTGTTAAAAGTGCTTGCTCTGTCTTCTGACCGTTCACATCAGCCCGGTGTGTTTATCATTCATGTCTGAGGACAGTGACAGTAAGCAGTAAGCTTGGCAACTTAAACCTTGCTTAATGTCAACAAAGACTCCAACACAAAAGCTTTTTCAAAATGTCTGATGCCGTCATCCTGATAATGTCATCCATCGGTTTGTTTCTACAATAGTTTATTGTTTCTGGCTACTAACGAAACACTAAATGGTTAATAAAAATTACAGGAGAAATGTAATGCAGTTGAAATAATGGATATTTGAGTGTATAGAATCTTGTTACTCTTTGGATTGTTACTTGACTGAAATCCTGGCTTTTAAAAATTAAATTAAGATAGGATATTTGGAAATTAGAGTCATAAAGAAATACAGTTTCCAGGTGATGTATATTTGAGTGCTGCTTTTGAAAAATAGGGACATTGAATTAATCATTTCATGATAAATACACCATATTGAAAATGGTTGTATTTTAATAGCATCTTTTCTTTTTACTTCATTTTTTTCCTGCAAAACTCGCTGGGGTTTATAGTCTTCAGTCCTTTACTGTGTTAATTTTATGTCAGTGAGGGGGTATATGAAATACAAGAGAATATGTATTGTAAATAATAAATCTGAAAAAGAAGCTCAGTAGAATAATGAAGTCTGTATTACGTTTTTGCGCTTTGGTAAACAAAAAGATTGGAGGAGTCAAGCTGTATATAAAGGAACTTCCTGCAGAATTTTGTTTTAGTTCTTAATTTGCTTTGTGAGAGAGAACGTACTCATTTTCTAATTGCTTTGCTTTAATTGACTGATCCTTTTTGATTAAACACTTTTTTCATGTCTTCTGAAGATGAATCACATATAACCTCTGAGTAAGAGGTAAGAACCGTAAGAAAACTGTAGGTTAACACACTGCAGTCTAGTGCAGTTACTAAGCTGCTTTGCTTTAGTTGAATGTAGTTCCATTCATTGATTAAACATTGGAAACAAACTTTATTTCTTTCTTATGTTACGGAGCTGCTAGATTTCACTGAATGGTGGGGTGAAAATCACTAGACATAGCGTCGCACTTTTATATAAAAGATCTTGAACACATTGTTCAGCACTGCTTTTTATTATGCTGAATAACCAAATTACATCCATTTCTTTTTATACAGTAAAGATGGAGTAACAGTTGGGATGAAGTCATCCCTGCAATGCATGTAAAGTTTATCAAACTATCTGGAGAGCTTTCAGGGTAAAAGCTTGGGGAGAAGGGTATTTGGGAGGATTATAGGTTCAGGTTTCTTCACATTTATTTTTCTTTTTAATAATGTTTTTTTAAATGAACCCTTCAAAAAAACTTCTGTTAACTTTTCTTGTAATTTTATTTTGTTTTCTTTTATCATTTTAGGAGAGTAGAAACAGCAGTAGATCATCTAGTCCTAGTGTGAGAATGATCACTACCTCGGGACCAACCTCTGAAAAGCCAACTCGTAATCCATGGACACCTGATGATGCAGGTAATCCTTTGTTTGTTAGTTAACTTTTACCTGTAAAAAGTATAAAACATTTATTTGATTATGTTGTGGGGTGTGTGCCTAGGCATTAACAAAATTAAGCGGTGAAAGTCACAGTACATTTTAGTTCTGCTTAAATTAAATCATTACATTACTGCTTTGTTTTGCATGCTGGCTTTAAGAACTTTTTTATATAGATGGTATTAAGTTACATAAACTTGTAAGCATTTAGCTTGTAAGAAAGTACTGTACATATGCAGTGATAGTATTTAATGCAGATCTTTTAGCACCAGTTTTTGACTGTAGTGTGGTTTGGTGGAATTAGGTGAATAGACATCTTAGAGCATTTTAATCTTACGCATTTGTATTATGAATGCACAGTTAAAGCTAATGCACAGTTAAAGCTTTCATTGCTCTGAGTTCTGGTGAAATGCTATGTAGGTGAGTATCAGCTGGAATACGTTTTTTATCTGTGTTGTAATTTTGCTTATGCAGAATGTACATGTGCACACGATCTTATTGTTTTTAAATGAACTAACATAAGTGTGTCTGCAGAAATGTTGTAAATACTTCTACTGTAGCACCACTGTTCTTTTGTTATGAAATAGGATTAAGAATGAACGTAATTTAATAGCTGAATTCAATTTTGAAAGTCATAATGCACTCCATTATGAAAAGAACCAGTACTGGACTGCATGAAAACAATGGAACCCCACAAATTCCTTTTTAGAATATGAATAAGAATTACATTTTTGTTACCAAAACGTAAATGTTTAATCTTAAGTGTAGTCTCAAGCTGGTACATCATAGTGACTCAAATTCTGAAATCTTTTTCTTGTGATCTGTTTCATCTTTGGCTGATCAGAATCTTTCATTCTTTTCCTGTAACCAGCTGCAAAATGGAAACTCACATGTGGACTGACTATTGCACAAGCATATATATATATACACATATATGTGTGTATACATATGCACACTTGTATTTTACCAAATATAAGGTGATTCTGTATGGAAGATGTGTACTCCCCCCCCCCCCCCCCCCCCCCCCCCCCCCAGTTTTAGTGGGAGAAGGGCAACATACTCTTGTATTTTGTTTCTGTGCTTTCTTCTTTCTGTCCATTGTTACTTTGCCTAATGACACTCTATGCCTTGTCACTCATAATTTCCAGAAGTTCTTGCCCACTGCCACAGCCCATCCTGTGCCCTCTTTTGTGTAGCATGGGTCCTGAGTTGCTTTAGGCAGTGAGCACTTATGGGAATTGGCTGCCTCCCATGGAAGCAAGCTCGTACCCAGTCAATAGTTCATTGGGAAATGAAAGTTGCTGATCGTATGCCAGTGCAAAGGCAGTTTGTCCCAAGTCTTTGGCCTTAAATGCAGCACAGCACTAGAGCTAAAGTCAGGTCCATTTTCTGGCCCACAGAAATCCTTCACCTTATACTCAGGTAAATACAGAATGTACCACATGTATATTTTTTCTTGTTAGGTTTATGCAGTCCATGAGCAAGGAATTGTTTGAATTTCTAAAGAGAGAAATAATTCTAGTTTTTTGTAAAAGAGGGTATGTTTTTAAGTTAATGAGGCAAAATGATAAAATGAGGATGCAGACGAATTTGGTCAATCACAGGAAAAGTTACAGTTCTGTGACACAGTGCTGAAATGCTCAGGAATGTAATCTGAAGTATTTTGCATGTATTGATGTATTTGAAACATTGCAATAATTCCTTTGATGTAGCAGTATTCCATATATGGCAAGTCTAATGTAGGGAAGGACTTCTTATATTGTTCTCATTTAAGATACTGTGGTGATTAAGTCTCTGGTTTTAGGGTTGTTTTCTTTTTCTTTTTGTTTTTTTACCACCTTCCAGTTTCCTTACAAGCATACACTTAACCACTTTTTCTCCATTCCCACCCTCTTATTTCTGTTTCCTTTTGAAGCTGCTCTTGGAGATAGCATAGTCTTTGAGGGCAACACCTTAGTTTCTCTACCACGACTACTCTGTGGCAGGTGCTTTTGGGGTATGGGTAAGCAGCCCCTTTTTTTTCCCACCTACCCTCCTCCATATAATCCTCTAGTAGCAATAATGCAGCTATAAAATCAGTAGTTTCTCCATGTGTCTTTACTCCTGTGTCTCTTAAAGATTAACAGTAACCTTGTGATCCCCAGATTGTGGGATACCAAAAGATAGGATCTGTAAGAATTCAGAAACATGTTAAATCTGGAATGAAAGCACTAGAGAAATCCTGAGTAACTGCAGTGTAAGAAGAGAGCAGCCAAGCCCAGGAGGTAGATTGGTTATTGGGTTCCTTGCTACCCACAAAGTATCTCTACAGAGCAGAGAAGATGCCCTAGAGCATGTTGTGAGGAAGATACTTACAGACCTCACTGGAGCAGGTTTCAAAACTGAGCAGGAGGTTGTGCTTATTTTATTTTGGCAGAGTTGGTTTGCACAGCTTCTAATTTTAAAATCATTAGATGCATGGGCTGGCTGGCTGATCCTTCATAAACAAGAATGAAATGGCAATTTTTTTATAAATAGAGAACATGATTGCAAACTGTACGAAAATAGTATTGTTAAAAGCTGTATGCTGTTACATGGCTTCTAGAAGTGTAGGATGATAACCTTAATCTTTATTTCTTCTTGGTGTGATAGACCATACTTTTGAAGTTCTTAACTTTGTCAGAAAAACAAAATGATTCATCTGCCTTGGGATTGGAACGCTGCTATTTCCATTTGCCTTTCCACATTCAGATTGTGTATTGTGAAATGATTTAGAATTCTTGTTTTTGCCCTATAAGAATAGAATTAACTCTTAAAATACATTAAAACTTTCTTGGTATTGTTACAGAGACCAATGGGTCAGATAACTCCATCCCAATGGCATATCTTACATTAGATCATCAGTTACAGGTAAAAAATATATGCTTTATTAGATTCTTTGTCTTGTATTTCATTCTAATGTGTGAATTTTGGGCTGCAAAATCTAGTGCCACATATTTACCTGTGTTTATATTCTGTCTAACTTTTTACCAAGGCTATAAAAATGTATTATGTAATCTGAGATTGGTTGACTCAGATTTGATCAAGCTATTAAAAACAAGCCCTGGGAAACATGATCCCTAAAACTAAATGTAAGCTGAGTTTGACTGTCAAAATAAGACAGTATTTGCTTGAGTGTTACTGGATTAAATTGTTGTATTCACTTCATTTGTTGTGTGTGGGATTAAACACTACTTTGATTTTTGTGGCAGAGAGAGTATCGTATTAATAACTGCAGATTTGAGTTTCGAGTCAACCTTGACATCAGTGCAGTAACATTTTCCAGGGCATGGTTTAACACTTATTTTTAAAAGCTTACAGGTTTTTAAAAGACGTTATAAATACACTGCAGAGACATTCTAACACACTATATACTAAGATATCAGTTCATTAGCTTTTAACTTGTCTGATTTATTTTCAGCCTCTAGCACCATGCCCAAACTCCAAAGAATCTATGGCTGTCTTTGAACAGCACTGCAAAATGGCACAAGAATATATGAAAGTTCAGACAGAAATTGCATTGCTGTTGCAGAGGAAGTAAGTGAAATGTGTTTAACCTTTTCTGTTCTTCCGTATGTTTCTTTTACATGAAGTCTGTTATCTGTGACTATTATTTCTGGCTTTATGAAGTAACATTTCATAGGGCATAATTGTTTTCCAGCCTTAATCTCAGAAATACTGAGCTGCTCAGTACACGCGAGATATTTAGAGCAGGCAATTGGAAATTTTAATTAATATCAAGAATCTTCTTCTGGACAAGTCCTACTTTAAAGTGTGTGTGGCACATCTGTGTATGTAACATACTAGTAATGTTTGTTTGTATCATCTCAAATGATGACCTGGACTGTTGAGGAACCTTGGAATTTTATTTCCAACACTGTCCAGTGAAAGATCTTCAATTGTAATTTGTAATCACATGGATAATGGATTATAGAATTTTGAGTAATATGTCAATGTTACTCATTTTGCAGTTAGTTTTTATCTTATATCTGACTTTTGTCAATCACCACATTTACAACAGTATTATCAACATACATCTTGTGTTTTTCTGCCAGGGGTTTAGGACCTGGTACTTTAAAGCCGTTATGTACCTTCTTATCCTTCTGCACTAGAAATAAACTCTTTCTTCTTACATTGTGTACACATATAGCAAAGCAACTGCATGTATTGTTGGATTAGGGCCAAAGTTATTGCTGATTCAGAACTCCAGTTTGCAATACATTCTGTTGTGTTCTGCTTCTCAGCATTTCTGTTTCCTGACTGGGGAGCAGTTCTGAGAGGTCATATATACTGCCATGCTAGACCAAGTAACAAGCTTGTTACCTACCAGTAGGTAGGTAGGCAAGTGGTTGTTAATGGGGAGCTTGCCTTGGTGTTTGTGAAATAGCTAATGAGAAAAATGTGTGTATAAACCTCTTTGTACATTTGAAATAGCATACAGAACAGGGAAAACAGCTACTGTTAGATCGACCTCGTATCATCTATTCACTTTTGGCTTAGCATCCTGAGAACAATTTTTTTTCAAGTGCAAATAGAATTTTTAGACTTCATGAGGAGATACTGAAGCTAGCGTGAAGATCTTCATTTTGGTTTTTATTTCTGTTGTCCCTGAGGGTCAATGAATTATATAAAAATGTGTTTCTGTTTCAAAACTGTTAGTTCTGTACCTTTAGATTCCACTTCACTTTTTTTTCTAGGAAATCTGCATACACATTTCTCCCAAACTGTTTTCTTTGTAGTCAGAACATAATTGCCCATAGGTGTTCAGACAAAAAATAGTATTGTGATTGATGAATTTAATGCTCGGTAAGGTAGTTATTAGTTCAACCTTGATAGAATGATTAAGTTTTCTTTAATTATAATTACAAACCATATGGCAACAATTAATTAACATGAACTTTCTCCTGTACTATTTTGTTGCTAAAATATTGCTGGCAGCTTGCCGCCTTGTCACCTCATAAACAAATAGTAAAACAAACTGCTACATCAGTTTTGCAGGATAATTTACAGCAAGTTTATCAGTGTGTTTGTTTCTCTAAAATTGTTGCTAAAAAACATATTGAACACTTATGGCATCCATTAAATGAAATCACAGTTACAAAAATAATTTGCTTGATTCTGCGTTTCCACTGCTTTAAAAAGTTCAAGTCCAAATAGAAAACAGCACTTCACTTAAAAAGTTACCAAAATTAATGCAATTTTGTCTTTTAAGTTGCCTTTTGAGTTTTTAAATGTACATATAGTTAAGCAAAATTAGAGTTGAATATATTTGTGAAATTCTGTGTGGATCCTTAGATGTTTTACTGTGTCCTGTAGAACTATGGCTGAAAGACATTATATAAAGGACAATTTTAGAGCTTGAGTTATTGCAGCTATTTTAAAGTTTAAATGTGAATTTGATTTGAAAGAGAACTTTTCCCCAGACTACAATAAAGAATAAGATTTTTTTGCCAACTTTTTTTGCACAAAGTATCACCAGCCATGAGTTCAGACTGGCAATCAAATACTGATTTGAAACATATGAAGTCATCTACACACAAATAGAAGTAGATTACAAATTACAATTACTTTTTTTTTTAATTTTAGACAAGAACTAATAGCAGAACTGGACCAGGATGAAAAAGACCAGCAAAACACATCCCGTCTGGTACAGGAACATAAAAAGCTCTTAGATGAAAACAAAAGTCTCTCAACTTACTATCAGCAATGCAAAAAACAATTAGAGGTCATCAGAAATCAGCAACAGAAACGGCCAGGCACATCATGATTTCCTGGGACCTTTCAAATGAAAAATATGCACAGAAAAGACTGATATTTTTTTTTAATTGTTATTATTATCCCTTATTATGACAACTCATGAGTGTTAGCTTCTTGGTGTGATCTGTATTTGTCTGCTACACTTAACATCATTTAATTTTCTTTTTCCTATCGTGGACATCCAGTTCAACAGGTTAATTGAATAAGGTGAGAAAACAGTGACTTGAATTAACCAACAGCCCTCAATATAAAGCAAGAGCAGTGGCTGTATGCATGTTCCATGTGTGAAGGCTAGCCAAACAAGTGTTAAAAGTGGCTGCTAAATTGTAAGATCTTGGGTTTAGTTTTTGGTCTTACCTCAATAAGAGCAAAACAAAAACTTTCCTGTTTAAGAATGGTTTTGTTCCAGTGTCTCATCTCAAACTATTAATATGACTATTATTTTCAGGACTTAAACATGCACCAGGCTGCAGAGGTGATGTTGACTGACCAGAGTAATTCATGATTCATTAGTGATGCCATTTACCTGTAGACATAGTGTATTTTTTCGTACGTGCAAAATGGTAGGCAAACTGATGCCTTGGTTCAGCATCCTTGGTTCAGTGCTTGATAGCCCTGCATTTTGACTAATATATTTCTTGTAATCTTGCATTCATAAAATCTTTGAAGTAAAAGGCTGTATTTTCTTTACTTTCTTGGGGGGAATGACATGCAGTTTCATTTAGTTACTGGGCAAAATTTATGAGGGTGATTCACTGGGCAAAGTTGGTCCCTTGTATAACAGAGAGAAAGAATCAAAAATGTGTGAAAGTGTGTTTTAAACCTTTAAAGCTTTTGTCCCTATAGCATCTTTGGAAGGAAATTCAGAAAGCAAATTAATACAAAACTTTAAATACTTGCTCCCTTTATACGACTTCTTGGATTATTTTTTTTCTTACTACTTATTTCTTATTTGCTGAAAAGCGTTTACCATAAATGTAAATAAGTTTGGTTTAGATAGGGAGAGAAGGGTTTGGGAAAATGAATTTATTTTAAATAGGAAATTTATGAAATGGAGTTGAGTATGGAAATAGCGGAAGCTATTAAGAAATTGAGGGAAATGGCTTAGATCTCCATCAGGAATCTCAGTTATTCCACTCATTTGAACATAGTTCAAAGGAAGTCCGTTAGAGAATGCCTGCTGCCTTTGTGACTGAAGAATTGCATTTAATGAACTCAAGCAGAATATGTAATGATCAGTGTTGTTATTTACCATTATTACATGAGAGAAAATAACTACTTGTTTACATTGCAGATTGATTATTTGGATTATGAACTTTTAACTGGTACAAAAATGAGGCACTTCTAAATATAACGAGAAATTACTCCTTACGTAAGCCTTTGGTGTACTCAGTTGTGGGCAGGGTTTTAATAACACTCCTTTGCAAAAGGAAAATAGAAAATTGAAGTTTAGCTGCTGAGCCCTCAAAATATAAGATAAGTAGTCTGAAATTTGACTTACGCTTATTTCAAATGAATAATTATTCAGAAGAGCCCATGAGCAGAACTTGGAAAAACATTAAGGGTAAAAACCTCATAGTATTTTCTTTTCCCCTTCCTGCCTCCCTGATAAAAAACATTAATACTGTTTTGCTTATCTGTGAATAACAAAGATGACGAAAAGTTTACTGAACAGTGTCATCCTGTCTTGAAAATAAATCTGTTGTTGGCAAACCTTTGGGAGTTGGAAACCCTTCCCTCATTTTATTTAAATAAAGGAAGGGTTACCATTCCCAAAACCTTAGCAGATAATTTGATTAGTTAGCTGAAACTGATATTGGGATCAACTTAAGGGCACACATATTTATAGCAAAATGTAATTGGCAGAGAAAATAACTGTAGTATTAGGAATAGCACAAGTTATCCAAAGCATTGCTGTTCACATACATCTGTCCATCTACCAAAATGGACACACTTGCTGATCAGCAGCTACTTAACATACGCTGAAGCGTGAAGTAGAGCAGTGTAAATACTAATGCTCAACTTCAGATGCATGGTTGATAATTACAGGCACAAAATCATTTCCCAGGACAGTTTTTACGGTTTGCCGTGTCATAAAACAGATACACTTAAGGTAAATGAGTATTGTATGTGAAAAGTCACTTTATGGCAAAGTTTGAATAATGAAAGTGAATGCAATGCTAACTTAATGGTACATAATACAAAAGTCTGTTCTAACAGTTGCTTATGACTTTTCAGGGTTTACATTAAACAGGGTCTCAGATTGTAAAATAAGTACTGTGCTACCATGCACTGTTGAACTTGGCTCCATGCAATAGTTAGGTTATATTGCTCTTGTAGTTTTCAGAGGGAATTTGGAGTTTGACCTTTTGCCTTCAAATTGTCCCTTTCTTAATTCCAGCCAAAATTTTAAAAGTATTTGCCCATATTTCTCAGTGAAGTGTTCTGTGTAGCAAAATCTGTGTATCATAAAAAAAAAAAGCCTATAAGGGTAGAATATAGCAGTTTGGGCTAAGAAGACTTTAACAGCTTAACTTTCAGTGACCTTTATTATTTTCATAAGGCTCTTGTTTTAAAGTTGTTTACAAATGTACTTTTATTTTTCTGTTAAACTATCTGGAGTGTTCAGGAATTTTTTTGTGTACTCTTTTGTCCAGTTAAAGCTGTTCCTCTAATAATGGAGGTGAAACATCTAGTTTTGTCTGGGCACTGCCTTCTCAGAAAAGGTAACAGGCTCTGCTTTTTGTTACAGTATGTGTTCTGTAAGATGTTGTGTAATTGCAAGTATGCTTCTGTACACTGTGCAGTTCTGCCAGAAATACTTTTTTTTTTAGGGTTTTGGGGTTTTCTTCCTGAGGAGAAGTTGAAGATTGTAATTCAAAACTTGTACATAAAATGGTGAATGATTTCATATGATTCAGGAATGAGCAGTGTGGCTTTCTGCTACAGGGTTTTATTGCGCTGTCAGGAATCTAATTAATAAAAGCTGAGAGACTTCCACAAACATGTAGTAATGCCCCAACGCTTGCCAGGGCATCCTTGATCTCCAATGGAATCCCACACGGGGTGGGGGATAATCATCATGCAGTTGTTCCCACCGCCGCAAGAAAAATTCTTCTGCTATTAGCTCTTCCCTTCCTGTTTGTAGAAGTAGGGTGTAGGATGAATAGTCCTACTTATGACTGAGTATCAAGATATTGTAAGATTTCCACATCTTTCATACGGATGTTCCGCAAAAAGATAAGCACTCATCTTTTGTTGTTCGGTTCAGACAAATTCCATTCCCTGGAACTTCTCTATTTTGTTCATAATGGATTTTACTGCTTGAGATTTTCCATTGCCATACCACAGACGGAGACAACCCCTTAACTGTCTCCTTGCCTATAAAGAACACAAAATCATGCTTCAGATCTGTTCTGAGCTGCTTTGAACAACTCGGCCGTTTCAGGTGCCCTGCTCAAACCTGCGAGAAAGTTTGAAAGGATAAGGGGGAAAAAAAAAAAAAAAGGTGCGGCACAGTCAACCCCTCAAAAATACAGATTTTCCTGTGGTGAACTGATTGAAGAGGAGGATCTTATGAAAGTAAGCATGTGTACATGCATACGCACACCTGTACACACTGTTATGTACTTATGTGTATAGGTCCAGAGAGTTACATATATCAAATCAGAATTGATAGATATCTTTTTATTTCCAAAATCTGAGCTTTCTGTAGTTAGCTTTTATTTACTTTAGTAATGTCACTGGATGAGTCGTGCTCTAAGCCTGTGAGGATCAAGTTCTATAGGGACAGATAAATACAGGTGTGTGTATGTGAGGGTATGTCGGTTATTTTCTGTGCCCATGTAACCATTTTCTACTTCTCGCAGGGACAATTAAGATCTCCCACAGCACTTGGACAGATTTGCTACAAATGTTTTGACTTTGAACCTGCATCCTGACTCTGGCCATGGAAGGGCACTTAAAGAAAGAGCAAAGCTGAATTTAGACCAAATACTTTAAGTTTTTAATTATTAATAAAATACTCTCTTAAAATACTGTCTTAAAATACTTAAAGAGCACTGCTAATCCTAGGGTTTTAACCTAAACAAGCATTAATGGAAAGAAAAGGTTTTTATTCATAGCTGTGTGCTTTACACTAAGGAGCTAAAAATTTGAGATGCTCCAAAGGATAAAATAGGCTTGTGTTCACATAATTACACATGCTTTATTGATACCCCTTCTAACTTGGATAAAGGCAGCCCAGCTACTCTTACACTTGGGAACTGTTGGCTTTTACGGATGGAAAGAGAGGAGCAGATCATTACATTATAGGAAGTTAAAAGCGTATCCAGCCTTGTGAAGCAAAAGACACTGGGAGAGGCAGACCTGGAAGCGGGTGGAGTGGAGCCCCTGCCTCTGTGGTGTGAGACCACAGCTCTTTGCCAGTGCTGGGGGAGATGGGGGGTGACACAGTGCAGCGCGCAGACAGCAGCTGCGAGTTTTGGCTTCCCTTGGACCTCTTCTTGTCCTCAAGCAGTGGGGTGCTCCGTGCGTAAATACGAATTCGCTAACGCTGACATGCAGACTGGTGGAAATGCAGTGGTCTTCCCTTTCCTCAGCCACGCTTTTCCCTTCCACGGGTGTTGAACGGGAGAGGCTGTGGAGCAGCTGCACATAGGCTGTCCTTCTGTGGTATTTAGGCAGGAGGACCAAGGAGTGACTTGCATTCATATAACCTATGGGCTCAGCACGTGGGATGGGACACGATTTTAGCTTATAGCAGAAAATTAGTTGTAGGAGACTTGAAGATCATATGATGAGGAGGATATGCCTAAGAGCTCTGTTTGGGTCTGTTCCTCTCGTTTTTCATGAGGAGCAGCAAGGTGGACTTCACCTGTTGGGCCACCTTTGAGCGACGTGCAAAGCCACCATGACTGTCCTGGTAGCTCCTGCGGTGTGAAAAGAGGGGTGGCCAAAAAGCTGCTGAAGAAAAGGAGGAGGGCTGTTTGCACTGAGCCTTTTATGCAGCATTGCTGGTGTCAGTACAATACATGTTTAAGACTACTCAGACTCCCTTCCAAAAACGGGCAAAGTTACAAAGATTAGGCTAAGAGAGGGAATAAATTGTCCCATCATCTGAGGATGTCCGTATTTGCGAAGCCACCGCTGCAGCAGTGTTCCTGTGAACGTCTTTGTTCTCCAAGGCCCCAGAAGAGCCTGTCTGTGCCCGGCACCGGAGGACTCCTCGAACAGCTGTCTCCAAAAAGTTAAACCTGGTACGTGCAAATCAGACTCTTATTAAAGTTTCTTACATCATCATTAGCAACGTGGCTAGAGCATAGCCGGGAATTGTTCGTGAGGTAGGAGGTGAAGCTAATTTAGCTCGTCCTCTCAGGGCTGCCTGGGGTCTGCGGGGCTGCCGGGCACAAACTGCTTCTGTCAGTAAAGTGCTCGGGTAGGACCTAAGAGACAGAGAGGGCGCAAGGAGACATTTTGGTCGGTGCAGCTGTGCTTTACATCAGAGCACAGTGCCATGGCTGAATGTTGGCAGGCCTGCTGGCGAGCACCGTGCTGCTTTTTTTTCATTAGAGGTCTTTAGCCACCTCTCCAGGTGTCCTTGAGTGCTGGCAGACACCGAAGCTGTAGCAAAGTGTGAGGATTAGGTGAGGTGATCTTTTTATGCTCATCAAAAACACTAGGCACCAAGAGATGGCCACGGAGCGGCTTGTTTTATTTGTTTTGGGAAAACAAAACAGGAGGGTGAGGGTCATTGAGCGCACTGTATCCCACATCTCTGGATCAGGCAAACACACCCTGTGCCTTGGCACAAACCCTCCTCTGAGTGCATTACCAAAGGAACCACGTAGTGAAACAAGTGGTGTGGTGGAGGCTTTCATGGTTGCTTTCCTGAGCGCTCTGACTTCTCAGACCTGAAAGGAAAAAGAGGAAAAAGCCTTACCAACACAGCTGGGGATCTGAGTGTGGCTGGCTTATTGTTTATTTTGCGTATTATGGCATGCCCCCCAAAAAAGTGCTGTGGGTCAGACTGAGTTTTCAACCTCAGCTGCTTTAATTCTATGGTTTTAGGACCATGTAACCTGCACCTCCTGGGCAAACCTCAGCCTTCGCTGGCTTTGAACAGGTACAGCTGAAAGGGCTATTCCTTTCCAAGAGTGGCAGGAGCCGGTGTACTCATGTGAGAGCTACCAGCAGCAGCAACTTCTTTTCTCCAAGTCAGTGACTTGAGCAAGGTGGAGGGGCAGGTGAATTTGCCTCTCCATAAAGCGTAACTTTTTATCTAATTCTGGAGCAGGACCTCAGGCTAAGAACTTGATCTCTTTTTAGTATAATCCTATTGTGATAAATCATGAAAGGTGCGACAAGGGATTAACATTAAGAATCTAACTCGGTTTTAATTGTCCGAGAGCTCAGATTTTGGGGATTTCTTTTCCTTCTCTGGTGCCCAGTCTCAGAACTAGAAGAGGAGCTAGCCGATACAACCAATTGCACACAGCTCTTCTGTATTCTGTTCAGCTCATACAAATTTAGTCTCTGCCAATGAGGCTCACGTACAGAGATTAGACAGTTGCTAAAGAAAGTAATAAAATCTAATTACAAAGAAGATGGCTCTAGAGAACTTTAGCCTTTACTTGATTTATTTGGGAGCAGATTTTGTAATAGTGAAGTGAGTCATTTTCAGGATATCTTTAGTATCAGTCTAATGGCAGGTGTTGATGTTACAAGTTTTTAAGCGGCACTTTGGCTTCATTTGCCTGAGTGGTTACTTCTAGTCTGCGTATTGAAGTTGCTGGGGAAAAGCAGAGCTTTGGGTTCACAGAAAGTGAGCCTGCAAAGTCCCTTTCTGAAATCCAATAAAATGCTGAAATCTCAAAAATTTGCAGGAAAAATGAAGGAGAATGCCAGTGAGGAAAATGAATTTGTGGTGAATTTGGCCTGTTACTCTAGATGTCTAAAACTGGCTGGGCTGGGAAGAAAATGGTGTATTACCCTCACACCTGCAGGAGGGAGATGGTGTTCCAAAAAATTTGCTTGTTCCAACTCTGCCAGTTGGTAGGAGAGGTTGCTACTCTTCCAGCAAACCATGCCTGGCTGAGACCCTTTCGCTGTCACAACTATGGACAGTATTGCACTCTTTGCTCTTTAGCAAACATAGGGCTCCCAAGACAGTACCGTCCTTGATCGGTAACAGCACGTGCAAGGGTAGGAAAAGGGTATGTTCTACCACATTTCCCAGGAAAGTCTCACTAATATCACAGCAGCAGCTGCAATGGCCAAGTTTCTTATGAATGGTTTATAGTGATAAGCAACTTGCTGCTTAAGGTTTCTTCATTTGAACTGGCTTCTTGCACCAAAAGACAGCATTTCTCCTAATTACTTATTCCCTGTCCCCAAAGAAAACATATTAGAATCAATTAAAAGGTAATCTATAAATTAATATTTGAGAAATCTGAGGTTTAGATCACTTAAAACAGCTGTCCATGCTGGCAGTGCAATATAAAATTATCTGTAGTAGCCCTCTGTCAGCCGGTGCTGCGAGGTCCCAAGAGCCCTTTTTGCTTTCAGGATGAAGGAGTTGAATGTTTTAAAAAGTGCTTAAAAGAAGTTTGAAAGTGCTGACTGATTATGTTCTGGTTCAGTGTCCCTCCTGCTGTGCAATGGACAAGTGTGTGGTAGCTCTAAAATACGCCTTAAATACAGAAGCTTTCAGGCGAGGCATTTATTCATCTGTATTCAAGCCACCGGAGCAGCACTCTACATTGTGAAGATTTTTGCAAGATCATCGCAGCAGATTTCTCAAATCTCAGTGCTATCAACTCCATCGTCTGCCCTGCCGTCCAGCCTGAGCATGGCAAGTGAAGAAAAGGGGTTGCCTCCACAAGCCAGACAAAAATTGAATGCAACATCAGTGTTATTGCAGTCAGTTGCATAAAAATACTGCTGTACAGTATGGCAATGAATCACAGGCTATGCTGTTCACTTATTAACTTGGCATAAACACAAATCCCTTAAGAATCAGATGATGAACACTAAGCACTCTGAGCTCTCCTGAACCTTTATGATCCAGTGTCTGGTATTTACTTGGACTAATGTTCCCCACGGTATCTGCTCAGACCTAATCGTTGCTGTGTGAGTGATGATAATGCACTAATGCCTGCTCCCCTTTCTTTCAGGCACAGCAGAGTTCAAAAATTTTCAACATGATTAGAAGCAAGCCATGACTCTGGGGATCTTTTTTGTTTTGTTCTGAAGAGATGAGGAAAAGAAAACTACAGGGTTTTCTTTGTTTTCAAGAGCTTAGTGTGCTTGTCAGGCTTGGAAAGCCTACTCCTCTGTATCTAGGACAGCAGCAAATGGAAGAAGTTCCTGTTGCTGTGAGCTTGAAGATACGCAGCCTTCTCTGTAGGAAGGACCAGGGTTGTAGAGGGATGATGCTGTCTCTACTCAGTATTTGGCTATTCCTCCCGTGCTCACCATTTTCTCAGAGCTCGGCCTCGGAGCAGGTAACTGGAGGGGTGGTAGAAGTATTCACAAAGATGCTTTTTCCCACTTGCTTTACAGGCAAGGGAGAGATGTGCTCCTCCACAGTAATTCAAGCTGTGAGCTTGAATTTAGGCTCCTGAAGTGGATGATGCAGAACATACATCTCTGCCTTGCAAGTCAGCATCCCCATCGACTACATAGGTGGATCTGGGAGAGAGTACCCTCAGATGCCTGAAGTTTAGCATCTGCGAATACCCCAAGAACTCCCCGTTTGTCAGCGTCTGCTGATGGGGAAAACCAGCGATGATACCTACACCCATTTTGACCCATCTGTTGCGTTTGTGCTGCTGAACATGTTGTGGACCTTAAAATAATTTAATAGCCAAATATATAATTGACCTGCAGTTTTCACAGTAAGAGTGCGCAGCATAACTTGCCCTGTTATTTGGACCAAGGCTAATGTTTGGCATATAATAGCCAGCTTTATCTAATTATCCCTGGAATTAGTAGTATCAAGGGCAGCACAGGCCATGTGTACCCTTGGTGTGTCTGCAGGCAGGCTGCAGGAGGACCTGCGATACAAGAAGTCTTGTAGCCACCACAACTATTCGCCTCAAAGAGCAGCAGGGCTGTTAAGTTGTGGCAGTGGTTTTGCAAGGTGAACGCCTATAATCTAGGCTAATGTCGCCGATTAGCTCTGTGTTTGCCACCCAGCAGACAAATTAATGGCGTGAGTCATTGTCAACTCCTACTAAATAAACCAGCGACCTAGAGATGAAAGGCTCTGTATCCAAATTGTTTTCATTAATTGCACTGTGGGGCAAGGATAGATTTAATTTCAAGGATAGGAATATTAACCTCAATTCCTTTCCTTAATTGAGTGTGGAGAAACAAGAGGCGTAAGCAAGGGAAGCAGAGAACAAGGACATGGGTCATTAGCACTGTCATCTGGTCTCACAGGCAGCAGCGTCTTGTAAAAAATGTCATTGCAGCAACCAGGAGGCAAAAGCTTATTTGGCAGTGTACAGAGCATAGGTAATAAGAAAATTTATAGCAGTGGTTGGATTTTCACCAGTATTTAGATGCACAAGTCTCAGCACAGGCTTGTAATGATAAATTGGTAACTGGAGCCCATATTCCAACAATTCATAGGGCAAAAACACCAGCAAGATGCTTCGGAACAGTCTCCATGGGTGATGCTGGCCCCATGGGAAGCCTTTAAGGGAAAAAGATGTGGTCATTAGGCCTACTTTTATTACTGATATGTAACACTTGCAGAGTATTTTTCACCTGAAGGCTTCAAATAGCTTTCCAAAAAGCAAGATTACAGGGAAATAGAGGTCCAAGGGAATGTAGCTGACCTTCCAGAAGGTCCATACCTAATTTGGGAATAAGATTCAAGTTTCCTGCCTGTCCATCCAGTAATTTATGTAATGGGCTCCGAAGATTCTGTCCCTGGTTAAATATCAGTTAAGCAGCACAATTCAGGATAGGTTTCCTGGATCTAGCTCGGCTAGAGAGTGCGTCCTTTTAGTCAGCAAGGATTGGGTACTTTTTTTTTTCAATATTTTTAACTGCTGTTTGCAGTTAAGTTGACTAGACTGATACAAATGGAAGTGAACCAATTACAAACCAGGTCAGCTGTTGTTGCAAAAGTGGGATAGCAATGAATGGGTACATCTTTTGGATACGCGTAACAGGGTGATGAAATTACTTCTTAATGTGAGATAATATGTCTCCTACATATAAAAGGCTTTAATAAAAGACCATGGGTTTTGGGCTTGCTATAAACTAACTGACTTTGCTTAATCTTGCTCGGGGTCATAACTATTAATGAAATAAAACAATCCAAGAGACAACTTTCTGGTAATGCTCTAAAGAACTTTATAATTCAGGGAGAGAGTAAAATATTCTAAACCAAACACATCGTTACTTGTTAGCAATTCTGTAAAAGCATTTAAAAGTTATTATACCGTTTTTTGTTGAAATAAGAGGTTGACAGAGGTCTGTTTACATTATACGCTTCAAGATCTTGCTTACAAGTGACTGTGCTTAATTACATTAAAATGCTGTGCAGTTACTAAAGAATGTGCCTAAAGCTGTATCTCCACATGCAATGCTCATAAGAAGAAAGAATTTCTCACCAAGCTCAAATTCTTTCTTTTCCGCTATTTAGAATACAGGAAATGCAAGATCATCTTCCTTTTACAAATCCAGCAGTGACTGCAACATCGTAAATAAAAATGCATTACTTTCTTGTGACACCTGTGAAAGAGCAAGCAAAAATTAAATAAATGTATGTTTCACTTATATCTGGACAAAATTTTTAATGTTCTACAGAATAATAAATTTTGCTAGTCTCTTGACTTAGCTCAGTTACTCTTGGCTCCCTGGAGGCCCATCATTTTGAGACTGTGGCCTACTTGGCTTGAGAAACCGGGCCAAACTCTCTGCAAAAATAAAAAATTAATGCCAGAATTTCTTGCAATGATCCAGAAAATACAGCTGAATTCAGAAGGGTACAACCAAAACCCAGCACACTACAGAATGGCATTTTGTTCGGTGTTTGCTCCCAGCATACCATTGCTGCGTTAGTGAAGATCTGATTTGTTATCCCTTGCTGGGAGAGTCACCTTTTTGAGTTTTGTAGTAATTTCTTAGCTTGGGGTGCTGTTCCCCACCTAGGCACTCTCGCCCAGCCCCAGCCAGGGAGCCGGCCAAGGCCAACACCTGTCCAGTGGAGCGCGCTCAAAATCTGTGCCACTAATACCCTGAATTATGATTGAAATGATCAGTTGATTTTTTGATCAATGGCTTCTTCATGCCCAGCTCAGGTTTCTTTTTCCCATATTCTTCGTCACTGAAGTTTAGGCAAGTACAGAGGTCTTACACACTCATCTTCTACTTGTAATCTCGGTTGTAAGACTGGGCATGTGCACAAATCGATTTTTAACTACCTAACTATTGACCTTATTTGCCAATATATAGAAATAAATACAATGATAGACACAAATTAGCCTCTAAATTCAAGCAAAGAGACAAAGAAAAATGTGTTATTACTCTCTTTATTGTGCATACTAGTAGACAAAAGCAATATATTTTCACTGTGTAAGTGGTAATAAATACAGGTAGTTTTTCTGCAAAATTTCTGTGTCAGCTTTGCAGTAGCCAAGACACTGCATTTATGCTGGATCTGCAAGAAATCACAATAAATTTGAAAAAGTTAATTAAACAATACTGAGGCTGCCAGCAGGGGCTAAATCACATCATGCTATAACCTGGGTTTCCTGCAGGTGAGAGAGACTTCTGCTGAAGGAGGGCTGAGCAGCAGGAGAAAGCTCTTTTTTGAGCTATATTGCTCACAAGCCCTTCAAACCATGACGCTCTGCTCCGTAACTGTGATGAGACCCTGAATAAAGACCAGGCAACAGAAAAATGCTGCCAAATAGCCCTCATAATCTCTTTCGTGCAAGGCAATTTTTCCCTTGCATTAACATGTCAGAGCACTGAGGACTTTGCACTTACTAAGACTTTTTGTTTTGCAATTTCCCACAGAGCAGTGAATTTTGTACTACTGAAAGCTGTGATTATGCAAAAATACGGCTTTTTTTTTTTTTCCCCTTGCCCCCGGAGGAATATCACTGCTTTTGAAGAAGCGGCTCAGCTCTGCAGAGAGAACTCGGCAGGCCTGGTAACTTAAAATTTGATTGCCAGTGAGCGAGTCTTCAGTTGTGGGAACATTCCTGAGCTAATTAAAATGCACTAAGTAGTCAGCTGGTGATGCTGAAAGCTGCCTTACAGTTTGGAAATGGGAATTGCAGTGGTTTCCTCCTTCTGGTCCAGAATTGTTGTGAAGAAATGTCACGTGGAGCCTGTTCAATGCACAAAGCCTCTCTAATGCGTGCAAAATGGTTTTGTGTCTGAAATTAGACATTGTTAATAATTTAAGAGCAAAGAAAATGTGCACTTGGGTAGAGGCTGGGGTCTGCAGCTACTACAAAGAGCCTGCTTAAACCCAGGCTGACCTTGATGACAGCTGGCCAGGCTTGGGCACAAAAAAGAAGTTGGATTATAGCAGTTAACAAGAAGTAATCTTAGAAGTATCTGAAATCAGCCTTTATTTACTTTTAATAAACACCTTGGTCGTTACTTTTGCTTTAGGATTTTCCACATTTAAAAAAACAAACAACAAAACAACACAGTACCTAAGTCACCCTGCTTAATTACTAGAGTAGCCTTTGAAATGACTCAAAGGGCCAAAGGATGCTTGCAGTATTTGCAGCTGCCACCAAAGAGCGGAAGGACAAGTGCAGAGCTCTCCTGCTCCGGGTGGTGACTGCCATAGGTAAGCCCTGGCGTAAGCCTCGTACCCATAGTGGCTTCTTATCTTTAACCCTGAAAGGATTCAAAAAGTGCTTGCTGGAGTCCAACTTCTGCTTCAGCAGCGGGCAGGGCTCTTTTCAAGGCAGAAATGGAGCATTTGCACTACTCTCGCCCTCCTGCCTGCCATAAAAGATACAGACAAATCACTCAGAGATGAGGCATTTCTGCGTTTAACTACATGCTCCCTCTGACTATGTATTTTTTGCAGCAGTGCAACCTTTCTAAACTTACCAGTGATTTACCTGAGTGTGACAGAAAGGAAAACGAGGTGTGTTTTTGCACTTCCTTCTGCCAAATAAGCATGTAGTCTCACAGTCACCTACAGAAACTGGAGAGGTGGAAAAGTGAATTTTCCTCTTCTCATTGCAATTTAAAGAAAGTTTATGGAAACTATTTTGGTGGATCTGCAGTCTGTATCTTATTTAAAATTAAAATTGTCCATTGAGTAGATTTCCACTTACTCTGGCAGAGCTCTGGTGATTTACATCAGTTAAGAATGAGCTCATCATTTCCTTTAAAGCTACTTATATCGTTCTGTGGTTATGAGCACTCTACATAGCATTTAAGATGCATTTTTGAAGAGAAGAAACCCTCAACAAGCTTTCTGATGCAAATACAAGGTTGAAGTGATATTTCACAGTGATAACATAGTTAATTTTCCTCTTCCAGAGATTTTAGTGAGGTTCAGCACTATTTCAGATGTAATAATCTGTTTAATAAAATGGAAATGTTTCCTCTTGTTGGTCTCTGTGTCAATATTTGGTTTTTATATTATGTTTTACAAAAAGTCATTATCACAAGCCATTTTATTTAAACTCAGCATGTTAAACAGGGCTTTCCTGAAGCTCTGATGTAGTATCAATTATTTAATAAGTATGAAGTTTACAACTTAGCTAAAGGTTATCATCTATAATAGATACATCTGCTTGTGTTTTCCCGAAAGCCATGCATTTTGACGTCTTTGCTGTACAAAAGAGTAAACTGTTTGTGTGTCTGTACAAACTATGATGAGACTGTGGTTTTCCTCTTGATTTTGCACTGCTTGCTTTACATGATCTTGAATAAAAAAAAATGTGAAGTTGCAGCAGGTTTATGCCGGAAAATAAATACAAACATTGCTGTACTCTCTTGAACACTGTCATTACCATATGGTATAAAGCTTCATATTAAAACCAATTTTGGGCACTGCCAGACCGGAACACAGAACACACTCCTGAGGACAACGCTCCTTTCGGGACCAATTCCATTTTTTTTGCAAACAAGGCCATTTCTAGTGCAATAACACTTTCTCAAAAGAGCCAGATGACTTGGGTATCTGAGCTGCATGCTCAGAAGGGTGTTTGGCACCTTGAAACCCAGGTTTCCACTGAAGTCGATGGGACTTAGTTTTCTAAAAGCTCGAGTTGCTTTTGAAGATGGGTGCTAGTTGCCCAAATCCTTTTGATCTGGCATCATAGTTCTGTAAAAAGAACATCAGCTCTTTTAGCATATATCAGCAAGGCCAAGGCCACCTTATTTTTACTCCCTCTGTAGTCACTGGCACCCCTGAAGCTGAAGCCCCTGAACTTGGGGTGACACAGACCACAAAAATCTGGCACCTAACCTTCCAGATACAAAAGCAGGCATTGCTGAAGAGTGGTCCAACAATCCCACAGCCAGGCATTAGGGAATGGGTCCAAGTCACCATCACTGGCTGAAGGGATCAGTCTTCCAAGTGCATTTATTCATTTTAAATGGGACATAGGCTCTTAAGTCATTGAGTATATGTAAAATCTTTAGCCTGGCCCTACCAGAATTGCAATTTCAAAGGCACCTGGGGTTTGTAATGAAACCCCAGAGCTGCTGCATTTTAGTATTTGGGGGTATTTTTGCTCCCCCCCCCGCATCGTTCATGACACGAGGAGGAACCTCCCCATTAGGAAGGAAATTTTCTGCACTGCCTCTCAGTGCTGTGGTACCTTGGAGTTAGGTTTTGGATGTGGTTGGTTGAGATGTTGTTTCTTCGGTTCACTCCTAAAGGAAGATGTAGCTGAGGCTTTGTGGGAGAACTCTCTTTGTTCTTTCCATGCACCTGTCCTGAAGCAGGTAGGAGACATTAAGCAATCCATTATTTTAAAAGAAAGATTGTTTCAACCAGAATGCCTGGAAGCACCTTAACTCTAGACAACTGGAAATCATTTTCTAAAACCTCTTATTCAGTAAGAATCATTTAATTCTTTGAAATGTAGGCCATTTTCAAGTCATTTTCTACAACAAATGGGACCAGCTCAATCTGTTCTTCACATTTTCGTAATTTAAAAGGACATAACTGAATTTTATTTTAATGGTAATTGCAAACTCATGCAGAAAATGTAAATGCACACTTCCCGATTAGCTTGCAGCATAAACCATGGCTTCTATTAATGTATTCCAATTTGTAATTCTTTGCACAGTATGAGATTTGAAAGCTGTGATTAAAATTAATTAGGTTAAGTAAAGTTTATCCCCCCTGAGCACTGCTATTTGAAGAAAGAAATAGTAAAACACTAGCTACATCTGGCACCACAGGAGGCTAAAGCATCACAAGGAGTAGCAGCATTGCTTTTTCAGAAGAGTTGCATGCTGGTTTTTTGGCACACCTTAAGCACCATGTATTCTTTTCTACAAGCTAATTGGGAGCTGTTAAGTTACTCTTTGCTTTTTGTAAATGCTCTGGAGCTACAACATCTGTATGAGCATCTGATGAACGAAGCTTCGTAATACAGTGGATGACACTAATTTGCAAGTGGCATCATAGCTAGGTAGGCATCAGAGTGCTGCCCCACCGCCCTGGGAAATAAGTCTCCCAAGTTCAAGAGGCAACAGAAATGTCCTGAGGGAGCTCCTGGAATTCTTGCTTGATAGTTTATTTTGGTTGTTGTTGGTTGGGTTTTGTCCAAATCCTTTTTAAAGGATTTTTTTCCAAAGAGGGAGTATTTGAATAAAAAGGAGTAGAAGTGTTGGGAACGTTGAGCTTGCTGGGATGGAAAGGCCTTTTTGAAAGAAAAGACAGTCATGCTCTGACCCTCCCCTCTGGTCCAGAGACCAGGACGCTAGCTGGAAACACCACACAATTTGCCTGTGTGCTGCGTTTTACGCTCTCCAATTTCTGTCACTCCAGAGATGGCAGCCAATCCCCCAAAATCTGGTCTTTTGCCTTTCTCTGTTCCTTCAGAGCAACTAATTGACTAGTTGAGCAATTCTTTATCAGGTGAAGCCTTTTGCAATCAGCATCTGTCACAGCCAAACTCTTGTATTAGTTACCAGGTATTGAACATGCTTGACCCAATAACCAGCTTTGTGCTAGAAGCAGGAAGGTTTTTTTGGAGACTGATGCCATTTGGTGACCCAAGATGAAACCTTCATGCCTTTCTGATGAACACGGGTTGTGCCCATCAGGGGACGGTAAAGGCACTGTGCCAGATGATAGCTCCTGAAAATGTTTTGCACTGCTGGTGAGCGCTCCCTTTGCCTTCTCTTCCAGACAGATCTCACCATGAGCTGCGCCCAGTGGAGCCCTCCCTGCTCCTGTGAGCCAGGTTGCCATGCCTGGAGCCCCTCTGGGCTTGCATGGTTACCAGGAGGCACCTCAGAAACTCAGTCAGATGGGAGAGTGAGGAATGACAGGAGACGTACTCCAGACAGGTAGAACGAAGCATCCTTGCAGAGAGCAAAGCACGATGGGCTTAGCCCACAGCACTCGTCAGACACTCCACGAGATAGCAGAAGGGCACATTGATACAGGGATGGCCCCCAAGTTAAGCCAGTTCAAAACTGGATGAAACTTTTAGACAAATTAAAAAACAGAAATCTAAAGCACACTCTGGTCAACAGTGAAGGTGGTGAGGAAGTTTTCACACAACTGTCTCTGACACTGCCATGACATCTGATTAGGAAAGAAACAGAAATGAATTTTGCTGTTGTTACCCTTGCTCTGGTCCATTATTAACAAGCACAGCAATACATGAGTTGTGGTGCCTTTCTCACCCGAACAGCTGCACTCTCTCACCTCATTTTTTCATTGCCTGAAGTCAGGCACTGTGCAGAAAGCTCAGTCCCGGTGGAAGCGTGAGGCTGAGCTGCCGCACGTGGTAGAGGAGCCACCACAGGCTGGCACCCAAGGCAAAACTGCTCATTCCTATTTCTTCGGCGTAACAGTTGAAAAAGAAGAAATGGGAAATCCCATTAAAATGAAAATGTTTTACATTTCCTCCTGACTGTAATTTCTGAACAAGAATTTCTTACTATCTATCTATGGTATTTCTGGATTAGAAGAAAAGACCAGAAAATACACAGTCATATGATCCTTTAGTGATGCAGCTGCAAAAGCCAGTAAAAACACTGCCATTGGGGTAGTAAACAAAAGGGGTTGAAAAAAGAAGACTCTGTAGTACTGTGCAAAGCCACGGGCTTCACAAGGCGATTCATGGTTTCTCAGGCTCAGGAGGAAGCTCTGCAGCCCCCAGGTCTATCATCCTTTTAACTCAGGCCAGGGAGTTACACCCAGTAATTTCTGTTGCAGGCCTGTAATTTACCTGAGCTACGGCCATGTGCTTTAGCAAAATCACAGAATCACAGAATCACTAAGGTTGGAAAAGACCTGTAAGATCATCAAGTATGGCAGGGAGAATGGAGGGAGTATTGTTAGACTTGACACGACAGTAAATCCTTGCTGAGACGTCAGCAGGAGGCTATGGAGCCCAGCGGACGCAGTGCCTCCGAGCCCCGTGTGACGGGAGGGCTGGTGAGGCAGCGGCAGGAGGGCTGCGGCTGGCGGGGGACTGCCGGGCCCGGGTTGAAGGGCACCCATCCCACTGGGCTTTGAGGGTCTCACTGCACCCTCCTGTCCTTGGGGCTGCTGTCACAAGACCAGAGAAGGTCTGAGTCTTGCATTCAGTCAACAGCAAGGAAGAGACCCTACCTAAACCAGACATCACTTAACTTGCTAGGTACAAAGATCTCCTTGTATTTTTAAATATCACAGTCAATCCCACTACTTCCAGCTGTCCCTCTTCCTCCCTCACCTCTCTCCTTGGCGCAGCACTGATACCACAACTGCTCTCCTCTCCCTGCCCTTCTGTGCTCCTCACTCCCTCTGCAGCACAGGTAAGCCGAGCAGCATGGGTTCGCTTGTTTATTGAAGAAGCCAGAGAGCAGGGGGAGGAAAAGACATGATAATTAAAGAAAAAGTAGACAAATGGGGCACGCTGGCTGGCAGTACTGGCAGTACGTAGGTAACTGGGAGTGGGAGCAGCGTGTGATGATGGATAACGATGGGAAAAGGAGAAGCGGCACATTTACATGGGGCTTTGGCAGGTGTGAAACATTCATAGGAGTGCAAAAAGTGAAGGCCAGCATGGGACTTCAGTAAGAGGAGTGTCCACTCCTGAGCACTCATTTACCCATTCATACCGCATTTCAGGGAGCATGAGAACAGTCAGTCTGAGCCATTACAAAGGTCTCCCAGACCTTCCAGCCTGTCTTTGATGGATGCTTAGAGAAACACGGCATAGATGCTGAGGTCTTTCTGCTGGCAAAGTGTCCTGGGCTTGGGAGAGCAGCTTGGGTTTTCCTTGAGCTGGAGATTGCAACATAAATCATCGTGTTTCATGAGCCTTCATAGCTGTTGAAGTACAAAATGAAACCAACTGTGAAGCACCTTGAAAACTGAGATCTTCCTAAACAACACTTACCCTAGAGGGCTCCCTTTTGCCATGAACCTAAGGAAGATGGCATGTCGTCAAGAATTAGGTAGAAAGGGCTTGTGAGATTAATTTTCCTATTTCTCCAGAGTGCAATATTGTTTCAACAATTACATCTCTTCAGAGGTTTGCCCAACCTACTTCAAATAAGCTTCCTCTCCTTTGCTATAGAGGTGACAACAATCTAGTGGACCACTCTGCAATCAATATTTATCAAGTTAGGATGTCCTAAGTCTGGCCACTTGCCCTTTGAGTTTGGGACAAGCAGCCCCTTCTCCCCATAGCTCATGCAAGGGAGCTTGGCGTGAACTGATCGGGCTCCTGGAAAGTCATTTTGCTGACTACTGAAGTGGAAAAGGGACAGTGGTAGAACTGGCCTAGAATTACCAGCGGAAGTACATAGAAGAGGTGAGAGGAGCTCTGCCTCACAGATTCTGGCAGGAGATTGTTGTTGTAAGAGACAGGTTGCCAACTAGGAGAGCCCGTTCATGCCCTCCCGGTGCAGAGCGAGCGTTACAGAGCTAGCTCACAAGTTGCTGAGATGACTGCTAACCTGCTGCCTTGTCCAGTGCTCTTACACAGGCTTTGGCTGCGAGCACTTTAAAATTAAAATTCGTTTTCTTTTTTTTTTTTTTTTTTTGCTTTATGCCTGAATGCCCTGTTTTGGGGGAAAGATGATCCTCCAGATAACAGATCTGAAGAAAGGACGTGATCAGCCGCCATACGGTAGCGGTATAAAGTCTCACTGACCTGCATGGTGGCATGGTCCCAAAGCACTGGGTTAGTGAGGTTACTCTGCACATGGGACTTTGCATAAGGAGAGGCTAATATGTTTCTGCTGGCCTGGCAAAAATTCATAACAAATCTGCAATGCTGCTTCAAAGATCACCATAAACAATACAGCGCTCTCCTTAGTGTCTACACCCTGCAAATGTTTAAACCACAAGAAACCACAAACCACAAGAAACCTGCGAACTGAATAAACATCTGCTGCTCCAAACTCAAAATCAAATTTACAAGATTCTGCTAATAGACAGGCATTTGCATTGCAAAAGCAGATTTCATATTACGAATATCTATGTCACAATTAGACTATAGCTAAGCTTTTAGGTGTTTAAATGAATTCATGATAATATACTCAAGAAAATGATTGCTTCCATAAAAAAAAAAATAGTTCTCAAATGTCAAAAGATAAAGTGGTACAGGATGTGGATGTATTAACATCTCAGGTAAATGGGACTCATTAGCTACAATATTTCGTACATTACAATACAAGGTATGCACATAAGGAAAAAACTCCCTTGGGTCTTTGTAGTGCTTGAGCTCTCGAAGTCTTCCCCCGTGTTGTTGCCTGAATTGTTTTAACACAGCAATTCAGTATGTAAATCTAGCTGTCCTCACACTGAAGAAAACACCACCCTTAGAGCTCTGGCCCTTGAACTTGCTTTTGTTACTGCCTACAGGGCAAGCAGGGAGGAACAGCCACCGAGGGCACATCCAGCCCGGCCCTGAGAGCGGCTGGTGGGGGATGCTTAGGGAGCCAAGTCAGAAGCAGAGCAGGTACGAGGTGATCCTTCTCTCCCCATCCCTCCTCTCACCTTGTAGTTAGCTGGTCTTGGGGATTTCTGAAGAAAGCATGAAGAGTCTGAAGCTCCTTGGTGGGTCCTTCTGCCATGACTTTATCCCAGTCCTTCCCCAAATCTGTTGCACCTTTCCGATAGGCATGGCAGGGAGGGGCAGGTCTCGCGGGAGGTGCACTGTGAGCAGCTGGGGCTCATCCCTCGCTTGCTGAGAGGGAAGGACCAGAGTGCTGTTCAGTGAGGACTTCTGGCCGATGAGTCATTCTTCATAACAGTTTTGATCACACTGATTACAGCTAACTTCTTTCTTAGTAAATCCAGTGGGTCTGAGACCACTTTTTAGGTCTGACACCTACCCGCTCACACCATCGTTCAGCTGCTGCAGCCTGTTAGGAGTAGTCCTGGACTATGTCTCAGCATTGGTGAGAGAATGGCAGTGTGCCAGGACCTTGCTAATTAACTGTGTGGGCAATGACATACAGTTAATACATACATACACTGCTCAGGCCCTTTCCCTTGGCCTGCTGAATTTTGTAGCAGAAGCATGGCTGTTGTGTCTGAACTTCACAGAAGGCGAGGCCGTAACCCCCAGAATAACGTTGTTAGTCAAAGCTGTGCTTGTGACTAAAGGAAAGAGTGGGTCAAACGGAAGAGATGATAGGTCACGGCAGAGCTCACTGTTTTTCTTAGCAAAACCTGCTGGGCTCTGCAGAAAGGGGCAGCAGGGAATGCAGTGGAGGAAGAGATAGGCAAAGGCAGAAATGGGTGAAAAGGAGCTGAAATTCCTCGCGTAGGACTCAGTGGAGGTGGAGAAACCAGCTAGCGCAATGGCAGATGAAAGGAGAGGAGGAGTCTGCACTAGAAAAACTCAGCGTCACGCTAAGGTTTCCATCAGTAGTGTCCACAGCACGGGAAGGGGAGAGACACGGCTGGAGAGCAGGGAGCAAAGAGATGCTAGAAGCTGTGAGCGGTGAGGAACTGTGCTGGAGCGTATCACGGGGAGCCGGTGGTGTGCGGGCATTGAAGGACTGGAGGTCTGAGGAGAGCTGGGGTGGTGGACGCAGGGGAGTTGGGGTCGCTGGTGAAGTCATGAGAAGGGGATGGGGAAGCCTGCGCCAGAGGCAAGGCCAGCAGACAGCTAAGAGGAGCGCCAGGAGTGTTTCCCCTCCGTGTCAGGTGGCTGTGGGTGAATGAAAGGAGCAGGAGGCAGGCAGCGGGGTCACTCTTTCTCTGGCACAGCTTGGCAGCTGCCATCAGCACTGACCTCCCTCTTCTTTCCTGCTGTTTTGTGGGAAAGCGCTCCTCTGCCAGTTCAGTCTCTTGAGAGGAAGAGCACTTACTGAGTCATTTTATCAGCAATCTGGCTGTCAGCATCCCCCATTAGGGAAATCGCTGGCAGGAGAAGGCATGGCCCATCTCTCAGCAAATCCCCTGACTCTGTCCCACCAGGTGGGCACCAGCCAGCATGAAGGGAGGCACTGCCAGAGCCTGGCTCGCTTGCTCTTTGGTCAACCTGTACCTGTGCACTTCCCATTTGCTGAAATGTTGAAAGGTCACATGAAATGGTAACTTGGGTCTGAGCTACCTCCAGCTTTTGTCAATCTGAACCACCCTGAATTTTTGCCTTTTCAAATTCATTTTCTATAATTCTGAAATAAAATTAAGACCTGAGTCCAGAACTTCACCTATTTATAAGGTGCTTTAACCCAACATTCATCCTAAAGTCTGGGACTCCGCCAACTTCAATGTTGATCTTTGCATTGATCCATTAGACAATACGCTAAGAAAAAAAAGTATGCATAAGAAAAATGCTACTGGAAAGTCAATCTTGGACAAAAAAGGCGAACAACTGATGTTGCAAACGTCTCCTGCTCCTGCACTTGCAGCCGTGTTGGGGAGGAGAGCTCCATAAACACAATAGCCACTAGATGCCACTGTAAGCATGGCCTTATATTTAGAAATAAAATTTTTAAAAAACTAAGTGAATGGTCAAGGTTTGCTATTTTGAAAATAGTCCTTTCAGTTATAGTGCGGGTTTTTTTGTATGGGCCTGTCGTGCATTAGAATTGCATTTTTCCTGGGAAACTTCCTGTTACCTGTTTCCATTCATGATCACCATCCTCACATACGACATATAAAAAGGTACTTGTGTGGAAATGTAAGTATCCCTTTGTGTTTTGCCTTTCCTGGACCACCCTCCTCAGGAAGAGCTAAAGTAGAAATTATCTTTGGAGTTCTCGCATATGCCTTTCAAAAGCACTCTCTTGCCTCCATCAGGGAGACATTCACACGTCACCTCAGAAGTGTATTGCAATATCAGCAATGTACCCTGCTGCACAGCATCATCAGCCACGTGCTCCTGTGCATCCTGACCCCATTTCCTACACGGCAGGGAAGGACCATGGCTTAATATGCTTTCACCCTATGGCCCAAAGCAGCTCCGCCCATTGCAAAATTAGGAATGGCCCAGGGTCCTTTAGGTGAAGGACCCTTTATGCCATGAAGCAGCTCAGCTGCAGAGAGGTCCGGAGGAGAGGTGGGATGGGGCAGCACACAGGTACTGCAGCAAACCCCCATCACGTCCCAGCCATTCCCCAGTGTCCCCAGCACTCTGCAGTCCTGTAGGAGGGGAGCAGCCCCATCCCAGGGCTCAGCTGTGCCTCTCTCCACAAAAAGGGGACTATTCTGCACCCCAGGGGCCTCATGCTACCAAGGCACCGTCCACGTGTCCTCTCCAGGCTTCAGCAGCCTCTCACCCACCGCAGAGGCCGGACCCCCGCCCTCAACCGCAGCGTGCTGAGCAGTCACATCCGATGCCGCCGCAAGCAGGACACACGCGTGCCGTTTGATTAACCTCCTTCCTCCCCCATCTCTCCCAGGCAGTCAGTGAAAATAACACTGGTTGTGAAGGAGAGAGCCTTACCCCCACCCACACATGACTCAACCCAAAACCCTCTAAGCCTGCAGCAGCGGTCAGTGTGCTAATCTTCAGCATGGCTCAGCCGGCTTGGTGCCTATATGGGTCATGACTGTCGCAGGCCAATCTACCACTTAAAGTGACTGTGGGGAAAGTAGGTTTTTCTTCCTGGCTGCCAGTGTTGCAAACTGGGGTCTGAAAATAAAGCAATGATTTTTCAGCCTCAATTAGCCATTTAATAGATGTCTAAGAGACATCTATTTTAAGACGAGACGAATCTCATCACAGATGTGGAGGTCTCCACCATAATTACCCACACATGGATAAATGAATATAGGTCTTGGGCAAAATGCTTCATTTTTGAAATGCCAGCACAGTTTCAGATGTTGACTATTTACAACTGAAAAGCCAAATGGAAACTGCTGCTACTCACTGACAACCCACATTGTGTATCCGCACTATTTGGTCAAGAACTAGTGGTAAATACTAAAGATTTTGGTGGTTTTCACACTCAATAACAATTTCAGTTGAACACAGTGGAGGTCTGTGGGATCTGGGTGGCAATTTGAGTTAGACGAATGAAATGTAGCATCATTGCTGGTGTTGTACCTCCAGTTTGTTACTACGTCAGAGTTAACATAAAAAGCATGTTTTTCTCCTCATCACCTTCCAGTTATTTTTACAATGGGAAGCAGAGTCTTATAAGAGACACTTGAAAAAGTTTCTCTTCTGTTTTTACCTGCATAATTGAATACTCTAAATCCAGAGCTCTTTCCCAAAGGACATTAAAAAAACCTGATAAATTCACAAATGGATGGGAAGAAAATTGGAGCTGAGCACTTGTTGGGCTGCTGTCTAGAAAAAATGAGAAAACGAATCAATTCTCAGGTGAGTCCTGTCCCTTGGGGTGGCGCAGACACAGGCGATCCTCATCTCATTTGCAGTAAGGTTGGTTGCCTGCGTCACCCTCTAGAGCTCTGCTAGCAAGAAGTCCCAAACCTTCCCAAACCATTTACAAATGCTCCTAAGTGGAACAGCTATCTTTATTAAGGCAATGAAAACTAAGTCTCTTTCCCATGCACTCCTGGGATACTCTCTATTTTGGCCCATATTCAGGAAGGCAATTAAATATGTGCTAACTCTATGCTCATGAATAGTCACATTGAAATTTAAGGAATTACACATGCCTAAGTGCTTTCTTGAATGAAGCCCAAAGTTTGTATCCCAAAGAGAGCTAGAAACACTGTGGCTGAAAGCCATACACTGCTCTGAGGGCCATGTCAAGGGAGCTACAATACAGCAGAAGCTCCCAGGAGGGTGTGGGGAGTAAGGGAAGGGAGTCCAGATTTACGCATGTTGCAAAAGAAAACCCACTATTTTCCATTCGTAGGCACTGCCCTACCCCTCTGGGGAAAAGTATATAGTGTTTTTCTTTCATTCTGTTTCCTCTTCCCAAACCTGGTAGAATTCAAATAATCCCTGATGCTCACTATTTTGCAAAGTTCACCTGTAGCTTCTGTCCAATCCCCAGCCTTGATGCTGTGGAGTATGTGTGAGGATGATACAAAGAGACCGGGGGATCTCTGCAAACAACGTGCAGGGATTTGGTTGGAGTGGTACCTACCTCCATGGTCTTATCAAACACAAGTAACTCTCCATCTCATTTTCCCCGCCTAATGATAACAACTGCCCAGGAACAGTTATGCTTATAAGCCTTCTGAACTTGGTAAAACTCCTTTAGGGCTATTTACTTGTTGTAGTCCATGCTTACATCAAGATTCATAATGTCCCCTCTTGGTAGCAGAGCTGCCTTCAAAATAGAGAATCCTTCCTATCAACTACAACAAGATACGGTAATTTACAGTATTGTCTGCCAAATGACTGCCACCATGAAGACTAAGTTGTCTACCATGTTAAACGCCAATCATGCACATGCTGGTGCAGTCCAGCAGCTTGTGTGTGCCTGGTTTGGGCTGAATTAATCAATAATCTGAGAGAAATGGGTTTGGCTAGGTCTCAAATGTAGCCTGATTGGTAATACTAGGTGACTTCCCGTTGCTTCACTTTTTCTTAGATGTTCTGATACCTCCTGCTTTGTGCAAAATATAGCAGAATGTCATTTAGCACAGAAGATCATTTTTCCCCTGCTGAATCACTTGTGGACATGCTCTACCAGGAGCTGATGAATGATAATGTCACTGTGAAGGGACACTTGGGTGACAGTTGATAATCCACATATCATTGCCTTGGCAGCTGCTCAGGGAAGAGGCACTGAAATCAGCACAAACCCTCCACAGGTGCTGGTGGCTGGTTCACCTGCCTGCCACAAATTTCTTGCGTGGCCTTGGACAATGCACCCAGCCTCCCAGCACCTCATGAACCCTTCCTTTTCTCCATTCCTGGTCCTTTTTCTCCTTTCCGTCTGCACTCTCTGCTACATCTTGTACATAGGGAGAAGACCTAGTGCCATCAGGCCCTGCTTTTGGGTGGAGACCAGCCACTCTGCCCAGCAAAAGAGGTCATGCAGAGGAGTAAGAGACTTCAGACAAACCTTTCTCTGCAGCTCTGGCAATTGCTGCCCTTGATTTGCCAGTTTGATAATGGTGACTTTCAAGTCAAGCTGCAAAGTCACAGGAAAAAAGAGGAAACTATCTTAACTCTTAAGATTGGTTTGAAACATCATGTATTGCATTATCAATATTTTTTCTGTTGGGTATTTACCCTTTTTAAATGCAAAGACTTTTGCTTTCTGTTATGCAGGAAAGCTTTTCATGTAGCGACTTTTGGTTTCAATTTAGCTAACGGGTGTGAAAAGAGCACTTTCTTCATTTGGACTCGTTCATTCACAGTTAAGAAATCAGTCGGGAGTGGAAGAAGCAGCAAAGCTCATTTCCTCTTCCAGCCTGTGACTAGAAACAGGTGGGCAAGGTCAAGACACACTCGTTTTAGAAATATGTAGGATGTGGGTGAGATTTTCCAAACTGCAACTCAAGCAGGTAGCATTCCCACTTCACACAACTGTCACTGATTTCCAGGGAGATGCTTTGGGAAATGACACAGAGCGCTCATCTGTATCTTTAAGAACTTATATGTCTTTGAGTATCTAGTTCCCGGTGACCAGAAACAGCCTGTCCATTCATTAACTGCAGTTACTACTTCCCTTACTTAATACGTCCGTTAGATATAAGTACAAAACTTGTTTTGATGTCTCATCTATTCAACTTTCCCCACAAAACACCGAGCACATTTGAAGCAGTTGGGTTTTTTCCTTATTAATAGCAAATGATGGTAAAAGATCTGATTTGTGTACTTTTAATTGACTTTCCACTTCCACCCATCAACTGCTTGACACAAATCATGGAAAAATTAGTTCTCACACAGTGAGTAAGAAATGTTGTAATTTACCATTTGCTGATATGACACTTGTGTGTCTATACGTACAGTCTTGCTCATGATCAGAGAAGTTAGATGGTTCCCCTGCTCAACCAACTGTTCCTGTGCCTGAGCATCAGAAAGGGGACTCTGGTTACCTGCCACCCGCTGCACCAAGCAGATCTTCATCCCCTTTATGACCTGCCTCTCCAACATGGATCGCCCACCTTCCAAAGTTGTTTTGCCAGGGCACCAGCAAGAGTAAAATTCGTTTCCTGGACCCCTCTCAAAAGCAGACCGAACTGGGGTTTCTCTACCAAATCAAAAGCATCACTGCAAATGTTTTCTGGAGGCTTTGCGGAGCTATGATCTGTCCTTTGCTGAAGTTCTCAAGTTATTACCTGATCTGTAACCTAAAACCAGTTTCTGTGAGAAATATTTTCAGTTTGTTTGCTCATCGAGGTCAGAAGATAGTGGTCTGGCACAAACGTCCTGTACATTTTACCAACCTCAATTTTTATATATAGCAAGCACTCCTGTGAAATTGATTGATTACGGTTGGCTGATGAGCGTTATTTCTACCAGACAGTGAGATCACCTTGCTAGTGTGGAGACTGTTTTGGAGGAGGCTGCTGTTTTAAGCTTGCTTGAGGTGTGCCCACAGGTCTGTTTATTCTCATGTATCTTATGTGGTCAGGGTGGTGGTGCTGGAGTTTTTCATTGCTGAGCAATTTCTTCTAGTTTATTAAATGAATTTAGTTTCAAATGGAGTACTGGGTTTTCGTTTGTGGTGCTGCTTTTCCTGTTACTGTTGTTGTGGTTTACCGTCCACATCAGGGTGTTCAAAAACTGCTCTTCAAACTTCACCGAGCTTGTTTTGTGATTTGTGTTTTTACAGTTCTGAGCATTTCTTAATCTTGGAGTGCTGAGCATGGGCCGGGACTCCCTCCAAGAGGAATTACGATATATACAGTGCTGGGGCAGCGCTGGAGCCTTGTGACTTCAGCCAGACACATTTCAAGTCCACATTGGGCCAGGAACTGCAAGGATGTAAGAATCAGTCCAGGCTGGGCTTACGATAGCAGTAAGGCCTTCTTTAATGTACAGATACTGTTAAGCAGTAGCATTTCCAGCATTTCCAGGCTTCTTCCCTATATCTAGCAGTGCATTTAAATCACTAGAGCAACTCACTGGGGGGAAAAAAAAAAAAAAAAGACAAATAGCATACTCTTTTCCAGGCTCAAGCAATGATTTAGAGGATGATGTTGAACAAGTTTTGGTACTGATTTTCCTATTTGTAAGATAGAGATACTAAGATCAATTACAGCGGGCCAGTCCCTCAAGGATATCACAAAGGTTAACTTCTATTAGAAAGTATTCTGAGCTCATCAAAGAAAAGGTGCTACCCACACGTACATAGTGGGAGGCCTGGCATTTCTCTACTCAGCTAACGTGACAACATTTGAGATCGTGACTCTAGTTTCCAAACATGAGCAATAAGGGATTTCGGTCGGGGCGGTAGGAGTTACACAATGCAAGGACACATCCTCAGGCTCTCAGGAAAGAGATAACTGAGGGCACCATCCACACAGCCCCTCAATGGCCAGCAGAGCAAAGCCTCCCCGTTTTCACATGCATATTTACATCAGTGCACTTTTCCTTAGACTTCAGACAGGTGCAGTTTAAACAGCACAAGAAGCAGAGAAAACAGAAAGATGCCCCCTTTCCTTTGTCAGCAGCTCTGCATCACTTTTTGCCTGGCAAGGGCAATATATCTGACAAAGGCTGCTCAGTAGGTATTTGCAGTCAAAAAAAGGCCTGCTCGAGTACCGTTGCCTCGAGACTGGGTCTGAGCCTCCCTTGGAGGTGCACGGCCGCTTCTGTTGGGGGTTGCCCCAGCGAGGTGTAGCATCGTGGGGTCACTGCAGCTGTGGAGGAAGGGAGAAGGAAAAGTCACTGCAACCCAGCAGCAAACACCCCCGGCTGTGCCCTCCACCTTACTATCACATCCCTCGCGTTGGTCCCCTCTGCTCCCAACCCTGTGTCATGCCAGTAACCCCATGACCACCCACAAGTGTCCTTAGTTCCCCCTCATCTCCACTCATCCCAAACCCCAGTTATTTCTTGCTTGCTTTAAGACTGATTCATCGCAGCTGTCTGCAGTGACTCCTCTTGCGCAGCCTCCCAACCTCTACCACCGTATCAGGTCCCACGCACCCGAGTCATGTCCCAGCCAGTTTTCCAGTACCCTCCCACTCTTAAAGACCGTTACGAAAGGTGGCTAACTCCCAAGCTGACTTTTCATTTGGTTTTAATAGAGCTGGTGCATTCCCTGTGCGATGTCTTTTGCGTGTGTCATCATCATCACCATCGTTATTTCCAGTATTCAAAAGCCTGTAAGGCTTTTTGTTTTAAGACAAAACAATTTTGCCATTTAACAATGGGAGGTAGAACCCTGCCAGTTTTCTCAGGTTGAGGTTTGTTGCAAAATAAAGATTGGAAACCACTGGCCTAACCAGTTCTTAATCCTATGGTAATCTGCAATATGTTCCAGTGCTCAGTGGTCCTTATCATTAGAAAATGTTTCTGATGGCTGTAAACCTTCCTTGCTGCAAGTTAAGCTTGTTGCTTGTTGTGCTATTGCCAGAAGATACGGACAACACTTTATTACAGTCTCCGTTGGAGCTACCTTTTATGTATTTGAAGGCTGTTGTCTTGTCTTCGCTTTCCCAGACTAGACACAGTCTCATCTTTCAATTTTTCCCCCGAGTTCACATTTACTAGACCTCTGATCACTCTTGTTGCTTTTGTCTGAGCTTTCTCCAGCATGTTAGTAGGGCAGTTAAATATATCGCTGCTCTTCTTTGAGATTCAAATCAGCCTTTACGCTATGAATTATCCCAAGAGCTCCCATAGACTTGGTTATCAGCCTATTCACCTAAATCCTCTGCTAAACCACCACTTTCTAGAATAAAGCCCCCATTCCTGTAGGTAAGCTGCCTTTATTTATCCCCAGCTTCATGGTCTTTCATTTGGCTGTCAAAATGTACGCTGTTTAACTGACCTTCCTTTAACAAGTAATCCAGATCAATTTTTCTAGCTGACCTACCCCTAATGCTTCTTCACCATTTTTTTGTAATCTCCAGATCTTCTACTGAGACCAGAAAGGAAACCCGTGGGACCCTGCACAGAACATTCCCCAGGGTGACAAATTCCCATTTACAGGCAACACTTAATCAGTTCAGTATGGGCTCTTTTGACCTGCACTTCTCATTTATTTTCAGTGTCATGCGCAGTGAAGTCACGTGTCTTACAAAATCCTAAATGTGTTGTGTCATCACATGTACCCTTACCAAACCTGAGATCTGCTCAGGAAGCAATAGCAAATTTGCTATCTGGAAGGAACCTCTAGCTTTTGTAGGGGTTCAAGAAACCGAAAGTGGTGTGTTGCTTGGGAAAAAAGAAAAAAAGAGAGGCAGGAAATCTGTTAGACATAAGAGGAGTGTATCTGTACTCATTTCATAAAGATATGAATTAAGGACTGGAACTGACTATTACTCTAAATTGATTGCATCTGGTAAGCATTAACTGAGTACACATTTCTGAACTGTTTGCTGCTTTTTTGATCCCACTGGGTAGTCAGCTTCTGATACTTCCACTGAACCGTGTTTAATCATGTTTAGCAATATTTTAGTGATAAGAGTTGGTGGTATTATAGCTCCACTTCCAGTCTTTGATGCATATGATTGTATTACCTCCTTCTTCAGTGAATGCAAAAATCCTCTGGTAACTTGTACTATTGACGTCTGAGGAAGTCAGGGCTGTTATTGTTTCAGTGTTCAGCATGCTGCCGCTGCATCGCTTTGATCCATGGCCTTACGTGGCTTTTTAAAGCGGAGGAGGGTGGAGGGAGAAGGGTTACTGGGCTTGTAAACATTTCTATTACATCAGATTAGTTTCCCTGCCATGTACAATCTGCTGGTGTGACTCAGACTTTCACATTTTATAAAGTCAGCTATGTCTACAGGGACTACAACCATTCTGAGAAATTCTAGATAAATGTGAATTAGTTTTATTCTTATCTTATTACACAATGTACAATTGTACAAAAAATGCCCTTTTGTTGACTTTTAGTGCAGATGTGAAACCACTGGCAGATAATGAGAACAACGTGTTCCCTGCCTCACCAGCTCCTTTATTCTTTGGCTGTGAGTCTTAACCCAGGTTTAGGACTAACCCATGCTCATTCACAGTGTTCTCAGCTGCTCTCCACCTACCTCTCAATTTATTTATCTTTTTTATTGAGGCTGCACTGCAGTGATCTGAGATGGCTGCCACTAAATAGTTGGAGTCATGTTTCTAGGAGTAGATGATTCAAACACTTTTACTCTGGGGAATAGGGTGTGCTTTTAGACAGTTATAAGAGCTGGGCAAGACAATTTAATTTTGCCCTTGTATTGGTTTAGGGCACTGTCAGTAGAATGGGAAAAGCGATAGTCATTACCAGCAAAAATGTTAACGTCTCATAAGAAATAGTCTGGGGCACCACACATAACATTTTCCCTTCAGGACTTTCTGGGCAGGATTTTCAAACACTCCGCTTCGTGGCAGCCAAAGGTTGCAATTGCTTTGTTATCTCCCACATGTTTTCTTGCCAAATGTTTCCACAGTTGTCTGCTATTCAAATAATGTCTTACTAATGCGATGGTCATTTTGAATGTGCTAGGGAACGAGCAGGGCTCACGGGCTGTTTGCAGAGATCCTGAACAATAGCTGTAATTTCTTCAGCATTGGGACACACCAAAGAGTGTTTTTCTTTTCGGATGCCCTACCTCACATAGGCACATCACCATTTCTTGTGTTCCTGGCAATGGTAAATAGGACCCACTCACTAGCCCTAGTCAGAGGAAGCAACTGCACCAGATTCTTGAAGAAAACATGATGGTGATTCTGCAGGAGGCCCCAGATACTCCCCCAGGGCGCTGCAATGCATCAATGCTGCTCTGCAGCATGGACTCAGAGTCAAAAGAAATGTTTTTGGAATTTGCAAGGTAGGACTCACAGACAAATAAAGGCAGTGAGTGAGAAAAAAATATTCAGGAGATAGTGAATGATCCTTACTAGTCCCTCACATAGTGGACTGGGTGTCATTCTGTAATTGCTAGTCCAACCACTAAAAACTGTGTGTAGACAAGAAACTATTCAAGACGTTTGCTAGAACAGCCATCATGATGGGCTGAAGCCCGGAGACTTCTGCTAGCATCGCGCATGAAAAGCCATTGCCACACATGTCAGGGTTGAGGCTGGTCTCATGTGGGAATGGAATACAGGACTCGAGTGCAAATCAAGCAAGAAGCTGCATGGCTCAAGGGCGACAAGGACCTAGTCTTCTTTCATTGCCTGACCTCTCTGAGTGAGTTTTCAGGTCTGTCTTTCTTCACCTGTATTTAATCACGCACTCGGGGCCAGATTTGAAGGTGGAAGCCTCTTGCAGCACAACCCAGTCCACAGTCCACCCCTTTCTTCAGACGAAGGGGGACCTCGGCGGTTGGTCTGAGGTGAGTCGAGTGCTGCTCGTCCTTCAGCTGGTGAAGCCCTTTCACCAGGGTGCAGTGAGCTGGGGGCTGTCAGTCCAGGATGTGAGCCTAAATAAGCTCTACTTGTGGAAAAGCATTTTCTTATTAACCAACCTGTATTTGACAACAGCCTCCCCCAGGGCAGGTAAATGTGACTGTGGCAGCAGTTCGTGTTCCCCAGGGCCTTCCTGCATCTAGGAGACAATTAGATACATTTGTCTGCAAATGCTTTAAATATTTCAGCTGGTATGCCATTAAGGAATAAGAAAGGGTTTTATGTTAAGAGAGACTCAGAGCAAGGCAGCCAATATCACAGACAAGGCAGAAGAATGATTTGGGATAGATAATGGTTGTGAGTAATGTTATAAATGATCTCATAGACTTCTTTTTTTCCTGTGAAGTAAATGACCTTCCTTCTTCCACTTAGGGAGCCATGTGGCCATTACAGTGTGAAAAATGCCTCTCTCTCAGCCAGGACTGTAGGTTTTTTCTGAGGTCCACTGGAAAATTTTAATGACGTTTGCTCATTTTCACTCATCTCTTTCATGTGGTCTTACCAGGTCCCCCTCCCCTCCAAGACATGGGGAGGACGGCAAGGGACAAGGGCTCTCGCGCAGGGATGCAGTAGGCTTCATACATCTAGGTCTCTTCTGATGTCTGAAACATCATTTATGCAGCCCACATCTCACCTTTACCTTTTTGACCCCAGACTCAGTGCTAGCACTCTCATCGACAGCAGCAGGAAGATTTACTCGTATTGCGACTGGATTTGTAAGCACTAATGAGAACCACGGCATAACATGACAAGACACTACACCTCTGTAACAGAAAAAAAGTCATCCCTCTTTCAAAGATCTGATGGGCAATGAGATGTGAATACAACACGCACGCGAGGACGCAGGCAGTGGCAGTCTCTATGAGCAGGAGGCCCCAAGCAAGAATGCAGGACCCGGAGCACTGACGTGATGCTACCAGTTGGGTTATCGGTGGGCATTGCACAGCGTTAGCAGTTGGCTGAGACTTTCTCTTCACCTCTCCAGGCCAAGTCTTTGCAGGTGCCACATCTTCCACCCCTGCCACTGTACGCATAGCTGCAAAGCTATAATGTGGCAGTTCTAATTTGAGATGTGCCTAGAGGCAGGGTTGTCCCGACATCCCACCTTTGCTCTCTTTTTTTCTGTGTTAATGCAGTGACAAATAAGCTCCATTTGGAAAAGAAACCCACTTGGGACCCACTTAAAAGCTTTCCTTTTCTCCTTATTTGGTAAAATTTTCCTCCTTTCCATCTCTGTGGCATGTGCCAGTGATGTGAAGAGAAAATAATAGTACCTTCATTATGCCTTTGTTTTCATAAGATATTTGTGCAGGAAATCTTATGAAAGGAGGCCTTAAGCCCTGATCAGCTTTTGTTATTCTGGATGTCTAGTAATGGGTGAATAGCATGAAAAAGTATTACATACTTGTTATAAGTTTAAGCATTTGTAATCATGTATTCAAAATTGTTAGACATTGTGGCTAGAAGTCCAACTGAGACATCTGTAGGAAGTGCAAAACCCCCACAAAAAATATTTCAGTGATATAAGTTATTCAAATCATTATTAATCTCACCCACTCTACTAGTCAAAGTCTACCTGAAGGATTCCTGCATGGGATAAGATTCAGCACACAAGGCAACAATTCCACAACTTCTTTTGAATCTCACATTGCTATATTTACCACAAAAACTTTCTTAAAGTCAGAGTCTCCTTGCAAATGTGCTTTAACTTAAAATGTCAGTTAAAACGCTCCATCAAAACCTGAAGCCCTGCCTCCTTTTTCATTCAGGATTTACTCTGGCAAAGTTCCCCTCAAGTCAAGTAGAGACACCACCACTCTGAACAAAAGCTTCACAGTTTGACTCAATAAACTTGTCATCTTCACATAAAGAAATGGATAAAAATGCAAACGAGCCACTGTCCTGACATGTCACATAGCTTATAGGAAGGATGCTTCATTCAGCCTTTAAGTGGGCCACCGGACCAACGCTGGCAGTGATCAGTGCTGCTGAGTTTAAACCTTTAGTCATGGCAGTCCTACAGCGATCCTCAGATTGCTCTGCCTTAACCATCTGTGGTGGCCACGCAGGGGCAGATGACAACCAGCTCAAGCGTGCAAGTCCTGATGCATTTCTGGTGCTCACACCGATGCCCCGGTCTCCCACCCTGCCCCATCTCGTGGCGTGGTGGGAGCATACCTAGGTATGTCCGCCCTGGGTGCTGGAAACCTGCCAGCAACAATCCCACAAGTCCCCATCACTGTTTTCTGGCCTTTCTGCCAGAACATAACAATTACTTTCCACCACTTCCTCTCCTTTCTATAGATAAGGTCTGACAGCACTAGAAAATGGGCTGCTTACTGACGCATGGTGAGGGTGGCTCTGGTGCCAGACTATAAGATGTAATTAAGATATGGGCAGTGACTCCCATATGGTGCAGGCTGACCGGTTATGTGAAGAGACTTTATGCTAGACTAGTAAATTATCACGTCATATTTCTGGGGAGAGTAGATGGTGTGTTTATGCCATATCAGTGTACACTCTGTGCTGCATTTGGTAGAATATTCCTTTCAATTTTATCAGTGTTTTTCAGAACCTGTAGACCAAAATACCTAATGTAACTCTTTTATGCTCTTCTCAACATCATCAAATATTAGTGTCTAAAATTCACAAGCATTCAGGGTGAAAGATTGCCTGGATTTGAGGTAGATGTCTTTGTGCAATAAAATGTTCATGTTTGGAGTTGAAAAAGACAATGATTTAGTGCACTATTGATTTTTTAAGGAGAAGGAGAATTGCAATTGGTGATTGGAGTTAGTCCAGCTAGAGAAGAGGCAAAGCAAATGAGAAGATTCATCTACTTACATTAGGTACTTAGTTTCCCTTACTTAGATAATTAATTATCTGCCAGTGTAGAAAACCTTACAAACACAAATGCAATTTCTCTGTAAGGTAGAGAAGCACTGTTATCTTCCATTATGCTCACAGCAGAGGCCCCAGGAGTTTGAGGCAGTGCCCACACGGTTTGGTGAGGTCACTCCTGAAGGCCACCACCACAGTGGCCTTAGGACACCCCAGCTGCCATCAGACAAGGGGTATGGTTGACGAAACAACCCACCTCAAAGGGTCATTCTCACACTTGCCCCACGTTTGACATGCCTGCCCTTCTCACACCCTGTGATCCCAACCCCTTGAAGTACAGACACGTCAGATGTCCAACCCCCTGCAGTCCTCAGCTTCCCCCTGAACATGTGCTACGGAAGACTGATATGGTTGAGCAGAAAGGAGATGATAACACTACCCATGTTGTGATCAAACACAGAGGGCCACAGGCAGACTGCTCTCCCCTGTACCAGGAGCTCTGAAAACCTCTACAGGCTGCTTCCACCAAGTTCAGATCTGTTAAATTCAGGGCACTTATCATGAACCCCACTTGCTTTTTGTACAGATGAGATGTAAGACAGTGAGTGAACTAAGAGTTTGCCCAAGGCCCTAAATCAAAATAACAAGCAGATGTTGTAAATTGCAAAAATATTTTGCAATTGTCAAATGCAAAAACTTCTGTTCTCGAATGCAAGAAAATTGTAATGGTTTCCTGCAAGAGAGGCTACTGGCGAGGAGTAAACCTGAAAATCAGTCCACACTTAATAGTTTCGTGCCATTAATGACTAAAAATAAAATAAAACTTTTACAAAAGTTCCAGACTTCCTCACTGGGGAATCCACAGATATAGAGGTATTTTCATATCGCTTTTTTATTTGGGCCAGCTCAGATTAAGCACAGACCACACACTGAAAGACTGGTCACTCTCTATTACAACAGCCATCTGGAATCCCCTCAAATTAAATGTGCCCAGACCATCGCTGGTTTATGGCTGGAATAGGTTACTGCAGAAAAACAGAAAGCATAAAAATGTAATGTGGCCAAAACCTTAAAAATAAGTAAGAAATATAGTCTGCCCTTTTAGCACTTACTTGGGGTCTGCAGAAGTGCAATAAATAAAAAATTAGAGCCACTAGCCCTTTCTGAATTACCATGCAAGGTCTCAAATCCAGATTATGAGCTACCTGTCCATCTTCTGGTAAAGTGGGTCTTTTCCCATCATCTATAAAAGAACAGAGACAGGACAGTTTACCCTACCAAAAGAAAATAAAAGGGGTGGAAAATCCAAAAAATAGCCTGACGGTCTTCCCTTCGGTCCTGTTCTTATTTTTCGTGCTCTCCTTTACACACCTGGCAAACCACTGCCAGCTCACTTGCCTGGCTCTGAGGCCAACGTCCCACAGACAGGACTACCTAGACAGAGCCCTCAGGCTCACAACTAAGGTTGGAAAAGACCTGTAAGATCATCAAGTCCAACCATTAAAAAAAAAAAAACCAAAACAAACCAAAAAAACCACACAAAAAACCACCCACACCACACAGCACCATGCCCATCAAGCCACGTCCCACAATGCCACGTCCACACACTCCTTGAATACCTCCAGGGATGGTGACTCCACCACCTCCATGGGCAGCCTGTTCCAATGTTTCACTACTCTCTCAGTAAAGAAATTTTTCCTAATATCCAGCCTGAACCTCCCCTGGCGCAGCTTGAGGCCATTTCCTCTAGTCCTGTCACTAGTCACTTGGGAGAAGAGACCAACACCCACCTCTCTGCAACCCCCTTTCAGGTAGTTGTAGAGAGTGATAAGGTCTCCCCTCAGCCTCCTCTTCTCCCGACTGAACAACCCCAGTTCCCTCAGCCGCTCCTCATCAGACTTGTGCTCCAGATCCCTCACCAGCTTCGTCGCCCTTCTCTGGACACGCTCCAGCACCTCAACAGCCTGTATAACCCCTCTCTGATGCAGTGAGGAAGTGTGAGGGGCAATTGTGGCTATCCAATCATGGTCTTGCAAAAGGTGGTGCAGGGCTAAGATCTGGCAGTCAAGTTCTTGCTGCCAAGTGTCCTCAGGATTGCCTGAGTTGCTACTCCTCAGGGACTTCCTGAGGACTTTAATGGTCCAGATGCAGCCCATTGCTTAAGTATTTGACTTTCAGGAGATGTCCTGCAAATGAAACTCTTTCCAGACCTTCTCAGTAACAACCAGGATATCATTTACTCTGTGTGGTCTACATGACCTTTGCAAGACAGTCAGAAGCCTTCTTCCTCCTGACAAGTGGGCAACTAAGCCAAGGTGGAGGCTTGGCTCCAGCTGCTTGAGGTCTCTGCTGGGGTATTGGTGTGGCTGTGTCAGAAGAAGGGCTACAACCCTGCAGATGTGCCAGCTGGGATGCTCACCCATCCCAAGGCTATCTGCAGAGTCAGGCCTAGGTGTTGTGCGAAGCTCCTCACACCTGAGGCAGAATTGCCTCCCCACATGCTTACCTCATTCCTGGGGCTGTTCACATCCCTAGCTTGGTAGTAGGCTTTCTTCAGTTCTTCCCCTTTTCTGTGGCACTGGCTGTGGCATGATTACTCATTAACTTAATTTGCCATTCAGCGTCAATCTCCGTGCAGTGGTGGTTGTTGCAGGTGGCTTTTCCAAAGCAGCAATCCTATACTTGTTCTTTCAGTACGGAAAGGAGGACATAGGACTCCAGCCAGGCCATACACCAGGATATATCTTCTGTCCGTGCCTTGGTGGTTTTGTGGAGGCAAACTGCAAGAGGGTGCATGAGGATGTGATCGATCTTGTCACACAGTTTTCTCATGGCTATGGCTTCATGGCTGCATGCAGGAGGACTCAGAACAAACTCCAGAGAGGCTAGTGCAGATCACTATCCATCTTCCCAAGACTGGAAGCTGTGGAGGGCAACATAAGGCCAGGTTTCTTGCAGGTTTCACCCCCAGATCCTAGCTGAAGTGCACACTTCTTCGACAGCTGGGCACCTGAGCAATGAAGAAAACTGGCCTTGAATTTCACAGCAGGAACACTGTTTGTTAGACAGTGTTTTACCTGAAGACTATGTTGAAGATAGCTCAGGAAACGAGCGACAGAGGAGGGCATTGGAACTCAGGTCTCTAAACGCAGGCCATCAATCTCCTCAACAAGCCATCTTCATCACTGCTGTATCCCCTTATGCAGATGCCTATGCACAAAAAAAACCCTATCTAAAACAAAGCAAAGCAAACTTTTTCTTTTCTTATCACCTACTGGGCTTTGTAACACACCATATTATTTTCCTTCCAAGCGTAACAAAACTCCGTGGCAGGATTTATTGGTGCACCGATAACACTCTTTATTCAGCGCAGGTGAGAGAACAAAGCGGTGCCTCCCTGCCCGCCCTCGAGGACCTTACGCAGTGCCTACACAAACATTAGCGATATGTGTAGCTGTTGCACTGTGCACTTACACGGTGGAAGTGTCAGTCTGATCTCCTGAAAGGGTATTTTTCATGATGCCTCATGACATAATAGTCTTGTAGCATCTTTAATTTAAAACAAAAGCTCCTGCAGAGGATTGCTCTTACAGTCTTACCGACCTGAAGAAATCAAGCAGGGAGACGGCATGCAGACAGCAATACCTTAGAGGATGCCGCTCATGGCTCTTTCATTGTTTGTTTGATGGTAATGCAAAAAAGGCACAATCAAGATCAGCATCAGTAGTGCTGTGTGTCTCCCAAATACACAGAGAGATAGGTTGGGGGTCTGAAAATCTGTAGGCATATTTAACTAGCTGCTTTTGATCTGTAGAGCCTCTTAAGGTAACAGCAACTCTCACTTGACAGATAAAGCTGAGGCTGAAGAAGCCAGAGGCCAGGTCTGCACAGTGTTATCTGCACACAAGTGCACTACTGACACTATTGAAACAAGGTGTTGTCAAAGAAAAACTTGATCTGATTCACCAAATCGTAGGTCTCTCCATGCGCTGCACCCATGCTGGGAGTACTTTTAGCTGAATTTTGGCTGTTTTCCCAAGCTGATTCTCAAAATCCTTAGTCCACTCTTTGCACATATATACATGTAATGAGTCGGCACATGGCCACCACAACCATTTATGCTGTGGAGGCATCTGAGCCATGAGCCAGCTACCGAGGAATGTTCAAGCCTGTTTCCCCCCTGAGTCTGAGTTCTCTACACCTGTCATGCAGGAATGGACTCAGGCTACGGTGTAGCAATATTGGCACAAGGCAACCCTACCCATTTCGCACCCTCACGCCGCAGCAAACCCTCTCCTCATCTGTATCAACGCAACTATTTGTGGATCGTGTCTCCTTCTAGACCTAGGAACCCAAAAAATATACATTTGCTTCTTTCTTTCAAACAGAAAAGATGCCTGATGTAATTTACAGCATGGATCCACAAGCTGTTCTGTCAGGGGAAAAGAGTGGGTGAAGGGTGGGTGGAGGCTCCTGAAGTTGGCATTGACATCAGCACTGGGATGTTGGCAAAGCTCAGCCTCAACAGCATCAGGTATGGGCACCTCCGCTGCTGTCAGGTAACATATGCCCATTCACAGCTGTGCCTGCGAGAGTACCAGGGTGGAGAGAAGGAGAATTGGAGCATACGAAGAGAGGAAAAAGACCATTAGCTGCACAAGAACACTGTTTTTAGGTGCTGACTGCCATTGCTTTTCCTCCCTTTCTTCTATTTCTCTGATATGAATAATTTAGAAAATTAATAGATTAAAAATTAATACGTGCCATTGCAGAATGTGCATCCTTTTTCCATTCATACTGCAGGCCCAAAGCTGACCCTACCCCACTAGACTCAAATATTTTTATTTTATCTTTGTGCATTTTAGATCCAATAGCTTAAGGGGAACTGAACAAAGCTGGGAAATGAAATTACCAGCATACAAACAAGACAGATCATGACTATGACATTTTTACACTAAAAACTGAAAAATAAAAGCATAGAGAAAAGAAGGATTGACTGAAAAGGTACATGAAGCATTCACCCTTGAGAACCTGTTTCTGTCTTTTGGGATTAATTTAGTCAAGGAGGGGACTGTGGATATATTACAAATGCCTGCTGTTTCAACTGCAGTCTATTCTAAGCAACACAATATCTTAAAAATACACAAAATCTTAAAAATACACAAAGCAAAAGCATAAGCCCAAGAGAGATGGCCATGAAGTAGTACGTCTGATGTTCAACATCCTATATCTGGTAGAAAAGTTTCTATTCAGCACAGTTTATGGCAGTTTAAAAAATGTACTTTTATCAGAAAAAGGGAAAAGAAAATATTTCGTCGTAAGCCACAAGTTAATGACCATTTGCAAGGAAGAGCTGTGCACTCGCCAGGGAGGCAAGTTTTGTGATCCAGCCTTTGGGTTTGAGACAAGTTCAAATTTTGGTAGAATCAATGCAACACTTAATTTTTCCAAGGTAAACGAGTGAATACCCATCAGTGCTCTGTCTATTTTTACACTCTTACTATTCACACCACTGTATTTTCCAAGCCGCTACTGTGTGTGAACTTTTATAGGAACTTTCATTATTATCTGCCTGATATGGACATGGAACGTTTTGGTCAGGGTGAGGCTAAAGTCTGATATGGTGCACTCAAAATTTTCCACAGTACAGGCTGGATTTTTCTCTGCCCTGGGTTGATCATCTCTTTGTTTGAAATCTATGTAAATTGCTTGTGATCTCTTAATGCCGGGATCACTCTTTGCTTTTCTCCTCATCTGTTTCTTCCCTTTTCTTGTTCCTTACCCCTTCCTCCCGCCATCTTTTATTTCCACTTGGATTGTGCCTTCCTAACTAGAGATACAACCCTACAATGAATGACCCCAAAACCCAAAACCAAAACACGAATCACATAAGAAGCATGCAGTTAGTCTCGTATTTGCTGCCATCACATTATTTGCTGTGCTTGAACATTACACCTTATTCTGCCTGGGTCCAGAGCTAGGTGAAGACATTTTGGCAACTGACATCACCCTACTCTCCCTTTTTTTGAAAAAATTGCTTTGTGTCCCCTCTCCTCCCCTGCCATACACAGCGAGCACACAGGCTGGAGAGACAAGGGGTGATGGGGCACCCCTTGGGCTGGGGGGCAGGTCTTCTCCTCCCCATAGCTCTCCAGCAGCACCACTGCCCCAGCAAGTTTCTCCCTTCCTGTTGCAGCAGCAGCAGCTAAATTGGGGAAGGTGAAGGCTCTATAGGGAAGGGAAGGCCACTGTCCCACAGCAGGGGACTGCTTCTCCCTGCATTTCTCTATCACAGGTCTTCCCTACATGCCTTTTAAGGGGCCTGGACCCCTCAACATGGAGAGGCTTGGGCTCTGCAATGGTGTTACATGGGGCAAGAAACTGGAACTTTATCCCCGCTCAGCTCATTCTGAAAAAACAGGATGCCAGGAACATGCCCTCGCATTCAGGGCTCATCCCAGGACATTTGTTCCCCTCATCCTGACACCGAGGAGGCTACAGTCCCACAGGAACCCTCAGTCACTACCACCACCAGTTGCCAGGCAGCATCAGGAGCCAGAAGGGCTGCAGCATATTCACCTCCTCCTGGCATCCCTCTTCTGAGTGGCATCAAGGGCAAGGTCTCCAGCCTACTCCTTGCTAAGGCCTAGCTTTGTCTGTCTGTCTGTCTTTTCAGCAAGAACCAGCTGCTGGTTTTGCAGTGTCTGGCACACTCGGGTTCCAGTTCTGCTGGCCCTTTAATGGTTGCTCTAACAAATCGGTTTATTAATAATTATTATGGCTGACTTACATTGTCCCACTCCACAGTGTATGAGTTGGACTTGCAGAGCCGTCGCTTGCAAGCCTCGTCCCCCGACACAGCCGCATTTTCCATGGTGTGCCTGATCTGCGTGTAATTCATGGCTCAGCTGGGATTTCTGTGGCATAAATAGCATTACACCATTATGAAATGACAATAGATGCCAGAGCTGTTATCCGTCGAAGTGGAGCCCGAGAGTGCAACTTCTACCAGACTAGCAACAATTAGGTTTGGAAGTGTTACCAGATCCTATTGTTAATCCCAGCTCTGTTTGGGCATCTGTAACAACTGGTTATGTTGTAAGACCATGATGGCTTCCAAGTAAGAAATCACAGCATTCTCATTATGTGCTGAGTGTTCATCACATCAGATCCATTTCTCAGCATTTAATGTTAATTACTAGCTTGGTTTTATATTAGCTGAGAGCTAAATGATGTAGTACTGCAGAAAACTATTAAGATCTGCGTCACATAGGCAAACATAACCATCCACTTCCAGAATGTGAAATGGATAATGAGTGGGTATAAAGGAGTTCTCAGAAACCCCAGCTGAACGCATTCAAGAGCAGCGCTTCCTCTTTAATGGGCTCTCTGCCAGAATGACACATCACTCTGCCTCACTGAAGTCATTTATAAACTGTCCTTCACAACACTCTTTTTCTCTCCTGCATGCACTGCTTCTCCTCTCAGGGATAGCCGCAGAGGGAGGATACACCTGATGGTAAAACGCTGCACTCTTCAGAATAGTAAAACTCTCGGCGAAAGCAAGAACCTAACTCTCCTCAGGACTAAGCCTAGAGGAAAAGGGAGGGCAGGGCAATGTGAAAAGCAGAGTTGCACAGAAGGAGTTGGCTACCAACCAAATTCCCAATTCCTTGAGGCTGACTTGGGTTTTCCACTCGAAAGCACTGCCTTGGTTTCAGACTGTAATGCAATATCTGAAAGCGTCCTGTGTAGTTCCCTGCATTCCCGGAGAAAGCCAGGCCAGAGCTAGAGGTTGAAGTAAAGGTCTACGAGGTTTACACAGCACTCCCCCGGAGGGGTGGTGCTGAGGTGTATCAAAGAGGGTGTTTAAAGCGAGGGAAAGGAGCTTCTTAAAATCTCTGCGTACCTTCCCCTCCCTTCCTCTCCTTCTGCCCAAGCATGCTCCCATACAATGAGTCACTGGCGGTTGTCACAGAATTGGGATCCCCACTGCACACAAGAACACAGTCCTAGCTTACAACACAAACATGAAAAACTAGACACAGAGACAGAGACACAAGAGAGCATAGGACAATTTTAGCCATCTGGCAGGTCCAACAAAATACTGACAAGGTTTTGGCCAATAGTGTTCAAAGGCGAGTCTTTCTGAAAACAGGGTCTGGAAGAAAGGGAGAGAGCGTTGCACATATTTAATGAGGAGTTCCTCCCAAGCCCGAGGAGAAAATAGCAGAGGTGCTTGCTTGTGGTTGGTGAAGGTGGAAGTCAGCCTCCTGACAGTGAATGAAGGTTTATGGGCAGGGTGGGGATAGGCTCTAATAGAGCTTGCAAGTGAAGAGACATGATTTCTGCCTGATACCACAGAGAGATGAGAGCCAGCCCAGGGATGTGATCAGCACAGAGAGAAAGGAGACGGCAAAGAAAAAGTGATGATGGAGTAGTCCAAGCGATGGGCTAAGGAAATGACCATTGCAGCAAAGCTGCTGCAATAAAAATGGTAAGATGCTGGATGCTAAGAAACTATGCAGACAGCCAGGAAACGTTATATGTAGATGGAGTATGAACAAGAAATCTGCAAGGCATAAACCTCGCATGTTTATTTAAAGAGAAAATACTAATTACTTAGGTCATCAGAAGAAAAAAGTGCTTCCACTAATATCTGAAAATCCTTATGCCAGAAGGTCTTTCACGCCTTTCTCAGGAAAAAGGAGTCAGCTTTTCTTTTGGGTAACTTGCCCAGCAATTACCTGATTCACCAAAGCAATTGCCTTGTCCATTGTCAGTCTTTTATATAACTATTTATACATGGCCCTACAGCTGTTCTGTACTTAAAGTCTAGATGTGAAACTACAGACTCACATCAAAAGCACAGACAGGACCATAGCATGCAAAAATGTTCCTAAGCAGACAATTTCTAGGCAAAATCCTTTAGCAGAATTTTAAAAGATTGCCCTGCCTTTAACCAGTTCCTTGTTATGAAATGTAGCACTGAATGTTAAATTTAAGATAAAGCAGATCTGGCAGTGGAGTTTAAAGTGCTGGAAGTTACAAGGGAAGCATAGCTGCTCGGTAGCTGGCTTTATAAAGAGAAACGGTGTGTTTATCCTTCCTTGCTCCAGTGTCTTGGGCTTTAGAGGGCCTTCCCTTTTGTCCCTTTGAACATCCAGTACTTCTGCCTAGATTCACTAGAGCCCCTGTTACTTCAAAACCATTGTTGGGAATTTCCACAATTGCAGCCTTCTCCTACAGTTGGAGGAAAGGATGGCTTCTGACAATGAACTTCACATACGTGCGGACAAAAAATGCATTGTGTGGCTTGCCACTTGCCTTTGTTTCCCTGTTTTGCAGAATTTGCTTCTCTCATCAACCTGCCTAGGGCTGCCAGGGACTAATATTGCCTGCATGGTGTTGAAGTTGTCAGTCAAATGCTGAGCTTAGGACAGAGAACATCTTCCTTTACAATTAAAATGAGCTGCTAACTGGGGAAAGGTAAGGCTGTCAGCTCCAAGGAAAGTTAACTTGTCCAGTCTGTTTCAAGACTTTGTGACCTCCATGAAAAGGCACTACAAATTTTGTTACTATAGCCCTTTCAGTAATTCAGCTAAATCCTATTGAATTACTTGAGTTACTTTTTGTTTTCATCTTTAACAGCAGACTTAGACCTGAACACTCCTGTAAATTGAAAACAAATGTAGGTTAAATACCCAGCAGGGATTTCTCCACCTACCCCAAAAGCTACTTTACACTTTCTCTCCTCCTAGAAGCACCAACAGTCTCCTCCTTGTTAAGAAAAGAATTTACTAGGACTCGATGAGCTTGCAGCGATTACTACAGGGCAAAACAAAAATGCAACAGCAGTGGAGGATAAAGAGGAAAGCAGACAGAGAAAGAAAACTTAAGTCACAGCTTCATAAAAATATATCCAGTTCAGGCATGCTGGTTTTTTTCACAAGCTTGTGCTCACACTAAGAGATCTCATATAAGCATCCAGTTGCAGCAACCTGTAAGACCAACCAGATTTGCTAATAGCAAAAGTAAAATTGCCTGGAACTACTATCATGCTTTGGGGTGAAGGAGGCAGCCACTGCAGAGATTTGGTGTTGCTCTCAGGTACCGCCGAATCTGAAAGAAGCAGGCCTTTTTGCAGCCCTCCATCACCACTCAAAACCACCACCCCCTTTGCACAGCACAACTGTTTTGCAAGAATTGCTTTGCCCATCTCATGAGCATGTTTTGTGTTTAAAAGATTGGCAAATTACAGGGCAGGAGGCAATTTTACTCAAGCACTGAAGTGCCAGGGCCGAAAGGAAGAAATTTTTTTTTTTTTAATAAATTATATACACCTTGTGAATATGTGTTGAATATGCATTTGGGTCACCATTTGGGGCAGGCGTGCTCTTGAAGAACATGTCAGCATAGGTGAGCCCATTGCAGCTTTCTCCTCCTGACTTAACTGGAAAATCTGTGTTGTTGGAGACATCTTCCGTCCATCTCCAGGATCAGATGAAGTAATTTTGGGTTGTTCCAGTGGCCCATCACTTGCAATAGGAGTTTTAGAAAGAGCTGGGAAAGGGTCGACTCGGGGCACGCAGGTCTTTGTGGCATGGGGGTCCCTTTCAGGCCACCACAGTACCTCCCCACGTGCCCCGTGGCAGGGGCTGTCAGGGCTACAGGGAGCTTTCTGGCCAGGGTAGGACAGAAGAACTGCCTGGCTGATGAACCAGTCCATGATGCTAAGCTGCTACATGCATTCCTCATTTCTCACATAGGTTGACTCTTGTTAAGAAGAAAAATTATTACAGTGAGAGGGAATCAAATAACCTTAAGGAAACCTAATTTTCTCATGAGTTACCTCAGTTTAGATGTACCTGAGTCCCTTACAATATCCATACAGAAAACAAACTATAATGTAGTCGGTGAATTGCAATCTGCTCTTCATAAAACCATTGGAAAGTGCGGATGCTGTGATTGCCCTGTGTGCTCAGTGTGGTGCAGGGCTATCATGGAAAGACATTACCCATCCTTTATTTGCATGGGGCCATTATTTTCATTATTGCTGTATCACCTGCTAGTGTTGTTACAGTTAAATGTCTATTAGTGACAATGTCTGTTATTAACTTCTGGGTTTAGAAGTTTATAGCTTGGCAACTGTGGTAGTATTTGCAAGGGTGTTAAGGTTGACTTATAAAAATCTCAGCCTGGAAACATATTTATTTCCTAAATTCTGTGTTTTAGCATTGCCATCATTGTACTTTGAAAAATCATTTCACAAAGTGGCTTAATTTAAGCAAAGATGTTTTTTACCTTTTAGGGTTTCTGTTCCATCATTTCATCACCATCGACGGCTTCAAGGTTTTAAGATACCTGGATGAGATGGGAAGGGAAGGACAAGGAACAGATGTATTCACAAATGGCAGTCTTTGCCTCCTCCCTAGGCTGATTTCAGAGGCCAGTTTCCCAAGGGCCTATCTGGAATCAGTGGAGAAAGAAAGGCAACTCCAGAGGGCAATTCAGGGGATCTTAAACAGACTTCAGATCTGAAGTGCCTTCTTGAGCCCTTTGCGCTCCAGCATAGCTGGAGCCAAGGGACACTGGCTTTCTAATTGAGATACCTTTAATATTATCACCCTTCCTCTTGTTATGGTAAAGCCTGGGAGAGAAGCAGAGGGAGAAAATGCACTCTTCTCCCTGGGCTGAGGGAAAGAGTAGCTCTGCCCACTGGGCTGGATGATTTATTTCCACAGTCTGTACCCCTCACAGTGCCTCCTGTGGCAATATAACCGGACACAAACTTCAACCTGGAGGAAACAGGCTCCTGAGGAACAGCATCTTTCTTGTGCAAAAAGGGATGATTTCTCCCGCACAAGCAAGGTTCTCAGATTTCCTGGCATGGGACGGCATTGTACAAGAGCGGCTCTGCTCTCTGCTGCGTGATGCTCCCAGAGAGCTGGCGAGAGGCCAAGCAGCGGCTGAGCCAACAGGCTCAAATCTTTCAGGGTTGTCCTGTACCCCACGGCTCAGCTATGTTTGCTGGGCTGTAAGTGCAAAGGAGCATAGCCCAAGCCCACTGGCAGAGTTTGTGCTGGAAAATGAAAGAGAAAGGGAGAGAAAGGAAAAGCCACTCCAGCAGAGAGAAAGTTGATAATGGAGTTCATAATTAGGAGAAAAGATGTCAAATGTTTCAAGGCTCTTTGACTGTAAGTCACCAACCTGGAACACCTTAAAGAAGAGTGAGTGTGGGTGTTCAGCAGAGACAGATGCCCCCAATTACTAATTATCCATGCTTAAAAGAAAACTGTTTAAAGTTTGCAGCCTTACATATTTCACTGGTAGGGTTACTTGTCAAAGGAAGTACATATGCATAGTACTAATGTTAGCAATGAGTGGGATTTACAAATGACATTTATCTCCAACATTCAAAGAATAATAGCTGAGGGAGTGAAGGGCTAAGGAGTGCTTGTTTGGCTATTTCATTACTCTGGCATTGCCACAAACCGGAGTACTTTATCTATGGCTTTTGCATCCTGAACTGTGACAAATTAGTGAAAAGACAAATATAGATAGAGAGAGAGCTATGCAGATATATGTGTGTGTGTGTGCATGTACTCTAGCATAAACTGAAAGCATTTTCCCTGTTTCCCCCTGAATCATTACAGTGATCTCTTTTAGTCTGGCTAAAAATACGAACATGGTGTCATCAAATATGACCAGGAGGCAGCAGTATCAAAGATGCAGCATTCTCACAAGCAGCCTTAGAAAAACAGGATTATAAGAGCATTTGCACTGGAAGAAATGCTGGATGGTGAGCTGAGGTATTAGCAGACTGCTAAGAATACGCCTGGGCATGTCTGCCCCCGAAGGAGCTTTTTTGGGGGTTCACACTTTATTAGAGAGCAGAAAGTCCAGCCCCTGGTTACAGTGTCACGGAGAAGCAATCTCCCTCAATTCTGCTCCTCTGACCTACTTAGTTGGGTTTGGGTTGCTATTTTCATGCGAAGTATTTGAAATCAGCCTCATCATTACAGCAAAGAGCATTATCTCTCGCTGTTTTCCATCTAGCCCCAAGAATAACTCTGATGTCAGCGGGGAGCTCTCTCTCTGGCAGCCATCTCCTCACTGCCAGCTTGTCAGATAAAAGGTCAGCTGGCTCTGCCAGCTCCTTAGATGGACCTAGTGCATGTGGTGCTCTGCTCACACCCAACGGCCCCAAGCAAAGGAGCCCCAGGAGAAGCCAGCTCCCGCTCCCTGCTTCCAAGATCCCATTCAGTTGTGAATCTGCCCTCAATTATACCAGCCAGCTGCAGCCCTCGAAAATACACGTTGCAGCTGGGGTGGTGCTGGTGCCTTGCGGTCCAGCTCTTCCTCCTCAGCAGCAAACATCCCAAGCTGAGGCCATGGGAAGCGGGAGTACATCCCCATCCTCATGTCAGGTCCTTCCCAGCAAGCAGCTTGCGGGTGACTTCCATATCTGTCCTGCGGTAGGACTGACATGGAGGGAGGCGAATAAGGCAAAAAACTGGAACACAAAGTGCTGACTGGTGGCCTTTGGGCATGCGGAGGGAACACAGGCTCATATTGGCCTCACCAGTAAAAGCTGGGATGTTTTGTCAGTCCTGAGCAATTTGTCCTCCAGCTGTAGTACAGTCTAGAGTGCCTCACATTAAATCAGTACTCAAGCAAGAATACAAGAAATCGCAGGGTGATCAAGCGTAGCCCCCCAGGAATCCAGCCCTGAACACACAGTCCTAGCAAACCTCATTCATATCTTTAACCACAATGGCCATTTCGCCTGAGGAAAGACAGAGTTAGGACTTCAGAGTTTGGCCCAAATCCTAGGCTATATAAATAGATTTCTATGAATCAAAGCTCCATTATGTAAGACTTAAAAATAAGAGAACAAATGAGAGGAAGAATAAGCTGAACTTCAGAGTCTGCAGTGAAGCATCAGCTTAAGAGTTTGGGCACTGAGTCAAGACACAGATCTTTTCTTTTTTTTTTTTTCCCCAGTTTGCCTGCTTTGCTTTAAAAGTGACTCATCCACTCACTCCCCCTTTCACCAGCACTTTCCATGTTGTTTCAGACATGCCTGTACATTTTAAAGCTCAACAGGATCATCAAAACTGCCTGTTTATTGACTGGGCATCTACATTTGCACTTCCGAATTAGAGGGAGGAAAGGGATGTGCCCAAACAAAAAATGCCTCAAACACGTCGCCAAGGTTAAAAGAACCGTGGGGCGAGGCATGCTGCAGTTTACAATGAATTGAAATGTGACTAAAGGCAGCATGTGACAGCCATCTATATTTAGCGGTGGCTTTTGCTTTTACACTCTTTGAGATACCCTGTCAGAAAAGCATCTATGTTTGTGCATCTCAGCAGAAGAATGAGCCCCTGAAGGTGTAGGAAATCTCTGACAATGGCTTTGTATACATTCCAGTGGTCGCTGGGGCATTTGTTTATACACATTGCAGGCTCGCCGCCCTCCCCACCTCTGGCACATTCTCATCCGCTCTTTGCTTTGACCAGGGAGTATTTTTAGCTGATGTAGCACAGTCATTTCACCGTTGGATCTCCTTGTCACACCTTTTCCACAAGCCGTTAAAAGAGAAGGCTTGAGAGCATATCATGGTGCCCCTCAAAGCGGGGTGGCTATCATCCTTGTAAGAGATGAGATGCATATTGCATTTGCTTTTTTTCTTTTCCTAATTTATGTTAGTTTGCATAGTCAAATGAGTGAGGAGTGTGTGTTTTGTACAAGGTAAATTCATGTTGAACATAAATTGGTCTGAAATGTTTTCTTTGGTTCAGAGAGATTCCGTTAGTCATATGTGTACCCTTCCAGCAGCAAAAAAAAAAAAGAACATATATACGTGTTTTTTTTAAAAAAAATCACGCTGAACTGTTGTTCTTTTGGGGAAGGGAGATTCTTTTTTTCTTCTTTTATTGCAGCTTTTCTCTACTGTTTGGTAAACAAAAGCATTTCATACGTGCACTTGTATTACATGCATCCTTTTAGGTTTATAAATAGTTACACAAAACGATACTTTCTTTCACAGTCCCCTTTCTAGTCTGTTTAAAGCCATGCATGACTGCTTTTAAAGAGGGCTTAGAGACATTTAGATAACATGGTGATGCATGCATATTAAGAACTTAAACAGCACTAATAGTCTAGCTGGGATAAGCATTAGGGCATTCCCAGTATTCCAGATTTCCATAAATAACATAAATTAACCTCCCAGCTATTTATATGCAGTACAGTGATACAATGGCCTTTTATTTCATTCCTTTTTTCTCCCCATTTGTTAAATCAATATTCAGCCGACATTCTGGGGATGGCATCCATTTTTTGCAACAGGCTGCACAAGCACAATGGATGTTGCATAAGTTTACTGGGAAACAGTCACCAAAATGTCTCACTGCAGCCCATTGCTGCTCCATATAGCCCTCTCCACTGGGAGATTTGCAAAACAAAAGTAAGGCTTGCTTTACAAGAAGCTCTACATATTGTCATCCCCAACCAGGATGACGATATCTGCCACTGAAGCCATGTCAGCCCTGAGACTATACAACAGTAAAAAGATTTCTTTGCATAGGCCAGGAAGGGCATAAAACTCTCATCCTCCAGACCTTGCAGAGATTCTTGGTCCACAGCCCAGCTCTAGACCTATACTCTGTGTTTCCAGGGTTTGGACATAGTATTTTGTGTGCTACCATAGCAACTGATGCTCACATATCTGCTAGCAGATGGTAGTTCCAGGAAGGAGGCCTGAAAATGTCTGTGTAGCAGTCTTTGCATCCCTTGGACATTTCAGAAAGGCTTTACCTTCCAGGCTTCCCTTCCTAATGTTTCAGACATCACCCGTTGGCATGTGGCTTCATGAAGTAAAGACAGGGCAAACAGAGAGCTGCCCTATCAGTAAGACCAACAGCTGTACTGGACAAAACAACAGAAACTTTTTTAAAAGCATAGAGCAAGTAGACACATGTGAAAATACGATATAATGGAGAAGGGTCGTAATGGCTGTTGTGCAAGGAAGCCTTGTCTCACAAATTTACTGGCGTTTTCTAAAGGAGGCAATGAGCATGTAGGTGTAGGTCATTTGGTTGATAAAGTAGGAATGGATTTTCAACAAGGTTTCACAATATCCCTTACCACGGGCTCTTAAAGATGCTAAACTAGGGAGAAAGTTCTCTAATGGATTAAAGTTAAAGGAAACATCTCAGGAACTGTTAGGAAAGGAACAGAGACCAAAAGTCCTTGTTATTCCCCTATCTTAAACCCTCGGTGGAATTCCAGTCCTTCCATCCATCTTAAAAAAAATACGATACAATTAGAAAAAGGACAGACACGCAACACAAGTGATTAAAATTATGGCAAAAAAAAGATTCAAGAAGCAAGCAGGCAACCTAGGAGTCTTTCACTCCAGAGAGAGATACTGAGCAGGGACATGACAGGCATCTAGGAAACCTTGAATAGTATGAAGGAGTTGGATAGGGAATAATTATTCACTCTTCCTATATGACGGGAAGTACACAGCATCAAATTTTGAAACTACCAGGTGGTAGTTTCAAAACAAAGGTGGCATTTTTTCACAAAGCAAAGGTTATACTGAGGAATTAATTGCCACAGGATGCTGTAAATCCCAAAAGTTTGCATGGGTTCCAAAAAGCAAATGGACAAAGTCATAGGAAAAGACCATCCTGAGCTATTATGCACAAAGAGGCCACCTCCGTCCCAGGAAATTTCTAGGTTTGAGGTTGTCAGAAGCTGGGAACATACCTGTATCACTGTCACCCCAAAACTATTTTCCTATCCTGTCAGCCACTGTTCGAGACTGGGTACTGAGCTAGTTGAGGCTTCAATCTGGGCAGTTAAAGTCCTCTCATACTGCATCATTTGAGCCATAGGAACTGATCTCAGGCTGAACTAAATGTGAGGTAACTCAGTGTTTTTCAGTGAATGCTAATCTGCATCAGCTGCTTCAGATTTGCCATAAATTTATAAGAGCCCACACACAGTTATGGTACCACTCCATCCCGCCTTGGCATTGTGTGCTCTTTTACTTCAAACTAAAAGGGGCAACTCACAGAACACATGAGGGGAAGCAAAATACTTGGTCTTAGGCTTTTGCAAACTCTCTGTACCTTATTCTCTTTCCACATTTTGTCTTCTTCCTTATTTTACCTGAAATGTTAGCAGTGATGCTTGCTTTATAGAGAAAATGAAGGTCTGCTGATCCAATAACCTCCCTCGTCCATCAGCTGTTCTTCAGCAGGAAATGACTGTCACTTTGTTTGAGCTTTTCTAGTGGAATAAGGAAGGGTCAGGCTCTGAAAACTGGATTCACCCTTCGTTGTTCCTCACTCAAATACTAGTCACTGCCACTGCTCAGAGGATTAAAAATTATAAGGCTAATGAGAATGAGAATCTGCCCCTAATGTACCAAGTCCCTCTTTAAGAGTCCTATTTGGTTCATCTTACTCCATCTGCTGCCCCATTAAAGCCTTAAAGAGAACTCATAAATATAAAAATACCCAAGAGCATGGCAGAGAATCCTGCCCTGAATAATTGTACTGAAATGTACTGAACTTAATTTCCTTCTCGATAGCCTCAGTAACACTTTGAAGAGAGAAGAATGAAGGTGAGGACATGCATTACATTCTGTAAAGGTACAGAAAGAAACCTTTTTGCAGTGAATACGTCAGGGGAATATGTCTAAAAGGGCTTATATCTGTGAAAATATGACCTCTGGTTTTGCCAAGGTCAATAAAAGCTACTGTGGTTCACTTTCTAAGTGTCGGTCACACAAGTTAAAGCTGCCTCAAGGCAACTTTAATTTCTCTACCCAAATGCAACAAGACATGATGTTTCTGAAAGGTTTGCAAAATCCTCCTCTGCATGGAGGAGCAAGATTATCTGGTCCAACATTTGTTTATGATTATTTATGGATCCAAAACAAATCAGTTCTTTACTGTAAATTCATACAGAATGGCAGATCAAAAAGCCATTAAAGGCTGTTAATCTAACATGAAACAGGCTTCTTAATTTTGGTTTCCTGGCTCACGCTGTTCACGGGTGGGCGCTGTTCTTCTCTTAGCCTCTATGGCGATACACACTAGAACGATACTCACATCACATCGGCCTGTGTTGCCATTTGTTGCGAGTATCTGTTATAATTCTGGGTTACAGGGTTTGCTGAATATTTCTTGGGTTAAAACTGAGAAGAAGAGGGGATGGGTCTTGCACTCTGCCCTGAATGCCTTTATATGGTTGCTCAGAGGCTGTCACTGCACCTCGTAATCGCCATTTTTGGAGACAGACATGGGTATATGGGGTCACACCATTACCCATTCCTTCAAACATTCCTGGTTCTTAGTGTCAGAAAAATGAGCTCCCAACATCCACTGCACTTGTGTTCACATGGGATTTCTTTATTGTGCTAGGAATAGGAGGATTTCCATAGAAGGTTAAAGCATTTCATGTCCTGCCTGAGACTGGCCAATTCTAGATGTTTCTGAGAAAGGTGCCAGGATCTTATTAAGTAGTTGTGGAACAGTGTGATCTCCAAAACACTTTCCAGTTTACCTGCACCAGGAAAAGAAAGTGGCTTATCACTTACGATGTGAGTATTTACCTCCTTAGATTTTCCAGTTATCCTACACAGAGTAACAATAAATCTTATTTTATTGTTGTAAATGTCTAAATGCCTAATAATGCCTTCACTTTCTTCGTATCTTGTGGCAATGGACTTGACAGATTGTTGAAAAAGTATTTACCATTTACTGGAAATGGTTGCCTTTCCGTTTCATTTCATTTTTAACTCAGGCAGTGCTATATGCATTGTTTGTGTGCCATAGGATGCTCCTCTCTGTCCCCTTTTATTCACCGCCTGTCCAACTGAGCAAGCCCAGACTTTTTGTCAACTTTCCATTGAGAAGTCTCCCGTCACTTTAGCTGTTTTATCACCAGGTTTCTATATCCTCTCTATACAGACTGGCCTACCACTAAAGTGAGCATACCTTTGCAGATGTAAGCGGTATCCTCTCACTCATTTTTTAATTGTCCGGAGCATCTTGCTTCTTTTCCAATAGCTATGGTATACTGTGCGGTGCCTTGACATTGCTGTTTACAAAGATACAAATCCTTCTGGTTCTTTCAGAAAATCCCATTTTGGGCTAGAGCTGTACAACGCTCAGTGGCCTGAGCACCCAACCCGGCCCTCCCCCGGTGACAGTCCACGGAGGCAGTTTGAGCTCTGGTGGGGCACCATGACTGAGCTGCAGTCAGACAGGGTCACTGCTGCCAGGAGGTGCTGCCCCCCTTCATCCTCCCAACACCTCTACATCCCAGGCATGCAGTTGCGCTGATTCCTGTCCTGCAGCACCAGTGCTTCTGGGATCTCACACTGAGCTGAAGCAGCTCATGAAAGCAGTGGCAAACAGACCTGAGAAGCAAAGGACATTTTCTGATGGATCAGGTAGCTAGATGGATCAGCTCCGCAGTCAGACTGACAAGCAATGCAGTGGGTGTCAGAGAGAGGGTGAGAGTCCTGGTCAGCAGCAGCAGCAAGAGGAGGAGGAAGGAGAGGGGAGAAGAGGAAGAGATGGCATCTGTCAGCAGCACCAAGCCGACAGAGGACTTCCAGGGAGGAGATAGGAAAAGGTTTGTGATGGGGCATCTGTTTCAAAATGCAGGTATCTGGACATTGACAAAAGTGCATGCCTACAGCTCCAAAGCCAGAAATGCTATTTAAACTACCTGACCTCTAAAAACTGAGGGCATAGAGAAGGGAAGTTCACCTCTCCATACAGCTGCCGAGCAAGCACCCCAGCAGACCCAAGCCTCCAAAAGTGTTACACCACCATTGTCAACAGCACTGTTTCCCTCCTGCCATCTCGCTCCATCTTGTTAGTTCTTTTTGTTGCTCTTCACAGCCCTCTCTTGAATCATGAACCAATGACTGGTTGTGTACAGCTTTGTGGCCGCAGTGGTTTCCCCTCCTTTCCAGACTGACGTATTTCAAACACTTGCTCTAGATAAGGTGTTTAGAGCTTCTCCTTGTTAGCACTTAGCCATGCTGAGAATTGCCAGCCGGCTCCTGCCCTGTGCTTCTCAGCCATCAAATACAACTCTGTTCATCCTGTGACTATTTGCTCTATTAACTTTTTGTCAGGGACTTTGTCAAAGGCTTCCTGAAAGTGCAGGTACTTAGGGTCACTGTAGAACAACCTTGGCCATGCCTCTAAGGTCTTTGTGGAGCTGTTATGTTTTCTTTTTGCTTTAAACTCCTGCTTTCTCCCGTGAGTTTCCTTTATATTCAGATGAAGAAGCGATGCAAAATTTCACAGGAGAGAGAAGGTGCACAGCAGAAAGAGATGAGATATGGAGTATGATTATGCAGGAATCCTGTGCAACTTGAATTGTAGGAAAGTCATCTCATCTCCTGTGCTGGAATGTCTCCTGCTGATGGGTGCAACCCTTTCCCAGTGACTGTGAAAATCTTGATAAGGAAAGTGATGAGACACTCGGCACAGCCAGAGCTCTAAGACTTGGGTTTGCCCTCCTACGCATTTTGGGTGGGCAGGCAAACCACAGACTGTCATCTGTGAAGTCAGAAAGCATTGGGTACATTTAATTACTACATCAGCGCTTGCTAACACTTTCAATGCCAAGAACTGGTTGTGGAGGGTTTGGGGTTGTTGTTGTTCGCGCTTTGTTTTTACCACGACAGAACTATTGGGGTAGGAGCTCACACATCTGAGAGCTCAAGTCAGCCCATTAATAGGCACTTACTTCAATAAACAGGTCAGGAAATAGTTGTGGCAAAGCAAAGAGCTGAGTGGCTTTGGCTTATTCTCATACTTTTCTTCTCACTGTTTCTTATTCTGTCTTTTCCCACTCACAAGGTTTTCTCTTTGGCAGTTTTCCATTTCCAATGATCTTATTTGTTCTGAAGAAGAAAAAAATAATGTAAATAAAGGATCTTTTCAGTTAAAAAAGGTCTTCCAGCCCTTGGGAGTTAGGGACCACAAAAATACCCCCTGTGAATCTGCGCCTGATGTTTCATTTTAATAGGACCCGTGGGTTGCTCACTGCACAGCCCATTTATCAGCAGTGCCCAGATGACTGGCCACAGCCTCATCATGCATCCCATGGCCTAGTCACCCCCCTTCCCAGAAACCCAAAGGAGCAGGACAAATCCAGTGGCAACAATATCAGCTGACTTCTGACCCCCGCCTTTCCCATGGGTGCACAGCCCTGGCATGGCCACAGGGTATCACCACATGGCAGGGGAGCGGAAAGATGTCCCAGCGTCCAGGGAGACAAGGCAGGTTCTTGCCACCCCAAATTATTTGACTCACCCCATTGCCCAGTTGCTCACCCAGGGAAGCAGCTGGTCCATGTCCAGCTGTATGAGCTGCTCTGGGCAGGCACCACTGGCTCCCAAAGCCCCTTCCCCTGGGACACATGGTCTGAGTGGGATGTGCAGAGCATGCTCAGCACCTCCAGGAGCTCACCGGGGCTCTACGTGATCAGAGGCATCGCACGGCACAGCTTTGCCTGCCACTATGATAACCCACGTGCCCTAACGACCTAAAAAGTTTGGGCATTGCTGCTTCATACAAGAAAGGGAAATTATTATCTCATTTGGCAGTTTCCCTGAGAACACAAACCAAGGCATCCAGAAGGGGTATGCAGCTGTTCTGATGTGACCTGGTTAAATATTTGGGTAGGCAAATACCTGAATCAAAACGAGCTTTGTGACAGATTTGGGATCTTTCAGTTATTTTTCCGTACTTGGGTTATCTGAAATGAGTCAGTCCATGCAAAGTCATTGTTGCTTAATGCTAGGGGATTGGTGACAAAAAAAACCCAGTACAGAGCTCTTCTGTTAGTCAGCATTTCCTTCCTGATCCCACGACAGGAACCGAGGTATGTGTATACCAGAGCTGTGCTTCGCTCACCCCATGCGTGCTTGTGTCCTGCTCGCCAGGGGAGACGAGAGCCTTCATGCCACTCGTTACATGTGCTGCAACCCTGCCGTCTGCCCCGGGGCCATGGAAATGGCCTGACACTCTACACCTTCTCAAAACATGCTCAGGCTTGAAGGATCCATTTTGTCTTTTCTACCTCTGCTCTAAACTTTGTGTTGAATCAGAGGCTGAAGGATTGCAGTGCTTGTTGTTTAAAGCAAGATTAAAACACTACGTAGGTCAAAATGAGAAGATCATTTCCCTTTCCTCCTCTTTCTTTTCACAGTGATCCCCCTTTACCAAACAAGTAAACGAGTAACTTTCAGGGCATTTTTTGTCTTCTTTTATTTCACCTTCAACTTCTGCCATCTGTATCCTTGTCAAGCACAAACATGACTGAACTCATGAATTGGAGCACCGCGGTTTTACTCCACAGGGAGTTATTAAGCCTGATGTAAACACATTGTTTTCATTTAGCTTATAGGTGCGATATTAAGCAGTTTTTTATCAGTATGAATACATCTGGTCACTGAACCTGGGCTAGGCTTCGGTACATGAGTATCCTTTATAGGACTTAACTCAAGTTTCTCCACATATAGCAAGGTAAATGAATATAATCACGTCCTAAATCAATCCAGAGATATTTTCACTGATACAATTAAACTCGTGGAGTTGTAGGTGTGGACAAACTCCCTATCTTCTAGCAACCACCTTTCTGGAGGAGTTAAGATCTGTATTCATACGTATCATTTTCTAGAAAGAAGGAGGGCGGTTGCCCCAGAGGCCACTTTGTGGACACCCCTGGGTTATGCTTCACTGAGTTTGGCTGGCTCACTGGCTCTTTTGAGCTCTTAGCCACAGGCACGTAGCAACAGCAATCAACAGGACCAAGAACCGTGTAAACTCTGACCAAGGAGATCGTGCTCCAGGGCAGGGAAAGCGTGCAAGGGCAAGGGTGCATCAGCAGTGGCAGACTGGTTCGCCCACCACGTGGTGCTGTCAGCTGGGCTAACCGCGTCACCTCTACACCCCTGTCGTGCTTGACTCACCCACCCCACTTCGGTACGTTATCGTCCAGTACGTTATCACAGTAGGAGCTCTTTTCTACACAGAGTCACAGAGTAAAAAGGGAAGAGAAACACAAAACCAGAGAAAGTCTATGCTTTTTCAACAATGACCTCATCAAAAAGACCATTCATAAAAACTCCTGCCCCAAATAGCAGTGCAACTCTTCGATAACTTTGTGTTCCGTGCAAGTTCTCAAGCATTGTCAGCCTCCAAAACACCTTGGTCCTAACCTGGCCTGACCTCCTGGGAAACTCTCTGGAAGTGCCAGAAGGCTATCTGCAATGGTGACCACTAATCCACAGAGGCACCAAGCCCACTTTGGAGTAAGTGGGTCTAAAACCTGCAGGAAAAGATCTGATGCCACCAACAAGGTGTGCTCACTCCTGCTGATTGAAGTTATCTGGGGCTCCAGATGCCAGGCACATCACCCGAGGTTGCTGAGAAAAAAAGGCAGATCATAAAAACAAAAGCTGCAAAGCATACACAGCAGATGTTTCTCCTTGCAAATGACACTAGAGTGTTCAGGAAGGTGGGTGAGTGCCTGCTTATCATCTAATATTTATACACATTTTATTCTTATTCATATCATCCTCACAGGGCATCAAGATCTCAGAATGATTTTGGTTAAATCATTCCATGAATGGGACTAATCAAACTCATTCTTTGCTGAAGCTTTTCCCGGCTTACTATAAACTAGTTCCAGGACAGTATTGCTACCTCTTCCTTTTACATTTAACCTTCCTGTCACTCTAGTTTTACCATTGCAGGTCTGAAATTCATTCATGTAGAAGCCAACTGTGGACTGGTTGTTGTGTAACATCCCTTGATTTTATTATTTAATCTTCATTTCCTCTTGCTCATGTACAATATCTATGGCTACATACATTCAGTGCAGTAACGAAATATCAGATGCCTCCCTCTGCTTCCCCGGAATGGAAGGAGAAAGGAAAGGGAAAAATTCATCTCTATCCCCTGGTATCATGCTCTGAATGTTATTCACTGTGCTAATAACTGCATCAGCATGTTTATAAGCTGATGTGCTTTTAATTGTTTCACTCACTCTCTCATACACATGAAGTAAGCACTCTAATGGGTTCTGTACCTTTCATCCTTTATTGCTAATGGTATCTCCAGTAATATAAAATGACGGATGAGTGCAGTCTGAGAAAAGCAGAAAAATCAATGCACGTCCAGACTCCATATGAGAGCAGGCAAGGAGCTGGGGCTGCCAGGCACTGCAATTCCTCTTGGGCCAGACAACGGGAGTGAGGCGGTGAGCGAGGCAAAACATGCTGGCAAAACATCTCCTCCGGTGCCCGCAGGGAGCATCGGGGGGGAGGCAGTGCCCTGGGCGTCTTGCACCTTATGCCCGGCCACCCCACCTCCCGTTTGTAAAGAAGGTGGCTCCAGCCACGCTTGATGTACAGACACACACACACGGCAGCTGCCGAACATGTGGGCGTAGAATGTTTCCATCCAGCTGTGAGTGCAGTGCTCACACCACAGCTGGGGTCACCCACAATTCGGGCAGCACATGGGTGGAGTCGCCCCAGCGCAAAGCGACCAAGCAAGCTGGCTTGTCTTCTTCCAGGGCTTTCCCTGACATAAGATCCCAATGGGCCTTGAGCAATGAGAGAATGGCAAGGTCTTCCCTTGACCCCAGAAAGAGAGGTGTCCACATAGGCAGGGGCCATGCCGAGCTGCGAGAGTGGGCAGACCCACGTGTGCTTGAACAACTGTGCCCCAAAGCACGTGACGGTGTCAGTGGGTGTCAAGCACAACAGCAGAGCAACTCTCTGTGTCTCGTGAGGAACACCTGATAGTCCTCTGTGTGGCTAGAGGAGCGTGTCACACACATTCCCCAGGAACACAACATCCCCGTGTCACGTACAGCCAGTGTTAATAATGCACAGGGGCAGCCACTTGCCATTTCCAATTCTCTAGACATGTCTGTTTTCCCTACAGGAAAATATAGGTTGATCTTTGGCCATGAAAAAAAATTCTTTAAAAAATCAAGATGATTTATACTCTTTTTTTTAACGCAGTAGGAACGCAAAAGTCTAATAGATACCAACAAATTTTAATGCATTTAGGGAAAGGAACCCAGAGGTAAGGAGAAGTATTGTTTGTTTCAAAACAAAATCCCACCCTTTGCGTCAGGCTGTAGCCTGGAGTGGGTATCATACTGCCAAGTTATAGGAGCCTGTAATGGAAATGCTGACAGACCTTCAGCACCACCGCAGTCACAACCACTCTATAAATAGCCTTTGCAAATGCCTGGCGTGTGAGATGGGTTCAAGTAGCCACTTGACAGAATCTGGCAATTTGAACAATGATTATTTCAGAAAACAATCATAGCTGAGATCTGTTTGTCTGCGTACTCACTCTTGCAGGTGGTTTGGGTGCGTATCCTACCTATTCTCCAGTGCCAGATACAATGCATTAAGGATGCTGTTCTGGCAGGTACAATGTTCCTTCCCAAACAAAGCTGTAATATGACCTACTTTGCTCAGTCTAGTACTATTCAATAATAAGTGGCCACTATTGGGTTTCTACATGTAGACAACATCAAACACATTTCACTGAAGCGTTTAGATATTGATTTTACTCAGCCTGGGAACTTCAAAGTGGGTTCTTTCCATGTCATCTTGAAAATGCATCCTCTTGCTCCCGTGCCACAGATGCTCTGTTAGTGCATGTGCATGCAGGCTCCCCAAGCTGCTTGTCGTCCCTCTGCTATTTGTTTCTAAATTAAGGGCAATTGCTGCATCCCTTTATCTCCTAATGGAAATAACTATTGTGTATAGTAATATAGGATCTGTTGCTGTGCTTGGCTTCCCTACTGTCACACAGCCATGCCTCAGAACACGCTTTTTAACCAGATGGCAAAATAAAGCACTGGTACCAGATAGGAGCACTGGGGACACTGGAGGATTGTTAAAAACCGTGACCCCATTTCTAGAGCTCCTATAGTTAAGTTTTCGCCATGCATTTGTTCATCACATCATGCGTTCTGGGGCTCTGTCTCTAGCTAAAAGCTTCGTGGAGATTTTTTGCTGTTCTCCACCTATTGGGGTTGCATTGTTGGTTTCTTTTGCTTTCTGTTTTCTTGGTTTTGGGAGAAGATCTCTGTCAATTAGATAGAGATCCAAATGCAACAGACATGTTAAGAGCTAACCAGAAACTGAAAAAGGACATCAGATACACTTTCAGTAGGGGGGTTAAATGCTGCGCCTGAGACAGATATCCAAGCGCAAGGTGATACACCTTTTCCTAGAGTTCTCCCAGTAATTTCTGATGTGGGGAAAGTGTCCCCTTCCTGTCCCAATTTGTCACATTATTTTTCTGCATTACATTGCCACAGTTCAATCCAAAGCCAGCTGCATCCAGAGTCAGCCTCATGCAGAAATGTGGGTGTTTAAGCAGGCTGTCCTGAACCCTACTTAATCCTGCAGCAGGAAAGGCCACTGGCATCAGAAGGGATCCATGAAACAGAGCCCCACCCAGGTGCGGGCCATGTGCTTGCCATGCATTTAGGACCAAAAAAAGCCATTGCTCACTCAGAGTCGGGAGGCGTTGGTGTCCTCTGCACCCTGCCAGAGGTGCACAGGCCAGCGTCCCTCTCTTTATCTATGGGCCAACACAGGTGCTGTATGTCTCATCCACAGATTCACCCTTCAAAGTTGAGTGCATGGTACATAATCAGAAAAATGAGTGAGTAAATGTTATATTTTAGGGTGTCTTGATGTAGAGTCTTTATGTAATGTATTAATATGGTGCACTGGATGTGATATTGTTATCATTCTGCCTAGACTAGCATCACTAGGTCAAATGACAGTTACTTTCTTGTAGAAAATAATGAGTTAAGAGCACCACAGCAAAGGAAAACCAACAAGCACCTGAAGCAAAGCAGCAGCAACGCTGCTGCAGGAGGTCGGCTCTCTTTCAAACACGGCACTTTTGCTTCTTCATCGGCACAAATGAGTGTTCTGAACCAAGTGCTGTTCCTGATTGTTCAGTAATCTTTCCTTGTAAAAATTTAGGGCAGATAAATAGTGCATCATTTGTATTTACAGCAATTATTTCCTGCAAATATCCTTTATTTGAAATACTTGAATACGGAAGCTGATGTGATACCCCAGTAATTCTCAAGGAGGTTTGAACCAAAGCGAGACTAATCACATGGGGCACCCCACAGTGAGGAAAACGTTTCATCTGGGAAGAGCAGCTGAGGCGGACAGTAGCGATGCCCATCACCGGAGCCCTTCACAGCACCTGGGGTTCCTGGTGCTTCCCTCACCTTTCTGCTCAGCCTGCGATAGGTATGCTGCCTGGGGCTCCGGTCTTTGCTCTGGGCATTTCTGCAGTTTGGTACTGCCAAACACCGCCTGCTCAGTCAGCACTGCAAAGCACACATTTCTTCACCAGGACTTTGGTGACAGCAGATGGTTAATGAGCAAATAGTGCCAAAGGCAGAAAGGATGGGGTTGTTGTTTTAAGTCAGAATCCTTAAGGTGATGGGGGATGTTAGAGCACTTTCAGCATATATCACCAAAAAAAATGAGACCACGGGTAAATTGGGACGATTTGATACTGCCAAAGTAAAAAGCTTCGGCTATTACATTTCTTTATGCATAACATATACGGATTAACAATTGCATGTTTCTTTCAAAGGAGCACACTGGATCCACTGTGGTTTAAAGAAGATAGAGGAAACCCTGACAGAGAATAAAGATGAGACACAAAACCTGTAGTAAAGGAATGCCTCAGTGGAGATTGCTTTTCTGCATCCTTTCTGCTTTGCCTGGAGCTAAGCGCAGTGCTGCGCTTAACTCAGGACCAGATCCCGCTCATTTTTTCAAGGCTCATCATCTTCAGTTTCACTCTTTGTATACGACAATTGGGATTCTGTCCTACATGTTAAAATACGGATATTAACAAGCAGAGAGACTCCCTTCCCGAGCCGTGAGATAAAGTGATGGAGTCGGTCTGCTTTATGAATGCTAAAAGAGAATGTGCAGTGTCTGGAAAACACTAAACTGACATGCGGGGTTTGAGAACTGCCTATGAAGTTCCCATTTAGATGAGATGCTTTCAGAGTGGGTAGGCCAAACGACACTCTTCCTAAGTATCTGCTAATAACCTTAATGGAGGGCAAAAGCATGGAGAGTCACCAAAAGGGATTTAAAAGTGCGGAGAGCAGGAAGGGCAGGAATGCCACTTAGTATAAAAAATTCCCACACCCCGATCACACAGAGGCCCTGAGGTAGACAGGGACCTCTGGAGATCATCTCACCCATATCTCAAAACAAAACGCTCAAATCTGAACGTTCACCTGTATTCAAAATGGCACTTACAGGCACAGACATCACAACATTATCGTTTGACCAAAAAACCTGGAGGAGCAAAAGCATTGTCAGGAAAAGAGGAGGTTGGAGAAAAGAGGAGGTTGGAGAAAAGAGGAGGTTGGAGCCATAGGATGAGATCTGCAAACAGGCCTGAGGGTGTTGGCACACCCGAGGCAAAATCTCCTCCTGACTCAGTGCTACATGACTTAGCGGTTCAGATCAGTACGAAACGCAGCCCCAGGGCAGAAACCCGCGTCCCCCCAGGCTGCATGCAGAGGATGAGGAGCCTAACAGTGGGCTCTTGAAAAGCTGGCAAGGTGAGCGGGCAGTGAGCAACCAGCCGTGTGAACGTGAGTGGCCATCAGTGGCGAGAGCGGACTAGGCAAAGCCCCTCAAAGACAGCTCTGTCCTTTGCTCTGTTTGGGATTCTTGCCTGGAGCCGGCTGCCAAAACTTGCCCCGGCATTTCTTACAGGAGGCAAAGAACTTCCCTGCTCTGTCGCAGCTTTCTATGGCCATTAGCCCGCAAACAGAGCACCGGCTGGGGAGAGCAGCTGTGCTCACAGCCCCACACATCTGATGGGAGCAGGGTATGAGCCCAGGACACCCACCATGTTCACAGGCTGCCCTCGCTGCCAAACTATGACCCCTTTGGGTGAGTCTTAAACTCCTCCGTTAAGGACACCGCAGTTGTCATGGCCCATACCCTGTTGTGGGAGGTGGGATCCCAAGGGATGCAAGCATTCAAAGATGTTTCTCCAAATGAGGCAGCCCAAGAGTGAAGCCTGGGCTTTGCGTGTTCTGGAGGAATACTCCAAACACTCGGGTGAGGTATGAACTGACAAGAAGTGTTGATCTGAGGGTTTCGCCTGCCCTCTTTACAAAGCCATCAAGGCAGCGGTTCCTTTTGCCAGGGCTGGTGGGAATTTGGTACTGCTCCCCCTCAGGGGGAGTGAGAAATCCCACCCAGAAAAACAGAACACACACAAAGGTCCTGCTGAAGCCAAGTGATGACAGCAGATAGGGAGACTTGAACAAGGATCTCCCTGAGGACTTAGAGCACCCTAACTGCTGCCAGCACCTACTAGGGGTGTTTCAGTAGCAGTCGGGGTTGGGGGGAGCAGTGAAAAAGGGCATTTGGCTCGGCTAGCCCCTTTCCTTCAGGCAGCACAGCCAAGCTTTGAAAAGACAGAGAACAAAAGGCTGACTGGCGAGCAGGGGAAAAAAGTGCTGGAAAGGAATTTGTTTCTACAGGAAGCTCAATGGCTTGTTGTAAAACAGACTGCAGTTCTGTTGTTTCCATGTTAAACCCTAGAAAGGGGCAGCTCCAGCAAGCAGCAGATTTTCTGGTGCAAAAACAGTGGAGGTCTGAAAAGGACGAAAGGCAACTTGAGCTTCCCAGCTGGATCGGTAGTAAAAAATAATAACTGAGAGCAAGTTTTTTTCCTTTTCTTCTCCTCCTTCCAGAAATGCTCTGGTTTCATCTTTTTGAGTCTTAAACATTCATTTAATCCCTGGCTTGCCTTTAACAAAAAAGAAAATGTGTAGAAGGCGTTCTACACCCCAAATCTATAGCAACACTTCCAATTTTCATTACCAGAAATAGCAAAAGGAAATGAAAAGCAGGTGTGGGAAGGCTTTTCTGAATGATGCCAGGGCTGTGCTTTAACCTTTACTGGAGGGAAATACACATCCGTGCGTGCCAGGCTATTGCCTTATTGCATAGTTCCCTTACAGCCACAAAAAACTGACAAAAGCAACCAAATACTCTCAAGTTCTTCTAAGCATGTTTGCTGACAGCCCGTGCCACTGAAATATTTCACTGACCTTTGACAAAGACAGTAAATATGCTAGGCTGTAGGGAGGAAAAAAATCAGGGCATTGGGGATCTCAGAATTAAACAAAGAAAATGGTAACATGAAAACAACTTTGGAGACCAGTGGGAAGAAAAACAGGCATCTCATCTATCTCTTAATCACACCATGTCCTTCTTGCTTTTTGCACACATTAGTGGTAATTTCTCTGAGTTACCTGAGATGGCTTTGGTGTGATCCTGCCAGATGCTGAGGAACAAGCCACTGCCAGGCTCAGCAGCTTGCAGCGATCGAGCTGAGATTAGTCCCAGATTACTCCGGTGCAGCCTGCGAAAGCCAGTCATTCTGTTTTTCATTTCTGTGGCAAAACTGCAAGATCCTGGAATTTGTTCTTTCTCCTCCTCTATACCATTCAACAAAGCAAGAATGAATGCCCCGGAGCTAGCTGTACGCTGCCAACTCAAGCCTTTAAAATGAACACAAAAATCACAGCCCAGCCTGAACAGGGAAATGTAAGCCTGAACCTGGCCCCAGCGACAGCGGCTGCTGGAAAGGCCCCCTGAGGCAACTCCAGCGCTGCAATAACCTACGTAAACAGGGATGGTGTATTTTTTTTATCCTCGGCCTTGCTTCAGTGGAAAGGGGCGGAAAAATAACTCACTTGCGTACACAGTCATTTAGGCCCAGTCATGATTCCTTTAGAGCCTGTGCCAATGGATTTTAGTCATTCTCTGGCAAAGGTTTCTCTTTTAACCACAAACACTGAATAGTTACGGGGTGAGTCACCACCTTGAGTAATCTAATTCCTTGACCAGTACATGCTTGCTTCCTGCACTGCGGAGTGTCTTTCTTCACTCAGATATTTTAACGTGTGCCTTTCCTGCAGGGTTTTTCTTTCCTGCAGCACCCAGCGTTGCAGGGCGGGGAGTCCAGAGGAGTCCAGAGTCCAGCTCCCAGGGCAATTCCCGCTGCAGATCCCTGGCCGCCTCAGGATCGGGAAAGGCACCATAGCCCACTGGCCTCCCTCACCTCAAATCCAGCATGTGCTGTCCTTGGGAGAGCGGCAAGCTCAGGGTTAGAAGGTAATTTTTCCGACAGCGAGCCTTTACTCAGCAAGTCTGGTCATATCTGGAGGCATAATGCAGCTGCGCAGCTTTACCAGCAAATTGTAAAACAGCCAAATCTGCAACATTTGCCTCGTACCGGTCTCCCGGTCAGCCCTTCGGACAAGAGCAGTCAGTGCCCACAGGCTGCTCGGACTCCCTTTAGGAAGGGAATGCTATTAACAACCACGAGCAGCACGGGACAGTGTCAGTGCAAACCACATGGGATGATGTTGGTGCAAACATATTGCAAGGGGTGTGGACTGTTTTCCCTTTCTCGTGTACTGGCTTTAGAAGAAAATGTACTGCTAAAAAATCATGGGGCTTAGAAACACTGGAGAAGAAAGGTATTTTTCCCCTTTAGAAGATGTAATGTTTCAGGAGCACTTAAACGCTCAACGATTAAATTGTAGTGAGTGTTCACAAGACACCTTTTGAAGAATGTTATTAAAATCTTTCCTAGCCCCTTCTTTCATGATTGCAGCTTTCTGTTTCATTTCCTATTTATGGGGGACAGTGCTTTCCTCAGGGCATCTTCTGGCCACTACTTACTGCCAGCTCCTTCTCTTCAGGGGAGGAACAGCAAAGAGAGGCAGCGAGAGGGGAGGATTAAATTATACTCTGATATTTTCAAGCCAAGAAAAGCATACTATAATAAAAGCACTCTAATATAAATTTATGATCCCGTTAGAAAAATGTCTCAGAGTAAGGTGTCTTAGTGCATTTATGTATATATGAGTACTGCTGACAAACAGAGCAGATCCAACTGTGGCTATGTCTGATAGCCTATATGTCTGCTAGGACCATTAGGTCCTCTCCTGACCTAACCTATATGCACACCTATTCTCAACACACACACACACACACACTACTTGAACAGAGGAAGAAAAAGTGGTTTACACTAATTGTCCAAAGACATGATCAATCCTGAACTTGGTGACTAAGCAAAAAGATTGTTATTCTTGATTTTAGCACCTGTCTTAATGCTTTTTAAAGAATTATACCATGTTGCTTTTATGTATTAATCTGAGTTTTTAGTATTTCTCTTTTCTTTTTTAGAACTTGGTATCTATAATCTGGCCATCTCAGGCCTATAGAATGTTATCTGTAAAAACACAGGTCTTTTGCATAACAAAATGTTTAACAGTTATTTTAATTTAGAAAGGGTATTTTTTTTCATTATATATGGTTTACAAACACCATCAAAACACAGAAATAATAGAAGAAAGCTGAGCTGTTCAGAGACACCCCTGAGGAACCCAGTTAGCTGAGCCAGCACTGTCCACAACACGCCAGTCAATGGAGACTGGGACAAACCATATTTGGTACCATTTCCAACAGCTGGGGCTAAACATTTCCATGTTGGATGTGACACCAACATAACATGTTGCCTCTGCTCTCATCGTCCTTCTGTTGGCTGATGTTTCTCCGTCATAACCACAGAAGCACGTCAAGTTGGACAGGAAAGGATGGGACAATATCACCTATTCCAGTTGTTCTGAAACTTCCTTGAACTGTGGGCCTTGAAAATCTTCCCTGTGACAGCAGGGTCTTCTGAGGTTAGTAGGTGGCATGGGTGAACTCAGGTGGCTTTTGAGCATAACCTGACAGCACACCTAAGCCAAACCTTTGCCAAAATGAGTGGTCCTCCACCTCATTGTCATCCCTATGTCCCCTTTCCTCCAGGGCACTGGCATTCATGTGAGCCCAAGGTCCTCCAGTACAGGAGCTGAACCAGCATGCAGCAACTCACCTCGCTCTTCTGGGGTTAGTTTCCTGGTGGCTTTCTGCCCCAGCCAGGTCGCTGCTGGGCCAGGTCAGCAAACTGCACTTGGTAGTGGTGCAGGGAGCTGTGGGACTGCAAAGCCACGGCCAGAGGTAGCCGGACTTTTTAAAGGCTTTGCCTGCATCAGCTTAGTTGTTGCATGGATGGCCTTCAGGCCAGCCTGTGAAAACCACTGTGCTCCCTGGTCTGAATCAGGCACATCCATGCTTTACCGATGGTTGTCAAACCTTTTATTTTTTTATAAACTTCCACCCAGGAAGTTTATTATTACTTAGAAGTTATCTTGCTTTAACTCCTTAACACTCCTTATGATAAGAATAATTTTGCCCCATGTATAAACCTCATGCAGCCTAAATAATGTGAGCAAGATAAGGCATAAAAACTTAAATTAAGCCTCAGGACTCTCAGCCACAGGCCCAACACAGGAGAAACACCGATTTCCCCCAGTGCCTGTGGCCACCACTGTGGAAAGGAAATAGTCAGGGGTTTATGCCCAGATGTGCCCAACAGCAAACTTCTGCCCCTGCTGCACAGCCCCAAGTTACCAACCCGGCTCTCAACCCTTCATGCCACCCAAGAGCCGCATCCCCCCTTGCCCGGCCTCCACCACAGTTCTGATCAATCTCAGGTGTGGGGCTCAGCCTCCTCCTTCCCAAAGCCAGAAATGGTTGTAACACCGTAGACTTTCTGATAGTAGTGAAATAAAGACAGACCATTCAGAAAAGCAACTGATCTCATCCTAAAGACATGAAGCAATGTCAAGCCCACCACCACTGTGGTAAGCTATTTCAATATTCATTTACCACCACTGCTAGGAAGCTGGTTTTATTTCAAGGTTGAATTCATTTAACTTCAGCTTACGGATATTGGATCTTGTTATGTTTTTATGTATGACATTAAAACATTGCCCTAGATCTCACTTCTCCGTGTAAATATCTATAAACACAGATCAAGTCACCTCTCAGCCTGCATAAGCCTTATCTTTGGGGCTTGCTTTCCAGCCCTTGGGTCATTTTTGTAGCTGTCCTTTGAATTCTCTGCAGTATTTCATTTCTTTCTTGAAGCATGAAAATGAGAAGTGGACAAAGTTTCATAATAGCAGTCATTAATTCAAAATCACTTTCCTTCTTTTACTTCATATTCCTTTATTATACATCTATGGCTTGCATTGGCCAATTTTTCCCACGGCATTGCGTTAAGTGCTTGTGGTTGGGTAATTATTTGCAATGACCCCTGTGTCCTTCTGTTCAGTACCACTTTCCAAGAAAGTGCTTCTCATTCTGTGCAAGTTTTTCAATCAAGAGATAATGCGGTATTAAGTCAAATGGCTTTGAGAAGTATAAGCATATATATCGATGCAGATCTGCGGGCCAGTAATCCTCTCAAAAAAGGGCAACAGGTTTGTGTGATGAGACATACCATCCCTGAACCCATACTGACTGACATTTGCTACAATTTTAGATGTAACTAGGGCTTAGTTTATTGTTTGCAGAGTCCTGAATTCACTGTTCTATTATTTTGACCAAGATCTTCATGAGGGTCCTATACTTCCCTGAATGACACTGCTCACTCCTTGACTAAGCATCTGAGTTTTTTCAAGCTCTGAGCACCCTTTCAGCCTCTTGGCTATGAATAATCTGAACAGCCTGATTTGAAAATTTTGATCTTTAGCAGATGCTGCTTCATGCACTTTTTTCTGTACATGAGAGGTTTCCACTTCTGGCTATAACTTCATCTGAGCTGGGCATATCCTTCTGCTCCACCCCACCTACAGCACAAAAATCTCTTTGAAAATGTCTGTCTTTTTGAGATCCCATTTACACATCCACCATTTACAAGCAGCAGTGGACTCTTACCTAATCTACACATTTTTTATTCCTAATATGACAAAAATACCTTCTTATTGCCTTTAGCCACTTAATCCCAAGCAATGTGAATGATTCCTTTAGGTGTCCACATCACTGTGCATCATTTACAGTTGTTAGCTTCACTGTCCGTCCAACCTTTCAGCCTGAAAATCTTTCCGGCAGCACAACGTCCCCCTGTGACCACAGAACCAAGGCTGAGGGATGCCAGTAGGATAGCATGAAATAACGCTCAGTTTGAAGTAATGCTTCCCACATTACAAATCAGTTACATCAGCAAAAGGTTTGAGTTTTTTGAAATCTCTCCCTTTTGAAGTTCCAAATATATGTGATAGATGCTGGTACTTTCTTTACAAGGTCAATGAAACCAGGCTGCTTTTGCTGGTGCAGGAGCAGCTGCCAATTTTTAGGTCAGTGATGATCTCATCTTCTTCAAGCAGAATGAGAACCAGTATGCGGAGTTGTCATACGTTCTACTGATACCCGCGCGGCTACTGCAGCACGGAGGTCAATACTAATTTAATCTGCTTTTGTGACTGCAGTGAAGCCACGGCACTTCTGCATTAAGAAATCATTCGTCATTTCTGGAAACTCAGGAAATGTTGCTACCGGCCAGAGGAGTCTAGTCGGTGCATCCCGAGAGAAAGGTGTACATGATAATGCAGTTTTACTGCACATTATATAGAAAGATTAAAAGCACATAAGATTAGATGCACTTTAATAAATGCTCGCCAACACCGACATCTCTTTAATTCACCACTTAAAAGTGTATGTAGCCTATAACCTTTCAGAGAGCCTGGTCATGATCTGTAATGGTCTAAAAAGTAGCAACGTCCTTAATGGACTGTGACTTAGGTGAAACTAATGTCACCAGTGTAGTTCCCCAGCAAATATACCAGTCTGGGATGCCCCACGTGAGTGTCCTTTATTATTGTGATGACGCCCTTCACTTCTGGAAAGCAAAAAACTGCTGTGGGATCCACCTGTGCCTCCAAGAGCCATATGTACTGCCAGCCTCTCCAGGTTACCACTGCAGAGAAGACTGCATCGTCTTGTCTTGACTGGGATCAGCTGGGAGGCCCTTATGGGCTTTTCTGAGGTTTGCCTGGCTAGAGATGAGCAGCATTTCTCCGTTTCTTACTCCACCACCTGCATGTCCTCTCTTCCAGTTGGTTCTTGCAGGTTCTTCATTCAGGTGTCTGATTCAGCACCTGGTGGTGATTCAACACCTCCAGATGTGATGATAACATTCTGGTTCTGCTTCTGGTCACGACAAATTGCCATCCTCTTTCTTTGTTTCTCATGTTCCCTGGGCAACTTAACTCCACTGCCAAAGCTTGAAAGATTTGCTATAATACTGGCCAGATCGAGGAAACTTTTCAGAAAAGCTTTCTTATTTCTGGCCTTTTGGAAGATGATCAGCTTTTTCTTAAGACCTTTAACTACCCTCTGTAGAAGGTCTGGTAGCGCTGACTTCAAGGAGACCACAGGTAAGAAGCAAATATGACATATGGTAGAGGTCAAAAGAACTGGTAATGCTCTTCCCGTGATGATCACTGCATTTGTAGAAGAAAGCCCTCAAACTCCCAGAGAAAAACTTGCTATATGAGATGTCTGTGTTCAAATTTTACCTTTTTTCAAGAGTTATTAGTTCAAATAAACACATCTACTTTTCTAGTAGAAGTGCTTCCACTTTTAAAAGATATACAAAAAGTCTTAGCGGTGTTTGACAATGATATAGGGTGAGAAATTGATACTCTTAAGGACCTGTTCCAAAAAAAGTTTTAAAAAGGATTAAAAGATAATTATAATAAGGATTAAGAAAAGATAGAGCAGAATATTTTTTCTTTCATTTTTTTATTCAGTGCTTATTTCTTCAGAAAGAAAAAATCAGACAAAAGGTATTTATACTGCATATAAGCTTAGCTATGAAAAATATGCCTACCTTATTTGTATGGTATTTCAGCTTTTGTTCTGTGGCTTTCAGTTTATTATTTTAACTACAAAGACAAGCTTTCTATTGTTGTTTAGTTCATTGTGGGTGAATACTAGAACTTTAAATGTACTTTAATTTATGTTGTTTCAATCCACAAACCAAAGAACTGACAAAGTTGGGTCTTTGACTGTCCAATAACTGGAAACCGTTGTGAGCCTCTTACAGCTTAATGCGTGCAGTAATAGGACCCAGTTCTGCTCTCATTCAAGTCAACAGGATTTTCACTATTGACTTTTATGAGAGTAGGGTCAGAATACATATTACATGGAATTAAATACGTGACGGGTTTGTTTTTTTTTTCTTAAAGGGCTAATTCTTCACACCGAATTGCTGGGAGCTGCAATGGAAATGGAGAATGAGCTGCTTCAACCTCTCCCGGCAGTGCCATGTTTTTGATCTATATTACAAAGGATCACTGAACATGAACAGACCTGGTGGCTTTGAAAACCAGCCCCAGAGTGGCTGTGAGCACATTTTGCCCCACATCCCACCCACTTTCAGTCCATACAGCTGCCTCGCAAATAGCTTGCCCTTGGCCTGTTTGAATGCACCTGGGAGCATCCTAGCCCACGGAGCAAGCTCGGGCAAGCATGGTCCCTGCAGCTGAGGCAGAGAGTGCACCTTGAACCCAGGCAGGGGCTGCACTTACAGACTTGCAATATGGAAAACAGTCAAGTCTGCTCTTGAGGATGGTGTTGGCATAGTCAATATTCTCTCTAGAGATTTCTGGGGATCTCTGAATGCTCTCCATGACCCAGTTTGGTCTCTGTTGCACCACCATTTGCCCGTAGCATTACCCTGGTGTGGGTGGAAAGAAAAACATGTTGTCTGCCAGGTACAGCTGTGGGAAAGGGCTAGGTCCTCCCTGCTCTGAGAGGAGCATGCCCGCACACTCGTAGGAGAAGCCATAAGGAGAAGAGGAGAGCTGGGTTGTGCAGAAATCAAGGGCTAAAGCTGCAGCTAGCACAGATCAGACATGCTCTAGGGATGTTAGTGATGCTATCCTCACTTGTGCCAGCTGAAGATCTGGCTTCTAGCACCCTCCTTGGCCATCAGAAAGGCACAAAATGTAACATAGCCATGAGCAAAAGAAGAATAACAAAGCACTTTGCTAGCAGCAAAGGTTAGAGAGTCGTATCCGTTTCTTCAATCGCTGCCGGAGTCCCTGCCGCAGGCCTCATCACCTGCCTGTTTCAGGCAATCTCTTCTCTAGGCTGCCTTAGCCATCTGGTAAGATTACAAACAGAACAAAACAGCAGCAAAGGGGAAGAAGGAGTTGGGGCGGGGGGAGCTTGTTCATCCTGCCTCCCCCCTATGCCTCCTTTTCATCCTCTGAATGTGTAAATCCTGGCTGTGGCCTGGCTCCTAACAAACTGTGTGTGGAGAGGTAGCCAAGGCCATTTGATTCAGCTCTATTGGAAATCTGATTTCTCGTTGGTCTTACACAAAGGTCTATTAATTAGGGCTGATAGAGCTTAGTAAAAAATCTGCTTGGCTAGCAAGGGCACTCTCTCGCTCACTCGCACTTTTCTTAGATCTTGCCAAGATCTCAAAAATAGAGGGAGCTTAATTACACTCGGTGGATTAATCTCCAAGGGAAAGAAATTGTAATTAGCTCTTTGAAATGTGCCACTTTTTCTTCTGGGCTTTCAGAGTTTGTCAGTGTGTCTGTCTGTCCTTCTGTAGTCCTAGAAAAAAAGATAATTCCACACAGCTTTTATGCTCCCTTTTCATCCCAAGACAGCGGTGCAAATGGCAGCCTGACTTCATAAAGATTTCCAACTGATCTTGAAGAGACTGTTGTTTCCTCAGTTTCTCTATTAAATCCTGCTCGCTGCTTCCCACAGGGCTATTCTGTTTAGCTGTGGTCACTAGTGGTCCTGCAGCCAAGGCTGCGAAGGCCTTCTGGTGTCTCTTTGAATTCGTTCTCCCCTTCATGAGAGTAACAAGGAAAACTTGGGCTTTGACTGTGCCATTTCGAGCTGTTCATGTGATGGCACGAGTTGTAACAGCCGTCAGTGATTGATGGGAAGGCAATAAACCCAGTGCCTTGTAGTCTATCATTTATGTTCATGTTCAAGTAGGTTTGAAGGTGAACAGGAGTGTTGGGGAGAAAATCTAAAGCCAGAACAAGGCATTGCATGAGATTTCAGTGAATTCCCATTTCTCACACATGGGAATTAGGCATAGGTTTAAAAATCACCTTGATAAATGAGAATGTGTCCAGCAAAGACATACCAAGCACTCTGATTTATAACAGTCATTGAATGCAGTCATGTCCCTGATACACAGCACCTTTGCTGTTGAGTTTGCATATATGCAAGCTAATTTTCCAGAGATGTACACTGAGGTACATCACAGATTGGCAGGCAAGATCAAGCCCTTTATGTGTACACATTGGCAGCGTATCAAGGAGAAGAATAAAAAGAGGAAATGAAATACTCTCCAATGGGGGAGTGAGCATGGAGGGAGCCTTCAAGATGTATATCCCTTAATCCTTCTGCCTAGTATATCATCATTCCTCAACAGTGCAGTAAAGCTATCCCTTCATTAAGACTCTCAGTCTTAGGGAAGGTGACCCAAACTCCCCTTCCATCCATTCGAATCTTGCTCTGACAGCCAGTGACTTGTTAATTATTAATATGAAATATTTGATGGTACATAGAGCAGCTGAACCCAGTTTAATGTATGCTCAGGGCGACTCTCTGAAGCTGAAATCAGCCATTCTGATGCTGTGGATTTTTCTACTGAAGTTTTGCCTTTTGCTTCTTCTTTTACTTCCCTGTCTTTCTTTCTTGTGCCTTTGTGCCTTCATGCTGAATGTCTTCTTTCATCTCAGCGATAAACTTACAGATCTGCATTTAGATTCTATTCCTTTACTTACTGATCAGGCTTAAAGGAAAAATAAGAAACAGGATACAAGCCCTGGTTTCATCCACCCCCCAGAAACCCTATTTCTTTTTTCCATCTGAAATGGTTAGTCTGTCCAGTGATACACACTTTGAAACACTGCTCATCTCTGCGTACCCCTGGAGCTGTGGTATTAGCTTCAACTGTAAGTGAAATCACATCACCCAGAGTTAAACATGTGCTACATGTGGTAAATACAGGCTTTGGAAGACTTATCTTCTGGCTTAGGGCGCGCTTTTAGGATGCAGATCTCCTCTTTAGAATTATTTGCTTGCTATGAGATTATGATTTGCTACCTGTGTGCTTTATCAACACAAATATACATTACAGAGGTCGTAACCACCCACCTGCCCTGGGTGCAGCCACGGTTACTTACAGAATCTGTTGCTTTATCATTCAAAATAGAGGGATATCATCTGTTTGACTCCCATGCAAGCTCTTTAGTACTGATTTCTCAAAAGCATTTTCCTGTCTTGGGTCAGGTCACATTTGGCTACACCACCTTCACTTTTCTGTTTGTGCAGCATCTCCCATGCTGATCAAGAGAATCCGCTTTAGTCAACACTCTCCCACACCCCCCATTTGCAGCTTCCTATTTTTGTTCACCTTCTTGCATTTTGCCCTTTGGAGAGCCATGAGCCATAATAATACACAAGGGCTGTGCCAACATGGTCCAGAATCCAAGCTTAGCCCTGGAGAAAATACCCCTCCTGACTGGCAGGAGCGAGCCCCAAAGCACCCCTGTTATTATTTCCCTCTGAACATGAGAGTCAGCTCAGTTAAAGCCTCTTTGGAAACCTGGCCACCAGGACCAGGCCATTCACCAAAATGTAAACCAGCACAGCGACTTCCAATTAGTGCTAATATTAAGTATGGCAAAGACACTGGAATTTGGAAAAGCCTGACTGTCTGCTCTTTCTTGCTTATGGTACCGCCTTTACTCATCTTATGATCACCAGAATACACACTGTAGCTATATGCTTATTATATGATATACGTCCACCCCTCTCTAAGGAAAATGTGAGCATGTATTTAACCAACACTCCGTTGTATACTGTAATTCCAACTCATGTTAGGGACCTAGCAAGCAACACATAGCAGAAGCAACAAGCCTCGTTCCTTGTTTCTCCTCCGCTTATCCAGCAGTCGCACTAAATTATGTACGGTTTTTTTTCCTGAAGAATCTCTTTAAGCAGCATCATAAACCAGCAGTATTTGCATCGCAGAGGCAACCTTTGTTCTACTTAGCACAAAGTAATAGTATCTGCATGCAAATGCAGAAGGGGAGGAGATTTGGAAAGTATTTCGGAAGAGTTTAGAGAGCAGGATTGAGATTTTATTATTATTATTATTGGAAATTTGAACATTTACTATCACGTTAACTGACTTTACAGCAATTTATTTTGCTGCTATCATAAATGGAGGTAATGAACCATGAAGTTTCTTCAGGAAATTGTCAGCATCTGCCTGCAAATAATTTTCAAACACATGTGAGCCATGAAGGAAGAACACAGTGATTCAAAGAAAACTGCTTGTCCTCATCCTAAAGGAAAACCAGTCATTGGTGTTTGACGCATTCAGGAGAAGGGTCTGGTTTAAAGACGTGTCACTGGTATGTAACAATGGAAAATTTAGATGCATGTTAGTCATCTCACAGATAAGATTATCTCCTTTGAAAGCATATGTTTCCGCAGATGGATAATCATAGTGAAAGGATAATCAATAAAATGAGAAGAAATTCAACAACCTGCTTTTTATTCTCTTAGGGATCTCACTTTTTAAAACAATTATCTCTCCATTATCTGTGACACCTCCTTTGTTCCTCACAGTAGGTGCCTAACACTAAATCAAAACCAAAACCCATATCTAATCAAAGATAATAGGAAATTTAAAAGATTTCCTTATCAGTTCCAAACACATACAGCATCACGTAGCAGTTATCTAGGATTAGGAAGCTTTCTGGGTGTGATTCACTGATAGCATTTACATCATATCTCTGTAGCTTTGGTGACAAACATGGTACTGAAGAATAAAGCAACATCCTCAGGTTGTGATACGCTGGAAATCTATGGGAAATGTATTCTCCATGCCTAGAGCCTTGTGTGGTCATTTATACAGGTGCAAGGGGAATATAAAATGCAACCAGCTATATGTGACGCATTTTATTCTCACTATTAGTGGATGTAATTGACTGTGCAAAGTACCCAGCAGTGAAAAGTAAAGCTCATGTATGTTTTAATCTTTAAAAGTTTCCCAGTGATAGAAAAGTTGTACATTTCCTCTATTTGAGCTTTCATTTTATGCAGTTAGGACATCTATCATTCCCTCTCTTGGGTCTTTTCTTCCTTGATGTAATAAGAAAAAAGGGGGTTTAATCTTTTTTTCTATTTTCTTTACTGACATATTATTATCAAAAGTATCTCAGACCTTGTTATGACTTCACACAGAACACTGGTCATTGATGTTTCTCTGACTAGGAGAAAGCCCGTGTTTGTCTTCATACCAGGTTCACTGGCCAGAGAAATGACTTGCTAAACTCATCACAAGCAGAGAGTTAGAATTCATTGATTTACTCATTTTTCCCTGTGCTCATCACTTTAACAGCTGAGCATTTCATAACTTTTGAATGGATTTATCTCTGAAGTAGATTGGTGAAGTAAAGAAATTTTATTTACTTCCATTTTACTGCCGAAGAACTAAGACAATGAGAGATTAAGTGACTTGTCACAGGTTGCAAAGGAATCCAATAATGCATCCAGGAACAAAGACCAGACCTCTTTAGTATCAGTCCAGTGCCTTAGTCACAAGAACATCTCTCTTCTCCTTCTCCCTTAATAACCTCTAACTCATTTCTTCCACGGATTCTGCATCTTGCAGCAGTCTGTGTCTCTGTTCACAGCTTGCTTGCTTTTACCGTAATCCCATCAAACTCTCCATCCTTATGGTGCCTTCAAAAACATTTTAAATTTATTTCTGATATCAATACAAACAAACGATCACAGTATTCTCAAAGTAGCATTACAGCAAACCCGGCATGAAACTGATGGAAGAAATAAAATGAGGTGATGATATGCCACTCTAACAATAGTGAGAAGACAATATATCGCTAACAACACTCCCAGTCTGCTGCTTCTCCACTGTGTGCGAGAAAAAGCTTTGTTAACAGAAATCATAGCTAGTTATTTACCAGTATTATGGTTAAGGTTTGCTTTTACTTGGTTTTCAGCTGGGAGAAGGACATGTAGCAATTATTCCCAGAGTACATATCTGTAGCATAAAAATAGCAGAAATACCTGGTTTCAGTTATGCACTGCAGCAGTATTCCTTGGCTGGGAAGAGAAAAGAAGGAGCGCTTGCAGCACTTAGACAAAGAGGAGAAACAATATTTTGGATACGGCCTTATAGACATCTATCCCATTTTCTAGTCTCACTGCAAAAACTAATCAAGCGTAGCAGCCAGTGGGGTAAATGGATGGTATCCATCAGGGTATCTGAGGCCAGCAACAGTCTGAGTTACAGTCACGTAACTCCTAGTGAAGTCGATGGGACAGGGTCTCCAGTGGGCTGCAAAGTCATTTCTCTGGTGCATGGCTGGTACAAATCGTTCCCATTTCAGAAGTGACTTAGGACCAATTTGCACTGGTATCAGTGAGTAAGCAATGCAAAAAGCCATGAAGAATTTGAAGGCAGAATTTCTCCTGTTTAACTGAACTAAGACATTTTCAACCCCATCACAGGTCAGGAAAAGGGCCTATTCTGTACCTGAGCTGGGATTCCTGAGGACGCCTGTGTCCTAACTCCCCAAAATCCTTACTGTGGTTGCATTCAATCTGAATTTAGGCTGCTGCAGCTTACAAATTTTGCATGCCCTTCTAGTAGCAATCTTGGGCTCTTTCTAAGAAACACCGTAAGCCTCCGCATCCACCCAGCTCTGATCGTGCAACGTGGCTGCAGAGGCTGCTGGCAGGGGAGAGGCTGCTGCACCGTGCACAAAGACGAAGGACGTTCTCCTCACCAGCGTCAGTGCAGCCCTGAACAGGCTCAGAAATGTACCCGAGTACCCCCTCGCTTTGGTCAGTTTTCATCTCACCATGACTTTCAGGGTGAATCCCGCAGTTCTTCAGCAAATTTGGCCTCAGCAGTAGCATCCAAAACCCTCTTGAAGGGTTTAGACTCTTGAAGTAAGGTTCAGACTCAACTGGAATATTTAGGATTAAATGGTTCCCACTTACCTTGTTTACCACACATTCAAAGTTTCACTAAGTTTCAAATCAACTGAGGGTAACTTTGTGTGTTGATGATATAGCCCACACCTGTAACTTGTGCCTCAGTGGAAAATACTTCAGTGCCTACCCCCAAAAAAGCACTGAAGGTCAGCTCCCTCAGCCCTACTCATGTACGTCCAGTGGGGCAAGGAGTGGAGTAAGAAAATCTCCAGGATTTACGGAAGTGATGTACAGGCCAACTCCGCCAACCACTTTCATCCAGACCTGGCACCCAGCAGGAATCAGCCCAGCGAGTGGGACAGAAAGACAAACTGCTGGAACTACTGAAACTTCAGCTTTTTGCAGCTGGCAGGAGGATTCTCGGGGACTGACGCGTGCTAGAGCCAACCCATTTTCTCCAGCCTTTTTCAAGGTCTGACTTGACAGAAAACTGGTCCAGAATTGGCAGTGGCAGCCCCAGTGTGGATGAGCATCGACGAAGCTCTGCAGCCACAACTACATCCCGTGGCAGGGGAAGGAACTTTGCAGAGTGCCGCTGAGCTGCCGCTGGTACGTCACCACTCATGGACACTTTGCCAAAATCCATCAGAGAAAACCTCAGCCCTTAACTTCAAAAAACACATTTCTGGGGAATATGAATATTCTTGTTTGTTAATCACAGTTAGGAAAGATGGACGGGTTATCCAACTACTCTGGTAATGTTTGTTTTCAGGAAGTGCCACAGGTTTTTAGCAGAAAAGTCTAGAAACTATCACCAAAAAATGTCCCAGATAATTAGAAACACTAGTATTGGGAGTGATAGCTTTCTCTCGTTATGCTATAAAACAGAGAAACTAGTCTTTACATGAATTTCCAGTAACCTCTGTTTTTCTTACTCTTTTATACACACTGTCCTCATAATATTTTTATGGGATGCGACAAAGAAACTATTTCAATAAAGCTTTTCTTTCTTCATGTACTGAGGAACTATAACTTTTCATTTAGCCTTTTAAGATATGACACATCTTTTGACACATTCTGACTCCCGGTACAAGGCAAAGGCAACTTCTGAGCTTCTGTTTTGGTTTTCCTTCTCTTTTTGATCTGTTTAGCTGAGCCCTTGTCAGTTGAGAAAGAATTTTTAACTCATACATTTCTGGATGCTGAAAAAAAATTGCTTCTCAGTAACATCAGGACTGCTGCAGTTAAGAGCGGCAGCAGAGCTCTCTTTTCTACCACATGGGACTGGACTCTGTTTATCCTTCAGTCCTTCCTCGATTTGTCTATAATGACCCACTTATTAAAGTTTTCATATGATAAGCTCCCTTTAATAACTTCCTTATTTATTACTTTTTATGACCATGCCTATTGGCCTTGATCAATAACATAATCCCGCCTGCCCTAAAGATATCACTAACTCCATAGATAAAGATAAGCTTACTGGTCTTTCCCTTCCTTGGTCCTTACTCACTTTCCCATCTACTTAAGAGCAAAACCCACAAATATCCACGTCGTTAATTTATTTTTTTTTCTTTTCTCTGCTAACATTTACATTGGCCATTTTGGATCTTTAAGACTGAAATACTGAAATTAAATTGTCATAATTTTTCATATGAATATGCTCCTACAAAGGCTAATAAGGAGTAGGCTAATTTGTATACTCAGCTAAGGAAACAAAAAAATCAAATATCCTTGCATGGATATACAATAACACGCATAACACTTTTTGCAACTGAATCTGGGTTTGATAAGTTCATCTTTCCTTCAGGTTAACATCAAGACATTTTGCCTAGTCACACCCATATTCATCTACAGAATTTAGCCTGAAGCCAATTCAGATATAATTATTATTATTTCCTCCTACTTCCCTTTAAACTACTGTAGGCATAGTTTGCTTTGAAATGAGCTGGCCAATTTTTTCCCATGAAGTACATAAAATAATCCACTACTTACAGCACTCACTTCTTTTGTCTCTCTGCTTTACACAGCACATGTGGTTCTCATGACAAGAGAAAAGAAGAGATTATTTTTCTCTCCTTTTTAATTAATCCGTTTTGTACCAAAGCCATAAAAAGAAGGCAAAGATAACTTAGTCAAAAGGTTTTTTTCTCTCATGACCTTCTCAGTGACAAGTTAAAATGAAAATTGCTTGGAATGAGAGGCTGGGTAAGGTAGTGAACTAGCCGTGCATCTTTTTGGGTTTGGCTCAATGCTAGTTCACATCAGACACATAAATTAAGTTTGTGGTCTCGTCCTGAGCCTCGTTTCTACAAATCACAAGCTCCAAGAGGGCATGCAGTAAGTCACCCACACCAGCAGCCGAGAGAGGCTGGTGGGTGCAGGTGCTTTATTTCAGCTGTGGTCCTCAGGTCAGGCAGTCTCTGTATTTCCCACCAGCTCCTCTTTCAGCCCTACTCTCACCTCCTCCCTCACCTCCCAGCCCATCTCCCTTCCAAAAATACCCACTCCTCTTCTTATAAAAACACATTTTTAATAGATGAGCTTGACACGAAGCATAGAAGAAACCATCTGCAATGGTTAAAATGGGGCAGTTTATGAGCAGCTGGCAGGAGGAAAGTCTCTGACAATCCTAAGTTAAAGTTGCTCTCCTGGCTAATATTGTTGTTAATGATAACAGTATTTAAAAAAACAAACACCTCACTGAATTACCGCATCGTACTGTATTATGACACTGAACTGAGGCAATCAAAACCTTTATAGGAAATTCCAGAGCCTTAAAAGCTCTTTCAAGGCAGGAGTTGCTGTAGTGGAAGAAGAGCGTGGTGCTGTGAACTTCAGAGACATTGCCTCCAGGACAACATCGGGGGAGCTTTCACACAGACGTGTTAGAAATTCTGCCCAAACCAGCTCAGCACAAGTCACGAGTAAACTGTAAATAGACAGTAATTCAGAGGGAGGAGAGGGAGCAAATAGCCAAAGATATTAAGATAAACAATACATAATTATTCAAATAGACTAAACATAAATAAAGCTGCATGTGTGTCTCTGTAGGCCCTCCGGGTCATTAAGGAATTAAGGATGCAATTAACAAGGATTAAGACATTTTCAAGAAGCTGAATTTATTATTTACATTTGTCTTCATTGTAGTGGGGGATTTGGAAATTTATGGAAATGATGAGCATGATATTATAAAGATAAACATTTCTGAAGAAGAGGTACTGGAGCAAGTTGAGAAAGCCCGAGCTGATGAAGTTGAAAGAATCCAGGAGTGTTCAGAAGCTAAACTTCAGAACAAAGCGACTGGCAAGAGCCTGCAATGAGACTTTGAAAAACAAGGGTGTTTCCCAAGACTAAAGAATTTCCCTGTTCCAAAATATGAGTCAGAAATGAACGTAGGTAATGCCGACCCTGGGGCCGAGGATGCCCACTGTGTGCAACCACGGATGGGGTTAATTTGGGCGTGCAGGATCAGGCCAGCTGGGCTGCAGCTCTCTCCCCTCAAACCTGCAAAAAAGTCGCAGTGAATTAAGGAAGCGGGAAGTGTCAGTGGGTGTTCAAAATGCTTTTGACGAAGCTCCTCATAGCAGATGGGTCAAATGACAAATTGTGGATTAGTATGCTGCGTTATAAATGGATTAAGCGATGGGAAACAAATAATCCTGGTACAGTCCTGTGTGACAATGGTAAATGCTAAACCCCTGGTGACTTAAAGGTTAACCTTCACATCTTCCCATTTCCATTACATCTATTTGTTCATCGTGAGGTTTTATGAAGAGGCTGCCTGAAGAAAAGGGGGAACATTTGCCTTCAGGAAAGCTGGGTTCTCCTTGACTCTGCCACCCCCAGGATGACACTGCTAGGCTGAACAGCCATGCCAAGGTTCATGCTAACGCATTATCCATTCTAATTCCTTACTATCACGGGGGACATTATTTCACACCTTGCTGGCTGTGATTTTTCTTCTGCTGTGTCATCCTGCCACCTCGGAGCCTGGTCTGGAAAGCGGAGCAGGCAAAATGCAGAATGCCCCGGGTCCAGTGCTGTTACTCGGATGATTTTTCACGATGATTTAGAGAGGAGTGACAACATGTCGCTGAAGTTTATGCACGCTGCTAAGACTGAAGGGCAGCATAAATTATGGAAGATGGCGAGCGATTTCAGTAGATCACACGTATACACCCCAGGCATGTAAAACGTAGTCTGAAGAACACAACATAACACGCGCATCGGTGAAATAACAGTTTCTTGACATGAAATGGCATTCTCTTCGCTTCATGGTTTCAGGAAAACTCAGTATAGCTCACAGAAGGCATCCCTCCCACCTCTCCCAGGACGCAGGTAATGTCACTTAAGCAAATAAAATAGCATGAGCCATGCTAGATAAACAGACCAACACACTGCAGGCAGTCTCAGACCTCTGTATTTGGTAGGCTGTATCCTGTGTGTGGAGATCACTGCTAAACAAGGGCTCCGCTTTGCGTTTTTTCTGTTGTTTGCCATAGCTGGAGCGACAGCTGAAGGGATCCTGGGAAAGCCGAGGGAAACAGAGGCATGGGTGACATTAGGTATGGTGAAAGTATGAAGGGAAATGGGCCTTAACCAGTAAAACATGCACGTGCCCATCCTCACTGCTCATATAGGCTGCCTGCTCCCAGCTCTCGCTGAGCTCCCAACTTGCCCAGTGCCTCTGCCTCGCACGAAAGGGGCTCATGGGGCTCGAGAGCTTCCCAGCTCTCAGCCTGCGATGATCCACCAGCCTCCCATTCCCACTCCTCACCTTGTGCCAGTCCTGGTCCCATCTGATCTCCTGGTCAGCTGGTTCAGGAAAGTTAAGCTGGCAGTAAAACTAATCCTGCAAAGAAAGGTGCAGCCACTTTAGCTCCCGAACCGCTTACCGCAAGGTCAAACAACCACCAGTGCCTGCCCAAGGGACAAGCAGCGGAGGAGAGACGGGAAAACACAGCCAGAGGTAAGGATGGGATGGCAGCAGCCCCATGAGGGCTGTTGGTAGCTGTCTCGGAAGCACACCCTTAGGCACCAGTCTGCTTGCCACCATCAAAACTGAGGCTTGTCTGCGCCTGTGCAGCAATGACGTCCTCAGGTTGCGAAGGCAAAGCTTTGAGATGAAAACCTACAGAATTTGGGCATCTCTTTGTTGAGGAGGCACCTCTCTGGTTAGGAGCTCAGGGTCACGCCTTTAGGCTTAAGCACTTAGGCCCCATGGGGAGTAGTTAAGCCTTTTTTGGATGTCCTTTACCTTCTGGTGTTGCTGTTAAGGTCCATGTGCTGGATTTAAACACCCATTTTGTGATATACATAGAAGAAACCCACACTCACTGGGCAGAGCGCAGAGAGGATTATCACTCCGCTGTAATGGGGCCAGGATCACTCTGCAGTGATGCTCAAGGTCATTCAAGGTCCTCAAAGGATGATTTGAAAACGTTGCTTGCATTCTTTCCCGGGAGAGCAGAAAATCTGGAGTTAGCTGGGAAGGAGACGGAGTCTCACAGGCATTGCATGTTTTCACAGAGTAGCCCAAGCGGAGCTCCTGCTACTTCATGAGGAAAGGCTGGAGGAGCAGAAAGAAGCTGGCACCACTGCCGCCTTCCGTGAGCCTCTCCTCTGCCCTCTTCCTCTGCCTGTCACTGCACTCTCCTTTGCAGGAGTGGGAGGCAGCACGGCCAGGCAGCATCCCCTGCCTGCAGGCAGACATCTCTTGTACTGAGGTGAGACGCACAGAGGAACCTGTCCAAACCTCCTAGAAGGGTAGAAAGCGGGAGCCACTGCCCTGTGCCAGAGAAAGACATCTACCCAAAGCAATAGTTTTGCAAGTGGGGGGTGGGAAAGAATTAACTGCTTCAGTTAGGGAGGACTCAAGGGGAAGGGAGTGGTAGCTTGGGTGTTTTTCATCTAGACGATTAGGTCTGATCCTCAGGGCAGTGGGTGTTAGGCCAAAGCTGGAAAACTTTCCCTAAACTAGCAAAGCACAAAGCTTCCACACGGTGTGTGCTCAGCCCCAAGAACTTCCTGGTAACTCAGGTTATTGAGGCAGATTGTTGATTAGGATCCAAGAGAGGATTAGAAACTCTTTTAAGCATAAATAGTATTTGCAACTGTGTGAGTTAAGCAAACGGATACAAGGGAAATCAAACCTCACGCTTCAGGGCATAAACTGCTCTCTTGTGAGTCAGGATCAACCTTTTTTTCCTCTACACGTAGCATCTCATAATTAGCGAGGTGCTTGCTGTGGTTTTTATTTGCTCTGAAGCATCAGTTGCTGGCCGCTGCCAGAGGCAGGATGCTGGACTAGATAGACCCATGATGTGTTTCTGTAGGGCAACCCTTTTGTTCCCATATTGGCAAAGCTTTGTGGGAAAGCTTTGGTGATTCATGTCTTCGGCAGCTCCTGGTCTTACCAAACATTGGCCTCTCATTTCCATAAGCACTAAAGTCGCTCTGAATTGCTACACAAATAAAAAGGCAAAGTTGCATGAGAGGTTATTTGTCTACACAGTGCAGACAGTGTTTATTTACTAAATGCAAAGATGCTTTTAGGACCTGCATGGGCCATTTTTCCTAGCAAGAAATTAATTATTTTCTGTATTCCTTCTGCAAAGAAGTCACGCAACTTCCAGAAGGTTTTCTATTTTGAAAAATATATATTTCTGTGTGCGTGTGCATATACACATACATGTATGCATGTATATATATAAATATAAGTTGGTCCAATAAAAGGGTTTGAATTACTAGCATTTCCTTACAAATTAAAGGCAGGCAAGGACCAGTAATGCAGGTGACAGAGCATGCACTAACAAAGTCTGCCTCTCAACGCTGCCTCTTTGATGTACCTCATCTTTGCCCTAAAGGAATTTCATTATCCTACGGTGAGCCGGTAATGAAATCTGTACTCAGAATCAAGCCTTCATAGAAAATGATATCTTGACTCTTTGTTCTGTACAGACTAGCTGTGTGTGGTAGGAATATGTTTCTATTTGTGTGTGATCTGAGTGTACTTTGAATACTGATCTCCAGATAAAAAGGATAGAGATCTAATTTGACAAAATATTAAATTCCTCTATCTTGCTTTCTCTAACAAAATTCTGATGCTTATTATCGTGATGAACATTTGGGGCAATACTTGTAGTGTTCAGCATGTGTGAGAAAAACCTCTCTGTGGAGAGTCGAATGGAGTGTCAAAGACCCTGATTTATAAAGAGTGCAGAGGGCTCTTAAGTACTATTTTTAGAACAATGCCGCAACAGATTTACACACAGAGAAAAAACCCTCCTCTGTAGTCACTTAGGAGCAAAGTAGCATTTCACTGCATAATAATGAGGAATTAATTGCTCTTTGTCATCACTTTTTATGCAAATTGCCATAGAACATTTGCCCAATGTGCATTTTACCTTTTAACAAAGAAAGTAGTCATGACAAACTAGACCAAATTTCATAAGCTAAAGACAAAAGTAGGCTGCACCACACATAAATTGCAGCTAGCAAGTCTATTCCTTTGAAGAACTCTATCAACCTCCCATGAAAGTCCATTAAAAAAAAAAAAAAGGAAAAAGGTTTCTTGGCCTCCGTGTCTAGTTAAATTAAATTAAGTTCAATTATTAGACAACTGAAGTTTCTTCTCATGGAATTTGCTTGTCACTCTTTGCAGCCTTTGTTTATTTTTTTCTTTCCACTTGGGATAATCACCAAATATCACCAATTTTTTGTTTCCTTACCAACTGCTTTCAAGCTTTTACTCGTATCATTATGTGAATTTCAGACATCGCAGGTTGCCGGTTGTTAAAAAATGTTTTGTTGGACTTCTATTTAAAAGTAAAAAAGAATATTATTGACCTTGCATTTCATATATGTTTTCACAACATTTACATTTAGAGTAAATTGACAATTCTTCAAAGAACACCAGAACTGCAACAGCAGTGGAATAACACTTCCTTTCAGCATAAGAAAGAGAAATACATAATAAATCATCTTTGTTCTACATAAAGCTTTAATTTTTTAGTCATTCTGCAACTGACACTGCAAATTTGATGTAAAAATTACCTAGATGGCAGACCAGGTCAAAATGCAGACATCCTAATGGATTGCATTGTGTCAAAGCATTTTCTCCAGAAACATCTCAACATGTTTTCTTTTTCCTGAGAAATGTAGGAAGGATATCACTGTGCAAGGAGTTTCTGTCGTGCATGTGCAATGAATTCATTCAGTGAACTAGTGGGTCTTTTCAATTTCTAGTTTCTACCAACTTCAAACATAATAGCGAGTTCCAGCAGAGTCCCTTTTCTATTCATATGCTATTCACAGCAGACCTTTGTGGCTCACAACTTCAAGTTAACATAGCAAAGAGCAGTTTTAAATCACTCCAGTAATCAGGGGTCACAATTATTTGCCGCAGCTACAAAAAAAAAATCACACACACGCTGCAAGCCAAGGCACTCTGCTTTCACCTCTAAGACAGAAAAATAAGAGAGACTTGACCTCTGCCTTAAGTGCTAACACTTCAACAACACTATCTATTAATCAAAAAATATATGAATGCAGCTTATAAATCCCTCTGCATGGAAAGAGCCATCTTCACCCTTACAGAAATATATTTTCTGTCCCAGCCCTTGCTTAAAGTACAAGAAAATCCTGCAGCCTTTTTGAAAAAAGCAAAAGCAATTGATGTGAGAAGTAAATGAATCAAACAGTTGTTAGTTATTTGAGTGGAAATCCACAGATTCATTAGGGTCCCTAGTTCTTTGGTTAGTATTAGAGCTAAAAGCAAAATAAACTGCCCCTGCAAAAGCCAAAGCCTTCAGTATAGTACTGAAGCACTCCAACACCCCTCAGAACTGCACAGCGTCAGGGATTTAGCCTGGAATAACAACTCCAAAACACTCTAACCAACATCTACTCCAAGACCATCAGAGGCAGTGGGAGCCACCGTGCCAGTACGGCCGCTGTGTGCCTGCTGAATGCCAGTACGTCTGCATCCTCCGTGTTCCCCACCTGCCCTCCCGCCAGTCCTTCTCAGGCTTCTGTTCAGCCAGAACAGAATGTTCAGAGCCGCCCAACCTCCACAAGCCTTCTTATGCTCCAGTCATGTTTCAGCTACATGAGGCACACGTTATTATTAAACTACACAAGGATCAGACTTGTCTCTTAAAAATTTTACATTCCCACATGTTGCTGCATGTCACTTCCCACCCCTCCCTCTGAAGGCACACTGATGGGCACCTTCGCCATGCCCCATAACACAGCAGTGTCTACCACCGCCGGGCTCTGCCGAAGCTGGTGGCTTTGCATTCTGCTTCCTCCTCCCCTCCATCTCCACTGCCCACCCCCAGAGCCCCAGCCTCCTCTCCCGGTCCCAACAGCATTGCATTGTCTTCATGACTTCGTGTTTCCCGCCATCTACTACATCCTGCGTGACTCGTCACCAGAAATCCCTCCTCACGCTGAAGCAGCAGTGTGCTCGGCAAGGTGTGTCTCCTCCTGCAGAGGCAAAGGGAGCGCACGGCCGCCACGACGGCAGCCCGGCACTGAGGACCAAGGGAGAGGTCACCAGAGGCACAAGGGGCAGCCAGGCATCCAGTCGGACATCCCACCACCACTGCCAGTTCTGAAGAACCTCCTCGCAACTTGCTTGCGACAACAGCAAGGTGTCCTGGGCTGTGGCTGCACAGCCCAGCCTGGAAGGAAGGAAGGAAATTTATTTGCACCAAGACTCTGTTGCAGTTATCCGCTGAAAGCAGAATCACGGGCGCTAGAAAGTCAGAGCTGTTACCAACACAGGATCTTTGTTTGTGAGTAATAATCACCTCAAGGCTTTCACTCTAATTAATGGATTCGAGTCTAGTCAGCCACTGGTGCCTGTGCATAAACTCCCATTGACGTTAAAGACTATGTGGAGTAAAAGACTCCTTAGAAATAGTCATTTCTCCCTAAGGAACAGTGCGTTTTTTTCTTACCCATCTTTTGTTCCTTCCCAAAATCATGACTTTGAATTAAATCTTGCCAGATTACTGGTGTCCTGCGACATGTCAGAACTGGGACCTAGACTGCTCAGAAATATCTCTGTGCTCTTGAATGGAAAAAGTCTCATGACTGATATTTACTGTTGAGAGCACAAACACCGCTCCATCACATCTGGATTAACCTCCGCATGCCCTTGTTGTTCTCCAGACCCAGACGTTTTCCCTCCCTCAGCAGTGGTCAAGAGAAAGGAGCTTTTTTCCAACCCTCTTGTGCATCCCTTGATTTGCAGAAGGACAGCCTTGCCAAGGCAGATGCTTTGTCCACACTCTCACAGTTTGCTGCGGGTATTTTCACTTTTCCGGATACCTGTAAAGACAGTGGGTTATTGAAAAAACAGATTACAAGGCTTTTGAGCAAGCTGAGCTAAAACAAGGTTGAGCTTTGTCCACAATTGCCCTCAAACGACTTTTGGAGCTGATTTGCCTGCACTGATTCTTAGTGATAGGGGAATATGAACTGAGGTTTTAATATGCCATTACAAAAGTCCTTGCTTTTGAAAGCAGACTCTGGGATCATCCTGACCTGCAGAATCAGGGAGTTTGCCAGATTCGACCTTTAGAATGCTAAAAAACTAATATAGTTTTACATTGTATTTTAAAATACAATTCTAAATGCAAATTCTAAAATGTTACTCACAAATTGTAAATAATTATGAACATACTAAGTATTAAAAAAAAAAAAAAGTAATATTGCTGATGAAGATCTCAGATGGCGACACTGATTTAAAGACAAAATGAGCAAGGACAAAGCCTTAACTTCGCTGGCTGTCTCCAGGACTTGCTGAGGGCTGTATTTGGACTGCCTCTCATGGCACTGAACTTCAAGACACCAGAAGACTGTTAGGATTGTGTTTGCTCTGGGGCTGACAAATTCTAGTCTCCTGTAGAACCAATGGAAAGAATATTTTTTAAGCCATTCATCTTATCTGTCTAGCATAGGCGTTGCACTTACTTTTCCCAAATCTCTCTATGTCAAACTTAAGTCCGGCAACCCCAGCAAGCAGGTGATCTGAACAGTTTGCTTCTCTTTTTTTGAAAAAGATAACCACCAGAGAAGACCCTACCTTTTGACTTAGTGACCACAGAGCATGTTTTGGACATAATGCATAAACTTTAATGATCCCTGACCCTCGATTTCTTGATATTCAAAGTCAACAGCTCCCTAAATTCCCTTTGTATTATCTGCATCTTTTTTTTTTAAAGGTCAGTGCCTGTCATTTTTTCCTGCCTTGCTTCCTGACGCTATAATTTTAGTCCCAGCAACAACGCTTTGTTAATACTTCAATATATTTTAAATATTATATCTCACCAGCTCCTCAGAATATCATACTGAAGATCTGATGCTCTGTGCATGGCAAATGTTCCTTTGTGGAGCTTTTGATGTGATGTCAAGCCATGCTGCGGAGACATTACATAGTGGATCTTTGATATCACGCACCATGACAATGTCTCCTTCGTAGCCGTCACAGGCACTGACTCAGGGCGTGCTGTTCGTACTGTCAATGCTCCTGGAAACGCAATGTACCTGGGGCGTGTTAGAATCTGGTTGTGAAAAGACATATGGTGCCTGTAGTATAATCAGTAATCAACTGTGAATTTCTTAATCACTGCAAAGAAACTGATGCAATTTCATGAATTCTACCTGCACAACCCAGGAGAATACGTGCATAATTATCAATAATGACTTAGAACTGTGCACAGGACCAGGAAAGCTGATCTTCTTCACCCAAATGCTGCAGGGTAAAATGTACTTCGGAAGGAAATGATGATTTCCTCAATTAAAAACCACAAGATTTGCCCTTGTTTTTCCTTTTTCACCCCTTCATTGCCATTGTAGAGATCAAGTTGCATAAGATCCACTAACGAGTTGCTCATTCACGGAGTCTTCAAGCCAGCATGGTTGAAGCCGAGACTGCAACAAAGGTTGTTCTATGCAGTACTCTCATCGCTTCCTGTAGCACTTTAAATTAGGAATTAACTATCACCAGGAAAAAGCAATTTATTTTTATAAATACGTGGTTGAAATACCTTGCAATACACAGAGCTCTCCAACAAGTGGCACTATTAAGACTATCCAAGTTACAAGATCGATATGCAAAAGAGATCTCAGAAAGGGATGTTGGGACATGTTTTACAATATTGGATTCCATTTTAAATATTTTTAAATTTACATATGATATATGATTGAAATAGATATTCATAATTCAGGTATTCTGGAAAGTTTTGTGTTATCCATAAAGAAAACACTGAAAAGTAGGTCAAGTACCATAAGCTCAACCAGGCGGTCCTCTCTAAAGGGATGAAGTCACGGCAGTGTGGAGAAACCATCTAATTAAGACATTAGTAAAGGTAACGTGTAACCAGGAAATTTGTCCATAGAGTTGAGCTAAAACCAGTTGTTGAATTTGTGGATGTAGCCTTTTTCTTGAGGATAGAGTTGCAGCACTCATGGCAAGTTATCCCTCACGTATTCATGGGATAACTTCTAAATTGTTCCTCTTCGCATTTATTCTTACCTTATTTTGTTGTCGTTGCTTGACAAATTGTGGATCATTTTGAGAGACCATGCATGACAACTCTTCAAATAATTCATGTTTGTCTGGAATATATGTTTGGCTGTACTTCAAGAAAAATGGTCCAGAAATAGTTACATATACAAAAATTGAAGCGTGGAGACAGTTGATTGCAATGGAAACAGGATCAGGCTGGATTTGTTGCTGGAATATAAGCAGTTTGGGAATGAATTGGGAAGTCAGTGCATTAAAATGTAAAATACGTGATATAAAAATATCATTTTTAAACAGTAGGTTTCATTTGGTTGGTGTAATATTCCTTCTGTCTTTGAAAATCAACTCTGTCAGTTTTTTCCCAATTTTCTAGCATTATATAGAGATATAACGACCATAATAAAATCACAACCTGAATTATACAGAGGAATCTGAACTCTGCTTTCCATTATACATTGGTCACAAAATTATTAATAGCATTTGGGTACCAAAAGTTGCATAGAGGTGCTTGGTGAGTTTTCAAAAAGCCTGTGTGCCCAATCCCTGCTTGGCTCTACCTTCTTTCACTGTGTGCCGATCTCCGTCCTGCACAAGTGTGATCTGGTTCGTACTGAAAGTCGCTGCAAATTTTATCACAGGGTAAACAGAATAATAAAATCTACAATGGATGTTGTCACTTTGCACTCCCTTTAAGCCAAATAGTAACATTCGTTTTAAAATGTCGGCCAGTAAGATAAATGGCAATTATTCTGCCTTTCAGAAAGGTGCGGCACGGGCAGAGGTGTGTACAGAGTGCTTTGTAGAGTTTTCTATTTGGCTGGCTTTGGCTACCTGGAGCCCTCTCTCCTGTAGTGTGTTGTAAATAACAGAGTATGTGCACTTTGAATGCAGTGGCATAATGGGCACGTAGCGTGCTAACTAAAGCATTACAAATGCTGCATGGCTTATTTTTATATCTCTGTACTTCTCAATATAGTATTTTTATCTCTCATGCCAATACAAAATTATTTTTGTGTCTCTAGGAAAAACAAGGCAACAAGAAGACTCAGACCTGCTAGCGTTTAAACACATGGCAAGTCCCCTTATGCACTGTGGGACTTTTCACGTGCTTAACACTATATATGCCTGCAGAACCAGAACTTAAATGGCACTTGCGAGCAAGGCTTTATACGAACATTACTTGGAAAGGGAAAGTGAAGTTTATGAGTCAAATTCTCCAGTGGGGTGCTATTCTGCAGCGACACGTAGCTAGGAAAAGTAGGGGTAAAATGCTACTGAACGAAAATGCTTTTCATGTTACACAAGCGGACAACTGTGCAAAATGCAAGCTAGGTGAGAACTATGCTTTTTAAAAGTGACAATATATTTGTCGTTACATACAAAGAGTTGGCACACAGTTATTTGCATAGTTTTCTGTAGTCTAGTAGACTTTGAAAACGCAGGTAGCCCGATGGAGCTGCCACAGTTTCAGGAGAAGACATCAGTGAAGTAACTTCCCAGAAACTGCCCCTCTGTAAAAGATATGGAAAACACCATATATCATCTGTCTGTAGCGAAAGGGGGAAACAGAGGATGAAAACGTACAATAAAAACTGACATAAACAGAGAAAAAATAACAAACACGCACATGTTAATCACTGAACATGCTTTTGTTAGCAGTAGGTCACCATCATTCTTTATTGACATTTACTGCAACTGCAGTTTCTTTTTCAAGACCACTGACCCAGGAAAATGTAACCCTCTAGTTATCCAACGCCTTTTAATTAGAGATGTCTCCCGAGACAATCTCACTCACGGCCCCTATTGTGAATCATTTATTTTCTAACTTTCCTTTTCATCAGCCGTCTTTCATCTTTATGCTTTTTCTGTCCTAGCCTGGCTGAATAACTCGGGCTTGTAGAATGCAGTTTATTCATTTACCGGTACTGCCAATTGCATGTCACGTCTCGTGACATTTGGGGTCTCGCTCAGAAGCGCTGGCTGCCGACATCAGGGCAATTTGCAGGAATCACAGCTTCCCACTTGGTAAAACGAACCATGGCACCAAGCCTCGGGGTGGGAAAGGGCTCGAAAACCGGCACCTTACACCCGCCGAGACCAGGCAAAGAACAAACAACCCTCTCGCGCTGGGAACACTCGATGGGGCTTTGTTTTTGTTTTGAGTCTCGGGAGCACTTATCTATTCTTGCCATGTTCGGCAGGGCTGACTCATGACTGTTGGACGCTTGCGGTCGGCAATATAAGTAGGATGAGGTTTCTCTGGGGGCGGAGCGCAGAGAGTATCAGCAGGATCAACACCGAGGCTCCGCCGGCAGTGCGGGGTGACCGGGTGGGTATTTTTTGCCCTGCCCATCACACTCTGCCCACAGCCGCCCCTGGGCGACGCGCCCTCGCTCGCCCTCCGCACGGCCGGGCCGGGCGGCGGCGGGCCCCGGCCTCCCCCACGCGTGCCACCCGCGGAGGTGCACACCGCATCTCGCCAGCGCCAGCGCCAGCGCGGCGGGGACGGGCCGCGCCGGTGGGCCTCCTCGGGCCGCCGCCGAGGCCGCCGCCACCACCCCCGCCACCATGGCGGCCGGCGGGCCCGCGCGCCGCCCCAGCGGCCCCTCGCGGTGGACTACGGCTCCCAGAGGCCCCTGCGGCCGCGGGCGCGAGCCCAAACACGGGGTCCGGCGCCAGCGGCGGCACGCGCGCACGCACACGCACTCACGCTCATTCACACACACACAGAGGCACAACTCCCCCCCCCACCCCAAACACCGCCCCCCGGGAAGAGCGGGCGGGAGCGGACCCTCTCTGCGCATGCGCAGCCCGCTCCCGGCCGGAGGGGCGGGGCGGGTGGAATGTCAGCGGCGCCGCTATTCGCGGAGGTGCCGTACGCCGCTTTCTGTGCGTAGGGGCCGGGGCAGGCGAGGGAGCGGGCGCTGCGCCGTTGGCGTAGCGTTATTGTGAATGGAGCGGGCGGCGGGGCGGGGAGGATGATGTCAGCCTGCGAATGTCAACAATGTAGCGATTGAGGGGCGGGGGCGGTGCTGGGCCGGGGCGCGCGAGGCGGCGGCGGGCGCGGGCGGGCGGCAGAGCCGGGCAGCAGCGGCCGCGGCAGCAGCGCAGCGCCGCCTTCCCTCCTCCGCCGGGCTGCTACCGCCGCCGGCCCCGGGTGCCGCTCCGGCAGCCACACAGCCGCCGCGGTGCCGCTCACCCCCCACCCCCCCCGCCTCCCTCCCTCCCTCTCTCCCTCCCACCCTCCCTCGGCTGCGGCTTTCTCTCCTCCTCCGGCCCCCCGCCAGCCCCCTCCCTCCCCCTTTTATTTTTCTCCGCAAGACTTTGGCTCTGGAAGCAGCTGGTTCAAAGCAATCGCCATGTGATGAGCGTCTGGGTCGGGTTTTTTTTTTTCTTTTGGGGGGGGGAGGGTGCAGGTTTCTGACCGCAGAGAAATATTAATAAGAATTTCCGAAACAACAGCAGCAGCAGCAACAACAAGAGCAACCCCCCCCCTCCCCAAACCTCCTCAGCCGTAACAGCCTTCCCCCCCTCCTGCCCCGGGCCCGCTGCACCCCGCCCCGCGGCCTCCCCCCCCCCCCCCCCCCAGGCTGCAGCGAGAGGGGCGACCCCCGAAAGTTGCGCGGAGGCGAGGTGAGTGCGCCTGTTCCGCGGCTCGGCAGCCCCGCCGGGGAAGGGGAAGGGAGGCGGGGGGGAAGTTTGGGGGGAGGCTGGACGGGAGGGGGGGGGCAGCGTGGTTTTTCCCCTCCTCCTCCCCGAGCAGCTGTTGCGCGGGGTCAGGCGGGGGGCTGCACCCCCGCCCGCGGAGCGGCCGCGGGCTGTGCAGGGGTGCTCAGTGCTTATTCCTTGAAGTGGGAAACACGCGCGTTGCGTAACGGGGAACGCGCGGCAGGCGCCGAAGTGTGCGTGTCCGTCCCCGTACGCGTCCCTGCGCGCTCCCCCGCGCACCGCTCCGCGCCGCCGGGGAGCCCCGGGCAGCCCCCTCCGCCAAGGGCCGTCCCGGCGCCTTCCCCCGGCCCCGCCGCCGCGGCCACCTGCAGCCGCTCGGGGCAGGCGGGCAGCGCGCCGCACGGCGGGGCGTGCGCCGTCCCTCTCTGTCCCCCACCCCCGTTTTTATAGGTTTGGAGAGAGATGTGAACTCCGATAACAGTTTCTTGGATCGTGAAAACGTAGCGTGTAGGCAAGGCAGCGCGCCGCCAAGACGCTGGCTGTCGTGAAAGACGCTAAGTGTGAAATCATGCCTCTCCTTTTGTGGAGCAGGCTATTTTTGTCATGCAGCGGGTGTCTTGCTTAAAACGCTTCGGTTACCGTGAGATCATTGTGTCCTTGCTGCCGGAGCCTCGGCAGCTCCGGAGTAAACCGCGTTTTTCATTCTTTAGTAATAAACGTGAGGCAGGGATGGCATCTGATTAGAATTGCTCTTTAGGATGTTGGAAAGATTGGGAAATCACAGGGTTAGTAGAAGCCGTGTCAGTGTTTTCGTGATGAAAGCCCATTTTCGAAGACTTTGAAACTGTCGCTAAACTTGTGCATATTTTAATCTGGTATTCTGGGGCTCAAGCTGGAAACAAGTCGGTTTTATTCAGGCTGGGAATTGTCTGAGATTCTGCTGTAAATGGTGGAATGCTCCGCAGTTTGAAGAGGGTGGTGGTGCTTGGGTAAATTGACTTCTTCAGGTATGTAAATACTGAAATTTGAGATAATTGTGTCTGATGAGATGGATAGAAGAAAACGATAAGGTTGTGTGTTAAGCGGTTGTCTACAGGGCTGTTGTAGCAACAGCCTGAAACGGGTGTTCTAGGAGTCTTTACATCTGATAGATAGAAATAAAATTCCACTTCAGATGTGGGCTTGTTCATTTACAAGCCTCTGTTGCCTTTTGTATCCACCGCCTGACCCCCGTCACTGGGATCGGGGCGCTTGGGCAGCAAAATGGATCGGCGTTGTACTTCCCTGTGGTGTATCGAACCTGTGCTCTCGGCATCGTTTTTCACATTTGACTCTGCAGCTTCAAAGGCTGTTCTGAAGGTGCTCTGCAAGAAATGGAAGCAAGCCGTGACTAATTGGAAAAGTAGAGGATTGAAAAATGAGGATCATAGGTCCAGTTTTCCTGTTGGTGTGCTCTGTAACGCTGGACAAGCCGTTCAAAGAGATGTACGCAGGTACCCTGAGCTGCCAAGTGGGCAAGAAAGGTCCCTAGTGATTTTGCAGATAGGGTGGTTGTCAAGATATTTAGAGATCTTTTGCAGAAATGCTCCACAGAAGCAGAGCGTGCGTTTCTGGGCAATGCTGGGCAACTCTGCTGTGTAATTTGTGCTTAAACAACTAAATTTTTTGAAAACTTCTACAATTGTGAGGATTGGATGGGAAAGGTGCGCACAGAAGGTGCACGACCGATGCACGTGCTGACAGATCCTGACTGGTTAATCATCAGCAATTGTTTATGCCCGGGTATCTCGCACTGGGAAGCAGTGCTAGGACAGGTATTCCTAGTCCTTTCCTGACCTGGAGGCACATCTCGAACATGTGTTTATATTAACGTCATGCACGCTGGCAGGATGCGCCGGTGGTGTAGGTGGGACACCCTCCTCTCCTTCCCTCTTTGCTTTCTGTCGTTCATTTTGCAGCGAGAAAACATCGGCTGTTCACTCTTCTGTGCTGGGCATGAAGGAAAGTTAGAGATAGCACCCGAGTTGCTAGCCGAGAATAACGGTCCAAATCCCAATAAATAGGGATTGACATGGCACTCCTAATATGAGGAGATTCTGGTAAATCTTCAACATTGTAGAAGGCCTCGGAAACTCGTTGAAATTAATGAGTTTAATAAAATCTCTGTACTGTATAGCAATCTTGAGTATCTTTTTCTGTGTGCGTGTAATTAATGACAAAGAGACCTGAAAATGAAACCCTGTATAGATGATCTGTAGTGTGGAATATGTGACAGAAGTTGCTTGCCTTTGCTTATTTTAAAACTTTCATTGCTTGTTTTTCTGTTCTGAAGTGCAATAGCTATTTTTCTTAACAAGGCTGCAGTGTGATTGCCAATTAGTTATTTTCCTTAAGGTTTTCTCTAAAAATACCACCAACCATGGAAAAAAAAAATAATCAGCCATCACTTCTTTTTTTAATTGTAAAAATCCAAGAAAAATAAAGAGATGTTTTCACATTGCGTGCCTGTGATGTTCTTTTTGGTTAGGACTTCACATACGCACAGATAAAGAAGAGACCTCTTAGATTGTAGCTGAGAGGCGTTTATGGCACTAAGCTGAAAAATGGGATGTGTAACATTAATATGTGCGAAGTAATCATTTCGGTAGTAATGACATTTTTATGTAATAAACTGTTGGTGTAAATTGAATAGCGTTTATTGTGTGACGTGAACAGTCTCTTGTGGTTTTAATTTAGGTAGTAGGAACATGGTTTATATATTCAAATCAAAATGTACGTGCCTTTTTACTCGAAGGAATGCTCTCTGAATGGCTTCTCAGTTTACAAGTTGCATGAACATACCTGTAGTGTTTAGCAGATCTGACTTACGTTTGAAGGCATGCATGCTTCTGTCTTTCACCTCTGGGTTTGAATTTCCAGCTTGGCTCACTTTGGGTGTGATGGTCGTATACTAGTGGTTTCTGGGTTGCACTATGTTAGGGGAAATATACCAGTCATTCCATTAATGTGTTGACGAAAATTTGGATTTAAACTTAAAGCTTTTTAAAGAGTTAGTCCTGCAGCTTTCAGTGTTCCTCCTGACTACAAATGCTTTAAGAGAACGTGAAGAGAGTCTTTCTGATACTGCAGTTCTTTACTGATGTTTGAGGAGTGATGATTTTGTTGTAGTAGCTGAATGAACAGTAGATTTCTACCCTCAGTAACTCCCTAAAGTTTTCCAGAATAGTGCTCAAAATGCTTATTCAGCTTTTTACAAAAAATGGTCATCATTCCTTTAAATTCAGCCAGAAGACATTAACCTTGGCAGCTGCCTGAATATTATGCATTCATTTGAAGCTTGCATCAAGAAGATGTAAAATGTATGAATATAGCCAGCTGAGTTGCAATGTGTTAGTTTTGCTTTTTCGTTAGGCAGAAACATCTTTGTAGTGGATTGAAAAGAGCACTACTTACTGTGCTACTCTTGGGCTATGAATTATAATTTTAAAGCAGGCAAGCAGTGGAATGCATGCAAATGCCTTTGTGGCCAGTGATAGACTTGAAGCTCCTGAGTTACTAGAACTAATGGTATTGATCAAAGAGCAACCACATGTTCAGAACAGGTAAATAAAAAGGAACAAGGGAATAAGTTTGGAAAAACCTTTATGCTAAAAGTTTACACGTATAGCAGAACTTCGATCTGTTAAAAATTGGGCTCAGAAGACACCTCTGCTTGATTGTATTGATCTTCATGCAGAAAGAGCCACAGCAACAACCTGAAGAACAAGAGCTGTGCTGCACTGGCATCTCAGCAGATCGATAGACGTGTCCCCGATTGGCTTGAAACAGGTTGCCTGCAAAAAGCTCCTAATGCGGTGGGGGCTGAACCGCAGCTCCTGCGCGGGTGAGGGGACTGCCAGGCGTACAGCCTCTCCATGCATAACCCCTCATCCCTCCCCAGTCTCCTCTGCCTCTGCTCCCCCTTTGCTGTTTACACCTGCTTGGTGCAAACCTGCCCTCAGAGCGAGCTGAGGCACTTCAGGTTCAGTGCCTCAAAGGAAGGTGGTGGTGGCTGCAGGGGCAAGAGGCACCCACGCCTCCGTTTTCTTCTTTTTATTGGGAAAGGTGACCTAAAAGGGTCCGATCCTCCCAGATTTATTCCCAAGACCTATAATTTGCATACAGTTTGACCGATAACTTTCTCTGCCATTGTGTCAACAGAACAGATGCTTGAAAAACTGTTAGGAGCAAAAAAAATGGGTATTTCCAGTTTACGGGTAGTAGGAGTTGAAATGGAACCTGGAAGCTTATTTTTTTGCTCTTGAGCTGTGAAAACACTCAGCCGGGCTGTGATGGGGAGATGGGTTTTGGTGTGTAAGTTCAAAAGGAGTCTCCCCACTAAGAAAAACAGGAACTGTTTACGGCTTGTCACCATGCAGGGCTTCTGGGCTGTGGAGCAGCAATTTTCTTTTTTGAAAAGAGGAAAAGCAGTTCTGTCTGTTTAAATTAACAAAATGACCCTTGAGACTTAATCATAGCTACTTATTATAGCTGACACCCACTGAGGGTTTTTTTTCCTTTATTAGTGATCGCCTTAAAATTTAAACCTGAACTAGGAAAACAGGAACTGTAGGTGTGGAGGTGTTCCTTTACCCCGATTTGCATGCAGCCTGTTTTTTATTTTGTGGGTAGGTGTGTTCAGTGTATGTGAGAGCAATTCAACATGTCAGCAGTTTCCTACAAGCTGCTCTTGCTGACTCACGTGTCTGGTGCAGCTTGGAGCTACCCTCGCTATAAACTATTCACAATAGAGGCGCGGGCAGAGAGACCATCGGTGCTGAGCCGTTGTTCAAAGGTTATTTTCACTTCTCCGGTCACTGCTTTGCTGTGGTTTTCTTTCCCAGTAATATCAAAATACGCTGTCATTTTGCTGGGCTGCTGTTCTGCTAGGTGCACAGTGTGAAGTAGAAATTCATTGTACTGCTGCGGAGGTTGTGCTCGAAGTGCATTTAGATGCTACAGGTGTTCACCAGGACTAAACCGCTGGGGTTTATTTTGTTTCTTTTTTTTGTGAATGGGACATTACCAAAAAAAATCTCCTCGAGCATTGTTCCCAATTTGGATATGGCAAGTCCAGCGTATCAGTTGTATTTTCCCTTGCCAGTTGCAAGCTGTACAGTCTCCTACCCTCCACCCCTTTTTATGGCAGAATTCTTTAAAGCCAGCAAGGAATTCTGATTAAACTTGAAAAACCTGGTTTTAGCTATCTTTAATTTTCAGAATTTCACTATTTCTTAGTCTGTTTTTTATCTCTTGTGTGGCAATAACGCTAGCCGTTAGCATGAAAGGATTCCTTCATTTGCATGAAGATGAAAACTTACGCTCTTTTACAACCGCTTCTTTATTTACAGACTCTATTCTGATTACTCATAAGGATCCTAAAACGATAGCTTCTGCTGACTGATGATTTTTAACTGATCTTCTTGTTGTGGTTTTTTCTTCCCTCCTTTCTTTTCCTTTTCCTAGTCGATGACAAAAGCCTTTGCAGAAGCAGAGTGAATTATCCATCTGCAGTTCTGGATTTACTGTCATGGAGTTTAGATATGTAGTAGTCTTTCGCGTATTTGTCTTCTTTTTGTGGAATGGGGCGAAAAATAAGTGGTCTCTAAAAATGTGATAAACAACATCAGCTGGTATAAACCAGGCTTTAATAACAATAAGGTGAGTTCTTGTCACTTGTTTTGTTTTTAGTCAACTACTTCGACCAGTAATGAGTAGAAAAACCACATTGAGAGCTTTGTAACACGTGAAGAAAATGGGTGTTCTTGGTTTCCGCCAATACAAATGACTCATCAGTATCAGTAGGGTTTCTACTTCTAATAATAAAACAGTGGAAGACCTTTAAAACCTGTGGTTTTGGCCCCTACTCTTAGTGAAAGGTTGGAAAATATTACTTTGAGGTTTTGTTTTTTTTTTTTTTTTTTGAACTTATGGAAGCTTTAGTGATTTGCTGTGCAACAGTGAAAGATCTCCTACCCTCAAAAAAAAAAAAAAACCCTAATTCCACTGCTTGCAGTGCCAAAATCTTCCCCTCTCCTGTCTCCTCAGTGTTTCGCGTTTCACCGCAGTGAGTATTGCCGACGCTTAGCCTCGATGTCAGAGATGTGCATCTGGAAAATATAATCTATTTATGTCGAGTTGGGGGAGACTTGGCACACTACCCCATCTTGCTGAGCTGCTGTTCTCCATCTCTCTTCCACTCTGGTAAAGAGAGGACCTCAGTAAGATTGCTGAGTGACCTATGTTGCTGTTTAAGGTAGGGTCAGAGGATCCGGAGAGGAAAGTAAACAGAAAATAGGAGTTGAAGAATAAACGTCAACTGCAGGATGTGTCTGTCATTACCTAAGAGGAAACATACATCTTCCAGTATTGAAAGTGATACTGAAAAAAGGGCAAATCAGAAAGTGATCTATTAAATTCTTCTCTCTCTCTTTTTTTTTTTTTACATAATAGTGTTCAAATGTGCTGGCATCCTTTTAGCTGTTCACCTATGAGGCTGAAATCTTTTTGTAAAGGAAACTATTGAGTGCTGGAAGAGGTCACAGGATTTAGATTTGAAGAATCTCACTCCCTCAAGTTAATCTGGTCAAAGATTTTGGGGCTATGGAATGTTGGACTCGATCTTAAAGGTCTTTTCCAACCGAAATGATTCTATGACTCTGCCCCACGTTCAGTGCAATGAAGCAACCCCTAGTGCACACTGCATTTTGTTTGAAACTGTATCTTGTAGAACGCGAGGTTATTTTGTTTTCATGTAAGCAGAGCATGCCCTCCGTGCTGTTATAACAAATTTTAATTCTTTTATGCAAGGTGTTCTAAGGGTAGTCCAGTGTCTCCTATCTGCTGCATTAATATACAGTGTTGCTGCCTGCTTTCAATTTGCCTGTGTTAAGATTTAAAGACTGTAAGTGAGGCAGAGGTAGTCTTTTCTTCCCTGTTAGAGTGAAAATTCCAACATTTATGAAACCTCCATGTCTACTTTCTCTGTTGTTGCAATATTCATACTAGTAAGTTATTCCTTATAAGAATGTGATGGTTCTTTGCTTCTTATTATTCTATTTTAAAAGCAGAGTGTGCTTTTTACAAAATCCATTCTGGGGCAGATCTTCAGTAAATCTAGACCTGTCCTAGCTCCCTCAGTGTCAGCGGGCATCTTTTATTTAAATATATTACTAAATATTTAAATATATTTATGTAGCTAATTTGGATCGTGCTGAAATACCTTGGATGTGTTTGTTAGTTTCTTGTATAACCAGATTGTGATGGAGAATCTTTGTCATGTAGCTTCTTACTGGGAGAGGCGCACTAAAAATAGAGGCGCAGAAGCCTGTGGAGATAGAACTTTCAAACGTGAAAATCCAGTTGTTTGTTACATGGCAACAATAAGAGAGATTTTACTATTTTCGGATTGGTATGGCAGAAAAGGACAACTTCCAACTTAAGGGATTTATTTATGGACGGTTCTTACTGAAGTTCATAGAGTAGTCGGTAAGGACTGCAAAATATGGTGCCAATGGTTATTCAGAGTACAAGAGGACATAGGATCAGCACTCTGATTTCAGCTTGTCTTTAGAAAATCTTGCCATCAGAAGCATCATGAGGGTTGGGTCATGATGAATGAATAACACGTCTAAATCTCATCCATATTCTGAGCTCTGCTGACTCGGAAACAGGACTTCTGTCCAAACCCACTGAGGGCTGGACCTGTGAAGGGCAAACAGGCACTGCCACTACTGAATTTTGAGATTCTGATTCTGCTCTGCATAATCTCCTCTCCTTTCTTTGCGCTTGCCCTGGCACCTGTCTCAACGCACAGTGGGTCAGCCCTGAGGACTACATTGGCAGAAGATTATTCATTGTATGTGTAGGATTGGTCTTTTGCTGGTTGAGTTTACTGCAGGGTCTGGCAAGGACCTGGGTAAGGGATCACATTAAACCAAAATTTATTAAAAGACCTAGAGCTGACCACGGGACAACTGGCCCCAAAGTGCAGTGACCATCACAGCATCATGCCCCATCTCCTGAAGGTCACTCTTGTCTTGCTTTTGCAATGTGGTGGTGGTACTGCAGAAAACCATTAGCAGTCTGTGCCCAGCCTACCCTGTAGCTTGGCAGTAAGAGCTTGCTGCCAGGGCATGAGAGGTTTGGGCCGTTTAATTTTGGCTTGTGTTTGCTGCAGACAATTGAAAGAAACGTTAGAGGAAAACAGAACTCGATCAAGCAAGTCTTCTACGTTAACGAAACACAAAAGTAGTATCTTTTGCAAATATTCAAATAACTGTTATTATTCCCACCTGACTCTGGTTGCTCCTGGCCTGATGTGACCTGGTCGTGTCACCTGTCTCCCAGCTCTTGTGATGAGCTCTTGTGAATTTAGATTTTAAACCTAAGTTACAGCTGAGGAGATGAGCAGACCTGGTGACTATGGAGCGTTTTTTGAACCCGGTGGCTGCAGTCCTAGACCCGCAGGTCTTCCTTGCAACCTTTTATCACTCTGGGGATGATGGCAAGTGAGATGTTGAGTAATGGGTTCAGCAGATGATCAGAGCAGCTTGAATTTGCTCAGGTGAAGGAGGGAGTCTAACCTCATCCTTCATAATGAGCTGGTGAAGTTAGGAGCTGGTAACCCCTTGTGCTGCTGGGTGAAAACAGGAGGTCCTGCTTGGTGTCCCCATGTTGGGCTTTGCTGAGCTGATTCAGCTTTCCAACCTACCACATGTCAGTTTACCATTTTCTTAGCCCTGGCTAATTTTCTAGACAGTTTGATGAGTAAGACCACAGGTCCAAGGAGCAGCAGAGCTAAAGCAGGGGAGACGGGGGGAGCAGTGGGGGTGCAGGGCCTTTGCCGAGTGGCAAACCCTGATCACCTCGAGCCGTCGCGCGTGGCTTCACCCTGCGTGGCCGCTGGAGCTGGTCAGCGGTTGTTTGGGAGGGGGACGGCGCTGCCGCCGTTCTCCTGTGTTCCTGAGCAGCAGTGGTGGTGATTTTATGCAAAGCTGAATGCTGGCCATGCATATTAGGCAAACTTTGGGCCAGAACTTGACTAGCAAAAAGCAAAGTGTCTGCAGTCTTTTGGTTGGGTCCTGCTCTTGAGCTGGGAAACCTAAATTCTGTTTCAGCTCAACTTCAGGTTTCTGCTGTGCCTGAGGTACTTCTGTGTGTTGAACCTGTAACCTGCCAAATGCCTCTGATTCTACTCAGAAATTTAAATTCATTTCCAATCTCTTCATTTATTCCTGTAACTGTTATTAAATGTGTGCTGAGGGGAAGTGTGGTGCAGAATTCTTTTCACAGAAATCCAAATTAATTGATGGTGTGAAGTAATGGAGAGGCATGTCAGTGAGCTAACCCCAATGTAAAATGGTAAATTATAAAATTCTTGCGTAGTTTGTTGTAGCTGGTAGTTCACGGGCAGTGCAAATATAAGCACTCTGCAAGGAAATTTTTTGTTTGTCTTTTTCCCCTTCTTGTTCCTCTTCATTTGTCTTATTATTAGACTAAAAGTAGAGTCAGTGATTCATTCAGTAATCTGTTTCTTGGACAGTTAGTCATCTGCCAATTTGTGTTAACTTTCCACTTTGTTCAGAAAGTGAGTAATGCTTAATGCCCTAACCACCAAATTCCAAGCTTAAAAAGCTGTGAGCGTCACTCAAATCATCTCCAAACTTTCTCTTCAAAATTTTTGCCAGATCAAAGCAAGTAAGGTCTGGCAAGCAGTGTGGTACAGCTACAGTCCAATTGTTTTGTCTAGCCCCAGTTACTAAAGCAAAACACAAGGTTGCAAATGTAATGCACAAGTTCTGTTGTACACCAACCTGTGTATTACTTAATCAGTGTAGTGCTTCTTGTTTTTCTTCGCAACTCCTACTTTCAACAGATAAATACTGCCTTCTTACTTCCCTCCCTCCCCAGACTGCCACGACTTCATTAATTTCTATTGTTCCCTACCTCAACAAATTGTGATGCTATCAAGACTAACGTAGTGAAAATAGCTTGCAAGGAAAGCTGGAATTGGTATTAGCTGCCTGCTGCAAATACTTCTGGTGCTTTTCAGGATTCTTTTTGGTGCAAAAAGAAAAAGATTGTGCTCTTGAAGTGGTACCTATATAGAACTTGAAGCTATAAAGCCTTCCTATAGCGATCGGGTAGATATTTTGATCTCAAGGTGATGCCAGTCATTTCTGAAGATGAACACAGTACTTGTTTGAATCACTTGAGAATTTTTTAACTACTTTTTTCTTTCTTATGGAAACTGGAGTAGCGTAAGGAGTAACAAGGTCAGTAATGTCACGGGAGAACTTTATAGGACCAAAGTCTTTACAGTCTGCTCTAAAATAACATGAAAGGGCTGACTGCCGCGCTCAGCAGCAAAGGAATTCAAAGTGAATTCAAAGAGAGACGTGAGTGCTATGGGGAGGGTGTGCATGCGCAGGGGGTAGAGTGAGGTGGGGCTGGTAAACACTGGTACCAAAAGCGGTTCGCTTGGCCCGACGCTTTCCTTGTTCCTTCCGCAGGCACCTGTTGTCCTTCCCCACAACTTCAGTCCTTTTCTTGCAGCGAAGTCGTCCTCTCTGTGCGTAATTATTCTGTGGTGCAGATGGTTTTAGGGTGTCCCCGGTGCCACAGTTCTGTAAACAGACAGTGAAAAAGCTGGTGGATGGAAAGGAGTAGCCTTTGGTTGTAGGGTGTGTAGGCAGCCCATGGTTGCTTCCTGCTGCAGTGTAACAGAGTTGAAGCAGAAGTTTGTCTTGCTCTGCTGTTGTCAGAACAAGAAAAAAATTATCTGGTCTTGAGGAAAAGGTCGGGGAAGATACATTTCCCCATTCCTAGAATCCAATTCCAGTCTGGGTAAATACCCGAAATATCCTGGTAGCTATGTTACAATGTGAAGAATTACGGCTTCTGAAAGGTTTTTCCTTGTAGTCTGATTTTGCACACCAGCGAGCTTGAATAGTTTGGTTAAGCTTTGGACAAACAGCCATACTGGGGATGCTTATTTGAACACCAGCCTTTGAGATTCGCCCATACTGATTACATGCAGATTTTCCAACATCAGCAGTGTTAGTCAATGCACTTGCATCTTTAGACTGATTGCAAATAACATATTCCAAAAATGACTTGTTTCTTGTTCAGTCTTAGTTTTAGCTGTTGAGCTTTACTTTTCAGGAGCGATGCTGGATCGGGATTTGAAAATCTCCTGGATATGTCTGCTTCTCAGTTGGCTCAAGTGTGAGCGGAGCTTTCACCTGCTTTTGGTCGAAAGGCATCCAGGAGCCAACCTGTACGAGTGCTTCTCCCCTGCCTGATTTCAAACAAAAAAATTAAACCACACAGGATTGTATATGGAGGCACCCAAAAGCTGTACCAGCATAGCTCAAGAAACTCTCTCTGTAAGATTAGCATATTATGGAATTGCTCCCTTGTTTTCCAAAATCAAAATTTCCACCTTCCTAGGAGGCATTGAACCAACGGAGGCGGCTCTGCTGCCCACTGCAGCCCCGTGTGGTTGCTGGTGCAAGTGACCGTGTCTGTAGCTCTCCTGCGCTCAATGGAGTGGGAGCTGCCAATGGGCCCCTGGTTGGCGGAGCCATCGGCTGTCGAACCCCCCTCCAGTCTCCCCCACCCAACACAGGATGTCAGTGCCCACACCAGCATTGCTTTTAGGTTTCTGATTTAAACCTTTAGAGCATTACGAAGATGCTTGCCTCCTTGCTAGTTTTGGGGGTGGGGGGGGTGGTGGTAGAGAGAAGAGCAAGGGCTGAGGTCGGCAGTGCAGCTATCGGTTGGGTTCACAGAATCACAGAACCACTAAGGTTGGAAAAGACCTGTAAGACCATCAAGTCCAACCATCAACCCAATACCACCATACCCACTAAATCAGGTCCTGCAATGCCATGCCTACATGTTTTTTGAACACCTCCAGTTGATGGTGACTCCCCCACCTCCCTGGGCAGCCTGTTCCAGTACCTCACCACTCTCTCAGTAATGAAATTTTTCCTAATACCCAGCCTGAACCTCCCCTAGCACAACTTGAGGACATTTCCTCTTGTCCTGTCGCTAGTCACTTGGGAAAAGAGACCAGCACCCACCGCTCTGCAACCTCCTTTCAGGTAATTGTAGAGAGTGATGAGGTCTCCCCTCAGCCTCCTCTTCTCCAGGCTGAACAAGCCCAGCTCTCTCAGCCGCTCCTCATAAGACTTGTGCTCCAGACCCCTCACCAGCTTCGTCGCCCTTCTCTGGACACGCTCCAGCACCTCAATGTCCTTCTTGTAGTGAGGGGCCCAAAACTGAACACAGGATTCGAGGTGCGGCCTCACCAGTGCTGAGTACAGGGGCACGATCTCCTCCTTATTACTGCTGACCACACTATTTCTGATACAGGTCAGGATGCTGTTGGCCTTCTTGGCCACCTGGGCACACTGCTGGCTCATCTTCAGCTGTAATGTTGCATGGGGTTGTTGTGACCCAAGTGCAGGACCCAGCACTTGGCCTTGTTGAACCTCATACAATTGGCCTCGGCCCATCGATCCAGCCTGTCCAGATCCCTCTGCAGAGCCTTCCGACCCTCGAGCAGATCAACACTCCCACCCAGGTTGGTGGTGTCTGCAAATTTGCTGAGGAAGCACTCAATCCCCTCATCCAGATCTTCGATAAAGATATTAAGCAAGACCGGCCCCAAAACTGAGCCCTGGGGGTCTCCGCTTGTGACCGGCCGCCGACTGGATTTCACTCCATTCACCACAAATGTTCAGTGCGCTCCGTGCGTGTGTGACTCGAGCAATGGCTGATTCACCACCTGAAGTTGGTTTGGGTTTTGTTTTTTTATTTCTTAAGGAAGTAACCCACCCAGAGGTGAGAATTGGTGCTGTTTTCGTTGGTCTGTGAGTAAACCAAAACTACGAGGAATGCCTTTGCTTCCAGCCTTTCGCTCCTAACCTCCGGTGGTCAACGCTGGGCGACAGACGTTGAGCGCTGAAGTGATGCCAGAGGAGACAGGCACCTGCCTTTCACAGGGGTGTGCAGCGTTTGGGGGATCGCTTAATCGCTGGGTTTGGCAGGTTTCAGGTCACCTGGATGGGGCGGAGGAGGCTGCAGGATTTACAGCCGTATTTGGTCTAACACCTGGCACAGCTGCTTTCTTTGGCTAGTTAAGAGACTGTGGGGTGAAGGAGAGATGACCAGGTGCCCAAGACCTTGTAGTTGTTGAAACCCAGATAAGGGCAGTGTTGACTGTTGCAAAGCTGAAATCATATTCAGGGCGTTTTTATCTGAGGAATCTTTTTTCTCCTTTTTTTTTTTCCCCTGCCCACCTTCCATTTGTTTCCTGACTGTAAAGTTTAGGCCATTCCCATGAAGACGGACACACCGGTGTCATCCTCCTGCGCAGAGGTGCCCGAGGAGGCGCAGCTGGGCGAGGGCTCTCCCGGGTATTTATAGAGGGGTGTCTCCCGCCCCGACTCGCTCTGCAGGTGCGCTGCTCAGTCGGTTAAAGAAACCACGAGTTGAAATGATCACCGGGGTGAAACAGTTTACAAATAGCTTTTCAGTGTTTGTTTTTATTTTTAACTCCTTCCCCACCCATGGGCCCTTCCCCCAGCACACTGGGGAGAACGAAACGGCTCAAGGAGGGAAAATCTCGTGGCTGCAGAATATGCAAAGCACCCCAAGAGTTTCCAGAGGACCCTCAGAAAGCGAGTTGCTTTCCTAATGGCAGAGATCACACACCTCTTCCTTCCCTGAGCCCCCCTTGTTCCCTCCTACTCCTTTCTTTTTTGGGGTTTATGGGGGTAAACCATCTTTTTCTGTGGCTGCTAGCTTTTTTTGGGGGGGGGAGGCGGGAATTGCATGTTTAGTTATTTTTAAGGGCTGACAACTGATGAAAAGATATCGGTAGCAACATATTTGAAGCCGGCGGAGGCACCCTTCTGGCGCCTGCAAGGAGAGTCCCCGAGCCAGGTCCTGCTGCCTTGACACCAGCTCCCAGTATCCCCAGTAGCACAGTCCCCACAGCCGGGCACCTTCTCTCAGGCACTTGGCATGTGCCCTTTTTGCCCTAATTATCATACAGAAGTGATCTCAACCACGCTGCCGCATCTGAGCACGAGAGGAAATTTAGACATTTCTTTTTTTTTTTTTTAATTTTTTTTTATTTTATTTTCCTAACCCGTGTTCAATGGCTTATGGAGAATTCTGGTCAAAAGGGTGAAATTTCATTGCTGGGTGTTTAATCTCAAAACCACAGCTCCCAATACCCAGGACGCGCTAGTCGTAATGCCCTGCTTGCAGCCTTTTTCCAGCGCCACGTAGGTGTGTGTAGGTGCGCATGGGGAGGGGAGCAAGGGAAGGGGCACAAATGGGATGGAGGGTTCCCTCTTGCCCCTTGGGCTGTTTTTCTGGTTTGTTTTTTCAATTCAAAAAAAAAAAAGAGAAAAGCAACTCCATCTGCCTGCAAAGTAGGTTAATCACTGCAGAAAAACTCAACGCTGGTACTCCATGTCTGTATTTTCACACGTGTGCCGATGGCTGCGTGCGTACTTTGCGGCTGGCGCAGCGTAGCTGGAAAGTATGTGGGAGCGCGTCTGCTTCCTCTGAGGCTGCTACAGGTGGCCAGAGGAGGGTGGGGGGCGGCGGAGGAGATGTTTGGGGTGAGGTACGACACCCACTTCCTTTGGTGTATGTCGTCGTGCGCTCGAACCCGCTGCTTCGCCAACAGCCAGGCGGCTGCAGGTCGTGCCTGCGGTACTTCGCCTTTGCTCTTACTGATTTGCTGTCTTAGGTTTATGACTAAGGTTGTGGTTTAATATGCCCTTTTTAGGTATGTGAAGTGTTTTAAAATTATCTAGTGTTGCATTTCTCCTTTTTTTTTTCCTTTTCTTTTATCATCGCCTTTTCTACCTTTAGAAGTTTCCACAACTTTTAGAAAGCAAGAGGCATAGCTTTATTGTAAAAGAAAAAGTTTTCCCTGATTGTTACTCGTCAGCTACGAGTATGCATTTTTTGCCTTTCAAAGATCTTTTTTTTGAGATTAAATAATTTCATAGCCTTTAAGATTTAAATATCTAATACAAACTGTTGGTGAGCCTTAAAACTAAAAAGAAAGCTTAAATACCTGGAATTTGCAAGGAGACTCTCTTTAGACGAGATGCCTTTCTTCTGCAGCCGTACCCCAAGAAATTTGGTGTTAACATTTGCAAGTACAAATGCGTTTCTTTGTAATTTTGAAATCTTTACTTGAGGGCCTGTAATTTTCCTTAACTGTTCAGGTGCTGCCTAATGCCTTGGATATTTGTTTAGTGTATTGCATGCATGCTCATATTCCCTTAATTTCACATGAAACGCTGTAGCCTAGCAAGTTACACTGCCATCATACTAATGGTGAAGGCAAAATAGCGCGTGCTGGTTTGGGGAGGAGGTGGGAGTGGAAGGGAGCGGACCTATACTCACACATACATCTGATTGATGTAACACCCTTCTTTCTTAGTAGACTGGGCAGCTTTAGTGCCTACTGAGTACCTTTTTGTTTCAGGCCATGTCCTGTTCTGCCATGGAGCAGGGTAGAGTTTACCTACTCCTCTTCTTACTGAAGAAAAAGGTGTTTTCCCCATGGAGGTACCTGGGATATTTGGCATCAGCTCGTGGTTGACACGAGCTCCAAATCCTCTGCTCCGGGGAAGCTCGAGTGAGTTGAGCTGTGAAATGTAGCTATTAGATATAAAGCAGAGCTGTAGAGCAGTCTTTCTGATGTTTGTGCCACGTCATATCTCGTTGTTAATTGAGACTGCAACAAAAGGACCCAACAGTAGTTCTAGACTGTATATTTGACACTTCTGAAAACGTTGATATGCAACCATTGTGGAAGTGTTAAGGCTTGATATGTGTTTTGAAAAGGAATAACTGCAGGGAAATCTAATGCCCCGCAAAAATGTAGCGAGATAGGTGAATCATTAGCAAAGTCATACAGAATTAAATTGATTTAATTTGGGAAAGGGTGCTGAAAGTCTCATACCACTTTGGTTTAAGTTCATCTCCTGCAGAAAGACTGCCTAGCTGTTGTTTCTTGTGTATTACTTGCTTTGGACTTGAGGTGACCTGTCTTTGTAACCCTGCAGTCCGCTTGCCAAAATCCTTGTATAGATCAGGTCTTCCGGGCCTCCCTCCTTGAGCGCTGCGGGAGCTCCGGCAGCAGCTCAAGTAGAAGGTGCCAGTCCTTCTCCAGAGGATTTGCTGCTCAGTGCTGCCTTGGGACTGCCTTGCTGGTGGTCCTGGGGGCTCAGCAGCTCCTGTGGACGTCACCCATCTCAATGGCGGCAGGGTGACGGCTGGTCCCTGCACCAGCGGAGCCCTCGCACCTCTCGGGTGACGCAGTCCATGGGAATGGCCCCTGAATTGCTCGGCAGGCAAAGACTGGCCACCCTGATTTAGGGTCTGTTTGCAAAAAGGAACGAGATGAGGGAGGTTGAGTTGAAATAGCCATAAATGTTGTATGCAGCTGCCAGGCTGGAATTGTTGGATTAGAAAACGAGGGAGAAGGTGATGTGAAGCCAAGAAGCAGCTGAGAAAAAAATCAGAAATTACACAAAGAGTACAAAATGAGAAGACAGTCAAAGCCCTGTCCTCTGTCATGTTGTAAAGGGGAACATATAATTAAAACTCTCGTGTCAGAGTAGGTGATGTAGGAATTAAAACACATACCTGTTCCAAGTTACTGCTTTCTATGCAACCTCATTTCAAAATTAACTCTACCCAAAAAAAGCTGCTTGCATGCAGGAAACCATGTTTTTGACTAGAAGATACAGTAAAAAGGCAGGGTGGGGCATACAAGTGCTTTACTGTATGAAAGCAAAAGGAGAGGGTATGCTGCTGAGCATTGAAAGTGAATCCATGTTACTTCTCTCCCGTCTTCAAAATGAGTTCAGAAGGTATCGTGCTCTCAAGATATGACACTGAGGCTTGAGCAGTTGGTGTGAGAGTTACAGTGTGCCATTTAAACTCTGCCATTTTACCATCCATTTGGTGAAAAAGGGACTTAACAGTTGCACGGAGTTTTAAAACATTTGAGTCCCCAAAACAACACAAGCATTTAATTCAGCACACAGAACTTGCATGCTGACCAGAGGCACGTGGCAAATACAATTCTAATTTATTTTAATTTTTTCGAGGTCCTGCTGGTAGACGTAAATGAAGCAGATCGAGATCTCACCGTGGTTGCAAGCTGTGGCAGAAAAATTAGCACCACACTTTCCAGTGGAAGCAGAACAAAAATGTAAAGTCTGCCAATTAAATTGGAAACAGCTCTTAATTTCCCCTCTCCTCCTCCTCCCACGAAGGATGAATGGCTTACTCTTTTGGATGGAACTTTGTGTAATGACTCATAGTTTTACATGGATTAGTGTGAATATGTAGGTGAGGGAGACTCTGGTATCTGAGAAACTATATATAGTGTCTAGGAGAAGTGTCCTGGAACACAGAATAAATGAACGTTTGATCTATTTCTCTTGCTGAATTAACGGAAACATAAATGCAGAATATCCTCCTCCCTTTACTCCCTCCCCTCCCAGTTGTGCTCAGCAGATAAAAAGGAGGCTTATGAAGAACAGAGAACGTGTCTGTATCAATAACTGAACTAGTCACTAAAGTATGGTTATCCCCTTTGCCCTGTCTGAAATATGCATGGACGAGGCACCAGGAGCCAGAAGCGTGACAGTGCAGACATCAGCAGTGAGGATGCAAGGTTTCTGTGGCACCCTTTGTGAGGTGGTTATTGTTTCAGTACGTTTCCAGCAGGGAAAGAAAGGCTCTCCGTGCCTCTTTGGATGACGAAGCTGGTCCATGCCTTACTATGGGCAGCAGCCAGAGGTGGGAGCATCACACACCTTGCTCTGCTGGTGGCACTTAACATGCCTTGTGTTAGAGTGTGTCCCCGTTGTACCTGCTGCTGTAAAGCCATGGGCAGGGCCGCCGTATTTGTGCTGGGCTAAGCCAAAATCTCATAGCTCTGCAGTCATCTATAGCTGGTAGCTTAAGCTGAAAGTGTGGGTTCACATGGGGCTTCTCCAGTAGACTGAGAAGTTTTCCATCTCAAGGCTCCTGTTTTGCTCTCTCCCCTCTACAGCTATGTACTATGCATCCACTTGCACGAGAATAGTTATTAATAAAACCCTTATCAATGAAAAATTCACGTCAGAAGAAAAAAACAAAGACAACTATTTTTAAAGATGTTTCAAACTCAGCCATTTCACTGTGTTGCTTGTAAGCAAGGCTACAGAAATTTGAAGCAGAAAAGGTAAGGGGTCAGCAAATTGTAGTAGAGGAGAAACGGGATCAAGCAGACAGGGAAAGATGGAAATGTGTTGAGCTGGCATTGCTGTAGATACGTGCAGTGAGGCTTGTACCCTTCAGTGTTGTTTCCTCTTCTTAGTCTGCAGCAATGCCATTTGCTCCCTGGGGAAAATGGTCTTCTATGTGGAGTGTCCATTAAGGGCAAAAGCAAGAGAGAAAACTGTTCTTACGTCCTTGTATGACAGTCGTACCTTAAAATGAGGCCTTACATAATGTCCAAAAATCTGGCATAGTTAGGTCCTCCTTTTTGGATTGTTCACCATAGCTCGCTTTAGCATTTAATTGTAGGGATCTTATTTTTACATCTCAGACTTGCAGACACGCTAGCATAACAGTTGTTATTAGGTAAGAAGACTGAAAATCCTCAGGTCAGTCCTGAGCTCCTGGCCTGGAAGCGTGTTTCTGGTCTTCTCTGGGAGGACCCTGGCTGTGGAGTCTCCTCAGTTCTCTGTAGGAAAAAAGCTTTGGTTCTCCCTTCAAGCAAGATGCCATGCGAGGCTTACTCTCAGGAACTCTGGGAACTTTTTCTGGAGAAGGGGAAATGCATTTACATTAAAAAGACACAACCAACAACAAAAAGAAGCAGCCACTTCTCATATACTTGGGGGGAATCCCACAGTGTCTTCAGAGAAGTAGACTTATTTGGTCATGTGCAGTATCTCAGACCTCCCACCATCAGATGTCAAGGAGGTCTGACTTCCATTTTAAAACTAGTACCTGGCGTGGAATAGAGTGTTCTAAAGTCTTATTGCTTAGAAACCCAAACATGGAGAAATCAAGAATTCATGTCGTTTGGTGTAATTTCTTGAAAAGAGATTAAAACTCCAGTGTTTATCTTGGATCCCCAATGCAAGGAGCGGGAGGGAGCGATGAGGATATTTTGTGATTAATGAGCCTTTCTGCATATGTTTCTCATGCCTTTTGGCATTTAGTAGTCTCAGTGACCTAGCTTTTTATTTCGTTTTTCTCTTGTTGGCACTCTCATTAGTAGTCTCCTGAGATGCAAGAATCCACCCTCCGCCAGTGGGTCTCTTCTTGGTTGTGAGGATGTGGGCCAGTTTACTGTCCTTGGACTCCACTGATCAAGTAGGTTAGCGTTTCTCTCCCCATTCCTACCATCACTTCTTTTGTTCTCTGCTTCGGCACAAAACAATTCCTACAACACGTAAAGCCATCACCCTCACCTTGAAAACAGCATCCAGTTAAGATGGGGAGCAGCGTGACACTGAAATCACCAGCCTAACTGAGAACAGGTTACTTTGGGTACCGTAGGAGCCTAGCCACAATACCTGCAGTTCAGCGGGAGTCAGGGTTGCAGCCCAGGCTGGCCCCTCTGCACAGCACTCCGGTGGTCCTGGCTGCCGCGACAGCAGTGTAGACCTGGCCCATGCCAAAACAAAGGCCGTAGGAAGAGGCACTCTACAGCTGCCTTCCTCTGTCTTCAAAAGAGGAGAAACCCAAGGCAGCAACACACAGTTCTTGGCACTTACACATGGAAGGCAGCAAGGGGGAAGGCAGCAAGGGGGGGGAAAGTGCTGCACGGACCAAGCAGCACAGTCTGTTACGATCAGGGGGTTTTTTTTGCTTTATGGATCTGTGTTATTTTTATGGATAGCGAGGGGTTTGGCTTAGATATAGGACTGGTCCTTCATCTAGGATAGTGCAAAGAACATCTGATACAGAAGATAAGAAACGTATCCTTTTAGGTGGGAGCTTTCCCAACTGGTGGCAGGCCATGTATGGCACATCAATAGCTCTGCCTCCCTTGGGGTTTCTCTCCGCAGCTGCAGACCATGTGCTTGTGTATGTGTGCGTGCTCACCAAGGAGGTGGGGGTAGTATTTAACCAGCTGCAAATCAGTGAATCAGTGTAGGGGAAATTATTTCCCTTGGGCAGAAGAACTCTGTGCTAGAAGAGAGGCTTAGTTTGGCAGGCAGTTCAGGGGTAGTGGGAACCCATGCCAACGCTCTGAGGTGGCTCGCGTGGGCTGGAGAAGGAACTCCCAGTTGCCAGGTCCCACTGAAGGAGTCCGAGGTGCTTTACAACCGCTGTACAGCCATCCGTGTCGTTCCCTCTGCCACTTCGACCAAGGTGTGGAGGGGCTGGACAAGAAACATGGGGACAGAGGGCTGGAGCATGAACCGGTGTCTCCGTAGAGCAAGAGCAGGGAGATGGAGGACCTCTGAAAAATAATGGTGTGCTGCAGGTCAGGCGGCAGCTCTCCAGGGACTGGAGTATGAGTAGAGCATGCTTTTGCTCTTCTGGCAGTAGGGATTATGCTTCCTTTCCTGCTTCTCTCCTTACCTGGAGAGTAGTCAAAAGAGAAGTCATCTAATCAACCTGCCAAACACCCTTCTTGCTTTTGCCTGGCTGAAGAGGCAACTGTAAAAGTTTCCCCATTCATTCCTAACTCTTCTTTCTTGGCTGTTGATGCCCACGCAAGTCCAGTCTATACTGGTCTGTTTTCCTCATATACAGGCAGTCCATCTATGTAGTAAATATTTTTTGCCTTTGTCTAACCCCTGGGTACAACACATCTGTTTTCTACAGTGATGCGTGCCATTTAACTAATTGTGCTTAAATGGAGGAAGTCATCGAGTAGATGGAGGGTTTTAATTTCACTGAAGCCACTCAGGAAAAGCAGCTGGATTTCTGTTCTGCATACGTCCTTATTACACCCCACGCTTGACTAGTTTGGGAAGTGCTGTGGTGAGCACCCGACACGGTGAGTTTTGTCACCTGCATGAGTGGCTGGACGTTCATGACAGAGGCTGCAGAATGAAGCGTGCCTAAACATCTGGGGCAGAGAAAGTGGCTCAGCTTCATTTTTATGGAAGAAGCCTTAGAGGTTTGCACGAGCCTTTTCTGCATCCCGGTGAGTAACCCAAAGGAGTGAGGCTTTTGCTGACAGTCTGGTGCTTTTGGGGCATAAGCATCCTCCTAAGAGCTTGGTTTCCAGCAGGGCGAGGGGAACAGAAGAGGCAGGATGGGGTAGGTTTTCCTGTGATGGACCAGTGTTAGTTTTTTTGCACCTTGCCCTGAAGTGTCTGTAGCTCTGCTGCCTGAAGCTGATGGTGGGGTGAACCACGGGCATCATCTGAGAAGGCATTTTCTTGTGTACAGTATAAGCTGCCATCAGACAGTTACTATTAAAAATTGCCAGTTATTTCCTCCGAGTGATACATTTGGAAGTCTTGTAAAGAAGTGTGTAAATCAAAAGTACCACTGTGTGGGGAACGCTTAGCTTCTATAGAAATGAAAATTAGCAAAACTAAGTGCAGTGTATTACCACTGACACGCGACTAGGCTGTATCCAGTGAAATAGATGACGGGCTTGCCATTGATTGGCAAGATCACAGATGCACTGCATCAACTGGCGCAGATTTAGGACCCCATCTCCTCCAAATGGAGTAGAAGAGCTACGCTGAACATTAGCACAAAAGCTGCCATTCTCTGTACGGGACAACTTGTGCTTTCAAGCTCTGACCCAAACAATGAAGCAATTTTCAATGTGTTTTTTTGGTGATTATTTTCTTTGCCCAGGAAGGGCTTTATTTAAAAATTGGTTGCTCATAAATATGTAGTGAGGTCTTGGTGCTCTGGACAGTATTATACTGCCCTGAAAAACTTACGGCTAAGCTGTTCCAGTATGTTTCCTCTTGGATCCTGAATATGAGGAATACCATAGAGGTAGGATGGTACATCAGATGTAGCCCTTTTGAAAAGAGGAGGAATTTTGGACTGGCAGTGTTGATGTAAAAAAATCACCGCTTCAGTGTAATGCTTTTGACAGGTCAAGGGGATGGCAGAGAGGTTGGGGCAGGTCATGACTTTGAAGTAAAGCATGAGCACGACCATTAGCTGTTGAGTCCAGCAACGAATGTACCCTATTTTGTTCATATTGCGTGTATTGTACTTCTCATTTCTTACAAAAAACCAGATGTACCAATTCTAATGTACTGGATCTTTGCTTAGTAACGTATCATCTTTCTGGGAAAACCTATATGTAATAGTATTGTTTTAGTGGGCACAAATACTTGCTTGGGCTACGAGCACTTGTTTTGGACAGGACGTGTTTTGGGCATTGCGCATGGAATTTTATATAGCAATTGTCCTCTTTGCTTTTGTGGGTAAATTTTCTAGCGCTAAAATATCGAGCTACAACACTGTGCTTCATTGTTAGACTCACTGACCTTTGCCTTTAGTTGGAAAGGGGGCAGGAAATCTGTGTTTCCTAAAAGCTGCCTGAAGTCACAGAAGAAAGCAGTATCTCTCCTGCTAGCAGCGTACAAAATGACCTCTCCGTGCAAGCAGAAATAACTGTGGCCACATGAAAGCCATATGGAGGTTTGGCTGGGGGAAGTCAGCGATGATGGGAAGCAAATAAACAACAGGGAACTGGATGTTAATGTTGGTTGTGTCAGATATGTAAACTCGTGTAGGTTGCAATGGTTCTGCTTATCAGGATCTGCAACCCATCTCTTATCAGAGCAAGCGTGAGCCCATGGAGCGGATGTATATGCACTGCTTCAGAGGCAAGATCCAGTTGTGGGCAAAAGAAAGGTGATCTTACAAGGAAGGGAAATCAAAGTTTTTGCCTCTTCCCAGACTCTTGGACTGTGTAAGCAAACAAAAAGCAATCCAGAATGGTGAAGACAAAACATCTCAGCCTCTCTTGCCAGTTGGAGAACTGCTAATAATGTTTATAGTCTTGGAACAAAAGGCAACAAAACAAGTTATTTAAGAAAAGAATCCATCATTCTGACAAAAATAGAGCTTTCAGCTATTTTTTTTGTCTGAGCCTGTGTTTCTCCAGCCAATCAATCCTGTTACTGAATAAAACTCTGGAAATGAACTTAACAAGATTAATGTCTGTAAATATTTGTAAAACCTATGTGTTATACAGTCTCTTTAAATGAGATTATGTCCTGTTTATAATACTTACTCATATTTTGTACCCAGTCTCGTCTAAAATTGAATAGTTTTCATTAATTTTTCTTGCTTGTTTAATTTCATGCTTAAACCAATAAGTTACAAATCCGCATGACTGCCCTCTTAATGTTACACTTGGAATAATTGCACTGAGTCACTGTGCGTGGACTCAGATTGCCATAGGGTGTTAATAGTTGATATTTAAGCAAGCATGTTTATCTGAAAGCTGGCTCATCACCCCATGGAATGCAGTGTTTACTACGTGAAGTTCAGCTTAGACCTATTTCAGTTCGGAGATGTAGTCTGCAATCATTAATAATGCCTAGAATTCATGTTCGTCTTTTCAAGGGTGTTAGGGAAATTATCTGCTAAATGTGGGAAAATAAATGCAGGGAAAATAAGTGTTAGGCTTTGAGCAAAGGGGGTTTGTGTACATTTGATACAATCCTCTTTAAAGATTCTTTTTCTTCCCTTTCCTTTTTTTGTCCCAGTAGGTATCTGGTTTTTGTCTATGCTCTGTCTTGAATGTCTTGTTTAACCAGAGGAAAATTTGGGATTATGCAAGCTAATAATCAATTCCCTTCAAAAACAGAAAGATTTTGTTTTTCCTGTCCAAGTTTATTTCCTAGGCTTAGTCCAAGTGTTTAGTTCCAAACACTGATGTGGAGGGTTTTTTTTCCTAGTGCAGTTTTCCTCTGTGGCAGAAAGAACCCCAGGGAAACCGGCACTTGCAATGCTGTTGCACCTTTGTTTATTTTGCTGATGTGTTTGCAAGTAGTTAAAATGCTGAGAAATTTAGTGGCAGCATGACCTGCTGGAGTATGTTTTACAGAAGGAAAACAAATAATGAAGGAGGGATATGGCTGTTGGTTTACTCGCACTTCCTGCTGCAGGACCGTTCATCAGTCCTGAAGGAAGCAAGAGATGCACTGCAAACCCTTGGCATGCAGGTGAGAGCAGAGAACCCTTCCCCTAGCAGATTCCTTGCTTCAGCAGGTACGGGGCTGCTCCGCCGCTCTGCGGGGCGCCTGCTAGGTAATGCCTGCAGAGCTTTTCTTCCTCAAGCAAGGTGGTTGATTTCATGTGGACTTTGGCAGAACTGATAGACGGGTTTTAGCAGGAAAGCGTAATTTCCTAAACTGCAAAGCATCCATAGTTCTTGCTTTTGGGATTACTAGCTAAGTGTCAGCAGCAGGCTAGATTTCATTTTTCATGGGAGAAGTGTCTGTGCAGTTCTGCAGACTGAGATAAAGCATACTTTGATGAGTTTGTCAGTCAGAATAACGGTATTGTAGAGCGACAGGTGAGGAGTCAGATAGCACTCCATTCTTTGCCAAAAACAGAGGGAAGATTTTTATGATATACCGCTCTTTCACACTGGTAGTATTTATTGCCACTGAGCACAGTTGCTCCTGATCAAGGTGATTTTGTTAGTTGGTATCCTGTTACTGCAGTTACTTGGAATATCCAAAGGAATCACTGCTATTCAGAGGCCATGTCTGGCAGCTTAGTATTTTGTGTTTCAGGTGGTATTTGCATGTCCATGTATCATAAATAACGATTATTTTTCTTTTTCAGTGTATGTATTAAAATACGAACATAGGGAAAAGGAGTGGAGGACATGATAGTTATAACATTGCTTTCATTTATATTCTCTTATTTGATGATCTCTTGTTGATCGTTTGCTATCTATACAAAGAATTTTTTAGTAAACAATACCAATTTTACAGAGAATGTAGAGGAATATGTATGTGTGCAAGAGAGGCTTACATATTTTTCTTTTTTTTCCAACTGCATTAGACTTTTTTTAGATTTTAAGTACTTTGCATTATTCTTAATAGCGATAATACATTGAGCATACTGAGATATATTATACATATATCATTTTTTCTTGGGTACCAGTATAACATACGTGGGTGTCAACGGCATATCGCTGTGGTTTTTAACCAATTTATGATAGTTTTGTTCTGATGCAAAGCTTAAGTATGCTAAAACCAGGATTGCCACCCACTTTAAATGTTGTTGTTAGCAGATAGCATTTATTTCAGTCACTCTAAAATCTTAATATTATGAAGTGGTTTTAAAAGGTTTATGTCTTTTTAAAGAAACTTTTGTATTCCATCTGGATAATATCTACCAGCATTGGTACTGGAGATCATTCTCTTGTAACACGTAATGCGGGTGTGGACTTCCACTGTGTTAATTAATTAATTCCATTGAGGTCTCAGACCTCATAGAAGACTAGGGTCATCCCCGTTAAGTATCCAAACAGGATACAACCGACCGAACAGCAGCGTTCCTTCAAAGCTCTCCTTGTTCCCCTGGATGGAGTCCAGGGAGCCCATCACTTCTAGGAATACACATGTCAGACCATATGACCTTACGTAATAACCACGTGTGAGAAGCCCAGAGGGCAGGTAATCCGTGGGATGTCCAGCGGTGATGCTGGCAGCGGGCTGGCGAGTTTCTGTGCCGGAGAGGTCCGGGTGCAGCAGGAGGGCTCCGCCGCTGGCTACCTCGTGGTTTCTGCAGATGGCATTCTCCAGCTTCTGTTTGTCCTCCTTGTATAGCAACAGAAACAAGCCTTTCTTGTATAGCAGTTAGGCTGGGAGAATGGCAAATGTGGCTCGTGTAGTCCATGCAAAGATTTCTGAAGGAAGCTCACAAGGCTGCATGGATTGCTGCTGTTGCCTCCAGTCAATTCTTTGGCTGAAAGTAGCTTGAAGATTAGAGGAGAGGATGCAGCCACAAGCGCAGATGCACAAGCTTACAGAGCAATGAACATACCCAGAGAAATCGCCCAGAGTAAATTTTTTATGTGTCACGTAAACAAGTATATCATAAACATTCAGTGCCTGCTTGTTAGGTTTATTTGGTAGGTTACCCTCTGTTGCCTAAGAGCTTGAGTTAAAATGCTTACCAATGCTGTGCTTGATCTTCAGGGATCTACTGAAAGAAACAGGCTGATCTTCTTCACCCCTTCTTCCATTTCTGTACGTGTAAAATGGACGCTACCTGCCTTCCCAGGGCTTAGAGAGGATTAGTTACTCCTTACGGCTGGCTTTGGAGAGGAGAAGCGCTAAGCAGGGTGGCGTGACGTATGTCTGCTCCGATGGAGGTGGGAAGGGAGGAGGCACTGGGGTGCTGCCGGAGGGAGGAGCGTTAGCTGATGAGGACGGGGTCAGGAGAGCCCCTGCGTGGGTGCGGAGGGAAGGCCACCAGCGGCCACGGGGAGACCAGAGCTGCGTGGGGCTGGCTGGCTTTTCTGGGACGCCTGCAGCCCGCTCTTTAAAGCAAGCGGAGCGAGACAGGCGGAGGCAAAATACCCAGAGCGTGTCAGTAAACATGAGCACAGACCTGTTGCCTTTAATCAGCTTATGAGAAATGAACTGCGCCTGGGACCTGCACGTGTCGAGCTTGCAGGGCGAGCTCCGGTTCAGGCGTGTGCACGTCCCTGCGTCCTCCCTTGGTGCACGCCCTGGAGTGGGGGATGCTGCCCCTGGAGTGGGGGATGCTGCCTTCGGGCTCCCTCGCTCCGGCTTGTGCCCGCCTGGCCTGGGCCTCCCCCAAAAAGCCTGCCAGGAAAGGAAAACCTTGCCACTTAGCATGATCCGGCACAAATTTGGTGTTCACCTGGAAAACCATGCTTAGTGCCTGCTTCCAGACAAATTCAAAACCTTGTTCAGGACAGGTGACCCTCACGTAGCAGAATCAGTGATGCAAATGCTTGCCTGCCTCTGTCCACTTAGCTGAGCGTGTTTCTTTCCTCATGAGCTCTGTGTCATTCCTGTTAGTCCTTACTGCTTCTGCAGTGGGACGCAGCCCCACGCCGCCCTCCTGATTAATAGCTTCTCCATCATCTGCTTAAGGGTCCTGGTGGTGCCTCCGGCAGGGGCTTATCCCCCAGTCCATTCACCTCCACAGCCTCTGGGATTTAACTCTGCGTAGTTGGGCTGAATAACACCCAACAGATAAGGCAGGGTCTGAAATTGGGGTGCAGAGAGCTCCCACACTGTGCAGACCGAGGGGATGTCCAAGCGCATCCCTGCCTTCCAGAGGACTCTGCATCCACTGGTTAAAAATCAGCTGGTTTCTCACATTACCTCAGATTTCTGGTTGGGTTTTTTCTTCTTTTTTTTGATGTTCCTCATCCCTCCCAAGAAGACAAAAGGCTGTAATATTAAAAGATAATTTTATATGTCCAGGGAGAACATACTTTTTCTGTGTGCCAATTAAAGTAATGCTCTGTAATAATGACCGTGTAGGAATTGATTTTCTGCAGGTAGCAACTTTGTGGGCTTGAGACAATAAAGTAATAGAGCTGTGCATGTTGTGTGTAACCCTTGCAGTATTTCAGGGCTGTGATAGAAAGAGCCTTTATCACGCAAGAATAGCAATTGCATTCCAACATTTTCAGGTTTCAAAGTGTGAGCATCAAACATAAGAACAACAGAACAAAAATATCTGAAATTCATCAGCCATTTTCATCAGAGTTTGCCAGGCCCCACACTGTAAGTGTGCTGGTACTTCAAAGCCTATGACAATTCATTTTTAAAAAAAAAAAAATTATTTCATCCTCTTGAAATATTTAACATAGGAGAAAATCAGAAGAAAAGGCTCTCTTGGCATCTGCATCTGCAATGGGGCAGATGATTTCTTTGTCATCTTGAAGTTCTACCTAAAGCTGAGACAGAAAACCCTGGCACTTAATTATCATCAGGCTTCTTGCCGCCTCTTTCAAATGCCGTCAGCAAGCTTGAACGGGGAGTCGCCAGCTCACAGAGGCTCTGGGAGAATGTGTAAGCGATTGCTTAAGTCCAGAGAGGGGCTGCAAAGTGTGGTTCTGTAGTAAACGGGCTCGCTTGAGCCCAGAGGCTCACTGCAGCAAGAAGTAGAGCGTGAAGGGCAGACAGTATTGGTCCCTGACAACAGGATGAGCCCTGCGATTCTGGACCAGCAAGTGATACCCAAACAGAACTTGCTGTGTCCCCCTCTGCACCAGCTGAAAGAAAGGGTAGAGCATGTAGGGAACTGCTGTTTTCCCTGGCTACGCGCATGTCTGGTACTTGTTGAAGTAAAAGTTGGTTTCTAGAGCCCGCATAAAATCCATCCATATGTCTGAGTTATTCCTGGGTGCCCTGGAAGAAGTAAACTTGTGGACCACCTGGAGTTAGGTCTGAATTCTGGCTGAGCATATACTGAAGTAGGGAGCTCCCAGCAGGGAGCCTGAGAGGATGGTGCTGGTCTGGGGACGGAGGGGAGCTGCACCATGATGTCCCATTTTGACGGGGGAGCCAGCGGGGAGGGTGGTCTCAGGAGGTGCCCGCAGAGAGGCCAGTGTTAGTGCCTACTTGGCTCGAGACAAACCTAGAGGGTGAAGCTGGCTCCCCAGGGCGGCGAGAGCGAGCACTGATCAGGCGCTGTGATTCTGCTGGTTGCACAGGTTGTGGTTCTCCTGGTTTTACCGAGAGGTGTTTCTGCAGGGGGAAGGCACTTACCAAAGTACCCATCTGGCTGGCAGCAGCTGTTGCCGCCTGGGAAGAGCTGAAGGGCTGTGTGTAGCTGGTACCTCCTCTTCTGGTGGTGGGGGTGATGCACAGGCACTTGCGCCCTGTCCCTCCCTGCCTACACTGCCAGCGTTGCTGTTCAGCAACCAGCTCTTCTCAGTGTGGCGTTACCGTCTCCTCTGTTTTGATGGCTACGTTTGAAATAGCTTGTTGCTGATTATGCAAAGTATCTGCTTTTCATCACCACATCTTTTTGTGTGAATGCTGTGTTGAGTCGTCAGTATGAATTTAATATTTCTTGAATATTATATGTTAATTGCTTCCAATTTTCTATTGCTTCATCTCTTGGCTACTTCAACTTAATTATTGTTACAGCTGCCCTTTTGTGAAATGTGTTACGCCTGTTCTGATTTTTCTTTTCAGTTTCATTTAAGTACTTGGCAGCTTCAGTAAACCTTCTTGCCTTATATATTTTGTTTAGAGTAACAGATTCCCATTAAATTGAATATGGGAGTTTATTTAGTTAATAGGGAGACTGTATAGCACTACTGAGTGGAAAAGACACTCTGTTGTAGCTTACAGCATTAAACTGAGAATGGTGCGTTTACTTGAAACTTGAGGTTCGTGTATTGATTTTATGTATGTCAGGTTCTCAAAAAAATTTATTACTGCTCTTCATGCAGAATTTTGTCACAGCAGATGACCTGTGCTATTCCCCTAGAGCTTAGTCTTTGTATAGGGGGAAAAAAATCCTCTGCACACACATGTTGAATGAAAAGGTGCTCCTTCAAAAGGCTAATGAGTAAAACTGGACGTCAGCAAGAAAAATGCATCAAGATAATATATCCCCTAAACCCTGACTCTGAAGTTTATGAGGATCTTCCTTCAGTGGAGCAGGAGGAGCTGCTGGAGTCCTTCTGAAACAGTGCTGAGTGTCCTCATGTCCAAAAGAAAACTTGTTCTGGGGGATGGAAGGGGAGAGGGGATCGTGCAAAATTTAGTTGTGAGGCACTGAGAGATGGGAACGACAGGCACGGAAAGCTGCGTAGTTGGTGGTGCGTTTTATCTCAGCCCTCTTGCAGAGCCTGAAGTCCCCCGGGTGTGTTAGTGACACAATGACAGCTCTTCTGAGCTTGTCCTTTGCTCTGGGTAGAGAAGGATGGGAAACTTCTGCCTAGGACGTGTGGGAGCTAGACCAGGGGAAACGAAGAGTGGTGGGAAGCGTCCCCGCTGAATCGTTGGGTGTTTCTTTTAATAAGATGACTGTGCTTGAACCAAAGTGTGCTGATGCCTCCACATGGTCTCAGACTGTGTCTTGCCTGACTGGGTGTTTGTGTGAATCCAGGTCCTGCTGTTTACCCCGTGCAGAAAGTATTTGGCTGTAAAGGGGATGAGCCCACATAAAGACTCGTGTGAGGAAATGCAAGATCTCCCAAAGATAGCACAAAATTGTTTCTTAATGAGTCTTCAGTACGGTATTTCATAATGGACCTTTGGAAAAGTATGAAGAGTATTTGCCTCGGTGTCTTAATAACCTCTCCGGGGGAAGGAGCGGTCTCCTTCCCATGCACGGCTGCTGCAAGCTGGAGCTTCTGGCTCCTCCGGTCATTGGCAGCCACCGTGGCCGGCAGCCCCTCTGCCTCCTGCACCTCATCGTTCCACCCCTGAGATTTTATATTTAACAGCAAGGCCACCCACAGGCTAGGATTTGACCGTGTCTTCTGTAAATGAGGGCTTGGAAAGGAAACCAACTGGCTTCACTGGATGCCCATGAATTGATCCAGGTGCTTGTTTCTAATGCAGACAGTAGCTCATTCATGAGCATAACCCAAAGAGGATGTAGTCAGTTGTATCTTTTTTTTTTTTAACTGAAAAAAAGTATTTTTGTAAGTGATTTAAAAATGGCATTAAGTTTAAAAAAAAAAAATCAAGCAGGTGCTATGCTAGAATGTGAAGTGCTTTTACGGTTTCACAGTGTATCTGGGTTTTTTCCCTCTGTGTTATCATTCCCCACAAAAGCAAATGGATTGAAGACACCGAGCAAATAGCCAATCATAGTAGACTTTAAGGTGCTGGATTATTGCTGAGGTTTATGCTGCTTTGAAGTGCCTGTTGGTTGGATGCCAGCTGCAGAAGAGTTGCATTACCTTAACGCTTGCAAAGCAAAGAAGCGTAGGACCAAAAGCATGGGTTACTGTTGAGATGTTATAACCCAAAAATTAAAAATAAATATGCCTTCCCTTTCCATTCCTACTTCTCCCTTCTTAAAATAAATGAACACGGCATTAAACAAGTATCTGTTTATTTATAGAAATTTCTGGAAAGTGCTGGAATACGGGGACATGAGCACGACAGTGCTACCAGCCCTCTGCGAGACTGCATGGAAACATTTAATTGAGTGAAGAGACCGGTTTCTTTTGATTCAGATTATAGGATATTATTTGAAACCAATTGCAGCTTCTTCTATTAAAGTCGGTTATTTTCAGCCAGTGACCCCTAAATGCCACCTATTTCGGCTGTGTCTGCTCCGCACACACCAAGGCTGGGAGAAGGAGAAGGGTAACCAAAGCTGGGGTCAGCTGTGCTGCTGTGCCTCGTACACACCAGACAGTTCCACCCCGTGGCTCACTCGCTGCTTATTCCCTCCGGTTTCCTAAATCTTACTAATTTTCTCTCCCATAAATCATCAGTTCCCTTTGCTAGCGATTAATCATTCCGCTTATTTTTTGGTTCTATATTTAATCCTTCCCATTCATCAACTCTCTTGCACGTTAATCTTCCAGTAATAGAGGAGTTGTATGCATTTCTGTGCCAGTTCAGATCCCTGTCCATAGACCCCAACTTCCTCTCTTTATTTTGGTGACCAGCAACTAGATGCTTTGGAGGAAAGAGCAGTGCTCCTGCTCCACCTGGAACGGCAACTATAACATCCCGACAGCCTGTGGTGGTCTGGGCTTTACCCTTTAATTATTGGGTCAAGACTGAAGCATGAGACGTTTATGTTCTTTTCCAAACTTTTGCTGAGATGGGAAACTTGTATCCAGTCCCTTTTTGAACCCAACTGGACTCTTGGCCTCCCTGGTATAAAGGGGAATGAATTACTATTGGGTAAATTGCATGTTGTATAGCGAGTATTTTCTTCTACGTGTGTTGAGGTTTTATTTGGTTGAAATTTATTTTCTTCTTGTGTTACAAGATAGAGAAACCACATCTCCTGGTTTATCTTCCCAGTTTATTTTCTAAAACGTATATTTTAAGCATACCAAATGGAGCGTGTTATCCAGAACCAGAACACACCTTCCTCCTGCTCAGCAGCCCAAGGGTTTTGTTGCCTCCCCTTTCTTTTTGCTACCTGGTGTCGGAGTGACCCAACTCGGAGCCGAGGTGCGGGCTGACCGGGCACTGGCCCTGCACTGTGCCCATGCGAGGAGGGCAACCCAGGCCATCCCCAATGGCACCACAAACTGTCATTTAGATTGGAGAGGTGTTTGTCAAATGATTTAAAAGCCATTGCTGTGTGCATGTGTTTGGGGGGGGGGGGGGGGGAGTTGACAAAGCAGGGGAGAGGTGTCTTATCAGCTGAGCGGTCTGATTGAACGATAGCTCTTTTGTTCCAAGATATACCTGCAGCACACATGTAGACTCCTGTCTGCTTTACTTTACTTGTATGTATGAATTCTACAGAAACCTTTATAAAAGCTACATCATGTTTCTTAAGTGATTCTTCGAACCAGCCCCTGACTTACAAACGCTTGGCGAGAAGGATGAGGAGACGTGCTGAGGTGTTGACACCTGCAGCAGCAGTTGGGAATGAAAGACCCAGAGCCCCGCGTCCAGCGGTGTACAGCTCCCTAAGGGACAAACCTGGCCCGGAGAGCCTACAAGAGGGTATGTCAAGGGGGTTTATAGCTCTGCATTTGAATGCCTGTATGCAATGCCGTATCTTTGACAACATGTGCTGCCTACATCTCTTATCATTCCAGGAGTTATTCAGACATCTGAATAACTTCCCACCTCTCGACTGCAGGTTGATAGTGGTGCCCTTTGTGGACTCGTGTCGGTAAATTCTCTGTAGTACATAGCGTTGCTCTGCCTTTAATGTGTATACATAACTGCTCAGATAAAATAAATTCATTGTACCTCACTGCAGCTGTCAGTGAAAGGAAATTATGCATTTTTCCCTTGAGTGTTGGGATAGTTTTTCTCCAGTCTTTCTTTTTTTGAAAGCCCTCGTAGCATGCTACTTTTTAGATCTCTCTCTTTCTTTATGGAGGAAAAATCACTTTCTGCTTTTCTTGTGTTCAGAATTATGCGAAGCAGTTGCAGAACATAAACATGCAACAGTAAATGCCATAGAAATGTACTCTCCAAAGATTCCACCGTTAACCACACCAAAGAAGACAAAAATGCAAGGTTCTTCAAATTGATGTCACATGCAGGAAGTGACATTTAAATTCTTACTCATTTAAAATTAAGCCGCCTTACCGTTTTCCTCTTTTAAAGTGTTGAAGATTTTCCATTAGTTAAAGGGTTGTCTTGCAAGCCTTCAAGAATAAGTTTTTCCATTTTTTCTTTTTTTAAGAGGCTTGAGCTACTGGGTTTAAGATGATGGTATACATGTGAGTGTAACAGTTTAATGAGGACGGCGTACATTTAATTGGCTATTTGAGAACCTGTGTTAGAGGACTGACCTCAGAAGCATTAGGAAATGGTAGACCCACTGCTTATCTTTACACTTCATAAAATGCATTGTTTAATTCTTGGAAGAAGAGGGTGTTTCAGTCTTGCTCAGTTTTTTTCTTTGTTCTGGTTTGCTTTGCCTCTGTTGGTGTTTTTCCTGGTCTTCTTCAGTGCTGGCATATAGTATTGAAACAACTGTGTGGTTTATAGCTTTTACTCTCAAGTTTTTCATTTTTTCATCATGTGGAAGCCTCATGTTGAGCCTCCAGTAAACAAATTTTCTTGAATCCAAATAAAAAGCGAGGGCTGCGACATGCAACCAGTTTTGGCTGTGAAATTAGGGTCAAAGCTACTTGCACATATCCAGTCCCGGCAGTGGTGAGCTCGGACTTGCCCAAGCGTTGATCTTCCCCACTGCTCCCAGCTGAGCTCGCGTCCCAACAACGAATGACGCTCAGGACTCCTCTGGATGGCAAGCTGCGCTGCCAGTCCCCTCTGCCATTCGAGTTGTTTGAACAAGCTTTTTCTCCTTCCTTTTTGAAGGAGCGTTGCTGGAGTAAACATCTGTCCTTCCTCTTCGTTTGAATTGCTGATCCTTTCGTGTGCTGGGTGTGCTGTGGATTGAATGCGACTGTTGATGCTCTTCTGAAGCATGAAAGGACAATGCATTTGTTTCATTTCTCGGGCATCTGCCAGAAGTATTTGATAGCGTTCAAGTGTCGAGATGTTATCTCAGGCACTTGAATTCTGTGCTTCAGCATTTCTCCATTGCTAGGGTTGAAAACAAAACCACCAAACCTGAAGTATGAACTCTCTTTCAAATGAAATACGATGTTTAATATACTTTTAGCTGTTAAAATCATCACAGTTGCTAATTGGTGTATTTTTTGTCATTACTGTTGAATCTTCTTTATCAGAATATGTTTGTGTTTCTTTTATCTACCACTTCTCCACAGCATTGTGGAAAAGTAAGTCTTTATCTCCTCTGTATCTCCTGTATGTTATTCTGTCAGCCAGAAGTGTCTCTTTGGTATTCTGGAAGTATTAGAAGGTTTTAAAATAGTGTCTATTAAGGAAAAAAAAAAGTAAAAGATACTCTGTTTAAAAAAAAAAAAAAAAGCTAAAATCCTGTTAAATAATTAAGATGCTTTGGGCTTTATCAGGATTGACAGTGTTCTTGCCATAATATATATATGCAAAAACTGTAAGAAGTTTAATATTTTATAGCAAGGATAACTCCAAAACCTAAATCTGCTGGCTTGTTTCTATGGTAACAAATATTGAAATATGTCTAGCCAACACTGTAGGTTTCCCCCCCCCCCCCCATTTAATTTCTGTCTATGGGTTCTAGGAATTCATTAAAACTGTAGAATCCTTTTAAAATTGGTATGTTCTGTTGTAAAATTCCCTAAGATTAATATTGAACATAACTTTAAATTTTAACATAAACATTTCTTTGAAAGAGATTTCTTAGCAAGTGAGAGATTAGTGTTATATTCCTAAGACTGTATGCTCATTGATCTGGTATTTTTGTTCTTCATTGGCAAGTTGAATTATTATTTTTTCTGTGCATGACTCTACCTAAAAAATGGAGTTTCAGTCTATGGATTCTGACGAAAATATTAAAGGCTGCTTAGCTGAAACAGTCTGGCTGGAAGACAAGAACGGCACGAAGTCAGCACCTGCAGGATTAAATTTAGTGGTCGGGGCCTCTTGGCCAGAGCTACTTCTTAGGGATCCTGTCCTGCTCTTCAGATTAAAAGGATGATTTACTGGGAGCTTCAGCCTTCATTTCAGTTAATTGCACTTAACTTTTTGTTTATTACAGAGTATTTTCTAGGTATCTGATTTAAGCCATTTTGTGTCTGACATCTTCTGGTTGTTTTTCTTTTGAGGGCAGCCCGGCAGTGTTGGGAAGTAATCTGAAGTGTTGGCTGTGAGTTTCCATTTCCCCAGTGGTAACTCAAACCACAAACACCTAGTCCCAGCAGTAAGAGAAAAATGTTGAGACTTTGAAGTGAAACATCAGGTTGATGCAACATTTTGCATCTGGTTGACTAGCCAGCATTAGATGCAGCTGGAAGTCCGCCTGCGGGACTCTGGTTTCTGCTGGGATGTAGTAAAGATAATGAGGCAACAGCAAGAAAATTTCAGAAACTGAGATTTGTGCTTAACAGCTGTGTTTCAGGAGCCCATGGTTATGGACTAAATGCGTGTTTTCTCATAGGGCTAATAGCATCCAACCTTTTTTCTTGAAGAGGCTTATACATGGGGGCTTGGAAATCAGACCCAGCAACCTTAACTGATGCCTCAAAGGGCAGGGAGGTGCAGCTAGAACCAGAAACTGAAGTACTCAATAAAGGCAGAAGGTGGTGTTCAGAAGAAGTGAAGTTCATTCATTCGTATCCTCCTGGAGCAATAAGGAAGAAAGTGAGATACTTAATGGGCAAAGGATTATCTCCATGGTCCCGTGCGGGAATGAGTGATTTCAGTGCCAAGCTCGAGGCTGGCGTAGGCAGCACTTTGCTCCAAGAGACAGAAGATTTGGCAGTTCTGCTCCTCAGATAGAGCCAGGCTGAAAGAAGGGGGCAGTGTATGTGCACAGGTAAACGTCAAAACAAAACAACAGGCATAAATATATTCAATGGGACTGTGAGCAAAATACCCTGTCACCTCACAAGCCCTAGGTAAATCTCCTAAAACCTCCTTTTACAATCGCAAACATTATGTAGAAAAAGAATTGAGGCAGCGTTAAGTGAAGAAGTTGCTTTGGGTTGGATATGGGAGTCTTGCGAGACCCTAGCCCTCAGCTTGCTTCACCTGTGTATGCGTTTACTTGTCCCTAGCTTGAGATACTCCTTTTTCTTTCACACTTATCCTGTGGTGTTCTTTCAACCAGTGTGGGTTGTGGAAATGGGAACTTCCAGACTTCATCCCAAGTCCATGGAAAGACAACTTCTCTCTGCAATGAGCTTCGCTCAAGAGGCCAATGTAAATGGTATTTTTCTTCTGGGCTGCTTGCTTTTTTTTCTTTTTCTTTTCTTTTTTCTTTTTTTTTCTTTTTTAGACAACTTCTTTTTTTTTTTTTTTTTTTTCAAAAAAGAAAAGCAAACAACCTCCAGTTTTTTAACTACAAGATCAAACTTGGCTTTTCAGGACAGAGATATGAAATCTCTATGCATTTGTAGAGTGCCTAGTGCAGGGAGGGTAGTGGCTAAGGCTCCTGGGAGCTGAGGTGAAAGCGTTTTTGTTTTTTTTTAAATCCAAACACAAATTCTAAGAAAAAAATTTCTGAACAAAACTGACACAAGACTTGATACAAATAAGTGAAAAAATTTTGCTCTTTCATTTCTTGGGTTGAATGTGGAATTTGGTGAAACCATGGATGTGCTTCAGCCCAAATTTTTTTTCTTTAAAATAATAAATTTTTCTTAAATAGGTAAAAGAATAGATGTAACAAAATGAGTTCTGTTTTGGGGCTTTCTCACATCATACTGATGGACTTGTCAAATTTATTTTCAGGAAAAGTGCGCAGGATTGAGAGCCGGATTATACATGCGCACGAAAGCTGTGAATACTCCCATTCCATTAGATTTGTAATCTTCCGCAGGCAGAGCAAGCCTGCTCACTGTTGCACGGCCAGTTGGTAGCCGTCGGGAAGCTTTCACGATGGACAAGTGTGTCCACACCAGTTTTTCCACCTTACTGTAAAACATCTGGTATGTATCAGGGTCTTACACACCCTTTTTGAGTCTCAGAGCTGTGAAATGAAAAAGCAACTTGTATTCTTCTGTGATCAACTCTCACATTCTCATATGGTGTCTGTGCAATCAGACACATCAAATTATACTTTGACTCGCTCCCACAGTTTGAAAAATAATTACCATCGGGTTTAGATGAACTGCTTAGTAAAATCCTGCAGAGAGTGAGCATGAGTTGAGGGGAAGTGCGCATGAGAGGTGAGATGCCAGTGGTTTGATGGTCTGCTCGGCGCAAGGCAAAGGCAGAGTTCAAGCCTGCTATTAACCTTTGAGGTGTTAGCGCAGAACAGGAGTCAGTGTTTTTTGCAGAGCTAATGTCGGTATTTCCCTAGACATAAGCAATCCTGTAGGAAGATGCATACCAGACGATTAAAAAATAATAGGCAGCATGAGCGCATGCAGAGAAAAGCTGCTTTGATGCAGGAGCGTTTGTTTCCTGCAGGAGCTATCTAGCCCCTTGCAAGAGGAGAAACAAGGATTTGTAGAACTGTATTTGTTTTAAATCTCCCTGAGTGCTTAGTACTGTCCTGATAGTTGGGGGAAATTTTTTCTGATAGCTTTTTTGGAGTCCTGCAGTTTGGAATAGAAGATGGATGGTACAACTCCGTATGGACTTTTATGGGATAATATTCCCAACCATAAAGTGACCCAGAGCCAGTCTCCCTGCCCCATTTCCCTGCTGATGAAAAATTCGGTTTCTTATATTTGAGTCCTCTGGAGGTGAAATTTTGAGAGGTCAAGGGTGGCTCTGTTGCAGCTTCTTTTCTGTCCTCAAATCCCTAGCCTTATGGCAGAGTGTTTTTCTCTGTAGTTACTTCTGCCATGCTGGTTAAGGACGGAAAAAGTTTAGCTTAACCCTGAGGCCGCTCAAACCTTGTGCTGAATTAATTAAAAAATAGTGCTATGCCCTCCACAGCAGCAGAGCGTTGTTTGGGAGGGGAGCAGAGGGAGGAGCGCTGTGCACGGCAGGCGGGAGGACTCATCCTGCCTGCCAAGATCCCTGCCGTCAGCAGGAGATCCCTGCGTGTCGGGGGAGCCTCTATCGGCTCCCAGAGCTGCCGCGCAGCTCCCCGATCTGGATTCTGCCTGCAGCGCTCTATTTGTAAGGGAGCCATTCCACTGCTGGTGTGTTTTATTTTCTGAAGTTGTTTCAACCCCCTTTTCCACCCTGGAAAAAAAAAAAAAGAAAACCTTTTGGAAGAGGGGCTAGGTAACACAGCTATGCCTTTCTCCTCCACGTTACGTACTTCGTACAAGCTAAAAGGCTCATTCTGCCTTTCATCTTGCGGACTGTTTTCTGCAGATATTTCCTAACTTTTCCCATGACGTTTTCGCCTGGTTCTTCAGAAGATTGTAAGAACTGAAAGAGACTATTGTTTCCGCAGGAGCACAAGCATGTGCACATTGGCTAATCTGGTTGGTACAGGATTTTAGGAGTGGGTGGTGGACTGAGGAACAGTACTGGGATGTGTGCAGCTACAAATTCTTGCGAACGGCATGCTCTCTTACTCTGTAAATAATATCACATTTCACTTTCGAGGTTCGACATTTGTGTTTCTCCAGAAGTTGAACTCCAATACCATGAGACGTAAACAAGGAAATGGCGTACAGGAAGATTGCAAAAGCTTTGGTTAGCAGAGATTGGAAAGCTGGTTCAGTTTTCAGTCCTGCGCCTGGATAGGTATCAGCTACTTGATTGCGTGGAGACTCACCGTGTTTATTTTTCACAAACATCATAGGTTTAAAATTGATACTTCGTTGTCTTTCCTCCTTCCTCCTTCCCCATCTTTGGGTTTTCATTTGTGAAGTACAGGATAGGCAAAGAAGTACTTTTTAGCCTGACGTTTAGGAGGCAGATTTTGGCAATCAAGATGCATTTGCCAGCTCTTGAGACACTGCAATCCCAACCTTGCATTGCCAGCGAGTTCTTTCTGCAACGTAGTTTGCATACATCATACCATATGGTTTGGGTTTTTTTCACTCGGATGGTATCACCAGGGAGCAAGGAAACTGCCGGTAGTTGGTTTTGTTTTACACCCAGGATCTTGTCGAATGCAACCTCGCCGCAGATTTGTTTCCTCTTTCGGGAGCGTTACCTAGAAGATGCTGCTGGGATAACTCCAGCTTCCTGGTGGTGACCCAGATCTCTGCTGGTGATGAGATCTCATCTCCACTGGGCACGGAGCGAGAACAGCAGTTGCGTTCTCAACTGGTGATCCGCGGGCATGTTCCCATACGGTGTTTCCAAGCTCGTCAGCAGCCTTGCAGCGCCTTGGCTATTGCTGCTGACATGCCTGTGTCTGGCGGCAAAAGGCGGGGTTTTCTTCCACGGTCTGGTTTCATGTAGGTCTCGTAAGAGGGTGTGAGGCAACTCCAGGGTGTTTTTACATGCTACTTTATGTATGTGTGAGACAGCATAAAAACCCTTGGAGTTTTTCTAGCAGCAACAACATTGTATAACTGACAATTTGCTGTATCTCCATTTTAATACAGTTTCCTTGCTTGGTCAGGAATAGTTGCTGCTTGTGAGTGACTTCTCGGAACTAGAGGATGCAGGCTGGGGAGGCTGAGACTTGCTGGTAATTTAAGAATTGATGAGGATTGATACTGTGGTTTGCTGATGGATTTTGTCTGGCTGAGATGCCTTTTGATGGATGCACAGGAATTCCCAGGTGTTGATAAAAGCACTTGACCATAGCCAATTTTATAAGAGCATAGGGAAGAAAGATTGTGAAGTGAGGAAGAGTCGGGGGTTTGCCTGGTTCTTCTTCATCTACAAGCTATCTTAATTAGCAAAGAGCTTACAGCCTCACCCATAGTCACATGTGTTTTTAGCACCTCTGGACCAAACTGCTGTGTTGGCTATCCTTGAAGGGTTCTTCCAGTGCTTCGAAGGGTTTTTCCAATGCTTCCGTAGGACACAACATGGGTCAGCTACCTCGCTTCACAGACCACCTCACTGCCTGCCCAAGTGATGTTTCTTCTGCATTTGCACCTCCTTTTCAGCAGCTCATGGGTACAGTACAGAGCACTGGAACCAGTCTGTGAAGCTGCCTTTTCCTATCTGAGACTCCTTTTGTGTTAGACAGAGTCCTTCCTGCTATAGCCAGGAATATTTGAGGCACGTTTTTGCTGGCAGTTTTCTGCCCTGCGCTCCCAAGGATTGGATGTAGGGCAGTTCGGAGGGTTCCTAGCAGTGGAACTCCCTATTTACAGTCAGCGAGTTCATTAGAGCCCTAAATTATTTACCTTAAAGAATTCAAGCCCTGAATTATTTACCTTTAAGGTCTGTCTTCCTGCATTGTGCATTTGGTTGACTGTAGACCTATGCTCTGTTACAAGCTATGAATGTCTAAGGCAGCATAATATCTAGGGCAGTTTCAGCTATTTGCTGTTAATTTTATTTTCATACACAACTACATTACAATATTATAACTAAGGCCAGAGTGCAACTCAGTGAGATATAAAAAGGATTTGTGCAGCCCTAATTTTAAGTCTGGTGAATGCATGGACGGTTTTCGATTATGTGATGGCACCCTGCTCATTCTTCGAGTCCCCTGCCTAGTGCCAAGTGTACAGCTGTAGCTGCAAGCCCTGGGCAACTGCCCTATTCAGCATCTTGGTTTTTCCCTGCTGTTATGTGTTTGGCCCCGGGCTTTTATTTATGGCACACTACTCAAATCCTACTGGAGAAGTTTGTCATTTCCTCATGAACTTTTTCTGTTTATCAGTGTCAGACTTGAGGGTTTGACAAATGATTTGGGAAGTGCTGCCACTTCTTTACAGGAAAAGAGTTAAAACAAGAGGACAAAGGATCTTGAGGATCTTACAGCCTTGCTGCTGAGATATCTCCGTACTACATAGTATTTCATACACTGGAAGTACGGTTCCCTTTTGCTGCAAGTGTTCATTAGCTTTGCTTGAGAGAAGCCAGGGTTTCAGGTCGGTTAGGAACTCGCCGTTAATGGCCACTTGGGAAATGCTGGGTTTAAATGACTGGAGCAGTGCTGCATCGGAGCTGCGTGGCAACTCTCCAAGGCACAGCTCATCTGCCTGAGCGCTGAGAGGGGTGGCAGGGAGCGGCAGGGTGGCTGCCGTATTCGCTGCCAATGACTGTCAGAGTTGTCCTGGGCTCTTACCCCATAGCACTGATGCACAACTCAGGTACATCCCATGTGCTGAGCGTGGCAGGACGGGGTGAAGGGAGCCACTGCGGGCAGTGCTTGCCTGCCACATTTCCCTCCCTTTTCAGTGCTTTAGCTCATCAGTGTTCTCTCTTGCAACGTAGCTTTGGTACACCAAAGAAAAAAGAAAGGGAGCAAACAAATGGCAAACAGCGTCCACCAGCGTCGTAGAGGATTGAACACAATACATTGGCAGTGCTGCAGCTGCACAGCCACTGCACAGACCTACCACAGCCCTCCATGCCTAACCAGGTTGTCGGTCTCTTCCCATCCTACCTCCAATTTTCCATCCCCGTCAAGTGAAATCTCTTGGTTTGACATATTTTTCCCCACCATCCCCTGGCCCAGCTCTTAGCTGCTCTGTGCTGAGCGTAGATGGCTCCAGGCTGCTGGGGCTGTGGCAGGGAGGTCACCTGGAGCCGAGGAGAGGGTTGATCCCTGTCCTTGCTCAGGAGCTGGCCCTGCCTGCTCAGGAGCAGATGCCAGAGGCGAAGGCCACCTCTCTCCTCCTCAGCTCTGGACTAGACCATGCTCTTTGCTTCGTGTGGCACCTGGCTAGTCCCAGGTTTGAAATCGCCCTTCCAGAGCTTGCCAGAATTTGTTGAGTCTTTCCAGCCAGTTTTTCGGGAACAGCTCAATCAGACCACTGCGACGGAAACCTTGCAACACAACTTTCTGGCAGACATCCATGTCGACAATGGATGGAGTATGCCAAATGCTCGAGCCCTGAAATCGCGGGAAGGGTATCACAGCCATATCCCCTGCCCCATGCTGCATGGCTGTGTTTACTCCATGTGCCCTCGTGGAGGTAGGCAAGGGATCACGTACAGACGGTTGAGTTGCATCTCCTTAAGTGAAGGATTTTGTTTTGTTTGCTTTCAGAGAAAGCAATGAAATACCGACGTTAATGGCATTTCCAGGACTGAAAATCCAGTTGCATTTTTTCTTTACTTATGATGTGTCTTCTGGTCATTCAGAGAGGCTGGTGGGGTTTTTCTGAGGTTGTATCTTCAGCTGGGTTTCTACCATACGGGCTTTTTTCTTCCTTATTTAAGTATGGAGATTTCTTACACGTAGTGTACATTTTCGTTCATCAGTGTATTGGGAGAATTTGACACTGAAGCTTAAAGCTACTAATACATGAAGTGGGAAGTAAACGCAGACACTAAAAGACCCTTTTGAGAATTTTAAGCAGAGTCACTACTTAAATAATGTTGTAGGTGCAAAGTTCAGGGAAACTGTACAATTAAGTAATTTACTGTCGATGTAATTTTGCAAGTATTATTTTTACATTGCTGCTGTGGTTATTAGTGGCATGTATTTACTGTTGAAACTGAAAGAAACTTAAGCAGCTCTCTCTTTGCCCATATTTCTGCTTTTGGTGTCACTGAGTATCTGCTTGGTGTTGGTCCCGACGCTGCCAAGCAGGATGCCCCGGGGAGAGGGCAGAGGATTTGGGCACAGGAGAGCTGTGTTCTCCTGTGCAGCTCTACAAGGGATGGGCTGTGGTACCTCGGCTGTCCCTCCAAATTGTTCTCTGTCGCTTCTGTTTGGTAAATGAGCAATTTTTTCTTGTTTAATATCTTCATGACACACAGCAGAAAAAAAAACCCCTAAGTATCTGCTGGGAAAGTCAACTGCTGTAATGCAAATAGCAGATAATCACGTGCAGTTAATCGATTTTCTCTTTTGTGTTGTTTTTCACACAGAGTGATGAGGCGAGAGAGAAGTTTTTAAAAACAAAAATGTGATTGCGAAAACATCGTTGGCAGGAGGACTTGGTGGATTCAGGTAAATGTGACACTGCTTTTTATTATGCTTTAAAAACTGGCTGGGTTTCAAGCTGACAGTGGCCCTTTGTCAAGGACTGAGTAGTAGAGGAAGGTGACAAGGTATAACAAGACCCGGTGGCTGGCTGTTAAATTAATTCAGACCAGGCGAGAGGGTGTGAGTGTTCCCACAGCACGGGTGATTGCTGAATAGGACAACGTTGCTGAGGCTGCGGTAGCTTCCTTCCTTATGTCAGGCTGTTAAATCTGAGGCTGTTCTTTTTTGGGGGTTTTTTATGGGCTTTTTTACATGAAGAGATTCTCTAATTCAACCTCTTACAGCTGGGTCGATGCAGGCAGGGAAGCTCCATGCCTGTTTTATGGAAGAAGGTCAAATGCTTAGCTGTCCCTTCAGACTGCACAACTCTGAATCTGCGAATATTTCCCTTGAATTCCCCCTTTTAAAAGATTTCTGGATCAGAGATCATTATCTGCTAAAAGACTCAGACCTAGACCTTTACTGCTTTAGAGGACTACCGCTGTTTGTTTTCTGTGTGTGAATGAAGACAATTTCTTGTTGCGTGGCTGTAGGAAACCTAACGTGTGATGTTTAAGCATGCTACTAATATTTTTGCAATAATCTTATCTTAAAATAATGGACTTTAACATATTTAGATCCCATTTTGTAGGAAATGTAAGTTGCTAGCTAAAACACGTCCCTTATGTTTTGAATCATTTTAATTATTTCCCTCACTGAGGGGGAGTGGAAGATGAAGGGGGGGAAGTTTACAGTGCTAATTGCGCTCCACATTCATAATTGGGGCCAGATCCTACCCTCAAACTTCTTAGGCAATCCTAGTGAAGTCATCAGGATTTTCACAAGCATATGGGTTTTCCCCACGTGTATTTGATTCCAGGATAAGGGCCCACAGCGTGCTTTTTTGTGCACTGATTTCTCACACATATGAGGAGATTTGAAAAACATGCATCTTTTTCAGTGTATCCTCTTGGTTTCCAGTGTCGATTGGCGAGTTCTGCAGTATTTTATCGAGAAGCAGATCAGCAGAGCTAGTTGCCTTAGACTGAGCTGTTTTTAACTGGCGAGTCCTTTGCGTTTTCTTTGTTAGGTGCTAGGTGGGAAAAATGCAGTGGCTTTGCATTGCTATATTCATGACCAAGAAGGACATTTAAATAGCATGTGAATGGGTGTGGATTTGATATTTCCTAGAGCCAGCTTCTTTTTAATATTAAATTGCATACTCCAGGAAGATAGTTGCTGTATCAACATTGGTATAATGACACATTATTAAAAAATCAATATCCAGTCATAAAAACAAGTCCTGGTGTAAGCAGTTGGGTGCTTACAGCTGCGATTTGTATGTATTTGCAAATGTAATGGGCTTTTTTTTCTTGTAGCACTGGTAACTTGGATAAACACTGTATGTGTGACTCACTGCAGAGTATAAATTTACTTTAAAGGAGCAAGTGTGGGATTTGCTGAATATCCTATTGCTTGCATCCATAAATACTTGCATTAGGTCATGATTAATCTTAAATTGGCCAACCTGAGAGGAAAATTACTGCTGATCTCCCATAGGTGACTTCAGAAATAAACAGAAGGATGGAAGTGCTTTAAAAACATAAATAGTAGTTAGAATTCACAAAATCATAAAGCAAACATATGGTGCAAGGTCTTCTAAAATATAACACTTGAAAGCTTTTTTTATAGTTTCAGAAAGAGCTTGTTTAGTTATCACAGGAAAAGTAAATATTTTCATTCCTTTTCTTCAGCGCTCTCTGATTCCATTCCTCTTTCTTTTTCTCTTTTTCCTCCCTTTTTTTTTTTCCTTTTTTTTCCCCAGAATCTTCTTAATTTGGTGGGATGGGGGACCAACACCGGATGTGCCTAGAAAGCTCTGTTTGGGGGCAGGAGATAACACTGCTAATTGTCCTGTTGTAAGGGTCATTCTTGAAGTCCTTCTGCAGTGTCGGGATGGAGTTGATGTAATCCAAACTGAACCCTCCCTGTGCGCGTGCGTGCGTGAGTGAGATGCGATGGGCACTGCAGTGGCTCCTGGACCGGTCAAGAACACGCCTGTTTTTTAACGTGGTACCCCAAGCATTGGCGTCGAGGGATGCGATCCCTGTGTGTCTGTGTGCAGGGGCGCAAGCTCTTGGGGGGCGGCATGCCTCAGCATCCCCGCTCTTCTGCCGCATCCTGGGTGGGGCGGCCGCGGTCCCCAGCACTTTGAGCATCGAGGCGGGGAGGGAAGGGTGCCGCTTGAAAGGGGGAGAAGGAGGAAGATGGGGAGCGGAGGAGTGGGGGGCCAGGCGGAGAAGGGGAGCCGAGGAGGAAGACGCGGCTCCGGAGGGAAATACTCTGTGCTTTGCAGTTGCTTGTGTGGATAGAAACCAGATGGTGCGCTGGAACACCCGCTCGCTCGGGCGGCGGCGGAGCCAAACATATGGTTAATGGTTAGGAGAAAGAGCTTTGAGAGCCAGGGCTTTGCTGACTGCCTCGCATTACAGATTGTTGCAGTGTGTCATTACATTGCCAAACTAAGTGCTTAATACCCGCTGCGGGCGCTGGGCAGGCATTTGCAGGGAGGATGCTGAGGCTCCCCGGGCAGGGCGGGAGGCTGACATCACGTGCGTCCCCCTGCCACACCCCCCCACGCCCCCTTTCCCCACTGGAAATGCCGTAAATCTCCCCTTCTACAAGCTCAAAACCTACAGCAGGCAGTTTTCTCGTTCTGCGTGTCCTTAATCCGTTTATTTCCAACAGCATATGGTCGGGTTTGCCCTTTTTTTTTCTTTTCCCTCCTGGTTTTTTTTTGGGGTCCCCAAGCAGCCAGGTTCACCGAGGCTGCAGCACCACACTTACATGCCCAGCATCCAAAGTTCCTGCTCTGGGAGCTTTGGGCGACACCAGGCCCATGTTATCTAAGGAACTGCTGAGCTCATTCATCTCCTTTTCACGGCCCGCTTCCTTTTATTTTTAGCCAAATCCGTCAGGCCTGACAGGCGGGTAATTTGAGCCAGAGAAAGGGCAAAGCTCCAGGTCCTTTCCACAAAGCAATTCTTCTCCTCCCTCCTGGGAAGGCTCCAAACTTGGCCTGCTCCAGGCAGATGGATTTGTTGAGTCATGTGAGATCATTTACACAAAAACACAGCGAGGCAGTGAAAAGGAAAAAAAAGAAAAAGGGGGAAAGAGAAAAGAAAAAAAGGTGGGGGGGAAGGGGTGGGAGAGCGTGCGCTGCCGGGGCTGCTGCGAGCGTAGGAAATGTGCTGCGAGGCAGCTAGACAGAGGAATGCAGCAGATTCATTCTTGTATAAGGTAATGTCTCGTTTACAGTGCAGGGTGGAGCCAGCGCGGAGGAGAAATCACTCGAAAACAGATTACTCATTTAAAACAAAAACCCTCCTTAAAATAAAAAATAATAACAAAAAAAACAACAAACCAACCAACAAGCAAGCTGCGCGCAGGGGCGCGCAACAAAGGCGGCGTTGTTGACAGCACCGGATTACAGTAGCGGTAAACTCCGGGCTGGGAGGTTGCTGGAAATTGAGTTTGCTCCGTGATGCAACCGGAGTTTGCTTTGTCTGGGCGCCAGTGTGAGCGGGGCGGTGGGGACGGGGAGCCCGGCAGCGGCAGCGCGCGCGCTTCGCTCCATCCAGGGATGGTTTCAGGCGGTGGGGAGGGATTGAGGGAGCAATGCAGGATCCCCAGCGGGCAGGCTGCGCTGGGGCATCGTTAACAGCGAAAATGGGGGGGGGTGCAGTGCATGGAGGGGGCAGGGGAGAGCCTCTTCTTGTTTTGGTTTTGAACTGGTTATGGCATGATCTTCATTACATCAGGGAGTAAATTGCATTTATTCGGTTGAATGTTGATTTTGTTACCATTTGCAACCTAAGCTAACCCCAGTGTGTTGGTTTTGGTTTTTTTTAAGTGGGTGGTAAGAGAGAAAATCAAACTTGGGGCTTTTTAGATCTTGATGCATCCTGGAGAATTAGGTTGGGTTAATTGATGCAGTGTTCTATCGAGATGTGTTCAAACCTTTAAATAGACATGGACTGTATTTAAATATTGTTAATACAACTTCCAGTTACTCCAGATTTCTTAGCAAGGCAATGTCTGAATATTAGTGTTTTGTCCTGATGATGATTAAAAATCAGACTAGGAGCAGAAACTGGGACTGGAAATTGGTGGAAAATGTGCAATCAAACAAGTTCAGTGCAAAGTATTTCATTAAATTCTCAGCTGCCGTTAAGGAACTCGCGGGAGTGTGTAAACGTGGGTTTGTATTTTAACTTGACCCTTTCTCCCGCTGAGCAGTGTCTTCTGCAGACTCCACAGCGGTGTCCGCTGAGGTGCTTTCCTCTGGGGAGGGGAGGGTTTGTCTGGACCCTGCCTCCCTCTGCTTGACCTTGTCGTCCCTTTTTTCTCCTCCCACTTCTTTTTTACACTTTTGTCTGAAAGACGGCTGGCTTTCCCAGCCTTCTTGCCCTGCTGGGCTGTGCTGTTGAGCATGTTCGGCATGGGGAGAGCCTTCACTCCTGCGCTTAAAGAGTTTTCTCACTTGGTGGAAACCTTTTGTCTTCTCTGTCTCTTGGTCGGGCTGCCTCGTTAATTATGTTAAAGGAGCACTTGGCAGCACCCCAAGTCCCAGCTGGGGTCCCACACTGCACAAACCCGCGACGGGGTGCCTGCCCTTCAGCTTGCAGCTGATGTCCAGGGTGGGGATCGGCAGGGGGATAAGAGTATAAGGATGAAAAGTATGGCCAGGCTTGGGACCTAGACCGTGCAATAAGCTGTGGCCATAGCACGGCAGGTTTTAACGAGGTATAGCTGTAGATTGCTCTGAGATCCTCAGAAAGGTCCCAGAGAAGGATAGCATTGTTATTTATTCTGTTTGCATAGTTACTGTAACTTTCTTTCCCCTCTTCCCCAAAATACCTAATTATCCTACATTTTCTATTGCTGTGAGCAACATTTCCCATAGTTACCCAGAGCTGCAATTCCAGTTAAATTCTCACTTTATAAAGCTAATCTCCCAGCAGTGGCTGGGGGATTTCCAAAAGAAAAGACGGTTGTGAGGAGCCAAAGTTTTTAAGATTTTTCTTTTAGTGGACAATTCTGCATAATTCCGCTGTTAACTATTCACGTTCGTTATTGGCTGAAGACTCGATAGCTTCATCTTTATTTATGGCACTTAGAAGACTTGTAGGGTTTTTTTAATTCCACTGTAGACTGCCCCACTCCTCAATATCTCCTTTTTCCCCTCCAAAGATGCCGCATGCCTTGCTTTTTGCATCTTTACGTCAGACATCCAGCTCGACTAGACAGGTTTTGGGAACTGTACATGATCTGACTATCGGGAAAATCAGCCTTACTCTTCCTTCCCCCTCTTTCACGGCCTCTCAACTTCCTCCCCTTCTTCTAACATTGTGTTGTCTGTAAGATGCTATCAGCCCCATAATTCTTTTATCTTGCTTCTCCTATCGCTTCCATTCTTCTGCTCCTACTGCCTCTTCCTCAATCTCACAATTAGACCAGAAATTTCTCTGCTGCTGGCATCTCCCCTCCTCGCACATACCGCGGCGCTGTATCCTTTGGGATCTGAGGAGGGATGAGTTTGGAGTTCATACGTGTTGTGTCATATCCCACGCTTGGCTTCAGTTTGCACAGGTAGAGGGCATCGTCTGTGGTAATTTTTCTTTCATTGACGCCTTAAGCAACCAACTCTCTCCACCTAGGTCGGAGGATGAGCAGCAAGGTCCTCAGTGCCTCCTGCTGAGGTTACTCAACCTGCTGATGAGGTTGCTCTTTCCAAAGCGATGCAACCCATAGCCGGGGGTTTGCTTGCATTCCTCCAGGCGTGAGAGTGCTGTTTCCTTCCAAAGACCTATTCTGTGGCCTAATTGTATAACCTTCCTCGATCTAAAGTTGTGCCAAGGAGAGACACTCTGTGAGCGAGGTAACCCTCTACTTCTGAGCTGAAATTATCCTGCTTGACAGGCTCAGATAGCAATTCCCTCCCACAGAAAACTTGGGCAAACTTTATAATTCTCTGTGGTGATATCTAAGATGAATGGGGTGGTGACCTCCACGTGTCATAAGCGTTCGTTTATGGGACTTATGAAATAACTTCAAAATAAGTAAATCTCTAGCCTGACAGCTTCCTTCTTACAGAAAATCATAGAAGTTACAATGTAGTGGTAGTGATTTCCTCTTCTTCATCATAGAATGGTTTGGGTTGGAAGGGACCTTAAAGATCATCTAGTTCCAACCCCCCTGCCATGGTCAGGGACACCTTCCACTAGACCAGGCTGCTCAAAGCCCCGTCCAACCTGGCCTTGAACTCTTCCAGGGTTGGGGCATCCACAACTTCTCTGGGCAACCTGTTCCAGTGCCTCACCACCCTCATGGTGAAGAATTTCTTCCTTATATATAATGTAAATCTACCCTCTTTCAGTTTAAAGCAATTACCCCTTGTCCTATCACTACATGCCCTTGTAAAAAGTCCCTCTCCAGCTTTCTTGTAGGCCCCTTCAGGTACTGGAAGGCTGCTATAAGGTGTCCCTGGAGCCTTCTCTTCTCCAGGCTGAACAACCCCAATTCTCCAGCCTGTCTTCACAGGAGAGGTGCTCCAGCCCTCTGATCATCTTCGTGGCCCTCCTCCGGACTCGCTCCAACAGGTCCATGTCCTTCTTATGTTGGGGACCCCAGAGCTGAAGGCAGTACTCCAGGTGGGGTCTCAAGAGAGTGGAGTAGAGGGGGAGAGCCACCTCCCTTGGCCTGCTGGTCACGCTTCTTTTGATGCAGCCCAGTATATGGTTGGCTTTCTGGGCTGCAAGTGCACATTGCCGGGTCCTGTTGGGCTTCTCATCAACCGACACCCCTGAGTCCTTCTCCTCAGGGCTGCTCTCAGTCCGTTCTCCGCCCAGCCTTTATTTGTGCTTGGGATTGCCCTGACCCACCGTGCAGGACCTTGCAGTTGGCCTTGTTGAACTTCATGAGGTTTGCACGGGCCCACCTCTCAAGCCTGTCAAGGTCCCTCTGGATGGCATCCCTTCCCTCCAGCGTGTCGACCACACCACACAGCTTCGTATTGTCGTCAGACTTGCTGAGGGTGCACTCAATCCCACTGTCCATGTCGCCGACAAAGATGTATGGATCTACAGGGCATCCCAGGGGAGAGGTGAGATTTGTTCTAAACAGATTAATCTAAATTTCCGTGGAGCTTTTTAAGGCATTAAATCTATGTAAATTTTTCTCATCCAGCAATGAACTGGTGCAACGGTGAAGTGCGGGACTGTTTGTAATGTATTCAGAAACCTAGCCGTTTTCTGGTTGCAGCCAAATCCCATTAACTGTGATTTCCCTGCTTCCTTTTTCCTCCTGTTGAGCCTTCTGGATAGCGGCTTCTCTTAACAGCTTGTTTGGAGAATCTGCTCCGAAAATCTCCCAGCCGCTCCATTCGTCTCAAAGCAAGGGAAATGCTGGGAGCAGTTTATCACCTGCTCATCAGCTGACTTCCATTTCTGCTAGAAAGTCTCCGTCGGCCGTAGACCAAACAAGCTTAAATCTCTTTCCCTTCCATTCGGTCAAGCACAGCAGAGGTAGAAGTCCTTTTGGAGATTAAACTTTGTCTGTTGGTGTAGTGAGACATCAATCCAGACAGCACAGCGTGTATAAAATGGGCTTCTTTAATTCCCTTGGAGCATCCTTAGGGATGCTTGAGAGTTGTCTGAGAGTTTCTAGCGAGGATGTGCAAGCACCCTCTGACGCTGCCCTTGCAGTAGCAGGTTTTTTCAAGTTTGTGTTAAAAAAATATCAAGCTGTTTTAAGGCTCCATTCACTCCATTAGCTTTTCACTGATGGTTTCTGTAGCGTTACTAACTGCTAATGTGATCCTTTAGTTTTTTGCCTTGATTCTGTTATAAATTAAATTGGTGTCAGCAAAAGCCGCTTCTGATCACATGCTGTAAAAAGATCTTTTTTTACCTGTTTGCAGCCTTTGTGCAATTAATGGGAACATACTGTTGCTCCTTGATAAATTCATTCATGTTTGATAAATACTTGTGGGCCATATTTGGCTTTCCGTGACTGTATCACAGCTCTTGAGGCATTTTGGTGGCTAAATAGCTGGGATTAGACACTCTGGTTACTCATGCCAATTGTTTTCCCATGTCCATATCGAACTGTGTGTGGTACACAAATATTTTTAGTTATAGCCTTGTCAGATTTGTTTAAGGAGAAGAGATGTCCTCATTTTTCAGTGATGTTTATCTGTGAGTGAGTGGAATTATGTTAATGTTTTTTTCTCAGTTGATCAAATTCCAAGTGCTAAGATGAAAGCCCCACTATTACTTGCAAAAGTAAGACTTGCTTTTGCAGGAGTAGAGCAATTTATCTTCTGTATCTACTTCTCTAATTGCAGCCTGTAAAGACCCTAAAGAGTCCTGCTAGTCAACTATTTCCTTACTGCAACCAGTGAAAAATCAGATTTAAAATGCATTTAACCGATGCTCAGTTCCACATTTAATACGTCTTCATTAGTATGGTCACAGCATAAATAAATACATTTGATAGCTTCCTTGATCATGCAAATGTTGAATGTCTTTCTCCTTCATCAGAATATGCCTTTTATCAAAGATATCTGCTGTCATAGAGCCCCAAGCTGCTGATTAGGTAAAAGGGGATGCCATAGATGGGAAAATAAACCAGCACCCGCAAGGTAGCGTGTTACTAGAAAATAATGACATTTCTTTTAGCAACTTCAGCTTGTTGTTTTCTATTTGAATACTTTCTCAAAATTAATAATAAAATACTAAAAAAAAAAGTTGTCGTGCCTTCTGGAAGGATGGTGTAAATAATTAATATGGGATACCTGTCTACTCGTTTTCGGGTTGATTGCTTATTGGCTTCCACATAGTACCGTGAATGGGTTTGAAGCCCCTGCGGTGGGCTTGGACTGTGCTGGACCAGCTCAGACTTACTGCAGCCCTTCTCGATGCCATTCCCTGTGATTAACGGTGTTTGGATGTCTGGCAGAACCCAGATGGTTATGACAAAATAATTGTCTTCTCCTCGGATGTGCCACTTGGGCACAAGCATCAGTGAAGCCCCCTCTGCAGCCGGTGACGTTGGAGGCAGCAGGACCACATGCTGCTCCCGGGGAGGACATCTCGTGTGGGTAGCACTGTGCTGCCAAGGCTGTGCATGGCACAGCCAGACTCGCTCAGCTGTGCTTTTTGAGAGCGAGAGGTTAAAAGGACAAGGGTAAACCACGGTCTGAAGCAGACTCGTGCATCTGGCAGGTCTGTTCTTGGGTGACGCTCATTTGGTTACGCAGCTCAAGTGCAGCGAGTCTCACCCCTGCCCATGGGCTGACAGTCACACGCCCAATGGGAAGTTAATTTTTCTGCTGGGTTTTGCCCGTTGTGAGTGTTGTCATCGGAAATAACAGCAAATAAAGGGACAGAGGTTTATGGGGCATCATGGCCTGTTCACTGTTCAAAATAAATCTTCTGTGGCTAATTCTCCTTGGGGCAAAGGGGGAGAGGAGTTCATGCCCTAAACTCTGGAGAATTTTTAGTGTTTAATGCTAATTTTAACCCTGAAGCATCAGTGAGTTAAGTAGAGCTCAAAGTGCTGCATTAGCCTTCATCAGGAAATGCTGGATAGCATCGCCGGAGGAGTTGTGACAGCAGGGAGTTCCCACATGCACCCAGTGGTACTTCTAGAACTAAAGGTTGGTATTTCCAAACAGAAGTGGAGAGGCACGCGAGTTAGTGACACATATTTTGATTTTCAGTACAGTAGGTGGCAGGAGAGACAAAGCGACAGCGTGGCAGAGGTAACTGCTTGTCCACATGCCACAATAACAAGTGAAGGCCGCACCACATCTACACCCAATACCCTGGGAAAAAAGTGACATCGTATTGCCAGGTGCTTTTGTGAGGTCTGTCATCCAGTGTGGTAAACACGGGAACATGGGAACGTTAGACACATGTATTGTAATGCTGGTGTTAAATGCCACACTGTGCACCATGTCTTGTGTTTCTACAATGTCTTCTGGTAGGCGTCAGGCACTAAAGATTTCATGGCAGCCTAAGCCAGTCCCAGTTAAGGCTGTTCATCCTCTTTCTCTCCCCGCTGGGTCCTTGGCCAGGACTTTTCCCCCCCGTCCCTCTTGCACCTGCTTTGGTGCTTACAAGGGCGTACCATGAGCTGCTTGATGGGGTGAATCCACCCAAGAGCTAAGTAAACTAAAGACGTGGTTGGATTTTGGGTAACTCAGCAGAACCATCTCACTTCGTGCTCATGAAACTAGGGTTGAGGCAAAGGAGCAAGTGACAGGAAAAAGGGACTGATGGCTTCAGGCTGCAGTAGAGCTGCACCTTTACTCTACCACCCCATCAAACTGGATGGAAGAGCTATGTGCTTAATGGATAGTGAAGTAGATGCTGGAGACTGCTCTAAGCCAACATCGGATATTCTTGGACTTCTGATCTGCAGTGGGATAAGGTGACCTTAAAAGCCTGAAAAACGTCCTTTCTAAGCATGCAAAAGTCTTTCCTAATGGAGAGGCAACCTGAAGAAGTGAAATTAGTGGTGTTTTCCCTTCTGTCTCTTAGAAGTACGTCTCCTTTTTAAAGGTGAAAGGGATGTTCCTCATCCCAATTCAGTTAAGATGAACAGATTGTTTCTTTTCTTATTTATGGGAGAGTTGGCCTCCCATTGTGTGCAAGGACAAGATCTGCTCTGGTGCATGTGTAACTCAAGCAAAGTCAATGAGGTTGCATCTGTAAAATGGAGAAGGTGATTTGGCTCAGGGTTTGTAACAGGAGAAAGGAAGTGCTTTTGTCTGTTGATTTATAGGGGATTAGTGTATGGCTAAAATAGGTCCACCCATTTGTTGTGCTTTTTTCCCAAGGATTGTCTCTGAAGGACTTTTGGTCATGATGGAAACAGCTTCATTGTGTAGGCCTGCCAGAGGACATTGAATTTGCCTTAGAGCCAAAAAGCGCAGACAGTATTTGATTCATACTTGTCAGAGGAACCTTTACTATACATACCAGCTTCCAATGATGATTTTAGTTCTCCTTTTATCTGTACTTGGACATAAACTTTGAATTCTGGCATATCAAAACATGCGGTTGTATGATGGCTGAAATTCTGTGTATTCATTTGATGTGAAGCCCTGTTAAGCAACTCTTCTTCATTACTTATATTCTGTTTCTGTGCCCACTGGTTTTGTAAGATTTTTGTCAGCATTTTTTCAATACATTAACGTTGTTTTTGTCGTTGAAGTTGACTGAGAATTGAACTGGTGTTCAAGTTGTAAAACTGTCAGTGTGATGTAGTGGCAAGGACAAGACATCTCTTCAGGTACTTGCTCGGTTGTCTTTGCTGGAGAGCCTGACTGCCCCATAGAGAGAACACGAGCATGTCTGGGCATCTAAAAGAGGATGAAATATCACCCTCGTAGTGATGAGAAAAGGAGGCAGGAACACAGTGATTTATTGAAGGTCATGGAGGAAGTCAGAAAGGTTGGTGTCTAGGTCTCCTCCACCCCACCCCAGGAAGCCGAATCCTATGATTTCTGGTATGATTGCTAAGTTTGCTTCCTCTCCCCTGAGAAACGTGAGACTCTTCCCATTGCTAAAATACCTGTTCTTATCATAGGAGGCATGGGCACATGTTGACACCTTGGGAATTAAGTTTAAGACTTACTGCCATGAAAACCGGCACATTTAGAGAGAAGCTAGCTGTAGCTGTAGTGTGCGTTATTTCAAGGGGGAACAGTCTGAGGGGCACAACCAGCAGGTAGTAGCTGCTCTGTTGTTGCTTTACACACAGTTCAGAGAGTTTAGTAGCCGCAACAGAGGAGGGACCTGGGCATACATCGAGTTTGAGCAGCTTTTGGGCCACTCTATCTGTGAAACCATGCGGTCCTAAGCAAGGACAGTTTCTTTCTTATAGAAAAGTCATTTGTAAAGAATGGGACCTTGTTGGCCAAATGTTCTTTAAATAGGCTGGTATCTTGCTGATACTGATATGTTGATATAAATTGTATGGCCACAAATAGTTAATTGTTTCTGTAACCAGGTTTAACTGTGGAGTGCTCTGCTTGGTGAAGAGCATCAGGAAGGAGTTCCTGTTATTTTAAAGCAGTAGCTGTCTGGCACTAATTATGAGAAACATGCCATGTTGAAATAGTTATTTTTTAAAAGAATTTCCATAAGCAGCTCATAGACAGGTTTATGCCATGCTGGAAGAAGTCTGACTGCACTTTAATGTAGATACCTGGATTGGTGATTAGGAAAAGATTGTTAAACAACTGGAATTTAAATACCGGTACGGCTTCGTTGTAATAATTTCCCCGAAGGCACACTGGTAATTCTGCTAAATAGAGAGTTTAATAGACTTTAATAATGTGTACTTTGGAGACCCTCTACACAAAGGAATTATGCATAAAACATTCATTACAGTAAACTGCTACCTTTGCATGTAAGAGGAATCTGTCAGAACAAAACCGGCAAGTTGTGTGTGGCAACACATCGTTGGGCATTAATGGGCAGAAGTCATTATCACCGCCTTACCTATTGCTTCACCCATTGTGATCAAAGTTGCAGCCCGTATTGTTTTACCTAATGGTCAATGAATTATCCAGTCAATGAATTATCCGAGGAAGACATTAGTTTATTTTCTTAGAAGTCCTTTGCCGAGGGCCGTTCACAGGGCTTTGTTTTCCTTTGATGTGCCCATTCGGTGTCAAGAGAAGAGATACCTGATAGGAAACACAGAATAGCCACATTTGAAAAAAAAATAATAAATAAAGAAAAGAATAACAAAAAAGCAACCTTAGCAAGCAGCTCTCAGCGAGTTTAGCATTGGATTTTGATTTGATTTCGCTGTGCTGCTGCTGAGGGCCCTGCTGGAGAACAGGCGAGAGGGAGGAAGGAGCAGATGCTTTTGGTAGAACAGTAGGGCATTTATCTCTTTTAATGAGGTAACATCATTAGTGCTGACAAAGTGCTGCAAATCAATACGTGTAATGGACTGCTGCTGTCTTTCAGTAGTGCACAGGCTGCCGTACTTCTGAGCATTCGAATCTGCTGAATCACAGGTCAGGCTTTATCTCCTGTCTGATGCTGGTTTGTTTTTTTTTTTAAACCGTTTTCTTTTTCCCCCTGCCTGATCTTTGCCTTCGATCTCCAAGAACTGGAGTACGCCTCCAGGGTATGTGTTGGGGCAGGCAGAAATGTACTGATTTTACGAGCCGGGAGCGCATTGAAATGCCGCGTATGTCCGTTGCGGTACAAGGACCTTCTCTTTAATTGGAAAGAGTGAGGTTGCTAATGTCTATTTGAGCCTGATTCTTTCTGCCTAAAATGGCTGCAGGTTTTGTTTTGGGTGTTGGTTTTTTTTTTTCCCCCTTGCCCTCTGCCTGCTTCCTTCAGAGCAGTGGTGTAATGTCAGCCACACTAATCTTGTCAGCCGGTGGCACCGATGACCCTGACATTCAGCCACAAAGAGCTGCAGAAGAAAGGAGAGAGTGAGGTGGCTGCAGCGCTGGACAAGGAGCAGCAGCGGGTGGGGGGAAGTCTCCAGGTCAAAGCATTTCTCTGTACAAAATTCAGCAGTGTAAAAATTGTATGCACAGTTGTATGCAAGGTGACCAAGGGAAGAAACGCGATGGATGTCAATGGAGATCCGTCCTTTATTCCTCACTTTTCAGACGGTAAACATGACAGCACATGGCTATAACAGTATAACAACAAAAAGAGCAAAACTAATCTAAATTTGAAAAAGCCTAGAGGTTTTAATAATGTCTCTGTTTAAAAATGGCTTAATTCCCCCAGCACTCCCATCAAAACCATGTCATCCTCCACCAGAAACAGGTAACATAATCTCAACGTTTGAGGTACGCTGTCTGTTTATCGGAGGGCCCAGGAGTGACACTTGGGCAGCCGTGCTGATTCCAGGAAAAGAGGCTGTCGGTAAAAAAGATTCATCTGAATAGATCACACACGTCAAAAAAAAACCTGGTTCCTCTTTCTTTTTTTATCTGCATGCCCCTCCCATCCTGGGCTTCCCAACACCTGCTTGTGGTGAAAGAATATAAACAGAATTGCTAGATTCCTCAGCATTAACTGTTGCCTGACAGCTCCAGCTAAGCACTGCAAGGTCATCTGGTTTTTCCTCTTTATTTTTGTTTCTTGCTCCCTGCCACACATCCAAAAAGCCTCTGCAGCATCCCCAGGTGGTACCATCCCTGGCGGAAGACCTCCCCACGTTTTTGCCCTCCCGTGATCTCAAAGTCAGTCATGTTTGCCAGAGTTGATATGAATCCAGAGTTGGGGTCTCTCATTGCCCACCCCTCTCATGCTACCCTCAAACGGGGTGACATGACTGAAAGACATGACTGAAAGCCAAATAAGCTTTTCAGTCACAGTTGCTGGGGCCTCATATTAGCATGTACTGAAGTATCGTCCAGTAGTATCGCTGCTGAGTGTCGGTTTGGGTCGAGACTAGGTAAGGCTCCGTTAATACTTGTTGCTTTTGTTAAATTTATTTGGTGTTCCCTCTGGAGAGATCAGCAGTGTCCGCTTGAGTGACACGCAGGGTACAGTCAGCATTCCTCACTGCTGAAATGAAAGCATCATTCCTGCAAAGCAACAATCTCACTGGCGGTTTCTTACCTCCTCGTGCTCTCGACTGTCTTGAACTGGCAGAAAGTAATGGCCAACAGATGTAGAAAAGGTATCATCCTGGGAAAGCTCTAAAGACCTTTTTTTGGTTTTCCCCCCACGCCCCCCCCAGAATATCCCTTTTATAAATCAACATTTCTACATCACATACCAAAGCTTTTCTGTGCTATCTTACTCCAACAGTGAAACCAAAGTTCACTTACCTCCCTTCCAAGGTTGAGATTACAAAAACCTTACACACGTCTCGCCCTCCTCTCTCGCTGCAGGCACTCCAGTCCAATAAATAAATACTTGGCCGAGTTTTACTGCCCTTTACCCAGTTAACTGAAAACAAATGCCTTCTGCTTTGTTAAAGCCAAGTCATGCCTACTTCTGTTGCTCCAGCCAGCAAAGTTTCTCAACCAGCCTGGCCTCCGAGGGACTGATTCCTTTCTAGTGACTCTGAAACAGTCATCAAATCTTTCTGTGATCAACATATGAAAAGAAAATAACATAGTCATGGGCTCTAAGGAGAGGAAATAGTTGGTCATACCCTTTCCCAAGACTACAGATGGCCCACCTTTGCTCTCTTTTCCTCAGTAAAACCAGGGTGAGAGTATTGTGATGGAGGGCAAAGGACAGGGAATGGAAGAGTTTAAGAAGTAAAGAGCTGTTAATATTACAGGCTCCTGTATTAAGATTGCCTACTTTTTTTTTTTTTTCCTTTTTTTTCTCATGGATGGGGTATTCAAACTATTTCAGCACTGCATCTGAGCTTGGCACAGCTTCTCAAGAGGAGTAAAATGCAGGGCTGCTCGTTAGTATTGTTTCAGAGCCAGTGCAGCTCACGAGTAGGTGTAGAGGTGATCATGCCGTGGGCTCGGGCACTCGTAAGGCTTGGTGGTTGCCTCATAGCAAATGCAGGGCAAAGCATTGGCGGAGAAGGGCTGCTAGCGTGCGATTGCAACACTGGTGGGCCAAATCGTGTTTGCCCGACTTTCCTGGGTGGTCCCCTGGCTTGTACACAGCACATGGAAATAGATCTTCTGGAATGTGAAACCGTGCCTTCTGCATTTCTCCCGCAAGTATTTTATAGTTTTGACTGGCATGCGCAAAGGAAATGGAGAATAATAGAAGAAAAAACTTATATAACCCTTCAACTGTGCTTCTTTTCCATACCAAGGTTTTGCATTTAAAGTAAAAAGACCATTCTGTATTGTTGTGTAAGTCTTTTTTTTAAAGTTTAGTGATGAGTTTTTTGGTAAATGAGTGAAGGGGTATTTTTTTTTTTTCACCCGTAAACTCATCTCCAGTTTAGATAGTGGATGCTTCTGTGTGTCTTCACTCAGAGAAACTGAATCGATGTGGGTTTAGTGATTGGGTAATTTGATTCTTAAAAACTCAAAAGACCCCTTTGTCCAAGACAGATTTATTTGATTCCTGGTTTTACAGAAATAGGTTGTGAAGGGATCTTGAGTGTTTGGGGATTTTTTTGGTGTTCTTTTCTTTTTAGTAATGATGTTATAAACCAGTAAGTATCCAGGCTTTTGTAAGTCTCATATGTGAATGCTCTACGTGGGATGAGCAGAGAAGAATGTATGGCCAGCATTTCTCTCTCCTTGTTCTCTAGATGTGGCTGCTGTGCTCACTAGCTCTGTGATCATGGCTCTTAACGTTTGGTGTAAGATAGAAGCAGCATGTCTTTTCAGTCCCTTCATGGAGAGAAAAAAACAGGCCTTTGCCAGCAGGACGCCTTTCTCCCTTGGGTTCAGCTGCACAGCCTGGAAAAGGCAACCCGCACACATGAGTTGTCCTTTCAGAGCGTGTTGAGGATCGAGCTTTGGTCCAACTGTGGATCAACTGCTTGAGGCTGAGGATCCTTTGCACTGCTGGAGAAGTTACCATGCCATAACAATAGGACCTTTGCCTGGGAAGTGAGAGCTTGAGAGGATGCAAACGTTTGGAAGGGGCATTGGAGTAGTAATGGCATACATGTTAGCAGCAGTAAAGTAGTGCAAGAGCATGGGGGGTTGAATGGGTGTACGCGAGTGAAAAAGAAAATGCTTGCTTTTCCCCCAGGTCTGCCCTTGGACGTAGCCTCGTCCTCTGAGGACATGGTCCCAGTTTTGTGAGGAATGCCCAAGGGCTCAAGTCACTGAGCTTTGATAATCTGGGGTAAGCGTTCCCTTGTTTGCAAGGTGCCTTGCAGTCCTCTGCTGGGAACGTGTAAAAAGTGTACATGCAAAAGGTACCCCTGCCTTTGCAGTGGCTGTCAAATATCTTTTGTTTCGTTAACGTGACGGCTCCCTAGCCTGCTTTGTCAGCAGCTCACTGCGATGCTTCCCAGTGGCTTACAGCTCTTGGTTTCATCTGGCAAGAGCAATCTATAATCCAGGGGTGTACAGGTAAGGGAGCCCTTCAGAGGCTTGTGGAAAAGGAACGATACATTCAGCTTAATACTTAGAGAAGGTGAATATTCTGACGGTTTCCCACTGTGTCGCACTATTCAGTTTTGAAAATTGCAGCTTGCATTTATCCTCTCAGTAGAACAAGGCACTCCTCATGGGCTCCTGGAGGAGACCAAGAAGTGTACACTTAATTGCTTTGTGAATGATGTGAAGTCTTGGAATGCAATCTAGCCATTGCTCATTAACTAGCTGAACCTATTAAACCTGGACAGCGAGCAGGACTGAGTCGGCCGCCCTTGATTGCAGGCAGCTAATGGAGCTGTGGGAGCAAGCTGTGACTGCAGAGCAGAATTGGCAGTAGACTCCCATCAACCTTCTCTGTTTTAAACTCACCCTACACTCCATTTAGACTTCTGGCTTGGAGACAGATGATTTCAGAGCAGCAAGGAGGGGGGGAAGGCGGAGGGTGGAAAGCATTGTCTTTCCAGATATGTTAGCTTTGATGTGAAGTTAAAAGTGAACCAGAATTCGATGGCACCAGTAATTTGACATTTAAACCTGCAGAAGCAGAGAGATTTGTCATCTGGCTGTGGCTGGCTTTGATTGTTGATTGGGTCTCACGCAGATGGTCCCGCTACACAATGCTAAAACAAAAGAAAATAGAAAATGCCCAAATAATGTGACTTGGCATCTCCTTGGTGTTTCTTAGCTCTGAGGGAGTCAGCTTCTCTTACAAAACACGCATATAGGTGGTTTGGTACCGACGAAATATATCCTGTCTTGCAAAAGAGTATGGTAGCCCATTCTTGCATCTTCATGCCGTGCTGGCAGCATAGAGAAAACAAAATTCACTAAATGTTAACTGGTTAACTGAGGATTTGTTGTTTGGTTTTTTAAGTAGCTTGAGGAAAAACGAATAGAATTGAGATTTGCTCAGGAAATTGGAGGCATTTAACCTTTCAAACACATGAGGGCCTCAACTGTAGATGGATACAGCCCTGGCTATGTAGCATTTACCTCCAGAGCACTCTTGGCATTGCTCCGGAGCATTGTTTCTGAGCAGTTTGTGCTGCTTGCTAGATCGCCAGCATCTCATCCTTCAGCATTCACATGCCTCCCATCCAGTCGCACTTTGTGCCCAACCTTATTTACCTTGTGGGTTTTGCCAGGATCACAGCTTGGTGGTGTGGCTTCAGGCCCAGTCAGACCGTCTGTCAGGGAGAAGGGGAGGAGAAGTAGTGGTTTTGACATGTTGCCTGACGAAGGGCATGCCCAAATGTGCTTTGAAATCTTTGTGCTACTTGCTTGTTTGATACTTTTAAGCTGCTGTATATTGCGTGGGTTTTTTCTGTTGTTTTGCCTTAATTTCCCCATTGTGGAGAGATCGTTTCGTTTCTAGTCTGGATTTGTACATTTTGTTTGTGCTGCTGGCAGATCCTATCAACACCCACTTTTCTGTGATATTTAAACTTTAAAAGATAAAATAAAAATCTTTGGTGTCATAGAACACTGACTTGCTTGTAAAATAGTTCCATATACCGGAGGTGCTATTTAAAAATATTGTAGGAGTCTAGTAATACATTAGCATTTTATGCATTTCACTCCGAGCATTCCCAGAGTACTTGAACTGTAGTGCATGCATACAGCCCTGCTGAGATGCAGTCCCTAGGACAGAGGCTGTAAACCAGCCCTGCATTTACGGAGGATGCAAGGAGCGACGGATGCGAGCAGCTTGAAACACAGTGGCCAGAATAATCTGCCTTCTGGAGGAGAATGCTGTGAAGATCATCAGTCATGATGTACGACAGCCAGGGCTTCAGCTCAGGATGCTGTCAGTTGCCCACCCTGGGATCGCTAAGCCGTATGGACCCGCACCAGGACCACCAGCCGCCAGCCTGAGCCACATGGGGCTGTGCCGCAGCTGCGGGTATTTGGAGGGGCGTCCATTGAACTAGTGTCCACATGGGCTCTGTGTTAATAACCTGTTGCCCTTAGTAATCTTCACTGCATTAAAAGCGAATAACCCCTTCATTTGTCAGTGGCTAAAAATGGAGTAACCCGCTTTAGCTGGAGGCTAAGCTGGGCTGAGTTGAGTTGCGGCGGCCGTGCACCAGGAGCAGCGTACAGGTGGGCAGCTGCTGCAGGTCCTTTGGTGGCTGGTGATTTCTTACACAATACCAGTGGTTGTGTCCCCAGCCTGTGTGAAGTGTGTTTCTCTGCGTCGTCCTAGGTATCCTTCAGCCCATTTTATATTTGTGTCCCTTTAAAACCAATGAGTTGCTCTCAGATTAGCTGTTTTATAAGTATCTCAGCTGGGGGGATGTAGAGCCTTAGTTTGACGACAACAAAACCGTTTTTAGATTATTTTGAGACACCAATTACTTCATTCTGGGAAATTCAGCTTTGCAGAGGCTAATAAAAACTAAAATTCAAGCTTTTATAATGTTTAGCAGAACTAATACCACAGTACATTTTCTGGTTATCATTTCAAAACCTCGGTGACATTTTATCTGAATGTTCCCATACAGGCGCTGTAATTCACGTGTGAGAATCTGAGGAGCGGTTGGGGGTGGAACAGCAACCTCACTGGTGTATAAGAGAGCTCCATCTTCCAAAAGGAATTATGTCATGGCCAGCTGTGATGTCATAGCTCAGGGTTCAGTGAGTTGGCAACAGCCTCTGAGTCTGGTTTTTATAACCAAGCAGCGTAGCAGCCTGGGCTCCTTTTTCACTCATCAAAGAAAATTATTAATTCTTTCAGTTTTAAAATACATCATGTCTAAAAGAGAGACAATTTAAAAAAAAAAAAGAACTATTTTATTTTCATCTGACATGACCGTTAGGCAGAAAGAGCCTTCCAATACATTGAGTTGGGAAGTAGTCTTGGGAGTGAGATGGGTTATAATCTTAATGTCATTTTACCGTTACTAAAATAGACTAATTTTGTCCTTCGCTAATCTATGCAAATCTCATTGATCTAACAGTGTTGTATGGATGAAAATAAGAAATGCAGCTGGCCTATATTTTGGGATCTCTTCCCTAGTGTAAAAGCTTGCAGAACACGTTGTTTGATGAAGCAGCCATCCCTGCTGTATGCTGGAGCGCTGCTACCAAATGCTGGCACAAGCCAGAGCATCGCGTGCAACTGTTTCAGAGCTAGCAGGTGAAGCACAAACCCTTTCATTTCCCTAGATTCAGCAGAATACGTGTATGTACAATTTGTCAGTATGTTTATAGCAAAATAGGCTAAGAGCAGAAAACATTTCTAGAGATGGTGAAACCTGCTTTAAATGAAATGAGAGGCTTTAAAAGCTTACACGGATCTTGAAAAACACAAAGGGCTAGACCGAACATTGCCGTTTCAGTCAAATTTAGAATCTCCACCTACTTACACAGGAACACATTTAGGTCAGTGCTTTGTGCTTTGCAAAATCATCTCCCTAATCTCCTCGGAGCATTTCTGACTATGATTTCAGTGGAGGGGGGAGGGAAGTGCTTCCAGGCTGAGACTTGTAGCTAAATTGTCATACGGAGTTAATCTGTTGAAGGACTGAAGTGATGTAGATAGATAGGCGTTGAATTCTGAAACCTGCTATTTACTGGCGAGTATACTTGAGTGCAGGTACTAAGTATTTGGAAGCATTCAGCCAAGGTATCCAGAAACTTGAGTTTTTAAAACATTTGCCTAAACCATGGACGTGAATTCTATTTACCTGGGTTGATCTTGCTTTGTATGTTTCAGCAAGATTCAGAGAGGTTGTGTCAGATGATCTCCTCTATACACAGTTTCTTGCATTCGACAAGTAAGTGGTGCAGAAACACAGTGTCCTCCTTTCTCCACCCCCTTTTTTATTTAATGAAATGGGAAATGTTGAAGCTACTGGAAACTTTGATGTGACATTTCTTGATGCAACAATGCTGTCTCTTAGATTTGGGCCCTGTAAGCATGTTGCAAACATCAAAAGCTCCCGTATTGCTGGTCGTCTTTAGTGCTGTTGAAGTGGGTTAGGAATAAGTAATCAGGCTAATATACCAGACTAATAGATATTTTAAAATGAAAAGTACTTCCTTGGCGGTTGATATTAGGGATAAAGCTGTTGGTCAAGTTCTCCATTACCATAAAGGATCCCGAGTTTGAGTCTGCTGTCAGAGGACTTGGGATAATGGAGGTGGGGTTGGGATTTACAATATCTTTAACCAGCATCTTGCAAGCAGAGGCTCCAACAAGATTGTAGCTGGTGCAGTTGTGATTGCAGTGTGAATGTGGGCGTCACGTAAGTGAGACTGAGCCTCCTGGGAATGAACGTTGGCACTCTGTCTTCCATGAAACTCCCATGTGCTCACTCACATCGGTATATATGGCTGTCACCCACCCGCTAATGAAGAACGAAACAAAAATGTTCTGCAAGGAAGTCTTCCCTTGCCATCCTCCAAGTATTTCTTCTTCTGTGTGCTCAGCAGACTCTGAAATGGAAGGCAAGAGAGTTACAGAAGTGGAGGAGTTAAACTAAGGAGAAGGTGACGCTGTGTGCTCGCTGGGCTTCCCTAGCATCTCAAGTGCTTCCTTTTGGGAACAGGGATTGGGGCCCCTTCCTGTTTGGGCTGATGCTTCAGGTCTTGCCTTTCCGTGTCTGCACTTACTGCCTTTTCGCAAGCAATAAGATCAAAAGCTGACAACAAACCCGATCTTGATGGAGCGTTGCATCGGCAGATAATATTAAAACACGCTCCGTCAAAGAAGGCTAATTGTCAAGAGGTAAAACCAAAACTGCAGCACAGTCACGCACAGATTTGTTGTCTAGCCATTATGAGGCCAAGCAAAGAAAGATAGGTATCACAAAATTGAAATTCATAATCAAAGTAAATGAAGCAGTATTGTAATTACTTGGGGCAACAGAAGCTAGCTGTTCTCTTGCAAATCTGAAATAGTCATTTCAGTCTTTCTTCAACTTCTTTTCTTCATCCGAGACCTAATTGCTACAGATTTTTGTGACACCTGTATTTACTCAGACATCTGCCCTTCACTAGAAAAAAGTACATTGGAAGTTCTCTCCTGGAGACTTGGTGGGGAGTTAGCGCAGACAGGTACTGGCTGTGTCCTGTATCCGCTTGCTGATCGCTCTTTCTCAGCGGAGAGTAACTCTGAAGTGTGAGAGTTTGTGTTTCAGAAAGTCTAAGGTGGTTGCTTGTGGCATTTTAAAGTCTGGATTTGAACAAGTGGATTCAAGAGTCTCAGTTTCAGAAACACAGAGGACTTTTTATGCTCTTTGTACTTTGGAACAAAGCTGTTTTCTATGGAGAAATGATGTACCAGATAACTACAAATGGCAGAATTACTTAGCTTTTCTCAGAGTTTTACACTGAACAAGTACTTTAACCACCAAATTTTAGTTAAACCCATCTTACTGACACCTACTGCAGTATACACAGCTTTTACGTGTGTGTAAGCTGAGACACAAGGAAGTTGCTTGGGATTATACAACAAGGTTTTTAACACAACCCGGGTCCCTTGTTGTTTGCTTTAGCCTTTACATGGCTGTTCATTTGTTATGGTGTGTTAACAAGAAGAGGTGAAATGCCGCTTGTTTGGCTTTTTTAAGGCGATCTATACATGGGTTACTCTTGCTCAGGTCTATATTTATACTGCTTGAGAGCTGGTTATCTGCGAATATTGTTAAGTCGTCTCTGGTTTTTATGTTCTTCTGAATGTCTCTTCTTTGTCTTCTGTGTTTGTGTCTTCTATCTTGATTTGGCAAGATTAAAAGGCTGACCCTGTTTTCCAAATATCTCAGATAATGGCATTTTTTGTCTCATTTTTTAACCGGAAGACTCTCTTTTAACCCTGAACTCTGTTTTTTCCTTCTTTCCTCTCCCCACCCCATCTTCCACCCCATTCACTAACCTGGCTGGTGCCAAGGATGACACCACCCATGCAGATAGTGCACTGACCTAATCCATTGACCATCTTACAGATTTACAGAGCAGGTCATGCCATCCTGATTTGGTCTAGCTTCTACATCTCTTGTTTGGTTGATAGGTACCCCCCTCAATTTTACTCTGAAAAAGTAAGTTAGCAAGTCCCAGGTACTGGTCATCTGAGTTAAATTTCCCCCCTCTGTGGAGCCTCTCCCTGAAGGACTGGGCTTTTTGCAATGTCGTTGAGCTACTGCTCTTTTCAACACTGCTGGTCCATTTTGGCTCTGTCTTGAACCCTGACTTTTGAATGTTAATATTTCAGGTCTGTGGCTTGGCCATCCAAGTGCAAAGTCTGCTCTTCCCTTACAGTTTATCCACTGTCAGGTCCAGAATGACTTTGTCACATGGGGCCCGAGTATAGATAACAACTCTCACGTGAGGTAGTATAAATTGTTGGCATAAGGGACCTTCCTTCTCATTCGCCATCTGCTGAACTAAATAGCACCATAAGTATAGAATAATATGAGCTAGTTTAGTAGCCAAAAAAAAATTTTCTGAATTTTTTCTCCCAGCTCTGGTAGGTGTTAAGTTTCTGCGTTTCACTGTATTTAGGGAGTCCTAATGTGAACCTGCATAAGATTCGGGTGGTGATAAGTACTAACGTATTAGCGTGCTGGGGACGAGGGAGGGAGGCAATGCAAAATGTCATGCTGAAGAAGGTATGAACAATTCACAGCAGCTCTGGAGACAGAACGCAGCTGCTTCCGAGATACAAGATGTGGTTTCTTTTTTAAGCCAGGTATTGAAATGGCTGCTGTTACTGTAAGATGTGAGTAGTCTGCAATCTTTTCATCTTGCAGCATCCTTATCAAGTAGAATGTAGGTGACAGGAAAACTGCTGTGTTCCCTTAGCAGTTGGCAGTGCATGGGTACCACCTAACCCAACAACCAAACCAAGGTTGCGATCTAACGCACTGAGTGCGAGGTTGTAGAGTCTCATGACCCAAGCCAAACTGGCCAAACAATATGGTTGAGATGAAAAGCAACAATACGACACTCTGTGTTTGGGGTTCAGCTGCAGGCAAAAATCTGTCCTTGGAAAAGAGGCAAATTAGAGGAAGATGGTGAGGTAGCTGTTCCAGCAAAGCATGTGCCGGGTAAGTAAGAGATCCTGTCTCGGATGAAATGATACAACCTGCTTTGGTGAAAACCATGAGCCAGGCAAGCCTCAGAGAAGTTCTTCAGGGAAAGTTTTAGAAAAAAACCTGACTGCTGAAAGTAGGTTTCTGGAACGCTGGAAGGAAGGCTGCAACAACAAAAGAGGTGTAAGTGAAAGAGATGGACGAATACATTCAGTAAAATCCTTTGAGTAAGCAAAATGTCTGTGACCAGGAATTGATGAAGAGCAATATAAGAATGAAAACAAAGCTATAATATATTCATTAAGCAAGACGATAACTCAGAGGGACTAGCATTAATTATGAGTCCCAAGGCAGAAAAATAACTTAGAGACTGAGAACCAATTAACGGTCGATTGCTCTGAACTGGATTTCAAACACAGTACACGAAATGACAATTACACAGTGTTACCAACAGGCAACTACTATGATGAGATAAGAGCTGTCAGCAGATTTGGACCAAATTCCTTAGCAGATTTGGACCAAATTCCTCAGCTTGACAGCTGCTTACGAACAGGGAGACTTCCTTCTCGGGGTTAGGGATGGTGACAGAATGGATGAATCTATGGCCAAGCATCATCTTCTGTCTCCAAAGCAATAATGGGGGGGCCTGGCAGAGCTCTGCCTGCTCTCGAGGCTCTTGGTGTTGTCTGGGCATAGTGTAAAGTGGTCCCCAGAGCAGGTGATGGAATTGTTGTGGTCTGAGTGTATTGGAGGCAAACGCAGTGCTTATCTTCAGCAGATCTCCTCGTGCAGTAGAAGTGATTGTTATTTTTTGTGACAGGACCAAAAAGAAAAAAAGAAAAACCTCCACAGGAGAATTAGTAAGAGAGATTTTCTTTTGGTTTTACTACTAAGTGAACAAGGCATAGGTTGCTAAAAATGTAACTGGTTTTCAGCTAAGCAAGCCCAAATAGTGGGCTTTCCAAGGATGGAAATATCAAAGCCAACACTGGACGTTTGAATGTTGATGGGAGGAGCACTGTGACTTTGCCAAAGGAACTGAAAATTAGAGATGCTGTCTCACAGCACAAAGGTAGATGTGAAAAACTCACTAAAAACAAAATTTGGGGAAGCTGCAAGTAGAGACCATTGCTGAAAAAATGATGGAATGAATAGTTGCTGAGTTCTTCAAGAAATACGGGAATATGAAAAAAATCATAATCTGACTGATGGAGAAATTGCATTCCAGTTAAAGTGTCCTAGAAAGGTGATGTAAGTGTTTGCAACAGTTGAAGAGAAGTTCTGTTCCTTTCAGTGGTACAATCACGAGAAATGAAAAAAACAAAACAAAACAGAGATTCTCATTTTTTTTCTCTTTAGCTTCAGCTCAGCCGTTTCAATTCAGGAGAGAAAAAAATGGCCAGATTTTTGGATAGCCTCTCCTGCCTCCTGGCTTGAGGCAGATTACCTGCCAATCTGATGCAGTTGTTTGTTTGGGTTCTTGGGGAGGGAGGAGGGTATTTTTATTACCTTTTTCAGGAGATTAATAAACTCTTTTCAAGTATGTATTTATAGTAATTACGAAGTCTTGACAAGATTGAACCATTGAAGTAAGTGGAGAGCTGAGCGAATGGTTCATTGTGGATAACGCTGGTGCAAAACAGACATACATTCTGTCACCTCTTCACAGTTGCTGTTGACTTGATGTTGACATGACCAAGACACCATGAGAAAAAGTACAGCTGGATATAATATAGTGAAGTGTTACATCAGTTAGATCCAGCATCCTGAGCCTGGGATGCGTAAGTGACAATTCAGAAAACGTGAGTAAAGACTGTCTAGCATTGCAGGGCTAATAATTACGTAGGAAAACAAATCTCAGGAGACCTTCAGCAAATCCCAACTGAAGCATTATATAAAAAGGCAAAGGAATACAAGGAATGAGTCAATTTACATGTCTTGGCAGAAACACACCAACCAGCGGGGAAGTCCAAAAGGAAATGTCACCAACTGGCAAGGCAACAGCTGCGTTTACCAACTTAAACAAAATTAGTCATTGAAAATACAAATGTAAAGACCAAACTAGGAGTCTTCCACTCAGATGTTATTTCCATTTTAACATGTGGATGTGAGTGTTGGAAACTCACCAAAGGCACAGACGCTTCATGCCTCCAGAAGTAAATACCTGGGGAAAATACTAGGTAACAGACGGAGTGAACTTGTCACAAATGTAAAGATCTGTCACTTTGTCACCAGTGTGTCCCTCAAGTTCTCCAGGGTAAATGATGGAAAAACTTGGGTCGTGTGCTGAGAGTGAAGCCACCAAGCCTGTCCGACCAGATGGGCTCTTGAGCAGCTGAAGGAACACGCAAATGGTCAGACCAGATACTACTTGGAGCATGAACACTTACTGGCACTCGATGATACAGAAAAACTGCGGAGGGCGGCTAAAGACTGGCACAGGCGGCAGAGCCGCGTTGGCTTCCAGAGCAACATCTGCGGGTGCAAGAAGGCTTTGGGGGAAAAAGTTACTCTTGGTTCACTTGAGAGGGAGTGGGATTTAGGTGGTGTTTTCTCCTTTGCGAATTTAGACTATTTGAAGTTAGGTTACTGAGAGGACCAGGAGCTTCCCAGTGACTGCTTTTCTGGCCCCGACAGCGGAGCGCTGCATTGCACGCACGAGCCAAAAGATCCGTCATCTCTGGTCTAGCGTGCTTTTTCTGTCTGACCTCAAGCAAATCACGCGACCCCTCTGGTTCTCCAGAGCTCTCTGACCACAAGACTATGGGATTTTAATTAGGAACAGTGGACAGTACACTTCTTTTTCTGGTTTCACAGCCGTCCACAGGGGCTAGTAGGTGAAGCAAGCTGCTGTGGATATAGGAAAAAAACACGTGTTTCACACACTGTGGTGGGACTAAAGAAGTTGCTTGTAGCTTTATTTAAAACTGACCTAAGATGAAGATCGTCTTCAGAGGTGAACACTAGCCCTTACCTTCCTCATCTGTGGGTGCTTGCGTGTTTGACTTAATACAGTTTTGCCTTTTTTTTTCATTTGGTGTTTTAGATGATGGCAGTTACTACAGTAAAAAAAAGTTTGTGTTACTGAGTTTTAGACCACTTTGTAGAATGTGGGGACAAAAATAACATCCCACGCTCTTTTTTTATCCTTGCTTCGTTGGTACAAATAGCACTGCAGTTGTTTCTTCTGGTCCCTTTATGCAAACTCGCCTTTCATAGAAGAGTTATCAGACCTGTTCATTCCCCCTGCTTTTATCACTGCGGCTTAGCACCTTCTTGTTCATCAGGATTGAAGTAGTTTGCACCCCTCTTGCTAGGCCAGTTGTGCTACCTCACCTCTGCCGCTCCTCTTTTGACATCTACACTTGGGTACAAACAGCCATCATTTTTATTCCTAGTGGCAGTGTCATCAGCCTGTTGGATGAGAAGCTAATTTTTCAGAGTTAGAAATTTAAGGCAGAAAAGGCTTATTTGATCATCTCCTTGCACTCTCCCTGCCAACCTATTATTTCTCATCCAACCTAGTTGTAAAAGGTTGAGGCGAGAAGATCCCAGCCCCGTGCCTGGGGAGGCAGTTCCAGCACCCAAACCCAAGCTTCCTGCCATGGAGTTGTTCCCAGCGAAAATCCCAACACCTCCCTCCTGAATTTAATCCTGCTGTTTTACTTGCACGTGCCTCAAGGGCATTTATTACCATTTACCACAACCTTCCCAGCTAGCCAGGTTTAGCCCTTTTGGTTCTTCCTCCAGCAGCCTTTCTCAGTAGCCTTGTAGGATAACTGCGGCTCCTGGTAAGGAGAAGCCTGTGACTGAGCATGGCTTTGGAGAGTTTCCTTCCTGCCTGCCCTCTTCCGTGCAGCAGAGTCCCCTGCAGCGGGGTGATCCATGCTAGTAGGTGCGGACAGACCTGTGTGCTTCACGTGACACCGTCCTTTGTGTCCAGGGCTACCAGATGACAAAGTACGCTCATCTACTTACTAGCCAAGAGCTAAAAGTCATGCGTTTTCCCTGCGAGAACCGATAAGCATGACAAGCAGCTAAGTAAAGGCACAGCGTTTTCCTGTGTTGGTGATGGTGTGAGTTATGCTGCCCTCCCTCTCCAGAGATGCTCAGAAACTAGGGTCTGAGCTTGGGAATGTGATCAAGGAGCCCCTTCCCAACCACAGTGAAGGGCAGTCTGTCTAAAATGATTCTGTTCCCTTTTGAAAACAGTCTGCTAAATGGGGCTGCAGACAGCGAGGGCAGCTGCTGCATGTGCTATCCACACCAAGGAGCTCATCTGGATTGCATTTAAGCGGGAGTTTTGGATGAGAAGAGCCTAAATGAACAGAGGACCTGCTGCATTTGAAATTTTGAAATCAGCAGACACCAGAATACTGGTTGGCACCAAACCCCGTAGGTAGGTCGGGATGCAGCAGAGGCCAGTGGTGAGAGGTGGGGGCTTGCTGGGGTGCAGCTCCAGCTGCCCAAGGGCTTCCCTGGCCAGCGCTCTGCAGAGCCACAGTAGCATCTGGCGAGGTTGCTCAGCGGTTTCTGCAGGGAGCCTCGCTTGCAGGATCTCAGCTGGAAACCCTGTTGAACTGGTAGCCAGCCTTCCTGAGACCGCTTCTTTTCCCCCATCACGGACATGAGCAGCGCTGCCTGCCTAGCTAGGCTGAGTCAAGTCGTTTGGGCCCTTCGTATAAGTGGTTGCAGATACGTCCCTAGAACAAAGTCGTAATACAAATTGGTCGTGGCAGCAGGGATGGAGTTCAGCAGGAGTTAGCCTTTGGGGTATTTTGTCAAATTTTTGAAGCGTGAACTGTTGGTGAGCCAGAGCTAACAGGGCAGATTTGTAATCTGCAGCGAGAAGCAGTATAAAGCAGCTGCAACCCCGCTGCCGGTGCCCAGCATTAGATTTCTTCTGCCCTTTCTCTGCAGACTTGCTGTTGCTGTCTCCATCTTTCCCGAGGGCTTGGGGCACACTGAGGACCCCAGTCCAGCTGGAGATGGCAAAGCTGCTGAAACACTCCTGCGAGCAACCTTGGCCCAGGAGACCATGCCCAGCTCCCCTGCTGCCAGCCCCCCTGGAGCAGGGCTTTGTCCGGGTGCCGATGGCCGCAGCAGAGCTCTTAGTCCCTTCTGTAGGCAGTGAAGGGGTTCATTCACCTCCTCCAAGATGGTTACCTGAAATGGTGTGACATGTGCCCTGGAAGGAACTGTCACTTTGCATTGACGGCAAAGGAAGTCTGGAGAGATGACTGTCTCGGCTGCAAGTCTCTACCTCGCGTCTGAGCCAGATGAGATTAATCCTGTTCTAAACTGCTGGAGTGATGGGGCCATAGAAGTAGCCACATAAGTAGTAGACCGCTAAATAGATAATATTTTACTTTGTAAGGTGCACTCTGTATGTGAGCATAGCCATCAGCTGGGTGTGAAAGGCATAGTAGTACTGAGATTCTTGTCTCTACGTTGTGGATAATATTGTTTATTCACTGGTAGCAGATCAAATATTTTGTGGTAGTCTTGCACATTTTAACAGAGAAAAATATTTTACAAAAAAAGTGGATGTTTTCTAAAAATATATTTCTGCAGGAACATCATAGGTAGCTTTCTGTTTGCACCTAGCCATTTCAGGATTGCATCAAGAATAACTGGATCCTCAGTTTGGTTCAAAGTCCAGTCTTTTTAAATTTGAAGAAAGCTTTTACAAACCTAAAGCTTAGGGTTTTTTCTTCTTCTATCCTATGGAAAATGTTGTTTTTAAACAATAATAATACATGTAGCACTTCAGAACCCCAGCTTGATTTTCATGCGTTGGTTTACTTATTTCTTGCATTCTTCTTGATCAGAACAGCAGAAAGAGCTTTAAAGATATTTTCCTGTGTATGAAGCGATATCTCTGTTATGGCTGAGACTGTAAGGACTTCTCCGTTTCAGTTGGCTTCCACGTCCTTTAATCTCTTCTGGCTCTACATGTCTTTTTGGATTGTCTCAAACCGATTAGATGCAAAATTAGAAGTTTAGTTGGCAATTACAAGAAATACTGAAAAGTGTCATACTCTTTGAGTGCCTTGCTTCCAGGAGGCAGTGGGTGGGAAGGAATAAAAGCATACCTTAATTATATAGTCTAGCTGTTTATTTTCACAGCTGTAGCACTGCTGAAATGAGCAGCAGACATCCTAATTCCACTGAGCGTGGTCCCTGGGTGTTGCACCTGCCAGTTCCACAATCTTGGTACCAGTTGGGGATGTGTGTGTGGCTGAACAATGCAGGAAGACTACAAGAGGTTTATCCCATTAGAAATAAATTACAGTGTAGTGTAGCATGAAAATGATGTGTCAGTGAATACAGAACACAGGATTACCTTCTGTCTCTTCCCTTTATCATAGATAACAGAAGCCGTATGGGAAGGAGATTTATACTGCACTCATTTGAAGCTGACCAAGCAATTTAGATGAGATGAAATAGGGGTTTTATTTCTGGAGAGAAGAATGTGTTCCTGCTAAAATGCCATTAATTGCTTTATTATTTAAGGCACAAATTATATCCAGCAATTTGTTGGTCTCCTATTTTTTCCAGTGGAAGTAGTTCACCATGGAAGGATTATTCTGTCAAAAAATTATGATGAACCTACTAACAAATTTAGTTGAAAGAAGCCGAATTTTCAATTCAGCTTCTATTTTTCCCCATCTCTCTCATAAGCACCGTGTGTGTGTGTGTGAATTTCAATAAAAACAGTAGTGACTTTTCTAAATATGAAAATACTAACAAAACTCATGGCAAATACCATTGCAACACTAGAATTACAAGCATCCTCTTAACGTGTTGGGAAGCTGCTGGCTGTCACGCTGCGGTAGCAGTGGCACTGAACGTCCATTGCAAGCAGAGCTTTGTTGTGCTGGGTGCATGTAGAGGAGAGGAGCTTAGGAAAGCTCCTAGGCTCTCCTGGAGGCAGGGGCACTCACCAGGGTGGACCAGACCCTTCCAGGTCCAGTGCTAAACTGTACTCCTGCTTCTCTGCCCTTGTTTTAAATATACCATGTAGAGCTTCATCTGCAAGCAGTGTCCCTGTCTGCCAAGCTTCCCTCCTTTGGCTTTTTTCTTTTTTTTTTTGCAGTCAGTCTCTTTGTTATCTCTCTTCGCTCTTGTTGGTGCATTTTTGTTTCCCTTTATCTGGTTCCCCCCTCATCGTGCCGCCAGCAAGCTGGTGGCCTGTCTCCATCACCCAAAGCTGTGCACTTTCTCCAATGTCTTCATGCCTGGAATTTGCCGTGCCAATAGTAACCCAGTGGTTGCCCACAGTTAATTTATTTGCCATACAGGCAAAACAAGCTGAGTCCAAAGGAGATATGCCTCCATGCAAATCACAGTTGTCTTGTACAAGCACTGCTTGCAGGTGCAGTTGCTTCTGCATCATGCCCAAAGCACAAGCTTTGGAGTTGCTGCTTTGCTTTTGGCTTGAGATTAAGAAAGATTTGGAGGTTGTGAGATGAGCAGGGTCTTTCGTACCGTTGGTACGCTTGGGTCGCCTCTAGAGCCTTTGCAAGCATTGCTTACTTTGGTCATGGCACCAAGGATTTCCTTACATCTGGGGTGAGGGCGGGGGGGCAAGGAAAAACACATCTAGATGTGTGCAGGATGTATGTGGGAACCCTCTCCTTGCTGGCCCGGAGCTCAGGTCTGTGGGCTGCAGCTGCAGCAGCGGTGCCCATCCCTGTGGCAGAAAGCTCCCCAGGTGCGGGGCCTCCTGTGCTCGAGGTTTAACTCAGCTCTTTGCCACACCGCATTAAGCCTTTTTGGCTAAAAGCCAGGCTCAGTCATAACCTAACATGGAAGCATCCTAATCTTCTATGTCCTATTTATACAGGTTTTTTTTCAACAGAGGTCTAAATTCTACTTCATGTGGTTGCTGCCCTCATCTTTCTACTATGGCAAGCTGAGCAGTGGTCATGGTAAATTAGATCTGTCCTTGCACTGATGGACTCCAAGGTTTTTTCTGGAGGGAGGTGATAATTACATTTTACTTGAAGAAATAATAGTTGCTCCATGGAACAAGAGCTTTAAGGCCATTTATTGTGTTTTTCAGTTCTTCACAAGTAGAAATGATTCCAAGAATAGCAGCTTCAGATATATATATTAAAAAAAAGTTCCATTATTGCTGTTTTCCTTGTGAGACAGAGCATTGCTCTCTGTCTTGGTCGGTGTTTAAAGCTGCAGCAAGAGCCCTGAATTGCCAGCGACTCTATCATTTGTGTCACCATCGATAGGGAAGAAGAATAGCTTTTAGAAAAACTATTTTTGTTACAGATGTGTAGACGTGAATTTATGGCTTCAATCATGCTTCCAAGAGAGCATCTGTGAAAGTGAGATAGTTAGAAAGCTGGATGAAAGAGCTGGCAGGAGAAGTAAAATGTAGGGGGGGACCGCAGGAGGGGTAACACCTGAAAACATCCATTGGGAGAAGCGAAGCTGGGGGAGGTATGCAGCCATTAAACCTCACCAGTCCCTGACCAGCTACTGGCTTCTTGCCCGCTTTTTTTTATTTTGATGCGGCATTGCCTGGTGTATTTATTCCCACCCTTATTTACAACAGGCGTTTTTTGTAAGGCTCGGAAGTGAGCGAGCACTTTTTCCAGCTCTTTGCTCTCCATGCCTGCTGGAACATCTGTACACACACACTTTTCCTGTCTAAAGATAGTTTGAGCTAGCGTGCCCAAAATACAGCTTCAGGCTTCGGTTTGTTGTTGTCTTAGTAAGCATAAAAATATGTTCTAATATTATGTCACTCCGGTTATGTGTTCCAGCAGCTGCACTCTGTCTGTGTCCAGTTTGTCAGGAGCGGCCTTGCTTCCTGCAATTTGTTTTTCCATAGCCCAATTCCTGGGTCGCTTAGGTTGACCGAGCCTGTGCGTTGCACTCCTTCTGTGAGGACGATCGTTCTTGCCCAGTAGGATAATCCCAGCAGGGTTTTCTGCAGGAATGACATGACCTCCTTTGACTGACCTCACGCTCTGCCAGCATTGCCGTTTGAACAGCATCCCTTCCCACCCCCACCGCTTCCCCTGCGCATTCCTGTCCCTGCAGGCCTTGCCGTGGTTGTGCAAAAAAATTCCCTCCCATCTTTCTGCAGTGCCATCTCCATGTCCGATATTCCTGCTTTTGCTTCCAAAATTTCCTGACTCGACCTCTCGCCTTCCCTCCACCCAACACTGATCCAGTACACTAATCCCTTCTGCGGATATGTATGTTCCTGCAGCGTGCATTGGAAAAATGGAATTTACTTATTGCGGACCATTCCTTGGTTTTCCATTTCTATATTATTATATTTATTTTAATGCATTGTAGCCTGTGCTTTGTGGTCACAAGGCTTAATCTTGCCCTCCCATCATGCATTCCCATGTAGGAAACAGGGAAAGAAGCTTTGTGCTGCCTGGGGACCCAGGGAGAGGAAGCTCAGCTGAATGGCAAGTTGTGCTCCAGCTGCAGTTCTGGGTCGGCTGGTGTTTGGAAAGCTGAATCATGCCCAGATGTTTCAGAGCAGGCTGGTGGCAAAGGTAAAGAGCAGCCACGGGGCCAGTCTTTTTTCAGTGGTGCCCAGTGACAGGACAAGAGGTAACAGGCACAAACTTGGTCACAGGAAGTTCCATCTAAACAGGAGGAGGAACTTCTTTACTTTGAGGGTGGCAGAGCATTGGAAGAAGCTGCCCAGAGAGGCTGTGGAGTCTCCTTCTCTGGAGATACTCAAAACTCGCCTGGACGCATTCCTGTGCAACCTGCTCTGGGTGAACCTGCTCTGGTGGGGGGGTTGGACTAGATGATCTCCAGAGGTCCCTTCCAACCCCTATCATTCTGTGAACACAGAAGTGACCAGGATCAGCAAATTGTAGATGTTCAGACATTTGTAAATGTATATCACAGCCCACATATTTGCGTGGAGTTAATCAGTTTTGCTGAAAAATAAAAAAATATACTAGGTGCTTTAAAACATAAAGCAAAAAAAGTGGCATGATCACGCACGGTTGTAAAAGCTTTTATACCACCGTAAGTTTGGAAATGTTAAGTGGCAAAGCGGATGAGTTATGTGGGTCATCTCAAGTGACTGCCTATAAAAAAGAGCTTTGCAGCTCATTATCGGGTATTCTCTGTCTAAGGCTTGTTTTATGGAAAAGGAACTTTTGAAACTTTGAAGATTCTGATTTTTATTGATGATATTCTTCATCTGTCCTTGGAGCAGCAAAGGCGGGCTCTCCTCGCTGCAGGAACCCAGCACACTTGGTCTGAAGGAGGATGGAGGCGTCAGAGCTTCCCCAGCAGAGGAGACGGGTGTCCCCTCACCGCTACTGGCCAGTTGGAGCCAGGAGAAGGAGGCAAGAAACCATACAGCTGGCATCCTGGTTACAGCTCTTAGTGGCTGCCAAAATTGGTTTAAAATAGCTTTGACTCAGAGAGCGGTATTGCAGATTTGTATTTGAGCTATTTGGACTTCACAAGGGTTGGAAACCGAGATGCCAAACAGTGCAGCTTGCTGGTTTTTTGATGCAGACTTTCACGTCGTGAAGTTTTTGTCACATAAATTTCTATTTCAGGCTCTGGGCTGCAAGGCGTTCGCTGTAAAGCATGCCATTGTTCCAGGACTGAATATTTGCCCTTCTTTGACACTTGGGTTATCGTCATTTACATTGCAGTGATGCCCAGAGGCCGAGTAGGTCGGGGTCCCACTGCGCTAGGTGCTGGGTGAATGCACGGTGACAGGCCCTCCCCAGGGAGCCGGCAGCCCGATTTACTGGTTTCAGATGGCTGCTGCCACCAGCTACTTGGGAGTGTTAGCTGCCAGGCCAGAGCTTACTAGGGACAGATAAAGCAGGGATAATTCAGGTGAGGCAGCCAAATGAGCATTGTAAATGCAGTTTACAGTCTGGGTACCGGTGCTGCCTTCTTCGCCTGAGTCAGCAGATAGAAACGCACAGCTCATGGTGTTGGTGACTGTCATTATATATTGCAAAGCCTTATAAGCCCTGGCCTACTATTCGGTCTCTGCCAACACCAATTGCTGTAGGACCAGTGTGAAAGCAAACAGTTAGAAACAGAAACATCCTTCCCTATCAGGAATCTCACTGCCCTGTCCTTCCCTGTGTTTTGTTCACAGCATCCCTGGGTGCACCACATCCCTGTGTGAAGGACAGGGAATGGTGTTCCTGGATTCAGGGGGGAGGTTGAGCTGTAACAGTGAAGTGCTGGAAGTTTTTTCCATGTTTATAGTATGCCTTAGTCTGAGGCATGTGCAGGTTGGAAAAGAAAACAGGAAAGTTGGAAAAAAATATAAGAAAACAACTGAAAATTGTCAAATATGTTTCAGAGCAAATTGGGTGCTATTAGTACACTGTACACGAGGGTACGAGATGGTTTCTACGGGATGTAGTCTCAACCATCAGTGTGATTCAGTTGTGCCTTTGGAGGACCTGTCTGCAGTCCTTGGGAACGAGGGCAGGTAAAGCCCTATCCCCCACCTCCCCTCACCAGGCAGCGTGTGTGCTGTGTGCAGCACCCGCGTGGGTACAAACTAAAGGAAAACTTCATTACGTTTGACAGTGCCTTTTTAGATGAAGGACTGCCACGATTGGCATGACAGCAGTGAATCCCAAAATTGGTTGATTGCCGAGAGAGACTTCAAACTGTGAAGTCAGATATGAGGGATAAAAAGAATTAAATGCTTAATTAATGGGTTTCTACTTCCTTTTTCGTGGAGCATGACCATTTTTCCTCTCTCCTGTTTTATTTACTTTAAGGTGCCATATGTTCCACTTGAAGCTGTATAGAAATTTGGTAAAGAAACCTGCACGTCAGGGTTAAGAGGGTTCTGAATCACATGATCTGCTAGTCGGATATTGGACCTTTTTAATAGGAAAATATTTTGGGCTCCTGGCATATAGAGGTTATTTCGCCAATGTTCTGTATCCTAGTGACAGCACCTGTATGATTGTGCAATTACTTCTGCTTCTAAGGGACTAAAATGAACCTGTTGCCGTAGCTTTAACTTCTCATGGCAGAAGTTCTCCCCTGTTTTCATGGATTCCTGATAACGTTTTTCATTAGAATTCTAGTTATGAACGTTGACATTTCTTTGGTGTCTCCTTCTGTTAGTTCCTTGCTTCCCACATGCTGTTTTATCTGAAGGGCTTTATGAGTTCCTTAAAGGAGTAAAATCCATCATGGTAATGGAGATGCTAACATGCGTGACAGTTCTTATCCACCCAAAATGGCAGCACCTGACTTGTAGTTTTTCATATAAACTGATTTTTCACTCAAAAAAGTTTTCACTTAGAGAAGGTAGCTATTAATTACTTATCTATCCATGTTTCAATATGCCACCATCTCGTTAAATAGTAGCTCCCTTGTCTATTTCTTTCTGAAACTATAAAGCACTCTTTTCTGCAGAACAAGCTCGATGACATCTTGACACTTCCCTAATGTTTTCAAATCCTGGTGGGTTTGAGTGAATTATTGGATTTATTTGAACTTCACATTCAGGGCTTGTAAATATGCACAGGTGAAAGCTAAAAAGGTTGACAAAAATGCAGTTGCAAGTGCTAGGTTTGGCATAGTTATCTTTGGCAACATGAGCCTCATCAAGTCCAGGAACTCGAGTGATCATAAATCTGTTGTCTTGTATTATGGCGGTTTGTACTACCTCCGCTATTGTTAGATTGGACCCTGGGGAAATGCAAGGGAAAATGCAAGTCTCACCCACAATGTTTTGGTACTAAGCAAGCCAAGCACTTGGAGAAGATTCTCATCTTCACTTTGCAGATGGAGGGTGAGGTGAATGTATGAGACCAAGCTGCTGAAGAGGTCTATTGCAAGTGTTAGTTGCTGGCTTCTCATCTTCCAAACGTTAGTCCAGAGCCTTAATGCAGAATGGCCCTGCTTTCACGGAACGGTACACTGCTTTTCTCTTTCCGAACAGCAATGCTGCTGCTACCCATAAGAGACCTGGAAAGATGAGTCCACCCAAGCAGTGAAGCTTTCAATGATGGCATTGTTAAGGATGATTTCGAGAGCTGATTTCTGATATTTTGATGGTCCAAGGCTTTGGAAGATCTGTGAAACCCTCAACCATGGTTTTATTTTAATGAAAGGATTTGCGTAGTGACATCAGAGCTCTGTGTATGTAGCCATTAAGCAAAGAGAGCAAGTAGGTGGCACCTCTTTTGCTGCTACTTCAGCCACTTCACTTTCTGAGTATAAAGCTTTAGTTTAAGTGCTCCTACCATACCACCATCTCCTGGTGAGCACAGATGTTTGTTATCTGGCTCTGTGCAGGGGATGATCAGATCAATAGGTGTTTAGTTTATGTTTCACCTACTCATCTTGTCTTCTATTAATAACGTCGTGTTTTAAACCTATAAATATATTGTGCTATTTGGGGAGCTAATCCTGTTGTGGTAGGCATCTATTTCAGGAGCAGCCTAGACAAAGCACAGCATATTCAAGTGCTAGCCTCCCTTATTGTCTGTAGCGGGTTATGTTGCTGGTATTAGTGTAATGTAGGAGTTCAGAAAGGAAAGATTTTATTTGCAGTGTCAACGCATTAAAAATATTCTGTACGGATTTTTCCAAAAGAATAAGCAGACCAAGCACAGTGGGCCCCATGCCAGGGTATGTAATAGCCTTGCACAGCATCAGTTGAAGCTCCAAGTTGGATAAAAGGCAGCTTTTTATGGGTTTGTTGAGTATTCCTTGAAAAAAAAAAATGATTTGTGTACAGAAGTAGCAAATTAATTCAGTTCTATCAGAAAGTAGGTCAGTGACTGACCTCCCGATAGCATGAGGCAGCAGTTTCTAGCAGAAGTGACAGCTCAGCAGCATGAACCCTCAGTGTCTCCAGGAAACTTGTTTTGACAAATGTAAACACATTATATCCTGTATTCCTCTTACTTATTTATTTTTTTGCCGCTGCATTAGAAACCACAAACTGTCACTCTCCATCCCCTTTCTTCAACCCCTTCTGGTCCCCAAAGGGAAATGCCTTGTAACGTAGCTAATAATTTTTGCAAGGCTGCGTAATGAGTAAGGCATTCCAGCAGGGCTGGGGGTTTTTTTTGACAGCCGAAGTTGAGCACTGTAAACCAGACTTGACTAAAATCCAAACCAAAGTCTTTCCAATGGTGAGGGAAGTCATTGGGAAGACAGGAACTGGATTAATTCAGGATCCTTGTGTCCTGGTCTTGCTTGGCTTTGTGCTGAATGAAGTTTTTGCATATGCCTGTGTGCCTCTTCAACGTTTGTGTTGCCAATGTTAGCATCTGCGTTGCTGAACAAACAGTGCTTTGAACACGGCCTCACTGTGCCCCAGCGACTCCTGAAACTGGAATGCTTTTGTAATTTGGCGGGGGGGAATACCAAAGAGCTGATAAAGCACGGGGTTGCTCCTTGAACACCCTGTATGTAAAGAAAAATTACCTCAGAGGATGTGTGGAGTGTGTTAATCTTTTCATTGAGATATCTTTATCAGCAGGGATAAAAGATGGATCGTACACTGCTAGTTAACATCTTTGAGGAGTACCTTTCCTGCAGTGATTTCTCCCGTGGAAATCACTGTGTATCAAAAGGTCAAGCAAGGCTTCCAGCTGCAATGCTGTATTTTGGTAGGTGAGACCAATCTCTGAAAAACTCTCGAGCTGGTTCTTTCCCCTGCCTTGTAACCGTGTTGCACACACAAGGTAGCACCACACAAAGTAGATAAGAGGATTTTAGTAGTACTAACCAAAAAGGTCTGATTTAAACATTTTTGCTAAAGGTCTCATAAAGCTTGACACGATTTTCTTTGTTACCTAGTTACCTTTCTGGCCTGAGATGGCTCAAAAACATCCAGAGAGTCCTGTGGTCATTTATACAAATGCTGTACAAACAGTGATTTTTGCCATGTGATAGATAAACCTCTAGAGCCCTTCAGCTGTGCGTTGCCATTTAGCTGAATTTTAAAGTTCATTTGTTTGGAAGCATTGCATTAAAATAAAAGTTAGATGACATTGTCTCAGCCAGAAGTAGAGATTTGATTTGGGAACATGGGAATATATTTGTTAGAAACAAAATGCTTCTAGCTTTGGTAGAGGTTTGATCCGATAGACACAAGTCAAGCAAGAAATCAGATGGGTTTATTTGGCGAAAAATGGCTGTGAGAAATTGGGGAAGAAAAGAGTCCTATTTCAATGAATTACATGTTTTGCTTCTGTGCTAATGCGACAGATAATGCTGGCATTGATCATTCCGCACCATACAATAGATGTAACGCTAAGGAAGTCGTGAAAAATATATTAATGTATGTAGTTAGAAAAAGGCTTAAACTGTAGAGCCCATGTGCATGTGTGTGAGTACGCTTGTGTGCGGGGGTAGGCAGTTCCCAGTCTGCCTCCTGACAGGTCCTTGTACTTCCTTTTTGATGGAGTCGCAAGGGGGAACATGGATCAAACTCTTGACAGGGCCACCCCGTTCCTTCTGCTTGAAAGAGCTGGAAGCACAAGGTGTGCTCCAGAGAGGCATGAACAAAGATCTGATGCCTTTTTCCACTGTTTCATACTTCTAGAGCTATTGCTTCCCATTGCTCCCTCTCCTGCTCTGAGGAAGGAGAGTCAGGAAGCGAATGGCTTCTTTAGGGCCTGGACTTTGTTGAGCAAAGCTTGCTGTCCAAAGCTGGTGCAGTTTGAGAACCTTTCAGTTCAAGGCAGTGGGAGCATCTCAGTCCCTTCTTAAGGTTGAAGAGCTGGAACCATTTTTGAACATCTCCCCACCCAGTGGAAAACTGCAAGGTTTCTCCCCACCCCCAAATGCTCGCAGGAGGTCCTGCCAGACTGTCCAGATAAGCTGCTTCCCTGTTTGCTGGTGGGCGGCAGACCTCAGTATAGCAGATATGACGTGGTGACCTTTGCAGCAACGTGAAGACAGGCGTAGAGCAGAGACAGGAAAATTGCCCACGGTGTAGTTAGTCACTGGTGCCACTTGCCTTGGGAGAGGAGAGGCCCTCTTAAACCCCAGCAGCTCTGAAGCGTGTGGGTTAGCATCCTATCCTCACTGGTTGGAAGAGTGGTGCCCAGGGAATAAGAAAGCTGCAACCCTCCTTTTTTTTTTTTTTTTTTTTTTTTAATTTCCAGCCAGGGGAGTTTGTTTCACACACTCTGCATCCCATGCAGGCAGGGGCTACCCAGTGGATATTCAGTATATATATTCAGTATAAATGTTTACCTCTTCGGTTGCATGTGTGCATCATCAAGAGAGCAGGACAGCTTCACAGAATCACAGAATGATAGGGGTTGGAAGGGACCTCTGGGGATCCTCTAGTCCAACCCCCCCACCAGAGCAGGTTCACCTAGAGCAGATTGCACAGGAATGCATCCAGGCGAGTTTTGAGTATCTCCAGAGAAGGAGACTCCACAACCTCTCTGGGCAGCTTCTTCCAGTGCTCTGCCACCCTCAAAGGAAAGAAGTTCCTCCTCATGTTTAGATGGAACCTCTTGTGACCAAATTTGCACCCGTTACTTCTTGTCCTGTCACTGGGCACCACTGAAAAAAGACTGGCCCCACCCTCCTGGCACCCACCCCTTAAGTATTTATAAGCATTAATAAGATCCCCCCTCAGCCTTCTCCTCTCTAGACTAAAAAGACCCAAGTCCTTCAGCCTTTCCTCATAAGAAAGATGTTCCAGTCCCCTAATCATCTTTGTAGCCCTTTGCTGTACCCTGTGATGCACTGAAAATATTTAAAAATTTTTGTTACTTTGGGGGAGGGAGGTAGGAGTTGCCACTTGAATGCTTTTGTAAATGTATAGCAGTCTAAGCTAATTAAGTACGAATGATGTCATTCCAGTCAGCAGCACAAGATAATGTCCATCCTGACTGTAATGACGTAAATGTCCTTTGCTTCCGTCAGGTCTGTCAGAGAGTAATATATGTCATTTGTCAGAGTAACATCTCAGATGATGAAGAAAGTCTGTACAGGGTGTGTGAGGTGTGAGCAAGTGAAGAGTCCATATGAAATTTCATCCCCCCTTAATGTTTTGCAGGAACTCTTTTTGGTTGATGTTACAAGTTTTGAGTTTTGTGGAGAAATTACATGGATCACTTTTGCACCGAAGCAGGCATAGGGCAGGTGGATTCGTTCCGCAAAGGTAAAACGTTGCCTCTCTTCAGGACCTAGGAACCACTCGAAGCATCTCTTCTTTGTACAAGTGTTAGGGGGGGAAAAAAGAAAATTAATTCCTTGTATTGCCAAGTTAATTTCCTAAATATATTTCCTCTGCAATTCTTGCGCGGCGTGCGCTCTGAGAGGTGGTGGAGCTTAGGGAGAGGTACTGGAGCACTGGAAGCCCAGGTCACTGGTGTACAACATAAAGCGGTGGCTTTTAAGTGCTCCTCATGAAGCCCATTTGGCAGGCGCTGAGAGTGCTCATTTTGCACTACTGTGCTTTGCTGCCCTGGACGATTGCTAGTGTTATGATTTCTGCCTGGGGTCAGGCCCAGCCTGACTCCCTTTCTCTCCTGCATTGGCAGTCTTCCTGTCCTGACCATCAACAACGCTGGAGGTAAGACCAACCGACCGCTTGGTTTGGTTCCTGGATGACAGTCCCTAGCTTACATGCGTGTCTCTGCAGAAGTGCAGAGGAACTTAAACCTCAGAAGACAAGAAAAATGAAGATAACTTGAAGTTGTTGACACCTTGACCAAATGGATGCCTTGTTATCTCCTGCTGGTTTGGTTCTCTCCATCCTTGGCCTTGTTTCTTTACCTTGATTTAGGCTAGTGTGGGGCTAACGTTTTACGTTAGCGTCGCCACCGAAACACTGCTCATTTCAGCTGAGACCACCTTTGTGTCCATTACTGATGCCAGGGTGTTAACTAGACAGATCATTTATCCTGCCCTGAGGAAGAAGAGGAGGAGTTAAAATTTAAGAGCTGCCACTTGCGGCCACAAGTGCTGACTAACGCTTACTATCTTGACTACACGGAAATCAATTTGGACCTTGTCTGATGAATGCTGCCGCTTTGGTTTTTTCTTCCATGTAGAGCTATACAGCAGAATCGAGAAATAAATGCGTTCGCTTAAGATAACATTGTGTGACAGCTGAGAACAATTAAAACTCTACTTGCAGCTATATTTTTTTTTCCTTCCTTTCTACAGTAGGAGGGTGGTGTCTGCAGCTCTGAGTAGTTGATACACAGGGTATTTGTCACTGGTCTGATCTTATCTATAACAAGTATCATACAAGGTTATTTATTTTACAACCTTTTCTCCTAGTTCTGCACAACACACAGATCTTGGTAGGTGGGAAAGGATTATTTTTTTTTCTTACTAGAATCTTTTTGGCAATAAACACAAGCCTAACTGTAAGAGAAAAAACTTTCACAACCGAGCTTGTTTTGTGAAGCCCAAACATTTGTGAAGCTTACAAACCCTCAAACTTTGCATAATGTGCCCATCCCTGGTCTCAAACATGAGGTGGCAGAAGAGGGAAGTGTTACTTTTTTTAACCAACAACTTATGACTGTGTCAACACATGACAATTTGTCAAAGCTTGGTGTAGCGGTGCTGTAAATTAATTTTTAGCATCAGTTGTGAGTGGTAAACACTTTGTGCAGTGTGAACAGCTCTTAGTACAGTGTGAGTTGTCAGCAGCTTGTGAGCTACCCTAAAAGAAAAAAAAAGTGAAGGAGGGAAAGATAAAAGCTCTTTTACTAGTACAAAATGGATCTGAGTCTGCAAAAATTCAACATGTGGTGGTACTTTTTTTCTCCTCCATGCCAGTCAGCTCAACCTTGAAAATTTGGTTTCTCCATTAATAATAATTATAATCCCCTGCAAAGTTGGGAAATCACAACTCTCCATCCTGTGTACCCAAGTAGTGCCTGATAGCAAACGGGTTTCTCAGGCTCGTGGCTAGATGAAGTAGAGCCCTCTCTTTACTCGTGAGTTTTGCCTTTGCTTCCTCGCTTTGAAAGCAGAACATGTCCCATAAATGCGAGCACGCTCCTTTGTTGAGAAGTCTCAGGTAAGCGACATAAAATGCCCGGAAAAAAAAATAAGATGGCAGCCCAAAGAGAAATGATGGGGGCTGAGTGCTCTCTCTTCCTCGCCTGTCCCCTTGCTGTGTCTCCTGGCCTATCCCAGCTGCTGTCAGGGAGCTGGCATGGTGGTACATACAATAGGAATTGACATGATGGAAGAAAATTATTTGGTACGAAAAGCTGGGGAATATGGATTGTAGAAAACAACTTTTCAGGTACCAACCTGTTTTAACCTGTCACTTTAGCAGAACAAGCAGTAATAACCTCCCAACCTAACAATGACTGTTAAGTTGAACATTAATTTGCTCAGTCGTTGAATCGCTAACATGTCTACAACTTACAAGTGAACACCCACTCAAGAGAGAGAAAAAAGAAGTTGGTGCCTAAAATTCCTGGCCTTGCTGAAATCACCTACATTTTTTGGCGCTAACACCGGTATTTCGTCTTGCGTTTCCTGCAAATGTTTTAAGTAGAACTAGATGAGAAAAACAGCTGTGCATTTATTCGCTGCTTTGATACGCTCGGTATGGGGCTTTTTTCTCAAGCGCAGTCGCTCTCAGCTTCAGCACCCTAGGTAGGCTTTGACTGCGCCTTGGAGCTTGTTCCTGTAAGCAGGCAGCATACGTGAAGCTTGGCATGAGAATTTTATCGAGTCCTACTAAAGCTAGTTGTAACCTGTTGGTTATGGTTTTAAAAAGAAAGATGACTTTATTTGCGTGTTTGCTCACAAAGAATTTTGCTTTTATTTCCTTTTCTAGATATAACTGCAGGTGCTGCTTGTATGAAAGAGCTGAGCCAGCCACACCATCCAGTAAACTGTCTAGAGCAGCAGTTGGCTTGCTTGGAAATCACTTCCAGGACTGTGTTGTAAGTAAGTATTTTTGCAAAGCAGTATCAAATGGCTGCTTCAGTTTTGGGGCATTTTTTAGATGTTTTGATTGTTCCTTATAATTTCTAAGTTTTACTCTAACATGCATGTGGGAGCATGAGCACTCCATGTCTGAAGCACAGAGCTAAAGCCCTTTAAAGGCTCTTTGCTGACTTGCTCTAAAACCCCCTGGCACAGTACCTGAACACTTCTGAGAACAGGCAGCTACGTACAAGCCTAGAAAGAAATTTGGCAAAATATGTATCGATCTATTTTGCCATTTGCTTTGTGGAATACATGCTTTTTGAGTGTTCATCCCTGCCTGCATTTTTGTACTTCAGCATTTTAGCTGTGCCCATGTAGCCGTGCTAGGGCAAATGCTTTCTGGAGATATTCCAGGGGCATATGCTGTGATCTGCCTAACTCGACATGAAATACTCCATGGATAGCTGCCCTAACTGATCGGAAAAGGGCACTAGTTTGTCTCTTCTGACATGCTGTGGGTATGGCTAGGAAACCTCAGTAGGCTGTGAACGGTCGTGAATTTGGTCAGCTGCATCGGTCTCTGTGATGAATATGTGTCAATGAAAAAGACCCCATTTCAGGTTAAAAGACAATTGCATTGAGTATGGCATTGAGAACGCCAAGATGTACACCAAGAAAACCTCATCAGGCCATTTGTACAGTTCCTTTTGAAAGCATAATCCATTTGGGGATGTTCATGACCTCAAATTTTATAACTATGTTATTTCTTTTATATTGCATTCAGTTTTCTGCTGCTGATGATGCAGGTTATGAGAAGTATGATATGAGAAGTATTTATGACTTAAGTGCATTTCCCTTGAAATGGCCTCCGATAATACTGTCGCTTCAGAGATCAAGGGTGGGAGGGTTAGTGACCTAGGGCTCAAATCATTTAAAGTTAAGCACATTATACTGGCTGCTCACACTGCTCAGCACCTTGCAAGATATTCCCTACAGGTTACATTTGCTGTACATAAACTAGTTTTTTTTTAAAAAATAGCTATTCACTAATCCCAAGACCAAGTCCTTTAAACCCAGTGGTAAAGCAGTTGAGTCAGTCTTTTGGAATAGGTTTCTTGTTTGTGGATTTTTGTTTTGCGTGGTCGACTGACACACCTGGGTCACTCTCCAGGTGAGATTGTGCCAGGTAAAAATCCTTGCCACAGCTCTGCCAGGAGTTACCTGCCAGATGCACTGACTGCCGTTTCATCCTTGCTCTGCACCCGCCGGACCCGTGGGGTGCTCAGCCCAATTCCATGTGGGTGGATGTGAATGAGATGCAAATAGGACCCAGTTGCTGCCAGTGGTGGGACACCTGAGCTATGGCAAGTGGGCAGAGGAAGAGTGAGGGAATTGCTTGGGGGAAATTAGGACTTAGAAAATTCTAAGAAAATTAAAATTTATAAATAGAAAAATAAGAAATTTAGAACAAGACAGAATGTTTGTTTTCAGCATCCTGACAGTAAATGGTCTGTCTGCTTCTGGAATTTAAGTCCTGACGCAAGTTGCCGTTGCTTCCAGCGCGGGAGGCAGGAGCCTGGCACCTCCAGGGTAGACAAGTGCCTCTGGTCCCTTCCTTCACGGAGCTGCAGCACTTGCCAGCAAGAAGCCCTGCTGCAACCCAGACCTGGGCTGGCACGCCTGTAGAGTTGCCCATAAGCCTTGCCCCTGTTTCAAGGGGAGCTTTTTGCTCTATTGTCGTTAATGCTGGATGTTCATTCATTTCATGTCATGCTGTTTGAATCACTGCAGCACCAGGAGCTGGAGCTGTGCATTTATTTTAGTTTACCCTGAGGTAGTCGCTACTTGTTTGGTAGGGTCGGCTCATACCTGGTGTTGCAGGGTGCACACTACTGAGACAATCTCAGTTATACCAGTTCCCTGAAGGATTCACTGTTCCATTGTGGCTTTCTGCCTCATGTCCTTCCAATTTAACTGTATTATTCTGTTTAATGGTGCCAGAAGGCCACATACTGGCTCTCCGTGAAGTCTCAAACAGTAGATGCATGCTTTTAAATAGTTAAATAAATGTTAATTATGATTCACAAATAGTTTTCCCCCAACTATTAAGTAATATCAAACACTGAATTTTTCAATCAGTAATTGTTTTTCCAGCTGCCAAGTGGGACTAAAGTAGTCAATATTTTTAGAGGCTTATTTTTGCAGCTGCTCGGCTGCTTTAAGCGTGAAAGTCTTATTTTGTAGGGCTTGACAGCCTTGGATGCACAGTAGGCACAAGTTACTGAAAGCCTGTGGTGGAAGTGGAATGATGACAATCTTTTGGTGCACTTTGGTTAGCTGTGGATAGTTTGAGCTGCATCCAGATAAGCTGAAAATAGCATATTGGGCACTTTTGAAAGTTTGTGGTTTTGCAGCTTTTTCTCACAAAAATCTGAAGTCTCTTTCTTTCTCACTGTGCTAGTTATTACACAGGTGGAAATTAGCTATTTTTTCCCTCTCAAGATCTTGAGACTTTCTGTAAGGGATTCAGCCAGTGTGAATTATTTAATGAAATAGCAGTTTGACTTGTTAGACCTCCTTGCAAATAGTATAGTACCACAGAATTTTGTCTTAGAAATACATACTATGTGCCTTTCACTGAAAGATCTTATGACTTTTTCAAATATCAATTAAACCACAGATCATGATGATAAGGAAGAGACATGGTTCTCACCCGTCATGAAGACTACCCTGGCTGTGAGTATCTTGCTCACATTTGCCCAGTGATTCATTAGCCGAGCCAGTAAAACAATCTAGACAGTCTGATGCAGTGGCTTACTGGTAGCTTTTCTTCAACCGATTGCTCATTTTGACATGATGCATAGCAGCATCGGAGCATTTACTTAGGAACTTACCTTTTTTGTGCATCTTCTTTCTCTGGTTTTCCCACCAGATCTGCTCCACTGCCTCAGAACACCACTGTTTGCATAAGCAGTTGCTGTAATTCTTTGAAGCTGTGAATAAGACATCTCCTTCTAAATATCACTGATGTGCTTTGATGAAGCCATAGTTGTGAGCATAGGGTGCAGAAAGGACATTTAACAGTGAGAGCTAGAGCGGGGCTGATGTTGGTAGGGGAGAAAATCAAACAGTGAAGGTTAAATTCTGTTTAATGTTCAGTTGTGTTGGTTGTTTAAGCCAAAATGAAAAAGAAGCAGAATGAAAAGCTTCTGCAAAGCAGAAGTGTGAGTGAAATGAAACGTAGTGGCTAGACAAATGAAAAAAACACGTTAATGAAAAAACCCACCGAACTTCAATTTCAAAGCCCTGGTGGAAGAGGTCATCTGTCGGCCACCCAGCTTGGACTGGGCACCCAACTGGAACTCAGGGTCTGGGTTCAGTTCCCCGCCTCGGTCACAGGTTTCCTGTGCGTTATGGGGCAACCTCCTTCATCTGCCACATGACCAGCTTCCTCATTTGTGCAGCGGAGATCATCCTCCTCCCTTCCATTGTGAGGGTGAAGCCTACTGATGCTGCTGAAAGACATGGACGTTGCAGAGGGGAGAGCCGGGCCCGGGACTAGAGTGAGAAGGATGCGCTTCCTTGCAGGGGATAGTCACCCATGCTGCTTGCAATTTCAGTGCTCAAGAGTAGAGGAAATGACTTCCAGATCTAGAAGGGGTTGGGTTTTTTCTTTCTGAGTCTTTCAGGCCTGTTTCTCATGGAGTTTGGCTGCCCCGACGCAGTGGCAGGCATTTGGAGTATTCCCTGTCTCTCGCCTTTCTCCTCACAGTCTGTCTTCTCATGGCTTGGAGTCATTTCTGTCTGCTCAACACACGCGACCCACACAAACCCAGCGGGATCAGAAAGGCAGCTTCTGTCATCTCCCGAGTTACGCAGAGATCTCTTGACATTTAAATACAGTTGTGCGTTAGAAAGAAACCGAAGAGTGCTTGAGTCTGGTCAGGAGGTGACCCTAGCAGTTGAGGAAGGTGGTATGAGGGAGCGGGCCGCCACCTTCCCAGCCTCCTGGCAAGGTGTGCGCTGGCACAGCGTTGCTGCACCTGCTGAGGGTGTCCAGATAGCCCAGCACTGCAGTTGGCCTTCAGCCCCTCTGCTCCTCCACTCAGCCCCTCATAGCCAAATATTCATTTAAGAGATTTTGATGTGAATTCACCCAGTGCCACTGCTAGTCCTGAGTAAGGTATCAGAAATGACAAGTCATATGCCTTTTGATGTGTCCTTTTATCTCCTGTGGCCTGATAGTTAAACTTTTCTCACCCCTTAGAGGAATTATTTTTCTCTGGGAAGAGGGTGTGGAGCCCCATACACTCTTTTTCTCCTCCAAACATTCGTAACGCTCTTCTCCAGCCACTGACGAGATCTTGAAAGTACAGACAGGTTCATATTCAGACCAGAGCCTCGTTTTGTTTTCTGTTTGATTCTGCTACAACAGCTCTTGCTGTTTCCTGTCCTCCCACCTTCTTACTGCCTTCCCTTGTTTTTTGGCCTTGCTTTCACAAACCTTCCTTTGACCTGACCCTCAACTTTCTTTGAGCTGCCAGAGTTAGCAAGAGATCCTCCTCTTCGGGACCTGTGTAGTCCTTCCACCCCTGCCGTCTTTCAGTCTTCCCGTGGCCACAGAAATGCTTTCCCAGCCTTGCTTTGAGATCCATACTCACCTGGACCTCTTTCTGCCACCGATGCTCCCTATGCTGACCCTTCCATGAGAAGTTTCTTCTCTGTCATGACTCATGTCCAGTAGGATACAGAAGTGGCACAAGGTGCTCTTCCCTCCCAGGTCCTACCTCCTCTACTTGTTCCTTACTCCTGAATGGCAGCCAGACTTTGTCTTGGGCAGGTTGGCTTTTCTTCAGCAACCCTGTCATCAAGTTACTTTCCTGTTTATTTTTCCCCACCGTTTCATTGCACCCAGCTTTCCCTCTCTCCTCATTCTTGAAACAGTTTGGTTTGGTTCTGGTTTCTCATTCGGGCTCCGGTTGATGGTAACACACAGCAGCCTAAATTCTGAGCCCGGGTGCCGAACAAGGGTCATACCAGAGATCCACCAGCCCTGCCTCTGACTGTGGCCAGGAGTGGACATCCGTGGAGAGGGCATGAGAAGGCAGCAGGCAGGCGGGGGTAGTACCGGGCACTGGGGGATGCACTGGAAAGGCTGTGATTTAGAGCCCTCCAGAGACAGAGGGTGCATAAGCCTTGGTGGACCTGGGAGCAGCCCCTTTGATTTTGGTCTAATTAATCCCATTTTAGGTGAGTAAAAAGTCCGCTTCTCGCTTGGAGAGGCACAATGCAGCTCTGGGTTGGCTGCTGCGTCTAATCCAAACCTCTAAGTATGGGGATTTGCAATTACAGGGAAAGCGATGTCTCGTCCCTTCTGAGTCTGGTTAGCTCAGAGTCCCCTGCTGTGAGAATACGCAGCCGGTTTGAGATGTGGTGCTGCTGACACTGGATGTCCCCTCTCTGCCTGCCATGCTTATCCCTTTTCCCAGCTGGTAAACGTGGGAATTTGATCTGCTTATAGCTCCAAGGGACTGCTGCCTGAAAATATGGCAACCACTTGGTTGTCCATTGCTGTTTCAACCCCGCATCCAAGCTACAAGTAATGAGTTATTGAACCAATTTAGCTTTATACTAAAGAAGTGATTTTCCTCCTGCAAATCAGGAAGCCAGCTATTTAACGCAGTGTAATTGACTTTCGCTGTAAGATTCAATATACTTATCTAGGATTACAGTTCAATAAAATCTGATTGCGCCAAGAGCAACAGGAATTGTAGAAACACCCAGGGATTGTTTTCCACCTTTCCCACGGGCAAGCTACATTGGATGTCTTCTGGTCCTTATGGCTTGGGTTACGCTGCTGCTTGACCTGCGCGTTGGCAGGAACAGCTTGAGGTAGCACTGTTTGGCACAGGGAGGTGAAGCCAAGCGGCTGAAATGGTGGGTAGCCTTCTTCAGTCAGTTTTACATGAGTGGCTGTCATTTCAGCGTGCCCTGCTGGTGTCGGGCTGGGGAAACGGGAAGTAAGCTGTGTCTGGTTTCATTATGATGGTGATGATAATAGGATCCACGAAGTATATGAGATTAAAAGCCCTATAACATTGCAGGCCAAATGGTGCACAGAGAACAAAACCTGAAATCAGTTCAGTGCCTAAACATCCTTTTGTCTTGCCTCACCCAGTGTAGAAATAAATACGGGAAAACAAATATTTATTCAGAATTTCCTCTCACTATTTACCAAGTAGGAAGCTGTGTTAAGCCAATTTCTACATAGAAGTATTTGCTGGTCATCGTGCATTGGCTATTATAGCTGTGTGCTGTAATTGTGGAGAGCCTTTTTGCCCAAGTATTCATTAATGAGTTTTTTCATCAGCCTCTCTGAACAAATGGGAAAACCTTAGATTTAATGTTTCACTTGCAGAGCTTCAGGGGGAAGTACAGGCTTTTTCAGTGGCACGAGGACACTGGCACAGGTAATAAGTAATTTGGGATGACGGCTGAACAGACAGTGTGGCAAGTGTCCTTGTTACATGCTGAGGCACAAACTTTGTTATGCTTTCTTCCTATAGATACGTCCCAAACCACAACCCTTCATCCAAATCTGAGCTTATGTCATTAGGAGTGCTTACCTACCACCATGCTTATTTTCTCTGTTATTTCTTCCAAGTATTAATTATCCTGTTGCAAGCAGGAAAGGAAGAATATACTTTCAGACCAAGCTAATAGATTTGGCTGGTTCTGGTACACTGACTTCATAAGCAATAAAATATATAACATTGCTTGGTTACGGCACTTGCTGTACTAATTCTCTGTGCGACAGCCTATTTTTTACATAATTTTCAACAAATGCTGGGACTACAGAGAATAATAAAATAAGGTAATCAAGGCAGAACAGACAGGTTTTGTGGTATGAGTCAAAAACAAAACACAAAAACCCACCAAAAGCCATGAGAATTGCAAAGAGAGGCTCTTTCACGTGGCAAAGTTAAGCTATAAGTACTGGGTGCAGAGAACATTTTTCTTACAGGAATGAACAGTGAGCATGGATTGTGCCGGAGATCCCTGAAGCTGGCATAGCCACAGTTGAAGAGCAGAGAAGGGAGCTTGCTAAGAAAATCATTCTTTGTCCTGGTTATGGAGTTGGCTTTGATTCTGGCCTGATGGATGCTGGTTCTTACTACTGCTTTGGGTGATGGTTAACTGGGATGGTGACAATACTGATGTTAACCTCTGTTTTCAGATGACACGAAACTGAAGAAGAAATTCAGGTAGTGCCCAAGTTTTCTGTTTGAGTTGAGCTGCTAGGGAGAACTAGACAGACATGTAAAGTACAGTTTTTTCCTCTTTTAGTTACCTTTCTTTATGAGGTGGTGAACCCTGTTTTGCTTTGTTTCCAAGCCTTAATTTTTTTCATCGTGACATGCAGAAGTGGGTGCAAAATGAGCTAAAAAGCAGCCATGGCAGGTACAATTAAAATTTTGCCCACCTACCTTGCATCAAAACACTAATGTACGTTTGTACACGACCTACTGGTATGCAGCGCCAGACGGCAAATGGTTTGTTAGTATTGGCAGTGCTCTCATGAAGCCAAATATGATTCTTTCGCTTGCCGGCTTGAGAGTGCAAAGTGCTTTTAATTCCCATTCAATTTTTCTCTGCTTCCTCTGTCTTAGGATTGCCACCCTTGTACCTTGGAATAATAAAACTTCAAAGAGTTTATAAAAGTCGCAGTCAAAAGCATGTGTTGTCCTAGGTCAGACAGATAAAATCAGTGCTAACTAAGTGTAGTCTCTTGTCAAATCTGGCCAAAATAGTGTGTCTCCTCACATTTTGGGAGTGTGTCTGTCCGTTCCTCTCTAAATAGCTGAAGTAAGCAAAAGTGTAAATATGAGATTGCCCAAATACGTTGTAAGGCTGATGATATGCGTTGGATTCTGTGCTGAATATAGCTAAAGCTATATGCTTTCTGGATATCATTTCTAAATCACAATTGAGATTGCATCTTGTTTACTATTGTCATAGGTTTGTTTCATAAATGTAGCTCTGCAGTCATTTCTTATTTCAAAAGAGCTGTGTAAATTGCTTGCGTTAAGATATTTTGTCATTGAAAAGCAAGACTTTCATCTAAATCCACTTCTGCCCCATTCAAAGGAGACAGAGTACAATATTTTGAAGATACTTCTAAGTATTAGCTTCATGTCCAGCCACCTACACAGTTAGGGAAATAAAATCTAATGTCATCTCCAGCCAGTAAATAATTTTCTTTTCCATTTTTATGCCATTTGTTCCATCATTCCTTCTCCTCCACAGCTTTGGTTTTAGTCTGTCTTCTTGTTTTAAAATCTACCATTGTATTACTCTCAGTACTTGGTGTTTAGATGGGTCTTCCTCCATCTTCTCCAAAGTATATTGAGGTTCTCCTCCTATCTCCATGCCTTGCTTTTAAGAATTAGTAGCATGCTGTGTACTCCATGGGTTGCTGATACAAGCTGAGAGTTGTGCCTCCAGCAGTGCTGCTGATGTACTCCAACGGCTGGTGGCTGCTCAGTCTGCAGCACCAGGCTGGAGTTACTGCCAGGCAAAACACAAAAATTGGGCATCACATCAGCTCCACAATACTAGCAGTTTCAGTCTACCGACAAAGGCTAATATAGACATGGCCATTAATTTCTCACCCGTCCAGGGACATACTTCTAATAAGACTGTGTCTCCACTGTTAAATGTTTCAAATACTGTCCCCTTAATCTATAAATTACTGGTCCATTTGACAGGGCTGTGTGTTCAGTCCCGGCCTTGATAGCTGTGTGGTACCCATTGAGCCTGGTGCTCCTGCCCCAGTCATCTCCTCTGCATTTTCATGCTAATGGAGTAGCCTAATCCTCGTTCTTTTGAAGTCTCACACCTGTTTCTCTCTTTGGTTTCTTTTTTTTCTTTTTTTTTTTTTTGTGTTCTAATGATTTTGCTATTCCAGGGCAGATTCCCTGGCAGAAAACCCACAGTACAGCTGTCTAGCATCACCCTTAAATCCTGGTAGTAGCAACCACTCTATTTTGTGTCACCTTTCCTTCAGAAAACACCACTAGAGGCAGTTGCAGGCTCACTTGATCTTTCCCTGTTTAGAAGATGTGAAAATAATTAATGAATCATTTTGGGGAGGTGCGACCTGAGGGATGCAGATGCATGGGAGTGTTTGTTGAAAGCATCAGAAGGGGAATCGCTCTGTTAACCAAGTACCGGTGTCAAAAGGTGGGAAATCAGCATGGTCTGAAGTTTCGTCAAATCTTGATTCTTCTCACATCTTCTTAGAACATACTTAATTTTAGAAAAGCGCAGGAAGAGGGAAGAACAGAAGTTCATAAATTCCCAGGATTTCCTTCGGGGGAAGAGATCCCACGGGGGAAGGAGACAACTCTTCTAACAATCTTTGCAGTATTTAATCCCAAGAAAATGCAATAAAATCAGTGCTTCCACTGAGAGTTGGCAACGTATTCTTTCCGTAACAAGACCTGTTTTTGGTTTCTTTGTAGTACAGTGTGATTCAGACTGTACTGAGTTGACTGAGGAGAGCGAAATCTGTTTTTGACAGATGTTTCCCATGATCTGGCGAATACAAACACTCCTGTGAGATGACAGGCGGCTTGTTTACATAGCAAATCTATTTTTTAAATAAAAAAAAAAAAAAAACAACAAAAAATACACAAACACAAAGCAACATTCGGATCAGTCATTCTGATCAAGGCAGTGTCAATTATTAGGCTGTAAAGGGAACTGATGACTCAACTTAGGCACGGTGCTGCGGCGGTCTCCGATTTTCGGTTTCATAACAGATTCTTTTCAGGAATGCTTTTCATTCATACCCGATGTTTAAATGTGTCTCTGGGAGCGTGTATCATTTTGTGATCGGATGCGAGAGACTGGCGTCAGCCTGTGCCAAGCAGTTGTGCAGAATTTGGGAGATTTCCCCGTGCCTCGGTGGGATGCTGGACGCCCAGTCAGAGAGGGGTCCTCTGACCCATTGCATCGCCTGCCCGGAACGTACCCGCAGACCACCAGTGTTGTCAGTCACCATGTTAAATTTATAGGTAAGTTCGCATCAATAAAATTGAAGAGCACTTTGATTCAGAAAGCGAAATGTTTTGATCAGATCCCATGCTTAGTAATTCCAGCGAGCGTGCTTGTTAAAACGGGTGAGTCAGAAATGGAAATGCAAAGCATTTCTCTGAACGGTGGCCGGAAATTAGCTCTGAAAACTGAAACAAAGCCCAGACCGCAGTTTTATCTATTTACTTAATAATTTTAGATCTGCGAAAATCCCTTTGTCTTTGGGAGACATTTTGATTCCTCTCTTGTAGCACTGGTGCGGTCCTTAGGCTGGATGATGAACCATGTCAGGACTGTCTGCCATGTCTTAATTTTTTGCTTTAAAAAAATTAGTTCCCTGTAAGTGGCTTTGTTGCCTGTGGTGCTGCCTGATTCTGTCAGGGCGTGTGGTAGAAGTTGGTAGAAGTATTAGGCAGGACAGGGTGTTGCAATATTTGAGGTTGTGAAATACTAAGGAAGAAATCCAGGGAAATGGAGTGGAATCACTCAGCTGCTTATTGCCCAATGCATGGGTTCTATATATATGGCACATGGGGCTATCTGACTGCTGCGGCACCAAACACTCATTGGTTTGGGGCTGGCTGCTCCCCAGCTTAGCATGGCAAGGCCGCGGTGGTGGCAGCCCCTCAGTTTGTAAGGACGTAGCCCTCTGTCCATGGAGAGAGAGCAGAGGCGGGTCATCAGATTTTTGGTGTTAGCAGAGGTGGTCTTGCTGCAAAAAACTCAAAAATTGGCTAATTGGGTGATACATAGCAGCGTTCTGGTCCTCATCTTGCATCCAAGATGTTGCTACTTTCTTCTCTACTGACATCTGGGTACCTGCTGCTCATCCTTGAGAGTGAGTCTGGATGCTTTGGACTCGCTGCACAGCCTTGGACAACATAGGGACTGTCTTCCTGGCAGCTGTTGCGTGGTCTGAGGCCCACAAATGTGAATCACAGTGGAGGAGGACAAAGTAATATATGTGTTTAAGGGACTTGCAATTCCCATGGCAAGGCTGGTGAAGTAGTGCTCATTTCAAAGAGAAGACGGTCTGGGTGATTTTTCTTAATTATTGTTTACCTAAATAAATAAAAAATGCATATTCATGGTTTTAACTAAAGTAACTCGTGTTGAAATGTTTACCTCTCCTGAGGATAATTATTAAGGGTGGGGTGTGGGGGTGCAGCAATTAATAATAAAACATTTAGACAAGATTACAGAACATTCTGATTGGAATAGTAAACATTATGCTAGAAATAAAAGCAAATACATGGAGCTGTCTTGAATTTAAAAAAAAAATTACTGTGCTATCCAAAGAAACGTGCTGAATGGAAGCAGTTTGGGTGACGGGGTGCCGGTCTTGGTCTTGGAGCTCTTCAATATCACACAGAGGTTCTTTCAGCATAAAGTTAGATTTGTTGGTAAGTTTTCCCTCAGTTCCAGTCCAGAAAAACCGACATGAATATTGGCATCCACACAGATCGGTGTGGCAGCTGTAATACCCGTCAGCACCACTTTGAGGCTGGTGCGCACTGATTCTTAAACCAAGCGACAGAGAGTGTTTCAGCTGTTTATATCAGTAGTAAACAAAACCTTCGTTTGTGTTGTGAACCTTCTCCCCCCCCCCCATTTCCTACAGTCCTTTGAATGAAATTCTTTGCTCAGCTGCGAGTTTGAAATTTGGACCCATCCTTTCATGTCTTTTGGCTACGGTTCTTTATCTGGTTAATCAGCTCAAAGAGAGCCAGTGATGTGTTCAAAGATTTCTGTGACAGCTGCATACAATTAGGCTGAACGATTAAAAAAAACCCCATAATTGTAGTTTAGCACAGTAAATACAGATTGGTCTTTCGGTTTAACATACGGTAGCAAGAGAACTGAGCTTTGGACAAGAGAGCTGCTGCTTAACCCCGTGCAGACGAAGCTTGCAGGGATGGTGGAGCTGGTCTGCCCCGTAACCTTAACCTGCCTCCAGCTCTTTCAGACCAGCAGAGGAGCATGATGGAGCAACGTGGTGTATCTGTCCTTTTACACTGGGCTGGGGATGAGAAAGAGATTAGAAGATGGGCAGAAGGTAGTTAGGAACACCCAGGCAGCCTGCGGGGGCTGTAGCCTCAGAGCTGCTGGGGTGAATGGGGTGGGCCCTCCATGCTCATCGAGGTGTCTCTCGGCCAGTCCTAGAGCAGCAAGCTGCTGCTCTCTCCGGGCTATTCTCTAACTCAGGCTTCTTTTGGGGATGAAGGCTTCCAGACTTCCTCCTCCAGACCAAATCAGTCCCTTCTAAAGGAGCATCAGAAGCGCCGGGGGTGCCCGCCGGCACCAAGCACGCCTGGCGTGCTGCTGGCACGTGTCCCCTGGATACCCTCTCATCTAGAAACCAAAAAGCGGCTTTTCTTTGACTGGAGGTGCGGTCTGACTGTTTGATGCAGCGGAGTCTTCGCTCACGTTTGTCACTAGTAGAAGTCCCTGGCCGCGCTCTGAAGCTGAGCAAGCCGTTGAGGAACAAGCGCTGGTGGACAGGCAGCCTTGTTCCCAGCAGAGGTGGTGGGAACACCCTGTTGACTTTAGTCTTTGCGAGGCAGCAAGGCAGCTGCTGCTGGGTGATGAATTTCCTCGACAACGTTTTTTTTCTGCTTCGGTAGGTCAACCTTTTTCCTGACCAAACTGCCTGCTGTGCAGGATCCATGAGTGATGTCTGTACCCCAGAGGACAAGGGTGCTAATGGTGGGACAAGTTGTCCTCTTGGTCCATCTCCCCTATAGCAGAGGAGGTGGTTTTATAAGCATGGTGCATTTTCCCCATTAAAAACATCTTTCCGGGTTCACCTCAGAAAGATTTCTGTGGAGCAGAAATATCCATCTCCACCTGATTTTTTAACAAGGGTTTCTGGGAGTTTCAGCCACACACCTCCCAGTGAAGCCAGCGGCTGCGAGGCAGCCAGAGCCTCATGCGGCGTTTTGCAGGTTGAGAAGGTGCTGCACACGCGGAGTGCACAGCACAGTAAACCCAGTATCAGCTCGCAACTGATTATCTGTGTATAAAAATTCCCCTGCTTGCCGTTTTGCCGTTAGAGGCTCTCTGGTAAGATTTATGACTCTGGCTAAAATGAAGTACCATTTCCTTTTTCTCAGCATTACTGTGCTTGGCCTCTCTGGCTTTTCTTGTTAAACAGACTTGAGCTCACCCAACAGGGAATGTATTTTTGAAGCTCTTTCCCATCATGATTCTCCCTTTCTCTTTTTCTGTTTGTTATGACCAGTGAAGATAACCCACAAAACATTTTCAGGTCTTTCGACTTTCCCCTGCGTGGTGTGAGGGTGAAGACGAAGAAGCTAAGAGGCAGCTCCTTCACGTGAGATGAAGCACTGGCCCACTCTCAGCCCCACCACAGCTTGCGCAGGCTCGCGGTAGATGCGTACCTCCATCGACATGGGCTCCCTCTTCATAGTTTGATGCGCAACTGTTGCATTCAGCATTTATATGAGCTAAAGGATAATTCCTTCACTTCATGCTAGAGTGTGGGGTACCAGCTGTACAGCTCAGAGAAAGGCTGTATTTCTCCTGCACTTGTGCTGCGCATGTATGTCCTCATTTCACAGGCTGATGAAAATGAGACCACGGACTGAACTTTCTAAACTGGCAAATGCTTCACTGACTTCACCCTGATCTGAAATCACCTGAAAATTAGTTGGTCTGACATTATAAGGTGGTAGGGGTTTTTTCTGAGTACAGAGAAAAAAAGGGAGCAGTGTTGAGCTGCTGCCATCTCTCCCAGTTGCAGTTAGATGTAGTTATTTTTGTATTAGAGCTTGGAGGAAAACCGGTAGAGATGCCAGATAAACCTTCCCAAAAAAACCATTTGTGTTAATACTTAAATATTGTTCATCTTTTGCAGCATTTACTTATCTGTTTCCCACATGCTGAACCTTATGGGGAGTTTTTGTGGTTGACTGTGGCCCGTTCTTTCGTTCTGTATGTTAACTGTTTTCTCGATTTGCATTTTTTAAAAGAAATTGGCAGTAAAAGTCTGACTGTGATAATCATTCAACGCGGGAACATCCTTTCAGCAGGGTAGGCATGCATTCTCGGGGTTCATGTGCATTGGGGCAGGAGTCCCAGGACATAAAAACAGTGAGCTGCGTCATTTTGTGCCGCCCTGGGAAGCATCCCTGCCCGAGAAACCCAGCGCTGGCTAGTCCGGTATTGTCTTCCAACATGCCAGGCTCCGGGACAGCGATTTCATCCTCATCACTGAACCATCTTATTTTCTCCTGTTTGCATGTGTGTTAACTAAAATCTCTAGTCCCTAAGGAGAAATACGCCAGATACCTGAATTTTCATCAGATCTGACACAAAGTATCAGGTGTGACTTTTGCTGTGTATTGGTTTTACTGCGTGGGGCAAAAGTATTCATCTTGTGTCATTTGATAATGTTGTCGTGTGGGGTTCTTTCTCACAGCATACATTAACTTTCCTTTTACTTCTAGCCATTCTTTCGTGAGTCATACCACCAAGATAAAATATTTCCAACGGTGGCTTTATTTTAAGTCGAGTATATTCCAATGATAAAGTCATTCAGATTTTACATGAAAAGATTTACAAGTTCCTGGGGTGATGCTCTTGAACTACAGTCTCTTGGCTCTCCTAGCCCAGTCTGGTTGATGTGTCACAGAGTTAGCTGCAATGAGAGGACAAGAGGGGGTGGAAAATTCCCCCCACGCACATCCCCCAGCTCCTCTGAGGGTTTTCCGTTTAAGCCCAGTTGGTGCTGTTAAGTGTAGCTGGGGAAAATGCAGTTTGCAGACCCTGGAGCGCTTCCCTGGCCAGCGCAGGGCAGCAGCAGCTGCCTTCCCCTTCAGTCAGTCAGCGGCGGTTATCTTGCCACTTCTCCTGATGACTTCAGTTGTGGTTTCTAGCCAGGCTGATTCCTCGCGTGGTTTTCCCATTATCTGAACGACCAGCTCAATCTCATCTCCACTGACTGTTGACGCGGCTCTCCAGATCGGGACATGCTGCAGAGCCGGTTGTCGCGGTCCTGGGTGGGTACCTCCCTGCTTCTGGTCCACACTTCCTCGATTGTGGTGGTCTTCTGCATCCCACCTCTGGCACCAGGGAAGAAGCTGCTGTGCCCTTCGGACTCCTGGTTTTGGCTGCCCCTGGCCAAACAGTGCATGTCAGCACAATCAGGAGTGATAGATGAGCATGTTCCTTCTCTTTGGAAGAACTGAGCAGGTTATTAGGAGAAAAGTAAATGCACTGATAGTGAAGCCAGGCTGTGTGTCTTTTCTGACGTAGCTATCGATATCATCTTGGGTTTAATTTACAGATTTCAGGGAGAGATCCTGCACTAGATGTCAGGAGCATTGCAAATGCCTTCTCAGCCTCAGGCAATCCTTCAAGCAATCGCAAGCTACAAATGTTCCAATGAAGCTGTTTCAACCTGAAAGAAATATTCTTCAGCTTCACTCAAAACCACACAAAACATAAAGAAAACACTAATCAGTGATGGTATTGCATGTAACAGCCTGGGATCCTTGACTTCACTGGGACGAATTTCTGCACACATTTGTGTAAGAAGTGTTGCACTCCACCAAGTGAGGCATTGCTTCAGAAAACACCAGCTCTGTTTGCACATCTGTGCTCGCTTCTTCCTGCTTGCTGGTGCGCAACCTTCCTTAAATATTTTTTCTCCTGTCCGCGTCTGTGAGAAGCTCACCAACTCGTCTTGTCGTGTGGGTTCATTTTACTTAGCCCTAATTTTACGCGCCCGTTGTGAACATTGGTGTGTTTGCTAACCCAACTGTGTATTTGTTGCTCGCCTCCCTCATTGTCCGCCCAGCTCCTCTGGTTTTCTTGAGCATGATTACACAATTTGCTGTGTTTAAAACATTTTTCATGCTAACTGGAGTAATACCCAGGTACATTCATCGCTCTTCTCATATCATCTTTCTTGGTTTGTTCATTGCAAACTGAAGAACTTACCAGTTTTCCTCCTCTTAAGCATCAAAGCTCCCATTATTTTACATTAACAACAAAACCTCTCTTTGAAACGCACCCTCTGTATAACAGAAATCCAAGCTGGAAGGTGTTTTCCTGAAGTAAATACTTTTTTAGCTTCATGCTTCCTTCTGCCAGTTGTGGTGTCTGGTGTGTCTTCCTTTACGTTTGCATTCTTCAGTGCTAGCTTCAGCTGCCAAGAAGTACTGGAAGCCCTCAGAAAGGGGAAAAAAAGGTAACCTGATTCAAAAATGTACAAGAGGCTGTTAAACAGTGTAAGTTTAAAAAAAAAAAAAAGCTTATAATGTCTGGTTTGAAGTATTGGGTTTTTTCTAGCTGTCTATGCAGCTGTGAAGGCGGATGCTTCTTTTTAAAACAAAGTTTCCTTGCACACCCCCATGAGTCCAGGACCTGGGTCTTCAAGTTGATGTTGAACAATGATTTTGTGGCCTCTCGTGATGCTATAACTGATTGCCCACGTGTACAGGTCTGTGCTGAGAGCCAAGACCTTGGTGTGAGCAAGCCTTGGAGCGGAGAGTGCATCTTCCCCTTCCTAGGATCCAGCTCTTCCCATGCTGTAAACCTGGCCGCTCAGCATGTTAAAATGCTGAAAGTCCTCTTCAATAGATGCACCGTTGGCTCTTCATTTCGTATAAGCTCAGTTTTCATGTATTCCTTGTAAGTTTACAGCTGTAGCAATGGTTTTGCTTTTAATAATTTGCCTGTTTCAGAAAGAAAATTCTTTTGTCGAATGGAAAGCATGAAGAAGCCCTGGTGTTGAGCGTAGGCTGGGGGGTTAGGTTTCATTCTACCCTAAGGTGACCCCTGGGCAGAGAGATTCCTGCTTTCATGTTTTAGATCATGTGTAAAACCTGATGCTGGCTGGATCGCCCCACATAGGGCAAGAATATCAAGGGAACATGGGGCAAGATACGGAGCGAGACATTTGCAGAAGGGAATGAAATGTTTGGGATGCAGCCTCATGCTTTCTACAGCAGTGAACATCAATCACACCTTCTCAGAAAAGCGTGGCGCTGAAAGTCTTCTCCCTCTCCCCCCTTTTTTCCTTGTTTCCCTGTTCCCCACTTCTGTTTATTCTCCTTTCCTTCTGATATGCTGTGGCAAGTGCAATTTTAGCTCAGAAAACTAACTTGTCCTTTAAAAAACAGAACTTTCCCTGCTTTTATTCCTTTGGCCATTTTGTAAACAGCAGTTATTTTTGTTCTACCAGTGATTTATGACTGAACAGATTTGGAGTTTATATTTTTAGTTTTATAGGCAATTTAAATAATGTATATTTGCAACCATAAATATTTGGTCCTCCTACAGTCTGTCAATAAATGTTTTGCCCAGTTGGAGAAAATTATATAAACTCAAGAGACACAAGCATTGTGTTCCTAGCATAGCGTCATGATTCTTTTCAAGTACCCATATAGGTAATCCTTAAAGGTAGCAGTATTTTGAGCATCTGCTGGTAAATCATCTAGGAGGGTGCCATCCAGAAGAAATAACCTACTTTTCATAAGTGATCCAGATCTCTGCAAGGCTTGGAGTAAAATGCTGTAGCATCAGTGCTCAGAAAGTATTGAACTTTTTTACTAGGAACCGCATACTTATAAAAAACAGCAACCAAACCTCTTTCATTTGCACTGCTTTGTGTTATTTTTGGGGTTTTTTTATGAAGTCAGTAGACATTTCTTGAGAAACCAGAAGTTATTACTGAAGAGTTTATTTTGCAAGCTTCAGAAAAATAATTGTAGTTTTTAAAAAAATCTAAACTTTTGTTTTTCATTTTCCTTCCCCTCACCTCTCCCTTTATCTAGCTTTAGTTTGTGGTAATTCTGCAGACACAGCCCTTGCAGTGATCCTGGGAAGATAGATACATGCCACTGCTTGTACTGCTGCTGTCCCCTTCTGTTCAAAAGAAAATCATCTTCCTTTCCACTCCCAATTGCCAACTTTATTCAAGTAAATAGTAGTTAAGCATTCAAGTGTTTTTTCCAGGAAAGCAGTGAAGTGGTGGGTGCCGGCAACTTAAAAACTTCAATTTGAAAATCCCCATAACTTCAAACTAATTACTTCTCCTTCCACAAGTATTTCCTTCCCACCCTCATCCCCCGCCACTTCAGCTCGCGACCGCTTCCTCGGTAGGTGGGGGAAGCCTTTTCGGAGTCAGCTGAGACTGGGCATTGGGTGGGAACTGGGCTGTGCAGGGATGCTGGGACTCGGGTGCTGGGGGGTTCACCCCCTCTTCCAGCCCCTCGGCCCCAGCTCTGCTCTCAGCAGCCGTCCCCATCGCAAAGTGCCTCTCCTCTGGGGTCTGAGCCTCAAGCCTCTTGCATGGCAGTGGCAGCACGATGAATTTACTGTGTGCACATGAACATTTTATTCCCTCTCCAATTTTCTTTTGACACGGACTGGCATGACAGGTAGCTTTGCTTTAGGGTGGATAGAGTAGCATGAGACACATTGCATTAACTGGGGAATACCGAACTATGCTGATGCTGTTTCTTCTCTGAAGCTCCCCAGAATAAAGCGGAAACAAAGGAACAAATTCGATGTTCCTGACTTAAATTCCTTGATGAAATCAAAATGAAGCTTTGACAAAAGCCACTATTAATTGTTATGTATAGTTTGTTAGATCATTTTGCTAGTTTTGTTGGAACACCTTTCCAGTGTGATTCGCAGTTTCGTAGAACCACAGAGTGGTTTGGGTTGGGAGGGACCTTTAAAGCTTATCTAGTCCAACCCCGCCTGCCATGGGCAGGGACACCTTCCACTAGATCAGGTTGCTCAAAGCCCCGTCCAACCTGACCTTGAACACTTCCAGGGATGGGGCATCCACAGCTTCTCTGGGCAACCTGTTCCAGTGCCTCACCACCCTCATCATAAAGAATTTTTTAGTATGTGTGCATAAGTATGCACATACCTGTGGTATGATCTGGTAGAATAATCACAGAAGTGTTAGTTTATCTGTTCTGTAATTCTTCTCAGGGGCCTCATATGTCTGGCTGCTATACAAATGCAAGAAAAACCCAGTCTTTGTTGTAAGGTGTCTACAGCTCAAAGGTAAAAGGAGGTATGTAATGGGCATAATGTAATTGTCATGTTTGACATAAAGACCTCCTGTGTTTAAAAAAAAAGGCCCCCAAACTGTTTTTAGAATTGGAAGGGGGGGAAAAAAAAGAGGGGTTTTGTGAAGATTCAGTGCTTGAATTTTTTAATGCCTGCCTTTATTTTATTTTAGGTTGCTATCGACTGAGTTGCCAGAACATTGCCCTACAAAGCTTTGGAGGGCCACTTCTTAATGGATTGCTGCAGCCTCTTAATTTCTCCATTGATCCTGTTCCCTGCATCGTGAGAACATTTTAGCCAGCACAGAACCTAGAAAAGTTACATGTAAGTCATGATTCAAATTCCTTTCTATTTCAAGAAAAAAAAGGAAAAAAAAAAAAAGGGTCTTGGGGAGGCAAGGTGGAGGCAGTAAACATCATACTTTAGAAAAATACTGTAAAAGCTGTAATTCAACAGCAAACATTAGGTGGTGAATAAATTGTTATTGAAGTAGTTACTTGCTTTTTTAACCTAAATGGTGACTGTCATTTTGAAGGCTTTTCTAAGTGTTCTGCCACCATAGTAAACGGTAGCAAGAAGTACTTAAAATAGCTTCGCTTTACCCCATCCCCCTAATTATGCTTCGTTTTTCTCCACAACTGGGTAAGCGTGCGTACACTTACCTCAGTGTGCTGTGCCAAAGCCACACGTGCTCCGCACGAGTTTGGAGGCCGTCCTTTGCTCAGCGGGACTGCAGGCATCCCTGTATTTTTCCCATCATAAAACCCATATCCTCCGCCTTTGGGGCTTCCAGAATACTTCCCTCGGAGGAGCCCTGGTGCTGCTTCGCCTTTCAGCCTGCTGACTCAAAAGGCTCTTTAAGCACCAGTAGTATTTTCATTGCCACCACCAGCTCCTTCCAGGTGGAGTTAGCTGCTCCACCTGGCTGTAGGAGGGTGGAGAAAGCCGTGCACAGATCTCCCCGGGACAAAAGGGATTGAAGGGGCTGCAGACCCCTTCCTATCTCCTCAGTCTGGGTAGTAGTTCCTGGTGCGTGTTGCATGCTTTGATTTTTCCTCCGAAGACGGGGGGCGGCTGTGGTGCTGTGCGCACATTTCCTCCCCCATCATGGCTAAATCCTCCTCTGAAACCTCACATAGCATCAGCCTGGTATAGAATCGGTGGGCTATTCTAGAGTGGAGAATTTGGTTTGACCCTTTTTAACTTGTCAGCGGTTCTAACCCTAATTCTGGGATGGATCTGCAGGTGGAAGAAGCCTCTGGGCCATGATAAGGATGGCATGGATATGGTGGTCTATGCTATCCAGAGAGTGGGACACCCCAGAGTTGCCAAGTTTGGAAAAAGGCTTGAGCACAACTTTATTGCATTAATTTTTTAAATAAAACCAAATCTGGTTGTGGTTAGGAGGTTTTTGTCTTTCAGATGATGGTATAGAGCAGCTTGGCAAAAGGCCGCCTAAGCCAGAGATAATACAGAACTGTGGTTTACCATGTGGCACTGTGCGTGTTCCTGCCCTTGTTCGTTCATTGCAGTAACAAATTCATACGACACAATTTAATGATTAATCATGACAGGGCAGTGAAGTCAACTGCAGCACTCATTGCTGGTCAGTTTTTCTTGAATACTTACTACTAACACCATTTTTAATCTTAGGAACTGATTTGTAATATTGCTTCTAAAGAAATAGAAGTATTTTTGAACTCAAGAGTTTATATTCGAAATATACCTTCATTTGAGGTACTTTATTTGCTTATGTGACACTAAAGTATTATTTAAAATAAGAAAAGTCTATTGCAAAAGGAGGACAAGGGGTTTTAATGCATATGGAAATTCAGTTTTTAAAGAAAGGAGAAATTTTATTCTGATGTGATGAATATCAACAAAAATAATAGCAAAGTAGTAGGCAATGGAGAAAAGCTGGCTAGTAACAGAATTTGCTGTCAAAGAGGCCTTACAAGGTGTTGGTTTGGTTTGGTTTTCCGAAAAAGGGAGAATGTTGCCATTTCGTTGTGGGCTTGGCAATATATGGTACAGTTGTTAATCAAACCCCCAAAAGAAGGAATCATCTGACTACAGAATTTTGGATCTGGCTTGAAACTTGTTTCTAGTGCTTGTCTTAAGGGAAGAAAACTTGAAAATATGAGTTGTAACAGCTAGGCAGGCAGAAACAACTCCTTGTTCATTAGTCCTACTTAGCATCATTCCCATGAGGTTTGGAAGCCTTATTCACAATTTTTTGCAGGCTTTTCTCATGGTGTTTGAAAAGCTTATCATTAGGCATCTTGCAAATTCACTGTTAAAAACCCTTTCAGAGGAACTAACTTTAAAGTGGCATCCTTCTTAGCAGACTTGAAAAAGCAGCCAGAAACTGAATGGACATAAATGGAAAAAAAACCCCTCTCGTTCCACGAAGTGTGTAGGAAATTTTGTCCTGCTGCTTCTTGTGCTGCAGATAATCGGAAGTCCCTGTTTCCGTCAGTAAAATCGTGTCTGAGGACCAAATAAACTGGATTACCAGTGTAAGGATATAGGAGCTGTCATCAAATGTGTGCTTTCCTTATTTTTTTTCTTTTTTTTTTTTTTTTTTTTTTTTACTATGGCGCTCGGGATACGCCAAACTTTTAAAACATGAGCTGTGCTCTAACTTCTGGAAAACACGTGTGTCGCCTCGCAGGTTGTTGGCTGGGGTTGCATGTGTTGTGCATGAAGACCTGTGCCGGCAGAGGTAGATGCGAGGGCAAGCTGCCGGTTGCTTACTTAATTTCTCGGTGTTTCCTGCTGTCTGGCTTTTTTTGATAATAAGCTCTTCTTGTAACAATTATCTTGTTATAGCAATTCCCACAGAAAGAAGCAAACTTTCCCTTTTTAATTAGCCCTGTTGGACAGAGCAGTTGCACAAGGTTGACCCAGCTGTAAAAACCATATTCTTCTTGCTTTTCCCAGGGTGCAGTGTATTTAGTAAACAAGTATCCCTTCCCCCTCCTTCCATTTATTATTTGGTTTGTATAGTACTGCTAGGATGCTGGTTGATGTGATCTCCGTAGAAATAATACGTATTGATGTTTGAATTCAAAGCAGAAGGTTTCTTCCTTGTTCTGACAGAGCAGATTGCAAAACCCTGTTACAGTGCATGTGTCAAGATAAAACATTTATCCAGGCCCCCTGGGAATTCATCATGGGCAGGTTAGACTGCGCATGTTATAATGAGGGAGTACAGGAATTAGGGAGAAGCTGTGCTCTTCGCTGAGTGGCTCACAGTCCGTTATCCCGAACGATCGCTGATGGCAGCGTATGAACGGGGCTTTGCTCCGGCGCTGGGGACGTGGCCGTGCCGTGGAGCAGATGCTGGGGCAGGGCTGCTGGCATCCCAGCGGACACGGGCAGTGATTCCTAGCAATTTCCAAGCTCTGCTCGTATTTCTCGCTTTGTTTTACCCCATGTCTTTTCTTTTAAAAGAGGCAAAAATAACATCCTAATCAACAGCATTCTGCGTCTAATAAATTGTCCTAATTTGTACTGCTTATGCAGTGTTGAGAATTCAGCAAGGGCCTTTAAGTGCTTTGTTCAGGAGAAAAAAAAAAAGGCAACCCAAAACTTAGAAACCTCTGCACAGACATTTCATATTTGCTAGATATGAGTTCTTCAGAATAATTCAAAAATTTAAAGAAAAGATTTCTTGAAATCTTTTCCTGCGACCATCTGTAGGCAGTTGTAAATAATGTAAAATTTTAAGATGCAGATTTTGGTGATTAAATGTCTGTCACCCGCCTACCACCACAGCTTGGGAAAAATGTATCTTTTTTTAAATCTGCACTGAAAGGTCAGGTAACTTGGTTGGATTAAGAAGGAAATCAGATATCTGAAGGTGAGGTCACATCCCTTTGAACACTGGCTTACCAAATGCTCCCAATTCTCGGTACCAAACCCACTTCCAAGTGCCACAGCCTTAGCTGAGGACATGTGTGGTTTTATCCTACAGGATTTTGATGCAAGATGTGGCCGTATATGGATTTCATTATTTCCCTGGTACGTTTTCCTGTTGAAGTGCCAGTTTGATGGTGGAGAAGGCATTTTCTTACCCATTTTATGGTGCTGGCATAGCAGGGCTCTGCACCTTGTGCACCATCGCATGGAGCATCATCTCCTGCCCTGAGGAGCTGCACAACCTCCCATGGCATCCTGTCCCCGGCGTCGCGCTCGCAACGGCCAAAAAGCGTTTTCCTGCTATCTAGGGGAAATCTTGTTTGCCGCTAATTAATCTGGTTACTCCTGCTGGCCCCCTGTTGAGAATACATGAAGCCATTGACCGCTGCTGGCACTGTGTCGGTCCCTCGGTGTGATCAGATGCTCCCCACCACCATCAGTGCCTCTGTACCTGGGTGGCTGGGGACGGCTTTGATAACTGTTTGCTACAAATACATCTGTTGGTTAAATACATTTTTTGTTTTTATATATATGTGTGTATATATATAAAAAATAGTTATATATAAAAATACTATTTTTTAAAAAAATAGAATATATATCTGGACAAATATTTTCAGTGTGGTCTGAAAAGCACTGGTTTAGCTTCATGCTCAGTGGCTGGGTGTGCACACGTCCGTGGGCAGTGAGCTGACGTCCCTCTCTGGGTGTTTCTGACTAAAAGCCCCGTGCCGAAGGCATCCCCATTCAGGGACGTGCAGTGACCGTGGACCATACGGCCAGGGGAGCATCCTGCTTGTGTTTAGCTGGTACGACAGAGGAGGACGGTGGTGTTTGTTGCAGTATAGTACGCGGTACAAAGCTGAATTATTCTGGCACCTCTCGCCTTTGCTGCCGTTGACCACAGGTTTGTTTGTTCATCACCCCAGCAGTGCGACAGGCCGCGTGGGCGCACGCTGTCATTGATCTGTTTACTCGGCGTTTCCCACGTGGCTGCCGTGTTGTGGCGAGGACTTTTATTTTTCGCTGCGGCAGGTGACGGCCCGGGTGCGCGTGTGTGTCAGCCCGAGGGACTGAGTCACAGCCCTCCCTCCGCCTGAGGCCAGCGGCACTTCCCCTTACTGGGGGGGCGAGATGCTGGCCCATCTCCACAGGATGGCTTACCTGCCCGCACGTTGCTTTATTACTTTTTTTAAAAGAAAAGACTGAGAGATGGTGATGGTGAGATCAACTTTCTCTGTAACCCAAACCAGTGAAAAGTAAAATCCATCTCACCGCATCAGTTTTGTTTTCACTGCTGGTTCACCCTGTCCTCTCCCTCTGGCAGAGCCCTGCACAGTCATTCAGCGCCCGGCTTGGGGGTGGTGTGGTTGTTAGCTCAGTGGTGTATGACCCATTTATTTTCATAATACTTAGATACCCGCACTTCTGCAGCGTTCAGCACACAGGTCCTACGACCTAAATCCTGGCCAGAAAAGCACACACCTGATTCCAGCGGTGTGCATTGAGAGCGGCCGGCTCTGCACTCGGCCGGCCGGGGGCTGCGGGAAGGCGATGGGCTGTTGGCTCTAGCGGGCTATTAATGAGCAAGGGCAGGTAACGGTACGTTTTTTCCACAGCTGGCACTTTCTCTTAAATTATTTTGGTAAATATTGATTGTTAGCTTACGGGACATGTTTCCTGTTACGATTTGCAGAGTTGAGAAGTAAAAGTGTTGTAGTGGATGCTTTTCTGGCTGTAATAACTTGCATTTTCAGAGACAGCAAGGTAATTAAAGACATAAGATTGTTCTCTCTCCTTTCCCCATCTCCAGACGTGGCATCATCTATACTCTTGTTGAGCCTGGTCTTAAGACAGACCTTCTTTCTTTATTTCTTTTTTACTCAGCTAATAGGGTTAACTTTCTGCAGGGTTTTGGAGGATAATTAAGTTCATGCTTGTGCTGCTCTTGGTAAATGGAAAGAATCAGGCATAGGACAGACAGGAGGGTAAACTAGCATCATAGTAGACATGGGAGTTTTAGGTATAAAATTAAAAAGTAATTTGCAAAGCAACTTGAAGTAAAGTGGATTTAAACACAATGAAATCAACCTTGACAGCAATTTGTTTGAAGTTCTTCTACTATTATGAGTGTAAAGGGATTTTTTTTTTAATTACCGGTTTCTGGGTAGAGTATGCACCATAATTTCTCACACGTAAGTGAAGCATTAACTCCTTGTACCTCAGTAGTTGGGGCAGTGGGGGGAGAAACTGAGAGTTAGGGAGAGGCACCTCCTCCATTTCGTCATTTGAAAATCAGTCAGTGGTCGGCTAACTTGGAGAAGCCTCTACCAGGTAACTGAGAGAAAACAATTAATTAATTGTATGAAAATCCAGCAGAATCCCTCACAGTAGATACACGCTGCATGCAAATAGCTGTCCTTGATGTTTAACCAGAATATAATGGCATTCTAAATACAAACTGGAAAAAAAGTAACAGCAATTAGCTAGTTTGCATCCCTTGTTCAGATGAGCCATGAGTTCTGGGGTTTTTGCATTTATATACTTTTGCTGTAGGTGTTGGAAGTGTGGGTGGCCATGAAAAAGTGGTGCTTACAATAAGATTTTCCATTTATTGCCCTTTGTGTACAACTAAAAATAAGATTCAAATGCTTCAGAATTTTTAGAGCAAGCATAATCCTTCTCTTAGCTCTGATGACTGGCTTGCCTGCAGCTTCGGCTCTGTCTGGTGAGTCCCAGGCTTAAATGCTTGTAAATGGGTCTGTGTTGGAAGGAAAGGCAGAGTTTGCTTGTAGTGTGGTCTAGCTGTGTTAATTCATCGACTTCTTATTTTAAAAAATAAAGGAGTTAGGCTTAAGTGTATAAGTAAGAGGTGGTGATGAAAGAATTTTGGAAGCAGAATTGTTCTGCTCTCTGGAAAAAGCAGCTTTGGAGAGGACTGAAAGATCTTTAAAATCAGCCCTCCAAAATTTCTCTGGTGTAACTTGAACTGTTGATCCAGAACTTCTGGTAAAGAAAAAAAAAAAAAAGGGAAATCTATACAAATCTGCTGAGCATCCAGAAGCAAATTTTCAGGGTTAACTTTTGGCATGTAAAATCCTTTTGGTTTGGTTTTTAGGGTGACGGTATTGAAATATGCTGTCTTGGTAGCTTTTCCAGGTAGTTGCACCGGTTAGGAATCCACTAAATTATTTGCAGTATCTTGAGCTACTAAATCTGTTCTGACTACATTAATTGATATGTCAGCTCATGGCCAAGAGAAACATTAGAGAGATGTTGTCAGCATGTGCAGGGAAATTCGTAACTTCATGGTGTAAGGTTTGGTGCTGTCCCAGCTTCACTCATTAAGTACCCGTGGCATTTCCAGAGAATGAGTGTGCCTGTGCATGTCAAGCTTCTCAGTTTGATGTCATTCTTGCGATGGATGAGTAGAGAGAGCATCTATCCAAGAGCTGCAGAACCAAAGGTAAAGGCTGAAAACTTACTTTCTGCTGCATGGCAATTTGAGCTTCATCTCTTTCTTGTTGCTTTGTGACCTTCCCAGGTTTTCCAGGCTTGGCAGGGTAGCAGAGGTGTTGGTCTTGAGAATCGGGCTGCGAAAGACAATAGGTTTTTCGCTCTGAGTAACGCCACGTGGCGCAGAGGATGTGGGGTGCTAGGGGCACTTAGAGGCACACGTGCTTGTTCCATGGAATAGCCGTGCTGGTGGTGGTGAGTCTTTTATTATGCAATACGAAATCCCTTTAAATTAGCTTGATGTAACCCTCCTTCTCTTTTTAGAGGGAGAGCTCGGTGCCTATCATTGCTGCCTTACTTTTGCCTTTTTGCTGAAACACGCGTTTCTGCTTCTATATCTGTGCGCGCTCATTGGACCCTCTCCTGCCTTCATACAAAGTACAAAAGGCAAAGAGCTAATGCAGTAATCAAGGCTTTAAATATTTCAGGTGGGAACGGGCAAAACTTCAGCAGTAATTAGTTTCCACAGTGGAGGTTGCTGCAGGGAATTACTTTATATCTGTTGCAATTGCGTGCATGTCTCAGTCCTGTAAGTGACCAGATGCTGACAAGCGGAGTAAATGTTTGCTGTCATTTTTTCTGTGGAATTTTCCCTTTTTTGGTACAGATGTAGAGGTGGGTTTTTTCTGCCCCCCTCCTTCTTTCTACTGCTGCACCCGATGCAGATGAGTTCAAACCTGATGGCTTTGAAGATAACGGCAGGAGAGAGTGCGTCATGCGGCGATGGCACTCACGCGCTGCTCGCCGCTGCCGACTTTCCAGCTGGATGAGACACGCTGGTCTTTTCCAGGGGTATCGCCACACGGGCTATTTTTAGAGATGGCACATAGGACGCGTTGTACAACTGTCAGTACCCGCTGCTGGGCTTTTCATTTTTTCCCTTGTATGGTGATGAGATTTTTAAGGTGTTTACCTTTCTCTTGAAGAGGTAGATGGATATCTTTTTGATTCTTTTAATCACTTGCAGAGCTGGTCCATGGAGTCTGTGGAGTTGTGTTTTCTGTACACAGTCCAAAGGGAACAGTCCTGCATGTGGCCACTAAATTAGGATTAGTATAAGTGACCGAAGCAGTGCTGTTGAGATTTTCAGCTGAAGAGCTCTAACAACCTGTTAGGTTGCATAGCAGATCTGCTACCTCGGGAAACCCCCAGCTTGTTTTTTTTTAACTTTCCCACAGCAAACAAGCTGCACTCAGGCATTTTTATAGTTGTCATAAACTCTTTCTATGGCTCTCAGTTTCTGGAGTCCTTTAAAGGGCCACCTCGACTGTCGCTGCTTCCCGTGATGTATGTATGGGAGGTCCTGTGAGGTGTTGGCGGCAGATCCCAGTCAGCCGGCGGTCCCCTCCCACACACCTGGAGGGAACAGCAGATGCTTAGGGATGTGGTGCAACCTCGAGCCCGACATAGCAGTTGACTGCTGTCTTACACCGGTCGCTTGCTGGAGGAACAGAGCCGGCCAGTCGCAGGCTCCTTATTGCATTGCTCGAATAATGCAAAAACATTAGCAATGGAGATTTGCTGTAATGGTGTATTTTAAGTGCGTCTTTGCTCTGCCAGCTTCACTTTCAAGGCACTCAGTTAAGGAATGCTTTGGAGGTTGCGGCTAATGGATGAATCCTCCGTAAAATTGGAATTTTCAAATAAGATTGACACTTTGGAGTGAGAAATATAAATCTAATGAGAGTATTTCAGCAGAGGTTTGTAATTAGGAATGAATGGAGGGAATTTGTACGCGCAGTCTGCAAAAGGGCACAATGGAAGGTGAAATTGCACCCTCTGCGCTGAATGAGGGATGAAAGCCAATGTATCAGTGTCATGGCATGACAGTGTAGAGTATAAATGATACTGTCACTGAGTGCTGCAGAAGGTATCAAGGGAATTCCACTCCAGTAAATTACATTACTTAGACAGACCTGAAGGCATTGTGTCTGAATGATTGGAGGGAAAAAAGGTTGTCAGCACAAAGCAGAAGATATTATAGAACAACTGGCTGCAGGGTTGGAAAGAAGTGTTTTTCTGATGTTTACCATGCAAAGCTCTTCAGATGCTTTTTAAAATTTTTTTGGTTGAATTACAAATGTATTGATGAAGCAATAGTATTTTTTGAGGTGGTGTTCAGAGTGGATACCAGCCTACAGCAGAAGGTTGAACATGCACAGCTCCCATTTTTTCGGTAGGGCTTGGGAAAAGTATAGTCGTGTGTTCCCAGCTCAAGCAGTGGTCTTTATGCATTGCTTTATTTAGCTGAGGACTTGCTTTTGGGGCTGGATTTTGGTTGTAGGGTAATTCTAGCATAGGTTTGTGGGGAGAGGAAAGTTGTTACCGTTCTCACTAGCAGCGTCTGGGGCTGGATTGTGGTGAGCAGCAGCAGATTACGGGACACAAACCTTATGGTCTCATTTACAGGCACTTAGACAGCATGGCAAGGTCCGTGATGTGGGCGGCTAGGAGCATGATGTCATGGTGACAGTACAGCAAAAATCCAGAGACTTCATCCCTTTCAGCATGCATGTGCTGGTGCATCATACGTATGTGTTCCTCACACTGTTTTGCTCATTGCCCACCCAAACCCACTGCTAATGCCACCTTGCTTCCCCTAGCCACAGGGATGGTGTTGAGTGGAATAGTTATTTCTCGCCTTTTTTTTCTCTAATGACCTATTAACATCCACCCTCACAGGGGCAGTACCTCAGAGACAGGGCTTAACCGCTGCTTTGTCTCTGACCTTAACACGTAGAGAACACCTACAAGCTCCTGTCATTTCCTAGTTTGCTCGTGGGTGAGACAGCCCAGCTCCCACAGTCTCCCAAACTGCTGCTCGATGATAAAACGGCTTTTCCCTGAAGATGCTACGTTTCATTCCTGTGGCGCGTAATAAGCCCTGCCTGCCTTGGGGCTTCTTGTAAAACTTCAGCAGACTTTGTACTGTTTAAAAACATATTCTTCCACTTGCCTGCTCATGAAAAGCATCTCTGAAAGTACATGCTGTAAATAATGATAAGGGAGCAGCCTTCACTTCTCCTCTCCAAAACCTGATTCTCAGCAAAGCCCACACATGGCAGGTGGATGGACATGCAGCACAGTTAAATTAGCAGTCCTTAGTGTAGGCTTCTTTACCTGGAAATACCGTTTCAAGTTGTGGCGACATTAACCAGGTAATATGGCCAAACTGAAGGGTACTGATTCTGGGAAAGTTGCAGTTCAAATGCTTCCATGGAAATGGCCCGTCCTCCTCAGGATGCAGGATTCAGTCCTTACAGCTCGTAGCTGGAAGCCATAGCATCAAACCTATAGGCAGTGTGAAAAAGCAGTGAGGCATCCGTAGAAAAGAAGATCCCCTACGTGGGATGGGGTTCAATAGTAGAGCAATTTGTTAACAGGTCCTGATGATAGCCAAAGGCGAGTGGGAGGAAGCAAAGGGTAGTTTGTATGTATACTTCCCGCATTAGAACTGGGCCGAAGTGGCCCAGGGTGTAGGACTGTGTCTGTCTGTCTGAATAAAAATGGGAGTTATGATGTAAGAGATGTAAAGTTTGTCCTTAGACCATCATTGCCATGGGAAACTACTATGCCTGCTTAAGCACCCATTTGTAGTAGTATTAAAAATCTGCTGTTGCTCACTTCTCCTGTGGTATTTTGTGTCAAAAGCTGGCATTTTGACATATCTCTTTTTTTTGCATGTTGGGAAAGCAAATGCTTTTTCTTATATTCAGTGTCATTCCTGCAGTCATGATCGAGCCACGTTTTCAAAATGTGGCTCTTTGTAGTCATCCATCAGTCCACAGAAGACCCATTTGTTCTCACTGCCCTAGCTATCCGTTTGAGGCCATTTTCCTCTTCCCCCGCTAGTCCTGCGGCATGAACACCTATAACTAGCACCTGTGAAGTCTCCAGGGTCACTCATGGGAGCGATGGATGCAAGACTGGACTTTAAATGCTGCAAAGTACCGGGATTGCAAGAGTGGCGTAGAGTGGGAGAAGAAATGACCAAACTACGCCTTAGGGAAGACTGGCAGACTAACTAGTATTACTTTAACTGAGAGAGATATTGAGCCTGCTCAGTCAGAGTCAGATCTGTATCCCCTGGCAAATATATTTTATTGTGTAAATGGCTCCCTGCTGTCCCAGAAGACTATCACTATCTCTTCCTATCTTGTACAATGGATTTCTAAATAATCAATCTTTGTGCAGGGAAGTTGTGGTTCAGTAAGCCCAGCTTGCTAATGAGTCAGTGCTTTAATCTTAATTCTCACTGCTAGTGCTTTTGATAACACAGGGCTATAAAGTTCGACATATCAGAAACTTCTCTATAGACTCTGATTTGCTTGCCAAAAAGTCAGCCCATTACCGTTAATTCCCCTCTTATCATTAGTGTTATTAAACTGACGATTGATGTGTAAAAACTGCCATTTGCATGAAGTTCCCAAAACTGCAGTAAAAGAGACTTTTGTTCTGACTTGGTAAGGAACGGGGGAAAAAAAAGCAAAATAACGCTAGTTCTAACAGCAGAGATGTTCATATAAAGACATGTTCTGAACAATAAGATCGTTTATCCATGTATGACATAAATACATCGGAATTTAAATAATGAGAGATCTTGTGAAATGCAGCAAAACGCACACCACTTGTATTGTGAAGTTTCCCTTCTCTAAAGCCCTATTCTCAGGGAAAAGCAGCTTTACTTTTGCTTTGAAAATCCATTATCGTAAGCCATTTTTTTTGCACTTGTCTTAGTGCAATATTAAAGCAATTTTATACCCTAAGAGCAGCTTTTTCATAAGGTAAAGTGCATTCCCGTGTGTGTATGTAATTGCAGTTTATAATACTTCTCACAATCCTAATTTCCCCAAAATTAAGAAAACCGCTCACCTTTTCAGGCTTTCCTTTTCCTAATTATTTTTTGTTCTCCCTGGTTTTCTTCCCTAAAAGATCCTTTTTTCAAAAATCCCTTCTTAGGAGAAAAAAAAAAAAAAAAAAGGCACAGAACGCTTTCTGGATTCATTGCAAAACACTGCTTGAAGGAAGCATTTTAAGAGTCTAGGTTAAAAAGTTTCTGCCTCTTTCAAACTGCATGGGTGACATTGCTATTTTGGGAGGCAGTGCCATCTGCTTGTTCAACCAAAAAACAGGGAAGATGTTCCTAGTTCTAGCGTAGACTTTTGGGTTGATTCCACATAAAATTCCCAACCAATCTTCGCTTGCGCTTGCCCCCTCTATAAGCTGGGGAGAGCAAGGCCACTCACCACTTCCACCTTCACAGCTCCCAGGGGAAAGATGTTCAGCTCATGGTAAGACATGGTTGTTCACAACAGGCACAGTCCGTCATGGTGTATGAAGTCCATAATTCCTCCCCGTGAGTGTTCATGTCGCAAGAGCTATAACGAGGAGAAAAAGAGAGCAACGTAGCGCCCAACACCTGACATGCCGCAGGTGGCTGCTGCCTGTGGGTGAAGAAGAGGGTGTTTGGGGGAGGCTTGGTTGGGTTTTGTTGGAGGAGTTGGGTTTTTATTTGCTTTTGAGTGAGAAAGAGGGAGGACAAGTTTTCTGGGGGTTTGCTTGCTTTTGGGGAAAAAAAAGCAGGAAGACAAGGTTTCCTGGAGCACAGATCAACCATCTACCAGCTAGTGCAGGTGTAAGGGGTGCGGAGATAGAGAGGACAGTAAGACTAGGTGGAGATGACCTGCAGGAACTGCAGGACTTGTAGGGAGTGCAGATGGGTTGAAGGAAGAGGTTGACATGAGTAGGAGCAAGGTGGAGTCTATGTAGTATGTACTGCGAGTCCGTGAAATAGCACAGGGGAACATGGAAATGTGAGAAGAGGTTACTGTAGTTGTCCATAGGTGATGAAGACATTTCTCTGAGATAAGAGAGATTTAATTCTATGTTATATTGCTGGAGTATTTGCAAATACATATGTATCATTGTTACAGTATCTTTCTGACTTGCAAAATGTTTCATCCAATCTCTGTTGACAGAAAAGACTGCCTACTGATAATTGCTTTGCTTAAGTGTCTGATAATATGCCAGAAATGAGAGCATTCTCTGTTAGGTCATCTTTAATTATGCATGTACCACCTGTCAGCTTTAAATCTGGAGAAGATTAGTTTTCTCATTGGATTTAGAGTAAGGAAAAGAAGAGAGCCTTCAACAAGAGGACTAGGCTCTTGCAAACAGTGTGCCTATGGGGGAGTTGCACAAGCAGTCTCCTCATCTTCCCTAGTCATGGATACTGCTGTTGGCACATGCAGAAATATTTGAAATATTGCCTAAGCTAGCTGCTATAGCGATGGTTTTCACAGGAAGAGGATTTCAGACCATCTGTTGCGTTTCCCAGTTTTTCTTTTCCCCATTTCAAAGGGAGAGGGAGCGCCAAGGTGGGGGAGGACACGTGGCAAGTCGTGGCTCCTTTGGCAGTGCTGGGAGGAAATCCCCCCAAAAGCATCGCAAGGGGGTTATTCACTTACCACCGATTAAAGCACACAATAAAACTAGTCAGGCCGATGAAGTCATGCCAATCTAATAGGAAATTAAGGGCTCAAAAGACTGAAAAATGATGAGGATGGGTGCTTTGTGGAAAACCTGAACAGAGAGAGATGGTAAAGGTCTCTGAGGATATTAAATTAACGGGGTTGCCATTACCAGGCCTACTTATGATATTAAAAATTACCTTGGAGAGGAAATTCATCTTCGTTCAGGGTGGGGAGGCAGTAATTGTTTGGGAATTGTTTCAGTTCACGGGAGAATACTAGCTGTTTATGTGGTACAGTAATAGATTTTAGGAATCTCCTGGGTTTTCTGGTCTCCTTTACTCTGAGGCCAGTCTGGAGAGCAGGGAAAGGACGGTTGTTTGTCCTCTGAAATGCACCATTGGTAGCAGAAAACTAGAATGGTCTTTGTTAAACTTTTCACCTGCTTTCAGCAGAAGAGAACATCACTTGCGCTGTCAAATGTTGGTCCTGCTGCTTCTTGCCTATGTATCCAAGTGGCCCGCACTTCCCCTTCTCTGGGATTTTGGTTTTCCAGCTTCTGTCATCACTGCCTCAGCCTCCTGGAAAGAATTCCTCAGTTACACTGGTTAGCTGATGCTGATCGTTTTTCCTGGTAATACCTTCAGCCAGTGCTATTTCTGAAAATCTGGGATTTGGAACAGTAGGTCAATTTGTGAAACAAGAATGAGTGAAGAGGGACAGATGGCTCTGAATGCAAGAGCATGTTTCTGTTCATCTCCCATTTGGCTTTTGCTGATACTTCGTTGTTGCCCAGGCATTTGAGGCTGTCGTTTTGCATTGGTTAAGCTGTAGTTGCTCCTTTGCTGCAAAGATTGGCCTATGGCACTTACCATATCCCCCATATCCGCCCCCCTCCGTGGGGCTTCAGGGCAGGCTCCCTCTGCAGAAGCTGGCAGAGCATTTGCACCGAAGGACATGGAAAGGGTTTGGGAGATGAGTGGATTTTCTGGTTGGAAATCTGTCTGTGTTTGTCCTGACCTTTTCTCGCAGCGACTGCGCTGGATGAAGCTTGCCTGATTATTCCTTTGCTGGGGATAAGGTTGCAGGATTCACATTCTTTGTTATTCCTGTGTAAATGATGACAACTTCTCCGTCCTCTGTTGTGCTGAGGGATTTTGCTCAATTCTTAGAATCTGATTGATTCAGACTTGCTTGCTTCTCTCTCTCTGGATAGTGGTTCCTGTAGCATCACCTGGATGTAGCTGAACTTTATTTACAGAGCTGAAATGGAAAAATGTGGAGGAGTGCCACAACCTTTTTTGCTTGCTCATGATTCATTCAGCCTTTCTTTCCATCCTCCTATTGCATGCTAAAGGGCTCCCCAGTCTAGCAGTGGTCACTGGAAGACACCTCTTTCATACAGGCTCCTTCATTAAATACGAGGGTGTATGCATCTCATTATCCTTGTGCTACTGCTGAGTTGTGCAGCACCACTGGGCACTGCAGGAAATGTCCCGTTCACCGGTTTGAGGGACAACCATACTTGAGTGAATGCAGTACTCTGCTTTTGTCTCTGAAAAACTGGGCAACTAGATGAGATTTAAGGATGCCTTTAAGGATTAAAGAAATACTTACTTAAACCCAGACTTGATATAATGAAGCAAAATTGGCAAAAAAAAAAAAAAAAGAAAGAAAACAACAGTATGCCCTAGCAAGGATTTTTTTGAGCTGTTCTGGCTTGTGATATGTGGCTTACATAGTCCCCAGGTCTGCCCAGTCCTGGGGGCTCTTTCTTGCCCTGTATTTCACAGATGATTACTTAAACTACCCCGAGCAGTTTTTCTGGAAAGCCTTCCTGTTCTCGAACCCAGGATGGCATCAGCTCCCTTGTCCTCTCTCTTACGACTACCTGCCCCTTTTGACTCCTGGACTCCTCACTGGAGCTTGCCTGCTGCCTTGGTCACAGGAGGGGCTTCAGCTATCTTCTCCATTTCTCACAGGGACACTTGTTCAACATTTCTATTGTAACCTTTGGTGTGTTGCTGGTTTTAGGCTTCACGCTTTTTCTCCCTCATTTCACTCTTTAAAAATCACTACAATAAAACTTTCCATGTGCCAGATTTAGTATCTGTTATAGTAGAGACTTCATACAGGATTCATACTTTTCCTTCCATAGCAGTGCAACAGTGCTTAGTAGGGAAGCTGGTGAAATTCAGAGCGATGTGTTTACATTGAGATATCCGACTGTATACATGGCTCATTTTAAGAGGAAGGGGAACCCTTCTTGGGATAATTAGTTTTGCCATATTTATAGACACAATCTCTTGCTGAAGCATATTTTTCCTGACTCCAAGTCGGCTGCTGACAGCCGGTATTACAAGAGTTCATTGTGAGTCTCATGGTCTGCGTGTGCTTATGTATACACAGCACAGACAAGATGAAGCCATGGAGAGCTAATGAAGGCAGTGATGCTAAACCCTGTAGCAGTGCCCAGAAGTGAAACATTTGAACAACCAACACGGGCCAAATTCCAGCTCCTGTCTAGGCTGTAACGATCAGGAAAATCGCCACATCCTTTAACTGATTTTACCAATCTGGCCTACTAGCCAAAAAGTCAAGGTAATCACCTTACCTACAGCCCTGGCAGCGGCAGCACAAGCTCCTAAGTCAGGTGGTTTGCCTGTACCCCCATGGCCCACCGGTAAGTGGGGATACTGCTGTATCTCCCTACATGCCCTTTCGAGGTGTAGAGGCAAAGTGGTGTGTGGATTGCATAAGTACTGCAGTTAGGTTTTGCAGTCTTTCCACCACGGGTCAGTTGGAAACACAGTGCTGTAGATCGATGGTAAACACATGCAACCTTCTTGAAAAGTTCAAGTGGGCAATCAGAGCAAGGCAAGTGGTTGCTTTTACACTTTGGTTGCAAAGCATTTGCGGAGGGATTTCAAGGAAACCTCTCGGTAGCAGGAAGCTGCTGCTGCAGGCATTCGGTGAACGAGCTGCATAGTCATCTTCTGTGCCTGGTGCCTCCTTCCCCGGGCTGCTTAATAAATACGTGAGCGTGGCCATTATCAGCCAGGCTCCGTTTCTTTTGCCTGTGCTAATGTGCCGGTATTTTATGTCGCATCGAGTGAGGAGGGAAAGTGGTGATACAAAGCCTTTTTTCCCTTCCCTTAAATAGGATTGATGATCACAGCTTAACAGCATTCCAAGAAAAAGACATTTGATCAAAGGTGGCCAGACCTTCCCCTGAGATGCTGCATAAGGACGTTTGTCCTGGTAATAACTTGCCTTTACCATTTTCAGAGCAGATGTTCCTATTGCAAACCCTGCGTTAGCTTGCTGCAGTTTATATGCACGCATATATATAAAGGTACCTCTTTGATTTCCCTCCAGGCTGCCTCCCCCCACCTTCCACACGGGCCCAAGGGCTGCACGGGATACCCATGCCACCAGCAGCTCCTTCTCGAGGGTGTTCCTCCAGCAGCACCGGCTTGGTGCCCTTCAGTGCCCCTTCAGCCATGGTGGGGTCTGCTCTGCTGTGCAGGAACGCCAGCGAGCTTTCTGCACACCGCAAGCTGGAATTCCCTCTGGGCTGCTGTGATGAATATTGCAGAAACCTCACCAAGCAGGGGAAAGCATCATGCTTTTTACGTGCAAGGGCTTGCCAGTTTGAATCACGTCTGTTGTGTCGAGGAGGTGAATATTGCTCTGGTTTCAGTGGGTTAGTGGAGTATTAGCAAGTCGCATTTGCAAGGGGTCCCAGGCTTCAGTCTCATCTCATCTGTCACCAAGAGAAGGAATCTACTCTGACAACTTCTGCAAATGCTGGTTTCACTTTTGTTTTTTGTTCCCCAGCCATGCCCTTTGTTTCTGAAACACTGTTTATGTACCACAGAATTTTTTTTGTGCAAATCAATTAACTTTTAATTTCTTTCTCAACTACCTGATTTTTATCCCATTGCTTCACCAGCATCCTGTTGTAAATTCACATGATATATGATAATGTGATGTGATAGCCCTCCCTAGTTAGCAAAATGTTAGAATAGCTGTTGGCAGCTTCTGGAAGAGTAATTAGCAAGTAGGAATTACTCAAAGACGTGCACACTAGCCTTAGTAGGCATTTATCAGCTGTCTGCAAGTTCAAAAACTAGTAGGGACTTTTCAGGATCTAACACAAGGTTAATTACTTGCTACTAGAAAAGAACATTTACAAAAATGTGTAGTGTGCAATCAGGGCTACTGTGTTTTGTTTCTTAATTTGGAAAAGGACTTCTTTGTCACAAAGAAGAGGATTTTTACAGTATTTGGTAGTCATTTTCCCGAGGAAGTGAGCCTTTTCATTACAAGGCCATGTCAAGCTCAAACTCAAAATAATAAGCTGCCTGAGAAAGCGCTTAGGGCTTTGTGTACATCAGTCCTCACACCACTGGGCATAGCGCTGCCTTGTATGGGGATGGACGATGCAAATGCGTTTGTGCCGGCTGCCTTAGTCAGGATCCCCAGCTCTGTATGCATCCTGGTGTAGCCCAGGACATCAGCCTTTCCTTTCTCTCTTTCTAATGTGCAGGAGTTTCTGTCCACGATTCTTTCTTTAGAAAGCCATTTGCACTGCTGTGCCTCTGTTTTGCATGAAGAAGCCCACATAAATCAAATATAGCCACACAGCTGTGCTAAAAGCCTCCTTTTTATCCATGGGCAGCTATTGTCAGCCAGCTTTTATTGCCCCTTTCCTATTCTGTTGCTCCTCCAGGATCAGCCTGAGGGTGGCTGGATTTTTGTTTGCTCCCTGCTGTAAGGTAGTCAGTCTCCGCCGATGGGATAGAGAGAGGGGGCAGGCAGAGGGGAGTGTACGACTGGTACATTCGGACTGCTTGACAGTTTTATTTTAAGCTCAGGCTCTTCTTGCCACCTCCGTAGCCTCTTCTGCTCTCTGCCTTTCGCTTAACATCTCTTGTGCCTAATTCTCTAATCAGCTGGATTATCATCTCTTGGCACTGTATCCTCACCCACTCTCCAGCCTCTCACCAGCGATTACCTCTCCCCTCTCATCTCTCCTCCGCTCTGACACTTCTCCCTGTGTCGAGTCGAGTGCCTGAGACTTTCCCTCCCCTCACCTCCCATTGAAAAAGCATTGTCCCACCTCTCAGTGGGGGAAAAGGACAACTTCCAGCAATGATTTTCTCAGTGTTGCCTCCATTCCCACTGCTCTTTCAAGCTCCTTGGCAGTTGTTCCCCGCTCTGTTCTGGGCAGTGCAACCTTTCTGCCAGCTGCCTGCTCTTTTCTGCTCCCTCCCAGCATCCTTACATACCCACTGTAGTATGCAATGGCTTCATCTCTAGCTTCTTCAGTTTCTTTTTGCTCTCTGTCCCACGATTCATTCCGCTGTTCTCACGTCTGCCCCTCCAGCCCCCTGGAGGCAGTGAAGGCAGGACTGGGCTCCTGCCCTCTTACTACAGACCCTTCTCCCTTGAAACTTCTCTAGCCATCCCTCCTCTGCCTTTCCTTCTGTGTAACTCTTGATCCATAAGCCCCCAGCCTCTTCAGCCTCCTCTCTCTATGAGGTAAGCCTGGTCCTTTCCCTTCTTTTATTTTGGACCCTTCCACTCATCCATAATAACACCATTTTTAACATCCTTGTGGATGTTGCTTCTGGCTCTTCCCCATCCTTTCAACTTTTCACCATCACCCCTGAACTAGTCCCACTTCAGAGCTTTTTTCACACATCTCTTTCCTCCTTTATTATTACTAAAAACATTTGCACAAACATCCTTTTCAGGACTTTAGTTTCTCCTCTTGCTTATGTTCCTTTTGGAAGAATTCTTGCCACATGCAGCGGAGAAGAGTGTATGCGTATGTACTTGAGGTGAGAAAAGCATGGAATAATGGCTACAAATAATACTGAGCCACCTAATTCGTACAGATTTAAAGGAGTGTTTCCTCCTTGATATAAGTCTGGGTAGCTCTATTGATAGGACTGAACCAAGGACCCTTTTAATAGAGATCATGTCATTTTTTAATGTTTGGAAAGCTCGTGCCAGGCAACATGGGCTATTCCAGAAATACACAATGACAATAATACATATTTTCTAAGCTACAGTAATTAAACATTGTGCATATATGTGCACATGTGTATATATATACATGTACATGTATACACATACATTATTATATGCACACACATGTCTGGTTTTAAGACACTGTATTGGAGCATAGTATGCTATGATGGAAAATCAGAGTAGTGACTGTCCTGTATTTCATCAAGCAACAAATATTTTTTAAAGCATTTTAACATTCCTTTGGGCATATAACAAAACTGTGTCTTACTAGGACTTAAATTCTTGACGTAATGACATGAATCTGTAGCTATACTTACCTGATCTTGACCTCCAATAGATATAAATTAACTAAGCCTATTTCTACAAGACTTGAATTGTGCTAATGGTAAAATCTTCATTTAGTCAGATAGGGGCAAATTGTCTCTTCCTTCCATGAAGCTATGTAACTATGTGGTCAAGTTTATCTAAAAAGACTGGGTTTGGTCTTGCATAACAATATTTGCATTCTTCTGACAGTCCAAGAAACACAGTACCTTGATTTAGCTAGAAGATTTGTGGAGTGATTTTTTTTAATTGTTTATTTTTTATTGCGGCCTGCAATATAGGTTAGGTACAGTTAGAGTAGGCAGAAGTTGAGGGGGAAGAAGTAAGAAAAAAGTATGCTTGTTTTTACATTGCAGACTGTTCTCTTTTGCGTGTGTACAGAGAGACAAATGCCCTGGCAAGCACTACAGTTTGCCATCTAGGCTGGTCCCCTTTTTAGCAAAAAGATTGCTGTAGGGGGTTGCAAGCACGGGGAAGTATTGATTGTTTCCTAGCACGCTATTTGTGTTACATATTTTAGTTAATAATTAGTAATGCTTTTAGATTAGTTTTGTTTGAAATACTAGTCAATGAGCTTTATAGATTCCCCGCTTTATACATAAACATGTCAGTCTCCAATGGAGCGAAAGAGTTTTATTTCATCCCAGATTATTTATACTGTGTAATTATTAATCTGTAGTTTAATCTCCTTGTCTTCGTGCTTTTATGGCTTGATCCCGCTTGTTGCAGGGGATCTCAAATCTCATTAAAGGCCATGGATTACAGGCACTCAACACCTTGCCAAATAAGTGCTGGAATGTGCCAGCTAGGTCCTGTTGCATGTAGACCTCCCAATGCTTCTCACTCTACATGTGCACCAGAAGTACGACTGCCTGCCTTGTATCTTGTCATCTCCTTCTACAAAGCCTTATTTTGAACCACAGTAGGTGTGCCAGACTTCAGGTACACAGGGTCACAGTGTTCTTGCTGTGATGTTCTCTCAGCTTGTAGTTGGGAAACCACCACCAACGTGTTTCAGCTTGAGGGGGAAGTAAATAGGAAAATAAAGCTTGAAATTATGTGTTGATGTTCCAATGTTCACCATTTTTGTTGGCTCTTCTAAAGCTCTGGTGCCCCCATGCTGTGGAGCAAAGACATGAGATCTCAGCTGGAGAGTGGGGTTGGGGCCACAGGTGCAGTCATTGCTGTTGCTATTCCCATGGAAATGCATTTGACGAACCAGAAGCTTTGGAAAAGAAAGCCCAGGGCAGCTGATGATGGCTTCTGCTTGCTTAATGCTGCCTCAGAAATCTGGTTTCTGACAAACCAAGGGGACCTGCAGAGCTGTGCTCTGCTTGCTCCATCTGTATTTGGTGCAGCATTGCGGACTGCTTGGTTGTGATTTTGCAGACCAGTGACGGTCAGCCAGCACCACATGGGAAGCAGAAATCTCATGGTTCCCACCCTGCTCCTGAATTGCGTGGGCTTGAGGGTCAGGTTACACAATGGCACCTTTAGTTTGTTTAAGGTAAGGAAATTATGCACAGAAGCTGTTAAAAGAATGTAAGGTTGTCAATTCAAGCAAGAAATGTTATAACATCGCCTGCTCAGCCTTCAATTGGATCCTGCGTGCATGCAAATTTGACAGTCTTTAATTGCATGTCTCCAAGATCTATGGAGAATATAGCTTCTCAATTCACATCAGAAGGAGCACACAGACTTTTTTCTTCTCAGAAAAGAAGCATTTGCTTGTACATCAAATATCTCTTAAAGATTGTCGAGACTGTAGGTATGGGGTCCATTTCATCAGCCAGGGAAAGCTTATGTAGGTCACAGCTGCCTGAAACACAGCCCTGAGCAAACCTTCCACGGTCCTGAAGGTAGTGTGGCAATGGTGACTGGCCCCATGGGACAAGGTCCTCACTGATTTGTTTGGTGTTGCCCTCAGATATAGTACAGTCAGGTGTCCTGGAGCATCTGTCCCCTTGTGAAAGGAGAGGGAAGACAGAAGGTAGCGGCAAGTTGCAGTCACGACACCGCTGAGCGTGAATGGCTTGGGATTTTGTGGCTCTCCGAGCTATGGTCTGCAGAGACTGTGGGGAAGGTCTGGTTTTGGTGGCCTCTCTTTCTCTACAATAGTACATTCCCTTTGAAGACAAATGAGCAAATGGGGACTGTAAACTAACCACAGAGGGAGAGAGTGACATCAATGAATACCAAACTGCATAAACGAGCCTTATGGTGCTTTCAGTATATGTAAGCCTAAACCATTAGAATCATAGAATCCTTTAGGTTGGAAAAGACCTTAAAGATCATCAAGTCCAACCGTAAACGTAACACTGCCAAGTCCACCACTAAACCATGTCCTTAGCACCTCATCCACATGTCTTTTAAATACCTTTAGGGATGGTGACTCCACCACCTCCCTGGGCAGCCTGTTCCAATGTCAGACAACCCTTTCGGTGAAGAACTTTTTCCTAATATCCAGCCTGAACCTCCCCTGGTGCAACTTGAGGCCATTTCCTCTTGTCCTATCACTTGTCACTTGGGAGAAGAGACCAACACCCACCTCTCTACAACCTCCTTTCAGGTAGTTGTAGAGAGCGATAAGGTCTCCCTGAGCCTTCTCTTCTCTGGGCTAAACAGCCCCAGCTCGCTCAACTACTCCTCATAAGACTTGTGCTCCAGACCCCTCACCAGCTTCGTCGCCCTTCTCTGGACACGCTCCAGCACCTCAATGTCCTTCTTGTAGTGAGGGGCCCAAAACTGAACACAGGATTCGAGGTGCGGCCTCACCAGAGCCGAGTACAGGGGCACGATCACCTCCCTACTCCTGCTGGCCACACCATTTCTGATACAAGCCAGGATGCCGTTGGCCTTCTTGGCCACCTGGGCACACTGCTGCCTCATCTTCAGCCGGCTGTCAATCAACACCCCCAGGTCCTTTTCTGCGGGGGAGCTTTCCAGCCACTCGTCCCCAAGCCTGTAGCGTTGCATGGGGCTGTTGTGACCCAAGTGCAGGACCCGGCACTTGGCCTTGTTGAACTGCACACAATTGGCCTCGGCCCATCGATCCAGCCTGTCCAGATCCCTCTGCAGAGCCTTCCTACCCTCGAGCAGATCAACACTCCCACCCAACTTGGTGTCATCTGCAAACTTACTGACGGTACACTCGATCCCCTTGTCCAGATCATTGATAAAGATATGAAACAAGACTGGACCCAGTACTGAGCTCTGGAGGACTCTGCTTGTGACTGGCCACCAACTGGATTTAACTCCATCCACCACAACCCTTTGTGCCCAGCCATCCAGCCAGTTTTTTACCCAGCGAAGAGTGCACCCATCCAAGCCATGAGAAGTCAGTTTCTCCAGGAGATTGCTGTGGGAAACGGTGTGAAAGGCTTTATTAAAGTCTAGGTAGACTATATCCACAGTCTTTCCCTCATCCACTAAGCGGGTCACTTTGATCTGAAGGAGATCAAGTTAGTCAAGCAGGACCTGCCTTTCATAAACCCGTGCTGACAGGGCCTGATCGCCTGGTTGTCCCGTCCGTGCCGCGTGATGGCACTCAAGATAATCTGCTCCATAATCTTCCCTGGCACCAAGGTCAGGCACTGACAGGCCTGTAGTTCCCCAGATGCTCCTTCCAGCCCTTCTTGAAGATGGGTGTCACATTTGCTAACCTCCACTCAACTGGGACCTCCCTGGTTAGCAAGGACTCCTGATAAATGATGGAAAGTGGCTTGGTGAGCTCTTGCGCCAGCTCCCTCAGTACCCTTGGGTGGATCCTATCCACCCCATAGGCTTGTGGGTGTCTACGTGGTGTAGCAGGTCACTGACCATTTCCCCTTGGATTGTGGGGGCTTCATTCTGCTCCCCATCACTGTCTACCATCACAGGGAGCTGGGTACCCGGAGAACAACTGGTCTTACTATTAAAGACTGAGGCAAAGAAGGCATTAAGTACCTCAGCCTTTTCCTCATCCTTTGTCACTCTGTCATCCAGCAAAGGATGAAGATTCTCCTTAGCCCTCTTTTTGTTGATAATGTATTTATAGAAACATTTTTATTGTCTTTTGCAGCCATCGCCAAATTAAGTTCTAGTTGGGCTTTGGCCCTTCTAATTTTCTCCCTGCAAAACATCACAACATCCTTGTAGGATTGTGCAAGGTTGTACAAGAATCACATTGTTTGACTTTTTAGTTCATGGGAGTGGTTCTCTTAAAAACAGACTGGAAAATAAAGGTTTACAACTTGTTGCATGAGAAAATGAAGCAAGAAGGGAAGCAGTTTGTCAAACGCTATTATTTGTGGACAGTCTTAAATAATGTGAATCACAGGGCTCTAAATCCCATGTAGTGACCTTGTGCAAACACAGTGCAGCACCTACCAGGAGATTATAAATTTATGCATGTGCTGTACTCAGAACTGAAAAAGATGTTTTCCAAAGTTAGAACCTGTTGTGTTGGCATAACATTACATTTAAAGTAAAAAGTGTTGAACGCACTGGGAATTGTTGAAGAATATTCTGCCAACTGCTCAAAATTATGATTTTACACTGCCATCAATAACAAAAAACGTTAGTCTAATGAGAAACCATTCTGGTTAAATGAAGAAATAGAAGTCGTGATAAAACATTAATTAATCGAATATCAAAAGAGGGAAAATAGAAAAGGCAGAAATGTTCCCTAGGTGGTTTTTGTATTTGAAATGGTGGAAGAGGAGGTGTCCATCCTTTGCGGTGATGTGGAAAGAAGAGAAAGTTTGCTGCTTATAGCAAAGGAGGATCTGAGACAGGCAGAAGTGGTTGAAATGAAACTTTTTCACTTCCTAGTAACTTTTATATCCAGGAATCTTAAAGGAGGTAGCTGAAAAGCTCTGTTAAGTGGCTGTTAATTTATAATAAATCTTGGGAAACGGGAAATTCCAGAAAGTTGGAGGGCTGCCAACTGTATTTCTGATATTTCAAAAAGATAAAAGGGATGTCCCGAGGAACTGAAGGCTGGTTTAGCTTGACGTCAGTCCAGGGTAAAATAGTGGAACAGCTATTTCAGGATCTGTCGAGAAAGAACTTGGAGGCTAAAGGTATAGATAATTCCAGCAACAGTTGAAGAGAGAGCTTGTCAAACCAACCGCTGGGTTTTTTTGCTCTTGTCAGGATTGCAAGTGATAAAGGCAGCTGTTGATACTGCCTTTAGGAGGCCAGATTCGGTGATCCTTTCTGCCTTTCAGGTTTGTGAACTGCAGAAGGAATGCCCTGAGATTAAAACTCCCGTGACAGAGTGCGCTAATTCAAACAGAAATAATCAAGCCACTTTGTTTCCCGGGGATAAAGTGTGGCTTAGTTTTGGGTTTTGCATATTAATCTCCTGTTTGATTTTATCTGATGGCTTTTGCAGCTTTAAGTGTGTTGAGTACATTGTAGTTCTGTGGATGCAAAGAAATCAAACTTCAAAAAGCTGCAAGAAAAGCTCAACAAGTAATCTAAGTATCCTCAAACAAAGATAAAAATCCAAGTTCTACTTATAGCAGCCTTTGCGGCTTTAATCCCTTGTTCTTTACCATGGCAAAGAAGCTTTCATAAGCTCTTCTGGATCTTACAGAAGAAGGAAAGCTTGTCTTTGCCTTCTGCTCTCTTTGCAGTCCTCTAAGAAACTATAGGTGCAGGTGCTACATTGGCTGTACTTACCCCTCAGAACCAGGACCCAAATGCATCAAATCTTTTCTTTCTGTCTGGGCTCCTTTAGGCTGCAGTTGCACTTAGTCAAAATACCCATTTCTGTCTCACATCCTCTCCGCTTGCCCCAGCTGTAGCCTGGTAGGTGTTGGCAGCAGAAGTGATTGCTTTCCGTGTGCCTTTCGCCGGGGGATGATTTATTGTCTGCAACAGGAAAGGCAGTTTAGTTCCAGAATAAGGGCCAGTCCATGGATAAAGGGACCTTTAAATAGGAATCTAAGCATGTGCCAGACTCTGAGGATGGTGGGAAGATTTGCAACTCTTGCTTAAACCTTCCGATAAAGAAATGGCAATTCTCAGATCCTTGCAGGATCAAAACTACTGTCAGAATCCCTTGGCATAATCTAGGTAACCCCTTAGCACTTGCTCTGAGAGTTTCTAAATAGTCGTTTCGGTGACCTTCTGATGATTGGGTGGTTAGAAAAACATACGAAAATTGGTTTTTGGACGTGCTCATAGGCCTTCCAAGGTTCAGACCTGTAAATCTATGGATCCTAATGCAGTAGTGACTAGAATTTATTTATTTATTCATTCATTTTTAGATTACTAAAAATCTATGATTTAACCATAAGGAAACATTTTTCCTTCAGCACATATGTTGTCAAAGGAGAAAGTTGTTGTTGGTATCTGTTTGGTTGTGGAAAACGCTGCACAAGCAGATAGTGGCCGAGTCTCCAAGGAGAGGGTGACACCTGTGTTCTTTCCCAAGAGCAGAAGATGCGAATTTATACCCTACGAAGTTCTCTCCCAAATTTAACCCAGTGACCTACTGCATGCGTTCCTGGTCTTCACACATTAATCACAACAGACATGTTCCAAAGGACATGCCAGTTTGTGTCCCAAGGAAACATGAAGGATATTCTAAACACCTGCTAACGTGCAGCAAAGGTGAAGAGCTTGCATTTTAGGGGGAAGAAAAAGAGAGCAGATTTTTCCCATAACAACTATGTAGTATGACAGGAGAAAATGGGCTTTTGTTGTTTTTGCAAACTCTACAACTTGAGTAGTTGAAGATGTTAGCAGTGATTTTGGCCATACTCTCCCATGCAGGCAGAACTTCCTCCACCAGTTCTGCAGATAGGCTGGAAAAGCAGTAATTAGTACAGCTTGAGAAGTGAGGAGAAAATTAACCAGTAATTCTGAGAGAGTTTTCTGTTCTTCTCTGGAAAAAAAATCACAAAAAATGCTCGTTTAATAGCAACCAAAAAATTCAAGTACAGAACTTCAGCTCTGAACTCTACTGGAGTTTTTAAAGGCTGGGCTTCCTTGACAATAAAGTGTGAGGGAAATTAATAGCTTTTACTCAGCTAACTTGTTGGCATAATCTTTCACACGAAAAGGCTGCTAAAAGGAGCAGAGCAGAACAGTACCATTGTTTATAATTTGTAGCTTCCAAACACTGGTGATAGTGGCTTAGTATCAGCCTGGCCTTTGTTCTCATAGTCATATTAGCAAAAGAGATTTCAAATAGAGAAACATATTTTTTACTATCCCAAAGCACTGTCATTCAGGCAAGTGGCCTGGATACTTGGATACTTGACCAACCATTTATGCTTCAACAATTTCATCATCTCAGACGGCATCACAGTGCAAATTATATATATATCTACACGTGGACATACACCCACAGAGGTACACATAAATGATTTAAAAGTTTAGGAAAAGGAGGAAAACCGTATCACTGTATCACTCCTCAAAAAAAGCCCCAAAATACTAATTTAAAGCAAGGAAGGCTGGACCTAAATCTGGTGGGTCCTTGCCAGAATCTCCAGCCTCCATTTATATGGAGACCTTAAAACTTTTCAGAGAGCTCACCAAGCTGGAGGGCAAGATAAAAACAAATCACTAGTTCATTTTTCCATCTCTGATTCTTTAATCTGGCAATCCAGTTTACCCAAGAGTAACCCAAAAGGTTGTGTCTTTCCCCAAGGTCTTTCCCCGAGGTCCTTTGACCACTTCAGAAAAACATAATATGTTTTTTGTTTTGCTTGGTGGTTTCCTGGTACTGTTTCAGTGTTGGGCATTCCCCATTCTGCTTTGAATAAGCTATTTTGAGTACCAGACTTGGTTCCAGTCCCCTCCACTGTAGCCAGCTACTGTAGAGAGCAATGTGAAAGCTATGAGAAGAGACTTTTTTGAGGAAGAGTTCTCCTGTGTTTCTCACTTTCCACGTACATATAAGTCAGTTGAATGGCTTCTGAAAAATAAGGATGAGGACAGTTCTTCTGTTGTTCCTTCTCTTTTCCTACCCACTCTGTGTCTTCCCCCACCCCATCTACTGTGCCTCCCTCCTGAAGGCATCACCATTTATATTTAAAGAACATTGAAAGTGCATGTGAAGCTAAGCTTGCCGTATTGAGTGTAGGACAATCAGTAGTATAATTATATCATTTTTCCCGAGTCATAAAAAGATGCACATGTATACTTTGCCTAGTAGGCCTGTATAGAATGTATGTGTCAATGCATGTACCGGGTGTAAACATTATTTGCATTGTAACTAAAGTCCCTGAAGACTGTGACCTATCATTATCTTGTTCAGCTGGGTTACTCTCTCAAAAAACAATAACAACACAACCCTGTGAAGTCAAGAAACAGGTTTTATCTGCATGTGGAACATAAATCTATTTGGACTCTTCAAAGCAGCCTCCACTGGGAATCCCTGCCTCCTTATGGTACCAATCTCTGAACACCCTGAAGCGCAATTTCTTTAGAGTAGGCAGTTGGGGTTTAAATAAACATTCATCATGGAGACTATGGGCATCCTGATACTAATTTAAAAAAAAAAAAAACAAAAACCAAAAAACAAACCCAAAACCAAGATCCATTGCAGAAATGAAGCTGTAGTAGATTTCTGTTTGTTTGTGAAATCTGCCAATAGCGAAACATTGTAAGTAACCAAAATGCTACAGACAAAAGGTTGTATTCAGCAGTTCTGTCTAAAGGTCTGCAGGATCGGAGTCCCTCTTTTTTTTTTTCCCTAGTCTGTGTCCAGTTGTGCAGTAGGGTCTAGGTCCAGTATAACAAAGCCAGTAAGTGACTTTTGCAACGGGACTTACTTCCTACATCAAAGCCTCTGTGCTGTGACGACGTCTAGGCTGTGCAAAAGCAGCCATTCCATGATCTGGAGGACGCATCCCTGTTCCTGTCAGTTTGAGCTAAGGAATGAATTTCCAGCATTCTCATCTCTACTTCAAAAGCACGCAAAGCTTGCCATGCAGAAACAGGGCCCACGGCCCAGCTCTGCAGCCAGCCCAGGCACTGATACTTCCGCTCACTGCCTGCGGTGTAGCTCATCAGGGACCAGTTTGTGGCCCTTGAACCGCGTGCAGCTGTTTAGCAATTCACAGGGTGCTCCCTGGGCCGTGAAGGCTTGATGTGTTGGAGCCTCCTCAGCAATGTAAATTCTTGCCTTTAGGGGAGTTACCAAATGTCTGTAGGGCTCTGCTGCGTGCCCAACCGGAACTCTCTCTGTAGAGGGCCCGTGGTTAAATCCTCTCTTGAGTTTCTCTTAGCTATTCCCACTCATCGTCATCGTCAGACAAAGGTTTTGCTTTGAGGTGGTAGGGTCAGTAGCACCAGCCATTGCTATCAGCAGCAGCACACGTCTGCAGCTGCCGGCCAAGAATGCTCTACAACGTCTTTTCCACATGGCCATGTATCATCTGCTTTACAGCAGAAATTACTTGAACAATGTGAAAAGCTCGTTTCTGAAGACGTCCTTGCTAGTGGCCCTGGCACCCACAGTATGTGTGGCAGGAGGCAAGCCCGTGTAGCCTGGCGGCCTGCTAGTCTATTTTCAATTATCTAGGGTGCTCAGAGAAGAAGACATTAATATTGCTGAGGATGACATAGCAAATTACTACTGCTCCCTAACCTTTTTAAATTGCTAACACTGTTGTAATCTGTAATTACAGAAATCAGTGTGAGAATTGTGGCACAGTATAATTATCTTTCCTGATACTTTATTGCTGTATGAATTATTAATCAAAATCAGTCTTGTATAGTATTTGCAGCAACTAAGAAGAATAATGTATAATTAAATTTCATTATTTCTATTTTTGTACTGGTGTTTTATGATGTTGTAATTGATAATTAATTGGTTAAAAATTCACACAATTCTTGGGAGTTTCATATGACTATGACTGCTTGGTATTCAGCATTTATTAATTGAATAATGGGCTCACTGAAGAGACCTTTGTATATAGTCTTCTGTCATTACAGTGAGCTCTCAAAAATGGTGAATTAATCATTAGGCCTTTCAATAGTTTCTTTTTAAAGGAAAGCGGTGACAATATAATCATATCCTTTGTTGTTATAGCTATAATTGAGAGATCGTAATAACCAATTATAAGGATGGTCATTTTAGGAGCTCTGAAGTGTCAGTTATTGATAAATTTCTTTAAAACCGAAGTGTTGATTACACAGAACAAGTCTTTTCATAGAAAAAAATATTAGGAGATGGGGAAGGAAGCCTGGAAAATTATTTTCCTCCCACTTGCTACTTAAAAACAGTGCGTGTTTATACCAAAAAACTGTCAAGTCTGATATGCTTTTGCTGCCATTTGTCAGAAGTATGAGTTCCTCTCAACTTTTTCATTATTTTATTATCATTCTCCCCGTTTTTTTTCCTAGTACCTTTTGCTAAATTGTTACGGAAAAAAAATAATAGAAAACCTCAGAACAAAAGAGTATTTTTTCACACTCTCTGCATCCTATTAAACAGACATACTGTCAGACATTTACATGCAAATCTGCGGTGCAGACTCTCCAGCTACATCTGACCAAAGAGCCTTAGATGCATTCAAGTTGACCACTTCAAGGTATTCCTAAGTGTCTTTTTTTAACCGTTAGTGGAGCTGATTGGAAGAATGTGAACTGGAACTAAAAATAACCCAGGTTCAGTATTGATTCTCTCTTAACACAATCAGGAGAAAGCCAGGAGCCACTTTGCATAGCAGGATATAATGCAAGCTCCAGCTTATGCTTCCAGGCAAAACCTGTGGTTTGTTTTACACCAGGTCAGGTACTGTGATTCCTAAATGAGAAATCACACAACATTATCTGTTGACTTCCATACTAAAATGTAGAGTTACAGGCATAATGAGGAGATACCGATAAACCTTTTCAGGCCTTTGAAGTTGTTGGGAGTCCTCTGTGCACTGGTGTAGATCTGGCGTCCTGCTTACACCTCCTGGGATACAAGCAAGCTTTTGTTTCGTGGGGTGAGACGATGCCTTTCAGCCCCTTTTTTCCCCTATCCCCTTCCTCGATGGTGTTTTGCCATGGAGAGGCTACAAAGACGCTTCCACTGCAGTCTGTGCACCTTTTATCTGTTGAGCTTAACATCTGATGGCTTCTCATGTCCTAAACCCACCACTCCGCTAGAGCCAGTGGGAGCGGGAGCCCCTGGTGTCAGGGACACCCACCACGTGTAGTCTTTGGACGCGTGTTTTCTACTGCTGGCCCTCAACAGCTTGGTCCCATGCAACTTCAGTGCCTGTTCGAGAGAGGGGAGCGCGGGGCAGCATGCTCATTGCCCTCTCAAAGTGATAGATTTGGGTTTTCATTTGTGTTGATATCCATCAAATAATTTGTTTCTGAGACAGTGGTTAGTAGGTTAGGAAAGACGGATAATACAGGCACGTTCCTCTGCCCAGACAGTTTGTTGTTGGCCAGTGTGCTGGAGCATGTGAGTATTCATCCCCTGTAAACTTGTACCCTGAGTAATGTGGCCCTGGATGTTTTTATTAGGAGTGACTAATCCTTTTACAAATGCAGTGAGTTCTTTGCCCAGTAACATGCAGCAGTAGTTACTTGTACGTATGGTTTATTGCAGTGGCTGTGAAATCTCTCAGGAAAAACAAAACAAGCGTCTTCCTATGAGCATGGGGTACAATTTCAGTTTGTTTCTGTGGTCAGGATTCACAGCTCTTCTTTTTACAAATTCTGTGTTTGTCTCGCTTCTTTTACTTGGGTGTCCTCTCCTATTTGGATCATTAGAAACAAATAGCAGTGCTGCTTTGACCTTTTTATTTTGTATTATTTGTATAGTGTTTATCAAATTGATCATACCTGTTGAGGAGGGTTTTTTCTCTTTCCTTGCCAATAATCTTTTTTGTTGTTCTCCTGAGGATTTCTTTTCTCCCTATTTCAACATCAGTAATCAGATGCAGACACTGCAGTGTATTATACCAGAAGTAACTGGAAAATATATCTCCTTATTAAAATACTTTTCTCACTCTCAAATCTATCTCTAAGTGATGACAGTCTGTCTGTCTCCAGTGTTTTTCATGAGAGACTCCAAATAGGAATTGAGATTCCAGGTCAATGAGTTCGTGTTTTACTGTGACGGTGGTCAAACGCTGTAACAGGTTGTCCAGAGATGGTGTGGGGTCTCCATCTCTGAAGAGATTCAAAACCCAACCACACATGGTCCTGAGCAGCCTGCTCTAGGTCACCCTGCTTTGAGCAGGGAGGCTGGATGTCGTGGTTTAAGCCCAGCTGGCAACTAAGCACCACACAGCCACTCACTCACTGCCCCCCCGCCCCAGTGGGATGGGGGAGAGAATCGGAAAAGTAAAAGTGAGAAAGCTCGTGGGTTGAGATGAAGAACAGTTTAATAAGTGAAATGAAATGAAATAAAAGTAATAATGATAATAATAAAAAAATTGTAATGAAAAGGAAAATAACAGCAACAGCAAACAAGAAAGGCAAGTGATGCAAATGAAAACAATTGCTCACCACCCTCCGACTGATGCCCAGCCCAAGCAGCAGTTCCCCGGCCAGCTTTCCCCCCAGTTTATATACTGAGCATGACATCATATGGTATGGAATGTCCCTTTGGTCAGTTGTGGTCAGCTGTCCCGGCTGTGTCCCCTCCCAACTTCTTGTGCACCCCCAGCCTACTCGCTGGTGGGGCGGTGTGAGAAGCAGAAAAGGCCTTGACTCTGTGTAAGCACTGCTCAGCAGTAATTAAAACATCCCTGTGTATCAACACTGTTTTCAGCACAAATCCAAAATATGGCCCCATACTAGCTACTGTGAAGAAAATTAACTCTATCCCAGCCAAAACCAGCATACTGGACTAGACAATATCTAGCGTTCCTCTCCAACCTCAACAATTCTGGGTTTTTTTCTTCCTCTAATTGCCATTTGTGTACCATAGAGTGCCCTGGATTTAGTGTGTCACCTTGTTAGTGTCTAATTCTTTTTTAAATTAGGTCTTTTTGAAATCCCCAACATTCCCTATTATCTTTGACATTTGAACTAATTTTATCAATTTCAGTCTCCCTGTCGTGGTCTGTGGTCACTAATCAATATAGGATCATCAGATAATTCATGTTGGAAAGGACCTCAGGAGGTTCCTAGCACAACCTTCTGCTCAAAGCAGGTAAGCTCTGAGGTCAGAGCAGGTTGCTCAGTGCTATATCCAGTCTGGTCTTGAAAATCTCTGAGGATGGAGATGAGAAAACCTCTCCCAGCAGCCTGTTCCTCAGTTTGTCCTTATGTCCAGTCTAAACCTCTGTTGTTTCAAATTGCTCCCATTGTGTGGCTCCGTTTTCTCCATGACCTCGCTGTAGATAGTGGCAGGCTGCTGTTAGGACCCCAGTACGCCCAGGCAATCTCCCATCCAGGTACTAAGTGTCTCCAACCCTGCTTTAGCTTCAGAGATCAGCCAAGCTCAGGCATGTTGCATGGTGTGGCCATAGGCAGATGTGAGCCGCCAGTACTGCTGCTGTTTCATTTCTGAAGGAATTTCACTGTTAACCTGCTGAAAATTGCCCCTGCATCCCTTCTCTGTTGAATACAGTTTAGCCTAAGTGATTTACAGTCTGATACAACTTCTCACCTTATGACAACTGAGCTTCTCTAGCAGCCTTTTGTAAAGGTTTTGTCAAAGGATTTCTGAAAGTCAACACTAATTACACGTACCAGTGTTCCTCACTGCTAATTTGACACACTTCAGGAATTCTAACAAAGCCCATCACAGACATGACTTCCCCTTGCCGAAGCCATGCTGCTCTGTCACGATGATAATTTGCCTGGTTAAGTGCTCTGTAGCTCTGCCACAATCGAGATTCACCTTTTCACGTAATTAACCCAGTTCTGATGCAGGACTTTCTGGTCTGTCTTGATAAGATTTTCTCTCCCCTAATGTTTCCCTTTAAAATCAGACACCCCATTGCCTGCCCGCTAGCCTTGTGAGGCAGGAGCTGGTTTTTCATGATAGGTAATGTATTTTTGGTAGCAGCTTAGGCAGTGTGTTCATGAGTTCCTGGAGAGTTTTGGGCAAGTGCCAACCAGTAGAGACGATGTGCTGCAAACCGAAGTGCTTTGGATGTTCCATGAGCAATTTTTCTGGTCTCCTGAGGTTTTGCTTGTCTCCTCCATGCTGCCCATGCAGAAGGGCTCAGTAGGATCTCCCACCCGTCGCTGTGGAAGGACCATGTAAGCAACGTTCCAGTTCGTTTCGCTGCAGTTGCTGGCCTTTACCAGCAACTGTTTTTGGCGAGGTTTCAGTGGTGCTTTCCTTGCCCATAATAGTTCGTGCCAGTTTCTGGAAACTTGTGTTTCAAAGACGCTTTTTCTGGCAGTCTGGTGACCTATATGCAAACAAATGCACAGCATGTTCTTTTGAGAAGGAGAAAGGCTTGCTAAGACATTCTCTCTTCGGTTTGAAGAAATACCAAGTGTGTAACAATGATTTCCATGAAGAAAGTTCTGCAAACTCAGCATAATAATGAATTCAGCAAAAAATTATGTGGTTTGAATTAACATTGTATAAAAGACTTCCAGTCCAGCTTGCCTCAGAGTTCAGAGTTAATACCCGATCCCTGCTTTTCTCTTCCGAGGAGAGGGAAAAAAAATAAATGTTGAATTCTGCTAATTTTCTTGCTACTACATGCCAAAGCCCTACGGTGACCTTTCTTCTTTGCACTCTAAACCCTTTTGCTGTGAAAATGAACAATATACTTCCCAGGGCAGGGTTTCACCATCTTGCTCCTGTCCTGCAGGATAAAGCCTTCTTGGAGAGGAAACACCTCGTGGCTGGAGGTCATTCAGTCGATGGCAGATCGTGGAAAAGGGAAGACCATAAATCACTTGTGTTGAAACATTAAAAGCTGATAAATAGGTGGTCCTGAGCCATAGCCCAGCCCCAGCTTCCCTGTGCGCAATGCAGTGCTTGGGGTGCTTCCTGGAGCGGCCAGGGGCACGGCCAGGGGAAGTCTGTGTCAGGCTGAGATTGCAGCCACCAGCCAGGGCATCCACGCGGGCTCTCAGCGGCTGCAGGAAGGGGCACAGTGTGAATCCGCTTTCGGGAAGCCCCTGGAGTCACAACAGTAGCAAAAGACTGCTGGAGCCTTGGGAAAGCGTGGCAATATAAGCAGATGGGTGGAGGTCCTTCGCAGGAGCGTAGCTAGGGATCCGCTGGAGCAGAGGTTGTGATTTACAGCCCCAGCATCTCAGTACCACATCAGTCAGGTTTCCTAGCATAGAAGGCAGGCTCACTCGCCACGGGGAAATACGCCGTGGTATTTTCAGCACTTCACATGCAATGAATTTTTTTAAAAAATACACTGTATGAGAGCTGTAGTTAAAAAGTGGGAAATTACTAATTAGTAACCAAGTAATTCAGGGTTTGATTCACACAAATTGCACTATTACTGTAAAAAAGGATTGCAATTTCAGGCAAACAGTGTTTTTTGTTTTTTTTTAAAAAGGCACTGAAAATATAATTGATGTTCTGTTCATTACCTGCCAGGTTTCAGGTTTCTTGTACATTTTTTCATCATCTGAGACATTACAGGCATAAGACATGCCTGGAAAAAAAGAAAGAAAAATGAACGCTTTCCCCTTTACATTGTCATTTGCAACTCTTAGGTTTTCCCACTAGATTGTTCTTGTAAACTCTTGCGTTTCATAGCACGCAAGAGTGACCACTTAGAACATCATTATAACGCTATCATTAGCATCAGAGTTCAGTTACACAGAAAGCTATGAGTGGGATGAGCTAAGTATAATTTTTTCTTTTACCTTACCGTAGTGCTAATAAAATGATTGCTGTCAATTCTTTTCGTTAGTCTCAATTTATGAGAGAGAAAAAAAGAAAGAATTCATTTTCTCGTGATGAAGAAATCCAACTGTTAGCATAAAAAAACCCCACAGTGTCTCCCTCCCTTACACGTGTGCAGATCGATAAGCAGGTTTGTATCTTCTCTCTGGATATGAAGTCAGTGAAGGGCTAGTGGATACTGGCTTGGTTGCTTGGTTGTTTTCTGTTCACATAGGCATTTCAGCTGGGTACTCAGAAGTGTAGCATGAGTCAGCAGTAAATACTGAAAATACCAGTAAAAGAGAAGCTGTAAGCATCCCATTAAGAATTCCAGTAATATTATACTTTTGTAACATTGGCAAAAACACCTATTTTGTAGAAAGACTCATCATAGCCACTGGCTTAAAAATACTCCTACAAAGGTGGGAAGATGGAGTTAGTTTTGAGAAGTCCAGTAAATACTTACAGGTACTTACTTGTACAAGTAACAAGCAGGTCCCCTTAAGTCCGTTTTTGTCCAGATTATTAGTATCTTTCGAATGACACAGTAGGAAAATGGTAACCTGGTTTGAACGCATGGCAAGAGAAACAGTTTGAAGTCATGTTGTGTCTACATGTGTACTTGTACTAGCAAAGGAAAACGTTGCAAAGAACCATGTTAAAAAGCAGCAGAGGAGGAATTTTGCTTCCACATTTTGCGGTGGTCAGGTATTTGTAGTGCAGCAGTATTATACCAAAATACCCCCATCTGTCACCCTTAGCCCTGTATGCCTCTGAATCTTATCTTTCAGAAGGCGATTGTTGTTTGGAAAAATAATTCCTTAAAATAACTTGAAGTTCGTGTCTGCACGACTTTCCTTTCGACAGCAGATAGAATACATACAAATAATCCTTTTTCCCGTGTAAGCCTTAAAACAAGTGTGTTCGGTTTGTTTTGAGGCACATAGTGTGTTCAGACACAGCACAGGCTTTTGCAGTTTACTACTCAGAGAAATTGAAATGGGAAAATAATGCAAAGAGGATTCAGTCCGGTGCTGGGCAGAAAGTTCTGGGTAAGAGAAGAATTACTTCAATGTGTCCAAGTGCAAAGGGGGGTCATGCAGTATTGGGTGTTGGGGGAAGCTGACCCACCACCACCCCCACCACCACAAGTCTGATTCCCATCTTCAAAGGCGTGCTGGTTGCAGAAATTGCAGAATAGCAGGCAGGGAACTTCCAAGCTCAGACCGTTTTAACAGGTGTCTTACACCCTTCCAAACTCGCTCTGCTGTCAGGACGGGGAGACTTACCTGCAGGCAGGAGCGGCCCCAGCACCCACGCGCTGCCCTGCCACCTGGGGCTGGACCTCCATACGGGTTGGGGGATTTTTCTTGGGTCTGTGGGTCTGGAATTCAGAAACTGCTCTTTTCAGTAAATGACATTAAACTGCCAATGAAGGTGTGTTGCTTTAGCCGTACCTGAAAATGGATTTCTTCTAAGCCACTAAACTCTCTCCCCCTTAAGGCTTAAAATAGCTCTAATTCTGATTGAGAGGTGAGGTCGCTGTAGTTAGTGGCTTGTCTTTGTTGGGTACAGTTCCACCTTGCCTTTCACTTGAGCAGAGGTCATCAGTGTAAACATGCAGCGCTGCCTGTCCGCTGGAGACTAGGCTGGGGTTTTGAGGGTTTTTTCCCTTAATCTGAAAATAACAGAAGCAAGCACAAAGCCCTTTTTTCACTATTAGAAGACCTGACAGTCACTCTTGCTTTTTTTTGCTAAAATCTTCTAAAATTTCCCCATGTCCTCATGTTATTGCCTCTACTCAATCGAAAATCGTAGATGCGTAGTAGGTGGTTGAAGGAAAGCACTTTGCAGTCCATCTAAACTGGATTTTGAGGGGGGAAGTCAAGGGGGGGTTAGGTAATCGAAGCAGGGCGGAGTGAAAGCTGGTGGCAACAAACACCCTTCCCCATACCTTTCCTGAGCAACTTGCTCGGATTTAAGAATTAATGGGCTGCTTGGCCGTGGTCGCAGGGTATCCAGAAATCAGGCAGCATCCGGCTGCACTGCATTCGCCCTGCGGCTGCATTGCTCCTCACCGCCTTCTTTGTGTTTTCTTCCTCCTTCTCCCCTGCAGGGTGTGAACGGCATGTCTGTGGATGAGAAGACTGACTCCCCCATGTATGTGTATGAGTCAACGGTGCACTGTACCAATATTCTCCTCTGCTTAAATGACCAGCGGAAGCAGGACATTCTCTGTGACGTGACTCTGATCGTGGAGGGGAAGGAGTTCCGCGCCCACCGGGCTGTGCTGGCTGCCTGCAGCGAGTACTTCTTGCAGGCCTTGGTAGGGCAGACAGAAAATGACCTGGTGGTCAGCCTGCCGGAAGAGGTACAGTATGTCACCGTGCCCCCACCATAAACACGAGTCCCCTCCATCCCGCGTGGTGAGGAAGACCTCCTTGGTCTGCTAAGGTGGCCAAGGGGGGTGCGGCGCAGGTATTGGTGCCTGCCTGGGCATGGCTCTGGATGTGGTTTTGGTGTTTGGGTGGGTTGCGACTCGCTGAAGGATGGACATGTTCACGCCAGCCTTCCTCACCGGTGGTAACTCCTAACGGTTATGGCAGCAAAGCTTTAAGATGCTTCAGCTCGCCTTTCTCGCCACCGCTGAGGCAGTCGTACCCAAACACTTAATTACCGTAGCTTCATTCAGGGCATTATCAGGACTCTGATACTCTTCCGCTCTTCCAGACAGGAAGTTTGAAAGGGGTGATTTGGCTGCTAGACAGCAAGTTATTGTTGAAAAATCATTTGAGCTGTCACATTGTTGGGAGTCCCATTGCTGTCCACCCCTCTCTGGCAGCTCATATCCTTGTCCTCTTCTTTCCCCTCTCCTGCACTTCATTCAGCCTTGCTTCCTCTCGCCTCCCCTCACGACAAGTTTGGGATTTAACTGCTTCGGGCCGTGTGTTTTCCACTGAGAAACCATGAACACAGTCTGTCAAAAAGCAGGGGTTTTCTCATGCGGCATGGCTCCCACAGCAGGAAGCCAAGGGATGTAGAAAATACATACCTCACTGGAAAGTTTACTTTATTTTACCACAAAATCTCACTGGCTGGCTTCCACCCCCACTGTAATTTCCTCACAGCCGTACGGCCGTGACAGCGCAGCTACCGTAGGGCACGCCGGTGGCTTTGCTGCCCACAGAGGAGAGATGTGTGCCTGCTGGCCAGGGCTGCCGTCACCCGCTGCCTTGGCACTGCAGGCCTGGTGTCTCCAGCTGGGATGGGTGGAACAAGGGGCGGTGATGTCTCCAAGGCATGGGATGGCAGTCGCTCAGTGGGAAGGTACTCTGGCATACAGAAGGTTTCTCACCATCATTTGCTTAATGCCCATGAAGAAGCACAGTATGTTTTTAAATGATGACAGGTCCCGAAGTATCACACACCGTTTTTCCCCCTCTGGTTTAGCTCTCCAGAGACTTCAGCGTCGTGATGTTGTCACGGCACAAGTTGGAAAGCATTAGAAGAAGTAGGTCACCGGGTGTGACTTCATGAGTCTTGACACTTCATATTACTCATGAAGAAATTTCAACCCAGACATTTTGCATAGGAGTTTAGAGACATCGCAGAGGACGCGCTAGGATGCACACTATGATTCTACAGTGTCCACTAATAATTTCCAGTGGAAGAATCAAGTCTCGGTCAATGTCGCATAACTTTCACACCGCAAAGCAAGGGTGGGAGCAAAGAGGTGACAAAACATGCCCAGGAATGCACTGGTAGGAAGAGACAGGAGAGTATCAGTGCTCTTCTACAAAGCCTTGGTGAGACCTCCATTTATGGTTCAGGTCCAGTTAGATAAAGAAAAATAACTGAAATTCAAATAAGCATATACAAGAGTGACTGAGATGTTCAGAAGAAGGAGTCTGGCCTAAAGGAGGAGAAGACAAGACCATGGCAGGTTCATCCTGCTGGCATGACAACTGCAACATGCTACAGCTCTATGTAGGCAGAGCAGATGAAACGGCTGAGAGGAGTTTCTCTTTAATACTAAAAGACAGTGTTGACACAAGTGTTGATTGGTTTCAACTGGCTTTTAGTAAAAGTAGATTGGAAATTAGCAGATTTCTAATCACAGCAGTGTTGAGGTGCTGAGCCACAGGCCAGTGGGAGGAGCGGGGTGGTGGAGGGATCATGATGTGTCTGCACTTGGTGGCCCAGTCCTATGTTCATATGACACTAAAGATTTAAAACACAAAGGTTTGTCTTTCTGTGTGTTTTATATGAGATACTATGTAAAAAAAAATCCTCCAATCCAACCATAAATTATTTCTGTTTAAGCGAATCCCCTTTGGATAAATTAAGTATTGGGGTTTTACATTTTAGAATATATCTCAATGAAAGATCAAAAAGTTTTAGTGACTTAGGGTTCCACTGGCTGCTCTTACAGCTCCAGTGAAGTCTGTGGATTTGCAGAAGCAGTGAATCTAGTTCTTCAGGTTTTTTGCAGTACTCTGAAATTGTCGTGCTTCACCTAAGACCACCACTGTTATTTTGCCACATGCTTCGATTAGTTGCAGAGCACCAGGGGTTTAGCTTTCTTATCCTGGAAAAGAACTCTCTTGGCCTATTAGAAAAGATACCTACAGTTACCAATGCCTACTTGTACAGATATCTTCCACATGCATATTAATTGCTAATTGCTTCGTTATAGTGCATTAAAAGAAGTTAGCGGGGTCTTTTTCAGTTCACGAGCTAATGGCTCTTCCCAAGGCTGTTGTTTTTAGTCCATGGTCTGCAGAGCTCTGGCAGCCCATGAGTTATTTCTAAAGCTATCTGTGAAAACTGACTTCATCTGTCATGTAGGGGGTTATACCTCCAGTGGAAAAATTTAAAACAAAAGTTGAAAGTTAATGTCCTGAGCCAATACTTTTTTCAGGCTTAGAAACAATTTATGTCGGCATATAGTTGTAATACAAAAACAGAGATTGAAAATAATTTTTAAATATAGTCTTCACAGTTCAAAACTTTTCCAAAGGTGACGATCACTTGTAAATTAACAAAGCTATTTTTAAGACAACCATACAAGCATTGCATTTTAAATTCTGGCGTGTTTTGAAAACTGCTAATGTACTCAATTGTGGAGAAAGGCCATTATTATTATTATTACTTCTCAAAGGTTTGATGTATATATAAAGCTTTATATATAAAGCTTTTACACTCATGTAATGTCGGTGTGAGGGAGCTTAACATCAAAACAGAAGAACTTACTTTGATTATTCAAAGCAGTAAATCTGCCTCTGAAGTCTAAATTGCAGACTGTTTTTTTAGTTCATAGCATGTTGGGATATTTTGGTTAATCTGGCATCCAGACATTGTTAACTGTTGTCTAGCTAAACAGTGAACAGATGTTTTTTACATTATTTCTTGTTTATATCCAATTACAAGTGAGAGCAGTCTTTATGATACGCCAGTCTTTTCAGTAGGGAGACATTGTGCACACACAGAATTGGGACTAGTTGAACTTACAGGGTTTTAAACCGCTGCAGAACTCTTGTGTTAGACATTTCAGGGCAGTTGAAGCATGACTTAATGTGCCTCAGTCCAAACCTTTCCCTAATCAGCTTAAACCAAGTCAGTATGGAGCTAATTCTGCGCTGATTGAAGAGTTTCCATAAACCCTTTTGTGCTAGCCTTGGTAATTTGATTTCGTACTACACCTTTTGTTAAAGCGACGTTTTCGTGTGTAGATAAGCACTTGGAAAAACAGCCACGTAATAACAAGGGCTCAGATGTGGCTGTGGTGTGTGAACTATCAGCCCTCAGAGCAGAGTTAGAGGATTGGAGTGTGTCAGCTGCCTACAGCTAATAAAAAAGGACCCCGTTAGCTCTTAACTTCTATGCTTTTCTCTTCATTTGCATTTTTTGGTAAACAACTAGAGCCATGCCTGCTCTTCACCCAGGGTATTTTTCAGCAGTTGTGCAGTTTTCCTCTAGCAGCTGCTGTTAAATGCAACCCAAAATTAATATTTTCCAAGAACGGAGTTTAAAGCTGTAAAGTTAGTCATTCACTCCATACCCCTAACTGTTGTTTTGTTTTATTTAATCACGAAAACTGGTCTTCCTTCCTTTAACAACGCACTTAATTAAGCTTTTAATTCATGATAAGAAGTTAAATGGCACTTATGAGGCTTTTTTAATGGTTTCCACTTCCCATCTAGATTACAAAAAAAGGTGTGATAGAGAGAGAGACACGGCTGTCAGCCAGGGGTATTGTAGGTCATGCCAATATTAGCTGGCAGCAGGCCATTATCCAATTAACATTGCTTCATAGCTGCAAGTAATAGCTCTCGAGTAGATGATTGAGTCATTCATGCTGTAGTGGTACTCTACTTGAGAAGGAGCCAGTGCTTCGTCAAATAGGCTTTTTATTCGCTATTATTACCTGCCTGGCTTTGCTAATAGAAGTGCACAGCGAGTCTATATGGGCAAGCTGAAAGCTGGGCACTGGATGGAGGAGCATCATCTGTGCAAACACCTTAGTCACTTGGTTTTCTGAAAGCTGACGTTGCAGTTAAATGGTGAAAAGACAGAAACAGCAACAACAAATCAAACCTCTCAGTTGCATTAGATTCCTACAGCTTAGAAATAAGATTCCCGGCCTTGCTTGCTTTTTTTTGACTTTGGGGTGTACATTTGAAAAAACCTTCACCTGGTCATTCCAGCCATGAAAGCACCAAATGCCTTTCTCTCTGGTAAAGTTAAACACAGGTTTTCTAAAGTAATAGAGCAAACTGTCTCTAGCAGTGGTCTGATACTATCCTTTCTGTTACAAAACCAACTTGCTTCTCAAGTAGGTTGGTTAGTTTTGCCTGTAACCCTTGAATTTCTTGAATCTGTTTCAGAGTGGTTATTGGTGACTTTTTTCAGTGCAATGAACTATCTGCTGGAAATGTTGCTTTCCAAACGGATTAAACAGAGCTGTCTGTGCCTTACAAGTCTTCCAAGGGGCAAAGGGAAGCAGCATCTCTTTCAGGAAGAAGGGGTGGGATGTGGTTGGGGAGCTTTTATGTTTGTTTATCCACACAGCTCTTTTCTTTGCAATTAAGAGAATGGTATTCAAAGTAGACGTTAGCACACACCATGGGCTGAATTTCTCTGCGTTCTTACTGCTTTACTGCTCCCCAATGGCTGCTGCAAAACCTGCCATTTTCCCACAAGGTCTAGCCCTGTGAAATCTGTCATCTGCTTCTTCGGTTGACGTGGGTTAACTCCCTCACCCGGTTAATCTTTGCAAGGAGAAAGGCAGGACAGCAGCTCCATTTGGGTTCAAGGCTGGCAAAAGCTGAGTATGTTGGAAAGCGAAGGCATGTGGCACCCTGGGTGGGACACCGCCAGGCATCTAACATTACAATGGCTCATAGCTGACAGGCAGGAGAAATACTGGCAGCTGCTAACCATCCATGCCAACCTGCCAGCCGGAGGGAAAAACGCTGGGAATTAGCCAACAAAAGATGATTGCAATGAGGAGAAAATCGAAGGCAGGATGCAGGAGGTCAACTATGACATACCCTGCTGGCTAAAGGCAGTTACTATTCCTTTTTATCTCTCTAGAAATAAATGGTATTCTCTTAACTTTGTCTCTTTCCTCTCTGTGTAGTGTGTATATGTATGAATATAATGTCTTTAAGGAATGCAGTGACTGAGCTAGGAGTGCTCTGCACAGGCGCTTGGCGTGGAAGAGGTGATAAATGTGGGAAGTGGGAGCAAGTGGGGAAGAAGAAAATGTCTGCTTGGAAGTTTGTTTCCCAGCTGGAGGGATGTTACTACGCAGGAGGGAACAGCAAAAGACCCTTTTTCTTTGGCACCCCAGAGATGTATTAGGAGTAGCTAAGTTTAGTTCTTAGAGAACAGGAAGCATTAGTGTGATTTTCTTTTTATGTGACTGTATCAGCCATTGATGTTCTTCACAGCACTGGCCAGAATTCTGCTTTGGCTCAGGAGAAGGCAGTGACCTGAAAGCCTTCCCGAAAGCCACCACCCCTTTCATCTGCAGAGCTTTTTGTAGTGACAAGAGGTTGTATCCATCAACCTTCAAATAAAGTCAGGTTTCAAACTCATTTACACTTCAGCCGCACCTCAGCAACGCCACTTCAGTGAGTCTGTATGGGTAGAAGTTGGGTCTTTGGTTTCCTAAATTCCTCCTAGGGAACGTATTATTTTTCATTCTGATTCACAGTGCTGACACTGACCACACAGAGGATAACTGGAGGCTGCGGATCTGTAGTGGGAGTAAAACTGAGCATTTGGGTACTTTTTGAGGTCTTACGTGACAGATACTAATTCAGGAGAAACCGTGAGCCAGAAATGCACATTGGTTTATGTAGGTTGCTTATGTAGCACAGTACAGGTTCAAATGATGTATGTTGTTTCTAGCAGGTGAACGATAAAACAGAAATGAGACCATCAAGATGTGATATGAAATTCCATCCATGTCTCACTGCAAAAGCTTCCGGCACTGCCTGATCTTTCATGCCTCAAGTATGATGAGGAAACTAGCCACATACTTTTCATTCCGCGTGGTGTAACTTCCATTATTTTCTGATGAGGGCTGTCTCACTATTGGTAATTCTTCTCCAATCATTTCCAGTGGAGAAAAGTTAAATACTTCCCTGTTGTGTTGTGGGGCGAGCTAGGCTTAAAAAGGCAAAACAAAAGCCGTGCATACAGGTATGTTAACTCCTTTACCCTCCCTTTGGTAGTAGTTGTACTATTTATTCATTTATTCGAGCAAGCATATAAAAATGTACTGTCGAAGGGGATATGGAGATGAATGTGCAGAATGAAATTCACCACTGCGGTAAGTGGACTCAATTTTGTTGCCTTTGTTAGACTCCTGACTGCTGCTAGTGCTAAATCGGGCTGATTGATTGTGATTGCACTTGCTATTGAAAAGGCAGTTTGCAGTGTGGAAACTTTCTCGCTCAAACATGACAAACATAATAAAAAATGTAAAAGATGTACCGAAGAGTAAGTCCTAGAGGTAGACTATGCTAAGGGCATGAGCAGAAGCAACAAGCATGTGTAACAGGAGGTGTATTTTGTTGGATATTTAATTTGGGGGGTTTTTTGCTGTATTGAAATATATATGTGGGCATGAATGAAAATGAAGTGGCAGAGCCATGACTGCGCCTCAATTCTGTGAGCACTCTGGCCCTGCAGACTGAAAGATCTCCTCCTCTCTTCCCCCTCCACCTTTGATTCTCCTACCTTTGCTTTTTCTCCCTCTAAAAAAGCTTTGAATTTCTTTAATGCCAGCAAACTAAGTATCTGCTCTTTTAAGAGTCCAGAAATACAGACTGAGCATTTGCTATTTGAGTAAACAGACAGATAAGGCCCAGATAAGACATCCCTCAGCTTCACCACATCAGAGACCGCAACCTGTAAGGTACTTTCTGATCCCAGTACCAAGCTTTGTTTCGTTAGCGTTCCCAAGACCTGAAGAGGATAAGGTTTTATCTCCGTACAGCACTTTCTGAAAAGGATCCCCTCGTGAATAATGTCAAACCGACTGTTTTTCTCAGCTACCAGTGAAATTGAGCATGTTACAGGGTGGAATATGACATGTATTCAAATGATGCATTGCAGCAGTCAACAAACATTAAGGCTAGGAAGTATGGTTCAATCTGGAAGTGAAATACGGGTTTTAGGTGAGCAGAAGGCAATTGAATCATACTAGGATTTGAGAATGAGTTGCTCTTTGTGAGTTTTACAGGCAGGCTGTTGGGTTTTTTAGAGGAACAAGTAGACACACTTTCTGTTACATGTTCAATGCAAGCTCTAAAGAGAGAAATGGCTGGTTTATTCCAGGACTTCTGTGCAGCGCTGAATTTTCATCTGTCCCACTTTGATGGGAGACTGCCAGCAAACGTCTCCCAGTCCCAGTGCAGTCTTACACAACTAAAAGCTGTGTCCTTGGGCACTTTATTTACTTCAATAAAACAAATAAATAGGAGCAGCTGTACTTGGTCAAACTACAGATCCGACTAGCCCAAGCTTGGTTGGTTTTAAAAATGAGATATAATTTCTCTGAAAGAGCTTGAGAGGAGGCTTGTGTGGTTGTTTAAAGATTTAAATGAAAAGAAAGTATCAGGCATATCCCTAGGAAGCGTGTTTTAATTTACTGGGGAAATATACCAAGAGAGCCACTGGCAGTTGTTTTGAAGCCGGATTAAAATCAACTGAAAAATTTGGCATGTGTTTTTAGCAACAAACTGCTCAGTGATGTGTATGACTGTGCATTGTTTCATAACTGTAAGGCAAATGGCCTTGGAGAGGGACGAGCTTTAGACACCCCTTGAAGAAGTTTGGTGCTCAGAACAGATGTAGTTGAGTGGAATTTAAGATCCTAAGATGACATAGATAAGATTTGCTAATAAGCCTTTCTGTCCTTCACTTTGCTTAATGTGAACTTAGAAGAGTGGATGGCATCAAAGTGTGCAGTTAAGTGTAAATGTTACACTTGTAAATTTACACTTGTAAATTTTAATTTTTGTTTTGTATTTTGGGATTATTTTTTTTTTTTTTTTTTTTTTTTTGGTTAAAGTTTGTGCGATGCATCTTTTGGGTCCCTTCAGAGTCAGTGATGGAGCTTTTAGAAGACTTTGTGGAGAAGAGAAGGTTAATTTGTAATTGAAATGGCACCAGGAATTTCTTGTCATGACCCAGGGACTGCAGCTAGCTGGGGTTCCACAGTGAAAATAGCTATAGCTTGGAGAGAATGGCAGAGAATCGTGGTACTAGCACTTTCAGTAAAACCTATATATAAACAAGGTGTCACCAAACAGCTGGAATTGAGAGGTATCAGCTCTGAAGTTAAATAATGGCAACATAAAACCTTCAGCAGTAGATTTTTGAGGTCTCTTACGAACAAATAAAATACTGTCATCACCTCTCTGAGAATGCTGGGGTGGAAGCTGATGCATCAGTTGGGAATTACAGCGCAGGTCTGTGCATCAGGTCAGTGATGATTAAATCACCTTGTGTGAACCACTCAGCTATGTTTACTTCTCTCTAAATGCTCTGGTTCATATTACCTCACACAGAGGTGAACAGACAGACCCACAGCTGGCACAGCTGCTAGTCCCAGAGCAGCCCATGTATCTGAACCCAGAGCTTCCAGCTTATCACTCTTCAGCCAGAGTTTCGGTCTCATTTTCTTCCCTCTGTATCTTTTAAGCATGCAGGATTTTTCAGACTAGTTGCAGCATTTCTCAAGATGAATGGGGTAGGAGGGAGCCTCTTGCTGCCTTATCTGGCCCGTTGGTCCTCGGTGACGGATGGGGTCTACCCTGTGTCCTCTGCCCACTCTTCCTGCATCACCCCTGAGGTCCTGTGCACTGCCATTGATAAGAGCTGCTGAGGAGCATCCAAGAGGAAGGTAGACTTGGAGGCTTGGAGCACATCAGAAAGTCTCTGAATTGCTGCAGACTTCCAGTCCCTCACCAGGAAACTGGGGCACTTTGAGCATGCTTAATTAGGAAATTAGGAATTTCTGCTTAAGTGACAGAACTATTGCAGACCCAGGTTCAAAAAGAAATTCTTGATTTAAAAAAACAACCTTGATACTTAAAGCAAGATGTAAAAACTTTTTCCTGTATTATTGTAGCTTTTGGCCATCCCATTTATCCCAAGCAATAGGCAGTAGGTACCTAGCAAGACTTGACCTCTTCCACAGAGAGCTAATCAGTCTTGGCAGATGGGAGCTGTGAGTTTTCAGGACCTCAAAAACCAGGCATCTTTGTTTTGGTGTTGAAACAACTGTATTTAGTTGAGTATATATTGCACCTGGTCCGCATCATTCCCTGCAGCAGCTGCTCATAATTTCAAAACAACACTGTAGAGAAATGGAAGTGTACAGACTTACTGTAAGGACTGCAGAGAGATTTGGCAGGTGTGACCCAGGATGGATTCATCCTGGCGGCATTGTATTCAGTGCTTCCTTTTGCTCCCGTGGTGTCAGATGTACTTCCTGAAGCCAGGGCTGAGGTGGTTCTATGGGGGTAGTAAAATAGAAAGGAGACCATCCAAATAAATGAATTGACCCAGAAAGGGACCTGAACAGTGCTAATAATTTAAAGAGGTGTGGGCATCCAGTGTATTGTGCATCAAACACTTAATAATACTCTACTTGAAATTTGCTTGCTTTGAATTGTGATAGGACCAAATTCCCTAGTCTGTGCATATACCTCTTACTTTATGTTCCCAGAATGGTTGGGTTGCTGTCTGTGGTAGTGTTTCAAGGTAAAAAGAGTAGATTTAAAGAAAAAAAATTGTCCATGCAAACTTTACCAGTACAGTTCTCAGTTTCAGGAAAAAATGCGTTTGATAAAGTGGTCCAGGATCTTCGTCAGACTGTCAGTTAGGAGGCTGAGGCTACATTTTTGGCTGTGTAAAGCTTTTGCTTGTGGGAAATATGTTGGGCATTTCTTTACTTTTGAAATTCAGACCTGTGGGCCCCTGTTTCAAGGGCCTGCAGCTATTAAGAAACAAGTCTTAAACAACTCTGAAAACAAAGTATCTTTCCATCTCTGACCACATAGCGGTATTACAACATGCCTAGCCACCTCTCTCCCCAGATACACAGGCAGCCTTCAGAGAAAATTTCCCTGTCGGGATTCTTGGTCAAGTAAAAACAGAATAAGCTCAAGTTATTTCCTGTTTCTTTCAAAGGGCAGGGTTGGAGCCAGTAACCTTTCAAGACAGGAAAAAGCTGGGGAAAGACAAATTCTGACAACTTCCCTTCTGCTTTCCACAGAGGACTAGTGCTCATTTCTGCTTCCAGAAGGAGAAGCTGGACTTGAGGTGGATGGGTCTCCAGCCATTCCATCTGCCTGTTGAACTGAACTATTTTTTAACCTTATTTTTATCTGACTGCAGATTTCCGTGTTTCCCCATGGATGGCTTTCTGCATATGGCATTTTTGTCTGGACATAAAGCCAAATCAAACAGTTTCTGTCTATTCCTTGAACTTGTTAGTTTTCAGGAGACTGGACATATCAAACCAAGGCTATGTTTTAAATGTCTGAATTAATTTGTCAAATGCAAGGCACAAAAAATAGAGTTGTCTTTTATAAGAGTCATCTATCCTTGTCATTTTTGCCCAGTCTATATAAGCAGTAGCCATTGAGGACAAATAATATCTATACCATTTTCCAAGGAAGTGAAGAATGAAGAGGTGTCCATGACATATATAGCCATTGGAGCATTCTACAAAGAAACTTGTTCACATCTACAAAGTCATCATAGCATTCAGAAAACAGAAAGAGCTGCTTTCAGTAGTGGCAGAAACCTTTAAATCAATAACTCCTTTTCTTCTTTCCCTCTCTTCAGTGTATATTGCAGTTGAAGGACTGAGAAGAACACCCAGTGAGAGCTACGTCAGGCTTGGTTTGGTTTTGCTTCCTTTTCAAAGATGAGTCTAATCCTTCTCTTACAGGATTTATTTCACTATGGTGCCTAAACTTTCCAATTGGAAACCTCAGTTGAGAGGCATAGGCAGGTAAATTGTTAAAGACAAGCGTTTGATCCCGTTCTGGCCTCTGTCTTCAGCTGATGGTGCACAGCCGAGGTGACCCTAGCAGGAGCCACTGTCAGGGCTGCTGTGCTGAACCTCCTCCAAGCAGCTCTGTAGAGCAGATGGGTGCTGCACACCGTAAGCTGCTCTTCACAGTGAGCTCGGAGGGTTTGAAGTCAATCCCAGCCTTGGGGGCCCAGACTGTTTGCGTCATCTGCTGTTGCACTCTCAGCTTAGTTCTCACATACAGTTTTAATGTGAATTATTTGGTGAGGTTACAGTCCGGTTCTGAAACTGGTTTTCTGAGGTAGAATTGCATAGCTAAAAGGATGTGAGAATTTGTGGTCATTTCTTGTCACTGGGCTTTCTACCTCTTGGTTGAATGGTAAGGTGGTAGTAAAGACTTCTCTAAATATTCTCTTTCAGGAATGGGTGTTTTAATCTAACTAGGCTTTTCTTTTCCCAGACTGCTCTGATTGATTGCAGGTAGAGGAAAAAAAGTGTCAGGTGTCATATGTGTTCTTGAGAGACTTCAAAGGTGTCTTTGCTATTGTAAAGAGTGGAAGAAATCAACATCATTATAACTATTTGACCAAATTATTTCCCTCCTCATATTAAAATTTCTTAAAGCAGAGGTTTTCATGAGACCTTTTTGTAACTAATTGTCTGTGCTATCTTTTTTTATTTATTTAAGGGAAGGGAGAAAGTTGTTCCGTTCGCAGCTTGCAACCCTTGTCTGTCTGTGAGATGGATGTATATTTACAAGAGTTAATGAATGCCTGTTTCTAATTTCTCCTCTTAGAAGAAAGGTTACACCGTTGTCTTTAGAAAGCTTTTGGACCAGCTTGCTTTTGTGTGTGCACTCCGTTTTTTGGAACTGTGCCAAGCACCCTGTTGAGACTCTAGTACTAGTGATCAAAGGAACAGAAGGAGATTTCGAGGTTTGGAGAGAAACCCTGTTCACATGGCTAAAACTCTGTAAAACCTCCACAGCTGTCTGCTGGAGAGTGGATGGAGAGCTGGGCTCTGTATTGTGTGCTCCCTGTGCCCATCTCTGCTGGGGTAAAACAGCTTCTGCCCTGCCGCCTCTGAACACAGGGTCCTCCCAAATGCTGGAAGGGCTTAAACTTTACTTGCTGTTCAGGAAAGCAGGCACCCCTAGGCAGGCTGGCATTTCCTCACCCTTTTTATGCATGTAGTGCTGGCATGTAAATGCTGTTGCTCAATCCTATCAGCTGCATATCATTCTATTCTGGGGAAGGTGAGAGAGGTGCTGGAAATGACGCAGCTCCAAAAGGTATCAGCTTTACTCCTTTTACCCCCCAGAGTTAGTCCTCACCTTAGGTTTGTATGGTAGCTACCATACAAGGGGGAAGCATCACTTTTTTAACAAATGGAGAGCTATGAGAAATGCTGTGTCTGCCCATCAAGTGAATGCATTTGTTGTTTGGTTGTTTATATGGCTGATGAGCTCTCTGCACTTCACCAGTGGTCTGTTTAGCCAGGGGTTTTTTAAAGGTCCTTGAGAAGCCTTTACGGCAAATGAAGTAACATTGGCAAGATCCTGTGTTACACCATGCCCTGCCCAGCATTCCTGTAGTTCTTGCCATTTCCTGCCCCTTACAGCACGGCTGCAGCTTTGGACAGCAAGCACGTTTTGTATTTCCCAAATGAATGATGTTTTAAATGTCTTTATCTGTGAGGTTTTTTACTGCGTGCTGTGGATTTGCACAGGGGCAAGGGGATTTTTATTTTGTGTGATTATGTGCCGTTTTGTGGCTCTGTTTTATTTCCTCTTTCATCCTCCTCCTCCTCTCTCTTCTACCTGAAACATTAAATTAAATCTAACATAGCGATATGTTTAGACAGAAGCGGCACTTGGCTATGCCAGTTCCCCAGTGGCTTTAAACTGCTGGCTGCAGTACAGCAAACAAATTCAGACCCTGGCTTGGCCAGCAGTTCCCCCCAACTCTCTACATGTTCGCTCTCCAGGCTTTATTTTACTGACTCTATTGGAGACTGCAGAGTCACAGCCTATGTCTCATCATTATGCATGGACGGGAAATATTCCTGTACTTATTTGCATTCATTAGCTGTTGGTAGTTCCTCTGTGGAGGTCTCTAGCCTTGTTTTTACAGTGCTTTTGGCAGTGTTTCTGCACTTGGTGTGTGAATTTTTATGATCTGTTGCATGTTATTCATGCAATTTCCTGCCCTGTAATGGTATCAGTTTTCCAGACACAGAGGAATACAAACGAAAACCCAGGAGCCTGCATTAGCATAAAATGTCCCAGTTCTGTCAGTTTGATTAATTTGTCTCTTTGTCTCCACTCTATATGATAAGTGCTATTAATGGTTGCAACACTTCATATGTCAAAGTCTTTCTTCCTAATGACTTGAAAATGTGGTTTATTTCCCCCTTTTTTGTATTATTTTTCTCATTTAGCATTCCACTCAAGTATAGATTTATGCCATGCTCTTTCATTATCTTACTGGTTGCAGTACTGGAGTGATTGCATATGGTGTAGAGTATGAGCAAAGATGCGATCCCAGGGGCAGCAGCTGCTGATGCAAGCTGAAAATAGATCCAGCGTATGCTCAGCAGTTTTCCCAGAGGTCTTTTATTTATTAGGAACAGTCTTAGTACAGGACAGCTCGGACCCTCATTTAGCAAGATGACTTTTTGTCTTTCAAGAGCAGTGCAATGACTTTGCTCTATTTACTGACTGCTGTGTAATTTTTTTTCACTGCCTCCTATCGAAGCAGTGACTTTACCTAACGTAAATTGTAATATAATCCTGATTTATAATGAAGTCAAGAAACGACAGGCTCCATTTGAAGTAATGGAACTTGACAGATCTAAGGTTTAAATTAAATAATCCTATTTGTAAGACAGCATTTGTACATGGTACACTGATTTAAAATGAATTTCAGTTCTTCTGCGAATCCTTTACTGTTCTCTGTGTTTTGCCTTCCATAGAGGCTTTTTGGGGAAAAAAATTTATTTGGAGAGAGCATGTTTGTCTTTGTAAACGTGTGTGGAACAATACATTGTTTTCTTTCCCTTAGCAAAGAAGTTCTCATAAATTGTTTCACAGAAGAACTCTTTAATTAAAGAGGAAAACTTAATGTAGGTCATTTACTCAGGGCAAGCCACGTCTAACCTGTTTCAGTGGCCAGAAGAGGCCACTGCTGAGGAAGAAGAGAGGGAGGATGCTGGAGGGAAAATAGTGAGGAAGGCTGCGGCTCCACTCTTCCCCTCCCCAGAGCGGAGGTTCATCCTAGCAGTGATTTGTATGGAGGGAGAAGGTCGCCTGCTCCGAGCTGTCCTTCCCTCGCAGCTGGCAGAGGGGGATGCTCGAAGACGGCGATTCCTCCTGCCTCCGCAGCCTGCTTTTCTTCCTTGGTCACTGTTGTACCAATGCGGGCAAGGAGAGCCCTGGGGCGTGCTAACGGAAAGGTGGTCCCGCCGTGGCTGGCTGCTCAGAGCTGCCAGTAAGCGCAGAAGTGGGGGTTGGTGGAACAAAAGGCTTGTAGACAAGGAAAAGAGACCAGGCAGGGAGCATGAGATGCCGGAGAAATGATGGAAAAGGGCACAGGAAAAGGGCATTGGGATGAAAACACTAAGGGTACAGCGCAGGATTTTTCTGGCCTAGATTGAGGGAAGCTATTTCAGAAAATGCCCCCTTCTCTTTTCTCTCACTCAGCATTGCATTTTTGTCTTCCTTTCTGGCTGCATTTAGTTGTTGCTGCCCCTGTCTGTCATCTTTCTGGTTTTCCTTCGTAGCTGGCTGGGATGCAGCCCTTTCCCCAGGAGCCTGACAGACGCTGTCACCCTGGGCCGGCCTTGCACGCTCAGCCAGAAACCGCCCAGCTTGCGTATTCAGCTTGATAACGTGCCTTGTGCTAGCTGTGTCACCCTGCCGTCACCCCAAATCATCAACTTCCCCGCAAGCCCTGATGGAGCAAATGTCACTTCCACATCCGTTGCGTTTGGGCAGCGGTCAGCTGCCCTCAACACCGTGGGCTTGGGCCTGCAAACGCTCGGTGCGGCCTGCACTGCTTCCCCGCCAGCAGCCTGCCCCAGGCCTTTACCTTTGTCCCTCCCAGCCCTGTTGCGGTGGCCTGGTAGGGAAGAGCTGAACAAAGCAGGGGCTTTACTTCGCACTTTGCTGGGAAGACATTAAAGATGTCTTGGGGCTGGGTGGTTACTAATCTGCAGGACCCAGCTCAAAAGAGGGCAGCCTCTCCCACATCGGGGCCATGAGAACAGGCTGCCTGGACTGGAGCTTCAGTGTCATGTCTGCCCTGCAGTGAGTGGTTTCAGGCCCAAGTAGCTATTTCTCCTCCTTTTAATGAGCTTCACTAATGAGCAGGCGGTGAAGAAGACAAGATGACTGCTGAGGAGGGTGTTGCTCAGGCACGGTGGCTGGAGCCCAGCCTGGGGACATGGGGCGAGAGGCTCCTGCTCCCATCTCCTGCTCTCCGAGCGATTAAGAAGTTTTTTCCTCAGTGCTTGCAGGGAAGTAGTAACTTCTATTAATTAGAAACCAAGCCCGAGTTCCCCACTGCTGTCAAGAAAGGAAAGAACTCAGGAGTATTACTGGGGGATGTGAGGAAAAACAAGCTCACAAAGCCAAAGCAGTGCAGGCCAGCGGAGGAGGCGAAGGTGAGGAGGACCCACACAGGAAACACGGCATTGACATCATGTGGGCCCTTGCTCCTTGTTGAGGGAGAAAAAGCAACGAGGCCCAAGAATAAAAGTCCATCAGGGGGTTTTAGAGATGCTGCTGGTAGCTTGCACACTGCCCCATCTCCCTCCTCTGACAGACGTGTGCATGGCTACGGGCACGGCTTTCTGTTCACTTGGAATTAATGGGATTATATACGGTGGGAAAGGAGGCAGGGTACACTGAATTCTGCAAACACAGAGCTTCGGCCTGTGCTGCTTGATCTTTAGAAAAATAAATAAAATAAAATAGCAAGAACCAATTCCAGGATGATTCAGTATGCAAATAAACTGTTTTTCATTACTCACGGCACACACAATCGCGCACTGGTGACTGAGGCAGCAGAATAACACTTCACTGTTCATTATTTTATCAGACAGTGATAATTGTAGTTAATATTTTCTTAGTAGTGTCTCTGAGAGTTTATTTATACTATTAATAATCTGAGCAGCTGTAATGATGCTGGCTGCCAGAGCTATAGCCTTTTAGAAGCACTCTAGTGTGGCAATGATGCAATGGTAGTAGAAATACAAGGAGAAAATTATCTTTTCAGAGCAGATGGGGCTAATTCAGTCCTTTTCACACACGTTCACGTTCTCTGGTCTCTTTCTCACACTAGCATGCATGGGTGCATGTGAGCATATGTAGACACACACACAAATAGCTGTAAAGTCCCAACTTCCGCCCTCCCAGGACAGGGAAGTCACATGTCAAGCTGGAAATGCCATCATTTTTCTATGTGGAGAGTATTTCTAGGGCTCCTAGGGTAGATGGCGTTTTCTACCCCTCACTTTCTGGGTAGATCTTAAAAATGTTGCGTATGAAACGGAAGGGGGGAAGTCAATTCCTTGGGGACAGCCCGGAGCCGGGTGTGGGGTTGTGGCTGCACTGGGATGCTGTTGCCCATCCTTCCTGTCCTTCCCTGCCTTCGACCTCTTCACTGCGGGGCACTTCTGCTGAGCCTGCGCTCCTTTAGGGACTAAAAGAGACATCTACCTTTGCTCGCAGCAGACGTGAAATCTCAGCAAGTCGGCAGGTGCCTCCGATTTTTTCTGGTGGGATTTATGGAGCCTAGCTAACCTTTTGGGCCAGTGCGGGAGGAGTTAACTGCTCATCGTGGAGGACGGGAGGGGACCAACTTTGCCAGCTCAGCAATGGCTGGTTCTCCTTGCAAACCTGCTTTGCTGAGCTGAGTGGACGTCATTGATGAAATGTGAACGCCAAGCAGTGGAACAAAAGCCACCGTAATCCTCAGATCTGTTAGTAACCATGCGAGAACAAAAACGAGGTGAACACAGAAAAACTGCGTGTCCAAATACCGGAAATGAAAAGGCAAGGCAGGGGAGGAGGGGAAGGAAAACTGGAACAAATGCAGCATTTGGCAGGTTTTGTTTTAAAAATATGATGCCTGCAGGAAGCCAGGTTATTTATACAGGGTTTCAGCCTACCAGTTAATAATTGTAATTGCCTGGTTACCTCGTGAAGCACAATAGTAAAGCATTTGACATTCAGTTCCTTTCACAGCCCAGCAAAAGCGTCTCTGGATTTGAAATATTACGGGATGTGCTGGGCTGCACTCTCTGCCACCCCGGCGTAAGGATGCCAGTGATTTTATATGCTGTGCCATGCCGGCACACAGTCACGGGCAGTGCCGGAAGTGCTAACATCATCAGCCCCGTGGAAACCACGGCAGAGCATCCGTGAGCTGCACCGTATGTTATCCGGCCCCGTCTCCTGAGCCTGCTCCTTCTCCAGCTCCTTTGTCTTCCGATTTAGTTCTCTTCCTCAGAGTGCAGCCTTGTGTTTTCCTAAATTATATCTGACAGAGCCTGTTTCTTCCTCTCCTACGCTACATGAAATGTAATAGTAGGGCTTGTAGTGAGATGCCTTGCTGTGAAGTATTCCTTGTTTTTATAAAGTAATTACAGTGTATTTAATGCACTGTGTATTTAATACACTATATTACGTAATTTATTCGCATAAATAAATTCTGCTGTGCTTGGGAAAGAGGAGTATTGGTGTAATTTACAGGTCTTTGTAATTTTTCTGTATTGTTGTGCTTGCTTCTGTATTAATTGCAGCTTTGGAAACTCTGAACCACTTCTCTAAGCACCCTCTGAATTAGCAAATTCCTACACGCATCTTCATTTTCTGCCTGTTTTGGTATTTCCTAATATAACTTAGAGGCTTCTAGAGTTCCTTTCTTTATTCTACAAGTTTTTAAACTGCTTTTTGTGTTCCCTTTTTCTCCCCACTTTGGCTCATGATATGCACCTAAACAGAGCTTTCACAGATTCTTCTCTCACAATTTATATTCTGTGAAAGCTTTCCCACTCCTTACTCCCCCCTCCTCACCACTCAACACTTTTTTTTTTTCTTTTTTAATCTGGGGGTCAGTTTAGTTTTCCTTTTCAAAAATATGGCACCGATTTTAATTTTAAATTACAGTTGCACTTTAATTCTGATGATGCTCTTGGGTTAAAATCTGCTTGTTTCTGCCCGTTTCTTCCCCGTTGGTTTCAGTATGGCTTGCATGGGCACCCAAGGAGAGAAGGTAGCATTTCTGCTGAGCCACACTTCTGTGTCGTCCTTCGTTACTGCATTCCAGGTTTCTTAAGGTGCAGGTTGCATTGGAGAAACAAATGAATTGCAAATTGCCAGGTATCACAGCCATATTTCTCTTTGCTTCATCTTCCAGTTCATGCCTGAGTGTTTAAACTGCTAATTAGTGCCACTGGTTTTTATGTGTTCTTTGTTGATTCAGTCATGTTGTAGCTGAGTTGTTCCTTCAGAAAAAAGGTTATTTGAAACATCCTCATCTCTAATTTTCTCACACCTCCACTCGAAGTCTGACCTCAGCAGCCTGGAAGTTCTCCCCCAAGCTTTTTCACCTATGCTTGCCTGCAGGTACTCTCTTGGCCGTAATTTTGAATTTTCTGTGTTCTCCAGTTTTGGCCTGGGCAGCCTCTAACATCAACATCTTACCCCAAACCACGTAATTAGTTAGGAAAAATTTTTCTCCTTCTGCTGCAGTTCATTAAGGTGTTTGCTCCAAACAGTAGCACTTCAGCTGTCATTCCTCCAGTTTGATGCATGCATATTATTACAGGCAATATTCTCTTAATGGTTTAATAAACTAGTGTTTGACTTCAATGCAAGTTACCAAGTGAGGTTTTAAAATAAGAGCTCTGATAGGTTATCACGTGGCGGTTTTGCTTGCAGTGGTGTAAGAAGTTCCCCCCTCCAGCCCAAGAGCTGTTTTGCCGAAGATACTGCACCGTGGTGGGGTGTAGAGGGGCCATTACCACAATGAATTTGATTCGGAAAAACCCAACTATGCGGGTGCCTTAACTCTTGCACTCCACCCTTAAGTCACATGCGGTCGAACGCTGACATAACCAATAACGTAGGCATCGATCTGCTGGCTGTTTACGCCATCTTTACACTTGGCAATCAATTCCGAGCCACTTGCCCCGCCGTCAGTGCTGACGCACTTCTCACGGGGTGATGGACGCGGTTTGCAATTATTGCTCCCCATTTTCGAGACGAGTCTAGCGTGAAGGACCACTCCTTCCTCCCCATCTCACTTCCATCTCCTGCGGTCACACCTACCACCCGGGAGCATCGTGATGCTCTGTGGGCACTGAGGGATATTGGTCTCTCCCTCCCTTTCAAGCGGGGAGGGAGGAGGCCCTTTGAAGTGCTGCCCCTGGATGTGTTCATTATGCTGGAGAGAGGAAAACAAGAAGTCATTTGGTTTCCCCCTTCGATTTGTAAATACTCTCACACAGGCAGTCAGGGCTTCCAGTGTAAATTCGCCGTCTGGCCAAAAGCTGGGACTTCAAGGGGGAAGGCTGAGGGGGGCACCTGTGCATTTTTTTTTTTTTCAAAAGCACGAAAGTGGAAGTTGTATGAGCACTTCCAACGTGGCATCTTTCATAGAAGTACTGCTAAAGGGAGTTAAGCATCAGCTTGAAGCTCTCAGCCTGATGCCTCAAGAGGCTGTTGTGGAGGATGCGCTGGAAATATATTGGGATGCCCCTTAGCTCAGCCTCGGTGTGGCTTTGCAGGTGGCAGCTTCTTTAGTGAAAGTTTTTGCTCAAAAAAAAAAAAAAATTAGGTAATCAGCCTCTCAAAGAAAGGAGCTGTGTGTCTGGGTTCTCCCTTCCCCTGGAGTGCATTTGTGCCCAGGGGTGTCTGTCACAGTGACGGTGTGGTGGCCCCCCACCCCTGCGGTGTGATGTGATATGATGCGATGTGGGAGATGCCAGACTGTCGCTTGGACTTCGGGTCACTCTTCTGCCCAAATCTGTACGTGCTACCTGAAGTGGTAGAATGTTAAACTGGGGCCAGCAGGATATCTGCTTGATTAAAGAAGTGGTTTTAGAGTGAAAATAAAGGCCTCCCTTCGTCGGTCTCCATCAGCGACTTGTACGTTCCTCTCTTGTTTAAAATCCCAGCTTTTAAACACCCTATGTAAAAGGATCATGGTTTCAAAACAATTCCTGGCTGTGTGCAGGCTCACTTTGTGCATATACAGGGACAAACTGTGATAGCTAGCACTGTTGATATTGCACATGCGACTGACCAGTTTGAGCCTAGTAATATATTTAAATCTTTCAGAGAGTTTTCCAAAACCAAATAAGCTCAAGCTAGGAAACACAGGATCTGCCAGGCTCCGCCATCCCAAGTAAAAATAACTAAATAAATAACTGGGAAGTCTCTTAACTCTTAATGGAATAACAGCTTTGGTGACTGATTTTGGTTATCAGATTACACTCTGAAAATAACTTCTGCACTATACTTGCAATTGGCTGTAAAAGAAAAAAAATACAGTGTGCGCTAATTTTAGCAAATAAGATTAGAGTTAATATTTAATCCCAGAGACCTTCTTCAGGCTGTGGAAAAAAATAGCAGCAGTTAACTGTCACTAATCTTATCTCATATTTCTAGCATGTGTTTGATTATATAAGTTGTAGTGTTAGGAACACGCTGGACGAGTGAGAAGTTAGTAGTTTGTTTGCTACATCCTTGGACTTAATTAGACAAACTTCAGGGCTGCGATGGATTTAAAAAGTCTCCACACATGCCTTCAGACTGCAATAGCAACACTGAAAGGTTAACAAAATGGGTCCCACAGTAGGCCCGCTACAAAACAGCATGTGAATAACGGATTGATTTTGAGTTCTGCAAGAAACGGTTGCATTTCTTCTATGTTTCTATCCAACTGTTTTAAATTAATATTTAGTTTGGGATTTGATATTCAGCGTGTGAGGTTTGATTCAGTTTTCCTTCCTTCCCCACAAAATGGCTTAATAATTAAATCGATGTTTGGAGATTAGAGATGAGGGGTTTCTAACTGTTTTTAGGTGCCTGGTGATTAATTTAACCTGAAAATCAAAATACTAAAAATATAATCCATAATCCTACAAGCCGCTTGCACGCTTCACAGAAAAGCCATCAGTACTCCTATTGATTTCAACAAGACTACTCAAATAAGTAAAGATAATCTGCGCCTGTGCTGCTCAGTTAGGACTTCTGCGTTCTCAGTGGGTCTGAAGGTCTGACCATCTAATTTACCCCCAATTCGGTAGTATTTAGCAACTAATGTTCTGCAGATCTCATTGTATCCCTGGAGCGGGGCGGGGAGGGGGGCTCTGCCCTCCCACGCCACCACCAGTGAGCTTGTTCTTTGAATATGCCCCAGGTATGCTTTACTTGAAAAGGAACAATTGCATGTACATTTGCTGTTGAACTTTGATGCTGTTTTCTAGAAGATCATTGGCACTGTGCCCTCATTAATTAGGCCTGGAAAATCCTACCCCATTAAAAGCCCACCTCGCCGGAACAAGGTTGTGCTTTGTTAGTTTTGCTTTGCAGTACTCAGACATAAAGTATCCATCGTCTTCCCTGGAAAGCCTTCCAAGATCTCACTGAATTCGCTGTTAGGTTAAGAGTCAGGAAAAAATCTCGTTTTCATTTCTTCAGTTTCTTCTCACTGCAATCAGCAATAGCACCCCATAGCAAACTGAACAATTCTTCTCTGTTCTTGATGTTAGTATGCATCAGATTACTGTAAACATTCTCTTGCTCCATTTTAGATATTGCCTTGCCAAGTTTTACATTCCTACATGTTTACAGTGATCTTTCCTTGCCCTTAATCACTTTTCCCCTCTTTAAATTGAACTCAGACTTGCTGGCATTTCGCAGGGGTTGACCTTCCCCACTCCATATGCAGCTTTTCATACAGATGCCATTCGGAGCAGGGTTACCAGACATCCATGTTTCCCTTGGAAATAACCTTTTTTCCCCCCTATAAGAAATACTGTCTGTGCAGAATTGGAGGATTTTGTCTATTTGTCTGGGATTTTGAGACATCTGGAAGTCTGGGCAGCCAGCTAATGAGCATGCACTGATGAACTCTGCAGTGCACAGTGGGTCCAGCCCATCCACAGCAATATCGGACCTCTGCATGTGCTCTGAGGCCACGTCCCGTGTGTTCAAAACAACATGGAGGCCTCCACGGCATGCTTGATCGGCCGTCAGGGAGGAGACCTGATACAACAGGGAGCCAGAGAGAGTTCACCCACAGTGCTGTATCATCTCCCATGGCGCCTGTGGGTGTGTGTACAACTACATTTAAAATAGAATTTTTGCCCTAGAAGTCCCTTACGAAAATGCAATGTTCCGAACGTGGAAGTGAGCTAACCCTCCTCCTAATTTTAGAATAGTGCATGCCCAGTACTAGAAAAACACTGTGCTATAAACACTCTATATTTGCATCTGCAATGCTGCCTTCTTTACTAGCATTTCTCATTGCTGACTCTCGTCTCAGCTTCTTATTCTCCCATCTGACAGTGATCAATATTGTTTTCCTTCAATTAGCCAGTTTTTCGTTAATGATATAATACTAACCAAGGAAGAAGGGAAGGCAGAGAGTATAACAATGATACAACTATTTCTCCAAAAGGAAGAAGCATTATCCGGAATGCATTGAGAAAATATAATGAAAGATGATGGAAGAAAATCAGAGAAGGAAGACTTCCTCACAAGGAGATTTTAAGTAGAGTCTGGCAATGATCTCCCAAAGGAAGTAGTGGAAGTCTGGTCACTTAAATCAATTAAAACTAACCAGAGCATCGCACTCCACAGGACTCTGTAAGGAGAAGAGCAGTGTTGGACTGAACTAAAATAGATTTTGCATGCTTATTTTCTGCAGGACTGCTGTCTGTATTTTGCTGGTAAATTCAATATGGCTAATGCTGATTAACAGCTCTCTTGACGGTGATTATATCATTGCATTATTTCCAGCCCGTTCCTCAGTATCATAAACTCATGAGGGCATGGACATACAAAACACATCCCCTGGCTCAGCTAGCTCAATCTGAAAGACAAGTGGCAGATGAAGGCCTGGAGGACTTACTTTCTTTCACCTTAGCAGTGGTCAGGCTCATTATCACCGCAACGCCGAATTGATGTAGACTTCCATAGCACATGCGGAATGTGGTGTACCTGTGGCAGCATGGCAGAGGTGCACATGGACCCCCAGTGCTTGATCTCTTGGATTACTGTAGAGCAAGAAGATGTGCCAGAAGGCTTAGGTAGGGCTGCAGTACCCGTGTCCTCTCTGCATTAGGTGTGCAGAAGGGTTTTAATGCATACAAGACCAGCTGGGGACAGGAGCAAGACAAAGTGATTTGTCCTTAGACTTGGCAGGGTGTTTGACGTGTTTCAAGTACACAAGAGAAGTCCTCTCCTGGCCTGCCTCGAAAGGTAAGGGAAAGCAAGCCTCCGAGAAGCTGAGGTCTTTACTTTGCTTTTCTTGTTTGTGTGGGCATTGTTGTTTTGCATGTACGTTGTACCTTTTCTCTGCCTGATTTTCTTGTAGCCAGTCAATTCTATTTAAACAATAGAAATGGGCAGAAATTGGAATAAGGCAAATGATTGGAGGGCAGGGAAGCATTCACTTGGCATATGAGCTTGGACAAGGTGTCTAGTAGAGGTTCCCCACAAACTGACCTGCCTACTTAAATATTAATTTACATGGAAGATAAGGAAAAAAATCTTGGACATTTGGCAACTTATTTACAGCAGGGGAAAAAATAAACTGAGATTGTTGCTGGAATGTGTTTTACCCATCCAGCAAAGGTCTCCCTCATGTGCAAATGGTGACTGTATGGAATGGCGATCAGAAATGATCTGTTTCCTTCTGCAAACACAGATCAACTTGGTTTCACTAACTGTTTTCACTGGGATGCATCAGTCAGGTCAAATCATTTTAAAAGACTGTTCTTACCTCTTCCTACAGAAATGCGTATGTGATGGTGATTTTCTTTCCCAATGTGCGGTGCTCATAGCCACGCTCCAGTGCCTTGATTCCAGCCTTCCTGCCAGAATGAGTCAGATGCAGGAGGTCCCAAAGCTGGTGGGGCTGAGGCAGGGGACCTGCCACGGGAACCAATTCAATATTTAGACAGCTTCAGGCAACAGAGATTGCGCTGGCTTTCACACTTGGCAGCAGGCTTTGCGTCCGTTTGTTACCAAAGTTATTGTTTGTGCAGTTTCAAGCATTGGCACTTGAGAGATTCCTCCCTGAGGGCAATGGCAAGTGTAGGGTGCTTGAAAAGAAACCCCCCTACTTTGGATCTGAAGATTGTGAGAGTGAGGGAAGTTGTGAAACCAGGTAAGATCTCATAACAAAGTGAAGGCACATGTTTGACCAGCGTTTTCATCATCCTTCACTTGAGGCATCTGCTGGGCATGATGGGGAGCCCACAGCGCAGTCTCGGACTCTGCTTCTGATACATCCAGCGCAGAACATCTGTAACAGCTGTCTTGCTGTTGTTTGTTATCACAGTGGTTTATTGGGAGTGAAAACCTGAGTCAGCGTGGGAGACAACCTTGCTGTGGGGTGGTATGAGTCAGCCCAAGGCTCTGCAGCCTGCTGGCGCTGGGGCGGCAGACCGGCAGGTGAAACCCTGGCCCAGCACAGAAAATTATTTTAATTTGCTTTCCAGTCATTCCACCTAGTGGCTGAATGACACAACTGCCAGGAGAGCTGGGTTTGTGCTCCAGAGTCCCTCCTCTTCAAAAGGGACCCAAAAACCCCAGATGGTATTTATGGCTGCTCCTACAGACCAATGCTGCTGCGGAGCTTACAAGATGTGTAGGAATATGTAAGCCCCCACACTGAAGATCTTATCAAAGAGAAACATTGGCCTGCGAGTAGCTCATTAAGTTCCCGAGCAATTTTGTTCATCATGCTGCATAGATAAAATGCAGATAGGCCTTTAGTGAGCTGATAATCTAACAAATAGGCAGAAAGTGTAACACTGATAAAGCAGAGATCTGTTTAATAGCCAGCTGTAAATCTAGGCAATTCTGTACCAGAAGCGTATTGTAAAACAGGAACGTGCAAGTGTGTAGGTATGTGCATGAAAATGCACTGTTTCTTAAAATAGCAGATACAGCAGTAATATTATGTATGGAAAAGCTATTGGGAGCAATTTTACAGGTGTTTTAAAATATTTTTCTCTCCATCAGAGTCTGCACCACTTGTGCTATCTTCATAATCCAGCATCACAAGTGCAGATCTATGAATAACAAAGGGTTGTTTCTGGAAATCAGGATTTTCTATAAAAATCTGTGAGCTCTACCACTGGTCCTGAGGCAGTGTAAGGAATTTATAGGCTTTTCATTGGGATGAACCAAATTATTCACTCAGATTTATGCTAATCACGAATAAGACCATCACAAATTCATGGTCTGATGTCTCACCGACGTCTTGAGCAGCTTCTTGCTCAGGTGTGTTAATTCAATTGGAAGGACAGGGAAAAACAGCTCACCTTCAGAGGGTATCCCATACCTACTGGACACGATATCCTTCTGAGGAGCTGGGAAATACAAGTTCGAATCCCCACAGCCTAAGGAAGGGACCTGGTCTCCTACTTTCTGGGTCCCTCTCTGATCTTTAGGCTATTTTATGAAAAGGGGACAGCAGTGCTTCCTCTTCTTGTTTGTTTTAAAAGAAGAAACTGAGCTGGGAACACCTACCAGAGATACCTACAGCCAGAGGGAGGTTGCAGGCTGTGCTTCCCAACCTGCACATAGGTGCCAGATGTGGTTGCTGTTGCATGGTTTAGCTGTCTGGCTGCTCTGAATCACATCTAGATGCCTTTCCTTGGTATGCACATGAGGGAACTCAGATTTGTGGATACGACAAATAAGGCAAGAAGGTGTCCTGGTGAATTGAGACTGAGGTGATTTGCCAGGGTCATTTAGAAGGTAGTTGGTGCAATCGGAAATTGAGTTGTGGTCTCCCAAATCTCAACTTAGTGGCCAAACCACTGAATCTGCTTCTTGTGGAGAAACCTTTATTCTTGATGGTGAGCCCTGGTTTTGAAGCAGCCTCTCACTGCTTCATGAAGAATAGAGTTTTTCCAGTATCTTTGTTTCCTGCCCATTGGGGGAAAAAATGCAACAGAATTCAGTGCCAGTGCATTTTTCCTCAAAAAATAGACAATATCTATAGTTTACCATGTGGCTTAGCAAGTTATTTGATAGTTACATGTGAAGATATCACTGTAAAATATCTGGGGGGAGAAGGCAGGGGGAGAAGGCATGTATTTTTTAATGTATGATCTGTGAATATAAAATATAGTGTAGATGGTATGATGAGAAGAAAGGACAAGTAGTAGTGCATAACTCAGATCTGGAACAGTTGGTTGGAGATCACACTCCTGGAAACAGTTGTTTCTACAAAGAAGATGGTGGAAAATTAAGTACTGAGGTGGGACTCGGTGTGATTTGTGTCACTTGAACTATGAATATGGATTTATTTCCTGTTAACTGTACCTTAGACTCACTAAAATCAGGAACAGTATGAGAAGAATACTCTCCATAGGATGGAGAAGAGAGCTGTGCAGTTAGTACTTACCTATTATTTATTCAGCAATGGCTTGCAAAAATTTGAGAAGAAAAAAAGGAACCAGTTTGCTCTTGAAAGAGGCAGAAAGATATTTTCTGTTGAATTTTTCTATAGTATTAAATGTTTCCTTCCCAAAACACTTGGTATTTAAGGGGTGTTTTAAACTTGAAACCACTGTTCACCAGAGCTTCCATTGGGGCAGAAGAGTCAAATTTTAATTGGTACTTTCAGGGTGCTGGGCTGCATCATAGTTAACATAACATCCGTCCAAGAATTAGCAGTGTCCACACCACCCTGTTTTTTCAGTCTTTTATTACAGCAGAGGCTTAGTTCATAGGTCTTCAAGATACTTGGGAAAAATAATGCTCAGCTCAACCTGTACAATGATGTGCAGGAGCAACATAAAGGGAGCAGTGCTAATTACGGGATGTAGCATCACTGATGACCTGACAGACAAATAACTAGTACTGAGCAGTATTTATTTCTGGACGCTAGACGTGTTAGGTTATCCAACTATGTGATGAAGGACTTAGGATGATAGCAAGAGCTGATGATAACACTGGCAATTTCCCTCTCTTTTTTTGCAGGTCACTGTCAGGGGATTTGGTCCATTGTTACAGTTTGCCTACACTGCTAAGCTGTTACTCAGCAGAGAAAACATCCAGGAGGTCATCCATTGCGCCGAATTCCTGCGCATGCACAACCTGGAGGACTCCTGCTTCAGCTTCCTTCAGACGCAACTGCTGAACAATGAAGATGGCCTGTTCCTGTGCAAAAAAGATAACACCTGTCAACGCATGCACGATGAGGAGAACTCAGATGGAGACGAGGAGGAGACGATGGAATCGGAGACGTCAAAAATTTCTTGCCCAAGAGAGAGGATGCACCAAGAGCCCTTCAATTTTGAAAACACTGTTGCTGGACCAGAAAAAGGTGAAGGGATGTTGCCTGACTCTGACATGCTGAGAGATAGCAAGGACAATTTGGACAAAGATGCAGTAACACGGTACCCCAGATACAAGAAATACCAGCTTGCTTGTACCAAGAATGTCTACAACACATCACACATCAGTACCTCAGGTTTTGCAAGCACATTCAGTGAAGAGAGCTCTGGAAATGGCCTCAAATCAGGACTTGCTATGGGGCAGATAAAAAGCGAGCCTCAGAATGAAGAGAACGATGAAGAAAGCATCACGCTTTGCCTGTCTGGAGATGAACCTGACATCAGGGATAAAGAAGGGGATGTTGAAATGGACAGGAAACAGCCAAGCCCCACTTGCGCCGACAGGCCAAAAAGTGGGTCCTCTCCTTCTTGCTTGCGGTCTTTCTTCAACAGAACAAAAAGCATAGATTTGGTTGGCTTCCCCAGCACTTCCCAACAGCACTTTGGCAGGAGTCCAGCATGCCCTTTTGAAAAAGGGACAACTCAGGGTGACCACAAAACTGATTATGTCCCTTTCACAGGGAACTATGGACAGTCCCATGCCATGCAGAAGGATGCTTCCAGCTTCACAGTGGGATCACCGCTCAGGGGGCCTGGCTTTGAAACTCTCTGTAAGCAAGAAGGGGAACTGGACAGAAGGAGTGTTATATTCTCTTCAAACGCTTGTGACCAAGTAAACACTTCGGTGCATTCATATTCTGGTGTGAGCAGCTTGGACAAAGACCTCACTGAGACTGTGCCAAAGGGTCTGTGGGCTGGCAGTAGCCAGTCTCTCCCCAGCTCTCAGACCTATTCGCACAGCGGACTGACAGCTGATCACTTGCCGGGAAGGATGCGGCCGAACACCAGCTGTCCGGTGCCAATTAAAGTTTGCCCTCGCTCTCCTCCTTTGGAAACCAGAACCAGGACCTCCAGCTCGTGCTCTTCCTACTCGTACGCAGAGGACGGCAGCGGTGGCTCTCCCTGCAGTCTGCGTCTTTGCGAGCTCTCCTCTTCCCCTTGCTCCCAAGGCCCCCGATTCCTGGCACCCGAGCACCAGGAGCCCGGCGTGGTGGGGGATGGATTGTACAACCCGGTCCGAGCCCAGATTAAATGTGAGCCATCCTATGGAACAAACTCCAGCGATGAGTCTGGGTCATTCTCAGAAGCAGACAGTGAATCATGTCCTGTGCAAGATAGAGGGCATGAGGTAGGGATTTAAGATAAGTACATATATCACAGTCATTGTGACCCGATTAATTGCTCCTTTATTCTCTCAAATGACTTGGCATTTCCCCAGGACTTTCTTTGTTTACAGAGGCAAAGAGTAACTTCTATTTATTCCCTCGTCAGCTGAGTGCGCGTGGTTGACTTCACGTAAATAGGTCTGCTTGACCTCCGAGGTGCTTGGCACTTATCAGAATTTGGGTATGGGGCAATAGCAAACTGCTGAATTATGAGAGCACATTGATGTGCGTAGGAGTCTACTAGCAGTGTCCTGTCCTCCTCCCTCCCTCGCCCATGGCACAAAGCACCATTCCTCATCCGTAGTTTGCCGAGGTGGTTCTAGCAACACTTGTCATTGCTGCTGGTGTGTTTGAGCAACCTCAAGGGATGCCTTCACTGGCACCAAGGGTCAGGCAGCCTGCACCAAGAGCCCCTGCTGCTAACGGCCCAAGTAGAGGAGGCAGACAGAGTGGGAGGAGAAAGAGGTGTGAAATGACTTGAAGAGTTGCATAGCTGGCCACCTTCAGCTGTGGGAATGGTGTTCGTGTGTGTGCGTGCGCGCGTGCATGCATGCACGTGCGTGTGCGTGTGTTTCTCGCGCACATGCAGACAGTGGGTTTTGCCTCCGTTAAGTGACAACTGAGATGATGTTTCCTGCCGGTGACCCCACTTTGTTTGGTGGCGAGGTCTAGCAGCTGTTGCATACATGGTCTCAAAGAGAAGTTATCCTTTAATTTACAGGACTGTTAAGAGAAAGACAGGGGGAAGGTCAGGCATTGGAGAGCAAGCTGTGAGTTGTTGTGCAGCTCTGCCATGAGAGGAAGGAGAAAGAGGGCCCGCTTTAAAACTAGAGATGGGCCAGTTGCAGATGCTGCGGGGGTAACTGGCTAACCGTGATCAGATAAACTGTCTGTGTGAAGTCACTAGGTTGAGGGAAGACTTAAATCATGGAGAAGCATCGTGGAGCCCAGAAACTGAAAAAAGACTGGATGTTTTCTTAGAGTTTCATTAGGAAACTGCATGACGTGGAGAGCACCTGGGCGAAAACGTGTATCTGGCTCCTCTAGTAACACTGAAACGCTCCACTGAGAGCTTGTGCTTCAGCATGGGGAGCAGCGAGTGCAAGTATGGGGGCTTCACATGCTGTGAGCACCCAGGACAGAACCAGTTGGGCTTATTTGTAGGCTAGAGATGAAAAGAGTGAACTTTATTTTATCCCTCAATCCTTATTCCAGCTACATCTCAGGCTCTGGAAGATACCTTCCAGACACACGTGGATGATTCCTTTAGTTCGGTGGTTTTCTGCTTAGCTCTAAGGAAGAGCTGAAGAGCCTGGGGAGCCTCCGGTGTCCTAAGCCCTGTCATGCTGTACCTGTGTTTTTGAGAGGATGGTTCTTGTTTGTCCCCACGTCCTGAGCAGGGGTCAATGCAGAACGGAGAGGAGTGTCCTTGGAAGGCTGCCTGGGATGCTGTGCATAGGACCTCATTTGGGAAGCCCTACAGCAGACCCACTCTACTTGGCAATACCAAGGTTACTCGAAAGTCCTGCCTTTATGAGGGGCGGAAGGGAGCAGGGAGTGGGACAGAGGGAAGTGTTGGATCTCCACCCACACATGCTGCTTCCCCAACAAGGGCTAACGCACAGTGTGAGGCAGTGAAGAGGCCGGGAGGTTAGCCTTTTGAGGTTTGATGACTAATTAGCTGTCATAATTGGCTAATTGTGTGGAGATGCTGCAACAGAAATGAGTCCGGAAGAGTCAAATGAGAAGGGTGTAGGGGGTTGTTGGTGGTTTCCCAAAAAAGCGTGCAAATGTGTGCAGGAGAGCATGGATGAGAGGAGGGACATTCACGAGAGGAGAAAGCGGGTGGGGTATGGGAGGCCATCTCAGTGTGCTGCTGGCAGGCAGACAGGTCTGGCTCTGGGGTAGAGCTAGGAGGGGTTTTCTCCCCTCCTAGTTTTGCTGCTGGTTTTCTCCTGGGAAGATTTTCTGCACTGTGCTGAGGAAGTTTTCTCCCTGGGACTGCTGATAAGGCTTTTTTCTTCCTTTTCTTTGCAGGGCATTTTGATTAGGACTGTTAGGCATTAAAGATGTGGTGAGGAAATTAATGCTCCGTGAGGTTGCACTGCACTATCCTGAGCAAGCAAAGAGTAAACAGATCACACCAGTGCTTCAGTACAGATTTTGTCTGAAAAATGAATTTTTAAAGGTTGTTACCGATACAAGAAAGGACATTGCAGCCTCATTAAACAATGTTGTATTTATACAGCGACTTGGGGTGTGTATCCTGCAATCCTGCAAGATCCGCTGCTGTGGAAACCTCAGTGAAGGATATGTTAAACCAGGCAGTAGAAAATATCTAATGGCAGCAAGAAGTTCTTGTGTAAGTCGCTCTACCTACTTTTAGTGGTTTGGCTGCCATTAAAACAGCAGGAGAGACTCACAGCACTTTGAAATGGACTGCTTTCTGTTCTTTACCTCACCTTAAGCTGCATGGGAATCTTTCTCCATCCCCAAAATTGTCCGTTTGCCCTTGCTGTCCTGATGACTTCCCAGACAGGTCCCTTACCCCCTGTCATATCAGATCACACAGTGTTTGCTGGGCTTCTCTTCAAAAAGCACCTGATAAGATAGCTGGGGGCAATACACAGGCGTTCGCCCCTTTGGAGCACGGCCGCACAGGCCCTTCTGCTGTGGATGGGCTTTCGTTTGGGTGGGACAGCCTGATGGGAATAAGCCTGATGGACTCTGACCCTCGGTTATCTCACGGGGCTGCTCAGTTCCCCTGGAATTTGGACCTTGTTGGTCTTGATTTGGGTCCCGGAGTGCTGTAGGTGCCAGAATTAACATCACAAAACATCATTTGCTAGTGTATTGATTGTGTGAGAAGTAGGTGAAAGGTTTCTTCTCTCTGCTTTTTTTGGGCATTCTGCTTTCCTGCAGACGGGTGCCGTTCAGAAGCACGTGCCCAAGTTGTTCCGTGCTAAGGCTCGGCATGAGTGCCGTGTGGGTGAAGGTGACCCTCCTCTGTGGCCAGCCTTCCTGTCCCATAGAGGGGTGCGAGTGTCAGAGGAGGTGGCGGTCCCCATAGCACTGCTGGTAGATCCTCTCCGAGATGTCTTTGCCTTTCGTTTTCCTTCCTGTTAAGGGAGCCACCCAGAATCTTCTGAGATTTCCCTTTCTTAAGGCTTCGTGATAGAAGCAGCAAGTGCAGTGTGGGGTATCCCGGGGTTATGGAGTTGCAGGAATGGGGCCATTACTTGATCTGCTGAGACTTTACAGAAACATTTAACAGTTTGTGTTGTTCTTTTCACCCAGCTCCCTCAGGCCTCCACAGGTTGTTAAAAATCAATTATTGGGATAGAATACTAGAGAGAAGACTTACCCTCGGTGCTTGCAGGCAGGTTCTGACAATCATGCTTAAAATAGTAAAAACAAAACAATAAGCCCTGAAATAATGAATTGTTAAGAAGGAAGTAGTCTGTCAATCTGTTAACCTACTTAGGAACAGAAACTTCAGCACTCCCTACTTTTCTTGATACTCATTTTCTTCAGCAGGTATCTATGGGTTTGTTTCTGCTGGAAAACTTGTAAAAACCATTGTACTGCTAAACCAGCTAAAAAGAAATCTCAACTCAGTCTAATTTGATGAGTGACTTTTCTTAGGAAAAGAATAAACAAGGGTAGGAGGAGGTAAGAGGTGGAGTCTTCCAAGAACTATTACTATCTAGAGAATTGCATTCAATGTGTCTTTCATTTATATTTCAAAAGAATTTCCCGCCTGGGTTAGTGACTCACTTTTCAAAGGAAATTTTCATAAAGGCAGAGCTAATGCAATTGAACCATTGAGGATATTGCAGGCAAAAAACCTACAGTGAGAGTCCAAAACCCTCCATGTTAAGAGACAGGCAGCCACCCTTTCTCTGTTCGTCTGCTGATGTTTAGCAAAGTCAGAGCCCCAGTAAAAGGGGGTAAAGCAAAGTTGCCCTACCAGAAATCTGCTGGAGCTGTGCTGAGTTACCTAAGCTGAGTCGTCTTCACTGCTTAATGTTTCTACTCAGTGAAGAGTGTTGCAGAAAGAAGAACAAACAAGGAGAATGCATGTTAAGGTGTTAACTTGTATGTAGCTCCTCCCCAGAATTTGGTGATCGGTCACCCCAGCTTTCCTGATCTTACTAGGTTTATAAATTTGAAAGTGAGAAAGTTACTCTCCACACTCTTCTCTGGTGGATGTTCTCCTGACCAGGATCCTTGACAGCATCAGCAGAGCACTGGGAATTGTGTTGGGCAACATCTGGTTAAATGGAGTCTTGTCAAACATTGGTCTAGCAAGATAAACTTCATGGCAGTTTTGTTTTCTTTCCTCTCTTCAGTAGGAGTGGTATCCACGCTGGTAGCAGAGAATTACTGGATTACAACAACAGTGAAAGTTTCCCATTACAAGCCTGATATTTCAGGAAGGTCCTTTTAAACATTGTATTATTTCATTGCAGCCTACAGTCAATTCTGTTATGCCTTGAGCTGAAGCCCTTGCTGGAGCTCTTGAAGGACTCTTTCCAGTTCTTGAATTTTTTCTGCAAAAGCAGATTTTTCAGAGAAATACTGCACTTTATACCCCCTCATTTCACTGCCTGATCTGCCCTTCTCAAGTGCATCTACAGCTTCTGTTGGGGTTTCCGCGCTATCCCTGTTCCCAGAAAAGCCTGTTAATAGGCAGAGGTATTGTACTATCATGCCCTGTGTAGGGGTGGAAGCTGGGGACACTGCGACCAGTGAACAGGAAGAGGTCAGCCCAGCTTTTTAAGCACCAGCAGTGTACGATCAGAATACAAGTCCAAGTCATGGGCTAAAGGACAAGAACTCCATCCACATCTCCTGATTGTTGGGTTAAAGCCCGCAGCCGTGGGACTAGCTCCTTCCCCCAGTTCTTCGAGGCAGGTGGCAAATCAAAAGGTTACCGAGACTGCCTCTGCTGAGCACAGCAGTGCCCTCTCAAGTAGCATTTCTTGACCAAAACACCTCTTGTGGCCCTCAGGAGGTAAGCCTGGAGTTGACCCTGGGCAATTATGTGGCCATCAATTGTATTGTGGCAGATAGGCTGTTTGCAGTGGGACCCTGATCAAGCCCATTTCAGACCTAGTTTGTTGACACAATGGTAGATCTTCACTGCCTGGGCTTGCTGTTCTCCTTTTGCAGTCCTCTGCCATCTCGGTGTGGTTGACATCTGAAAAGAAGAGGTGCTTTGAAGGCTTTACCTATACCAGTAGACAACGGGGTGAGGAAACTAGTGAGAGTGCATCCTGCCTGTCCTCTCTCTGACACAAAGTGTGGCCCATTGGCTTTGTGCTTCTTAGATAGCCTCTGTCCAAGTGAAATCAGGTAGGTCCCTATTCCGTGGGACCACAAATGGTGCCTGAAATAGTGTGTAGGCATTCAAGCCCCTAACACAAGTGGGCACACCTCAGTTCCTGTCCTGGGATGAATTTCTTCCTGAGCATTTGTGGAAGACAGACTTGCATGCTAAGAAGGCTACTACGAAAAAGAGCATTAATGTATTGGGCTCTTCTTTGTGAAGCAAATTACCCCTTTCTATGTCAGAAAAGCATTGATATGATTCAACCCCTATGCTAGATTGCTTGGGTGGGTCCTGAGAGCTTTCCAAGGGCTGGGCAATTTTAAGTGTCAGAGGCTTTCAATAGCTCTGGCTTTCAATTTAAGGGCATTAAGAGAACAGTTTTATTTCTTACAACTCTGGAGCAACTGACCGAGATTTTGAACCATTTATAAAGGTCAAGCTGGTACACTGAGTTCTGCCCTCTCGTGCCCAATACAGAATGATTACTTTTTCTTATGGATAATACATGACTCCTTTTAGTTACTGTGATGTTAAGCCAGGCTGGGAAAGTTCCTTGTCTTTACTAGTATTTGGCAGCTCAAGGAAGATGATGTTGAAATTTAGATATAAAGAAATAGTGAAAAAGCTAATGTTACTCATGAGATGAGGAAATTCCAAACACTTGACATTTATATTTTAATGTGAGTGAATATGAGGCCTTGGTTCTTTCCTGTATTCCAAAGAAAAAGAGAAGGGGGAGAGCAGCAGCGGTAACTAGTACAGTACGTGAGCAGCACAGCAGTAACTGGCATATGATCCAAGCTGGCACTAACTAGTGAAGCTTGGAGGAATTAATTGGTTATATATGGGCCTTTTATGTGCTGAGTCAATGGCTGTCCCTGTCTGTCTAGATCACTGCAGTTACTTAGCCACTCAAAGCAATGATGTTTACACTGGCATCCTAATGCTAATACAGGGGGGAAAACGCCATGAAATCATAAACAAGTTTTCTTTCTCTCCAGGGTGGGTCAGCTGTCTTCTCAGGGGTGCATCAGCCAGAGTCTGGGGCAATAGAGGCTGCGGTGGTGGCAGAAAGTGCCAGTTTATTTGTTGTGTGGTGGAATCAGAGCTTCTGCTGTTGGTGTAAAAATGCAGGGAAAGAGTAATTGTGCGGACAGGGAAGATTTTAGAGCTCTCTGAGGTTACTCTGGCTGGAGTAACTCCTGGAAGGAGTAGGGGTCCCGCTTACATTTCTAATTAGAAATAGTCCGAACCAAAGAGTACACAGTCATTTGCTGTATAAAATTCATAGTTACTAAAAGGAAAAGTTTACAAGAAAACATACTGGCTGGGGTTTTTTTACACATCTTAGAGAAGATTGACTGTCCTTTTTCAGACACCTCAGGTAAGGTTTCTCTCACCTACCTTAGATACTGTAAGGTGCAGCATCTTTTCTAAGTCTCATCTCTGCTCCTTCTGCAGCCAGGAGGAAGGAGAAGCCGTGTGGGATGCATTGTCATCTGAAGGCCTCTCTGTCCTCGATGCGAACAGCAGGGACCTGGACACTAGTTAGTCCCAACCCATCATTTCAGACAGCTCTAAGTGGGTCAGATGAATCCCACCCATGGCACAATTGTCAGCTCTTGCAAATGGACTTGATGATCTTACAGGTCTTTTCCAACCTTAGTGATTCTGTGATTCTGTGATTCTGTGACTTACCGCTCTGTTGTGATAAATACCAGCTGAGAGTCTTGCCCTGTGCCGATATAAAACACCATTCGCCTCTCACTGCAGCAGTACCCCGGCGCAGTTATTCACTGTCTCCGTGCCAAAGGCTTGGTGGGTTTTTTTTTTTCAGTTGACAGCTAATTGGGGAGAGGGAGATGGGCAATAAAAATGCTGTGAATGGGGAAGGAAATGAGTCTGACTCACTTCCACTCCCCCTTTAACGTTTTTAATCCTGTGCGGTGCTGCCTATGACAGGAGTGGGATTATGCTGGATTTACTGATAGCAGTCTCTGGCCTGCTGTGTAGATGGTTTTATTTTCAATCTGTTATTTCTTTTTATGAATCTGTTTCTATTTATTTTCCCATTTCCCTTCAGCAACTTCTACCTGACAGATTTAAGTCGCTTCCCTTTCATTCCCATTCCAGCTGCAAGCACATCTCCTCCTTGGAATTAAATATGTTTTGAAAGGGAGAGGGAGGGAGAAATAAAGTTAACATTGCTTTCCGCTTTGGACTTAAGAAAATAAGGAAAAACTGGGAATGTGAAAGGACTGTTTTTGCAGTGAAACTGTGGTGTCTTTCAGAGGAAAGCACAGGCTGTTTTCGTTTTCAGACCCTGGTTGAAGCTTGAGAGAAAAGCAAGTGACACCGAGTTTATGTTGACCGTCCAAAGGCTAGGGAGGGGAAATCAAACAGGTTTCATGTCATTAGTTAGCAGTCTGTAAACAAGCTAGTCCACATCACTGTGCCTAAGGTCATCCTTTCAATGTACAAGCAGGAATCTGGGGGGATTGGAGCAGTGTTTGGTGTTTCTTGCTGGTTTAAATTGACCTGTCAAGTAGTGTGTTATGAAGCGGTGCCTGGACACATGGGGCAGAGGGGCAATGTTCAGGACATGAAACCATCTGAAAGGATGCGGTAGGTGTTTGCACTGAATTTCATGTGGCCCAGGCTTGGAGATATGCAGAGCAATGATAGAAGAGCACAAGAAAACGCAAGCTCATAAACAAGGTGAGGAGCTGGTTATCGGCAGGTCCGGGTGCCTGGCAAGGGTCCATGACTGTCAATGCCAGAGGCCACTGCCGTGTGTTTGTGTACATGTGTCCTTAGGAAACTGTTTTGCATAAACAAACACGCTCTCCAATGAAAATAACTTATTTCTAATTTGTGCTGTTATTTTCTTTATCTCCAAATAATTGAAGTGCACCGTTTGAAGATGATAACCATGTTTTAAATATCAAAGGGACCTTTTCAACCCATGTCTTTTGCTTGGCTGGAGGAACTTAAGTCATATCTTCTTTGGTAGCCTGCATGCAGAGTAGTCTCCTTGTGCGAGAGGTTGGCTTGTACCAAATGGGGACAGAAATGTAAATACTTACTGCCATCTTTTGGGCAGTGTGGGAATGACTCAAAAAAAGAAAGGGGGGCAATCGAATTACTCAGTCGTCACCTCCTTCAGCTTTGTCAACTGATGGTTATTTGACCACCAAACACAGCAGTCCACTGAGGAACATTATTTTTTTAATGGTCATGTTAATGGTCTCAAGCTACAAGTGAAGCAAGGTTTGTAGGGAGAGGTGCTCAGTTTGATTTGAGCAAGCTGATAGGTTTGAGGAAAAAAAGCTAACAGAAGTCTGAGCACATCCACCATTCCCCAGGTTTTGAGAGAGTGTGTGTTCGTTGCTCCAAGCTGTCAGGAGCTTTGTGTTTTGCTTTGCTTTAACACATAATCAGTAGGAGTTGGAGAGATGGTTGGAATTCCTGAAGTCAGAACCTGGAGCTACTGTTGCTGTTTTACTGCAAGTAACTGAGGTTTTAGACTGTTTGGGGTTTTTTTCAAGAAATACAACTTGGGTGCTCTTCTATCTACAAAAATATTAGAATGTCAGCAAATATTGGTTTATTTCAAAATGCATATATTTTAGCGGGGTAGGATATGTTGCATCACACTCCTCTGACCCTTTCCTCTTATGTGGTGTACTGCTCAGTTGAAATGGTGATTAGGCGACCTTTCCTAATTGCGATACAGTATTTTTCATCCACTTGAGGTGTCAGGTTCCATTTTTAACCTCACACCTAATCAAACTTCCAGTCCTGCAGGCTGTGCAGAGACAAGTTTCCTGCTGTGGTAGTAGCCCGTTCCTTGAAACCAGTTTGAAATTAATAGCAGCGAGGTACTTAACTGTTTGCAAAAGACCGTGTCTCTTAGTGGACGGAGCTTTCTTTTAGTGCAAGGAGATCTGTTATTAGAGCTTTTTAGAAAGATGAAATATTTACCTGGTATTCATCTATATTGCTGATTTCAGTAGTTATAATCTAATCCTTACCAGCTGGACCGCCACAACATGCCACAAGGGAGTGTTAAAAACTTGCTCAATGTAAAACTTGTGTGTTGTTTATTTAGGGGGCGGCAGCATAGGTAATTGTCCTTCCGCTCAGTGTTGTTCGGCTTGCATTCAGCAAGCAAAATATGACTCTCTGCTCTTGTCTTGTATTTGTTTGTTTTAGGTGAAACTTCCTTTTCCTGTTGATCAAATCACAGATCTTCCAAGGAATGATTTCCAGATGATGATAAAGATGCACAAGCTAACCTCAGAGCAGCTCGAGTTCATCCACGATGTCCGCCGGCGCAGCAAGAACCGAATTGCAGCTCAGCGCTGCCGCAAGAGGAAACTGGACTGTATTCAGAACCTAGAATGTGAAATCCGCAAGTTGGTGAGTTGTGTGCTCTTGCCACGGCCCCGCTCACCCTCGCGCCGCAGCTTGCAGGGCACCGACAGCAGTTCCTGTCCAGAGTTTGGTGGGTTCAGTCAGTTTGTACATAAGTAAGCGGAGTCACTAGTATGAAAATTTAATATACAAAAATATATTCATGTGTGTGTGTATATAATGTATATAGAAAACACAAAATTCCAGTGGAATGAGGCCTAGATGTCTCTTTATTTTGATATCTCAAGAGCAGATTGTTGAGTGTCTTGGAAGAGGAGGGAAGCCTGTATCACAGCTCCCTTCTTGCAGTTGAACTTCTCCCCAGGACTTACAGTGCATCCACAAAGGCATTTTCTCATCTGAGACCCATTTCCATGCCTAACTACCATAACAATCTGTTGGTCAGGGATTCGTGGAGTGCTCAAAAGAGACAGGTATGAAGAGACCTTCAGAGGCAGGCTGGTCCAAACAGTGGTGTGGCAGGGCCAGCTTCATCTCTACATAGAGATTTTCTTTCTCTTTGGTGTGCTACAAGGTAGCTCAGCGTTTTCAGGACGTTTCAGCTCACTATGCCTTTTCTTCAGCTCTTTCATTCAATGAGCAAATGGCAGACATGGCAAGGGAAGTGACAAGCCAGGAATGTGAATATCCAGACAAGTGGGCATCCTTTGGTGTAGGTCAGTGAGACAGCAATGGTATGTTCCTCCTTGCTTCCGCTGTCTTCTTCTCTCTAACACTCCTGGTGTGCCATGGACTGAAACCCCGCCGTGATTCAAGAACCATCTAACATGAAAGGCCTGTTCCCACTCCACAGCACACTGGGCTTCACATCCCCGTGCACTGGGCTCAGGTGGCAACTGTTGGTTTGCCCCAACCCTCCTTGATGTGTGTGTCTGGCAATAGTCTGCTGCGGAGAGGAGAGCAAAGCATGCCCTGTTCACTGGCCAGAGCACATCTGGGGACAGGTCTCCTGTGTGCCAAGGTGTCAGTGGACAGTGCTACCACATTTTAATCTAAGGGAGTGAGGTGACTGGAGTGAGCCTAATGGCTGATCAGGAAATTCCTCTCTCTTTCAGTCATGGTATGGACACCTCAGGTGTGGTTTGGATGGCTAAATACAGATGTCTACAATATAGACGCCTGCACTAGAGCTAGTTGTCCTGGTTTCCTTTATAGTCAGTGAAGAGAAATAGATACCTGTTGAGTCTTGTTTGTCTCATCCTGCAGCAGAGGAGGTGACATACAGCCCAGAAGTGCTTGTTCCTCTCCATCACTAAACAAGATCACCTGGAGAGCCATGTCAGGTGTAGACATCTTAGCTGTAGGCACCTTAACTGAAGAATCTCCCCTCCTTTATGACAGTGCCTCTGTGGTCTGCAGGCCCTGCTCCTCTTCCTCAGCCATCCCTTGCCCATTGAGAAAGTAAGCTGGTACACAACAAAATGTCCAAGTGGCAACCAGTGACGAGTGGCATTCCTCAGGGGTCAGTATTGGGACAGGTGCTGTTAAACATCTTTGGCGGCAACATGGACAGTGGGATTGAGTGCACCTTCAGCAAGTTGCTGACGACACCAAGCTGTGTGGTGCCGTCAACACACTGGAGGGAAGGGATGCCATCAAGAGGGACCTTGACAGGCTTGAGAGGTGGGCCTGTGCAAACCTCATGAAGTTCAACAAGGCCAACTGCAAGGTCCTGCACGGTGGGTCAGGGCAATCCCAAGCACAAATAAAGGCTGGGCGGAGAACGGACTGAGAGCAGCCCTGAGGAGGACTCAGGGGTGTCGGTTGATGAGAAGCCCAACAGGACCCGGCAATGTGCACTTGCAGCCCAGAAAGCCAACCATATACTGGGCTGCATCAAAAGAAGCGTGACCAGCAGGCCAAGGGAGGTGATTCTCTCCCTCTACTCCACTCTCTTGAGACCCCACCTGGAGTACTGCCTTCAGCTCTGGGGTCCCCAACATAAGAAGGACATGGACCCGTTGGAGCGAGTCTGGAGGAGGGCCACGAAGATGATCAGAGGGCTGGAGCACTTCTGTGAAGACAGGCTGAGAAAGTTGGGATTGTTCAGCCTGGAGAAGAGAAGGCTCCAGGGACACCTTACAGTAGCCTTCCAGTACCTGAAGGGGGTCTACAAGAAGGCTGGAGAGGGACTTTTTACAAGGGCATGTAGTGATAGGACAAGGGGTAAAGGGTTTAAAGTGAAAGAGGGTAGATTTAGATTAGCTATAAGGAAGAAATTATTCACTATGAGGGTGGTGAGACGCTGGGACAGGTTGCCTAGAGAAGTTGTGGATGCCCCATCCCTGGAAGTGTTGATGGCCAGGTTGGATGGGGCTTTGAGCAACCTGGTCTAGTGGAAGGTGTCCCCACCCATGGCAGGGGAGTTGGAACTAGATGATCTTTAAGGTCTCTTCCAACCCAAACCATTCTATGATTCTGTGAAAAAAAGACTTGAGACAAGGGTCATGGAGGAAGACATGTCTACAGGGTGTTACTCAGCAGGAGAAATGCAACACTGGACCTTCAAAATGGGTTAGCACCTCCTCATCTGTTTAAAAGTCTTTAACAGCTTTCTGAGACATCAAAAATAATGTAATAGTCCCCGTTCAGCTCTTATGAGAAGTGTGGGTGTGCAGCATGCAGGACTGGACAGTTTTATTGCATTATACAGGATAGATTTAGGAGTCCAGCTTTAAACCCAGCCTTTGAATATCCAGGGATTTGAGTGATAAATTAATTCATTCACACAGATAAAACAAAAGGAGCAGAAGTTAGTTTCCTTACTGACATCTCTGGGTACCCAGCTTCTATTAAAATTAAAGATTATTTGGAGTCTTTGATTTAAATGTCTACGTGCACTCTTCGCTGGGTAAAAAACTGGCTGGACGACCAAGCCCAGAGAATTGTGGTGAATGGAGTTAAATCCAGTTGGTGGCCGGTCACAAGCGGTGTCCCCCAGGGCTCAGTTTTGGGACTGGTCTTGTTTAATATATTTATCGATGATCTAGATGAGGGGATTGAGTGCTCCCTCAGCAAGTTTGCAGACAACACCAAGTTGGGCGGGAGTGTTGATCTGCTTGAGGGTCGGAAGGCTCTGCAGAGGGATCTGGACAGGCTGGATCGATGGGCCGAGGCCAATTGTATGATGTTCAACAAGGCCAAATGCCGGGTCCTGCACTTGGGTCACAACAACCCCATGCAACGCTACAGGCTTGGGGACGAGTGGCTGGAAAGCTGCCCCGCAGAAAAGGACCTGGGGGTGTTGATTGACAGCCGGCTGAAGATGAGGCAGCAGTGTGCCCAGGTGGCCAAGAAGGCCAACGGCATCCTGGCCTGTATCAGAAATAGTGTGGCCAGCAGGAGCAGGGAGGTGATCATGCCTCTGTACTCGGCGCTGGTGAGGCCGCACCTCGAATGCTCTGTTCAGTTTTGGGCCCCTCACTACAAGAAGGACATTGAGGTGCTGGAGCGTGTCCAGAGAAGGGTGACAAAGCTGGTGAGGCGTCTGGAGCACAAGTCTTATGAGGAGCAGCTGAGGGAACTGGGGTTGTTCAGTCTGGCGAAGAAGAGGCTGAGGGGAGACCTTATCGCTCTCTGCAATTACCTGAAAGGGGTATTGGTGTGTTGGTCTCTTCTCCCAAGTGACAAGTGATAGGACAAGAGGAAATGGCCTCAAGTTGCGCCAGGGGAGGTTCAGGCTGCATATTAGGAAAAATCTCATTACTGAGAGAGTGGTGAGACACTGGAATAAGCTGCCCAGGGAGGTGGTGGAGTCACCATCCCTGGAGGTGTTCAAGGAACATGTGCACGTGGCATTGTGGTACATGGTTTAGTGGGCATGGTGGTGTTGGGTTGATGGTTGGACTTGATCATCTTACAGGTCTTTTCCAACATCAGTGATACTGTGATTCTGTGATTTAAAACATGCTTAGTTGTAGGTTGAACTTTGTAGATCTGGGGATTGGGGTACTTCTTGTTCTTGTCGTGTGTTCTGCGTGTTGAAAGTGGCCTTTAGTGTAGGCTTCGTTGTGCTTCATTCTCTGCACAAGCTGTAGGAAACATAGTGTGAAAGAGGCAGGGATCTGTTGGAAGAAGCTGAGTTAGTATCACCTCACAAATGGCAGAAAGCCGCATGACTTTGGGTTACACACTTACTGCCTGTGCCTGTCTGCTTCCTGTCTGTAACAGGGAGGTGATGCTGACCCCACAAGCTGGTTGGGAGGCTTAAATCATGAAGGCTTGCAAAGCCTTCAGATGCCATGCTGCTGAAGCCCTGAGGAAAAAAAAAAAGAAATTAAAATCAAAACATTGTTCAGAGTAGTGCTCCACTGATGCAAAACAAACAAAACATAAAAGATGATAAACAAAACCGTGAGCAACTGCTTCCTGCACCGAGCGTAATCCACAGTGCATGTGGGGTGAGTCAGAGGTTCTGCAGGGTGAAAGAGTGGCTCCTCGTGCAGGTTGTCAGGAGAAGTGGGTCCAGTCTTGGCTGCACATGCCCACCCCTCTACACTGAGCTGATGATGGGGAGGAGTACACATCTCTCATTCTCCAGAGCAGAGCACCAGGGGCAGCACTCTAAGGGCTGGACTAGCAGCACAGGGTGTTTCAGCTTGATACCTGTAACCTTCACTTGAAAATTAATTTGGGTTCGTTGGCTTTACACAATCCTGTGACATTAACGTTACTGTCTAAACTGTGTATAGGCAAAAGAAATTTTTTAAGTCCCCTTCTCTCTCCAGCACACAGACACATCTCAAGGAAATGAATTAAAGGCATATGAGTGACCTTGTGGGCCTGATCCCTGCTGAATTTCAGGAATCAAAACCCCTTGAGGTACAGGATTCTTCAGAAGAAATATTGAAGTTTCTATTTAGCAAGCCGGACTTGAGTATGTAGTGGTACGGGATCTGGTGCATCGTTCTGAAAAAGGGCATTCATAAAAAAGACAGTCACAAGGTGTGCAAGAGTATAAAGCTGCAAAATTAAATTCATGCAACTTTAACTTTGCGTCTCAAGCGCTCCTGCCCTCCCCCCATACGCATCCTGTCTAAGCAGATAGTCTGCTTCACAATTGTACTTTTACTCTTAGGCGAAGCAGCAGTGAAACTCCAGTTGACTTCACACAACACATGGTCACTGGAAATTCCTCTGTCATCTTTTGTCCACTTTGTGACCAGTAATTTCCAGTCTCCTGAATTGTGTAATGGTACTAGGGTTTAAGGGTTTTTTTCTTGGCTGGGTCTTTTTTATGTAAGACCCCTTTACTCCCCTGCACTTACTTCCTGCAAGTCACCCATCTTCTTGACACAGATGGTTTCACAGCAGACAGTGAGTGAAATGGTCGTATCCTCTGAGTTTGATAGGTAATTTTTTTTTTGCCTGCTTTCCCTCACTCATCCCTCTACCCACTCACATTCCCTTTTTACCCTGCAAACTCACAGCATATTCTCTTCCATAATTCATTATCTCAAGATGTACTTGAGCATCTGTTTATTTTTTTATTATTTTTATGCTTTCTTGATAGATTTATCAATATTTTAGCAGTTGGTTCTTTTCATGTGCACTGCTCTCTCTCATTCGCACAGCTGTATACTTCCAGTGTGGGCTTCGGACCCAGGGCAATGCTATCAGCTGTTAACACCACCCATAGTCAGATTGTCTGAGTTGTGGAGTTTTCATGCCTCACATGCCAAGGCAACTTGGGTTTAGCAGTGTTACTAGGTGAGGTACATGGCTGCGCTGCTTTCAGGGCCAGCTTAACTCTGGAAATAGCTCTGGTACTCTACAAAATCTCACCTACTCCCTTGAGCTGTATGCCCACCTTCCTGGGACAGAAGGTGACGCAGCAGGACCATCCCAGTCAGTCTGCACTGAGTCAACACCGGTTTTTAGAGGTGTAACCACAGCCTGGGTCTGGCTCTGCGCCTAACTCCCCCGGTCTGCCTCCTGAGGATGAGGAGGGCAGTGCTTAACCCACGGCGGGCTTGCCAGCCACATGAGGTCTAAGCTGGAGATGATTCCCACCGCAGCACGTCGCACAGCACCCTACACTACCTAGGGCTGGGGGCCTTACTGGTGCTTTGTTGGATGCAGAACAACCTGAGCTCCTTTTCCCAGTTTTTGAATCCTGCATGAAAAAATAAGTCCCACCAGATGCTCTCATTCTTCCTCCTCACCAGTACTGTCCTGCCTGTCACCTGGCCCCCTCTTAGAGCAGCCCACTGACACAGTGAAACTCTGAAAATGCTCAAGCTAGATGTTGGTAGGGGAAGACATTTGGGAGCACAGGAGGCAGAGCAGAACAAAGGGGAAATTACATTGAGCTTGTTGTACTGAGTGTTAAGAAGCCCACCAACCTTCAGAGTTTTCACATACATCTTCATAAAAATATCTTGATTAGGTCAAAACCAAACCATTAAGCACCAGGACGTAAGGAAATGAGCCATGGTGCAGGCCACAGAGCACACACTCAGATCCTCTCCTCTGAATAACACACCACTCAGTGGTAATGGGGGTTCAGCTGGCACACGGGCCAAAGCGGGTACAGGCAGTCTGACCAACCAGTTAGAAGGTAAACTGAACTAGTGCAACATACCCTCCCTTCAGGAACTAAACCCTGTTTTCTTGCAGTTTAGATGGGTAATGGCTTTTCTCCATAAAAATGTTTCTTTCAGAATTTTTTTGTATCATCATCCATCAAACAGCCTTAGTCTACAAAGGGAACTAACAGTCTCTTCGGAATAACTTGTGACTTTATCCTCTTCCAACTCAGGTGTTTTTCTCCAGATGTTTCCCAAACTGCAGTCCACACAGACCTCATGGTGGTCAAAAACCTGATGTCTTTGTGACTTTTACTCTGCCCATACAAAAATAACAGTGATGTGTTAGTGTTCTTCTTGGGTATCGCTGCATACATGCCTGGAGTATGCAGCCAGCGGGTGGCCCTTCCTCAACCTAAGATGCCTTCTTTTTTTTTCAGGTGTGTGAGAAAGAGAAATTGCTCTCAGAAAGGAACCAGCTGAAAGCAAGCATGGGAGAATTGTTAGACAACTTCTCATGTCTTTCCCAAGAAGTGTGTAGAGACATGCAGAGCCCGGAACAGATCCAAGCTCTCCATCGATACTGCCCCGTTCTCAGACCCATGGATCTACAGCCAGCCACCACCATCAGCCCCTCCCCAGCTGGCGTGGAGCAGAGCCTGGTGACCTCCCAGTGTGTCGGGGAAAGCATGCAGTGCTGCTCAGAGCAAGGCTCGGTGCAACTGGGAGCGCCCTGGCTGCCCAACAACATCTCGGAAAATTGTTCGGCTAGCGGGGGGTTGGATGGAGCCGACACAGGTACTTACCCCGAGAGAGAGCTTCCACCAGAGCAGAGCAGCCAAACGGTCACGGTAGACTTCTGTCAGGAAATGACTGATAAATGTACAACAGATGAACAACCTAGGAAAGATTACACCTAGTGACTTGTAACCTTAACGTTACACCTGGTCAGGTGTTCTTCAGTCAGCCAGTGGCAGTGTTCATTTGTTGTCTAGAAGAACGTATTTGGTGCACACTACAGTGGTCTTAGCAGCAATACTGTTTTTAAGTATTCCCTCCTCTCTACAAGCAGGAGTTCTCTTCACAATGGTGCTATCCCTTGCTCAGGCAGGGAACGAAGCAGTGGCAACACTGTCTGTTTTTGTATGTTGATTTCAATCTTAACAGGGATGGACAGAACACCTCTGAGGACCCAACCGCAGCTTTTTTCTCAGTGGCCCATGTCACAAAACCCTAACTCAGGAATTTCCTCTGAATGTTCAATTTTTCATTGAAGACAGCTTCTTTACACATCAAAGTTTTATAGCTAAACTGTACATATTATATATAATATATATAAAATATATATATCCATATGCAAAAGTCCCTGCATGCCTCAGTTTTTCTCATCCTACAAACTGGAAGCTTTCATTTCTATTGTATAAACAAGTTCCAACATTCCTTTTTGTCTTCAATGCTAGAACTAGTTTGGTAACTTGTTACACGATAATTTTTTTTTCTCGGTTCGCAGTTCAGCAATATCATTCAATTTGTACTTATTTATAAAATTTTAATGTTGGAAACTTATTTGAGATTTTATTATAGACGATTTTTTTGGCACAGCCATTTCGTGCCACTTGAGCAATGTGGAGTTATTTTATTTTCTTGCAGATACTGTACAGTAATGGTCAACTTTGCCACTTGCACTGAGTTTCTGGTCAAACCTCTTTTCATAAATGAAGTTGTGACTTCAGTATAACTTGAGTATATGGTTTTCTTTGCTTTATGGCTTAAAGAAAATAGAAAAGTTTTAGCTAATAGACAAACACTCAGGAGCTCATTATGTAGTAAAAACGGTCTTGCCAAATACTGAATTCACTATACAATTTGTAAAGAGAATCTGCTTGAATTATTTTTATATTCAGACTTCTTTCTGTTTCACAAACCAAGTTTAAGTGCTGTTAATGATGCTTTTGGATTCTTATAGGGGAAAGTATATTTCACTCTTTAGAGAAAAAAGTATTTGACAACTGGATCAGTTCATCATACGTTCCACGAAGTAAAGCAAACGGAGATCACATCAATACACTTGGGGGGGCTTTTTCTCCAGCCCCACTCTGCATCCTTTACTCATGGAAGCAACTGCTGCTCCGGCTAGTCCCCAGAGCCTCACCTCAGCTGTCCTCAGACGTTACCTGTTTTCCTCACCAGACCCAAGTTGCAGAGGTGGGTCTGGTGAAGTCAGTGATCCTGCCTGGGTGGGCGGAGTTGCAGGATCAGACCCTTAGTTGTTGACTTTGGTTTCCTTACAGAAGTCAAGTTAGCACTGTATCCTCCAAGAGCAAAACATACATCTGCCAACACCCGATTCAGTCGCTTACCCATCAAATTCTTGTGTTCCAGGATCCTCTCATCCTGCAGCATTGCCCTCAGCACAAACCGCAGCTAAAAGAGCGCTGTCTCAAAGGAGACTACTCAGTGAATTGGCTTAGTTGTAACTGTATTGGATTTGTATCTATCTTAAGCAATGTTGACTCATGTTATGACTGTGTGAGACAGCAGCTTTCCAAGCCTAACATCTGTATGTACAGTTTAGACAGAAGAACATCCTCCTAATGCTTTTTTAATAATTATTATTATTATTCTAAGTGTACCGAGTTTTTATTTTGTGGTTCTTTGCCCTATGTGTGCCAGGTTGCGTGGCTTTATCGACAACAACTGTCATGTGCTTTACTGGCTGATATTGTTTGTTCTTGCTGAAAAAAAAATGACCAGCTGTTCACACCTATTTTTTTAAAAAAAAAGTGTGGGGAAGCAGCTTCTCAGAAGCACTAAGTGATAATGTGGTCTTCTGCGCTAACGTTTACACTAGAGGTGTACGCTGGTGTTTTTTTGAGGCACTCAGTAGATCAGCGTCTTGACCCTGGAGGAGGAATCAGCTCCCTCTCTCCACTTCTTCCATCTTCAGACTGTGCTCATGGACCGTCGCCCACTCGCCACAGAGTCTTGCTTTTATCCTCTTCACCTAAACTATTGTAGCCAAGCTACCGAGGAGGAAATGCATATAGCATGTGCCATGTTTGTTGAAAATACATTTTTTTCCCCGCATGTACAAAGAAAAACTAGTATATAATGTAGGAGAATATTTATGTTTAAGTATTAATCATTACTGTACAAAATCCTTACCTTTAAATGTTCAAAAATATACAAATGCCATAAACTCCTAGTTCACACAGTTGAAAAAGGGGGAGGATTCGTCCTTTCTTTTTAAAAGAGCTTAACGTAAAAATATCTGAACCCCTCCCAGCCGTCTTTTGCAGGTAACTGACTGAGAAGCTCTTTGGCGGGGGGGGGGGGGGGGGACGACGACACAGATTTGATTTTCCTTTGAATTCGTTGACGTTGCAAAGCAGTTCTGTGCTTCGCAGAGAAGTTTTGTTTCTATGAGACCATGGTGAAAGCTAGAATTTAAAGCTAAATGTGAATCACATTATAGAATCATAGCTACTTGGGGGGGGGCTGGGGGCGGGCGGGAGGGAAGGGTCAACTGACACAGTATTTTAAAGATGTTTTTCTGTTGCCTTTTTTATTTTTAAGTGACCTCCTATATATATGAATAGATAGAATGTTTTATGAGTATAAAACCAAGTTTTAACTTGCTTCCTGACATGAAGATTTACTCTACTAACAACTCATGTGCAACTGGTACTCTTGACCTCATTCCAATGGTTTAAAAAACCCACCCACATAACCCATTGCGCTGCAGCTCTTAGGTTTGACCTGGCTTCATACTGGTGCTGGGTCTCTTGATTTCCTCTACCTTGGGAACTGATATTTAAAACCACTGCTCAAATAAGTGTCTCTTCCTCAACCTTTCTCTTGTCTCTCTCTCTTTCCCTCCCCACGGGCTTTTCTGGATGTTGGATTTCATTCTTTCCCATTAGAAGTGGCTGATTTTGTGTCACTGCTTCCTATATTTACATGTATCATGGTTTTTCAGTGGGGTTTTTTTGGTGGTGGTAGTGGTTGTTTTTTGTTTCTATTTTGTTTTGAGGTTTTTTTTGCTATTCCAAACCACACAGCTCTCAAAGCAGTTACTGGGCTAACATTAAAGGAAGACATTGGGAGAATTAGTTTCAGACCTGGACACCAGTTGACATACCCAGCCATTCTTGTCTCTTGAGGTCAAAACAGCTGACCAAAAGAATACCATTGGAAAGAAAAAAAAAAACCTGAGTGCAGTATTTATGAGTTTTAAGAGTTTGGCCAGTGGTTACCATCATCTTAAGTAAGAATCTCTTTGCTTTTGTCAAAGAGGATATGTGCAGCATTGGTCCTGTCAGGCGTTGCTTGGGAATGGCGTGGTGAGACCCTGTCTCCCCGCTGGGCACTGCACTGCTGTCATGGGTGTGTGAGTCCTTGAAGCTTTGTCCAGTCTGTATCTAGTCCTCCTTTTCCTTTGCCATTGCTATACTTGTATCGCCAGGAAACCTCATTTCATTTAGGTTTGTTATGCATTGTCAGGTGAGTACTACACTATATAATGTGTTTGTTTCTCTGCGTTCTCTGGGGGTGCCTTGAACACAATTAAAGCTCATTGCAAGCTGATTCTGGAACAAAAAGGTAGTGACAAAAAAAAAGGAAAAAATAAAAAAAAAAAGAGAGAGAAAACAAAACAGAAAACAAGCAAAACAAAAGCAAAAATGTTGGCTGTGTTATCAGGAGATCCCAGTATTTATATCACAGACTTCCTAATGTGATGACTCAGGCGTCAGAGTTTGATGCTGCAGTATAAAACTATTATTTTATATAATGTACAAGTAATTTATTAAATGTCTTTCTAAGGGTATATGCTGCTTTTAAGATGCACTATATTTTTGGATCTAATCCTTGTATTATTTTTTTCCCAAGGAAGTAAAATGTGCTGCAAAGGCAAGCCACAGTGATTAGTATGCTAACTGCTACTTCTCTTTAAAAAGGAGACTGGGAACTAGATACGTAACTTTGCTAAATGGATTAACTGCTGCCAGAGAAATGATTAATGCTGATAGCGTGGTCATTAATCTGGAGTCCAACACTTTGTCAACTCTGTATTCTAAAGAGCGCTTAAATAGAAGTTAAAATGCCTAGATACATAGTTAGATTTTTTTAATATGTAACTTTATGACTGCTTAATAAATAAAACAAATCTGCATGCTGGAATCACTATAATCCTGTAATAAAATGAAATCTGATCCACTAGGAGAAAGCATGGCGAAGCTTTGCAATTCCAGAATCAACACCACATCCTCACTTGTGTCTTGTAATCCACTGCTGTGGTGGTGAAGAGAGAGAAAGAGGTGGGTTTGCAGAATAGAAGACCTGTAGTGAATTTTGCAGTGAGACGAAGCGAATGTTTGCCAGGTTTCCACAAGCTCACATTTTGCTCCTCTTCATGTCTTCTACCATTGCAATGGGGAGCGCTGCTTTCACCTTTTTTTTCTGATCTGAGATGCGTTTGGAAGTGCTGCCGGGTGAATGTTGTAGCCCATGGCTGCAGCATTTTAAAAGTCTCTATTTTAGGGCTGCCTAGAGAAGGTTTAGCTCAGTATGAGCAGCGGAGCTGATGGCCTTGCGTAAGGAGGGGATCTGCTAAGTATGGAGTGGTTTATTTTTATCAGAAGTGAGGTGAAACTAAAACTATTAACATAAAGAACTTGTGCTCTCTTTCCTGCTAGAAATTTTCTCAACAGATTTTGACTTCATTTCAGTTTTGTCTCTGCCAACACAGTCCAAGTTAATTTTACATCCATATATATAATGTGTATGTATGAATACATACATCTATAATTTTAGTCAGAGTGTGTGTTTGTGTATTTTCCTGTTTATAATACATATATGTATATTTATAATACTCCCTGGAGTATTTCATGACTCAGGCATCAGATCTGATGCTGTAGAATACAATATGTGTGTATATGCATATGTTCAAATACTGTGTGTATATTTAAAAGATCTATTATTGGTGGTCTGTAGAATAATTACTTCCTTTACCCTCAAAATTTTAATGGCATTACTTGCAAAGACTAAGCGTACGGTATTTTCCTACACTCCACCAAGATAGGTATTATTTATACCGAAGTCAAATATTGATATGCATTTTAAGGTATTACACAGATAACGTTGCCATTTTTGCAAATAAAGTTGCTTTTTGGCAGGAATGAATGCTAATAATACCTTTTTATAAGGTCATTACCCCAACCAAATGACTGCTAAAAAGCCGATTAGATGACTCCTGTTCTCGTATGAATTTTAGTGACTGTGGGCAGAGCCCTTTCCGTAGGTGAAAGTCACCGCATGGTTCATGCAGTGCCACTGTTGTCCCTTTTGGCTAATTAAGGGCATGCAGAAAGAAACTAGCATCCTAAAATAGAAATGGCAACTGGCAGTGTTTGATTTCATTGATTGCTTAGAAGCAGAGACGGTCCCAGGCCACGAACCCAAACGACCCCTCCATTTTGGAGGGAGCCGAGCGGGGGCTGCAATCGCCAGCTGGGCTCGTCCCTGCAACCGGAGGAGCCCACCCTCCGGGACGTGGGCAGAGGAGGGAGCAGCTACTCCACGCCAGGGACTGTGGCTGGGATCCCCCACCCAGGCCAGCGTTACCCTGCGTTTGTGATGTACCCAAGAGAAACGTGCATGGTTTCAATCCTGTTCTCACTACTACGTTTGCTCCGCCTGAAGCTATCTGGATCCCTCAGACTGGCAGGAATGATACTAAACACTTTGGTGATATTCAATGCGTGGTTGTTTACTCGTAGTTCCAAGCATCACCTTTGATTTCAAGGGTGGGGATGCCCTAAGAGTTTGTTCCAGAACCAGTTGGTTACAAGTGCACCTCTTATATATGCCTTACAAACTTCAGAGGCCATATTCAAAACAGGGTTTTATCAGTGTATGCAAGGGGGTGCAACCCCTCTTCTCTTCCTCCCCAGGTCAAACAGTATGGACAGTTTTCACACATATCTACCTGTATAACCCTCTGTACCTCTCATAACTGGTCAATGACTGTAACAGGTTACATCAGGTGTTTTTTCTACATACTTTTTACACAAATTCTATGCGATTAATGTAACTTAATTCAATGCATCATTTTATTGTACTAGTTCTTAAGCTTGTCTTTATTTTTTTTCTAGGTGACTGTGGTTTCTTGTGATTTTTATTGTATAAATAAATGAGGTGGCTGTTGATGCTTACTCTCTGTTACTAAGAATTTTTACCTTTTTGGAAGAAAGCATTGCTATGAACTAATGAATTTAAAACGTCATTTACTCATTGTAAATACAGTATTGTGCAAAAAACAAAAATGAAAAAAAAAACACCCGGCCCTTTTCATTCATTTGAATTGCTAGTGTTAACTGAATTTTGTCTAGACACCATTTCTGTTGATGAAATAAAGACATATCATTATGTATTGTAAATTGACTCATCTTGACTCTGATGTTGCAGTGCTTGGTTAATGCACGGGTTGTAGGTGAGATTTGGGAGGGTGGGGTGGGTTGGGTGTGGTTGATACTGCCCGGTGAAGCTCTGGCTGATAAAGAGCTCTCCACTCACATGGTCCCGTTGCTAATTCTCTAGTCATCTTTGATCCAGGGATCCAGTTATCTTTGATCTGCTGCAGGAACAGCTGAGAGTATTTAATTGCGAAGATGAAATATGTTGTTTTGGAAGGCCAAATAAGCTGTTCCATCTATATCCATTTCCCTAGTGCCTGACTTAAGGCAATTCTGCTAAGTCTTTGTTTTGGTCTTCTAAAGTGTCAGTGTGTGTGATGGGAGGCAAGGGGAGAGGTTGAGGCTTGTTCCCCTTTACAGAAAACCTGAGAGAAATTGAGAGAGGTTTCTGTAGAAACAAAATAGAGCTGAAAATCTCTGTGTGTAACCCAAATACAGTAGTGTTCCTTTCTGAGGGAGGAACTTGCGCCGTGGACTGTTAGCATCACTTACACTACAGAAGGTCCAGAAAGGAAAGAATAAATTATAAAGCCTTAGATGCTATTACCACAAGCAGGGCGCCAGGTCTAGCAAGGGGCGTTTGCTTTCTGGGACTCCCAAATGCATGGCAGCCACTTCTCTCCTTGTGTTGGATGCAACCTGAGAGCCTGCTCAACAACTTGGCAGGAGGAGACCTGGGAAGGGGGAAGTGGCATGACCAGTTGTCCTACCCTGGTCCACACTCTTGCTCGGATGCTGCTGTGGGGAGCGGGGAGGTGGACAAGCTGCTGGAGAGAGGTCCCCAAGCTTTTTTATCACCGGACAGGAAACCCTAGATCACATGTCCTGGGCTACCATCCTTAGGGATGCAAACTGCATCCTCCTCCATCTGCAGCAGTTGAAGTTGCCTGGGATTTTTCAGTCTTAAAATTCTCATGGAAGAAAATCAAATGTTACTTTCCAGAGTTCCCCAGTTTTCTGAATCTTCCTGTTGAGCATATATGAAGAAAGCTTCCCACCCCCACAAATCTGTCAGAAGATGTAGCATCCACCGCATCTACACATAGCCTGGCAGTAGAGAATGTACTTTAGCAAAGCCATTTCTCCATCCCTGATCAGTTGTTACTGGCGCTTAAAGGCCACCGTCTTAAGTATTTCCTTTTTTTGCCTTAAAATACTAAGCAAATGAACAGGCAAACCATCAATGAGTTTGTAGTGAGGCAGAATATGAATATAAGTCATGTGCACTAGAACAAAACCACTGCAATCTCCAGCAATCTTTATGCCTGACTTTTTTTTTCCTGCTGTCTTGCTTTCGGCTAGCCTTGCCTTAGAGTTGTCAAGTCATAGAGGATTTTTATGCTTAGGAAAACTGGCATGGCAAACAAGCTTGTTCCAAGCATCACTTGCCGTTGAGGTGATAGCAAATGCGAGCTATGGTAAGCTTGACAAATAAAAGCAGCCAAAAACATGTGGCTAGAAACAGGGTCAGGGACAGTCAGAGGAAGGTACTTTATTTTCCGGATACACAAGTGGAAGGACTGCTTTCTTGGGCTGCATACAACCCAGAAATCCAACCCTCCAGAACAAGTCTGTCCTAGCAAACTGAAAATGAGCTCTTTCTGGCTTTGCTTATCCTTCAATTCCTCTATGTGGACTAATGAGGCAGTGCAGGGAATAAGATTTTCGTAACCCTGAGGTGATACCTTGCAGATCTTCTTGAATAGCGAACTTAAGAAAAGCATAGATGTTTTGCACTTAAAATAAATTGCCCGATTTTACTTAGATTCAAATTTGAAGCCGAAAGTATTAGCTACAAGGAGGCTACATTAGCATGGAAAGTCTCTGTCAGAGCTTGAGGACTGCATTAGAAGAGGCAGACGCGCAGCAGCATATTCTTCAGCTGGGTTTTTATCTCTGATAAATTCTCTGTCCCTTCAGATTCCTTGTGTGTTTCTTCCATCTTTTATTCATTGGCTGCTGAAGCCTGAGGAGATAGAGGCCACATAGCCTTCCAGGTTACTTTCAAATCAAACTAACCCTTTCTTGTAGGTGTCTTGGGCCTCCCGCTAACTTGAAGGTCTATGGATCAGGCTGGTTCCTGATATGAACACTACTAGCATGCACAACAAGTTGTACATCCCTAAATGTTCTCCCAAAGACACGAGGCTATTTCTGCAGTGGCGGTACACACTGACCAGATCCGGCTCAGTCTACGTGAGAAAAATCTTGAGTCGTGGAGCGAGCTACCCGTTAACAGCAGCAATCAGAGTAGGGTACTGTCAGGACTGGTGTAAAATGGAGGAAAAACCCAAGTGTTTGCTTTCTTAAACTGCATAATGAATTCAGCATTATAACGGCGGGAGAGGGGAGCACAGCAACAGATAATCTGCTTTTTATCTCTCTGCTGAAGGTGGTTTGTGCTCAATCCCTTAGTTTATTTGTTCTCCTTGGAATGTCATTACTTTTTCATGATAGATGATAGTTCTAGGAGCATGCTCTGAAAGATAACAAGAAAAAGAAAGGATGAAGCTGAATTGGCTTAAAGGAGACAAAGAAATGTTATCATAGTAATTAACCCAGGTTCCAACACATACATAGTTGGGAAGGTGGGAATCTGGCGTTCAGCTGACAACATACTTACCTTGTAGGGCTTTGTTCAGTGCTAAGGGGAGGGTGGGGAGAGGGGCAACACCTTGCTTTTAAACCAAAATAAACACATCAGTCCCTGAAGTAACTTGCTTGAAGTCAGTGGACCCATCCTGGAGGCCTTGCTTTACATGTCAAGGGGTTTTGTATATATTTTGATTGCTTTAAAACCACACAAAGATGGACTCAATTAGGCGAGTTCCACTTTCTAAAATCCAGCTTATCCATTTGTTGCTGCGCAAATCGTCTGAGGGGTTCATTAGTTGTCAACTGGTGCTGACCCCCCAAAGGTTATCCGTGTTTGTGCAATTCAAGAATTGTTACCTTTGGGTGACCAAGTAGCTTTTGCAGGACAATTGGTACACTGCCTGTCATCACCACAAGCTTCTCCTGAGTGCCCAGGGCAGAATAAAATACAATTACTGTGGAATTTAATTACTTTTTTTTAAAGAGGTTTTTGCATAGAAAAACTGTACAAAGCCAGCAGTATTTACCAGCAGGTGTAAATGTGAATATCTTTAAGGATTCTCAAACATCCTAGAGGAAAACAGGGATTTACCAGTCCTTTAACCTACCTGTAGATTTTCCTGGTGGAGCTCAGCTGTCTAAATAACTCCTCCACAGTTATTAGGTTTGTTATTTCAATGTATATTCACTCTCATCAAACTGTTCGCAGCCCCAGGGGCAAGAGCAGTGAGCAGCGAGCAGCTAGTTAAATGAGTGGATATTTATTCCTCAAGTGTTGTTGAAAGGGTGAGTAAACATGTCTTGTTCTGGAGAAGACTGCAAGCATTCAGGCTGAATAGCAGCTCTCTCTTTCATATCCTGCTCACTACGGAGTATTTTCTCCACTGAATGGAGAATTGAGAAGTAGAAAAAGAATTGAACAGCACAGAGGAATAAAAAAGCAATGCAGTGAGGGAAATCAGACCCAGTGAATCATAAAATTTCCCCAACTTTGGCAGAATCAGGATTTCAGCCCCAGAGACTTTCTTTTCTGCAAATGAATAAGATCGGCAGCCCTATCTCAGCCCGATTCTATGAGCTGAGAGTATCAGCTTTACCAGCTGCTTCATTATCAGCTTTATCTTCCTCATTCACCATGAGGAGGGGGCCTTGCTTTTAAAGATACATTGATTACTTTGTAGCCAAAAATACAGACCTAAAGAAATGACACCCTGAAGACACAGGGCTCTCTGGAGGAGAGGGTGGGCTAAAGAATAAGGAATGGATGTGAGGGTGAGGAAAAGTGAGCACTTCTTGAAAAACAAGAATCTGAAATTGAGAGCCTAAAATGCCTAATTGTTTCTGAAAATCTCGATCTAGTAATTTTGGTTTCCCAGGAGAGTGGTTCTGCTAAAATATTGCGAAGAATAGTATAAATCTTCCAATTTTGTTTTGTGATTCCAGGAACTTATCTTGTCTCAATGAAGAAACACGACCATGAGATAATGTCAAGTCTCCCCATCTTCTTGGTATGTCCTTGGGTACTCTAGCAAGTGGACTAGCACAGTAGTTGTCTCAATGCAGGTTTAGGCTTGGGGTGCAAATGTGATAACCTGGTTCCAAGTCGTCTGAAAGATGGTGCCTTTGTGAGAAGAGTTGCCAGTCTAATGTAAATACTCCCAATCCCAGTTAGCCAAATTAAAACTCATAGGTTTTAGAGCACACCTTAGGATTCTTTAGAAAACTACGATATATAGGCCAAAAAGAACTGATGCTGGGCACGTTCAGGTAGCATGCAGCTGGAATCCTCTGCTTTAGAAAGGCAGGGAGAGACACAGCTAGCAAAAGACTTCAAACGCAGCTAGCAATGAAATATCACACAGCCTCCAGCTTTTGTAGAAATGTTTGTGTTCAGCTGTTGAATTGTGATGACCCTGTGACACTCTGAAGATGCAACACCAGGCCATGGCCATGTTCAGCTGAGCTTTCTGACATTCTGCAATTGTTTGTAGAAAATGGCCGAGGAGGAAGACTGGTTGATTGTCACAAAGGGTGACTTTGGAAGCAAAGCTCTCTCCCTCTCTATTTGTTCAATCTCTTATTCTCGTCTCCCCAGAGAGAAAAAGAGTCATTCGATGGTCCCAATGGCTTCACACAGCCTTGCACACATCAGGCAGTGAGACAATACCCCTTAGCACAGTGCTCTGAGTGCTAGATGCCTATTATACGCTATCATTTCTGGCCCTGCCTATTTTCAAGAGAGCAAAGATTGTATCTGTACTTGTTACATACTGACCTTTGACTGCATCAGCCTATTAATTTTATCACACTTAAAAATGTATCATGCACCAGTCAAGGGCCTGACTGGTGCAAATTATTTTTTTCCTTATAATGTCATTCATGTGCAGAATCCTATTGACAGCAGCATAATTCCTACATACCTTTGTATGTCTCTCCCAGTCATCATTTCTGACTGTAGTTATACTAAATTCAGTGCAGCTCTTTTCACTGAGTTATGCGTGAAAAGCAGCCATTTAAGACCAGCTTGCCTAAGGCACGCTGGCAGCCTAGGACCATGCAGAAGGCGCCCCTTTGCTCCATAGCTGTATCTCCCCTTAAACAAAAGTTAAAATGTGGTGAGAGATGCAAAACTTAGGACAGAACTATGTGTGTAGCCATGATATCTCTTAGAAGATATGATACCATATATTCTCTAAGATGTATGCTCTAAGGGAGCCTTGGAAATTATTAGCTTGGAGCTTGGAGATCAGTGAACAAATTGTTTGCTATCACTTCAAAGCATGCTGACTGCGTTCATCAGTACCAAGGCTTTGGAGGCTTGCAGATAGCATGTTTTCAGCTGTACACAGATGCTGAATTCCCCTGCCAATGTAGAGTTTTGTAATGTTATTTATCCCAGGTCTCCATCAAGTTGAGATTAGCTCACCCATATAGTCGGTGATGCTCTTGTCATTGTGTTTAGGTGGACTGAAATCAGTTGGAAATTACCCTCATGTCATGCAGTGACTCTCTCCTCCTATGCTTTGCCGTGTGCTTTCCCTGATGCAATGAAGGTCTAGTTTTGGTGGTGTGTCCTCAGAACCTAATAGATCTAAAGTTTGACCTGTAGTCGCTGAAGGAAAAGATACTCTTTTCCAGTGGATCAGAGTCTTTTGAGAAGCCTTTAGCCTAATAAGTTTATCAAGATTTCTGCCTCTCTCATTTTTGCTTCCTAGTCTGAATAACGGATAACTTTGGACAATGCAATGACCAAGAAACTAAATAGAGTACGAAGAATGCATGGTTTGGGTGTAAAACTAAACAGTTGGAGCATAAATAGGTTTTATGTCACAGTTGGACATGAAATGAAGAACTGGCTCTTCACCTCCACCAATTCCAGATGTGAAAGTTTTAAATAGCCTTGTTAGTTTGCATTGTGGCCAAACATGGGTGGTCTGTACAAATGCTACCAATGGGAAGGGCACCTCTTCTTTTATATATATAGCTGGTCTGGTTTGAACTGAAGTCTGAAAAGTTGAGGAATCCTCACATGAAACATGTATTTTGTATTCAACATCCTATTGAGCTGTTTCATGAGAGTTTTCAGTGAAAGACTGAATGTATTCCCTCCTAAGGGTCCAAAGTAACATTTCCTCCAAAGAGGAAGTCCTAAGAAGAATTCTCTTTGAGGGATGCAGTTTTGTATTTCCTTGGGGGAAAAAATCGCTTGATTGTGACTTGGCCAACTACTATCCACCACCTTGTCTTCATGGTTTGATCAAGAAGGTGCAATACATTATGAGAGGTAACTTTTACAACATTTAGTTGTCCTTAATAATAATTATTTATCTGTTAGAGATTCAAGTTTGGTGTGGAAATGGCATTGATAATATTGCTCAAAAAAAATCTCATCACTGGTAAAAGTCAAGTATCCATAACTGCACTATTAGATTTCTTCTGTGCTTTCAATGCCGTGACTCACAGGATGTGGTTGACTTGTATGCAGACTCTTGCAGTATCAGATGGATTGCTTTTGTGTAGCTTTGAGATTTTCTTTCAGCTAAGAAAGCTATGGTGGTTGTGGGAAGTTTCAGTTGTCCTGCTATCTTAGCACTGAGCATGGGTATGTGTTTGACTGGAGACTGCAAGAATGGTTGTTGAGGTATAGAAAGTGATATTTTCAATATCGAGTTGATACTCCTCTCTCAGTGAGCTAATGCAAAGAATGCTACAGACAAATTCTGGTAGAATGGTATGGATGAAGGGAAAAAGAAAACATTCAAGCCAGTATGGAGGTAAAGTTGATAACTTGGGAAAGCTATCAAAGAAAATTGAAGAACGGTGTCAATTCCACTAGGGTTTTGCTCCATTTGGCTTTCCAGCTTAGATTAGTGTGATCCAGGTTAGAATAGACTCTATTTTGGCTGTTTAAAAAATGTTTGTGCATGTGCATTCACTGTTATGTTAAAAAGTGTCTGTCCTTTCTCTACATTACTGTTGCAAGTCACTGTTAATCAGGCATGGCTGATTTTGTTGCTTCAGTTGGAAATTTTAAATACAATTCCTTTTAAGTACTTTTTTTGGTTTTTTAGATAGGGTCACTAATATTTGAATGCTTCTGTCACACAGACAAATCTAATAATACATATTTTTCTTTTATCTAAACATTAATAGATGATGATTGTCTCCTGGAAGTCCAGTTAAAACAAATCAAATCAATGCTGAGTGCCTTTGACAACCAAGACCAGATAATGAGTATAGGAGTTGGGAAATACAGACCACAGGATATACAAGCTTTAATGCCCAGATTCAACATCTTTGTGATGCACCAGCATATTTGTGTGTTGAAACTGGTATTCATAAAATGCTGTAGCAATGCTAGCAGTAAACTGTATTTGCCAAAATATTGACTCATTTGTATATAGAAGCACCTTTACTTTAAAATATCATGTGCTGTAAACAGGAAGCAACAGGTAGCATACCTACGTGAGTCATATTTTAAAATGTTAGTACCAGTCCCATGCACAATGATCCCCAAAGGCAGCATGCCAGAAGAGTGTTACTTTCAAGAGTAATGAGATTGCTTTGCAAACTGACTATATTTCTCTGCAAGATCTCCCCTGGAAGATAGTGTCATTGTCATTAAATAGTAAAAGCTGCCAGGCAACTTCTGTGTGTTCTCAACAGGGTGCTACTGAAATTCTGTCTCACTTAGTACCTTTTTGTACTTCACCTTTTTAAAGAGCCTTCTCATCTGAGTATCAGAACCCAGCAGAAGATTGACAGATTGGACTCTAGGCCCTCTTCCTGTATTAGAAATGGTGAAGTGGAAAGTGATTAAATTACATCAAAATGACAGTTTAACATGGCTTATGCTGAATGTTTATATATTGTAGAAACTATAACTCTGTGAAAACTGGAACCCACAAACAGTTTGTTGATGAGCAATCTGTAAGAGTATCTTCTGCTTCTTAACACAAAAGATTTAAAGTTTTTTGTTTGCTTTTGGTTTCTTCTTTTGTATTTAGGAAAAGTATTTATTTTTAGGAAGAGAACAGATTGAACAGAATCTATAACTTTGAGTACTGTGTGAAGTAATCTTCTGTTTATTACATGCCCTATAAAAAGGTATTTAAGGGCTTGCTCCTGCAAGCCTTTTTGAAGGAGCTTTTTTGTTCTCAGAGGACAAATCCCATGATCTGGGGCAATCAGAATTCAAATTACTTTTAAAAAAACCTCATTGGTTCTTGAACGCAAGCACTATATCTTATCAACACTGACTGTAAGCAAGCTTAGCGTGTGCAGCCAAAGAATAGGAACAGCTGCTGAAAATGCAATTCTGTAGTTGTTGGCTCTGGCATTGCAATTATTTGGTGGTTTATATGTAGATCTTTTGATGTATTCATTGAGCAATTATTCAACTGGGTGGTTGCCCCTGGGAGAACCCCCCTGATGCTGAGAGAAGTTGAGCCATTGAACTCAACGCACTCAAGACTTCTCTTTCTTAGAGTGTCAAGCAGGCTGGAGCTGAACAAGTTTCCCTTGGGACAGTCCTCATCAAGTCGATTGGGATGACGTAATGAGTATAAAGAAGTTGGGTTTCTGTAACTTAGAGATCCTCAGGACTCAATAATTTCCTAGGTGTGTTTTTTCTTTCACCATGGAAAGGGATCCACGCAGGATCCACCCGAGCAGGAGCTCGGCTTGGTCGGGGAGTATGCGAGGAGAGGCGTTAGGGCTGTGTCGGAAGTCCTGCCTAAGTCTTCCTGCCACCTGGCTCGCCCGCTCCTCCCCGGGGCCGGGACAGGCAGCCGGGGGAGCCCGCCCCGCCTGGACCCCCCGCCCGCGGGCTGCCCCAGGGGCCGCGGGTCGCTACTTGCCATCGACACGCGGCGTCCCATGGCGGCGGCGGGCGGCGGGCTGCTGGGCGGGCTGCCCTCCTCGCGGCGCTTCCCCTCCGAGCCGGAGCCGGAGCCGGAGCCGGGGCCGGAGCCGCCGCGGGAGGCGGCGCTCTCGCTGTCGCTGTTCGCCCGGCTCCCGGTGAGGACGCGGGAGAGGAAGCTGGACTTGCGGGTGCCCGGGCAGTGCCCGCTGTCCGGGGAGTCGCCGCGCTCCTCCTCCAGGTCGCGGCAGATGCTCACCCGGCTGTGCTTGCGGAGCGCCCGGCGGGATGCGCCCGCCGCCGCCGCCGCCGCCGCCGCCCCGGGGGCGCCGCCCGCCGCGGCCCGCGGCGCCTCCTCGCTGCTGGAGGAGGGCGGCGGCTGCTGTTCGTGGTGCTGCGCCGCGCTGTGCCGGCGGCGGGGCGGCAAGGCGCCGCGGAGCTCTCCGCGGTGCTGGCGGCCGGGCGGCCCCGCCGGCGCGGGAGCGGGAGCGGCCGCGGCCGCGGGAGCGGCGGCGGGAGCGTGGGGGGACGGCGGGGCGGCGGCGGGGCGCGGCGGCGTGGCGTCGCTGGCCGGGCAGGCCGGCGGCACCACGGAGCTCTTCTTGGAGTTGTAGAGGCTGGTCTCCTCCTCGGCGGGGCCTGCCGGCCACCGCGGCCCCCCGTAGAGGCTCTTCTGGATCTTCTTGAGGCCCAGGTGGGCAATTTCTAGGATGTTGAGGAACAGGGAGACCGCGGCGATGCTGTTCATGAAAACCATAAAGATGGTCTTCTCTGTGGGTCGGGACACAAAACAATCCACCGTGTTAGGGCAAGGGAGGCGAGTGCATTTGTAAAGGGGGGACATGTGAAACCCATATAAAAGATACTGACCTATCATAAAGCCCACTTCGACCACCGACCGGGTCAGGATATGTAGGACATAGGTGCGCAGCAAGGACCCTCGCAGGGGTGCCTTATTCACTTTCTTCTGTTCCTCCAGCTTACGCAGTTCCCTCTCCACTCTCTTGTGTTCGTCGGGCATGGGCTCCAGGTCTTCTAGCTGAGCCCGCAGGTGGGCTTTCTTCTTCTGTCGCTCTTTCTCGAGAGCCCTTAATCTGTAGAGCGCATGGCCCATGTAAACTAGTGATGGAGAAGAGACAAATATGATCTGCAGTACCCAGTATCTGATCAAAGAGATGGGGAAGGCTTTGTCATAACAGACATTGCTGCAGCCAGGTTGCTCCGTGTTGCAGATGAACTCGGACTGTTCATCATCCCAGACATCTTCAGCAGCCACTCCCAGCACCAGCATCCGGAATATGAACAGGATTGTGAGCCAGATTTTGCCAACTATGGTGGAGTGGATGTGCACTTCTTCAAGGACGCTGCCCAACAGGTTCCAGTCCCCCATGGTCAGAAGTTCATCTCTGAAATGCAAAAAAAAAAAAAGAAGTTATTTTAATACAATACTGGATTTCTTTTGGAAATGGCCCTTTTTAGTATTTTTTTTTAAATAATGATCTTTCATATACGTTCTTCTGATAGCAGGACAGCTCTCAGAAATTTATTATTTTCTACTTAATGGGTCTTTAAATGACGGCAGACTTTATGATTACTGGTGAAAGATGCAAATGTGAGATTATTTTAAGCTTAAGAGAGATTGATTTCAGATGTAAGCCACAGTACTTCTTAACTGCCTACAGTTTTACATTATTTTCTTCCCACTAGGAAAGAAGACAATTTTTTTTTCACTTTGCAAATCCTTTGCCAACCATAGTTTAATTCTACACCCACTCCATTCCACTGTCTGTGGCCTTGCCATAGTTTTGGGTGAAAAACAACTAGAATAATATATAATGCTCATGGCTTTCATTTGTTTGGTAACATTTTGAGAAGTATCCTATAACTGTGACAGAAAAATGTTTCGTTTTGTACCCCAAGGCAGTAGCATTATTAGTGCCATCCATCCAATGTTTTCCCATCTACCAGGGTAACAATCCGCAAGTTTCTCACTTGGATTCCTAAAATTACAAATAGGTAGCTAATTTACACATAGCTGTGCATGTATAAATAATGTCAGTTCTAGGATAATATTAATAAACTAAGAGAGCTTCTGGGTTTAATATCTTTAATTTTATGCATTTAAAGTCTTACTGAATCACCAAGACTTTGTCTTAATTATAAATTTAAACGTATGAGATAAATAAAACAGGGATTACATAATGGAGTGTTGTGGAGGTTTTTAGCTGTGAGTGTGAGATGATCTTTTTAACTACCTCTTTCCCAGAAGCTTTTTGATTCACCAGCAAATTGATCTACGTTCTACTGTTTGATTTCCAAGCCACTTCTCTGGAAACTATTCAGGAGCTTCAGGTAATGTGGGGAATTGAAATGTGAGGTATTTGTCTGTCTGTTTGTGAATGCACCGCACACTTGGTATTGTGTCCCTGGAATTTTTTTTTGCAACATGGTAATAAAATATTGAAAGCAACTGGGATCATATCTACCTTAGGGATCACGCTTAAATTTTTTATGCTACCATACTTTCAAAACTTCCCGAATTCCACTAAACCACAACCTTTAGTAAAGCGCAATTTCTAAGGTTTTTTTAAGAGTGGCTGGTTGCAGTACCCAAAATCTTACACAACTTTAATTGATAGCACAACTGGGTGATATCACCATTATCAATATAGCTTGCTTATGGTTTACGATATGATCCCACGTAGTATGATTCTGCTTGGAGGCTGTATTTATCCACACTGCAAGTAAAGATTTTCAGTTGTAACCAACAGTGCAGTCATTGTCTGCATAAGCGTCCTACAGTCTTTGCTATTACATTTCCATCTGGGGTTTTTTTTCTGAAAATTTGAATCTACACAATGAACTTCCCTTTTGGTACAGGGAACTTGTGGAGGAAACCTAGCCAGTCAAGATTTTTCTTAGGTGCTGTGATGCACCTGGAATATCTTCTTTTCCCACTCCTTTCCTCCCATGTATATCACTGAAATAAGATACATGAAAAAAAAAGTCAGCAAGAATTATTTTAGTCCATTTTCCTCATCTTTAAAGAAAAAAAGCCAGATCTTTCTTCTGACTTCATATGGATTTTATTCAGAGCAGATACCAAATTGTTGCAATTTCATAGGTTGGGTGGGTGTTAAGATGTTCATATGTTGAAATGTTTACTGGAGAATGTTGCCTCTCAAGCTGACAATGTTGAACCTGTTTTTCCAAGCTTGGAAGTGCTGATACAGCATAGTTCACCTTCAGTAAAGTGAGAAGTAGAGGATTACATAGAGCGAGCTCCCAAACCCAGAGTACTCAAGAGGCCAAGTACAAGTGGGTGACTTTCTGATTGCTCTGTACCACTTCCCCTGAAAGGTGACTGAATGATGGCAACGCAACAGTTAAGCAAAGGAGCTTTGGGTATATTTGCTGCCTTGTGAATGGCTGGTCCCCCACTGAAATTGATAGACTCCACAAAAAAAAAAAACAAACCCCAAGGGAGATGCTAAAATGTAAATGCAGGATTAAAAGGGAAAGGAGACATGTTTTAATCCCAAAGATGAAATGCTAGCATTCCTCTAGCAATAGGAATTATCATCGCCCATTTTGGAACAGAAAGGGAATGTAACCATTCAGGGTAAGAGAGGACAAGAAGAGTATAAACATATCACTCTGGCTCTATAGATGTGTTTGTTTCTTAAGTTGTTTCTACCAGTATTTAAACAACTCTATCCTCATCTTTCCTTTATAACAGCTGACAGGGGAGAGTAATTACAGGGGTGGTCTAATCCCGTTCTCTAAGTAAGTAAGATTATTATACCAAGACACTCTCCCTCAAATCTGCACTGGTAGAACGGCAGTATGAATATTGACATGGTGAACGTTGTGTGTAAAGCGAAGAAGTTAGTCTAAAGCTACGAAAGCCAGAGTTTCTAAGAAATCAGCCAAAACTACTTTACAACCTTGTCATAGCAATGTGCTTCCAATTTTTCCGTCTTTTCCTTCCCTGGTCTTATTTGAGTTCTGTGTAACAGAGCATTTCAGTTTACTGTAAGAGTGTAACTTCAAATATCAATGATATCATTATTTCCAGTCTGCTAGTGTACTAGAAATTCTAGTATTCTAGTATATTAGCCTAGTATACTGAAAATATACTATTTGTACATACCGGAGACATTTCTCACTATACCAGCTGACTACCTTTGTGTCTGTCCAAATGTTTTTATACGGTTATTTCAAACAATAAAAATTTGTGCATGTAATCAGTTAGAATCAGATGGAAATCCACCATTTCTCTTGGAGGAAGTCTCTTTATTTCTTTTTTTTGTTGCTTCTTTATTTTAAAGTTCATTTGATCATTTGCCACCGTTCAAATCACTTCTATATTAAATTTATGTCAGGTTTTCATCAGCTGTGATTTGAAAAAGCAGAGTTACATACTAAATTTCTTGTCAAAGAAAGTTAAATGCTAAGATGCAAATACTCCTGGGTTTAATTCGCATTGCTTCGAGTCTGACAGAGACCTGCCTGCTCCATACTGCCCTAGGAAGAATTATTTTTCTGCTGCTTACCTTAGAAGAAAGGCCTTGGTTAGTCTATCCTAGAGCATTGCAGAAGGAGCACGCAGCGCTGCTGATTGCTATAGCTCAGAGACCTTCCTTCGACAGTGCTAGGACATCTTTTTTTTTCCCAGAGCTAAAGCATAGACGTGGTACACTGAGCAGATTTCTCGGTTCTTTGCAGCTGGATGCCAAGATCACTCAGTCTAAACTATTCATGCACGGTTTAAAAATCATCAGATGATAGGATGGTGCCTCTAGCCAAAATTATCATGCAATTATTTTAGTCAGTGGCATCTAACAAAGCCATTCCCTCGAGGCTTGATCTGTACCGCAATAGTTTGCAACGTCCCTATGCCTTGTTTTAGTCAGTTCTTCAAACATTACGCCTCCGCCCAGCTCCCAAATGAAATTTTATTTTGTAAAACGGCTAAATAGGCACCCTTTACAGTACAATAGATTCTTACATTTTCTTTACATTCCATTAGTTTCGCTTTGAATCAATGCCCAAGGATCGATCGGTCATGTCCGATTTCATACTCTGTTGCCTGGTGAGTTAATTTAGGATGCGTTAGACTGAGTCTTTGAAAATGGAGGCCACAGGAACCGAAACTCAAGTCTTCGGTTAGAAACACAGGCTTTTGTCAAGGTAACCCTTCTTCAGCTGGGTTAAAGAGCCACCCCCAAGCCCATTGAGAATTGGTATCTGTGAGAGACAAGGTTTAAAAAAGGAAGGTGAGTTGCCAAAATGGGATTTTGTGAGAAATCAGGACCAACAGAGCTGAGGTTCTGACGCTAAGACCTTCTGCTGCCTAGTCCTGCCCAGGTCTAAATTTTATGGAAATCCTACATATCCTTTTTTTCTCTCTTGCCCCAGAACTTCTGGCCCTTTTCTTCCCTCCTGTAGGGTGTGTGGCTGATTTCCGCTTCAGCCTCTTCTCCCTAAAGGTATTCCCGCTAACCAGTGGCCAGTTCTCAAAAGACACTAGCCCCACCTCCTCTTTGGGATTATCTCAGATTTATGTATCAGTGCATCCCTCTCTCCCATACAAGCTGTACTCATCTCCCTGAAAGTCCTGTTTAAATATGTCTTCAGAGCTTTGCCCTGCAGCAAATGGGGTGGCTACACCACCTTTCCTCTAGCCTGTCTAATGCAGCAGACGTATGGTTTATGCATGTTACAAATGCTTTAAGGGCAGTAGCGCTACACTTTCTACTCCTGAGAAACATGGTACTATTCATCCAAACCACCCAGACCTCCATGGGCCTTTCTCATCCATATGCTCTCAGGCTCGTTCTCAAGCCCACGTGCTCTCGTCTCACGTACTTGTCATTGGCATTTTATTTTCATGCCTCTTCTTTCCAAATTCAGTCACAAAGTCCCTAAGGCTTTACCTTGCTGCTTCAGTTGTCTCAGAGCTTTGACTCAGGCCTGGGAGCCCTGTGCTGCCACACCAGAAGGTGGTGTTGACCTGATGTCTCCAGCAGCTTCCACAGCTCCCTGGTGTTTCTCAGGAGCACCCTCTTCAGCTCTGCTCACTGTGGAAACTTCACAACTGGGTAAGAGCTGCAGCACCTGTGATTTGTTCATCCTGTCGGAGAACACACTTTGTTGCTCACTGCAGAAGCAGCTTGTTCTTGGTCCAGCACGTTTCTGTCCCACCTCTTCTCCCCCTCAGCAGGCCACAGCACCAGAACCACAGGCTGCCTACCTCACTCTGCCCTCAGAGTAACCTGGTTTAAGGTTTTGGTTTTCTCGGGGGACAGGGGAGGTGACAGTAGGCTGCTTAGGGACAATTTGCCATGTTTCTGCTTTAGTAGCAGAATAATTGGTGGTGTTAAAGAATTGCCTGTGCAAGCTTGTTAATGGACCATACAATTAATTGTATGTGGAACAGAAGCAGGGCTGGGGCACAGAGGTGGTGGGAGGAATAGGGACAAAGAATAGGAGTGCGGCGTAGTCCTTTGCATTTGGAGATCACAGAATCACTACAGTTGGAAAAGACCTGTAAGATCATCAAGTCCAACCATCAAAACACCACCACCATGCCCATTAAACCATGTCCCACAATGCCACATCCACACGTTCCTTGAACACCTCCAGTGATGGTGACTCCACCACCTCCCTGGGCAGCCTGTTCCAGTGTCTCACCACTCTCTCAGTAAAGAAGTTTTTCCTAATATCCAGCCTGAACCTCCCCTGGTGCAACTTGAGGCCATTTCCTCTTGTCCTGTTGCTAGTCACTTGGGAGAAGAGACCAACACCCACCTCTCTGCAACCTCCTTTCAGGTAATTGCAGAGAGCGGTAAGGTCTCCCCTCAGCCTCCTCTTCTCCAGGCTAAACAACCCCAGCTCCCTCAGCCGCTCCTCACTTGAACTTGCAGATTTTTCCATTTTACTACAGATGAACATTACTGGTGCCAGACTTGCTTCTTCTGGGGCAAGTTGACTTTCACAGGAAGATGAAGGCTACCTTACCTTTGCAATATGAAATAAAACAGGCCAGGGACATCTTTGCAGCTCTCAGCACTGGCACAGCTATAACCTTGGATGCCCACATCCAAACCACCTACTGAGACCTGCCCCTGCTCCATGCTGCTGTCTGAACTGTGTCAAGGATAACTGCACAGTTGTGGACTGGGCTAATTATCAAAGACCACACTAATTAATTTAATAATATGGACAACTATGTTCCAGTTTGCAGATTCAAACCATGGGCCTCTTTAGTTTAACACAAGCTGTGCAACTTCCTTTCTGTTAAAGTATTTCTCTATTTATTCTATTCCCCGTATTATCTCTTGTGAATCATTGGGTTTGCTTTTGGTGGCACAGCACAGCACTTTCAAACTCTGACGGGAAAGGACGTGCCAGCCACCACCGAAACTTTATCCATCTTTCCAACCAAAGCCAGTTTTGCTCCTGAAACACCTCTTGATTGATTTCATAGATTCTTCTAAGAAATCCTTAAACCTGCTTCTTGGCATGCTTTATTACTGCTGCCTCCCCTCATGAAGAAAAATTGCTAAAGGTTACTCTGCAGCTGGTTTTAGAGTGAAGGCAATTAGAGGAAAGACTAAATGGAATAGCTATGGGTTGCTGGACTGACACCTAAGAGAAATGCCTTTAGTCCAGTCAACTGTTGTATGTAGACAGTTAGCTGGCAACAGACTACGTCTTAGAGAGAATCCCTCAAAATGCATTATCTGATGCTCTATGATTGCACTATTATGCACATCTCCGTAAACCCTGCTCTCTGAATTTCCACTTTGGAAAATTTTCCAATACTCATGTCCATTAAGAGTATTTAAACTGAATCCTGTAAAAAGGTGTGTGTTGGATAGAAGCAGACCTATTCTTCAGTAGCAAATTGGAGCAAGACTCTCAAAGGGCTGCCAGCTACACTCTTCCAATGAAAAGCCCTGGATACAAAAAGGTCTTTCTCCTTTGTAATACTCCACTCAACAGTAAGCCAATGTTTCTAGAAAAAAAGAGGAAAGTTGTAGGTTCTAGTTGCGGTTTAAAGGTTTTATGTAGTTTGTGAAATTGTCCAATTTCTGATCTAGTCATGTCCACTAAGAAATAAGCAGTATGTATTCGGAGCAGTAATTGCATCAGAGTGGCAGCTGATTACTTCCATGTTTATTGGCCAGAACATCAACATAGCTATTCATTTATACAGTAACAGAAGTCAATTTTAATGCTGCTTCACAGCATTTGCAGTTGTCAAGCCATTAGCCAACGGTTCCAGAAAATGTCTTCATTTACCTGAGGTTTCACAAGTAAGACTGCAGATTTACATACAGTACATTTTGCATATATGTATCAAAATTCCTGTTGGAGAAATAAATTACAAACAATCGTATAAAACCACTCGAAGCCAACCTTTGTTCAACAAGAACATGTGTGTGAATTTTACAGTTTTATTTTTTGCATTACTCTTACAGTAAGCAAACTATTTAGTTTATACAAAATAAACCCGGAGTTTTATATAGTTAAAAAAATCATCTTTGGCTAAACAAAGCTCTATTTTTATACATATATTTATATATATATACACACATCAGATATTTTACATGACCATGTAGGAACCTGTACACATACTTACAATAGACAGAACATTGAAAAAAGTTTCGCAATTTACAAAAAAGGAATCCAAGTCAGAACCAAAACAGTCAAACCCCACCCCCCCATCACCTGTACAGATAAGAAAGTAAATAAACAGACAAGGAATAAACAACTTTGTAGTAAAATACTGCCTGCTTTTTCGAGACAGAGGAAGCACTTAAGTGGAGAGAAGCTACTTCCCTCAGTGCCTTCAGTACAGTGCACGTTTTGATCTCTAAGGATATGGTTAAAAGAATACTCGTAGTAGAGTCTTATTTTTCCACAAACATGAATGCTACTCTGCAACCTGACTATTCTGAGAACAGACTCAGTTAGATTTACACCTCCAATAAGTAAACAATTGTCACAAATGTTTGTTAAGAACAAGCATGGGTAGGCATACCAATCCCGCACTGGAATCACTAGGTGCTGCTGGCATAGCATGGAGAGTGACACTTGATCATCAAAAGCAAACGTTTTGGAAGCAAGCACATAAGATGGAAGACTGCCAGAACTGACACCATCACCTGCTCAAGTCATTCCTTGTAACAGTTTCCAGAGCACTGCCTAAGATGAGGATGATCCACTGTCTGGCAGCATGACAATCCATTCCATAGGTCACGTTTACAACACTCCAAAGGTTTCAGTGGCAACATCACTGACAAATTATCTGATGGTTTATTAGAATGAGAAGTCTGTCCCATTAGTTGGGGAGGGAACAAAAAACCGTTATGCTGAAACTGAAAAAGCTGTCATTGGATTCTGAAAAAAAGCCAATTTAATCCAAGTTGAAAAACAATGCACTTAGGTGGGGCTCTTAAATGAGGTCTAACTAAACTCAGCAGATGTTCTGACCGAAGAAAGACTACAGCAATTCCAATCCTCAATAAAGAATAAAACCTCAAACATCAATGAATTCATAACACAGAAACCTGTGCAACTTCCAGGAATGCCTCTTAGGGGGAAGAACAAAAACACAAAAAACCAACTTAGAAATTTGGGATAAAGCAGCAATACATATAAGATAATGTGTGTCACTTTCAGTATGTACTGGTAAAACTGGAAGCAGTTATAAGAGTTCTTTAAAATAGAACATAATGAATTTCTAATGTACTAAACAATTTGTAAAGATAGAAACAATTGCTGTCAAAACATGCCAAGTTGACAAACTTTTGAAACTGCTTGTTTTTACAGAAAAGTTTTCTCCTGGTTAGTAAGTATAAAGTCACATTTTATAAAACTGTAAAGGTCTGTTTCTTGATTAATTTTAAAAAGAAAGTAACTTGTCAATTTTTATTTTTTTTAAACAAAACAGAATGTTCATTATGTTGAAGACCTAACTTAAGTACCTTTCCCAGATGTAATTTGGAGCAGAAAAACATACTAGCCTTTTCAAAAAAAAAAAAGAAAAAAATTCCAATACATTTTTCATGGGAAAAAAGACACCAACTATTCAAAATTCAATACTAAGTCTTTTTAAATATCATCAGAACTGCAAAACATTTTTAACTACAAGACAGTTCTTTGTAAATGAATACTCATTACAGCATTTCACAATTTAAAAGAAACTGAGAAACTGGTCACTGCATTAATGACTGGCTTCACTCTCTCACAGAGGCTGGGACTCATTTTATTTGACTTCAAAAATCAGGAAGTTAGGGGTCTGGACTAGACAATTGGCTTAGATTTTCTCCATTGTCAATGACAATAGATGGGCACCCTGAAAGAGAAATTCATTCATCTCTGTTGAACACTGGAGTCATTAAGAAACAGCTTAGATAATGTGCTTCAAGTTGAAGACAAACCCTACACTCAGTGCCAGATTCTCTCCTTGAAACCCACACTATGAGCAACTGACAAAGAAGCAAGAACCACCTATTCTTTACCATCAGAATCCAACTACTAGATAAGCGGTTTTTGGAATTACTGCTATCATTGCCCTACCTTATTTCAAAAGAAAAAAAGGCCTAACTTCTTAAAATACATTTCAAGGTAACCAAGATGACGTACCTCTAATTTTCCAGGATTATCTACCAGCTGGATTCTTAAAATCACAGTTCAACATCACCATATGCAGTACTTCCAACAAGTTAAGCAAGACCCACCATTTTCACTTGACTGCATGCCCTTGTCTTTGCTTATAGAATGTATATGCATCTTTGCTTATAGACGCAATAGGAGATGCCACCCCCTTGAAATGATACTGCTCCATTTGTATGTGCACATTCTTTCCTAGCCAGTTTGTTTGTAAAGTTCCCTCTGTGTTATTCTGATAAAGCACTTCCGAGGAAACATGGACAGGGAAGTAAATAATTAACAGTGCATCAGATTTACCAAACGTAGTATTCTGACTTGGATACCTCCCACTAATCCCACCAGTGGTTGTAGTCCATCGTTACTGGTAACAGCTAAACCCTGTAACCATGAAGCAACTTGGTGGTAAGTTTACTTGCACTTGGATTTCTTGAACAGCTTCATTAACTGCTTGAATCTTTCTGAAACCTAATGGAGGACAAAAAAAGACACATCATTAAAGCCCCAGATTTCCATACCTACCAAGACAGACTGATCTGACAGCATAAAGTCTTTTTAAGATGACCACTGCTTTGTTTTTTATTTGCTTCCAATAAATTGTAGGGGGAGAATTTTAGGCACACCATTAACAGGTTAATTGGATGTAGGAAGTCCTCCTATACCTTTGACATCTCAAACAGCCTCCAGGTTAATCACAGAGAGCTAGAGCCAACTACCGGTTTAACACAGGCTTCCTTACAACAAGGAGGAAAAAAAAATGAAGGCTTCAAGCCAATTAGACTTGAATTTTGCCAGGTGTAACTGTGAGTAAGATTCAAATGCAAGGACAAAAGCTTATTTTGTACTCCACAAAAAGCACACTTTATTGGTTATTTTCTACCCTCTTGTACAACTGTTGCTTCAGGTATTTATGGCTCATCATGTAAAATCTCTAGTAGGCAGATTACTCCAAAACGGGTCTGTAGATGAGCATCTAACACCTTTTTGTTGAGCATAGCTACAGCTTACATAGTGACCTCATTCAACTGTAAGTCAGTATTTCTTATCGCTATATGCATATGGCTACAGCATATCTATCATCCACCAAATAGCTAACTGGGAAGAGCGGCATAAATGCACAAACAACACTAACCATCCACCCCAACTGCTTCTAAACCCCACAAAGACTCTGTAACCATACAACATAACATCCTAAAAGCCAAATCCTGAGCATGCAGGATTTCCTAACTTAGTCAAATGGGTGTTTCTCCCTTTTTAGATTTGTAGGATAGAGATTAAGACAGCAATTAAAGACAAGTACAAAGTTATATGCAAACCTCTGGAAATGTTCTACATCAAGTTGACATCTGTGTCTTTTTAAGTTTCTTAATTAAAAAGTGAAAGAAAAAAGGAAACATTTTCATGAAAAATGTACTTTCTGCAAAATCCTGGTATTTTTTTCCAGCTCTAATTTTAATCCTTTTCTAATTTATTAAATGTGTGCAAAGGCTTTGGGCCTCTCCAAATTACCTTTCTTTATTTAAGTGCTGATCCAACAATAGAAACAATCCTGTTGTCCCTGGCTTACATTTGGACACAGCAGTTTCAAGGTACCAATCAAACAGGTACTGAAGAATCCCTGGACCATAATATCCCTATAATGTATATTTTTAAAAAGTAACAACTGGGACAATCTAAGGTTCTTTTTTCAAGAACTCCCCAACAAAAGACATGAGGAAAAACCAACTCCGTATTAGCAGAAAGTCTGCAAAGATTTTTGTTCAACTGCAATTATAAATGTAGCAACACAGTTGTTATCAAATGTAAAAATGGTAACAGCTACCTGATTTGGGCTTTTGTTCAGCCTAGTGGCTAAGGAAACAAAGGTTTTGCTTGATGGTCCTTTTCTCTGACATTCCAGTAAAATTTCTCGGTCATCATTTCTATAGCAAAAATGCATTTTTAGAATAAACATTAATACATATATATGTCTACATGCACACAAACAAAAAATACATACAGGCATATATAAAATTCTGAGTATTTCCAAACTACAGAATATGAGTTCAAACAGCAGCAATGAACTTATGGAGGATCTTCCCCTCTACCAGCACAGAATAACAGAGTCACTACAAACAAGTGGGAGTGGAGATCATGCTACCCTATTAGGAAGGGCAGGATTATTACAATAGAGTTAACCCAAAACCAAAGTCACCAAAAAGATTTTTAAGATTCTAAAGCAGACGTTTAAACTTGAATTGAAAAGAACTCATAAATTCAACAGGGGCCAGCAGTTCTAGGTGGACTTGCCTCAGTTTGCATGGCTAAGCAGCGGCTTTCACCTAAGGCCTACTGACGTTCAAAGATTAAAGAGAGAGGTGTCTGACTTCTGTAAGCGGCCTAATATAACAAACATGCTCAGAGCACACCCACTGTTCACATGAGAATAGAGGACCAGGAGTCTATTCTTAAGTGTATCACCAATTTGCTGTTTGTCTCATCAATGAATTTAGGTATATGTAAAATGTATATAGACACAGTCATTATACAGTAGCTACTATGCATCTTTGGTTGAAACATGCCATATTCCAATAAATTATATTTCATTTCCTCCATTTCAAAGAAAAATGTAATGACTAGTCATTTAAATAAACTTTTTTTTTTAGGTATAGTTCAAAGATGCACAAAGACTGTGACACAGAAAACCTAGTCATAGTCATAAGGAAAACTGTAATAATCTCTTCCTATCTCACTGGTTTGCATGTTAAAAATCGTATGAGCTTTTGCAGTCTTTTTTCCAGGAAGGAGCTGGTTTTCTTTTAAAATGCTACCTAGAAACTTACTTTATATCTGAGCTATAGTTCAGAAAAGCCTGTCCTGAAAATTGTCCTTTATAAAGTGTTGATTGTATCAAGTTGTAGCAAAACCTGCTAACTACACAATAACTTTGCACATATCTTCGACAAATACAGTCACCTCATTTGTCACTCACATCCTACTAACTGGAATATATGGGCTGAACGGTTGACTGGTACATTTCTGCAGATTGAGCAGCGTAGACCCCAAAACAGGAAACTGTTTGCTCTCATGCCTTCTCTCAGCAGAGGAAATCTTTAGCTGCTCTCCTTTACCCAGTCACCAATGCTTCCAGGCCTTGTAGGAACGTCAGAGACTTCCATCCCCTACCAAGCCTGGCTGGAAATTTTGGACAGGAAAGGAAACGGCAAGGGAAACAAAAATTACAGACAGTGCAATATAGTAGGTCTTGTTACCTTAGCATATAAGCTTTAAGAAAACCAGCAAAAAGTACTTGTTTTGGGAGATCTGGGTGAGTGATGGAATTAGTTAAGACGTATGGAAGCCACCTTCTTTAAGGCGAATCTGATTTAACCTACCTAAGAAATTACTAAAAATTGTTCTCTTCCAAAGGCTGCTAACAGGATTACATGAAATAAGTTCATCTCTTAAATTTGTTTTACTCTGGACAACTGGTACAGAAAAAGGATAAAATAGAATTTGGCACCTTTTAGTGGTACTCTAAGAGAAGGCATCAGTCTCATAAAGCCATCCTGCATAGACAGAAGGAGGCTCCCACTCCACTATTTACAGAAGGATGTACAGCTACCAAGTAACCTCAGCCATCAGCTAAATATCCTTTTCTTCCCACTTTTCAGTATATCACGTAAAGAAAAGCTAAAACAGTCAAACAGATCAAATCAGAAATTACCTCGTCCAGGAAACTACTACTTCTCCCTTCTTTTTAATGATGTTTTTGGCATACAGACTAGGTGACGATGAAGACGAAGCCAAAGGAGAAGAGTCTTTGTTCTGCTGCAACTCATTCTTCTTATTAGAACATTGTTTGGGTGCTGAATTTACCTCTTCAGGTTTCACACCACTTGCATCGCCCCCTTCACCTGATGATTCAGTTTCTTTTCGTTGCCTTTTTGAGTTGGAATTCTCTCCGACAGCCTCCTTTTTCCTTTTTTTAGTAGTTTTACCATCTATACTTATCTGGCATCCTACATCAGTATTTGAAGTGGATTTTGTTTCAAGATCACATTCACCTGCTACAGCCTCATTGGAAAGCTCTTCTGTTAAGTCTACAAATGCATCAGAGCACTTTTCCAATTCTTCCTTTTTATCACTGTTTTCCGAGTTAGCTGTAGAAGTTCCCCGAGTCCTGTTATCTGCAGTGGATTCCACTGCAAGGCATGAAGTTTCACTAACAATATCATCTGTTAAGTCTATGTATGACTCTACACTGCATCCAGCAGGAAAAGAAGCCTGAGATCTAACACCCATTTCATTTACATTTTCAGATACTTTCAATTTGTGTCTCTGAGATTGCTCAGAGCCTTCATCTGGGCTTCCAGTGTCCTGGCCCTCTGTGTTTGAAGATTTTCTACAGGGTCCAAGCAACCCAGTAGTTTCTTCCTTTCCAATACTATTATGCGACTCCTTTAGAGGCTGAGATAAGGCAGGATTTTGTTCTTGTCCAGTGCTGACATGAGGCAACTGATCCATTTTAACCAGATCTGGTCTGACGGTTTCCTGCACAGCAGCTGCTGTGGCACTCTGACTGACCCTTTCTTTTTCACCACTTTTCATTTCTTGTTTTCCGTTCTTGGTTGAGGATGGCTGTGCTTCCTTCACTGAAGCCGTCTGATCAGATGCTGGTGAGGTAGATGGCACCGCACGCCTAATCTTTACAATAAAATGATCATTGGATTTCTCCATGATTACTGCTTGCATTGGTAGGCTGGGGCGACACTGAAAACCGGGAGCAACAGGCCGACTTGTCCATGATGAAGAACAACTTGATTTACTGCTTGAGTTATCAGATTCTAAAGCCAAATGAATGTCTTGTTCAGTGGCATCCTCCTCCTCAAGAAGTGCATCTTCGCTGTAATGTGCGCTGAGAACACCCTCGGGAGTTGAGCTAGAATTATTCTCAGGTTTTAGGAAGCTGAGGTGAGCATCTGATTTCAAAGGTGATGGAATGGTTAAGGAAACAGCCAAATCTTCAAGGAGGATAGAAGAAACAAATGATTTATTCTTCTGTAAACTGCATTCATCTTCTTTGCATGAAGCTGCATTTGTAGGAACCTCAAACATACAGCTTTCATCTAGTACGTCTGGATCAACAGACATCTGAAGCCTAGATGTTAAAGAGGGAGCTCTTACAGGTGAAACAATAGGCCAGTTAATGTCCTCTACTGGTCGAGATTCCACAGAAGCCTCCTTTGGAGGAATCTCATGCACCAGTCCAGCCGTGTTACCTCTGCATTTATGACTGTCTAAAAACTGTTTTTCTGGTGTCCTGAATTCCCACTCATGTCTGTCAATATTGCCACCATTTTTTTCCAAGAGGTCAGAACCTTGCAATAAGCTTTTGAAAATTTCACCCATTTGAGCATCACTTACAAGATTAAAAGTAAGACTGGATGCTTGTTGTTCTGTGAGAAGCTCATAACTAAGATCAGACTTGTTAGCATCTCTGGACAGCTGGAATCCTTCCTTTTCATATTTTACACCCTTCAATGGAGTGAGAGTGCCTTGCAAACTATTCTCTTTAGAGAGGTGCACTTTGGTTTGGGAATTCCTTGTGTTATCAATGGAGTTAAGACATTTTGTAAAGGCAGTTTTTGGTGCATCTGTTTTAGTTTTCTCATGGTGACACTTAGGTCGTTGACAATCCACAATTTGCTTCGAATGGATATATTCTTCAGCCTTTTGAGGTCTGGCATTTAGGGTCTTTTTTCTAGATCTTTGCACATCATTTTTATGACTGATTTTGTGTTTTTGCCTTCCTGGTCTTTCAAACTTCCCTTCCTCACTCTCATTTCCCACATTTACCACATCACATAGTTTTATTATAATTCTCCGTATCTTTTCAAATAAGTAATCAAGCTGTTCATCTACAAATTTCCATAACTGTTTTTTCATATCTGATATCTGTTGTTCAAAAAGACGGTCCACTATTGCATTCTTTTTAACTTGCTTAAGTTTGGACTCTATAATATCACAGATATTCAATTTTAATGTCTCACCTAATGTAGACATCTTGGCAAAGTTCAAGTATTTTATTAATGATGTAAAATTTATGATACCAGATTCTATAATTCTGTGAAAATGCTGAACTGGAAAGTGTACCTTGAACTTCATATAATTTTTCCTCATCTGCTTTCGTATACCTCTTAGCATCTGCATGATTTCTTGTACATTTGAAGGTTCAACAATAACATGAACTATTTTTTCAAGACAAGCAATGCTCACAGTTTTATTTTTCTTCATATCCTTTGAACATCTGAAAGTCTGATTTTTATGCCTCTCTCCATTCTTCTTTGTACTTACTTTCACAGAAACAAATTTTCCTTTATCTTCATTGCAACACACAGTTTTGCTTTTTTGATTCTGTGGACCGCTGGTCAAATTTCGTGTCTCAGGAGGAGCTTTTGGTCTTGACTTTTTTGTCTTTTCAGAGCATCTTTCTGGTTCAGATTTTTCTTCATCTTCATCACTACTTATGATTTCTCCTTCTTCTATTTCATCTGAAGAGATACTCAGCTGGGACTCCATCTCTAAGTGTTCATCAGACATGCTAACTGGCTTTTGATTTTCTTTGTTTACCTCCTTTGACAAATTCTTTGAGGGACAAACAACCACCGTACTTTCAGGAACTAAATCTATAAAAAGAAAACAGTTTGCTAATCACCATAAAGAATGCAATTATAAAACAGACGTTTTCAGAAAAACCTGGAAGATTCTCTTCTGTAAAGTGACCCTTCAGAACTGTTTGTTTGAAACTGCCAACGACAACTCAGGAAGTTTGAGCTGTAACAAGTTTGGGTGGTTTGCTTCAGCAGCTGCTAATTTAACAGGATTTTTCTGAGCTTCAAAGGGCAAATAAGACCTCAACACTTCACCAAAAACATGTGATCTATCTCACAAATATATCCATTGAAAACAGAAAAATCTAGCAGTTTTCGTCAGTTTTAGACTTCTTTCCATTCACTTTAACAAGTTTTCTGAACACTGCACAAGATGAATTTTAACATCATTATGGACTAACATTTACATATGATAGTTGGTTTTCTGTTAGCAGTTTCACAATTAAAACAAAATGAGCAGTACAAATGACCTATTAATGTTTGCATTCAACTCTCTCTTCCAGGGCTGATAAAAAGGTTCTACTTAAATCATCAAGTCTTTCAATAAAATAACTTACTAAACAAAAGCAATAGTAGGCACTGTGCACACACATTATTATCTCCTATTTCAGTTTTTGATGTATTTAAAATTACCAGCACTGTAACTAAGCACCACAACATAAAAAGCTTTTTTTCTCAGAAATTTTGGAGAAAGCCTCCAGTTCAGGTTCCTGAATGATTGGTATAGGGACTGAGATATGTGACAGGAAAGGCTAAAGCTCTGCCAAATGTAGTATGCCTTACTCCATCTCACAAATAAGTTTATTAAATGTTTTCTATTTTTGAGGTATCGTTAAATATGTATTTAATAATTCTTTAAAATTCAAACCAAATGCTATTTTGTTAAGAAAAATAAGCAATCACAGTCAGCTACAAAGCAGCATGTTACAAAAGATGAAAAGGCAAGCTCATTTCCATTGTACAAAAATGCCACTGAAGTGCGTATGTATTGATTAACGAGATTTGCAGTTAATTTTAGGCTTGCTGGGCACTCCAGTTAATAAAACACTCTTACGTTCACTTGCACATAGATTAGACTCCTTAATGACCTCTAATAAACTTTTAATGTCATAAAAGAACATATCTAAATTGCTCTCCATAAAAAATGAACTTATGATTAACACTTCAAAGCAACATTTGAAAATATTTACTTTATACAGATTCTACAGGAGCAAAAACCTATTCCATCACTGCCTCCATTTCAGTTTTACAAGGATCAACACCTTCTCAAACTAATCACTTCAATATTTTGACAAAACAAAGTGTAAAATGAAAGTGGTCAAAACATAGTATTAATAAATGTACCCCTGTTCTGCAGAACAGTAGAAAGGCGAGTACTGAATTTCAAGACCAAGAGAAACCATAGCCTCCCATCAATTTAACAGATGCAGAACATTTGACACGCGTATTGTTAGTCAGATCACAAAGACAACGAGGAATCTAACTTCAGAACTGAAATCACTGCTTTGTAATTCAGTAGCAAGTTCTGGATAGGATGGATTCCTCTAATAAGTAACTCAGGGAAACACTACAAAATTAGAAAAATACTTTTGTTTGATGTACATCTAGTCTGATCCCAAAGCTCTTGTGCGTCCCCCCACATATTTCGAAGAATATAAACTGCTGTAGGAATGAAATATAAACTGCTAAAGGAATTCACACTTAAGAGAGTAGCTATCTCAAGCACAAGAGAGAGAATTCCAGAGTAAACCACACTAAGATTTGCAAAAAGATTTGCACATTAAGATTTGCAAAAAGACATAAGGGTTATGCTCCAAAATATATAGAACAAGGATTTAAGTGCCACTGTACCATTCCTCTTCTAGTAGGAAAACTAAACTTCCAAGAAAACTTTTTGTTAGTTGCAGCAGGACATTACAGGAAGAGTTAAATTCACACAAGTAAAAGTTTCAAACTTTGGGTCACCTATTTTCTCTTCCTGTGAGTGCTGTCACCATATTTTATCTCCTTGACATCTTATTTAGGAGTTAGCTCTTACTTCATTAATGATAAATCCTCATGTTGTATGTTCTACTTTTTTCCCCACTGACTGACTCACAGTTACAAAATTTGTATAAAAATTCACACTGAAATTAATTCCGAAGGGGAGCACAGCCTTCTCTTAGCTGACATTCCTAGAAATTAAGTCTCAGGTATTCTCTCCAGCTTTCTTACAAATACATACTTGGAAGAATATGATCCTAAATAACTTTTGCCTCTACAATTTCAGAGAAAAACCTAATGAGATCTACTCAGAGCTAACTGCAATTAAGAAACCTGTATGTATTTTTCAAAAGTTTGTACATTACTCTTATTTCAACCATTCTCTGTCAGCAGTGACAAACTACAATTTTTATAGCATTAACGTTCAATCAGCTACAATCTTGACTGCATTGTTAAACAGTTCCCCTATAAACAAAAAAGGCCACTATAACTTATATAGCTAAAGAAGAAATAATTTATAATTTTGAGAAAGCAGGTAAAGTAATTTCTGCTTTCCACGAATGGATCTTCTAAGCCTTTATGTAGAAAGGAAATGAGAATACACAAATACCTTTGTTGTAACTCTTCACAAGACCTTTGCAGGGACTTTCCATCTTAAGTGCCTTAGCCAAAGGGCGCATTGGACTGTTCAGTGGGCTGATTGCCTTTGGAATATACCTCAAGTGATTGAGATCAATGCTCAGTATTGAGCTGTCATCATCAACAGGAACTGGGTTAGTTTCTCTCTCTTTAGTTCTAGGATACATCTCACCACTAAGAGAAGATGCTGCAGTACTGATTTCAATTAGGTCTGGCTCCAGATCACAAGCATTCTGGTCAGCTAATGGTTCATCCTTATCAGTTAACATAGTTCTGTCAGGTGACTGAGATGTACTCATATTAATTTTGCAGATACTGTTTTTCTCAGCGGAACACTCAACATTTTCTGTAGCCAAGTGATCATCGTCCTTCACTATTTCCATTAAAGAGTCTGGTTTTGTTTCACTAGTATCATCTGCAACATCACAGGACTCCAGGTCACCAGAATTTTTGGCTTCCGAGTCATCTAAGACAAGGTTTTGAGAGCCACGTTGGTCTGCTGAGCTTTCTATGTCAGCAGCCAGCCATATTTTATCTTCCTCTTTCTGCTCTGCTGCTGACTCTGGAAGGGCTCCCATACTTGCACTGGCAGGTTGAGATTGTGTCACTTCTGCTGCTGGTACATTATCATCCTGCATCACACCCACTGTCACAGGCAAGTTTTCACACTGTGCCACACTCCCTGCCACCTCCAGGGGCAAAGGTTCAGGGTGATTCAGATCTATCACTGCCGCTGCTGTTGCTGAGGCTTCCGATTCAACCAGCTCACAAGCCTCTGCTGCCACTGACAATGTTTCAGCCTGCATCTCATCAGGAACCAGTACCTCTGGTGCTCCTGGCAAGGCTTGGGGCTGTACCTGACCCACTTCTGCTTCTGATAAGACTTCTGAGCTCAGTTCATCAGTTGCCACTACTGGCAATGCTTCAGACTGTGTTGGATCTGCTGCTGCTTTTTTCAAGACTTCATTTTCGGAACTGACAGAAACAGGCAGTGCTGGTTCCACACTGCTTTGAGCTGCACTGTCCAGAACTTGTAGTATTGAATTGGCTTGCTCTGTGGGAGCACAGTTAACAGAGTAGGCACAATCTAACAGTTCTGCCTGCAGCGTGAGTTCTGTACTTCCCTCATCAGTGGCCTTTTGGGAAGGTGTTTTAAGTCCATCTGTTGGAGAGAGACATTGTTTCTTAGCAGGAGAAAGAGTTAAATTTAGCTTTTCCATAAAGCTAAGTTTTAAGTCTTTGCTTTTTGTCCCAGTGTGGTCAGTTTTGGGAATTTTATGGTCTTTTATGCTATCTGCTACCCTGTAGGTTTCTTCTAGCTTATAGGACTTGTTTCTCTCACTTTTTGTAACATCTGCACCTTTCTTGGATTCTTTTCCAGATTGGTGAGAAATCTCTTTTGCAACTTTTCTTTCATTTCTAAAATGTCTATTTTCATCTTGATTCTCTCTTTCTCTTTTCCTTTTTTCTTCAGTTCTGTGTCTTTCTGATTTGGAATGCGCTGTTTCCCATTCATATCTACTACTATTTTCCTTCAAGCGTGCGTATTTATGCTCTCTGCTGTTGGAATTAGAAGGTGAAGTCCTTTCTTCTCGAGAACTATGATCATTTGTTCCCCTGTCTCTCTTGCAGTCAATGTCTCTTCCTTTTCTAGGCTCTTCCACACGACATTTACGTGATTCATGAAGGCTCTTTGAATGTTCGTGCTTTGAGTGTGGACTACTCCCTCTACCAGACCTCCTTGGTTGCTCTTGTAGCTTTTCGTTTGGTTTATTCCTTTGGCCAGCATTTTTTTCATCTTTATCATGTGTTTTAATGTCTTTTTTTAATAAATTTTGTGATCGCTCATCAGCATGCAATTCACCTCTTGTTTGAAATCTGTCTTTACCAGTAGTTTGTTTCTCCCAAGAAGAAACACCCCTTTCTACTTTTCTTTCTACACTTGGACTGCATTTGAGTTTTACGCTCTGACTTTTTTGCTGCGACTCATTTTTACTAGACTTCTCTGAAAGGGTTTTCAGCTTTTGCTGAGGATCTGAATTCCCCTCTTCGCTGTCACCATTGCTACAGTTACCATTGTTTCCGGTACTCTGATGTACTTCCCTTTTGTATTTATTGACATGTCCCCTACTATATTGTTCATTAATTTTCATGTCTTTTCTTTCCTTTCTGTTATCCTTGTTGGACCTATGGTCATAGTTCGGTAGACATGTATAAGTATCATTGTTGCAGAGCTCTTCGGGAGGGTATCTCAGTAAATATGAAGTGTTTCTTTTTTCAGAGCTAGACTTCCCGTTGTCCGTATTATGAGATGAGTAACTGTGGTATGTATCTTTTGAACAGTCATTTTTTATTCTATGCTCCATCTTTATACTGTCACCTGAATCAGAAGGTCTGAATTTGGAAACCTTTGTTTTACACATCTCCGAGCATCTTCCATTAGTTGATCCTGGAAGGTATGTTCTGGTGAAGGTACTTCGATGATTGGGAAATTCCGATAGCCTGTTTATAAAAAGAAAAAAAGTCATGTTAGTTTTGAAATTTATTTAAACATAACTAAAGCTGAATTGCAATGAATCCTTATCTCTCTATAAAATGTTCATACTTCCTTTCAGCTTCAAGTTGAAAAAAAGATGAGATAAAAATAGAAGTTAAATAATTTCCATTAGCACACATTAAAAGAATATGATTTGTATAAGTATTTTCCAAATGAAATTCATCCAAAGAAAAAGCAAGATCTGTGGAAAAATACTGTACTGGATCTAACTAACAATTTCAGTAATTCAAATCAGTATTTCATTGTCCAGCAATAAACAGAGCATCCCCCTAGGAAAAAAAAAGTTGTTCTTTACAGCATTAGTGACTTAAAAAAAAAAATAATAAAAAAAGAGCAATTCAATAGTTCATTATTTGGTGAACTGGCAACCAAAAGATTAGGTATAATGTGATTGTGCTTACTCCACCCAATAAGTAAATAAGCTACCATGTTTGGAAATTGCTGCAAGCTACAGAAAACAAGTAGTAAATTACAATAATCAAACCTCATCAAGGCCACATGCTACTGCTGCAAGATCATCATAACGAGAAGAAAAAAATTAAATTACAAAGGGCACATGTAGCTTGTACGGCCTGAGCTCTTACTCGTTACCGACAGAACTTATCAAAGTTACCTCACCAGAAAAAAAATAATAAAACCAACAAAAAACCCCAGACAGACACTTTTCTGCCATATTCAACAAAACATTTCATTAAAATGACATGGTTAAAGGCAATGGCAACCTTCTTAAATACTTTCCACTATTGCAAAAGAATGATCATGCCTAACCGATGCAGAAGTAAACAGAAGTAAAAGTCATACCAACAAATGATGGCAGCAAACCACCAAATGTATGGCTCCTTTTTAGAGAGTCAAGGATGAAGGGGCTGCTACACACAGACATTCGGTTTTCGCCTGAAATTTTATGTTGATTCAGTGTCCAGTTGTAAGGAATCAGTTCAAGGGTAAAATAATTCCTTATTTATCTCCAATACAAAATGGGGTTGGTTTTGCTTTATAAAAGCGAACACTTCCTATGGGCCAATACAGTAAATTTAAATATGTAATGATCAGCTTATACAACTGGCTCTACTCCAAAAATGTGACATTGTGATGTGAGCTGAACATTGAACTAAAACAATGCTGCAGCTCCTGTAATCCAAAACCCTTTCCTGTATTTCTGTTCAATTTTGAACTATACTGACAAGTTTTTGCCATGCTTTAGGCTGGCTATTAAATCTACATACATGTGTGATGAATGTAATTGTATACAAGTGGGGTTTGGGTTTTTTTTTAGTTTGTTTTGTTTTTTTTTTCCTTTTTTGAGATAAGCACTAACAATTTCCCTCAAAGATATTATCTTTGAAGTAGTCTTTACAGATAGGTAGATTGCTTAAGATGAGTTAATTTATTATAGACCATACAGCAGACAAGGCATGCTTCTAAGACCTCAGAGTGCCACCTTTCCCACAATTTTCCATGACTGATGCCTTACCTAGATCAAATACCTTGTTCATAAATTTTCATCACCATCAGAAGGTATTGCAAAAGAATTTGTAAACTCTTTAATGAGGGTGAGTATTCAAAACAGGAAAATATTTGTCAAACAATTTAATTTACAACCCAGAATACTACACCCAAAGGTGTGAAAATGACAGCTATTGCGTGAAAGCCAATCGTCTGAAAGAGTTACACATGTTAAAACCTCTTGATCTCCATCAGAGCATATCTTGCAATTTTCAGTATTTAGAAGAAAAAAAATAATCAGTCAATATGCATATTAGCCTCTAAAACAGTAACGTCAAATGAACCTCCATCTTTATGACACCTTTTGGTACAAAAAAACATCCAATGGGTTAAATAAAACACAAACACACCAGTGATGTGGCTGATGTCACACAAGTGACAAGCTGGTGATCTTACGATAAGCTAGGGGTTCTGAATCTTGGATCCCTGCTCTGGTTTCAAAAGGTTCAGAAACCTTAAACTCAGCTACTCTCTCATCCATACTTTAATATCTTCAATTCCTTGCAGTAAGATTAGTAGTACACAGAAATTACCAAGAATTCTCTAGCTGCTATCCCCCACTATTGGAGACAGGGCTCTCATATCTTGGCATGAAAACATTTATATAGTCTATTTATTTTCATTTGTTGTCTGAAAAGTTCCATGGAATTCACGTTTGAGACCATAAAATAGACGAGTTCTGAAGCTGAACTGTCTAAGATAGTATCTGCTTTGAAACATCCAAGATGGTTAGATAACCCACCAGGAATGGGCAATTAAACAAAACAAAAGAATTCAGGCAAATGTTCACCCTTTGGATTCCTCCTTGTTTTCTTAATTAGAAACCAAAGACCTCATCAAGCAAAGAAGATACATACCTATTTCCTTTGACTGTACCAGTACTAAACCACACAAACAATTATTTACTAAGTAATGCTTTTCTTCATTAATTTTACTTAGAATACACACAAAAGTTTCTTGCAAGTATATAAACACAAACAGACAAAAAGCATGTTTTCAGTTCCACCGTCTATAGTTGTACCTTTGATGGAGATTACTGATTTCTTCATCCTTACGGTTAATTTCCACTCTTGCTGTTTTGATAAGTGCTGAAATATTCTTTTTGAGAGCTTGGTTTTCATTCTGTAGAATAACATTCTATTTTAAAAATATACAAAAAAGACAGCAAGAGAGAGAAAAAACAAGAATTAGCTTGGGTATCCAAACATGTAATGAAAAAACAGTGCAAGGCAACGATTAGACAAAGTCCCATCATATGCAAACTGATAGTAGAACATAGAGAAACTGTTTTGGAGAAGTCAGAATTAAGTCAGAATTATTGAGATCAAAATGAGCTTTTTTTTAAAAAAAAAAAAAAAGCCACATCACTCACGTTTATGCTCCTGTTTGTGTTCCTGGTAATTATTTAGGACGTTTTAAGCATTCAATTTATTAAAACTGAAATATGCCATAAACCAAGTAACCATAGAGCTAAAAAATTATAATCTGCCCCTTTGCTTCATTCCTTTACTCAATTTACTGCTTTCCTGGTCACTGTGTCAAATGACAGATGTAGCTTTTAAGCACTTTCAGAGAAAGAAGGTAATTGTATCTCTTTCAAGGTATCAAAACTTTGGGTGCTCTATAATGCTAACATTTCTAGATATGATGTTCTAGAACCCTATCTGTCAGTCCTAGAGATAGCCCCTTCTCTTAATAATTGTCCTCAGCAAAGCCTGCTCAGAAAGGCAGACAAGTTTTGCAGAAAACAATACAGAAGTGTCACAGGGCAGAAGCTGCTTACCATTTCAAAGCATAGAACCTTTGGGACTTATCTGTAATACAGAGTAGAGCATGTTGCAGAATTGCCCAAGATAATCTAACAATATGGAATGTCACAGCATGGGGATACTAGCTCAAGTTGAAGAGCAGTTCAGCCTTATCAAAATGGCACTATGCTCAAAGCAACACAGACATCCTCTTCCAGTTCTAATGACAGCTCAGGTACCTTTGCAACCCTCTCCCTAGTGCATTAAAAGACTTATTTTTTAAAAAACAAGAGAACTGGATACCTTTCTGATAACTACTCATTTGACATGCTTATTGTCTAATTAAGGAGATAAAAGATAGCTTTTAAGCAATTAAAGTCTTACTGCATGCAACATTGTTAAACAAGTGAATTTACCTATTGATTTTGTCAGTAGGCTATCCTAGCAACTCTCCCACGTAGAACAAGCTCCTAGCACAGCTACAAGCTACAGAGGTGCTTTACAAACCATCCACGTGATGGATTAATTCTGGAAAGCATATGAAATTAACTTTCTCTCAAAGCAATATTCAGTTTGCTTTACATAAATCTTGACAATGTTGCCCTTTGAACTACAGTACCTGTGCCTGTATTTCCTTAAATTTCTTCATCAACTCTTTAATTTGCTGCTGACATTTTCCATATTCTGCCTGCAACTGCCAAAGAGAGAAGAATTCACAGCACAGAAGTGGACTTAATTACACAGAAAAGTTACTACTCTAGATTTATAGTTAACAGAGTAATATACATTACAAAGCTCTGTACTTTTTCCAAAAGTAACATATTAAAGCCATATTAAAAGAAAAAGATTCAACTTGCTCCAACAGGTATACAAGTCTCTAAAGCATCACGAACACTCAGATAAGAGGAAATCTACGTGTGCTTGCCCAACAGGAAGAGGCTAGAGAGTAACAGGAAACCATATTATTGTGAAATTAAAGACATGATAACTGAGGAGCAGGAGTTCTCAGAGCCCTACAGATGGGGACTTGTTTGTCAGATTTTATATAACACAAAACAGATAAGGAATAACACACCAAAAAGTTACTACAAACAAACCTGGACTGCAAAAACAGACTGCGAAGGACATGCTCCTGTTGCAATCACAAAACTAAATAAAATACATGTGGCATGAGCCCTTCTTTAGAAGTAGATGGTGACAAAACTTGCGCAGAATGGACGACAACTGTATTGCCATACTTAACAGTCAGCTGCGTTGAAATGTTCAAAGTGACATTTTCATCACTTAGTAGTCTCCTGGAGGTTTTGCTCCTGCTTCTTCTATAGCGCATTATATCTGTGGATGTTTGCCCCTTTTACTCCAAAGCTCAAGTTAGTTAAGATGTGTCTTATGGACCGAGATAAGGGATGCTACATGAGTAAGCGTTCTGCTGATTTGCTAGAAGCAGTTAACCACCGCATGATTGTCTTCACTCTCAAGAACAAAATTTAATGACACATAAGATTAATCCATGATCTATCTGCTTTAGTCTGGTAAAATTTGTTGGGAGAAATATCAAGACTAGCTTTGTATTAGATGTCTGAACACATATTTCACTAGAAGGCAATTACAGTACATTATCCCGTAATGTAGCTGATACATGAACAGCATGCAAAGGACTTTAAATAAGAACAGACCATGTCACAGAGTGAGCAATTCACTTATTCTGATAAACTTCTTGACATAACAGTTTATTAGCACACTCTTGGTTTTACTTCTTTAAAAAGTTTCCCTATTTTTCCAATAATGTGAGCATACTGACAACCTTTTTTGCACTTTACACAAGAAAATTTGGAACAAAAAACCTTCAAAACACCGGAATTATTTTTATCACATTAATACACACCTCATTGTAGGATGCTTCCTTTGCAGTCCCTTCTTCAATTAATATCTCATCAAATAAATTCAAGCTGTTTCCAGCTGGTGTAGAATTTGGAGCAGAATTGTCTGTAGAAAGAAAATCAATTACATAAAGAAAAAGGTATTTTTCTAGCCAGGTTGCATTGTGTCACTGAGGAAAACACATGACCTTATCTGGAGAAACTCCTATCCTGAATTTCAACATTTATGTTAGTTTTATTGGAAACACTTGATCCAATTTACATAAACATAAAAGGTAAGGATGAAAATTAAAGTTCAACTGAAAACATTGTGTTAGAAAAATTAAGATGTACAGGACATCTAACAACAAAGATGGGTGTATTTCATGACTGTCTAATAAGTTGTTTTAAGTCAAAGGAGAGCTAACTCACAGTAAATCTACCTAATTTACAACACAAGAAGGGCTACACTTTAGCAGCTATCTGAGGTTCCGCAATTCCAGAGCCAATAGATAGCAGAAAGCTAGAATAAATATGTGCATCCTACAATTCATTCAGCTTTTGGCCAGACTTCACCTTGGAAACACTTGCTGTTGAAAAAAAATTATTGAGAAAAAGAATACTCAGGTGCCAATGTCCTACACATTCACAAACACGGATTAGTTGATCAGAATCAAATGGAGTTACTGTAGAGTTGGTACGGGGTTGAATACCATGTTTCTTGTGTTGAATAAATGTTCTTTGCTGCTTTATATTCTCTCACAAATGCAAACTCCCTGGCTTTAGTTCCAAAGAAATGAAAGAAAAAAAAAAACAAAACAAAAAGCAACCCAACACCCAAACACTCCAATTATTTAGATAATGGTGCTTTTTCACCAAATCAACCTGTGTGCTCTGTTCACCAAATAGGCATTACTAACAGGACCTGACTTATGACACCTCTGTAATACAGATTCATTTGCAGACAAATAAATGAAGTTAAATACCAAAGCTGCGCTTCAATCCTTTGGACAATACCATAATGCAAAGAGTATTATTAACACAATGCAAGACGACATGTAAATAACATCTTATCTGTATAGAGCAAAAATCTCACGAATCCTCTTTTCAAATTTAAAAAAAAAGATCCCTCAGAACTAGACTATATAAAATGTTTGCATTGCATTAAGTTATTCCTCCTTGCATCTTTTATGTTTACTAAACAATGCATCTCAGTATGTGGAATACAGACTTAGAGAATATTCTTATATGCTGTAACAAATACAAAATGGAAAGCAAGAAAAAGATGCTTTATGTTTGTAGGATATAGTATAGTCCTTCCATAAAAATTCAATAGCCTTACAGTAGTAAGGTCAGTAGAGAAACACTTGTTTAAACACTAGAAACAGCATTTCATAAAACAGTACACTAAGACTCCTAAAAAAGAACATGTGTTGGGTCTATTTCTTTCTTACCTTTAAAGAAGTTAAAAGAGGAAATTAATTTACATTAGCATATGAAATTATTGAGAAAGTAACAAAAGGTTAAAAGGATCTACTGAATGTACTGTATCACACAGAAAGTATGGTTTGGAGCTCTCATTGGAGATTTAGTGATCAGTGACTGTTGGTTCTGGTCCTGAAGCTATTTAAAAAACACAAAATAAAGGTATATTTTCCAAGCTAAAATGTCCTATATCAAGGCACAGATAGAATAGCTAAGGTTTCTCTGCACCCCTTTATATGCCCAAGTCTCGTAAAATAGCTCGTATCACACAAAAACTACCTTATAATCATTCAGCTAATAGATTTAAGAACTCTCTGCTGTATTTATACAGAGTGTAACATATATGTCTTGAATTTAAACAAGTAGCTCACTGAAGCATATGTTACACCAGCTAAATATAACTTAAATCTAACTGTTGTTTTACCAGCCTAAGAAGCACAGATGCTCCAAACCAAACAGTAAGATACAATCAACCTACCAGGAACTGTCAAACCATTGTCCAAGCCATCATAAATATCCACTGAGCTCTCATCACCTTCCTTGAAGGGGGAAGTTTCAGCTAAAGCAAAAAAAAAAAACACAACAAAAAACAAAAGGCCAAAGTAAACATTTGGTAAACTCCAACCTCTAACATTCCCATAAAGTAAGAGTAGCTGTGATCCTAGACCAGTAGAGAGTAGTAAAAGTAGTAGCACAGACTAGTAAAAGACGGGGGAATTTTACTGAGCAAGCTACTGCTACTGTGGAGAAAAGATCTTTAGTCACCAGGGAGCAAAGACAGTCTTGTAAAATCAATTCCTAAATACTACAAGAACTGTGCATGAAGCAAAGTACAAATAAAATTCAAAATTATAAACTGTCAACTTCATCTGAATTTGAAACTTGTATGCAGTGCATGCTAGTAATAATATAATTATTACTAAACAAAGGTAATTATTACAAAACAAAGTAATACAACTCAGAAACAAAAATAAAAGAATTATTATGATAAAACCACTACTGTTAAAAGAAGCATTTCTCACTAAACAGAAAGTATTGTAACAGTCTGTATTGTAACTCAAAGTGTTTGCTTTAGTATTGGCATCTATTCACACACTAACTGGTTCTGTAAAAGTATTTTGATCTAGATCCCCTCAGTCTCTCTTCATGTCTTTTTCCCATGCCTCTTATCACTCTCACCTCCTCTATGAGAATCTCTCCAGTTCTGCAACAAATATTATTACTATAAAGAAAAATATCAATATCCACAGTCCTTCTGAGGCTGGGAATCTCACAAAGATGTGTCAGATCAATCAACTGTGGAGCTGGAAATAATGTTAGAGTACTTTGATTGCTGTTACTATACCAGATGATAGCACATTTACTCTTACAAATAGCAAAGACAGGAACAATCCTCCCAACCGTCCAAATACATGCATGATTAAGATACAATGAAGGTTAAATTATACACCATAAAACATGGGGGAGAGACCAGTTCCGGGCATCCTCTCAAAACATACTAGAAATCCAAAGTACACAGATATGGTTTAAAATCTAAACTTACTAATGGGATATGGCTTACAATGATACTGTGCCACAGCCATTTAATTAGAGTTGAAGCTCATCAGTATTTGTCCCAACTTAAGTTGTTTTCATTTTGTTTTCTAAGTTATTTTTGGGCCTATTTATTTTCATAAGACTGCTTGTGTTATTTCACTGTGAAACAGAAAGTAATCTAACACATCTTACCACCGTAGCGGATATCAAACAGTCCCAGTCCATCCTCATCTGTTGCCATGGTACAAACTCCCTATAGCTTCCCCATCTATGAGTAAAACATCAAAGGAAAGACAACAGATTAATTGACAATTTCAGAACATCATCGTAAAACAGAAGTATCTTGAAATAAGTCAATTATACCCGAGCTACCTGTGGCCCTTGCTCTTCAACAAAATCCAACACTAGAATGAGAAAACTAACATCAAGATAACAAATGTAGAGGTCTACCAAGAAAAGTAAGAGATTATCTGTCCTGTAAATAAGCATTTTCAAGAAGATCTTCAGCTGTACCTTTTATTCATACATATCAAATAAAGATCCTATAAAGAAATTTTGGTATGAAAACAAGCACTGCATTCTATGAATGGGTTATCCGAATGTATACCTTAACCAGTTAAAATAGTCTGATTTGATAATTCTGATTTCTTCTCTGCTGACCATTTAAGAGCATGCTTCCCCTGTCTGACACCACCAGCCAACCAATAATGAGCGGTAGCAGGCAACAAACATTTTGCCTGCCAAAGCATATAGCGATGCTCAGCCACAGGACATACAGTATCCGCCACAACAGCTATTGCAGAATGACTTTACAAGCACACACGCTTGTGGCACTGATACACAAGCACTTCTGAAGCAAGAGCAGCAGCCTGCAACACCGAGACCCCCGCTGCGTGGAAAAGAGGAGCAAAGGAAAAAGCTGGGGTGCCGGGGCAAGCAGAGGCACTGCCTAGTGCTGAGCAGCAGCCTGCCAGTTCAGAGGCAGCGGCCCTTACCCACTCCCCAGGCCTCACCCTGCCTGCACGGGCGGGAAGGGGCTCCCGCCCGCCCCAATTCCTGTCACGGCGGAAGCGCCCAAGACCTCTCGGGGGTCGGGGCGGGAGAGCCGCCGATCGCGGCCCAGGACCGGCACCCCAGCTGCCGCCGCGCGGGTGGCACCCCGCGCCCTGCAACCGCCGGCGGACCGGGGCGGGCAGGCTGCGCCCGGGGGGGAGGGGCCGGCAGGGCGCTGGCAGAGCCCAGGGTGGGCAAGGCCGGGCCGGGGCTGGGCCGGGCCGAACCGGGCGGCGGGATCCGTGCAGAGGCGCTGGGGGAGGGGAGCGGCACCCGCGCGGGGCGAGGCGGCGCCGAGCCCCCCGCCGGGCCGGCGGTGGAGGAGGGGAAGGGACGGAAGGGGAGGGAGAAGGCAGGCCCCACTCGGCAGGCCGACACAGCCCACAGCCTTCACTCACCGGTCAGCCGCCGCGCCGCGGCCCGCAGCCCCCGGCCCGCGACACTCCGCAGGTCGCCGCCGCTGCTGCCGCCGCCGCCGCCGCCGCCGCCGCCGCCGCCACTGGTCTCGCAGGCCGGGCGCCGAGGGGGCGGGGCTGCTGGCCGCGGCAGCCAACGGCCGCAGACGCACGGCACGTCCCCGGCCGCAACGTCGGCAAAACCCGCCCCCCAGCCTGAAGCAGTTGGCGCCAAAGCGAGGAGCGCGAGGCGGCCCCGCCCCGCCCCCCGCCCCTTCGCCCCGCCTCTTCCCGGCCGCGCGGCCCCCGCCGGGCCCGGTCCCTGCTGCAGCCTCAGCCGTCCCGCGGCGCCCCCGCCCTCCGCTCGGCCCCGAGCGCGGGAAGCCGCGCTGACCCCGGGGCTCTGGGCGGGACGCGCAGGGCTCCTCCCGCCTTCGTCCGCCTCGCGGGCGGAGGGGCTCCGGCCCGCAGGTGACGGCGCTGGTCACGCAGCCCGGTGCCGCGGCCGCCGGGCCCTCCTGTAAAGGCTGCGGTGGGTGGAAAGGGGAGAGGAGCGGCCGCAGGAGGCTGCCTGGGCTGTGTTGAACGGCACAGCCGCAGGAGCGGCACGCTTGCTCACCTGGTGTGAGTTGAGGGCGGAGGGCCGTGCCCCGCTGCTGAGGCGGGGTGGACGTGAGGCAGCTCCGACGGCTCTGCCGGGAAGACCGAGGTTTAAGTCCGGCTCCCGCCCTCGGCGAGCCCGCTGTCAAACCCCTCTGGAAACATCCTTCGTGCGTTAGAGCCACACGGGCTTCCTGAGCTGGCTGCGGCCGGCGAGGGGAGTTGGGGAGGGTGACGTGAAAATGCTAACGTAATGCCGGCCTTCTTCCTCCCCAGCCTGAGCCACCTGTTTGGGTTAGTCACCACCCGCGCTGCTCCTCGGTCAGACTCTGACTGGTGCCGTGGCCTAGATTTGAACGGCTTCGGGGCAAGCACCGCGGCTTGCGGCCTTTGACCAGGCCCGCTGTCGGCAAGTCCCGCAGCAGCAATGGCAGTTAACTCTGTGGGAAGAGGGGAACAGGGGAGGGCGAGGACGCAGCGAAGGAAGCCCTGCACACGCGAGCTTCCAGCGCCGTGGGAGAGATGGGCACCGCTCCCGGGCGGAGCCATCCCCCGCGGCGAGAGCGGCTTCTAGGAGACTACGCCTCCCGGCATGCAGTAGGCGCCCGTCGTCGCGGCGGCTGTGCGCCGCGCGGAGCGGTGCATGCTGGGAGCTGTAGTTTAGCACGGCCGCTGTGGCGTGAAGGGCGGGGGCAGGCCGCGCTTCCCTGTGCCTGCGACGTCGCGGGCGGGTGACGGCGCTGGCGAAGCGGAAGCTGGTGCTGAGCTGCGCGTCTGTCCCGCGCCCCACGTGCCGCGCGGTCCGTGCTGCCGCAGGTCGGGCGCCCAGCCCCTTCTCCTCTCCCGCCGCTCCCCTCAGCCGCTGCCCGCCCTACGGCGGCGGCGGAGGATGGCGGACCTGCGGTTCCGCCTGGTGGAGCCGCTGCAGCTGGTGGCGCGCAGGAACGAGAAGAGCAGCGCGGAGCTGAGCAGGTTCCTGGCGAAGCAGGTGAGCGGGCGGCGCGGGGCCCGGCGGCACCCCCGGGGCGCCCGCCCTTCCTCCTTCCGCGTCTGGCAGGGTCCGCCGAGGTGGGAAGGGGACGCACCGCGCTGCCTCCCTCCTCACCCGCCCTGCGCCGCCATCTCCTCCCGGCAGCTTTGTCTGCTGCCCGCGCCGCCTGGCCGACCCCTCCCGCCCCCTCGGCCTCGGGCGGCCGGCGGAGCCGCCCTGCGGGAGCAGCTCTCCGCTCTCCTTCGCTCTCTCGGCGGGCTTGGTGCTGTTTCTTCCCCTCGCCGCCCCTTTCAGGGTTGTGCGAGTGGAGCCCTGTGAGGCAGGTCCTCTCCTGTCCCCTGGTGCTTCCCCTATCGCGCTTCCTGAGGAGGCATTTTGCCCCGCAGTTAAAATCTTCAGTATCTCCCGTGTCCCTTTAGTTGACTCTGAAAGCGCCATAGCGGGAGATGGCATGGTGTTAGCAAGCTCTGAGGCAGGATCTAGTCCCTTAGCTGCAGCATGTTACCCTGATGCTATTTGCGTGTCTTCTTTAATTGCCTTAAAGCAGCATGTGGGGTAAAAAGACAGGCGACTGGATTTTCTAGGGTTTGCTTCCTTTTCTAAAATCACAGCGATGCTGGAAACATGTTCCTATTTTCACTGGTTTCATGCTTCAGCAGTGAAAAGCATACCTGCCTTCTAGGAGAGTTGAGGCCTAGCTCATTTCTGTCTCTGAAATACTTGAAGACATGTAATAACAGGATATCAGCACATCAGATATAATATAATTAATACTTTTCATTATAGAGCTTTTGAAGCCCCTAAGTTGCGTACGTACTTTGGGGCTCAAAACACGTATTTATGTTTGAGTGTCTAGAAAATGTCCTAGCTGTTTGAAGATGAAAAGTCTAAATCATCGTATTTTTTCAGAATATTGGCTTTCAGTCTGAATTACTGTTTCTGAGTTATGGTTGGGGAAAGCTTTCATACTGGTAGTCAAGGTTCTCTGTTGGTAGACAGATGGCTTTTTCTTCTGTCGCTACATAACATAAGATCAAAGTAAAACTGACATGAATATGTATTCCTACATCGGAGAGTTGATGCTAATTGGTGGGAAGCAGTGATAAAGAGCTGCTCTTCATGAGAAAGAAACAGCTGAGAAATAGAGATGGGGATGATGCAGATACATGATGTAACAGACAGGTGGAGCGGTGAACCAGAAGTGAGTCATGGATCTGAGACTGGGAAAGAGACTGTGCCCTTTCCCTTCTGGCGACTGTTTCGAGATGTACTTCAGATTTAAAAGTCTTGCTAGGTGGAACTTATTAAAGAGTGGTTATGTACAGAGAGTCTGGAACAGCATGTTAATGTACAATAACACATTCTTTTGAAAACTGAATTGCTGTTTCCAACCTTGCAAGCTACAGATCTAGGAGTATGTTAGGCTTATCTTGCCACTAAACAGCCACTGGCTTCAGTCATCGTACTTAATTTCCTACCAGTTGCTTTGTATGTAACTTGGGAAGCATGCATTCTGGAAATCTAGATCTCTCTTTGCTCTGCAGTTTCACTATGTCTTTCTGGTGACTATTTTCTTTGGATAATTTAAGCAAACTGTATAAGCAGTAGGGCTACACGAACTGCTGGAATGTGCTTTTGGTTCTGTGTGTTACCAAAGGTCTGTTTGAATCAGAACGTCTTCCTGCGTAGAATTGCAAACATAGATTTCGTACAAATGCATGTATTTTGGCTCCCTGTGGTGGTGTAATTTCAGTAGAGAAGTTCAGTAATGTGAAGGTTAAAATGCTAGTAGGGATGGAACTTGAGTGCAAAAATATCCTTATTCATTTCTGCCCTTTGCATCTGCCACTGTGCATATATGGAAAGATATAAATCTAAAAACCTGACCCTTTTTGATATTTCCCCTATTTAGTCTATGGAACTGTCTTAAGTGAACTGGAGATCTTGAGCACGCCATTCTGGATCTCCTGTTCTATTCTGTTGGTTTTTTAGCTTGGCGTCCTTCATTTCGCCTTTCACTTTTCTATGTAGGAGTGAAAATTGTTTTAATAATAACTCCAAGCTCTTATTTATAGCCCTTCAGTCTTAGCATTTGATGTTGAGAAGTGCCTTTATTCCTTTTTTTTTAATAAACGTAGGAAAAAAGAGGTGACCTAGCTGTCCTAAATTTACCCAGCTACTCATTGGCTGACAGAAAAATGTCCTGATGTCCTGGCAACTAAGGCAGACTTTTTTTTTTCCCCCCTAAATATGACTTCAGCTTTTTATTTGAAAGATTAATTAGGCTTTACATCATGTAGCATTGTAAATAAGGGAAGGTATGTTGCATGTTTGCTTCCATCATGGAGTGTATTCTCATCTCCTCCTGCTTCTAGTTTTTGAAGAGCTGTCATTTTGGGGAGACAGTATGTTAATAAATACACTGATACAAAGTCAAAGAGAGTGTTTTTGCTGTCCTTGAAGGAGCAATCTGTCCAACTCTATCAAATATGATGTGCTGGAGGAGGTGTAGGAAGTTCTAGCTTGTTCTGCAGGTAGTTGAAGCTATCTTGTTCTCCTTGTAAGGCTGCATATCCCCCTGCCTTTTTAATTTTTTTTTCTTGAGGTATGCGGGTTATGAGAAGAGTGCAGGCTCATGTTTTGCTTTATCTTACTGAACCGGTCAGCTGCCAGAAGGAGTGGTCCTACTCTGTTTTCTTTTCGCCTATTCCCAAGGCCAAGCCACACCTTTCTGTTGCTTCTCTTATCCTGAACCTAGTGAGTGTGCTCATGTAGAAAATCCTTTCAACTTTCCCACCCAGAGGAAGACTTTGGAAGAAGGATTAGTTTGGATCATCTTGCCAAATTGATTGCTGCACAGCCATAGAGCAGTAGAGCTGTTGTGTGAGGGAACAGAGCCGAGAACATGTGTTCCTGTGTTGGAAGGGAAGGAGGAATTCCCACGTGCGGGCCCTTGCGCCCTCTCACTCTTTAACAACTCCCATTGTTAAATCTACCTATGGTGTAATGTTCTGTGGAAACGCCTGTGAGCCACGATCAGAAATGTGGCATTCACGTGGGCCCAGATTGTTCCTTGCTGTGATCCTTTCTCTTAGTAATCTTGGGTTTTGGATTAAGCTGGTTCTTCATGAAGATTTCTGTACCTTGAGAGCACTGAGTAAATGTACTGTGCAAGTTGGGAAGGAGGTGTGCAACATGCTGCTAACTGGCATCGTGTTTGACTCCAGGTCTCACTCAAACTGTGTTTCTGTTTAATGTCTCTGTCACTAATAATACACGGTATGTGTATATATCTGATATTTGGAGGGACAGTGTATATATTTGATATTTGGAGGGACAGTCTTTTATGATGCAGCTGTTTGGAACTGTGGGTGCGGATTTACTATCCCAGATTTGAACACTAGAATTAAACACTTTCAGATCAGCTGTCCTTTCCCACTGATTGAGAAAGTTGGGGATTTCACAAAGCCACCTTTAGTTAAAAGAAACGCTCTGACAGTATTCTTCTTTTTCATAAAATTTTTTAATTTAGTCTCTGAAAGGCTCTGAAATCAAACAGAAGGTCTCTTTGTAGAATGAGAATGTTGCCACTGTGATTTTTGAACAGTTTTATATGTCCTAAGGGTACTACACACAAAGATTAAAAAACTGCTTGCTTGCACAAAATTTCTAATGGAATGAATTTGTTGTACAGTAGTCATATAACTACAGAATTTTGCTGAGTCAGTGACATTATTTATTTACTGTTTTATTGTTAACTGTTCCTTTTATTTGATATTGAAAGCTCTGGTTAATAAATTAAGCACCCTGTGGTGCCTTGTTTGGGTAGCCAAAGATGTAATTGATTTGGAAACTGAAGGTACTTTTTTATTTTTTACAGTGGAGTTTCTCCAATTCTTTTGAGCCACGCTGCCTTTGAACAGCTTGTCAATCATTTTGCCACTCAGAATCTGATCCCCTGTAATGAACAGTGTCTTGCTTGCTCTGTGATGAAGGCAGACCTTCAGCTCCATTTTAAAAATTATTTCTGATGCTGCTCTGATAGATGAGAGAAAGATAAACTTTTATCATGTTTCATAAAATAAACACCAAGCATGTAAGAAACTGCTTGCAATTACTGTGGTGTTTTTGATGTTTCTAGTGTATATACTGCAGTTTCCCTGGTTTCTTACGTGCTGTTAGGGAATGAATGCCTTTTCAAACGCAGGAGACCCAAGAAATTGAACAAGTATGCATATATTCTAGAAGGATGTCGACATAATCGACAATGGTATAATCTTAGGAAGTCACACTTTCACAGGCAACATGTAGGACCTTTGCAGTCTATTTATCTTGTAACAATGAAACTATACCATCTGCAGGCCCAGGAGCAGGTTTTACCTGAGTAACAGAAATCTGGGAGAAGCAGAAATTGGCTGCACGTGTTGCTAAAATGAAAGACTACCTGAATCACAGAATATTTCTGTAAGAGTTTAGTAAGTGCTTGTTTTGTTTGGAAAGCTGCCTTGCCTAGCTGTATTTACAACTGTTTCCCCAGAAAGAGAAAATCTTGATAGGATAAGGGTTCACTCAGCAAGGGAGGGGAGAGTGGAGCATCAAAGTTAAGAGCAAAACATCACCGGAGTAGAGAGGTGCTTGGACAATAGCATGAACTCAAAGACCAGAGAAATTTAAGCATAAGGCAGAAGAAATGAGTTGTTGTTCTTCAGTAACAAAGTTGGGGAGGATGGAGGGGGTGTGTGGGTGGTGGTTTTTTGTGGGTTTTTTTTCTGTTTTCTGTTTTTCCTAGCAGATGTGAATATGTTTTCCATCTATTCTAAAGCCTAATATTTTGTTTTGCACTAAAGGACCACTTTTATATAAAAGTAAGAAAAAAAAACATCTCGGCTTCAAAACTGCAGTTACATGCTGCTTCTTGTCAAGAGCATTGCTCACTATAATTGCTATCAGAAATATGGAAATAAAGCTGTGATCCTGATTGATTGAATGCTTCTTTTTTGAAAAGAGTGAACATTGTACAACTCAAACTTTTTTAAAGAACTTAAATTCTTAAATGTTGAGATCAGTGGGAATTCTATTAACAAAAACGTATTAGTTGTTATAACATTTTCCCAATTTTTTTTCTTTAAAACAATACTAAAAATTATTTGCTTTATCTTTCAGCTGTAAAATATAATTTAGGATTTAGGGACTTTCTGTAATTCCCGTGTAGTGTGTCATTGTGCATGTCACTTATTCTGTTTCCCAATTTTTTTAAATATGGAGAGCTGTGTCAAGTAAGTACTTCCATTTGGACTCCCTTCTGTTTTTTGAAAGATTTGTTCCTGTACATTTCATTGTGAATCCTGCATGAATAGTTCTGAAGTTAAAAGTCCAAATAATTTTCCATTTAACATCTTACTTTCTGTTCCTCTAGATTTGGACTCAGCAGGATCGGCAATGCATCCTTGATACTTTAGCACAGTTATTACTGGATAAAGAATGTACTCTATTGATTGGCCGTCAAGTTCGGCCAATCTTGTTGGATTTGTTGGAAAGAAATGCAGAAGCCATTAAAGCTGGTGGCCAAATCAATCACGATCGGCATGAAAGGCTGTGTGTAGCAATGAGCAAGCTGGTTGCTGACCACCCTGATGTTTTGCCGTGAGTAATGTAATGCCTCTTTGTGCAATGTTTGAACTTAGGGAGTATATGCTTGTCAGTGTTCACTGGTGATGAGAGGTGGTGTTACAATTTGGATCGTCTCCCACAATAACAAATGTGTTTTGAATTGAAAGAATGATGTAGAAAACATAAGTCTTAAACACAGCTTATTTAAATTAAATTGTGTTGTAAGATCGAATGTGATTGTCGTCTTAATGATCAAAAGAAAAGCAAAACAGCTGGCATGAAAATTGCTCACAACCAAAATATCTGCATTTAAGATTAGGCCTGTAGGCCAGTAGAATACAAAGTTACGTAAGTAGGAATCGGTATTACTTTTTCGGTAAACAAGAGCAATCGAAGAGATTTCACCAAAGGCAGTAATGTTTCCCCTTTATAATTAAGTAATGATTTCTAATAAGGTAAAGTATCTATTGTCAGCTGATTGCTGAAGTGGTTGTCTTTCCCAAGTGTAGACATAGTTAAATATAGGCCTTAGTTCTCAGTATACTGTCAATTACTGTCTCAGGACGTCTGTCCTGATGTTTTTATTAGTGGCTATTTTCCTTTCCTCTGGCTTAGATGTCTGTGTTCCATCCCTTTTTCTCTCTCTCTATCTCTCTCTCTCTTCTAAAGATTTGCTTTAAGGTATTTTAAGAATACCTCACCAGTTTTCCAGAGGCTTTTCCTGGAGAGCTCAGATGCAAACACAGTCCGATACGGGCGCAGACGAATGAAGTTACGGGACCTCATGGAGGCAGCCTATAGATTTTTACAAAAGGAGCAATCAGTTTTCCGAGAATTATGGGACTGGAGCGTGTGTATTCCACTCCTAAGGAGTCATGACACTTTAGTCCGTTGGTAAGTTAAACCCCCCAGATCTTCTCCATTGAAAAGATCTATCTGTATCTTGAATTGTTTAACAATGTTCACATGCAATTACAAAAGAATCTTCAGATAATACCAGAAAAATCTGTACTGATGGTATCTGTACCTGTGCGTCTTACCTCATCTTTTGAAAGCTGTAGTGATCTGTTATAGAGTGAAACTTAGGCTAGCTCTTAGTTGTGCTTAAAGCTATGGTCTGGAGAATCTTTTCCAAATAAATTCAGTTTATCCAAGTTGGATTCATGGGAGATGGTGTATTTATCACTTCACCTCTACTGTAAGCCTGTTGGTGTATTGCACGCTTTCTAGCATGTTATCCTAGAAAAAAGTAGACATGAATCTACTCTCACTCCAACTTAAATTACAATGATATATTATACTATTCTGCACTGATACACTATTAACAAGTTGGTTTTTTCCTATTGCTCTTATAAAGACATCTCAATTACTATAAAACTTGGCTTATTTAAGCTACACTTCCTAACTGGCCTTGTTGCAGACTTTGCGTGTGGTTTTGGTCAGATGTTTTACATTAGGTGTCTGCCTGCAGGGCTTCAACCTAATTACATGTTCTACCTTATTTATGTGAGTAGTAGTATTGATAGTGCTTTTTATTTATTTATTTAAGAAAAGGTCTTTAATAGTCTTCATTTTTTTAAACGTAAAGTCAGAATTATGTTAGTAACATAATTTTAAAATAAGGTGTATAATTTAGGAAGGGCAGGAACAAGAGTGTTGTCAAATCCACCAACCATTTATGAAGCTCTTCAGGATGACATACACTTAGATAGTCTTAGAAAAAGAAATACAATTTCTGATTCATCGACTGGAGTTGATTTACCTGGTGTTTAGCTAATGATCTTAAGTAAGTGAATGATCTGACTTTTAAATTTTGTCCTGAACCAGTCTTCTTCTGGCAACTCTTTTTTTCATTGACAACTTTGTTCTTGGAAGGTGAAAACAGTGGTATAATAAATGAATTGTTTTATGATTTGTATTAAATGTTCTTTTGTTGTGAGACAGCTTTATGTAGAAATGACGTGAAGACTTGAGAGTTGTTGGCTTCTTTTGGCACTGAGTCTTAAGTTCATTGTGTTAGGGTTATTTTAGAAATAGTATGAAATAGAAAGCAATTTTGAAAGGGAAGTGGTAGGAGGAGAAGAAAAAAATCAGGCAAAGAAAACCTGATTTTCATTGTCTCATATGTTTACCTTCATTTATTTGTGAAAGTGCTCCCCTTAACTATATTTCTGTTGATCATTCAGTCCTTCAGAGAAAGGTTAGCTATTTGTTGTATAAATGATAAAGCATGACATGATAGAATTGCTTTTCTCAGTTCTGGGATAATTCTCTAATTTTGAAGAATGTTAAGCAAAGCACTAAAATAATTTCTGTGAAGAAAGTTTGCTGCATGTTTTTCCAAACTTGGTATTTTGGTTTGCAGTTGACAGTTGTCAAACTAAATTTCTTAAGACTATGTTTTGACATGTTTTGTTCTAAATATGATTTTTAGGTATACTTCAAACTGTCTTGCTCTGGTTACATGCATGAATGATGAGCATAAATTATCTTTCCTGAAGAAGATATTCAGTCCTGAGGAGCTGATACATTTCAGACTAAAGTAAGAACTTTTAAAATCTTGAACACTATTTGGTTTTGTTAGTGGCTTTCAGTTGAGTTAATAAATGTGGATTTCACAGGTTACTAGAAGAATCTCAGCTGCAGAATGTGGAACAAGCCCTTGTTTTGGCCAATCCGGACTCCTCATTTTGGCAAAATGAGAAAGAACTGCAGTATACGCAAGGACATATTGTATCGGGTGACCTCTCTGCAAATGTAGTAGCTGTATGTGGTATTGTGTTGCCTAGACTACAGCTTGTTTCTGAAGAGCAGGTATGTAACCCAGGGTTAAGTCTGTACCTTCCCGCTCCCCCCGTAAATCCTTAAAGGCAGTGAACGGACTTTATTTCCTGCTTAAATGGTATTGAGATATTACGGGTAATGTGTGTATCTTTAGCTTACAGCACACATCAAGAAAGCTAGTGTTGCATAATATATACCCTGCAAAGAAGCTCTGCAGTGGAATGAAGCAATGAAGGCGTAATAGTGCTGTTCATTTTATCTTCGTGTAGTGGTTCTTATGAACATACTACAAAAGAATATTCAGCCTTACGTAGTATCTCCAGTCCAAGTTAGGTGATACTCCATAGCTGAGTAAAGCCAGGATCTGGCACAGTTGCTTTTAGCTGTATGAAGTAGTTTCTTGTGCTATGTAGATATCTTATAAACAGCCTTTCTCCAAACATATTCTTAGTTCTTCTCTTAAAAGCAAACAAGGCTGCTACGTACTCTTCCAGAAGGTAGAAAAAGGGGACAGGAAGTGAGCACAGAATCACACAGAATCATTAAGGTTGGAAAAGACCTGTAAGATCAAGTCCAACCGTCAACCCAACACCACCACGCCCATTAAACCGTGTCCCACAATGCCACGTCCACACATTCCTTGAACATCTCCAGTGATGGTGACTCCACCACCTCCCTGGGCAGCCTGTTCCAATGCTTCACCACTCTCAGTAAAGAAGTTTTTCCTAATCCAGCCTGAACCTCCCCTGGCGCAACTTGAGAGGCCGTTTTCTCTTGTCCTGTCGCTAGTCACTTGGGAGAAGAGACCAACACCCACCTCTCTACAACCCCCTTTCATGTAATTGTAGAGAGTGGTAAGGTCTCCCCTCAGCCTCCTCTTCTCCAGACTGAACAACCCCAGTTCCCTCAGCCGCTCCTCACAAGACTTGTGCTCCAGACCCCTCACCAGCTTCGTCGCCCTTCTCTGGACACACTCCAGCACCTCAATGTCCTTCTTGTAGTGAGGGGCCCAAAACTGAACACAGTATTCGAGGTGCGGCCGCACCAGCGCAAGGACTTACTTCCTCCACTTGAGTGAAGTGTAATGCAGAATGTAGTGCCTTACAGTTTTAGGAAGTCCATTGAAAGCATAAACATTTTTGAGCAAATGGTATTTAACTTTTTTCCTCTTGAGATGCTGTTCATCTTGAACTGTTCAGGTTCTTCCTTGTAGCTGCAGCCAGTATTCTTGACTGTTTTTCTCATTTAGGTACAGTTTTAGCTGTTAGCTGAGTATTTCTATTTAATTTTGTGACACTTATCTACAAATGAAGGACAAAGAAATGAACGAAGACTACCAATGTCCAGAATTTCTTGAGTAGCAGAAGCAAGGAAAGAGGAATTTCTCCTCCCCGGCCTCCCCCAACTTCTGTAGATGAATTTGCTGTATTCTAGCTCTTTTTTATAGGATTGAAGGTGTGGTTTGAAATTCATTGCAGCAGGGGAAACTGTAGAGCTGTTTAAGGAGATTCTTACTCCCATTCCAGTGTTGTTGCTGCTGAAGCTAGGCCATGCTATAAACTGGATTGCTGAAAGGATATTCTTTGTCTGTGAGGGAGGAGAGAACTTCCCAAAAAGGCATGCTTTTATTTTTTTAATAACCACAGGCATTTCACTGATCGGGTATACAGTGTAGTTCCAGTTACACTGGGGAGGTTCCAGTTACAGCTGAGGAGGTCAGATGAAGAGGTAGTAGCAAACTGTGAGGGAAAGCAGGTACTCTTAAAAATGAGCATTGTTACCAGAGCAGTACATGAAACTATATCTGAAAAGAACATCAAGCTTAAATACGAGACACTTGTTTTGGTGCAGTATGTAGTCCGATTTCTTTTCTCTGCCTTTTGGCAGGAAAGCACTAATTTTTGTGCCATATACTGATATAACAAGTGACTGTAGGAGAGTCAAAATATTTGGAGGGTATCTGTAGCATTGATTAATTATCATTCAATAAACTACATTCATTGCATTTTGAATAAAATAAAAATATTACTGAATTTACCTAATTTTTTTTCATGCACTGAGTTTAATGAATTTATACTTTGGCCTGTGCAGAAAGAAGTAAATAGAACAGTTAATAGTCATACTTGCATCATCTGAATCTAACTGCTGTTTGATTTGTCCTGTGATTTGGATTCATTCTGATGACTTAATTTCACTTATATGGCAAATTGTATTTGATTGACATGTGTTATGATTGAATAGTTACTATGCCTGTGCTGACAACTTAGTGTGAGCTTCCTTTGGGAACAAATTGTGCATATACTTTATTAAGTGTTTCACCTATAATAGGGTTTTGATGAAATCTATTTTAATATCTGTCATTAAATACAGCTTTCAAATTCTTTATTTTATTTGATATGTGTTGACAGATCTGCAGGCCAAAATTTTCTAGTTGTCAGGCTCACTTTCCTAATTGTTCTGTGTTGTATAACCTGTAAAAAAAAAAAAAGTAACTATTTCAGTGTAGTAACTCAAATTTTATGTTTGAACAGGAAAATAACAGCAGCCATTTTGTTTTGGTTGAATCTGCCTTCACAAATCTTCAAAACCTTGCTATTGCTGTAGCACATCGGAGTCCTGTTTTATTAGAAGGACCAATAGGATGTGGCAAAACTTCTTTAATTGAATATTTAGCAGCTGTTACAGGAAGAGCAAAGCCTCCTCACATTTTGAAAGTCCAGCTTGGGGATCAAACTGATAGTAAGGTAACTGATGAAGTTGTTTTATGGTTGGATGATCAGACATAATTTTTACTTAAAGCATGGACTTAATTTTCTAATAAGACAATGTTTAACTTTTTACCCAAAGACCCCACAACCCCCCAACTCTGTAGTATTGGTCATACTATTGATGAGAATAAATAAATGTGAAGAAAAATCACAGTTAAGCTTCAGTAGGTTTTAAATTCTGTGCATAATTGTGCTGTATATGTTTAATTCAACTTATGTTTTGTCAGGGTTTTTCTATGTGGAAGAGGCTTACAAATAATTTTTTTTAATTAAAAAAAAAAAAAATCAGTATTGCGGGAAAAAAATTATTCACTCAAGCTGGTGCCGAAGGCTTTATGGACACTTTTATTTCAGTTTAAGTGAGTTAATGTCAGTTTAACCTGACCCCAGTTTTCTGTGGTAAAGGTGAGATGAAGTAAGATCCTGTGATGTTGAGGACACTTGCACTTGCATGATATTGATATAGCTCTACCTGTAGAGATAAAACCAGAGGTGAAGATAATTTCACATTCTTCTGGTTTTGCATATATAACTTTTGAGCTTGAATTGATTTATGTTGTTTGGCTCAATTTATATTCAGTTTTCTAAGGTGGTTAGTATCTACCAGAAGTGCTATCGGAAGGGTTTTTTATTAGTATGCATAAGCACCTTTTTACTTGCATAGAACAGCTGATTTCACCATCTCACAGCTGTTCTCCACAAGAGTATCTTTTCACATACATGAGTAAGACAGCCGTATTAAGAAAACGTGACAAAGTTCAAGGTACAAAATATGTAGTAGTGAAACCATAAACTTAATTATTTAAGGAATGCTTAAATGTGGAATTTACAACTTTACGGAGAAGCAACACTGACTAGTTTTCTATCTTTGAATAACTTGCTTTACAATCCCTCTTACTAGTTTAGTCATAGACTTTTCAAAAATTCTACATTTTTGAAAAAAATTTCAAAATTTTTTTACAGGGCAACCTTAGACAGTTTTGTATGTTATACCGTTGATTGTTTGTTAATTATGGTGGCACAGCTTTGTAAATTCACTTCCAATTACTATGTCTCAGTTACATTATCCTAGAAGTGGAGGGGTGAAGCGTTTTTTTTCTTAATTAAAAAAGAGTGTAATGCTGAGCACAGATTACCAGATGGATTGTTTAGTAATGTGAAGGCTAAGTAAGTGTTACTTATATACTAGCTTTGGTCATTTTTATAAGTTTTTACTCTGAGTTTTTAAGGGATGTAATGAACAGGTCTCTAATTTACTGATTGTTTCCATCATAGACGCTGCTTGGTATGTATCGTTGTACAGATGTACCAGGGGAGTTTGTGTGGCAACCTGGAACCTTGACACAAGCCGTTACCAAAGGTCATTGGATACTTCTGGAGGATATTGATTATGCTCCTCTGGATGTGGTATGTAGGTTCATGTTTGCTGTAAGGTGCTGGTCTCATACTAGCAATTTTTGGAGTCTAATAACCATGAGTTCTGCAGCAGCATGCTGAAAATACTGCCCCTTTAAAAGGGGTTAGAAAGAATTAACCCGTCTGTCTTCGTTCACATGTTGGCATACCACATTAGTTTTTGTCATTGTTTTAGAGCAGTCATGACACTGCCACTGATGCCAGATTTCACTCTGAAGATTTGAACTTACACTGACCTATGTGTCTTTTAAATCATGTTTTAATATTTGAAAACAAACGTGGCCCAAACACCACAGAATATCATCGCTGTATTAGAATGGTGCTGTTAATAAGATACTTTTTTTCCTTTAGCATTTTGTTGTGTGCCTTTTGGGGTTTGTTTTTTTTTCTTACACATTTCTTGCCTCTGGCTTGGATATTAAAAATGTGTTGTTACATTAAGCAATATAGGTTTTAACAGATTTCCTGTTTTCAGCTCCAGAACGACTAGTTGGATTGTTATCCTTCCCTTTTGAAGTAATGGCTGCTGAAAGCATGTCTTTTGCAAGAACAGTGTCATAGAGATGTTTTGCTGTATAGGCCTGCTGGACATTCTGCAGATAGTTGTTTTCTTTTGTATCTGTTCTATAAAGTGTCCTTTGTGTGACTAAATAACCTGACAGCTTGTTTATTGGGTTGTAAGCTTCTGAAATACAGGGAATTTGTAAGAAAGCCAAGAAATATTGCTTGTATATACTAGACAGTTCTTCACTGCCAGAGGGTCATGCACTTATTTGCCTCTGTGGACTCAGCTCATTGCACTCATCATAAGGATGCCCTGAGTAGTATTCTGCATTCATCTCTCCCTTTCTTCAGGGCCTCCCTGCAGGCATCCCATCTCCTTTCTCCATATCAAAGTCTCCATGCTTGCCTCCCTCTGTGCTGAGGGATCATTGTGGTCCTACCTCCCTTTTTTCCTTCCACCATTACTGTTGTCCTTCCGCATGGAAGGATAGATTCCTTAAATAGGTACCAAATTTTCCTGGGGGTAGCAGGGTATGCACTGAAAAATGTTGATGTTTGAGAATGACATCTTTGGGACGCAGGTCGTCTTTGTTCAGGCAGATAAAGAAAATAAGGCTTCTGATGTGAAAGTGTCTAATAATTCATTTGACAATTCAAAATAAATAGTTTTGATTTGGACTTGCAGTGTAAAGACTGTTCTTTCCATTCTCTTTTCATTAAATCTGGATGCAGGAGAAAGAAGATAGGTAAACATTACACCTGTGACTTCCACTGCTGATTAAAATTACCAGGGACTCTGCATTTCCTATTAACATCACTTGGAAGTGCAATCTTTGGGAACGGCAGTTGCTGACAATGTAATGGTGCTCAGTGGAAGTGCTGTAGCATCTCAAGTGTGAAATGAGTGTGGATGGGTGTGCTGTCTGTCACGGTTTCACAAAAAAAAAAAATGGTTTATACATTTTTTCTCTTCTCCAGATCTCTGTGCTGATTCCTCTTTTGGAAAAAAGAGAGTTGCTGATTCCTGGTCGTGGTGACTGTTTAAAAGTAGCATCGGGATTTCAGTTTTTTGCGACTAGGAGGTAAGCTTGTAAAGTTAAATGAGGTTAAGAGCATGGATATCCTATTTTTAAGTCAAAGACAGGAAGTGCAAGGTATCTGGGGAGGAGTATTTTAGCAATTTCCAATTAACAAGCAGTAGAAGCCATAGAAGTTGCAAAACGAATTTTTTTCACTTTAGAGCAGCCTTATATTACTACTGGATGTATTCAGTCTTTGCACAGAAAGGTCACTTCAACAAGGCTGAAGGAATTAAACTTGCCGGGGGAACCCTACAAAACCAACCCCTCACCAAAACAAAATACCACTCTCAGCAATTACTGTGTGAAGAAGGTTTATGATTGATATTCCCAGGGTGTCTTGACTTGCTAGTTTTAACAGCACCTGTGTAAAATATTTCTTAGTTTTGCTGATCTTGGGGTAGCTGGTAGTCCAACTACTGAATGTAATTAGTTTTCTGGGTTTGCTTGAGCTTCTCCTTGAGCGATTGTATACATGTGTTCCCTGGAAGGTTTTTTAAGAGTTTCATGAATAATTTTAACTGAACCCTGCATCTATAATAAAGTAAAGTTATTTTATTTGGGAATTATGAAAAAAGAAATAAAAGGAAAAAAACTTTTAAAGAAAATCTGGTATGTGAAAGTCTTGTGTCCATATAGACGTTTGTAATGTTTTCTAACCAGAGAAAGATTTAAGGTACTCTCCCTGACGGTTTCACTGTAGTAATGGCTCATGCATCAGATGTCAGAATGTCTTCTTGTATAGTAAGACATAATGTTGTATCAAGATTAAAGGCTAGGATATCTAGAAGGGAAATGGTTACATGGTTTTCAATTGTTTTGTAGTTTACTTCAAAGCCTTTAACAAATTTACCTGCTTTTGTCTTCCTTCCATAAATTTGTTCTGTTCTTTGATTTAGCTGATCTATTTTTTCTGGAAATTGAGTCTTTTGTATTCAACTCTCTTTTGGTTGCCTCATCTCCTAACTTCTTCTTCTTCTGTATATTTGGTCAACAGTTTGCATAGCAGCAAATTACAGTTTCCATTGGGCTAGTTAGAGCAGATTCAATAAGTCTGTTGCAGTTTCCAGCTGTGGAACATTATTTAAAAAAACAAAAAACAAAACAACCAAAAACCAAACCACAAACCCAGTATCTAATGCTTTGTATGTGCAAGGCTACTTCCACAGTGGGTATACCACATGGCTGCATAGTTATTTGTGCAGTAAAAAAAAAAAAAAAGAATGGAACAACAGAACAAAATACACGGTGGAAAGGACTGTGAGCCTGAAGAATGAGGAAAAATAATCAGGAAAGACTGTGGAGGGGACAGGGACTGGAGGTGCTTTTTCTGCATCTCTGCAACAGAGCACAGATCCTTGTGGAAGATATTTACCAGGCCACTTCTGTCAGGCTCCTCTCCTTACAAATGATTCTGTATGTTGCTTCTGATAAACTTAACTTATTGTCAGTCATCTTTCTGCAAGTATCTCTGAGGAGATTTTGCACTACAGGGGGAAAAAACACTGTGATAAAGGAACAGATAATTTGAAAAGCAGAGATAGGCAAGATAGGGTAGGTGACAGTACAGTGACAAACAGTGGGTGATCTATGCATGCACATTATGCTGTAGCAGCAGCATGTAATATGCTCTTTGATGTGCAGGAATGCGCTGAAAATGATGAATTCTTCAGCAACACACAATATGCTGTGTTTCTTCATGTTGTTTTGATTTAGGATATTCAGTTGTGGTGGAGGTTGGTACAGGCAGCAAAGCAGCCACGCTGCTCTTTTGGACAAATATTGGACCAAAATACATCTGGATAACATGAGCAAAGGAGAACTCAACGAGGTATGGTGTGTGTTGCTCTATTGTGGCACATGAATAATTGTTTCAATTAAGGGTAATACGTTTTTTTCAGTAATAAATTTGATCCTTATTTTTATCTCCAAGTTCCACAATACACCCTTATAATTTCAAATTTTGAAGTAAATGGGCAGTTTGTCAGGAAGTTTTGAAGTGACAAAAGATTCTTAGAACTTGCCTTGGCAAACACAGTTCTGCTTTGAATAGGTCTAAGAATCAAATTACTTTGCCATTTTGTAGCCCACAGAGATTTAGAAACAAGAGAGAAAAAGAAAATTGAGCTTAGTCTAATCCTGAGTTCTAAGCTTTGAGGTTAAAAGTAGTTGGTCAGTTATCAGTTACAAATAACTGTTTCTATTGACATCTTTTGTTAGTATCTCTAGGGAATGTTTGCTTTGTGTAGTCCTTCAAAAAATTAAGGAGCCCAGGGCTTAAATGAGAATAGAATTCGCTAGAGAGTCTCCTTGTGGTACAGAGCGCAGAATAGGATCTGATTTTAAGAGCCTTCCCTAAGGGAAAAGGGCGTAAATAGTCTCTAGCAGAAGACTTGAGGAGAAAGTTCTGAATTTTCTGGAATGAAGAAGATAGTTTTTTCAGTAGGATTCATTCACTCCTTGAAACTCGTTCAGCAGCCAGCGCAGTGATGGATGACCTTAAATATTTGTGTTTTTCCATTTTGTCATTTGTCAGCTAATTGTTAGGAATGAGGCAAGAACAGCACTTACTTAGTACTTGTAGGTTTTGTTGGAGGGGAAGCAAGCAGATGCACAGGGGGATGCACGGGGAGGCCTCTGCAGACAGTTTGCTGGAGATACGCACGCTTGTGTGCTGTAGCTGCTTCTACAAATAGGTCCACGTGGGCAGGAAATCTAGGAAGCTCACCGCTGCAGTATTAAAAAAGGTTATCTGGCCAAACTGGTGTTGAAGATGACATCCAGAAAGGACCAATATTCAAGTAAAGCTTGGCTGTCAAAACCTTAAGAAAAAAGGAAGCTTCGGTGCTAAATGTGTCACCGCTAGGTTCTTTTTGTTCTTTTTTGTAACTTTGTAGCTCAAGTCACAAAAATATATAAATCAAACACTGTGTAAGATTCTGTAGTGGTAGTAGAAGAAGAGGCAGTGGTAGAAAACACCTGCTTGCTTATCTTGAAAATAGATTCATGTTCTTCTAGTTAATCTTAAAAGTCAGTTTGGCAGGGTAGGACCAGTGTTCCTGGCCTGTATTTGTGAAAAGCTTATTTCAGGAAGCAATAATTTTGGTTGGCAAGCTTTAGTGGAGAGAACTGAGCTGAAAGGAAATTACAGAAGAAAAATTAGCCCCTTAATGTGTCTTTGTCAGCACAGTGAATAGACAACTTGAATACTCAAAAAAATTCAGTCATGAAAAGGACAGGAGGTAAGAACTTTTGTTATCAGTTGTAAAGTTGTACGATCATGATTTGAGTTTAGGTAGGGTTGAATGTACCTTTTGTTCTTCCTGTTGGTATTTGTGCAAATGTGTTAAATGAATTGGAGTAGAGTTGAGTTAGCAAAATTCATTTTTGGCGTCCAAATCAATATCATACAAGTCACAGCTACTTTTATTTTCTTCAGATGAGAGATTCCAAGAGAGCAGTTTTGTGCAGCTTGCTAGCTTGAGTATCTGTTGAAGTGTATCCTGTTAAAATTTGGGGGGCGGGTGGTTTTCTTCCGATGCTAAAGATTTTTTGTTTGGTTGGTTGTTTTTTTTTCTTTTTTCAGGTTCTTCGAAGGAGATACCCCAACCTTGCTCTTGTAACTGATCACTTGCTAGACATTTACATTCACCTTACAGGAGACAAGTATCAGGCATCAGAAGACAGTGCTTCTGGCTCCAGACACATACCAGAAGATTCATCAGAATCAAGATCAGAAAATAAAAAACCAAATCTGGAAGGAAGAGAACTATCTTTAAGGTTGTCTTTTCTTATATGTTTAATAGAAGGAAATATAGTTAGCTAGCTGCAGAGATAGAAGGATTTATCTTTGTTATTTTTCTTAATTTTTAAAAATAGTGATAAAAGTTTGAGTAATTAAACTGGAGTTTCATAAAAACTGGAAAAATCCATTTTTCATTTTAGAATAATGATTAATACATCTTTTAAAAAAATCTCAATCTGAATTATTTAGGACTTTCTATTTGCTATACTTTTTTTTAGGAAAAAGTGTAGGTTTTGTCATACGTGGTGCTGAGTTGGTATCAAGCCATATGGATTACTTCTCAATTCATTTTAACACAAAATACCAGTTCTAGTTAAAAACTGTTGACTGAAATGTACTGTATAATGTTCTCACAATAGCTAGTAGATAACATTTTCAGCAATTGTATATATTTGCTTATCTAGATCATGTTGTATTAGACACTCACAGCATTCTAACTTATAGATGACTGAAAATAACCAGATCTGTAGTATACTATTAATTTCAGAATTTTTATGATGAAATGCAGCTTGATGTTCTATTATTTCTTCCTCTCATACCAAATGTCAATTCTACTCACGTGGAATTTCTGTAACCAGTAATGCTTTGTGAATGAGTCAGTAAATACTAGGTGTGGATAGTACCTAATATTTTTGTGAATCATAAGAATGCTACTAATTTTAAAACAGCAGTTGTTTTTCTAGAATTGGATGTTTCCTTTTCTTGCCTTTCAGAAGATTTTGTTGCTGATACGGAATCAGTATCTTGAAAAAATAGTTTTTATACCTTTCTAGATGAAAAGCTTGCTGCTTTTCATTTTTTCAATTTCATAATTACTTTATGGTTTAATGGAGTATGCATTATCTCTTTCTAAGTTATGTATTTGAAAGCAACACTGTTGGTCTTTATGTGCTCAGCTACTCTTTAGAATTAGCATCCTATTTATATGTGTCTTCCCGTGTACAACTTACACAACAATTAAATGTGCGATTGCCAGAAGGTGACATAATGACCTAAGCTAAACGTGAAAGAAGGTGCTGTGTATTTTGTCTTATTGTACTTATTGTATTCTTTTTTTAAGAGACTTACTGAATTGGTGCAGCAGGATTGCTTACAACTTCAACAGTAATTCTTCAACCACAGCAGTGAATATTTTTCAGGAGGTGCGGTAAGACTTGATCTGGAAATTGTTTACCCAAATTCTAGCATTGTCTCACAAATCTTAAAATACTCTATGTAGGAATGTGAGATGGGAATTTACATTCAGTTTTATCTGAAGCAATTGGACTGTAGTTGGAATGTTTGTGATCTGTCTATCGGAGGCTTTCCTTACTACTAGGAAAATTATTTGCAGGAATGTGCTGAAAGCCAGTCCAGACTTACTGCTGTCTTACAAACAGCATGCTGCAACATAATTTTAACTGATATGAGCTGGGATTGCATATGACTGAGAGTAAAAGTTTTAAGATCTTTCCTTATGAGCCTTCTTTCCTACTTCCCTATCCATCAATTTACATACCTTGTTTGGAATTTTTCGGGTGTGCATCAGTCAGAGGTAGTTTTAAGACAGGAGATCTTACAGTGTTATTTCCTTCTCCATTTTGGTCCATTCATCTAAAGATAGCTTCTGTGACTGGACATTGAAAAGTTTGTACTTTCAGTAGAAAGCCACTACACTACAGAGTTTAGAGTTCTTATTTACATCCTTTTGAAGTCCATTGTTTGCCTTGATCTGTGGACAGTGAAATAATTTTATTTACCATGGCTGGATTGGATTCAAGCTCATGTAAATTTAGATGGTGCTTGTCAGCTCATATAATACAAAATTTGTATTGAAGAAGTTGGTTTGTTTTCCCCTTGACAGGCATTGGACTGTTTCACAGCTATGCTGTCCAACCAAGGGAGCAGACAAAAAATGGCAAAAGTTATTGGAAGTAGGCTAAACATCTCAAAAAAAAAGGTATGTTGAGCTATAATTAACATGACGTTTATTGGTAATATTCTATAACTTGGAATTTTTCTAGTGATTAATTTAAATGCGTTGTGCTATTTTTCTTAAAAATTATGCCCATCTCTCTGTCCCAGACACTTTTTTGCTCTCTGTACTATCCCGGGATCTACGTTTTTCTCCTGTTCTATTTTCAGCTGTGTTTTTTTTCTCTGAAAGTTCCAGTGAACCTGTTCCAGAGCAGATTGCAAATGGCCTCATCATGCAAAAGAAGGATCACACAGCTGGAACAGCACAGTTGCCTAAGCTTATGATACTGCTAGATGCACAGAGTAGTAAAGATTGTGGTTTTTCTTTGGTGGTTACAGTGAACTTTAATCACTTAAACGAAGAGATCAGAGAGAAATGTCATCTTCCTTACTACCTGTTCTGTAATCATGGATTCCAAAATCAAGTACCTCTCCAGAGGCTAGTAACTCTGTATATATTAAGACCGTGTGATATAAATGGCTGAGTTAAACTAAATTGTTACTTTGTTAGCTGTTTCTCACTACAGAAGTTTGATTGCAAAGAAAATTCCCTCCTTTGTTACTTTAAGATGGAAAAACTTGCCAACTGGACAGATGGATCCCTGAAACTTATATGGATTTTTCTGTTTGTCCTTCTTCCTTTGCATTATTTCAATACAGGAATGTATTATGCTCTGCCAACGGCAAAATATCCTTGTTTACACAGAGGTATTCACCAATTTTTTTGAGGGAGGTTGTTTATTATTAATTAAGATAACTGTTCCCAGATACAAGTTTCTGTAGTTGAACTACTATGGAAGTAGATGAAGTAGAAATATAATGGCATATACCTCTTACCAGGTTATTAAATGGAAAGAAATTGTTTGTACAGGCAATAACATTTCTGAAGTCCTTCGGTATTTTAGGTGATGAGTATGTAAAACCAGCAAAATATAAAATCTTATGAATTAGCTTGCTGCAAAGTAATACTGGTAGCATAGCATGGGTGTTCTTAGTGTCATGTTGTAGGTAACATTAGTATTGGAAATGTTGATGCTTTCTTCACAGGTAGAGTTCTTTTGTGAACTCTATAAACCGGAAATCCTAATACGGGAACAAGAAGTCTCTGTCGGAAGAGTGCATCTCATGAAGAAACAAACCCAGGCTCTCACTGTACAAAGGTAGAATATCTTGTAGGTTCCATGTGAATTGAAATATTTTGTGGTGGAATAGAATAGATTGGAAGTCACAGGATTAAAAAAAAATTGAAATTGGATATTCTCACTCTAATGAAGGGAATGTGATGAGTTCTTTCTCTTGTGATCTGAGCTTTACCTTGTGTATCTTTAAGGCTGTCTGCATGATACTTCTGGCAGCCAAAGCGTGGAGATTTTCAGCTTCTTTTGAATTAGACTTTCTTCAAAGCAGTATAGATCCACAGCTGTTATAAGAAGACTTTGATGAATCTATCTTTGTAAAGGGAGATTTTCGTAGTATGTGGTGCTAACTCCACTGTCTAGGAAGTTCTTTGGAAACCCTGAATTTCTAGGTTGTATCTTGAGAAAAATAAGTATATTCTAAAGGTATCTTGGACAAATTTTTTCCAAATCTATATTTTTAAATAAAAAAAAAAAAAATCCTAAATTCAACCATTCCTCTAAAAAATAATACAGGTAAAATTGAAATGAGCTCCTTGATAAATCTTGGTTTTGAGTTGCTTCCTTTGTTTTTTCAGAGCAAAACAAACCTTTGCTGCCACACGGCCATCTGCAGTATTGATTGAACAGCTTGCAGTTTGTGTTGTCAAAGGAGAGCCTGTGCTTTTGGTTGGTGAAACAGGAACTGGCAAAACCTCAACTATTCAGTACCTTGCTCATATTACAGGTAAGTAAAGTGTGAAGACTGTAACCTACATGAAGGTAATTTAAAAAACAACAAACAAAAAAACCCCACAAGTTGATGGTGTTTTCTATTTCTGTTTCAAGGACACCATTTGAGGGTTATCAATATGAACCAACAAAGTGACACAGCAGATCTATTAGGGGGGTGAGTCACTGACTACTGTTTTGTCTGTTCTGCATGACAATAGGCAGTATCAGAAGAAGCTTCTAAGGCAAGTGTAGTTGTGTTGTCAAAGAATTGTTTTTAGAAGCGTATCTATTTCATGGTAGCATAAATGTCTTAAGAAACATGTTTGCATGCAGAAACTTTGTTGTCCTTGCTGAAGAACAGAGGCAGTTTCACTGAATTGTGTGCACATCTGTATGTGATGAAGTAATTTAAAAGCACAACCCAATGTCTCTTTAAAAATGGCTAAGCTGTTCAATATAAATACAATATAATATTCACTGGACATACTGGTTGGTAGTAGTAAAAATATTTTACTTATCAGGGTAGTCCTGTCTTTATAAAATTACCTCATAAGGTGCCCTTAAATATGTGCAATTTTACTTCACTCATTAGTTGAGTAAAAAACTATGGAAACCAGGGTTCCTTCATGCACCACGTTGTTGTTTCAGAACTGTTTTTGTTAGTTCACAGATGCTAGTTCCTGTTTCTGTGTCACAAATAAGTAACTACTCTTTTGCTTCTCTTCAGTTACAAGCCTGTGGATAACAAGCTGATCTGGCTACCTCTGCGAGAGTCCTTTGAAGAACTCTTCTCTCAGACATTTTCTAGAAAGAAAAATCAGACATTCTTGGGACACATTCAGACCTGCTACAGGCAGAAACGTTGGCATGATCTGCTAAAACTAATGCAGCATATTCATAAATCTGCTATTAATAAGGAAGCAAAAGAAAATGCATCTGGTGAGAATTCAAACTGATCAAACACACATCGTTAGTGGTAAACCATTGCAGAGAGCAGATAAATAGTGGTCAATTTTTTGTTTGTTGATTTTTGGGGTTTGTGGGGTTTTTTCTTTTATCCCTCTTTATTACTTTCTTCTGGTTTTGAAAAATGCTATCTCTGTCTACAACAAGACATTCAAAATACTGTTAGACGAGGTTTTTTCTTTCTAATCTATCACTGTTGTTAACTATGTGTGACAGAGTGAAGGTTGACTTGTCTGATCTATGGTGCCCTTGACATCTGATCTCCACTCAGCACTTATTTGTTTGCTGTGTTGGTGAACAGTCCTAGTTTTTGTGTGGCAGTCTTCCATGTGAATGCATTCATACTTTCTTTCAGTCCTGGAACCTCATTAGGTCTCACAAATATATCCTATTTTAATAACAAAGCAAAACAACAACAACAAAAAAAACCTAAACCCAAAGTAGTAGCTCTCTTGGGGTAGTAATGATTTTAAGAGCTTGCTGATGACTCTGGTTTCACTGTCAGTGATGACGACTTGCCTAGTTCTTTACTTTGTTTCATTGTGGTTTTGTCTCCAAATAACCATTGTTCTTGTTTTATACTTCACAACCCATTTGGGACAGAGGCAGTATTGATACTTTGCCTTGCATGGAGTGGTTTCTGGTTCTAGACCTGCTGAACAAGTGAAGTTGTTGTAGCTTTGATTCAGTATGGGCCAAGTAAACTTAGTTATGAACCTTGTCTCCCCTCTTCTTTTAACTGGTTCTTCTGAATATGCGGATATTAAAATAAACGCCCACAAATGTAAAAAAAGATGAGGTTTTAAAGACCACTTGTTGCAAGTATTGACAATCCTAAAATAAAGACAAGCTGAAATCTCTAACTTGCAAAGCTAGCAACTTAAGTCATGAATGCTGCATATACCTCAGGCTGTGACTTTAAACAAGTAACTGAAATAAGTGCAATAGTAAATAATGTCATAACTGATAAGCAACATTGTTTTTACTGATACTGAAGTGTTCATTGTTAATCTGTTCTGTCATAAGGTTTGTAAATTTGGATTTATTTTTCTGAGATGTCTCTTTCTGTCTCTGGGAATTGGAGAGTGCTAACAGTCATGCTGGAACCAAGTGCAGCATAAGTATTTGTTCCTAAGCTAGGACATGCTGGAATGAATGGCAAATTATCTGTACCCATATGTCAATAGTGTTCAGCTAAATTAAAAAAAAAAAGGCAAAATTTAATTTACTGTTTTTTTTTTAAATTCATGAGATTCAAGTACTACATATGACATGTTTTCATTGCTCAGCTAAGCTTACTCTTTTATCTCTGTGCTTGAAACAGCTTGATTAAAATACTGTTGTTAAACATCTTTTGTGCTATTGTTTGGATGGTAAAAGCGTAAATTTGTTTTGCTTACAGGCTCACCACTGAAGGAAAAGTGGGAGGCATTTGGTCTTAAACTGAATCATGCTCATCAACAGATGAAAATGACAGAAAATGCTCTTCTCTTTGCATTTGTTGAGGTATTTGGAGATTTGCATTTTGATGCTAGGAAGAATAAGGAGGAGCATTTAAAAGACTTTGCAATCAGTATTATATAAATAACTTCATGGCAAGAATCTTGCTGTGAAGTGAAATTTGCGCGATGATGACTCTGTGGAATGAAGTGTGCTACTGTAAGAAGGTGGTGGATACTACTGCAAGGACAGGGGGTGGGAGAATGTTTTGTGGTAACACATTAATTCAGTGCTGTATAATAGGAATTAGGACTGGTATGATAAAAGAATATCAGCAGTATGTCATATCATCTTTTCAAGTGTATGAGATTAAAAAAAAAATCTTGACCAATCTCTAGTAGGACATGCTCCTGCCTGGGGATTCCTGTGAAGGATTTAATGTTAAGAATCTGTGCTGTTTATCTAAAAGTGTTGGGTTTTTTTTATAATGTTTCAAACCCATGGTATAATATTCTAATGACATTAAGTGTGATTAGGAGAAACTATGATGGTTTATGTATGTTTTCTTTCTTCTCATCCTGTTAGTCTGAATATACACTCTCAAATTTTATGTAAAGTGTGTAAAACGTTGACCAGTCCTCTTTCTAAAAAATTATTATATAAGTAGTTGAGGACCTTTGACTTAACTTATTAATTAAAACTAAACATATAGTTCCCTGAGGAACATAATATTGCTTGTGTCTTTGTTTGGATTTCTTTAGATTAACTGCATTTATTCTCATAGTGGTGTCAGTGAAATTTATGCACCACAGTGATGGATATCACTGGCAGGCAGCATTGCACACATAAGAGAGCTTATTTCTGTTATATCTGAGCCAGTCTAAATGGTAGCTTATAATGGTGATAACTGTCTGACTTCTGTGACTTGCAAAGTAATTGCTGTTATTGAGGGAGAGAAGTAAAACCACTATTGCTGTAAAAGGTCTGGGATTGCCTTTTGTCTAATCAGCCAATAGACTGCAAAACAAGTATTTCCAGTATATAGATGCTTTACTTACTGTATCACTGCTGTTGACATGATTAACAAATTGATCTTATTTTTTAGGGTACTCTGGCACAAGCAGTAAAAAAAGGAGAGTGGATTTTATTGGATGAGATTAACTTGGCTGCAGCAGAGACTTTGGAGTGCCTGAGTGGTTTATTGGAAGGATCCTCTGGGTCACTGGTGTTACTAGACAGAGGGGACACAGGTACTATTTCTGTGCTTGCTTATGCTATATCTTATGCTATATCTATATGCTATATCTTGCTATCTAGTTAGTTGAATTCCCTATCCTATATGGCGCAAAATAAGTTGAGAACATTTACTGTTGAAGTGAATGCGTGCAGAAGAGAATAATGTGTTCTTTCTAGACTTCATACTTGTATGCAAGAAGTGGGAGTTTTAATTCACTGTGGCTCAGGAGATTTCAGCATGCGGAAATTGTTGTAGCTTTTGCCTCTTTGGATTCTACAAGGAGCAGATCTCTCTAGTGGCCTTAGTAAGCATTGCTGTCTCTAAAGACTCTTCAGGGAATGTCATGTTTTTTTTGGGGTTTTTTTTTTAGAAAGTTGAGGTAGCTTGACGGATAATGGCATGGGACATGAGATTTAGTTGCTACTGTAGTAACTGTCTTTCACTGATCCTGAGAATATATTTGTTCTCCAGCTAGAAATACGTGGACACAGCCTTTGATTTTTCTGAGTCCTTCTTGTGGGTTGACCCCAGCCAGCAGCTGAGCACCCATATAGCTGCTTACTCACTCCTCCCACCCCACCATCCCCCAGCAGGATGGGGGAGAGAACAGGAAGAGCAAAAGCAAGAAAACTCATGTGAAACAAGTGGTGCAAAGGCAGTCACTAACCAGCTCCCACAAGCAGACCGAAGTCCAGCCAGTCTAAGCAACAGCCACTTTGGAAGACAAAAATCACCACCCGCTTCTTCCTTTACCCTACTTCTTATTGCTGAGCATGATGTTATATGGTAGGGAATATCGCTTTGGCCAGTTTGGGTCAGCTGTCCCAAGAGTGTCCTTTCCCATTTTTTTGCTCACCCCCAGCTAAGTCACTGGGGGAGGGAGGGCAGAGCGGGGAAAGAGAGAAAGCCTTGATGCTGTGCCAGCACAATTCAGCAATAGCGAAAACACTGGTGTGTTCTCAACAGCACCACAGGGGCTGCTGTGAAGAAAGTTAACTCCATCCCAGCCAGACCCAGTACAGATCTAAAGGTAAAAAATGCAACTGCTGAACATTATTTTCTGGAGCTATAGATATAGACAAATGTTGTATGAGCTTCCTAGGCTGGGTTTTCTTCCTGGCTGAGGGAAGCACTGGCCATTGTTCTGAAAGAGACAAAAGGAGTTCAAGTTTAGGGCTTACATATTTTTTTAAATATTTTGTGTTGTTAAAACATCCTGTTATGCACAAATAAAAGTTAGGGTTTCACTTGCCTGTGGCTGTTGTAAAGATGCAGAGATACTTTTGATAAAATTACATGGGGTTATTTTCTGAAAAATTTTCACCCTGGCATTTTAAGAAAATGTAGTAGTTCAGTAACAGAAAACTGGATTAGAAGAAATATACCTCATTTAACATAATAAATACCCTTGGTTTAGCATTAACGTTATGTCTCTTGTTTCTGTTTCCGTTTAGAGCCTCTTGTACGTCACCCTGATTTTCGCTTGTTTGCGTGCATGAATCCAGCTACAGACGTTGGAAAGAGAAATCTTCCTCCAGGAATAAGAAACAGGTAGGAAATAATGATTCTGTGACAAAATACTTGGTCACTGTCTTTTTCAGAGTTTAACTAGCTTCACGAGTTGACCCAGTGAAGAATGCCTTGTTTGAAGCATATTTGAAGATGTAAGTCCGAACTCAAATCAACTTCCTGTGAGAGGTGCTTTCCACATCATGATGAAGATTTTTCATGAAATAGCATCAGGAAAATACTTCTGTGAAGTTACTGACCATGAACAAATGGTCTATCAGTAGTGTAGAGTGTTGTCACTAGGGTCTGGGGAATGATCATTCTTTACAATGAAGCTGTCAGTGCTTGGGAGTGCTAGTGCCGCAGTTTATGGTCCTGATGGGGATAATAAAGACAAGTGCTTTGTGTCTGTTTAGCAGCCTTTCTCTTGATAACTCAGAAGTGTTGATGATCCTTGCAAAAAGCTGTATATCCAGCCTTGTTCACTCAGAAGGAGGGTGGTTTGCTGGGTGGAGATGATGTATGATGTTTGAAATATTTGATGTGTGATCTTTAAACATTTAAGCTGTGGCCAGGAAATTGGAGTTGTGGCAAATCCGTTCTTCCATACTACCTGTTCCTGAATGCAAAGATCTTCTGCTTGTATTTGATGCAGTTTCCCTCATGAATGCCAGAAATCGCAGCTGTAGTCCCTTATCAGATTCATAAATATTGTGCAAAACTGTAGAGGTGCACTTACTATGTGTAAGTAGTCATTTGCAGTTATTAGTGGTAAGGTAAGGTTTTATTGCTATTAGCTGTCCTGGCTTAGTAGTGAAAGAAAAGAAAGCGAGTGTAATACAGAAGAAAGGAGACTTCAGTTTGTTAAGTTTAAATGAAATTATATTTGCATTTGTCAAAAATATCCGCCCCTCTGAAGTTAATGATATTGCTCAGTTGTGTTGGATTTGTTGTGGTGTGTCCTGGGCCATTATTTGCAGTTATAATCCATGGTATGGAAGGGCTGCAGGCTCATGTTCAACACCTGATGCAAATATGCTGGACTAACTAATGGTTAGAAAATAGATTCATTAACTAGAGCTGCCAGTGTGGTGTACTGAATGTGAAACACTGTTGATATACTTAAAGATACTCAGGACTTCACTGAGTGCATGTTTTGCTGCTAATTTTCCTTTGGTTATTGTCAAGTTTTCTCATTTTATCATCACTGTAAAAGTAGAAAACAGCCTGGATATGCTAGTCAATACAAAATTAGAATGAGTGATGTCTTGTAAGTGTTCACTTTTTAAAATAGAGACCATTAGAGAGTCCACTTTGAAAAGTGCTCCTGCTGTGTCAGTGCTCTAGTGTTCAGGGTGTAATGTTTGGATATGTATTGCAAATTGTTTAAAACTTTTAATTTTCAAAAATAGACTGAAAATGAACTAAGTTAAAATAATTCAGATAAATTACTTAGAAATAAGATATTACTAATACTTTTTAATTACTCTGGTTCTTGAGTCTGTCTATAGGTAGTTTGACAAGTCAGTATTCTGCTTACAAAATATTAAATGTTATATACAATGAGAATCATATATAATATCTTTCTTAATATTGTCAGATGTCTAAGTGTTATGGATTGATTTGATTCTTGTAGGTTTACTGAACTTTATGTAGAAGAATTGAGAAATGAAGGAGACTTGCAAGTTCTTATCATGGATTATCTGAGAGGCTTGAATGTGAACAAAAATATAGTACAAGGAATTGTCAAGTAAGTTGGTTGTAGTATCTTGAAATCCTTGATGTAATAAGTCACAAAAAGAAAGTGTGTAACTGTAGTCTGTGGTTAGACTGTTTTGGGAAACATTATAATGCTCCCTACACAGCAGTTTGCATAGCCTTAGGAAACAAAAGAGGGTAGACATCCATCCGCTTCATTCTGAAGGTTTCTGTACTTGTTGGGAGGAGATTCACTTTTACTTGCTCAGAAATGCTTTTTTGGTGGCACTAGTTAAAAAGCATTGTTGTTGCAGTCCTCTTTTCTGTCTGAGAGACTAAAATGGCTTGTTTCTGTAGATCATAGCAATGAAAGTCTTGTGTGTTTATCAAGTTACCTTTCTTCCCCTAGTTTAAGGTGTATTACCTCACTGAAGAACTGTTAACATGTTTAGAATACTTGGGGTTTGTAGTCATTCTCTGTATATTAAGCTCTCTCAAAAATATGGTTTTAAAATACTCTGTTGCTGTGCTTCACTGACTACAGATGGCAGAGTTTGGCATGGCTTTCCTAACCTGGAGCTTTTAGAAAAAGTGACAGTTGGAGATAAGCTTAAGTGTTCATACTTTGAGATTAATTCCTTAGAGCAATGCTCTGATCAGTAACAGCACTATGTAACTGGAACTGGTTTCAATCTTTATTTTTGCAGCTTTTATTTATCTGTGAGAAAGGAAGCGGAAGCAAAGCTGGTGGATGGAACTGGTCACAGACCTCACTATAGTCTCCGTACACTTTGCAGGGCATTGAGATTTGCAGCGTCTAATCCATGTAGCAGCATACCACGCTCACTGTATGAGGTGATTACCTATGTTGGGGTTTGTTTCAGTGTGTATTCACTACAAAGACTGTTTGGGTAAAGGAAAATCCTCTCTTCTAAGTGCAGTATTGAGCAGAAATTATTGTTAAATTTCTACATTTTTTCTAATGCTTTTTCATTTTATCACTGAAAATAACTCTTCTTCGTAGGGCTTCTGTTTGAGTTTCCTGACACAGCTTGACAGAGTTTCTCACCCAGTAGTTCAAAAGCTAATTTGCCAGCATATAGTCTCTGGCAACATCAAAAGCCTTCTCAAGCAGGTAGGTAACTAAGCCTATATAGAGCTGTTTAGTGTTCAGAGTAGAATTTATTTTGAGGTGCCTTCTCATGTCTTTTTCCTCCACGCGTCCTTCTTGCAGTCTTGTGTTTCATGTTATAAAGATAAGAACTAAAAAAAAAGAAAAAAAAAGAATGTGTCTTGGTAATTTTTTACTTCTGCTTGAAATGCCCATATGTTAGCTAGTTTATTTGTTAATTTGAAAAAGTATGGGAGTCTGAATAATTACAGCATTGTGGAGTGTGGGCAGCTTAATGCAGTGACTCCAGCTGTAAAGCTTTCACAGACTTTTGAGGAGCTTTCACAGGCTTTTTATTTTTGGATTCCAAATGCAGAACATATGGATACAAAGCGAACATCTGTGCTTTGTCTCTAATGGGAAAGGAAGAATCTCATTAGTTTTGGGAAGCACTGCATGAGTTTGCATGGGGGAACTGGGCAGGTGGGATGGGGAAGCCAGTTGTAAGACATAGGTATTTGTTTCAGAGTAGAACTCTTCATATTAGAAAATATGTATGAATATAAAAAGATGAAAGCTCATTTCCTGCTTGGAAGTGTACTTCAAAATTCAGTGCTAGGACACTTGAGACATTTTTATCTTCATGGCAATGGCAAGGATTCCTGCGTCATGACCTTGAAATAATCTGGTCAGGCTTTCCCTGTAATTTGCATTCTGTAACAAGGGGATAGTGCTTACTGCAGGAGTGCTCAGGGATTAATTTAAAGTGACTTCTTACAGAATATGTTTCAGTGGTGTAACAGTAGTTGTCTTCATTAGCAAATAGAAACTCATTTGTATAATCTGTTATTTCTGTCATGTCTCCTTAGCAAATACCAAAACCCCCAGGAGGGAGATTTATACTTATGGAAGGATACTGGATTTCAGCTGGGGATAAGGAACCTGCTGTAGATGAGACTTATGTGCTAACACCTTCAGTTAAGCTTAATCTGAAAGATATTGCCAGAGTTGTGTCTGCAGGGTATGTCTGTTTCAACTTTTCCTTTAAAAAACTAAGTTAAAGATGTTTATTTGGGCCTCGAGTGTTGGTGACTGTCTAGTCTTTATTGTTTCTCATGAGTAATGTCCATTTTCCTTCTACTTTATAGTTAACTTTTCATTATACAGTGACTTGAATTTATACATGTATTTCTTGTGTCCTTAAACCATCTTACTGCCATACCTGGTTTTATTTAAATGATAATCTAGAAAACTGCTTATTTCGCATTGCCATGTAAAGCTTCATGGGTTGCAGTTAGCACCTGGGGGTAAAGTTACTTATGTTCCCCTGTTAGTGTATGATCTTGGATACTCCAAGTGAGTTAAGTAGTGATATTTTGGTAATGTAGTTTGGTAATGTGTATCTGTGGAAATGTCAAATAATGTTGATATCTTATATATGAGAAAGATATGACTCGTGCTTCTAAACCAGTATTTTGGTTATCCCTTTTAGGACTCATCCAGTACTTATTCAAGGAGAGACCTCTGTTGGTAAAACCAGTTTAATTCGCTGGTTGGCTGCTGCTACTGGGAATCATTGTGTAAGAATTAACAATCATGAGCATACTGACATTCAGGAATATATTGGCTGTTACACATCGGATGCCTCTGGGAAGTTGGTATTTAAGGAAGGTGAGTGGGCATCTTACATTTACTGTGAATTCCTGTCTCACTTCACTGCTTTTTTTTTTTCTTTTCTGCCTAACTTGTCTGTATTACAATGGAGAGATGATCTGTCATAAAGTTAGTAGTTGCATATTAATGATAATCACATGAATTTCAGTGAATTCTTAAGAGTTCATGTTTGTCTCATCATACTTTTCCTATTGAACATAAAGAAAAGAATTCAACAGCTTAAACAATACTGTTGCTTCCCTCTCTGATTAGCATTTATACTGAGTGAAAACTGGTTGCTGAAAGTATCTGAATGCATGCTTCTGTTAAATTTAGTTTCTTAGATTTTTGACTAGAACTTTTTCTGTTCCCTCCAAGGCATCCTCATAGATGCAATGAGAAAAGGTTACTGGATTGTTCTAGATGAACTGAATTTGGCTCCCACTGATGTTCTGGAGGCTCTCAACCGTTTGTTGGATGATAACAGGGAGCTGTTCATTACTGAGACCCAGGAAGTTGTCAAAGCTCACCCTCGCTTCATGCTGTTTGCTACACAGAATCCTCCAGGACTCTATGGTGGCAGAAAGGTCTGTACAATCTTTTCCTTTGAGTAGCTATGACTGTAGGGAATGAATCTTTCTCGTACATAGAAGTGTGATGTGAAAAGTTTCTGATGCGTAGCATGGAATTAACATGAAAATCTCAAGAGGTAGAGAGTTGAGGTGGCTGTGGACTAACTTTCAGTACAGCTGGGTTCTGTTTAGGTTAGTTGCTTGTTTTGCAGATACCAAATTTTGAATTAATTTTAAATAGTTGAGATTTAAGTGCTTTACTGAACTGGAGTTCACGTATGTTATATTTGACTCATCATTTCTTGCTCAAGAGCACTGGAGAAGAGACTTGACTTAGGCTATTGATGTCCATTTTGTACTGGTTTTGGCTGGAATAGTTAATTTTCTTCACAGTGACTGGTGTGGTGCTATGTTCTGTGACCAAAACAGTGTTGGTAACACAGGGATGTCTTAGCTATTGCTGAGCAGTGCTTGCACAGTGTCAAGGCCTTTTCTGCTTCTCACACTGCCCTGCCAGCAAGCGGCTGGAGGTGCATGAGAAGCTGGGAGGGGACACAGCCGGGACAGCTGACCCCAGCTGACCAAAGGGATGTCCTATACTGTATGATGTCATGCTCAGCAATAAAAACTGGAGGGAGAAGGAGGAAGAGGGGGATGTTCAGTGTTTGTTTCCCTAAATAACCGTTGCGCATGATGAAGCCCTGATTTCCTGCAAATGGCTGAATACCCACCTGCTGATGGGAAGTGGTGAATGAATTCCTAATTTTGCTTTGCTTGTGCACGCACCTTTTGCTTTACCTATGAAACTGTCTTTATCTCAACCCACAAGTTTTCTCGCTTTTACGCTTCTTATCTCTCCCATCTCATTTTAGGCGGAGTGAGCGAGTGGCTGTTTGGTGCTTAGCTGCCTACCGCAGTTAAAACACAACATGTTTTAAAGCTCTTGTCCTCATCCAGGCTGTCTCATGCTTTCTTGCAAGGTTTATGTGTATGTGCTAATTCGTATGCTATGACAGTACCCATATTTCCTTTGGATGTGTAGGGGAAGATATATAACATGAGGAATATCAAAGGAAAAACTTTAAGCTATAGTATGTTTTCATATTTTAGGTTTTGTCCAGAGCCTTCAGAAATCGTTTTGTGGAACTGCATTTTGATGAACTGCCAAGTGCTGAATTGGAAACCATCCTGCACAAGCGATGCAGTTTGCCGCCTTCCTATTGCAGCAAGCTTGTCAAAGTCATGTTAGATCTGCAAGTATGAGAGTCTGTCTTCTTTTCGTAGAAGACATGCAAACATATTTCAGCACAAAGTAATAGAAACTACTTTTGTGGGGAGGTGTTGCTAACTGGCAGATATTTAAAAACCTAAACCGTAATTGGTGGAAGAGAACCCACCAAAGTACTTAGTTCAGTGGTTAAGATAGAGAGTAGGGAAGGTGATGTCAGATTTGAGAGAAAGCTAGTAGCAAAAAAAATTATTAACCAAAGGCCTTGGGATTTGATGTGTAGAATAATAACTTGCTCTGGACCTCAAGTACAGTGTCGGATTCGTAGCTGTCTTTGGGTCATGCTAAATTTGGTATTATTTTTAAGCAATAATTTTGGGTGTGTTCTGACACTCCTGTGTTCAACAGACATTTAACACTTAGTGTGTAGCTAAAACTATCTCATATTTAAAAGCAATTTCAGCAGCACAAATCAAAGCATGCTTCAAAGTGCTAATATAGGTTTTGGTGTAGAACCTAATCTTTTGCTTGGATTTTGTTCCAGCTACTTATTTTCTTCTTAGTATTTTTATTTATTATTATCTATATTATTTTGTTCCTGGTACTATCAAATACCTGCTTAAAGGTAATTTGAGTTTGGGAGTTGTGACTGTACTAGATTCCATTCCCCGCCCAGACACACACACAGTTTGTTTGAAGAAGTGTCACATCAGAGAGCTCTGAGCTCTGATTGGCTTTGCTTTTAAGTGTTGGGACAGGTTCATGAAAAAATAGCTCATGTTTTGTTCTTATAACAGTCTTACCGCAGAGGTTCAACGGTGTTTGCTGGGAAACATGGCTTCATTACCCTGCGGGATCTGTTTCGTTGGGCTGAAAGGTACAGATTGGCAGAACAGCTGGAGAAGGAGTATGACTGGCTTCAGCACTTAGCAAATGATGGTGAGCCCTGCTACCTCAGGTTTTTAGAGTGTCTGTAGAATTACTTTCTAACTCCAGTTCTTAAGTATAAATTTTTGTTGCTTGATTAACCAGGCAGTAATTGCTTTTTCTCTTCCTCTGTTTTATAGGTTTTATGCTTCTGGCAGGCAGAGTCAGGAAACAGGAGGAGGTGGATGTTATTCAGAGTGTCCTTGAAAAACACTTCAAGAAAAAACTATATCCTGAGTCTCTCTTCTCAGGGGAAAGCGTCAAAAAGCTACTGGGTGAGTTTCCTAGAAGGAGCACACTGGTAGTTCTCTAGATGTGACTGAAGCTGATGGATTGCTTTGTGTTGTGCAGCTAAATCCTCCGCGCAGATGTCAGCGATGGACAGAGATTTTAACCATATTGTCTGGACTCAAGGGATGAGGAGACTTGCCATTTTGGTGGGACGAGCCCTGGAGTTTGGTGAACCAGTACTACTGGTGGGAGACACTGGGTAACCTTGCTTTTGATGATGCAGTTCTTTGTAGTGCTGCACCAGCCACTGAGTCAGATACAAAATGATTGTGTGGGCTTCAGTGCTTCTTTGATCTGGGACGTTTAAGCCTCTGTCATGGCAGACTTGCATCTGCTGTTTTTCACAGTTCCCTTTTGAGGGGAAGCAAATGCATCTCTTTCAGCACAAGTCTTTAATGAGATTATCTGCATTATGTATAACTACATAGATATTATATAGAAAGTAGTAAAATTGAGATGAGCTGACTTCTGTCCCCACCTTTCACGAGGTGCCCTGTAGAATCTTACTGTGCCTCACTGTAGAGGCTGCTTTTGGCACATTGTGGCATTTTTCTGTTTGAGAGCACATTCGCTTTACATGTTTTAAGAGCTTGAATATAGCCTTGCTACTACTTCTCCCTGCCCCCCCGCCACTGCCTCGTATGCTCGTATGTAAAGGAGGTCTTGGAAATAGATGCTGTCTGCTCCCGTGCTGGCTATAAATTTGGAGAGTAAATTTTTGTAGGAGAGAAGGGAAAAAAATGCAAGAAAAGGGAGAAGTAAAATTATTTAGGTAATAAATGAGAACTCCAGGTACTCAGCAGTTTATTCGCTCAGACTTAGGCTTCGTCTAGACACGTAGCGTCTCCAGTTTAGTGAAATGTTAGGCTAGTTGAGTACCTGTAGGGGCAGGCTGAAATCAATTTGACTTTGAACCTGCAGAAATCCATCAATGCGGATATTGATTTAAATTTAATTAAGGGCGTCCTGTGCAAGTCAGCAACAGTTGTTGTGCCAAAAATGGCTTCACTTTGCATACATTTCTTTCAAGGAAAGGAGCAGAAGGAAATTTACATGTTGGGCCTTCGCCTCATAGCTCTTCAATGAAAGTATGTATCCTGTCCAAACTGAGATGTTTTTTTATTCTTCCCTTTCAATTAAATTACTTTGTTGCAGGTGTGGTAAAACTACCATTTGTCAGATCTTTGCAGCATTAACAAATCAGAAGCTGTATTCAGTGAATTGCCACTTGCATATGGAGACTTCAGACTTCCTGGGAGGACTGCGACCAGTCAGACAGAGGTCAAAAGACCAGGTTTGTCTTGCATCAATAGTAGTTCTGGATAGCGTGACCATGGAAGCGAAAAGTAGCAATTATTAATGACTTCTCACTTAATTTTCCATTTCTTAGGAGGAATCTGATGGTTCTAGACTCTTTGAGTGGTGTGATGGACCTCTTGTTTTAGCAATGAAAGAGGAGGCATTTTTCCTCCTTGATGAGATTTCTTTAGCTGATGATTCTGTACTAGAGCGACTTAACAGGTATGTCTTAAATGTGTTAGTATTAAATATCTTCAGTGTGTCTATTCATTATACAGACATAAGTGGGGTAAATCTAGCTTCTTTTAGGCCCATTTGTTTCCTGGCCTGGGTGAGCTGCTCTCTTAATCATGTAGTCCTTACTGAAAGAATGAATGACCCAAATAACCCTAGCCTTGTTCATGTGTCAACTTCTGTGCCAGTTTGCTTTGTTTTTCTAATTGTCATCCATCTGACAGAGGTGCTAGTTTTAACCATAGTAATTCTTAGATAATCCTTGCTGTTTGAAACTCTAATTACAGCTAGGGGGAAAAATAGTAAGGTAAGACAAGATGAAACTGCCTTGTCTTGCCTAAGTCTTGATGTCTTAACTTACCTGGAAAAATAAAAGGTACTTTGATTGAAAAGCAGATATTTATATGTTTGCTTGGCATGTGTTGGTACACTGATTATGTTGGTTTTGAATGCTTTGGTTAGTGCCATTACTTTCCATTTGGCTTTATAGTACTGCCACAGACTGATCTGCACTCAAATAGCTGTATTTGTTTCATGGACAAAAATAAGGTGATGAAAGGATTTGTTTTATTTAATAGCTCATGTCCCTGAACAAAGAAATTAAGAACATAAACCCTAGTTTAGTTGAAACAGTTTATATAGTATCTAAAGACAGTTTACAGCATGAGTCAAGTTGGAAAATAAATCTACAAGTAAAATCATAGAATACCAGGTTGGAAGGGACCTCAAGGATCATCTCGTCCAACCTTTCTTTGCAAAAGCACGGTGTAGACAAGATGGCCCAGTACCCTGTCTAGCCGAATCTTAAGTGACCAATGTTGGGGAATCTACCACTTCCTTGGGGACATTATTCCAGTGGCTGATTGTTCTCATTGTGAAAAATCTTCATCTTGTGTCCAATCGGAATCTCCCCAGGAGTAACTTGTACCCATTACCCCTCATCTTTTCCATGTGACTCCTTGTAGAAAGGGAGTCTCCATCTTCTTTGTAGCCACCCTTTAAATACTGGAACATGGTGATAAGGTCTCCCCTAAGCCTTCTTTTCTCAAGGCTGAACAAACCCAGTTCTCTCAGCCTTTCCTCATATGTCAGGCTTCCCAGTCCTTTGATTGTCTTTGTGGCCCTTCTCTGGACCCTCTCCAGCTTGTCCACATCTTTTTTGTATAGCGGGGACCAAAACTGAACACAGTATTCCAGGTGTGGCCTGACAAGTGCCGAGTAGAGTGGGATAATGCCTTCATCTCTGCTGGTGATGTTCTTGTTGATGCAGCCCAGCATCCCGCTGGCTTTCTTTGCCACAGCAGCACCCTGTTCACTCATACTGAGCTTGTTGTCCACCAGGACCCCCAGGTCCCTTTCCACAGAGCTGCTCCCCAGCTGGGTAGATCCCAGACTGTGCTGTACTCCTGGATTATGTTTTCCCAGGTGCAAGACCTTACATTTGTTTTTGTTGAACTTCATAAGGTTCTTGTTAGCCCGCTCTGCCAACCTATCCAGGTCTTCCTGTAGGATGGCTCTCCCTTCTGAAGTGTCCACTTCCCCACTCAGTTTGGTATCATCAGCAAACTTCATCAGGGTACACTTGATCCCATCATCCAGATCACTTATGAAGATACTAAACAGCATTCGGCCCGATGTCGATCCCTGGGGGACCCCACTTGTGACATGTTGCCAGTTTGAAAAGGAGCTATTTACTACTGCCTTTGGATGCGGCCTGTCAGCCAGTTCCCCACCCACCGCACAGACCACTTGTCTAGACTGTGAGGCATCAGTTTCTCTAGGAGGAGGTATCGAAAGCCTTGAAGAAATCCAAGTAAACAATGTCCACTGCTCGCCCCACATCTGTGACAAAGTAACCTGCTCAGTTGAAGGTGATCAGGTTTGTCAAGCACGATTTGCCCTTGATGAATCCGTGCTGGCTTTTCCCAGTCACATGCTTCATTTGACTTGTGATAGCCCCTAGGAGGATTCATTCCATAACTTTCCGAGGGACTGAAGTAAGACTGATGGGCCTATAATTTCCTGGATCCTCCTTTAAGCCCTTCTTGTAGTTTAGGGTGACATTAGCCTTCTCCCAGTCTTCTGGGATGTCCCCTGATCTCCACAACTTCTCAAAGATTATGGAGAGTGGCCTCACAACGACATCAGCCAGCTCCGTTAACATTCTCGGGTGGATATTGTCAGGGCCCATTGATCTGTAGGTGTTGAGCTCCTGTAATAGTTCACATACCAACTCCTCCTTCACTGGCAGTCGGTCTGTGTTTGCATCAACCTGGATTTTTTGTTCCCAAGGCCTGAGGCCCAACAGTGCTGGTAAAGACAGAGGTGAAGAAAGTATTGAGAACCTCTGTCTTTTCAGCGTTGTTGGTGACTAATTCACCACTCCTGTTTAACAGTGGGTCAGTATTTTCCTTCTGTTTCTTCTTGTTGTTTATGTACTTGAAGAACCCTTTCTTGCAGTTTTTGACATCTCTGGCCAATTTCAATTCTAGCTGACCTTTTGCTTTTCCAACTGCACCTCTGCACGCCCTGGCAATGCCCTTGTAGTTCTCAATGGGTATTTGCTTTTCCATCTCTGGTACGCTTCTCTTTTGGTTTTGAGCAGATTCAGAAGCTCGCAGTTAAGCCAGGGGGGGTCTCTTGCTCCACCTACTTCCCTTACCTCTAAAGGCGATGAGCTGGTTTTGTGCTTCCAGGAGAGTGTTCCTGAAAAACTCCCAGCACCTACTCGCTCCTTTATCCTCTATGGAAGCTTCCCACAGAATCCCTTCCAGCTGAGCTCTAAGCGAGCTGAAGTTTGCTTTTCTAAAATCTAAAACCTTTGTATTAGTACTAACCTTCAGCATGCTCAGCAGGATCCCAAACACCACAGGATTGTGAATACTGCAGCCAAGGCTATCACTAACCAAAATACTACAAAGCAGGCTTTCTTGGTTAGTGAGTAGCAAGTCCAGCAGTGCCTCATTCCTGGTTGGCACATCTAACATTGGTAGGAGGAAGCAGTCCTCTATGCATTCCGGGAACTTGATGGATGACATGCGAGCTGCTGTATTGTTCTTCCAACAAATGTCAGAGTAGTGGAACTCATCCGTAAGAATCAGGTTCTGTTGACCCAAAGCTTGCTTAAGTGACCCAAATATTGCTTCATTAGCCTTACCGTCTTGGTTTGGAGGTCGATAGCAGATGCCTACTGTAAGATCCCCCTTGGAGACGACCCCTCTGGTCTTAATCGAGAGGCATTTCATATGGTTTCCACAATCACTGTAGTTGACTTCTGTGCATTCAAGGCTCTCCTTAACATAGAGTGCAGCGACTCCTTCTCTTCTTCCTTGCCTGTTTTTACAAAACAGCCTATAGCCATCCATTGCAATCCTCCAGCCATGTGAGTTGTCCCACCATGTTTCAGTTAATCCTATGGTATCATAACTTTCAAATCACTAGTTTACCACCTGCAATGTTAATATTTTCAGCCTGTCAGTGAGCTCTTGAAAATGATGCATCTTACCAAATACCAGAAACAAAATCTAGTTATTTCCCTCTTCTTGTGTGTGTAAAAACTCATAAAATATAAATTTAATTTCATTATCTGCTTGCAGCAGTATCCCTAATCTTAGTCATTCCATTTAGAGAACTAGTTTTATGAGGAGCAGCTGAGGGAACTGGGGTTGTTTAGCCTGGAGAAAAGGAAGCTCAGGGGAGACCTTATCATTCTGTACAACTACCTGAAAGGAGGTTGTAGTGAGGTGGGTGATAGGAGAGGAAATAGCCTCAAGTTGCTCCAGAGGAGGTTTAGGTTGGATATTAGGAAAAATTTCTTTACTGAAAGGGTTGTCAAGCACTGGAACAGGCTGCCCAGGGAAGTGGTTGAGTCACCATCCCTGGTGTAGATGTGGTGCTTAGGGACATGGTCTAGTGGTGCACTTGGCAGGGTTAGGTTTTACAGTTGGACTGGATGATCTTAAAGGTCTTTTCCAACCTAAATGATTACATGATTACCCACTATATTGAGATGATTAGCAACTATTTTTTCCACCATATCCAAACCCTCTCTGTTACAAGCTGGGTTTTTTTCATTGTATCATTGCAGCTATCATTCTTTCATAAAGTTCAGTTAACCTCTTTGTTTTGACAGTGATACTAAGCAGTGTCTTTCTAATGGGATAACAGCTCAAACTTTTACGCCTTCCTAGTGTACAATGAAGTACAGCTGATCAAGCAAACAAAACCTCAAAAAAACCAAAAACCTACTAGCATGCTTCTCAAATATATAATCTGTCAGCTTGAAGACTGATTCATTGTGCAGATTTCTTTATCTAGCTCCTACGAATATAAATTTTGCTATAGCTTTTGTAAAAAGAGAGCTGTGAGATGTATACTTTATTAGACAGGTCTTTTGACAGATTGTTTAAACTGAACCTTATCCACAAGGTTTGGGTAGAGTTTCCTTCTGAAGAAAATCAGAAATGTTCTCAGTTAGGGAGGATGAAAAGACTTGCTTTTTTTTTAATACAAATTCTGGGGCAATGAAAGTTTCATCAAGTCAATTCATGTGATTTTAATTTTTAAGTGACCTTTTGAATTGTGAAATGAAATTTAAATTAAATGATTTTTTTTTTAATCTTCTCCTTTAGTGTTCTTGAAGCTGAAAAGACATTGGTACTTGCAGAAAAAGGTGGTCAAGATGATGAGGAAAACGAGGTAGAACTATTAGTTGCAGGAAAGAAATTTCGTATCCTTGCGACCATGAACCCAGGAGGTGACTTTGGGAAAAAGGAGGTAAATGTCAAAGTAACTGGAAGGACAACACACATCTTCTGGTCTTATTAGCTCTTAGGTGATTGGAGGTCCAATGCAAAAATGCATCATGCCAATTCTGGCATGCACTGCTTCCTGGTAGGCATCTGCCTCATCACTCTAAAGGAAGATTAGGATGTGTCTGTCTTCCATCACTTCTGTGTGCTATAATTTTGACAATGTAAGTCAATGCTCAGCAGAATGTCAAGGAGATCTTCAGGCCTCTAAATACTCTAGGTAGGCTTGATACATAAATACTTCAAGTACAGGAAATGTGGCTCATGAAGCAAGTAAATCCAGCTCCATGAGTCTGGAGTAGTGTGAAGTTGCATGATAGATCATTCTCCCTAATACTGTTCAAAAAGTGACAGTTAGAGGCCATCTTGTCATTCTCAGTGAATATCAACATCACATTCCAAAAGACCTTTCTCATTAAATGAAAAAGATCTGTTTCTGAAGTTTGGCTTTAAGTAACTTGAGACAGGTAAAAAAAAAAAACCACCACCAAAATTTTTAAGCAGTGTTGGGAGCTAGGACTAAAAAAAAGAAAAAACCTATAAGCCCTTTTACCCAAAAGAAGATGGGTACTCCATGTAAAGTGGTTTCTACAGTACAGAACAACTCATTGTAAAGCCATGTGTTTAAAGGGAATTTATTTCTGCATTGCGTTTGTTCTAATGATTTTTGCTTGACTGATTCAGCCAGAGGAAGAAAGGAATTACATAAATGAGTTGTAGTTGAAGGCAAATTTCCATGTGGTAGTTTGCTTCTGTAAGCGAAGGGAGATTACATAGCCATTGTTTGATACGTGATGTCCTAGAATGAAATGGAGCTTTGGTGCTTGCAAACCAGCTCAGTTTCTTCCCATATTCTTTTGAACTTTCTCATTTATCAGCCATTTCCTGCATTGATGCCACTACTAGAAGTCTTAAAGTTCACATTCTCTCAAAGATTTTGTTACAAAATGGCCCTGTCAAAATTAGAAGGAAAGGTCTAGCTTGGTCACTTTATTTATTGTTTGCAAGTACTGTGGCTACGAGGCTATCAGTTAACTGCAACCTTAAGTAATATGTTGTAATGTAAATTGAATTGCTGTGCCATTCTGCTCGTTTGCAGCTTTCTCCTGCATTGCGCAACAGATTTACAGAAATATGGTGTCCACAAAGCAATGGCCGTGATGATTTGATACAGATTGTAAAACACAATCTTCATCCAGGATTGTCTCTGGGTGGAATAAACCATCAAGGTGGGTATTTCTTTGTGTGTTGGTATTCAAACATTGTTAAGAAAAAAATGAATTTGGAGGCTGCTAAACTTTACTCAGAATTTACACCACTGTATCACTTTTTCTTATAAGTACATCTCTCTCTGGGGACAGTTATGAAATATTTTGGACATTGTTCTTCCCTCATTGTGTATGTTGTATGGCTAGTCAGAAGTAAGATCAAGGCTGTATTTACTTCACCATCCAGGTAGTTAAATTATCCCCAATCCTTCAGTGCCCAATCTTAATTTCAGTATAAGGTGTTGGAAGAACTGGCACTTCATTTTCTGCCAGTAGCTTCACTGTTAGTATTAATGACTTCATTCTGTCTTGTTATTTGCGTTTAAAAAGATCTGTAAGGACAGCACAGGCATGGACTTGCTCTTCAGTTATCCTGCCTGTTAGGATATAGAGTTGCTATTAGCGTTGCTCGTGCACTATAGCTGTACCTACTTCAGTGATGCTTATTATACAACAGTGTAGTAGATGTAACCGATAAAATTATTCGATATTATTTTTTACTCTCTTTTCAGGGGCAGACATAGCAGAGCTCATGATGGACTTTGTTGAATGGCTGACTAATCAAGAGTTTGGTCGCCAGTGTATTCTCAGTGTGCGAGATATCTTGTCATGGGTTAATTTTATGAATGTCATGGTAGAGAATGAAGAGTCAAATTCTGCCAAGGAGTATAGCCTTCTTTATGTTTCTCCAATGATGTCTTTTATCCATGCTGCATGTTTGGTGTACATTGATGGAATAGGATCAGGTAAGTCTTCAGTGCTCATTTGGTACAGAAAATACGAAGATACGTATTTGTATTAATATGTTTGAGTAGAGTGCAAACAAAATGCTTTGGGGCAGCATGGAACTTTTTTGGGAGAAGTTTTCACTTCCATTTAACAATAAGCTGTACTTCATGTCCCTTTTTTGTGTTTCAGTAGCAAGAGTTTGAACAATACAGCAAGCTTAAGTAAATTAGAGGTAGTATAATAGTATTACAAAGGCTAGCACACAAATTAAGAAAGCATGTGGGGTTTTTGAGTCTTCTGAGCTGATATGATACTTAATTACATGACTACATATTATTCTGTCTCTCCCACCCCACATGTCAGCATCTATGTGTGCTAGCCCATATCATGTGCATCTTTGCATATTTGGTCACTGGCCCAGCTAATAAATAGGAGAGATGGGAGTCGGGAAAAAGTGAAAAGCCACAAGAAATGCAGGGAAAGAAGGCCTGGGGGCACTATGGCAAGGGATCAGGATGATAGTGATGGTAGAAGAAAGGCTTTTGGAAATAAGGTGTACTTAATTCCGTTGCTCACAGAACGATTTGTCCATGGTAAATAGTACTGGCAGCACTGGCAAGCAAAAGCGCTAACATGAAATATAAACCTGAAACAGAATACTGCACAAAAATGGCACCTGTGAAGGAACTGAGTTTCTTAGTCATAAGTTGAATGTGCCTAGCTATTTTGTGAAGCACACTTAACTTTTCTCATTACAGGTACTACATCCTGCTCAGCTGATACGGCTTTATTAGCTCGTGAAAAATGCCTGACATTCTTATGTGAGAAAATGAGTCAATTCCTTGAGCTGACTGATTATCAGAAGAATGAACTAAAGATTTATGACAGAACAAAGGAGAAAGAGTTTGTGTGGATGGACAACTTTATGGGAATCCACCCCTTTTTTATTCCAAGAGGCAAGAGACTTTGTGGGAGTGGGTGGACATTTGCTCTGTAGTTTTTATTCCCAATAGTTCTGTTATTCACTAAATCTAAGTAGGATACCTGAACCATTACAGAACGATTTATAGTTTGTTTTCAAGCCTTAGAAAAAAGCCTTTTCTGCCTCTAAGTGTGTTGATTGCAACTTGATTGCATTTATTAAGAAGACACGTCTGTTAATTGATTTCTTTGACTTCTTAAAATCACTGGTTAATGGCCTACTTTTAGTAGACTTTTTTGGTGTAACAAAGCTTCTTTAATTTTGAGTTGTAATTTTCTGTCACTTTGCACGGTCAGCATGTCTGTTAACTTCCACTAACTAAAACTACAGCTCATCCTGACCTTTGTGTAAAGCGTGGGAAGCGGGGGACATGGGTACAATGCTAAACAGAATGGAGACTAATGCTAAACAGAATGGAGACTAATGCTAAACAGAATGGAGACTAATGCTAAACAGAATGGAGACTAATGCTAAACAGAATGGAGACTAATGCCCTGCTCTGTTGTAGCCTCTCAAAGATTCACTGCAATTTTTGCAAAATTATTTAGTCCCTGCATTTCAGTTCCTCATGTGACAAATTAACGCAAATGGAACTATCAAAATATTGCTTTCTACCCTAAAAATACAGTGACGGGACTAAAAAGTGATGACTGTGAGCTTTCCAGTTCAGCTGGTTAGTTTTTCGTACATGGAACTGTGTTCCTAAGGCTGTATTAATCATTCATCTTTGAACATTTTGATATTCGCGGATTGTGTTAGTCATGCATAAAATTGCACAAGGTAATGCTTTTTTGTAAATTGCTTAGTTTCCCCTCTGCTAATTAGATCACAAAAGGAAGGATCTCTTTCATACTAAACAGGTATCAAGATGTGTAAGATAAATTGGTGATTAATGTCTTATATACCTGAGCAATGCTGTATTACAGAATTTGGGGAGTGATGTCCCAGTGAGCTATACTGGCTGGAATTTGGCAGACAAGCACTGTACTCTCTGCTCACTGTATGTCATAATAACAGTAAAGAAAATATGTGCCTAGCAGCACACTTTTTAATTAAAGCGCTCTTCCTTCACAGAACTGGCAGTGTATGGAACAGATTAATATGTTTCTGTAACATGACTGAATTGTATCCTTCAGTGCCAAATTTTCAAAAGCTGCTTCTGAGTTTGATCCACATGTCTGAAGCAAGAGGACAGATTTAGCATTTTTCAGTGATCAATCTCTAGTTTGGGTCATGAACCAGGAAGTGTTGAAGTTTCATGGCAAAACACATCATATATTCATATGCTTTTTTGCAAAATTCAACATAAATGTGCGGAGATGGGCTGAGACGCAGCTGTGGGTCAAACAGAAAGTATATGTGCCTGATCTCCGAGAATGGGATACAAGCTTAATCTCCGTTGCTTGCTCTAATGACATCAGCAATTAACAGACAGAATGATCTCATTCAGAAGCACACTGTCAGCAGCTCCAGCATAAACATTCTGGTTTAATTGTTTTCTGGTTTACCTTTCCTTTGTTTTAGGCCCTGTTCTCCAGAGGAACAGCATTACAGATTATGCTTTAAATGCCGGGACTACAGCAGTGAATGCACAAAGACTGTTAAGAGCCCTACAGCTTAACAAACCTATTTTGTTGGAGGGGTCACCAGGAGTGGGCAAGACCAGTCTAGTTGCTGCCCTGGCAAAAGCCTCGGGAAACTGTCTTGTTCGAATCAACCTGTCTGAGCAAACGGTAGAATGAAATATTATCTTTGTAGCTTAGTGTTTATGGCAGTGGGAGGCTTTGTTTAACTTAAGCATAGTACTTTTTAAGTTTGGCACTGAGTCTGAAGTGTCAATTTTTCCTTCTTGGTCTCAAGATAAAACTAAACGGGAAGGGGGAACCAGAAAGAGCAGTGAGCTTCTGTGAGCGAATGCCAATTCCCAGATTTTTCTCTTCTTTTCAAGTGAAAACATGTGTATCTTTGTCTACTGTGGTTTTTTGGCTTCTGCAAAGTTACTTGAAAACAGCTTTAAGGCTTTTTAGCTTTTCTGTTCCAATTTAATTTTTTGTTGTTAAATATAGTAGCTGGTCATTGGAGTCCCATCATGGAAAAGCTTTTAGCATCTTGCAGTTACTGAAATTTTTTTAATACCTACATTTTAGCTCCATTTAAAGGGGAGGGAGAAAATGTGAAGGAAAGTTAACAAAGGCTGTTTATGAACTTTTGTGGAGTTTTGTAATTTCCTGCCTTCCCCCACCCCGTTCTCTACTCCCAAAGGACGTGACAGACTTGTTTGGGACAGACTTGCCTGTTGAAGGTGGGAAGGGAGGAGAATTTGCCTGGCGTGATGGACCACTACTAGCAGCATTAAAGGCTGGACACTGGATTGTATTAGATGAGGTAAATTCAAGTTTGGGGCACAAATAAAATGGAATGTTCTGGAAGAGCAAAGGTGATGATTTTAGCATGTAGGATAAATACCTTCAAGGGTTGGTGATTGAAATTAATTTTGCTTACGTTTAGCTATGGGCATCTAGTGCCCCATTGAAAGTGATCGTTCTGCTTAAGAGAAAATTAATGTCCCTCTACAAAGTCTCTCTGCCCATGGGCCCTCCATAGAGGGAGTGTAAAAGACCGGCTTTGACTAGACCTCTTTTAGACAAGAGAACAAGGATTCAATCCCATCCTAAATTACTGCAGAAAACCAAGGTTATATTTGATTTACATTTGCAAGTTTTTTGGGAAGAGTGTCAACAGTGTTTTGGTATACATGCTCTTACATGGGACTTATATACTGTGTTGGGTACTGATTTAATTGAGATGAAGAAGAGTTCCATTTTGTCAGTATAAGCTATCCTGCCACCACAGGTTTGTTCATGTACCATGTAGCAAGTGCTTTCAAGCATATGCATGCACATAGCTCACTTATTGGCAATGTGCATTCTAATCATTGCAGAGCACAAAATCTTAAATTCTTCAGCTGTTTCTATACTTTTTTTTTCCTCCTATTGTGAAGAATACCACTTTAAACAACCATGATATTTACATAACCCAGACTACCTTCATTTAAAAACCAAGCAAACAAACAACACTTCAAATGTCACAAATGTATAAACATAAGTTCAAAAGAAACGTCTTGAACATGCAGATTTTACAATGGAGAATTGTTTTGTTATCATGGTGAAAACACTACAAATAGCAAGTGCACATAAGGAAAAGTGTTAATTACAGTTTTGTTGCTCCAGTGTAATAACAGTCTAGCTTGAGGTAATAGCAGATGACAGTGCTAGAACGGCAAGGAAATTGAATTTTACCTTCTGTGTATCCCAGACTGTTAAACTAGAGATTATGCAAAAGTGTTTTGTGGAGCATTGATATTGTATCCTTATTTCTTTCCTCAGTTGAATCTGGCTTCTCAGTCTGTATTAGAAGGGCTAAACGCATGCTTTGACCACAGAGCAGAGATTTATGTTCCAGAATTGGGAATGAATTTTCATGTACAGCACAAGAAGACTAAGATTTTTGGATGCCAGAATCCGTACAGACAAGGAGGTGGAAGAAAGGGTCTGCCCAAGTCCTTTCTTAATAGATTTACACAGGCAAGCTTATTTGCTTGGTTTAAACTATGTCATGATGCTGTCTTGTGGTTTTCTGGCTATATCAACACTTGGCATGCTCTTGATTCTACAGGTGTATGTGGATCCACTATCAGCAGAAGATATGGAGTTTATTGGGAATACGCTGTTTCCTGCTATTGATAAAAGTATTATCACTAAAATGGTTGCTTTCAATAACAAGGTAAATATATATTTTAATTTATTTTGTGTAGAAGTAGGCAGAATGCAGTAAGGTTAAAAAATTAAGTCTAATATTACATTTCCAAGCATTTTTATAGAGAAGTACTTGGGTAAAAAAGAGGAGTGGAAGCACATGCAGAAGAAGGTAAAGAACACCACTGAAACCCACCTGAATTCCTGTACCACTACAATCAGATACTTGGTTGATAACTGAAGAGGTGTTATTAACAAGAACTGAAACGTGTATTTCTGTTTCTTGTCTGAATTTTTAATCTTGCTCTTTATTATGGGATGTTGTTAGTGAAAGCAGCATCTGACCTTTGCAGAAGCTTGTAAGGTTATGTGGCATTCTTCTGGAACACTGAGAGACCAATAAAAGGAAAAATCTTTACTGATAGGATTTGTCTATGGCAAAGTATTCAGAGATGCTCGGATCTAAATTTTTGCTAATATAAAAGGTTTTCAACAAGCATTAATTGTAAGGCATCAACTTAGTAGCTATTTTGTGGCTTACGTGCTGTTATTTTGCGCAAAGTGCAGGATATAAAATTCACAGTAAGAATTTTATTTATGGTTATGCTTCTGAATTTGCGTTTAATCTTCATGTCATGAAACAGAAGAAGTGTAGCAATATTAAGAGAAAGTAGTATTCTGTGGCCTTACATAAAATCTTTTGTGGCAGCATCTTACTGAATACTCATTTATAGAGTGCAAGAGTAAAAAGGAAAATTGAGATAAGTGTTAAGAGAATTAGTAGATGAGAGACAAACTAGATCAAGCTTTAGTTCCTCACATCTTCAGGAAAGTGAATAAGCTTGCTCTTTATATTGTCCTCTGTCTTGTAAGCAGTGCCAAAGGCAGAAGTTCAGTTGAATTTTGTAAAAAATATTTGAAGACCAGCACGTGAGTGGAATAAAAGATATTTTTTTTTTTTTAATTACTACTTATTACAGATTGACAAAGAAGTAATGGCTGAAAAAATGTGGGGACAGAAAGGAGGACCCTGGGAGTTCAACTTGCGTGATCTTTTCCGCTGGTGCCAGCTTATGCTTGTTGACCAGTCACCAGGATGTTATGATCCAGGCCAGCATGTGTTTTTGGTATACGGAGAAAGAATGAGAACCAGGGAAGACAAGGAAAAGGTGAGCTGTATATTATTCCTTGCTCTTCAGATTGTCAGGAAGTATTTCTAGAAATCTAAGTGTAAATTTGAAGATGCCTTGCAATTCATTCATAGACGTTACCTCTTACAAAAGAAAAATAGATTCGTTTGGGGGTTTGAGGTTTGACATATGTACCTGCATGTACCTGCTTCACTTGTCATTTAAAATATCAGTTTAATTACCTACTAGTATAAAAGCAGAAAGTTGGTGTAGATGAGTGCAAGTAGAATAACAAAGGACTTAAACAGAGCAAAACACAACATATTCTGGTGTGATTCTGTATTAAATAGTAACATTCTCATAGAAGTGGCATGGGTTACGTGCATATTTGTGAGGAAGGAGAAGATAGGGAGCAGAGAAGAGAAATAGCACTGAGATATGGAGAGATTCTTAAAGTTATGCTTAAAAAGCATTTGTGTCAGTACAGTAAGTTAAAAAAAAAAAAAAAAAAAAAGTCCCGTAGTTCTACCCTTTCCTGAAAGCATTTTTAAATGTTCTGGCTTGGATTTCTTTTATTGACTTTTATTTATCTGTCACTTCTTTCATCTGCTTGTCAAATTGCTCCCCTCATTCTGTTTAAGCTCACTGTTTAAGGCTCCTCTAATAAAACACACTCATTGTAGTTGTTATTCCACCTTTGACACCTACTTATCCCTCTCTTGCCTAGAAATCCTTTGCTTTTTGTTTAATTTCATGAAATTTAAATGGTATTAAACTAAAAGTCAATCAGATTGTAAGGCTGAAGTTACTGACTGTATGTGACTGGATATTTTTCTCATGTGTTTACTTTTCCCCTTTCTGTAGTATTATTATATTTTTGTGTATTATCAAAGAGCTTACTTAGGGAGTGACTTCTTTCCCAGTATTTTGTTAGAGAAACATTACTTACAGTATTTCAAGTCACAGGAAAGCATGGCTGGTGAAGGGGATGCTGTGGGCAGCTCACACTCACTTTAATTGCTTGCTGCACTTTGAATGAAATGACGCTTGCGATTAAACTGTGTCAATAACTATCACATGGCTGTGGAGCTGAGAACGAAGGCTACTTTAGAAGTAAATCTTCAGAACAATGGATAACTTAAGACTGATAAGTCTCTTTTGCTCTTTGAACTGTTCTAGGTTATATCTATATTTAGAGATGTTTTTGGCCAGGAGGCTGATGTGTATACAGGAACCAGAGAGTTTCACATCACTCCATATAATGTTCAGGTAAGCTGTTGACAAAAGGTTTAGGGAATGGAGAGAGAAGGAAGCAGCTTGCACAGCTGAGCTCCCATTTGCCTCTTTAAGTACTCACCCATGTGTGTCTCATCCCTTCCAGATCGGTTATTCAGTTCTTTCTCGTGGCAACTATATTCCTTGTCCTGGCAGAAGTCTCTCACTTCTGCATCATTCACTGCAGTCCCTTGAGTCTATAATGAAATGTGTGCACATGAGCTGGATGGTAATCCTGGTGGGTCCGGCAGCTGTTGGCAAAACCAGTCTTGTTGAGCTGCTGGCCCATCTGACCGGCCATCGACTAAAAATCATGGCAATGAACAGTGCGATGGATACAACTGAACTCCTGGGTGGATTTGAACAGGTAAATACTGTTTTGGTAATATGGCGATATTTCTCCTTCCTACCTAACAGTTGCCAGTCTACTGTGATCTTAGTGTTTAAGCACCAAATGGAGCCTTAGGCACCACAGTCTTCTGGATGAACTAACTCCATAATGGCATGTTTGCAGGTTGATATCAATAGGCCATGGCAGTGCCTGCTGGAAAAAGTGGAGAATGCTGTGAGCACACTAGTAAGGGACAGTCTTCTCCTGACAGAAATTTGTGCAGATGATGCTGAACTTGTGCTGCGTGCTTGGAGCAATTTCATCCTGAATTACAAACCCAAAACTCTGGGTGAAGGAGGTAGAAGTGTTACAGCTGAATTAGTGAGCAAGCTGGAGGGAATACTTGTACTTACCCAGCGACTAAACAACAAAATAAATTCTTACTCAAAGGCAGGTATGTATGGTGGGCAATTTGAAGTAAAGCCTATCTTCCTCTGAAGAAAGTAATAGAAATACATAAATCTGCAGTGAAGGCCTGAGAAAACTTGGCTGGGGGGGGTGTGTGTGTGTGTGTGTAGGTTTTTTCTTGTCAATACTGTTGCTTCATACTACTTACATAACAGCCTGGCTTCTGAAAAAGTTACATTGGTGATGGTTCTTCAGGTTTACTTTTTATGTGTAGTTACACCTGGTAGCAATCAGTAGTCCACACTCAAATTCTTCTGTACTGAGCTACTCAGCATATGATGTAATACAGCTCTTATCTTGTATTCCTAAGAGAGGGAGTTTAGATATTCTATTCTTGCATTTGTTCTCTGAAGCATTAATCAGCTGAACTTTACAAATGCCAGCAGAATAATGGGTGGGTTGTTTTTTCTTCCCCCCCCTTTTTTTTTAATCATTGTCTAAAATATGGCATTAATATCTATCAAACTTCATCTAATGGGGGAGAAGGGGTGGCGAAAAGTGTCTGTTTAGGGAGAAAAGTGTCAGTCTAGTTTATATTTCTCTGTGCTTGCAAAACCCCTGCGTCCTCATGGATTTTGTCCATGGGAGGCTAATTGAAGAGTTGGAGTCTCTGCTGTTATGTTCCCCTAAAAGGTAGGAAGCATACATGTTTATTAACAAAATAAATATTGTTTTTCTTGACTGGAACAGGAAGCTACATCAGTAATGTAAGTCTTGATGTAAGATATACTTCCTTTCAGAGTTTGCTCACCTGGTGGATGAGTTCCGGCGTTTCAAGCTTCAGCAGACCCAGGCTGCTGAACGTAACAGCCGTGGCACTTTCGAGTGGGTGGATGGGATGTTGGTTCAGGCCCTGCAGTCCGGAGACTGGCTGTTGATGGACAATGTTAACTTCTGCAAGTAAGAGATTTTAGTGGCCTTGTTTCACTGAGTAAATCCCTTGACCTCCCTAAATGACTTTGTCTCTTACTGTATGTTTCACAACTGAACATTTTGCGTTTGATAACAATACATGGGAACAGTAACTTAGATTTTCTGGAAGAGTGTCTTCCTCCTTAGACAGCTTAGCAGTTGGTAGTTTTCCTGTTACCTTTTAACATAATTAGCTGTTTGGCTTTTTGCTTAAGACCAGAAAGGGATCAAGTTGTTACCTTTTTATAACCATATAAATTTCTTTTGAATATAGCCCTTCTGTGCTGGACCGCTTGAATGCTTTACTTGAACCAGGAGGCGTACTTACCATGAGTGAGAGAGGTGTGATAGATGGCACAATTCCTACAATAGCTCCTCATCCAAACTTCAGGTGCTTTGCTTTGCTTTTCTGCGGTTTTTTTGCCTTTTTTTTTTTCATACCAAATAGCAGGTTTAGAAAAAAAAAATGTCAGCAGTGAGCCAGTCTTTTGGTATTTTGAATGCTGTTCAGTTTACCATGTACTGTAGTGACACTGTCTGTCTGGCAAGGAAGAAAACTGCACTGTGATGAGCATATGATAGAGAGCCTAAGAGGCTTGGCTTTATATCCCTGTTGCAGCACAGACTATTACACTGGAAAATTCATAGCAGTATACCTCTGCCTTGATTCTCCATTTCTAGTTTAGGATTTCAGCACTTCCCTGTCTCACTGTAATGGAGTTGAGGATATATGTGTTGAAGATGGTGAAGTATTCAGATACGTTGGTAACCAAAGCTGGTATATGGACATGATTTTCTTCCCAGCTTTTTCCATCCCATCCATAAATTTGAGTTTCCTGCAGTGACAGAACTTTTTAAAAAAAAAAAAAACCCAACCTAAACAAAAAAAAAAAAAAAAACCCAAAACCAAACAAACAAACCCGCAAAAAACCAAACAAAACCCAAAACAGACAGTCTGTATTCTCTCAGACCTGAAGTAGTCTCTGGGAGAGATCGGAGGATAACATACAGAGTATTCTGTATAACTCCTACCTTTTATAAATTCATGAAAAGAATATTGGGACTGATATGCTCTGGTTCGTCTGAATTTGGAAACAAGATCTTTGACTTTTCAGAAACCTATTTTTGCTGAATTGTATCTCAGAAGGTTTTTTTTTCCTCCTTGCTTTTAAGAGATGTCTACTGACAGTATTAACTGCTTGGGTGTTGGATACTTTGGTTTTTAAATAGCACAAATTTATCTGAAGCCGTTGCTAAGACTTTTAGAAGTATTCTTTATAGCTCAGAGGCATAGTTTAACTTTTTTTTGTAAGCAGGCAAATGATAAAATAGACATAGCTCAGATATAACTGAGTTAAAAATCATGCAATATATCTGTAGCTAATTTCAAAGTACAATTATTCATACAGATTTCTCATTTAAATTCAGTAGATGTCTCTGGCTTTCTAGGTATCAGTGTCCTCATTTTTATGAAGATGAATTTACTTTATGGAAGAGCAGATTTGGTGGTTCTGGAGGGCTAGTTTAAAGCCCTCAGTTACATCTTAAGAATGTAAGGCAGTTGGACTAGATGATCATTGTAGGCGCCTTCTGACTGAACTATTCTCTTCTAATACCCAACAGGCTTTTCCTTTCCATGGATCCTGTTCATGGGGAAATATCCAGAGCCATGCGGAATCGTGGGATTGAAATTTACGTTCCCGGGGAGAACGATGGAAATATATTGGACAATCTGGATTTGAAGTTACTCCTGCATGGTTTGGGTTTAGTGGGAGACAGCATCTGCGATGCGCTTATGGCTGTGCATTCAGAAACCAAGGCGGCAATAGCAGGTAAGAAAAGTCTGTTCAGTATTTGTCAATGACTTGGGCTCACTACAGATATTTGGATTAACTCATTAATATTAAAGTTTGGTTATTTTATTGTGTTATGTGCTGATATAACTAAAGGCATAAAAGTATAATCAGGTTGGGTTTTGTGTTCTCAGGAAGTAGGCCCAAATCATAAAAAGATGGTAACTGGAGTGCTTTGTAAGGAGACACTGGACACTGAGAAGTGTCAGTTTTCTATTGCTAGAGGGAAGGCAATATATTCTAAGTAAAAATCAGCGAAATAGAGGGTTTGGACAAGGCCTATTGAAGTTGTTCTTTGGAGCAAGATGACATTGAGTTTCATTCATCTCAGCTGCTTGATGTCTTATTTTGAGCTGGTCACCTGTTATTTACAGTCTTGTCAGATTTTCTTATTAACCTTGGGAAGAACCCATTCAATTTTCAGGACCCAGTATGATTTACTTGTTTTGGATCTTCCTCAGGGTCTAAAGTGGTGTTTGTCCTCAGAGGGTTAAAGGGCTGACAATTACTAAATATTCGGATCACCCTAAATGCTGTGTATCTTTCAGGTTCTGTGTCATCTTTGTCACCTTTGCTTCAGGCTGCTGTTCTAATTGTACAGCAGATACAAAGAGGCCTTGGATTAGCAAAGTCTTTTTACAGAGCCTGTTGGGAAATTTATGGCCGCTCACAACAACTGCAGGTTAACCAAAAGGTAAAAGTCCTGTATTTGAAAGCTTTTCTTACATCATCTAGATAAGTGAAAAATACCATTTCATGAGGCTAGTGTTTGAGATCCTGTATCCCAAATGCCTGAGCCTGGGGTTGATGAAGATAGTGCTCTTGGACAGAGGAACCAAACGATTTTAAACGTCCTCTCAGGCATCTGTCAGGTGATGAAGAGGAGGGGTTAAGTGGCATTGGGACATTTTCTGTATCTTTTAGATTCTGAGCCTTTTTTGGCTCCAGTGTAAGCAGTACAGTTCTGCATATAACTTACTCTAACAGATCAGTTGAAGCTCCGGAAGTTGGGTTTTTTTTGGTACTGAATGGTGAAGTACGTTGAATTTCAGCTGTCATCTGTCCTTTTGTGACATATTTTCTCAGCCTGTTGGCATGCTGCTGGAGACAGAGGTGACATGAGTGCGAGTTGCATAAAGACTATAAATCTGCGATGTGCTTATTGAGATACTCCCTGGGGGATAAATATGGTTCGTTAGACATTCTGTAGATAGTGGCTCACTTTTGCAGTGTAAGGGAGCCAGAGAGTATCCCAGTTGGACTCTGAGGCTTACTTGTTTTTTAACAGCTTCAGCTGAGACTTTGGGATATTAATACTGATCAATCTATACCATGAAACACTGTGCACACTGCCATCTGGAGATAGCAATAGTCACTTCCTCTTCTAAACCCTACAGTATTTTATTTCACGTGGGGCTGGAATGTTTTGGTACTTTATCGTGTAGGTTATATAGTGTCTGTAGAACATTTGGTTTATAATGATTACATGTATTTATTATGAAATTAAAATGTTCCCTGAGCTATTGTACTTGAATACATGTTTGAATACGATTCTAAACTGCTTTTTGGTTGTTTGTTGTAGCTTGTGTTAGAATTGGTTACGAGGCATGCTTCATCTCTGGCTTCCCATGAAATCTGGGGTGATGCCCTGCTAGCAATGGGATTGTGGCCAGACTCCCTGCCTACAGGTCTGTTTGCAGCTGAAGACTCACTTCTTTCGACAGTCCGGAGCGATGCACAGGTCCTAATGTATTGTCTGAATAGACTAAACCTTAAAAACTGCAGGTAGGGAAGAAACACTTTTTGTCTAATAAATGAGTAAGAACCAAGATATGTGTGAAATACTGATGGCATGTCATTGGTCCCTGCAAAACTTTGTCTTGAGCAAATTGGGCAGGTAGAAACTGGTAGTCACACTCTGTAACTGAGGCGCCTGTTACCTTTCTGTGCAACCATTACAAATACAAGTTTAATTATTTACTGGTTTATTCTTCAGTCCAAAATACTTGACTCTATTCAATCTTCAATAAGTACATTTGACCCATTTTGAGTTCAGTTAGGAGTAGGCATTTAGAAGAAAATGTGGATGCAAACACTGGGTTTACAAGGTAGTAAGAGCCCCCAAAATCTCGTCCTTCAGTTTCCTTCTGAGCTTTAAAAAAATGAGTGATATATTTAAAACTAATTGAATAACAATCCTCTGTGCTTCCTACTTTCATGTAAACAATTATTCATCAGTTACTTTAGGTCCAGTACCTTCAGGTGAAAAAACAAATTTCCTCTTTCAAACAGATCTGTTTGAAAGAAATCTCATGCGCAGGGGCCATATGCAAGAACTCTTAATGATTTCTTGAGCAATATAACTGTTACTTTCGCAACACTGGTGCAAAATTTTCCTTCCTACCTGCTTTTCTTAGTGACCTACTGTGGACAGGTACTGTGGTTTGCTTCCAGTGAAAGAAGAAGCTGTAGAAGTTAGTACTAAGATATAATGTTGAAATTGTAAAACCTTAGCAACATGCTGGGTTTTTTTATCAATGACGCTCTCTCCTGTCTTTGTCTTTTTTAACCTACCTTTGCATATCATTATGGTGCACAAATCATTTCTAATTTCTCAGTGAAATGCTATGCATATTCACTTCTGGCACTGCTTGAGATTTTAGCAATAGTGAGTTCCTAATAGTAGACACCCCCAACTGACTGGAAGTTGGAAACTGGCTTTAAAGCTAAATAAAGAAAAGGGGAGAGATGATTGCATTGCTACCTTCTTGCCTAAAGATGGTTGCATGCTGAGTAGCTTGACTTACAAAATACATTCTTTCCTGGAACTGGCAGTTCGAGCCCTGGATTGCTGGATTTCACTTCTTTGTGTTTCAGGACACTACCACTGACTCTGCAAGATCTTCAAAAAATTATGCAGTCCGCTAATCCTGAGAGTCTCAAATTCAGTGCTGTTGAGATCGATGCAAACTGGATGGATAAAATGGAAGTTCTCCAGGCTTCAGTGAAATTGTTCATAGAAAAGGCAACCAATCAAGATTGGACATTGAGAGTTAAATGGCTTAACTCCTTAGCCAAAAATCTGCCACAGGTGCTTGGTATGTAATTATTTAACTTCCTTTTTTGCCTAAGGACTGATTTATTATATTTTCACAAATCCTAAGTCTTTTATGAAAACATCCAGACCATTCAAATGGTCTGCTATGAAAGTTCTCAACTATCCACACGAAATCAAGGGCATTGAGGCTCCAGAGAGAGCCAGAAACAGGTTGTGCATGCTAGGGACAACAGGAGACTTTGGGCTAAACTGTGCCTTTTATTATTCAAGCATGTGTGCAACTTGTACTGCTTCTGAATTACAGTTACTTTTGGATACCTCTTGGTCTATGTAAGCAAATATGCCTTTCTCTTCACTTTTTTTTTTTTGATAGTGATAGTGAAAGCAGTAAAATGCCTTCTGTTTATTTGGTGTTAAAATACAAAGAGTTAGAAAGCAGCAAAACTGCAGAACTGAGATTTCCTGAAGCTGTGTTGCCTGAACATTCAGGGTAGCAGCTGAGATGAGGTATTCATTGCTTAATTACATTAATCACATGAAACACAAGAGTTTAAGACAGGCATTAGTCCAAGTAATTCACACACTTAGCTTCCCTGTATGGTGTGCAGTCTCAGACTGTGTTGTCCCTACATGAATAGGATTGCTCCGCCTTGATCTTGCTGTCTTTCCAGGCAGGTATGTCTATAAACTAGAAAATACCTAGAAAGTTACTTTAATGACAGGTATGCTCTTACGTGATTTTTTTTTTTTTTAATTGGGAAAAAAAATCAAAACCAGATGTACTGAGAGGAAGATTTGAAGGTATAAACTCATGGATTTTCACAAACCATATTTTTAATAGCATACATGAAGTATGACCAGTTTAACTAGAACTCTTTACTGGATTTATCTCTTTGGCCATGATATTCTACAATGCTTTTAAGACCTCTTGGAGCTAATACAAAATAAGAGCAACCAGCATGTTCCGAGTGCATGCACAGATGAGGTTCAGGCTACTTGTGCTTGTTCAGTTGAAGTTAGTTTTATTTATTTGTACTAAATGCTGTCTTTTACACCTATGTTCTCTTCCCTTCACCTACAGATTCAGTGCGGATTCAGCTGGAAGCAGGTGCTGTAGCCCTTGATAGTTTCTATGCCAGTCCCCTCTCATCTGGAGTCAGTAACATGATCAAGTTGCTACAGCCAACTATGACAGGTACTTCGGAAAAAAATTGATATAAGACATGGGTGCTTCCTTTATTTGTTCTCTGAACACACTGCAACCCTTCTGAAGAAATGTGTGTAACAAAACAAAGGCTAAATTCTAACTGTACATTGCTTTCGTTGCAAAAGAAATAACAACAAAGCCATTCTTGCTGTCTAGAACTGCAAATATGGCAATTAAATGCATTCATCCTATGCAAATTTGATATGAGTGCTGTGACTATGAATCCTGACTGCGTGTCTGTGACCCAGGTGTATTCCTACAGCTCAGATGTTAAGTGATGTTTTTAGGAGTGATGCATATATCTAATGCCTTTCTGACGGGATAGTTTAGGCATGCTGTTCTTTCTCAGCATTCATTGTGTTGGTCCATCTGAAACCTATATTGAGGCCTAGAATATTCCCTCTGTGTTTTACAGGGAGCTCAGGCCTGTGGTTTCCTTTCCAAGCTTTTTAGATGCATGAAAGCTACATACAGTGACACTGGACCCTTTATGGGTGGTCCTAGGTGTCTTGCCTAGACTGAAGGAAAAGGGAGTTGGACTTGAGTTTCCAGGCTGTCTTTTTGCGTGCTCTGACCGCTGGTTAATTTACTTTCAGGGTTCTGTTTTACAGAACCTGCAGTCAACTTCATGCTTTTCTGTTTGGATATCTGGAGTGAGGGAGCTTAAGACTCTGCCTTCCTCTTAGGCTTCCTTCTTTCTTCCTCTGATGTTCTTGCATAGGCAGGGGGATTGACGAAAGTCTTTCACTGAATAATGCTTCCACTGCTGTCCTGTCTTCTCTTGCCTGCCTTTCCAGATGAACATGTGATGCCTCTGGACCCAAGATGGAATATGCAGTTTTTGGATATCATTAGAAATTCAATGAATTTTGATACAGAAATGGAACACACAGATCAGCTTCTAATCCTTTTGAAGTCTGTAGCAAATCGGTAGGTTACAAAAAAAGCTTGTGAAGACTGTCTAGTGACTGCAATCAGTGCTATATAAACACTTGCAGTATCTGCTAAGTATGTTTTTAAATGTTGATAGATGTGATCAAAAATACCTGTACAAAACTCTGCCTGGTATTTAAATTCTTTGCCTCTGTTTTCTGAAGATGCTGACTAAACCAAAACACTTAATATAGGGAGCAGGGCTCCCAGCTTTCCATATAGGCTGGAGTAATTCAAGGACAAACCAGAACTGTGATAAAGCATAAAAGGGGCAGAAGCAGCAGTGTGAAATCTCTGACATAAAACTTAAATAGTTGCCCTGCTTTTGGTTTTGGACTGCTTTTCTTAATAAGAGTAAAAAGTACACAGATTTTGCAGTTATACTATAAGGAAGCAGCTGCTCACATATCCTACAAGTGGTGGTGTTGCATCTGCTTAGTAGCTCACTACTTTTTCCTTCCTGGTGATTGCTGAAGTCAGGAATCTGCTTTTTGTGAAGCTTGTTTCTGCAGAAACCATATTCAAGCAATTAGTTATGCTGCATTTGATATTTCACTGTATTATGAAACAAGAATCAAATGTCACTTTTTGTAGTTCACCATTCTCATAAGGCAAAGGCTTTAAAATGATACCGAATTTCTAACAACTTTACTTTTAATTCAGGGCAGTATTATTTCTTGAACGTGAAAAAAGAAGCTACACTGAGAAGAATTTGATTACCAGCAAGAAGCCAAGAAATAGTGTCTTAAGAATGTCTCTAGAATTCCGCAAAGGTGGGTTGATTTTCACTATTCCTTTCAGTTTTATGGTCAATTTGAAATATGGTTAATTTGTACTGTTATGAAATGTGTACTTTAAACATTGTGTGTCCTGAATGTGCAAAGGAAGATTATGTGAATGTAAAGCAGTCAGATGAGGACTAATATGATACATAAAACATTATTCTTAAATTAGATACACCTTATGCTACCTATTTATGTCCAGCCTCTACTAGGTAATGAGTGCACATCATTTCTCTTTTAATTGCCTAAAGTTTAGGGAGATGGTGAAAAGAAATTGGAATTGTGTTTTGTCTTTGGCTAGTAAGAATAGCCAAGGTCTTCAGATGTGCTTTTGTTCTAATCATCCAGCTGTTGTTTTATGTAATTATGATGTTTACTCCTAAAACAAAGGGGACAAATTCAGTGATGAAGTTAGTATGTTGCATAGAAGTAATTGATCAATGTTTCCTTCATTCTGGATTTTTTTTATATATTAAATGTGTAGAGGTAATAGAGAATTGTGCAAATAGTGAAGGAATACTTTTTGTTAATTAGATTCTTAGATCTTTTAAGGTTTTTTTTTTTTCTCCTAACCACAAGAGAGGATCTAGTGATCAGAAATCTACCCTTACTTGTCATGTGATGTGGCTGGAATATTCTATCTCTCCCTTTCTTTCCCCCTTCCCCAAACTTCAGATCCAGGAAGTTACAACTGCCTTCCTCATGCAATAGTGGTCAACCTTGCTGCTTTCTTTGAACTTTGGGATGCGTTTGCATTTCACTGGGTGAAATCTACTCAGGTGGCCTTAAGTGATGATGACATGCATGATGTGAGTAGACTTTTCATAGTACGTTTGTGGGAATTACGTGAAATTAGACAGTGTGCAGAACATCATTTTTAGTTTCAAGGACCATGAAATAAACTGCAGTGTTTCTATTGGTATTCAGAATATGCCTGACACCATGCAAATTATCATGTTTGTTTCAGTGACTGTATTTGTGCTCTGTCTTCTCCTTCTTATGAGGAGCGGCTGAGGGAACTGGGGTTGTTCAGTCTGGAGAAGAGGAGGCTGAGGGGAGACCTTATCGCTCTCTACAACTACCTGAAAGGGGGTTGCAGAGAGGTGGGTGTTGGTTTCTTCTCCCAAGTGACTAGTGACAGGACAAGAGGAAATGGCCTCAAGTTGCACCAGGGGAGGTTTAGGCTGGATATTAGGAAAAATTTCTTTCCTGAGAGAGTGGTGAGACACTGGAACAGGCTGCCCAGGGAAGTGGTGGAGTCACCATCACTGGAGGTGTTCAAGGAAAGTGTGGACGTAGCATTGTGGGACATGGTTTAGTGGGCATGGTGGTGTTGGGTTGATGGTTGGACTTGATGATCTTACAGGTCTTTTCCAACCGTAGTGATTCTGTGATTCTCCTGTGTGGAATGTAGGTTTTCAGCCTGCAGATACTCAGGGTGGGAATTATCTTAGCTAAATGTACGTACCTGGGACCTAGATATCCATTATGCCTTCAAAGTGCCTGTTTCTCTCCACTGGTGACAGCGGGAGTATCCACATCCATCTCAGATAAAGAGATATGAACCTGGACAGCTGACATGCAGGTCACAAGGTGGTTCACTTCTCGCTCTCCCTTTTCAGACCATGAAGATGATTGAGCTGAAATCTAACAACGACATTGTAGTCTTAGTGCAGGGATTGCTTGGTTTTGGCTTGTGTAGTTCCCCCTGCCAGCAGAGCCCTGCAGTATTTTTAGAGAACATATAGTTGAGTGCTACGAAGTGTTAAAGCATAGCTTGATTCTGAAATTAATGGAAGTGACAATGTTTTTGCATTTTTTTCCTGCTTGAAGTAAAAAGTTCTCTGTAACATGCAGGGCTCAGCAATGGGAAAACTAACCTTTTTGGCTTGTTGTTAGATTTTATACTGTTTGCTGTGGCGTGACCGGTTCTGGGCAGTCTCTGATACTCTGACAGTGGATTCACTGGGATTGTCGCTTCTGTCTCTGCACTGGCACTGGGTTATGAAGCATCTAATTGACAGAATTCCTCAAATGCTTATCGGATCAGATCAACACAAGTGAGTGGCTTTGATTTGTGTTTTTGTTAAATGTTTGTATAAATTACCCTTTTGTTAATGTTATAGCTAATTAATATTGTTTGCTGTTAGTGTCAAAGTTGTGTTCCATTAGGGATGCAAGTGCAATGTATTAAATAGCTGTTAATTTTTAAAATTCAGGTTACTTAGCATTGGGCTGCTTCTTGCCCAAAAAATCCTCTAGAATTTTTACCCATTTTCTGTACTTTAAAGTTAGGTTGCCCCTCTAGTGGAAGGTTAAGAGAAGGGACTATCCTTTCTCATGCGTCCTTTTGCCTTTTCTCTCAAATGCTGAGTTAACTGTGTGGGCTTTTTCTTTTTTTTTTTCTTTTTTTTTTCTTGTTTTAATCTCCAAGGGTTTCCAAGGAAATTCAATCTGTTTCACAGCACATTCAGAGCTGCTTGGCCAATCCTGCTGGTATTTTTGCCAGTATGAAGATATTGCAGAAGTCTTTAGGAAGACCTCTTCCTTTTAAGGTATTGGTACTCTGTTTGCAAAAGATTTGTATTTCCAGCAATGTCCAAATATTTTTTAACATAATCATAAAGATTTGCAGCACTTGCTTTCCAGGCCAGCACAAATACATTCCTTTTGGACTTGTTAAATTGATTAACATATGCTGAAATTGTCTTTTCAATGTACAACTTCTTTGTGAAATATATCGGTTATCCAGATAGCATTTCTGCTGCTAATTATGCTTTGTATAGATAGCACTTATTTAACATAGAGTGGTGCACAAACATAAAAATATTACTACTTGCTGTGTTCTGGAGACTTGTGAATATATTTAGTGAACATGTGTGTATATAGAATAGACCATGTACTTCCTTTTATACAGCATAGGATGGGGCTGCCTTATGACTTACCAAGACAAGGCCTCTTAACTCTGACAGGTTTTTTTCTTAAGTTATTTCACCAATTGGTGTCATTCAATTAAAAAAAAAAATAAATCTTACAGTAAAATTTTTTAAAGAATGTAAGTCCCTTTTTAAAAGCAGGACACAAGTAGACGTATAGGTTGCTCATGTTGGTGATTACTAATTAGACCTAGGTTTTTATGGCCTTACGTCTCAAAGATACTCAGCTGTTCAAAAATGTGTGTAGTTACTTTGTGGGACTTCAAAGAACATTCAGTCATTACTGAGAATTTTGGGACATTTTTCTAGGCAAATGTATTTAAATTGCAGGTGTAAAATGCTAGTTTCTTTTAAGTGACAGTAGCTTCTGGCGTTTTTTATTAATTTGTGTATTTATTGCCCTTACTTTAGGTAAGTTGCCATGTTGAGATAATGTTTGTCTGTATAATCTATGTAGTTTCTTCATGAAGGAAAAAGAAAAAACCTGACAAGGAGGAATTGTGGCCAACTATTTAAATTTCTGTCTTCCTGCTGTAATGAGTAGGGCTACAAAAGAATTGTTACGTTGATGCAGATTGGTTTATATATACTTGTACTTCAGCCAAGTCAAGCATGGAATTTGAAATCTTAGGTCTGACTGCAGTCACAGATCTTGCTTGTTGTTTTGTTAGCACTGCTGAAACAAATTGCCACTTGTTCAAATGTCCTTTTTGTGTTTTCAGGATAAACTCGGCATGGAATGTTTTTCTCAGTTAAAAATTCTCAGCAAACCACTTAACATCATGGAGCTAAGACTGGCCTTTGGAGAAAGTAGATGGCAGGAAAAAATGTGCTGTCTGAAGATTGCTGCCACTGGATGGAAGATGAAGAAAGCATTGCTGCAAGCTGATGGCCTGATAATTAGAGCCAATCATTTAGAAGATGTTAGTCTGGGTAGGTAACCCTTTTGAAAAGCCTAACAGGATGATTTGCCATCTCCATTCTTTTTGTATACAAATGGAAAGGATGTGAAATGTTCACTGGGAAGAAATACAGTACATACATTTATGTGCCTCTGACACTCTGTCAAACAGGTCAACTAAAGATTTTTTTGAAAGCTGTACACTCACGACTGAGAGCAGAAGGAGTTATATACAGTCATTCAGAAGAAAGATTTACTGAAGATACTGTCTCCAACCAGTTAGACCCTGCTTTGTTAAACCAGCTCTGCAGTCGAGTTCAGCTGTGGCCTGCAATGGAGTACATAGGCATGCTCTGGCAGTACAAACTGACAACAGATTATGTGGCCAAGGCTTGTGCAAGAAGGTAAGAAGAAGGTTGGAGGAAGAAATCCTATATTCCTTTCATGAGATTCAGAATTCCTAGCTAAAAGCTGTAACTTCGCTGCTTTACATTTGTATGTAAATCTGTGAGTGTGTGTACTCTGCGTCTGTATGTATATATGGCTGTGTGTATACACGTATATATGTATGTGATGCACATATGGTTATATACATTTATGTAATAAATGCATATGCCCTCCTTGTCTGCGTGCAGAATTGCACTTGGTCAGCTATAAAAAGTGTCAGCAAAGGGAGTAGTTTAGTGTTACATTGAGGAAGTAGTTTTCTTCTAACTTACTTTATTGATGCAAATATAGGAATGCTGATGTCTAAGTCCCGTGCAGTAAACACATTAGACTCCAGAAATTGCTTTATTAATGGTAGATGCATTATAGGTGGAGGAAAAATAAAACCTTTTATGTAGTAAATGGTACATAGTATTTTCCTTTTGGAAATACATAGTATTTGCCTTTCAATGAAACAGAAGTCTCATTCATATTAGGAATTAACATGAAGATGTTAACATGTTGCTGGGGGCTACTCAGAAAGACTGAGTCAGACCTGGTGATGGAGAAGGTACACGAGCATGCTTGCTTCCTTTTGTGTGAACTACACACATATACTTGTAGTTTAAATTAACATTATTAATTTAAGAATTTTTAGTGTTGTTTTAAGGGGCCAAGTGTATGTATTTTTTGATTGTTTTACCATTCCTTAAGAGAGCTCTTCATTTATGGATTTCAGTGACAGTAATTTTTTGTGCAATGAGACTCCTAGAATCACTGATCACTCTTGAATTCAGCAAAGTTCTGATTTTCACAAGAACTATAAAGTTGGAAGACAGTTTGTCTCCAAATGTGTTGTATGTTTTGCTACAGAAGATTCCACTTCTTCCCCCTTTTGTTGTGTTTAGATTTTGCCAGCTTTGAAGGATGCAAGTGTTTTGAGTACTATTTGAGTGCTTGTTCTTCTCTGATGTTTAAAATGCTGTTATTTTAAACTTCAGGGAGTCTTCGTTATTGTGACTTCACCTCTCATTCTCAGTTTGTTGTACTATCCAAATGATTTATTTCATGTGGCCTGCTTAAGCATTACTTAGGTTGCATTTCTTTTACCTGCTACAGGGAGAACTGCAGTCAAGAACTAAGCATATGTTCAGATCTAGTTCAGCTTATAGCTTTTTCCCTGAAGTTGACACCAGCTGCTTCTCACCAGCTGTCTGGACTGTGGCACTTGTTACACCTTAATAAAGTAAGAAAAAGTTTTAGTTTAATTAGTCTTGCAGAAGTTTTCAACAGACTCTTCAAAATAGGTATATCTCTCTAAGATTTTTGACATGCAGTTTTTCTACCTGTGCCTGACAATAATTGTTCCTTTTTTTAATAAGAAAGGTTATTAACCGTGAGCCTGCAAAAAGCATTATTAAAACATAACATTAAAACGTAAATAAAACACATCTTAAATAACATAGTTCTATGTAATCTAGTTTGGTACTAATGTTCCATTCATCCATCCGTGACCTAATGGAAAACAGGAAACTGATTGAACGGCAAGTGCCAGCCTGGTTGTTTGTATGTATTCAAAGTAATTTTATGCTGAAAAATACTTGGCTCTGTTCCTGTGCCTCTAAATTATTTTTTTTTTAGGTCTGTGTTGCAAATCAAATAGACTGAGGCAGTTATTTGATGCATTTTCTGTAAAGCATTTAATATGTTGGAGAAATTCTGATTGGTTAATATTTAGCTATGATACAATGGTGGTTGTGTTCCCACAAAGCTCAGTAAACCAGTAAGTTCACTTTAAATGCTTCAGAGCAGAATATTGGATAGCTTTATCTGTTTCATGCTTACGCAACCTCATGCATTGTAACAAAAGGTTGCACAGTCGTAGACTAGAGACTGTATTCTGAAAGCTTACTCTGTAAACACACTGCGTATTCTGCAGACAGAAGGAGGCAGTGTGGACCTCAGAAAGTGTACTCTTTTTGTTGAGAAGAGATGCAAGGAAATGCTATGTGAATTTGAAAAGGATCTTGAGGAATATCTTGTGCTAGCCCTACTGAAAAAGTGTCATACTCTTTTTGTGTGTGTGTGCTTGATTCTCTTGCTCCCTGTAAATTATTCTCAGTTCTAGGTTTTTCTCTCTCCTTAGATATCGCCTGAAGAAATGTCTGTTCTGTCATCTCAACTAGTTAATGCTGCATTAGCATCCTTTTGGAGCAGTACTTTCACGACGGACCCAGACTACTGGTTGACTTGGAGGCCTCTACCTGCAACAGAGGAAAAGAACTTATCTAAATCCCATATGAACTGTTCTATGAAGGTTTGTCTCTTCTGACCTAAGCAAACTACTAGGCTGAACGAATTATTAAATAATTCAACAACAACCTTCTAAAGCAATACTGTAAGTTCTAGCATAGTCAGTGCAAGTTGCATCTGAACAATCTAACTCTTAATCTCTTAATTTAGGGCCCAGGTATTTTGACCCGAGCGGTTTTCTCAAAGTGCTTCTTTGAAATTCTAACTAGCAGCAGCAAAACAAGCCAGTGGAATGTGAGTGGGCTTCCTGTTCTGTCATCATCCCATGTGACACTGGGAGAATGGATGGAGAGAGCACAGCAGCTTCACGAAGTCAGCACAGCACTGTGGACCAACCTGGCTCTCTCTTCAGTAGCAGATTTTAGGTATTAAGACCTCTCTCCCACATATATGTTATTTAAATCAGGCATGTAACAGAAGTTTGCTTACCATGTGTAAACTTCTTTCATTCCTTTGCCTCCAGATACACAGATGCTAGACTACAAGGAATAATGCTAGGCAGACAACTCTCTGCCCTGGTAGATCTGGTTCCAATGGATCTTCAAGATGAATTTTTGGAGTGCTGTGAGAAGCTCTGCCTCAAGGATCCTGTTGCGTATGAGTACCTTCTCAAGATACTCAGAAGCATCACTGATCAGGAGTTACTTCCTAAAGAATTCCTGTTTCTCCTGCTCACTTGCTTGCAGCAGTTCTTTGGGGAAGGGCTTAAGGAGTTACCAGAGACAGCTTGGCGAGGAAGCCTCTGGGTGAACATCGGTTTGGTGCAGATCCAGGTGTGGCTTCCGCAGACCAGGTTTGATCCAGCTGTTAAAAGAGAATACAAGCTCAAGTATGCAAAAGAAGAGGTGAGTGGGGAGCCAGGTTGGCTTTTACCTCTGTAATGTAGAAAATCAATGCAAGGGAGTTTGGCTTGGGAGTTCTTGGTAAATCTTTGGTCATGGTTTTTAAACTATTCAGTTGGATGTTCTTTTAATGTCCAAGATGATATACCTACTTGGTTACCAAAACCAGAACCTCAGAGAATGGTTTATTCTTTACTTTTTAGTTATACCAGCTGGAGTGTGAATGGAAAACAAATGATTTCTCATCCCAGCTGCATACAGGAAAAAGTATTGAAGATGAAGCAGTGAGCAACTATATTCATCCCCATCTCAGGTAACATCTCAGACACTTAACTAATCTCTTTTTTGGTGGAAAATTTCATCTTTGGGTGCTCAGGCTCCAAAGCTTTTCTCCACAGCTTTATGATATTTGTGTTCTGTAGAAATAAGGGTTGATGATTTGAAAGTATCAATTTGCATGTTGAGGTGGTAAAGAAAAATACAGAAGCTGTTCTGTTTACTTTCAGTGACTAAGGAATTGTCTGTACACACTTTGTACTGCTGTAAATACAATTAAAGCACTGGCCTTCATATCTTGATAAAATTGAAGCTATGCCCAGAAGTGAAAATAAAGCCATACATCTAAATTATGATAGTTTCATTAAAATGTGACATTGTTATCAACAAATTGAAATGAGATAGAATGAGTATCTATCACTGTAACTCCTCAAGGCCTCAATAGATGCCAGTGCTATTTTAGAGTTCTTGAACTGATAGAACTTGGACTGTACTGGGTAGAAATCTCCAGATGTGTATTTTATCAACAGCCTTTGCCTAGGGTGCTGTGTATGTGGTAAGATATTTAACTCATCGAGTGCACTGTTGACATTGAGAATTTGTAGCCATTATTTTGGTGGGGTTTTTTTTTTCTATCTGAGGAACTTGAGGAGGAAATTTTAAGTGAACAGATATTTCTCCTTTGTGCAGATTTCCAGGTGTTCCTTGTACATGGAGATAAAAACTGGGTACTGTTCATGCTTTTCCACTATGAATGGAAGTTTTCAATTTCATTATTATACACTTAGAGGATCTGATAGTTCTGTGCTATTGCTTAAAGAGAACGACAGTCATTGAAAGCAAGTTCTGGATGGCTGAGTTTTACCAACTGCCTCCAGTAATACTACTTCTTCGTTAATGCTCACAGAGCTGTCAGGTAGCAAGCAAAAAAGTAATTGAAGTTTGTTGAAGAGGGCGGGGCGGGAAGAGAAGTACATGTGCATGCTATACAGGTGTTGCTTCTTGGTTTGTTCCTTATTAGCCATTTCACACAAACTAGCAGAGTATTTCTGATGAATCTTTTTATATATCTAACTGTTACATTAGATATCTATAAAAACATGTTTATATGAAATATGTTTATATGTCTAAACTGGTCAATGTTATTTCTTAACAGACTGTTGCATGAAAGAATGCAAAGGTTGAAGGAGCAAATAAGCAGTCTTTCCAGAAAAAAGGCCTTCAGGCCTCCAGCCCCACCCTACGATTGCTTATACCAGGAGGCTCACCAGTACATCAACAGCATAGCACGGGTTTCTTCAGTCCAAGATCTTTTAGCCCGCCTTCTGCAGTTCCTTCGTGGGGAAAGACCTAAATCACTCCAGGCAATACAAAACCTGTTAAATGAAGAAGCATCATGGCAGCAATCACACCATCATTTTAGAAAACACCTGGCAGAGGAGTATGGTGTATTCCCCGATGCCATCATTCCACTGCAAGCTGCCATCTTACAGCTGCAACATGGCATGCGATTAGTGGCTTCTGAAGTTTATACAGTGCTCAAAAGTTTTGTGCGTCCAGCTGATCTGACCAACCTCCTCACTTCTTTGTTGACATTTCCTTCTATTGGCCATGCCTTCCCCACTTACTTTGCCCGTGCAGAAATTTTATGCTCGGTGAATTCAGTTGAAGTCCTTCATGGGCTTAAAAAGTTTTCTCTGAGGCACTCTGAAGGAGAATCTGAGGGAGTAGAGCAGCCTTGCCCAACTCTGGAACAGCTCCTAGTGAATGCTTTGTTGCATCTTCGATGCCATGTACTATCCAGAGGAGAGATGGACCAGAAATCTCTGCAGCTTTTTAGACATCTGTGTCAGGTAACATCTGAATGTCAGTGGCCAGGTTTCTTGCACTGAACCTTGTCCCCAGGACAGACATGGATCTGTTAAAGTGGGTCAAGAGGAGGGCCACAAAAATTGTCAGAGGGCTGGAACAGAGGGCTTTCTTTTGCGAAGAAAACCTGACAGAGTTTGGGTTGTTCAGCCTGGAGAAGAGAAGGCTCCATGAAGACTTTATCGTGGCTTTTCAGTATATCAAGGCAGTTTATAAGGACAGAAAGAGACTTTTTACCAAGGCTTGTAGTGATAAGACAAGGCACAACAGTTTTAAACTGAAAGAGAGTAGATTTAGATTGGACATAAAGAAGAAATTTGTTTATGATGATGGTGGTGAGACACTGAAACAGGTTCCCCAGAAAAACTGTGGATGCCCAATCCCTGGAAGTGTTCAAGGTCAGGTTGGGCAGGGCTTTGAGCAACCTGGTCTAGTGGAAGATGTCCATGCCCATGGCAGGGAGGTTGGACTTAGATGATCTTTGAAGATCCCTCCCAACCCAAACCATTCTGTGATTCTGCCTTGATAATTGTCAGTATAATGTTCTTAAACTTTTCTTTTTCTTTCCATTGAATTGATAAAAGACAATTTTAACATAATCTAAAATACTGGATTAACTTGTTGGGATTTACCAAGACATAAAATCATAGCCTGTAATGGTTACCAAATATTTTATTTATTAAAAAAAACAACAAAACCCAAAAGCACACAAAAAACAAAAACAAACTTTGTAGATAGTTTCTTTTATAAAATGGTTGAAAAAGGAGACTAGAACTTGGCCAGGCACTCCATTGCATACTGTTTTCTGTGCTTTTTCCTTATTGGTTTGTTGAGAGGGCAATTTACAAATCTTCCTTCAAGTTAGATGGCTTTGATTTATACTGTTGTAGACTGTAGAGGAGGAGAGAGCCAAACAAGATAGATGCTGCCCCTTTGATGAAAGATGAGGTGATGTTAAACATTAACTTGTGTAAAACCATGCTGTTTTGTGTTTCCGTAGGCAATTATAAATGAATGGGATGAACAGGAACGCCGTACCCAAGAGCAGGAGGCAATGCAACGCAGTCTGTACAGATACAGAAGTAAAAGTCATGGGAAAGGACGGAGTGAGGAAGAAGAGGAAGAAGAAGAATTTAGGAGGAGATTTCCCCTTCATGAAAAGGTAGCAACTGTAATGAAATACAGAAATGATGTCTGAAGTAGCTCCTGAAAAGGCATGCTATAAGTAAAATGAGATGAGGTTTTTTCCTTCAGCCAAAAGAAAAATATGCATTAAATTTTGATAGAAAGGTATTAAGTACTGTGCTTTTAGTTTATTTTCCTTTCTGCTTGTAGAAAGTTTTTGGAATTAACTTCTGGACTTGAACTGTACTGTGGTTCAGCTTGAATAATCCCAAGTTACTGAATGACAATATCATTAGTTATTTGTTGTAAAATTCTGGAGTTTGATTCATTTAGCAAGTAAGGTCTGCTGAGGTTTAATTACCTCTGAAGAAGGCTAATCTCATTGATTAAATAAAGCTGTGAGATTTTTTCAAATTTAACTGGCCTGCATTACTGAACAATTTTTGAAGTGTGTCTTCACCGAGTCATGTTGTGCAGTACAGAAATCCACGAGACAATTATGAGCATCAGTGTGTTGTTGGGATGTAATAGTTCAGATCTTCAAGCAACCAAACAGCATCAAGGTGGTTTATCAGCAGATAAGACTGCTGCTGCTTTTTCTGAACGAGGTTTAATAGGCAGCAGCTCAGGGGCCACTGTACTGCACTCTTGCCTGCTGTGGTTATGCCCCTTAATTGTTTTATTCACCTGTGTTCTGTTTCAGACTGACATCTTGAGCTGTGAGGTAGGCAGTGTGTCTATATAGTGCCAGCTCCAAGTCATTAGCACGTTGTCACAATACCGAAAAGTGCAAGAAGTGTAGTGTGGAGGGGAGGCGTTAAAGGAAGAAATTATAATTGACCTTTGATTATCCTGTAATTTGCAGGATTTTGAAGATATCACAGCTCAGGCAAGCCTAGAAGAAAAAATGGAAACTGAAGATCCATTGGAAGACCAGCTGGAAGTTGATAGAGCCCTTTTGTCCAAGAGTTCTATGCAAACAGTAATGATGGTTCATCAACAGTTGTGTTTAAACTTTGCTCGATCCCTGTGGTATCAACAGAGTCTGCCTTCTCATCAAGCCAAACATTATTTCAGTACATTTATTTCCTGCTATCAGACTGGTGCATGCCTGGTGTCACAATTCTATCCTTTAATTGGTAAGATTGCTAGCAATATTTCAGATGTGCAGGTTTAGCTTTGTAATGATTTGTTTCAAATTAATTGTATTGCAGGTCAAGAAACAGACCTATTGTGGGGAAAATGCGCAAATACCAATTTTCTTTTGATTTTTATTCTTTTATGGATTTTTTTTTTTTATTCCATTTGTTAATATATTAAGACCAACACCGGCTAGGAATAAACTGAATCTACTCAACTAAGTGAAATTTTGATCACTTGCATCTGCATAATCCTGTGGAAGACAATGCACTTGCAGAAATTTCCCAGAATTAAAATTTGCAATTAAGTTCACAAAAGAATTGGTTTACATGGAGCTTCTATAATTAAAAAAAAAAAGTTGTTTTTTTTTTTTTCCCCTGAATTTTGGCACACTAGATGTGTAAATCATTATAACAGTGTGCAAGACCTCAGGGTCATCACCTCTCAAAGCAAATGTATACTTCAGTTTTTATCTAATAAATGCGTATGTGTGCAGTTAAGAAGAAGCAGATAATGCAACAGGGCTGCTGTTTCTACAGTAACTTATTTTGGTGTTCATACCTGAGGTGTAATATATCAGATTTTGTGTGTGTTTTTGATTACTTTTTCACAGAGCCTTGTTACTAATTTTGTAGTAAATATGTCCTTGATGTGAATTTATGCACAGAGGAACTGTGGTCTTCTGACAGGATCACAGCCCACCTTTAGGATGCTGATTTTACTTCTATACGAAAATTTAATAAAATAGAGGATGTAAACTTTAAGTGTGTCTCTCTTCTCCCATACTTATGTCCAATTGCTTATGTGTGGCATATTTGTATATCCTTGTAATATATAACATGCTAAGGCTTGCGATACAGGAAAAAACACTTTTTCTATTCAACTGAAAAAAGAATTAATAGCATGTGTGATGTCTTCCTTTTTTTGCTTCCTAGGTGCTGAAATGAATGATAGTCTTTCGGGAAGCCAACTTCTAGTTAGCACTCTTCTTCACAATACCTTTTTTGAGGAATTAACTTCAGATCTTGTGCTGCAGCAAGATGGCCCATATGACTTTTACCAACATCCTAATATTCAGCAAGTCCGACAGTGCCAACCTGTACTTGATAATTTTGCCAAAGAAGTAAATGGATTACTGCAGGAATGGCCAGAGCATCCAGTACTTGTGCAGGTAAAGACACCTCAACAGATGTTTGGGGAAAACTGGAGCATTTTAGAATTGCATTTGTGTGTAAATATGTGTACAGATATGCATAGACATGTGCATGCATACACTTGCCTAGATGTTGTCTGTATTACTTATGCAGATGTTTTGAAGTCAGACCTGTTTCTTCTTAAGAGGTATTGGGTATTATTAGCTGTTCTCTTTTAGTTATGAAATGTTAAGTGGTATTCACTGCCTATGCTGATCTTACAGCTTTAGGCAATCTTCAGCCTACCATATCTCAAAGATGCTTGAGGTCTTTTGCTTTTTGGGCTCCTGTTTTTTCCCAAAATGCTTTCTTTCATAGTGCTTTAAAATGGCTATCTTTGGTCCCATTTATGGTGCCTGTGTGGCCCTCAGATTATATTTCTTAGAGTAACGCAGAAACTCAGAATCAATTGGGACTCTTTGCACTAGGTCATTTGTGCTCCCTTGCCTGAGTGCACTGCCCTTCACTGAACTACCAGTGAGCTTATCCTAAAACAAGGAAGCAGTTTAAAATAAAAAAAAATATTCTTATCTCTTGCAGAGGAAAGTTATGCTAATACAAATTAGCTTAACTTCATGACTGCTTCTGTTGAAGATCAGTTACTATAGGTTGAATGCTTGTTTTTTATTCTGCAGCTGTTAGTTGTGATGGACAGAATCCGGAGTTTTCCTCTCTCTTGTCCTCTCTCAAAGTTCCTGAATGGCTTGGAAATTCTTCTTGCAAAGGCACAGGTAAAAAAAAGAGCTAAGGGAAACTTTTATTTTCTCTTTTACGTTTCCTTATTTGTATTGGTACCATGATAAAAACAACTGAAAGCTGTCTGCTTGCCAGGATTTGGGGAAGTGAACTTGCTCCATGATGTAAGTTTAAGGAGTAGAAATGTAATCCAGAGTCCTGCGTGGGTCTTTCCATGCAAAGACTAATTTCTGGCTTTGTAAAAAGGTGAATTTTTTTTTTAATTTCTTTTTTTCCTCCCCTCAGGACTGGGAGGAAAATGCTAGTCGAGCTTTGTCCTTGCGAAAACATCTTGATTTGGTCACACAACTGATTATTCAGTGGCGTAGATTGGAGTTGAAGTAAGAACTGTCCTTCCCTACTGCTTTTTCTCGGATACTGTAAGCTTCCATCATCTCTGTACGGAGACACATTCATTCCAGTGCAGATTTGCATTAATCATGGAACATGCTTCTGTGTGTCTATCTGTCCTAGTAACAATGTGGGGGGAAATAAAACCCTCAAAAAGTAGCAACTGTACTGCCTCATGTCCAGCCTATGGTGACCCTATGTATATGCCTCAGGAGGAGTAGATGCAGGACAGATAACTACAGTACTTCATCCTAATATTTTCCCAGTGTTCTCCTGTTTTCTTCCTAGGGTTTACTGAGCCTACAGTGTTTTGTCTATTTAACAACCCCCATTAAATTTTCCTTCAAATTATTGCCCAGTCTCTTCTTAAGACCATGTAAAACTTTTTTATCCACAGTATGTCATGATCAGGAATTCCACAAGTCTACCTCAAGTATTGTGAAAAGAAACTTTTGAACCTGGCTCTGGTGTTGTTTTACTGTCCCTAGTTCCTGCATTTCTTCTCTCATATTTAATAATAGTGGCAAAGCAGTGATCCTCAAGAGTTGGTTATATATTAAGCATATGTGCAGATTATTCCATCCTGTAAATTTTTCCTTTAGTTTAGTAGAAACAGAGAATAAAGTTTGTGTTTTGAAGCCCAAACTATACCCACAATATTTTTGCTTTATTTTTTTCTTCTCTCCCCTTCCTTATTGTTTCCAGTTGCTGGTCAGTAAGTTTGGACAATATTATGAAGCAGCATGAAGAGAAATCCACAAAGCACTGGTTCTCAATCTATCAGATGATTGAGAAGTATGTTCAGGAACAGACAGAGGCAAACACAGAATGTAAGTGGTATCCTTATATGAATGTGTGATGCAGTTTCAGCAGTTACTAAGGATGCATAATTAAGGTCCTAAATGCCAGAGTTTGACAATGCACTTTCAGGTGTAGTTCTTGTTCCCTTTGCCCTACAAGAAATTCCATGACTGTATAGGGTCTTCCATATAGAGTGAACTTCGCTTGGTATTTATTTCTGGAACCACCTGTGTCTCTCACAGGGCCAACACTGTAAGTGGTGTAAAGAAAAAAGATGTCTGTAAAAAGCATCTAAAAGAAGGTAGAACTGTCGTAACTGTATGTCGTGCACATATAAACATTTCAAACAGATTTGGGGGGTAGGAGGCCTCCAACTGCGCCTTGGAAAAGGCACCTCATTTTTTTTTAATTGCACGAAGCATAATTCATATCCCAGCTGAACTGCTTTTAACATTCTGTATAAAGTCTAAAGAATTCCTACAGTAAGTATGTTTTGGTACATACTGTTCTTAGCAAATCTGTCTGCAGGTGTTCATGTTACATAAAATAGGGGAAAGAATGTAGCGCTTAGTCCCTTGCCTCCCCAAAATTTAATGAAATTGCAGATGAAAATAGTGTCCTCTGGCATGAGGCAGGGTTTTTCCAATCTCATGACTAATTAATGCACTTACTTGATGAGCTTCAGATCCTTGGGTTATTTTACATCTCCAAGTGAACAGCATGTTGTCTTCCATAGGTAATGCTCTAAAGACACTGTATTCCCTACCAGATTCTTCCAAGATCTATTTCTGTCCTTATGATTTTGAGGAGTTAAGGAACCGGCAGTGACTAACTTGTAGTATGGCTCATCATAACTGAAAAAGCCATTCATTCATAGAGAATAGCAAGTATTCTTTAAATACCTGATGCACTCTGAAATTGGACATGTAGCTGGCCTCCTTGGTTGCTATCTTTCTGCTGCCTTTCTTGTTCCCTCTTCTTTCTCGCAGTGTGTTGTTTGTTGGTTTTACTTATTGTTAAATAAGAATTCTTGCCCCCCACGCCCCTTTCCTATTTTGTTTTGAACCTTTCCTAATAGAGACCTGATATTTAGTTGGAAGTTGATAAAAAGCAGACAACAATTTTCATGTAGAGGGTTTTTATTTGTTGTTGTTTTCTCCCCTTTTCCTTCTAAATTTCCAGTGCAATGTTCAGAAACTGAGCAAATGGATCTGAAAATGCTGGTTAGCACACTACAAGCTTTCATTGAAGGATCCACGCTGGGAGAGTTTCATGCACGACTTCAAGCACTGCTGGTTTTCCACTGCCATGTCTTGCTGATGCCTCAAGTAGCAGAAAAGGGTAGGTTGTTAGCATTACATGTGTTGAGTCTTCTTTACAACAACCTGATCATCAGGTATCCAGGACTTTCCAAACAGATCACTAAGCTCATAAATACAACGCAAGCCTATGCTGCTGTTTTTCCCGTTTTCATGAAGAATACTGTTGATCAGTGTACCCCATCTTTTGATGTTGCTAAGCTTCATGATTACAAAAATGTGGGATGCATTTCTTCTTTTGATACTGAATAATATCCTGTTTTAAAAGAAGCTTGTTATTGTTTGTCCCTTCTAGATGTTCTGTGCAGCATCCTGTGGAATCTACACAATTATTATAAGCAGTTTTCAGAGTGTGTTGAGGCAAGAATCACTGAACTTCGTCAACCTATAGAAAAGGAACTTAAGGTAAAAGGAAACTTCGCTCAGACAATATACTGATCTAATCAAAGGAACAGTGGAGCAGATACTATTTGAATTTGTGTATAATAGCTCTGGCCACTGAAATCCCTACTATACTTCACATTTTCTTTGGCAAGAATTTATTTTTGAGGTGGGGGGTTGATGGAAGTTTTTAATGTTTGGTCAGTCCATTTAGCCATGGAGGTTTCTACCCAGTAGTGAAGCCCCTTTGGATTTCACAGCATTGGGCTATGCAGCAGTTTTAGCGTAAACACGTATATTAATAGAATAAGATGCCTATGCAATAATTTGCTCACTTACTAAAATTGTCTTGCATTTTAAGACCACCAGATCATCATAGGTGATCAGCTTTAAAGATCATCTTTTATATGCAAATACTTCATTGTATTTATATAAGTAATCCCACTGAGTATTTATTTTCTTAATAGGAATTTGTGAAAATTTCAAAGTGGAATGACGTCAGCTTCTGGGCTATAAAACAATCAGTTGAAAAAATACGCAGGTAACTCAGAGCTTGGAATTAAGCTCCATATTTGGAACCTTCCTTCTAGATGATTTCTCTATGGTGTTAAATTTGACTGCAAGAATATTTCTTCCGCTCATAACACAGTGGAAACATTTATTTCCAGCAGCTGAGAGATTTCCAGGACTATAAAACCCAGTAACATTTTTGCTTTCCTTTGGTCATTAGGACCCTCTTTAAATTCATGAAGAAGTTTGAAGTTGTTCTGGATGAGCCATGTCGGCCTGCCTTGGTGGAAATTGGTAAGGAAGAGCAGCTGGACTGCTTGCAAAAGCAGGAAGAATCTGAGAACAGAGAGACCAGAGTTCAGAGGCTAAACAACACATTAAGAAAAATACTGTCTGCTAGAACAGATGTTACCAAGGTGACTGTATTCTTTATTCTAAGTGTGGGAAGGATATTTTCTCTATTCTCATCTATATGTTGCTTTTCACTGATTTATGCAGAAAAATCTTACATAAGTGTCAAATCTGTTGAATGTATCATCAACTTTTTGGTCTTGCTTGTTTTCAGTGTTATGAAACACTGCAGATGGGTGGAAATGCAGCATGGAAAGACAGGAATGTTCTGTATTGATTTGGCACAATATCTATGCTCTAATATAGAGATGATAGCAGTTACACATTTCATCTCCCAAGTTGCTTGCATATTGTCTGCAGCAATTTGTTACTTCCCTACTAGTGCAGTAATATGGACTGAGGGTTGAAATTATTATTACCCTTTTTTTTTCTAAACAAGGACCCAGACAAATGAGCGTGTAGCTGTAGGATTTGTGTGTATATAAGCCCTGATTAAATATAACATTACTTTGAGCTTGAATCCTGATAGGGGAATGCACTACATTGTCATATGTTTGGTGTTGTCTGACAGCTTGTATACTGCAAACATTTGCCTTGGACTAGCTGATATGTGGTAAATCCTACCCCACAGTGCCACAGTTTAGTGTGTCTCTAGTTAAGTTGTCCAGCTCAGAGAGGAAGTCAACTAATTTTCTTCCTGAAATAGAATCCTATTCACATCCATTAGTTTTTATTAATAAGATGCAAGGAGACAATCGTAACTCATTAGAATTTGGGGGTGAGACAGAAATACTCTGTTACTCTCAGCTCCAAGGCTTTGTTCAGTTTCTTCAGACCAGGAGGGTGGCTGATCTTGCTCTTGTCCTGTGACAGTTGGGAGGGTAGAGTGAGGAGGCAGAAATCTGATGTAAATCTGATGTGTTTGGTTGGGTGTTCGCTTGGTTGGTTGGTTTGCAAGCCTGTTACTGATTGTTAACAGGGTTGTTGGTTTCACTTGTTGCAGTTTCATGTTGTCTTCATTCCTTAAACAGGATGCATGCAAACTGAAATTGAACAAAGCCTTTGGATATGCTGGGGGATTACTTCTGTTATTAAATAATTTCTATTTGCATGCTGGTTTTGTTGTTCTTTTGCAGTGCAATTAAATTTTTGTCTAGTGGAAAGTAAGTGATGGTGTTCTTATCTAACGCCCTGAGGGCATTAGTCATTAGGTTAACTTGTCTTTGAGCTTGTAATGCTGAGGAAACTGACCTGAAGCAGTGATAACCTCTATGAAAGAGGTCATGACAAACACCTAAGAGAGTAGGATTGTAGCATCTTCCATTTTGTTTGGACATGCATATTTTGTGATTTTTTTCCTCAACTGTTGGTGCTGAACTCTTCAAAGGATCACATGGGCATGTTTTGGGGTTTCAGATGAATACAGAATTTAGCCCTTACTTTTGCAGCTATTTACTCTTAATGGTCAAATAAGACAGCTTTGAGTATGTGTGTAATTGGACTGTTTCTTTCATTTTTTTTCCTCAGAGGGCACTCCCAGAAGAATGTCAGGATGGCATTGCATTTCATGCAGAATCTCTTCAGTATCGTCTGCCTAAGCTTACTAAAAAAATGAAGAAAATGTGTACAACAGTTACAGAAAATAATTCATTCTTAAGTCTGGTGGAAAATCTTGACCAGTTCACAGGTTAAGTATTCTTGTGATTTCTATACCATAATTGACCCCTGTAACATAAATGGAACAAATCAGGAAAAAATGTAGATACATAGTTCCCTTCCCAGACTATCTTCTCATGGCTGCTTTGTGTACGTTAAATTTTCACATCTCTTACTTTCCCTGCTGTCTTCTATACAGGTGGTATCATTGTTTCTGTAGTTGAACTGCAAAATTTAACATTTGATCAGACAGCAGATAAGGAGAAGCAGAAATCAGAGGCAAAGCATATTCAGATGCAAAAGCAACGGGCTTTGTCAGATCTCTTTAAAAGCCTTGCTAAAACAGGTGAGCTTTGACTAAAAATGTGCTTGGTTTAAAAATACACAGTTCTTGAGCATTTGACTGTTTTTGCCAATACATCTAACCACACCATAATACCGTGTTCTTGAAGTCATTGAGCCACTAATACATAGAAGCATTTAAGTCTTTCTCTTCATCTGTTGACTATGAGGCCTAATGTGTTAGCTCTTTCAAATACCTTCTATTCTTACATTCCATTGGATGTACAACAGTAGCTTTTCTGAAGCAGAAATCTACTTTATCTCCAGTCAGAAGTCACTGCCCAGCTTTCAGAAACAAGAGGGAAGCTTATTATCTTGTATCCATTCTCTGATCCAGAACCAAAATTAAGTTAGCTGATTAGAATGAGAGCCCATCTCTTAATTGACAGACTGGCAGAGATCAGATTGGCAGAGGTGTGGCTGAGCCATGGAGACTGAATGGTCTATTGATGGGAATTGTTGGAGGCACTCTGTTCAGCAGCCCAGGCTCCATTGCTCCCCTTGCTAGTCTTAAGGTAGAGGGCCTACCCAAACTATTATTTGCTGCCTTCTCCTTTGGTGTTATGTTAAATTATTCATCAAGTGTTCTTAGTCACTGAGCAGTTTAGAAACCAGCAGAAGTAAGCAGTCTAAGCAGTCTTGTTAAATAAACAGCTGGTGGACAGCACTCTACTAAGTCATAGGCGGAAGTAGAAATTAATGTAACTTTGCCATATTTTTTTCTTCTTTTTTGAAGAGAGTTTAGTGTTTTGGTGCTTCTCTTGGAAGCTATAGCTTCTGGCCTGCGGTGATCCTAAGAACCTAAAAAAAAAAAATATTAATAATCTATTGCTCATGGTTGCAGAAAGAAGCTTGGAAACATGAAGTTAAGGATTCCAAGAAGACGTGATTTTCATAACAAACTAACTCAAAGTGTCACAACCTTGCAAAGTAAATGAAAACAAAAACATCTTAAATGCTTTCTGGGAGGTGGGAGGAGGCTTCAGTTGTAGTTTTGAGTGTTTGTAGTTTAAGCTACTTAAATGAGTTGATGTGTGTACTGGGTAAATGGTTCCCAGAAGATTAAGGTCTTGTATTTAGATGACTGCAAACACAGGTGACTCTAAGTGGGAGGTTTCCAGCATATACACTTTTCCGATGTTCGGCGTTTTTTGCACCCACTGGTGGGCAAGGGAATATCTGCCATTGCTGCCCTGTGAAGTTTGTGCTGGAGGAATGACATACTGTAATGATTTAATTAACACAGGGGATTTGAATTCTTTACTGGGCTCTGTCTTTGATTTCAGGTGACACCTTTACCCTCCTCATTCATCAGCCTTTTCATGTCTTAAAAATGAAGTGATGATCCCTAACTCAGCTTTCTTAAAGGACCAGGAGCAGTGAAAAGTGTTGCTCTTAAGACTTGCTCTCCATTTTGTTTGGAAAAATGGCAACATAACCCAAATAGCTAATGAGTATTTCTTATAGACTCTGCTTACCTTCAGGATACTTTGAAAGCAGAGTTTTAATTGACTTGAGAGAAAAGAGCATGTTTAATCCAGTTTTAAAAATAGCTAAAATAACAACCTTAAGACTGAGTTTTAAAAGTACATAGCTGTAACTTTCTTAGGCTGTAGCTTGCCTTACAGGTTCAACGATTTTTGTTTTTTCTCTTGGCCGCCACCACCAACCTCCTTTATACACATAGGTCTTATGTCTTATTTCAGCTGTGTTCTTCAGCTATGTTCAGCTGAAGATAGCTAAGCTACGATGCGTTCTTACATTACAAAACTTGCAGCATGTTCAAAGACTTGTCAAAATCAGACAGCATCAGGGAAAAAAAATACATCAGAAGATTTTATATCTTGATACCAACTGTATGAATGACATTTTTCATATAAAAGAATGACGGCATAAAAGGATGTATGTTCAAATGTCATTCCAGGTTTGTCATACCGGAAAGGTCTTTCCTGGTCCCGTTCAAAAGACTATCATGAAGTACTCTACCTACGTCCACTGGACTTGCGTAGTGCATTAGGTGTAGTAAATTGTACACGTGAACTGGATACCATGTATGTACACAGTATTTCTAACCCTTAGATTGTATGAATTGCAGCTATAATATATGGAATTTATTGCATGTGGATTTAGACTGGAATTTCTGGACTGTAATTCATTTAGGATTTTACATATTCCCTTCCCTTCCTCCCATTACTTCTCAGTTTGAAAATCCTATACTTACTGTACTGGCATGTATAAGTGAGTGAGGGGTTTGTTTGACTTTTTTTTTTAATTTGCGCTTTTGACAGCTCTACCCTCCATTTCATTGCTTCTGTGAATTAGATTTAAATTAGCCCTCCACTGTCCAGCTTCGCCTGGGATGCTTTGCTGGCATCATATTAGAATGTAGACTGCTAATGATTTTATTAAAGATGAGTTGTAATTTACAGGGATTACTTAATTGTTTTGTCTTCATTGAATAATGGGATTTTTCAGGAGAAAATACATAGACTTCAAAGTGGGCATTTCTAGAAAAACTTACCTAGAGAAAAGATGTTCTTTCAGATGTTTCTCTGTTTTTCTGGCAGCAAGTGATTTTTGTCATTGAGACATGCTGGTTATTGTCCTCCTCAGATGCAAAGGTTTAGTTTTATAATATCTTTCATCAAGGTCAAAATAAAGGCTTCCCTATCAAGCTGGATTTAGCTGCGTGGGGGGAAGAAAAAAAAACAACACACTATTTACACATTAAACGATATTCAAAGGTAGAGATTTTGCTGCTATTGCTTAGGGTTTCCTTAGAGTTTAATTTTAAAATTAAATGTTTTCTTAAGACTAGAATACTTGTGGAGAAAATAAAGAACTACAAGATCAATGCATTTGCAAAATAACAAATTGTAAGCAAATTTGTTAGGTTGAAGAGCTGACCTGGTGGTTCCAGTGTGCTGAGGTACTGAAATTGTATACCTGTCTAACATCAGGCTTTTTTTGTGCTCTGTCAGGTTGCTGTCAGAGATTTCTTCTGCCTGGGATGGATGCCAGAAGTACTTCTATCGGTCACTTGCACGCCACTCTAGACTTCAGACAGCATTGTTAGCACCGGCCAAGGTAAAAACACTGAAGTAAAAATAGAAATCCTACTTCTGTTAACTTTATTTTACCAGCTTGGACTGAAATTTTCTAGTAGTAAAAAGGTGGTGTGAGATAATGCTATGTTCTGTAATACAATACAAAATACGGTATTTTGGGACCAATTGTTAAATGCAGCATTTTAAAACCTGTTGTTTTATGAATGAACAGTATCAGTTTAGTGAACTAAGCTAATGATCTGTTCAATGTACAGTATCTTTTCATCCCAACATATCCCAAATTGCTGCTACTTTTGCATGAAGGAAATGCCTGAAATGCTGAATTAAAACTTGTTAGGAAAACAAAAGCAGGTTTAGTTGGTGCTCATGAAAAAAGTTAGTTGAGATTTATAATTGGGCATAACTGGAGCCTGTATCTAACACAAAAAGCGCTGATATATTCCTTTGCTTAAAATCTGGTCTAAAATCAGTAGAGGGAACAAATGAGCTCTGCCAAATCAGTACCACTTTTCCAGTATTCCAGGAAAAAGGGATCTCTTCCAGATGCTCTTCCTCTCACTGTGCTTCACCCCTTGTTTTACAACATGACCTTGTCAAACATCACAGCTGATAATGGCCATAAATAACGGAACGTAGCTGTGATCAGTTTTGCTCTGTGTTGTGAACATTTATTCTAAGCTTTAAAATAGGATCCCATCTAATGAAAGAAGTGAAATTAATTGTCAGTAAATCTGGTAAAATGAATTGTGGGAGTAGTTTTAGCAAGGGTCATGAATGTAAAAATTTAGGCTGGTATCTCTGTAGATCTTAATCATAATTTATGTAAGGTAGCTTTACTATTAGAGCTAAATTCCTGATAAATATGCTGCAGTGGAGTGCAATTTAATACGACTGTTGTTGCAGAAGTTACTTGAAAATCAAATTTGTATGCAGGATATTTGGAAGATGCAGAAAAATGAAGATGGGGAAACTGTAATAACTATAATTTTTGTCTGCATTTTAAGACTTGTTCAATTAAACCATAACCTTTCAGCCTGCTCAGTGAAATGAAATGGAAGCACAGAGAATGCCATTGTCTGCTTATTCATCTACTGTTCCCTCCCACTTTTTCTGTGTCTGTTTTCTTTAGGATATTGGACTAGGTAGCATTGAACGATGCAAAGGGTTCACTGCCCACCTCATGCAAATACTTGTCAGACAGAGACGATCTCTTACTGCATTGACAGAACAGTGGATCTTACTGAGGTATTTTGCTTTTTTGAACATTTAAATATTGGCAAGGAGTTTGACAGTAAGCAATTCAGTTTAGAAAGATGGAAAAGAAGGTAGAAGAAAATAAAATTCTTCCCCCTGCTTCCCTGTTTCTCTCCTCTCCTCAATTAAGCCTAGATAGAAAAGAATGGGGGGGTGGTGCAGAGGGGAGGGCAAAACCAAGGGGTTAGATATTGTTTATCTTGTCATTGCAGCCAATATTCTGGAATCAGAATAATTTGGGAAAACAAGTTAGGCATACATGAAGACCATGAAATAATTACTGTAGTTAATTACACAGTTAAACCATTAAACCTATAGTTTGTTATATCTCTCTCATTTGGTAGTGGCCTAAGTTAATTTTGGCAATGTTCAAGTTTATTGGCTTGATCTGGAGCAAATAAATGATCTGGGTGGCACTTTCAGCCAATATGAAAAAAACGTAACAGCTTACAAAGAAAAATTCTAGAAAGGTGGGAGCTACTAGATCTTGTGTCAAAACTGTAAAAGGAAAAGCATGTAGGAAATCTTTCTTGATGTGATTTTTCACTCCATTGCTTGACTCATTAGTTTCACTGCAAACACCACTGTTCTGCATGTTTGTGCTCATCACTAATGTAATCCATAAAACTTCTTGAAATTAGGTCAGGAGCTATTTCCTTTGTACAGGGAAGGAAATCTAGACTAGAGATTACTAGTGCAAAATTTATATTAATCCTAGGAAACTTGGAAAAACAAACAAAACCACCCTCCCCCCCCCCCCCAAATAAAGAAAAGCCGAAAACAAGCTCCTCAACTTTACAGTTGCAGGAATAGTAAAACTTCTAAGATGCTTATCTGCATTGCTGTGACTTTCATTGCAAATCAGATTAATCATTTGTAATAAGCTGACTGTTACACAGCACTTTAGAGAACGAAGGTGTGTTACAATCTAATTTGCTTTATAATGGAGCAAAATGAACAATATTTGAGTATCAGGCCAGGAGTTTAAGGTTTGTTTGAAAAGAAGGTGTAGATTCTGAGAAATCTCACAAAGCCCTTTTTTCAGGACAACTCAAACATATGCAATAGAGAGCAAAATTCACTAATTAAACAAAACTTTTTTTTAAAAAATACTATCATCCTAGTTTTTCCAGAAAAAGTTGGACTCCCACTGAGTCCATATTATCTAGCTCTTTTATGAATTTAGTCTGAAGGTTGAGTTTTTAAAAAGGAAGTATAACATAAAACTCAGTGATTGTAACTTTTCCTTCTTTGTTCTTAACTAGGAACCTCCTGAGTTCTATACAAGAGATAGATTCTAGGTTGACTGCTGACAGTGAATATAATGTAGCGTTTCCTCCTCAAGACCATATTCAACACTGGACTGACAAACTACAGCAACTTTCCATGCAGTGCATGGTGGTTCTTGAGGAGCTGTCTTTGTTTATACAATGCTGCCCAAAAGAAGAGTTAACAAAGCGCAGTGACAATGAAAGGACAGATGTCAAAACAAACATTTTTCAGAGTTCAGGACCTGAAATGGGAAATGTTTTTACGGGAATACCTGACCTAATTCCCTCAGAGCTAAATCACTTGTCTCCAGTAACAACTGAGCAACTGCCTCCTGGATGCAGGATGCGAAATAAGGATCAGTTATGGCTGCAGCTAGCTACACAATTGACTGCGATGCTGGCAAATGTGAAGGCAATGAAAGCAGAAGTGGACAAAATAAGACAACAGTCATGTGAGACCTTGTTTTATTCCTGGTGAGTTCTACATGTACATGAAATTGAGTCTCTGTACGTTTTATGTTCATATAAGATGTGTGAACTCATCTTGAAAATGTTTGCCTATGCATATCTTAAAGTGTGTTCAGGTGCTCCTGAAGCTTGTTTCCGTTTGTTTTTCTTGCAAAATGCAGTGGCTGGCTTCTTAAACACATGTATGTGTCTTCTCCCAGTCCCCTGACAAGTCAGAAAAAAATTGGTCCATCTCAGCTTCTCAGTTTGTCTTTGGTCTCCTGGGATTTCATCCCCATAGCTCCTTAGTTAATGAGGTGAATTTCAAATGTCAATTTAATCAAGAAATTTTTATTTTAAAAGAAATCTGTAGCCTATTTAATAGTAATAATTCTTGTCTCATTTTTCTCTCCACTTCAAACATTGTGAGTATAAGTGGCACATCTGCTTGTTGTCAGATTCTTTATTTAGTAAGTTCAAGATGTAGATCAGCAGCCTCCCACTCATCTGTGCCTCAAATAAAAGGTTTAATCCTAAATTGAACTGTTTGTTCTTTCAGTATTAATAGTATTTCTTGTTGCAGGAGAGATTTTGAAGTTTGCACGTCAACTATGAGTTGTTTGCTGGAAGTCTCAGCTCAGTTACAAGGCATAGAGTCCCTATTTCTTCCAAATGGGGAAGACAGGCAAGCTGCAAATCAGATGGCCCTAATCAAGAGCCTAAAGTATATACAAGAAGAAGTTAATAACACTTCTGCAGATTTCACAGCCTGGAGAACACAGCTTCTTGCTTCCATGTCAAATTGCAGTGGTAAGGACAATTCTTCTCTGCCTGTTTTATAATTGAGATAAAGATATAAGAATTCATTAGTTTAGTTATTGCAGAAGATGGCTTCATGTTCATTCGGATATCCAGAAACACTTGATAAAATTAAAACTTGCAAAATTTAGTCCAGTCTTAACTTGTGCAGTAGTATTTTTTTTCCCCCTTAGTCACTGTTGATGACAGATCTTACACCGTAGCTGTAGGTCAGGAGTAGCAAGGAAATTTTAGTAGAACTATGTAGTAAAAATTGCATAGTGGTTATCATGCTTCTTGCATAGAGGAAACATAGTAACCTGTAATTTAATGTATTTCTATGTAAAACTGCCTGTGTTATGGTTCAAAAGGAAATCAGCAGTCAGATGAAGAGTTTGTGGAGAACTTCTCAGCAAACGTGGAAACCGTTATCCGTGTTGTTCTGTATGCCATCCAGTGCTTGGTAGAGAGAAAACAGGAGGATGGAAAAGAGGAAGAAAAATCTCCAGAGGAAAATGGTAAGTTTGTTAATTTACTTAAGGGGGAGGAGGAGAGTTTAAACTATGTAAACCTAAAAATTCCTTAAACTGTGTGTCTAGCAGAGGTACCAATACACAAGGAAAGTGCCATTTTAATAGAAGCTGTCTATTTAAGCAGATAGGATGGATATTTCTAGATTGCTTGCTATAACATTTTTACAATGTCTGATTTGATTTCCATATTTTTTATGTATTTCAAATAAAGAGGATGCAGCCTCATTTGATGTGATTAAAGCAGGACATATAACTAAGCTTTTGGATGAAGATCTCTCTGCTGATTTGGATTCTCTGCATGCGCAGAAAGCAATTTTAGCGGTTTCAGAACTCCTGGAGAACCTGAAATCTTATGGGGAAGATTACACTTCAGATAAACATAAGGTAAAATTGTTCTTCTCAAGAGTTTTTGGCTTAAGGGTCTCAAAAGATTTGGAATTGTGAACTTTGGTGGTTAAATGTGCATTGCTGCTTATTGTCCAATACCTTAGAACTAGAAACATGTGAAGAAATTATGGCCAAATATAGGTACTCTTCTGTAGTGCAAAAGCCAGGTGTTCCTTTAGTAAGAAGGAGAAGTTTTAGTTTTTGGGAAAATCTGGAAAAAGCTCCGGAAACTTTAGGAATTGTATTTAAACTCACCTACTGATATTTCTGGTTTGAGCATGTTTTGAGTGTCTATCATCAGCCTCTCTGAGGTGCATCTCAGTATGTACATAATCATGTTTGACAGCTGTTCTTTGGTTTTAACTGCAGTTCTTCAACCAGTCCTGCTATTTGCTGGTGCGTCTAAAGCCCATGCTCTGCAAGTATTCAGACCTTATCCTATTCTACCTCACTGTTTCCCTGGCATCTCACAGGAGTACTGGAAAACTGCTTTCTGTTCTAACTAGCATTTTTACAGAGCTTGCCCAAAAGGTAAGTTATTAGAGATAACAGTGTATATATGGTAAGCATATATTTAATGTATACAAAAGTCTTAAGTAGAAACTAAGCTGAAAGATGTACTTACTAATACAGAAAGTTTTGAGTTTCCATTTGCCTTTGGTAGGGGTTTTGTCTGCCAAAAGAATTACTTGAAGATGAAGCTGGAGAGGGAGCAACACAGTTTCATGATTACGAGGACGGTGGTATTGGAGATGGGGAAGGCAAGAAGGATGTGAGCGACAAAATAGAAAGTGAAGATCAGGCAAGTGTTTAGGGTTGTTCTTGTTTAATTCAAGTAAAACTGAAGAAGCCCTTGAAATCCATGTTGTGGATATTTCAGGTAAAAGAAACATGAAGTTACCTTCAGTCTCCTGTTTAGGTTGGCTTTTAGCTTTGCATATAAGCTTATAAATATTGTTGTGGTACTTTAATATATAGGCAAGATCCATTTTAATTTTTGGCTTTACCAATAATTCAGATAGAAGACAGTTTGCAAAAGGGTGAGGAGAAGGAGAAAGAGGATCAAGATTCTAAACCAGACATTGAAGGAGAAGACAATGCAATTGAAATGTCAGAAGACTTTGAAGGAAAAATGCATGATGGAGAACAGGAGAAAAAAGGTTTGGTCCTTCCACTATGGCGAACTTACAAGAAATGCTATAGATCAATGCAGTAACGGTTGATATTTTTATATAATAAAGCATATCTGAAAAGTCAGTGTTCAACAACAGAGTAGTGCCGTTTTGTATGTGAATACTAAGAAGTATTAATATGAATTCTAAGAAGTGTACAAAGAAAATACTCTCTCTTCTTTCACTGTGATGGTTTTGGAATGAAGGGAGATGATTCTTTGTTCCTGTTGTGAGCTGACCTATAGATGCAGTTTAAAATTAGTCACTGACTGTGGAGCTGTTGAAGATCACCAGAATTCTTGAGAATATGGCTGTAGTTAACTTCAAAACGTGACTAATGAAGCTATTGCTAACTTTTAAGTAATGAAAAGAATTTAACTTTGCCTTTTTAAAATGGAAAAAATAGCAACATTTGGTAGATTCATTCAAGTTGCTACTCACTCAAAAGGTAGCAGTTCTTCAATTTAAAGGGTAACAGCTTGAACATCTGAAACTAATGTGGCTTATAAATTACGGTAGTGTTAATCTACTTTCAAATCTCTGACAAAATGCCAAGAATAAGTTCATCTGCACAAGAAGGGAAATTCCCAAACTAATAAACAGATGAAGTGGAACAGACCTACCCCTCCCAGTAATGCCAAGATGTTTTGAAAATGTAGGACAGAGAGGGTAAGGAATAGAGAGTTTAAATCATCCAGGTTTTGCACCTGGCACTTACTAGTCTGAGAGGGAGAATGCTATGTGAGTCCGTATGTCCAAGAGAACATTCTGAACCACATAATTAGGAACCTGCTCTTCTGGGTGTTAGTGCATGTGTGTCTTTTTCTGCATCTCTCAACTGCATCACATAAGGTGCTAAGTGTGACTGCTTGTTTGTTTCTGAAGTTAACAAAAAAGTTAGTTTTATCTCTTCTGTATTGAAACACATTCTGAACTGTACACAGAAAATGATGACAATTCAGATGAAGAGGAGGAGCTGGATAAGCAGATGGGAAATCTTGATAATGCTGAAGCTGATGATAAACTGGATGAGAGGCTCTGGGGGGATGAAGATGAAGATGATGATGAAGATACCAGTAGTAAAACAGAAGAAACTGGACCAGGAATGGATGAGGTAAAGAGAAAAGGGGTGGGAAGAAGAACATCAAAGGAATTAAACTCTGTTAACTTGATGTGACCTAGACTGTCAACTCCCTTGCATAGCTCTTGGTCTTGGAAAGGGATAATTTGGGTATATCACAAGTTATTTAGTGTTGTCTTTTTTTTTTTCCTGTAGGAGATGATGTCTTGTCACTCAGACTTTGAGAAGCAGGTAGCATAACTGAGTTTCTTTTTAATTTGTTGGTTCATAGGAGGATTCAGAACTTGTTGCAAAAGATGACAATTTGGGCACAGGAAACAAGGATAATAAAAAACAGCCTTCTAAGGATGAAGAAAATGAGCAACAAGAAGACGACAGTGGAAACAAAGAGAAAATCCATGAACAAATTGATGAGGTAAAAATGATTTGGACTACATAGAGTATCTTGCTGTTAAACCATATCCTGTTGCTCACATCATGTGTTTCTGAGACTATGAAATGCTCTTTATTTAATAGTGAAGTGCACTGAAAAATGTTAGTTCATTTCAGAACTAAAAATAGACCATACTGTATCCATTATAATAAGTATATTCTTGGATCCATAATCCAGAAAGAATTTTTCTTTGCGCTAACCTGAACTTGTAATGGCTGCCAAAACAGGCTTTACACTGAATTGATGTTTTGATGGACTTAAAAGCTTAGAAGTTCTTGTTCTGTTGTGTTTAGCAACAGAAACATCTTAAGTCAATGGGATTCATCCCAAGAATCTATATACAGTATGCTTGAAGTTTCTACATAGTATGCAAGAGTGCATTTAACATCTGCAAGAGTGCAGATTCTTTCAGCTAGGAAAATTGGATTCTGAACACAAAACATGCTGTTTTGAAGAAGTAACAATTGATGAAAATGCATTTGCTGAAGGTAATCTTTCTGCTATTCATGCAGAAGGATGTGTACCATTGGAAATTAGTTTTTAACTGATCAGAATTTAATACTGTATCTGGTATTTCTGTGTCCTAGAGAATTCAGTAGTATCTTGTTTCTCATCTTTCTCTTTCCTCCTACTTACTGCATAGCTGTTATTTCCCCCCCCCCCAATTCTTTTGCTGACAGCGTGAGTATGATGAGAATGAAGTAGATCCTTATCATGGCCAGCACGAAAAGCAGCCTGAAGTTGAACCTTTGGACCTTCCTGATAATTTGAACCTGGAGAATGATGAGAAGAGTGAGGAGGAAGAAGATGAAGGTACAGCTGAAAAATCTCTCTACAGATTCCCAGATGAAAGCCAAATGAAAATAGGGATGAAGTCAGATAGTGAGCTCTTTTTCTCTATAGAAAGAGGAGAGGTGGTGGTAGGGTTCTGTATAACAAGAAGCTGCAAATTCACTTCTGTGCATCAAAATACCAAGATACCAAATGCAGGCCAGATAAGAACTTAACATTACAGCATTTTCCTTTACCTCCCTTTCACACACACTGTGGAGCAGGCTTTCTCATGTTACCCAGGTGATACATCCTAATTTATTCTAGAACCTCCGTATTTCATTGTCCAGTTGCTTTTGTGGTTTCAGTTTTTTCTATGATACTTAGAAGCATTTGCACTCAAAGTCAACTGACCTCAAGAAAATTAGGTTAAAGGAAGTTAATAGGAATTCATCCTGCTCAAAGAAATTACCTGCTATAGAAATTCATAGATTCTATGTCTAGAATTCTCTGTATTTTCTTTAAGATTTTTTTGATAGGCTGGCCAGTTTTATTCCAAATATCTGTAATATTTACTGTCTCTGTACTTCACTGAAAGTTTTGCATAGCTTTCTGATTTTTTTAATCCAGAAGAAGAGAATGCTTTTGAAGTAGATGAGAAACCTGTTGATTTAAATGAGGCAGAGAAGACAGGAGAACAGAACGAAGAGGATACTGGTGAGACAGAAAGAGATGATCAAGATGCAGAACCAGCTGAAGAAGGTGTTTCTGAAGATAAAGAGGAGAAGGAAGATGAAGGGGACAAAGATGCTGATGATCAGGAAGAAAATGCAGGGAACACTGAGGATCCAGCAGCAGAAGAAGAGGAGTCACAACCACCTGATGAAGAAAAAAATGAATCTGCTGAGGATAAGGGAATCCCTGCTGCTGACCAAGGTCTTCAACCTCAGGTAGAGAGTAATAAATAAAAGCCTGGTTTTCTTCTCTCTCTCTTTTTTTTTTTTTTAATTACCTTATACAAGACCTAAGAAATGGATGTGTTCTATGATACTCTGAAACAAATTTGACATTGGATAGGTGTAATGTTAGTGAAAATCTTCATCAAGATAACAGAGATGTGCTTACGATTAAACTGGTGTATTTCCCTCATCTGTATTCCTGTTACCTCTTTGGCCTTCTGTTTCCCAATGTTTTTTAGAGTGTTAAAATAAACTGATGTTATTTCAGGAGGAAGAGGGTAAAGATGATTCAGAGATGGATGAACAGATCCCTGAGCCTGAGGAAAGAATGGAGCATGAAACACAAGGGCAGACTGGGCAAGAAAACCTGCAGAGTGACAGTGCTGTTGAGCTGGCTGGAGAAGCTTCAGAAAGAGACCAGTCTAAAGAGGTAAATTACATGGAAGTTAAAAATGCTGAACTTGTGAATATGTTTTCAGGTTACAATCAAGGAATTGCTACCTTACTTTTAAGAATTGTGTCTAAGATTCAATTTTTAGAACACCCATTATAAATTCACTGAAAAAAATTTGAAGACCATGTAGATACCTTCATAGCAGTGAAAACTGCGTGGTAAGTTTAGGCTAATTGTTGAGCTGCAGAACTGTCTTGTCTGCTCTCCACAAGAATAATACTTGCAGTTGTGAGCCATTTGTCATTCACAATAGAAGGTAGCATAGCATTGCAGTTTAACTTCTCAGATTTGTCTACAACAGTTGCTAAATCCCTTTTCAGTTACTGTTGCAATTTTTTTGGTGTCTCAGGAATACGGAAGTGGAGCTTCAAGTGCAAATCAATCAGAAGGCCACGAATCCACACGCATGGCCCGGATGGCTTCTCAGAAGCAAAGCAGAAAGAATACCCAGGTTCATCTCTTCTTTTCAATTTTTTTTTTTTTATTTTAATGTCTCAATATTAACCAGCAAAAGGCACAACTCAGTTTCTTCTTGTTAGAACTCTTGTCCTAATCGGTGTTTGGTTGCACCTCACTTGAAGTTCATGGTGTTAATTTGTTCTTTTCTAGAGTTTCAAGAGGAAACCTGGTCAGGCAGACAATGAGCGCTCAATGGGAGATCACAACGAACATATCCACAAGCGACTGAGAACCATAGAATCCAGCAGCGAAGCAAAGCAGAATACAACCAAGCCTAAACAAAACGTGGAGGAGGCTGATGCATTTGAACATATTAAACAAGGCTCCGAATGCTATGATGCACAGACATATGGTATGGTGGTATTTCTGGGTGTAAAGAGTTGTCATTGCAGAATCAAATCCTGAAGCACTCCTATTTACTGTAGTTTTTCCCAGTACATTTTTTAAAGTTATGTTTAACAATCCTTGCTTTGGTTTAAGATGTAGCACCATTTCACTACAATAAATGCTACTCTTTAGCAGTCAGGTTCAAGCTAATGATAACGTTTTTGAAAATACTGAATTGACTCATAAAAATGGATTTTAGTTGAATAAACATATCAAAAATCTATTCTCTCCAAATCTTACTTCAATTATTTTGAAGCCCAAGCTGCTCCCACATATGCAAAATAATTAGGACAACACAACAGGTTCTTTATTCTGTATCAAATAAATTGATGTCTCTTTAAAAATATTCCTCTAATGTAAATTTAGTTAATAAATTGTTTTCTGTTAAAGTAACTAGTCTTATTTTATTCATCACATTTTCAGGGCAATAGCTCATTGACACAACATGGCACAGCACAGTGAAAGATAAAACTGAGATTTCAGACAATAGCTCAGATCTCTTCTGAAGTTCACTAAAACTGATATGCAGTGATCTCAGAATGCAACTTTTTTTGCAACTTCACTACTTCTCCTTCCTCTTCTTATTTTATTATTGTTGTCTTTATACAGATGTAGCTAGCAAGGAGCAAGAGAAACCTATTGTGCCTCTTGAAGAAAAGGAAGAGGGAGATTCTGAAGATGCAGCTATGGAAACAGAAATGCAGAACAATGAGGATCTCAGAGCAGTAGACACAGAGGAGCTGAAGCCAGAAAAAAAGTCTACTGCCACTAAAAAACCTGGTACATTAACTTAAAAAACATCTTAACATAGGCTGATGTGCATCTTGAAATGTATATGTAGGTATTGATATTTGCATGTAATGGATGTGTATAGGTTTTATAAGATTAAAACATCTGTTCTTAATTGACTTTTCTGCAGCAGTATTCTTATTCCTGCCTAGTAACCAACATTAGCCTTTGCTAAACTGGTTGAGTGGTAGAGGGGTTTGCTGCTTTCTTTGAAGTTAATGGTCTTTAATCTTTATCCACTTCTTCGAAGAAGTAAAAAGCAAACATTGTCACGCTGTTAGACACAATGCCAATTCGCTTAATTAATTGGCGTATAATAATGCATTCCAGTGTCGCCACCATCAGCACCATGTAACTCAACTTCTTCTGTATGTAACTTCTGACAAAACATCAAGAAGTTGAGGAGCTGGTCAGAAAAACATCCGGTGAGGTCGCACCGGAGTGTCACTGTTTCACTGCTTTCTTCCTTAAGTAGGAATGAAACAAAACAAAACTGAGCTGCCTAACAGAAAATGGCTATCAGATGCGAATGATTGGTAGATGAGAAGAAGATAGGTCTGACTTGTCAGCCACACAGCCTACACAAACAAAATAAGCTAAATATAAATACATATCTCTTGCCAATTGCAACATAAGTATTTAATTTTGATGAATTGAAGTAAATGACACTGTAGCTTGGAATTTTGAATGGTTTTCTTATCAAACAACACAAAAGCTGGCTGGAGAGGGGAGGCAAGAGTTTTACCAGCCTGAATTCACCTTCTTGCCTTCCACTCCCTTCATGTTTAATCTCTTCACTTAAATCTCTTGCTAGACTCATTAGCTTTATGGTACAGGCATGCATGGAATCAGTCTATTTGTTTCTCCACATGATTCTCTTAACAGTTTGTTCTGAAAAACTAGCATCTCTGAAACATGTCCTACAATGTCATACTTTTTTTTTCTTAGAATAATTCTTCAAAAATTAGTTGTAAAACAGTGTAGTATAGTAGAAACAATAATAAAATAAAATCTTTAGTCCATTCCTTTATTTGTAAATTGATTTCTGACTTACAGGAAACTGTTCCTCTACAAAACTAAAGAGTGAAAGATGAGATGAGAAAAGATTGCCATTATTTTTTATGATGATTTTCTGAATGTTCTCGAATTGCTTTATACCTCCTGTCACTGTCAAAGAGGCTGTGAAGCTCAAAAAATGTACTTCACCAGTGGAATTTTCAGGTGTTAAAGATCTGTTCGCTAATATTTTATTCATTTGGCAAGAAGGTTATAAGACAGAAAAATAGTTCGCGTAAGGAAATGCAAAATTTGTGCACTTGTCTTAAAGAAAAAAAAAAAAATGTCTGTGTTGCACTACAAAGCATGTGAGACACTTTGTAAAAGAGTCGAGATACAGTATTGGTTCTTGCATTATGTGTAATCCACAAAGTTAGTAATAAGTTTTGTGATTGTAGGACCAGGTGAAGTGGAGCCAGAGATCCAGACTTTTGACTCGGAAGATGTCAGTGACTCTACAACAGAAAAGCTGCCAACGGTGACTGAAGAGAAGCCAGAGAGAAGCAAGGACTCAACCATACATACAGCCCATCAGTTTTTGATGGACACTCCCCAGGTGGGATACCCAATGTGTTATCTTACAACTACAGTAGTAGAAACAGTCAGTTTTATTTGACCTGTGTTAATGAAACTCTGAATGCAGAAGTTTAGAATTACTTTCATTCAGACAACTCAGTAGCTTACTTTTCATTCTACGATTAAAGAGCAGCAACATACAACCAACTTTGTATATGCAGCTAAGTGATGACTTTAAAATCACAAGTCCTCCCCATCCTTATGTGGGAAGTTCTCATCCTCACTCTTTTTAAATAAAAAAAAAAACTTCTGTTTTTCTAACTGTCGGGAACTGTTTTGCTCAAATGAATCTGCAGATCAAATGCTTGGTTAGAGAGGGAAGCGATGGGCAAAGGTGTGTGGCCTGAAGATAAAAAAAGGGTTTAGAGTGATGAGAGAGCTAGGCATCAATGACTTTAAAACACCATTGTTGGCGAAGAATTCACCTCAGTTGATTCATCGTAATACATTACTTCCTCAAAAAAGCTGATTGCAAGTATTATAGAACTTTCATGAGCCTTTTATGAATGTCTCAATTCAAAAAATACTATTGTAGCCTAGAAAATCCTAGAGCTTCATGTAAGACTCAGAGTTTCCCAGTGTGAACTGTTAGCTGTGAAAAAGCACATTTTATCGTAAAGAGCTATGGCATGGAAGCAGTTGATGGTGGATAACCAGTTGATAAAGTAAGACTATTTTCAGTGTCTGTTTTTTAGAAGTACTGACCTTTCACGCTTATAATATTGTGTCCTGAGTACCTACTTGGAGGGTGATACTTTACTGTTTCTGTGCACAACACGGAAAGGATTGTGTGCCAGCTATACCTGGTATTTTCATCTTAATGCCAAATGTTGCAGCTCTTTGGAAGAAGGCTGCTGAATGCAAGAGTGTTCTGTTGTCAGAATAGTTAGGTGCCTTTTTTGTTGTTGGTTTTGGGTTTTTTTCAATTGACATGCAAAACCTGAAACAGGAGGGGGAGCTCTTGCAGCACCAGTTAAAGAGGAAGGCAGAAACTATGCTGGGGGAAGAGTGCAAGTTCTCACCTTTCAGCAAAAGGAAGAGGGAAGAAGCTCCCTCTGCGTACATTCTTCCTCCCTTCCTTAAACCTGCAGTAGGTGACCAGAGGGACTGCTGCTGCTTCTTGAGGAATGAGAATTTATTGGTACTGTTGAGTTTGAATTCATAGGTTTATTTTCCGTAATCCATAAACCTGCAGGTTATGCAGATCGTATACTACTGTTGGGCTAAACTATAGTTTTACAAGTCAGGAATAGAAGTTGTCACTGAAAACACAATAAAAGTAAAAGAAGTGTAATAAAGCTTGGGTGTTCTTTAACAGAATGGTTTATCAAATAGTATTTGCTGGCAGGTAAAGAGGAAGATGTCATTCAATTCCTTAAGTGGTTTGAATGAAGCTTTTGAAAAAAACTATAATAAAGTTAAGCTTATTATATTTTGAAAGATACTAGCTAGGTAGTAGTTAATAGTTTGATCTCCATTACACCGTCATTAAATCTGGTGTTTGTCAAGATCATTTCATTGAATTATCTTGAAGTTCTATATTTGCTTATTTTCAGTGTCTGTATCACAGACGTTCCTAGCTTTATTTCTATGCTATTGTGTCACAGATGCAGGTATTTGTGGGGAGGTATTTATACTTCCTGTATGTGGAAGCTATTAAAAAAAATGGAGATTTAGAATCTTCATTTAAGTTTTCTCAGGTATTTTTGTCTCTAAAAGAATAAGAACAATGCATTTTCACTTTTTTATAGTTTGCTATAGTTCGGGGATCACCAGATGTGTGGACTTATTTTTCTGTCTCATAAATCTCATAACTACACTTCTAGCACATCGTTAGAGATCCTGAAGAGCTAAGAAAGGAACTTGAAAGGCAATTGGAAGCTTGGCAGACACAGCAGTCTGGAACTCCAGATGAGGTTCGTGAGCTCGTTTTAGTATAAAACTGTCATAAGAATCCTTCATTGCATTATTTCATCCTGGTTTACTGCTGAAGCGCTGAGGAAGCCAAGCAGGCTGGAATCTAAATACTCAAAATAGCATGATGTAGATGCTATTTTCGTTGTTATGTTTAACTTATTCTGAAAAAAATACATTATTTTTAAAGCAGGATGATGTTTCAGATCTTGTTTTGAGTGTGCTGTGTGCTGTTTGCAGAAAGTTACTCTGCTGATAATGACTTCTAAAACTTGCATGGTTAGAAACATTTTTCTCCGTCCTGCCAAGCTCCTTCCGTTTTGAGTTGTCACCTGCCGTTAAGTGCTGGACACCACTTTCACAAAATTATGATGGACAGAAGCAGTCTCCTTCAGTTGCAGCAGTGGAGTTTGGGCAGTGGAGTTTGGGCTAACCAACAGCAGAACCAGCTATGATACTTGCTCTGACTGTCCTAGTCATGAATCGTGAACCATATTTGGAAGTAATTCGTGAATGAAATTGCCAGTGTAGAGGCTTAACAATTTTGCTGAATTTTAATTAATGTAAGTAATACTATTTTTAATGGCCAATAGAGAACCTAGTAGATTTTACGGCTTGCCTTGCTGTAATATCAACTCTCAGATGCTGGCTGTTACAAGGTTTTCCTATATCAACAGCAATGCCGAAGTTGCTTTATCTACTCCTAGAGGAACGGTCATTGCACACTGCAGCTTTGTAGCAGCAAAGAGCATGCTAAGTTGAATGCAAATTGTCATCTTTATGGAGCCCTCCTCACAGGACACCCTCACAGTTCCAGCTGATAGTTACCTACTACCTCCACTTTGGTACACTGAGGTTTGTTTTCTTCTTTCAGGCAGTGCTTCCCAACTTTTTATTTTTTCATAATTCACTTTTATTTCTTTCTGTGATGTATTATGTTTTAGGAGAAGGAAGCAGCACAGCTGTGGCAGAGGTATTTAGTACTGACAGCTCCTCTATCACAGCAGCTTTGTGAACAGCTACGACTCATATTGGAGCCCACTCAGGCAGCCAAATTGAAGTAAGTTGTGTCTTTCTGAGGCCGGTTTCTTTAGTTTCTTCTAGTTTCTTTAAACTCCTGGTTTTGGAGGGCTTTAACCTGTGTACAACTGCAGCTCTATGTTGTTCTTGCTTTATAGCAATTCGTGTTTGCAAATGCATTAATTTTACTTCTGCATGGGAATACTAGGTTATTTTATGAAATGCAAATGTGATGTAGTAGTAGGTACCCATCCTGAGGATATTGCCTCCTGTTTTTTCTTCTGTGCAACAGGTGATAAAACCAACTCAAACCCATGAAGTGCTGTTGAGTCAAAGATTATGTTAAATGTCAAAATGTTCTATGTTGTTTCTAACATTAAGTGATTGTTTTTTTCTTTTTAAGAGATCTAGGCTTATTTCAAATGGGAGGAGTCTAAATTCAAGGTCTTCCTTCCATTTTCGGCACCTAGACATAAGAACTTGTTTTAAAAACACCGAATATCCACTTTGCATTAAAAATATGAGGGCTTTTTGATCTATACCTAAATATGAATATTATAGCTACTAATTTTGTTTTTATTATATTTCACAAAATTTTGTTACTTTGCTGCATATGCTGTGTAGGCCAGGATTTCCAGAATAAGATATTTGCTGATAATCCCTGTCACTATGTCTTTTTTCTTAACTTTCAGAGGAGACTACAGAACAGGGAAGAGATTGAACATGCGCAAAGTGATTCCATATATTGCCAGTCAGTTCAGGAAAGATAAGATCTGGTTGCGAAGGACCAAGCCCAGTAAACGACAGTACCAGATTTGCTTGGCTATTGATGATTCCTCTAGTATGATAGATAATCACTCTAAACAGGTAAAATAAAAACCTTGGAAGAAGTATGAAGAAACTACCCCTTGTTGATGAGTATGTCAGAACTGGTGGCCATTGGAAAGTCTGACTCTGGTGATTCTAGAGCAGTTATTTCTTCTGGTCCATGCGCTTGAACTCTTGTCACTTCATGTATAAGAGATTTGTTACTAAAAGATCAGTGAGAGTTAGCTGAAAGGAGAAGATGTTAAATTTGTTAGATGTGTACATATCCACTGGAAAATTATTTTTTGTAGCCTATAAAAGGCCAAAATTTGCTTAGCTATGCAGTTCATTGGAGGATTAAATACTAGTTCATCATAGCTCACTTGTAGGGTTTTTATTTATTAAAAATGTGTGTTTCCTTCTAAATGGTTATTTTAGTGTTTATTTTGTTAGCCTGCCTAAAGTGGTAGCTCTAAATCAATCAGCTGAAGCCCTCAAGTAGAACTAGTGTATCTTTATTGCAATGACTATCTTGCATAACTTGAACAGGAAAAAAAATAGGAAGTCTCTTCATTTATTTTACTAGATGATGAAAAATAATTTCCATAACATTCTTCCTGTTTAATACTGAACTGTGAGTAAAACTTGGAACATCCTGGTTTTGATGTAACTTTTTTCTTTAATAGCTTGCATATGAATCCCTGGCAGTTATTGGAAATGCACTGACTCTTCTAGAAGTGGGACAAATTGCTGTGTGTAGGTGAGTTTATTTGAGATCTTGACTTTTCTTCAAGACTTCAGAGCAGAATGTAAGTACCAGTTTCTCACTGTAATTTTTTCTTCTTTTTTAAAGCTTTGGAGAGACTGTTCAGCTGCTGCACCCATTCCACGAACAGTTCAGTGACCAGTCAGGGACGCGGATATTGCGTCTTTGCAAATTTCAGCAGAAGAAAACAAAAATAGCCCAGGTACACAAGAATGCCTCTAGGGCAACAGGTTTGCAAATCTTTTCCAGACAAGACATCAGTTTCATGATCGTTTGTATTTGAAAGTGTGATAGCTGGTTAGATAACAAAGAGATAGAATGGTCACAATTTTGTAATAGTGTTTTCTCACTTTTAGTTCTGATGTATGCCACTTTTAAGCATTCCCCTTTCTCTGTTTGTATTCAGTCTTAAATGGTATTTTGGGTACAAGCTATTGGGTATCCCAATGCCAAATCACATCAAAGTTCATGGGAGTTTAGGAGGTTTTCATGCCATGGATTCCACTGCAGCAGCAGGAAGAAGAGCTTTGTATGTTTGTCAGGCTCTAAGTTTGTCAGATTTGACTGATTCCTGAAGAAAACTTTCTGTAGTAATACTTCCTGGACAGCTGCAAAGTTTTCTTCTCTTAGGAAGGCTTTTGCAGACTCTTAACTTTCCAGACTTGAATAAGGTCTTCCATTAATATTAAATGGAAAAGGAGGAGACCCGAATAAATAGCTCGTAGGTAATCTTATAAATGCCAAAATTGTGAGGACTTGACAGTTGATGCCCTTTAATTTTAATGGGGAATATGTAACTAGATACTTCTCTCGCAAGTTGAAGCCAAAGTAGTTCAACCTAGAAACAGGATGTATCTTTTTAATGATGCCGTTAATCACTTGAACAATTTACTGAGGTTTTGATGGCTTTGTTAGCATTGGAAAAATTTTAAATCCAGATTGGAGGCTTTTCTGAAGATTCTCTAGTTCCAAAATACTTACTAAATTTGAGACAGGAGTTGATACAGGAAAATGCCAAGGACTGTACCTATGTAGGTGGTAAGACTAAACTATCTTGGCATTTAAAATACAGAAATATGTTCTTTAAAAATGTTATCATTGTTAAGTTTATTATTTTATGATGCGGTAACTTAACCTTCTTATTTGTTTCCTCTGCAGTTTCTAGAATCATCAGCAAATATGTTTGCTGCAGCACAGCAGTTGTCTCAAAATATTAATCCGGGTGAGCTTTTTTGTTACTATGCTTGTTGCCGTGGCAGCAGGATGCTTATTACGGTCCTGAATATCCTGCCAGAAAGACTCCTAGCACTGAGAGGTCACTTGCATTAGGGCTTTGGGTTTTGCTTTGTCAAAAGGAATGTTTGGTTGCAATTTAGCTCAAAACCCAAAAGGCACCTACTTCATATTTGTCAATAATTCACTGAAATTTTGTTTAAGGCTTTTTAAAAAGGCACACCTTCCCCGCCTCCCTTTACATCATGTTTCCAGATCGTGTTCTAAGGACTAGACACTGCCCGCTTTAGGGCCCTGTCCAGCTTCCTAGTGACCTTGACTCCCTAGGCACTTCTGCTTTTGCTTGAGAGCTTGATTTCTATAGGTATCCAGAAGCACACTGTTCTGAGGAGGACAAGTGTTTGCCTCCTACCTGCCTTTCACTGCAGTTTGTTCATGTTTGTTCATGAGCTGCTTGAATTTCCCAGAAAAGCTGGAAGGCTTGTCGCCTCGTGGCTGACCCATAGTTAGTCTAAAAGGCTGCTTTGTGCTAGTTAAAAGGTTGTCATGGTGGCACCCATATTTTAAAAAAGCCCTTGTTGTTAAAGTACTCCAAGAAATGGATGAGCTGGGATTTACAATCCACGGCTGCTTTGCCACAGGGTGGCCAGGCTGTCTGAATATTCTGAGGGGGAGCACCATCCAGTCCTGTTGAACTAGGCTGGGAGGCAGCAGCAATCAGCTCCCCAGAATCAGGGAGCTAGGAAGAGAAAAGGCAGTAGAATACATCACCTCTTTTTGTATAAAGACCAAGCCTTGTCACATTTGGGGCCTGTCTGCAGAAAAGGAGGAAGCATTCGGCATCCCTCCCTCCCTGTTATGCTGCAGAGGGTGCAAGACAGAGGTGCTTGCATTCCCAACTGTAATTACTGTTACTTCCCTTGTAATTAAAAGACGATACATAACTTAGTTAGAATGTCCCTTCAGAGGGCTATATCTCTGACTCTGGGGGCAATGTGGGTCAAGTAACGTGTCTTCAGAAAATGATTGGTGCTGAGGAACCCAGCATCTGTGCTGTGTATATTTCAGGAGGTTTACTTCAGAATAGCTCGTCTGGTCCCAAGGGCTGAATGCCCTGTAGTGGTTGGACTGCCTTGACTGTGCCTCTGGAGCCTGTCTTCTGGTTTAGTTTTTTGCAAAAATAATCCAAGATTGCTCTCTGATGAAAGCCAAGCCTGTGGAAGTGGGGACAACAGGGAAACATGTTTCAAAAGCACAGCCGTAGTCCAAAGTGGCATGCTAATACAGATGCATCCATAGGTAACCTGCTTCTGGAGGAATAGATTTGGACTCTATTTCATTGGGGCAGCTGCTGCTGTACTGAGGTAGTGATCTAGTGGCTGGACTGCTATAATTCAGCCAGTATTTAACTCCTAGGCCCTTACAAGGCGTGAAAGACCACGACTCAGTTCATTAGGTATTTTCCTTGCCTTTCATTCTTGATTAAGGTACTGATGGACTGTTTTGGTCTTTTCTTTCCCCAGTTATTCTCAATGGTATCACACAGTGGGAAAAACTGTCTGTCTTGACCCACTCGTAACTGCAGCTTAATGTTAAGTCACAGAATTCTATTTGATAAAGACTTAATTTTCTTAGGATTACTCTGAGTGTTTTTCCATTATATGCACAGGACTAACAACAAAATAGTCTGTTTGCCTTTAAATGGGTTACTCTAACTTACTGGAATTTAAAATGTTCTTTGCGCTCAGAAACAGCACAGCTGCTTTTGATTGTATCTGATGGAAGAGGCCTTTTCTTGGAAGGCAAGGAACGAGTGACAGCAGCAGTTCAAGCAGCTCAGAATGCCAATATCTTTGTTATTTTCGTAGTGTTGGACAACCCTAACTCCCGGGTAAGTAAGTGAACAAGGGAGAAGTATTCAAGTGCAGTGAATGAGAAACACAAATCTTCTTCTTGTCTTTTGTAGTGCTTTACAGCTGTCTTATCTTTTGCAGAGGTCAAAGATATTTAGCCCAATTTCAGTTTTTCACAACGTCTGTCAGATCTTCTATGATTTCTCCCTACTGGGATGGATATCCTCTTTTGTATTTTTTTTAAAAAAAAATTCAGCTTCCATTCCACAAAAAGTCTGAGTAAGAGTTCCGGTCTTCAGCTGTAATGGTTGTAGATTCTGGCCACCAGAGAAGTAGTTGGCAGGCTGACAAATTCAAAGTTTGATAAATGCTTTGTTCATCTCAATTTTCATTCAAATTTATAATTTCTGACAGAAATCTCCATTTGATATGGCAACTGGAGCCAATAGGAGATTAAACATTAGACAGAAAGGAGTATATGAGTTATTTAGTGCCCGAATTGGGGAATCTGGGTACTGTATTTGGTAGCTGTGAAAGAAAACTGTTAGATTTTGTTGGCTGGGAAGCTGAAATATCCGGGAGCTTTTCAGGGAGACTCTGTAGTGCAGTAAGCGAGTAAACTTAAGCCTTGCTTTGAATTAGGTGAAGACTCTTTATTTTGTAGTTCACATTTTCTTCCTATAGCTTTATTTTTCCATACAAAACTCATCTGCTATATTTATTGCTGAAAAATTAACGATTCTCTTGCTGACAAGCTATTACAAGGTTCTGATGAAACCTAGCTATAATGTCAAGCAAAAATTCTGGGCACTGAAATGCATTTTTATAAGCTTTATTAATTTTCTGAGCTGCTACACTGAGCAACTAAGAAGTTACTTTACAAGAAGCACAGCTGGAGTTGAATCTGATTTTTGTCTTTTTAGTATTTGTTGAAATACTACAAAATAATTTGCTAAAGAATCTTGTATTAGATCACTGCACAAATGCAAGTTGAACTCTTAGCCCTAAAGAGCTTACGGATGACAGTGTGCTGGAAAGGCATCAAATGTATAAATAAAATTAAAATTATGACAGTAAACTCAAGTCATAAAATACTAAGGAAGGACAGGATTTATTTCTAGAACTTGGTGTTGCAGAAGCTTAAGCTTAGCCTCTTATAGGCTGTAATTCATGGATTAGAGCACTTTTATCTAAAAGGGCAAGAGCATTTAACTGCTTTGTGTTCAGCTTTTGATTTGATTTACCATTGAACACTTAGGACTTTTAATCTTAAAACTCTCTAACTTTTAATTTAACAGAGGAGGAATTATAAGTGTTTGAAAAATAGGATAAATAATATCAAAGGCCTGTAAAAGATGCATGTGGTTTAGCAGTTCTATCAATTCTGTTTTACAGGATTCCATTTTGGACATTAAAGTACCTATATTCAAAGGACCTGGAGAATTGCCTGAAATCAGATCTTACATGGAAGAATTCCCATTCCCATTCTACATGATCCTTAGAGATGTGAACGCGCTTCCAGAAACTCTCAGTGATGCACTCAGACAGTGGTTTGAACTGGTAGCTGCCTCAGACACTTTGTAGGCTTTGTAGACAAAGTCAATACCTGATTGCTGCTAAACTGCTGAAATATATGAAACGGCATTCATCGGAGAGTTTGTAAGGCCTCTTTCTAACTAGGATTAAAGTGCAGGAGCTGCCCTCTGGCAGTCAGACTCTGCCTATGAACAAAATGGTTTGGGTGCATTCTCCCCCGTTTGTCAGAGAATTACGCAATGGTGAGACTGTCGTCTTTCATTGCCTATTCCCATAAATAACCTAAAACTTTCTTCAACTTCTTGTAATACTTTTTTTTAAAGTAGTAAGTTATTTGTAATGTTCACAGAGGTAAAATTATTCCTACCACTGTCTATTGCAATAAGAAAAATCGGTCTTGCTTCTGGAAAGGCATTTCTGCATTAGAAGAACTTCAGGTGTCTTACAAAAAAGCGTTCTTTTAGCTTCACCTGTGTGGCTGGTGCCTTTTTGGGAAGGAGTGGGGGAGCAGGGGAAGCAGATGGTTTTAAACAACCAAAAAAATAAGTACTTGAATACTTGAAACTATTCTGCAGTTAAACACATCCTATTTAATTATTACTGATTTTTTTGTCTGACAATATCAACAGGGATTTTTGTGAATAATGCCATATGATCATCCCTATATTATCAGTTTACACTGTGAAGTTTGCCCCTCTGTCCAAGGCAGACATTGAGGACCTTTCAATAATCCGATGTCTTAGAGCATGGACATGATTTTTCATTGCAAAAGCTATGCATCTTATATTGTCTGTACTAATAAAAAGAGGTACCACTGTTTGTAATTATGATGTCTGTTCTTTCAGTTGATCAAAGCTTGAATAAATTAAGCAAATTTGCCACATGGAAATGCTGTGCATTCTCTAGCAGTGCACAAATACGAATTTTCGTATGAAAATATATATTGTGGTTTATGTAACTTAAACACCTATTCTCCTTTTATGAGGATAATGCCAGCACAGAGTTTTGATTAAGGGTGTAGACTTTTGACTTCTCTAAGTGAAAATCTGAAGGGAAACTTTGTTTAAACGGTCCTGATCTAAACTCTCTTTGAAGATTTTCTTTGTGTACAAAAATGGAAGGTGTCTCATTCTAAGCGTGGTGCAGTTGATCAGAAAATGGCAGGAAATGTGGGTGTATTCCCAAAGATGTGATTGTTCTCTATGGCTTCTAGATAGAAAAACCTTACTTGAAGTATTGCTGTAGCTGTTCTGAGATGCAGCAGTGGCAAGACCCAGAGGTGTGAAATAGCCCAGCAAGGCTGTTTCTCCTATTTGTGTAGCTTTTGCCACAGCTAATTCATGATAAGCAAATTTCAGAACTGAGAACTTACCAGAGGAACTCTATCCCATCAAATGTAAATATCAAATACTATATAATATCCTTGCAGGGTTCTCTAGATCTCTCATACATGTATACAAATACTTAACATGCTTTGGGAAGATTAACTGTGGAAGTAGGTGGGTTTAGTTCATTTAGATAATCCTCCAGAATGTACTTCCATTTCAGACTTGTACTGAATATTTGTAGTAGGAAACTTGGAGAAAATATTTTTAAAAACTTTTCTTAAGACTGCAAGGATACACTTCCAGCATAAATTGTAGTTTGTTGCAGGGATGTCGTTGTAGGCTGAGACACAATTTTAGCGGCAGTGCTTATTGCACAGTTGTTTAAACAAACCAAGTTGGTTTTTTTTCCTCCATCTATAATTAATTAACAACGGGCTTGCACTAAATTTGGTACAAGGAAACACTGAGTAAGAGATGTAGAACGGGAAGGCATTGGTTAACTTGTTTTTTCTTTGCAAGCCAGCTCTATGACGGTGTTTGGGTTTGACATTCATCCACACATCTGTGCTAAAGAAACTATCAGTGCCTTGCACTGCTAGCAACAACTGCACGTTTGGACAGAGCGGCTGGTACTTAAAAAGATGCACCAGGTAGCTTAGTGTCCTGTAATTGCTCAGATGACTTCTAGATCTTATTGCACTGTTTTAATGTGATCCTACGGTTAAATAATTTGTCTTACAGCTACATCAGTCCTCAAAGCACAGCTCTTCCACCCACCCTTCTGTGAAATGCAGGTGTATTGTTTATTACTCAGGTGCGGGGTTTGTTGCTGGAGCCTGTTCGCAATTCTGGAAGAAATAAAACAGCAGCGGAGCATGAATGCACACCCTCACCCATCCCCCCCTGCCTTCTGGTTACCCTGGTACAATTTCTGGTGCCTCTGGCTGCCCGCAGCCCCCAGGCACCAAGTGGAGGGCTCGGTTCTGCCGGGGCGAAGCACGGCTCCTTGGCTCTGGCCTTGGCTCCGTGGTTCCTCTGGGCCATGAGCGCGCACCTCTTCTCAGGCTGCTGCCAGCGGGGAGGCGAGGCACTCGCCTCGCAGGGCTGAGCGAGCCGGGCCCTGCCGGGCCCCGCTGCCTGCGGCGGGCCGGCCTCCCCCGACCAGCACTGGCTGCAGGGACAGCGGCCTCCTTCGGCCCTCCTCCCCTGCGGCCCCGGGCCCGAGGCGCAGGAAATGGCCGCCGGTGGGCCCCGCCCGCCCGGGGAGGGCCACCGCCGCGGCGGGGGGGGGGGGGGGGCGGGCGGAGCTGCGCGCCATGGCCGCCAGCCGCTTACCGCCGGGCGCGCTCACCCTGAAGCAGGTACGAGCGGGCGGCTCAGGCCTCCTCTCGCCCGCCTGGCGCGGGGGGTGGCGGGGCTGGCCCGGCGGGCCGCGGCGGGCAGGGCGGGGGAGCGCGGCGGGCCGCGGGGGCCGCGCTCTCCTCCGGCTGCCGCCGCCCCCGGCCGCGCCCTGCCCGCCGTCCGGCAGCCGCAGGCCTGGCAGGACCCCCTCGCAGGCTCCCCGGCCGTGGTGGCGAATGGCCGCAGCGAGGCAGAGGGAAGCGGCCGGCGGGCGGGAGCTGCGCGGTGGGCCGCGGCGGCGGGCGGGCAGTGCCCCGAGGTGCCCGGGGGGGTGAGCTGGGGCTGGCCCCTGTAATGCTGCATTTTGGGCGCGCAGCGAGTCTCAGGCAGCGTAACGTATTCCACGTTTGGTATGTGTGTTCCTTTTTATGAACTCTACATTTCTTGGACTGGGAGCAAGGGCAATACTGCATCTTTTAGAAAAGGCGGTGGGGAACTTGGTGTTCATGTCAGTGTCCCTCAAAGCAAACAAAGCCGCTGAGGGTAGAGCTGTCAGCGGAGTGTCCTGGCGCAGGGGGTAGACTTCCCTCTCTCCTTCCCAGTTCCTGAGGCGACAGCAGGTTCTGCAGTTGTACAGGAAGATCCTGCGGGCTATTTGCGACGTCCCTGCTGAAGCAGATCGCCACTACTTAAAGGATTGGGCCAGGGAGGAATTCAGAAGAAATAAAGACGCAACAGAAGAGGTGAGGATCGGGAACCCACAGCCCTGACCACCTGCCCTCGGGAATGGTCAGTGCGCTGTCCTCTGCTTTGTCACCCGGGTTTGTTTTGTGGGTGTCGCTTCTAGATTGGTGAGAAATCTCCTGTTATTATTTTCCTATACAGAGCATTTATGTGAAGAAATAATTCAGCATCCCTAAGTATTATCTCCCCCCGTTGGCAGTAGTGATGTTTGTTTCTCTGATTTCCAGCTAATAATCTGGAATTAAAAAGCTGAAAACCAAAGAAATCCTGCTTACCCAAACCACAAATCAGAAAAATTGTATTGAACAATACTATAACTAACATCATAGATTTTTTAATGGTCAAGCTTTCTGTAGCTTCTTTTTTTCATCTTTAATTTCAACTCTATTCAGGCTGAACACAATCAAATTGTATGGTTGTGGATATGAAGCATGTATGAAATGCAGAAACCTTTACATTTCTTGTATGTCTCCTGTCCTCTGCTTTCTAATTTGTTCCTTTTTCTAGCCAGTGCTCAAGGAATTGGTGGCTGAAATACACAGACAAAGCATTACAGTACTTTTAGGTAAAAATAACATTGAGAGAAACATCCATTTGGTCTTTAAAACACCTGTCTTCGTAATACCCGTGTGCAGTTGTCATTACTTACTTGCAAAGGCAGTAGACACAGGGGCGTGAAGAAAACATTATTAGGAGTTTGAATCCAGTTCGAAACTGAATTTTAAATCAAAGCCATAACCAGCCCCCAAACACATCATTAAGAAACTTGGGAGACGGTCCTGAAGGGCAAAGGGGCCCAGGAAGGCTGGACCTTCTTCAAGAAGGAAATCTTGAAGGTGCAGGAGCAGGCAGTCCCCATGTGCCGTAAGAAGAGCCGGCAGGGAAGACGACCGGCCTGGCTGAACAAGGAGCTTATGCTGAGGCTCGGGGAAAAAAAGAGAACTTACCACCTCTGGAAGAAGGGGCAGGCAAGTGAAGAAGAATACAAGGACCTCGTTAGGTCATGCAGGGAGGGAATTAGGAAGGCGAAAGCCCAGCTAGAGCTCAACCTGGCCACGGTCGTGAGGGACAACAAAAAAAGCTTCTATAAATACATTAACAACAAAAAGAGAGCCAAGGAGGATCTCCATCCTCTACTGGATGCGGCGGGGAACATTGTCACGAAGGATGAGGAAAAGGCTGAGGTACTTAATGACTTCTTTGTCTCAGTCTTTAACAGCCACACCAGGTATCCTCAGGGTATCCATCTCCCTGAGCTGGATGACAGGGATGGAGAGCAAAATAGGCTCCCCATGATCCAGGAGGAAGCAGTTAACGACTTGCTATGCCACCTGGACACTCATAAGTCTATGGGGCCTGATGGCATCCACCCAAGGGTGCTGAGGGAGCTGGCGGAGGAGCTTGCCAAGACACTCTCCATCATTTATCAACAGTCCTGGTTAACAGGGGAGGTCCCAGACGACTGGAGGCTTGCCAACGTGACGCCCATCTACAAGAAGGGTCGGAAGGAGGATCCGGGGAACTACAGGCCTGTCAGCCTGACCTCGGTGCCAGGGAAGGTTATGGAGAGGCTCATCTTGAGGGTGCTCACGGGACACGTGCAGGATAACCAAGGGATCAGGCCCAGCCAGCACGGGTTCATGAAAGGCAGGTCCTGCTTGACCAACCTGATCTCCTTCTATGACCAGGTGACCCGCCTAGGGGATGAGGGGAAGGCTGTGGATGTTGTCTACCTGGACTTCAGCAAAGCCTTTGACACTGTTCCCCACAGTATTCTCCTGGAGAAGCTGGCGGCCCGTGGTTTAGACAGGCACACTCTTCGCTGGGTAAAAAACTGGCTGGATGGCCGAGCCCAGAGAGTTGTAGTGAATGGGGTGAAATCCAGCTGGCGGACGGTCACAAGCGGAGTCCCCCAGGGCTCAGTTTTGGGACCGGTCTTGTTTAATGTCTTTATTGATGATCTGGATGAGGGGATAGAGTGCTCCCTCAGCAAGTTTGCAGACAACACCAAGTTGGGAGGGAGTGTTGATCTGCTTGAGGGTAGGAAGGCTCTGCAGAGGGATCTGGACAGGCTGGATGGATGGGCTGAGGCCAACCGGATGAAGTTCAATAAGGCCAAGTGCCGGGTTCTACACTTTGGCCACAACAACGCCAGGCAATGCTACAGGCTTGGGGACGAGTGGCTGGAAAGCTGCCCCACAGAAAAGGACCTGGGGGTGTTGATTGACAGCCGGCTGAAGATGAGCCAGCAGTGTGCCCAGGTGGCCAAGAAGGCCAACGGCATCCTGGCCTGTATCAGAAATGGTGTGGCCAGCAGGAGCAGGGAGGTGATCATGCCCCTGTACTCAGCACTGGTGAGGCCGCACCTCGAATCCTGTGTTCAGTTTTGGACCCCTCATTACAAGAAGGACATTGAGGTGCTGGAGCGTGTCCAGAGAAGGGCGACGAAGCTGGTGAGGGGTCTGGAGCACAAGTCTTATGAGGAGCGGCTGAGGGAACTGGGGTTGTTCAGTCTGGAGAAGAGGAGGCTGAGGGGAGACCTTATTGCTCTCTACAATTACCTGAAAGGAGGTTGCAGAGAGGTGGGTGCTGGTCTCTTCTCCCAAGTGACTAGTGACAGGACTAGAGAAAATGGCCTCAAGTTGCGCCAGGGGAGGTTCAGGCTAGATATTAGGAAAAATTTCTTTACTGAGAGAGTTGTGAAACATTGGAACAGGCTGCCCAGGGAGGTGGTGGAGTCACCCTCCCTGGAGGTGTTCAAGGAGCGTGTGGATGTGGCATTGTGGGATGTGGCTTGATGGGCATGGTGCTGTGTGGTGTTGGGTGGGTTGGTTTTTGGTGTGTTGTGTTTTTGGTTTTTTGGTTTGTGGTGGGGTTTTTTTTGTTTTTTGGTTTTTTGTTTTTTTTTTTTTTTTTAGTTGGACTTGATGATCTTACAGGTCTTTTCCAACCTTAGTGATTCTGTGATTCTGTGAAGATTAATTAATTCATTTATTCACCTGTTTTTTAACCATCTCAGTGACTATAGCATTACTTCACACAAAGAAATAGCTCACAATAGTGCTGGTAAGAATTGTATGTATTTTAATGTGTTAAAATGTGCGCGCTTGTGTAAAACCTGTGCTGTGTACAGACGTTCAGTTCAGTAGAGTCCATTTTGTTTTACAGGATGCAATCAGGATGATGATTACTCAAGGCAACATGCAACTTCAGGAACTTCAAAGAACACTGAAGCTGGCAAAATCCTGATCTTAATTTTGTTGACAGCTGGACTTTCATCTGCTGTGAACAAACACAGTATTTCTTCCGGAATGTGGTTGTAATAGCAGCCTTTGCTGACAACCTGGTAATGTTTGAAGGTGGAGCCTACTGCATTGGGTTTTTTGTTTTTTCCCCTTCCTCTTCTTGGTTTGGTTACCCTCCCATGTGGAAATCACTCAGACACAAAGGACTTTTTAAAGAACTGAATGGATCATGTAGCCTGTGCTGTGGGAAAAGCAAAAAGCACCATAAATGACAACAGCAGCATTATGCCAGGGAAATGGAAAATAAATGTAAGCCAGGTTATTGTGTCTTGTTTTCTATTGTGGCAACTCTTAAGTGGTAACACTCATAGTGCTAAGAGCTCTTTCTCTACTGTGCAGAGGATTTTTACCAACATTTGGGGTTAAAAAAGCATTTGGGATAAATAAATGAGCCACAAACAAATAAACATGATAAAACATTAAGAAAATGTTTTGTATTAAGATACTGATTTTCAGTTGTCGCTGAATAAAACTTTAACGGGGACGTCTTTCTTTATGGACAAAAATGAGATATTTTAGTCCCAGAAATCATTATTACCAAGTTAACAGGAAGTACCTTTAAGTTAGTATTTAAAAGTCAATACAAACTAGAATTACAAATAGAAAATACTAACTGCAAATGTTGTGGTGTGTTTTTCCAAATGTCGTATTACTCCACTTTTGATCGTTAGCTTGCAACTATTCTTACCTTCCTGTGAATTGCAGTGTATCTTTTTTTATTATTTTCCCCCATATAATTTAAAAATGCCAAAGTGGGTCTGGGATTTTCTCGACATAAGTAGCCAGACAACAGTAGATACATACCTATCCAGTAGCTGTGTGCAATTTAGTTTGTGGTTTCAAGAGATGCAAGAGCCCTTCCCTCTCCCACTCTGCTATTACAGTTCACGTACGGAGCCTCCTCCCCTTGCCAAGAAGGCTTTCTGCCGAGTTAGTGAAAGTCCAGACAGCAAGTCCAGCCAGTCCCACCGCTGGCACAAGGGGAGGGACAGGGAAGTATTCCCCTGCCAAGCTACAGGAAGGAAGAAAGACCCCACTTGGGAGCAGGACCTATGCTTCTTGCTGGAGCTGAACAAGGGTCTTCAAAGCTACATGCTTCCGGAAAGCTGCTTTGCAAAAAGCTGCTGCTTAACAAGAAAGAATGTCTTGGGTTTTTTTCCTAATTCTTTTTCTGTAAGTCATTGTACAATCCTTTCCTATGACATTTATTTAGCTTTGCAGTAAAGGATGTGGCTCAGGCAGCCAGTGAGGCTGCTGAAGAGTTCAGGTTTGTATAGAGAGAAGCCTTTGAGCTTCTAATCAGTCAGTGAAAAATGCATGTTAGTATTTTGTTAAAGATCTAAATTTTGTTAACATTTTCTGGTAGAATGCGCTGACAGAACATTAGTGTGTTGAAGACTGATTTTTCACGTTACCAGAAAATTCTCTTTAGAAAGGAGTTTTGACTAAACAAAGCCATAATCAATGTTGGCTTGTTCTCACATGTAGCCTTCCCTTTCCCTTCAGCGTGGCGTTTGATTTCTGCTCCTTAATTAGGAGACTTTCCTTTGCTGCCTCATTGCAGTGCTTTCCATTTGGAGCCCCGAGTCTGCATTGCTCCTTTGACTCCAGTTTGTACGTTTCTAGGTTGTGGCCACATAATCCACGAATAGGTCTTGACAGGCAATGCCCTGGACAGCTGTTGACCTCATGACTGCTGCTGCCCATGATCTCCACTGCTTTGTGGGCTTGTCAAAATAAAAGTGCCTGCTGGAAGCCTTTAGGAGTCCAAGCATACTCTACTAGGGTAAGTAAATTTACTCCAAGTGTGTGCTGCAGAGAAAGGTAGGTAATACAGGTATTTTGTAAAGAAGTCCTTCAACTCTAGTAGTTTTGAAGGAGGGAGGACTACAGAGGGGACTAGAAAGGAATTAGCAGAAAATGCCTCCCTTATTTTACAGTACACTTGTTGGCTTCAGAAAACATCCAAAATCCGTACTCTGCAGCCAAGTTACTGTATTAGATTACTGCTCCCTCAGTTACTGTCTTAAATTACTGCTCCAATGGCTACCTTGGTAGTGCAGTTTGTGTGTGAAGTGGATTAGCTAAAGCCATAGCCTTGCCCTTTTTCCCTTGCACTTGTGCAAGCTCAGGAGCGTGTGTGTGATCAGCTGCACAACTCAGCCCTGTGCCAATAACTTCTGAAACAGTGGGTGTGTGCATCAGTCAGTCCCTGCAGTTGCACAGACACAAAAGCTTTGAAGTTAAAGTCCAATTTTCTGCTCCCCCTTCTGAGCCAAGTGAGGCCATTTCGTCGATTTTCTCTGGCTAGTAAACATTACACCACAGACTTCTGAGCATCACTTAACTTTAATTGCTTGGCAAAACATTCACTTTATCAAGGTGATACAAAACTTAAATAGCATGCTTCTGCATTCCTACAGTAGCTTAAACAAAACTGTAAACATATGAAAGTGTCTACATATTAGACTACAGAAGTCAGAGCAATAAAACTAGTATTTCCGTAACTGCAGATATACTTTTCTTGTCTTGATAGTGCATTAATAGGAACTTTAAAAATATTGTTATATAATAGAATTTTCTTTGCTTTATACATTTGCTAAGAAGATGAAAGCTTAATTACTAACGAGTCAACAGTGTCTTCAATACTATGAAGTATTTTGTATTGATTTTAGGGCTCCTCAGTACAGAAAAAAACGTTTCTCCTTGGCATAACAGTGCTATCCTGTGTTTGAACTGGTTTTGAACAATTGTCCTATCATGTCCTGTTAAGTAAACTTACTTTTCTAACAGAATCTGATAGAGCCTTCTCAGAGGTATAAGGAGGAAACCCTAAAGGGATGCATATGCAACAAGTTATGGTGCCTCTAGTTTATTTGGAGTCTGTCAGCCTGGATGACATTGGTTCATTTTAAGTTTTGATTTTATAACAAAACACATCCATAAAAACTTGAAAATGTTGTTGAGTTCTATTTTGTGGGACTGTTGGTGAAATCAGTCCTGAGACCTGCAGACTCACCAGGGCCCAGCCTCTCTTTTTAGAGATACAAGGGAAAAAACAGAGAGAGGAATCATTCAGAGAAACAAGGGAAGGCAGTCTGGACAAGGTGTCTGGGAGAAAATCCTGACTCTGAAGAAAAAGAAGCATTTGAGTACAGGGAACCAAGCTTTCACTTCTTTAGCTAAAGGACTTTTTCAAGCTTCTTCAGTAGTCGAGAATTCAGCCATTTGCTGCTTGAAGGAAAAGAGATTTATATAAAAATTACACCGAACAAGCAGAGCATGGTTACGGTAAAGTATTTGCCATCCATGCCCTAAACAAAACTTCTCAGTTAGATTACTCGAGTATGGCCCCAACAACTGTGTAGCCACAAGGAGCACTGCAACTAGGACACCATTAAAAAAAAAGACAAATCTAATTTAGCAGTTGTTTTAATAATGCAAAACCAAAAGAAAAGCACAGTGGCAACTGCAGCCTCTGTACCTAATGGGATGGCTCACCTTAGCATCTCACTCAGTGGGAGCCTGGCCTCTCCCAGCTGGAAGCCTGCATCTGTCACCTACGTGAGCTTGCAATTTGAGTTGGTTCTGTAGCTTCTCTCCACTGACTAGAAGGAGGCTACGGGGAGTATCTAAAATAGTTATCAATAGCCCTTCATCACTAAGGAATTTCTGTCAAGAGCTCTCAAACATCCTGGATTTATTTCAGTATTGATACCGCCACGTGTTTACATGTAGCATACAGTGGAACCCTCTAGCCACACACGACCTATGTGGAAATAAGGAAATTCCCTTTTCAGAAAGCAATTTTGGTTTCTAATGCAGTTTGTTTTCAAGCAGCACCTGGAAATTCAGAGTGCAATATTTAACGGACTCTTGGAAATAACAAAGAAAGGATCTAATCTGCAGCATCTCGTCAACAGTACAGTTTGCATATGAATTCTCCTGGGTTCTCGAGTTTCCAAAGTTATTTCTACTCCTGAAAAAGAGCATTTTGCTTGGAAGTAACAGGCACTACAAATGTATGTATCTAACAATATTTCAGATTCCTGTACAGCAGGTTGCAGAACGAGTCCCGTTGCTTGTCTTTACCTGCTTGGTAACTGCTAGCTCTCCTTCTGCACCTTAGTCCTTAATTTGCTGAGCTCCTCTTCTAAGCTTTTAATGTGCTCCTTGAGCGCAGCTTTGTCTTGCTGCGCTTTCTGATTAGCTTGGCACCGGGCTTCTTCTATCTTCCGTTCATACCACTTCTCCATCTGTGTGGAAACGGCCTCGAAGAAGTACTGTGTTATCTCCAGGGCCTGGGAGGTGTCTCTGAGCGGAGGGGCAGGTGGCTGTCCCGCAGGCAGGGCAGAAGGCTGCTGCTCCTGGCTCTGATGTGCCCCGGCGTGGTGCAGAGCTTTGTGCCTCGACTGCCCGCTTTTGCTGGACTTCTTTGTCTGAGTTCCTTTGTCGATGAAGTAGCCGCTCTGTGGTTCAGTCTTCGCAGGTTCAGTCGAGGGCTGCAAAGCCGCTTGAACCTTAACGTGTCTTAATTTGGAGCCCAAAAGCTCAGAGGAGGGCAGCTCCTGCTGGAACCTGTGGAATGTGCTGGCACTAACAGCTTTGTCCTTTGGCCTGACATCTTGAGCAAGGGCAGAAGAAGAAACTGGTCCACCAACGATTAACTGTTGCTCTGTACCTACAGAATAAAATACATACATATGTATTTAGAAAAGCTCTGGGCATTTGTTTTAGTATTCAGAAATCCTCATTGTTTGATGAATGATGCGGTTTCCCATGTACTATGCTGTGTGTACATTGTAGAGGCTTGTATTAGTTTATCACATCTTCACAGTCAGGTGATGTAATAAAGACTCATTAAAAGAGAAAAGCTGGCTCAGGCAGAGAGGCACTGCATTGCAGCTGTGGGACTACAGACTGACAACAATCAAAGGACTTCTCCAGAAGGACGTGTAACAAAGATCAGGCTAGATTCCCACAGTAGTTTATGTCTGCTGATATTTATCAACCCCCTGCTTCTACAAGAATTGAAGCCCCATTGATTTTGCAAAGGTAACACATTTTGATGCTTCTGAACTGTTCAATGCAGTATAGCTCACACTCATGCTGCCACAAGATCTCGTGTGTGGTCTTCTGCCTTTCTAGTCTGATGAGGTATCCATGACCATGTATGTTCACTTTGCATAGTGTTTTCGGGGGCACATACAATGTATTTTATAGAAGCCCAGGGCTTTGATAGCGCTCTCCTTGGCTGTGGAGACCTGGGCATTCTGCCCATTTCTTTTTTCCTCAAAAGCTTCCCTGGCCAAGCACAGAGAGGTGGCTTGAACCAAGGTCTTCCATATCTTTGGGTGGCCATGATCCCTGAAGGGGCTTGAATGTTCTCAGCTGGTTTTGTTCTTGTCAAATAAACTAATAATTAAACAGACTTTAGTTCAAGGAAAGAGGAAGAAGCGAGAGATTTATTCTAGATCCTTGCAGTTTGAATATTAAGAAGGGACATGAGTATTTTAGGTTCACATCCTTGCACCGTGCCATTATAGGTTCCATACATCTGAAAAGCACTAAATACAATACACATTTTTCAGTATACTTTGAATAATCTGCAACCTTCCTGACAGACAATGGGGTGGGAGCAATTCTGAGTGGGAAGCTGGAGAAATTTCAGAAAACATAGTTATTCAGAGCATCAAAGGACTTGGCTTCAAAGACACAGTGACATGGAAGCATCAGGAAGAGCCACTGGAATTCCACCCAACCACATTTTACAACATTCCCAGCAGCTGCCTTGAAGTGTATCCTAATCCCAAGACATTATGCATATGGATGGGGGAGAGCACACACAGCCAAAACTAATATGTGGTATTAATACAAGTATCCCCCAGTTAATTAGCTCGCCTTTGAATGAATATGACATCTGAGTACCTGACAAGGTTGTACCTGATGCACCGTTTTGTTGAATGCAAAAATGTTGCCCAAAGCTCTGTTCTGGCATCTGGACTCTGGTCCTTCCCCCATCTTCCGAGAGGCTATTTGGGAGCGTGATACAGGAATGCTGGTGGGAGCCCTCTGACTGCAGCATGGGCTGGTTAACTTTACAGTCCTTGGCACTGTGGGGGTTGTTCTCAGTATCCAGGGTCTCAGCGAGAGACTCACAAGTGGACAAAGTTGATTTTGGTCTTGATGACCTGGAATCTCCAGAAAGCTTGAGCTCCAGATTCTGAATCTTCAACATGCACCAAGTCTTCAGTTCATCGACCAAGGAAATCTATGAGAAAGAGACTGTAAACTAGATGATCCTATGATTAGATTCTATGGTTCCTGGGCTGCTGGGGACGTGGCAGGGACAAAGAGAAGCAAGCCTTACATCCGTGGGCTTAGACTCCCTGTACAGATATGCATGCTGCCACTGGGAATATTTAAAGGACTGCAAATCAGAAAAGATGAAGAACTATGCATTAGCTAATGAAAGGCACCCTCTTTAGTCTAAGCTACCCCCTCCCTCTTAGACTTGAATGTGCTACTTCAAATGCAACTCTAAGTCCTCTGATGAAAGCTGACTTGTTTAATCATACAGTCAATGGTACTTGCTAGGTGCAAGGAACATCACATGTGGTCAAAGCTGTGATTTTTAAGAGTGAAATTCAAATTAGACACTTCTGGGACACAGCTTTATATATACCATTACCAACCTCTGCTCCTCTGTCCATTTGGTGATAAAGATGAGTCCAACTAAATGATAAATTACTAACAGCTTTCAAATTACAAAGGTGCTTAATAAGCGTCAGCTGCAGAGGCATTTGCCAGTAATCATTTAAAATATGAGTAGCTTTTTTACTCTCTTGTTCATATGACATCATGAATTTAGGTCAGGCCCTCCTATGCACACAGACATTTAATCCATGCAATTAGTAAAGTCCAACTCAGTTTTTCCAGTAGTTTCAATTAGACCCAACAGAACAGGAACAGCTGATACCACTTAATGGTAATTTCAATTCACCTGATGTATCACTCCAGTATCTCATTTCTTAAATGGAGATTACAAGGAGATGGAGCACAAGCCCACACATTCAGAAGCCAATATAATACTTATGTCTCTTACTATGAAATAAAAACTAAAGCTGCCTTAGTTTGTTAAGTATTTTTCTTTGGAGAAAAGTGCTTTGGGGATGTTAGACTGAAGTATCTTGATCAGTAGTGTATGCTGGGATTATCACAGCTGCCAGCCTTTTATCACAGATTTGGAACTATCTTACAAAAAGTCATGACCTTTTACGAGCACAAAGTGTATTTCTCAATTCTTAGAAGAATACCAATAATGGTATTTTTGTTTTTTACCAATAATTGGTATTTTTAAGAGATGGAAATTTCTTAGCATGTTTTAATGGTGAGTTTATGCAGAAGCTAGAGGGGCAAGAGCTGGATCTCCACAGGAACAGTTATTCTTGTAATGCTGGTTAAACAAGCATACAAAAAGAACTTGCCTATTGGCAGTAATACACACCTTGGAGATGGTACGCTGTTGCCAAAGTCAGAGGGAGGAACTGCAGCCTTTTAATACATGGGGGGGAAAAAAGATCAGCCAGAGAAGGGAGAGATTCCCAGGGCGCACAACCAAATGGATAAGGACTAAAAGGAACAACACAGATCTTAAGCCTCTGTTCCTATTTGCAGATGTTCCTGCAGACATCCTTTAACTAAGCAAAAGCTGAAAGCACAACTGTAAAAAATTTAGCGGCAGGAATTTTTGCAAAGCACTATGTTAGAAAAAAGATATTTTATTTTAGATCCCACACTTCAGACCCACCAAATTAAATTATGACAGTGGGACTGGATTTCACATTCCCCACTTCTAATGCAAAAGCTTTATAAGTTTTGTTTAGAGATTAAGGTGGTGGATAGGAGTCATTTGTTCTCTGACATTCCTTTGCCTGTTTCAACAGATGAGATGATAAATTTCCAATATTCTCTCTGCCTGCTGGAACGAAACTCTTGAGCTGATCCATCTGAGCTAACAGGGAGTAGCTGTTTCAAGCCCTACCTGCCGTTTCTCCCCCTCATTTTTTTCCAGCTCAGTGTGCTGTTGCAGGCGGTGAAGGCACTCTGTTCTCTCTGCGGACAGCCGCTCAGCCATAAGCTTATCTAAAACACGGAGCTGTGGAAAACAACACAATTTAGCTGAGATGATGATGTTAAAAACCAAACAAAACCCCCATCTGTGAATCCTGTAAGTCAAAGTACAGTCTGTCTTTCAGCCTTCATTTCTAGGAATGCTGCCAACTACAATTAGATGTAGCTTGCAAAAAGGTTCAATCACAAAATTATTGATGAATAACAATTACATTAAAAATGAAAAAGTAGTTTAGAGGATCTTGAATCTCAGTGTAAATGGAATTCAGCAAGAAGGATTTTTACAATTACGAACCAACCAGCTGTAGGACTGCCTTCTGTTTTTAAGTTTCCCTCTTAGGGCCTCAAGCAGTTTAGATTTATTGTCTAAAGAGCACTGCAAGCCACTTAACACATTAAATGTGTTTTTCTCAGGACCCTAGTTTGCAACACTAGATCCCCGTGGAATGCCACAGTTCCCTGGTCTTGAGTATTACCTTTCAGGTTCCTTTTTACAACACAAGAAGCAATAAATGAATCATGACAATGAAAATATTCATTAAGCTTAGGACATGTTTCTAATAGTCATGTGCCAAGCAGACCTCCAGGTCATATTCTTACTTGATGTTGAGTTTTGCTTTCCATCTGGCCCAGCTTAACATTCATCTTATCTTGTATTGTTCCAAACTCAGCTTTTATCTCTTCCACCGTTGCCTCCAGCTGATTCTCCAGTTTATTTATCAGGGGCTCACAACGACATCCATTTATCGGTGCCTGAAAGGAGTAATACATTTACTTGCTACATCCTGCTGCCCTCTTAGTGCACTTGGAACATTATCACAGCCTCCTTGAGTCAGTCTTGGGCTCTTCTGTACCATGTACTGTATGTCACCCTCCAGATAACATCCTACAGTAGCTCAGCCAACAGGTTATTAGTTGGAAAAGCACAGACTAGAAGAGGTTTGATCTGGTTTACATGGACACATCCTAACTCACAGCAGTGTTGATTTCACTGGGGCTACAAGCAGCAATGAGCTCAGATCACGTATGCTGTGGTACTGTGCGCTGTATGAGGGGATACCACGTTATAGGCCTATAGCCTCTGTCTTGATTCTTGATGCTGTAGTTCTGAATTGTACAAAAAAATCTGATTTTGTGGATGTGTGTGGTTGTGTGCATTTGTGTTTTAACCTAATGTGCTTTTGGGTTTTGTTTTTTCTTTTTTTTTGTACTGTATGGCAAGGTCTCACTGTTCCTGTCTGCCTTTACCATTCAGCATTCAGCTGACCCTTATCTGCTGTGCACACCACTGCCTTCCTTTGACCTGCATAACACCGTCCCAAGGTTCCTCTGCAAGGGGAGCTGCACTGACCACATTTAAATCTCTCAGGGAGACGGTCACAAAAGGCTCCCTTAAGCAAGGACAGCTAATCCTCATCGGCTTCCTCTGCAGTCCACAGGCAGAAATTGGCTCCTTCAAGGGGGTGAGTCAGGAGCCCAAAGTGGCTGCTTTGAATCTTGTCTGCAGCAGAGCCTCCCTCTCTCCTTTGGGCCTGCAGTACTGATTCACAAATTGGCTGGGGAATGCAGGTGGTTTGCAAGCGCTAGAGAAAGCTTCAGAAATACATGTACTTAAGAGATTGTTTGCTCTTCAGGGCCTGAGAGCACCAAAGAAGACAGAGGAACAAAAAAGAAGGGGAGAAAGGATTGTCATGTATTTCAGGCAATACTATAAGGGAGTCTAGCTCTATTAAGATAATCTTTGTGAATAGATTAGAATTTGTATACAAATCCTATCCACTCTCTGCACCTTTCTTCCTGCTCCCCAAGTCCTTCCTACTGGCCCATCCTCCTACCATCAGATCCTACGGGGCTGGGAGATACTCCTTTTAACATATGAAAGGTCCTCCATCCTTCCTGATGTCAGCTATTGGGATAATCCCATAGTGCCCCCGTCTGGAAATTTCCCAAGCGTTACAAAGCGAGATGTTGGGAAATATGGCCAGTAAAACCTTTGAAGTCTGACTTGAGTGATCTTCAGAATCTGCTGAATTTCTGAACTACAGCAAGGGACTGAGGAGAGCTGCTGGATGCATGTAAGAACCTAAGGAAACGAAAGGATTGACCTCCCAGAGGTACAGGAGGGCAATATTAAGAAAACAGCAATATAGACGTTTACAATGTCTACAATTTGCTGACTGTTTTCATGCTTTTTTTATAAATGTGTACTGGTAAATACTTGCGTAATAAAATGAATAAAATATCAGTCTCTAAACTGGAATAAATGCACATGAGCTGGTAACTCCAGGTTTATTTGTGAATCCATTTCTGCACAGCTCCTGCCACCAGTAATCCTAGAATCCCCAAAGACATGTTGCAATAAACAGAATTGAAACAAAATGTATTAAGCATACTCAAGCTCTGGCTTAAGTAGTAAGCTTCAGTGTTCACACACTGCTTTCGTTTATTTTCACTGGCAAAGCTCTTTGCATTTCCTGTTGGAAATCTTAGTATTTCCAAGTGTGTCATAAAAGTTCCAGTGTCATTTCCAATCACTGTTCACACCTTATCTCCAAAAAGGAAATACTTGTAGATCAAAACTAGTTAAGTATGTCCTTCTTAGCACACACAAAAGCAGCTTATTGTTTAGCAGACTTCAGGCCAAAATGCAGCTGAAGCCCAGACAAGGAAAACAAATCCACAGTCGTGATTTCATACCCTTGAGAGTGCAGTTAATCAACTGCATTTTCTATCCATTAGCTAACTGTGCCCCAACTCCAAGTGCTGCTCCCCGTGTCTCCCTCCACGAGGGCAGTGGCCAGCTCACCTGCATCACCTTCCCATCCTTTCCTCGATAGAGTGTGTAGAGCTGGTAGGCTCGGACCTCATGGGGAGGGGGTGGAGAGGAGCAGTGATGTTTACTTCTGCGCTTAGGCACGTTTTGCTGGGGCCGAGGGAGTGTTTGCTGATCAGCTGGGGAGATGGGGTCCGAGAGTGCTGAAACCTGCATAAAATACACACAACGTTTTTCCTATCTATGACCCCCCAGTAAACTATTCCTGGTGGGAACGGGACAAATCCATTGTGACAATTACAGCAAAAACCTGATTAGAACACCAATCCAGCTGCAGTGGCTGGCCACAACCTTGGTGTCTGTCAGCACAATAACCAGATTTCTGCACAAATCTGGTTCACGTGACCCTCAGCAGCAGAACTTCCCCACCAGAAATCGGTTTTGACTGAAGACTACCTCTGCCCCGTGAGCATGGTGGGGCTGCTGCCCTGACTCACCGACACGCCGAAGGGACACCTGTACTACTGCTCAACAACTATCCCTCTCTCTGCAGTTTTAAATCTACTCATACCTTTTCCTTTGGCTTTTTCTTTTTGCTCTTCTTCCCTTTGGGATCTGGTGAGGTTGACCGGGGCTCATCCTTCAGATCGCTCTTCCTCTGCGGTGGCTGGTCGCTGCTTGGCGTGTCATCAGCAGCTGAGACGCTGCCCTGCTTGAAGCAAAGACACGAGTTCAGAGCAGTTGCAGAGATGGGGAAAAGGTGCCTTTTCTTCAAATTCCCAGTTTTAAAACTGCTCTGCACACACAAGTGGGCAACTCTTCAGCAGCAAAGCACGACAGACTGCCTCAGACAGCTGCTGTGGTCATGCACAAGTGATGGCTCCAAATAGCTTTAGTCCTGATGGGTTTTATTTACACTCTCTCCTCGCAGCAAATGCAGCTGGTAATGCCGGGCTGTACCTTGCTCTGAACCACTTCATCCCGTGGTACCGACTGAGCTCGCCTTTCCTCCTTCAGCCTCTCTCTCTTCTTCCTGAGGCTTCTTCCACGGTTAAAGCGCAAGACCTGAAGGCACACCACACTGTTACTCAGTGATGTCACGCTCTTTCCTACCACAGAAGCCAAGTAATAGAGCAGACCTTTTTCATCTCTACTAAAAGGCAGTGGATAAAGGAGAGTGCACTGCCAGATGGATGCTGATGGGCCAAGCAATGCGGGTGTTCACAGCTGTGAAAACACACCACCACTGAGCTAAGTTCATCACGGCACTTTCCTGTACCCAAAGGGGTGAGAACCTCCTCCTGGGTCCTTCTCTGTCCTTAGGCTGGCTGCCAAGCCAAGCCCAGCCCTCCTCATGCAGAGGCGACAAGGAGGAGCAGGGCAGGGATTGCGCCGGGTCTCATGCCAGAATACAGAGCCCTCCCACGTGCCTTCTGGCCTGAAGACTGTTGTAGCATTTCACCCACAGCAGCAGAGTATAAACAGGACATTTTGTCCCCATTTCAAAGCATCTTTCAGTGCGAGCAACCATCCTGGGGATGGGACATGTCTGAAGCAAGCAGCAGAGCGACACAATCCAGGAACTTTCGGGTAGAGGGCAGCTTTCTAACCCCTGGGCCACCACAGGGAACAGTGCCTGTGACTGCTCGATCCTCTGCCAGTCAGGACAGTGGGACCTCTGACAGCGCTTAATGCTGAGGCTTAATCTGCACACCTTCCTGGGCTTGGGGGCTGAAAGGCTCCACACAAATAGACCTGAGGCCAGCACACAATGCCAGCAAAAACACAGGCACTTTTCACAGCAGAAGATTAAGGACCAGGGGATGTGGCCTCTCAAGGTTAACTGGCCTCAGCAACATATGTATGTATGTGTTGGGGAGAGATTTGTAACGTACCTGTGATGCTTTAGTGAGGAGGAGCGCAACCTCAGGGTTATTGTGCTGTCTGGCAACCTCTAGAGGGGTCTGACCTGCCTGAGAGGAAAAAGAAAATGGCATTTCCTTCAAAACACAAGCTACTGGAAATGTGGAATTTCTCCACCCAAGGTTAGTACGTGCTCTGCGCACAGGAGTAAACTGACTAACTGCTTCCATTTACCCAGATTTAATTCAACTTTAACACCCAAATATTTTCTACCAACACTATGAATAGTGTTGAAGGGAGTCTGCATTAATCCAAAATACCAAAGAAACTCCATGTCCTGCTTACATTGTTGACGACGGATGCATCAGCCCCTGCCTCCAGCAACAGCTTAACCACCTTCCTGTGATTCAGAGCAGCAGCTACATGGAGTGCAGTATCCCCTGCCTGAAAGTTAGAAAGCAGAAAACAACCGTGTAATGCACATCCTGGGGTCTCACCCTGCCGAAATCACAGCTTCCTAAAGGATGCTTAGAGGTCAAAAAGCCTACACTTACTGATGCAACAACTAAGCTTAAATAAGGCCTGGTCAATAAAAAAGCAGAGTTGGGAGGAAGGGGACAAGAGGGGGCAAGCAGCTACTTCAGGGCAAGGACCTACTTCAGCCTAATTTTGAGAAATGCAGCTGGGGCACTGGTGATCTGGTTTAACTAAACCGAGTGACACACGACAGCTTGGAGACAGCACAGCTCTACGGCCAGCATATGGATACAACATCTGAGGGCAGAACCAATTTTCCCACCACAATCTTCTCTTCTTCTTTTTTTTTTTCCCTCCAGGTTTGATTATTTGGTGCGCAGGTGGTCATGTATCACATTACTCAAAAATAATCAGGTAAGTACCAGCAGCGAGATGGTTGGTGTTCTCTTCATGAGATTCCTCAAGAAAAACAGTTTTTGGACCAAAGCCAGGAGGCGATTTGGGTCCAGCACTAACACACTGCCCTGCTCTTGTCCAGGTGCAGTGAGGTGAAGACAGCTGTGATCAGATTCGGGCACCAGTTACAGAGCCAGCAGCTGTTCAAGGGAGACCGGGCACGTGCATATAATGCCCTCCTGTCCCCTTTGCCTTGCATTTTGCCTTCAGAAAATGAGATCTCCTCGAGACTGGTGGAAATCTATTGCTTGTTGCTAACTTGGATGAGGCATATTCATAAACAAATTCATTGTATGTGCAAATATAGGACAACTTTGGGTAGTGCTGGGGAATGAAGGAAAGGGGTGTCTCTCTATGCCAGGTTCACACCAGTTAATCCTAATATTCAGTAGCTCATTTTGCAAGTTAAAAAACTCATTTCCAAATAAAATTACATAGTAAATTTAACATGCTGAAACCTATTTTGTTTGCTGTAATATCTCATATCTAAGAAACAAGATAAAACGATCAGATCAGATAATACCTTTATGATCCTCAACTACACATGGAAAATTTCCCAGGAACACGAGACGATGTGGTTAAGCACCACATAATCTGTTTATTTAGCAGATTTAACACATTTTAATGTACTAAATTAATTTCCTTCTACCACCCAATCAGGCTCTGCTATAGGTACAGCAATCAATTACTTCCCTATAAACCAACTATGGATGATTAATCCTAGGTTAGACTGATCATTACTTTCAATTTAAAGCATACTTTTTCTTCACTTTTATGTCTTTTTAATTCCCACTACTGCAAAATACAGCAAAGAAAAGTATTCCAGAGAAATTCATACTTTTGTAGCATCTAAGCATTAGTGAGTTCTGCTTCACAATGTCTCTGTAATTGCCGTAGGATCATTAAAACCTAGTTACAAAGGAGAAAATGGGACCCCATAAAATGACTGAGTCTCTTGCCCAGTCCCATTCTGCACAGAACTGGTAAGGACTCAGGGGTGCCAACCCCTACCCCTACACGACTACCCCTGTCCCAAACCCCCTTTCTACACCAACATATGACTGCAGAACCTCATAAATAGGCAATGCTTTAAAGAAATGATGCAAATGTGATGGCAAAATAATAAACCACTGATATGCCATTACTTTAAGGCTATTCTTAAAAGCTCAGGCACTTGGTGGTACAGTGAAACACAGAGTAGAGTGGGATTCCTTGGGTAGGTATCCCTCTTTCCAACAACTAGCCGTATGCAAAGGGTGTAGAGTCGCAATGAGGTTCATGCACTGACCTGGTTCTTTTCATGGACAGAACAGAAAGCACTGAGCAGCACCCTAACGATGGGCAAGTGATTATAACGAGCAGCCACATGCAGACAGGTATCTCCTGCCTGCAAACAGAAACAAAGCTCTGAGCATGTAATTGCAGTAAGAAAGCTTGCACTTGTCATGGTGTTCTGGGATGAAAACATCCTATTAAACCAAAAATCTACTATCATGGGTGGGAAGGTTTAGCAAGAGCTGGGATCAGGCAAGGTGGGGGCACGAATTCTTTAACCACTGATGGGAAATACTGGAATTATAAAATGATGGCTTACTGCACTACAAAAACTGATTTACATTTTTACATGATACCTGTTCTTCTGACCCAAACCAATGTGATTTGGAAACCCCACTCAGTGTCACACATAATGAAGAAAACAGGAGGAGTGGGAGCCAGAGCAGCATCCCCACGAGGGGTGGCACATGCACAGCTAGGACTGGGAGCAGAGCCCCATGGGTTTCCATTTCTGCGTGCTTCTGCCCACCTTGTTATCGAGCAGGGACAAAACCATCTGGCTTCCTTTTGTAGATTTTTTTTTTTCCTTTGTCATGCCAGAATCATTATAACATAGGAGGAAAGCTGTCTGAAATTGAAGTCACCTTGAATCTACCTCATTTGACAGACAGATACACAGTATGTATTATCTGTCTCAGCGAGGGCACATCTGAAGGCTTTCCCTGCTCTGGCACAAAACTCCTTTAAGACGTCCATCTTTTTGAGACAGGAGCTCTTTTGCAGAATTGCACGACAGTATATGGGTCAGGCCATCAGGACCACAAAAAGCAGCAAAGGAACAGCTTCCTCGGCCTGTACAAGAGCAAAACCCCCTTTGGCTCCTCCCATCCCCACTCAAGAGATGGGTACAAGTAGTGCATCACTCAGTCCTATCAAAAGCATTCCTGTACATGATGTATACAATGGTTTGTTAGTGGTTTTTTCAATAACATTTCTAATAAAAATCACAGCTTAAAGCATTTCTACAAGTTAAAGCAATACAGCTAAAACAAAGGCACATAAAAATGAACACGTTCTTTTCAAAACTCACATTATTTTTGAGGTCTGCTCGAGATCCTCCAAGTAACAAAACACGAGTACTCTGGGAATGGCTGTTCTGGCAAGCCAGGTGAAGAGGTGTGTTACCTGCCTTAGAGAAATACAGGAAAATATAAAAGCCATATTTAGAAATTGGACATAAGCATTAAAAAATAAAACCGCACAGGTCTTCCCACAAGAAGATTCACCCAGGGGTGGGAAACTGTCGCTGCTATTTTCCCAAAGACATGAGCTGAATAAACCTGGAGACTGAAATAACCTCTTCATCCTATAAATTATTTATCTGAGATACAGTAAAGGCAGCAATTGGACAGTCTAATGGTATCTGCATTGCTCAAGTCTGTTTGCAGGAAGCAAAGACTCTAAAAACTGTCTGGTTCATTAATATCAAACAGCACTATCAAGAATTTAATTTAAAGAAATACAACTCTTGTGTTTCAGGTTTCCCCCATGCACACACACAAAGAAACACACTGCCACGGCACGGCATCTCTGATCTCAAGCAAAGCCGTCTGCGACTGCTGCAGGGTGTTAGGCAGACGAGGCTCACAATGATTTCTGTTTCCTTACAATCATAACACAAACCAGCTCCAAGTCTGGCTGGGTCTGTAGGTGCTCTCACAGGGCAAGATGCAGATTTTAGGCTACCAGGAAGCGTCAATGTTCAGAAAGCACACCAGTCTCCAGCAAAGATGAGAAGGGAAAAAAAAAGCCACCCAAACCCCAGGGAATCACATGCTAAGGTTCCTGAAAAAAGCAAACATGCAGTTTTTATGGACAGAAATCAAAGAAGAGTTTGCTTGCATATTGTCTTTCTAACACTGTGAAGGATTTTATCGGTCTGACAAGTTTTTCTAGCAGCATTTGGCTTTTGTTGGCCTGAAAATGTTTGGGGTTTTTGGCTCTTGGGAGATAGAAATTACATCAGCTCAGGTAAAAAGGTTTCCCATGCTTACTAGGCTGCCTGTTCACCTTGATTATGTCCTTTAATTTGTCCCCCGTGCTTTCAAGACACAGATCAAAGCTGCAGGGTTTGAATTACAAAAAGCCAGCTCTTAGATGTGGTCTTAGGTCTTCAGTTCCACATTACAGACTATTTCAGGCCTGAATGTAGTCTCTCAGCTGTGGCAGACACAAACATTTTCTTTCTCAGCTAAATTGCATTTAAGTGTCAATTTTTTCCCACCTGGGTTTATCTCTGAAAAGCCTCTGCAATGTCTTTATCATTTGCTGTTTGGAAGGCTGGCCCTGGTGGGAAGGCTGAGAGGTCCTGTGCAGTAGGTGATGGGCAAGGACCTCAATGCTGGGAGAAGTCTTTGTGCACTGCCTGGGGTCAGGGCTCACAGAGCAGGCTCATCTGGCTCATCTCCCATGGGGTGACAAACCTCTCACCAGCTTCTATGAGAGCGAGAGTGGGTCCAAATTGTACTGATCTGGGGATCTTCACTGGTCTACTGAATCTTCATTGAAATGTACAGACTGATAGAGCATCTAACAAGAAAGCTACAACTGATCTCATGGGATGATCTATCACAACGGTAGAGTTTTTACGAAGCCACCTTGACTGAAAATAAACTGCATCTCCAGGAATACGGCTACCCAGGTGGTTTACCCATGTGTTGTGCCATTCCTCAAATGCCTGCCTGACTTGCCTTTAAAATTCCCAGTGTCCTGTCTGGCCTCTGCATTTCACTTAATATAGAAGCTGTCTTCAACTGCATCGCTCTTTTATATACTGTGCTCAAGGTGCTGTGCTGCAAGAAGTGCATCTGTACAAGCGTTCCCCAAGCAGTCCCAGGAGATATTAACCAGGAGTTACAGAAAATATAAAGTCAAATCTCTCCCATCTTCTGCTGCTTAGCAGGGTTTGGCAAATCTAGCAGCCAGTATCTGTCCCATCCAGCCAAAATTGCATGATGCCCAGGTGTAAGTCAACATCCCGTAGGGTGCTCCTGCACATGGCACTCAGCCCTGGCTGCCAGAAAAGCTGTCAGAAAGATTATGCCTTGTCACCAGCAACATAAAAAAGTTGAGAGACCAGAGAAACCATTTTGGGATTAAGTAGACTTAAGCTCTTCATTTTTCTTGAGATCAAAAGGGGTAAAACACGTGCATGTGTGCAAGCATGCACAATTCCTGCATTTTTCAGTGGCTCCTGAGAAAAGATCCTGTCCGTTAAAAAACACCCAAATGGTGAAATGCAAAGGGAGAGGATTGCGCGGGTAAGACATCAAAGACCACTGCAGGAGCTGTTCATGCAGTATTAAAGCCTGCCAGTCATATTTCAGACATCAACCCTGCAGAGCTATTCTGTGCACATGCTTTCCAAGAAAGGTCTGCAGTTGACATACGCTGTACTGTAAGCTAAATCTTCTAATACCCTGAGGCATCCAAGCATGCAGGATAACCAGACTTGCATCTTAAGCCCACACCTTTGTACAGAAATATACGTATACACATAGATAAGCATATCCAGGGATAGGAGTATAATGGTTCACAAGACTACAAAGTCAAGCATGGGAAGTTCTCTAAAGTACCTTGGATACAAATCTAGGTGAACACTACAGCAAAAATAATTACAGAAAATAAAAATTGGAAGTTGGAACAATATAAAAGAAGGAATACACATAAAATAATATCAAAGATTATGTAATTACAGACCACAAAGTGATGACAACTGTACAAGCATATGCATATACACAGCATACATACACGAGCAACATGCCTTTTTACTCAAAATCTTAGACTTTGGCCAGCTGTCTCCTTTCTTCACTAGCCCCTTTCAGTTGTCGTTTTAGAGACACGTTTACCAATATGGCACAGCAGTCCAAACCCTGACTCAGCTCACACCATAGGCTGCTACCGCCATTTCTTAGACTATTCCATTAACTTTTGAATTATTGAATTGACGAGAAGTCTCCCACAGGTATTACAATTAGAGTGGAACTAAAACCACTTGCTTTGTTATTCTTTCCTCTAAACTGCTCTCAAGGTATAAATACCAAAAGGAACATAATCCAGGTTCATTATAAAATTTTGGTAAGAGCCTACCCTAATGTATTAGGAAGAACTTTCTAACAAAAGATACACTATTTTTTTCCCTCTGTGGCTTACATTCCTTTGGCTGTTTAATTTAAAAAAAAAAATCTATTTTGAATGTCATTTTCCTAGTAGTACAATTCATTTTCATTTTAAATCACACCAATCACAATGAATCTGCTTGGTATAAATTAGAGCACAGTGGAGATTTCCACAGGAATTGCAGTGTTCCTCAGTTGAAATTAATGTATCATTCAACGCACTATTGAGTTCCTCCTGCATCAGCTGTCAAGATATGAATTTCCTAATGCCTGTGGAGGAACCATCCAGGCGTAATAAATGCTAAAAAAGAAGAAAAAATCCCACTAGGATCTGGTCCCCCACCCACTGAGAAATGCCATGGCCAGAAATCTCCAGTGCTGAGAATCAGCCACCTTACACCAGAACGGAAAGCTCCTCCTGCATGGGTCTCACCTTGTTCTTGGCAAGAACGTTGGCTCCTGCTTTAACGAGCACTTTGGCAGACTGACTGAATCCATGCCAACAAGCTTCATGAAGAGCAGTGTTCCCATCCTGAAGAGCACGCACACACAAGAGGAGAAGGTTACTGCACTGTGTCCACACGCAGAGTAACATTACATTCAGAACGCAGAAGCTGCATGCCCCAGCTGGTCACTTAAAAAGTAAATAATTTTCCTTTCCTCCTAGCTTATTTTCTATTTTATTTTTAGAAGAGGGTAAAAGTATTGTTATTTCTTTTGTTTAGAACTTGGAATTAGTTATATTTACTCCCAAACTAAATTTACAGCCTAGGATTCTCAGTTTCTGCAATAATCAAGAGAAACTGTGCAGTGTTTTGCATAGGGCATACACAGTATGCCTGTACATTTCTTTAATTGCTCCCTTAACGAGCCGTGAACAGACTCTTAAACCAAAACCTACCAGCCTGATATAAAAAAATAACTAAATCAGCAATTTATATTAAAGAGATGGTACAGCTTTTTTTCAGTGTAACTGTTCCAATTACTTTCAAAGCATCAGTTACTTACTTCGGAGTGTAAACCGTAACTTTCTCTCTGAGACCCTAATATTACTGGCTGGCAAGGCTGCCATCACACAGAACTTTGCTTTTGCCTGTTACCTTGTCTTGTCTGTCCAAAGCACACCCCTCTTGAATCAGAGTTGCTATAACATCGGTGTTCCCTACAACAGCAGCCCGGTGCAATGCTGTCTGATCACCCTGCAAAAAGAAGCAAATTTGTAATCGGTACCATTCCCACCTCATTTTGACTCAATGCAAATGCGTACCACACACACAGGGGCATCTTCAACACACATATTGTTAAATCTAAGCTGCCTTTTAAAACAGTCCCCATAAACAACTACCATTAAAGTTTCCAAGATTAATGAAGTTATTCAAAGTATCAGAGAGCTACAAACCAACTGTTCACAGAAGTTTGCAAGTCATCACAGTCCCATCTACACTGGGACACATATGCACTGAAGCACTCTAAAAATATGGTAGTATTAGAAGGCAGTGAATCCAACACATTTGGCACTACGTGTCTAAAAATCAACAGTATCTGCAGGGAACTAAAGGGAATTACAGGCTGTCGTAATTCATCATAATGATCCTCCAGTACTTACACTAACTGGATGAGGCTCTCCTGTTTTGGCTCTGATTGCTCATCAGCCCTGCTTAGGATAAGGAGCATGAGATGAGATCGGTCTCTTCAGCGCCTCTGATAAGTTTATCAATTAGTGCTAAGAGTGGAGGCAATTTTATGATGAGGACCACAACTGAAAGACCATCAACTTATTTCATTCAAGCAACTGAACAATCTTGAGGTCCAAACGACTTTCGTTTCTCATTGACCTGCCATATAGCAGCAACCTTTATGGCCAAGTTTCCAAAAGAAATTATGCTGATGCAGTCATCTTGTCTGACTGCCCGTCTGTCTCCCCTCTAACAACTGTTGAACTCATTTGCTGAGCTAGAGAGCCCAAGATTAATTTTCTACAAGCCTTCCAGAAACTGAAGACTAGGGAGACATAAACTACTGGCCCTGCCCATCAGGGGTAATCTATATATTTTTATGTGCATGTTGGTGAGACTGTGATAAAAGAGGGGGAATAGGAGGATTTATGCAGCAGTGTGTAGGGATGTAAGACACCGACTGGTAGGAAAATGAGCTGCAGTAGCTCCACTGCTGCCACAAAAACTGGTCTTGGCTTTCCTTTGAAGTTGCTTTGAACCTGCAATGCTGAAGCACAGCCTGAGTCCAGGCACAAAGACTAGCTTCAAAGCTGCACACAGCCTTTTTGGGGGATGAATAAACACAGTGGGAATCCAATCCACTTCTGCTTATCTAGATAACTGTCACCAAAAACACATGGGCAGAGATATGCAGTGCATCCTGAGGAAAAAGAGCTTGCAGGAAGCTAGTCCTAAATAGATATAAAATCTCTCTGCTACAAAACTTTATCAGATAATACCACATTATATTAAATACTAAAAGTAGAGGAATTTCTGTATTTTCTGTCTTACAGTCTACAAGTCTTTAGTTAACTGGATAATTTGAATAATTTCTTCTCAAAGGCAACTAGTAGCTGACCTAAAAATTGCTCTTGGGGGGGGTTCTTTTGTGCTAGTAACACCAAAATAGTTATTAATCCGTAAGTGAAAAATGAGCATTGCCAACCACAACCTGTCAGTAACCCTTGTAACGCCAACTGCCTCCACCAGTAAATCATTAAATTGGCTTATAATCATGAAGTTCATCTTAAAAAATTGTGTTGAGGGCTTTTTTTTTTAGTTTGCCATCTATGTTTTGTCTCTAGAGGTCACAGATTCTTACTTTTGTTCTTGTCCCTATTAAGACTGGAAATGTGTTTTAGGAGATTTTGACCAAAGACAATAATGGTTCCAGGAACTGGGACTTACAGAAAAACATGAAGTATTGGAAAACTGACAGCAGTGCCAGTTCTCTGAACTTGCGTATTTATTCCAAATTCAAAGATAACAAAAATGCTATGGAGAATGTCCAAAATATACCACCTCACAAGTGCAAGTGTCGGATAGTTTCCAGTAACTACTACTGCACAGAAATCTGCTTGCTAACAAGCCAGGGAAGAACATAACAGCCTCTTTTGATAGTGCATGGTACTGATGACTGGCACAGCCACTGGGTAATGTGGACAGTGCCAAGGTCATTTTATCTGACTACCATGAAGCGGAAAGTAATTCATCAACCTATCCCTGCCAACTGGTATTGCTGCAACAGCAAAACTACAGAAGATATTACAATAAAGACTACACAAGATGACATCTGCCATTGCAATAGATGGAGCTTGAACAATGAATGGTTGGTTCCTGCTTCTTCATAGTCCAGAAAATTGATGGTGGAGAAGGCCAAACTGGTGACAGGAATGGATTGTATCGGATTTCGTTTGTAATTAAGGATCTTCTCTCTGGGCCAGTTTAAAATCAAGGCTGTTCTTGTCGTTAGCCCAAGCCCATCACAGTAATTGCAGTGAGGTCAAAGGCCATTCAGCTGTTTTGGGTTTGTAGATATGACAGCTGCTTCTAATGGCAGCTCAGTTAAATTAAAAACAAACAGGTATTTGGAAAGCAGGAAGCACACCTCACTGCTGCAGGAGCAGGTCTCTCTTGGGGAGCCCAGCCCATGTGCTGGGGCTGCAGAGTGGCACTGGGACGGCTTCAGCCATGCCCGGGCTTTGTCTCGTACTGCATTCTGGTCCTTGAAATAGAAACCTGGGTAGGGGAAGGGACACAAGTCCTGCAGATGGCCGGCTCAGTTGCCTCGTGCCCAAGGTGTGGGCTTTAGTGCTGACATCTTCCCCATACAAGCATGGGAAGAGCCAAGCATCTAAGAGTAAGGTCCAACCAGCACCCTGACCAGGTAACCAAATACTTCATCCACATAACAGGGAGTATCAAAGGGTATCTCAAACCCTGCCTCACCTGGACTGAGGCACCTGCCAGAGAAGAGATGGTAGGTATCAACGTCCTGGTGAAGGTCCCTACCACCCCCAGGCCCTCCAGCCAGCAGGACGGGGCCTGGTTGACCATTCCCTCAGGCCTCAGCACACACATTAACCTTAAACTGCTTAAGGTGCTGTGGAAGCTGAACCACCAAATTGTGATGGCCTCTGCGTCCGAGTCGCTGAGCGACCCAGACACAGATGGTGTGGCCCACCTATAGATAACACTGCCTGCACCGCTGCGTTTCTAACCTGTCTTGCCTCCCCATTAGCAGAGGAGCAAACGCCTATCTTGCCTTTTATGGAGTCAGATTAAACAAATGAGTTATATTTTTTTCATGGCGTGAATTTTCAGACAGTGTAATCACTGACTCATGTATCTTTTTATTAATTGCTAAAATAACTGTCCCTGAAAGCGCTCACTGGAGTTCTGCCTTTAGCAAGGCATTAGGGGGCTGTTCCAGAGGCTCAGAGAGAAATTGCACCGGTAAATGCATATTAACTGCCCAGACTATTATGTTGGGCACAACTTACGATCCTATTTGTAAGTGATTTATGCCTTAGGAACAGACCACAGATCAGTAGCAATGAAGAGAGGTAACTCGAGTGCTGTGTCACGCAAATGTGACCTTGACAGAAACAACAGAGTCTGCCTAAATGCAGACATGGGCTGAAACCAAAAAGACACTTAGATGCTTAAGTGAGGCTTGGTGGAAGTAAGGCACTTAAGTCTACAATGGTGTGTCTTAAATCCCCTTCCTCAGCTGCTGCCTAGCCCTGAAAGCAACTCAAACTCAGCCGTTTCCACTCCAACGCCCCGGACGTCTCGGCTTGCACGCCGCCACGGGGCACCGCAGTTGTCGGGGCACCGAGGAGGCTGTCGTGTAGCACATGCCCAGCACTGCTGCAGCCCCAAACGCAGCCATCTCCCCTCCTCTCGCTCTGTGAGCACCCTCGTTGCACGCTTGCTGGAAGAAGCTCCATGCAAGTTGCAGATACACCCACCACCCTTTGGAACAAGGCCAGCGAAGGAGATGGCCGCTGGATCTTCTGCAGCAGCCCAGAGACTACAGTTGTCTTGCCATGCTTGTCTTGCCATGAAAGTGCTGCTGTCTTGAAAGCACTCCATCTTTAAGAAAAACATCCGTATTCACTAGGCTAAAGAGTGGGAGATGCTGGTGGGAGACCGGGGTGGGAGTCCACGTCCCCTGGTGCAGAGGATGAGAGACTACACGCCCCGCGCGCTTGACTGTAACGGGGCTATTGCACAGCCAGGCCCAGCACCAACAGGTATGTTTCCAAAGGGTGAAACCACGCTCTTTACAGAGGGCTTAAACACCTGCTTTCAGGAAAGGGCTACAGGCTGGGAGCCCTGAAGAAAGGCAGATACTTAAATCTCAACCTCCTCTATGGATTTTAGCATTACTCCTTTCCTTTAGCACTGTGTTGGCTATGCCAGTGGTGCTTGCTCAGTGTCCTGGTGTTTGCAATTACTTCCTCAAGTGTCTTCATTTGCTGACTAACTTAAAGCAGTGGATGCAACCACTGGAACCAAGCACCTAGGAACTGGATAGGCATCTGTTTTACATCTGAAGTTCACCCCAAGGGAAAGGAAACAACGCAAGCAACTGACAAAAGGGTTTCAGGTAGATAGTAGTACTTCTGCCAGGTCTCCTGGGTTATTGGAGTCTCTATTATAGACTCTACTGCCCAAATTTAACAAGATTTGGTTTACCCTAGTTTGTAATACATGTTACGTTTTCCTTTCTCTGATATAAAAAATACTATAACCACCATATTTTGTTTTCCTGCACACTCCTGTTCTGCAGAGCATCCATCGGTTGTACGATCTCCTTTAAAGTCCCTCTCCAGTGTCACGCTTGGCCTCCTCGCTGTCTTTCCATGTTTGCAGGAATCACCAAACAAACTGTCTTGCCTCAGGAGAATTGCACCAAAAAACCCAGCAAAAACTCATGCCTTCAATCCCTGATACAAAGTGCTGGACAGCACTTGCAAAGTCTTATACTATGAAATCAAACCACTAAATTCATGGTAGAAAGTTCAAAATATTTTAAAGTTAAAATATAACCAAGTGTTAAATACTTGCAGGAGCATACAAGCACACGTGGATATTCTAAAGCAGCTGTACACAAAGGCAATTGAACATGCCCTAGTGTTTCTCAGTGTCACTGTGCTGCTCTCCTCCTTCTTTGCTGAAGAAAGGCAGTCATCATGACACACAGTAAGAACTTCACTCTGAACGATAAATGATGATGCATGACCAGCAGAAGTGATCAAGGCACGAGAAAATAATCATGAACGAAAAAAATTAGAGCTTAAATGAGACTGAAATGGAAGTACAGGAATAAGCCACTTTGCATATTTACATTCAGCTATAAATGATTATGAACCCTAGGTTGTTGTTCCATTTGAAATTAATTTTCTGCTTCTTAAACTGGAGCTTTCAGAAGGGAAGTTTTGGGGCCTTGGGCCTTCATTTTAAATTAACTTGTTTTCCCAGTTAGATTTTCAGAGAGCGCGTACACGGCAGGAAACTTGATGCAGAGCACCCAGCGCAAAGCCCGCCATGCAGTCATGCACCGCAGAAGAGCTTGGTCAAGCCAGACCGCCAGGCCAAGGTTTCGCAGCATGCAGTCATGGGAGACGTCAAGCTCAAGGCAGGGTTGATGCACAAGATTTCTAACCTCCTTCTCTCTTTCTGATCTTCTAGGTTCCTTCCTAGCCTTTCTCTTCTGGTTTCTCTTATCTTTTTCGTCCTTGATTGCCTTCACCGGGACAACTTTCTCCTTGACTATTTCTGAGGTGTGTGCTGTATGGATACTCATTGACCATTCAGAGATGGCATTGGGATCCCAGTAAGAGTTTTCAGTTTTGGCAGAGAGAAGGAAAGAGTTAGCTCCAGGGGTGGCGTACTCTACAGAGCTGGACTCCACCGGTTGAAATTCATAATAATCCCACTCCAGGCCACTGGAGGTCATTCTTCAACTAATTCTTACGGCTTTTACCATGTTCTAAAGAATGTATCTGCAGAACATGAAGTGAGTGTTTTAATCTCTCCACAACATTTAGCAACTTTTAAGTTTCTGCTTATCATGTGGCAGATGAAAAGTTAGTCTTGCATTCATTCATTAGCTAAAGAGAGTCAACTCCAAAATAAAATGTGTTTAGGTTTCTCTTGTTATTTAGAAAAATAAAATATAGGTGATCTTTTTAGAACCTGGAGATTTTTTTGTGTTACCACAACAATGCCACAGACAAAAATCAACTAAGTAATTTACTTTTCAATTAAATATGATACTCCCCACTCTCATGAGTGATTTCATCTCTGAACCTAAATCCATATTCCTGAAAAACAGCAATGAAGCGTACAGATGTTAATCAACACTTGAAACTAAGATGCCTTCACTGCCAAATAAGCATACAGTAAAAGTGACTGAAGGCATAATCAATAGATTGCACCTAAAAGAGAATATGAACATACTCTGTGGGACATAAATAAAGTGTAAAAATGAATTATACAAGGAGAAACCATAAATAGAGAACCTTCTTTGAAGACCTATGTAAAAGGAAAGCAGAAATATTTTAGTTAATACCTTTCACAAGCAAAAATCTTCATTTGGAGTTTTAGCCTTCCTCCTCCTCCAATACAAATCCAAACACACCCTCTGAGACTCAGCAACTCCTGAGGCTCTCCTCAACCCAACAAATTACTAATACTAAATACAGAGCTAAAATCAAAATATATTTTAAAGAAACAGTATCTGCGGATCAAGCATGCACCTATTCTGTTCAGATTAGTCAACACATTTAGAAGTGGTATTCAGTTGTCGTGAACAAAGCCCCTGAGAAGCTGCAAGGCAAGTGAAACTGGTCTTCTACGAGCTGAATATTTCTACAGTGCAAGACTCTTTGCCAAACTGAAATGATGCTAAACACCGATTTACTGTTTTTCCATTATGGCTATCACGTTTACATATGAACAGCCTAGATTTTATTCCTAGAGGATTAAAAAAACCCCAGACTTCACTCAAAAACCAGTTTTCACAGAAACCCAATCTGACCAAATCAATGGAAGTTCTTGCATTCTTAGAGCAGCAACTTGCTCTTTCTCAGGAAAACTGACTGTGCTTGTAAAGTACCTGCAATTTTGTCTTAAATACCTGATGAATAATTTTTGCTGGGAGAAGACGAAAAACATACTCAGGATACATCTGAATAAACTGATACTCCCATTACACTTGCAAATCTGCTCCATTTCACAGATGGGCATAGGGAAAGAATACAGAGTGCAGGAAGCAAAGTTTCTTCCTAGAAAAACAAGTTTCCCAGTAGAAAGCTGGCTGCACCAGTACCCCAGTCCTAAGGTTGTAAGACAGACTGCTCAAGTCTCACAGGGAAGCAGCTACTCATGCAGAGAAGAAAACCAGTTTTCCAATTTCTATAGATATTTAAGACTCTCTAGATGCAACCAAATGCCTAAGGGGATTTTCAAAAGGCACCTAGACATTTCCAGTGTCCTTTTAATAGTCATACAGGTGCCTCTATTAACCACCTTTGGACCTGTAGGTCCTCTGAAGAATCTTCACCTTATTTATTACAGGGGGAACAAAAGCAACCCTTCCTCAAACTTGTTCCAACGTGCTATCAGAATTTAGCAGTGACTCTGAAGAAGTCATGGTTATTCAACTGCTGTTGAACATTTCAGCCTACACCTTTGTTCATCAGAGTGAGGTAACTAAAACCACGTTACCGGTCACTCCAATGTGCCTTAAAGCCTAGTCCAAGATTAAAACTATTCTTATGGAAAACTGAGAAATTCGAATAACTTACATATTTTACAAAATGTAGACAAACTACTATTTGCTAAATTGAAAGCTGGTTTCATTGTGCTGATGCTTCACCACACAACAGCCTCACAGATGTGACCACCCCACCCCACGGCTGCCAACGGGATGGTTTCCCTGCAATGCCACGCAGTGCCCCAGGCAGCTGCTCCATACTCTCTATGCTGCAGCATGCGTCTACACAAAAAGCATCTCCCACTTCAGGTAAACATCACAACAGATCGTGTCCCCTACCTGACATCCTCCAGTGGGTTCCCATGTGGTACAACAAGCTCTTATTTCATTTCTGCACTAAAAGGCAGTCGATGACTCCCACTGCTACTCACACCAGCCTGGTGCAACCAGAGCTCTTATAAAGAGCTCTTAAGCACAAGGACCAAGATATTCATCGAAACATATCACATTTTACTTCGTCTCCCATGCAGTTTTGCATCTCCAAATTAGAGGTTACAATTCCAAATTAGAAAATACAGAGGCAGATTTTGTTTTCATTTAATCGTACTTCAAAGAAGTGAAGGTCTACTCTTATTTGCAAATTACCTCTTCCCCTCCACCCCAAGCAAGAAGGTTGTATCTACTTACGTCATCCTGAATATCCAGGTCACAGCCTGCCTTCAACAAAACCTGGACAACATGGAGATGACCCTTGTGGGCAGCAAGATGCAGAGGGGTCCGGCCATGCTATGAATGAGAAGAAAATAATAATACCTCAAGGTGAATTTTTATGCTTGATTGTTGACCAGAATTTTATCCTCTTTTTCTCGTTCTTCTGTTCATACTTCTCTCTCTGAAGCCTGCAATAGCAGCAATTGGCATATATTAGTGTACCAAAAGCTTTATCTTAGTTTTGTGTATGCTAAAAACTTCTCCTCCCCCTTCTGCAACATTTCGGTTTATCCCGATGATACTCTACAAAAGGGATATTATATTCACGTAAGAGTATTTCCTTACAAATTCAGACCTGGCTTTGTGTCCAGGCCTAAAGAGAATTCATAACCCTTTTTTTTCTGTCCCTCTGGAGTGCAAAATTGTCAACTGCTTTCAAATCTGCTCTGTACAACAAAGTTGCAATAGCAGGCTAATTCATATAGTGTAATGGGTACCGTCTTTGCAACAGAAACAAGAATTACTGGACTGTTGTGTATGATAGATGCTCCCCTCAAAAGGAATGGAAGACTTGTAGTCATTCCAAGTGACTTCATGTGTACAACAACCAACCTCATTTTGCCAAAGATCTGTCAGGTTTTTTTAGACAACACTTATTTTTAAACATTATCAAGCTCTAACCCACATGAAAGTAAGAGTATAAAACAGTCATGAGAAATTTAATCTACAGTGTAATCAAGGACAGTTCACTAATAAACAGATAGACAGAAAAGCTTTAATTAGTGAGATGGATACATGATGTATGGCTTTAGGAGAAAAAAAAAATTGACATTTGAGAGTAAAAACAATTTTTTTTTTAAAAATAGCTTGTCCCCAACAAATGAGTTCCAAAAATCTAAGTGAAATAGCAAGAGGAAAACAATAGTTACTTGTAACTGAGCCCCACTTGATCATCCTTCGGCAGAGTTTAAAATGAAACATTTCAGGAAAAGGGGAATAGGCTGCTTCTCCAAAAAGAGGCATAAGAATCCATGTGAAAAGAGGCTCTAAGAGGAAGGATATTCTAAGAGGCAGTCTGGGCAACAGAGGAGAACTACAACAAGTGATTCCCTAAAAATTTAACCCATACAACCTGAAAAGAAAATTCTTAAGGAGAGAGTCAAGAATTAACTCCTGCTCTAGGAAGTGTGTGTGTGTGTTTACATGTATCTACAGCTATATATCTATATAAAAAAATCTCAAAGCATCAACATGAAAAGTGAGTGAAACACCTTAAGAACAGTTAAACAGGAAGACTAAAAATGTTCATTACAAATTTTATTTCATTGCAATTAGGAAAACAGGATTCCAGCCATTGCTAAAATCAGAGTATTTTCACAAAGAATCCCATTTTCTTCACCAGGCATTTTACGAGATAAAGAAGTGCTACATTACTCTTCACCTGTATCTATTATATATCTATTTCTTCATTACTGCTGCAATTGTCTATTTTTCCACCCAAAGATTTACCCTGCAAAGGAAGATAAACAGCCCTAATAGATCAGCTATGGAAGGAGCAAACACCTCAAGAACTGGCTGGCTACTAGTGGCCTGAAGTAAGCAGAAGGCAACCACCACCTTTCTGAGGTTTTAAGCAACTTCCCCAGTGGGAAAGCTACTTCAACTAAATAAAAAAAACCAAGCTCAAGACGGGATTGTTTTCACACAGCAAATCCCATACCCACGTAGTTGGTAAAGCCTTGGGAATTCAGCCTCTTCAGAGCAAAAAAGGAAAGCCAGCATTGAAATCCACAGAACTGCTGGGGACAAGATGTCTGTGTCATTACTGACTAGTTGTGCTGTGCTTTGAAAACGTTAAACATTGATTAATTGTCCCATGTTATCGATCTGAAAGGAAAAGTCCTCACCCACTCTGACACACGGGTCTCAAAACCCAAACGCTGTTTCCTGTTAGCAGCAGCAGCTCATTCCCACATGGGAAACTTCCATTCCTGCTCTGCTGAATGCGTGGGAAGGGCTCACTTTCAGCTGTCACCGCTGCCCCTGGGCGCCATCCAGCCTGTTGCTTGGGCGCTTCGCACTTGACCTGGCCACAGGTCTCTATAAACGCCTGCCCCTACCGTGAATGGCACCGAGCTGCACTGAGCACACCTCCTTCTCCATCAGCCTGGAGGAGAGCCAGGGCTATGTCACTGTTCCAGGTAACTCAACAGCAGGAGGCATAAAAGCCTCCAGGCAACGGGGGCGGGGGGGGAGACAAAAAAAATAAAGGGAAAAAAAAAAAAGAAAAAAAAGAAAGGTAAAGAAAGGAAAAAAAGAGAAAAAGACAAAAAAAAGAAGCCCAATTGGTTTGGATTATGAATATGGGCTCCAGCACATTCAGGTTTATGAGTTCTGACTTTCTACATTACTTAATGGCAATAAGTAAATCACCTAATCCGGGCGTCTCACTTCCCAGCAGGTTACCGATATATCATGAAAACAATTTATTACAATCTGTGCACGGAGCAGAAATAATCCCAAACAAACCCAACCTGAAGCCAGCTCATGTACTTTAAAAGGAAAACGCCAACAACATCAATATATCCCAGCAGTGAAACTTTCTGATAAGATAACCATCTCTAACCACTGAAAAAATGCTGAGGTGCAGCCAAAGGTACTGTGTTAAAAATAAACTATGAAAGCAGCGTATGAGTTTACTTCCATATGAGGGTCATGTTTTCCTCACCCAACACACACCTTCCTAGGCAATTGCCACACAGAGCGTGCCTGGTGGCAGGGCACAAGCACAAGGAAAGGTTGCAAAACTGCAGAAGATCCAGATCACAGACCTTCACCTGCCTGTTCAATGCCTTAAGGCGCATTAAAATAAAGCCGCCCCAGGGAATGGGCTTATCCGGAGGAGGCTGCCCTCGCCCCAGGGAGCACCAAGTTCTCCTGTCACTGGGACCAACCATTCCCTGTTCTCGATAGCTGGGCAGCCTCCCCGTGCTCATGGCCAGCCACAGGAGATGGGTGCTGGAAGAGGAGAGAGCGCTTGCTGGAAGAGGCCACCACGGGGCCAGGGAGAGCTGCGAGCAAGGGTTGCCTGGCTGTTCTGGTCACTCGGTGAACAGAGATGCACGTTAACTGTGCATTTCCCCCGTCATCATCTCCAAGCATTCAAAAACTTCAGTGAAGTCCCCAAAACTCAGGTTTTTGTTTAAAAACAAAAACGAAAAAACTCAGTTATTGCAACGGAAGACTAGAGAATTATTTTTGTTCCAGAGGGTTTTGAGATTCTCCATCCAAAAACTTAGGTTCAGAGCCATCCTACCTATTGGAGACCCCTAGAGAGAGACCTTCAGAGACCAGAGCTACTGCATGCATGCAGTCCTTGAGCTCTTCCCACTATAAAGTGACACTATAAAAGAAAACCATGACCCTATCTAGGATGGAAGAGTGGGAAGGAGGATCAATTCCAGCACATTACACTGATTAGAGGCTCAGGCTTTTGGAAGAGCACCAATCCTCTCAAGATTAATAATAACCCTACAAGAACTGGCAATGCCAGATTCTCTTTTTCTTCCCAATAACATCAAAATGAGAGCAAAGATGGGTGGTACTGGCCAACAGTATTCCAGTACAGGCAACACAAACACTGGAAGAACACTCCCACCCACCTCCTCATATAAACATATACATATATACACAGGTATGTATGTACATATGCATGCACACACCAATCCAGAACAAACTATGAGGGACAGACAAGACGATCTGGGTGCCCCTCATGCTATGATGACAAACTTAGAGCATTGCTATCTTTGGAGAGAAACTTTCAACAGGTCTATGCCATGGTGGGAACCCCCAGCAGCGACAGCCAGAGCTGCTCTTGCCTGCCTCTGATCTTCTCCTTCATGTCTGCAAGTCAAACCAACATCGCTTTACAGCAGCTGTGAAGGAGACTGCTGATGGACTAAGAGGACTTTTGTTTTTTTAAATCAAATTTTTCTATCACAACAATGCATCCCACCCAAAAAATCTAGCAGGAAGAGGGAGGAATGCAGACAAATTTTCCTCTGTGTATCTCCTCCATAAAGACATTTTGCACTCACCATTGCAGCACCAAAGAGGGGACTTACCTAAATACACACATGGGTCCTAGTGGGACAGGAAATGTATACAAACAAGAGTGTCTCCTACAGATGCTCACTGCAAGGAGACAACACTAAAACCAGAGACTCCTTAACATGCAGATTACTGACTTAAAAGCTTATGAGTGTTTCCAGATATGAACTGTAATGGTTTGGGAGTTATTACAGAAATACAAATAAGAGACTGCCACAACTTCTGATTAATGAACCAATAAAGTGGTAATTCATATAAAAAATATGCAATTTGGACTTCTATTCAAATGTAAATAATTGTTTCAGCAGGCAACAAATCATACAAATCCTCCCATGTCATGGGCTTATTGACAAAATAAATGGGACCCATTGCACTAAGGCAGCAAGTTCCAACAACCGTGACATGCTGCTGTAGCTATGGGGCGTATCAGGTTGCAGCCAAGCACAGTAAACAGCCACATGAATTTCAGCAGTAAAATGCAAGGGTAGGGGTTTTGTTTGTATTTAATCTGTATTCTAACTTCCAGACATGAACAGGCTGCTGTTGGTACATAGGGTTTCAAAGCAGAATTTTCTTAGAGCAGCTGCCAGTGTATGCACTCTGCAACCAAATCCATACAGGGGGGCCTTAGCACCAAGAGCCACATGATCCTTCCTTGTGTGTTTATGTATTTGTAGATACTTCTACGCAAGTACAGTCCTCCATCTCACCCTGCTCTAGTGCTGCACAAGGACTGTTATTTATTCATCCATTCTGCACTTCACAAAAACATGCCTATGCACGTTTTATTACAAAGCTTGAAAACAAAAACCAAGTCTTGTCACATTGTTCACACTGATGATTTGTTAGACTGTTCTCCATGAATAACCTGCTCGCTCAAGTCAGCAGAAAGTTTCTCATTGACCTCAACAGGCATTCAGTGAGTCCCTAAATGTTTGCAAGTCCCCTTTCATTTATTTTTATTTATTGTTTAAAACAGACACAAGTAGTTTTTCAAACTGAAGGAGCACAAAAATGTGAAAGCACCAAAATACATTTCTTTTTTTGTTTCTGTCTGAACTTAAAAAGGAAGGGAAAAAAATATTGTTTTAAAGAATTTAACATGCTCTGAAGTTGAAATCCTGATGACAAGATTACAAGTACCCTATAATTACGAAAGTGTTGCCATATGGCAGGTTCGTAACAGGACTAGTTAAAAAAATCAAATCAAATCAAACAAACAGAATTACTGAATCAAAACAGAAGCACTACCTTTTGCATTTCTATGGTTTTTTCTGAATTATCATCCCTTCTCCGCAGAACTCAATTTTATAGCTATGATCTTAATGCTATGCTCTGCAGAAAGGCTATATTCTGCTTCCCTTTGAAAAAATATTCATAAAACCCATGGCACTATACAAATTAGATTAAAACTGCCTGTACTACCTTTATGACTTCCTCTGGAAATCTTTTTCACATTTAACAGATAAGTGGCACACTCCTCTGTGCGTGCTTGCTGATACACAGCTGTTTCTGGCCCTATTAATTCTCGCTATTGCATGCTACACCCCGTGCTGCAATGCCCCAGTGAAACTCAACACCCAGTAACACTTTTTTGGGGGGAACTGTAGTGCAGAGGTTCAGACCTGGGTATTTCATCTCTGGGCATGGAGCAAGCCTGCATTAAGGGCTGGCACTTCCCCAGAAGTGCCTTGTTTCAGCCAGGCACCTTTGGGATACACCAGAAGTTGATGTCTGGGAGGTGAAATCCTGCTTCTCTCCACCCTCCAGGCACCGTTCTGGGGACAAGATCAAGAGAAGAGCCGACCTGATCTGAGATGTCACTACTACCATTCCTCCTGGGCCACTCCTAGTGGTTCTCAGCCCCTTCCCTAACCTATTTCTACTCACAAAATCAAAAAAAAAAACAACCCAAGAAAAGGAAAACAACATCCTGGGAGGACAGCAAGGCACAGCAGCTCAGCAAAAGTCCCAGTGCTTAAATGTTGAAGATGCAGCTGTCAGTAACTTTACTGAAAAAAAGCTCTACTACAAAAGGACTGAAAGAAGGGACAAGCTTTCTTGCTTGAGACTTAATTATACCAGGCTCAGTTCTTAATTTTCCAGCTTTTGCAGCATATTCACCAAAATACTTTATAAAGGCACGTACTTGTTGGATCAGCCAATTTGTATGATCAGTTGTTTGAGGTATTTTTTGCCCTTTTCATAATGAAAACAGCTATAAATTTCACACCTGTGAAGAATGTCAGACAAAAAGGCACAAAAATGGAAATCATCTCTTCGTCGTACCAGGCAGAGCAGGAACAGAGCACCCTAGTCAAGAAAATGCCCAAAGCAAAGCCATGAAGCCTCACACATTGAGATCCAGACCGTCTCTTGGCCACCACCCTGCACTGTTGGTGGCAGAGATCCCAGCACCAGGATGAGCCCTTGATATATGTGCAATGCAGGGCCACCAGCCCTCTCCCACTCTGGGCTCCCTGCCATCAGATCGTCAACAGCGCTGTGACCTGCTAGCCATCAGCTCTTCTTTATGTATTTTAAAAGGCCCCAAATCTGGAAAGAGCCCCAGCGTCCCCCACTGGAGTCAGAGAAGATGCTGGAGTGTACACTTCCATATTGACTTCACCTGCACAAATGCCTTGCTAGTAACGCTGTCAAAACGAAACACGTGCATCCCTGAGGAAATGCTGACATGAGCACCTGGACACACTGATTCTCCATTGAATTTTGATTCTTTCATACCATTCTTCTTCTGAAATCATATAGTTAGAGGTGACAAAAATGAAATACTATTTTGCAGCTGAATTGTTGTTGACTGAAGCAGCAATTAACCACAGCATATGACCTTCCCATATATGATAAAAATAGAACTGGACGAGCTTGCCAACTATCCAGCATTTAATAGTAATTGGTTTTTTACAGAAAATATGCTTCATTTTTCTTAAGCCATGCTCAATTAATCTGGTTTGAATAAAGAACTCTAGCATTTAGCTCTAGATCCTGGTCACTTCAAGCTGTGGCTTTGCATAGTGTTTTTCCACAAGAATCGGTCTATACTTACAGATGCGTATCAGAAATACATTTTAAGCCTGAAGTGGTGTAGGAACGTGTTCCCTCCCTCCGAAGAGCTTTGTCTCTGCATGTCTTCTTCCAATAAAACTCTGATAGAATCAGAAGGAATTTTGGCTGAGAAGTACAAACACACACACCCCTTTTTTCTCTCCTTTGGAGCAAATCCCTAGAATTTAAAATTAATGTGACAAAATAAACTGCAGACTTTGAATAAAAGCAGAAGACACACAGGTACAAGAGAACTAAGGCATGCACATGAATAAATTTATTTTTATGCTTCATTTGCAATGAGTTTTATCTTGGGGAGGGGAGAGGGCTCTGGGTTTCAATTTATCTGAAAGCTTGATCAATAATTCTCCACTATAAGCATGCGATCTAATTTCCATCCTAAAATTAACAACCCCTATCCTGAAAGTAGTTCTTATTTTGCACCTCTTCTGCTTATTGAAAGACTGCAGAAGAACCTGTCTCTCTGATGGCTAAAAAATCCCTTAAAATTTCCAGTTTAACTATACTTGAGGCTAATTTATACGTGCCTGCTTTTGTGACAATCTTGTCCTTGACTTTAAATGGCTCTTTCTCCTTCCAGCCTTTGTGTGTCACCAGATTAGCAAGCCAAGCTCTTCCAGCATATGTTTATACAGCCTTTCATAGGCAAATACGCACATGCTCTCTCTATGCAGCTAGCTGGCTGGGTGAGAGCCAGATGCAAACTGGATGCTCTGTAGACCTGGATAGGACATTACTGAGCCTGAACTGATGGGCTTTGATGAGAGCCGCAGCTTGGTCTTATGCCTCTTGGTTCACATTAAGCTTACCTCCTTGTGGCTCACAGCACGGGAGGAATAACTATGTGAGCGCCTCCAAAATCCTCCACGCACGTAGCCTCGGTCGCTCCTCTGGGACCCTCTCCACTCCTCTGTACACTCCTCCCCACTCTTGCTGATCTGACTTCATCTCTTCTGAGCAGGGCTTGTCACCAGGCTACCCGAGTACCTCATCTGTGCTGTCTGCTGATGTGCCAGGATGCATCCAGAATGACAAGAGGGACAGCTTTTGTCATCCCCCCTCCCCGGGCTCCATGGGGATGACCCACAACCTCTAGAAAATAGCTACAATCCCATAGTGCCAGGTCAGCTGCAGGGATGGCCTCAGAGCTCACCAGCAAGCACGGCTTTTCAACACCAACACTCTGCACCTGGGCGCAGTTTTGCCGCCCAGTGAGCTCTGCCTTGATTTTCCACGCAAGGACTGAACAACAAAGCAAGTGCAAGAAGCAGGAAACCACCCATATTGTATAGGAAAGAAAAACTTGTCAACTCTAGCAAATCTGCATTTTATCAAATTAACCTGATTTTGTGTTTGAAAAGTCAGATCTGCACAATTTGCTTCTTACTGTAATTAACAGAAGGCATTGATAATTGCATAATAAACAACCTTAACAACGAGAAAGTGTAAATTTTGCATTTGAGTTGTGGATTATGGCAACTAATTCCATGAAACAGTTAAATCAGTGTCATGATTATTCTGGCAACCATTACAAAGGTCACCACATTTTATGTTCAAACAGTGTGGAAGCTGGATTTGAAATGACATTAATGCACAAATTTATACAAAGCATAGCATCCTTTCAATCTTTTGTATATTTTCAAGTAGCTCTCTCAGCAGTCTCAAAGCTCATGATCTTAAAAAAAGAAAAGAAAACCAACCACAAAACCCTGAGCCACCATTCAGACATCTGTAAGTCAGTATTTCCTGATCTATTACTGACTACCTTTAATAGCTGTTCATCAGCTACAGAGCTGCTTGGACAACAGAGCCAAACAGGCTTTATGGGACCATTCATGTTTATTACATCTGTGCTTTGTATCTACCAACAAGAGGCCACTTAGTTTTGGCAAACAAAAGTTACAAACACCTGTTGTCCTTGGATCACTCCAGCTTTCCAAATAAATACTATCTACAACTCAAACACTGCAAAGGGGTTGAAAACAACTGTCACTGACAGATAAAAAGAGGAAAAGACAGATTACTTATCAAATGTACTCACATTTGCTTTCTATCTGTAAATATTAGCTCCCATACATATATAATGTTCAAAAACAATATGGAAATACAAATAAAATTAGATATGATGGAGAACAATAGTTCATCAAAACAGGACATTGCAAATTTTATGTTACAGTTCTAAAGATCTCACTTACCCAATTCTTTTTAAGGGTTTTTGCTGATTAAACAGCCTGCAACAGCCACTTCTATCTCATCTTTTATATGCTAGTATTATTTATAACGTGTTGAGAGTTAGGAATAGGTGAATATCCGTTTGAACTCTCTTAATATCTAAGCAGAAATCCTTTGATGCGCTGACCTTATCTCGAAGGTACAGGGAGCAGAGTTTGCAACCCCCAAGTTCGGAACTGACTGGGGACTACACAGCACAAATCAATGAAGATGTCGGGTATAAGCAAGGCTGCTGTACCAAGAGCAACAAGAAATGCTTTCCGTGTACCATTACCCTACCACAGCACGTGTCTTTCCCCCATCCCCTCACCCAGAAAGATGGGCGCTCTGAACTGCCTTCCCTCAACAGTGATGAATCGCTCCATTCATCAGTTCGCACAGTGTTCAAAAGTCAATGCACGCTTTGAAAAATATCGCTGCCCCTCCGCTGACACACTGGTTTCTAAGGACTCGGCGTTCACCACAGCTGCATCCACTGGGAAGTGTATAAATACAAGGCATGCACTATATTGTAAATTCACGTGAGCTATTAAGTATAAACTTTAAGAAAATCTAAACACTAACCTCAGTCCCATTCAGAATTGTAAAGCTACGAGGGTATTTTCACAGACAATGGTCTAGGAGTTATGTTAGTTCCCAGGGATTTCGCAAAGCGTTTTTCTCTCGTTACCTTGGTAACCGCTACCTTGGCACCCTTGTTGATAAGCTGCACCACATTCTCCACTTGGCCTTTGTAGGCGGCTACGAGCAAGCGTTCCGAAAGCACAGCGACCACATCCTGCTGGCTCATGAATTAGGAGAGAAAGGTTTTCAGGTTTCTTCAGTCCAAAAACAAAGGCTCGGGATTGGTTCAAGCAGCATGCAGGCAGGCGAGCAAGCACCCCAGCTCCCTGGATGGTGACGTTACTGCTATGCCATCCTCTGGACCTGTGGATCAGAAAACAACACTGCCGTCAGCAAGGTTTCAGAGATGGAAACACTGCAGCAGCTCCTCCCCGAGTGTTCGACTTCGTATCGCTTTGGGAGGGGGTCACAAAAAACCCTCGGAGCCTCCTGAAGACACTGTGTTTCTGTTGCAGTGCAGAGGGATGTAGACAGTACCACATTTGCAATGTGCCCTCATTCCCCTACTTTGGTACAAAAATCTTTAAACTTTCTGAGAGCTTTACTCTCTTTTGGCCTAAGGTTTATTTGTGTGGCCGCCTTTCACTCCCTCCTTCCCCCCAGGTTTCCCAGACTTTAATTAGCCAAGGACAGGTTAACTACCTCCCCTGCTGAAAGTAGCTCAGGCTGTGTTGGCCAAGGGAACAAGAACAGGTTATAGTTACTGGCTGCTGATATAAATACACAAATCTCTGCCCTGGCAGGACTGAGTGCAGTCAGCAATTAAAGGCAGCTGACTGTTCCCTCATGAGTATAAAATGCTTCACAGCCTCCCCCAAACCATCCCAAGGACACCTTTTGGAGGAATCACAACCTGCAACTGGGAAACACTCATCTTTGCTGTCAGCAAGAAATGATGTTCCCCCTGCAGTGCTGACATCACGCCACACTGACCCCAGAAACAATTCAGATTTAGCAGTTGTCATGCAAACTTGTGAGCATGTTCTTCTTCCTGGGCTCCACTGACCCATCCAATGAGCCGTCGGAGCTGAAAAGAGATTTCTGACATAATTCCAGAAAACATATCCGCAGATCACTTTGAGCTGTAGGATCCAGAACCTGCCAAGTTTGGAAGGATTTCAGCTATACCTGTGCTTTTCATACTTTGGTATTTATTTGTTTCAGTACAGGAAAAACACCTTCAAGATAGCCAGTGTGTATTATCTTTCTTTCTCTCTTGAAATATCACTGCACTGCTCCTTACCAGCTACCAGTATTACAGGCTTTGCATAGTCTAAGGGTAATTGGTACAGGGACTAGATGATCTTGGAGATTGATAGTGGAATACAACACCCTTATGTTATCCCTTTGAATCCATCTCAAAACAGCAATAACTAAAAGCTATTGCTGCTTAATGGCTTTGCTGCCCCCCTAAATTGATTTGTTTGTCTCGGTTTAGCTGATAGTACAAAACCCTCCCCATCATAATCCCACCACCCGGAGTACTGACATTTTTGCTAACAGCTTCAGCAGGGAGAGCATCACCAGAACAACAGAAAAGATTTAATTTCCGTCTTCGTAGCAGGAAGACACTCCCAGCAACAAGGAGAAAATGCATGGGTTGTTGTGGCACGTGAACTCCCCATCTTCTAAATACTGGGGGCAAGACCTCTTAATGAACATCACTCCAATCTTATAAGATCCTATCCACCGGTACACCTCCACAACAAAAAGGTGCTGTAGCCCTGTTTAATTGAATGGTTAATAGGGTATCATGATCCTCTGTGCCACCAAAGTGGTATCCGAAGTTCTTGGACCCTGCAGGATCACTGATCACAAGCTCACGTATATTAAAACCACACTGTTTAATTTGTGGTAGTAAAAGATACTTGCAGAATTTAATTGGCATTCCTATAGTAATTTGTATTAATGAATCTTAAAATGCTTTCTGAGCATTAATTCTTTTAACACGCTTTGAGGTAAGTATTACGCCCAAGAATATTACATGCATTTTAGAAAAGGGCCCTTTAAACCACAGGAAAGCTCCTGATTTCTCCAAGATTAATAGAAAGTTATGTCAAAGCCAGGAAATAACTCCAGATAACTGACTTTTGATTTCTAAGTATAAGCATTAGGCAATACTATCTCCAGGTAAAAGATCCAGGTTAGCTTTTCTTTACCATCCTCTTGCTTTCTAGGTGTGAATGTGTTTGGAGCAACGTGAAAATAGCTGCACATTTATTCAGAGAAACAAGACAAAAACTTTCTGGGTCTCAAAAGCAGCACAAGAATGGAGATCAGAGAAGCGGTGCTGCACCCTGTGCCGCTGGAGCGGTCTCACCCACACCCTCAACATGACGGACACAGTTTGGACACCCTGGCAACATGGAAAAGATGGAAGTAAGAAGAAAAAAACCCTCATTTCCTCCACCAGCACTGTACACATCATACCCTGCCGCTCCGGCACAGTGATGTACCCAGTGTAGTACAAACCACATAAAAAAGCCAAGAAATACAGATGGCCTACACTGAATAATTTGATACGTGAAAAGCAACCCAAGTTTTGATCTCACCTCTCTAAGTGTTTGCTTTCCAGTGACATGTTACCAAAGCAAGCTGAACCCCCTGAGCCCAGCCACCCTGCTCCCAACACCCCCCTGACCCTCCCATCCCATTCCAAAGCAGCATCTCCGTAACCCAGGACTGCTTCCCACTCCTTCCCTCTGTGACCAGCACAAAGTGCAGGGCAAGCCTTACAACAGGGATCTTTCTCCGTGAGCTTTTCAGGCAGTGAGGTGCAGTAGTGTTTTCCAGATGAACTGTACCATCACTTGTTTGTCCCCATCCTTACACCTAACCTGGCTGCCCATACACTGGATGGAGCCACGCACAATAAACTGACAGCTCTGTGCATCTTAGAACATCTGTGGTCAGACCCTGTTTGGTTTTCGTACCCCTTAAATTCAAAAGAAAGCAGTAACATCATTACACTGAGAGATTTTCATATTCACTGCAAAAAGCTCAATGAAAACATTTTCCTGACACGCTGACATTTCTGAGCAAATTCACAGAAACGGTGGATGCTAGTTATGTCTTAGCCGCACCACTAGAAACATACACTAACACCTCAAATGACTTGCGACAGTGCAAAGTTTACTTCTGCCACAGAAAAGTCTGGTTAACAGGTACGAACCTACGCAAGGTAAATGCTGGACATTGTACTCACTTCCTAGTTTGATTATTCTCCCTTTCTCTCGCTGCCTTCCCATTACTGCAGTATGTTCCCCCCCAAAATCATGAGCCTCCACCGCCAGCCATGCCCTGCCACGCTGGAGTGACGGACTGCGACGGCACCGCTGTTACCATTCTTGTCTCTTCCGTTGCTTGGATCATGTACAAAAGCATAGCAAGGAGTTGATTCAGCTATCGGTCTCTTATGGATGTCTTCCACGTTGTCCAAGTCTCCAGCAGTCGGTCCCCCTTCCAGGAGGGCAGTCACAAGCCCGGCTCCTGCTCCTGGCTGTTTCGCAGACGGGTGCTCGCACAACAGGTCATGTCCCCCACGCCGGCTGCTTTACATCTCCTCAGCTGGGATTATTTGCAACTCAGAAAAGCGCGTCCGATTAGGATAGGAAGCCAAGACCAACTTTCCTCTTCTCCTGAGCTGGCAGGAAAAGAAGATAGGTGACCAGTGGCAGCAGGAGGGGGAACAACCTTCTCATTCCCCTCCTGACGGACCCCTCCTCAGCGCAGCAGCCATACAGAAGCCCCACCTCAGCATGGCTCACTGGGCAGCAGCATCACTCTCCCTTGGCTTTAACTCTCTATGCACCTCAGACACACACAGCATCTTTTCTTGAACACATCTGCACCAGCAGCAGGAAGAGGAAGGTACCAGATGCCCAAGGACTACAATTAAAAGCTTGACCGCCCCTTTCGCACCCAGATGGTGCAAAATTAACCCAACAACACGATTACAGGCACCGCATCGCATCCCTGCTGCCAGCACCTGCTGCCCAGAATTAAATCCCTCATTACCATCACCAAATCTGGAAGCTGGGGGAAGAACAAGGCACGGGAATATTCAAACATTCTGCCTTTGAAACAAAAAGAAAAAGGATTTTACTTTAACATATTTTAAAATAAGAAACAGCCCTCACTGTGCTTCCTTGTTCAAGATCAGATTACTTACCTGGGGCAGGTAGGGAAAGCAACACCTAGTTCCCCAGCCTCTCCAGGGAAGCCAGCCAGGTGTAATGCCCACAGATTCAGTTGCTCTGCTGTGGGGCAATCCCTTCTGAGGATAACCTGCTCACCCCCAAGGACAGCCTGCTCACCCCATCAGCAGAGCATAGAAAAGGACAGGTTGACTGTGGATTAGTATTCCCAAGCGGCAGCAGCGAGGCACTGTCCCCAGCTGCTGAGGTCCATCTGCATCCCCACGGATGATGCCGGCGGCTCGATGAGTGACACCGCCCTACGGATGCTCTAGGATATGTTTGGCCGGGAAGGCACGGCACGGCACGGCACGGGTGGGCAGCCAGCTGCTCGGTGGCAGGGTCGTAAAGCTCGCAGCTCCGGCCTCTCTCCAGTGCAACTGGCAGAGCGGGCGAAAAACACTCTACATACCTTCCCCCTCCCCAGCTCCCTGCCCTCCAAACTGCTGCCAGGCTGCTTCAGCAGCTGCATCGCCTACACGTCAGTAACAAAAAAGTACAGGGATTATGATTTTTGAAAGCCGAAGGAAAGTCCAGGACACATCAAATATCACAGATACTGAAAGGTTAGGCGATAGCCTCTCCTGCATTCACAGAAAGGATTAAAAAAACCAGCTTCCTCTCTGAGGGAAGAGAAAAAAGCTGAAAATTACGAAAGATTTAAGAGCTATGAGCTAACCAACTTTATAAAAAGTCCCCTGCGCTAAATGGAAAAGATGCAATGCCAGAGCACAGGTCACTCTCAGTACAATCACCAATTTAAATTAATAACTGAATAAAAGAATGCTTACATAGCTATCAAAAAGTTTCTGTGTGTACCAAGGTATAAGACGAAAGGAAAGAAGAAAATAAAAAAAGGAAAAAGGGATCCCACTTCTCTGCAAGGGACCCCAAATTCTCTTTTCTAGTTTATCACCGGAAATGATGCTGAATAGTCCAAAAAAACCTCTCGGCACCTGGTAGCTTCATTTTTTGCCACATTAATAATGGAATAAAATTATTCTAAATTATTTTAGAATAGCCCAGAGTTAAGATATAGAGTTGGATCATTTTGTTATGGGAGGGTACGTAATAGCTACTATTTTATAATAACAAAAAAAGTCTTTCTAAGGAAACTCCATATGTCTAAATACTGCCTATCTCTTCTTTGCTCGGCTCTCAGAGCAAAATGGATTTCTTTACTTATTAGTACTTAACAGTATATTAAAATCTATGAAATGCTCTTTTTCTTGTCCAGCCTCTTTGTGAAGCAGTTTGTCATATTTAAAATATGACATAAACACAAAGATTGTACTCAGAATAACAGCATTTTTCAGCAGAGTGGATTATTGCATTAGAAAGAGTGAGTTTCCTGGAACTCATCATTTACTGCAGGATGCAGATATATCTGCCATTTCTCTCAAATGACTTTACGAAGCTTTTTCCAAGACCTGTGGCACTGCTTTCCTTTAAGCGATTTTTCCACAGTTCCATCATGGATCCAGTATAAACTACTCAGGAAAAATGTCTGTATTTTGCTAAAGGGAGGACTCTGCCTCTCACCCCTTCCTGCCCCAAAAGACAGTTAAAAAACAGTCAAAGGTGTCATTATGAAAACCACACCAGCAGCAGCTATATCTGGAAAACAGCAAAGCCCCACCAAGTCAAGAACAATATGCTTTTGATTCATACTTTTCTTTGCAACAACACGAATACTATTTTTGGAGTTAGATTTTATATGAATCAACTTTTGAACAGGACACCTACATAAACGCCTGGTAGCTTATATGTTGGTGTCTGCTTTTTTTCCTATTGTTTTCATTGCATATTTTATCGTACCACGTAAAATTACTCAGTTTTCATATGGACAGTTGTGTGACTCATCACCCTAAGTATCAGCACAGTCTAGGACATATGAAATTGTTTTATAAGCTTTTATTTTTTTCCACTTGTTGCTATTAATTACTTCAACAGTGACTATTTAGCAGCCTCCCAGGGAGCTTCTGCAGGACAGCTGCTCATCACGCTCCCCACCACAACCAGATTGGACTGATTGATGTCACTGTTCCACCACAGCCGGTGGCTGCCTCCAGCCAGACCAACAGCCAACCCCACAGGTGGCACGAACGTGGGGAGGCAGCGACCGCAGCTTCCCCAACTGTTTCGTCGAGCATGGCTCTGTCGCCCGACCTTCACCATCGGCTTCATTGAATGTAAATCCTCAGCTGCCCGGCAGCTCTCGGGCCATGCCTTGTTACCACCAAAACCAACCTCCAACGTAGGTAGAGCAGAATGCTTTAGGAGAGGGGCACGGACACATGCAGACCAGCATGAAGATGAGAGGCAGTTTCAAGTCATCGGTTAGACATCACTAATCTTGTACAAAGGCAACTCTCTGTCTTCCCCTCCTATTTATCTCTTTGCCATGTAGCCCTGCCCCCCCCCCCCCCTTATTCATTATGCAGGTTATATACTTACCACTTTCCATATAACATGATTTGGGTTTTTTATTTGGCTTATCGCATTGAAGTTTCACAACTTTATTACTCTCCCTGCCCTCTCTTTCAACACCTGCATGCACACACATGTCAAAACAATTCAGTACAAGTGAGCTCAACTCTCAGCAAGCCCTCATCAGTTAGGCACTATTTACATGACAAAACAATATCTATTGTTTGATAGGGGACAGTGCCTGTGTGCAAACACACATGCATGAGATGTCTTGATCCCATTTGCATAAAACCAGTTAGGAGGTCTTTCCAGCTCACTGCTGTTTAACAGAAGTGCTAGAGCCCAACCTTGGGAACGAAGCAGGCACACGGCTGCGCTCGTGGGAGAGCGGGGTTTTACGTTAACACTCACACACAGTGGGGCTTCTGGATGGGAAAACTGTCCCTCACCATCATCTTCTGTGCAGGAGCCACCCGGCAATCAGTGAAAAGGCCACACAGATCCCACCCAAGCTGACTGCAGAACCTCACTGAGAGCAGAAGGTGCCAAAATCCTTTCTATAATGAACCCCCTTTCCTCCTCTGCTGCTCTTCCCTCCTTTCTTACTCCCAAGGGTACATCCTCCGCTGCCAGGAAAGGCCTTCTGACCTCCCTGCTCCACCTCCATACCAGAAAGATGGTTTTAGAGACACCGCTTTTCAAATTACCTATAGCATGGGCAGTATCTGCCACTCAGTTTGGGGACCCCGCTGCCCCTGGGTTGGTGTGGTGGTGCAGAGGTCTGCTCCTCCTCGTGTTTGCTCTGAACCCTCCACCCTGCCAGCACAAGCAACGCCACACACTCCCAGCCAGCACATAATGGCAACCCAGGTAAATATTGCAAAAGACATGCTGGAAAATTTCAAGAAAAAAATAATTCCTACATTTACAGATTTTTTCCAAGGCCAGAAAACACCACTACAATAATCTGCCAGCTGGCACCAAGCCACAAACTTGTATTTGAGCTAGATCTTTTATAAACATGAGTAAAGATGTGCAGCCAGGCAGGAATCAGAAAATGCTCTGACTGACAGAGCAGGGAAGAAGAAAACACAGGTTTACCAGCTTTGAAATATTTTCCAGCTGACAAAAGAGCAAGAAAAACACGCCTTAAGAGCTGCCAGCAGCAATGACACAGTCCATTCTGTACCATCACAGCTGACATCTTGGGAGAGCACTGGGAGATGTGCTGAGGTAGCTGGACCAGTGCCCCCCAGTTCAGCACTGAATCACAGGGACACCGTGAGTACCTGAGATGCGATGGTATTAGCACAATATTCCTCAGTATCGCTAGGCGTCTGGCACGAGTCTGGCAGGCGGTGTGTCAATTAAAACCTTAACAAGGCTCAAGCTAAAAGTCAGTGGATGAAATTCTAGGGATGGAGTGGGCGGGGGGGGCGTGGAGAGAGATGTATTCAGACAAACACAGGTGGAAATGCTGAGTAAGTCCATTGTAACCCATGGAGTGACGTGTGCCTCAGTTATGGTGCAAGCTGTTACCATCGAGAGAGCATAATTTTTCCCGTTGTGTCCCATCACGGGGTACTGCAACAGCAAGAGGAAGCACAAATACCCAGGGACCTGGCACACCCTGGAAAATGGGCGAGAGGAACCAAGCGCAGCGGGGAAGCGAACGCGGAGGTCGCACACCACCACATGGGGCACGGTATTGCCCCGCCAGTCAGCACAGCTGGGACAGTAATTCTCACTTCCTAAACCCATGCGCTGATCCCCCAGAGCCCCTGTCAAGAAGCTGGCTATAACACCCAAGCAAAACCATTATCGATGGGCTAAAACTAGCTGCACCTGATTCACACAGGGAACTGCTTTAGTGAAGGTCCCAAACCTACTGAGCCTATCAGAAGGCTCCCTCTGGCCTCGGTGTACTTTGGAAGAGCCCTGAAAATGGTCTCCAAATACTAGGAAGCAACTTAAAAGCATCTCTGAGGAAATCACAGTAAGGAGAGAGCCCAGCCTTTAGTGACTACAAAGCCTGCTGAAGAAGTGTGGGTTTAGGGACTTTATCCTATCCTATCCTATCCTATCCTATCCTATCCTATCCTATCCATGAGTTTGGGTCAAAGGTAGCAAAGACACTCTGATGTTGTGCATGAAGCCTCCATGCTGCACACTTCTCATGGTGCTCAGTGTTTCGGGTTATAAGGCAGCAGGTGAAGGGGATGAGCTTTTCTCTTCGGACTGCAGTCTCAATTCTGCCCCACATTAGGTCAGCTACCAAAGCTGCTGTTTCATAGCTGTGCAGGATCCTATGCGACACCCACAGAGGTCTCTACTCCTAATCTAGTGCAAAGATGTTCATAAACGACAAAAAAAATTGCAACACCTATTAAGGATACATTCGTCAGCAGGCTCAGCAAATAGACCATGTCGTTTCTTACACGTGGAGGCATATAACGGTAGGGAAATGAGGGCAATAAACAGGTATTTCAATACTGCCAGTGTTGTACCCCAGACAATTACTACCCTCGCTTCTTTTCCCCACAAAATAAGCCATTTTATCAAAATTATCCCTAATCTTTTTCTAATAGATTAACAAATATAATGACGTGTGGAAGATCACTGTCCATGGATGGGGATCCCTGTCCCCCTCCCTGCTTTCATTTCCTTCACTGCTTTCTTTTCTAGATAAAACACACTGAAGATTTTTTGCCCCTTCCCTGTAGATCACTTTTTCCAGCTCTCTGCTTGTTCATCCTCTGCTGTATTTCTTTTGAGGCTTGGTACTCTAAACCACAGAGTATTTGCAGAGGCCTCTTGATATGAGCAGCTCTAAAGGTGACCTGGTTGCAAGGTGAGAAATACTGAGCAGAAGAAGACGTCTGCTGAAATACCAACAGAGAAAATGCCTGCTGGCCCGTGAGCCTGGGAACTGCCAGCCTGGGAACCAGCAGCATCCTTGAGAAGCGCAGCCGGCATCTTTGAAGTGTCGCTGGGTACCTAGAAACCGGAGGCATCCTGAGATACTATTGATAAGCGCAAAAACAAGGACTGTAAGAGCAACTTACAATCTAAAAAGGTGAAAAATAATCTGGAAAAAGGGGAAAACATCCTGAGAGAGTAAGGATCAGTAACTGCCATTGGCTGTTTAACTGCAAGAACAGGAAAACAGTCTGGAAAATAAAAATTGGTCTGAGAAAACAGAAATCATCATCATTCATTGGCCATCCCAGGTAAAAATAGAAATTAACATCACCTATTGGTTATTTGAAGGGGTGGTGTCCTACGCCCTCAGTGACATAGAAAGGACTTAATTTTTAACCAAAACGTAGCTTTTCCTTCTGAGAACTTTCCATGCTGCACATACTTTTTCTTTTCCTAAACAGGTTGACCTCCCTGCATGAACTTTCTACAAGATCTCCTAGACAAGCTCCTGGACAAGCTCCCCAGGGATGGCTGGCTGACGCCCAACTCCATGACAAGGATCATCTTTGAAGTGAGACTCTGCCTGTTACTTTATTGGTCCCTCCCTGGGCCCACTTCTGGGATGGTTTGGCCCCTTTCTGGGACTGGTTTGATGCACTTGGTATCGGTAATACGATGACTATACATATATATGCATGTAAGTAATCTACCATAAGTATATCTGCTGTTCTATTATCAATAAGTTTACTAGGGATAAGTTTGTAGTAACCTTTAATATTATATATATACTTGTTGCTGCTATTATTGATTGCTGCTATTATTGAATGCTGCTAGTAATTTGTAATAGCGAGAGAGAGAGAGAGCTATATTCGCTGTAATGATCACAGGTATACTTGCTAGTGGTGAATTTTGTGTTATTTTTGGTAACCTTAATAAAGCAGGGAAGTTTAGAGGATGAAGCCTTCACATCCTTGTGTATTACAGAATGCCCGCAAACCCACGGTCACAATCTCCTTACTCCCGCAGGCCGGGTAACCCTTCAGGTTGTGACAACTCCCCAGTTAATAATTCCCTCTGATCTCCTCCACAGCTCCATTTCTGCATCCCAGAGCCAGGCTTGCCTTTCCTTGCAACTGCATCAGACAGATCAAATTCACTTCCCAGCCCACTCCAAACTCTCAAACCTGCTTCTGCAGCCTAATCAGTCAATCTCTGCCTTGTAGGAAGCAGAGATCCATTCTTAAAGCCGAGCAAGCGTAGTGCTTGGCATTTGCCTCTGCAGAGTTTAATCCTCTTGATTTTGGACCCAGTGGAGCCAAATTCCCATGGATTTCCTCTCCTTCTGAAGTTCCTGCATCTCCTTCCCACTCCACCCTCCCACAGAGCTTATGGGTCCTTTCTGTCCCACCACCCCATTTGTCAACTAAGGGTTAAATGAGGCTTCTAATTTTCAGAAACAGGGGGCACCAAGAAAAACCCATTTAAGTGAGTGTGAGGAGCCCAACGGGCCTATTTTAATGCCCATTTCTGTGTAGTTACACAAGCAGGAGGGACAGAAGCAGTAATAACTTGCAAAGCCAAAACCCACAAACATTTCAAGCAGCAGCAGAGAGAGTATCTACTTGGAAACCCTTTTTTATTGTGTTAAAGGAATGTTATGTCCTATTTTACAACATGCTGCAGTCCTCTCAGGACTAAAGTAATTGCTTTCATTAGCAGCACCCCACAACTGCTTAATCAATCCAAAATACCTACATAGCTTAAGTCAAATCCTTGCAAAAACCAAATCTGGGTGATAAAAATAACTTTAAAAAAATAATAATTAAATAATGCATTTTGGAAAGGGTTCTATGCATCACAACAGATTTTTTTTTTTTTTTTTTGCTGCTTTACTGTTTGGTGCTATTAACCCTAAGATCTTTTAATGCTGATGGCATGGCTGATCTTGTTTCCATGTTGGCTTGCAAAGGTGATAGGAGACAGCTGTGCAGGGATTATCTCAATGGAAAATCTCTGGCAAGACCAGAAGTTGCACTGGTGGGAGCATGGGGAAAAAGACACTCCTTGTACACTGACCGTTAATATTTCTTTCCCAATAACTCACGCACAGGCCTTGGATCAGAGGTCTCCATCACGGAAGCTGAGGACAGTGAGACCGAAGTGCTGCAAAGGAGCGAAGCCTACTGAGCTTTCACACTACTCCCTCCTCCTCCCAAAATGAACTTGTAGTACAAATAGTTCTTACCTTTTTTCCTGTTAAAACAACCTCAAGGGATGCTTTCTTATGAGTTATGAAGGTGCATCTCCCATAGATAAAACATGTATTGAGCAGCTTCCACACCTCCTTTTGATCTGCACCTTCCTGAACCACAGCTTCCCATCCACCTCTGTAGCTCGCAAGGCACCAGAGTGTAACTAGGAGGTCTGCTCCCCACACTGCAGTGACCCCCCGAGATGCAAGGCTTCCAGTCTGCATCCCTGGACAGGTACTTCTCAGTGTCAGGTACCACCCTCTCCAAAGTCACCATCTGAAGCAAGCTCTCTAACTTACCAAGGGAAAATCTTCCTCTGCCAGGGAAGGAGACTGAGTTACTTCGCATATTTTCAGACATCAATAAATGTATTTGTGTTGTAGGAGAACAGAGAATTTTCTCTTCATGTAGATGTCATCCCGCCTATCGCTAGGTACAGTGTCCTCAATTTTAATGTTCACGTTAGCAGGCAGTAAAATGAGCACTGAATATCTTCAGGGTTTGGCCCCTTCATGTACAACATCCATCAAGGACAATATATACAGAACAAATGGCGAAGGATATGCAAGTATTACTTGCTTCATAAATCTATTCGCGATTTGTGAAAAATCAATCACTATGGGCTAAACATATTTTGCTTCAAGAGGATCATAAATCAATTCAGAAGCTTTCTCCAGATGTCTTGATTTCTCATCCAGTTGCTATACCTGAAGGGGCTGCACTGCAGAAGGCTGACGTTACTGCTTCAAACGGTTGGGTACTCTCTTGAATGGGTCCAGAAAACTGCATAATTATAAGTATCTTTTAAAAATACAACTACCACACTATGAACCACCTTCTGAATCTCTAGGGCTGTCTAGTAGCAGAATTTCAGTATTACACAGATGAAGACTTTCACCACTGAAAGGAAACACATTTTAAAACAACAGCTTAACTGCACAATTAATTCTTCGTGTAAAGTGCTGATGCCGGTGAGTACTGTATTACTCCTGTTGCAGTAAATGTAATAGATCAAACGTACCTGCTCTGCTTCACTGATAATTAGTGTAAGTAGCCCACTACAAACTTATCAATCAGGTGCTCTGACTGCATATATGATCTATCAAAGGCAGTTTTAACGGTCTTCACCATCTGACCCAACATCGTAACACAAAAGTATCACCAGGGTAATATTTCCTAAGTACCCAGCCACATTTTCAGTGTTTTCTGGGGGCCTGCTATTGAGCAGATGTTTAGTACCCTTGCCAGGAACCCCACACAACCTTGTGATAATTCCAAAGAAGGCTGGCAACAGTTTGTAAGGGACAAACAGCCAGTTCTACCTAACTCACAGAATCACAGACTGGCTGAGCTTGGCAGAGATCTCTGGATGTCATCTGGTCCAACCCCCCTGCTGAAGCAGGGCCACCTAGAGCTGGTTGCCCAGGACCATGCCCAGATGGATTTTGAGTATCTCCAAGGATGGAGACTATACAACCTCCCTGGGCAACCTGTGCCAGTGCTCGGTCACCCTCACAGTAAAAAAATGTTTCCTGATGTTCAAAGGAAACCTCCCGTGTTTCAGTTTGTGCCTATGGCCTCTCCTCCTGTCACTGGGCACCACTGAAAAGAGCCTGGCTCCATCATCTTTGCACCCTCCCTTCAGGTATTTCTGTACATTTATAAGATCGTCCTGAAGTATCTCTTCTGCAGGCTGAACAGCCCCAGCTCTCTCAGCCTTTCCTTATAGGAAAGGTGCTCCAGTCCCTCCATCATCTTTGTGGCACTTCATTGGAAAATAAAATAATCTATAGTCACTTCAAGCCATGCTTAAAATTGCACACATGCTTATTGGGTTAAGAGGAAATTATTTCTTCACCCTGAGAACAGGAAAGTATATAAAACAGCAGGGTATGCACTACTCACAGAATCGTTTCCACAGCAAACAGACTAATTTGTTACACTTGCACTCTAAATGGTTTCTCTTGGAATGAGATTTTCACCGGTGGGACTCAAACAGCATCCCTAGTGCAAGCAGCTCCTACAGTACACCACCCTGGAGCACACTCACGCTTTTTCTCAGCACTACTGGCATTCTTGCTACCTGCTTCGTTGTCTTCTGCTTTTTTTCACATGTACAGAACTCAAATCAATAATCCAGACCACGTCCACCACCCACGTGGCCAGTCCGTGCTCTGCTCTGTGTGCTGCACGTTTGGATCACTCTCATACGTTCGTTCCCCCACCTCTGACACAGGAACATTTTTCCAAATAAATGTAAGGAACAATCAAGTTCACTCCAGCTTCAGCGAAATTTGAAACATCTTCACAAAAAGATTAAAAGCCAGAAACATCTGGATTCCTCTGTCATCCATCCGAAAACCAGAGCTGTATTTTCATAAATTCTTATTTTACAGTCTGTATGGCATGGACAACACTTTTAAGTCATGAGCAAACTTTGAAGTTTTACTATAGAGCTAAGACTTGTGGTAACAGTTAAAAAATTATCACTTCCATTATATTACACAATTTTCCTCCCAAGACAGCCATTGATGACTGAAGCCAAATCTCAGATTCGGCACCACCTCTGCTCTGTCTGCCCTGACCACAGACGGCTGAATGGAAATTTTCAGGTCTCTCCAAAACTCAGGGGCTCTCTGGACAGCACTGTGACACCAGATGTAAAGAAAGGTTCACTGGGCAGTGCAGACATCTACCGCCGACTTACTTAGCTCAGCTAGGCTCCCTTTACAGTCAACAAAGGACATGATCCATGTCATCCTAAAGTACATTTCAACTGTCAGATGAATCACACTCTGAAATTACTTACCTCATTAAGCATCATCTTGGATACTGCACTATAAACACCCAAAGTTAGATTAAATTAATCCTATCCACAGTATCTGTGAGAAACACTCAGCTTTCTGCAATTAGCTAGAGGACTTTTATCTGCCTGACTTCACCATGACATCTCCTGTCAATGGTAAATCACTGTGATTTATTTAGAATTAAAACACTCAGATTGGAAAAGAAATGCAAAAACCAACTGGTGCAGGAAGTATCAGCAAATCTCAGTAATGACTTGTCTTCTGCATGGACTTTAGAAATCATGCCACGCTCTCAGGTTTTATTTTCTAAGCCCTAAGCTGCTTCTGGCAATGATCCCACAAGTCCAGCTCATCCTCCAGCATCAAGACTGCCTTATTTTCCAGAAAAAATAAAAGAGCTTAGCACATGGAAAGCCCCTCCTTATGCAGAGGATAGGGCTTTCTAGGGGGACAGTCTCTGGCTTTCTCTTGAAAAACCCTATCATCATGACAGACCTTAACTCCAGCAGGTGCATAGTGCATTAATGCAACATGCTCTACACAAACAGCTCGGGCACAAGTTAGTTACATCACATCAAACACGTACCTTATTCAAAATCCTCACAGAGTCCCCTAGATGCAACTCCTCCTCACGTGAAGGAGGCTAACTGGAGAAAGGTAAGTTATTTCTTCTCTCTGTGCATATCACATTTGCATACATGCACATGCATGTGTGTGTATATGTATATATGATAGACCTGCAGCTCACTTCTATATCCATCAGCAATTTAACAGTTAAAGAATATTACAGAATTGCATCCTTCAGTCATTCTGACTCCAATAAAACACTTCTCCACTTCCCCATCCACTCACATACACTTTCTACATGTAGCTGAGAGTATGAAAATACCATTTTACACATACATACCTACATATGGATGCACATACATAAAAGCATGTAAAAATATAGATCTCATGTCTAAGGAAATATGTGCATTCTTACAAATTGTTCAGGCTTTTAACATTGAGAACTCCAGAGGCTAAAGATTTTAAGGAACTATGTCTCCACATTTTGGTCTTTCATCTCCCTCTCCATCCAGCACTACAATCCTGGTTTGCATACCAGGGAAGTGGTAGGCACTGTACACATATCCACGTAAGTTGTCAAAAAACACAGTCTTCAACAGAAAGCATTACAGGCTCCACCTATCTGAAAAACCAGTCTCTCACAATGCTTTCCTGTACCTGAGCATTTATCTTGCTGAAGCATTCATATAGCTGTGATTCCTTTTTAAGTAGAAAATGGAATAAATAAAACAGGTAATTGCAATCTATGTTTCTAACAACATATTGTTCGGTCTGCCATTGCTTTAATTATGGGACTTCTAGCAAAGACTGGTTTGGGTTTTTTTTCTTCTTTCACGTATATCAGAATTGCAGGTGCCTTGATATGTCAAGCAGGACTATTTCATTTTAACATATCTGCTGTTAAGATAGCCTCAGAAGACACACAGCTTGCTTTCACTCAAGGTTCAGGAAACAGCATTGCTATACTATGCATAAAAAGTTAATAACCGATACTGTATATACCTCAGACAAATATCCCAGCTGGTCATGCACTCCACAAAAGGGAACTCCCCAGACTGCTCTGAGAGAAACCAGTCACTGAATCTCAAGCATTTTCTCTCAGCTGGATCTGGGCAGAGCACAGGTGATGTGCCTCAAGGGATGGGCTCCACAGGCAGACTTCTTTCAGCTGTGAAAAGGCAGGACTGATACCTGGGTTCAAACGCCTGCGCAAGGCTTGGACATTAGAGTCACCTCTCTCCAACCTCCCCAGTTGCTGCCTCGTACTCTGTAGTATCCCACTGAGTATGTGATCCTTTGGGTCTGCAAGTTCATCTCTTAAAGTCTAGAGCTACAACCTACAAAACACCTAAGAATGCGCTTTGCAGTGGGTTTCTGAACATAGTCATTCAGTATTCAAAAGTAAAAGGCAATTGAAAATCACTGAGAAAACAGCAAGCATCCTGAAGATGTTCTCTCTCTCTGCCATTGGAAACTGTTGTTATCCACCTGTGTCCTGGAGAAGGCAGGTCAGGACACTGTCCTCATCATTCCTGTGCAGCAACCCTGATTGAGCAGGTAAACATGGCCCACAAAGAGGACATCTCCTTTCCTGATACAGCTGTCCAGGTATTTTCCCATGCAGCCTTCATGTCAGCCCTGGGAGCTGGTCCCTCCCAGGTGATCTTTTCCCTAACAAAGCAGTTCTCCCTCCTAGGAGCCAGCCTCTTGCTTAGGGAAATTCCATTTCAACAGGATGCTTGACACTTTCTTCACTAGCCTCGAGCCACCAGTCCTTAGAAATGCAGTTCAACAGGGGTGTACGTGGACAGCAGAGGGGGCAAGGTACTACATACTCCAAAGGACACAGCAGTGTGACATGAATACCATAACCCCGTGCCACAGGTAAAACTCCAAGCTCCTCTCACTCTGTATTTACCCAGGAACTTCAATGCATTTCCAAATGCATTTCTGCATGGCATTATTTTTATACATTTTAGACAAAAAATTTTAAAAAGTCAGATTTGCTTTTTACTCACTCTTAAGGATCTACCATTCAGTTTTTTCTGATGACATTTTACAGCTGTGTCTTGCAGGGCAACCTCTGGCTGAGGACAACGGGGATGCCAGCTTCAGTCTTTTCCAGTGCTGATGGCAACAGCGAGTCTCTGTACCACGGTATGGTACACTGCTCCTGCGTGAGGAGAAACACATCATAAATGGAGCGTCAAAGCAGACCGAAGAGTACAGAAATTTAACACTGGTGCTTTCTGCAGCGTTCAGCTGCCTGAATACAGCTGGGCAAACCCAGCCATTTCCTCCTGACTTTTTCACACCCGCTTCCCACTATAAACAAAACAAGTTCGAACCATGGCTCTCCTGTTTGGTTCCCACTAACTGATCTCTGAAAACGCAAATCAGTGAGAGCTCCACAATTATACGGACAAGGAAAATGAGACAGAGACCTTTATATCTTCCCAGAAATCACATGACAAATCAATAAAATCAGGAAAAGGACTCGTTCTGCTTCTCTCTCGAGTACCTTCCCCATCACATCTCGCTGTCGCCCCAGCCCAGGTACCCCATTTCAGCCACGGCACCTAGGTGGATGCACGCGAGTAGATTCTTCTGTGGCTGTGGGAACTCATTAGGCATATTTACTAAGGTTTCCATTCTTGGCCTGCAATCCCTCTCCTGTTCTTTTTACACAAATACTCCTACTAGCTCCCTGTTCTTGCTGCTTTTCCAGGTTTATTTGTTGCCATACTGGTCATTACATCCTTTCTGAAGCCAGCATATCCCCTCTAAACTCCAGACAGACTACCATGTTAGCAGTATTTGTCAGCAGGAGAGAAGACTTACAGGCCTGCACTGCAAAAGCAAGCAGGTCTCTACTATTTCTGGGTCATAAATTCAATCCTTGAGGCACGCAGGGGTGGAGGGGCCGGGGGCTCACAGTGGTTTCCTTTCCGAAGGTAAAATGGCGGCTCTGTACATCTGTAGAAAAGCAAGTTGCAGAAGATTCTCCAGGACATAGGCAGAGGCAGCAGCTGCCACTTTAACAAGGAAAAAGTGGACTTTTACTCTTCTCCTTAAAATCTCTGCGCTAGAGGCAAAGGATCTGCCAGAGACCGGGCTGCTGGTAAAACAGAGCAACCCATAAAAGTAAATGATGTGCTCAATTATCGCCTGTAAATGGCAATGACCACACTGGGGAGAAAGGTGACTCCCTTCTCTTTCTGAAGCCTGCTGACACACTACAGAAACACAGTTTAATGATGCCCCACCTCTTACACCCAGCAAAGATAAGAAATATTTCATATGAAAACTGCTAGCAAATGGGGGGAGTATTCTAGCAAAGCATTACTCCACGCTTGTCTGCTTCTTGCATGCTTCACTAGGTATCTGCTTCAGGCCAGTGTTGGGAGACGGACTTTGTGGACTAGTCACGTTTCACCATTCTCCCGTACAGGTGAGAGAAAGCCTGCAAAAGAGCATATGACCCCAACGCTGAGCATGTGCTTCAGTAAACTCACATGAGTCTTAGAAAAAGTTAATACCTGTGTAGGGTGGTCTTTTTTTTTTTCTTTTTATTTTTTTAAAGAGTGATGCCTTTTCAAATGAAGCTTTTTGTTAAACAAAACTGGAGCAGCAGTCATCTCCTCCCCTTACAGTTAGAGAGGAGACCAAATAGTCTGCCTGGGAGTGCCTGGCTCTGCAGGCTAGAAATGAACCCTCCGGTCTCAGTGCAATGTCACTGCTGTTCAATGGTGTTCACAAATGATGGAAGTCACTTGGCCTGCTTGAACTTCTGAGAGCTGCAGACAGAAGACTGCTAAGACTAAATAATCCTTCTTGATCGCTGAAGCAGAAATATCGCCAAAATGCCAGTTCAGTGACTTCAATTAGAAAATACTGTTGGAAGACCTCATCGTCCCTCTTTCCTACTAATTAACACCTCTGCCTAATTCAGCTGCTTTTCCTATCCTTTTTCCTAATGCATTCAGATCAGCAGATGTGTTTATGTACAAAAAACCTAGTAATACAGAAAGGCATTGGAAAACTAACCACTAGCTATGTCTATGACTTGACCTTTCACTAGTTTTTTCATGACTATGTTGTCAATGACAACGTCATTGTCTTGCAAGTACACCTTTCTGTTTCATTTTAATTAAAAATATCAATTGAAATATAAAGAACCAAATAAATAAACTGTATGTAAACTACAGGTAGACTATTAATAGCCATGTTCAAGATGATGAGCAAAAAGGTGTAGCCTAAAGTTAGAATCACAGAAATGGAAATCTGAGAGAGATCTCCAGAGCTCGTCTAATCCCTTCTTACAGCTTTTACCATAGCTGTGCTTACCACAGTTTCTCTGTTTTTTTTCTGGTCTCAAGGCATCAAAGGCAAAACTTTAAATTGCCTTGTTTGGAAACTGTTCTTCCTTTCTCAAAATCCTTATCATTCCCCTAGAATACTAACACCACTTCCCTTAAGTTTGTTGAAATTAAGCCCCTTGTCTTTATTCCACTGCTCCCACTCCTTCCTTCTCTAAAAATCACAAATTCTCTTCTTTTTAAAAGGAAAAATTAGGAAAAAAAACCCTTATTAGTATTACTTAAAGTAGAATAAAATAGCTATACATCTCTCCTCCCCTTCCTCACATCCCTCTCTTGGATGAAAATTTTTCCCCAGTACACTTCAAGATGCATGTTGAGCATTTACTTTCTTAAAAGGAAACAGAGAAGGTCCTCTGTGACTATCAAGAACCTTTACTATCAGTAGAATACTGATAGTTACTATCTACTTACTCAGGTAGAAGCCTGATTTTTCTTTTTTTTTTCCCAAGGTGGATGAAGACCCCAATATCAATAGGTAGTTTAGATACTATGCTTAAAATTCCTTGTTCGAGTTTCAACTTTTATTTCTGCAAGTCAGAATGTAGAATCTGATCCAGTAGCAATCATATAAATAAGTACAAAGCTACTGACAGCCAGCAGAAGTCTGAAAATAGCAGAAGAATCAGACATGAAACCATCTTCGTGTCCTAAAGGCCTAATGCAAACATGAAGGGTAGTTGTATCAATAGGCTGGACAGTCCTAACCCAAGTAAAGCAGCCACAGACGGATTTGCTGGGCCCAAACATGTGCTTGCAGCAAACCCCAACCTCTCTAGCTTTGATGCTTTGATGCATCAAGTCTCGACACCAGAAAGTGCTTGGTGTGAGAGGCAGCACAATGGGAAGACCCCAACACCACCACGCCTGAAGAAGGACCTGAGTCCTGGGCTGTACCTGGGCAGTAAGGCTCCCAAGCAGGACCTTGCTTGGCAGTATTTCTTCCTATAGACAGTGCAACACTGTGGCCTCTCCAGGAAGAAAACCAAGAGCTGTGAGCTTCACGCCTAGTGTGTAAGGCTTGACAGGGCAAAACCCAAACGTTTGCTCTTGCGCGGCCTCCCATTACCCAGACGGGCTGCTGGGCGTGCGGAGCTGTGCTGCGTGTGGGGTCAGGCCAGATGGGCAACACGCCTGAAGACAACCAAGTTCACCTGAACAAAACGAAGTGGGAGAGTTTGATTTTGGCTTTCAACTCAGTCACGGTACTGATCCCATTCAGACTACAATTTAACAAAAATAGTCCAAGCTGGCTTTCTTTTCTTTTCTTTTACAGCATGGTCCACTGAAACACAAGCTGTTGACAATACAAAATGCAGTAACACTGAACCTAAGCTGTAATGCAATTCACGGACTGCAAAAGAAGATTAACTTAACAAAACCTAAGTTTGACTCCTTTTATCCTTTGCTGTCTAACTTCAGTCATTACTAATTAGCCACACTTTTAAGAAGTTCTTGCAACTAATATGAATGTTAGTTGTTAAGTTCCTGTTTATACAATGCTTCAAGATTTAAAACATGTTTCAGTTCCCTTATCACACTGTAAGTATCTGTGGATTAACTTACTGTCATTGCACTAAGAGATGAAAAGCAAAATATAGGCCGTTTTCACAAATCATGTAAAAAGAATAATTTCTTGTTATTAATTTATTTTTCCTAATATCCAATCTAAACCTCCCCTGCCGCAACTTGAGGCCATTTCCTCTTGTTCTATTGCTTGTTCCTTGAGAGAAGAGACCAACACCCACCTCACCACAACCCCCTTTCAGGTAATTGTAGAGAGCGATAAGGTCTCCCCTCAGCCTCCTCTTCTCCAGGCTGAACAACCCCAGTTCCCTCAGCCGCTCCTCAGAAGACTTGTGCTCCAGACCCCTCACCAGCTTCGTCGCCCTTCTCTGGACACGCTCCAGCACCTCAATGTCTTTCTTGTAGTGAGGCGCCCAACACTGAACACAGGATTCGAGGTGCGGCCTCGCCAGTGCCGAGTACAGAGGCATGATCACCTCCCTGCTCCTGCTGGCCACACCATTTCTGATACAGGCCAGGATGCTGTTGGCCTTCTTGGCCACCTGGGCACACTGCTGGCTCATATTCAGCCGGCTGTCAACCAACACCCCCAGGTCCTATTCCGCTGGGCAGCTTTCCAGCCACTCGTCCCCAAGCCTGTAGCGTTGCATGAGAAAAAAGCCAAGAGACAGCAACTGGACAGGCAGGCACATGGTTTAGGAGGGATTCAGAAGCAATGCTGTGATTGGTTTAAGATCCCAAGCAAGGTAGCAGCATCTTGGTTACCATTCTTTTTGCAGGCATCAGAGTAAAGCAAAGGGGAGGCGCTGAGTGAGGCTTCACAGGCAGCACCACAGATGTTTTCAGGTAGTTCTCCCTGGGCACAAGCATTTCTGTCCAAAGGTGCCAATGAGGGAACAGAAGGTGGTGGCATCCTGAATCACCCAGGGATGCAAGCTGAGCTTTTAACACTGAGGGTCCCAAAAAATGGCAACCACCTTATGTTCATTATGGTAGAGAAAAGGGGGATGGTCATGGGGAGGAAGGTGCTTTGGTCAAACCCCTAAGACTAAGGAAACAACTTCTGCAAGGGTATTCCAGAGCAGCAGTAGGGTAAAATCCTAACATCAACATCACTGAGCACGTTATAGTAACAGATACACAAATTACGAGACATAAGTTCTGGACACAATTTTAACAGTACAGAAGTATACAAAAGAGACAGAGGCAGAAGAATTTGGAAGTTTTAGGTACAGCATGGTCACAATCACCTAGCAGAACCCTGAATTAAAGATCTTCTTATTAGGAATCTGAGTGGCAAAAAGGATAACGGTGGTAGCCAAATGATCAAAAATACGGAATTGCTGGTGACGGTTTGGAAAAGGGGAAAAAAATCGGAGGTTATGAGATAGAAAAATGTCAGCTGACATCTCCAGGTCCGTAAGACTATGCTGGAAAGAAAGACAGGTATTTCTGGCCCATACAGAAGATAAGTCGGGTGCACAGCAACAAAGAGAAGTCTTCAGCATAGAAGCAGAAGTTGAGCTGATGTTTCTCTCAAGGTAATCTCATCCACAAGGCACAGAAAACAAAGACAAACAACCAAGGGCACAACCACAGAGAACAATTACCGAAAAGCTGGACAGAGGCAGATCCTCCAAGAAAATCGCTGAGGTGGCGGAAGAACCCGAAGAGGACATGATCAGAGAACAAAAGCATGGGCAGGATTTCAAGAACAACATCAGGGACTGCAGGCAGCTGACAGCTCAAGGGAGGCTGAGGAGGTGGTGCACGTTGTAAACTTTGATGAGGAAGAGGTCAGTAAAGGTGCTGCCCAGAATGACACATGCAAAGCTGGACTGGAAAAGGCACAGGTGCATTACAGAGAGGCACTCCACCAACAGCTACTGACAGCATGTTGAGCAACGAGAGGGAGAACAGAGTTGCAGAGGGTACCTAGAAGTGCCAATGTAACTGGTGATGGCCTGGACCTTTTTTTCAAGCTGGAAGATATTCAAATGAGTTTACGTTGCCAGCAAAACCAGAGGAACAAGAGGTGAGGGTGGGTACTAAGAGAAGAGATAAAAAAGCAGTGAAATGATTGAGAAGGGACACGACCAGCAGGACAAGTGGATGGATCAGCAAAAGAGGGCAGGCAAAGAACTTCTGCCTTTGCTGGAGAATGGAAGGCTTGTAAGAAGGGAGAAGAGAGCACAAGCAATGAAAAAAACTTCTTTTACCAGTCTTCTCTTCAAAGCAATTGCTGAGTTTTTACAGAGAGAGAGAACTGGAGGGAGAAAAAAGGGAACCCCTCAGGGACAAGCCCAAGCTGGCAAAAACCTCACTGGGGCTGTGGAGAGGGACTGCGTTAAGCTGAAGGGACTGCACGGCTACCAGCCTCCCAGAAGCACGGGAAACCAACCTGGCATTGAGCTCTGCATCAGCACAAAGCCAGCCCAGGAGCACCTCACAGGGATGTCAGAGCAGATTCTTGTATTATTTCAAAAACGAGATAGAAGACACAACAGAAGAAAATACATACCCTTAAATATCCTTAAATGAATGCTGGAATGATGCTTGGTATGCAATAAAGAAGCAAACATACCCCCAAAGTGTCAATTGTCTAAATTACGTTATTTTGATGTGTGCACGGCCTTCCTCACAAGTTGTTAGGAAATTTCAGTTTTTAATTTCCTGCCCTGTTAAAGCCTTCTGGGAAACCTGAACGTTTCACTCGACAAAGATTTATCCAACATAATAAGAGCTAAAAGATGCAGGAATCATTTGGCAGACTGGCCTATTAAATGTACTATTCAGAAGCTTTCCATTTTTCCCATGTTCACTGCTTTAAAGACTAGAGTATCTCTAAGAATTAGTAAGAGATACACCAGAAAAGTTTTTAAATCAGTGATTACCGAGAAATTTCCAGATATTAAAACTGAATAGAAAAAGTTTAGCTCAGAGAAAAATATCTAGCAAGTCTACCATGTTCTTTCCTTGGAAAGAAAGAAAAAAATTCCTTCTTTATAGAGTAACCAAATCGCTTTTCTGCTTCATCAAAGTTCTGCTTATATTTACATTGCTTTTTCTTCCTTGGAAAGTTAGACAAGGCAATAGTCAGCCAGACAAAACAAAAGATACAGTGACATGTTTCCTGGAAGCGTAACATAAAATTGTTTGATTCTCATGATCATTTCATTTGCCTTCTGAAAACAATCTAGGCCACACTTAAGTAAATATTTATAATAAATTACTACATCTTTACAAACTGTCAGATTTGCTTAGTGCACATGATTCAAGAAACACATAGGTATTTCCCAAAATGCAAGGCAAACCATTTAGGAGGAGGTATTTCTAATTTTCTTTAGGAGGGAAAAGAAGATTTACATTCTCCTGTCTTTTGTATCAGTCATGCAAGTCTTTGTTAAAGAAGTTTAATAACGCTTTTTTCTTTCTTCCCCCCCCCCATTTTTGATGCATGCACCAATCAATTAAAAAACAACACTGTAACTGTGATATATAAGGGAGCAAAGTCTAATCACTGGAGATCAACAAACTTTAATTTACCACAGTAAGACAAGAATTTTAACTTAAGAAAGTGTGACTCTAAAACACCAATAAAGTTATCCTCATCTTTGAACTGCTGTTACAAGTGTCAAACATGTCACTTGAGATTAAATATCACATGCATCCGACGTACACAGAGTTCATTTGTACGCTATATGCACATAGAAAAACATGCAAACTAAGCTGTACAAATCCCTTTTTAGCCAAAAACATTACTTGTTATGCATCTTAAATGTATTTTAGCACCATAAATATTAGTTATTATATTGTATAAGAGCAGGATTGTTCCTCTATAGAACCATCAATTAAATACGTTCATATACTTGCATTCAGTTAATAAAATGCAAAGCATCTATTTCACTTTGAAATATAAGTATGTTGAGCTCCGACATTCACCTGATGTATTTGGCAAAGTATTGTAAGTGATGCTGGAAAATACAACGAGTTATAAAGCAAAGACTGATAAGGCTAGACAACATTGAGACTGATGCCGTATCTCTTATTTAGTTTTTAGTCTTCTAAATCCAGGGGACACACGTTTGGTTTATGTTTAACAACTGATTTGTCAACACAACAGTATCTTAAAAAATCAGCTGTTCACAGAAAGGTGATCTGCTTTTCCTCAGTACTGAGACTGAATAAGGTGGAGGGTCTACTTTTCACAAACAATCACCACCATAGATCAAATCCCGTGTTGGTGAAGCCCACCTAAACCCCTCTTGAAACACATTTGTTTTACTTGCTAATGGTCAGAAATTTTTGGTCTGCTATGCTACAGAAACAGAAAATGAGCAACACTCCCAAATAAAGGCCAAACAATCTTACTGAGAAGTGAGTTGCAATTAAAGCCTTCCACACAGTGGCCACAAAAAACAGACAGAAAATATATAGCACATGCAGCAGCATTTTTTTTTAACTGAGCATTGGACTGATTGTACAAACCTGCCCTATAGAAGGGAGGCAAAAGAGAGTTGACACTGTACTTTATAATATACTCAAGGAATAGCACTCAGAAAGGGAAGTGTTTAGCCATTCATAGACAGTGCTTATATTATTAACTAAGTCTTTCCAAGCTCCACATGAAAGCAGAAGCAGATGCTCTATTTTCTCTGAGACATTTTTGCAAGTTCAGCCCAATGCAGTGGGGACACGTCCGTCTCTGGGTGCACACTCCGCAGAGCTGTGCTGTTACACCTCACGGAGAGTTTTGGCCACAAAATGATGATTTGCCTGTGCAAAACTGGGTAGAATAAATGGCAGACCTAGCTGGGCTAGGTTTAACACAGTGTGTCGGATGGTTAGTGTCTGAAGAATATTCAATAATATACATTATCAGGGCACGATATACTGAATTTCTTTCAAGATGACTGGACTTGACTATTTGTGTAAAAAAAGCTGGACTGGGTGACTTGCAGCAGCCCTCAGTAATGGCACTAAACTGAGAGCACCGGCAAAATCCCCTCTCGTGGTGCCAGGGCATGGCAGAGAGCCAGAGTCTGCCCAAAGACCCGCTGTCATGGCTTATACCTGTTTTCATGCGGCAACACCCAGAGGGGGGAGATGGTAATTTGGTCTCTTTGTTCATCCAGTTCTTAATCTCTCTGTTGAGACTGACAACGGGGGGAGACCATTAGTGTCAGCTCTGCTGGGAATTTCTGTTATTAAGGCTACTTAAGCTTTTCCAAGTAAATCGCATGTGTCAAACTAGTATCACACAACGATGGGCAAAAAAGCCATTACACAACTGCTCTCCCTTTCTATTGATCGACCCAGGACCAAGGGGGAAGGGAAGACACACAACCCTGGAGACTTCTGCCAATTCTTTGCCGTTCCCTATTCCTCCCACTCATTCAATTCCTATTTTACAATACTTACAGCCAAATACTTTAGTCATTCCCTCAAATTCTTTCATTTAACTGGAGGTTAATGACTGGGCATACATGTCCCTCTCAAAGCTTTGCAATAGTAACCCTGTTGGATGCACCTCGCCTAACTTAAACCTTATAAAACATTTGGTTTAGATTAGTTTAACTTCCTTCTGCAGTCAATGGAGAAAGAGAAACGGCTGGAATGCAGTCACAGGATGAGTGTCCCAGGTTCTTTCTGGCCCCTTCCTCTGCCCACAAAGGCAGCTCACCTCTAATTTTCACACACCTGTACTTAGATGGTGTGAACCCCATACATAACAACGAACTGGCCGTCCATTAAAGAAAGTACTTTGCTATGTTTCCATCTTCTTACAGAAAGAACTAGAAATTGTTTGTAGACTATCTTCTGAACTGTAATTATAGCCCTGAGCTCCCATCTGCACGCTACAGGATTCCCAGCACCTTTTTTACCACTGTTCATTTATCCGTCATTTAGCATCTTTAAGCAGCAAAGGCATTCCTTGTGTCACTTTGAGTGTATCTAATCTTAAACATGCAAAACCGTAAGTAGAAAATAAGTATCATTGTTGACCCTATTAAGTCACAGGGAATTTGCTGTTAACTTTGATGGGGTTTGGATTTCACGCCAGCTCCTGATGCCCAGAGAGCTGTAAGGCTTGTTATTGTTCATATTTGCAAATGGATTTAAATCTTCAGGATATTTCTTTTGGATCTCTGAATATAGGATCTTTTTTTGATCTCAGAACATTTAATCTGTGCATCTTCTCCATCTATAACACAGCACACTGAAGAATTCTTTCTGCTGGGTGTAATGTCTGCTGTTTAAAATCCACACATGTTCTTTGAAGCGAACAGGATTGCCAGCCTGTGATACAACTCCAAACCACGAATTTTAAAAAGAACAGTTCTTCTCAATTCAAATATGCTTTCAACTGAATTATGGCATTTCTCCATTGTGTCTTCCTTCCCTCTCTTTGCTAGTTTCTTTACTGCTTTTCAGAAGGAAATCAAATTAGAAAAGGGAGAAATACTAAAGGAGAAGTTTAAGCACATAAAAGTTAGTCAATTCAAAGTTATGGCTGCCAAAGGAATGTTAATTCAGCTAACTGCACAGTTGCTGTAAGGCACACACATTAAAACCAGATACTGTAATGGTCTATGATGCGCAGACACCAGAGAATGGTTAAGTTTCTTGCAGGAAAACCTACCTTTATATTTACGAACTTGCTGGCTTAGTTTATTCTTCTCTGTTTAAATTCTTCATGATGAATGTAACTAGCTGCGTCACTGTTTCATTAAGTACCCTGACATTTTAGCTAGATGTTTCAAAGAGATTTATGCCCCTTCATCCAAAAGGGGCAAAAAGAGAGGCAAAGGTAAACAAAGGGCTGTGGAACAGTATGACCGTGGGAATGAGGTGCCCTCCACATGAAAGCAGAAGAGCTCTTTAGATAATAACAGAAGGGCTAGCCTACGAAATGTCACTTTATTGAGCTTTCTCTAAAATATGGGGAGTTTTAGGAGCACCATGTATAGGAATTAATTCAACCAAATTAACAAGTTGTCAACTTTCCCCCCTAAACTACGTCCCGCAACTGAAGAATCTGATGTCCACACTGCCCCACCTCTCTCCCTCATCACCATACTGGAACTCAAACCACCACCCTGCGGGCCAGACAAGGGACAGGGGAAGCATCTCCACAGGTATCCCAGCCCCATCCTCTTCACTAACTGCAGAGCACGCTTATGGAGACAGAAGCAGAAGGCAATCCAGACTAGGCACTTAATTTGAAGATTTTGAACGTCCTTCTGAAGGAAATACCTCTCTTTCCATTCACTAGAAGAGAGTCCACGGTAGACAGGTTGGCTTAAGAGTCAAGTGTCCAAATTTGAATAGCCTGCTGTTTCAGTGACACCCGAAAGACTTCACAAAATGACCTGCTTATCTTTCTCACATTCATTCTAAATCATCATAGCAAATACAGGGCCTATTTTTGCTCACCTAATATAAATTAAAATGCATGCTTTTCATATACATATCCAAGGGCACTAGATTAGTCCCATTTCTGTTTTGGATATTGAGACCAAATACTGGATTCAGCCTCAGTGGTGGCTCCCATTGTACTGCCACTACTGACTCATTTCCAGTCTTCCCGTAAGAGATCCAGCTCAGAACAGATGGACAGATATGTCTGAACAGGCAGGCAGGTCTGTCTGAAAGTACACTCGCTGTGCTAGCAAGCGCGTACCTGCTCAGTGCACTGCCTGCTTCCCATCTGTGGCAGGAACAGAAAGGGAAAAAGGTTCAAAATCAGGTAACACAACTGGAGAGCTACAACTGGGATATTTGCAAAACAAAATCAAAAATATCCCGAAGATTTTCTGCTTCATTTGTTCTCTTGAGAATAACCAATAAGCACACTATTTTCAGGTTAGCCCATCAGATCTTGCTAAAAAGAATACATGTGATGATGAAAATAGTGAGTAAAAAGGTTTGCTTTTTAAAACAATATTGTCATCAGCTCCAATAAAAACACCAGAAGAAGGAAAGAAAAAAAAAAAGTCAGGAGTTGAAAAGAAAACATTCAAAAGTGAAAAAAATATGTAATTTCAAGTCTTTTTGTGCGTTATTATACACACCATTTACTTTACAAGGTCTTATTATATATGCTCTGAACATATATTTCTATACTATAGTCAACAGTCATTATTTTTGTTAGTCATTTGTGCACATGAAAGAAAATCAGGAAACCCATACCACCATTTGACATTAAGGTCTTCAACCACAAAATTTGTCAAAGGTTTTACTCTTAAAAATGTTTAAGGAAGCTTAACAGAGATATTGACTGATTCCTGTACTCTGTTCATCCACACGGCAGGGCAATTTCCCTTTTGCATGCAGACAAGGATCAAGCCTCTATTGACTCAGATGGTGTAATAGATAGTAACAGATATATGATTTTGCAGAATGAAACAGAAAGAAGGAAATTAAGTAGCTCTGCAATTCTTTGTAAGACTTTTCAATTTACTGATAACAATCAAAATAAGCGCAATGATTTTAGATGCATACAAAAACAGAGCACAGGAAAAAACTATGTGGAATAAAGAAGCCAGGTACTAAGAAGTACTCTAGTTCTCTTCCATCTACTCAGGTCCTAAGGTTTTCTGATTGCTCCATGGGCATGCAGTAGTTAATGAACAAATTTGATTCTTTATTCAGTTGTAACATAAAACAATGCATAAGATATCAAATAATAACTACAATTTCCTGGACAAAAAATCACGGTAGGGAATTTCTGGAAGTGACTCCATAAACCAAAAGTAGTGATTTAGTAACAGGCAAAAAGGGCACTAAGAGGATTTAAATGCCCATATATTTTTCACAAATTAAGGCAAAAACCATTTGATTGGTCATCTTGTTTGTACTAAAAACAAGAAGGAAAATATTGACTTGAAGTATTATACAAGATCATCCTATATCTGCCCTACCACCCCAGTAAGAGGGAAGAGGTGCAGCAGCCAGCAGGCCCTTGGGTACCCAGGCTGTCTACAGCTCTAGTCCACAGCAGAGGAACTGGATGTGACCAAGGCAAAACAACACACTTGAAACCTCCCCCCAACTGTAGAGCAAGTAATTCTGAACATCTAATCACTACCAGCCAGCTAACTGGCCACATGGCTGGACTGAAGTTTTGGCAGTTAGCCCCAGGAATAAAACCTCCCACAACTGCAACAGAGAAAACTACATTTCACTCAGCTTTACACCTTCTGAAGACAACCCAAAACGCCCTGGGCTTTTACGTCCAAGGAGAGGATTCCTTAGAGGTTTTTTGAGCAGCAGACTCAACTGGCATAGAAGGGAGGCATTGGGAGGCACTGATTTAATTTAAAGAACTAATTTTATATGTGATTTAAGAAAGGTGAAAGCTCAGCATCTCTGGTGATGATAAAGGCACAACAATTTGCAACAGAATATAAACTTTATAGTAAAATTTGACAATTCTGTTTTTTAACCAAGAAGATGCTACATTTTTATAAATGTCTATTCAGTATAAAGAAAAGTATCAGAAAACAGTGACTTGTTGGCTGCATTTTTGATACAACACGATTACTACTTCTCAATATTGTGCAGAGCTGCTTTTAGAGGGAAATGACATTTCAGTTACAATGATGAAAACCAGTGTTTTTAAACAGTTTTATTCCTTATTTCAAGACCATCTTAAAGACTGGTTACAACAGAAAAAAAGACATACAGCTTTTTTCTTTTTGATAGTTCACTGACTATTCATTTTGGGGTTTGGTGCATTTGGGAGGGTTGTTTCTGGTTTTTTACTGTAAGTACCCCACTGTATGTCAAAGTATACTTTGAAGAAACCCAGTACCAGCTCCATTTTGCCACGCAATCTTAGAAACACGAGACTAGCTAATAAGGTTTTGAAACTTTTCACATAGTGCATATCAAGTAACTTTCGACACACTCAACAAATAAAATTCTTATTAAGTGGAGCACACACATACTTCTAACATCTGACATGAAACAGTTAGAAGAACAACATTCATTAAATGGATATTTCCAAATCTATTAAAAAGACCTTCAAAAGAATAAAGACCAAGACAGGAGCAGAAAGTATTTCTCAAATGAAGCTGCACATCGCATAGCAAACACCTGCATCATTGCCACAGTTAGACACCTGCAAATTCCAAAGCCAAAGTCCAACCAAGACAGAAGAAAGTAGAGATCACAGAGCAGGTATCATGCCCTCTACTAATCACCTACTATGGAGCAAACCCACCTTCTCACCAGAAAAAAAAAAGGGAAAAAAAAAATGTGTGTGTGTATATATATGCCTATGTATGTATCTATGCATGGTATATCTCTCAGTAGACACTTGCATCAAAATACATGAGAGACTGTAACTGCTACCTGCCAAGGTTTACAGGTGAATTACAGAAGGGACCATTCGTTACAATGAGCAGGAGGGAAATTTGGTTTCCAAACAGGCCCGAAATGAATGCATTATTCCCCATCCCGCAACCCAGGAGAGCGAAGGGGAAGAAGAAACCCTCTGTGCAGGATTGTAGAAGATTATATTTAGCCCAGTTTGATCTCATTCTCAGTAATTTGAGCGACAAAGAGCTCCAGCTCCACTGGGGGTGGGGAAGAAGGGTGCATCTCCCGGTGTGCCTGATCCTGCCATAAGTAAACCAGCTAATCCCCTTCTGAACTACTTGAGTCCTCCACAGCAATTATTTTAGAAGACGGGCAAAGACATCAGCCAGTCTATATTGTCCATATCCAGACATATCCGTAAGGCTCTTGGATAAACTCTCAGCTATTTCTTTCACGCCCTGACTGATAACCACCTAATGCACAGTCACCTCTCGGGGGGTGCGGGGTTGCGCACAGGTTTGGACAACCCCAGCAGCAAGAGCCAGCAATCCCTGGCTGCCTCAGGCAGTCGGCACAACGGAGCCAGGACTCAGCGCAAACAGCGACACAAAGGAGAATTATAGGGAAACATCACAAAAATAAGGAGCATTAGAGGTTCCCGATAAACCTACGGCATCTTAGGAGCTGCAGAGGCAAGAGACGTACGCTGCTCCGCTTATCAAAACCTTCAGTAAGGCCAGGCTTTTAAGAAGGCAGACAAGAAATTTGGTTATAACTGCTATTCACCGAGCCCTGGCATCACCAACACAGAGTGCAGGAGGGTAAAGACAAAGTTCAGACCCCAACTTAAATTCTGTTTTCGAAGTTCAGTCCTTTTGTGTAACATAAAATCATAAGAAAAGGAAGCAAACAACTCAGCTGCCAAAAGCTTCCTAAGTAGCGGGAATTTACTTGCTTCACGTTTCTTTAATTCCTTTCTCTTTGCAAGACAACTGGCTAAGAAATATTCCTTTCCTCAAAAAAGCACCCAAGCAGAATAAATAGAACAACTAATATAAACTGGCAGCTGTAAATTAATCTATATAGTAGGCAGTCCAGAAGGCTTTGTTCATCCCGACAGCTTTGTTGGCTACAAACCAAAGGAAACAAAAACAACCCCAAATATTCATTCACATCCTCAAACTGTTCATTAAACAGCAGCGCTAATATTTAATCTCACCAGATGCTGGGATGAAACAAGCATCACAGTCTCAGCACACTGAAGTGTTGTCATGCCAGACAAGAACAGTTACTGCGCTGGCACAATCGTCTGAAAAACAAGCAGACGTGCACGCATGCATGCACAAGCTAGCAAGCGAGCAAGTCAAGTTCTTCAATTGATGCCTAAATTCCTTCCAAGGCTCTCATACTTTTTAAACTGTTATCATTTGAGCCTGTTGTACACAGATTACAGGCGAAATTTATGTTCTATTTCTGCAAATGGACCTCTGTGCCCCCAATTCACACTCACGCACTCTTAATGCAGAATTTTGAGTGATTATACCTATTTTTGTCATATTTATTTTCATGTTCTTGTGAATATAAATGAAGCCGAATGTAAGAAAAAGGACTGAGTTTGCACAGTAAAACACCCTAATTTATAACTTCTTTGGTAAGGAGAAAAAAAATACAGCTGTTCTGTAACAGCTAGTATAGCGCTACGTTATTAAGTGCTTTGTTCTCAAGCCTATCTCAAACAAGTTATTATATCTTAATCAGTCTGACAACTATAGAAAAATATTCATCAAAACCTCTGATGAATAGTTTTATAACTATTTCTTTAACATTGAGCTGAGAATGAGAACGAAAACAAAGAAGGCTGATTCTAAATGTTTATTATATTCAGGTGATGATACTTACCACACAGATACATTACCCAACACAAAAATGTATTGTTATAGTCAATATAAATATAACAATATGTGCATTTGAAGCATCTGGATCTAAGCTCCTCCTGGGTTCCTCAAAGGAAAAGACAATGTCACCAAAAGCAGGTTTTTTTAACCTCTCTCTTGATTTATGGTGTCATATGAAGAAAAAAAAATCATTATATATAGCTGCTTATATCACATACTGCAGTATACGAATATGACGGGGAAAACCAATCAAAATAAATCACAGTCCTCTCCTTTACTGATGTTTAAATGTTTTTCATGCAGGAAAGTAACCTCTAGCTGAAATCTTGCAGCAGCATCACCAGTAAGAGCATGTCACAGCTCATTTGCCAGAGTTGAAAGAATGAAACTCGTCCTGTGCTGGAGGCATACCTCCATAAACAAACAGAACAGGTGCTTGTGGAAATGCCCTCTTCATGAGGTCTGACTTTTGGTTTCTTGATCCGTAGCACCACTGCCGAAGACAGCTGCCAGTTCCAGGTACCCACAGAACTTAATGCATTAAAAAAAAAAAAAAAATATTGAAATGGAGTTATTAACCAGGTCAGTTCATACAGCAGTAGAATAAGTGCCTCATGGAGGTGCTGGGATGATAAAAGCTTTACTATGCTAAAACATTAAAAACAGAAGTAAAACCAACTGAAAGATAAAGAAAGGCACTTATGGCCACTGCCACCTTATGATTTGGGGTGAATCCAGTACATTTTTGAGGCAGTACACTGCCAAGGCAGTGGACAGACAAAACATCTTTCATTGAGAAAGCACTCACATAGCACCTGTTCTTCAAGTACACTTGCCTCCATCTACATTCTTCATTTCAGCTGAACTGATCTTTTTTGATCCTTATCTCTGTCAAATACTTGATTCACAAAAATGCAAGATCGTCAAGGTTGAGCACGAGGGAAATGCAGAATGGCAGTAAGAAAAGTGCTTTGCTTACACTCAGAACAGACATTAAATAGCAGCGGTCTTCCAGCCACATTATACAAGACTCTCAACAGTTAAGTTCCTGACATCTATACAGATGCATGAGGTATATGTAAGCCTAAAATATTTCTGTATGTTTCTTAAGAATACTTTGGTTTACATTTCTCAGGAACTGACTCAAAGAAGAAAAAGTTGTGTATTTCAACAGTGCAGCTACACAGTCACAAAGTCCCTTGATACCATCACTCGGCACTATGTAAAGACAGGGTTTATTTTCCCCATAGAACGTCGTGACAGGTTCCCCCAACTGGCACAAGATTACTAAGACCCAAACTTGAGCTACTTTATTTCAAATACATTGAAGTACTAGTTCCCACATGCCTCCTCTCAACTAGTTTCTTTTCTGACCCATGGACATTTGAGATTATTTAGTACTTACGGAAGGAAAACTGTCCCTTTCCTGCCAGCCTTACTCCTTTGCTGACAGCTCCCTCCTTCCTGCTGCCTCCTCTGCTGCCTAGAGCTAGGAAGTTTTTCCCAATTCACTGGCACCTCAGTGTAACATTCAACTCTTTCCTAAGATTGAAATTACTCAGAAAGATGTATATATATATTTTTAATATATGGTTTTATTCATATTCCTTTTTACAGTCTACGTTATGGTTCATAAACATCTAAGGTGAGCTTTCTCTTCTTCTGTTCTGTAACATCACCTACCACAGTAGACCTGATAACCCTGCTCCCGCCACCTTTGGCACGTACCCCTATAGCCAGGTTCCAGCCAGCTCCAAACCCTGCAGCCCCACGCTCCAGCAGCTCTGCCCCCTCTGCCCTGGGGTAAGGCAAGCCCTGGCCACGCTGGTCTCACCACCAATACAGCACATAACCATCTCGCCATCACAGAAGAAAACTTCCGCTGTCCATGAAATCCCCTTCGTAACAGCCAGACCTGAGATGTGTCTCCTCTGAGCTACTCCCACCTCTCTTTTCATCAGCAATCTATCCACGCTGCCCCTGCACTGGATTAGCACGTGTCCAAGAGAGCTTGTTGGCTTGGGCTTTGCACTGCACCTCTCAGGCTCGTGCTCCCACCCAGGCTGAAGAGAACTGTGGCAAGCCCCAAATGCCAGCCCCGGTGTGGCCACCGGCAGCTCAGCTGGGAGGCAGCAGGGAAAGGAAAGCAGAACTGCACTCATCAAACCCTAACCCCAGGTGAACCGCTGCACATATTCACACCGTCTGTGTCTGGAAGGACTGCGTCACTAAAAAGTCGAGAAAACCCTGGCTATAAGTGCTGAAAGGGTTACAGCAAACTATCAACTTACCCATTCCTAACTCAGTAAATTGTGCAATTCATTATGGGAAGGATTATGTCCCCAGGGCACCATGGTCTATCCAAAACACACCCACATACCCCTCCTTGCAGTTCCTCCCTGGACAAAGCCCAGCAAATAAATATTGTCCCTGCTGACAGGGTGCTACCAAGTGCTAACGGAAACACTCAGTAGCTTGCAGGAGCAAAACCATTTCCAACCTTCAGAGGGAAAAAAAAACAACTCGAGGCCGCCACATCACTTCACCAAAATGTAAACACAAAACAAAACTATATATGAACAGCAACTGTGCTCAGTTCTTCTACGTGTGTGTGTGTACGTACATGCACGCATGCATATATATTGCACTGCCATTCTGTCAGAGGCTTCTACTAGCAGCTGCAGGAGGCAAATGCACACCCTGCTTAATCCCCTCTCCACGTGGGAAAACAGATCATTTTATTAGCTGAATGCATGCTATATATTTTCTTTATCTATGTGTATCAATAGGCATTCTTTTCTCCGTGTCATGAATGAATTGGGGAAGAGTCACTCTTTTCCAATGAGGAAAAGCAGAAAGGCAGGGTGACAATAAAGGGACCCTGTACTAATCAAATGTCCAGCCCAGACAGCAATACCAAGACCTTAATCTCTGCCTGGGAGAAGTGTCAGTTAAAGCTTTCACTCAAAGAGAAAAAGAGAGATTTCACATGGCAGGTGCTACACTTGCTGTAGAAGTGAAAAACTCCATTATCCCAGATGTCTGGTGAGTATTAGAAGAGGGAAAAGAAGAAAGGAAACAATACAGGCAGCAGCCTCAATGCAAAAGGAAGTGGAAAAGAATGGGATTTCTTGCTAAATTCTCACATTATTATGCATTAACAAATTTAAACAGACTAAACAACATGACAGGCCAACACAGTTGTTCCTCATCTGTAAGCAACTCAGATGAGGCCACGTTTTGTTCTGGCACTGCTCCCTGCATGACCGGTGGTACCCACGCAGGACAGAGACAGGGTGCATAAAACACAAGCCTGCCTGGCTCCATGGCGCAGCTCAGCCTTCGCGTCCTTCGTGCTGGGATCCTGCTCCTGTCTCTTCCCTAGAGGATGTTCCTGCCTCTTGGCTCAAGTGCCGCAGGCCTCTTCTTCCCCTATCCAAAATCACGTTGGCACTGCTGGTGCAAAACTCTTCTCTGTGCTGCTCGTGTCATCTGGAAGAGCCTTCATGCACCTCCCTGCCTCATCTACTCTCCAACTCGTTCCAAACCCAGGAGAAAAATGTGTCTTTCCTTTCTTACCTGAGCGTCTTAATTTCTCTCTGTGTTATTAATTATCTCTGCAGTGGTATTATTTCAGTCAGTGAAGTGTTTTCTCATAAAAATTGTGTGGAAGACTCTTAAAAATTACTTGCCACAGAAAACCTACCCTGTGCCTCTGCAATATTAAAATAGAAATTGGTGAGCAAAGGGAAAGCTCCTGTTTATTACTTATATTAGAAATTTGGGTCTTGCCTCACCTGGGATGTCTCATGAATGACTTGAAAGGCCCTGTCAAAGTAATACGCATCACTGCAAAGTGTCAAAGGAAAGGAAAAATCCTTCTTGTTACTTTGTTTGGTTTTGGATACTGTTCAGGAAGACACATCACTTTGGTACAATTGCCAAACTATTTCCTGCATTGTGCCAGTCTGCAGCCTAGAGCTGGGGAAACTCCCATCCTAACCATGCTGGTCCTCCATGGAGACCTCCAACACAGTCAGAGAAGACTTCGATGTTTGAAACACTGCTACAGTGAAAAGCCAAGCAGTCAGGAGAAACAGCAGAACCTTCACTGCATGCATCATTGAAGTAAATAAATATATAGCTTGCTTTCTTCCTTCACAGATGAACTATAAGCAAATAAAGTGGAGTGATTCCGAGAGCTGGTGAGCACTTTGATTAGAGCCCAACCTTCCCAATCATCAGCCTCCTAACAACACAAAAGCAACACTGGCATTTACATCTCACAGGCTAATCTCTGAGACCTATACAAATTTACAACTCCTCAGCTCAAAGCACCCTGACTTCAGTATGTTCACCCAGCTGTCCTGAACGTGTATCCCACACCTTGTACTTCTCTCCTTCCGCTGTTCCACCTGAATCTGTCATCCTTCTTTCATCACCGTTCCCTAAAAGCATCCTACTATTTTCATTTAAAATATAAATAATGCTTCTTAACCATTTTAGATAAAACTTTTATCAGTCATGTTCATATCCCCAAAACAACGTTGCAGTCATTCAATTCTCATACAATATATAAATATTTGCCTCAACTCTCCAGGCCAGATACTCTTCCAAAGTCATGCCACAGTGTATGATAAAAACCCACAATCTGCAGCTACAGCAATGGTAGGGTAGTAACAGGAAAAATTACAAGAAAGTTCTGCTGAAGACATAAACATTTATTATGTGAATATGGTCTGATTAATTATTCAGCAGCAAAAGAACCATTTCACCTTCAGAAATTAACACAAACGTTCATTTATGAAATCTAGGAAATCAAGATTATGCCACTGTTACCCAATCCCATGTTATCCAGAAAAAGTCTACAACTAACATATTATAGACAACAACTTGAAAAGTAAAAAAACTTCAGTTGTGAATTTTTCAGTGGTTCTTCCCAAAGCAAACATGCAAAATAATATTTCGCCTCCCTGAATAGATGTGCTGCAGCCACAGCTGCTGGACAGACGAAAAGCAGCAGTACCACGTTACCTTACACAGACAAAACCCAGCATCACCAACAATACTTGCAGCCACGCACTGAAGCCCTCATGATGAGACGTGTTTGCAAGGCATCTGCTGCTGGAGATCATCTTTGCTTGTTCCCTCTTTTGAGGGTTGCTAGTCTAAGCAGGTATCTGCCTTAAACATAAATACGTTGAGATGTCAACATACAGAGAGAGATTTAGAAATTGAAGGGTGGCATTTTCTTCTTCAGTACAGTCTCTGGAGTAAAAAGAAAAAGAAAAAAAGAAGGCATAAATGTGGAGGAGTGGCAGCAAGGCATGAAGGTCCCGTGTCCCAGGAGGACTGGTGTGATGCAACGCTGTGCCTAAAGAGAAGCTGTGGATGGGGAGGGAGGAGGGCACGGAGAGGGTGGGAAGATGTCCTCCCAGCTTTGTTTGGAGGACAGAAGAATTATATCTGATGATGAAATGCCTCATGGCTTCGTTGGCCAGCAGTAGTCCTTGAGGTGCAAATGTGTTCAGCCAGATAGCCATCCATTTCAAATGCCAAGTGTGTTTTCTCAGTCTCCAGACCCCAAAGAGCTCATGAAAACTGCACAAAAGGCACTGAGGGCAGGCTGCAGGCAGCCCACTGAGGCAGTGTGCTGGGAACGGCCCTCCCTGCCCAGGGTGGCTTAAAGTCACCGTTTCAGACTTCGTTCTGGTGAGCAGGGTACGAGGCTTTCAGGAAATCTAAAGTGGAGTAAAAAAGCCAAACCCAGCAAGCAGATCCCAAGTGTGCAGGTGACCAACACAGCTAAGATGACTCAACAGCACACTCCTGCTGAAACGGGAGCACTTACACTCTTTGCCATGCACTTGGCCACCTACTCCTGATGCTCCTCTTGCTGGACCCCAGAGGTGAGCTGGTTCAACTCACTGAGCAGGCACCAAGTCAAGGTGGGATGTGAACACTCCCTTCTCTTACAGGACTGGCGAGCTGGGTATCACACATGAAACAACGGTGAGCTGATCACTAATATTCAGGGATCTTGGGATTATGACAAGTGAAACATTGGCTCAATAACCAGCCATGGTCAAAGCCTTGGGAATTAATTGGGCCAAGCATTAGAAACTGCTAGGGAAAAAAATACAAGAGGTCCTCAAAATGCCACTGGATAAACACAAGGATTGTTGAGACGAGCCAGAACTCCTCAGAAAGGAACAGAGGAAACTCTGCAGGGAGGTGACATGGGGCAGCACAATGTAGGTGGCACATGGACGAACTGTTCATTGCCCTTTCTAACAAAAAAAAAAGAAAAAAAAATAAGGAAAAAGAAAAACATCAGAGGAAACTGGGAGGAGCCAGTTTAAGAACAAGCAAGAGGAGACCGAGACCTCTGCAATTCCTTGTCAAAGGATGCTGCAGATGCTGAAAGACAGTATGGGGTCAAGGGAGAACAGACAAGTACACGCAAAAGAAATCTATCAAAGGACAACAAATATACAAAACCACATTTGGCTCTTAAAAGTCCCAGAGCTGATAGTATCCTACAGAGTCTCAGGAGGAAATAACACTTAGGCTGGTTTTTCTTCTTTCCCTTTCTCTTCCCTAGCCATCCACTTCTGGCCACTGTCTGAGGCAAGGTGGAAGAGAAGCTTTTGGTCCAGCTGAGTCAGTACAGCCACTCACCTTCCTGTCTTGTCTTGTTGTACCAAAGAAAGCACACATGAGAAAATTTGGGGGAGGTCAGGACATTTTGAAAAATAATCTAAGTTAAACCACTCAACCAATGGCCCTAAACCTGTTTATGCTCACGTTTAGGAACTTGCTGAGAAGAGGGAAGACACAAAGTCTACAAAGAAAGGTCAAGACTGTCACTGAAAAAGTGAAAAAACCAAAAAGAATTACAAACTGCCATCCTGCCTTTACCAACGAGAAACAAATTGCTAAGCAGCCACAAGGGGAATACAGGAGTGGCAATGAGCTAACAAAAACCAAATAGCGCAGAAATCATCAAAAATTACACCTGATCTGATGTTCCCCTTTGACAGGGTAACCTGCCAGTAGGCAAATAGAAAAGCAGCGTATGCATCTTGACTTCAGTAGAGCTTTTGACACTGACACACGAACTGAGGAAATACAACCTGTGGGTGCACAAGTGGTTTAGAAAATCAGTAACTCAATAGTTATCAATGTTTCCTTATCAAACTGTCCAGCAATTACTAAGAGGGTCCCAGTGTGTCTATTCTGGGTCCAGTTTTCTTCAATAGTCCCATTTGTGACCAAGGGAACAGAGATGACACTTGTGAAATCTGTGCCTGACATCAGAATGGGTAAAGTTTCAAGTCCCTTAGAGAGAGACAGGATCCACATTTCAGTCATTTCAAATGGCAGAAATGGTCTGGAATAAAGAGGATGCAATCAATAAAGTGCAAAGTTCCACATTTAGATAGGAATAATCAATGCTACAAGTGGAAAAATAGGAACAAACTGACTAAGCAGCAGTACTGGAGGAAACCACCTGTTAGACACAGTGAATCAAAAATGAAAGGCAAATAAAGAGTATCATGCTGAAGGATAAAAGATACATCTCAGGCTGGGTCATGTTAGTAGTGGCTAGAGAACTATGGATTTTAGTGGGCAAAGGAAGAAAAATGCAGAGGCTCATTTGTGTGAATAAGATATGCCAGTGTGACTTAGACTGTGATTTAAAACCAACGTAATTAAACTGATGCAAAAAATAAAGTGACGCTGTTGTGAAGTAACCCATGTTTAATACATTTAGCATAGCTTGATAAAGAAATCTTAGGCTACTTATCCAAGTTACTCACGTTCCTCCAGATCTCTCCACCTCAGCAAGGGACAAAGTGAAGTATGAACACTGAAATGTGTATTTTTCACTGACATCATTTTGCATGTGACAACTAGACAGTATTAAATTTCAGTAAACCTCACCAGTGAATTTCCTCTCTGAGAGAAGTAACTTCCACATCATCCCATTTTTGCTAAACAAATTACTTTAAAAATGTGCATGAAAAGTTGAGTATTTGCAGCTGCTCATCGGAAATAGAGTGAAGAAAAACAGTCTGAGGCAAGCGCTGAACCTCTCCTGTGTCTACTCCAAACCGGCACAGGTCTCACCACTTTCTACAGAGCTAAACAACTACTTCATTTCAGAAAGAAATTTTGGCCATCTTTACGTGAGAAAACTGGTTTTGGTGTGCCTTTTATTTCACAATTAGAAGCATTCAGCATACAGGATTATTGTATTTATTACTTTTAAAATCTTAAAATACGAAAACTTCCCTTTAGCAAACTGTCACTGTCATCCCTTATTACAGTGCATTGCCCTTGCACTTTGACTATTAAAGCAAAATGTGTTTTTCCCATTTAACGTAACCCCCTGCTCAATACACCGCATTATTTGTACAATACAGTTGGTGACACGAGGCAATTTTCAACAGCTGCCAAAAACTCTTTCTCTACACCAGGAAACATTCATTCTCTAAATATAATGATGCACACAATCATATATATTTCAGAAATAATCCTGAAGCCCTTGTTCTCCATGGATAACCATAGATATATGTTCTGTAGTCTTTCTTAGTAAGTATTTTGTCCATATCCCACCATATTATTATTGAGCATATTTACGTTATCAGAAGAAACAGTATCCTGCCTATGTTACTACCATGATGGAAAGCATTATGGAGGGCCAAGTGAGCATGTATCCCAAAGCAGTTCCAGAGTGGACAGTCCTGAAGCAACCTAGACCAGAAGAGAAGAGCTGAAATTAGGAAAATGATGAGAACAAAAAGCTGAAAAGGCCAGACAGACAAATAAAGCAGCAATTAGACACAGAGGTAGCTGGGTCCAGTGATGTGACCAGAACATGTATACTCCAGTCCCAGGTTTGATAGCAGCTTTCTCTGTGCTGTTGAGAGAGTAATTTAATTTCTCTATGCTTCTGGTTTAAAAGCTGTAAAAATGTTGATTCCAGATTTACTGTGACATACAGTGATACTTTGAAAATGCACAACTGTTTGCACCGAGCTATGATTCTTAGAAGCAACATAGAAGATGAAAATAGAGAGTAGGAGAAAGTAAGTGCAAGGGAAGAAAAGGACAAAATGAAAAGGAACACAAGAAAGCACAAAAAGTTAAAGACAAAAGTTTGAAATTAACTCTTTAATTCAAGATTAAAAGTGTGACAAATCATTATTGTTTCTGAAACACAGTTTTCTATCTGGTACAAGCCATGTTACAGCCTAAGGCAAAAACTCTGAAACCCAGCACAAAGCAAGCTACCCTCTTTGTACAGGCTATACAAATAAATACGTAAAAACAAGGAGCATGTCTATTTAAGTTATATTCTCCAGGATCCTCATATTGACCTATCACAATGAATCAGGACACATGTTCTACAAAAACAGCATACTGAAAAAATAATTAAATACATTAAGGGCAGTACAAAAATTGCTGATTTGCTTTTTGAAGATTTATTTAGGATACATTATCCAATTGTCCTTGTGGCAAAGATTTCTGTTGGCCAAAAGGCACCTCCAATTTCCCCAAGCTTCAGCTGCTTATTTTCAGGAAGAAAGGAACACTGTGTGAATGTCCTGAAAATTGGCTTTGCTGGCTAAGTATTCTGCTTTGAATGGAGCAGAGGTTCATGGGCAACATAATATCAGAAATGACTAATGCTACTCATACTAACATACGCCTCTATTTTTACACTGTCCTCCGTTCTTCTGCCAGATGCCTCTCTTCGTTCACTTCATCTCCTTAATGAAGCTCAGCTATTTAGGTCCCACTGCTTTGATTTTAGAAAATGACATAAGATACTTTACAAAAATACGTTATCATTATTCTTAAGAAGATGACTGACTGCCTCAAATTTTTAAAAAAGTAACATTTAGTTTATCTGTTCAAAGAGATATTCAGTGGTGCCAATATCCGAGCCTCCAGAGGCTGAAACCAGCTGCAAATCTCCAGCCAGCAAACCAACCACCTGAATTAAAACAAGCACAGGATACTTATTGCAGATAAGGTCATACACGTGGAAGTGTACACAACATTTTGTCCCCATTTGGGTAGGGGTTTTTTGCACTGGCAAAGAACTGGTGGTGTAATATGGATGTACACTGGGATCCCAGATAAACATCCAGACCTGCAGATGGTTTGATCGTCCTGGGATCCCACTGCGCCTCGCAAATCTCAGTACGTTATTTTGCTCACCACTAATGAATTAGTATTGTAACACCCCTCAAACCTCTTCTTTTGTTTTTATGCTCCCATCATACACAAGGAATTTATATTGATAACTTGCATGACCTTATCGTATACCCCGTTATGCAATTAATTTTTAATTTGCCTTAATTGAAACACTGAGGAAGGAATATTTTACACCATAATTTTGTTCAAGGAACGTGTGGACGAGGCATTGCGGGGCATGGTTTAGTGGGCATGGTGTTAGTTGATGGTTGGACTTGATGATCTTACAGGTCTTTTCCAACCTTAGCGACTCTGTGTGATTCTGTGTGAATATAAAAGTTAAAAAACAATGTAAAGCCAGCATTTCAAACTCACGTTTATTACTACTCTCAAGGGTGCAATTCATCTATCTTGAGGAGTCAGAAAAGGGTGGAAGGTCTCATTTGAATATTTTCTGGCACAGCAAGGACCAAGGGCAGTTAATACTTTGACCCAGCACATACATAAAAACAGACATAGCCCCAGAGAACAGGTTTACTCCCAAGGTCAGTCTAACCAGGGAAAAATCTTACATATGGGTTTGGGTTGATCTGATTCAGCTGCAGCACAAACTGGGGCCAAATGTACTGCGCGAATGATCCTTGTGCAAACATGCCACGAGGGGCAGCTAGCAGGTATTACACAGGCCAGAAAAAAGGAGCCTGTTAACACGGAGCTGGACAAGAGGTTTCATGGCAGGCAGTGACCCTCCTTCCTCCCGCACCTTCCGCTGCCCAGTAGAATGACTATGCAGGATACTGGCGTAAAAGCTGTAGAAGAGAGTAATACCTTTCTGATCCACTGACTAAATATGGATATTCAGCAATTTGTTTCCAAGAGGTATCTTTTTTAAATAGCTCATGACATTTATGCTGTAGATAAAGGATATTGCAAGAAATTCCCTTAGCACATAGGAATCTACCATGGCTCTTTTTCACCCTTAACACAACGCTAATGCAATGGTTCCCAAAAACTAATGCACATATTGCTTCTGATTTGTGTCTAACAGCAAATAATCACAAGCACTTGCCTTGAGGGGCTGTAAAAGAAACCAGACTATTACAATTATTATTTTGGTTCTCTCATGCCCACAGCAATTACTACCATGGGACTGAACAGCTCTCCTAACATGTCCAACAAATTCAAAGTATTTCTCTATTTCTCCTCTGCTCATGGTAGCTTTTTAGGCAGGTGAGCACAGACAGCAAAATAGCCTTTTATTTCAGCAACAGCTGGATCCAAATGAACCCAACATACAGTAGGTAAAAAGATACACAGGACAGGCTGTGAGATCAGTAATGAAGCAACAACAACCCTCATGAGTAGGTGCCACCCTCTCCTTGTCCATTTTGGAAAGCCATAAATACATCAACCATTTCCTGTAAGGAGCAAGTAAGGAGAACGGAAATCCTAAATTTAACCCCCTTCCAGCTTGAGGGAGTTGAAACATGCATTTTATACTTATGCCCAAGCCTTCAGGTTGCTAACATTAACAACTCATGAAATAAAACATATGAGCACAGCCAAAAGCACCTGTATGAAAAGTCTGGGCATCGAGAGGTGCCTGGCACCCCTTGGCCACCCTACTCCTCTCCCCAAATTTCCATGAGTGACTGAGTGGCCCACTTCACTATCCCACTTATTTTTTCCTTAAAATATTAGGAAATGAAATCTTGCCTTCCTTCCAATGCAAGAATGCAAAGTGAGAAAACTGAGTACACTCACATAAAAAAATCTCTTCTCCATAAAGACAAAGGTCATCCATTACAACCGCCAACTGCCTGGGAGCAGAAGCTGTCTCTGACACGAGGGAAACGTCTGCCTCCAACACCACCACCCATACCTTCCAAAATCAGAATAATCAGTTCCCAACTGACAAGCCACGTCAAAAGAGGTGTAAGTGTGGGGCTAGTATTGCCTTATGCAGTATTTCCATGCCCATACACACCAAGGGCAGAACTGGCACAGATGGGGAGCAGAGGTGGGATGCGGTCATTAGTTAACGAGTCCAGGCACTGCTTCTGCAGCTCAGCAGTAAAGAAGGACTGCCCAATCAGGGAATTTGGCATTCCGTGGGCCCCTCAGCTGGTCCTAGCTGCTCCTTACCCAAAGAGCCATGCCTGGCTTCCTGCTGGTCACCATGCTGTCATTTCAACCTGGATGATTGTGTTTGTTACTGTGCTGTTACTTAGAAACTGGCTAATCAAGGACTCATTGCTTAAACATATGACCATTAGTGATTTGACAGACAGCAAAGCAACTAAGGTAAGAGAGGAGGGAATGCCTGCAGAGACCTGAGACCTACACACATTTTCAGGTACACAATGGCTGGAGGTTTGCCATGGAGAAAAGAGAGGCAAGAGCAGGATCATCAGGGTAGTCCACTGCCAACTCATCATCTAGTAACGAGAGAAAAGGTAGAGGACAGGCTGGCTTTTTGGAGTCTAGCTTTGCGGCAGCAGGAGATGCTGACCCTCTTTTAAAATAAACATCAAGAGATGGCTACTTATTAGCTTGAAATTTTGAACAGCATGACCTCTCCTCATAACGTGAGATCAAATCTTGCAATGCCCTGCTGACTTTGTCCAATCACTCTTGGAACGACTGACCTTCTGACAAGATCTCACTGCTTCACCTTTTACCTATGAAGCCGAAGCTCAACATAAACCTTTTGGTGCTAACATCCTTGCTGGCTCCTTCTGAATAGTTACACTTTCATCACTGTCATCACCTTCACCAGACGCTCACTGCACAAAAGCTCAGTCAAGGGTGAAGGACAAAAACATGGCAATGACGTAAGGGTAACTCTGAAATGACTACTAGAGATTAAATCAATAGCAGTGTGCTGCTGTTGGGTGATCAGCAATACATCTGAAAGCTTCTGAGCCGAAAGTGGTTTCATCTTCAATCAGAATAGCACAGTGTATGAGGACTTAGTTCTTGTCAGGTATTTAAAGCGCTGTTCTAATATCCAAAGTGTGCAGCTTCCACAGATCTCCAGAGGTCCCTTCCAAACTCAACTAGTCTGTGATATGAATGAGGTCAGAAAATTTTAAGAAGCATATATACTGGTAGAATATGAAAAAAACATTGTCACTTTTAAAATAAATTAATTTGTACAATGACTGTAGTAAGAATTCAGTTCCAAGGCTTATGTTGCATGCAATCTACTTGCCAAAAGAAATATAAGATACTAATGGGCCAAAAGATGGTTTCATATGGGAACACAATTACATTCAATGACGGCTGAATTCTCCTTCAGCAAGGGAATATTTGCAATAAGCCTTTTTTAAATATCTATAGAAAATTTGATAGAAGGAAAAAAGCCAGAGATGTCTTTCTCTGAGAGAATGGTAGGCTGCTACTGATGTTAACTCATTTTGAGAAAGCTTTCCAAATCCTAACTGCTTTAATGGCTCAACTGTCCAAGACAACCACTGTCAGGGTCTTATTTTAATCATATTGTTGGGAGAGAAGGTCCAAAATGAAACTAATCTTTAAAGACAGGAGAATTAAGCTACTTCTCCCTGTAGGCTGTGCATGTTCTCTTTGTCAGAGACTTTTACTGTACGTTAAAAAATGCACTTTACTTCCAAAGAAGAACATGTCTTTCATGAGCCACATTTTCAAAAATGAAGAAAACATGTTCTGGTTATTGAACTTGTCCATAAAATGATGAATGTGTCTTCCAAGAAGCAGTTATGAAAACAACAGTTGGATCAGTCCTGCTTTATTTGTCTGCCCACCAGAAAAGGCAACACTGTAATGAGTGCAGGCTCACTTGGAGTAAAACAGAAGGTGAAAGAGAAACAGTAGGAATACCTACATCAAATGATCTGACCAGCAAACTAAAAGCACATCCTATAGTAAAACCTTAGCTTCTTCCTTCCCGAGGGGTCAGAGGCAAAACAATCCTGATGCCTTTATACAACAACAGATCTGCCCATACTTCCCTCCCGAAAAAATGTGATCTAAAACCAGATCTTTTGCAGATTCTGTATGGGATTTCACATCCAGCTCAGAGGTTTCCACGTGTTGTGAGACCCAGCCCCACATTCGCCTCTGTTTGAGCAGTAGGCGTCATTCCTCCTCAGGAGGTTAAGAGAGACCTAACTCACAACACCATCCACATCCTCTTGCAGCCCCTGGAAAGGCCCATGGCTGCACAGATGGTGCCACACAAGAAGACATCCCCAAACCTGCCCTCCCTTCCTGTATAGGGACTGAGTAAGACAGAAGCCATTCTTACAGCTACAGATCTCCCTGAAACAGAAAACGCCAAACACCTGGTAATGACCACTCCACTAGCTCTTCTGCAATGCTATCACATTACATTTTGAGTATCATACAATAAAGAGCCCTCTGTCTTCATTAAATGGATGAGGAAGTGGCAAGCTGGGGTTAGGGAGAGGAGGGCAGCGATGAGAGAGTAGAGAAGCCTGCAAAACATGATCAGATCTGGACATTAGCCCTGGAGATCTGCAGCAATAACACTAGGCAACAGACCAACCCTTTAAAAAAAACCCCAAACGTTTAGATCAGGCAGAAAATTCCTCACTTCCACGCTCTTCTGCAGGAAGTGCAATACACAGCTGTAACCTTTCTTGGGCAGGTGTACACTGCAATTTTCACAATATTCAGTATTTTCTGACTTGAAGCAATACTTTGTACAATCCCTTTACAAAACAGTGCAAGGTCTGAAGAGAACTGAGGATAGCAGCTCCTCCACCTTGCCTTAAGAAGAGAGATTCACTTTTACAGTAATGTTGTCTATTTGATTAAGACTGAAGGAGTCCCTTTGCTGGGAGGGGAGACTGTCACCTCCTGGCACAAGAGAAGAGGGTATCTCAGCACACCTGCAGAGGACCACATGTGTCTACAGATCTGTTTTCTGCAACGATCTGCTGTCTGCCTCCCAACAAGCCAGTGCTGGGCTCCCCAGCTAGAAAAACCGACATCGTAATGAATTCTCTCAAGTAAGCAAAAGAAGCAATGCTGGCTCGTGACAGGTTATTCATTCCCTTCAAAATGTTTTATCCCTGTAATATCAGCTTTTGCAGGGTGGAGGACAAAACTAGTCATGAAAAACATTCCGAAAATAGGAACGTGCTTGTCTTCTCCCCACATCACTCTGCAAGGTTTCACACAGAAAAACATCAGGCTAGAAATCAGGAGCATATCACCGTATCCACTACTTACTCATCTATGGTGTGTGAGCCTGGCAGACCTGCACTACCATGGTAAATGGGCACAGGACAGGAGGAGGGCTCTTCAGAGGGACTATGTTCCTGGGATGCCCTGTCACAACAAAACCATCAGGGAGGGCAGAGAGTGCATCTGACACCTTCGGTCTGCAGGAAGAAGCGAAGGGATATCAGTGGACCTCTACATCAGGTGCAGCTGGTGGCATGGGCTACCGGGGTGCTACCCTCACAGGAAGGGGGAGAAGAGGCTGCCTTGCCTTTGAATCCTTTTGCACCCATTTCTGGTTTTTGTCTTCCTGGGGGGAGGGAGAAAAAAAGAAGGAGGTCCCATGTAGCCACAGACGTTGCTACACTCCCCAAAGAGCCCCCCTGCCAGAATCTAGCACTGAAAAGATTTAGATGTTTGCCACTGTGCTACGAGGTCTCCTCCTGAGAACTGAAGGGATGCCGACTGCTGCAGCTGTCCAGAAGGACAAGCAGCACAGAGGAGCAGCGCACTCTTCCCAGCCAAACCCCCTCGTACGTTACAAAGAATTCGGAACTTGGATGCAGTGTGGAAAGCAGCAGCCTAATTCCTGAGTTAGACATTTTGTCCAGAAGATTTTTATATGAAATAAGGATTAGAGTCTTCTAAAAAGCTCTCCCAGACAAGAGCAACTGCCAAGCAAATGCACCAGCAGCCAACACAAAAAGCTGGAAGCAGTCTGCGGAGACAGGGCAGCTTCCTTCAAGCTAGAGTCTGACAGCTCTGGCGGCAATGCTGAAAAGGGTGCTGCAGTGTTTGCTGCAACAGAGCTGCATGCTTCAACTTGCAGAGAAGGAAACATCGCAAATGGACACAATAGGAGCTCCTGCAATAACTGAAGGGGCAGAAGTATTGAACTATCAAAAGGCACTTCTCTCTCAACGTGTTTAAGTTAACAAACACTGTGGGAGTTTCAAATAATGGATTCATTCCAGAAACGTTTGTGTGATACCCTGTCATACCTAATGAAGAACTAAGGTTTAAAGACAAGTTTATGAGAGTCAGTTCTGCTAACTGCAAGCTTTCACAAGCAAGGACTCCTAAACCTGACAAACTACAGGCAGCTCCTTCATACAGTTCCTCCACTGCATCAAATGCCCTTTCCTGAAGTGACAGCTCACACGTGTATGTAATATTTTGAGTCACCATCCCTGGAGGTTTTTAAAAGACGTATGGATGAGGCGCTTAGGGACATGGTTTAGTGGTGGACTTAGCAGGGTTAGGTTTACGGTTGGACTTGATGATCTTAAAGGTCTTTTCCAACCTAAATGCTTCTATGAATCTATATATTAATTATCACCTATTAGTAATCAGATACTATCATCTGAGGTGTGATGGATAATTTCACCAAGGTGCATGCCTGGGACACAGCTGCTGCAGCCCTGACCACACACTACCTGTCACCTAGTTAAGTTAGAAACTGCCACAGTTGTTCTCCAGCTGTTATCACCAGGAAACCTGTGAGAAATATGTTATGCTCAGCAGGGAAAAAATGTATGTTTGGGATTCTGACACAGCCTGGATAAAATATACATGGAATCCAAATTCACCTTGTAGGAAGCTCCAAGCTGACGTATTAACAAAACAAATCTTAGAATAACAACACTGTTGCAGAATAGTTTAGAACTGAAAAAACCACTCAACTTCAAGAGAGATTTATTCCAAGGGACTGGAAGTCAACAAGACCTGCCTATTTAAAAAATAGTGATTTTAAAACTGAAAATTTTCATTATCATCTCTCAGCCTGGATCAATACAGTTCAAAATCAAACTTTCAATGTAAATTTAAATTTCCCAAAACTGGGTAGTTTTAGAAGTGAAGTAATACCATTGCTGCATCTTAACAGAGTGAATCGACTTCCTCTGCATTTTCCCCCATCCTCCCCCAGTCAAAGCAATTCATCCCTCTGGTAATTCAGGTAGGCTAGAAGGAATTGTCACAGGGCAACACTTAACATCTCCTCCTCTCCCCTCCAATTCAAAAGAAGGTAACAAAAGACTCAGTAATGGAGAACCATTGTCTGAATGAAAAGGTCCAATTTTACAAGATTCGTCACAAAGTCTCTTATTCATCAGCACTCTTGGCACTCTTCTCCCTCACACAGACATTTCTGGAATGTGTTTCAGGCTACTGGGGAAAAAAAAAAAAGGTAGTTCATCAGGAAGGAGCAAAGGCTAAAGAAATGGAAGAATCTGAAATCGATCCTGCTCCTGTCCTATGCAACACAATTTCTGCCAGAACCATCAAGCAGAGCAGGACTGTCCCCTTGGTGAGCACAGCGCTTTCTTTCTACTTTTTCTACTTTGGTACCTCCAGTAATGTTGACAAACTGTTTACACAAGAGAACAATACTTGCAGTTTTACATCAACAGACTTTAGCTGTTCTCTTATAAGGCATTTTTATATTAGCCAGATTTGGAGACTGAGACCTACAGATCTGTATTTTCATCTGCTTAGGAAAAGTTCTACTTGAAAGGTTTCCTCCTTGCTAGACTGCATGTTGATTTACTAACAGACCTGCTAGGATGAGGATACACAGGAATTCACTTCAGAAGTTTCAGGATGTTTTACCATCATTATGAGAAGAATATTGTTCTTGCTTGCTCTGATTCAAAGCTTACAAAAACCAATTAAGAGATTGAAACAAAGTCTGCAGAAACAACAGAAGCAAGAAACTTCTTAAATAGGTGTTGGACCTGGCATCTGGGCAACCTTTGCAACAGAGTGCCAGCATCCTCTCAGAGAATACCTTCTCTGCACTTCCAGAGGCAGTTCTGCTCAGGATCAGATGAGGGACAAAATCTCATTATTATTTCATTCCCTGGATTTAAACTGATGTGAATTGACCATCATTAGTATAGTGCAAAGAAATTTCCCCAGAGATCTAACCCCTCGGTATAGTACTACAGTTTTAGTTATTAAAATGAGGAAACAAAAATCCTGAAACACATTTTTTCCAGATTTACGTACAGTGTAAATTCATGCAACGGAATACAGTAAAAGAAACGGATGTACAAAAAATGATCCTGGTTTTGATGAATGTGTTGGATTGAGAGTGTAACAAGAAACCTAAGGAACGTGTTTGCCCTGAAGGAGTTAATATAACACTAAAGCTGAAAAGCAAATCATAGAGAGGGCAGGAACTGCCAGAATTAGTCAACCGTTGTTCCCAATGGTGAAGCCTGCTCTTGGGTTCCAGGTCATGGCTTCCACACAAAAGCACTCTCTTACCTCTCCTGAGCCCAGCCCAGTCACCGCTTGTCCTGTGCACCACACAAGGCATGTCTCCCACAGAGTAACACACACACAATGACATCTTTAAGGTTTACACCACAGCATTCTTTTCTTACAGTTTTTCATGTTTAATTTCCTTTTTAAATAAAAGCCACAGAAAACCAGATATCCAGCAACACCCCATGCCTCTACATTCTCTCACAATACTTGCCTATGCTAATGATCCACAGGACTTGCATTCAGGGTGTTTAAAACCACAGTACACACCTCCTCCAGTACTTGAACTACAGGAGTAAGTGCTGAAAGAAATTAAGTATACAAGGCAGCAGAAGCAGACTGGCTAGTGGTGAGGAACAGAGTCAGCTGCTTGCTTGCCAAGGACTTGCTCAAAGATTTGTAAGACATGAGAGGAATGTTGGGAGTCAAGCTTTTTTTTTTTTGGAGGAGGAGGGAAGGAGAGGGAGGTGTTACTGAACAGTGAGAAATGATGTCTACTGGCTAGGTTCAGCATAAATAAGAACAGGTTTGGCACCTTCTCAAAGGCAATGTAGATGCAGATAAGACTTAGGGCACCTGTTGTAATTGGTGTCCTCCGCATGGGCTGGAGAGGTTTTCTATACCTGTAAACATGATTATGAATATGAATTATGATTATGAATGTGTGCTTATAAATAATGCAGAATGATTGTACTTACCTTATTTCTGTGGCTGTAACGTAAAGCCTTGCTCAAAAAACAAACAAAAAAATGAAATGCATATGTTAACACAGCTGGTTTGATGAATGGGAACCAAAAGCAAAAACCTGTTGTCTTGTTCGTCTCACTATGTACAAGTTACAAAAACGTCCTTAGAACACTAGAGCAAACTGCTAAAAATATTTTCAGCTTTATTTCTCACAGGCAAGTTACAGGAAAATTTTGCAGGCAACATCCCGTGCTGATGTCCTGAATGTTTATTTCTTCCGTAATTTAGAACAAAGACCTCTAGTCCTTTACCTTTCCACTTCCCTCTCTCTGGACTTGTATTGCATTTAAGCAGATAGAGTCTATAGTTCTAAGTGGAAAACAGGTAAACATTTGGTTATTCAATGTGCATCTGCAAAAGTTAAGCTGATATCACCATTAAGCAGAAGGCAAACATTTTAATAGGTAAGAGGATACTGCCTCTGCAATTTTTTTTTCTTTTCTTCATAAATCAAGCCAGGAATTCTTAAAGCTATTCTCATTAGAAATGCCCCTCGGGTTCTCTGAAGACGTGTGCTGACATGCCAGCAGGATCTTTACAATTGCAGATTTTGGGGGAGAAGGAGGGGTTACGCTTGAGAAAAGGCATGTGCTGGGACAGACTGCACAATGACAGCAGCAGGGTTTTGGTACAAGATCTTTGCTTCATCAAAATTAACTGGGCTGAATATATTAATAGGACACATTTGCTGACTCAGACGTTACAATCTGAGAGTCCAGGAATAAGTTTAGTTTATGCAATACACACTTATTTCTGAAGACAGACCCAGCATTGGGTGAATAACCGTGCCGACAGAAATTTGAAGAATTATCTGCAAAAGGCCTTCGGCTGCGCTGACCCATCTCATGCCATGCCCACTCTTGTTAACACCTTCTGCATGGGATCAGGAAAGCTGAAATTGTTCACCAAGGTCTCAGTCCAACTCCTGCACATTCAAATACTTCAGATACCAAGTATTAAGTAACATCCTAAACCACAGAAAACATACATTATTTGTAGAATTACTTCTTGAGACAAATCTCTCCCTCAACCCCCTCCAGCTCCATCCTTCTCAGCCATGCTTATGAACCAATCTGTGTACCCATCACCTGCAGTTTTTATGGACTGTACAGTACCAAAATTGACATATGATCTTGCCTAATAGAGCACTGTTTATTGCAAAACTTGCAATGATTTTTCAGCCAAAAAGAGTTAAAATATCCTTCTTAAGCACTACAGAGCCTTAAGATACGGGTGCATGAATTCCTTTTAAGCTACAGAACATTCAAACATATAGATATATAACACCAATACAAAACACCGCAAAGAAGCTAAGTAACCCAGGCAACCAGCTCTAGGTGGCCCTGCCTGAGCAGGGGGCTGGAACAGAGGACCTCCACAGGTCACTTCCAACCCCAACCACTCTGTGATTCTGTGATCCATCTAAAATACATTCAGTGACTTACACAATACAGATTTATGATTTTTAGTTAAGCATATCAAGATGAATAAACTGGGTAGCTATGTTAGAAATTTGTAAAGATGTATTCAAGCACTTATTCTCATGACAAAACAAAGACACAACCACCAGATAAATGAGGACCAGACCAGAGTGTTCCACACAGGTAGCCTGAACCATTCCACCCTCTCAGTTCATCCTGAGCTGTTTAACTAGTGAAGGAGAAACAGTACAGCAGCAATGTTCTCCTCCACGCACACCTGAGGATAGCCAACCCAACCCAAAGTAAGGCAATTCCTCTCCAGCAAACACAACTAAATCAATAATTCTAGTACGCATATCAAAGTTCATTTCCCTCATCAACTGTTTATATACAAGGATGCAATGCTGTGATGCTCAGGATCTGTCATCACAATGTTCTTGTTGGTACTTTACAAGATGTAAAATAAACACAGGTAGTCGAGACCAGGGGCAGTAGTCTAAAACTCCATGATTCTGCTCCTCTTACACATTAATTTTGACAGTGAGGTTTTTAATGCATCACCTAAAGGACCTAACAGTGAGTGCCATGGCCACGGTAAGTACAATAGGGTTACATTTGGATTTGTAATTCCTAAAGGTTTTGTTACTGAAACAAAAAGATAATACAGTTAACATATAATTAGAACTGAAACAGGGTTTATTGCTAAAGCTGCAAAGACAGAATCCCACCATGGGAATTATCCTATACAGAGAGGTAAACCTAGCAATTACTACCCGAAAAATCAGTTCACTCTTATTTTTTAAGTCAGTGAATAACCTGCTTTGGTGTAGCGAATCACCCATCAGGGTGGTTGTCGTGAACCAGATGAAATATATCCTTTCAAAAAGTCTGACAAAGCATACGGATGAGACTTGCAAATTACAGAGAGGGAACATATGCGTGTTTTATGTCCTATGTCAGTCTGAAGGTTTTCTGAAGCCTTTCCCTCTGGATGCTTTGAACAACAGAAAGGAACAGCTTAACTTTACCCCTAGGTAATTACAGAGTATCGGTGGAAAGCAGATGTCTAAAGTAATTAAAAAAATGGGAAAAGGTCAACAAGGTTGACAAGTTCTGGACTTGGGGGACTGAACTGGGGACTTGATTCCTCAGAGAAACAAGACTTTGGTGCTCTACTGCACTCACCATTATCAACAAATACGGACAGGAAGAGTGAGATGCCATGCAGATACAGACATGCTCCAAGTTCTTCAGAAGGAAAACTATCATAAGAAACAGTATCTACAAAAAGTAGTCTTAATCCCCCTATGAAGCTGTAATGCTATACAACAGCTGACACTTAGCAGTAAAGCTCTTTTTTTCTGATCTTTCCAGGCTGATGGATGGTCAAGCTGGCCTTCACAGCAGTATCTGTATAGATGAAGTTTGTGAGTAATCTCCAAACAGGTCATGACGGACAATACTTTGGAAATCCTGATCCCCCTGCCTGATCCCATGGCAGACACAGAGCTGAAGGAGCTTTTGGTGGGTCATGGGGACCCTCTATGCTTTCTTTAACTCTGCAAGTTCTGCAGAAGACTCTTCCCCACATCATGCAGGAGTCCAGTGGTGGAAATCTCAGCCAGGTAACAAAAGTCTGACTTATGGTTCCCTACCCCAGGGCTCTTTTGTTCCAACCCATCAAATAGCCCAGTTCCCAAAACACCCTTCCTCATTTGTTCTGGCAGGGTAAGTCCATGCAGAGCAACAGTCTGCTACCTTCAGCTCAGCATTTGATTCATGAGGAATGCCTCCGCACCAAGCTCACAATAAACAAAATCATATGTTCCTGTCCTATTCTACTTATATTGCAATCTAGGATCTCAATTAATTAATTTTAAAAAGCTATGCCTTGACACAAAGTACTTTCAAGCCAAGTAACAAGTTAATCTTATGTAACCTCTCTCAGTGCAGGTTACAGCTCGATTAAACACAACTCACCTTGAATATCACGTTGCTCTTCGATGTATCTCTTGAGAATCTTGCCAGCTGTACAAGCATGGGAACAACAGAAGAAAGTAGGTATCACAAAACCTTGGATCTTGCCTGAGGTGACTATAATGAGCATTGCACAAGGGTGCTTTGATGTTACAAAAGACCTACAAAAATATCAATGGGTTAGGGTGTATTCTTGCTACGTTTACTCTCTTACCAAAGGACACTTCTCAGACACGTGCCATCTGCTGCATCGAAACGTGATACCTGATCAGGTAAAATAAAAATCTCCCATACCAGCAGGCTCTTCACACAGACAAAAAGGAACACCACTAACATAATTTAAGGTGATTAAAGAGAGTCTTTGCTACAGAGACTGCTTTTCTTGAAAGCTGCTCCTCTAGCAGAACAGAATCTCAGCTCCCGGTAAAGACTTTGCCCTAATGGCCACGCACAAGAAATCAGAGGTTCATCATCCAGAAATATTTGTACTTGTGTCAAGTACGGGGAGCTGAAAGTGCAAAGGGAACACAAATGCCCCCACTCCCCCCCACTGCTCCCTGTTCCCCCACCTTTCCCCAGACACTTGCCGGCCCTGTGGGAACCCAAAGGAGCAACCCTGCACTGGAAGCCATCTCTGGGAACTGAAGCTTGCTTTAAAGAGACTCAGCCTCTTAATGCTTGCGCAGGTTTCCCACAGCTTGGAAGAAAGGAAAATCTGGAAAAGCCTTACTACACAGGCCAGGCTACTGCACCTTTGTAACATCAGGAACCCTTACTGCAAGCACCTACTTGGTCAGCCACTGGTAGGAACCGTGGAGGACAATGCTGTTTGTTGCATCCATTTCAGTCTCCTCATGTTTCTGATTTGTCTACAACCAAAAATAGATGCTTTGGCCTTATTTCAAGTACTGAAAAGGATCAGGCAATTCAGTGGACCTGCTTTATAGTTAATAAATATTCTGAAATTTCAGCGTATCTGAGTCTCTTTCATACTTCACAAGGAGCTAGCTTGTGCAAGATAGTGTTACCGCATGGAGAATAATGACATGACCTGCCCACAAAGGCTGCCCAGGTCCTAAATGGAAATACGAAGCAAAAACCCGAACCCAATGATGGAATGATAGAGAAGGGCAGGCCCATGTTACAGGGACATCATGTTCCTGGACTGCGTTCCCAGAACGAGGCAGGATTTTCCTCCTGGCCTTCTGCTTCCCTACCCTCACGAAGCTCAGCACCCCTGTGCCTCCTGTATTCCAGGACACTCTTTCCAGACAGATCCCATTTTCACTTTTACAACATACAGGAAAAAAACCCCAAAATCTCAAGAAGGAGGCAGTTCCTGTCCAATGGGCTAGAAATACATATTCCTTCACGCGTCACTCCTACCCAGGAACAGAGCAGACCAGTGTTAACAAAAACACACTGCACTGCTAAGGACTGGAAGCCTAACAGCTAGAAGAGCAACCCGAAAAGCCCATGAACTGCTGATGTTTGGAGTAGACAGAGTTAAAAGAAGTCAGAGATGGAAAAATATGCCCCAAGACCCAAACATTACTACGGTTGAAGTGAAAGCAGAAGAAAAGAGATTGCAAACTGAGACATGTAAAGCCTAGAAGAGAGGATGAGGAAGAAAATCCCGAACACAGACCTTTTAAAAAGCCTCAAAAGACATGTTACAACAACCAATCTGGTAAAGAGCACCTGGAAGAGCATGGGAGAGGGACAGGGATCCTTCTTCCACCCTCTCAGAAATTCTTTCTTAAAGGTTTGTTAAACTACCTTTTGCTCTATTCATGGCTCCTCTGGGTTCAAAGTGGTGACTCAGCACCCACTAACCACAGTCAGGAACACAACTGGCAAAACAACAGGAGATTTGTAAGGGACGAGGAACAGATCAAAGAAAAAAAACGAGATGATTCAGAGATCAAGGATGAGAGATTACATCTAGGACAAATGAGGGGAGAAGACAAAGGTGAGGAACAATACAGAGAAACTTTCCAAAGTGGCACAAGATAAGGAGGAATTTTGCTTGGGAAAATGAAACGGGACAGCACCAGAGAAAAGGTGGAGGACATCTTCATTACCTTAAAACCGCAACAGTGGCCTAATATGGCCAAAACACATACTGGCATTTCAATGCAGACAAGATCAAACTTCACTCCTGAACTATGCCGATCCTTGGGACTTGCGGCTACTGCAACATGATTAAGGAATAGAGTTACAGCATAGTTTTGCTCTGTCGGCACTACAGGACTGAATCATACCTTATCATGGGAGCTGTGTTGCCACACAACCATCAGCTCTTAATAGTGTATAAAACAGAGAGAGAAAACTAAGGAAAAGGAGGACTTACTCTGGTGCCAATTTCTTTTTCATACAGCTAGTCTGCTCATTTATCTTCAGCCCAATACAGGGAGGCAGAAAGTAGGGGAAAAAAGAGAAAGCAAGCATGTTATATATTTCTATTCTTGTTTTCCAATCCCTCCACAACACCAGTTCTGTAAACAGAAAGAAAGCTGAGATTTTCTTGTTTACTACTCCCGTGACTGTAATATACCATGCAGAGCCGACAAGTATCTCTCTGCGAACATTCTCCACTGAGAATGTATTGCAACTTCCCTTGCAACACATATTATTTTAGTCAGGCTATCTGCACTTTAAAACACTCAGCCTATTGTTTCAACAGCACAGACCTGCATGCTGAATTATAAAAATTGTCCAATATCATACCATCTTGGCGACAGATTTAATTTCATGCAATATGAAACTTCACTGAAAATCATTATACAACTAGACAACGAAACACAAACGTTGGTTTCCTTTTTTTATTATTTTTAAATATTAAGTGTAAGCCTACTACAACTCCCTCTGGGAGGATATTTTTCATACAAAGCCAAATCCTTTGAGTCTTATTCACATAAACAGATTCACTGAATTAAATGAGATCAGTCACAGAAGCAGGGAAATCAGGTTTTGATCCAGCATTACTGTTACAAAATATGGCATAAAAAATCATTTTTAAAAAGCCCAGGATAATAAACATCCATCTTTAAACTATCTAATAAAGCAAAGACTAGTTGGAGGTTTTGTTTTTCAGGTCTACACTTCTGAGATAATACAGTAAACTAATTATAATTTTACTACACACAAGTTGTTGATATTTACCTCTCTATGGGCAATACTGTTATTCAAATACAAACCAAGAGAATTTTGTTAAAGATAACTAATTATTTTAGTATCATTTTATTCTTGATCTTTAATTAAGCAAGGCCTGATAATCCCACTTACAGAGCATAAGAGAAGTGAAGTTTTAATGGTACTTCGTAAAATCTGCTAACTTTTGCATTACAGACACTTTTACCCTACCCTGTTTTTCTTGAAAGGCTGTGTATATTTGGAGAACCTGTAAGTTTAAGATGCACAAACCACGAGAAACTTCTCTGTTAGCAGAAGAGTGAATACTCATACTCAAAATCTGAAGCATGAGAACTAATCAAGTGAGGGTTGGTTTGTTTGGTTTTTACAAGTAAATAGCACAGACATGCAACAGATGCTTGCCTAATACATTAAAATATTAAAATGTGAATATATTAATATTAATAACAATCAGACTGAGACACTGCCCCTATGGTTAATGCATTTCAAAATCTTAGTATTTTGGGGAGGGTGACAGTATACAACTCCCTAGAACAACATCTTAATGTAAAACACTGTAGCGCCCGTTTTAATCACGTGCTGAGAAATTCTATCATGGTTTCACTCTGCTAACTCTCCCTGGCTTAGCTTACTTGAAAAGTGCATTTAGTGTTTTTTCCACCTCGGCAGAGTAACTGCATGTTTCATGAGAGCTACAGAGGACTGGAAGACAGAGCAAGACCTCCATTTCACTGACACTCTTTGTTGCATCTCTGGGAAACACAAGAGACCAGGTCCCAGATAATAGTGGCTTTACACCGCAGCCTAACAATTGGCTCAACACTTGCCTCAGCTGAGTCAAGGAGAGATTCTTCTTTTCAAATTACGAGAAGGAGAACAAATGAACCTTTAAAATGTTGTTTTGAAGTGCTGTACTCAGGTCTACTGAATGCACCACTACCTGTTTTCTTGGTTTGCCTGTGTGCTACCAAAATGAGCTCATCCCATGCAATTATATTCAGACATTTGCTGGAGGTACAAAACCGCATACGACATATAAGCAAAATCATATTAATACAGCATTTCAAAAATAATGATTCTTAAAAACTGGAAATACGTGCATCCAAATTTTGGATGCTAGATTTTGAATAAAATATGCTTCTAGCTTCCATACCAAGTATTCCACTTTGAGGATTAAAAACAAAAAGAAGAAAAACCCAACACGATTCTAATAACTGAAGCAGCAACATCCTCATTTGTATGTCTACACAGTTATAGACATGAAAGGCTAGATTCGCTGAAAGAGTAATGGAGTGTGGAAGCCAGAAGTTTGATTTTAAACTTCTCAAGCGCATGTGTTGGTGGGGAGGGATAAGGGGGAACTGAAAGGAGGCAGAAAAAGGTTGGGGTTTGGTTTTTTCGACTTAAGTTACTCCTGTAGGCACACAATGAATCTGAGAATCATTTTTAAAAATAGGTTTTTTTCAATTAAGAAACTCTGCCAAGGACCAGAGCTTATACCTACGAATACTGCTTCGACTTACTGGTGTGGCATGCTACTTGGTCCAAGTATTCATACCAATCTTTTAATTCTGCCAATCACTTTTCACGTTGGGTCCTATCTTGCTTCCAGATAAATAAAGTGTAAAATTCTCCTTGAGAGAAGGACTGGATACTTTCTGAATAAGCAAGGGAGGCCTAAATGTAGAAATAAGTCAACCTGGTCTGCCAAGTAGGAAGAAGGAGAAGCAGAAGTGAGTTAATCTAAACAGTTTCTATTTGAGACCTCTCAAACAAATTCACCCAGGACACTCTTTGACCAAAACTAAATCCCAAACAACATACTGAAACTTAAAATTTTATGAAGCAAGCTGGGACGTCATTGTAATGTAAACTAGTTAGAGCTGAATGCTGATTGTTTGGACATAAGAAAAGACGTTTAAATTAAGCTACTTCACATTTGTGGTGAGTTTGCATGTAGCTTGTTACCACAGCTTCACTGATGTAAAGTTATTCCTCAAGCTACGATAACTCATGTCCAATCCCCAAGGATTCCCCTCAAAAGAAGGAAGGACACTTAAAAAAAAAAAAAATCAATATTATAAAAACTAGGCAGCCATGGGATAACAGGAAAAGTCCTCATCAGAACCAGCTATACAGGAAATGAATGGTACAAGGAAAAAGCAGTCTGTCTTCATAGTGGGGGGACACTAACACTGCAGCCCCACGGCCAGCTGCATTAAGAATATATTGTGTTCAATATACCCACTAAGGAATCACAAGGGGACAGGGAAAGATTACAACAATTAAGTGACAACTCACTGATAATGCTAAATTATTCAGGATGAAGGCAAGTGCTGACTGCTAAGAGATACAGAAGGACTTAATGTCACCAAATAACTAGCCAGTAAAATGGCTGGTAGAATTCAATACCATTTAAACACAGACTGATATTCACGTCAGGAAAAAACACTTCAACTTCATATGCATAATGATGGGCTCTGAATGGTTCAGGAATGAGATCCTGGATTTATAACGGATTCTTCTTATGAAAGCATCAGCACAGTCAAAAAGCAGGGACAGTGCTTGCAATTACTACGGCAGAGAATAAAACCAAAAGCACCTTTATTCAACTGTCTGAAAAGTTCAGCTGCATCCTGGAAGTGGTAACTCTGGCCCTCTCTTCATGGAAAAGGTTTAACAAAACTAGAAGAGTTTCAAGGAAGGAGAACATTAAAAAATCAAAGGCAAGAAACAATTAAGTAGGGGAAAATCAGCTTGCAGAAATACTAGATTAGCATCAGATGAAACCAGCGGATGTCAGGCTCAAAACCAGTGAGAAGAAATGGCTCTTCTTCTCACAAAGCCATTTTCAAGCTGTGGTTCTCCTAGCCTTCTCCTCTGTTTTTCTCAGCCTGTTTCCCACTCACTCATGTTTCTTCCTCAGACTGAGAGAGTCACTGACATGAACGTCTTAAAAGAGGACAAGGAATTAAGGTGAATATATGCCACCCTTCCCTTCAAATGAAATACATCCACGTAACAGAAGTGAGAATTAGCCAAACAGACCACAAAAGCATTCACCTAAACCTCGAACCAAGCTCATGGTACCTACAGGCAGGTGTCTGCTCAGCCACTGGCCACCGCACAGGAAGAACTGAACGAAATCTCCCCAGACAGGCAGTCCTGTACTAGTCAGTGAGATATATCCCTCCCTGCCTGCCTACAGGTTGACTGAAATAATGTGATTCGTGAAGTTGGCCACACAGAGAAGCAGCTAACATTAGGCAGTCTATTTTTTCAAGCTATGTCGAAAGCATCTATATTTCTTGGTAAGTTTTTGAAGGCTCTTTGTCTTATTAGAATTTAAATAAATTAGACTTGTTCTTGCTTATTTTGAAGCTAGTAGCAACTGAGATAGCTAACATCAACCCCCTCTCTTGACTGAGCTGGCTCCACTTGCCCCAAATCCAGTCCTGCTTTATCAGGCATACTGGTAACTAAGCAGTCCGTCTGCAGTGCCATCTCCACTTGCCCGTCAAGACATCAGAGAAAGCGAAATGGATGATAACCTCACCCAGTGTATGCCAGGTCAGGACTTCTTAAACCCAGGCTTCTCCAAACTGATTAAGTGCAATCTTATGGTGGAACAAAAGGATCCAACTTGCTAGCTGATTATTCATTAATAAACTAGCATACCTCTGGAAGAAATCATCACACATTAAAACAGGGGTACCATCTCCTGTGCTCAAGCAAACTTGTATCTGTTCAAGGGTTGGAATATGTGAGTCTACAGAATCTCTTGGGGGGGGGGGGCATCTCACATAACCCTGACAAGTCCAGAGACTAGATTTCAGCATCTCTAAGAGAACCCAAACCCGTGAAAGAAATGGATATTGCAGGCAGCATAAAACAGGGGCAGGAGGAAAAACAATTTCCAACTACATCTTGCCTCTAAGCTTTCTCCATGCTACCAAGTTAACTACCTTCAGACTCTGAAATGAATAAACAAGCTGGTCAGCAACAGCTGCTGTGACATCTGCCTGCAACTCCATCATCCAGCACTGTTCAATGAAAAAACCATACCATTGACGATAGATAGATACTTCAGCAGTTTTGTTGCCAACAGAGATCTATCCAAACTTCTTGTATTTCCACACATGCAAATTTTAGATCTTGGGGGCTAGTCAAAGGCTGAACTTATATCACAGTATAATGCAAGAGACAGAATGTAAAGATTTGACACCAATACCAAAAAAAAAGGGCACATGAAAAAAGCGTGGTCTGATTTTATACAGAAGCTGTGAAAAGCTATGAAAAAACCCCATACTTGCAAGAATTCAGAAGGTGCTTTAAAATCTGGAAAAGACAAAATGATAAGAAAGCACTGTACTTTCAAAATCTGGATTTAAACCAGAACAATAATGTCAATGAAAGACTGCAGATGGCAGGCAGATAATTCCACAGCCAGAAGAAAGACCAGCCCCAGCCTCCCATCCCTAAATCCTCTCAAAAGACTTCAGCCAGACACAGTCTAATCACAAAAGTGGTCAGAAAGAAAATGAAGGAAAATTACTCATATGTCAGCTTTACAATATACTAATGAACTGACTTAAGCAATGGGTGTGCCTTGCAGATATTAGTGCAATTATTTGAGACTCTGAACCAGCTGCAATTTCTGCAACTGTAGCACACATACAGACATCAAACTCTTAATAAAAGTAAAAAACACCTAAAACGATTAACTGCTATCACTACTAAAAAGTTACTCAAATATTGAGCTGACATATGATTACCACACGTTCATGGTGCTTTTTTATTTTATAAAGCTAGCACTTTCCTCAGTGACTGACCCATCTGAGACAATTTAGGGAATTTTGACTCAGAAGCGTATCAGCACAATATAAATAGACTAGCAACAGGTCTTGCTAAGATGTCACATTGCAGATGCTGATAAAATGAACAGAAAATATTTCTGACTGGCTTAAAGCAATCGGCATCTCAAACTGGAAAACTATCCCACTGCAATGCGGACACAATGATGCACACCCTTATGGAATTCACTCCCATCAAATCCAAATGTGTCTTCCATAATGCAGATGAAAATGCTTTCATCCAACACCATGCCAGGTCATGCACCCAAAAACCTTATCTTCAGTGGCTCACTTCACAAAAACAGGTGACGTTTCAGTGGGAAAAAAGGCAAGTCATGAGACAGAAAGGGAAAGTAAGGGATAGACTGTTAGAAGAAGCCTGTTTTAAACCAGGATTTGAAGGAGGTAAGATTTCATGATTTGAAGAGTACTCCAAATATGCTTTTGATCACAACATAACATAAAAAAGCTTTAGCTTTTTTGGCACAGGGCCACATAAAACTTTGCTCAGGATTAGGGCAGACCTGCTCGGGTGCCCACACTCAGCACATTCCACCCCAGCTACCCCATAGCCCCAGTACCCTCCGCCTGGCATCCACACCAGGTGCTTCCATCCACCACTTCCCACAGATATGCCCAAATCCCATCCCCAATCACAGCCAGCTTCCCCCATGGTGATGGCTTGGCCAAGAAGCAGCTAGGGTTTGGAGGACCAGCAGAAGGCCTGGGGAGTAGGAAGGATGGAGGCACAGAGGAGCAGCCAGAAAGACATGAGTGCTGGCAGTAACGCAGAAATTAAGGTATTTCTCTGCTTGAAGTGTTAGGGTGAAAAGAGCCTTTTGTTCAATTTCAGCCAAATATCTAGATGAAATTTCTCAGCAAGATGCTAAAATCACAGTTGCTTTAAAAAAATATGTGTTTCTCATTTAACTGATGGCTGAAAAAATAATTTTTCCCCCCAAAGTGTTATACTTTTGGAAGGTAAACCATGAAGGCAATCAGAATCTAATGCTCTATAATGTGCTGACAAAAGTTATTTGATATTAATAATTTTTGTCTCTGCCAATCCTTAGAAATATTGAGCCTTTGAGCACCAAATCAGTAAAAACAACTTCAGCAAATACGTCTTTGGTCCAGTATCACTAATAACTAAGACAGAATCATAGAATCATTTAGGTTGGAAAAGATCTTTCAGATCATCGAGTCCAACATAACACTGCCAAGTCCACCACTACACCATGTCCCTAAGCACCACATCCACACGTCTTTTAAATACCTCCAGGGATGGTGACTCAACCACTTCCCTGGGTAGCCTGTTCCAATGTCAGAAAATCCTTTCGGTGAAGAAGTTTTTCCTAATACCCAATCTAAACCTCCCCTGCTGCAACTTGAGGCCATTTCCTCTTGTCCTGTCACTAGTCACTTGGGAGAAGAGACCAACACCCACCTCTCTGCAACCTCCTTTCAGGTAGTTGTAGAGAGCGATAAGGTCTCCCCTCAGCCTCCTCTTCTCCAGACTGAACAACCCCAGCTCCCTCAGCCGCTCCTCATAAGACTGTGCTCCAGACCCCTCACCAGCTTCGTCGCCCTTCTCTGGACACGCTCCAGCACCTCAATGTCCTTCTTGTAGTGAGGGGCCCAAAACTGAACACAGGATTCGAGGTGCGGCCTCACCAGAGCCGAGTACAGGGGCACGATCACCTCCCTGGTCCTGCTGGCCACACTCTTTCTGATACAGGCCAGGATGCCGTTGGCCTTCTTGGCCACCTGGGCACACTGCTGGCTCATATTCAGCCGGCTGTCAATCAACACCCCCAGGTCCTTTTCTGCGGGGCAGCTTCCCAGCCACTCGTCCCCAAGCCTGTAGCGTTGCCTGGGGTTGTTGTGGCCAAAGTGCAGGACCCGGCACTTGGCCTTGTTGAACTTCATCCGGTTGGCCTGGGTCCATCGATCCAGCCTGTCCAGATCCCTCTGCAGAGCCTTCCTACCCTCGAGCAGATCAACACCCAACTTGGTGTCGTCTGCAAACTTGCTGAGGGTGTACTTGATCCCCTTGTCCAGACCATTGACAAAGATAAGAAACAAGACCGGACCCAATACTGAGCCCTGGGGAACACCACTTGTGACCGGTCGCCAACTGGATTTAACTCCATTCACCACCACAACTCTTTGGGCTCGGCCATCCAGCCAGTTTTTTACCCAGCGAAGAGTGCACCCATCCAAGCCATGAGCAGTCAGTTTCTCCAGCAGAATGCTGTGGGAAACGGTGTCAAAGGCTTTACTGAAGTCCAGGTAGACAACATCCACAGCCTTTCCCTCATCCCCTAGGTGGGTCACCTGGTCATAGAAGGAGATCAGGTTGGTCAAGCAGGACCTGCCTTTCATGAACCCGTGCTGGCTGGGCCTGATCCCTTGGTTTTCCTGTACATGCTGCGTGATGGCACTCAAGATGATCTGCTCCATAATCTTCCCTGGCACCGAGGTCAGGCTGACAGGCCTGTAGTTCCCGAGATCCTCCTTCCAGCCCTTCCTGAAGATGGGTGTCACATTTGCTAACCTCCACTCAACTGGGACCTCCCCAGTTAGCGAGGACTGCTGATAAATGATGGAAAGTGGCTTGGTGAGCTCTTGCGCCAGCTCCCTCAGTACCCTTGGGTGGATCCCATCCACCCCATAGGCTTGTGGGTGTCTAAGTGGTGTAGCAGGTCGCTGACCATTTCCCCTTGGATTGTGGGGGATTCATTCTGCTGCCCATCCTTATCTTCCAGTTGAGGGGGCTGGGTACCCAGATTACAACTGGTCTTACTATTAAAGACTGAGACAAAGAAGGCATTAAGTACCTCAGCCTTTTCCTCATCCTTTATCACTGTGTTTCCCCTGCATCCAGTAAAGGATGGAGATTCTCCTTAGCCCTCCTTTTGTTGCTAATTTATTTTTAGAAACATTTTTGATTGTCTTTTACAGCAATTGCCAGATTAAGTTCTAGTTAGGCTTTGGCTCTTCTAATTTTCTCCCTGTATAACCTCACAACATCCTTGTAATCCTCCTGAGCTGCCTGCCCCTTCTACCAAAGGTTTCTACCTTTTTTTCCCGACTTCCAGCCAAAGCTCTCTGTTCAGCCAGGCCAGTCTTCTTCCACACCGGCTCGTCTTTCAGCACATGGGGACAGCCTGCTCCGGCGCCTTTAAGATTTCCTTCTCAAGGAAGCTGAGAAAACTCTAAAGAATTGAACAGACCCTAGGAGCAATTGCAGCTGTCAGAGATATTGAACTTGGTGTTTCTGCTTTGCCTCACTCATGTAATTATTCATCCAGACTGAAATCTGAGTTTTTATTAGAAGGTTGTATTCCCCCACCCCAGTTGCCAAAAAAAAAAAAAAATTTAGACACAAATTTGATCCCATAAAATCCTGGTACAAAATTTAAATAACCTGTATTTACATAGCAAGTAAGGCTGCTCTTCAGTCCATCACATTTATCCTCAGTACTAAAGGAGTGTACATGTTCAGCAGATGAAACTACGTACAGAACAGATTTTCGTAAACCTGTCAATAATTCTCTACAGCGTATAGACCATATTCTCTACCAGTATATCCACCTTACATGGCACTCTGTTGAAAAAAATCTCCAGAATAATTTGAGTAAAATAACAGCAAATATTTTTGCATACCATTGCTAGCTTGTGGACCCTTTAGGAAAAGCTTCGTTCTCTCCTGACTACTCCATTCCCTGTTAGCAGGTGCTGCTGAAGAGTAGTTTGTTATAGCATATTGATAGCAGTTGTGGGAGAGAAAAGTGAAACCCTGAAATGCATTGAAGTTGGGTCCTCATAGCTGGACAGGAGACAGGGAAGAAAATTTGCCCCTTGCTATGCTGTTATGGACTGAGGTTTTTCCAAAGTGCAGCTCTGCACCCTGTATTTTTGGTTGGATCATTTCTGAAGAAGTCACATATTTCATTCCTTAATAAACAAAAGGAGCTAAAATTACTTATTTCTATTTTTTATTTGCCCAAAGCAATTACAATTCATTTATGTCTTTGACAAATATCTCCCTAGGCCAATCTTGCCAGTGAAATATGGTACCTCATTTGTGGTTTTAAATAAAATACTTCTGCTAGTGACATGTTCCACTGATGTATCTCTAGGAAAAGATACGACTATGAGTTCTCTGGAAGTTCATCCAAAGTCCTGACTCTTGAGGGAAAAAGAAGAATTGCAAATATGAAACTAATGAGAATATATAAGTAATACAATTAATTTAAGAACCTAAAAGTGCTTTACAAACATTCATCGTTATGCCACCCATCCAAACAGATAAATATTGTTAGTCCTAATATACAGATTTAGAGAGTAAGGGGCAGCAAGGTTTTTTTCTTAATCACAAAACGCTTCACTGGCAAAGTCAAGCAGAGGTAAAGCTGAAGATAAATGGAGAAATACAGCTAGAGGCTCAATCACTCATTACCATGCTCTACAAGTATCTGATTTATTAAGATCTAATCAAGTCCAAGAACATCGTAAGTTTGACAGTGCAAACTCCAGAACCTGCCACCTGTGACAGAGCATGATGCAAAGCCTGGTGCTGCAACTACATTGTATCGGCAAACATTGGACCCCCATTTGTGGAGCCTGCTTCCCACAGTTTCTGTTCCCCAAAAAAGAAAAGAGCTCTGCAAAAAAGCTTGAAGAAGAGCATCTGGATGATTAGGAGGCTGATCACTTTATCTTTACCCATCATGTACTGATCATTTCAAAGCCAGTCGCCTACATGAGGTTGATAGCACTGTCTGGGTAAATAACAAGAAGTCGGGGAAAGTGAAAACTTTCCTAACTGAGTACTATCATAAAGCCACTTCTGAATTTTATTACAGTTTCTTTTCAAACAAACAAGCAGAGAAGCAGTGAGATTACTACTGTTACAGAATCCCCATCCACTCTGGCAGACTAATAGGTCCTTACTGACACAAACAGGCATACGTCATCTACATACCAGGCATCTCAATAAGGATTTCTACAGACCTTAAGCACTCACTGAAATCTAAGGGCAGGTGCCTAATACTTTTATGTAGCCAGCCAACTGTAGTTTTGGTACATACAGTGGATGTAACTAGTATTTTCTGCTCAGAAATTATTATTAAGTTCTGAATTAGTGTCATTATGCTATGTCTTGTGGTCTGCAACACAACTGAAGATCTTATACGTAATCATAATCTCCAGAAACACTTTGTTTTCCAAGTATCTAGAGGATGAAGATTACACAATACTTGGAACTTGAGCCTGCCAAAATAAGTTGTTATAAAACTAGCTGCACAACCAGACATATCACGTTGAAAGCAAGCAAGTTAAGTAAATAACATTCTCCTTGGAATAAGACATGCACTCAAACAGTCCTACTAGAGGATCTGGATCATGCCTAACTAATGCTGCACAAGAATTTAGTCTTTGTTACATTTTTCCATGTTTGAACAGAGACAGATTTACTGATCTGCCCAGTAGATTGCTCCTTTACACTGGTAGGACATTTTAAGCTCATTTAAACAACTAATGGAGAGAAGATCCCCCTACCAGTAAGACACTTCCTACCCCTCTTCTGTTTTTTCCCTGTGAATGAAAGGTAGACAATAGCAGACAACATGTCCTTTTGGTCATGTGTATTGAAGAAACACCAAACAGAAACCCAAATATATCACTTCACACATAACCATAAAAATAAGAAGATATTGGTTATGCCTTTAAAACAACCAGAGCACTGTCTACAGCCTATGCTCTGTAATGCACACACCACCTCAGGGCATGGTAAGCCCTTCATTAACGCTTGCAACAAAATGAACACTGCAGAACAGTTACACGTCGTAGCCATGGATTTCCAAAATCAGAAAGCTCTACCAGCAGCGAGCGTGTACTCACGAGGTGCTGAGTCCTCAGGGGAAGCTGCTGTTTGCAGTAAACTAGTAGAAATATTTTCAGGTGGGTTTTCAGGTGATGTCAACAACAGGAAGGATGACTTTGAACCAGATTTCCATTTCTCATGAGACGTGGCCTTAGAAGTTGGAACAAGAGCGTTAAGGCTCCTCGTTTATACCCCCAAACCTGCAGTTAAGCCCCTACGTAGCTACAGGCTCCGGTAACCATGCGGCAGACCGGAGAGTTCGCGTGTGCATGAAGGGGGGGCTGCCTCCCCGGTCCCTGCTCCCGGGCCGTAATAAGGAAGCACTTTAATCACTCGGGCACTGAGCACTGATTTTGCAGGGCGCGTACCCCGCTGCCGCCCCGCCACAGCCCTGCCACCTCCACGGCCACCTGTCCGCCCCCCGCGGTCCCCCGCCGCCGTCCCCAGCCCCAGCCCGCCGCCGCCCGCCACGACGCGCTCGCCACCCCCCCAGCCACATGCAACCCCGGTGGGTGGGCGCGGGTCTGCGCCGGAGGGCCCACGCGTGCCGGCGGCGCCCCGCTCACCTGCGCTCCGCCCGCGGCACACGCTCCCCGTCGGGCCGGGGCCGGGGCCGGGGCCGGGGCCGGGCACAGCCCCACCGCCTCCAGCGGCGCCTCCGCCTCCGGGCTGGGCTGCCCCGGAGGTGGCGCCGCCGCCGCCGTGCCCGCTGCGAGGGCGACACCCAGCGGCCGCGGCCGGCGGCCGGGCAGCGCCCCGCCAACCCGCCCCGCCAGCGCGGGCCGCCTCCTCCCCGGCGAGGGGCCGTGACAGCACAGGCCTCCGGGGCCGGCCCGGCCCGCGCCCCCGGCCTCCTCGCAGCCCTTCCCCACCGAGGAAACGGGGACGGCTGCGCATGGAGGCGTGGGGCCACGGCCCCCCTACCTGGCACCGGCGCGGGCAGCGGAGCCAACGGCGGGCAGGCGTGGGCTAAGGCGAGTGTGGATCCGGGTCTCGACCACCAGCCTGGCCTGCAGCCGGGGGAATTACCAGGAAGGCTGGGCGCTGGCGGGAGCGAGGCTCCCGGAGAGCTGGATGCTGTCCTGAACCGAAGCTCCTTTGCAACTTAATTGTGGAAGCTCACAATAACTTGCGTAGGAGCCGAAGCGCTACAAAACCCATTTCGGGGAGGCCAGATGCCCTTCCCTCCCTCCAGCCGGGAGCCAGCCCGCGGGCTCTGAAGTCCGGGCTGAGGGTCAGAGAGGGCTGACTTGAAAGCTCGCTGTGCCTGCTCACGGCCTCACCCACCCCTCTAGCTATTACAACGTCCCGGGGACCTTGGGTTCACCGAAGCCATGTGTATGTGTGGGCAATTGCGTGTGTACTTTGGTACTTCACAAACTGGGGAGGCAAGTTAGACGGGACCATCTGTAAGACACCAGTACAGGAGAAAGGAGTTTGCGTGAGTAGGCCGAGTAAAGTGATAAAAGCGGGATCCGAAGAAGAAGGAGAAATCAGGAAGCAAGCAGCTGTTCCCCATACGATGCCTGATCCCACAGGCACATTGCTTTCAAAGGCTGTACCTCCGGCTCGAAGGCGTTCTCAGGATGATGCCCTAAATGAACTAGACGTTAAAGTATCACATGCACTATCTAGTTATGTGACGAATATATTCCTTTGAATGTTTTTGCAGATGATTCTACTTACGCATTTTTCACTAAGCAATTGCTATGGTATTCATCGTTCTGTGGCAACAGTCACACCATAGGTTCACATCAAAACCCTTGGTGCTCCGCAGGAAAGTTTTACTGACTGAATTTTGTGTTCTGACGCCTCTCTGATCTCAGGAAAGCTTTGTAGCTCTGTCAAAAGTACAGCGCTAGTCTGAAGTCTGGTGTCATTACTGAAATTAGAATGTAATTGCTAAAATACATAAAAATACGTTGTGATTCCTCACATTATAATTTTGTTTGCTCATTTCCATATTCAGGACAGGCCTACTTCATGGGAATTTTATTTTACTTGATACTGTGTAAAATTCTGATGTAGGGATGGAAGTATTCATGTGAGTAACAGTTAAGCTATATGTTAAATAACTTCCATATATGTAAATGCTTGCAGGACTACTTTGGCTATGTTTGATCATTATGATTGAGAAACAAGACGTTAACACATTGCAGAAAAAGGCTTTCTTGGCACTGATCTGCCACCAGCCTATTTAATGGGAGTTTCCCCCCTTTAACAGAAGCAGGATGAGACGCAGTCACGATCCTGCAAACCTAGATGCAGACGGGCTCCCTTGATTGTGTGGATGTTAGTGGGACCATTCCCTGCACTTAATAATCGTTCCCCTTTTTTAATCCAGACAGACAATTTTGTATTCTTCTGGATTTTTTTTTTTCTGTTGGGAAGAGAAATTCATGAGGGATTCCCTCAGTTGCATGAAACAGGAAGTATGTCATTTCTATGAACTGCAGCTCCGCACAAAGTCCAGTCACATTTAATATTGTACACGTCATATATTCAGAGACTCAACCCCATGTCTACCTGCCCTTACTACAAGTCCTGTGACTGAAGGCTGGGCACTGTTTCATTATGTGCAACAGGCTTCAAAGTTAAATGACCTGACAAAAGAAAAAGAAGGAAAGAAAAAGGCCAGGTGAAGAGGGGACAGAGAACAACTTGGTGGCAAAGGGACAGAGGACGAACAAGTCCCGAAGATTAGGTAGAGTCCATGACAGATTATATTGCCAAGGGGTTGGCAGAAGTGCTTCAGCCCTACTCTAAAAACCTGTCTGGCGATGGGCCTGGAGTTTGTCTGGAGTCTACCTGGCTTTGAACCCAAAGCTGTGGTCAAGCAGGAGTTCGCCGACATCAGTGTTGTGGGAAGAGCTGCATTGTAACCAGTCCTGTAATTCCTGAGCTTCTACACCCTGATTTAGTATTTCAGTATCTCCAAATTATTCTCTCTCACTCAATGGTGATGTTTCATAGCTTTTTGTATAAAAGAAACCTAATGCAGACAGACAGATTTCTGGGCAAGACCCCCTTCCCATAGTCAGCCTTGAAATCCAATAGCCTTTTCTGTGCAGATGTGATCAGCCAGTGACTGAGAGAGATGGCCCTCCATTACAGACCTGGAAACTCTCCTCTTTCTAGCAGGAGTTTTCAGCAGATTAATGCCTCCTGGGGTGTCCCAAGACACTATGCTGAAAACATGACTGGTAAAAATTCCTGCTCCAAACTGAAGTCCTAATTCCTTGTAAGGGGGTTAACTTTGAAATGTTTCCCACAATCTTTTGGTACGTTGTTAATCTGTTCAAGCAAAACTTCCAAGCAGGCTGATAAATTGAGAATAAAGAAAGACATTTCAATAAATGCACATATTGGTAGATTTTTCATCATGTGGGACGTAAGAAGGGGATTTCTTCCCCCCCAGACAAAAGCGTGCCTTCATTATCTCAAGCGGGTTACTGCAGCCTGAAAGGCCTGGTGATGAGAAGACTGTCATGCATCATAGAGGTGGGAAAATAATCAGCTGCAGGAAACACATGGAGACTCTGAACATAAGTCCAACCACTGCATTGAATGCAAGAAGGGAGAATGGGACAGGAAGAATAGAGAAACAGAGGAGAATGTGCTGCTGGAGAATTGGAAACTCAGCTGCCAGTCACCACAGCGGGCAGCGTGGGATGACAGCCAGGGGCTAACACACACACTCCAGTGCTTAGACTGGTACAAGACAACAAGAGCAGCACTGGAAGCTCCTGAGAAGGGGCCTGGCTGAGGGGCAGAAGGTCTGTCTTCACGGTGCAGGTCTGGAAGAAGCAATAGCAGGCAGCTGAGCGTACCTCAGACTGTCAGGGGCTTCAAGATTCCATCCTCTTCCAAGGAGGTTTCACTGCTATGGCTTTCTTTAGTCTTCCTTATTCATCCAGAGTATTATTGCTAAAATAATCTCTCTCACCCACACTGCAAATATGTTACCATCCACCATTAGTGCCTGGCTTAACGTTTTGGTCCTGGCCATACAAGGACACGGTCGGCATGGAAGGAGCAGCAGACAGGCCGCAGGCAGCACCACCAGCACCGTTTGGGCCCCGAGCAGGCACAGCAGATCTGCGAGCTGAGCAGCGCCAGGCAGACACGGGCCCTGCCCGAGTCCCGCAGTCTCCCGCATGCTGAAGGCAGAGGTGCGAGTGATGCAGGAGGGCCGCGAGAGCCCGATTCTGGGCTACGTGTGGGGTCTGGGGTGAGGCTGCAGGATTTGACCGACTTCGAAGCCCCCCGGAGGGCTAACTGTAATAAAAATGGCAGCAATCCTTTTGGTGCCATGGACTGGCACACCTGCCCGCCACGCCGCTCACCCACGCCGGCCCCCTGCCACCAGAGGCAGCGTCTCGCGTGTGCACCGGTCCCACGGGAGTCTCTAGGCCCGCGTAGGGCGCCGCGGGTCCGCAGGGCCGGGGTGGGAGGCGGCGGCGCCCGGCAGGCCCCGGAGCTGGCCTGCGAGCACCGCAGCGCCCGGCACTGCCTGCCAGCGCCGGGCGCTAGCGGCAGGGCCGGGCCTGGGACCGGGCCTGCGACCGGGCCTGGGCGAGCGCCGAGGCCCCGCCGGCCCGTGACCGGCCGCGTCAGGTGACGCGGGTCACGCCGCCTCCCCCGCCCGCTCGGTGCGCGCCCCGCCGGCAGGCTGCGCCGCGCGCTCCGGCGAGCGCCGTGCGGGGGAGGGGAGCGGCGGCGGCGGGGAGCGGCGGCGGGGCACGGCGCCAGCGCGGCACCTGGGCCCCCCGGCGCCCGCGGCGAGGCGCGCCCCGAGGCCGCGTGGAGGCAGAGGGGCCCTCGGAGCTCGGCCGGCATGAGCCAGGTGCCGAGGAAGCTGCCGGAGGAGGAGGAGGGGGACGAGGAGGAGGAAGAGGAGGAGGAGATCGTGGGCTTGGCGGGCTACGCCGACGGGGCCGAGTCCTTCTCGGACGGGGACGCGGAGAGCGGCGGCGATGAGGCGTGTGAGTGCCAGCCTCGGCGGCCGCAGCGGCGTCGGCACCGGGGGCGACGGGGAGCGGCGTCGCGGCCGCCGGGGAGCTGCAGGAGGCGGCGGCGGCCCCCGGAGAGCCAGGGGGCAGGCACCGGCCTCGGAGGGGGCTGTGGGGCAGCGGCCGGCAGCGAGTGCGGGTGTGGGGTGAGGCGGGGCAGCGGGGCGAGGTGCGCCGCAGGCCGGCCCCGTGTGCGCGGAGATGTGGGTGAGGCGGGGCAGGGGCCGCGGTGAGGCAGGGACGGCGGCGGGCGGGACGGGGGCGCCGCTGGGGGGGTGAGGTTTGGCTGCCGGGGGGTCTGGCCTGGCGGCGTGCGGATGTGGGTCAGGGAGGAGGCGAGGCTCCCCGGGGGTTTGGGGCACGGCAAGGGGGAGCAGGGCACGAAGGGAGCCAGGGGCAGCGGTGTGGGGGACACAAGACGTCGGGAGGGAGGGCAGGCCTCGCTGGGGACGGGGGTGGGCGGTGAGAGGCCAGGCTGAGCGGGGATGCTGCGGAGGTGAGGGTGGGAGAGGGCGGGACGGGGACAGGGTGCTCGTAGGGCGCTACCGTGGGGTCAGAGAGAGTGGGGAGCTCTGAGGCGGGAGCAGGGCAAGGGCTGGCAGGTAGCGGGAAGGGTTGGGAGAGAGGGAGGCTGCAAAAGGAGTGCAAATAAAGTGGTGGTGGGGGTAATCTCCGTTCAGTATTTTCCATGTCTGGGGTGAGAGTTATTAGTTATTAGTGGCCACAGCCTGGTGATGTGACTTGAGTGTGCCAAGGAGGCGGGGGGCTTGGGTGTCATGCTATAAAAGGCAGTGGCAACACGCAGCTGTGTGTCCAGGGCTGCTCTGCAGCTGTGAATGTCAGTCCCCACAGTGGCAGGCTCTGCTAAATGCCTGTTGTCTGTGCATATGAGGACCCATGTTACTCACTGCTTATCTGTGTCAGTATGGATGGTGATGCTAGGAAGGACAAGCTTACCAGGAAAAGCAGCCTCATTCAGTAAAAAGAGGCAATGCCAGCTCAGAGCCTGTTGCTTTCATTCAGAGCCTGAATTCATTCTTCTGAGACATATTTCACAAAGGAATTTGGAGAACTTTCAGTATCTCAGGGCGAAAAAATAACTGCTTTTTTATAAGAGCATAGTAAAAGGCCACATGTTTTAAGGCTACTTTGATTGTTAGTATGCAGAACCCTTCAGTCCTACAAGTTGCCATGGAGGGTATGGCATTGACTAATGCAATTTGGGGGGGGAAGGTCAGTTCTTTGAGTGTAAGCCTTCGTGGTGAAAGGCTGTGGGAATACGAGGATGTAAGAGCTGAAGCTAGGACTAATTAGTCTTACTTGAAACCACTGAAAAATTGCCTATATATTTTGATGCAGAGAGAATATATTTTAGCGTATTTCTTTAGTGCTAAACTAACAGCATTTTCTGTAGAGAAGTAATTCATATTCTGTCTTCAGAGGAATTTATTTGGGTATTTTTCAACAGGAACATTGTTAGACTGCTAAAAATTTCAATTGTTTCTTCGTAGTAACACCAGAATATTGTCCTTAACAGAAACAAACCTTTACATCCTGAATAGCAGGAGAAGATTGTCCATGCAGGGACCTTTTTTACACAGGATTATCACAAAGGGCCATTTTAACAGTCTGGATCCCTTCGCATTCTGATTCATTCTGAATTCTCTGGAGAAAGAGGCATAGAGCATCTGTAATGGAGCAGGCTGGGATTTGGGTCTCTGTTTTGTGTATTTAACACTGGGCTGCAAGGCAAGGGACTTTCGTTTTCCCAGTTTTTGTCCTCCTGTTTCCTGGATCTATACAGTAAGTAGTCCAAAATTCAGTGTCACAGCCTCCAATTTTCTACAAAGAAAGTACAGCTTCAATGCGTAGCTGTTGAAAGTGAAGGGAGAAGCCAGGCTTAAAAGTAGACATGATTTGTGCTCATAGGCATACGGGAGATTTCAAAACTTCATATTGGTCGTCTCTCGCTCTATACTGGTTTCTTGTCTCCGGCCTGAATGCTGAAACCACGTCTCTTGTCCTCTTCTTAATCTTTTTACTTTACACATGGGGTCATATTCACAGACCTTAAAGCACTTAGTTTACATAAAGCCTAGTCATGTTTTTGATATATGCTATTAAAAAGTATTTAGAAGAGAGGAAGCCCTCTGCAGAGTGTCCAGGGAAGTAGCTTTAAGACATTATCATTGCACAGTGCCGCACTTGTGGCAGAATGGAACCAGGTCTTCTGGTTCTGAGTCTTTTCTTTAGCCACAAGAATTTCCTTCCACCAGGCATTTCTGCAATGTTTATGAACCCACAGTAGCTGAACAGCTTTCTTGATTGCATATAAGCTTTTTCTGTTAACTCTTTAGACTCAGACCATCTGTTAGCGTTGAAGATGTTCATTGAATGTGTTTTGTAAGGCTGTTGTCTTGACAGCACTCCAAAGTGCTGCAAATATCACAGTGACAGTAGTACTGGAAATGCTATGAGATCAATGGGCTTGAAGGTACATGAGTGAAAAGGTTGGGACTGCTAATTCTCTTTTGCACAAAGGTTAAAACTTAAAAATAACATAATTGCATTAGTGGGCAAAAAAATAATCATTATTAGCTGTATTAGTTTCAAACTAGACTGAGAGGCTTGTTACCTTACGGACGGTAACAAGAGCAAAATAATTTCTTTTGGCTTGACGGCAGTTGAGCAGATGAACTGCAGTGCTTTATTTGGATATTTGAAAACTGAAAAGATCTACAAATACGCTTTCCAACTTGGCATCCCTGTCACACATGTCTGTAAAGCACTGGTAGTCACCTGCCTTGACAATTAATTGCAATTGATGTGGAATTCAGGATGGGCTTCAAAAACCATTTTAGTTATCAATGAATATCTCTAATAGTGTGAAGAAGACATGAGAGTATTCGTTGTGCACTCTGCATCCTGGTGAGATAGGTCAGGACTACTACGTGCAGTTCTCAATTAACTGCTCAGAGCTGGGCTCTTCTGTGTGTTGCAACGCACGCAGATTGCAGTCCGTAAGCAAGGACACAACTGCAATTACTGAAATTTTGTAAGGAATTGAGTGCTTCTCTGTGGGGAAAGTGCTTTTGGGTTTGTTAAGTTTAATTTGTGAATACTTCAAAGGACACAGCCTCTAAGCAGCATGACTTCTGTTCTTTATGGCTGCTTAGAAAAGTTGAAATACGAAGGACTGTTCACATGCATTAGAAACTGGCATTTTATAACATTTACTCTTTGCAAAAGTGAATGAAGCAGGAAATGTGTTGCATCTCACAATAGGGAAAATTATCTTTCCCATTACAGAATAAAGAAGAATTTAGTGTTTCTCTTAGGCATGTTATGATCTCACTCAGTAACCTAGTCTGGGAAGTTGCAGTGATACATCTACTGGCATTTCTGTGGCAAATTAAAGAAGGAGTTGTCATGTACTCTGCAAAGGAATGTGGGCAGGCAGCACATCGTCCAATTCCTTTACATATAAGGTAATCTCTTAACTCTCTCTCAGAGGAAAGTGCTGTAGCAGCCTTGCTATCTAGTCAGGTTTGGATGCTACTCATTTACATTTCCCTGTCTTTGAACTGGCAGGATTTCAAAAGCTAAGTAACAGTCTTACTAGTAGAAGAGCTAGTGTTCATTCTTCTTGTCGGTAACTCTGCACTTGCAACTGTATTTTTTTTAGTATGGCTTTCATATAAAGCAATTTCTTTCTAGTAAGTATTACAGTCCATAAAAAAATCTAACAGCCTGGAATAATTTAATACAACAACAATGTAAAACCCCAAGTTACTGAAAATATTTTTTTAGATACATGTGAGTGTTTAGCCTATTTCTTAAAGAAAAGGGAGTTGTGTAGGTAGCCTGTCTTCTAGTTGTCTTATCACCGGTCAGAACTTTGGAAACTGTCGTCCACCTTCAAGCAAATTTGAACGAAGGGCATCTCAAAGATTATTAAGTTCCCACAGGTTTGATGAAAACTGGCATTCAGAAGAGAGGAGAGACCCAAATGAAAATGTCCTCAGAGGGACAGGCAGGCAGACGTGTGCATTCTCGGTGGCAGCAGCTGGCAAAGCAGCGTACATGTGTGTATGGTCTAGCCAACCAGCCTGTGTTTAGCTCCAGATCAGCCACAGCATGTTATATCTGTTACTTGGAGGATATGTCATAAGACGTACAGGGGGAAGTTGGTGTTACTGTGGTGGGGAGAGGAAGGGGACACAAAGTACAAATCCATAGCAAATTAGACTTCGTAAGTTCTGTTGCATACAGAGCAAACAGGAGGTTTTTAATTTTTTGAAACATGCAATAAAGCCTCAACGAGAAGACTGTTCTTTATGTGCCTTTATAAAGTATTTTATTCAAGCTAGTTCTTGTAAAGCTTTGAATAAATTATTTTCCCTTCTGATAGCCAAAATGCAAACTGCATGATGTATGGATATATGCACATTAATGAGATTGCGACTATACATTTGGCAGCTGTGGAAAAATTGTGCATTAGAGAATAGTGTGAGGTGGAGGAAACACTGTTAAAAACTGTACCTTAGGTTTGCTTTATTGACAAGACTGTACCCCCAAAACATAAAATATTATGACATCATCCTAGAGCAGATATTTGTTATTCCTTTATAGGTGTGAAGTATTGTAGGCACATGTTTCTTGCAGCCACGGGAGGGTACTATCACTTGACAGGAAGAGTAGAGCAGCATGTTGACTGCAGTTTATTACTTCCTAAATTTGTTGTCCGTGGATCAGCAGAAGTTGGCCATTGCTGCGTTAGGAGGATGAGATTCTTGCGGAGTTACGTGTTGCTGTTCTGCTTGAAGGGGTTTCATCTGTGCACTCTTCCAGCCTGGCAATGTTTGATGTGTGATAATTAACAAGAGCGCAGTAAGTGGTAATACCTGTCAAGGCCTTTTGAATGTATTCAAAATGGATAGGATCCCACTGATTATGAGTTTTCAACTCCTGTCAGTCACTGTGGTGACATGGGCCCACACTGAGTGGCATAACTGCTCACAAGCCAGTAGATGGTGCCAAGGGATGTTTTACGCTAACGCTGTAAGACCTTCAGTTGAGAAGCCCTAATTCTCGGTGACTGAAGCTCACGCGGTACAAACAGACGTGAACAAGGTTCTGTGCTCTCCTGGCAGGCACATCCTGCTCTTGGCATTTCTGAAAGCTGTGAGTGAGGTTTGAGGAACACAAGAGAACGGATGTGATCGCTGCCCCTGGGTGCAAAACATGCTCCAAGGCAAAGGAGTCCTTCAAACTTTCCATGTTTTTCAGGCCATAAGGCTATGTAATAAATTGACAGGTTCAAATTGTTATTGCTGAGGTTTCTTGTTTTGGATTTTTGTACTTTTGGAGTAAAGTTGATGACTTAAAGTATGCAGGGCATATACAGGAAGGATGTGTATGAACAAATGTGTGCCGGTTTTCTGCAATTCAGAATTTATCCCAGCAGAAAAAGTCGAAGAAGCGCAGTTACATTGTGCTCTGAATTACACTGAATAGTCTGTACTGCAGTGGGTGGGAAAACGTCTGCCTGAGAGCTAGTGTGTTTAGCCTGTTGTCTGATCAGTATTTTAAACCTGACCACTGTGTGCTGTGAGCCTTATTCTGCAGATTTAGCCTTGGTAACTCAGTTTTTTGCGTTGCTTGTGTTTGATGCTGCAGACAGGATACCACAGAGGTGTTCGAAAGCTTTTTACATCTATGTGCAGTACTGTGTTCAGCTTGGACATTTCAAAGTTACAGCCCAACTAAATGCAGCAATTGAGACTGTTGTAACTGTTTCGATTAGAGCTACCTGCAGCTGAAGCTCGTGTGCTTACAGGTGTGGACATTCATGTCCTTACAGATATAACAGTTTAGTATACTCCTGTAAGTACCTTTATGCTAATATAACTGCATCAGCACTTGAAAATGTTCTGTTTTAGTGGTACCAGTTTCAAACTGGGGTAGGTAGCACAATGAAATAACTGTGTTCCCAGGCCTTTGTTTTGCAAATAGGTAGGGGATATGCTGTAATCTTATTTACTGGATAGCAAATTTTTACAGATTGTAACATAAGTTATTCGATAGCAGGTGAAATCCTAACTACCTTAGAAAAGGACTTCTCATGAGCTCAGTATTGTGTTGTAAATACCAACATATAGGAATTGTTTGCCTCCTGAGTTGTTTTCTTCCTATAGCTCCTGCAATGTGTGATTTTATGTATTTATTTATTTTAGAGGAAGGAAGCCCTCATGTAGCCTTAGTAAGATCACACAGATGTAACTAACACAAAGTTACTCCTTTCTTCCAGCAGTGTGATGTAGCTATCTGTTGGCAAGGGTATTTGTTACCAGATTATATTCTTTTAAAGTTGGGTTAGAATGTGTGTCGGATAGTGTTAATCAGAGCAAAATTAGGTATTTTAGGATGTCTGTTTGTGATAACACATTTTTCACGTACAAACTGAGTGAGCAAACCTTCTGCAGTGTCTGTCTTACAGATGAGAAGTAGGTTTTCTGATAGTATAGCCTAAGGGACAAATAATTCAAGTTAAAATACCTGTAGCGCCGCTCCCTAAGCTTAAAAATTTGTAACATTTGCATAAATCCAAGTAAAAATGTCATGAAAATAAATGTCAAATGCATGTTACCTGACAGTTACTAATTATATTGCCATAGTATGTTACTTTTTTTCTTGTGTGATTTTATTCAGTTTTGGATTTCAATGATCCCTTCAGTACTGAAGTTAAGCCAAGAATCCTGCTCATGGGATTGAGGAGAAGTGGAAAGTCTTCCATTCAGAAAGTTGTCTTTCACAAAATGTCGCCGAATGAGACTCTCTTCTTGGAGAGCACAAACAAGATCTGCAGAGAGGATGTTTCCAACAGCTCCTTTGTCAACTTTCAGATATGGGATTTTCCTGGGCAAATTGACTTCTTTGATCCTACATTTGACTATGAGATGATTTTCAGAGGCACTGGAGCACTGATATTTGTTATTGATTCTCAGGTAAACAAGGGGGTTTAAGCTACCTTTTTCTTTTCTTCCTTCAGCAATAGACAAATGGGTTGAAAAGCACAGATTTTTTTCAAAGCAAATAAATAACTTGCATCACAAACACATTAAAAGAAAATCATTAAAACTTGAAGAGCTGCTTGGTTAATTTTGATCTCTTAAGTATGTTCAAAAGTTAACTAATTTGCTTTAACATCTCAAGGTTCTTGCTGAGACTCTTAAGTGCTGACAGCATGAGATTGGTGCACATGCTGGATGTAGGTTCAGGCTTCAACTTATAAAAATTAAAAAAAAAATTAGGCTGTTGTTGAACTGTAGCATTATCTAAAAGTAAGTATCAGAAGATTTTATATATATTTTTAAGAACTTTCCTACAGTTGTAGCTTTTCTTTTTCCTTCATTAGGATGATTATATGGAAGCATTAGCTCGTCTGCATCTTACTGTGACCAGAGCCTATAAAGTGAATCCAGATATCAACTTTGAAATCTTTATCCATAAAGTGGATGGTTTGTCTGATGATCACAAGATTGAAACGCAAAGAGATATTCACCAGAGGGCAAATGATGACCTTGCAGATGCTGGATTAGAAAAGATTCACCTCAGGTGAGCAAAGCTGCTGTGCAGAGAATCCTAAAGAGGAGAGCAGCTTATTTGACAAGTTACCGGTTTTTGTACTCTCAAAGTAGCAGGCAACAAGCTTTTGATATATGAAGGAAAAGGATAATCAGAGACATTGCACTTGACCTGAGCCAAACAAAGTATCTTATTTCTGATTGCTGTCTTGGAGGGAAAAATGGAGAGGAGATGTGCTTAAAAAGAGATGACAGATACGCCAGAGTCCTGCCAGTTTTTGCTGCAGCTGCTGTCTTGAAATAAGTTGCTTGGACAGTGGCAGCAACCAGTAGAGCTCCAGCCAGTAGAGTTTATATGCTACCTACATCACTTTTGCCTTCTTTGAAACCTCTCTGCCTCACAGTCCCCTCCCAATCACTAGTCCTCGCTGCTGCAGCCTGCTTGGAGCCACTTTGGAAGACAAGTGCTGTATCTTTGCCTTATGTCTGCTGATAAAGCAGGTTGTTGCAGCAAATAATGAAAAAAAGTGGACTTTTGCAGACTGGGAACTAGAGTACATCAAGTTGTCATGTCTTTCTAAGCACTTAAAGCCAAGTACAAATATATTAAAAAGAGAGACCTGCTCCGTGAACATGCCAGCTCTTTAGAGCTCTTAACAACTTGACTGCATCATTGCACTGATAGATGTGTCCACAGCTTTCATACTCATACACTCCACAGCAGACATACTCAGTAATATTCCTTTCCTGCAATTTGAAAAATATTTTCATAAGAATACCAAAGTGGGAGTTGCATCATGAAGTTCTACATTGAGGTCTAGTTTGCAGTGTCTAGGGTTTTTTTGTATAGAAATGAAGTCCTATGCTTCAATCATAACATGTGACTTCAGATCACAAGGAGTAATTGCATACGTGTAGGCACTTGCTGTTTGACAATATTTCATTTCACTCATATTATGAAAGGTACATCATGTTCACAGTGGCTAAAAGGAAAATGTGGTGACGTTTTTTTCCAGCTTTTATCTGACAAGCATATATGATCATTCTATATTTGAAGCATTTAGCAAAGTGGTACAGAAACTGATTCCACAGCTCCCAACACTGGAAAACCTGCTTAACATCTTTATTTCAGTAAGTACTTGTTATATACTTTGTCTGTAGATCCGGCTATGTCCAACATGCATGTCCACATATTCTGTTCACTGCCTTCTGAGAGATTATGAGCAATGTGAACTCTCAGAGAAATTATCAAAACTTAGTTGAAATGTACCCACATGCAGCTTGGCCTCACCTCCCTGTCTATTAAACAGTGTTGCTGAGCTGCTGAGATACTCACAGTATTTCCTGAATCATGTAAAGTGGGTCAGCAGCCATCACTTTCCTGCCCATACATTAATCTGAATGTTGCAGAGGTCTATGATGCATGCATTTGTTTAAGTAGTACTTAAAATTTGTGTAAATAAATTCTTAGAGATCAGACTAGATGATATTCCTTTATGTAGAGCTTCCTAGAATTAATTCTGCTTTGTATCGAAGTTTAAGAAAATCTTCTCTTGTCTTGAAATTTTTAGAGGTAGAGTCCATCACAACTTTCACAGCTTCCATAGTTACTCCCAAGGCCAATTAGAGACCTTTGTATATCTAGTGGCTTGTTACCACTTTGGAGGTAATTGCTTGCTCCACTGTTCCTGTATGCGTGGTATCTTCCTCTCCTTTGTAGTGGTTCTGACACTCGCCTGTTCCCTCATGGAGTCACTATGACACACACTAATGCACTGTTTAATTTAGCTAAAAGCAGGTCATGGAGGAGTCCAACATCCTCTTGTTTTAGCACAAGATAAAAGATGGGAACCTGTGGCCATGAGCAAAGGGGAACACAGTGAGTAGGTTGAGAAAAGGGGGAACTCCCCACTTTGGTGGTCGTTAAGTCAGGTCATAGTGGCTCCTGAAACTGCACCCTTTTTCACAGTATTCTGATTTTGCACCTTGCATCTCGCATTAATTTGTCAAGCTTCAATTTCCAAGCAAGGTATTTTGTTGTGCCTTTTTGTGATTTTGAAGTAATGAAATTATTTAGTATCATTCAGCAGCCTGTAAGATAAAATTAGATTTCACAGTTTCTCAGTGTAGGGTGTGAAAACGGGGAGAGAAAAAAGTTGGATGCGTTGCTGAGAGGGAGAGCTAGGATTAGAGGAAGGTCTTTCCAAAACTTATTCTCATACTATTAAGCAACAAATGATGCTATTTCATAATGAATGGTTTGTTACAAAGATCTGTTTCTACCAAAATCGCTGGACTGTATACCAGTTTATCACCCAGTCTCGAACTCCACTTAGGACAGAAAGGTAATGAAAGAGTGTTGACAACAGTTCTGAAGCAATTGGATATTGAATATGCTACACAGTCTTAAAGAGAAGGCTGGCTGAATGATAGCCCTCCTTGTGCCAGAGTCACCTCTGTCACTCATATTGTGAGTCAGGTCTCTGTATGGGGTCTTCTCGCTGTTTGGAGTTGATGAAGGAATTGTACCAAACCACCAGATGAATCGAGCACGAGCTGTTTCGTAAATGACTGATGACAGTTGGTTGTGTATCTGGAATACCCAGACAGCAGCTCCAATAATATTCTAGATGTCAGATGTAATTTGTAAGGAAGAACAAGTCTTTCAAATGAAAGGGAGGTCCAAAAAAGTAAGAGAGGTATACTATTTCCCCCATTCAGTAGGGGAAACATCTCAGACTGTATCTTGGCTCCAAATAGAGCAAAACCCAGTTTTTTAATGACCTATGTCCTCAGCATGCTTGCTGTCTGTTTTTGAGTTATCTTCTGTCTGTAGACAGGAGACTCGGAATGACTGTATTTGCAACCACAGGAAGACTAAACATCATTCTCCAGCATAGAATTAGTTAGCAGGTGCCTCTTTACTTTAGCAGCTTAGTAACAACAAATCTTGACATGGATTTTGGTCATGCCTTACCTCAGGAAGCCAGTGTGCTGGATATCAAAGTGTGGATGTATTGGTGTTCTAGTTTGGGTTTTGTAGCAATATTCATGAGGATTTCCTTTCATTTATGCCATGAAGACTTCCAACATGAAAAGCTGGTGATTACAAAAATAGATCTGTGATCACGCAAGTTCACAGCAGGTTTTTGCCTAACTTTACAGTGCCACAGTGTGTTAGCTTGTACGTTTGAGGAACCATCAGTGTGATAATACTGCTTCTACATTCTTTAATGTAACTGCTTGTAAAGCGTAAAATAAGTTGGTTTGGCATTCAAAATCCATGTAAGTCTTGCCTGCCTAACACTCTATCAGCTGCATATATAGAAGGATGTCTTTTTTAATTACTGTGGCCTTACTGAACAATCAAGTCGTGTGATGCAGGAATGTGGGTTTTCATTTTGGGGTTGTTGGGGTTTTTTTGAGGGATGTTAAAAAGTATGTGTTAAAAACAAACAAGGAGTTGTCATGGTAAAATAATATTAAGTACAGTTTTGTTTAATGATTTGAATTTCATAATCTGTAAATTCAAGTGTAGTATTTAAAATTAAAATTCATTCACTAAATCTGCTGTTTGCTGCAAGACCTGTTTAAATAACTCAGACTGTTACTCATTCCTAACTGTAAGTGGCTGGTGATATCCTGTAAGTTCTTTTAAAAATTACGTTTTTAGGGCCAAATTCTGGCTTACTTTTCATACTTTAAAGAAGGAAAAAGTTAGGCCCATTTACCTAACCTATGAATTGGAGAAACACTACCAGTTTTACTGAACCCATTCCATTTAAAGAATAGAAACTGCCTTCTACTTTATCAAACCCAGTATATTTGGGAAACATGGTTTGAATTTCAACTACCTCATGGTTTTTACCTATCCAAAATAAAATCTCATGTATTTCTTGCAGAAGATTTTTCACAATGACTCTCTTGGTTCAGATTAGCCATGGAATACTCTTACATAGATTCAGAGTGCTTGATAGAGCTTCTAGTGCATGTTGCATTTTCTTTCCAGACTGTAGGGTTGTGTCAGAGATAACTATTGCTTATTCTGGCCCTGCTCTCATTGACATTAATGACAACATTTCATTCAGTTGCATAAGGCAGCTGTTGGCCTTTGTTTCTCTAATAAGGAACCCTCCTGCTCTAGTAAGAGAAACAGTTAATTCCTTATTGTCATTTTCCCTGACTGAGCATTAATGACATAATGTCTCTTTGAACAGTATTTTTATCCACTGTTTCCTGATTTGTTTATGACTTGTAATTATTGTTTGTACTGGTATTTTTTTTCCTTGAGCAATTTTGTTACAAATATTTTGGCAAATCCTTTGCTTTTTCACTTAAAGTTGTACTAAAAACCCTGGCAAGTGAAATCTGTGAAGTCACGTGTGTACAATTTAGTGGTTACTACTCCTGGCAGTCCATCCTGCCCTTTCGCTGAAGTTTCTGTCACCGTACAAAGTCGACAAAAGGAAATATGTGCCAGTTTCTCAGCAGGTCCTACCATGATGTGTTATTTTCAATTGAAAATGAGCATGGTTTAAGTTAAGACACAAAGCTCTGCCCTTATCAGCAGGCATAACTGCTGGCATGGCAGACATCCCAAGATGAAAACCTTTTTAACTGTCACTGCAAGTTACAGGCAGGCTGCAGCAGCCGGAGTTCAGAGATGGAAAAATCACTTCTCATTGTTAAATGTTACTATATTGTCACTAGCAATTTAAGGTACATCTTACCTGTACAGCTGAAATTATCCCTGTTTCTTTCTTTATATAATACAAAACTTTATAATCAACTCCTCATGAATGACACTACAGGGCTCAAGTTCCAACTTCTTTTGTCTAAAATTACTTGTATTTTCAAATATGTATTTTGGCAATGATTTGCAGCTATATACTTATATGATATTTACAGGTGAATCTTGTGATTAATCTTATTTGACAGCATCTGTTGAAGTATGTGAGGTGCTGTCAGAATTACTATTTAAAAATTAAAATTAACAGAACTGTCACATGTGGCCAGAATAACCAAAATAAATATGCATACATTTTTGTTCTTAGTGCTCAAAGAACGTAGACTCATAGAGCCATGTAGGCTGAAAGGGACCTGAGAGGTCAGCTCCTGCTCAGAATCAGGCCAGTTAGAGCAGGTTGCTCGTGGCTGGGTCCAGTCCAGCTTTGTGTATCTCCAAGGATGGAAACTCTACAACCTATCAGGTCAGCATGCTCCCAGTGATTCACCACTCTTCATGCTAAGTTTTTCTTTTCTTTTATCAAGTCAGAATTTCAGTTTGTGCCTTTTGCCTCTTGTCCTTCAACACTGTAGCTCTGAGAAGAGTTTGGCTCTGTCTTCTGTGCACCCTTATGTTAGGTATTTGTAGGTAGCAATGAGCCTTCTCCAGGTTAAACAAACACAGTTCCCTGAGACTCTTCTTGTACATCGTGTGCTTCAGCCCACGTACTTAAGGTATCCACAGTGTATACTTTGTTTTGAATATTTCTTTTATTAATGAATTACTGGAACGTGCCACTCATGGAGTCTTTTCTGTAATGAAATGCAAAAGAATTCACCTCTATACTCTGTTTTTATTGTTGGGTGCCTTAGTTGTGTGTGTGATGGTGGCACAATTAAGCATCTTTAAGAAGAAAATGCCCAAAATATTGCTGGCCATTGTTCAATAGCATACCTAGGGTTGAAATTTTTCTACCTATTTCAGGAAATTTGGAAAGTGGGAGGGCCACTTTAGTCTCTTAGCTATGTGTTAAACAGTTGACTTGGAAAAGAAATGGAAGAAAAAAGGAAAAGTTCTGTAACTACAAAGAAAGCTGAACCTACTAAAACTTGTTAGGGATTTTCAGTGTGTTTTTTGGTAGTTACAAAACTGCTGTGGAAGAGTCCCAAACCATATTAAAAAGGGAAGCGCATATATGGAGAAAATTCGGTTTGATGGGAGAAAGTTGCTTTTCTTCCTGTACAGGTGGATTCTGAAGCGTATTTTACAGCTTGAGCTTTAGCAATACTGGAAAATTGTCCTTTGTGTTCATGCTGAGGCAGCTGCCCAGGTGCAATCCCTTGATATCAGCAAGCAAAGCTATTGTTTTCAGTTAAACAGTACACATTTTTTCCTTTTTTTTTTTTTCAGGAAGCAGAGTCTTATGGCAGTTTACCTTATCTACACAAAGAGTATGAGCTAGCATTCCTGGCTAGACTCTGAGAGCTGCAAATACGATACATCTCCAGTATGGAGAGTCTTAATCAGCTTGGCAGGATGACAGGAATGTAGCTGTCATCACATTAGCAAGCCTTAGCATTATAAACATGGCTTTAACCACCAATGCTACATGAAAACTGAAAGAACACCATCAAAACACTAGTCTTTCTTCTGTGATCCTAAAAGATGTTCTAAGGAACCAGACAGTAAAACAGCTACAGACCCCAATGAGACAATTTGTCAATTTCCTTGAGAAACTAGTTCTTGGACACTACTACTACTTTTGTCCATCAACTTTTTCTTTTCCTCGTTTCTGTCTTCTTACATGTCCAGCTAGAATAACTTTAAATTACAGCTCTCTTTTTATGTCCATTGCGACAATCAAAAACCCAAAAGCTTGAGCTTGGAAGATTTCCCCCCCTCCGCATTTTCCACTGAAAATAAATGTAATCTCTCCAGGTGTTTTCCAGAGAGGGGAAGTTTGGGAGTCTGACTTGGCATTATGTCTGCTCAGAGGCAGAAACTGTTGGAAGGTCTGTGAGTGTGAAGGTTTGCTACAAATACAGCAGTGCTGTTATGTACAGTTCTTTCAAAATGAACTTGATTGCAGTTTAACTTCCACTTCTTCAGCCTAGAATTTTGTATGACAGGCAAGTAGGGGAACAAAAAAGCTTGATGTTAATTTGAAGACATGGCTGCCATTTTATTTTTCTTTCTTTTTTTCTTAAATAGAATTCTGGGATTGAAAAAGCATTTTTATTTGATGTAGTCAGTAAGATCTATATTGCAACGGACAGTACTCCAGTGGATATGCAAACTTACGAGCTCTGCTGTGATATGATAGATGTTGTGATTGACATTTCTTGTATATATGGGTAAGTAAATTGTTAATGTTTTTCATAAAACTGTGTACCTAGAATCTGAATGACCTCAAAATTAGAATGATGTGGGTATAAATAATAATGAGAATGTGTAATTTGCCAGACTAATTTGTCAGGACAGGGGAGAAGGAGGAAACGGCAGACTTCTGAGGTACAGATCCCCTGCTAGCAATAAGCACTGTTCCCTGCCCAGCCTCCTTTGTGAACACTTTCGTCTTTCTATGCTAATAATTTTATGTGGAGGAAGGAGTGGGAAGTAACCAACCTAAAATAAAAGGAAACATTAACATTATCTTTTTGTTCCCAAGGGATGAATTCAACAGAAGGATGCCTCGCATTTTAAAAAAAGTGGGGCTGTATTTAGTTTTGTTTACTTTAATAGCTAGTGGCCTCTACTGGCCTCAGAGAGCTGCTTCACTCTTGCTTCAGTTCTCTCTTCGTCCTCTTTTCCCTACATGATCTTTGTGGGTTTTTTTTTTTCAGTTTCCCCTCCTTGTACGTTAGCAACTGGAGATCTCCTGGGGTAGCATGTACATCTCCTTCCAAGTTGTGTTTTAAATGGCTTGGCCCTGGGCCAAATGTAATGCTAGCTATTCCTGGGAAAGGCAGGGGCACATTAAGAATTAGTGCATTAAGATGCATAGGCTTGGAGGCTAAACTGCAGCATTCTTAGAGTGTGGTAGTCTTTGGTAGCCTTGCATTCCTACCCATTCACAGAATCACGAAGGTTGGAAAAGACGTGTAAGATCATCAAGTCCAATCATCAGCCAACACCACCATGCCCATTAAACCACGTCCCACAATGCCTTGTCCACACATTCCTTGAACACCTCCAGTGAGGGTGACTCCAACCACGTCCCTGCGCAGCTTATTCCAGTGTTTCACCACTCTCTCAGTAAAGAGATTTTTCCTAATATCCAGCCTGAGCCTCCCCTGGCGCAACTTGAGGCCATTTCCTCTTGTCCTGTCGCTAGTCACTTGGGAGAAGAGACCAACACCCACCTCTCTGCAATCCCCTTTCAGGTAACTGTAGAGAGCGATGAGGTCTCCCCTCAGCCTCCTCTTCTCCAAGCTAAACAACCCCAGTTTCCTCAGCCGCTCCTCATAAGACTTGTGCTCCAGACCCCTCACCAGCTTCGTCGCCCTTCTCTGGACACGCTCCAGCACCTCAATGTCCTTCTTGTAGTGAGGGGCCCAAAACTGAACACAGGATTCGAGGTGTGGCCTCACCAGCGCCGAATACAGGGGCACGATCACTCCCCTACTCCTGCTGGCCACACTGTTTCTGCTACAGGCCAGGATGCCGTTGGCCTTCTTGGCCACCTGGGCACACTGCTGGCTCATATTCAGCCGGCTGTCAGCCAACACTGCCAAGTCCTTTTCTGCGGGGCAGCTTTCCAGCCACTCGTCCCCAAGTCTGTAGCATTGATACCACGTTGGTTGACTTCTTCCACTCTTCAAAACAGTACAAGGGAGAATCCTGGTGCAGATATGCAATAAGCATTAGAACTTCAAAAGAACAACAAATTGTTGAATACCGTTCTAAAATTTCTTAAGTTTGTATATTCTACTGTGTGTTTCAGATTTTTGAGTCAGTCACTCCAGTAACTGTATAAGAACTTGTGTTTTACAGAGGTATATAATAAAGGATGCTGATTCTGTGGCTTTTTTTTTTTTTTTTTTGTACAGAGAAAGATGCTGCTGTATAGTTCAAAAGACTATGTATTTGATTGTTATCTGTACAACATCACTTGTGGGGCTTTCTATTCACAAAATGGCACTCTACCACTGTCTTTTTGTAACCGTTTAGCATTTTTCATCAGAAATGTGCTTGCCATGTTTTTAGCTATAGACTACAGACGTGATATTACAATTAATTGCTTGTCCTCTGTTCCTGCAGCATCTGTGGAACTTGCTACCTTAATATATTATTGATACTAATTATTCTGGCAGATTGGTGATAACTACCCATTTAACAAGATCTGTGCGTGCATTCAAGAATGAGGGTAAAATTACAAGGTACAAAACTGATACAGTGATCATCGTGACACATCATCTGTGAAAGAGAAATCTCTTTACCTTATATGATGTTGCAAAAGCCAACATCTCACGAGGAAAGTCTCATGATGGCTTAAACTATCAGTCAGCTGCCACTGCTCAAGCAAGGTTACTGGATTTGGAATTGTAGTACAGACTTACTGGTTCACATGTGTCGTGCTTTAACATAGTGTGTAGTTTGACGAAGAGTCTCCCTGAAAGACTGAAATGAAAATTTCATAAATTTTGAGATTATCTGGTGAAAGAACCAATGTGGGAGTACTTTTGTTAGCTCATCTGGTGGCTTATCTTTTCTTGTTTGTTTGAATATTTCCCTTTAGGCTTAAAGATGATGGCACTGGAACTCCTTATGACAAAGAATCAATGGCAATCATAAAACTGAACAATACAACTGTCCTTTATTTAAAAGAGGTGACGAAATTCCTTGCTCTCGTTTGTTTTGTCAGAGAAGAAAGCTTTGAGAGAAAAGGTATTTGTCCCTTTTCTAGTATTGCATTACTTTTCCCTTATATTAGTGAGTTAATGAATAACTGTGATTGTCATTAGCTGATAACAGGCTCTAACTGTGTCACAAATATTAAAGGTAAGTACAGCTTGATAGAGCTTACATAACGTTTAAAGGCATGAAGTATTTGTGCTGGCATTAAGATAAGATGAAATCATAAATGTATTTGACAACTTTCTGATATGAAAGCATATGAAAGTTTACATCCAGTACAGTAAAGCTTCCATCTGCAACAGTAGAATGTGTCAGTTTATCTTGGCTAACATTGATTTGTACCTGTTGGCACCAGCATATGCATTTGGAACAGCTTGCGTGCCATAACCAAGGGAAAATTATTGAAACTGGCTGATAGAAATATGTTCTTGCTTTTCTCATCTCTGAAAGGCTTATGAAAAGTTGCGTATCTGGGAACTAGGTGGCTTTCATATTTTGCAATTGAAGTGCATAAAATTTCTTGGTTATCTCTCTGACCTTGGTCAAGGTCAATACTGAAAGCTTAGTTCATGATCACTGTGCTCGCTGGCATGATATTCACTGAATTACTGGTGTTAGTGAAATGCCCAGAGACCAGAACTGAGCAGTGGAAGAATGAGCCATCATCTGGTCTTCTGTGCCCATCTTGTGATATTAATTCACCGGTCAGTGTTGGTGTGTTTGTGAATGCAGTACTCATACCATGTCTGCTGGGCTGTTTGGCAGGCTATTTAGATTTTATTTTATAGAACTTCAACTGGTCAAATTTCTCTTTCATACCTATATCACCTTTATTATCTATGAATGTTAGATGCAGTCACTTTCTTTTTTTGCTGTAAGCATAAGAAGTGTTATTTTGACATACCTACTAACAACACTGTTTCAGAAAAGACACCATGTTGAATAAACACCCATTAGGGTTTGTCCACAACTGTGTCAGGTTATTGTGTCTACATAGTTTGGGACACTCCAAGTAGCCTGTACTCTTTAACAGTACAGTTCTGGTATTATAGCGCAGATTAGCTTTTGGTGCCTGGTGACTTCCACATAATATTTTGTCTGAACTCTAGGGAGAGGGAAGATAATTCCTGGAAAAAAAATGAAAGTGTAACATGGTGGATTTAAACCACTTAAAATACGTATTATCTCCTGTTAGGGAGATTGAAGTGAAAAACACTGCAGTATTTGAGTTAAGAAAGCTTATGGCATTAACCTTGAGTGAGGCGATAAGCTCACTATCAAAATTCTAAAATTGTATTGTAGCATTACACAATTGTAGCACCCAGTAAGTCTTCCGATTGACTACCAATATGGCTTTACAGCTTTTTTGTGGGATCACATTCAGCCCACTCGCATGGTAATGTTGTCTGCCTGTTATGTATGTATGTAATCTAACAGCATGTCTATTGTGTTATTTTTCAATTACAATGTAAGGTGAAGTATAGTTGGCTGTTATTTGGTAATATTTCTAAGAAGTACCCATTTCAAAGCTTATGCATTGTCAAAAAAAAGAAAATTATTTTATTATTAGATGCTACTTATTTTTATCACAGTTATTCTGTATAGCAGACTTACAAAATGACACCATATTTTATGAAAGATTTTAATTTTTCTTGTAGTATGCTGAGCACTTCTCCAAAGCTCTTTATTAAGTTAAGGCTTTGTTATTTGCCAATGAACTTCTATTTGTTTTCTTTTAAGACTAATAAGTATATTTAATATCAAACATAGTATGAAGCTATAATGCTCACTGAATTGTTTGTATTTATCAAACATGCTTTTGCTTAGCACAGAAAAAAATGCCTGGAAAATTCACTGATTATGACCTCCAGAGAGACAGTGTGGTAATTCACTAAATGTAGAATATAAGCAATTTTTTCACTACCTAATTTGTATAAATGTCTTTATTAATACGGAAAACATTTCTGTCTCTGTAGGATTAATAGACTACAATTTCCATTGTTTTCGAAAAGCCATACAAGAAGTATTTGAAGTAAGAATGAAAGTAGTAAGATCTCGAAAACATCAAAGCCACATGCAAAAAAATAAGAGACCCACTCCCAATGGGACACCAAGAATGCCACTGTAACTGAGGTTTTCTAGGACTGTGGCAAGCAAAGTTTTCGTGAAGTTGATGTGACTTCTGCATCTCATTGCACTGAGTGAAGAGGAAAACAAATGGGACTGATGTATTATATGAATTTTCCCTGAATGTTCAGCAAGCACTGTTTAAATATTTTTATCCAATCAGTTTTTTTCATATAGTGAGCACTTTGAGCAAAATGTTGTATATATAAGCATTGAGGTGAACACTTGTAAGAATTTTCTTAATATATGCTGTAAACCTTTTTCATGCCATATTATGAAAAAACAGCTGTGACAGAAATACTGGGTACATAATTTGCACTTTTTCATGTTTTCCTTGTGGAGTTGGACTTTGATAAACTTAGTTTTTATGGTGATTTTGATGCATGGTGTCAGGTAAAATGTATGCTGTAGTTTATTTACCTGCTACAATCAAATTGGTTAGTAAACAATTAAGAAAACTTGGTACAATGCCTTTTAAAATTTGTGACAGCTAATACCTAACATTCATACAAATCTAATTTCGTATATTTTTCAATTTGTAAACTGAAGAATAATTTTGAAGTATTACAGCAATAAGCACCTTACCAGGGATCATAACTGGTTGGTAAATACTAGCTTTTATAAAACAGGCTTTTGGCCAAATTCATCCGGAGTTCTCCATAACACTGGTCATGCCCTTTCTTGGGTCTGTTTTTATTATTTACCTCAGCATATACCACTAAAATACCTTTCTATAAAGAGAATTGTTTTGTAAAATGGCTCTATGTTGCACTGGTATTTTTATAAGGCTTCAGAGGAGGGTGTTGTATCTGAAAGGTTGAATTTACATTGCTAAGTTTGTTTTAAGAGCCTGCACATCTACAGTTGGCACAGTGAAGAATCTGTATGTATTTCCACCCTGACATTCTGATGTACTGATAGGAAGTCCTAAAGGTGTGAGCACTGGGTTCTGATGCCCTCTAATAGGGGTATGTCTGTGACTGAAATCAAGAAGAGACCATTAAAATGAGGACTGGACAATTACTGCTGCAGTAATAAGCGTACATCACTACTTCTTATTTTAATATTGAACATGGGCAGACATGCCACAGTGTCAGACAGGACAGCAGAGCACTGTCAAAGCTAAAAAGAAGTAAAACTTACTTTGAGTTCTGTATTCACTGGTTTTGTTTAATTAATGATACAAAATTATACTTTCTAGTCGGAAGAGCAACTCTTTCTTTTTCCCAGTCCCACCACAAACCAATTGCATGCGCGGTCCAGCGGTGTTGTCAGCAGCTCTTGGGAGTGGAAAGAGCTTGACCTGAACAGGGGGCAGCTTGCTGTACACCAGAAACAGGTAAGGGGAGCTATGCCTCACTCATTCATAACTGATCTGCCCCTAGCTGAGATAGCTCTGGAGACAGAAGGGAAGGTGGAATTTGAAAGTTTTCTCTTAGCCAAGGTAAGGCATAATGCATAATGCTATCAGTGAGCTAAAAGCCCCCAGTGTTTGCTGGCTTCTGTTGAACAAGGAGGGGTTTAGCCTGTGGTAAGCAAGTCTAAATTCAGTCGCGGTTTGAATGCAAATGCAGAGTTTCTGTATGCTATATATTGACACATCTTGAGGCTCTAGTACTATACTGAATACCTGCACTGGGAGAGCCAGTTTGTATGAATGCAAAGGCTCTCTACACAAACATCTGCCAAAAGGGAGACCAGTAGTTTCCAAGCTGTTTACTGCTGCCTAATGTACGTGACACATCTTTTTAGAATAAATTGACTCTTTTGGCATGAGTCTATTGAATATATGTGGAGTTCTTAGAAAAAGGTTCTAGTCAATAGATGGAGCTTAGCTCCATCAAGGCTCACTTGGTAAGTAATGCAGTTCTAGGCACTCAGGAAGGTGAGAAACACTGAGCATAGCCAAAAGTACCAGTCCTGGTGCCAGTGTGAAGGATAATGACAGTAGCTGTAATAAAAGCAGAATCCTTCAAAAATACAGAGTTCAAATTCCTTTCGGTACTGTCACCACCTGTCATCTTAGGTGAGGGCAGCTCTTCTGACCAACCCCTCAGTTAAAGTAAAGCAAAGCTGTCTTCAGAGTTCACCACAGCAATGGTGGGCAAGAGCCACCTTTTGACAGCTCTCCAGTCCACAGGACTTTCATTGAAGGCCTGCCATAATTTGTGGCCACACATTTGTCTTTCGTTTTGTTGAGACCCACCATGGGGTCACTATCTGTCCTCCCTTCACTCCTTCAGGTATAGGTGACTATGTGGGACAAAGAACACCTACCAGGCTAGACCAAACACTGTTGGTTTTTGTTTGTTTTTTTTTTTATAATAAAGTATCTCATCATACTAGCTATGGTATGAATCATAACTAATTAATGTAGTTTCTGTGTATTTGTCTTGAGTTCCATGTAGTCATGCATACCCTTGGATTTAGAGACTACCAATTTATTTAAGATAATTAAGTTAGCTCTTGTAGTCCCCTCAAGAATTTGGCATAGATTATGTTGCATAATTTAGTGAAGGTGACTTTAGCTAATGTATAAAATTTCTAATTGGATATTATCAGAGTAAGCTTAATTTTTATCAGATTACTTATGTTTCAAATATGTTTCATTACAAAATTGAAAATGTTAAAAATTCGTTAGTTTTACTGTTTAGCTTTGGTTGGTATTTTCAGTTTAGGTGATGACTTGTGTGTTTCACTTTTGAGTAATCATTTTCTAATTAGTACCTCAGATTTTCATGTTCTAGCTGAAGTGATTGAGCACTGAGTGAGGCATGCAAGGTTGGGTTGTTTTTTTAAAGAACATATTATTTCAAATATCTTGCTTTTTCTTTTAAATTTTGTTGAGATTCTAGTTTTTGTTTTAAAGGGATTAAATACTCCATGTGCTACCAGAGACAATTCTGACAAGGCAGTGTTGAGATACCTTTTCTAAAATCAGAACTTGTGCAAGAAGTAATCACTTCCCGAATACTGCAGTATTTCCAAAATATCTGATCTGTGAGTATCCATTTTTATGTATCATCAGAGTTGCCTAGACATAGTAGGGACCATTATTGAACTAGTCATGTCTCTTTAAAACACTGGTTTAGAATAAACCCAAACCAATTTAGTATCCCACAGACACTTTAAAAGTCAGGAGCTGAATAACTAGAAAACATTGGTTCCAACAATCACAGAATCACAGAATCACACAGAATCACAGAATCAGTACGGTTGGAAAAGACCTGTAAGATCATCGAGTCCAACCTGGGGGGGGGGAAAAAAAAAAAAAAAAAAAAAAAAAAAAAAAAAACAAACAACCACACAACACAACCACAAAACCCACGCCACACAACAACAATAACAAGCCACAACCCACCCAACACCACACAGCACCATGTCCATCAAGTAGTTGAGGAAATCTGTAAGTAATTCAAAAGGCCGCAGCCCAGAGTACTTGGTGGATTCTTTGAAGAGTTAAAATGCATCCTTGAGCATGCACTGGAATGTGGCTATTTAAAATGTTACAGTGCTGGAATGTCTTTCTAAAATTCTGTGATTACAGACATGCTGTGCATTAGCATGGAAGTGTAATCGACAGGAGCAAAGTACTCTGATAACAGCGTAATTCAAATGGATCTTTTGAGATCTCATGTTTTGTGATGGAATAATTTTTTTTCTCATTAAAACAAAAATTCTGGGTTTTCTTGCATGTGAAATTGCACTCCTGTGATAAAGTTTTATACTAAGGGAGTTCATTCTGTGAAAAGTACTGCAGCCATTTTTAAAAGAAATTTTAAAGAACTCCCTCCATTTTTATTTGCATCATCAGATTAAGCTGAAGGACTAAAGAAAATAACCCTGAACAGGTCATCATATACAGCAGCAACTGTTTGCTTTAATGACATATTTACTGTCCCTGTCATTTGGAATAGTCATTGCAGAATATTCTTTTCTTAAATTGAACATCGAAGCTTTTCTATTTTTGTACTGAATGATGTGCATGACATTATTACATAGTTATTTTTGTTGCTGCAGCTTTTATCTCTGTCCTGTTCAAAGGGAAAATCAGATCATTAACACCAAAATTTCTTAGTCCGATTCTAAATATTTATCAGTAGCCACATGTGAATTTACTCAATTACAGACAAACAGGTCACTTCACCCATTTCAGCTGTGTGGAAAATGAGACATAAGCTTGGTTGGGAAATTCTTTTGGGCTCCTGTGACCTGGTGGCATATGGTTGATATCCCACTTGATTTCCCACTGTATTAATACTAGCACATTAGCTCATGCACATATCTTCAAATGGCTACATTTAAAAAAGACTCTAACAGACTTTCTTTTCATTTGTTTTTTCCCTGATATCTTCTGCGTTACCGTTCTCACTTTGCTATCTCTGTATACATGTTTCATTGTAAACCGGTCAGATACCCAGTCTCCTTGGTTCCTGCCAGCCAGTACTCTTTGGCTTATGAGCATTATGAGCTACAGGCTAGGTCTTGAGCAAAAAGCTACTGAAGAAATATTGAGTACAAAAATATGTAAATTGTATAAAATCCATTACATGCTACTAGCATCCTTAAAAAGATACAGTGTGTTTCTGTAATCTTGGTATGTATGCACACCATAAAATACGTGTTCAAATTCAAGTTACAGTTTATGCTGGAAGTCAGGTTTTAAGTATTTCTTAGTCATCTCCAGAACATATTTTAAGAGAAAAGATTCTTACAGGTCCACGGAAAAAAAATTGATCTAATGCAGCAGTCTGTCTCAATGTCTCTTGGACTAAACTAGTCCTTTTGACAAGGTAAAAGATATTCAGGAGACTAGTCAGAAGAGATACTCTGCTGAGTATTTTCCTTAATAATTCCAGGAGCTGCTATGAGAAGGAAGGATTATTTATTTCAGAATTGCTGAATACCAGAAGGTAAAGAAAAAAACACTGATGTCCTTTTAAAAAAAAAACAAAAACACAAAACAAAACAAAAAAATCCCACAACTAAACATGGCCTAAATTGAGAAAGGTTGGGATTAAACACCTCATAGATGAGTGCAAATGTGAGAGACAAAAAAAAGAGTGGCCAGAACATTTCATAGTGTATTCCAAGCTGCCTTCTTTCACAAAATGCAGGCCAAGAAAAGACGATGGGCTTATCACAATAAGATGCAAGCATGTACATTGAACTGTGGTGAGGTGGTCTGGGTGAGCTCATTTGCACCATATGGTCCTCAAAGGCCCATGTAGTTGTGCCCCAGCAGGGAATTACAGGGCAGTATCAGAGCTGCCTTTGCTATTATAGCAGGATTTACCCTTTATATGGGTTTTAATCTCCACTCAGTGCAAACTAAAAGCCATTCTGGACTCTGCTGAACTAAAGGGTAGTGTTGGTACACATGTAAGTATAAACCAGGCATGAACACGTTCACGCTGGGAATCAGAAATGGATTTCTAAAGCAAGAGAGCAGCGATGTTCTGGAGCCTCTGCTCAGCACAGGGAGAGAAAACAGCCTGTGTCCAAGAGGAACCTCAGCTTGTCAATGAAAAGGGGTGTAAGTTGCGGTGAGCGTGCCAATTACCTGAGAGTGCTAGCATCAGGGAATGCTATAGTCCTAACTCACTTTCTCAGCACCACAAGTTTCTGACCCAGATGAACTCATGTTCACAGGTGTTCATAGGTCAGGTGGGTGTCCACCCTGCCAGTACCAATCCATCACTAATCCATCACATCTCCTAATTAGGCTGCCTCCTTGCTCTTTCCCACACAAAACCTGAGTCTCACACCTAGTGTGTGCTTCATTGATGAATACTGCTCTAGTCCTTTCTTAGCTTTCTGTTATTCCAGATAAAACTACCATCCAACAGGTTGGGAGCCAGTAATGCTTTCAGAGTCCTTCACACCCAGTGCTGTGAGTTCTATTCTGCAGCTGGGGTTCCTCTAATGCTGCTGATAAAACTGCCCGATTGGATGGAGTGGTAGATGTCCTAGCAATAAACCTAAAATCTTTAACCAGCACTCCTGGGGTTTCTAGAAGCCCCGTAATCCACTTTGCAGTGCTTTCATTTAAGGCACCTGGCATCTGTGATACAATTCCTACTTCTGAGGTTAAATCAACTATTGATTGAATTTTCCCCTCTTGTTCATGCACATCCACATCAGTTTTGGAGACTACTTTGGTAACAACCAGAGCCATCTGAGCCGTGGGAAACGTAATCTGTTTCAACTCCTTGTGAAAAGCAGTATACAGAGAGAACAGGGGTGTGCCTTCTGGGAAATCCAGTAGAGCCAAATCAAAAGGATTGAGCCAAATCAAAAGGATTGAGCCAAATCAAAAGGATTGAGCCAAATCAAAAGGATTGGACCAAATCAGAAGGTCCCGAGGGCCAACATCTTTGTCTCTAAACCCTGTACTGAGAGGTGGAACCATACTCTGCTTTTCTGCAGTGCACTTTTCAAAGACTGAATCATCCTCTGGCGAGCCAAATGGTCTGATCCACAAATTGCTTCTCTTTCAATACTCCCTTCACAGCTGCTTGAACTGCTTTTGACTGCCAATATGCCATTCATCACGCTGTCTGGTCTCACATCCTAAGTGCTGAATGCAAGCTCTGCAGCACAGGCACACGAATAAGCTCACTCCCACCAGTCCTGTTCCCCTTGCTCAGCACTGTTTCCAGTCCTGTTCCTTCAGCAATTTCATTTCATATTTCAATTCCACATTTTCTATCTATAAAGCAGCAGTCATTATTCCAAGTTCTGCAATTCTTCATAAAGCCCATTGTGCAGAAACTTGAGTACTGGCTTTAAATTTAGTGTTCTCTTGACAGATTATAAATGCCTTTCCTGCTTTTCTCAGTGCACCCTCTCCCATGAAAGCTTCCCACTCCCCTGAACTGAGTGCATCCTTAAAAGTTCCTCAGGATGGGAGAAGTTTGTTCCCTTCTTCTCTCCTCTCTTTATATTGCTACCATCAATAGTCCCCATAAACCCCAAGCTATGTTGAATAGTTACGACAACACCAGACTGCACAATTCTTTTCAGCTTTTGTTATTACTCTTTCAGAATAACAAAATTCCTCTGCAGCCTGCATCCCCTGCCAGTCTGCACCCTTCATGAGTCACTTTGCTAGACACCTTCCACCATCTGCAAAAAGAACCCTGCAAGCAGATACACACGATTTAAAAGTGTGAAGTAATAGTTTATTGATTAATACAGGTGGCTATGGCTAGCAAGCTACTAGACTAAGCATTAACGTGCTCACTTCCCCCTGCAAGACACCAGATGAGTCTTCACTGGCTAGTGTCACCCAACTGCCATTTTCTGACTCTCTGCTTTTCCCTTCCAGCATTTTATACCTTTTCACATCAGTGTTTTTCTTCTGGACCTCATCTCAACAACCCTACCTCCATCTCTGGTTCTGCCTTATCTTGCCTGGCTCTGCAGTGCAGCCCTTTCTCACGCCACAGCGATCCCCTGAGCATGCTGAACCAAGGCTATGGGGCTGGGCCCTACTGGGACTGGGCTGTGGAGCCCAAGCAGCTGGAACTGCTGCTAGCAGGCAGTGGAGGTCGGGTTAATATGGTTGGCTGGAGCCTAGACAGCAATGCAATTTGCCAGAGGGTAGACGTGTTTGGTCAGCAGAGCCACTCTAGACTTTCTTGACTGTTGTGATTAGGGGTTTAGTCCAGTTGCCCACATGGGTCCCTCGTGTCATTGAAGGTGCTTTAGGCACTCCACCTGGCCTTCAGCTACTGCTTTGTCCAGAACGGCACCAGTATCCCATATCATACCTTTCTGCTCCATATGGATGTTTGGCATACCTTAGGATACCTCATGTGGCATCAGATGCTTATGTGTGTGCAACTGAATCAAGCCCTAGATTTCCACTAACCATCTGAGAAACTCCCGGGTGTCCCAGATGTCTACAGGGGGCTGGCAGAGACAACCGATAACTCAATATATCTTGGTTAATGACACAGTGAGCTTTAATCATCCTTACCCTGGTTGTAAAACACTTTCTGAGGAGCTTTAAATTAAGAGCCTGCTCATAAATCCTTTATTCCCATTGCTGAGTCAGTAGGAGCTGTATGCAAGCAGGTACACGCAAGTTCACATTAGAGTCATGAGTAACATTTTTGGAATGGATGGGGTGGAAAGACTGCTTGATGGCAGTACAACAGATGTCATCCTGACTGCCTTCCCTCTGGCTGCCATGTAATTGTGAAGACAGACGCTCCCTTCCCAGAAGGAAGCTTACGGGAGTAAGCTAAAGTGAAGGGGCATGAGGAGCAACTCACATAAAGAAAAAGTGACAAAAAGAAAATCTGGGGCCTGAAGCCCTGAAGAGGGAGGATCATGAAAAACTGGCTGCATGAGTCAAAAACTATGTCTGGTATGTTCTCTCTAAATAGTGGCACAGGAGCAAAATAATTTTCAATTGAAGTAGTTCACAACTACTCTCCAACTATCTAGCACTCTCTGCAATTTGCACGGTAAAGAATATGCACCAGAGAAAATTTCTGCCATTTTCTGTAGTTGCTAAAGATAGAGTAACTAGATCAGGGAACTCCAGAGTCACAAACAGCTGTCACTTGGACAGCAGCTTCAGCTTTGACTTGTGCTTTTGCACGTTTCTTCTGAACCAGGAAACCATCTGAACTATTACAACAATGATGCCAGAGGGGCGCAAGTCTGGCATGACTGTTCCCGTTCTTCAGGGAGAAAAAAAAAGGTGAAAAATACGTACCTTTATTTTGACTTCACATAGTGTGGACTATTGCAAGATGTTCCACAAACTCTGCGCTCATGGTCCAGATCAGGCACTCGCTTGCTTGGGCAGTTACAGCAATCTGGTAACTTCTTTCCTCATTCTCTTTCTTCCATTTCTGAAATAATGCTAATTAAAAGTCAGCTGGCAAAGCCACCCATTTTTATGAGACTGTTGCTTTAGCACTAAGCTTGAAGAAAAGACAGTAATTGCTTTCCTGAGAAGCACCACACATCTTTGCAATTGCTACAGGGCATTGGTTACACAATGCTGTGCTTGTTTTTATCAGTGAGGAGGATGTACACTTGTTGAATCCAGATTTACCAGGTCTGAATTCACATAAAGGATTTTAAAAGCTGAGACTGTATTAGTCACCGATGAGCACAATAATGCTTTCTCTTCCAAGTGAGTCATATCTGTTCCCACTGATAATATAGGCATAGTAATATTAGATTCCTCAATTCCATTAGAGTTTAATTCTGCAGCCAACTGTCTGTATTGAAAGGCTAACATGATAAATGAAGCAAATTGCTCTACATTTTGTGAATTGGTGAAAGCAGGGTGTGAATCCTTTGTACAAAGAACTATTGTATTTTCATAAGCTTTTGTGATCTCAAACTTTCTCGAGAAGAAATGATTTATAGCTGAGTTTATGAGACAGCCTACAAAGCATACAACCCCCACTCTGAACTGACTTTAGGTAATCACTTAATGTATAGTATACACCGTTGAAATGTACCTTACCTCACACAATTATGACCTGCACAGAGAAATAAATAATAGTTTGATGTCATATTACCTAGCTTAATTCCCTGAGATCTGCAAGAATATACACTGATGCATCATACCCAAGTGCAAAAACTGAACCCCTAAGTCACACAGGTGTCCTGCCTCCAAGAGAAAGGAGAGGTTTCAGGAGTAACTCCCTGTTGGGGGGCTCCTGCAGGAGGCCTCTTGGCATCCATCCCCCCAACTCCGCATGCTGAACTCTGCGATTCCCATTCCTACTGCTCTTGGATCTGTAGCGTCAGTTCAACAAGAGTCTTAGCTGTTAAAAATAAGAGGCTCTATTGACTGAAATGTTTGTAATTCTTTTAAACTGAGGGGAAATGCATGATACATTTGTATCAGATATAGAGCTATACATACATGTGAAAATACGTAACTATAACTGTAACACAGATGACTTAGCCTAACCCCCCCCTTTACAGCTAATGGAGAAAACTAGGAACTTTTAAAGCATGATTTATTCTATCTACAGCTAACATGTATGCCAGGTAAGATGAACTCTGCTGTAAAAGCTCCTGGTACTCTCCATTAGCTGTGAAGTGGTAATCAGCCTGGAAATGTATATCCATAGTCTGCAATTGTCCAGGGGAATTTTGCCTATCTGTTTACTCTGATTTGGCCTTTCTTTCACAGTAGAAATGGCTGCAATTGAAGAATTATGCATTTTATGAAACCTTAAGATTGTCATTAATTCTGTAATAGGCATTTTATCAGACCTTATGATTTTCATTAATTTTGTAATATTTTTTGCAACAGAGGAGCCTATATGCTCCTTTGCTCCGAAGCAAGGCGGTTGTACCAGAATCACTGTTTTCATCCAAAAGAAAAAAAATTCAGTACACCACAACTGCAGAAAAATACATAGAAACATGAGCAAAACCAGCTTCTTGGAAGCTAGAAATTAATAAAAGACCCCTAGAAATTATTAGGGGCTTTTTGTGTCAAAGTGAAGCCTTGCTTCAATGTAAAACATTTACTAAAGCCAAACAGTTTTTAGTATTTCGAATTGTCAAAAACGATTATTGTTACTGTCCTGCAACAAACTTGGTGAAGTTGCACAAAATCTTTCTGCAAGGATTCAGTGTGGTATTAAATAATGAAATCTTTGTTGCAGCAGTGTTCATGCAAACTTTCAGTTTCCATATGTTACAGCTGAGCATGGTTTTTTTTTCATCAAGCTAGGTCATATGACAGGATACACAAGCTACATGAAGTGCTGCCAGCATGTGGGATTTGACTGCAATTTTGCTACTATATTTGGCATTTGGTTTTAAAAAACCACAACTTCTCGCAGAAAATGGCTTCTCCGTGCAAAAGTCTAAACAAAAGGCAGATGAAAACACAAATCCAAAGGGCATTTTTGACCAGAGGCAGGAAGAGGAGGGAGGCTGCCACTCCGGACTGGCAAAACCGACTGTGCAAGAGCTCTGCAGTGCTGGCTCCTCATCTGCCCCAAGCAGCTGCTGACATGTGGGGCTAGGAATTAAGCCCCGGATTTCTACCCATAGACTGACTACCTCACAGGAATTGGCCGTTTCACGTGGCAACATTCACCTGCTGCAGCTCTAACCTTTAACTAATAATACACCTGAAAATGAAAGCTGTCTCGTACTGCTAGCTCTGCACAATTTCATGTGGCGATTACACCAGCACCCAGCCAGGCCATGATGTAGCTTACTTAAATGGGGAAAATGTGTATGGCCTATCAGTGAATTTCTGTTACTTGAAATCTAAGTCTATTCAGCTTATTTTCAATAGTGTTTAGCTGTCATGTAATTACAGTGACTGTGTATTTCTTGTTTTAGCTAAAAGCCCAAGTTTCATGTTAACTGCGGGTGCTTCCTCCTTGAACTATATAAAATGGTATTGTTAAGTGCTGCCAGGGTCAAAGGCCAGAGCCAAGAAGGGAAAGCTGAACTCCACATTACTCTTAACTAGTACCTAGTAACTATCACTTCTCGATTCATGACATTGTTCACATTATCATACCATTTTTTAATTACCTTCTATGAAAGTAGATCCCAGAACTTTTTACATGGAAGTCAATTTCCAAAGGCAAAATACTGCTCTCCTGCTTTGGGGAAGGGCAAGATTTAGTCACAGATGGTTCCAGAGCCCTTCTCCCACTGCACAGCAAGATGGCTCCGGCAAACAAGGAAAGATGGGACATACCTGCTAAGAATGAGCAAAATAGTTCATCAACATGACACCCAGTGCCTGCAGCTCACCTGCCTGCAGCTCACCTGCAGCTCTCATCTTGAGCAATCAGATCAGCCGATGCTAACCAGAAATGCTGAGATGTGATCAAGAATTGTTGTCCATTAAATACAACCCTGAGGTGCTTTTGGTGTAAGAGAGAACCGTAAGGTCTGGCACCATCCCTTTCCTTGTGTTATAAATGTTACTCACTCTATACATTATTGGTAGAGGTTTGTCCTGTAAAAAGGAAGATCATTTTGCCCTTTTGAAAATTCAGCTACTTGTTAAGTCGGAGTAAAGTTGCTTTATTTATTTATTGCCGTTACCAAAATGTCACTATGCAACAGAACAGGAAAGGGAAGAGTAACGCCTTGTTTTGCAATTCTGAAAATAGGAGGAGGTGAAAAACCCACACCTACTCAATTGTTTTTGTTTACAACTGTTTTCCATTGCTGTTCAAAGAAGGAAAGAAGAAAAGAGAACTAAGACATCAAAATGTGAAAAAATTAGTTTTATTAAGATGATTAAGAATATAAAAGTAATGTAGATGAAATTAAGGACAATTAATGAGCTAGACACAAGAAAAGCTCAGACATGTTTCTTATTTACAGCTTGTAGTGAATTAAAGGGAAAACAGTTTGCTGAGAATATGACCACTTTGTTATGTATTTCTGTAGCTATGAACTGTTAAAAGTGCTATCCCAAGCGTACTGTGGCTGTAACTAGGCGACAGAGAAACTGAAGTTGTAGATGCAAACAAAAATTCCTCCAGCACTGTGGGACAGACAAGGGGATCTGCCCATCAAGTCAAGCTCTTGCTGATTAATTCTCGCCTAAACTAACAGTCCTTGGTGTATGACACCATTTCAGTCTTTCACGATCCTGAAAGCCATCGAACAAGATGCTACAAAGTCTTACAGTATGGGTAAGTCTTTTGGGCAGGGCGTCGGTGGGTCTGCAAGGTTCCAGAAGCCCCTTTTCTAAGCCCCCAGTTTTCAAACCCATCTACTTGTGCTACGAGGTCTTGAGGCACCTCACCCCATGGCCTCTGCCGCTCAAGGCAGAGGCGAGACGGGGACGAGGGGGCATTTTCACTGGTGCAGCCACCGCAGCAGAGCTGCGGCCTAGTGACTGTAGCATCTCATCTCCTCCCGGCTGCGCCCGGAGTCACGGTTCTGCTGTGGGGCCCGAGCGTCAGCCACGGCTGAAGGAAACCGGCTGCTTCTTCCACGCTACGACACAGAAGGGCGGGCAGCTACTGAATTCTAACGTGCGCAACACAACCATGCGAATATTCTGCAGCCGCCGTGGCCTGCCGTGCCCCGGCCGCCCGCCCGCGGCTGCGCTGCCTGCGCCGGGCCCGGCCTGGGCGGGCCCTGCCGAGAGCCACCCCGCGGCGCCAGGCTGCGGGGCGGGGACGGCGCGGCCCCGGGGGCGGTGCCGGCGCGGCAGGTGCCTCCCTCCGCGGTCACGGCGGGGCTGCGCCGCCGCTGCCACGTCGGGGAGTTTCCCGAGGGGAGGCGGGCTGGGCCGGGCCCGGCCTTTCCCCACCTCCGCTCTCCGTCCCGGCCCCCGCTGCCGGAGACGCTGCGGAGGGAGCGAGCCGTGCCCTCTGCCATGGAGGCCCGGTACAACCTCAAGAGCCCGGGTGAGCGGCGCGGCAGGCCCCGGCGGGCGCTAGGGAGGCGGCCGCCGGCCTCGCCTGCAGGCCGCGGCCGGCCGGGGGGCGGCAGGATCGGGCGGGGGGTGCGCGGCCGTGCCTTGCGGGCTGCCCAGGCCGCTGCCTTTCGCGGCGGGCGGCCGGCCGGGCGGGTGCGCCCGCCGCGGGGCTGCCGCGGTTCGCGGAGGGCTCGGGCGCCGCTGCCGGAGCGCGGCGGCGGTGGCGGGGCCGGCAGTCGCCTCCCGGGGCGCGGCGGAACAGGTGCAGCGGCCGGGCCGAGGCGGCGGTGGGGAGGAGGGATGGGGGCCCTGGGCCGCGGCGGTGCCCGCGGGTGCGGGTCAGCTCCGCGCCGGGGAGGTGGCGGCGTTCAGGGGGAGGCCGGCTGGGTCGCTGCTGCTTCCCAGTGCCATGGCGTTGCAAACTCCCTCCGAGCTGTAATTCCGTCCAGAACACCCTGGCTACTGGGTGCCTGTGTGTGCGCTCCCACGCTTTTCTGCTGGTTCGTGGAAGCGTACCTTTGAACTTCTTGTCAGGTGGCTGTGCCCCGTTCCCCTGGGTGTCGCCACCTTTCCAGGGAGGTGCGGGTGAGGGGACAGATTGCCAACGGTAGCTTAGTCTGTGTGGCGTGAGTTTGTTTTACAGAAGTGTTACTGTACACACTGTATTTACATGCCTGTGTGTGTTTGTTCATGGGATTCCGTGTTAAAATTCATGCCTTACAACTCCTAGACTTTCTTTTCAATCCTTAAAGTGATGGGGATACCTCAGGAGATGTGGGAGATGTCTTAAGAAACAGTGCTGGAAGGGAAGGTTTTGCTTCCTAGGAAGGGAAACTGAGGACAGGATGGGTCAGGTCCCTCTCGCAGGGCCGTGTCGGAGCAGCGGCCCCGGCCCCTCACCAGCTGTGCCGGGCTTCACCTCCTGGGAGCTGCACGCACAGCCAGAGGCCTGTCGCTGCTGAAGCAAAACCTCTTCCACAGCTTGTAAGGGCTATTTGGGTTTGTATGTCGGTCACTGTCCTGCCCCTGCTTTCCCCTAATCTGGTATTGGGAAGTAGGTATTATCAGCTTCGTACTATTATGATGAATAGTGGCTCTATTCTTTAATCATACTGTCCTATTACCAGCATGGAAGGTGGGGAGAAACAGAACATTACGATGACTTGTACCTGACAAATGTAAATGACAGGCTTATTTAGAAAACATGCCTCATGTGGATGATGTATCTGTTGCTAAATTATGTCTCTCACCCTCACACCCAAGTTGCATAACAAAGATAAGAAGGATCACAAAGCAAATGATGTACTTGTTATTGTTTAAAATATCAGGAAGTAAGATTCTTTTTTTTTTAGGGAGATATGCTGGATATGTTGCATATGTGAACTTACAAGGCCATACCAACATGGTCACTAGTTATGGTTTGCCACGTCATTGGAAATAGTGGTGGTGTGCTGTATGACATGCTCCTGGGATCTGGGTGGAGAGGGCAAATATTTGTGGTTTAATTTAGAAGTGTTCTTCCCATCTGTTGTTACTAGTCCCCCTTGTTTTCAAGAAAAAATCATGTTTACTGGAATTGATTTTCAGCACCTGTGCTGCTGTTTTGTAGCAAAATGGATCTTACTTGGCAAAGATTCATACAATGGGTCAATACTGCTTACCAAAACTAAATATGCTCTCTAGCATATTAATATATTAAACTATTTCTTTCCATATGGATGCTGAAAGTCTACAAATTATTTAAATCACTATAATATGATTTAAATCATGCATTTCAACAGTCACTTAATATGTGTGAAATCTTTCATTTAAAAAGATGGGCAAAAAGTTATTAGAGAAATAAGAAAAAAGATTTTAAATATAATTTTTTTTCTTCAGCAGTTGTTCATTAAAACAAGTTGATTGTAGTTATGTATAGCCATTGCATTTAGGCTGGCACTTTTCTTACTAACCAAGTAGATAAGCATATGCAATTATTTAATATTTTTGTGTATGTTTTATGAATTCCTGTTTTGTTATGGTTACACATGCAGTTGAATGATGGTTTCTTACGCTTGCCATTCAACTGAAGGCTTAAGATTGAAATGTAGAGTGTTCTAATATTAAGGTGGTTTTAATTAATGTAAATGCACTGAAATGCATAAAACCAAATCCACCATGTTTCCTGTTTCAAATGGCAGTCTCATCTGTGGACTGAAGGGATTATTTTGGTAACTGAGCCCCTTACGGCTTTAGAACTAGTAGCTGTCCTTGTGCCTGTTGTTCTTGTTGCTCTGATTTGAACAGAGGAAGAACCAAGCTGTTCTGGTCAGCTTTAGGGATTTGGAATGTGCTATCTTGAGACATTGAAAAAAGTAATCATTTTGTATCTGCACAAGAGGCTTCTCCTGTTGAATCTGCTTTTGGACTTGAGCAAACTCTGGTTGCAGATGGTGACTTCCATCTGCTCAGTAGTTTCAAAGAGAGCAAATACTACTTACAGTTTTACTATAAGTTATTTTAATGATTATAGTGGACTTTATCCAAAATATTGTAGAGGAAAACACATTATAAATAAGCAAATTTTGTTAAAAGAAACCTATGCTTTTACTGATCTTCCTTTTAAGCCAAATTTTGCTGTAGAGCTATGACAGGAGGCGAAGTTATTCTATGGTTATACATGGCCTCTTCTGTGAGTAGGTGTGCTAGACCAGATTGAGGAATGAGGATCACCAGTTAGGCTCTCCAGTGCCTTTCTTTTTGTGTACTTTCAAATAGACCACACAAAGAGCGATACTGCTACACAGCTTTGTCCTGCTGCTAATTGCTCCTAGTGAATATATCCACCTTCTTCCTTATTCCAGTTTCTCCAGCTAATGTTAGTTCATCCCAACGTATCTAAAAGACGGTAACTCTCCACAAAAAAAACAAGTTGTTCTCCTGTACACTGTGTCTCTGTCGATGAGAGGCAGCGCAGCTGGTGCTCTGGCAGCTCTCGGTTTACCATAGGTACACGTCGTGGCCACCGCAGGTCTGGGCTTGGTGAGGGTGGTGTGCTAAGCTGCTGCTGGTTCCTGTCAGTTACCCTCTGTCAGGGCAAGGAGGTGTGGAGGCATTCACCTGAAGCTGTCTCCTCACACCATCTATGAACATGTTTGGGTTTTTTTATTTCTTCCCCAAAAGACCATTAATTTTGGAAGGGAAGAAATTTTACACTCCTCACTTCAGGCTTCTTTGCATTGCCTCAATAAGGCAAAGCCTTTTAAGCTGTTGCTTCATATTTTTATGTCTATTTTTGGCACCTGTAAAAGGGCAAGCTATTTTCTGTCTTAGGATTTTAAAACGAATTAGTCAATATATATCAGCCTGCTACCATATGGCTGATAAACCTCTCCCATCAATATTAAAGCGCAGCTGACTAAAGCACAGACTTCATCCTCTTCATGCCTCAGGAACATCCCTATTTTCTGAAATTTAGAAGATGGCTACTTGGAATAATCTCTGTACTTTTTTTTTTTCTTCCCCGAGAGCTGTGACCCTTAACCTGCTGCAAGATCAGACACCAAATCTTGTAGTCACTGTTTTTGTAGTGACAGTCTCCCTCTTTCATGTAGGATGTTACCAGTCTTCTGAGCAGGTATTAGCACAGACACATTTGAAGAATTACGAACAGCGAGTTACAGTGACTCAACTCACATAGAGCTCACGAATAACAGTGCTTTTTAAATTTGTTTTGGGTGGGTTTTTTGTTTGTTTTTAGCAGACCTATTCATCTACAGTTTGACTAGTGAGGGCACTGGAGGACTGGGGAGAGCACATGGAGGGAGTCATGGCGCGTGTGTTCTGCATTTGCTGCCAGGGACGGTGATTTTGGATCTTAGATGCACAGGGAACATAACGTGCCGAGATTGTGATCCTCTTAGCTGTCATCTTCAATACATTACTGCTTTTCTTACAAACTCTACTTGTCTCTCCGCTCCATACTTTTTACAAGTAAGAAGTATTCCTTGTCAACAAGCACGCATCAGTTCTTTGTTAAAAAAACCCAACAGTTAATAGAAAATAGCCGGTAGATACTGTGCTGCTTAGAACTTTCATGTGTGAAATAAAGATAGAATTTTTTAAAAATAAGAAGCTGAATAGATGTTAAAAATTAATTAAAGCTGAAAACGTTATTTGATCTTAGTGTATTCAACAAGCACCTTACATTTGATAAGTTTTATCTCCCTTTGTGTTGACTGAACAGTTGTTTTGAATTGTAACTACAGAAAGAGGTCCTGTACTTCCTGTTGCTCTGAGGGAAATGGTGACTAAAGGTCTGTCACTTGTCTCAAGCTCCTTTTTTCCCCCTTTTATTGTTTTTATTTCACTAATGATCACATGTAATTCACAGGTTCTAAGCTGTCAAGGAAAATCACATCCACAATGGAGTAGGTGACCCACAGTTACCTAGTGACGCTGTGCAGGTCGCTGTGAACCTGTTAAGAGTATCTGTATGTTTAGATTTAATAAACCATTCTCTAGAGAGTACAACAATACTTAAAACCATACTATTCTCCATATCAAAGAGCTGTCGTAACAGTATTTCATAACTCTCCAGTCTGCTATGACTCTTTGCTTTAAATATGTTTTCTTGCATGGTTTAATGACCGCATCACTTAGTGATTGGTTTTTTGACTTAAAATGTCAAAGCTCATCGACTGTTTTTGTCTTACGAGAAATCCCATGTACTTTACACATAAATTTAATCCTGACTTTTTTTATTGTATGATCCAGTCTTTGTGCAGTTGAACTACTGACTGACTGTGATTCACTGTTATTTTTCCCCTTACGTGAAATTTTAACTTCCCTTTAGCAAATGGGATTTTCTTTCGAATGTGAATACAGGTAGTTTGGGTGAATGGGTTCCCAGCTTTGGGCTGCTGTGGGGTCTGGGGGTGGTGGTTCAGCAGGTGATGCCGTGCACTGTGAGCTCTGAAGTCACTTTGTGGTTACACGGGCCATGGGTCAGGAACTCTTGGCTCAGTGGTTGGGTACTGAGCGGAGGGGAAGAAAACAAAGCCAGCTGGATTTAAAAAGACTTTCCCAAAATGTCATCCATGCATCATCTAATTGAAGGGCCTTGATGCTTGTCTCAAACTGATTGCGTGGTTTCAACTTTTTTATTTTTCTAATATTATTGTCTGATATTTTTCCTAATTGTCGATAGTAGCATAATTAATAGACAAACACATAACAAAGATTACTTGTATTTCACTAATAGTTTAAGTGGGCTGAGTAGTTACCAAACCCTTGATCCCAGAGAAACTTTATAAGAATTTTACTGATCCATTGGAAAACCTGGATTTGATAAGTAAATTGCATCCTTACATATGCTGTCTTTGTCAGCAGTGCTGTGGGAAAAAATTGCTACTTTTTCTGTATTTCTCCTGGGTAGACCTCTAAATCTTATTTAAAATGAAGAAAAAAAAGTAGTAGTAGCAGCCATTTAAAAAAAAAAAAAGTAGAAAGCATTTGCTGAAGCAGTAAAAGCTGTCAGGTTGTTTTATTCCTTTTTTTTCCAGATCAGATAAGTCAACTTGAAAGATTAGGAGATCTCTAGCTTTATGCCAGCTGTTCTGGGTTACTTTATTTTTTTATTATGTACTTTCATTTCCAAACAGAAGAACTGAAAATTGGTAGAATGAAACAGTTGCTATCCATTTGAGGAAGATACTGTCACGCACAACCCATATCACTTAAATACAAATTTGTTTCACTGATGATCCTGCAGTCATCTTTGTGTGCACAAAATGCTGTCTCTTCACGTGATGAAGTACTGGGGGCTGAGCCTTGCTGAACTGAGACTTCACCTTCCCCGTGTTTACAAACTTGGGTTTGATTAGTGTCACCCACCTCACCTTTACCACTCCCCTTGCCTGTGTCTGTTTCTCCTGTTGAGCTCTTGTACCTGAGTACTATTGCCTTTTGTGGACAAGTTGTGGCAGATCTTCAGGAAGCTTGTAACGGTGTCTGGGGTTTTGTTTTTTGAGTGTTGAAGGGAGTTGGAACTTGTATCAGATTTTCTGAACTTCCAGTGAGCAAAAGTTATGCAACTTTGTTATGCTGAAATAAATCCTGTTGCAGTGTTGTGTGTTATGTTTACATTAATATAACCTTGGTCAGCTCATCTGATTGCTACATGTACTGTTCACTGATAATGTAAAGATGAACTAAAATCCTTCTTTATTAAATACAGAAGACTACTAACAAAACAAAGCTCTGTAAGGCTAAATATAATTGCTCTATTTTAAGACTATTTTTATTTTCACAGTAACACATTTCTTAAAAATAAGGCATAATAATTTACAAAGAGAACACCATCGATGTTCAAATCCTGTTGTCTCTTTAAGCAGTAATATTGATGTTTATGAAGACTGATCACTTACATTTTCTGTGTACAGAAGGGTTTCCCAGGCCACAAGGTGCAGACTAATCTAGTTGGGCATGATAGCAGGAGTATGTGAATGTGTCTTCAAGATATATCGAAGAGAACGAGTTGTGTTGAACATAAATTTCAGGATAGCTTAAGGTAAACGTTAGTAAGAAGTAGGATTTGACCAGGACACAGTTTTTGACATAAATAAATCTACAGATCATACATGCATGCATTACACACATTTTGCTCATTGTGTTATTCCACCACCGCTCAATCCTAAAGCAAGCTGGGGGCTTTAAATTTGATTCTCGGATTTTTAACATCCACATTTTGCTTTTCAGAAAAATTCACTAAGTTTGGTGTAATACAGGAGGCAGATTACCTTGATTATTTTTGCCTCTGGCCCATAGCACCTGCTCTTTCCTTTCCTCCTCAGAGCAGTGGAGAGATCCCGTGCCTCATGCTGGGGTGGGAACTCTTCTTTGCTCTCTAGAGTTACCCCAGAAACTTAATTTCGTCGGTATTTAATTTCAGTGAACATTATGATAAATTGTTGCCGAGTGTACCTGTGAAAGCATGGTTATTTTTCATGCTGACAGTCATGCCACATTAAAAAATACCTTGATTATTTTGTCTTTAAAACCTGTCTTTGACAAATTGAATGTCTTGATTTGAATTTTTTTTGGCTGAATTAGTGATACTTTTTGACTTTATTGACAGTTTGCAATTCTTTATTTTGAATGGGCACAAACAGTTCTCATTTTTCAGAATTGCCATTGCCAAATGTTTACTCAGATGACTCAGTGTGATTTTTAAGTGGGTTGAAATACCATATTTTGCATCAAAACTCTTTTTAATGAAGTTCGTATAAGAAGGTCGTGTACTTGTTGCAGGCAGACTTTGTGAATTACATTTGTTTCTTCCATTGCGGTTTTCAGTAGCCGAAGGAGGGTCTGTGTTCATGAATATGGCAGCTATGCTTAAAGAAGAAACAATTTAATGCTTTCTTCACTGGATCACACATTCTCAGAATGAACCTTCATCGGTCCAGGCTGGTCTTTGCAGCTTGTCAGTTGGCATTTTTCAGCACTGTGGAAATAGAAAAACAGAATGGTTTGGGTTGGGAGGAACCTTCAAAAATCATCTAGTCCAACCTCCCTGCCATGGGCAGGGACATTTTCCACTAGATCAGGTTGCTCAAAGCCCTGTCCAGCCTGACCTTGAACACTTCCAGGGATGGGGCATCCACAACTCCTCTGGGCAACCTGTTCCAGTGGCTCACCACCCTCATTGTAAAAAAAAAAAAAATTATTCTGTATGTCCAATCTAAATCTACCCTCTTTCAGTTTAAAACCATGCAAAATGTCTTCCTCCGTCTTTCTCACAAGCCCCTTGTAAGTATTGAAAGGCCACAGTAAGGTGACCCCAGAGGCTTCTCTTCTCCAGGCTGAACAACCCCAATTCTCGCAGCCTTTCTTCATATATATATGTGCTGCTTTTTCTCAGCCTTTCTTCATATACACGTGCTTCTTTTTCTTAAGATATCCTAGGTTGCTTAATACCGAAAACTTCTTAAAGCAAATTATCTCTATGGTATGCAAAAGCTAAATTATGTATTTTGCTGTATTTCATGCTCCAAGAATGGAGTAATATTTCATATTAGTTCAGCGTATTTTATGCTGGTTTCTTGAAATAGCTATAGTCTGGCTTCTTGATAATAAAGTAATGCTATGAAAAAATGCATACAGTATCACTGTCACTGTTAATTAAATACAAAAATGTGTTAAAAAAAACATGCTTTAAATTGCTTCCGTTTTAAATTCTACTTAACAGGAGCCCACCTGCTTGTTGTCCCCACTCAGCTGCTGTCTCGGTTACTTCTCAGTGCAAACCCTTGGTTTCTGTGTTTCTGCCTGCGAGCTGCTGGCACTCGGCACCCAGTGGATAGCCTTGGAGCTAAAGCAGTAAAAAGGCTGTTCCTTTTGGGACAAATCCAAAGTGCTGATATGCACTGTCAGAGATCCTGCACCCAGTTTGGTAGGATGGGTGCAAACCTTTCTGAGTGTCAGTAGACTTTTGTAGAATGGTCTTGAAATACATTTTTGTTTTTTTCTCTAATAGTTAGCTTTCCCTCATCTGGCTCCCTCTTTCAGTGGAGCGCAGATGAGGTGACCTTGTGGGCTCTGCAGGGTGTTTAATTGACACCTCCCCCTGGCAGCAGCAGAACTGGGACAACTGGCAGCAGCAAACTTCTGCATAGTCTGTTTGCTCTTTGGGTTGTAAGAAGTGAAATTCTCAAACTTTGAGCTGTTGTTTATAGCTGTCAAGAAGTGTGAAGGAGGAAAACAACTTTTCACAGTAGAGTGAAATCACAGTTCCTCTGCGGGAAGGTTAGAGTAGCGTCGTGAAAGTGAGTAAAGCCCTGGAGTCTGAGCATGCTACACAGCGTACAGTCAGCTGCTGATGCCAGGCTTTGTAAGTCGAGGAACTACGGTTCACTTTCACCGTATCTTTATGCTTACACTGTAAGGGAATTTGGGCAGTGTTGTTCCTTCTTTGTAGTTAGATAATTACATGAGTGGGAGGGACATCCATAGAATGTGGAGGATGGATTAAGGGATCCTGGTCCTGTGTAGTTGCTTAAAGAGGTAACTGGTACTTGCACTTTTTCCAGTAAGTAGGAGGGAGTAAAGACTTTCTACCTAACCTTATTCATGGGACGGCATCCTTGAATTTCTTGTCTTGAATTTCTTGTCTATAGTTCTTATGTTTAGTCTGCTCTTCCATTTGGCTGAGTTCTTTATTAATGCTTGATGCACATGAGGGCAACTGGCAGGACAAGTGATGTAACAGAACTTAGTAAATGGGAAGGAAAAAGGAGATGCAGAAAATACAGATGATGCTGGTGGTTCCGAAGTAGAAGCTTGGAGAGGGTAGCTAATGACTATTCTGAATGTAGGATAGACGAATACCTGTGTGTTCACACTCAGTAGTAGGTTTAAATTACAAAGGCCCTGGGTCAATTTTTCTGGCTGGGCATATGTGTTTTCAAATCTAGTATAAAACTTCATCTCCATCTTTGTGTTGGTTTATCTCAAATCTTACTGTGACCTCCTTTGGAATAATTAAGGGAGTAGTCATGTAATAGTCATGGGAGGTGTCAGGATAAAGCTTTTTGGCAGTTGTTTAAAGATGCACATGATGTCCTTTATGATAAAATATTGAGGTTATTAGTCTTGTACATCTTGTATTTAAAGTCTGAAACTCCATTAATGACACCTATGTTTTCTCCTCATGTCTTTGGTGCACTTAATAATGTAAAACTACTTTAGTCCAAGTGTTCAGTGTTGAGAAACTCTGTGACTGTGCAACATATTTTTCATAACTTTGTGCTTGTATAACTCATTTAAGATTTATTCAGCGTGAGTAATTTATATTGTGTATTGGATTATTAACTCCAGTGAAGAAGCTGGCATGTGCTGAAAAAGATTAGTTAGCTGAAAGGAGCTCTTCAAGAAATGTTTATGTATTTTTGTATGCAATGCGTATTATTTTTTTCCTTTATTTTCATGTCTTAACTTTCTCTTTTTCAGCTGTCAAACGTTTGATGAAAGAGGCTGCAGAACTGAAAGATCCTACAGATCATTATCATGCACAGCCTTTGGAGGTTTGTTTCGGTATATGTTTGCAAGAGCTTGTAATTGGGCTGTGTTGTTAATATATACCCTAAGTTCTCTGTATGCATATGTATTTTAAATGTACCTATTTAGATACTAGCAGACCTTTTTAAAATTCATTCAGTTCTTATTTTCCTATGATAGAAATAAACAGCAGAATTCCACTTTAATGGTATTGTAGCTCGTGGCTTAGACAGGTGTACTCTTTGCTGGGTAAAAAAACTGGCTGGATGGCCGAGCCCAGAGAGTTGTGGTGAATGGAGCGAAATCCAGTTGGCGGCCGGTCACAAGCGGAGTCCCCTAGGGCTCAGTTTTGGGTCCAGTCTTGTTATATATGTTTGTCGATGATCTGGATGAGGGGATTGAGTGCTCCCTCAGCAAGTTTGCAGACCACACCAGGTTGGGCAGGAGTGTTGATCTGCTCGAGGGTAGGAAGGCTCTGCAGAGGGATCTGGACAGGCTGGATCGATGGGCCGAGGCCAATTGTATGAGGTTCAACAAGGCCAAGTGCCGGGTCCTGCACTTGGGTCACAACAACCCCATGCAATGCTACAGGCTTGGGGACGAGTGGCTGCCCCACAGAAAAGGACCTGGGGGTGTTGATTGACAGCCGGCTGAAGATGAGGCAGCAGTGTGCCCAGGTGGCCAAGAAGGCCAACAGCATCCTGGCCTGTGTCAGAAATAGTGTGGCTAGCGGGAGTAGGGAAGTGATCGTGCCCTGAGGCTGCACCTCGAATGCTGTGTTCAGTTTTGGGTCCCTCACTACAAGAAGGACATTGAGGTGCTGGAGTGTGTCCAGAGAAGGGCGACGAAGCTGGTGAGGGGTCTGGAGCACAAGTCTTATGAGGAGCGGCTGAGGGAGCTGGGGTTGTTCAGTCTGGAGAAGAGGAGGCTGAGGGGAGACCTTATCGCTCTCTACAGTTACCTGAAAGGGGGTTGCAGAGAGGTGGGTGTTGGTCTCTTCTCCCAAGTGACTAGCGACAGGACAAGAGGAAATGGCCTCAAGTTGTGCCAGGGGAGGTTCAGGCTGGATATTAGGAAAAATCTCTTTACTGAGAGAGTGGTGAGACACTGGAATAAGCTGCGCAGGGAAGTGGTTGGAGTCACCATGACTGGAGGTGTTCAAGAAACGTGTGGACAAGGCATTGTGGGACGTGGTTTAATGGGCGTGGTGGTGTTGGGTTGATGGTTGGACTTGATGGTCTTACAGGTCTTTTCCAACCTTAATGATTCTGTGATTCTGTGGTTTAGTGGGCTTGGTGGTGTTGGGTTGATGGTTGGACTTGATGATCTTACAGGTCTTTTCCAAGCTTAGTGATTCTGTGATTCTGTAGTTCCAGGTTGTTAGTGAAAATACGTAATACCGGTTTTACATTGCACCTGAGTAATTTTATCGCACAGGTATAATATGGTTATTCCCCCTCCTCCGTCCTGACACTACATAAATGCATTATGTTTAGGTTAAGCTTTTCACACCCAAACCTGATATCTGGCTCAGTTGCGTAGTTGCTCAACAAAACACTTCATCCTAGGTGATCTATGAGGATTCACTATTTTGCATACAAAAAAAGTGTGAAAAACGTAAGTGCAGTTCTGGATGTGTTGCAAGAGAAGATGCTTGGATTCCATTTAAATAGTAGCTTCTTGAAGTCTTCTAAATACCCAGTTAAGTTTTTGGGCTGAGAGACTAGCGAAGTTCTGGTGATTAGAAGCTTAAACAGAAACCCCTTCTGATTTCGCTGGAATAATAATAAAGGCAATGTTCTGTGGTATTCAGTTCGGGGGGGGGGGGGGTTGATTTAGCTGTTCACAGAAATGTGTAGCGCACTTAACGTGCTTACAGAAAATAGCATCTTCCTAGGTGGTATAAAATATACCTTTTGTCTGTACCTTGTGTTTCCCTTTCCTGTGGTGAAATGTAAGGTTTAATTTATGCTATTACTTGTAACTTACATGAAGGTCTTATTTCTGGGTTAGAACAGTGACTCACTGGGAACAGAACAGTGGCAGATGAAAGGAAATGCTGGAAAAGTTGATAGTTATCTCCCAACCTTGAAAAAATTGTAACTAGGTGGGCAGTCACAGCCCTGTGATACCAGTGTTCAGCAATAGTTGAGAGATCTTGTTCACTGACAGCAAGCCTCATTTGGCCTCCTGTCCTAACAGTAGGAGTGCTTCCTGACTATTTACAAGCAGAACTTGTGGGCATCACAAGATCTGATACACAAAGCCAAACACGGAACCCCAAAGAAATAATACTTAAAGAGAAGTTACTTATATGTCCAATGAAAATAATACTCCAAATTTCAAAGTGTACCTGTTGTGCAGTAAGGCACAGTAGCTGTTTCAAAATTCTTTATGGAGAATTAAAGAGGATGGGAATTCTCTGGGGTGTTAGTCAAGTTCTGTGTTGACTTGGGCATGGAAGGGGCTTTGGGGAGGCTGTCACTAATGTTCTTTCTTGGGGTGGGTCTCCCCTCGGTTGTCCAGAAATTATTATTCACTGGAGCAAAGACCCAGTTTTCCCTTAGTCAACTCAGTTTTCCATCTGTCGGGTGATAAACCCCTTATAATTGATACAACTGGAGTGAAGAGCTTGAATAATGAATTTGAGGGTTTCAGCAAAGCCATTGTGTAAGAAAATTACCAGAAAGCTACAATATTTTATGCTTTTTACCAGAATCTTAGTACTGTGTTCGTTGTCTTATTCTCCATTTGATTTTTGAGTTCTTAAAACTTCTGCTGTGCACTGTTTCTTTAGCCTGTCCTTATTCAAGAAAATGGTGTTTAGTTGTCTACTTCTTTGACACACTCTTCTTTCTTTTTTTCTTCTCCCTTTGGTGGGGGCATTTTAGGATAATCTTTTTGAATGGCACTTTACTGTTAGAGGCCCTCCAGATTCAGATTTCGATGGAGGGATTTATCATGGGCGAATAGTACTACCACCTGAATATCCCATGAAACCACCCAGCATTATTTTGCTGACGGTAAGCATGTGTACTAGTTTTCCCTTTTTATGTGATCAGTTTAACCATAGGTGTCTGAGAGAGATACTCTTGGTGTTTAAGGTAATGTTATTTTTGTAAGAAAGGTGGCATAGTACAGTTAATGCTGCCAATTTAAGACCAGAAGTCTTCCAACGTGACTTTGGTATTCTGTAATTACATGAAGCTTTGCACCTAATAAACGGTTTTCTCCAGGAGTAATCATGTTGCTGATGTGATTGTCTAACCTTCTGTTCTTTCCATGGGCCCTGTTGGTCCCTGTTGGAAACATTGGTCACATGTAGGAAGGTTTGGGGCAAAGGCCCACATTTGTGCATAGTTTCACAGAGCTATAGCTTTTCAGGGTCTCTGCATGTGGTGTGTGGGTTACAGGAGCAACAGGCAAGCCACCGTGTCACACTGGGACATGCAAGGTATCAGTTAAGGGTTTCTTCACGCATAAATAGAGGCAGATGTCAGACTTCTTTGTTGAGAAAGCGAAATGCCAATTTTGTGAGGTTGGCAGTAATATAATTATTAAGTATTGTTTGCATATAGATTTGTTTGATGATGATTTTTACAACTTGTACCAAAACCCAAGAGTTAACTTCCAGCATGTTTTATTATATCCTCCTTCTTCCTGTGAAGGCCAATGGCAGGTTTGAAGTGGGGAAGAAAATTTGTTTAAGCATCTCAGGGCATCATCCTGAAACGTGGCAGCCTTCGTGGAGCAGTAAGTAACAATTATTTGTAAAATGTTACCCCCATCAAGCAACTAGATCTTTAAACTGAAAAAAAAAAAAAAAGAAATCTCAAAGAATGTTTATAATGGAAAAGGAGACAGATTTTGAGGGAGTAGAAGAATGGGAGAATTTGAGAAATGCAAAGTCATGAAAGAGCAACATAGTAGGATTTGGAATGGTATTAAATAAATGCGGGGTAAAAGGGTTGAGAAACTGAGGGGTGATGGTAAGCTCTTATTTATTTGGATGCACAAGCATTCTCAGACTACTTAGCATATTCTTTGGGGTTTTTTTAATTGTTCTTATGAAAATGCTTTAAAACCTATTACTTTACCCTGTTTTTGTATAATCACTAAAACCAGCTTGAATATTGATAGAGGGGAGTGTGGTCAGCTTTTAATTCTGATGCTGTACTTCTGAACACTCAAGAGGAAAGGCAACGTGGTCTGAGTTCAGAATAACTGAATGTTTTCTACCTTTTATTTTAAGTTTCATTACCACAGAAACTGAGAGTTGGCACAGTTCATCCAAGGCAATATTTCTGTGTTTATGTAACTTTAGTTTTGCCGAGTACAGTATATCAGTTACTACTTTGGATATTAGTTGTACTTTCAAAATGTTTATAAGATCTTAAGAATTTTCTAGCAGACCAATCTTCAACTTTTGTAAAGTCTCTTATGTTCTTTTTAGAGTAGAACATACTGTCTTCTAAGTAGGAGGTGTGAATATCCTATCTCTATTTTGTGGTACTTATCTTCATGTGATATATATTTACCAAACCTACTAGCAAAGTGTCTCGAATTCTTAAATTTCGTGACTATGTAAAACGAAATTGAGGGATCAATATTGCCAAAAGAGATGTTTTAGATGACAATTCTGTTATGAGCTGTTACTAGTATTTAAGTAAGCTCCTTCCTCAGCATGATTGCATAAAAGGAACAAATTCTGCAGTACATTGCATAAAAGAAACCCACTGAGTTCATGTGCACTAAATTGCAGAATTTGTATCTAATAGAAAACACGCACAAAAAGAAGAATGCCTTATATATCCTATCCTCTTCTTCTTCCCCACCCCCATTTATACATTAATTCTGCCTTACCTTTTTTCTTCAGAATCCATTTTTAAAGTCTGGAACTCTAATCTTTATATTGATGCAACACTTTTGTGACAACTTAGCTTTTCTTCTCTGTGTTGGCTAATGGAAGAATAAGGCCTTACCTTTGATTTACAATGTGAAGTTTAAAAAATGAAGAAAGCCGTGCTGTGTACCAAAAAAACCAGTGCTGCTTGTATGAAATTCAGACAATTCCTTTGGACAAAATGAAGTTTTGCAGGCAGAACTGCAGCTTTCCTGTACTGAGTGTAGAGTGAAATGAAATAACAGTTGTTTCCGCAACCTCGTTTGTATCTCTGTTTTCCCATTTTAGTAAGAACAGCTTTACTCGCCATTATTGGATTTATGCCAACCAAAGGTGAAGGAGCAATAGGATCTCTAGATTATACACCAGAAGAAAGAAGAGCTCTTGCAAAGAAGTAAGCACTAAGTTTGTTACTGTAGGTACATATATATGCACTCTTTTTTAGAGTAAGGCATTGAGTAGAAAGTAAGTCACTTCAGTCTGTTCTCTTGCATTTATTCCAGATATAAATAAAGGTCTGTGCCTTGTATATATATTTTTTTTTTCCTGAACATTCTGCAAACTCGGAACTTACAGTCAAACAAAATACTTTGAGAGGTCTGTGTTCCTTCCAGCACTGTGTGGTCAAATTAGCGGTTCATCTGAAATTCAGGCTTAGAGATGTAATTAACATTGTGATACAGTGCTAATTGCAGTGTGGATGGAAAATGAGTATTATGGAATTCATAGTAAGTGTAAGTGGGGGAGAAAACAACCAAAGCAATGATGCATCCTTTCCTGTAAGTAAATAATAATAATGAATCAATGACAAAAAAATCTGAAGCAGCTGCTTCTGAATGATTTTTAGGAAATTAACTTAAAATTAGATTTGTGACTATGATGAAATGATTAGCTTAGTGGACAAGGGGAAAGCAGTGGGTGTTTATCTTGACTTTAGCAAGGCTTTTGGCACTGTCTTCCTTACCATCCTCAGAGAAACTCATGGAGTACAGCCTAGGGAAGGCGGGACAGTAAGGTGGATTAAGAACTGGCTGAGCTGCCTGGCTCAGAGGATTGTGGTAAGCGGCACAAAGTCCAGCTGCATGCTGATCACTACTGGTGTACTCCAGGGGTCAATACTGGGGCCAGTGCTGTTCAGTGTCATTAGTGACCTGGATGATGGGGCAGAGTGCACCTTCAGCAAGTTTGCAGATGATACAACACTGGGAGGAGTGGCTGATGCACCAACGGGCTGGAGGAATCTCATCAAGTTCAACAAAGAGAAAAGCAAAGTCCTGCTCCTGGGGAGGAATAATGCCAGTTGACCAGCTAGAAACGAGCTTGGAAGGGGAGAACCTGGGGGTCCTGATGGACACCAAGCTGATCATGAGGCAGCAATGTGCCCTTGCAGCAAAGAAGGCTAATGGTGTCCTGGGCTGCATTAGGAAGAACATTGCCAGTAGGTTGAGGGAACTGATCTTTCCTCTGTAGTCAGCACTGGAGAGACATCTGGAGTGCTGGGTTCAGGTCGGGACGGTGTCCAGGTCAGGGTACAAGAAAGATATGGACTTACTGGAGCGAATCCAATGCAGCACCACAAAGGTGACTGAGGGTCTGGAACATGTTTCATACAAGGAGAGGCTAAGAGAGCTGGGAGTGTTTAGCCTGGAGAACAGAAGGCTCAGGGGATCTTATCCATGTGTACAAATATCTGAAAGGAAGGTGTAAAGAAGGCAGAGACAGGTTTTTCTCAGTGACATCCACTGACAGGACAGGAGGCAATGGGCACAAATTGAAGCTCACAAAATTCAATCTGAATGCAAGAAAACACTTTTTTACTGTGAAAATAGTCAAAGCACTAGCACGAGTTGCCCAGAGAGGTGGTGGAGTCTCTATCCTTGGAGGTATTAAAAATGTGACTCTGCTTGACACTGCTTTGAGCTAGGAGACTGGACTAAATGATCTCCAGAGATCCTTCCCAACCTCAGCTATTCTGTGATTATCCTTAAATAAAATCTTATACATGTGGGGTTTTTTTGGTCCTTCTCCTTTCCTCATCTGGGGAGGAGAAGGTACTTGAAAGACCATATCCCTATCTTATAAGCAAAGTTACTGTATTCCAAATTGTAACTAGTACGTTATTTTGCAGGCAGATATGAGCTTATTCTGCTTGTTCTCTGAGCCAATCGGAAACTGCAACTTTCCTGTTAGCATGGCACTGAGTCAAAGCTAATAAACCCTGCTGAGAGGTAGGGTTTAGCGGGTTGGTCTTGATACTGTACTGTCAAGGCTATGTGGTTTCTCATTGGCCTGGAGAGCTGCCTGCAGTGTGCCCTATAGACAAATTACGTGTGCAAGAGAGGAAAGGTAGTGCCCTCGCAGAAGCTGAAATTCCTGGATTTGAGGTGCAAGCTCCTGATTCCAATTTAGTATTTGTAATAATAGTTAGATCTTTATAATTTACAATTTTAATTTGCTGCAGATATAAATCAAGTTTTAAAAATGGTAACAAATTATTAATAAAGTATCGATAGTAGCAATATGTAAGTCAGTTGTTAATATTTTCCTAAATGACATAAGAGAATATGTATTTGTAGTATAGAAAATTCTCAACATTTTTTCAAGACAGTGTGATTTGGGGTGGGGGGAAATACTTTAAGCTACTGGTCTTGACACCACTTTTCTTTCTGTGGATTGTTTTGCAAATAGTTTGTTTAAACAAGCACACAAGAACATTATGAGAATATACTATTCTGAGCTATGTCACTTGTGGCCAGGTCACAAGACTTCTGTTGTGAAATGTGTGGCACATCGATGAAGACAGCCCTTTTACCACTAACATCCGGAAGTGTGTCAAGCCAGGCGGACAAGGAGGCTAAAGAACTTGCCAGACAAATTAGCTTCAAGGTGAAGTCACTGTTTAAACTTTTCTCTGTTGTATAGAATTAAAAAAAAATTATTGAGGAAAAACTTGTAAATTGCAGAAACTTTCATCATTTCATAAACCTTCATCAGTCACTACGTGGAAACCTGTTTCTTTTTTTTTAGGACAGTCTGAAAGAGAAAAATAGGAGTGGATCTCTTGCAATGTGCCAGTTAATTAATTGTGCATCTCAAGCACTGATTGATTAGTTTTAATTTCAGTGGTGAGCACTGCGGTAAGAACTGCATAACTATGTTGCTTTTACTTCCATGTTTTCAGTCACTAATAACTTGATAAAGTTCTCCAGGATTAGTCTTATCATAAAAGTGTTAGGAAAGTTTGTGCAAAGCTAACCAAAATATTTTTTGCCTTTGATTTTTTTTTTTTTTTTCTTCTTTTGGCTTATGGAAGGAATAAAACATATTCCTACTGAAAAATGGTTGCAAATTCTTTTGAACTACTCTGCAGCTGAAGATACTGAAAGTTGAACTCTAGTATGGAAGTTGCTGTTACCCAAAAATGTGTTCTCTAGCTTGTGTTTCAGTGAAAGTAAGGTTTGTTTAGCCAAATACGTGCCTTAGAAAACTGCATGTCTTGCATGCACAGTGTTGTTTTTCACTGCATTTTCCACTAAACTCTTTAAATCAGCCACTGAGGAAGACTGCTGTGCATGAGGGCAGGGGACCACAGTGAAATGTATTATGACAATGTGGCATTGGTGCAGAATACATCCTCGCTAAGGTCAGGGATGCTAATATGTCCCCTTTTATCACCAATGTTTTCCTAACACTGTCCTAAAGACTACTTTTTTTGTGTGTGTGCCATGAGAGTAAAGGTTGCCTCCTACTGAGCATTACTGCCAGTTTTGCAGGACCAGCGTATTCCTGCACAATCTCACATCTAGACATGTTGACATGGTTGGGTCTGTGTGTAATAATGCTTATGAGAAAAACATCTCAAAATATTTTACGAATCACAGAAATTCTAGAAATACCAGAGTTTGTTTTTTTTTTTTTTGAAAGAACTCTTAACTTACATTTCATACCTTTTTCAGTTTTAAAATGAAAGACTTAGGGACATCAGTCGCTAAACAATATTAGTGCATTCCATGAATCCACATACATAACTCCACCTCCTAAGAAAAAGCACTCAGCCAGGGAAAAATGAACAAAAGCCTCCGTTTCTACAGCCTTTTAAAATCCATTGTCGGTTTTTAACAAGGTAAATCAGTTCTGTCCTCTGGTTGCACCTTCCCTCCCTTTCTCAAATTAAATTTGAGGGATTGGGTTTTTTTAAGCTTCCAGCTTCTCTGCTTTGCTTGACTTTGTTATTGTTTGTTTGATTGATGTTAGGCTGAGGCATTCGATTGGTGTGTTTGTAGTAAACTAATAGTATGAATTACTAGCAGGGAATACAAAAGTTTTTAATAATTTTGATATATTCTGTGTCAATTTATGGGGTAAGATTTAACATCAGATTGCTGATTGAGTGTACAATTTGAGAGCGCTTCTCTACTAGCAAACATACTAGCAATCTCTGCATTATCTTGATCCTTAAAGAAGAGATTTCCTAACTTTTCCTAGATGATCCTGGGATTATGAGAAATTATTTCATACCAGCCTTAAGCAAAATGGTAACTTCTGCAAAAAAACACGTGTGGTATTGAGAAAGGAATATGGCATTCAGGAGAAAAAATAACAAACCACATTTCCTCATTACAGTTTTCCTGCTTCTGTGAGCGTCCACCTTTGTTCCTGTCTGTTTTAAAAGAAAATTACATTTTTTTCAGTTTTACATTGACTTGCAAATTGTTTTTTGCATTTTAGGTGCTATATACCATAAATTCCATTCCACTTAAAAGAAAAAAAGAGAAGATAGATGACTAATAGCATACACATTACTGTAAAACAATGTGGTTTATCTACATGTTGCCATCACAAGGCATATTTTGCAGTAAAATTAATTCTCCACTCACCCTTGTTATTATGTTTAAGTATGTTGATCTTCTTTTCTTGATGTCTGTGTTCTCTCCAGCTTTTCTGGAACCCAAGGTAAGGGCTGGAGAAAAGAAATACTAGATGACAAAAAAGATATTTCAGTTTTGGGAACATTAAAGTGCTTTATTTTTTTGAATTTTAATCTGACTTCAGTCTAGCATACTGGACTTAGTACTTTCATAAACTAAAATAAATCAAATGCACATTTTGTAGTGTATGTTCTTTATGGAGATTAACAGTAAAGATGAAATGAGCTCTTCTTGGAAAAAGCAGAAGTATGAAAAGCAGTGGTCATAGGTTCCAGGGAAGGAACTTAAAACTGGGCATGGGAAAGGAAAATTCATCCAGCGGGATGTCAGATGCTGGAGCAGGCTACCCAGAGAGGCTGTGGAATCTCCAGCTTTGGAGTTGCTCAAAACTTGACTGAACAGGGCTCTACTTTGAGGAGGGAGTTGGACCAGGTGATATCTAGAGGTCCATTCCAGCCTAAATAAGTCAGAACTTGTCCTAACTAGTATTAGAGTTCATAATAGTCAAGTGCAAAAGGAAAGCAGTGTCAGATTCCTAGTGTTTTTAAATTTTAAATTAATCTTCAGGTCGTTTCAGTGACATATTTTTCAGATTCTCCTGAGATAATATACATCAAGAAACAAGGAATCTTATTTCCTCACACAAAATAGTATCATGAAAGAATATTATTGTCCTGAGATCTTATCAGCTTGTTATCACCATAACTGGTTGGTTTCTAATACACTGTTTGTATTTCTTACTACTACCACCACTATGTATATCTGCATTTGGAGACAGGTATTAGATTTGGAATTGTCATCTTTTTTATAAAATGAGATCTAGATACATGACTTGGGAGGTGACTTGCTTGCTGATTAAAAATTGATCTGGTCAGGACTTTTTTTTAAAAATCTGTATAAATTTTAAACTCTTCCAGTTCAGGACTATGATGCAATGTCCTTTTCCATTCCTAAGAGATTATTGCAGGCATATATGCTGTTGTTTGCAAGAGGTTTGTTCATGATCTTCTCCATGTCACTACTGATCTCTTGTCTCAAATTTCCAAAAGCACGAAACCTAAATTCTGGGAATTGATGCTTATTAGACACTTTATAAATGCATACAAAAGCAGTATTAGAAGACTTGTATTTTTTATTTTGCTCTGCTTGTGCTGAAATTTAAATACTGGAAACTGAGGTATGCGTGCTTGATACAGTGCAGTGCCATGCATATATGTCCACTCTGGCTGTGAGGCAACTTCGGTACTAGAACCAGTATAGCCACATTAAATTAGCACTTACTGGAGGCTAGTTAGCCCTGCTGAGAAACAAGCTGTAGTAGTTCACTTGTAACAACAGTAGTCAGCATTCATTTAAGGACATGAGAAACAGAAGTTTTAAAAAATGGTGTTATTTCTGGCATAATGTTGTCCTGGGTCTTCTAAAGAATTTTCTTTTTTGCTTTATATGTCTGTGCATTTTTTTGAATGTTACACCTGTTGTTATGTGCAAACAAACTTAATTGGTTTTGAAACTGATGTTCGCATTATCTATAGTCTTATTTCTAAGGAATGAGAATTTCTTAAACCTGTTGGTAATTGAATGTGGCTGGCGTACTTGATTATTACATTTCAGTAAGTCTCATATTCTCCATACATTAAAATACACATTCCAAAATAAGCCAAATATTTTTGGAGCAATTTTGATCTTGTCTCTGAAGCATACATACGTGCTCCTTTTAGGCAGAAGTCAATTCATCCAGGAAGTCTGATGCTGGACCCTCAAACACGTCAGGATTGAACCACTCTGTTGCTTCACGTGAGCCCCAGCAGGATGGTGCAGCTAGAGCATTCCAGGATCCAACAAGTGCAATGGTATGGTCCATCTTTGAGCTTTATCAGTGCAAGTACAGGCATAGTCTGAACATGAAATTGGTACTGTTAAGCTGATGGAGGATTCATTAAGAATATGTAGTTCATATATTTCTTCTAGAACTTCTTTTATGTACATACTTTTATGTAAAACATATGTACTTTTTATGTACAACAAAAGTTAAACTTTTATGTAAAACAAAAGTATGTAGAACATACTTTTATGTAAAATCTGTGTGTAAACATTAGCAAATAGTATGCTGAATCACTTTTGGAAATAGCATCTCTTTGTTTTCACTTCTGTCTGTTAAAAACACTAAATAATGTTCTTTTAGCAATTCTTGTTCCCAGTAGTTCCTCTAATGTATGGGTTAACAGTTCATTAAAATATTAGTGTCTGAAGTACTACAATTTACCATCTGCATAATATATCACAGGTTTTTGCAATAGAATTCTTAGCCAGAGGCAAAAAATGTTTCAGTGATAATTTGTAGCTTTTAAATATTAATTAAGGATATCTTCCTGGTTTTTATAAGCTCTTAAGTAAATCTGACTAAAATATTCTTAACGTTTGAAGTATGACACTTACATTTTAATACTGCTAGGTGTAGGGCTTACATAATGGTTTCAGAAGTGACCGAGGCCTGGTGGTGGGCCAAGGCAGCTGCTGTTATGACTGTGGTAAATGCAATCTAAATTCACTGATAAATTGCAGACAAATCCCAGCTAAGCTGTCTTTTTTTAGAGATGATGGGGCTGCAGATCGTTTAAAAAACCTAAAACACGTCAAATAACGTCAGACCATCTGTTGCGTGTTTGCAACATATTTTCAAGCTATGTAGAAATATAAACATGCTAATAGCATACTTTTTCCCACAATAAGGATTTTTCCAGATTGTTCAGGATTTAATAAACGATTTTATTTTATTCTTTTTATTACAAATCCTGGCTAATATAGTAGAACTAGCTAAAATAGCAAGGCATTGCTAGCGTTTTCTTGAGGAAAAAGAGACTGATTTTTTTTTATTAATCCCATTTCTGAGAAGTTTATTTTAATCAATTATGCTGATTTAATAAGTAATGATTAACTTAATTTCCAGCAGAACAGTCCCATGTGAAATGAGACTTTTAAACATATAGATGTATATATGTTTATATAAACACATAAATTTATGTGATAAACTCTAAATGATGAAAAGTGGATTCCTGTTTTAAGGGATCAGACTGTCGCCCTCATGACTGTTAGTTTGAAGCAAACCTCAGACCCTTTCTACTCAGCTGAGCTTCTTGCATGTGTAAAATCAGTTTGTTGGGTTAGTTCTTGTTGTGTAAAGACCTAATTCTACCTTACTAAGTTCTAAGTGTTAGATGTGGGAAACATCAAAACTTTTTTTTCTATTCTTGGATAAAATGTTTACTGCTTAATGTACAAATGTGTGTTTAATTAAAAGATATTGTAGAAAATTTGCTGTTGTGAACTTGAAATTTATGCCCTTTAAGAAAAAAAAGGGCAGAGGTAGACCCTATGCAGACTCCTTGCATAATTGCTTCTGGTATAGTAGATTTAATGTGCCTAACTCTAAAGTCATGAGACCTTATGTCCTGCTATACAATACAGAGGAAAAAAATAGCAGTAGTCATGCAGGAGGAATGGAGTGTTACCCGTCTTCTGCTCTTGGAACAGTTGTAACCAGTCTTCATTAAAAACATGATGGTAGATAGGTGCTAAGGAAAGGGTCTACCTGTAGGTGAAGAGAAGGGAATCTGTAGGCTATGTTTTACTATGGGAAAACCAATCTACACACTGCTTCATGGGTGAGTTTGTTCTTTCCAGCAACAATTGTCTATTCCATGATTTTTACCTTTTAGCTGATTGAAAGCACAGAGATTTTTGGAATGAATTAATGGCAGGACAATTGTGAGTACAGTGATGCCCTTCCTGGGATAGTTTTAACTGAATTCTTGTGTGAAGAGCACACTGAAATGGGTCTCTGGTGTGACACTGCTTTGAGTCCATTTCCCCTGTTCCACACGGGGCTGTATTCCTAAAGAGAGAATTTCTCATTCCATCAGAAGAAAAGATATTTTGAATTAACTTTCTCTTCTGTCAGCTTTCACTTAGAAAAAGGAATATAGCCTCACTGACTAAAGAAGCACCAACACTTACAGTATTTCAGTTAAGCATATTATTTTAGCTTTCAAAACTCAGTTTGAAATAGTGGTTTGCATTTTAGTAATGGAAATTGTTACATTAACAGCAGTGCTATTATACCAAATAACACAACCGTTCACACTACTTTTAGTCTTACAGATTTTTGCCTGTGAAGAGACTTAGAGTGTGATGTAATTGTTGTATGGGAGTGTTTGTCTATGCTGTTGGGGAGCTGCACTCAGTGTTCTTGACTTTTGGGCTCTCCCTGCCTGACCTCTTCCCACGTTCTCTTGTCATTTTGCTAGACCACCAGCCAGTATTTTGATGCCACACTTAAAATTACTACAGTGTCCTCTTTGGTCTGCTGTCTAGCTGAGGACTAAATACCTTCCCAGTGCAATGTTGAATATGTATTTCCTGAGTTCCTGCTGTTTAAAAAGCAGACAGAGGGATAGAGGTCATCTCTCCAGCACAGCATGTGGTGATGATGAAGATGACTTTTCGCCATGCTTTGCACAGAGTACTATGTACTTTTCATCAAGATCCGCTCATTGGTTGTTCCCCCTTCATGGCCCTGTTAGCAATGACTGAAGTGTGCAACGCCAGTGCAAATGTTGCAAATTGGCTGTTAAAATTTTGTGCGCCTATATTATTAGAGGATATTTATCAATTATTTAAATGACTTATCTTTGAGGGAAGAAAAAGGAGGGGAGGGGCATGATTCTCACACCAGTGATAGTTGCTTCCCAGGAGAACTTGTCATAATGTTATCGAGGTTTGTGGGTGCAAAGCGATGAGTACAACAGCATGAGAACAGTAAAAGGAACAACACTGCCAAGGAGGGTCTGGAAAATGCTGCCACAGCACCTTCATTAAAAGGATACAGAACTGCAAAGAGCAGGCTTTAAGCATTATTAAGGCTAAAACAGTAGGCTACTTAAAGCATTATGCAGCATAGTACTTGTAAGGAGTCTGAAGCCAGTGCAGAAAACACCTGTGACTGGAGTAATTCTGAGAATATATATACACATCTTTTCTTTTTTTTTTTTTTTAAATTTGTCATAGCTGTTGATGTCTGCTCAGGGCAAAGTAATGGTATGTTACTCCTGTTTGCGTATTCATATTGCAAGCAAGGTACTGATGGAAGTTGGCTTGATGAAAGTAATTGCCCTTAGCATTAAGTAAATGAGATTCTTCCACATCTGAGCAAAAGAATGTTTTTGAATGAATATATTGTAGATACTCAGGTCCAGATTAAGTCACCTGCTATGCCAGTGGTCACCTAAATGTTGGTACCAAAACTCTCATCACAGTCCTTGGGACTAGTTAGTGGAGGTTGGAGAGCACTGCAGCTGACTGAGAAGCAGAGGCTGGTAGGCTGCATTTCTCTCTTTGTCCCTCTGATTGCATTGACTAAATCCACATGGACTGTTATGGGAGTCTGAACTCCTACCACACTTGTGGCAACCTGCATTTAGTGTACTGAGGTGGAATGATGTCCCACCTTGGTGCTTATAGTTGATGAATAAAATTATAATTCTTATCAAGTATCAAGGTGACAAGCTAAAAACTGGTTAGACTTCTTTCTGATAACCTGGGAATATATTAAACCCCAGTACACCTGTTATTGAACAATATACTATAGTAGTGTCCTGCACTAATATACTGGCTGGATGAAATGCTGTAATGAGGAGTGATGAAATAAACAGTGTAACTGAAGTCAACTAATCTTGAACTGATGAGGGAGGTTTCTGTGAGAGAATGAGGCTATGTTCTGATAGATGAGATTTATAGAAGCCCTTATTTTTAATATGTTCTGAATGATATATTGTTAAAAAAGTGTTTCCTTTTATCACTATTAAGTGATGTCTTAAATTTTGTAATACTACAGCAACAATTTTAAATGTCTTGGCAATCAGGAGTACTGGGGCTGGCTTTGATTCATTAAAAAATAGACATATTTCTTACTAGTCTTTAAGCCATGCTGTGTCAAACTTCAGCTGTTCTTCGGTCGGAAGTTATATGGACAAGCAAGTATTTCACCTATCCTTATATCTTCTTTCTGTATCTCTCTGAGATCATGAATATAACTGAAAGAGGCTTCAGTAACCCAGAGGATTTATGTGGGTTCCAAGTTCCTAGAGTATGCTATATTTTTAAAACATCTTTTCCAAGATGATTATTTAATACTTCCAGCATTCTGATAAAAATTTTTAAAGTAATGGCTTGGAGACATAAGTGATGCAGTGAATGCTACCATTCTTCAGTAGACTGAACGTAGTGTAGATTTCCTTACTTGCATTTTGTTATACGATAGAACTTTTTGTTAATTCTAATATATGTACATTTTACTAAACTAGCCTTATTTATCGAACCCAGATATCCTTGGAGCTAAGTTTTCTACCAGTCTTAACAGTTTCAGAAGCTTCAGAAATAATATGACTCATGAAGTGCATATTCAGTGACTGTAAAGATCAGATGCTAAAGGTGGCAACAATATAGCTCTTATTAAATATTTTTATTTTTAGTCTTTTAAGCCCTCATCCCCAACATTTCCGATGTGGTTTGGCAGAAAATGACTTAAAATTGGATGGAAATTTTGTCATGTGAGGTGTTGCATTAGTCTGAAAATCTTGACATTTTTTACTGAAGAAGAATTCAAAAACTTGCTGTAAGTGAAGACAAGATGATTGTGATTTTTTTTTAATTTATAATACAGCTCATCTGCCATTTTTGGGATTCTTAATGAATTCTTCAAACAAAACATCTTTATCTACATTTATATATTAAGATAAACTAACATCTGGTCCCAAATTTATATTGGGTTATGATCACTCTTTTTTTATCTAACTTGCTTCTGCATGTCTGCTAATACTTGGTAATTGATTATATTGGGAATACCAAGGCAGTGGATTAGCTCAGCTTTGGGTGAAGCACTCAGTCTTCTGCTGCCCTGATGCATCTATATAATTTCCTCCAAAAAAAAAATAATTTAAAGCCTTGCAATTGTCAGTGAGGTTTCTCTTGAATTATAGCTCCGTTCAAGTGTATGACACCTTGTCTCATTCAGAACAGGGTCTTTCTGTTCTATTTTTAAAAATTTGCAGTGTTGGGAAGAAACCCAGGTGTGTGACAGCCAATGCTAGTTACTTTAAGTATGAAGGATCAGGAATATTTCTAACTTTACTTTATTCCTTTTTTAAAAGCTACTTTTAGAAGAATAACACTGCCTGCTGAATTTGCGGTTCTTGCTTCCTGAATTCACTTCTCTCCCTCTCCCCTTCTGAAAGATGGGAGTGTAGATGAATCTAGGAACTTCATTTTCAAAGGCTCAGCTTCCCTAAGTCTTTATTTTCCTTGTCATGAGGAGCTTTCAAATGGGTTCAGTATGAAGCAGAATTACTTTCTTCTGCAGTGTAGTGGAAATCATGGCAAGCTGCTCGTGCTGTTCTTGGCTGTCTCTGCTGACAAAACAAATCTTTTAAAAACATTTTTCTTTGAAGCTACCCAAGCTGCTTGCTTGCTTAGGCAAGAAACCTATGTAAGCAGACAAGTTGTCAAATGTGGCGAGTAATTACATCAATACTTCCTTGGTGATAGTAAACAGTGGGAAATACTAATGATGAGGTGGTAGGAAAGGAAGGTCTCTTCCTGAGCTAGTTAAATCACTAACTAACTAGGTGAAAGTGGAGATTCTTCTCCCACATGCAGAATACGTGGCCAAAGAGTCATGGGATCAAGTACGACTTACTGTCTTGTGGATCATCAAACCTGATTCACAGTTGAGGACATTCCCTATCTGGCCATGTGGAAAGGATATCTTTTGTGGATGTAGTAGCTGGCCAAAACAGTGCTTAGGGTTATGGATATTGTGTCCATTAAAAGACTTTTGCTTGGAAGCAAATGTAAAATGTCCAGAATTCTAGTTTTACCTGCTGTAATGATAATCAAACTTCTAGAAGGCAGGGGGGAGGGAAAGCTAACTCTGGGAAATAGCTGCAGGTTGCTTTAAGTGGGAATACCTGTCAACATGGATTCACCAAGGGGAAGTCATGTCTGACCAATCTGAGAGCCTTCTATGATGGCATGACTGGATGGATAGATGAGGGGAGGGCAGTGGATGTTGTCTACCTTGACTTGAGCAAGGCTTTTGACACTGTCTCCCACATCCTCCTCATAGGCAAGCTTAGGAATTGTGGGTTAGATGAATGGACAGTGGGGTGGATTGAAAAGTGGCTGATAGAGCTCAGAGGGTTGTGATTAGTGGCACAGTCTAGTTGGAGGTCTGTAACAAGTGGTGTTCCCCAGGGGTCAGTACTGGGTCCAGTCCTGTTCAATATACTTATCAGTGACCTGGATGAAGGGATAGAGCATGCCCTCAGCAAGTTTGCTGATGACAGAAAACTGGGAGGAGTGGCGGACACACCGGAAGGCTGTGCTGCCATTCAGCATGACCTGGCCAGGCTGGAGAGTTGGGCAGAGAGGAACCTTATGAAATTCAACAAAGGCAAGTGTAGGGTACTGCACCTGGGGCGGAATAATGCCATGCATCAGTACAGATTAGGGGCTGAGCTGCTGGAGAGCAGCTCTGTGGAAAGGGACCTGGGAGTCCTGGTGGACAACAGGATGACCATGAGCCAGCAATGTGCCCTTGTGGCCAAGGAGGCCAATGGCATCCTGGGGTGCATCAAGAAGAGTGTGGCTAACAGGTCGAGGGAGGTTATCCTCCCCCTCTACTCTGCCCTGGTGAGGCCGCATCTGGAGTTCTGTGTCCAGTTCTGGGCTCCCCAGTTCAAGAAGGACAGGGAACTACTGGAGAGAGTACAGCAAAGGGCTATGAGGATGATTAGGGGACTGGAACATCATTTTTATGAAGAAAGGCTGAGGGACTTGGGTCTTTTTAGTCTGGAGAAGAGAAGACTGAGGGGGGATCTTATCAATGGTTATAAATACTTAAGGGGTGGGTGCCAGGAGGATGGGGCCAGTCTTTTTTTCAGTGGTGCCCAGCGACAGGACAAGAGGTAACGGGCACAAACTTGGTCATAGGAGGTTCCATCTAAACACGAGGAGGAACTTCTTTCCTTTGAGGGTGGCAGAGCACTGGACCCAGAGATGTTGTGGAGTCGTCTTCTCTGGAGATACTCAAAACTCTCCTGGATGCATTCCTCTGCAACCTGCTCTAGGTGAACCTCCTGTGGTGGGGGGGTTGGACTAGATGATCTCCAGAGGTCCCTTCCAACCCCTATCATTCTGTGATTTTCTGTGAAACTGTTCTGAGAAGTGAAAAGAAGACTTCAAAAAATAACTTTTTGTCAGAGCTACTTTTGTTTGAACACTTTAAAATTGAGCCTTATCAAAATTTTTATTTCCAACAACTGTGCTGTGTCACTATTTTCAATATTAAAACGTTGGAAGTTTGAGCATTTTAGTATTGCAAGCAGGATTAGGCCCGTGGAATATCAGAACCCATAGTTTCAATCTTGCAAACTGACTAATGATTTTCTTTAGAATAATGCTCTCCTGAGCTGAACATCAGTTGCAAACGTTTATTTTTTTTTTTTTACTCTATGTAATGGTAGACTGACGTTTGACCAGTAGAGGGCAATCGGTATGTGCATGCATAGGTACAATGCTCAATAATTTGTGCTGGAATCACTTGGGTGTTTTGTGTTCAGGGGTTTTGTTTTGCTTTTTCCAGTGGTGGTGATGAGAGCAGACTTCTGGACCCCGCTGTCCACAGGAAGCAGTACAGCACTGCTTAATTAGAGTTCTCTGGACATTTTTAATTAGAGTTCTCTGAACTCTAAAGTTCTCCTTCCTTTCTTGCCTTCCAACTTGTTTGCCCTTCAGTATAGGTGACATTACAAATTCTCAGAGACTTAACTATCTGGAGGATTATTAAAGATTTCTTGAACTGCAAAGAGTTAAGCAAATCCTAGACAAAGATATTTGAAATATCTTGTTTTGGAACCAATCTAGAATTCAAATATTGTTTGACAGACTTTCTTCAGACTTTTCTTGTCCTTAGAACTGCTATTTGAAGCTTGAAATAGCCTTCTCAAGATAGCATATGGAGAAAAATGATGGCTATAACAATCTCATAATTAGTAGTGACGTGTATTATCAGGCTTTCAAGTATTAAGTTATCTGAAGAGTACATTTTAGTCCTAACAATATTATTCCTTGCTAATCTTGTGCACTGTCTTGCCTCACAACTCTTCATGTTTCCTTTTAAGTCTGAAACACAGAATAGCAGTGCAGCGGCCAGTCAAGAGCATACTCCACCTGTGTCCACTAACATGTCTATGAGTCCACGGCAGCGCCGTGCCCAGCAGCAGAGTCAGAGACGGGCTCCATCTTCAACTGATTTTAATCGGGTACAGCAACCAAGAGTCAACATGAACCACACTGGATCAACTGTTCTGATTGTCCTTCTGACTTTTGCATTGGCAGCTCTTATATTTCGTAGAATATGTTTGGCTAACGAGTATATATTTGAGTTATAAGGCTGTTTGTCAAAACAGCAGTGACTTGAATGCTTCGTTGAACATTCTGTGTTGGGTATGACATGAGAACTGTTTACAAAGATTACTTTTTGTATTTACGCTTAAATCCTTATGAATGTTAATGTACCTGCAGATACATTACTTGTGAGAAAAGCAAAGTTGGACATTTAGCTACAAGTGTTAACTGAGTGCCCACTAGATACTTGGAGAAACAGTGCAGTGGAATAGTAACATTAAGGCGTGTGGGAGGGGAGTCAATCTGAGTAATTTATTAACTAAAAAAAGACAATTTAGGAAAAGTGGTGGATTCACTTTTTTATGGAACATAATTGCAATTAATCGCCCTAAGTTAGTATAAGAGTTGGCACTGGAAAGGAATTATAACATTAAACACTACCATGTGTTTTTGTCCAGTGAACTCTTAATTTAGAGGAGATACAGTTTTGTAACCACTTTTACTTACCATGACACATTTCTAGAAGGGGAACACGTACAAATTGGTTGTGTTGCTGCTTTGTGTGTGTGATCAGGGGAAAGGAGTAGGGGAGGAAAGAAGGGGCCAGAAAACTACTTGTACTGTTTTGATTTTTATTTTTTTGGAAGAAAGATTGGAGAATCTCTTGCAAGATTTGAATGTCCTCTTCTAATACTCTCAATTGTATATCTTGGTTTTTTTAAATTTGAAGATTATATAAAACATGTCTATTCTTGCAATAGTTATAAATATGTAATATAATTATTTACCAAGAGCTATTGTCTTTTAATTATACCAGCAATATACATAATATGTTAAACTGAATGTTTCATATGTGGTTTTATTTACTAAAGAAAATTTAAACCTTATTATACTTAAACTCTCATATATATGAACATGCTTAAGAGAAATATTTATTAAAACGTTGGTAGTAATAAAGAATTTCAAGCCAGTGTTCAGTTATGTTTCAAGTATCACATGGCCTTTTTTGTTTGTTTGGTTTTTGTTTTGTTTGTTTTGTTTCAGGTTTTTTAAACCTAAAATCAATATGGGACCCAGAGGCTTTCTGCATTATTAGTTTATTAAAAGATAAACAATTGGTAGTATTCATGAACGCTGTGAAATCACATATACAAGCAATAGACCTACAATTGTTAGGGTTTTGAGAGGTTTTGTCTGTGAATGTTTAAGTATTGCAGTGAAGTAAAAGAAAGCAATCAGTGGGATAATCTTCCTCTTGTATTATTGTTCAGTTTTAAATGTATTCTAGCATGTTTATTTCAAGGACAATGACAGTTAGCTAACTTTCATTTCACTACTGTCAAACATGACAGCACTGGCTCAAGTGAGATTCTTATCCTGTTTCTCAGCAAGTATTTATCAAGCTACCTACAGCTTTCCTAAATTTTGTTAAATATAGTATTTATTAGTGTTTTGAAACATTAAAGTAGCTATAACTACTTCTAAAATAAGGAAGGCCCATTGTGTGTCTAAGGAGGATGTGGAAATTAAAAAAAACAACAACAGAAACAGAGTTCTTTTTTCAGCACTTCTTGTGGATTGTTGATAATCTTGTTTGCAGGTACAGTGGAACAAAGATCAAAAAATACTTTTGTCTGAACTTCTTAAGAAAACTATGTAGTTTGTTCAGCAGTTACATACTCTGCTGCAGAACAATTTGATGTCAATATATTAATTGATGCTTTTTTTACCTAATTTGTGTATTTCATTAGAAATTGCAAAAAAAAAAAAAGCACAAACTCCCCAAAATCCCACACTGAAATACCAAACAACCTCTCCAGATTCTGTAGCCTCTAAAATAAAAGTACTGTGTTTGCTAGTTAGTATGTTGCTTGAATACCCATTCTCTTCAAGTATTGCAAACCTGGGCTCATAGAAGAGAGTTCTGGAAGAGGCCTGACCCAAAAGACAGTTTTGCTGGGTTTTGACCCGCTTGCTCCTTTGGAAGCTTTGCTCTGAATGTGCTTTTCTTTTTCTTAGAGCCTGACGGCTGTGCCAAGCAAACTTTTGCTCTCGTACCTGTACCACACATTGGCTATTAGTACAGCAGCTAAGTCCTTTGCCAAGAGGCAGTCTACATTGCCCTTTGAACGGGCTATGAGAAAATAAGCTTCAAATGGTTCCTGAAAACTGCCTCTTCCTTGTCATTAAAGAAATAGCTGCTTTGTAGCTTTTAATTTTTATTTCAGACTTTTTATTAAAAAAAGTTAAAATGCCTGATTGTGCAGATATCTGTTTGAAAAAATAAATATTAATGGTGACTTGATTTATGTAAAGAGTCTATTGCATGTATAGATACTTTGGGGGTTACTGTGTTTTAATTTACCTTTAAAAGTTAACAGTAAATAAAATCATCATTTTCAGAGGAAATAGCTCATCTTTTGTCTTCAACAGCATAAAGAGCCAGACTGAATTGGAAAATAAAATCTCAACTGTTATAAAACCATCAAAATATGTATATTTTACAATGATATACATGTCTGAAACGTGGCACAGGCAGTTTCTGGTTGAAAAAGATACCATGTGAAGGAACAGAAAATCTGGAAAGCCTAATGAGAAGGGACAGCCCGGTTTTACACAGTCTGGCAGAAGGATAGCACTGTCCTGAGATTAGGGGATTGAGCAAAAAGCCAGCGTGCAGAATTGCGGGTTTTTTATATAATGGATTTAGTAAATATCCTCTAGGACCCAGTGGAAATGTTTGGTCAGGCAAACTTCATGATCAATGGCCAATCATTAAGCGGTGATGAGGGAGAAGCTTTGAGGGAGAAGCCCCTGAAAGCCTGTCGGAAACATCGCATCAGGAAAGCAGCGTTTCTACCACTGATTGCTGACAAACACGCGACGCCGGAATTAGAGTTGATTCAATGTTTAAAGCTGGGGGGACTTGTGCTACAGGAGGTTACTGGAGTGCAGAGTGCCCGACTCCTATTTGCAGCAAGATGCCTTATTTTGCAAAACTCCTTTTATTAATTTTTTACTTAGTTCTTCTTGTGGAAAGCAGAAAGCACAGGAGGAGGAGATGGACAAGCCAGCTGGAGGTGCAGAGGGCAAGGTAAGGGTTATTAAAACATATATTTCTCTTCTGGTAGTGTTATAAATACATTACTACATAGACATAAAAATCTGCCCTATCAGTGTTGTGTATGTTGTATGTGCAAACAGCTTTATAGATAATGTTTTTTGAGTAGTGTCTGATACTATATTCAGTTTTAACTGTAAATGGACATGTTTAATGATAATTAACTCTTAACATGACAGGTTTTGCAGATGAGTTGACCACTTCAGCTTGGTGAAAATATTCTTAGCCCTATATATGAATTACAAAGAGAATTCAGAGAAGTTGTAATTAATAGAGATGTTCAAATCTGCATGTTGTTCCAGCACTGTTTTAAGAGCAGCTTATTTACCCTGCTTGCTGGAATGTCTGTGCTACTTATGTTCACTTGAAATTGCATGTTATGTTCTAACAATTTGAGGTGGAGGTGTTGGTTAGCCTATGTGGTATTAATTAATAACATAAAAATCCCTGGAAGTTACCCAGGGATTGTAAAATTAAAAATATATTTTGAAGAAATGGAAACTTTACAAAAAAAATGTATTTTAAAGTCAAGCAAAGGCACAAGAAAGAGTTAAAGGTTTTAGTCAAGTTTATTAGATTTACTGTTGCTGAGGTTTGACCGGAGGTATACATTAGAAAAGATAATCTTCCAAACCTGTCAGACAGTCCAAAGTATTTTATCCTTTTTTGTAGTTATGTCATCCAGTGGCAATTATATCTTACAAGATTGTCCATTGTTTGAAGGGTTCAAAAATAAAATCGGGTTAATCCATCTTATTAAATGGTTTCACTATGGCTGTAAACCTTCATGTTTTCATTTATTTTGTTGGGTTTTTTGGTTTAACAGTCAACACTTATTTTATAGGGAGTGTTATTAGTTGAAAGTTTTACAAAGAAATGTCATGATCTAATTGAAAGCAAAGAATACTTAATATGCTCTCAGATGTATACTACTTATTGAAAAATACAGTAGTATATGCTTTTAGTGACATAAATGTTATAAAACTGAAACAGCTAGGGCCTGAGCCTGAAATCCTAAAGCCAGCTGAAGTTTTGCCATTGATTTCCATAGAATCTCCATTATTGAGTGAGATCTTTCATTTAACTGAAAATTTTTCCAATACGGGGGATTCAATGGTAGCGTTCTCTTGCAAACCATTCATGTGTAGTCGAGATCATCTACTTTGAAGTAACAAAATAGTATAAATCTTTCTTTTAAATGTGACTTTAACCAAAAGTGGTGCCATTCTCTGGGTTAATAAGTTATTTGAGTATTTTGTACTTTATTTAAACATTGCAAAAGTAATTTGCAATTTCTACAGTGCCATTGTTTTTGTGAAGTTGTAATAGAGTGGAAATCAAAGCACTGCTAAACTTACTTATCTAGATGAATTTACTGTAAAGAACGACGGATACTGTTCGGTTTCCTGTGAAATAATGATTATAGTGAACAGTTTTCCAGCCAGGTAGAACCTGAAGAACGGTATGTCTTTTTTATATATATAGTTTTACATTTTCTGTGCAAACAATGTACTTATTTAAAAGTATATGGAAGCAGTATTAGGGGCTATTAAATGTGAATGACATTTTAAATACAGAGAATTCTGCAATATTGCAAAAAAAAAAGTGCACGGAGCAATGTCACTGATATCTTAAATTTCCAGTTATGTAGAAAAAACATAGTTGTCTCTAAACCAGTAATGAAGAGTAGAATTTTCTAGTAAAAGGAAATTAAAACCAGTTCCTATGCTGATTTTCCAATCATATAAACATGTAAGAGAAATGAAAACGGAGTCCTTTTTAATAACATCACATTTTCTGCTTAGTGTTTCTCTTGCAGGCTTACCATAAGAAATACAGTAAATGTATTTTACAGTAAATGTATTAGCCAGAAAATTTATTCCTATGTTTGGGAATCCACATTTGGTAAGTTTGATATTTTGTGTCCTTTAAGGTGATACATCGACCTGATCTAAAGATCTTTATATTGATTTCAAGAAGCTAGCTTGGGTTGTGCCAGTGCAGAACATCTTCATTTCTATAGTTCATTACTTGAAGGCTGTATAGAGGTTCTTACCCACGGAGCCCTGCGGGCTTGGGGTAACTGGTCCTGCAGGTGCCGAGATAGTTGTCTGCCAAGTATAAATACACAGAGAAGTTGCTGAGCCTGTGCCTTCATGGGAAAGGAATATGGTAAAGTCAGATTAGGGCTGTGGAGGTAGGAACACGAATTAAGAAATGCCCGGTTAAGGGTTGCCTGTGCATCCTTAATTACTCCCCTTGTTTTACATCAATATTGAACTGTAATGCATTATTTTCTCTGTGAGCGCTACCTCACTCAGCATGCTGAATGGATAGTGCTTGCTTAGTTAGAAACTGTGTCGTGCTTAATTTTCCCTTACTCCTGCATCCCCCACCTCACTGATAACGCAACTCTTCTACAAATTGAGGTATGACCTAAAGAAACAACTGCCTCTGTGCAGCATTGCCGTGATCATTGCCTGGCGCAGCTTCGTGTTATGCTCTGGAGACCCCAGGCTTTGCGTAGGAAATTGGTATGTGCTCATCAAGTAACAAACAGCTCCTGGCTTTGTACTTTGATGGTAGTTTTTTACTTTTTCTGGGGATACAGTCTCCGTCATTTATATTGCAAAACTGGGTGAAAGATATTAGTGACACCTATTTGTATGAAATTGAGGGCCACCTTGCTCAGGTACAAGCTGGCAAATGGTGCAGAAAACCAAGGGCTCATAACTAACGGTTTTTATATGGTTTTATTTTTATGGTTAAAAATTGTTACATTTCATTCTGTTTGGAGAAATCAAGTGATAAATGAACTGCAAAGTAAAATCTTTTGTCAGAGTCACCTGGGTGCCTGCTGGGCAGGGGATCTTGGCCCCAGCCTTACCTGCACACCAGGGAATAAATTTCCAGAGAGGAAGACAAGACTGGTGCTGAAGGAGACAGTGCAGGTGTGGAAAGGTGCAGGTGTATGTGTCGGATGGGCCATGGTCTGTGCTGCCGTGTTGCTAGCCAGGATTTTCCAGAGGGCTGTGTACACAGTCTAGGCTAGTGCTGCCAGGGCATGTCAGGCTTGCTGTGTGTAGTACTGACTGTACAGTGCAGGTGCATGTGTGCTTGTAGCTTCCTCGGAGCATCAGCCTTACTCTAAGTGCCAAGCAAGTGCTGTTGGCTGTCCAACACTGGGTTTTGAAAGAGTTTGGGGGGTACTCTTCAGTAGGTCTGCGGCGGCTGCATGTCAGGAATTGCAAACAAATGCCAGCAGTCCTCCTAGACTATTCAGCTGGACAGAATTTCCACACAGAAAAAGAGAAACTCTGAAAAATAGTGCTTTTGTTAAAATTTATTGCTCTATAAAAATTACTGGTAATGCTTACTGCTCTGCATAAATTGTCCTAGAAGAGAGGGCTCAGGAGGCTTTTGTCATCTCAGTTGTGCTGGTGAATGCTGTTTCCAGTGGCCTCTCCCTGTCCAGCTCCAAGTCTGCCTATTCCTCTCCCCTGCCAGTTGTGCGAAGCTTCATGCTTCAACCAGCAGAAACACTGTGCTTTTGAAATAGAAGTGGCTTTGAGCTTCTGTTAGCTAAAGACTTCCTGCCAAGGTTTTTGGAAGTGGTCGGTGATTTGGAGTACCTCATTAGAGATGTAATTTTCAGGGCGTGTTACATTCCAGCCTTAGGTTGGGACCCAGAAGCAGAAGACAACCATCGGGGCATGGCAGCACAAGGCTCAGCACACAGACTGTTTTTCCAAACAGCGGTCTGCTGGGGCAAGTGGTGTGCTGATCCCTGCTGAAGCTGCTGCTGCGGGCAGGCGAGCTCCCTCCGTTGCCTTGCCAGGCTGCATTTTTTCCCCCAACTTTTGACCAGGTGCAGCAGACAAGTCTTCTGACCTGTGATACCTCCCAGCCCCTACTGATCCCCTCTGGTCTCTGGTGATTTCTCAGAAAATGCAGTATTTGTAAGTGGCTTAATGGTTAAAATGTTGATACCAATTTTTTTACAGGTGTGTTGCTCGCCTGGGGTTCAAGTCCAGGGCATTGCACAGCCTCTAGTTGTGCAAGGTTTGATGTCTCCTGAGATTTTTTTCACCAACACTGCAGCATCACAGCAGGGCCAAATAGCAATGGGAAACAAAAGCAGGGAGAGACATGCACAGCCTCGAATGGCGACAGCAGATCTGAGAAGCAAACCTCATGCCTTAGCTTGGCTGTGCGCTCCAGCTGTGGTTCATGTTTGCAGTTATGACTGCTGTTGCTAATGATGCCCCCTCTGTGCTGCAGCTGTGTAGTTGTCTGTGTAGGCTGTGAGGTATTTAGAGCCTCAACACTGCATCCTCACCAGCCTGCGTGCATTTGGTGCTGTCTTTTCAACAGTCGTGCCTCCTCCTGCCTCTTCAGCAGAACAGTGGCTTCTGGCGCCCTTGGCTAGACCCCTTATCCCCCATATCTCCATCATTTGGCTCCGTGCAGCGTTGGCTGCCCAAGCAGCCTATTTACACTGGAAGGCTGAGCGTTTTCACAGTGCTGTACCTCTGCAATTAAACACGGTAGTTTCTTCTTGCTTCTGCTGACGCAGGTGCGAATTGCACTGATTTCACAGTGAGGAGGACCTGTGGCAGGGGGAGTGGGGACAGCCCAGACAGGTTGGATAGTTCTGCCCTGAAACAGAGAAAATAAAAGGTTGAGCTTTTTAGCCTTGCAAGGGAGTGTCTCTGCAGAAAACATTCTTGTGAATTTCACCTTCTGCTTATGTTACTATTGTTGGCTTTGGGCTGGATGGATGTAGGAAGAGGCAAGGAGTGCAGGGTTTAGGATACGCTTGGTAAAAAAAGGCTCCATTTATTGCTGTGAAGAACAAACGTATTCTTCATTCATCTTTAATAAGCTAAAAATATGAACAACCATGGAACAGACTTTTTTTCTGGTTAAAACCCATACTTTATAAATCCGAGCAAAAATGGAGGGTCCTAAGCAATAGATGATAAGCTATGTTTAGGCGTGTGACCATGAAATATTTCTAATGTGTACAATAACAGTGATTGTCCTCATCCTTTGAGTTTGTCCCCATAATTTTCCAGGGTCTGATTTATTTTTTTCTAGAAATCTGGCAAGGAAAGTCACTTTCCTTTTCTTCCTGCTCCAGGCATAAAGCCACAGATGTGTCAGTGCGGAGCATGTTACCTCCAGAGGTGGAGCAACAGAGTCTCTCTCCCCAGTGGCTCTGGGAACAATAGGGACTGGTGTGGCCATCCGTGTAAACCAGGATAGACGTGACTTGTTGTGGAGCTGCCAGAGCCTCTTGGGCAGCCGGGACTCGTCAAGCCCTTGAATCGGTGGCCTTGACAGGCAATGGAAGGAGACCTTCCCAAAATTGAGGACTTTGAGGTTCCCAGCTTGTCAGAAAGTTCTCGACCATATCTGATCCCATGTGATTCATGTACATTAATATTAAAGATACGTATCTATGTGGGATACACTCATAGCATAATGGGCATAATAAATTTGGAATGCTCATCTGGGAGCGAGTTAATTGTTATGGCCGTCATAAACTGTTATTGTACCTTCTCTTTTTCATTTACCCTCTAGGGGATCTTTGCAGCAGTCATATGCTTTGCTGGTTAGAAAAACAGGAGGTTTTGTACCTTTCTTGGTGCTAGGTTTACCCAGCGTGCATCTCCTCCAGGTTGCTGTGGCTGCTACACAAAGTAAATGACACCTTCAACTAATGCATTTTGGGGTTTTTTTCCCCCAGAGAATATACTGAAGTGCAGTAAGATTTTCACTGAAACTGTGGAAATACTTTTCTGAATCCAAATAGATTCCCAATAGGAACCAATGTCCCATGACCATGAGATACAATCTTGTGACCAAAGTCAATGTTGAATTCTCCAGAGGGAGGTGGAGAAACCTCCTGGACCCTGGCTGCCAGCAGCTGCACTGTGCTCAGGATGGAGATCACGTTTCCTTTCAGGCTTACCACTTAGCCATTGCCTTACACCCTACAGCCCAAGAACTGTTTCCAATTTTATAAGTTCTTTATCTTGCTCTGGAAAGGTCTGAATGTTTGCATAGATACCCACTGCTTATCTGTGATTTTTCATGCCATCAAAATTTAATTTTCTTTGACATATTTGGCAATATAAAAAGGATCTATTTTATGCAATTGAGAACAACTCTGAATAAAAGTGACTGGAAAGGAAAATACTAAAAAAAAAGCAGGGCAATGATGGAGAAGCCTTTACAGAAGCTCAGTGAGATACCTGTCCCCTTCTGTCATCTGTAAACAGGAACAAATCCTCACAAAAGACAGTTTTATCAAACTCATCCCACTTGAGAGAAGTGTAAACAGCAATAAAATTATATATGAAAAACATGACAAAGAGAAAGGGAGATGGGTGGCTTTAAATGAATAGTGGTGAATTGCAGAGAGCGCATAAAGCTGAAAGAAACCCTGATAAATCTATAATCAGAAATGCTAAAGACCATAAGTACATCAGGGAGGATTTATGAGATACTGGTGATCAGATTGTCAGTAAAGGCATCCGATGGGCAGGAGCGTTCAGTGCATCCTTCAGCTCTGCAAAGGCACCGGTGGCTGTGTTCACCTTTGCTGCAGATAATGAGATGCTAGCTGTGCCAAACAGTGGTGGGGGTGGCCTGGGATACCTGCCGGAGAGGATCAGAAGATACCGGCATAGCTGGCATCACGCACTGTTATAAAGAGTGTGGGGGTTTTTTTTCAAACAAACTTGGCCTTGCTTTTGGACTAAATTGGCAAAAATAGTTGTTATACATTTCAAAGGCTGTGTAGACTGCCTGTCATTAAAAATAGCTCTATACAAAATCTTTGTAATTCAGTTAAATTGATTAAAAATTAAATGACAGACTTCAGTCTGTAAATTCTGAATCGCCCATCGTGTACTTGAAGAATTGGCCATGAACTGATGATTAAATGCTGGCTATTAAATGCAACCCCTGGCTCAGGAAGTTCTTGAAAGCCTGTTTTCTTCCTAAGGCAGCGTCGGTGTCCCCAGCCAGCCCTCTGAAGCTGCTGCAGCCACAGACTTGTTCTTAGCAACTCTCCTGTGTGCTGTTTGCTGATTTTTAAATGAATTGATCAGAGCTTGGCATTTCAGTGAGGCTGTGTCATCGATTTAAAAGATGGCATGGTAATACCGTCAGGGTTTTCCATACTAATTTCTTCATACAGCATGCAATCCAAAGTTTTATTGGATTTTTAACTTGACTTTTTTCCCCCCATTCTTTGAGTAGAGAGATTTGCTTGAACATTCACCAGTACTTAGGCCTTTCCCTGATGGTTGAAGTCAAGCAGACACAGAAAGATCATTCTTCTCCACTGCCAGCTTTTCAGGAGCAGAGGCAATACTGCAGACTGCGAAGTGGTGCACTTTGTCAGCAGCCCTAACCTTTGCAAAGAAACACAACACCCCCCTGCAGCAACCAGTGAAAAGCTAAACTTTTGCCTCCAACCGTTCCCGTTAATGGCTGTGCTTGGGTTTATCTCCCTGCTTTTGGGTTAACATTAATGCAGCCGTGTTGGGAGTGCACTTGCTCCAGCTGGCTCTTTTTTACAGCCAGCAGGGAGAGAGATGCTCCGATACCCCGATTTAAACAGGAGCCCAAAGTGAGGTGAGGGGGATCCAAATTTTCCTATGTAGCATGTGCCCTGGAGTACAAAGGCTTGTATTCCTTCAAAACATCCATTTAATACAAATTTTTAAATTCTGTTGCTTTTTTTTTCACCTCCTTGTTAAAGCAAGCAGGTCATCCATGTTGGCAGCAGCTATCAATGCCCCTTAGGTTTTATGGTTTCTTTTCTGAACTGAATGCTCTGATGGGAAACTTTTCTTCTGGTTTGCAATTTATGGTCCCTTTGCTCACACTCATCATGATTTGTATTTTAATGACCCTAAAGCACATCCATGGCCCTCCCACAGCCACACTTACGCCTGCGGTGATGGTTCTCTAAGCTCTGAATTCTTGACCAAGATTTTAAGCCTAATTCACCCTCATTTTTGTATCTATTAGAGTAGTCCCTTTATATTTCTTCCAAGATTTTTGTTCTTTACTGTCAGTAATATTTCTCCCACACAGGCAAATGAATCTGAAGCCTTTTGTATAAAGTTCTTTCTATTTATTATCATTCTTTTTAGTAAGTAGCTGACAAACAGCCAATTGCAGCAGTATTTACAGGCTTGTCACATCTTATGCCCAGAGCAAAGGGGTTGAGGAATCTTAATGGTCCAAGTCCTTCTTCCTGTACTGCTGGGGAACGCCAGGGATGCTGATGTGGATTTTCTTCCCAAAGTCCATGCAGTATCTGTCTGTCCACTGTTTAGTTACCCACTGAGGCAATTTTAGTGACTTTCTTACACTTTTCTCAGGGGGTTGTTGTCATCCTTGTTCTACTGTTATATGATCTCTCAAATAAAAAGTTAGGACTTTTTCCCCCTTAATATTCAAAAAATGAAGGATTGCGGATCTTGCTGACTTCTTTAGTTAAAACCCCTCTTTTCCTGCTGCTGTGGAGGGAAATGGGTGATTTTGTCATTGTTAGAAGTCAAAAGGCCAAGCGAGCCCTCTGTCTGCACAAACTGCTGGTACTCAACTGATGTTCGTGGGGCAGATAGTCTCAGAATAGCATATGACATTGCGTGATCACTGTGGAAAAGAGCTTTCTCATGATGATGATTAATGCTGTGGAGAGGCAGCATTGGGGCTGCCATGCTGGCCTACGCCATGGTGCTGGAAGCAACCCCACTTCCCTCCGTGGGGCTGTGCCCACAAGGCTGCCACTCCTGGGGGTCTGAAATCGGGCAGGCAGAAGTCGGCTGCGGAGTGCCGCTCGGGCCGCAGAGACGTCAGACCAACGCTATTGCTGTCTTTTGTAGTCACATCTATAAGAAGAATCATGACGTGACCAAAACTTGGAAAGGAAAGACGGAGCAGCTTCTCAGGGTTGATGACCATGACTTCACCATGCGGCCGGCTTTTGGAGGTGAGAATAAAACAGGTCTCTTGATTTCATGCTCATCTAATTACACGTCATCTAATTAATCACATAATTAAAAAAAAAAAGTCTCTGGCCAGATGCACCAGTGTGAAGGGAAAGGACTTGAGTGGCTTCAGGATATATGCAAGGCAATTTAGAGAGGCTTCATCCTCACCTCGTAGTCCTCTGTACAGCTCCTACACTGCTTCCTGTTGCTGAAGTTTGCTCTTTTTTTGGCTAGTGTTCCCCAGAGCTCAGGATGGACCCTCCTGGTAAGTATTTCACTGTGGAGAAGATGAACAAACTGCAGGTTTTAATGTTCAGTTGTAGTTGTGAAGTTGCAGTGACCTTTTCAGCTGATGTGATCAAATTGCAAAGTAAAGAACTCATTAGGTGGATCACATTCCATCTTTGCTAGGAGAAAATGGAGTATTTTTGTCCGGATAAAATCTTGTCTCAAGATCTCTAAAGCAACCAAAAGGCCTTTATGGTGATGGAGGCTTCCATCACCTTCACTTCTGTCTTCTGTTGCAGGAGCATGGAACCCAGTTACGGGAACATGCTTGCCTGGTCTTTCTAAGCTCACTACTGCAGAGGTAAAAGAGTACTTGAATAAAAGGTGTGCTGGTATACCAGCATGGAAATCCCTCTTCTGATTAGATCGATAGCCAAGCCCCTTCAGAGCTGAGGACAGAGTTTTCTGCAGCTTTTGCTGAATGACTAATACTGCATCCTTTGTCAAATGGCCTTCTAGGATGAAGTGCAACATCTCCCTGTCCAGTCGGTCACAGGGGTTTTTTGCGTTTTGCACTTAGTCAATAGAACAGAGCTTCTCTGACCTGCCCATTCCTGGCGTAGCTGGAAAGATGTTTCTCGCCCCACAGTGCAGAGGTGCTGATTTGACAACACAGTGCTGTCCCCATGCTCACAATCTATGTAAAAAAAAAAAGACCAAGGAGCCCTGAGATTGCTTTCATGGACTGACCTAAATCCTCTTGGGTCCAGGAGGAGATGGTCACTGTCAGGATTGTCCAGCCAGCCACCTTGTTGGCTCAGTCTCCCATTTGTTTGTTTATTTATTGGTCTTGGTTTTCTTTACCTGACTTCTTAGGCTTCTTTTTTCCATTCTTCTGTTTTGTCTGCAAAGCCTGGATCTCTGAGGTGTTGGCTGGATGTCCACAGCCTTCAGTCTGGCTTTGCTTTTTTGGCACGCTGCTCCGTCATGGATATTGGTGATTGTGTGCCATCCCACATGGCTTGCCCAGCACAGCAGTGCTTTATCACAGAATCACAGGATGGTTTGGGTTGGAAGGGACCTTTGAAGATCATCTAGTCTTCCCATGGGCCATGGGCAGGGACATCTTTTACTAGATCAGATTGCCCAAAGCTCCATCCAACCTGATGTTGAGCACTTCCAATGATGAGATCAACACATCGTTGATTTTGATCAACACTTCATTGATTTGTGTCACTAAATTGTATGTTGTCTTCTGAAGGGGGGATAGGAGGTTGCATGGTTTCACTCATGTGAAGATGGATTACTGATTTGGTATGCTTCATCTTTCCTAACAGAAGACTAGATGCTGAGAGGTAGATATCATGCCCTGTTGAGTGAATTCACTAAAGCGTACATACATCCCTAAATACCAGGTGTGCCCTGTCCTGCTATAAGCTCGGAGGGTTTCCCCTACTTCCCATCCTGTAGATCCTCTGTCCTTCTCCTCTTCCCTCCCCAAGACCTGAAAAGAGAGCAGTGTGGAAAGCTTCGGTGGCTGCTTCCACGGCGGTAACTTTTTCTTGGCTTTATTCTTTTCCTATGTTCAGATAGGAACCACTATCATATAATAATCTGGCTCAAATACATTCTCCTCTGACCATTTTCACTCCTTACTGCAAGGCTGGTGCCTGTGCTGGAATTGTTCCTTTTCTCTCAGAGAAGAGAAGGTGGTGTTTCTGGTGCTGAAGATCATCCCTGCTCATCCCCGATCACATCAGAAGGTGAGCGTGCTTGTTCTAGCAATTCTCCTGGAGCAAACGAGAGGGGAGAAACAAAGTGCGGAGGCAGGCTCAGATTTGAAAGCGCACAGGACCCCAGGCTGGTAGCCCCTGGGACAGATATAGTATGCATCGTATGCAGTTGCAGGCACTGAGTGGACAGGTCCATGCACAGCTTGTAAGTTACAGCAGTGGGAAGAAGGAGATTCCCAAATGCTTGCCTTTTGCCAGCTCATGAGACAGCAGTCACCACTAACCTGGTCTCACTGAGGGTGGCCACCCAAACCATATTTCATCATATTAGAATGCGAGGAGTAGAACAAGCAGAGAAAAATAACCAGCTCAGAGAGAGTGCAGCTATGGGATCCTTATTTGTCTTGGTGACTCTAGGTTGAACAGAGTTGGTTTTAACAGTAAATGGCTTCCCAGCCAGTGGAGTCAGTGACAAACTCTGCTGGTCCCAAAGGGAAGGGATCAGACTTCCGCTTCAGCAGGCAAAAATCAGCGTCAGTGAGGGAATCTAGTCTTCTAGGTAGCCAAGAAAAGCCTCAAAGCACGTGCCTCAAAAACCTTAGAAACCCATATCATTGAGGATTAGGGTGCCATGATGGGTTTTCAGGTTTTTTTTTTTTAAAGCCAACCTCAGTTTTTGCAGTTTGGCTGATGACTTCTGAATGCCTGATGTGGATAGACTGGACGCGCCACTCTCTCCTCAGTGTCACCACTCTGGCCAAAAGACCTGCTGGGTCCTGGGGTTGATGGGGTGGGATGTCAGGGCTTCTCTAGGAGCAGATCTGGACTCCTTCCCTCAACTCGGTTGGAAATAGCTGAGGAGCCACTGTGATTTTTTTTTTCCTAGCTGGATGTATGTTAGGGAAATGATGCCTGTGCTTTTTGGGGAAGCTGAGGGGTTTTGTTCTGTTGTGCTGATGGTTTAGGTTTTGATGTCCAGTGTCACCACTGCACTGTATTTCTGTAAACAGACCAATTTTTTACTATTTTTATCAATGTTGCAGAGCCCATGAGGAACACACCTTTGTGCACAGTTCCCACCAAGTAGTAGACACCCATAGTTACACGGTTACTCTTCCAGTGCTAATGTAACTGCATTTTAATCTCCCTTTTTTCTTGTTTTCTTATGCTATCTCCCATCACAGGTATTAGGATACTGCTAGACCCTAAAAACTTGGAGCAACATTTATAAAATTGAGAAATATCCTAACAGCCTTTGGTGAGAAGGTGACTTTTTGTAAAGGAAAAATACAGTGTTTCTGTAATTTTTGCTCAAAACCTCCTTGTCTTGCAGAGCTACGGGGTGTTAGGGAAGTTGCACTAAAGTTGCGTATGATAAGGAACAAAACATGGCAACAACTTTGTTGAGGCTCCAGCCTTGGAAAGCACGATTCACACTCATGGAGATAGCTCAGGTGCTACAGGTTCTTGCGCAGCTGCAGAAACATGCAGTGTATTTTTAGTGACAGATGATAAGCCTGATGGAAAAAATATAAAGGAAAGAAAACAAAAGCCTGGTGAGATGCGATTCTTATATTTTCTTCTGTAATGTTATTCGTCAGGCAGTCACAGTGATTTGCTATGCCCTGTGAGTGCTTCCAGTTTTTTGCTGAGGCAATGCCAGTCAAACTGATGTGGTCTGACCTGCGTAGGATAAAAAGGCTTTTGTACTGCTGAAGCAGAATAGAGGAGCCCGTGGGACGCGTGTGACTATAACTGGTCACTGCCCTAAGACCCTCTCTGCTCTCTGAGGGCAGCTCAGGGACAATGGTCTAATGGAGAGTCCAGCCTCATGGCATTGCATTGGGCCTGTGATGTTACAGTGTAGGTGGGAAAGGCAACTCATCTCTAGAAAACATAAACAATGTCCTAAGGAGATTGTGAGTAACATTAGACTATAAGAAACCCAAAACTGTAAAAGTGATGGTTCCCAAGCTTGCTGGAATAATGGGCAGCTGTTAACCTTCAACATTTTTGGTTGACCAGTCTACAACTTCACCACTGAACTTTAAGCAAAAAAGGGAATGGGGTCTGTAGGTGCTTTATGGTGGCCATGGTGACTCTTGCTGGTCTGCAGAGGACAGTCAGCAAGCTGCCAGCCCAACACAGCTGTGACCACTGAACAGAGCAGGCTGGGGTTATGCAAGGCGAAATGGAAGAAAAACATTTGAGAAAGGTGAAGGGTTTTTCAAGAAAAAGTATCTTTGTAAAGAGCAAGTGAGCAAGCAAATATTGTGTAAGTAAGTTTTGTTATTAACAGCCCAGTAAGCATTGTTGTCTTGCCTGCTCTCGGCCCATTAGAGACAAGCTATTGGCTACAGTGGTAATGACAAAGATTTTTGCTTTGCTGAGGTTCAAAGTACCCTCCATAAGCTAAAATAGGCTGTGTTTATTATGACCCTTAGGGAGTTATCTCCATGTCAGTGACCTTGTTCTAGCTAGCAGATGTTCAGGTATTATTTACCAATATTAATATTTAAAGATTATGAAATGTTTGGTTTGCTGCCTTCCTTAAACATCCATTTTAAGCATTTCATCTATGACATCTCATATTTTACAGGGAGCCTGTGAATAAGCAGCTTTTGTTGATACTTAAAATAGCTGTATCTTCTTTGCTGAGGACCAGCTCAATGCTGTTCTTTTATTATATTTCTTCATAGCCTCATAACATCAGCTGGTCCTTGCTGCCCTTTCTTGGCAGTGTTTTTGTCAGGATGGATGAATGGTGGGGTGAATGAAGCATCAGTGGTTTGCTTAGGGTTCCTATCAAAGGGCTGGAATAAAACTTGCTTCTCCCTCAACAAGATGTGAAGAAACAGAGGTGTCTGCAGCCATCTGGCAGCTGATGAGTGTATCCTGGCGGTGGCTGCCTGGAAGCTGCCCACACCTAAGAGGTCCCAGACATATATACATACATTAAAAAAAAAAAACATATTAGATATATACAGACACACATACATGCAGAAACACTTAAGACTGTTTTGCAGCTTGCAGACTTGGGTTCCCTTATGGACATTTGCAAGCCTCTCCGTGTGTGCGCAGTATATCTGGCAGCAAAGAAGTCTCAAGCCTGCTTGTTTCCCATGTAGATAGTTTTAACTCAGGGCCTACGTCTGCCTCACGCCTTCAAAGATAGATTAGGGGACAGAGAGACTGTTTCACAGAAAAACAACGAGCCTTTGAAATCACTGCCAAAGAGAAAAATTAAAGAGATGTCACAAAGCTTTAGTCCCAGAGCTGGAGTGGAAAACTGACACCAGGCATTTTCACGGTAGCATGCTATTCCCTATCTTCCAAAGCCTTCTACACTGTTAAAAAATAAAAACTATGTTTGTGTCCAGTACTTGTTTCTGACTGGGAACTGACTGGTCTGTTGCAGCTTTCATGGCTGCTCCCTGCAAGGGAGGTTTTACATGCCAAGACACGCTGGGATGTGACAGGCTTTAATGTTGGGCATCTTCTGAAGTCATTCCTGAATGGGACTTGTGGAAACCTCCTGAGGTTAGCCCCAGAACAGATGTCCCATTCAACCTGGGACAGAGCATAGTATTCAAACTGGAGTTTTTGCAAGGTGAAACAAGCCACAAAGTATTCTCAGTGTCAGAACCCACCCAAAAATGGAGACTTCTTGGGTCCATCTGTTCTACTTGTACAACCAGTGAATGCAGATGCAAAGTGGGTCTTCTCTAAAGGTATTGTGTACAGCATCTTTTCTACATGCAGCACCTACGTTGAATGTGTAATGGATTTCACTGAAGAGTAGGTCACAAAACAGAGCAGCTCACTACAGAGGAAAGAGAAATGAGGGAGCACTCTCACCACTGATTCTCAGGACACCAGGTTGTGAACTTGGCAAAGGAGTAAAGACATGTAAAGCCACAAACACCTTGAGAGGCTGGTCCCTGAGTATCTTTTTAATACCCAAGTTGGATTTGAGGCAAAGACTCTGACATGCAGGAATTTACAGAAATAAGATGTTGCTGATGCAGTTTCAGAAGGGAGTACCTTTACAGTGAGAAGGTGCAAGGGTGCTCTATCATATCACTTGTAAATCCTATACAGAAATTGTGGGGCTAATGCATACTGTCCAATACAAGAGAGAAAGTGGAAGCACTCCCATCAGCCTCAGGTTGTGCTTCAGGTCACTTAAATCCTCTCTGAACATACAAATATAAATATATTCCTCAAAATGAAAAACTCCTATTTTCCATTTCCAATTTTTATATCATCAAATTGGCTAATGACTGTGCGAGTGTCTTGAGCTTGCTTGGAAGTTGCCATTGTGCCATGTCTGAGTTGCAAGGGAAATAGTTTATTGGCGGGTTCATTTCTGTGTTGTAAGTGGAAGTCTGTGACTTTTATGATTTTTTTTAAGTCCAGGGTTTGCTTTCTGGTTGTATCAGTCCTGCTGAATTAGGACTTGTGTTCTGCAAGATATTGCTGTGGACAGTGATGGAGATAATGGATGTTGACATGTTTGCTGGTTCTGGAAGAAATTCTTCAGTTGAAGGTTATACAATTTCTCTCTAGATAGACCTTGATCTATAAATACTTGAGCTTGTATTTAATTTGAATAATTCCATTAATTTGGCTGACACTTTTCAGAGATCCTAAAGCAAGAGCTGAAAATCTTTGCTGGGCTGCAGTCTTTGAGCAGAGCAGCACTGCTTCCTCTTCTCAGCCAAATCCACAGCTTTCACATGGATCCATTTAGCTTCCCGTCCAGCAGTGAACATCCTAGAGAGGAGCCTGAGCTTTGAGATTTCTCCAGTGTTACAGCATTCAGGTCTTTTCCTGCTTGTAATTCTCCAAGCTGATCCTTCTGTATTTCCTCTCCCTGAAGAAAAAATGAATATTGAGAAAATATATTTATGACAAGCAAAAGCTAGTTGATGAGGGCTTTTTTTACATTTAATGCTATAATCTAAGTAAGTTACTTGTCCTCTGTCTACCTGTTCAGTGTGTCAGATACCATCTCAGCTGTTCTTTTCCCTTCCCATTCACACCTTCCTCATCCTCTGCTTCCTCTCAATAAAGAGGGTTTTTTTCTGTTTGATCATCCCTAGTGGCATTTGATGGGGAATTTGGCAAAGCATCTCTGGAGCCCCAGTGGTTCAACAGCTTGGTTTCCGGAGGGACAGGATTAAAACGCTAGCAGTACCCAATTGACTCCAAGGATTAGTGAGACCAAAGACCTCTTGACATTTTTCTGTGACTGATCAACAGCCATTTAATTCAATGGTATGTGCGGTAGCCAAGATGACCTTTAAGGAAACCCGGGGTTTGTTTCTGTGGTTTAAAGAGGGCATTTCTTTACAGGGCTTCTGTTTTGCTTCAGACACTGCATGCATTTACAATGTTGCTCACAACAAGTGCCTCTGCAAAACTGCATCTTGGTAGAAGTTTTGAAGAGTGGTGCACCAAGCAATAAGCAATTATCATTATCAGTTATGCTCATCGCCTAGAGCAGGACTTGGTGATCATTCAATTCCTATTACTAGCTCCCAGGCAGCAACATTTGGGCTGGCCCCACTGCCCCTTCACCCATTCTTCCCTGCTCAACCCAACCTCTTGTCCAAGCCTCCTCCAAAGGGTCTTGGTGTCTCAACGTGCCCTCATTCCCATTCGTGTGCTTTCTCATTGCCTCAGTCCCAGATGCTGAATGAGGACAAGGGAGAAGGGAAAAGCAGTGATTGCTCCTGCTGATTGTAGAAGGAGTTTGCCCAAGAAAGGCAGAGTAAATATTTCCACTGATAAGTAAATTTTACAGTCTCGGCTTCATACTGTCTGTATTAAGAGCTTCACGTCTGAGTCCAGAGTTCAAATGATTTCTCCCTCTCTCCGTTATACTCACGGTTTTATCATCCCTGAAATCCATGATTAACTGCAGAAAAGAAAAAAGTAAAAGCAGTTTCACTGATGTGCAAGACACCTAACTCAACCTCAGGCCTCTTCCCTCAAGGGCTTTCCAGACCATCCAGCTTTACACTGAACACCCTTTATTTTGGGCTTAATAAATCTTCATGGCAGTTTCAGGATGAACCTTAGACTTTGTCCTTGCAACGAGGTAACTGCTGGTTATCTGGGAGCCAAACTGAGCATTTGGTGCAGGAACATGAAAAAAGAAAGGAATATGGATACAGTATTTTATCTTCAAGAGCAGATAGGGAAAGAATAGGAGACAGGGACAAATACCAACTTGACAGTGTTCTTCTGTTTGTGGTTTTTTGTGATTAGTGTTCAGACAAGTGTGGAAATTGCAGCAGTAAACAGACTTTGGATGGATTTTGATTTCCTGAATCAAGGCTAAATTAAGCATTCATACGCAGAGAGTGTCTCTTGCAGTCTGGTAGTTGAGGGGGGCTGCCCAGCATGTGCTGGGCACGCAGCCCCTCGGCACCAGGGAGACCCAGTGGGAAGAAGCTCGGCCGACCGCTGCCTTGCTCCTCTGACACAACCTGATAGCGCTATGAAGCTGTCCTGGCAGAGACCATGTCTTCTCTGTTAGCACCGTGCCTACCACGACATGGCTGTTTGGAAGCACTGTGGGCACTACTGCGATGTCAACAGCTTTGTGTGACAACAAATAATACTAATTACAAATGCTTTCTCTGGCAAGAACCAGAGGCAGTGCTGAGGGCAGCCTTGTGCGTGCCCTGACGTGGGCTGCGTTGGACTGTGGAGCCTTTCTGAAGGGACTTACTCTGAGGATTGAGCCTTGCTGTAGCAGAGGCCCAAACATGACCACACTGAAGAGCTATCAGGTATTTAAAGACATTAAGGAATAGATAAGTATTTGAATCATTACCCAGGCTCTTCTTGACCACCACATATGACTTCATGAGGTATCTGAGCAAAGAAAGGCTAATTGGCTACCAACAGGGCACTGCCTATCAGCAGGCTTGTGTTGTTTCCCTGTTGATTATACTGCACATCAGAACGCTTGTTATCACCACAGAAACAGTGCTTTTTGCTACCTGTTTAAAAAAACCAAAGCACGTTCTACTGAGCAGGACGAATGTCATATAGACATTCTTTCTCTTGGTGTTGTTTTTAACTTTTACTTGTTCAATGTCCTAAATAATCATGGAGAGTAGAAGGAAGCGTGGCTGCAACCAAGGTATAAACTCATAGAGTGATATCAGATTGAGAAGGACTGCATTAAAATACTGTATGTAAGACAGGCAGGGTATGTAATGAGATGTAGCATCACTTATTAGGCCAACTGAAAGAACCAGAAGTAACAAACCACGTCCTTAAAAACAGCGCTCTACTAGCTAATTTGCTTGTTAGACCTTATCATACTCCACAACTACTCAACTGACGAGGACAAAGAGGAGCAGAATACTGCAAAGCCATTGCCACAATATTTCCACTTAAGGAAGCCACCATTTCCTCTGGTCAAACCAGAAGATGACGCATTTGTGGGGTGACAGAAGGGCCATGCACTAGTCATTGTCTGCAAGATGCTGGATTGCATGTTAGGAAGAACACATCCGCCTTGGATGTAAGCAATGTCTCCTCCTGGGGCAAGGAGCCAGTCAAAAGAAAGGATGCATGGCAATGGGACAAGGAAAAGATATCTGTGATTTTGCCATGGATTTGCCTCTTTTTGATGAGTTACAGCGGTCTGAGAAGGAATCCACTGGCTGATGAATGGTTGCATGCTGTTGCCAGATCAGTAGGGACAGAGCACGTTTCCTGGCCTGGCAGGCAGGCACTGGCTCGTGAGGAGCTGAGCTGGTGCCACCAAAAGCAGAGGGCTCTCTGACCTGCCATCCTCCTCCCCGCCTGTCTCCTCTGGCCCCAGTGGCTGACTCGGCCACCTGACAGGTCTTTCCCTGCGCTGATTCGAGTCACTGATTTGGAAGAAAATAGTCCAATTGCTGCTGCTGCTGTTGGTTTTGGCTGGGTTAATTTTCTGTGGGTCAGCGAGCTGAACAGTCTTACAGAAGGTCCCACCGCAAGCTCAGTCTACTCCTCTATGCAACTTCACCCTTTGCTGGGAGTCAATCCCCATGTAATTTGGGGAGGGGGCTGAGGACTGTTCTCGCTGGCTGAACGAGCACACCTGTGTGGTGAAGCCCTGTGTGGAAGAGCACAAAATCTTCAGCACTTCTCAGCCTCGCTGCTGGACGTGGGGGTGACAGCATGTCTGCGTTTCATCAGCGGGTGCGGACTGGGGCTTTGTGGGTTTTCCCGGTTTCAGGGAATACCTGGGAGAAGGGGAACTGAACACCAACAGGGTGAGAATTTCCCTGGCCTCCAGTGATTCCTTATAATATGTATGTGACTGAAAGGGAGCAAGATGGGCTCATGTTGGAGTGAAAAATCTTACCAAAGTTTCTGGGCTCTTGAGAAACATGTCAGTGCTGATTAATTGGAATTTCTCCCCAGGTAACTCTTCCTGCAAACAGGAAGGTGGTTCCTTGGACAGACACCACCAAGGCACGAACAGGAGCGAGCAAATGTTTGCTGGCATTTTTTTTAAGCATGAAGTGCACAGCTGTGTGTCTGAAACACGTAGGTGTTTGTAAGCATCATCTAAAAGTGCCGGGTTAGCCATGTCTCAGTTTCATTGCTGGGTGCAACAGTCACTTAAATTGGAATCGGTGGTGCCTGGTCCTGCTCCACAGGGCTCGCGTCAGGGTGCCTGTACCCAGCACAGCCGCAGACGGACGGCGCGGGCGCAACAAGCTGGAGCCGTGTGTGCGGAAGGGGGACAGTGTCACCGTCAGCACACTCTGCTATAATTCGGTGAGACTGGCTTATCAAAGCCCTAGCAAAATCTGTATCAGGGCCAGTCACAGTAATCGGCTTGTCTCGTGAGCTTTTGATTACCCTTCCCCTACCGAAACGGGGTTGGTGCTTCTTTCCTCTCCAGCAGAGGCAAATGTATGGCTGTGTTCAAAAGCCCTGAAGATGCATGGGAGTCTGTGCGTGCCGCTGCAGGTACGGGAGCAGGACACATGGCAGCTTGCAGCAGTGCTCTGAGTTCTCAAAAGAGCAGTTCTGCTGTCTTGTTAGGCTTACGGTGTATTCAGAGCTTGGATGTGGTCTTGAGGAAGATGTTACTGTAGCTAAATACATCCATGCAGGAGGCCCTGCTGCGCATGGCACTGCGCAAATATGGGTCTGGATCTACAAAGGGATTGTGGTGCCTCTTAAATACCATCCAACTGCTAATCAGTTTCAAAATCTAGGTGCTAAAAAGCTTTGCAAAGCTTCATGGAGATCACTACAGTCCTCAGAAAATTCATTTCTGCTGGGCAAGTCCCAGACATGTCTGCAGAGCTGCTACTTCCTTCGCCATGGTCTGTCTCACTGACAGTGCCCAGGCTGGAGATCTGCTCTAGACATGCACATCGGCGTGAGCCCTCTGAGACCCGCTGCCACACACTGAGAGGTCAAGGTAACAGTGGATCCACCTGGACTGTTCCTCAGCAGTTCCTGCTGACCTGCCTTGGTGGGTCGTGCTTGGTGCGCACGTCTCTGTACGCACTTACCTCCTCGCTGCACCGTAAAAGAGAAAAAGCTGTGTGAGGGCACACTGTGGGGAACTTGAGTAACCTGAGGAGGTCCTGGTCATTAATGAGCAGCAGTCTACAGTGAAATTTTGATACAGGGCTTCTAGTAATGGAGGGGTATGCATTTATTATGGGATGTTTTCCACTTATTTACACTTTGTGAATTCTCTGGTTGCTAATTTTAAAACTACTGTGGAAAACTATTAACATCATCAGTAAGTCATATGAATGAAAATGGTGATGGGCTCTTGAGATTTTAATGTAGCTTGTCTTGTTGGTAAGAAATGAGAAACCCACAAGGAAGAGCTCACTGGTTGCAACTTCTTCTCAATCCCCTGTTCCTGGGGCCAAATTTGTTCATAAAGGCCTAAAATTTATCAGAATCAGAATCATTAAGGTTGGAAAAGACCTGTAACATCATGAAGTCCAACCATGAACCCAACACCACCATGCCCACTAAACCATGTCCTGCAGTGCCACGTCTACACGTTTTTTGAACACAAAAATAATGGGATGGCTCAGCTTTTAAAAAACATGCAAATGTTTCATCCAAGCTCTGGATTAGCTGGGTAGTGTCAACATTGCAGCACATGCCAAGAGGAAGATAATTCAGTGTTTCAAAAAGTCCTTACATGGTTATTCACTGACTCTTCCCCCAGCCCCCTCGTGAAGAATCATGGAAAGAAAAGTATAACATAAGCTCAGAAATGTTTTGCATGCTACCTTATAGTGCTAATTAAATGCAGATGGTATAAAAGAACAGTTATTTACATATCTAAATCTCATCCTCCTACAGGCCCTGCAATTCCTGTTGGAGTGGATGTGCAAGTTGAAAGCTTGGACAGTATTTCTGAGGTTGACATGGTATGTAATCCTCTTTTAAGCCTCAATTATTCCTAGTCATAAAAAGTCCCTCTCAGTTGAAACCTATGGTTTTCAAATTATTGGTCAGATGAAAGTAACGGCAGCGTTTGGCAAATTCGAAGAGGCTGATATTCAGAACTAAAGACTTGATAAAACCAGGTGATCAAAGGCTTATGTCTGTATCTTCAAATAAAGATTAAAAGTATGAAGGAAAAAGGGACCTTAAATGGGAGAATAATCAGTGCTATGAAGGATCTATTGCATCCAAAAATCTAAACAGCTGTGTACGAAGGTTTGAAGGTATATGGTGAAGTTCACATAAGCCGCGCTTACTGCAAGAGTTTTTCTTCCTCAGGGAACCATTGAGTCCATTGGTTTTAAATGCGTGATTCTGGGAGATGCATTAGAAAATTAAGTTGGCAACGTAACTGAGAAGGAGCTGCTCCTGCTTCTTCATTACTGGGAGTAACCTCACTGAGGCACCTGAGTGGGAAATGCCAGGGGGAGCCTGAACTGCCTCTGCCAAAGTGGAATTTGGTGTGGGGGAATAGTCTTTCAGTCACTGATGATGCTGTTCAGGAAATTTGCACCAAGTTCAGCTGTGATTTAGTATCTTTATTTTTTTATTAATTAAAAAAGAGAAAGAAATATATGCAGTTGTTAACCCTCAACAGGTTTCACGGTGTTCCCAGCAAAAGGAGTGTTCACATGCATTTTCCCGTTTGGTTGGGGTTTTTTTTGCTATAGGAAACGGAATCAAAACACTGGAAAGAGAAGTAGAAAGGGGAACATAGAGGAGAAAAGGAAGCTTCTTGGTTCCTTCCTGCATCTGCCTTTTCCTCCCTGTTCTTGGGTACCTTCTCTGGTCTAGACAAAACGTGAAGACTTAAAGGAAGAGCTTTAGGTTGATTGGTTTTCACTGTGGTGCAATTACATCTTCTCTAAAACAAGGGAGCTTGCCTGCCTGGATATTGAAAGGGAAGGTCTGGGGAGATGCGTGCAGTGAAGCATGTGGGAAGGAGCTGTCAGTGCAAGAAATGGCTGTCACAAGGAGACTTGGGGCTCTAATATATCAAGACAATGTCATAGCAGCAAAGAGACCTAATTAGTGCAAGTAAATAACTTGCAATGCTTTCTGTCAGAGCATCTGATTTCGACAAAAATCTTGCCTGTCAGAAAGCTTTGAGGTCAGTTCACTCCCTTTGCTGTTGATAGCTCCGCAGTCCTATTTTCTCAGCGCAGGACAAGTACTTTCCACAGCAGTTGCTGATTTGCATTTGGGGTAGAAGAACGGTCTCCCAGGTCAGTCTGGGTTATGTTGGTTTGTTTTTCCAGCAGTTTGTCCCAGCGTGGGTGTTGGCGGAGAGGAGAGCAGGCACTAAGCTGTCTGCACGGCCAAGGGAGCCGGGTTGGCTGTGCTTGCACCAGGGTGCCCTTCTCGTCTCCCCACTGCAGGCAGGGCAGAGATGCAGGCAGGGCAGAACTGCAGGCAGGGCTTGTTTCAAGCTGCTCTGAAGGGTTAGCGGCCTTAGAAGTTGGGTACCCTCGGCCAGGAAGCCTTTACCTACTGCTGCTTCAGCAGGCATCTGGTGCCCCAAAGAAGCACCAGACCAAAGCTGGCTGCTGCTGTGTGTGCTGGCGGGGGATGCTCTCAAGGCTGCCTGGAGCATGGCACAAACATGAAGTGTGCTGCCAAAAGTGAGGCACTTGTGTATGCTCATTTGTTGTGCTTCTGACAGGTACTATCATTCTCTCAGTTCATCGTAAAACTTGTTTCCTAAGGGATTTTCCTACTCATGAGTGGTGAAATAAACCCCTTTTCTCAGTTTGTAACTAGCGTGTGTGCTGGTCAGAAAGGAACAAGCTGTCAGTGATTGCAAACTGCCTTATTTGACTCACGCCACAAGAAAACATCCGTAAGTTGGATTTTGTACTTAGAAGCTGTCATCAGCTGCCACTTGGGCTTGATGTTTGCAGCACATGGTGCCCTGTGTGTTGGCCATTGGAGGCCTGTTTGGAGAGAGAAGGGTGCTGAAGGTGGGAGAGGAGAGGGCTCCCGTCTGGTGGGATGGGAAAAGGGCCACACTTGGGAAGCGGTGTGGCCCTTCCCGCCCTGTCCCTGCCGGCAGTCTCTGCGCCCCCCCCATGGCGGCTGTAAGTCACGTTGGGGGTGCCTGGCTGATGCCACATCAGTCCCTTTCTGCCTGTGCTCCCAGGGCTGGTGACCCTGAATAGCCAGGCTCATTTTTACCTCTTTTTTCCTTCTGGTGTAAATGGTACTGACTCCTAAGGAATCATCAGTTATGCCTCTTCCTTGCTTTCCTTTTCCCCAGCTCTGGTCAAGCTGATGTGCTTTCCTCCTCCAGCCCCTGAGGTTGGCTTCTCCAGGCAGGTTGCAACCTAAGCCCTGCGAGTAGCAGCAGTCGCTGGAAGTGTTTCTCTGGGGCTGTAGCTGTAAGGGGAAGGTGTCCAGTGTCCAGTAGGGAACAGGAGCTGGCAGCATCCCTGGGGGGAGCAGGGATGGAGGTTGGGACCAGTTTGCCAAGGTGGGGACCTGCAGGTGGGTGAGCAGAAGCGTCCCTCCAGCAGGTCTCTGCCATCCTCAGAGAGGGAGGTGTCCGGCCAGCTCTGCCCCATGCAGGGCAGCAAGGCAAGGGCTGGCACTGGAGCCTTCTTTGTCAAATTCATGAAAAACCTATTGGCAATGCGAGACTTTGCCAGCACAGCCCTTTGAAACGGAGAGTCAGGTTAACCGATGGTTTGTCATCGGCAACGCAAAAATGAGGTGGTGGTGGTGGTTTTAGAAAGCAGTTGCCGAGTGGTTAGGAAGAGATCGCAGCCTGTGTTGCTGCCTGCCTGGGCTTGGCAGCTGCGGCTCCCGTAACCACTCACTTAATTGAGAATATAAAGAAAACAAGTGTATTTGATCTCTCAGCATGAGAGAGTAGATTCAGTTCTGAAAGCAGCAGCTGCCAGGTTGGGATCAACAAACAGATGTTTTTCTTTCTGTGACTGAAGCTCCTGCCCCCTCAGCGAGCTTAAAAGAGAGCTTTATTTATACACTTGTGCAGTAGGAAAAACAGTTCCCTCACTTGGTTGCTGTTTGCAACGATTTAGTTCTTTTGGGGATAAATTGCTTGGTGTTTAGCCTGGCCGTTAAGCTAATTTTGAAAGTTTTTCTTCTTGAACATGCTATTGATACCATAGTCCTTCAAGATCATTTTGCCAGGATTGAGAATCATTTCTGCAGGGCAGTGCTTCTCTCGGGGCATATTTATATCCCTTTTAGGACTGACCATTGCTGAGTACTGTAATCCATTGATTGGGGACTTATGTTCTATTTTAGCTGAAACTATTTTGTCAGGAAAATCTATTCACAAGGAGCATTGGTCTAGGGAAGAAACAGGAGTTGAGAGGGGAGGGATTTCATCCGCCTGGTAGGAGTGAGTTTTCTCTCTGGTGTTTCTTAGGTGTAAAAAGCAACACTGACAGACCTTTCTCTGGTTTTCTTCCTTTTTCATGAAGGATTTCACTATGACTCTGTACTTAAGGCACTACTGGAAGGATGAGCGTCTCTCGTTTCCCAGCACCACCAACAAGAGTATGACCTTTGACGGCAGGCTGGTGAAGAAGATCTGGGTCCCTGACGTCTTCTTCGTGCACTCCAAAAGGTCCTTCATTCACGATACCACCACGGACAACATCATGCTGCGAGTGTTCCCTGACGGTCATGTGCTCTACAGCATGAGGTAGCGGTGCAGCCCTGCTGCTCCTGAGCTTCCCCCAGGGCTCCACTGTTAATTTTCCTCCTGGCATGGCTTTGATGACTGCCAGGACTGCTACTGCCAACCCTGCTACTCCCGCCACTGATGCAGAGCCCTGTTTCCAGCATGCCCAGTACAAGATGCTTTGCAGAAACCATGCTGTGGGCAGTAATAGGATAATCTCCTCCCCGGGGAAGCATTCCCCTAACTCTTTGCAGTCAGAGGAGGGCTTAGTCGAGCGGGAATGTGCGTCCCGGGGTCAGTGTGTGATTAAACTGGAAGCTGCTGATATACCAGATGGTGACCTTTATAATTATCCTATTTTGCTTCGTGTTTGTCTAGAAAAACTTTTTTGTTTCTTTTTTTTTGTTGTTGTTGGCATTTGCATGTTGATGTAAAGGTTTAAGTTTAGTGAAGCTGAAATGGCAGCATTAAAGACACCCTGTAGTCCCTGATTTTCTAGCAGGTTTGTTGGCTGTAAGAATCCTGAGGCACATCTGTCATGACCTAAAGGGTTACCCGACCTGTGGCTGTACGGAGATTGTGACTGTGGGTTTGCAGGATTCTGTAATACACAGGGACATGGAGGCTTTATCCTCTAAACTTCTCTACCTTATTACAGATTCCAGAAATACCATAAAAAACACCACTAGCAAGTAAACTATCACAAACTCACCCTAACTAGTATACCTATGGTTAATAAAGTGAATATATATATATTATGCTATTACAAATTGTTATCAGCTATCAATAATATAGTATCAATCAATCATATAGCAACAGCCAATAACAGCAATAACCAAGTAGGTATATACTATTACAGGTTACTACAAACTTACCATTAGTGGAGCAACTCATCAACAATATCACAGCAGTTATACTTAAGGTCGATTGCTTATATGGATGTATAATACTGGTATCAAGTGATACCATCATCAAGTTAACCAAATCATCCCACGGGTGGGAGGACAAACTGAAACAACCCCAAAAGTGGGCCCAGAAGGGGACCAATGAGACAATAGACAGAGTCTCACTTCAGAGATGCTCTGCATCACACAGTCTGGAGTCAGCCGGGCGTCCTCAATAAGAGTCCAAGAGCTGGTAGAAAGTTCATGCAGTGAATTCAACCTGTTTAGGAATGGAAAAGTACGTGCAGCACGGGAAGTTCTCAGAGAGAGAGGCTCCATTTTGGATAAAAATTAAGTCCCCCTTATATCATAGAGACATAAGAGGGTGTAGGACACCACCACTTTGAGCAGCCAATAGGTGCTGTTGATTTCTGTTTTTCACATGGAATGGCCAATAGATGATGATATTTTTTGTCCTTTCAGACCAATTTTTATTTTCCAGACTGTTTTCCACCTTTTCAGACAATAAGTTGCCGTTACAGTCCCTTGGTTTTGCACTTATCGATAATATCTCGGGATGTCTCAGGTTTCTAGGTACCCAGCTTCACTTCAAAGAGGCCAGCTGTGCTTCTCAAGGATGCTGCAGCTTCCCAGGCTGGCAGGTCTTTCTCTGTCAGTATTTTTCAGTGGACATTTTCTTTTACTCAGTAATTTTCCCCTTCTAACCAGGCCACCTTTATGGCTGCTCACATCAGCATCCCAGCAGAATGCAAAAAGAGATGCAGAGAAAAATACACCCCCAGAGGAGAAAAGCTTGACAGCTCAGACAAAAGAACAATTCTCCAGGACAGAAAACGTGCTCTCAGTGTACAGTGACCTTTGAATGTTTTGTAGCACAATCATTTCTGTTCTAGGATCTTTCTGGAACTTATTCACTTCAGCTATGGTAAAGCAATTTTCAAAAACAAGGAAAGGTTTTTTATAAAGTTTGATTCAGGAGGCTATTTCTCTTTGAAGAATGAGCATAGTGGGTGATATCGTCCCAAGCGGGACAATTTCCCACGGGACCAGGGGGCTCTAAAGTTCAATGGTTTCATAGTCCAAATAGAATTCTACTGAATTTATTTAAAAAAAACCTGGAAAAATTATTAAAACCACAAAGAAATATATGCATGCATCTGTAAGGAGAGTGTGCACCATATGGCCACTTCATTTTGCTTTGTTTTAGTGATGAAAATCCCATCTTGACCAAACATTTAGGAATACTTTCCCTGTTCTGAACCCATTTAATAAATCCATTTATTTAATGAAAGGTCTGATTACTCACATTTTAACTAAGCACCTAAAGACACTGTCTATTTTATTAGAACTGGAAGTGCCAGTATGAAGGTGCCATACAACAGGAGAGACAAGAAGGAGAAATAAAAATAAAGAAAGCGGTTAGGTGTAAGCTTGGGTCAGCACCGAGGGGAGAAGAGCAGGAGGAGGGTAGAGACCTTATCTACAAATTGTAGCTGAATATTGATTTCCATTGCTCATGTCCTGCAGTTCTTGTGCACTGAAGCCGGCATCACGCCACTAGTTAGCAGCGATCAACAGCCAAAATGAAGGAACAAGTACTTTTAATGGGAAACATTAGCTCTGCTTATTTGCCCACATGCAGAGTTTTTACTTTCAAAGGTTTCTGTGAGCTGTAGAGGAGGTGATGTGACTTTTTAATGTTACCCCATGAGAGAGAAGGTGTGAGTAACCACCGCTGACTGCACAAGAGTTAAATGGATAATTTGATTCATAAAATCCAAGGAGAACAAGAATCTGCATTATTTTGGGGCCTGGTGGTTTTTAGGACACTCAGAACGTGATCCAGCTGCCCAAGTGTGGGTGTCCAGTGGCATTGGAAATGTCCTCCAAGATATCTCAAGATGTCTTGAGATATCTGCATGGGGTTGGCACTGGGCTTTAGTTGAGGAATATCTTATCAACAAGCTGAGTTTCCGTGCTGCCCCAGACTAACAAACTGTTAATGACCACAGGTTGTGTCACAGTTTAGGCGACCCTGAGGAAAGAAAATAGCACATTGTAACAAGACTGAGTTATGCACTGTTTAAATGCTACACACAACTATGGGAGGCCATTGCTACAATATACCTTCTGGAGCATATCCCCAAAAAGCTTCTTTAAGTTTAGGTCATATGGCAAAATTCTGCTCTAGTTTCATAGTCAAAATGAACAGTGTGTGCTTTTCAGGGGCGATGAGTGTGTAGGTCAGAGTAGGATTTGGATCACAATCCCTTGAACAGAAGAAAAGTTCTTTATCAACATCTGCAATGAATCTAGAAAATGGTCACGGCCAACATAAGTCAGCCTCTGAAATGATGACTCACAGCTGATTTGCCCCTACTAAATCGGGAGCTCCACTGCAAATCTGTCCACAAGAGAAAGTTCAGTGACCTACTGGAAGACTTGTTACATAATGTTGTGCACAACTGGAATCAGTTAAAAAAGGGAGCTGTGATTGCTGCAGCTCTTTAGCTAAGACACGAACTTAACAGAGGCAAATCTCAGTTGTTGAAAAACAGCTACACCCATTTTACACCCCCCGCCCCAGAAATACAGCCCCCAGATTAAAATAATTTGATCGAGGACTGAAATAAACTGCTTTTGCCTTAATAATGTACATACCGGATGAATTTTCTGGCTTGCAATAAGGTTGGTCATGTTCCTCAGGTGTGGGGCATTGTTGGGGTGACTATGGAGGGAACTGAGCAACAGGGAAAATGAAGAAACCTTAATCAAACTGGACATAAGGCAACCTTCAAATGTAAATGTTGAAGTTATTTTATGTTGTTGTCTTGTAGGGAAATAGTTGGATATAAAGCATGGTGGAAGCATCCGTACTGACATTAGTATTACTGTAATGTCCAAGATAGTACTTTAGTTCCCTGATAGATACTGAAATTACAGCTTCCTCTGGAGTGTCTGTATATAATCCATCTCACCTGGACTTGAAGAATTGGTAGGCATTTTCCTGGGGATATTATGCTAACATTATGCATAATTGCTGCCTTTAAAGCTCCAGAATGATTTATCTGTGTTAATATTCTCCCCTTATTGCTCCTCATAGAAACCAACCTTTCTCATTTTCGACTTCTAGGATCACAGTGACAGCAATGTGTAACATGGACTTCAGCCGCTTCCCCCTGGACTCTCAGACATGTTCTCTGGAGCTGGAAAGCTGTACGTTGTACCTGTGTTTCTAGCTAGACATGCTCTATGGCTGGCTGCACACACATAGACTGGACACATTTCAGATTACAGTCTATTTTAGAGCCCCAAAAAAACATTCATCAGAGTTACTGTGAGTCTTTCTACGGACTTATTGTGCTGTATATCTAGCCCTTATGCTGCAAGACAGGGGAATTTGCAAGTAAAGCGTCCTTGTATGAATTTTAGTAGATAGCACTTTCAAAAAAAGAATCAACAAAAATGTTCAACATATACTGGTTCTCAGCAGCTTGCTGATGAGAAATCTGGGGGAGAAGTTTTGCTCTGTTCATTGCTTCTGACAGGAAGGTCGTGTTTTCAAGTGTCACAGTAAAAAGTTGAGTATAATGATCATTAATTTTCTCTAAATTTCATCGCCAATGTGGTTTAAGTATGACATAATCCTGATCTTGCAAACACTGTGACAGGCTCAGCTTCTTTGGGAAGGGGTTATTCTGCAGAGAAATTGATTCGAACAGTAAGATTTTCATGACTGTTCTGTAAATGTTCTCCAGGGTGTTCCAAGACTAACATCTAATTGTTTTGAGGTCCTCCCAGCTATTTAACTGAAATTTTCCTCTACAAACAACAGAATCACAGAATCATAGGGTAATTTATATTGGGCAGAGTTTTAGGTTGGTCTTGAGGTCAGCTGCTCCAACACCCTGCTCAGAGCAGGGAGCTTTAGAGTGGGTTGCTCAGGGTTGTGTCCAGTTGGGTTTTAACATCTCCAAGGTAATAGTAGCTCCACAAATTTTCTGTGCAACCTATTGAAATGTTTGACAGCCCTCATCCTGAAAAAGTTTCCTTTTACCTGCCTGGAAAAAAAAACCCTTGCTGCAGCTTGCATCACTTTCCTCTTGTCCTTTCACTCTGCATCTCAGAGAAGAGTCTGAGAAAAGCCTGTCTCCATCTTCTGTATGACACCCAATAGGGCAGCAGTAGGATGCCACCACAGACTCCTCTTCTCCATCTGAACAAACCCAGCTTCCACAGCCTCTTATCTTACGTCATGTGCTCCAGCCCCCTGGCCATCTTGATAACCCTTTTTTCATTCCCCATTCCTGCTACCTAGTGCACTAACTGATTGTTAAAGTTTTTCATTTACAGTCTTCAAATATTTCTAGGCTTTTGCTTCCAATCACACCTGTCACTTTTGCTTTTATCATTCTAAGATAGATTGAGGTGTCTGTGTTTCCTCCTTCCTTTAAATTCAGGCGTTTTACCCATGACTATTTCCTGAGTTATTCTTATCAATTAGCAATTACCTGTCTATGGTTTTTGGTATGTGATGCTCAGAAAAGTACCATTCTAGCTGTCATTTCATCAGTGTGGAGTAAAATGAGGATGTGTTTCCCTGAATCAGGATGACCTGGATTTTTTTGTCGTTGTTGTTATTGTCATGGTATGTCATATGGCAAGTTCTTTTTAACTCGCTGTGGTTAGCAAACTTATGTGTAGCATTACTTCATGCCAAAGATTATGTTTGTTAATTTTGCCTGGATCTATTAACTTTTGCTTGCCCTCCAAGCTAAAGTCACATCACATCATGTTTCTTCTTTCCCTAAGATGCTTACACTGATGAAGATCTGATGCTGTATTGGAAAAATGGGAATGATTCTCTGAAAACCGACGAAAAGATTTCTTTGTCTCAGTTTTTGATACAAAAATTCCACACTACATCCAGACTGGCTTTCTACAGTAGCACAGGTATGGCCTTTTCTGATTTAATGCTATTGCTAAAGCTAATGCTGTATTAACTACTTGTGAGAGAGCTCTTGGGATTATATGTCACTGAAATGTAGTCTCCATGGTCTGGACAATACATGTTTTGAAAGATCAGCTTCTCTTTTCACTACTCTTCAGAAATAAAAAATCAAAAGAAAGACCTTGTCTCTCTGTGCCTACCATCCAGGCTGTTCTCACTGATTCTGGCTTTCCTCCTCTCCCAAAGGTTGGTACAATCGCCTCTACATAAACTTCACTTTACGCCGACACATCTTCTTCTTCTTGCTCCAAACCTACTTCCCCGCCACCCTCATGGTCATGTTGTCCTGGGTGTCCTTCTGGATCGATCGCCGAGCAGTTCCTGCCAGAGTGTCTTTGGGTGAGAGCAACTGCAACAAGCCATGACTGCGTGAAAATCTTTGAACATGAAAGTTTTGGCAGGAAAGGGAACTGTTCGTTCTGATGGTCAAAGATACTGGGCAAACAAATGTTTGTTTTATCTAATGATTAATATAATGTAAAACTTGCAGTTTTTCTTAAGTCCTTCATCACTAAGCAGTCCTCCTGATCTATACTTAGCTCAGGACAGAAAGGGCTGTGGCTTCAGAAATGAAGTTGGGTAGAGAAGAGAGGTTTCAGTATTTATGAGTCAATGAATCAAGATTTTTCCCTGTTGTCCAGTCCTGCAGTTCTGAGACACGCATTGCCATCGGTGAGGGTAGAGTTTCACAGGAGTTTAGGCACCTACAGGGAGTTAAAGGCTTCTGTTACAATTTTCAAGAGTGCCTTTTATGAGCAGGATCCTGCCATGTCCCAGCTGCCGTGGTGGGTGTCCCAGGCCAGGCGTGTGTCTTCCCAACCAGCTGGCACTGGTGCTGTGGCCAGTGGCTTTCTCCAGGCTGCCTGGAGGGTGCCGATGTGGCACATCTTCACAAAGATGGGAAAGAAAGGCAGCAGGGGATCTAGTCCTATCAGCACCTGCAGACTTAGGTGTCCCTCCATCTGGTGTGCCTCTGGGGACACTCAGGGCATCTCCGTAATGTCAGGCCTCAGACAACAGCAGAGCAGTGAAGGGAATGTGGCTTTCCTTTCACATCTGCAGTGCTGAGGATGAGAGGCTACCAGCCCCAAGCTGAGGTGGAGCTTGGGTTTCTCCTCTCCCAAGGATGTCTCGCACTGAGGGTCCAACGTTTCTGGGGTAGGGAGGTCTCTCATTTGAGGGAGTGGGAAAGCGAAGAAGGAGCTGCTTGAAAATCCTGCGCACACCAATCTGCCTCTCTGGACATCTAAAACCGGTCAGGAGGAGCTTTGTCTATGTCAGGACTGGAGGAAGTTCTTTCAGCTAAGCATAAAAAGAGCCCATTTATTTATCACTCCACGCACAGGTCAGAGGAAGGCAAAAACGTAATAGGAAAAATCTCTGAATGTTAATATGTAAGGCTTCCAATACTGAAAGTATAAAACCAGTATTTTATGTCCACAAGTTTGTCTCACTTAGAGAGCTATGCACTGCAGCAAACATGAGAAGAGGCAGTCGAGAGTCTGCTCCACTGAAAGAAATGTGTTCAGTGGATATTATTTTAAAAAAATTAGATCCTGATGAAAAGTGAACAACGGTAACTGTGTTTACAGTGGTCACTTTTCAAATGGCTGAAGTAGCTATGAATGTTTTTTGGTTCTGTTTTCTCTATTTAAGTGGCTTTGGGAACTTGTAAATATTTTTCGCTCCATGGCGATCCAAACAAAGTATACAATATTTTGCAGGATTTAATCTATACCTGTCTAAATATATATATACACATACACATGTGTATATATATACGTATTCACACACACATATATGTATATAAACATAAATGCATACATATATGTTTATAAACACATACACATGTACACATCTATATATATATAAAATACAATGCTTGTTGTTCAAAGCTTTTTGATTCCCACAGCCTGAACTGTAGAAAAATATTCCTAGAGGTAAAAACATAAAGCCTTTCTTTTGCATTGTTTCATGCAAAACATTTTGTCATTAATGCATGTCCCTTTTAAGATCAGTGATTTAGAGCAAATCCTCTTTAGCTGTGACCAAAAGTCAATACTAGGTTGCTTTCTGGCAATACCTGTAACACGGATTGGTACAGCTAGGAAACAAGAGTCCTTGTCACCACTGGTTTTAGCAGACCTGACTCTAAGCACTGTGTTCACAGAATCACAGAATCACTACGGTTGGAAAAGACCTGTAAAATCATGAAGTCCAACCATCAACTAACACCACCATGCCCATTAAACCATGTCCCACAATGCCACGTCCACACATTCCTTGAACGCCTCCAGCGATGGTGACTCCACCACTTCCCTGGGCAGCTTATTCCAGTGTTTCACCACTCTCTCAGGAAAGAAATTTTTCCTAATATCCAGCCTGAACCTCCGCTGCCGCAACTTGAGGCCATCTCCTCTTGTCCTGTGTTAAAACCCTAGAGGTTAAGGAGGGAATTAAATGTTGTTCCCAGCAAAATGATGGCTGCCCCGTTGCTCCTCAAAACTAAACCCATCATGCGCACAGAAGTGAAGGTGGTGGAACAGTTCTGCATTGGCAGGAGAGATACTTATCACAAATTTATTTTATATCTAACATCTTTTAGAGCATCATGCAGAGTATAATTTCTGTTTTTCTTGAGACAAAAGCCTTATGGACTGTATCAGTCAGTAACATTTATTTCTCTTGTTTTTTTCTAGGGATAACCACCGTGCTGACCATGTCCACAATCATCACTGGGGTGAACGCCTCCATGCCTCGTGTTTCCTACATCAAAGCAGTGGACATTTACCTGTGGGTCAGTTTTGTGTTTGTCTTTCTCTCGGTGCTGGAATACGCAGCAGTGAATTACCTGACTACGGTGCAAGAGCGGAAGGAGAGGAAACTCAGGGACAGGGTGAGAAAAACTTGTGTTTTGTTCATCCATTTATTCCTTTTTTTTTTTTTCCAGCTGATCTGGTCTTTGTATTGACTGCTTTGTGTCTATAAATGGGAAAACACCGACATCCAAGTATGTATAATTGGATCTGTTTAGACTGCTCCACCTCAGGCTGAATTGCTAGCATCAGAAAAACAGGAGTTGGTCTCATGGGTCTTCATAGAAACATCAGAGAAGAGGAGAATGTGATCTGAACTGGGGAAGACTGTAACCTGGAACTGTGTGGGGATGACAGAAGGGAAAGTATCAGTTCTGATACTTCACTGCAGCTGCCACAGTTGCTATATTTTTAAGCTAAAGATGTTATTGGGAGCAAATTCATTTCCTCCCTCTACAGTCAGCTTTACTCTGGAAACTGGATTCAATGCATGTAATAGTGGAGTTGTTCCCCATTACCAAACACAAACAACAGTCAGCCAAGTTTATGCTTGTACTTTTTAACGTGCTATGAAAGGTCTTATCCTGCATCCTTGGAGTTTTTCAAGACCTGACCAGGTACAGCCCTGAGCAGCCTGGCCCTGCTGTGAGCAGGAGATAGGACCAGAGACCTCCTTGAGGTCCCTTCCAGCCTGAATTATCCTACAGACCTGTAAGCCCTTCTTCTTTGTAATTAAACAAAACACCATCACCTTTTGAACACTAAGGCTTGGGACCAAATTTTTTCAGTCCCCACACACCCAGAACGTCACCATGTTTTACAGCTTCTTTCCTCCCATTAGGAAGTCCCATTAGTTCACAAGTAACATTGGTCACCTACTGCCTTTGACTCCTGGAGAAATTTGTATCAGCCTTTCAGAAATGCCAATGCAGACATCATCTTTCATATGATTTGACCATGACATTTCCCTCTCTGAACTACTGTGTTGGCTTTGCATGTCCTTTTCTTCCCCTTGCACTTCTTCCTATGACTTCCTTCACTACAGAAAAGACCACCTATCAGCCCAGTACCTTTCCTAGTTGACATCTCATCAAAAATTCAGTTAGATACATTTTAAAAAGTGATTGGTATAAATTCAACAGACTCCTGTGACAAAATTTTACCTCTCTCCAAGGCCTTCTCAACAATAGTGTGATTCTGGAAAGCTACTTGAACAGCTCCTGAGTATCTTGATTTATCTATGCCCCCATCCTAGTCCCAACCCAGGGCCCAGCAGTTCTCTGCAACACAAGGTAGAGGTGCTTTGTGCAAGAACAGCAAGTCAAATGTGTCTTACTTGCTGTGTGTGAGCAGTGGTCTGTGGCCTTTTAGCCAGCCCTGCTCAGACTTCCCATGTCCAAAGAAGACAGCATCTTGACAGTACACAGGAAATAACAAAAATCATCCTTGCTACGTTCGATTTGCCTAGAATAAACATGTATTTTTTATTAAAAGGCAAAACCCGCTCTCCTTTTTCTTCAACTGTATTGGAGGGATGAAATGAACTTGAGAGGGTTTGTTAACTGTTCTGCTAAGTTTTCAGGAATGTTTTCCCACATCCAATGATGGCATAGCTTATTATTTATGTCACAAATCTGCCCTTTATTGAGTCTTGTGCATTTAATTCTATATTCAGCAAATGCCTTTTTACTACACAAGGTAAAATATTCCATCCAGCCTTCAGCATGTGACAATATTAATCGCCAGCGGTGGTAATGGGAACAGAGATAATAAACAGCATTATTTGAGGGGTTGCAGCAAAATGTAGGTGAGTGCTCTTGAAGAATCAGAAGAGACATTTCTCACTGTAAATGTAGATCTTGTTAGCCAGTGCTGCTCCCCTGTGAAAGACCCCAAAAATCCTAATACGAATATGTTAGGCTGCCCAGAGAAGAGCTCTGTGTTATGTCTACATTAAGAAATTAAATGTGCCTGGGACCAAGGCTGATGGGCAAGGAGTGTCTAAAACTAAATCTTCTTTCCCTCAAAATTGGAATGGTTGCTGTGAACTGCCTGTGGCAAGTGGTCCGTGGCCCATGCTTATTCCCAAATCGTACATGGGATTTTTTTTGGTGCTTGTTGGCCTGGACAAAATTCAGGCCAGAGACATTTCTGACACTCTAATAGTATTGTCAGCTGAGCACCCGTGCCTCCAGGGAGGCTCTTTGGCAGTGTTTCATTTATTAGTGCAGACTAAAATTGCTGCAGGGTGAAATTATGTATCATACTACTGCATGTATGTGCCTTTGTGAAGATGGGTGTAATTTAAGACTCTGTGAACATGGGTTTCTTGTACACTAGGCTCTCTTGTCCTTAGGGGTGACTGTCATCACACGTACATGAAGCCATGGGAACTGTAATTTGACTTGGGAGCTAAGAGTAAGTCTGCAGGATTTCTTTCTCTGCTGGGTCCTGCAGCAATTAGCTTATTGCCATTACCCGCTTTCCCTTCCACCCACCCACCATCTCACGGACCTGTCATCAGTTGATGATAAAAAGCCTGATGTAATTCTTCCCTGTGGTTTTTTTGTGTTTTTTTTTTTTTGAAGTACACCTGCTTAGTATAAAATATGTCTTAAAACCCAACTGATGTTTAGCTGTACCCATGGAGTGCTCCAAAAAATGCCTGGAGTGGTGGGTCTAACAAGTAGAGCAAATGGGCTACAAACTTGTCATGTTTTTCTGCACACAATCTGCTGATACCAAATCATTTGGTTATGACTAGAACACAGAAAACAATTCTTAAGTTGATTTTCAGGATTTTAGTAAGCAATGTGATCTGTTGGTTAAATAATTTGAAGAAAAAACCTTGAATGCAGAGTTTTCTAGTGGCATCCTGAATATTATATATTCAGGATATATACATTTCTGTGTATATATACTTAATTATTATAGCTGAACTTACCCTTGAAAACAAGTCCATGGAAAACCCACACATCAAAGTTGGTGGAGGAGGGAATTGGGGGCAAAGTGTGATTGGGTAAGGAAAGCAGGCTGTGGGGAATCAGAGGCAGGAACTCCTAGCAGAAAGGAGGTTTTGGTGTCCATTTGCATTGCATACAAATATATAACCCATATTGCTGGGACAGAAACCCTGCATATTTTAAAGAGTAGAAGACAGTATTTGCTATTCAAAATTCTACCTGTGTTCATTGTTTTTTTTAGACTTGTGGGTGCATGCTGGTGCTGCTGAAGTCAATGCAAGTTTTGACCTTAACTTCAACAGAGCTGGGATTTTACATTAGGCTTTTAACTGGTCCTCTCCTTAGTTTAAAATCAGATTTACAAAGAAAACATTTGTATCTGTGAAACCAGAACTTGGCCCTTTTTTTTCCATAACATGTATTGGATAAGCCATTTCCACAGATAACACTGCATCTTGTCCTCAAGTATTTATAAACACAACAACTGCAAAATAAGGAATCTCAAGACAGCAAGGCTCAACAGAGCTAGCTAAGAAAACCTTTCGGTCAGTTTTTTGTGTCTGCTAAAGCATTTTTCTAATCTTCTCTGAAGCTGCTTGTCCAAGCAGTGTAGCTAAACGACATCTCTTCCTTTTGGAACACAAGCAAAAAAAAAAGTGATCTTTTTGTTCAAAGAGAAACTTACAGGATCTCAACTAAAATTTCAAGCTCAACTGTTTACAAGCTGTCTTTTAATAGAAAGGCATAATTTATGTTGCTAATGTATTTTTCCAGTGTTCAGCTATATTTCTTGTTTATGTTCCTAGTTTCCATGTACGTGTGGAATACCTCATTCAAAAACTATGATGCTGGATGGAAACTGCAGTGAATCTGATGCCAACAGCCTGGCAGGATATACAAGAAACCAGATGGTCCCAGAGGAAGAAAACCAAGAAAAGATGGTTGTGCACTTAGCTATGAGCAATGAATCTAATTCATCAAGGAAGAGAGGCCTGAAGGGCCATGTGGGCTTGCGCATCATCCAGAACGCTCATGCAATTGATAAATACTCAAGATTAATATTTCCAGGCACCTATATATTTTTTAATTTGATATATTGGTCTGTCTTTAGCTAAGCATGCTGGCAGAGCAGTGACTGAAGCAGAAGACATTTACAAAACTCTCTTTCGTTGGTTCTTTTTCAGTCTATCTGGATGCAAAGCCAGAAAACTGATTATTTTATTGCTTCTTTGGAGAATAAAAGGGAGGACATATCCTCCAGTGGGCAACACCGTGCATAGGCATCACAGAGGAACCTGCTGCACTGGTTGCTTTCCAACCCACACCCCAGCTCCTGTTTGCTTTATGACACATGTCGTCTGTCATACTTGACAATATGTATTCACCATTCCCCCAAAAGGTGCTGTATGTTCATTTGGGGCCAGCCATGCTGGTGGTGCCTGCTGTGCAATGGACAACTGGAGACAGCGCTCACATGGGCCGTCAGGGATTAGACAAATGCAACTTGCAAGGGGAGGTCTGGACAGTGCATCTCCTGTAAGGGAACTGAATGAGGCCTTTCCTTTTCAAAATCTCTGCTTTTGAGCAAAACCTTTTATTTTTCTTTGGCATATAAGCATCGTATTTCTTTCCATTGGTTTACGAAGAAGACCTGTTTTTAGGGTCTCTGAATAGGATCTTCATCGATACCATTAGGACAGTTGACTGGCCAGGATCAACAGGGTTGGTTACAATGCAGGTGGTATGTTTGAGTCGGTGGTCATTTATTTCCAGATTAGAAGTAAGGAGTGATGATGAAGCAGAGCAAAGAAGCCTACAGACTCACAGAAGATGGCTCCCAGGGTACATGGGTAATGAAAACAGAGAGGTTTAGGCATGTGTTCTCCGTAGAAATTGACCACAGCACGTGATATGTAGCACCTGCCCTCTAAAATGAGAGGGGAAGCTGGTGTGTAGCATGTACAGTCAGTACATGGTGCATGGGCAGTGTCTCTGGGACCATCACTTTCTCTCTCCAAAAGAAGAAAACAGTGATGAGGGCAGAACTGTTGGCTTTCAAGGATTTTCCTCACCCCTGTGAGGAACATGCAGCCCACAGAGAAACTGTATATCCCAATGTGCCTCTCCCAATCAACACATTGTCCTTCTGTTCAGGCATTTTGGATCAAGAGGAGAGATGTCTGCCAGAACGTCTCTCTGCAGAAACATAGGCATGTCAGAGATTAAATGGCGAAGAATAATACTGTGGGATTCAACAAGACCCTCTCTGGCCTTGGGCTCCAAGGTCAATGTAAGTCCTTTGAAGCTGCTGGAGAGCATTGTAACAATCTTCTGTGCTTGGCATTTCATTTTTCATCCCGTGATATCTCCCTCTCCTTTGCTAACAATGCTGACAGCAAAACCCAAATGTAGAAACATGATAGCAACAAAACAACAATGTCCAGGATTGTGTGCTCCTTATTTTTAGAATACACCGTGACATTTTGACTGTGGTGGAGATTATGTTCATGAAAACATTTGGTTACAAAGCTAAAACTAAGCAGGATGAGCAGAGCCTGAAGTGTGAAGACCCAGGACTGAGGTTAGAAGCTGACTCAATGATAAGATTAAGTTATACATCTGGCTGGGGTTGGGCCATGAAGATTCAGGTAAATCACATGAGTAAAGGAAAAGCAAACAAAAATACTAATAAAACCGTAACTATTTGTTGGCATGTGAAATTTTCTGCTTACTGTAGCAGTAATTATCATGTCCTAAATCTCAAGGGATGTAGAAGATGGCAGGGAATTGTCAACTCCAGGCTGTAACCAATACCCAGGTTTTCCCTTGTGCCTCAAATATTGCTGCCTAAGTCACAGTGATGGTTGCACTGATCTACTGGAAACAAAATTGATGAGAGAAACTAAAATTAACAACTGTGTTCCCCTTTCATCAGCCATGTTAACAACTGACATGAATGGAGTTCTGTCTGGTCATGAAAGTAAGAAAATACAGCCCTGAAATCACTGGCAAGAAGAGGAGCCATGGAAAGACAGTATCTGAAAGGAAGGATTTCCCTGTTTCGCAGCCTGCCACTTTTCTCCTGAGCCACCAGGTCAGTGCATTTACCACACGTTGCTCTTATTGGAGCTGAAACCTGGATACTTCTCACATCAACAGGTGGAGATCACTACAATAAAGACACAAAAATACTAAAGAAATACCCGACTCATCTTTTGAGAAGTTAAAGCCTGGATATAGCAGTGTGCATTCTTCAGCATTAGCAGTTTTGAGTGTAAAACAGGAACCAACGCCCCGGCTGGCATCAGGACAGTGCAGCAAAGGGACCTTTGCTGGGGGAAGGCAGCAGAACTGCACCATGAAGTCACCAGTACAGGGAGTGAGAAACTCGGTTCTTGTGCCCCCTGTTTTGCCAGTCTTTCTGCATTACCCATCGCACGTGCCATTTAACCTCTCAGTGCCTCATCTCCTCCATCTGGAAAGTGGAGAACAGTAACATTTACCTACCTCATGAGGTGTCGAGGGGCTTAACTTGCTTAACTAGCACGTGTGTGGGGCATGGTTATGATTTCTGAGCAGGTCACCCAGTGGGAATCCAAAGGTTTTTGTCTTAGTTACCAGTGAGTTCTTCAAATGTGTCCTCTGAATCAGCCCAGCTGGAAGAAAGGGGGTATCTCCCCCACCTTTTAATGATATTAAGCCAGACAACTCCCCCACATTATAATGATACTAAACCAGAGATAGATGTAGCCCAACAGCCAAAAAGTGAGCACTGTCAATGAATAATGCCTCCTGGCATACAAAAAAAAGGAGTCCTAGTGCTTTACTTTGCCATTTGTTTTTATTACATCTTCTGTACCCTTAAAAGTTATGTGGTGACAAAGGCAGTCCTTTAGATCCTATCATCTTTGTACTAGTGCTGCCTCTATTTTAAATGCTAGCTAATAAACACCTTTTGGAGAGGCTACCTTACTGTTATTTTATATGCATGTCTACATAACTGGTAGAGATTGATGTCTGTTTCTACCAGACACAATTATACAGCCTATAAAACCATCAAGGATGGTATTTTTTCCTTAAAGGAAAAAAAATCTCTATCTTAGGCACCACTGACACTTATTATTTATTAAAACAATAGATGAAAAGTATAGATGCAAATAAAACCAAGACATCTCCTTCAGGCAGCGTATGAATTGTATTTTTCTGCTTATTAAGAGGAGAGTGGCTAGGCATGAAGCTAGAACAAATATTTGTAGTATGGCATTGAGAATGTATTTCACTTTTCATCTCCCCTGGATTACAAGAGACTCCATGAGCGCTGTCTAACTTCCCGTTGCAAGATCCAACCAATGTTTTGAGAAACAGTGCCTGAAGCTAGGCTCTGAATGCTGTTCGATGTATACAACCCAATTCTGTGAAGCACTGAGCATCTGGACAATTAACTTACCGAAGGATGGGATTTTCAGAAGTGCAGAAGGGATTTGGGCAAATGAAGCCCATTGACAAATACACCTTCTGTGAATAACCTGGTCCAATTGCAAAGAGAGAAAATGTCAGCCCTGTTCATTCTGCGTCTGGCTCCATTGTACTTTTACTTACTTCTAACCAAATCACATCTTTGAAATAAATTAACTCTCTATATAGATATGTACACATATGTATAATGTGTATGCAGGTAGCATATAACAAAGAAAGACACTGGGACATTTACCTATGTTAAATACCATACATATGTGAAATTGTAATATATTGTATGTAAATTGCCATTTATTATGCCCAGAAAACTTAAGATGTTGAACAGAAAAAAGGCTTTTATTGCCAGCCGAGGGCCAAGAAATGAGGTATTGGCAGAAATTACAGGTTCTCTCACATTTTCCTTCTGAAAAAGGAAGTGTTGAGAAGTTTGCAAGAAGGATTGATGCTAAACTGGTTATACAATGGGTACAGTCCACTGTGCTGATCACTGTAATCAAACCTGGTAATAAAATAACAGATGGAAAGGGTGAAAAAGAGTCCATTTCATGGTGTGAACTTTAAAATGTGATTTTAATTCTGTTTGGAGATCTGTTACCTGTGAGCTAATGCCCAGGGTAAAGGATTTGAATAAACACCTCATTTGTAATTGATTTTAAATAAAAAGCATCTCAAAAGGTGGAAGAAATGTAGTGGAAGCATGCAAGTACTTTGAAGTATGCAAAGCTCCTTGGGAAAACTGAACCATTAATTACAGCTATAAGCTACAGAGATTTTTTGTGAAAACTGCAGCCCACAACTGAAGAAATTTTAATAATTACTTTACATTTAAGGGCACATTTTCAAAAGCCCAAATGGCAGGTATATATCTGAATCTCCATTTGACTATAAATGAGAATTTGTAATTTAATTCCTCCTTTGTGCCTTTGAAAAGATTGTCTCTACACTTACCAGTGGGTGGTAAAACTGCTCTGAGGTCCCGGCTGCCCCATCTCAGCTATTATCCCTAATGCAGACAATGGGACTAAAGTAAATACGCACAGACGAGGCTGATACCCGAGCCACGGAATAATGGCTATTGTCTGTCAGATTTCCACAACGGAGAGATTACAGCAAGGTACAGTCTAACTAAGTGAGATACTGCTCTGCTGAAATTCAAAGAACAGAAAAATGTATTTAAAAAACAGCAAGACTTTAGCACTATTAAAATTAAAATGTAATCCAGTCTCACACTAAGCTGATTAATTCCTTTGCAAAAATGACATTTGAAATAATGTATCAGGGTCATTACTTTCCCGGTCAGAAGAATTGCCATTTCAGGTGAAGCGAGAAGGGTAGGGAGGGAAATTGTGCATGAGCAGGGGGCAAGGTGCAGCTCGTGGCATCCAGCTCTTGCAGCAGTGCAGGGGCAACTGCCAGGCTGAGCAGAACCCGCTGCGGAGGTGAGGATCGGAGGACCCAGCTTCCCAAGGCACTCGGTGCCTGGGCATCACACGTCACCGTGTAGCACTCCTTGATTTGGGTAAGAAAAAGCTATCCTCTGCCAGAAGTGGTGGGATCCCTACCAGCCGTGGGGCAGTCATGAGGGGTGGTGTGGTGCAGGTGATATAGCCATTTTGGCTAGAGGTTTGGGTTCAGTTCTGGTCATGTATGTCATTAGCTGGTCCTTAGCCAGGGTTTCAGGTGGAAGCCACATGCCTGCGGCAGCCCTGGGCAGAGAAACACCTGGCAGAGGCCCCTCCACACCAACACAAGGAGATATGCACAGCCCCACAGTCTACCCCCACCTCCCAGTTCATCCTGCCAGCACCGGAGAGATGGGGGCTACATCATTGGCATGCCACGAAAGGTGTCCCCCAGCCCTCCCTTTGCAAGGGACCCAGGAACCAGGACAGCCTTGCATTGCCCGCTCCTTGGACCAAGCAACAAAGCCCTTAACAGATAATTTGACACCTGATTTTTAAGATTTCCTGCCTTTGAGAAAATGCATAAGACTCATCTTGGCCAGTTGTCCAAACTGGACTTCTCCCACAACTCTTCTAGGGGTCTCTGAGTGTGGCTATGTGCAGTTGCAACCATAGAAATGAGCTTAGGAAAAGTGCCTGGCAACTCAATCCGTGCAAAATGCATATAAATGATGTGGAAGAAAAAAAATTTACTGCTCTACTTGTCACGCAAATTTATAGAAGAAAATTGTATGTTTAGCTTAGAGGGAATTAAGAGGGGGAAATGAAAGGACAAGTTAATTGTATCGACAGTTCAAATTACTTGAACAAATATATTTTGGGAAATGGGACAGAACAGCAGAGCTGTAAAACTCTATAGCCTCCTGCCTCTTTCAATTTTATCTGGATTTTTATTAGGGTCAAAATTCATTTCAACCATGAAATTTTGAACCTTTCTTGTTAAGGTGCATAATGACCACATTTTTATAGGTACAGCTTGGAGGAGACCTTCAGTGCTGCTCACAGGTTGTAGTTGCAGCAGCCTCCAAGTAAAAATACGGCTCTTTTTTCATCTAGAATTTCAGGAGAGCTGCCATTCCACAAAACGGGAAAGGCAGAGTTATTCAGCCGTTAGGCAGGGAAACAAGACACTCTCCGAGGAGCTGGACAAGAGAAAGACCATATCATTTGCACCAGATAGTAGCCTCAGCATCTGATGCATATTGCTACATGCTTGGATGCAGTACTGAGGAGGACTTTGTAAGACTATGTGGGGAGGAAAGGAAACTCCTGCTTGGGACAGATCTGGAGACACTAACCATCTCGGATGGTCATCACCCTAACCATCACCCCCAGCCATGATGGTGACATGGATGCAAACTGCCACTCTGGGCAAAGTGACAAAGGACGTCTCCTCAGGGCTTGGTCCCACATACTGTGCCTCTGTGAGACGCTTTCTTTGTGGGGTCAGTGTCCACCTGCCCCAAACAGCTCTGATCCAGCCCCAGGACAGCACGCTGAAGAAAATGTTTCTCTTCCTCTGGGGCTGGGGTGGGGACTCTCCATGTGTGTTTTGTCCATGAGGGAGGTTGGTGCCCTGGTCTGCAGATGTGGTGCCTGTTTGCAGGATTTTCCTGTCAGATTCCTGCCACATCAGACCTCCCTTTCATCCCAGCGATGGCCCAGCAGAGGAGGAGCCCTTGCTTCAAAGGGCTGGTTCGTTTGGAGAGGGGCTGGTGTACGGCACAGAAAGCAGAGGAAAGGATTGAAATGGGAGGCCCTTCTGATTACTTGGGATCAAATGGTCTGTCCCAGGCTCTTGGGCACTCTGTGCCTTAAATGACAGTGGACATGAAAACTGTACAATTCAATTTTGAACTGAGCTGCTAAATGGAAATGGCACTTGCTGAGCTGCCCAGAGCCCTCACCGCCACTCACACAGAGTAGGGCTGGGGTGGGAGTTCTGTGGGTGTCATTCTTTACCTCACTAACACGCACAGGAATGCCTGGTGCCCGGCAGCGATGCTGCCTGGTGGTGATGCTGCTTGGTGGTGATGGTACCCAGCAGTGATGCTGCCCAGAAGCAATGCTGCCCATCAGCTTGCCCCTCCCCAAGCTCAGCCCCCCACAGAAGGGCTCTTCCCATCTCCTGCCCACCCTCGTTCAGGCCCAGCCATGTAGTGCTTAGCAGGACATGGCTTCCTTAAAGAAGAGAAGTAAGTTGGGAAAGGGAAAGAGGCAAGAAGAGGAAAAAAGTGTCCCCCCCCAAATGAAAGTAAGTATTTTTGTGACTGTGCCAAAGGCAGTATTTTGCCAAGCCATTAGCTGCTCCTCATTTCTCCAGCTTTTCTTTAACCATGGCTGTAAGGTTTGTGCTTTCTCTTCTCTAGTCCTCTGGCAGCTGACGTAAACATTACAGCATGTCAATATTCTTCCCACGTCTCAGATGGTGACAAAAGCCATGAAAATAAGTGACTAACAGCTCCAGTGCAAACCACCTGTGTGCTGGCGCTCTGCCAAGGGAAGAAACCATCAAGGCTGTTTTACAAGAATAAACTCTGTCCGTAAGATTGTTTTCTTACAGTGTGAATCCAATAAACCAATTAGTTGAAGCAGTTTAATTGGGAGAGGTAAAAACAGCCTGGTACAAAATAAAAAGAAAAATATTCTGTTTGATTTCACAGAGGAGGAAGCAGCCACAGAAAAAAGTCCAAGGCTTACACTCACTTTGGGTATCAAGCAACATGGTGCAGATGCACGGCACGCAGCCGCGAGAGGCCTGGCCGGCTGGCGGGTGCAGGTCCAGGAGGCAGCCTGCAGAAGGACCCACCAGTGCACCCAGGACTGCAGCAGCCACCCAGGAATCACTTTATATCCAGAGTTTCATTCCTCAGCCTCTCCATCCCGTGCTTCTAGGCTGCCACTTAAGCCCTAAAATGCTCACAGCTGCTTCCAGGCATGTCCATTCCCAGTATGGAGGCTGCCCCAAAGCCTCATGGCCGCTCCAAGGCATGCCCCTGCTCCCTGGCTCAGCCTCTATGGAGCTGAATGCCTTGGTGTTCATTTCTCATGAGCCTTCAGGTTCACCCACCCAGCTGGCTGTCAAGTTCTGCTCAGCACTGTGGGGTTGAACCGCCCCGGTGCCATTTCCCAGCTGCCTCCCTGAACCTGGACGTGCCTCAACACCTTGAGCACCTTGCCTGCGTCTCAGCCCAGCCTCCCCGCTTTCTGCTGTCATTAGAGCAGCTAACGGACACGAAGGCTTCACACGTACTTACTGCCAAGCAGACACCCCTCCAGCCATCTTCTGGTGTCTACCCTGATCCTCGTTTCTGTTCCCCGTAAGACTGCAAGGAGAGATCAGGAACCTCCTAGAAACAAGTTGATGGCAGCTGCAGAAGAGGGAAAGAGGCTGAAAAGTGTTTCTCAAGGGATGGGGAGGCTGGGGAGGGTGAAGCTGATGAGCTCGGTCCCTGGGTGCTCGGGCAGAGCGCACACACATGGCACAAAAGCTCGGTGTGTGCCGGGTCTCTGGCACAGCACAGTGAGACTCAGCCCAGCTCCTGCACCGACACCTTGCTGGCCAAGGAGCGGTAGACTTGGGGCGCGCCCCACCACCGGGACAAGGCCTCCATGCCGAGCGCTGCCGCAGCAGTCAGGCAAAATGGGCCTGATGGGGCCACGGGGAGGCCAGCCAGCCAGCTCCTCTGCCCGAAGGCAGCATCGACTGCACTTAAACTATTTCTGACAGACACTCGTGCAGCCTGCTCTTAAAAACCTGCAATCCCACAGCCTCCCCGGGCAGTTTATACCAGCGGTTAACCAGCCTTAAAATTAGAAAGTGTTTACTGGTAGCCAGGCTGAATCTCCCTTGCTGTAACTTGGGTCTGTTACGCCCTGTCCTACCTGCAGTGGATATGAAGGAGGGTTTATGTACCTAAGTTTGCGCAGATATCTAACAGGTTTCCTCCACTCTTCACTTCTTTGGACTAGGTGACCTCCACTCTGTCTGCGACCCTCCTCCTAGCCCCCTAGTTTGTTTACACAAAAGGCTCACAGCAGCCTTACTGCAATCAAGCCATACAAGCCCTGCTCACCCCCACCATTTCCTTCTGCGGAAGAAGCGGCATGGTTTGAGGTTGGAATTTGTTTTGGGTTTTTTTTGACATATATGTTTTTCAGCTATTTCATTAAATGTCTCATTATACTGCATAGAGGTGATAACTCATCCATGACCAACAGCCCCATTTTTTCCATAACACCTGCTAAGATTACCTGGCAGCCCGGAAGGGACTAGTTTTGAACATTTACAAAAAACCTACCGGGCAGAATAAACCCCTCTCCTGACTTAATCATCAATAAACTCATGCATTCTGTAAATGCGTAGAAGTACTTTTCCATGCCTTCTGCATCGCTGCAAACTTTGATTCCTGCCATGGTGGCAAATAATGTCCCCAGTATAACACAAAACAGGACTTTCACAGGATGGATTTCTTTTATCAGCTTGACTCTCCAGCAGGGAGGGTCTGATGAGCTGAGGCCGTGTCCCACAGCCAGGCAGCGGAGAGGCAGGAGGAAGGCTGAGCCCCTGCCCTGCCCTGCCCGGCTGCCCTCGCTCCCCTTCACCAGCACACGTGTAGGTGGGCAGGTGGAAAGCTGGGCCCCGTGCGTGCCTGGGGTATGGGTAAGTGCATTTTCATATTACATCTAATGTAATAAGTCAGTTAAATGCCCTTAGTCTGGGGAGGGCAGCATGTCAATAAATGGTCGTTACCAGCAGTTGACAGTTGGTTAGCACAGATTAATTCCTAATGAAGAAAAAAACTCTTTATGTAATGTAATGCTCTGGCCAGGGATCAAGGGTTGCAATCATCCACCCACGGCAGACCTTTAAATCCGGCTTTGTTCCACTCCGGGAAAAACAGATCCAAAAAAAAATCTGCTCTTTTTTAAAGGTTATGATTCAGCCAGCGTCACTTGGATCCTAATTCCAGGAGCGCTGAGCTTGTTTCCTAAAGAGTACAATATGTTGCACCATAGCCTGATGACGTAGATGTGGCGGAGGAGGCGGTGTGAGGCTGGAGGGGGGCACGGTGTGGACCTCATGCCCTGGGGATGCAGGAGATGGCCTCGTGCAGCCCTGGACATGCCAGGGCTCTCACATCTGGCAGGATGATGCCGGCTCCTTGGCCACAGCTATGGGTGCTTGCAGCTGGCTGGTGGGTGTCAGGGCACTCTGGGTTGCATGGGGTCACCCCAGGAAGGTGCATGAAGCAGGAATGCAGCTGTATTGGGCTGTGCTTGCACATGAGGCCGGGGTAGCCAGACCTCACCTTCCAGCAGCTACGAGGAATCCAGCTGTGAAAAGCAGGAGGTCAAACCCAGCTTAAGCAGCAGGAGTTTTGGCAGTGGACCACGCAGCCACCCGGATCGCAGCAGCCGGTGTCGTGGTGGATGCACACACACAGGCTCTCACCCTTGCAGCCATCAGGAGGCTCCTGGGACCTTTATTTCTACTTGCAAGAGAGCAATGCTCACTTAGTTTCTTCTCCCTCCCTTAAGACATTCTTTGGGATGAGGCCTTAGGAGCTGGTTCCTGGGCTCCTCTGCAGGTGACACCACCTCTCCAGGCTGTGCCAGTGTCACCCTTGCAGGGGAGACTTACAGAGGCACCTGCACCCACCCCAGCAGAGGGTCTGAGATATTCTCCCGAAGCCATGAGATCAAAAGCAAAACTCACTGGAAAGCCAAATCCACTGGAACATCAAAAATAGTGTCAATAATTACTTTACCAGTGAAGAAGAAAAATCACTATGGTTATCCTGTGACCTAAGGATACAGATATAATAAAATTGATTCACGTACAGAAAAGTGATTTGTACTTGTGAGGACTGGTTTTTTGCTATATTTAATTTTACACATGATCTGATAGGAATCTTCCTACTGATTTACTGATGATCTCACAGGAAAAATTTGGAAGGAATTCTACGATTATGGCTTAAAGCAAGAATTATTCCATGTTACTTGAGCATTTTATATTTTACAGTATATTGACTTACACAAAATAAATGTACATAAAGTAGGAGAAGACCCACAAGTTGTGACACATGAATAGGAGAAGACAAATGAGACTTGCATCTCCTGAGCAGTGTGAGTCCTCAGCAGGTAAAATGGGATCTCTCAGATGTTGGGGTTTTCTTTTGTCTCCTTTTCATTTCACCTTGCTTTTCTGTAGTGATGCCAAGCTGTGGAAAGCAGATTAAATCCGTAAGAAGTGTGAGAACAAAGTGAGTTCTGTGCAGGCAAAGGACTTCAAATGGAGAGAAAGGCTGGTGGTGGAGATACTGTCATAGGTAGAGACTTCAAAAGAGACACAGCAGGTGATTAACTTTGCAACTAATCGGTGCAGCCGGAGTGAGGTATGCAGGCTGTGTGAGCAAGGCTGAACTCTGCAAGTTTCTATTTAAGTGATTCCTTAGAGTTTTTGCCATTTGCGTACACTCGTGTTAAGGGGACCTGGAAGAGCCCTGTGCTCATGTCTGGGAGCATGATGTTGCCCTTAAGGGCTTCCCGTCTCCCCGGGTGCCAGGGATGGGAGGACAGGGGCACCACTGCCAAGGGATTTTGCTGCCATTGCAACAGCCTGGCCAGCAGCACCCCCAAACCGCTCCGTGGCTTAAACTAGCCACTCTGGCAGATGAGAGAGGTGAAAAGAAACATCGTGGGGCTGCTGCCCAGGTAAACATTGCCCAGGGAAGACACTTGCAGAAGTCCACGACCACCAAAGGGCTGTCAGCTGATGGTACCCAGGTGTACAAATGAGGTTTCCCAGCAGGCCACCATGCAAGCAATGGGGGTTGGGTACTGATGTGAGCAGAGAAAATGGTCATTGCCCCATCTCTGAGCCTTTTTCACACACAGTTTTTTACCATTAAAGTCCACCAGCAGCTTTGTGCTTCTCAGCACAAAGCAAAATCCAACTTCTTTTTACTCATGGGTGACTCTGCATGTGCTGTAATGGAAATTACAGGCCACATTTATAACCAACAGAAAATGTTGTGACACCAATACAAAGTGAGCAATGAGATGAAAACATTTGATTATTGACATCAGAGATGAAACAGCCACATGAGATCATCTTAATCTCCTCTCAAAAATGCTGAATGTTTTCCAATACTTTTTCTGGGCTATGAAAGAAATTAGTGTTAAAGGAATGCCAGCCTGGAGATTTTTAATGGCTTGTTTGGCTCTGGCACGCTGGACAGTGCCTTTAATGCCAAATGAAGAGATGAGCTTTTCCAAGGAGCTGCAGAAGCCATGTTGAAAAAGCACATACAAATTAATAACAACCGTTTTTTTATTTGCTCTGGCACTAGAGAAAGACAAAAAAGAACAGAAAACGTTTTGCAAAAATTCTAATATGTTCTTGGGCTTTGTGGTTTTAACAGAATCAAGTCTTAAAAAATAGTTCACCAACATTTTCTGTCTCAAAACATGCTGCTTTAGAAATGTTTGCTTTGTAGTTTTTCTGGGTTTGTTTCATTTTCTTGCTCAGCCTTACTATTAAAAGAAGCTAGGGAAATGAAGGAAATGAACAAAAGGAACAAGTTTGAAAAGCTTGCAGAAATATTTTAATGGAGAGGGGAAGATGATTCTGTCTGGTTTTTTACCCTGGTTTTTTTTGCTGTTTTTTTTTTTTTTTTTAATGTTGGAGAAACAGCATTCTCAGGGCTCAGCTCTGGGTGGTAGTGTAGGACATCATGCACTGACTGCTGATGATAAAGCGTGTGTGTTGGGGCCTTGTGGGTACATGGGACAGTCCTTCCACATCTCCCTGCTCTGCACAGGGATCCCAGATATTTCTCTACCACTTCTTTTTTTTCTCTGCCAGAAATATAGTGATCCTGCTTGGGCCGCACCGTAGACAGGGGAAAGCAGGTTTGTCCCATAGGAAGGCTCCTCTTACACAGGGAAGTCTTCAGTGGCCGAAAAGAAATGTCCCCTTCCTCTGACACCATACACACAGGGGAGCAGAGTATCGCCATAAAGGAGTACTCACTCACAGCGGCGGGTATGCTCAGTAACTCAATGAGACACCCCAACTCTCTTGGTCACACTTTGAAAATGCACGTGTTTGGAAAAAATGTGCAGTTCCATTTTTCTACAGTGATTGTAGGTTTATAATCCATGGACGAGTGTAATAGTGTTGCATTTCCATTTTTGATCATGGCAAAACAACTTTCTCTTCCTGTTAAAATCAAAACTTAAGTCTGATCTTAGAATATTCTTCTGGCAAGGGCATGTTGTTTTCCCAGACATATTATGCTTTATACATTCAACACAAAACTCAGCCATCGTGTTCGTGCATACCATGGGCTGAATTTCCGGAGATTTCTGCTTTTCCTGGACTATTTCTGGGCTGACATCAGCACGCTCTGCTGCAAAGCCACGAACTTGCAACTACACATGCCCACAGTCTGCTTTTTGGTCCTTGCCAGAGCACCTCAAACCACTGTCTCCCCTTCTATTAGCTTTGCTCTGGATTTCTGTCTGAAATAATTACATTATTTTCCTTTAAAGACAAACCATTCAAATGCTGTTAGTATCAAGCCTCTGACAACAAATTCACTCTTGCCAGAGAGGGAGGGGAAAGGATTTGGCCTAAGAAATCAGAGCCCATTTTCAAGTGCCTGAGAGTTCAGTGAAACTGTCATTCAAACTGTTGCAAGACTGTTACAAGATAACCTTTGGATTCAGTGACACCATGACTGATTTCTGTTTATCAGTAGGTTTGTGCTAATGTTACTGAACATCTCAAAACACAAAGTCAAAAATAAGTGAAAAAGAATGGGAAGAATGTAAAGAAGATACTTTGTAACAAATGCACCTGGTATTTAGACATATTAAAGATAAAAACTGTCTCCACTAACTAACAATAACAATTACTACAAGGACGAATTCTAGAAAAATAGAATAGAGTGCCAAAATAGTGCCCTAAGGCTGACCTGCCTCATTAAAATGTGAAAACCACACTTCCTAGCTAGAAAACGCCCCCAAACCCAAATAAGCCCCCTACTCTCCGGGCATGCATAGGAAATTAAGAGAGAACTGTATCTTTAAGATGAAGTAAGAAAGGTACTAACTAATAGTTAATTAAGGGGTGGGACCAGTAGGCATAACTAACTTTGTTAACTGTTTTAAATACCTGTCATGATTTTAACCAGGTGTGCATGCTAGGTGGAGAGATCCCCCACACACCCGGGGCTGAATAAACTAATGCCTGCTTTTAATACACCCAGTGTTAAGGAGTTTCATTCCCGATTTCGGTGACAAAACCAAAGCCACAAACAAAACCACTAATGCTAGAAAGCTTTCCATAATTAGGGAGTGATGTCTTTTGAAGAGGGAGGGGGAAGAAAGGATAGATGTATTTCATTTTGGTTGGTTTTCATCTTTGGGTGAGTTTTACCACCCATGGGAGCTGCTCAGCTGGCTCCCCTGAAGTCTCCAGTTATCCACGCATTAGGGTGGCTGTAGCCTGTAGCAACCTGGATTTTTTCACACTTCCCCCACTCTGGGCAGTTTTATGGGCCGTGAGGGACCTCCCCAGTCCTATCCCTTCCCTAGAGGGTACCACGAAGGTGTCGCTTCCTTCCAGATAAAAATACACATCTGCTTACAGTCTCTTTCTCATGCTGGGGTAAGCTCCCCTGATACACCAAATTGCATAAGCGAGACCCTCAAAAGCCACACATATACTAATGAAGAGTCTCCTGGTCATGGTTTCTTTGCATGAAAAAATGATTCCTCCCCTTAGGAAGAGTTTTTTGTATTGCTTTTATGCCTCCTTCCCTTTCCACTCCTGACACGGCTTGCTCAGGGTGACCAACATACAACCAGCCCCGAGCTGCTCCCAAAACCCCCTTCACCCCCTCCCCGACCCACCCTGGACCCTGGGCATGATTCTGGGGCTGCACAGTGTGGACATTCCTGCCAGGCCCCCCATCTGCTGGGAACCCTCTTGCCAGGCAGCGCGGAAAAGTAGCTGTGGAGCTGCTTGTCTCCAGCAGGTGGGAGCCTGCCTGCACTGCTACTGCCTGCCTGCACTGCTGCCTGCCTGCACTGCTGCCTGCACCACTTCCCCTGCTGCTGCCAGCCTGCACTGCTGGTCTCACTGCTGCCTGCACCACTACTTGCCCTGCTGCCCACTTACCTGCTTGCTTGCCTGCACTGCTGCCTGCCTGCCTGTCACCCACAAACTACCTGCACTGTTTCCTGCCTGCCCACAACACTGCCTGCACTGCTGCCCACATGGCTGCTTATACCACTGCCCACCTACAATACTGCCTGCACCACTGCTAGCCTGCCTGCATGACTGCCTCCACCACGGTCCCTGCCACTACCTATCTGCCTGCACCTCTCTCAGCACCACAGCTCCAACCACTGCCCACCTGCCTGCCCAAATTGCCCCCACTGCTTCCCATGCTGCTGCCTGTACCACTGCCCACATTGCGCTATAAGAGGCAGAGATGCAGCCTGGGTCAGTGTCGATTCCCAGTGCAGCCGCCTGTTGCAGAGCTTGAGACTCTGGCAAAGAAAAAGTACCGAGCTGGTATTCTGGACAGAAAAACACAGGAAAAATAGAGTGAACAGTAACAAAAATTCCCCCTTTCTTTTCCTTATCCTCTATGTCCCTGCACCCCCAGATGATCCTGTTCCCCTGGCTGCAATTACAGGAGCAGCCACAGACTTCAGTGCTGGGTGTAAGGCCCATCTCCCATCCCATCTCATCCCCAAAGGTCCCCAAGGCCATTCCCAGGTGGGACACAAGCAAATGGCACTGGTGGCAGAAGCGGGGCAGCCACAATGCGGGCACATGTCCTGGGGGACAGGCGGCTGCTCAGGGCTGCATTGTCCTCCTCTGGCTCAATCGCTTCTGCATACCTTGGCTTGAATGTGCAATGAAATGAGAGCAGGAGGTTGACTTAGGAAGGTAAGGTGCTGACTGTGAGAGGGTAAAGAGGACAAATGTGCAGGAAGAGGACAAATGTGCAGAAAGCAATGATGTGAGAACCCCAAACAGTCATAGCAAAAACTGTATTAATTATGTTTGTGCTTTTGTCGAGGCTTTCCTCTTTTATGGGTGTACCTAATATGTTTTAAACTCTACCACTCTGCTACTGTGCTCGCGAGGAAGTGTACATCCAGTTTTCTCTGTTTTATCTGGAAATAGGACCACGTAAGATAAACACTGCCTCTTCTATCTGTTCCCCCTCAGTGAGCTGCTGAGACGTTTCTGATGGGCCTTTTGTGCCCTGGTTCCCCCAGCGCTGTGCCTCATGCTCGCTCATACACTTCAGTGGCTGTTTTCAATGGCCTCTGCACGTGACGGCTTTAGTGGGACGTGCACGGATTCATATAACTGGCATTGACCTGGTTTAGAAGGGAAAGAAGAAACAATGGTGAAACCACGTGGGGCAGTTAAAAAAAAAGAGGACTGGCTTTTTCTGTAACAGCTCACCTACCATATTAAAACCCCAATGCTGTAACCCTTCCTTTTCAACATCTGGCACTGTTTTCCTATGCAGCTTCTGCTCATGGCAGGTCAAGGCCTCTCTGACCTTGCTGAGCTGGATGTTCCCTACTTAATCACTGCTGCCAGGTCAGCGCAGGAAGCGCTGCTTCACCCAGTAATGGTGACAGCATGTTCAGGAGGCTTTTATGTTTCCTGGGAGGTGTAGACCTGTTCTCAGTGATGCTCGGCAAAAGGCAAGTGGCAATAGTCACAAGCTGCAGCGAGGTACAAGGAGAAAGCCGCTCAGAGAGGCTGGGGAAACTTCACCCTTGAGGTATTCAGAATTAAACTGTACAGGGCCCTGAGAAGCCCGGTCTAAGTTGGATCTCCCAGGTTTAAGAGCAGAAAGTACCATCAAGACATTTTTAGTAGATTGTACAGGAAAACAAGCCTGTTCCTCACTGTACGCTCATCAGAAAAGAAATGCAAACATCAATCCTTCCTCTTAAGACTCAGTTCATACTTGTATAAAGAATCATAGAAACCTTTAGGTTGGAAAAGGCCTTTAAGATCATCAAGTCCAACCATAAACCTAACCCTGCTAAGTCCACCACTAAACCACGTCCCTAAGCGCCTCATCCACACCTCCAGGGTTGGTGACTCCACCATCTCCCTGGGCAGCCCGTTCCAGTGTCTGACAACCCTTTCAGATTCAAATATTCTTGCAAACCAAAGGGAGAAATTAAAACCACGGCATGGGATAAATACATCAAGTCTAGACAGTGGTTGTGTTAATAAAAAGTCTGGCTCCCAAATGATTTCTTGGAATAGCAAGAAACCAGATACCAAGGCTGTTGGTGTCACATCCAAGCCCCATTGCTTTATGACTTTGATGTGAAATGAGCTTACTGAATGCTTCAATAAAGTCTCAAGAGATCAACAATAATTTGTGCTGCAAAAGGAACGTCATAATGACTAATAAAAAAATTGTAAATTATATGAAGACCAAAATTAATAAAAGCTCTGTTCCAAACACAAATCTGACACATCACTAAGACTTGACAGTTAATAGCTGCTTCCGGCCATGCAGTCTGGGAAATGACAGGATTAAAAGTCATGACTTGGTAGCTCTGCTGAATCCCTGAGAAATCTCAGCAGCTTCCACTAGTAACACCAGGAGCAGAAGAGGCTAAGCTGGGCAAAGGGGGATCTCGTAACTGTAAGCAAGCTGCCCAACACCAGAAGGCCCACACTGATGGAGCACCCGTAAGGGATGGATAGCACCATGCACATCACCCTTTTACCTAGAGAGACCCCACCGTAAGTGGAAAAATAAAAAGACAGCAAAGGAGTATCTCCATCCTTTATTGGATGCCGGGGGAACATTGCCACCAAGGATGAGGAAAAGGCTGAGGTACTTAATGCCTTCTTTGCCTCAGTCTCTAACAGCCAGACCAGGTATCCTCAGGGTAGCCAGCCCTAGGGCTCTGCCACACAGTGTTTCATCAAACCCCTCCTGCCATTTGCACCGTTTTGAGGTCCAGTGAGAGCCCAGATGAGTTTCGTTATGCAGTCATCCTCTTCTGCTAACAGTGTGTGACATCAGGTAAAGATCTGCTGTTGCTGATGAAACTTGTGTACCTGGGGAACCTGCACAAAGTTTGGGCTGTCAGATACACTTCTCCTGAGCGCCGATGGGCTCATCAATTGTAAGTGGCTGAGGAGACAGGTCTGACTGCATTGGTCAAGCAGAGGATCCCTACATTAAATAGGGAAGTGAATTGCTATCCCTTACTAACATGGCATTGGAAAAATCAGATGCTAAAGCGATGCTCTAGCAGGTGACTCCTTTGGTAAAGGCAGAAAATATTATCACCAGGTGTAGAGTATTTGGTAAGACCTCATTTTTAATATTTTGTACAATTCTGATTACCTACATTGAAGAAATATGCATGTGAACAGGTGCAGGTGTAGGGAAGGACTCCTAGGATGGTTAGGGAAATAGAGAGGGTGTCTTACAAGGAGACAGTTAAAACGCTGGTCTTGTTGAGCCTTGCAAAACCATGGCTGTGAAGGTATATGACAGCAGTCTGTGGACACTTCAGGAAGGATAAATACCAGACAAGGAGAATTATTGATGTCAAAGGGTAAACTGATACAGGTTCAAATGAATAGAACTGAATAATGCAAAACTGGAAACTAGAAGATTTCTAACTATCAGTAATGTTGAGAACCTGCATTACCCACCAAGAAGTGAGGTTAGAAAAGCTAAAGTGTTACAAGATGGGGCTTCATGAGTTTATGGAGATGCGTTAGTAGGCTTTGGGCCTCCATTCACTTGGTTTCTTTACAAGGGTGCTGCAAGGAAGGCTGGTGATAAGGGAAGCTGATGGTTGTAATTTGTTTGGATCACATGGATTTAAGACACATATTTCAATGTTCACCCAGTCACCTTCAAAGATTGAGATACTGCCACACTTGGTCTTCTTCATACATTTTACTTGGGTGAGAGATAAGGCAGGGGGGCTTTGGTTTTGTCTTCTGATAGTGCAGAGGTGACAGATGGAGGCAGGACACTGGGCACTGAGGTGTCCTCTTCAGACTTGTCCCAGAAAAGCTTTCAGGTGTCTGCTTGATGTGTTTTTCATGCGTGCCCAGGGTTAGCCTGATCACCAGTACTGTAATCTGAAAGGAAGTTTTCCCTTGGGTCAGACTGGCAGAATAACTTATTGGCTCCTTTGGGTGGGTTTTTTGGTTTTTTTTTTTCCCTCCATGACATGAGCCACTTCTAATAATGGTCTGTGCTGACACCTGAGGAACCCCCTCATTATGCAGAGGGACAAGCAGGATGCTCTAATACTCAAGAAGCTCTACAGACATACTAAGCTTGTGCATTTCTCAATGGCAGTGATTTCTATGCTACATAATCATCTGTTGATTCCGTACACTTGCAGTCTCTTGCTGCAAAACAAGACCTCTTATTAGTATTTTATTTCAGTTAAATATTCCTATTAGACTAATGTTCCACTAATTACAGTCTTGTATCTTCCTGTAGTACACCATATGGTATCTGCAGACAAGGGGCAGAAGCTAAGCTGGTGGAGATACACAATGTGCTTCACTGTGGATTCAGCCCATTATTTGTATAAAGACATTAACAACAGCAGTAAGACAAACCAAGCAAATGAATGTTTTGCTAAATTGAGATCTTGGGAGACAATAAAGCAGGCAATTATTTCAGTTGGAATAAAATTTTAAAAAAGAGTGCAAATCCAAGCTGCACCCAGTACAAGAATTTTTGACAGGGAATTAATTCGTTGAAAAAATGGTCTAAAATAACCCCAGTTCACCTATGTAAATCTGGAGGACAGAGCAATTGAACACCAGTGGGGTTACACTTATTGGCAACACGCTAAAGGGAGACGCAGTGGGGAATGTCTGCTGTGGCATTTCTGTTTCATCACATATCTGAAGACCTTGGAGGACTGCAGGCAGTTTGAGATCCAGGGATGGTAAACAGTACCAGCTGTGGTGGTGAAACTGTGTCAGAAAATTTTATCTGTGATAGCCCATCTAGCAGCTTTTAGAAGTTGGCCACTGAAATCAGAATTACATGTTACGGATTTGTGGCTTCTGTTTGCTGTTCTCTTCCTGGTGTGTCTCTGTGCAGTTCATAATACCTTTTAAGTTTGTTTTTTATTGCTGCTTTGAGGCATCAGTGTTATAGTGATGAAGATCAGTAGCAGAGGAAAAGGAGCCAACTGCTAATTTTCCAAATGGCCATGTATAATTCGCAGAACTTCAGTACATCTAAATGTCAGACTAACATCATTTCAGCACAGAAATTCAAGGAATATTGTTGTTAGAGCTGTCCTGATCTGCAGTCGTGTTCCAATGTTACTGCAAAACCATGAAATATTTCAGAATTGACAGAGCTGGAGATGCTGCAGCATATTCACAGAGGAAAATAAAAGCTTCTGGATTTCTTTGTGCCAAAGGTAAAAGGTTGCAATAACTCCAGTTAGGGGAAATAGGTAGAAAGCCATTGGGACAGGTTGTCCATGGACATTCAGCATATGAGACTCCATCAGAAGAAAAAACAAGAATGGAAAGGTGGGACTTGCTGACATTAATCACATCATTGACTCTGCACACTTAGAACAACACTCTCACAAGCCCATGAGGAGGATCCCACAACACAGCTCTCTGCACGCCAGCCAGCTGCATAGGGCTGCTGCCTTCAACAGCGAGACAGCCTCTGCTGGAAGGCAATGCACCTCACTGACTTAGGCAGCGACCTCCTGATAAAATGCACTGTCTCCTAGAAACGCTCCCCCAGTAGCCCCTGATGGCTGGCTCGGATGTAGCTGTCACCGCTGCAGGTAAGGAATTTGGACAGGCAAGCCCCCCACCTCCTTACATACTGGGAGGTGCAGAGTGCTTTGGACACAGTCCAGAGGCTGCCAGTAGGCTATGTAGCTTGAAAATGCTTCTCTCAATTGACCTGTTCACATGTTCATCCTTGAATAAATCCGAGATAAGCTCTACAGATGCCTAGTGTTTGACTGAAAAAGTTAAAAGTGGTGCTGAAGCCATATTTGAAATGCGTGAGTCCTGTGCGAGATGGCCAGACAGATCATTTGTGGCTGGCTGGTGGGTGCACCAGATGGCCAACCATGGAAGGGAGTGATTCCAAAGAGCAGCTTACTGAAAATCACTGTGTACCTCAGAGCACCTCTACCAAGGCAGAATATTGTGATATTTGTTTGTCTTTATTTTAAAAAACACAAATTGTTGTAATCTATTAATTAAGAAACTCTTTTTGACCAATAGTTGTGTAAAACTTAACTGTTATAACATACCACCCTCTGAAGTTAATTATCACCACCAAATTCAGCAAAGGTTGTCAGATCCAAAAAAAATTGTCTTTCAAAAGCACTGTTAGAACTTGCCATGTTAGCTGGTGTCAATAATTGATGGCTCTGAGCCTGGCTCATTGACTATTTGACCATTTGATCAGCTCTTTCTTATGGCACTGGCTATGGACTTCCCCAGATTTATCCCTGTCTGAGAACTAGCCCATATCCTTCAGAAAATCATACTATCTGCTGTTAAAAAAATACACTCTTAGAGAAACAAACTTCATTGTTACTGTTAAGAAACCCCAAATTTATTTCTTTCTATTTCAAATTTGTCTTTTGTGGTCTTCCAGCCACTGGATCTTGTAACAGATTTAATAAAGCTATTTTAATAAATCTTTAGCTTGCTGGATAGAGGAGAACTCTCGTTTTCAAGATTCAGACAGTCTGCATCATCATGTAAAGAGGTAATATAACCTTCACACTCTTACAATATTCCCTTTTTTAAACACGCAAGCTAGCAAATTTTGGTCACTTTTTTGTATGGAAAGGTACTGTTCAGCTAGTTTTCCAAGAAAATTCTCCATTGATGTCCAGAATTTCTCCTTCTTATCCCAAAATTATGACCCACATTCTTGACTGTTAGATGAATAGTTTTGCAGTAAGCTGTAGTCAAATGGCACTAGCAGTTTCTGCGCCTTTCTCTGTGATATTCCATTTACTGCTGGTTAGCGATCCTTCAGGTTTTCTGATCTACCTCATGCCACTGCAGGCTTATTCAGGAAGCAGTCTGTGTTTTATTCTTACTTATTGACAAGAACAGAACAGGATAAAGAACCAATCTCTTCGGGAAGATAATTGCATTGCCTGATGAAGATTTGCCATTTACAGTCATATTCAATATGGGGGTTTTATCCAGTTTTAAAATATTTTCCGTATTTTATCTTGATACTGTATTGTTGCAGTTTCTTAATCAAAATGCCATGTGGTGCAACGTTAAATGCCTTACAGAAGCACATTGCATAGCTTCATTTCCTTCAGCAAACACATTTTAAATTAATCAAAAAAAGGATTAGCTTGGAAAGATCTATTTTTCTTTAAAGCCATACTAATTGACATTAATCAAATTACCCTCTAACTCTCTATTTATTGAGTGTCATATCAGCCATTCCAATATTTTGCCTGGGATCAGTGTCAGGTTGAGGGCTGTAATTAGTCCAGTCGTTCATTTAATCCCCTCTGAATCTTGGCAGAACAACTCTTTTATTAAGCACTTCTGCCTTCTATGAACTGCTATTGACAGTTCTGTAGCTGTTATTCATACCTGTGTTAGCTTCTGCCTTGAGACGGCCCTGTTGGAGTCTTGGTGTTTGTGTATAAGAATTTCTGAGTCTTCACCCTTCCTTTTTCTTCCATTTTGTTGCTATCTTTTGAAAAGCATTTTGAATTATTTCTTGGTCGACAGGCAGGGGCCTTAGTGTATCGCTGCTGAAATTCCCCATGGGGGTGGTGCAGATGAGCTGCGAGAACAGTAGAGGAAACTGGGAAACCCTTTTTAGCTAGGGTTCTATGTGTAAGAACGGTACTTACTGCAAAAAAAGGGGAATGATGTGGGCTGGATAGGAGGGCTGAGGACCAGAATCTAGTAGTCAGAGGGAAATTAGTTCCTATCCAGGGTGTGCAGAGCATAATTTCAATCCAGTTTGAATGCTTTCATACCTTTTAGTTCTGGATCTTCCAACAGAGCTCCCTTTAAGGGAGCACTCTGTCCTGGTAAATGAGTGTACTGTGTGCTCTGGGGGTTAGGACATATGAGGAGCATCAGGGGAATCCTTAACACCCTTAGCATCCCATATTTGCCTCCTCTAGTATATCTGCTAGTAGCAGACAAAACTACTTTTCAACGGGCTGCACTGGGCACTAGTGCACATATTTCAATATTTTACTTCAGCCCTCTTAAACTGCTAAAAGTAAAGTATCTTTCTAAAAGTGTCTTTTTATCTTTTACTTATTAAAGTATCCTTTTCCAGTTTTAGCAGCAGAACCTCCATGCAAAAAGGTCTGGTGCCCCACAGCCGAGTACACACAAAGCTGCCTAATCCAGCTAACGCAGCTCTGGGAAATTGCAGAACGGGCTGAAACAAAAGGGCACAGCTCAGCACGCAATGCACATAATCTCTCAGACAGAGTATAAGGCCACTGACACTTGCAAACTCAAGTAAGTCTCCACGGGCACAACACCACATCATGTGGGGAGAAAAGAAGCATTTGGTGGACAAAGACATCCCTGAGAAAAGAGTTCTAATGAAACCAGAGTGGTATTAAAGATTTGCCTCGTTGTGGTGCTGTAGCATTGTTATTCATTTCATCAGTGAGAAACAGCAGCTGAATGCATTAGACCTGAAGCACTGCAATTCACTCAAACCCATTGTTTGCTGTAGCCTTTCAGGTTTCTGCCCAGTGCAGGCTTGGCCTATTTCCCTTGCCTTTCATACAGTGCACAATCCATTTAGGGATTTATAGCGGCTTAGAGGCACATGTACAGTGCCTTGTCTCTATCTGATTTTTATTCTGTGATAAGAAGGCTTGCGGTCATGGGTTCATTGGCCCATCTCTCCTTCCTGCCATTCATGTTGCATGGAAATCTAATTATTCATTAGTGTTTATGGTTTCTTGAGGTCCACTAATGTCTTCATCACTACCGGGAGAAGTCCCAGAGTTTTCCACGAAGAGCACGTGAACCCGCTCTGATGTGATATTGTAAGTGAGGGGTGCAAGAGAGACCAGAGAGGAGCAGGGCCATAAAGACAAATATGTTAATAAAACACAAAAGCTATTTGTGGTGAAATCCTTGGCCAGTATAAAGTGGCGTGATTCCCATCCTGGTGCACACAGCTCATACATTGATCTTTAACACTGAAAAGTAAAATCTTCTTGTTTGGACATTCTCCCCTGCCCCACTCTTGCCAGGAGCTCCTGGTCTCTGCTCCCCACAAACACAGTGTTATTTGCCTCTTGTGCCTGCAGAGGAAATATCTTCTTTCCCTTTCTGCATGGGCTTCTTTAGTTTTAATCACCTCAGTGTAAATACATGTATTCACACTTCTCTCACCCTCTCCACTTCCTGGAGAGGTTGATTTCAAGTCGTGCAAAAAGCAGAGCTACAAGTGTTATGAATGGCCACCAGCTCTGCTGACACCACCATAGTGAAACTTGGTGGATATGCCACTTATCCCAAGGTTGTTCGAATTCTATTCATCATCTGTACTAATATCCTGTTCAGAGGTGATCCTATACCCAACAAACATGAAGGATCCAGCTGACATATTTCACCTTACGGAGAGCAAGCACGTATCTCCTGTGAACGTCCCGAAGGATGGAAGTACACTTGTTAAAAAGGGACACAAGTAATGGATTCAGAAACCCCACTAACTTCATATTAAGCCTGATTTTTGAAGTCTGTGACAATACCCACGACTGAAGGCACTAAAGAAGTAAAAAACTATACTCTGACAGTGTGCCCTGGAGACACAGGGTGCCATTTCTGAAAGAAACAGAGCTGCACAGGGGAAATAACTTCCCAGAAGTCAAACAGGTACCCTTGTGCTCCTCCAGCTACCACAAATTACAACAGAGATACAGTGGCACATACATCCACGTTTGCATTAAAAGCTTTTAGATAAAGGCAGACACCTGTTAGGAAGAGGTTAGAAAATGTAAATGCTATGGGCTGTTTTATGTGTGGTTGCTGCAGTCTGATTATAGCTTCAGGGGTATTTACACAGCGTATACTGTGTATTAATGCACTACTTGAAGCTTTGGGTAATTAATTAAACGAGAGAAGGCCTGGCTCGTGATTTGGCTGGAGTTATCATTGTGGCAGAGACTTACACTGCATTGTGCCTTGCCCTCTTGGGCACTGAAAGTACTCCTGGTTTCCTATGGTGGCTGGTGGCTTGAGTGACTGTTCTCCAGATTGGATTTCTGCTCCTGACAAGGTCAGCATCTCAGTACACAGCTGACTTAAGGGAAAAAAAAGTCTCAATGTTTTCTTCTGACTATGCTCTCATTTTGGAGATAGATGGGTTATAAATAGAATTGGGCAAATAGTTGACTTTTCTATGGACAAATGGAAGAAGTGTATCTTTGGTTGGTTCAAAACTTGTTTATTTTATAAAACTTGTCTATTCTAAAAATATGGTTGGGTCAAATGGAATGAAATGTTTACTTCTGCGACATTTCTTATCATCCTTTGTTAATGAAAACCCAGGAAATGCAGGATTAGAGTCCCAGGCAGCCTGGGAAACCTGCATTTAGATGGCCTCAGTAACTAAGTAAAAGCTCAAGGTCTCATTGAACTCTGAGGAACAAAGTGAGTGAAGTGATAAAGCCCTGGAGCAGGGAAAGCAGTGTCAGCTGGTGGGTGCTGAGTGGGCCCCTGAGCTGGGCAGGAGCTCCTAAGACAGTGTCCTAAGACAGGATCAGCTATACATGTCTTAATGACTTCTAATGATGGCAATTGCAAACTCTTCCCATGTAATATACTGCAATGCTTCACTGTCCTTATTGTTAGAAATTTTTCCTAGTATCTAATCTAGTATCTAACCTCATTTTTCCCTTACTAATCTCTCAGCCCATTACTTTTTGTTCTGCACACGATGGCCATTTGGAACAGATTATTTTTCTCTCTGAAGTAACTGTTACATACCTAAAGACAAGTACTGTGCCCTTTCTACCCCTGTCAAGGCTTCTTTTTGGGTTAAGCATCCAGTTGGTTCACAGTTTTCTTGCAGATTGCTTGCAAAACTCACTACTTTCTTGCGTGTTGGTTGTGAATCACAGATAACTGCCTTTGGAGTACAGCAAGATAAACCAAGCTAAGGGTAGCGACGTTTTGCATCAGTCCTACCAATATTTCATCAAGACCATGCTTGCCTGTCTTGCTTATGAGAATGTCATGTAAGATGGTGTTGCAAGCTTATCTGAATCTACTGCTTCTCCCCAAGCTGTTAAGTCTGTTGGCCTGTTAGGGAAAGAAATTAAGTTTGTTCAACATGTTTGTTCTTGATGAGTCCATGTCTGTCCCTCATGCAGTAATCTTCTTCTGGGATTTTAGAAGTTGTCTGACGATTTGTTCCAGGATTTTTCTTTCAATTCCTCATATGTGAACTTTTCTATTAACAACAATGCAAAAAAAAAAGGCAATTGAACACTTTTTTTTGCCTTCTTTATATATTCTTTAGTATATTCCCTCTGTTAGTGAGAGGATGAATGTTTCCCTCCCCTCACGTGTACCAAGGGACCTCCAGCTTTTCCAGGGCAGCTAAGTGAATTCATAGTTGTCCATTGCTTGTCAATCCCCATTGCTCCTCTGATGCATAAGCAAGGGACTAGATTTTTTAAAAAATGTGTATGAAGTAAAAAGAACGTATTTCAAAGAGAAGAAAAAGTTCCTTTGATGAAAGATGTAATAAAATTTTATATAGATTATTGCAAAGACTGAGAAAAGTATATCTAATATCACCACAGATGAAAAGAATGGTTATTAACGTACTTTTTATTCTCCTTGAGAAGGATACGTGTGTCAGTGGAAACTGAACACAGACAATTTTCAAATGTAAGATGGGTACAACTTCTTTGAACAGCAACAGTGATTAACCATTGCAACAAACTGCTGGTGACTGATTGCCCATCTCTTGAAGCCTGCGTGACTTTTTGTAGGAAATGTTTTAGCCCAGCAAATCGTTAAACTGAATCTTGGTTGATGGAATGACATTTCAGTGGCTTTCGATGTGTTGTTCCTGTGAATCCTGAGGTAGTGTAAATGCTCACTGAAGTCAATAAAGCCATGGCAGCTTAGACCAGGTAGAGATGGGCTCCCCAGAGTTTTTAGAAAGGGCTTTCATGAGAAGATATGGGTGACTTGACAAACTGCTCTGAAATGGAAATCCATGGGTAACAGGCAGAGGAAGAAGAACCTTGCCAGCAAAGCTATGGTACAAGGCTGGTGGTGTCTGCAGAGCGCAGGGCAATGTCTCCATGATAAAGCACAAGTGGGACCAGAGCTGTAAGGCCTTGGCGGGAAGCACAGAGGAGGACAGTAAACACGGAGCTGTGGGTTATGCAGGGAAGGGGTGAGCTCCAAAGAGATGAGCAATATGGTTGGCTCCAGCCACAGTACCACTGTCTATTAAAGTAACATAGAAAAACACACAGGGTCAAAATACTATCTTGTAGAGCTAAATGGAAATGAAAAGTTTTTGTGGAAACCAATAACATGTTTATTAACACTTTTTAATCTATCACAATGGCTGTAACAAATGTCACTGCTACACAGGTAAGTTCAGTGATTAGAACAACTAATGATATCTGCCTGACCAACTGCACTACTTTGGTTAACCAAGCAGAAATATATATATGCCATTTCCCATAGGTACTTGAAAAGGGTTCAATTTAAACCAATTAATAAAAATAGCCTGTTTGGACAAAAAAATAATTGTTCTCTGAGAATACGTGAATTCAACACTGCTAGAAAATCCCTGCCATCTGACGTAGAAGGATTTATAGGTTTAGTGGAAATTGCTTTCCCCACTGTCCAGATTAAATACTGCAGGATGATTTTTTGTATGAGTAAACATCCTTCCAATAACGATCAGACCGATAATGTCTTAAAAGGAGGAACAGGATCTACATTTTGGTTTTCTTCGTCTTGTATGGACTATTTTTGGATACAGAGCCTTCAGGTAACATGTTGACTGTCCATAAAATGCATTTTAGCATCTTCCTGCTGTTGTGGGGATGGGTTTTATCCACTGAATGCAGAGCCCACCGCCAAGGAAAAGAAATACATGAGGTATACAAAAAAGGCAGGTGAGTCTCTTTTTTTTACATTCAAATTGCTACAGTTTGGACAAATGTAATGTTTCAGGTGAAGATACAATGACTAACAGACAATTAGAGTTTGCATTTGCAGATTGTGATCTCTCAGTCAAAAATATTTTCTGTTGCTGTTTTTGCCAATGAATAAGTTCTAATGCATTTTCTACAGTGAAAATCATTGCTCCCCCAAAAAATTAGTTTGTGAGGTATCTCAAAGTCTGCAAGGGTGCAAAAAAGAAGCATTTGCTTATATCTATTGTGGTTAAAATGTGGTAGAGTTTTTACACAAAAGGGGAGAGGAAATTTAGGTCCATGAGGATTGTTGTATTCACTGAAGATTAGCTTGACTTGACATCTGAAATGAAAACATTCAGAATTCATCTTATTATTCCAATACAGGTTGTTTTATAGAGCTTTTGAGAGGAAAAAAATAAAGTCTCTCTGCAAACTTCAAGGCTACAGTCAGTTATCAGAGGAAACAGAAAGAGCATTCAGTGTATTGAGTTAAGATATTTAAAAATATTTAAAATATTATCTACTCTTTTCTGTCTCTCTGTCTCTCTCTCTCTCTTACAAAAAGGCTGTGTGACATTTTTCTCCCACTACCTTGTAGACAGCCATTTTAGGAGGTTTTGAGTTGAGGAAGGTTTTTTGCTACGACTGAGTTCTGATTACTTATATTCTATTTGGGGAATATTTGGAACTTTGTATGAGGATTTTTATACTCAGGCACATAACAAGGTACATCTGGAGGAAAAATCCTTTGGGGTTTTTTTGGACAATATAGCTGGTACATTTAGTTTTCTGTTCAAATGTGTACTTCTGCTTGCAACTGCCTATGTCATTTCTGCTTCGCTATAGTCACTGTTTCTGTTCTGTAATGAGTCCATATCACCATCAATACTGTACAGTGTATGGGGGTGGAAAGGCAGGAGTGTCAGTGTCACAGTCCTGAGGAATTCAAACCACTGCTGTTAGCCTTCAGGAAAAGTGACTGGAAGGTGGAAGGGATGGAAAGTGTGGTGCCTTTTTGTTTTTCTGTAGCCCCTTGTAGCAAGTCAGGGCTACGGTACAGAGTGACTGCAGTGTCCCAGTTAACACTTGGGAGTCCATAAGCCATTTTATGGATACGAAATGGCTTTAGCAGTGACGCCACCTTCATGGAGGTATAACTGGCAAAATGGATGCAGTGGCTCTGTTTATGATCAGCCCCCAGGGGATGTGTTACCACAGACAGTATGGATGCAAGATAGCCACAAAACCTCTACTTTCATTGAGGCTACGTGACAGTGGCAGTGGAGGTGATATGCTGGCAGTAGCAAAATAAAGGGGTGAGATGCAAGGTACCACCATTTGAGCTGAAAAGCATCCAGCAGAGAGGAATGTGTGCACACAGCCATGTTCTTGTTTAGCGTCTTCAGCAAAAACTCCCACTGCACCAAATGCTTAATACGGTCAGTACAATTAAGCGACGATATAATGAATCACAGCAGCAAAGCATTAAAAGTATGTGAAGACAGAAAAGAAATACCTATTCAGTTTATGTGGGAACTGCCCCTTCACCTGTGTTTTGTATATACGATGTAATTGTGCCAGGACAAGCCCATCAGAAAGCCCTGAGGTGTCGTGGCTCTGAGAAGCTGGGTTCACCACCTTCCCAGCGCACCCATGCTGGCCTGGGAGGTCATTTCTGGCCTATTTCTACCTCAGTAGAGCACTATTGATGCTGAGGAGGGCTGATGGGGAGAGAGGAGCAACACTGGCAAGAGGCTATAGGGTTGTCCATCAGCAGTGTGTTGCCCAGTACAGTGCTCACTTTCGCCTGTGGTGGGATAGGCCACAAGACACCAATGGTTTTAACAGCCTTGTAATTTGTAAAGTAAAAAGGGATGATTATGGTCATCCATCTGATTTCCTGCTAAGCACAAGCAGTGAAGCCTTCTGTATGAATTGTACACTGAATCCCTGATTTATGATAATTACCTTCAGTGTCAAATAAACTCAGAATAGGATTGCCGGTATTTTTTAACTTCGTCTTCCATCCATTTGCTCCTGTTCTATGCTTGCTTGTCTCTTCTCCATCCAGGTACTTGCAGGTGGATCAAGCTCCCTCATCTCCACTTAGATATATTCAGAAGATTAAGCTGCTTATATTTCTCAGTGTAGGATGTTTCCCAAACCTTAACTCAGTCATTTGCTTGTTTTCCTCTGTCCATTCACTGCTTTTCTAGGGTTGACGTCAGGACTTGGTGCAGTATTTGTACAGTCCTCATGTAGGTGCTGCATACAGAGTTACTCCTGTTGACCTCCTGGGATTGTGGTCATGGTCTCCATTGCAGCCCCACAGTTGGAGATCATGTTTGCCCAGCATCACTGGGCATCAGCGTATGGCAGGACACCTCGTCTTAGAGCTACAGCCAGTCCTCTTTGCGCTCGTATGTAGTTCCCTATACATTAAGATGCTGATCATATGAGACAGTTTTGAAGTAGGTACAGTTCATTTGCATTTCAGTCAAAGTCAAGGCCTTTTTTTGGTCACAGAATTAGATACTGGAAGAAAAACAGAGCAAGGGGGGATGCTGTATAACATCAGAAAAAGCTTGCAGTGAAGATTGCTCCTGAACATTTTGTTATTTACTCTGTTTCCTCTCCCTTCAAGATGCAGCCCTGAATATCCATTATGCAGAAGAAGTTATAGCAATTGACTTTGTTACTTCTCTCTGAGCACTGCTATCTCTTGCTCCACAAGGCTTATGGTAAAGACCAGGATGGAATCCATCCCTTCACTGCAGCCTTTGTCTTCAAAAGAGACCCACATGCCTCACTGGAGGTTGATGGGGGAAATCTATGAGGAGTGGAAAAGGCTGGCTCCACACCACCACCAGATGCTCAGGGTGTCTTAATTTGCACCCATGGCCTCCCTAGCTTCCAGAAGCCCTTTAAAGGCACAAGACCATCCCCTTCCCTACTGCCAGGGCTCAGTGCCAGCCACCAGTGTTGGCAGGCGGTGCAGGAACCTGCTCTAGAGACCTGTCACCTTGGTTGTGCTGCCAGCATCCTGCTGTCCCTGACAGACATGTCCAGCTTTGCTCCTGATTTTCATGGTGCAGCTGACGGAGGAAATGCACAGGCTTTTAGCTTGTTTCCTTGGATGGTGCCATTCTGCAAGTGTTAGTTTCTTCCAAGGAGACTCATTTGCTCTGAACTCTGCTTTCAAACAAAACCTCATCATTTGCTCTGCAGTTTTCAGCCCCAGGGCTTGTCGTTTCACCTGCCCATATCCAGCTGATCCCACGGCCTTTGCACTCCTGGTGATATGGTGAACGGGGGGATGCAGGTCAGACACATTCTCTGTCACAATTTCTGGCACTGCAGGTACCCCAAGGTAGCCGTTCTATCATGAGACAGAACAACCTTGAAGAAGGATGAGCAGACAGGCATGGTTTTCCCCATGAGAATTCATGCATGCAGCACGGTACTTTGGGGACTGGGTTTGCATGACAGGAATTTTGCAAAAGGGCAAATAATTCCTGAAATAAAGCTGATGAGGCTTTGAGACAGTGCAGAGTGTGACAAGAAAATGGCAAATAAGTGTAGGTCAAAGTATGCATACAGTTACAATGAAAGCAGCAAAGTAGATAGCTTTATTGCATGGGACTTACTACAGAGCCCTCCAATATTGTACATCACTATAAAAATGTCTGTGTGCCAGTCAAAGACTCAACTACTTATTTTTGCTAATCTCCAGGACAAATCACCTCAAAGGGATTTCACTTGAAAGAGCAGCACTATAAAAATAAAACCCTTCTCACCTTGCAGACCTGTTCGCAGTTTGCAGTCAGCCGTGTGCAAATCCTGCGGGGTTTGTAAAGCTTTTTACTCCTGCTAAAACCACAGTGCCAAAACTCCTACAGGAAGGAGCTGAGATCCGGAGCACCGGCAAGAGGGCTGTCTGCTGCTTTCCCAACTGCTCAGGCTCTTGGAAAGCCACCAGGCTGCATGGGGGTCACTAGAAGGGTACAAAGGGTCACTAAAGGTCACAACATCGTTTTGCCAACAAAAGGGCCAAAGCCTGTATTGCTAATTAAACTTGCAGAATCTGCTAGAGAGGATGAGCAACAGGAAAAGAACTGGCCTGGAGCTGAGCCCAGGTTGTTCTGCCAGAGCTAACTGCTGGGAAAAAAAATCTCTTTTAACACTAAAATCTCCCTGGACAGCGTTACAACCACCTTTCAGACAAACAACTCTCAGCAGAAGAGATTTCACTGTAGAAGATTTATGGATCATGTTTGTTTAATCTTAGCTAAGAGACCCTCTTCATGTTTTTAGTCATGTCACTTCCATTCCCTGGCCATGTTATAATCATTTTGCCTCACTCTGGTCTCCAAATAGCAACTCATTTTCCACTCCTTTAGAGCTCCCTGTCCATGTTTCTGTCAGTAAGAGCTATCTTTTACAGAAGTTGAATGACATCCTCTACAATAAGCCCTGGGCTTGTTATCACAAGGTCTCTTTCATGGCCAAAGACCTTTCTTTTTATGACATTTTCAGATGTTATTACAATTATTGACACTCTTCTTAAGTGATGGGAGCCATCCTGCAACATTATGGCCATGGTTCCTTGTCCTTTCTCAAAGGCTCAGCATCATACTGAACATTCACAACACTAAAGTTACCTTCCCTTGCTTTTGTTGAATTTGGATGATACCTGTGTTGTCAGCTCCTCCGTTCCCTGGCCACTTTGTGTGTGAGCTCTCTGTGCTCCGTAAATCACACATGGCTATCCTGGTACCCTCGCTGAGGCTGCCTCCTACACGTAGAGCAGCTCCTACCTTCTTGCCCTCCAAATGCTTTCTCTGGCCTTATAAATTTATCCCTAACAGAACTTCTTCCTTTACCTCCCAGCAATCCTTGAGCTGTTCTCTTGTCCTTGAGTTTTGCTCTTGTATCTTATCTTCAGGATTGGTCCTGAAAGCATTTATTTGCATGAACAAAGCTTACTAATGCAAGCTGTCTTTAGATCAGATCTTCAGAGTGCAAGATAAGCCCATAAAATGCCCTTTGAAAGCATTGCCTATAGGAGAACTTTATCAACAGTGAGGCAGATCCGGTGGAGCACTGACCACCCACAGCTCCCAGGGCACTGCTTTTTAAGATCAGCAGTTTGCATTGTGCCTTGACACCATATGCACCAGCAGTGCTGAGTATCAGGAGAGCAATAAGAAGCCCAGAGTGGGCTTCAGACCAACGCAACTGGAGTCTCTCCACCTCCCCTGTTGGTAACTTGCCTTTTCCTTTCTTTCTTTCACCTCCATCTCCTTCTCCTTTTCTTTCCACCATTCAAGGTTCCTCCTCTTCTCCAACTTGCTCTTTCTCTTTTTTGTCCCAGACTTTCTCTGCCCTTTGCTTCACCTGCCTCATTTATTTGACCCTAGGCACTGCCACTTCCCCTGTCACACAGTTCTGCCAGATATTCTCCAGTCACTTTTAACTATGTATTATTCTGTAACTTCCTCTCCTCTGGCAGCTGTTGCTGCTGCCTGTGTTATCTCTTCTTCCACTTTCCAGAAGTCCTTTTCTTCTGTCCAACAGTGCTCATCTTCTCTATCTTGTTATACATAAACTTATTTTTCATCATTGCTTTGCTATTTCTCTCAGTTTTCCTTTCCACCCCTGTTGTTCTTTCAAGTAACTTCAATCCTGCATGACAACTTTCCTTGGAAGTCTTGTGTTTTTTTCTCAGAACCCAGCCAAAAGTGTCCTCTTTCTGCTTATCATTGCAGATTATAATGCTTTGAAAATGATATTTTCTACTTTCATTATTATCACCAGCCTCCTTTCAACCTTTCTAGAATTTATTTTGGTCTACACTTCACATAGCTTCCTATCTTTATTCAGGTGATTCACGGCAGAACATTGTCTTTACTGGTACTTCTGTAGCTGTGTTCCCATGTACTGTGTACCCATGTACTGTGCCACTTCACTGTGCCACTGATGATAACATCTCCAGTCAAAGTTGCCACCATGTAACTTGCTCAGGATCAGCAGCTTCATATTGTCTTCTAGCCCACCATTTCTCCAATGCTTTTTATGAGCTGGTGTGAGAAGACATAACAGACTCTAAAAACCTATCTGCAACCCAGCAAAAAAAACCCCAAACAAACCCAAAGATACTGCAAGGCAGTTTCCTCCCATTCTAAGTACATATAAATGGTTTGATTTCCTGGCTCAGGGGTTGGATTTACATCTGAAACGCTCCTGCAGGTCTTTCTTCTATAAACTGCCCAGTCATCTCCCAAACTTGTGGTTTTAGCCCTCACAGCTTTCAGTGAGAGTGAATTTCACACTGCGATGACATGCCGTGTTTATGTACTTCCTTTCAAATGTCTTCTCCATGTTATGTGTTGTGAAAAGTCTGGAGCAACAAATTCCTGTTCACCCTCACCATGCCACTCCTGATTTTATATCACGGCACCATATCACTCAGCTGTTGTCTCCCTTCCCACCTGGAGAGCCCTGCTCAGGCTGCCTGGAAGTCCTCTCCACCTCACAGCTCCCTCTCTCCTCTTGTTTTCTACTTTTTCCAACTATGGGCACTGGCTATATGAGATGTTGGCATGCCTTAGTGTTGCTAATAGCAGTGAAATGGTTTCTGTTTGGTTTGCTTCTCCATTCCCAATAACACCTAACCGCCTGTTTGGTTTTTTGAGCACCGTGGAGCATTAAGCTGATGTTTACAAAGGAATAGCTGCAATGACACTGAGACCTCTTAACATTGTTTCTGAAAGTACATTGAAAAAATGCAAAAATACAAAGTACAAAGCAATGTACACTATTCTGAATTCACTAACAGTGAATTTCTGCTGTCATTTTATCTGAAGTCACTTGGCATCATGAGGTCCTGCAGTAATTCTCCACTCCCAATTCTGATTTTGACTGCCTTGAATGGTTACATATCCTCAGTAAACATTGTTGCCAGTAATTATTTTTTTCTCCCAAATAATTTATAAATTTATTGAACAACAGAGATCCTATCATAGATTCCCATGGGACTATATTGAAAACGTTTCTTCACAGTGAAAACTCTACATTATTCCTTTTGTTTCTTATTTTGCAACCATTCACATGAAGGGAATGTCCCTCCTTCTGACCGGTTGGTTTCTTTACAAGCCTCTGGAAAGGACCTGTCAGCACCTTTTTGGAAATTGAGGTACACTGTGTCATCTTGATCATCCTTATCTACAAGGTCATTAACTTTTTAGAGAAGTCTATTATATTTACAGTGCATAACATCCCTCAAGAAAAGTTATACTGTCTCTGACTCTTCTTCGATACATACTGTATTTATCTGGTGTCTACCATTGGTGTTTGTTACTATGGTTGTAGCTAATTTGTCCAGTGGAGCAGTCTGTAGCTTCTCAGATTCCACTTGGAGCTCTTTTTCCAAAGAAGTGGAAAATTGTCACCTTCCGCTCCTGTCACACCAAGGACAATTTAAATGCTGGTTCAACAGTTTCTTATTTGGCTTTCTTCTGGGTGAAAGTCTGGTGACTTGTTACTGTTCAGTCCATTTACTTTAAATCTGTCTTTGGTCCTGTGCCAATATGAATATTTCTTAACACCACCCAACATCAGAGTTGTTACAACTCTGTATTTTTTGTAGTGTAAAAGAATTGTTAGTTATTGATGTTTTTGATTGCCCTTATAAAGACAGAGTGCTTTCATTGCTGTAAATAAGGAACTAAGACAAGTGTAGCACTGATAATCAGCTAGTTATTCCCCATTCTGCATTTGTACAACTATTTTTCTGTACTCCATGCAGTTCTTTGTATTCTCTTTTACTGAAATTCATCTTATTGACATCAGAACATTTCTCCAGCATGTTGAGGCTGTTTGAATTCTGATCCTAAAGCCCAAATTGTCTGTTTCTCTTTCAAGCATGCTGTCATGCATGAGTTTTATAGTTCTGTCATCTGCATTATTATTGAAAATATTGACTAGCATTTTTCAGGATGAAATCTGTGAGATGTCATTTAATGTCTCTTGACAGCAAAGTAATGGCAGTTACTCTAAGCATAGACTTTCAACCATGATCAAAGTCACAGTTTCTCATCTCAACCATATTTCCCTAGTTTGGTAATGAAATATTAAAAACCTCATTTTATTTTTCCTTCTGCTTACACTAAGGCAGCCAGTTACACTGTCAGAAAGGACATTAGACTGGTTTGACATCAATTATTGCGAAGATTCACATTGAGTCATCTTTATAATCTTGTTATCCCGGGGGGGCAGATAAACAGATCACGAATTTGTCCCAGTTTCTTTCCAAACGTCAAAACTCCAACATCCTTCTTTTTTCCCTTGCTTAAAAACAGGTTTTGTGTTCACCCTCACCCTCTCTCAGGGGTATCACCCGTCTGTGAGGAGTCCTCAGAGGTACCTGTTTACAGCTCAGAGACTGTAACAGCTGGTACTCCCAGTGCTCCTGGGGAAGTGCCATCAGCCTCTGTTGACTTAAATACCTCCAATATATCTAAATATTCCTTAACATGCCCTTCCTTCATCTGCACTGTGCTGACATCCACTTACAAGTCAACTTTTCTTCAAAGACTGGGGCAGACATGAAACCTTTCCGCACATTCTGCATTGCTCCATTAGTTGCTCCCTTCATCCATTGCTCTTTTTCTCTTAGCTGAGCCCTGGCATGTCCTGCCTCCTCCTCCGCTGGCAGGACGGACCTCAGTCATGCTCATTCTCCTCCCTCCAACCATTCCTTTCAAACTGTGTAACACAAAACCCAACAAACACACACCCACTGGATGCAATTTCTGCCACATAGGGTCACTTCCAATTTTGCAACATCAGGCACAGTGCTAAGACCTCAGGTGGCATGACATTTCTGTGAATAATCAAGATGTGTGGGTTTGTTTCATTTTTTTTTCTTTTGCTAATGTTTATGTCCAGACAAAGAACAAAGGAAGTGCAAAATTTAAAAGTTTTATATATGTCTCCTGCCTCTGCATATTTTGCATTCTGAGATTGATGTATATTCAAGTAATATTGGATTAAAATGGGGTTCTCATTGAATTTTCTGTATCACTCAAAAATAAGATGGTAGAACAGCTCTGAATCCCACTGTTTCTCAGACTTCGCGATGTGAACATCAAAAATAGTGCTCTTTCCCCATTCCTTTTCACAGATTTAACCACCTATAATAGCAATTGGTGACCTTTCTTCACCATCTTTAAATCTAGTAATCATAAGGACACATGACCCAACATAATTACAAGCAAACAAGAGCCTGCCAAATGCCAAGATAAAATACATTTGTGATTAATTTTCCTCAGTTTTTAGTGGCTTGTTTACAGCTCACAACTTTGTAACTCTCCCAATTTGAGTACAAATTAGTGGGTTTCTATCCTACATTATTCTTGGGAACTAGTATGTTACACAGTGGATCGTGTCTCCTGCAGTGCATGTCGCTGGATAAGAACAGCTTCCTCCTGATGCAAGTTTGCTCTCTCCTCACTCAGGTGCTGGGTGGTTTTTCTCCCCATTTAGCTACCTCACTTTTCCTCCTCCCGCAAAGCACTTCTCTGGGCTCTGGACTACCTCTCAGTCTTCACCCAGACCTGCTGCACCACCTGTCCACCAGCACCTCCTGCTTGTTGAGAAGGTCTTCCCAATTAATTTGCAAGTCAAAGGCACATTATGGGGGAACTTTCTGCAACCCTCCTGCCCCAAAACCTCTTTCGCTCCTTTGGGACACAGCCTGGGAGGTTCTTTAGCCCCGCGATGTTCATGCATCTCCAGGGGCCAGGCAGCATCTCTGCCCTGCACCACTCTGTGGTGAGGGGACACCCCTACTCATGCAGGACTGTCTGGGGTGTCTGTGCCCGAGGAGCCATCCCACACAATGATGAGGCACCGTTTGAGCATGATGTCTCCTCTCTGCTCCTTCTGACATATTCCCCTCTGGCCTTATCCAGTGTTTCCCCTCCCTCCCCATCTCTGCCTATCCAGTCTCTTTTATCTTCAGAGTCACCCAAAGCATAGGTTCTGTTGCAGATCCAAGCTCTTTTTGCCTCTGCCCCACTTTTTCTCTGCAGAAACCTTCTGTGTGTTTGTACAGACAACCCCCAGCCCCTTCCTCCCTCTCCCCCATTCCCTGACCCAGCACCCCCCACCTGGTTTCTGCCTTTAACATGATGCTGATCTGTTATGAACCTAAGTCACTAACTGGTCATAAAACAGAGGAAGAAACAACACCTAGTCAAATATTTAGGCATCGGTCTTTAATAAGACCTTTACACTTCTCACAGCTCTTTACTAGTACCAATACACCTTTGCCACTCCAGTGTCCTCCCTGCCAAGGCTCTGTCCCCTGCAGGGGGGTGGGCTGCCTCCGCTGCTCTCTCCTGATCCTTCTGCCTCAGGCAGCGTTTCATCAGGGCCTTGCCCAGCCATAATTTTACAGGAAGACCAAGGAGAACGTGGCTCCTGCCATTCTCCTGCCCAGCACGGCATGAAGGCTGTGCAGCATAGCAAGCGCAGGACGGGAGGCACCGCACAAGCTGCCTACCGGTGTCCACCCAGGGACGGGGAGCCCAGAGCTGAGCACCATGGCATGGCTGGCAGGGATGGGGGAGTTTTCATCACTTTCATTACTTCCAATTAAAAGTTCTGCAGAAAACTGGCTCAGCAACCTCCACACCCTCCCTTGCCTTGCATCAGTCGTAGGAGAGGCTGAGGATCGGCTGCACCACAGCACAGCGTGATCTGCAAAGCTTGTATTTGATAAAATTAAGCGCATGGTGCTTTCAGAGGCAGGGGGGAGAGTCCACAGTCTCTGCAGTGGAGGAGGGGTGGAGGCATCACCCAGGCATGAGATAAGCAGAGAGGAAATGGGCACCCTGGCTGTCTCTGCCACAGCCACCAGCTGCCAGGCTTCCCGGGGCGACAGGCACCTCTGCTCAGGGTAGGAGGTTTGGGGTCGGTTGCAGCCACAGCCGCTGGCCAAAATGTTGCTGATGATGCAAGTAACTGAAGGGACAGAGATTACGCCACAGCCACATCTCAACAATATTTCCTGAGACAAGATCCGTTCTGACATCTCTTCTCCGATCTGCCATCCTCTTTGCAGACCTAAGAATACCGTAAGTGATGGAGAGAACAGACTGTTCCAGAATTTCATGAAATCTGATAATAATAACATTAGTGTTAGCCCAGTCTGCCAAACCCACCAGCACCGTTCCTCGAGGATGTCACCCCTTGGACCCAGGAAAGACAGTGTAGATCTGGGTCCACAACTTCAGCAAGTTACTTTCACTTTTCTCTTGAGGAAAATACATCGGATCTTGCTTTTTCCTGAAGAACTAAAACTGTATCTTGATTTGACTCCTCAAAAAAGAAGTGTTCTCAGAGATTACCCCAATAAGACTGTAAAATAGGTCACTGCCTACTACAGGTATATTGTCTCCCCTAGGGAAAAGAGTATGATTTATAGGTGGGAAATGTATGCTGTATAAGTAATTACAAACTAAAATGCTAAGATGGGTAGTGGCTTCTCTCACATTTATTGTGGTTGCTTCCAAAAGCTCTTATTTCAGTGATGAAGAATATTGTGGGTTTTCTGGTGCACACTGCAAGTGTGGACCTGACACTCCTCTGGCACACGTCCTGTGAAGCTGGGCATTTGCAAATGCCTGCTGGAACCTTCAGATGTCATGGTTGGACTGTTTCTTCTGAAAATCAGACATAGTTATCCATAACCCTGCAACCCTTTTTGTTGTGTTGGAGGGACTATAAGTGCCATAGTAAGTCTTGGGCTTTAAAAAAAAAAGAGGAACCGCTTTTTGCCTTGTGTCTGTAGCTATAGCGATAAAAATCTGGTTTTGCTGAATTTTTTTCCCCCTAGGTATCCTAAGCTTCAGTTGCCTTATTCCCCCCAGCCCCAGCAAGCTTCAGCCTTTGGGGCAGAGGCATCTCATGATGCCTTGAAGCAGTGGGGTGATCTGGGGGACTAATGATGACTTTAGAGAGGTTGCATCAACCCAGCTGCCATCAGGAGCCTGAGAGCTATTCTAGCAATGCACAGGGAGCACTGTGAATAAATGCCACTCTGCTCCAGTTGTTGCTTTTTCATAAAGCCTCTCAGTGAGCTTCATGAGCCATGAAATGCCTTTTGTCACTGTAAGTATTAGGAGATAAATATTGACACTGGGGGAAAAAAAAAAAAGGTTGTTCCTCATTCAGTATATTTTACCTCAGGAGTTATCGGTTAGTTTTAAAGACAGCCTGTCACCCCAGCAAAGGCAGGATCAATACTGTCACACTGCGTGGCCACAGTAGCAAACGGTTGCGTTGAGCAATCTGTGAGCAATGTCTGGACCGAATCTCCTGAGTGTGGCTGTCTGACGCAAACGCTCAGGGACAGCAGATGTGCAAGGGGAAGCCGTAGCGGCTTGCCATTGATTCACAGCCTGAACAGGCAGGCTAATGGGGTCCCGTGATGGAGCTGCTGTTGATCACTTAAGCAGCAGACCACTCCCCAGGAACCGGACCAGAAAAGCTATTTATTGAGTAGGAAGAAATGGGGCTTCAAAATGCCGTAACTGGGGAACGAATGGCAACAGGTAAAAATGTTTTGCTGCCACAGGAGGAGGCAGGGAAGCGGGGGAGGCGGGGTAACCTCAGAGCTGTGACAAGGGGAACGGGACTGGCACAAAGAAGTGAAGGAGCTGAACCAAAGCACAAATTAACACAGTCCCCTGCAGCGGCTGAAGCATGGGGGGACATTTTATGCTGGTTTGTGATAAGGAAATAAAGTTTAGTTCAGAGGCAGTGGAGAATCACCTGGAAGAAATAAGAGGAACCACCTGGAGTTGCTGGGTGCAGAGGATGGGGAGGATTCAGCCATGAATTCTTGATGGATGGCCATGCCTTGAAAGCTCCCTGGACAGGCAGGATAGGGCCAGGGCCAACATGAAGCATTAGATAAGCTCTACAAAGAGAAATGAAAATTAGAAATTGCAAGAACATGGCCTGCTACATCCCTGTTTGAATACCAGCATTATTCCTGAACAGCCAAGAGTTTACTAGGGCACTTCAAAGTCATGTAAATAGGTCAGCCTGTTGCCAGAGTCTGCTTATCCCCAAAACACGTGAAATTAGTTCCTGACAGCCAGCAGATGAGAAGCAGGCAGCAGTGAGACATGTCAGTGGCAGCTCAAGGGCGTATCGACAAGGCAGAATACTCCAGAAAGTGCATTTTGCATTTGCAAGTGCATTTTGCTGCATGATGCCCAGGTCCAAGCAGTGCCAAAGAAGCTGCTGCTTGCAATAGCAATGGTGCTGCATGGTCCAAGGCTCCCCCAACAATGGTCTGCCTGTGGACTTATTCCCAGCTCTCCTCTGGGAAGCACAGAGCAGATTCTGGAAAAAAACAATCCCACTTTGCCAACGCTTCGCTTCAGGGCGAGTCAGTGATACAGCCCAGTGTGCCCACCCCTAGCCTGGGTGATGCGGCGGTTGTCCGCTCCTCTGTGGCAGCAGAAAGATGAATTTCCCTCCAATGCTCATCAGCTTTCAGAGAGTTCCCAGCCCAGAGAGAAACCATCCTGCAAATTCAGCCACCGCTCGCCAAAGGGACGATGGTGCTCGGGTGGTGACACTCGTTATTGTAAAAGGAGTTTTGCCACTGTAAGTCTCTACAGAGGGATTTGAAATGTATGTTAATGGGCAAAAAGTCTCATTAGTAGAGTTGATTAGAATTAGTGTTTATTACAGAGAGAAGCTAACTTTTTTAACTTTTAATTAAAGATGAGTTTGAACTGGTAAATGTTTAAAATGTTACTTTTGCTCAAGCTAGCACTTATATTGCTAAAAGCAATATTCTTTCCTTTAACGATAAAATAAAATATTGGCCAAACACCTGAGAGGAGCTTTCTTGAGAGCTAGCTGGGAGACAGTACGAAAGCAGAAACAAAGATTCCCACATTTTTTTACTTTTTTTCCCCCTGGAATACTTCGAAAAGATTTTTCTTCTCATGAAAATACCCAACTGCCTCTGGTGAGTAGATATAATGGCTGTGGTCCCTGCTGGCAGAGGCCCCCAGGCAGCCCGCCTTGGCCCGTGCAGCACGGCCTCTCTCCAGAGCCCCTGACGGTGCCGGCCACGGCTGCAGGAGGAGGGAGGCAAGCCGCCTGCCTGGGTCCTTTGCCAGGCAGTCAAAACCAGGGGCGTCCCACCTTACAAAAATCATCACTCCCCTCCTTTTGCCCTGTCCCGGCTGCAACCCCCCGGCACCCCCACCCTCCACACCCTCCGCCATGCCCAGCCTGGCACCGACCTTTGTTAAAAAGCTTTTAAAAAAAGGTAAGACCCGCTTCAAGAGAAGGCAACACCGTGGAGATCCGGTGCTTCCCACCGCGCTTCCCTCCCAATGTCCTCACCCACCCGCCCATGAACGCCTGTCTCAGCTCTCCCTTTTCCTGTCGTTTCCGTGCAGCCGGCCGCAGCGGCAGAGGCGGGAGGCCCACGGCGAGGCGCACAAGCAAGGCAGGTAGGCGAAACCCTCCGGTGGTTGCTGCTGTCCCAGCCCCGCCAGCCGCATCCCCGGGGCTGGGCTGAGGCTGTGGCAGGGGAAGGGGACACCGTTCGAGCATGTCAGTCGTATTTAGGTAGGAGTCATGCCATTAGCAGGATCCAGTGGGCTCCAGAGGACGCCACGTTGCCTGACACCACCTCATGGAGGTGAGGTGTGATACCATGGCCATTCGCCACAGCCCCTTGGGCTTCGTGTTGCACTGCTGCACGGTTAGTGTGGCCCGTGCGGAGGGTGTCTTCCCTCCGAGCATCCCTTCTGCAGAGCTGAGCCCCCCTCTATGGGCTCTCCATCACACCAGTCGTCCTTCCCTCTGCCACTGCCAGGGAGAAAGCACCTTTCTGAGCGTGGTCAAGCCCGCTCACAAATTTTGAAGGTTTTGCCAGTGATCTGCTAATATCACTCCCCCATCTCAGCCAGGTGTAGACCTGTCCTGATGCATGCTCACAGTGCCACAGGTCTTTCAGAGGCTGAATTAAATCTAAAGCAGAAGCAGGGGCCACCTTTTAAAATGCCTGAGGGATAGTTCATGACTGGAAGAACTCACTGATGGAGATAGATGACACGCCACTCCTCGAACTTATTACACTGAAACTGAGCATCTTTCTAAGATAGTCCGTAGTCCAGATAAAGCCCTGGGTTTGAGAGAGGAGTTGCTTGTAACACCGCTGGTCTCTGTTAGGAGATTGTTGTACTGGCTTCTTGTGGTACAACTGCCCGCGAGTCTGCCAGAAGTACAGCATGGTTAAGCAGTCTCATTTAGGAGGAGTTTTATCTCAGGAACATATTCCCCGTCAAGTTTCTGTGTTGTTCTGTTTTCCTTTAATCTGTTTTTGACTTGTCTTGTGTATATTCAGGCAAGTGCCTCCCTGAGCATGCCACCTTTTCTCAAACCGAGAACCAGCAAAACCTTTCCTCCTGTTTTTGAGCCCTCCTGCTGCCTGGGCGACTGGCATGCACCTGGCTCCCAGGGCAACAAGGCTTCACCTACATGATGGAGCAACCCAGGAGCTGCTGCCTCCACCATCCCAGCCAAAGCACTGGGGCCCTGAACAGCATTTTGCACCTTGGATGTGGAGGAGGGGCAGGGCATCCTCTGCCCAGCATTTGGTGCAACTCGAACAGCTTCTGAAATGACCCTCCCAGGCTTTTTAATGCTCAGAGACCTTCCAGACATTTAATGCTCCTTTTTATCCTCATTAGAAATCTGGGGCAGGCGCTAATCATTTTATCCCAAGTTAGGGGATGGCCTTCCCCCTGGCCTGGTTCCCAGCCTGTCTCCATTTTGTTCCTGGGCAACAGCCAGTAGCTTATTTCATATATTGTTTCCCTAATTCCTGCCCTCACGCCCCGTCATAACTCGATGTCAGAAATGCCTCCCCTCCGTTTCCATTTCCCCACCTGTCCACACACACTATTTCTCCAGCCCACACTTTTGAATGATTGTCTCCAAACTGTGCTACAAGCAGAGATGATTTTACGGAGCCAAAAAAATCACCAAACAAATGTTTTCTCAGTGCCAGAATTATCGCAGGTGCCTAAGCTGTATGTTGAGTGCAGGAATCATTTTTTTAATGACACGCTCCCAACCGCTGCAAGCAATCGCATGGTTATGGTCTAAGGGGTAAATGGTCTAAGAGGTAATGGAGCGAAGTGGCCACGTACTTCTCACAGGCACTGCTCAGGGCTCATAGCTCTGCTTCTCTCTTCCTGGTAGCCCAATCCTAAAACGAAGCCCTGACATCACCAAATCTCCGCTGACGAAGTCAGAGCAGCTGCTGCGAATAGATGACCATGACTTCAGCATGAGACCAGGTTTTGGAGGTAAGAAATGTGCACATTTGTCACTGTTCCTGTTCTACACTGTCACTTCTTTATACTCTAACATGTACTCAGGTGAACAAGCAGATTGACAAGCAGAGCCTTTTCTGTCTCTAATTTTTGTTATTTTGTGTTGTGAATTCATGGCATGCTCGGGGGTATAGGGGTGCAGTGAAATAGCCTTCTTCCTTGGATGAGAAAATAGCGTAGTCAAAGGCATGGAAATGTGATTACAGGCAATATAATACTCCTGGTATTCAGTAATACTTTCTTCTGATAAAAATCTGCAAATACACCTTATGTTTATTCGTGGATGATGGGAAAATTCTAAGATTTCGTCTTACTATGGCGATGTGTGTGCATAACCAAATCATGTACCACGCTTACTGACCTGGGCATTTCATTTATAACCCAAAAGAAAATATTTTGACTGCTGTGTCTTAATGCTTGCTCACAGTTTTGTGGCTGTGTGCTAGAGCAACCTAAGCTTTCAGGGAAAGGGATAAAGGAGAACACATTTTCTTTCAGCCCATTGGATTAGAGAATGTTGCAATTTATCTACCCTTTCTGGCTGACAGATGGTCATTCAAATCCAGGTTACCATTATATACTCTGATGGAGGAAGATTTTATTGCTAAATGCTCAATATACCAAATACCAGCATGTTCAATCAATTTAAAAAGGTTTCAGGTTCATTGCAGTCCGCTAACGTGAGCATTATTTGTCTTGACAGATCTCCTGTACTGTAATTGCCAGAGGTATACAGGGGGCTAGTCAAAGCCCGGAGGAGGGAAAAAAGATCGAAATCCCTATTCCATGGGGTCACAGATGGACCCTTCCCCATAGGAGCCTCAGGCTCCATGGCACATGCCTGTGTCCTGCAATGCATCCCCTCCCATCACCCACAGCTGAGCAGAGAGTGATGTGAAAGCCAAATACATGGAGTAGCTCTCAGGAATGTTATTAGCCTGAGAGGGGAGCAGAAGTGAAGGAAAAATTTGGAGTAACAGTCCTAACATTCCTTTAGCTGCACCGCCATTGCTCTCCATATGAATGGATGCTTTGCTGGGTATCCATCTCTTGAGCCCTGGACCTGAGCGCTAGAGCTAAAATCAATTAAATTGCTTTTAAATTTTGAAGGGACACATGTAGGATGACACCATAAAAAGAGAAAGTCGGTAATAGGCCAGTCTCATTGCTGAGTTTTATTGTTATTAAGAGGTTTTTGTTATGAATTCCAATCGCTTCTACTTTTAATAGGTTTACTGTTGTTTCTATTTCAGCCTGAGCATCTATTTTTATCTGTAAGATACAAAAGCCAGAGGACTACTTTGTCTCACCAGCTTTATACTTTGCCAACTTTTAATTTCTTTTCCCCCAGGCCCTGCAATTCCTGTTGGGGTGGATGTCCAAGTTGAAAGTCTGGACAGCATTTCTGAGGTGGACATGGTAAGAGTCATAGAAGGGCTAACGTCAGAAGGGACCTTTGGAGACCATCTAGCCCAAACCCCTGCTGAGAGCAGGGCCAGCCAGAGCACGCTGCTCAGGCTGCCTGGGTTTGTGTCTGTGGGGTTTGAAGACCTCCAAGGACAGAGACTCCACAGCCTCCAAGAGGCAGATTCAAGTTTGATCTGAATCTGCCAACAATTACTTCTATTCACCTCACGCTACCATTTCATCCCCCTTGAAGCAGAAGGAAGGAATCTGACATTTTCTTTTCTCTAGGACAAAATGATACCACACTGCCAAAACTGCTCCAAATGGATTTGGGTTTTTACATTTTCTTAAGTGATAGTGTGTTTAAAAGCTAAAGGCACTTTGATATACTGCAGACAGTCTCACTTTGGCCATGTTCTGAGGTGGTCAGGGGCCAGCTAGGTCCCAGCCAGAAGCCATGTAGCCATCCTGAGAGCAACACTGCATCAGACTGGTAAGCCCTGCTCTCAACAGGGCAGCCAGAATGAGCTCGGAGGATAGAAGTTTCTCCAGAACCTGCCTTTGGTGCGTTAGCACCCGCTGTATTTCCCCTGCTGTGTGCTGGGGACCGGCATAAGGCTCTGTTGAGCCTTCCTGTATCTTCACACTGATGCTGAAGTAGGATTTCAGGGGCACACAGGACTGATGCTGGTGCTCTGCGCAAGCTGAATTCCTTACTGAGTCTCTGTCCTTTGTTTCCTACCGTACAATTAGTAATGTGAAAATGGACAATTTTCAAACGCTCTCGAAGTGGTGCAGATTTTGGTCTTGACGTGTTTTGCTGGAAGGGTTTTTTCATCACAAAACACTGCTGAAAGTAAGGTATGATTTCTGCAGGAGATCTTCCATGGGAAGATTTTCCATGCATACATGACATGTAAACAACAGGCTGCGCAGGAGAGCAGGAGCAGGGAAGGGGAATGGGAGGTGGCCCTGCATGTACATTGCAAGAACTACCCCAATTTTATTCACCCTTTCAAAACCCAGAGCTTGTCAGATTACCCTGTTAGAGCATCCCCAGAGTCTCTCAGTAGCTCAGCTTTTGCTTTGGAAGAGAAAAAAAATCACACCCCAACACAGAATACTTTTCAAAATGTCTTGCTCTTTCAACAAATATATCAAACAGCTCTGAAGCTTTCACAGAAAGCCGCAACTTCTCTGTGCTCATAATTAACAGCCACAGGGTTAAAGAGCCTGCGCTCAACCTCCTCCCACGTCTAAGCCAGGAATGTGGCCGTGTGGCAGCACAGCTGGTGTTTGGCAGCCACCTCGGTTGCATGCTGGGCTCCTCTCACCACAGCTCTTTCAGCTTTTGAGCGGGCTGGGATATCTGCAGTCAACCGACCACTTGCAGAGTGCAGCAGGATTGCAAAGCTGGGGCGCATCTGGGTGCACATTCTCCCCAGCCCCGGGGAGCCTTCCAGTTGTCCCCGCTGTCTCCGGTGCTCTTGGCACCCTGACTGCCAGGCATGGGGACTCTGAGCTTCTGCCTCTCCTGGGATGGTCCCAGCCCTTCTGGTTGTGGAGAAAGCTTGTGAAGGTGGCCAGAGAGCCCCTGAAAAGCTTTGGGACTTGAAAGCAAAGGGAAAGAACTTAACACTGAGGATTTTAAAGGAAAAAAAGACAACAAACCCACTCACTTTTAAAGCAAGCATTATGATTTGAATGACTTCCCCTGGTTTTTGAATACTGCCCCTGCTCCCCCTGTAACATCATGCTGCAACACCTGGCAACATGGGCAAAGCACTGTATGGCCTCGGGTAAAAAAACACATTCAAGGTCAGTTTTGGCTGTTTGCAAAATAATGATGGACTTTATGTTGTCAGAATAAATTCTTTTTAACTCATGCATCTTTATAGAAAAAGGTCATGGTGTTTTGCAAGACCATTGCTTGCTTTTTAAATGAAGAGACATCAGTGACAGAGATATTCATTCTATACTAAATTTAAGCTTGAGGAGTTAGATGTGTCAATCTTTCCTTTTTTTCTCCTACTTTCTGACTATTTGCAAGAACATGGTAAAATAATAGAGGACATTACAAAACTTCATTAGTATGTCACAAATCAGATTCTTTTTGTCCAATTAATGAAAAAATTTACAAATATCTATTATAGGCCACTGACCCTGAAATGAACAGACCTTCTGCAGGATGTGTGGGGCAGCTGTTTTAAAGGAAGGAAAAGAAGGAAAAAACCAGATTGTTAGCCAGGATTGGAAATTCATTTGCAAACATAATGGGAGAGCTAATAATGTCTCTAAGAAATGGACCACAAGAAGTGGAAGATATTATATGGTTGTTGCTTGGGGGGTTTTCAGATGATGCGTGGTAAAATATTGTGGTTCCCAGTTTAATAGCCTAAAACTAGTATTAATAAATCTTTCCTAATGAAAGCTGACAATACTTGACTTTTCCACAGCAACCATAAATGTAACTTTATGCAAAAAAGTGAGGCATTGACTTCTTGCTGAAGAACAAATGTCTGTCAATTTATTACTGTTTAAAGAAAACATTAACACGCAGGAGTCAATGTAAAAGGTTTCCCAGAATGATCTTCTTTAAATTTGAATACAGGGAAAAGATGTTAAAGAACGCGATAGAATGAATCAAATTAAAAAGAAGAAATTACATGCTCAGTGGCTTTGGGAGCTTCAGCTGGATGTGATATAAAGCATTTCCAAGAATTATATTGGCCTCTAATGTAATAATAGCATAGGCTGCAACTAACAAATCACTTCTACTGAAAAAAGACTGCAGAAACTCTCATATTTCAAAATGCTTGGAAAACGTTGGGGGGAAAAAAAATCAAATGTCAAAAAATTTTTGAAAGAACACCCCAAATCCATCTGACTTCCTCGACCCCAGACACCAGGGCAGACTGGTCAGTCTTAGACACTTCCCTCAGTTTATGGGCAATATACTACGCTACACTCGAAGATACCATGCTTATAAACACTTGTGTGTGAGCTTATCTTCAGATACATGAGGGTTTCCTTCGAAATAAGGAAAAAGGCAAACCCAGGTGTATGTGCCTCTGGGGTCCGACTCCAAATACAACAGAGCTCAAAGAGAAGAAGCATGCCTCGGATCGAAGAGTACAGTATGTGGGGAGAAAGAGCGAAAAAACCACATTTTGGTCAAATACTGAGTCAAAAACATTTCAGTGGCTGTGCTGGAGGAAGAGTTCCCACTGCAGCACGCTCCTCCAGCTGCCCGGGGGAAGGTAGTTGCCAGAGCAGCGTGGAGGACAGTGCGGGCAGCAAACGCTTCTTCACTGTTGGCTCCAGAAATGCAGCATGATAGGGTTGGGGGATTAAGTGGTCAGCAGCACTCTCCACCTAGTGCTGCCTCAACATGTCTGCCTTTTGTCCCTGAAGGGGGCTGCAAACACCAAAACACAAAGTTTGCATTTCAGAGGTGGGTTCACCACCTGGTTGGCCTCTGATTTCTGAACCCAGTAAGTTGGTCTGACCTGAGGAATAAACAAGCTGCAGCCGGTTGTGTCCCCTGCACAGCTCAGGGAGTGGATGTGCCTTCAGGAACGGTGTTTTACAGCTTGTGGTTTGTCCCAGAGAGGAGAAGTCACTGCTATGCCAATAAGGCATTAAGTTGTGACACAAGCCTGTTTGTTGCAGGACTTCACCATGACACTTTATCTGAGGCACTACTGGAAAGACGAGAGGCTGTCCTTCCCCAGCACCAACAACCAAAGCATGACCTTCGATGGCAGGCTGGTGAAGAAGATCTGGGTCCCCGACATGTTCTTCGTCCACTCCAAGCGCTCCTTCATCCACGACACCACCACGGACAACGTCATGCTGCGGGTCCAGCCAGATGGGAAGGTACTTTATAGCCTCAGGTAAAGCTGCGTTCGGTCAATGCGAGCTATTAGTGGAGTGAGAGAGAAAGTGGTTTAATTGATTCCTGTATTGTGTTTTTGCATGACTTCATACTAAAAAAAAACCACAAAAAAAGAATGAATGTGCTGACTAGTCACCAACATCGGAGCCCCTGTGAGAGTCCGTTAAGTGCCATCGCAGGAAGTTGATTTCTATGACAATGTTGCTGTTTCCACCAGTATCCCTTCACCTTGCGTGCGTCGTTAGCCTCTGTAGCCTCTGCTCCTGCTGTCGGGAATCTGTGACCAGATGTGGCAATCCCTCGGGGCAGCTCACCAGGGGCCAGCGGGCTGCGATCCCCGCAGGGCATTGCTGAAGAGGCAAGGCACAATCTAAGGAAGAGGGCAATGTCTGGCAATAAACAGAAGTCCAGAGCAGCTATAGTTATCCACTTCACTATACAACAAAGTCTCTGGGCCTAGCAAAATGTACAATTTCTATTCTTATAGGTAACTATGAAGAAGTATCAATTACACTGAGCGCAACTTTAGCTTTATGATAAGCAACAAAACAGATGGAACACCCTTAAGCACATGAAGTGACAAACTTCAGGGCAAGGGTGTATAGCTCCTGGTGACTCACATGTGTGGCCAGCACAATCAAAACACTCCACTTTGACTCTTTCTTGCTTTTTGCTCACATTCATGTGAAATGCATGAAAGCTCCTTGAAGGAGACATTTTGGGTAAACTTTGTTTTGTCCTCTAGTTTGAGGGGTGACCCCAGTTCTGGCTTTTTCCCATATTTTCCAACTGGTGGATCAGCTTTGAGAGGATTATTGCTGGCCTAAGTCTGAACATTGTTAAACCAGGATTTTTTTCTTTCAATAAGTAACACTTTCATACTTCGAGACGCTAAGTGAGGAGCATCTGTCAATCTTCAAAAGAAACTAAACTCGGTGCTTCTGTTTTTCTTGGCTGCAGCTCCATCCAGTTAGAAAACAAGTATTGCCAAATGATCCATAAAAACCTATTAGAGAGGAAATTGCTGGACAATATTCTGATGCAAGAATGTCGACACCATCTCCACAGCAATGAAATAGCAAAATACATGATAAATGAACAAAGCTTTGTATGATAGATAATGTATTCTGAAGATAAAAAGAAGGAAAATCTGAATGATACGGGGTCAGTATCAGCAAGATGCTTGGATGTAACTAATGATAAGGTTGCAGAACACATTGCGTGGGAAGGCTGTGGAGGTCTTTAAGGGCATGTTAGATAGTGACTTTAGGAACTGCAGAGGTAGAGCTGAGCCTGCCACGAGGTGAGGAGATCAACTTCTCAGCCTGCCAAGGTGTTTTATGATTTTATGAAAGGAAGGCAAGCAAAGCAGTTCTTGAATCCCTGAGGGTATCAGTTTGACAAGAATTTTCTTGTTCTCTGATATTTTTATCTTACTGTTCGTTGGAATTCACAGCCTGAACAATGTCTACCTTCTCGTTATTAAAGCTTTTTCTTCACTCGGTGTATTAGACAAGGTTCAGGTGTACCTCAGGCCTTTGCAAAGTTTGCTCAGGTCCTTAGTACCATAAAAAAGGACAACAAAATGACATAATGTTCAGCTATAGCAGGCATGCCTATGTACTCTTCATTTAGCTGCATAATACCAATCACCTGTGTTGCATTTACGGTTGTCTAAAGAAGATGGGAACAGAAGAATATCAAACTACTCAGATCCTGCCACGGACAGTCTTGTGCTTAAACAATTGCCCTGTACAAATTGTGGTGAATGTCTTGAATAGCAAATGCACAGAGTTTCATTTTTTTATTCAGTGGTGACAGCAGGTTGCAGTGCTTTTTGAATGCTGGGGAGTATGAATGCTGGTCTCCCCTTAAGAGCAAATGGGTCATTACTGCCTGCCTGCTTTTGCTGAATGCCTTTGCCTGTAGATTATATTTTTCCTTGGTGTCTGCCTTTTTAAGGTTCTTTTTGCCAGACTTAGTCTTCTCTTGTCTTGGAAACCACTGTAGACCTCGCTGGCACCTCAACAACAAATCTGAGCCAAGCGCTTTCACTCAAAGACTAAATCCATATAGGAAAGCAACATCAGCGGGAACCCGCACATGCAGAAGGACTACTAACATAAGGGACTGCATTGTGGTTTTATCATTATGTGACAGACGTCTGTCTACCATTAGCCCTGCTATAATTCATTAATTCTTTCCCCGTTATGTTTTATACTTTTTTTTTCATTCACTTCCCTAGAGTTCAGGCCAGTTGAGTCAAGATTTATGGACGTTTCCAGTGTAAACACAAAATCATGCTATTAAAAATGAGATAATGAGGCTATAGCAAGACCAGAGCTTTTGATTGATGGGGCAAAACATTTCAGTGGTCTCTGTTGCTTAGCAGCTCCAGCCCTAACTCGAGGCACTGCCTGTGCCCTCTGGTGGCTGATACCCAGATGTGATCACTGGATTCTCATTGAGCAGCTGGAAATTCACGGTGTTTGGAGAAAACTACCTGCAGACCTCATGGCACTAGGATGCCTTTGATAAATGTAAAATATTTTCTCATATGAAGTATCTGTTGAAAGCACAGATCTCTGCAGAGAGATGTTTGCTGAGAGTCAAAGAGGAAGAAGTGCCCTCTCTGCCCTTTCCCATTTGCTTCTCCAATATTTTTGTCATCCAGTAGCGATTTGTAATGGCCTAACTTTCTGGTCATCTTTTCTAACATTAGTTTGCTGAGAAGAAATGGCTTTAACTAAAGTGGAATGGCTTTAGCTGAATGGAAGGTATCTATTTTCAGTGGACTGTTACTGGCCAGATAGTTACTTAATAAAAAACTCACAGCTTTACTGTTTTTCAGTCACCTAAGAAGAAAGTTTTAAATGGAGTGTTTTTTATTATTCCTAGAGTTACAGTAACGGCAATGTGCAACATGGATTTTAGTCGCTTTCCCCTGGATACACAGACGTGTTCCCTGGAGATTGAAAGCTGTAAGTAAAGTGGAGGTGTAGGGGAGCCAAGGGCTGCACCCCATGGGCACCCAAAGTATGTTTAATTATATTAATAATTATACCAATAATTAAACTCCTGCTACATTCATGGGAGCTCAACCAAAGTCAGCAGACTTCAACACTAAGAAAAACTCCCTGCCCATATTTTTTCACTAGAATTAGATGGTGTTTGCAACAATGCAGCTTTTTTAAACACCAGTTGTGAGCACTGTCTTGCCAGTGTCCCCGAAAGCCAGCCAGGTTGCCCCACTGCCACGTCATCCCCAGAGTTCCCCGAGCCACTTGCCTGCAGGTCAGCAGCCTCCAGCAGCACTCGCTTACCCAGGTGCCCTCAAACACATAAATAATTGGCCCTACACCCTTCACGTGCACCATCTGTTTATCTGTGGAGTAGAAACCATGATGGGGCAGTGACATTAACCACCTTCCTCTTACATTTCTTACACCTATTTGAGATAAACCCAGCTTATACCCACATGTAGCTCCTTTGTCCCGGGTATGACGCACATACAAATTGGCTAGATTTCATACAGTGACATTTTAAAATTTTTGCTTTTTAGGAGATTTTTTCTTCTTCTTCTTAAGCTTGCAAAAGGAAATTATAATTTTAATTCTATTTTAATACATCTATGCGTGATTATTTTCTCCCTGTCTGGGAAGAGCTGTTACTAAACCCATCTGAAAGGGTTAACATTACTATATTTCCACATGTATTAAAAAACCAAGACCTGTAATGTTCATGTGTGCATCACAGGCAGAAAGTTTACCCAAGATTTCTTCTTCCTGCATGCCTCAGACCATCGATAGATTGTTCCTCCTGTTATCCCAAGCAGGCTCTTTCCTCTAAGTCTCCTTTCCTTTGCTTCTGATTTTAGGGTGTTTATAAGGGACAGTTTTTCAAGTTCTGATGGGGTGGTTTACCTGACGCATGGGTTATGTGTGTGAAATTATGATTAGAGAAACAAACGGGTTTACAAAACGCACCAGGCATCAGGACTGAGGGCTGTGGCAATGAGCTAGTCCGCTCCTTGCCGCAATCATACCCACCATCATCGTGGCTCTCAGCCGGGTGGTGGCATGTGGCCTTTTCAACTGGGACCTCACAGGTAGCCTGGAAGGTGTGTGGACACACCCTGGGTTGTGGGTGCGATAGCAGCTGGCTCAGTGCACTGCACTGAGGTTTGCTCTGCTCCTCTAGATGCCTACACTGAAGATGACCTCATGCTCTACTGGAAGAATGGGAACGATTCCCTAAAAACAGATGAGAGGATATCACTGTCCCAGTTCCTCATCCAGGAGTTTCACACCACCACAAAGCTCGCTTTTTACAGTAGCACAGGTGGGTACCAGAGTGCTTGCCAGAGAGTGGGCTGGGGGAAGAAGGGGTGCAAACCTTCCCTCTTGATCTTGGCCATGGAGGATTGCCCATTGGGAGGTCTCCCTGTGGCCTATCAGACCTGCCTTTCTTCCATGTCAAGGCTGCTGTCCCTGACACAGGCTTCCATCTTGATGGTTATGTAGTCTGGAAAGGCAATCCCTCTTTAAGATCACACCAAGCCCTAACATGAATTAAACTCTCAAGGTGCACAGGTTCTATTATCTTCTCTAGAAGGTGTGGTCCTGAGACATGCTTTGACTTTGATAGTTGGTTCAGTAGGGAGTCTTTCCTGTAAACTGCAATGACCTGTGGTCATTTACTGTGTTTTTCTAAAAGCAAATGAGGCGCTATTCCCCTGATGCAACATCACCTTATCTGAAAGTAGTTTGATATCGGCGTGATTTCTCTTTTTCCTTCTCTCTGTTACACAGGGTGGTACAATCGCCTCTACATAAACTTCACTTTACGCCGACACATCTTCTTCTTCTTGCTCCAAACCTACTTCCCCGCCACCCTCATGGTCATGTTGTCCTGGGTGTCCTTCTGGATCGATCGCCGAGCAGTTCCTGCCAGAGTCCCTTTAGGTAAACACAATCTTGTAGTCAGCAGACCTAAGAGACAATTGCTGCAACTGTGGCCTTGACCATCAAGACAAAAATCCCCTGTGCTTTGCACTGCCCCTGCATTGCCTTGTGGCACAGAAATCAGCTATGCCACACATCTGTCCCTGCCCCATGCAGGGGACTGGCCATGGTACAAACTCTCCAACTGCCCTGCAGTGCCAAGTGAATTGCTTTCCCTGCTTGCACAAGCGCTAGCTCCACACGGTGCAAATCTGTGAGCAAATGTCCTGCTCTGCTTTTATTGCTGTTAACAGAGACGTGGCACAGAAAGAGCCACGTGGCACAGAAAGAGTCTTATGAAGAGCAGCTGAGGGAACTGGGGTTGTTCAGCCTGGAGAAGAGGAGGCTGAGGGGAGACCTCATCGCTCTCTACAACTACCTGAAAGGGGGTTGCAGAGAGGTGGGTGTTGGTCTCTTCTCCCAAGTGACTAGCGACAGGACAAGAGGGAATGGCCTCAAGTTGCGCCAGGAGAGGTTCAGGGTGGATATTAGGAAAAATTTCTTTACTGAGCAAGTGGTGAAACACTGGAATAAGCTGCCCAGGGAGGTGGTGGAGTCACCATCCCTGGAGGTGTTCAAGGAACATGTGGATGTGGCATTGTGGGACATGGTTTAGTGGCCATGGTGGTGTTGGGTTGATGGTTGGACTTGATGATCTTACAGGTCTTTTCCAACCGTAGTGATTCTGTGAGCCGAAGTGTCAGTATCCTTCAGAAACTTCAGTGTGCGAGAAGGTGAAAATCAATATTAGCAGCCCTGACAAAATTTCAGTTCATTGAGTTTTGCTAGAGGAGGGAGGATGGAGGAAACACAGCCAGCTGAGCTGCGTTGTTCAACTTGTTAAATGAGTTTACAGTGCAGTGTGTGGGATTCAGTTTCCCCTTCTGCAGCATCCTTCAGCCAGATGAAGCCATATGCCAGAGGAGTCACCATGGGAGCAGAACTATGCTGTGGACCTAATTCTTCTTCTAAAGCAGACACCTTGCCCTTAGCAAAGTGTTGTTTGTATTTTTGCAGACTTTGAGCCCAAGTTTGCTTTCACTTATTCCAGGCAACACACCTCAGGACTTAATTTATTGTTAAAATTGTATTCCTCAGTGGAGAGGATACACACAGACATAACAGAGATGGTAATGGGGCAGTTATCCATGTCTGTGTTTAGAAACAGCATCCATTGCCTTCAGACATCATCAAAAATTCAGTCCTTTGTGCTTATATGCATCACTTCAACTTTCAAAGGGATTATTAATGTGACTTAATCAGCCCCTGGAATAAGAAGGGCACAGAGAACCTCCCTCAGAGCTAAGATAACTCCAAAACTACGGAGGCTCCTGCCCTCACTGATGTGCTCATTGTGCTCACCCGTGGTGCTAACGTGGGGCAGGATTGCCCTGTGGGGCTCTGTTAGTCCCTGCTCTTGCCCTGGGGAAGGCACAGACCTGGAGCTGGCTGGTGACTTTGCAGAAAGCAGGACTTCCCAGGAGCAGACAGAAAACACAGAGGCTTGGGGAACCTGGTGCAGAAGCAGCAGATGGGTTTCACTTGTGCCTGTGCTGCAGACAGGGTGAACTAGAAGCTGAGCTCCATGTACACCCCCTCCAGGGACTGTCCTGAGCCCAGAGATGGGGTGCAGCCAGCACGGGGACAAAGCGCTGCTGCCTGGCTGCGGGGTGGGAGGCTGGGGCCGTGACGAGGAACCAGGCTAGCAACAGCCTGAGGCCAGAACTGGAGCTGTTTTCACTGAAAAGACAAGAAAACCCCCATTAGAAATCAGGGCTGCCTGGACCCTCCTTGGGCAGTGAAACCCACCACTCAAATGTGAAAAACAATACTGCAAGGTAAATTCAGATGTCAGGAAATTGTAATGACAGCTGTATTTGTGATGAAGAGTCTGGGTTGAAAGTGCCTTACGGGCTTTTTGCTGGTGTATTCCCAGGGATAACCACCGTGCTGACCATGTCCACAATCATCACTGGGGTGAACGCCTCCATGCCTCGTGTTTCCTACATCAAAGCAGTGGACATTTACCTGTGGGTCAGTTTTGTGTTTGTCTTCCTCTCGGTGCTGGAATACGCAGCCGTGAATTACCTGACTACGGTGCAAGAGCGGAAGGAGAGGAAACTCCGGGACAAGGTGAGGTTTTCTATCTCTGATGCAGCTTTATGCCCCTGGGAAAAGGTATGGCAAATGTCTGGAAATGTTCAAAAGTTTGCAATTACAGTGTGCTGCTCTCAGCTGCCTGGGGAGAATGCAGTGCATGCAAAAAGACACCGGCAGTGAGGCATTCCGGGTTATAAAGATTTGCTACAGACAACCCACACCCAAGCTCATTGCTCCTTCTTCAGTCTGCGGGCACTCATTCCCTCCATGTATAGCCCTCCACTGCCTGTATAAATGGGATAGAGTTTAGGATTTTACCTTTAAATTTTTTTTTATGCTAAAGATCCAAGCCTGTGAATAGCACCAGGTGGATACTGCGTTTTGGGTTTCAGATAACATGGCGGATTTGCCCCACCTTTCTTCAGGCACAGCCTAAACTTAGACACAGTGGTCCAAACTTCCCCCTTCTGCCTTTGTTGCATCAAATTACAACCTAAGCTCTTCTTTTCAAATGGGACAAGCCTGATACATTCCTCCTTGCGGATTTCCTCTGCCCTCTTCTCTGATTTTCTTAGCTTCAAGGTACAGGTCCAAGCTTTATTTACAACCTGATAGCCGTGCTTAAACCAAATGAACTTTTCCAGACAGCCCCGCTCTCTCCCTGACTGCGCTGTGTCTTGCAGACAGGAAAATGGAGAGGCAAAAAGCTGCTGCCCAGCTCCATCCTCTCGTTCCCCCTTTTGTGTCCCAGCAGCCCGAAATCCCCAGGCTTGTCCACTCCTCTGCTTTTGCAAGGAGAAAAGGAATGTCCGTATATATCTGGACACAGCTCAAAACCATCCTGCACTGACCTGTGTCCACAGCTTCCTTGTGCGTGCAGCCTACCTCAGCCTCGGCCCATGATGATGGACGGCAGTTATAACGACGGGGATGTGAATGAACTGGGGCACTACGTGTCCGAGAACGGAGATAAACAAGACCGAATGATGGTGCAGCTGGCGCTGGGGCCTGAGAGGGGCTCAGGCAGGAGGAAAAACCAGAGATACGTCAGCATGCGGATCGACACTCATGCCATCGACAAGTACTCCAGGATAATATTCCCTGGTGCATACATTCTATTTAATTTGATATACTGGTCCATTTTTTCATAAATATACGTAACTTCTGTAGGCACAGAGCATTGTGACATTAAATGAAAGTAACGTCTCATAGGCTAAGAGAAAGAAAATGGAGAATTGTTTTAATTGGAAGAAAGATTGATTTTTTCCAGGATTTTTTTTATTAGATACAACTCATCTGTAGCATAAATAATTGTGCAAGTTTCACATTTCAGCAAAATACAGGATATACAATTTCAAATTTTATACTTATTTAAAGCTGTGCTATGTTCCTTCTTGTGCCTCACAGGCCACTGTAAATTATTTTAACACGTGACTATAATTGCCAGTTGCTTATATATGGTGCAGCCTCCATTTTGTGCCCCTGAGATCCTAATTCTGTAAGTACCTGAGTACACGCATACATCTCTCAACTCAGCAGACTTATCACGTTCAATACCAATAAATACATAGAATATGCAAATACTTGCATGTTTGCAGGATGAGGTCAGAAATGGTCATTAGAAACACAAAATATCCAGTACCGGGAAACACGTTGGCAAGGTTATTGATAGCTACAGCTTGCTTACACTGCTAAATGCTGCCCTAGCAGTACTGCACTGACAGGTCCACGTAGGAATACTTTCAGACTTGTGCTTTGTCTTGATCATATTTAAAAGAAAGAAACCTTTCCAAGCTGTTTTGACTATCTTTTTAAAATATGACTTGCAATGTACACTTACTAAGGAATGAACGAAAGCTGGACTTTCTGCGATGCTAACCAAATCCTCTGGGCAACACAGGAGCTCTCCTTGGGTCCGCTTATTTGGGTCAGTGGGAGTTTTGCTCTTGAATTTCCTGGGGGAGGACACAGGTTTCTCTACAAAATGATCCAGTGAAGATGATCAGGCATCTACAAAAAGACTAAAACTGCTATAGGAGAGACCACTTCTCTCTGAGATACCCTGGGCATTACTGCTCTGTACAGCCTGAGAACCTGTTGTCCCTGCTGAAGTCGCTGGTAATTGCACTCGCTTCCAGGAAAAGCCTATTCCATCCTTTTTTAGTAAAAGCATAATAGAAAGGCGCTCAACAGGTGACAAAGCAGATGTAAGGACTTTATATTGGAGTTACGAAAGATACCATGCCAAAAACTTTGGAATGAAGTAAAAAGGAGCTTCTACCATGAGACAGGAGCTCCACTGCAGACCCAGGTACATCTAACCAACTCTGCTCTCATGCTGCATCTGTCCCCCCAGCACCCTGCAGCCCACCATGCCCTTAAAGCAGGCTCAGCACCCTCCAAGGCAGGAGCAAGGAGAAACAGCTGGGGCTGGGGGCACTTGGCATTGACTTAAGTCCCAACTCTCCATCACAGTTTCTGCAGAGCAGCCAGCCAGCATAAACACTCCATATGGAAAAGGCAAAAAGTGTAATGCAGACATAATAAAATATTTCAGTAAAACAAGAATTGGTTGAATGGAATCAGGGACCTTTACAACAACAGGAGCACCAAAGGTGTCTCAGAAAGCGAGGTCATTCAGTTGGTCTGCTGCTGTGTGTTATCCACCTACATCCACAAAGCTAACTGAGGGTTTGGATTAACAGGACTTTAAACACATGCATGATTTTCCACACAGTTACAAAATTCATCATTGCCTGAACAGCAGATGCTGTTGTCTTTTACAGGTGTAGCTGCTCTGAGAATCAGACCAAAGCAGTTGTGTCTCCAAAATGAAAGTGAATCTTCTTACACGAAATCTGCCCTGGACTGACTGATCTGCCACTCTATGCATTAGGCTCATGACACAGACATTGCAGTTGTTCGATCACTGCTGGTTGTTGCTTTAATTTCCTATGTAAATAAACGTCATGTAAACATACCCAGCATTTCTTACAACTGCTAAAATCATGACCTGCAAAACTACCTACAGTCATCTTGCACTTTCAGCCTGCACTCCATAGGTAAGGCAATGAAATCACAGAAGCTAAAATCATTAACAGACACACCCACCCATAAGATAGTTTTACCACTCATTTCTACATAGCTTTTTTTTTCCACATACACAGACTATCTTAGCTTCATAAGTTTCCTTCATATCATATTATTCCCCAGTGAAGTTTTTTCAAGTGATTAAAAAATACACATTTTCTTAAACCATAAACATTTCAGTCAGATGAAGGTAGAGAGGTCATTCTGGCAAAAGCAGATGAAAGGCTGGCCACCAGGTTTAGCCACCCTACCTTATTCCGATGGCACCTTCCCCCACAAGTAGCTCCAAGATTTCTTGGGCAATACTTGCACAGGAATTTATTTAGACCCTCAGCACTGTAAGAACCCATTTCTTTCTACAAATTTCCTTCTACAATTATAAAAACAGCATGAACAGGGATGCCAGATTTTACAGTAAGCTCTCCAGTTTTATAAGCAGCCTAATGCTATGTAGTTCACTGCAGTACTGTACATTCCTTTATAAACTCAATCTCATACTACATACATTCTTTGGCATCTGACCCATATATTAAGGGAGATTGTGAAGATACAAAAGGGAACAGGACTTTCAAATTCCCTGGCTTTCAGTGGGAAACTGGTTTCTAACTTCCCATGTGATTTTGAAAGTCTCCCTTGCAATAGGTCCTGCTAAACAGATTCCCCATCTCCATGTTTGGATTCACATTGTTAACTTACTTGTGTTTTATTTGAAAAACTCTAGTGCCTTTGCAGTCTTATAAATGTGTATATAGATGTATTCTATAAGTACAGGATATGTCATATACAGCCAGTGTTTGCTATCAACAACTGTACTCATTAAACATTTACATACACAGTTTTTTTTGGCTTTTAACCTTCTAGTGTATGGTTTTCGTCTCCAGTCATTAACATTCTGCTCCTTTCCATTTCCACAATAAATCAGTGATTTGTTTGGTTTATTTCTAGAAACACTCAAAATCACAATAAAACGTCACAGGCAGGGCTCTGTCAAGAAGCCTGCACACAAACTCAAAATGGCAGAGGAGATGACATTAAGCTTTCCACCCCAGACCATTCGTTACAGTCCTTGTTCTTCTTCCTTAGGGTGATACTTTGCAATATAATTCAGACCAACTTCTTGGAGGTCAACGCAAAGCCCAGCCTGGGATGATGCTGTTTTTAGAAGTTGAAGTGTATTGGCAGGTCTGGGTGGAATACGGATAGACTCAAGTTCCACCTGTGATCATGCTTAGATTAAGAGCTTTGGTGACTGAAGCCTTTAATAGTCTTTAAGGATGCTGATAATTACTGATAGGGGAAGCAGCAAGAACGTAAACTTCAGTCAGAAACAGATAGAGTAGCAAGAAGACATGAAAGATCAATGATCTCTTCTTCCCCAGTGAAAGGATATTCTCACAATAAATCGTCAGATATCTCTTTTTCTACATGTTGCACACCTGAGCAAGTGGTTGTCTCAGTACAAAACAGATCCAAATTCCCTGCAAGCCCTGATGAGCAAGTGGAGACCCCAGAACCCCACCTCTTCCACACTTGCTCCTATGGCAGTGTGGTATTTGATGGAGCACTGAAGAAGCAGCAAAGAGAAAAGAAAAGCAAATGTGAGACCACCTGTACCACATGTTCCACAATGGGACACGAGTAGCTCGGTGCTTGTACAACATGAGGGCTGTTCAGATGCTGAAACAAATCCATGAAAGCTGAACAAATTGTAGGGTGTGAAGCATGTTCCTGTCTGAGAACCAAAAGTATGTATGAACAGGAAAACTAAGAAAAATTACAACCCCTGATGAATTTTAAGTACTTACCAAACAGTTGTTATGAAACAAGACTCCAGCACTGTAATTCTGATGAACATGTACTACATTTGTGTGCTTTTAATCCTTCAATAGGGTCTTGAGAAGCTAGGAAGAGATGAGCCATTATTACATTTGCCAGTTATGTCTGAGTAAACAGCTGAAAAGATAACTTTGCACAGATACTCTAGAGCAATCATAAACGTTAGCACTGCACAAATGGCTGTTAAGACTATCCACAACCATGTGGACTTCATTCTTTCCTAAAATTAAGGCATTTGGCTTTCACTGTATTTTTAAATAAGGACATTCAGATGCAGTTGTGGCTAAGAAAAATCCTCGATGAGTTTGTCAGATACTTTTGGCTTCCATCAGTGCTTAAAGGAATCTAAAACAGCAGCAATCTTACCCAAATTCTCTACTAAGCCAAAGTTGGGTAAGAACTTGAGGGATGCACTTTTGCTCCCTAATAAAAACAAGGAAATGTGGTTGCCAGCAGCAGTCAACCAGACAGGCCAGCAGACAAAGGCTCTGTAGAGGGCTGCTACTTTCAGGACCAGGGAATAGTAAGCAGGCAATCATGTAGACTGACTTTTTCTTTATTTTAAAATTATTTGATCCTAAACACTTCGCTCTAAATAAAAATCTGTTTTAAAGAACGCTGTTAGCAGGTTATGAGAAGATCACTCCATGAATACTAGACAAAGGCCTACTTCAACAGATAATGTGTTATAACTCTTCTTCACAGGAAGAGTCTTGCTCTCTGTGACTGCAGTGTAGTCAGGTACAGAGCACTCAGACAGTAGGAACAAAATGATTACAGAAATGATTCACAAGAATGTAAAGCTGCTTCCCATTTACTGTTTGAAGAAAGGCTGCTGGACCCTTCTACAGCAGGTAGCTTAACTCAGTAGGTTACAAGTTCTCTCCTGCACATCTTTTTATGTTAAGAAATCCATTGCTTTTCACGGTTTATTTTTTGTTTTGTTTTAAACCAGGCATATTTTTTACTCAAGTTCTAGGACAGATATTAAATAAGGAAACACTGTAGCTTGGTAGGCTGGCAGAGGCTTTAAGTTTTTCACAAAGTCTGGACATGATCACCTCATCCTTAAACAGCTGCGATTTCCTATCAGCTGTTCAGAATCATTTCAGCAATTATAGTTTATTACCTACACATTTGATTCATTGCTAAAAGTACTACTCTTGGCAAATATTCCAATATTCTTAAATTACAAACAGCTTGGGGAAGACTGCAGTTAGGGTTAACTTAAAAACATGCCAGATATTTTCATATACATGCGATTTATGAGCACAAATTACTGAAAATCAAAGTGAGTTTTATTCACACAGGAAATAAATTTCTCTCTATATAGTATCAATGTGATAGTAAAATCCTAACATTGAATCCCAAACTGCTTTAGTTCAGGACCTTAAGAAAGAATATTCTGAGACACAAATTGGAATTAACTTGCCTGGGGAAGTCAAAAAGTCTCTATCCTTGGAAGCTTCCAGGATGCAGCAGGTGAAGCCAAGCTCACCTGATGTAGTGTTGGACATAATCCCACTTCAAGCTGGAGGCTGGACCAGGTTTAGCCTAACAGAGATCCTCCAGAGAGCCCTCCCCAGCACCATTCCTATTATTCTATGAATTCTAACATGTTTTAATAGTTAAAACAGCCCTAAGATTATAAAGATTATCATTAAGCATTGTGTTTGAAAAGCATTAACCCTCACAAAAAAACCTGCTCACTATGGCAGACCAAAATGGAAAGCTTAAAACACCCTCACACTCTTACATAATCATACCAAACTAGGGAAAAAAAATCAAACAGGCTATTCAAATGAAGTCATGCAGCATCCCAACATTAATCAAAGGACAAGAAAATTCAGTCAGAATTAAATTGCTTTATTGATATCAACTCATCTTTAATCAGTACTTCAGTTTCATTTTAATTCCAGCAATGATTACAACAAAATTAAGATGTGCTTTTAGTGCAGAAATGTTTAATTAAATGATCTTAGACATGATGCAGCCAACAGCCAGCTAGCCTGGACAAAGAGAACTGAGAAGGCTGTAATGCACGTCAGCTTATAGGAAACACAACAATGCAGCATGTATTCCCATCACTGGGATCCCAACACTCCATCTTAAAAACAGCAAAGCAAGAAGTTACAGTTGACACAGGAGGAAACCAAAAGCCACAGATGCTAAGGAAATTCATGAACTAGCTTGTTAACCAAGTAGAACTTAATGAATCATAATTGTGTCTGAGAACTGGCAAGGCAGGGTTTAAATTAAAAGTTAAGGAAAAAGGTCCTTTGACCTTCGACCAAATTTCAACTGGATTTAGTATACAACTGTTGGAGTGGGAGACAGACCCGGAGTAACGATGGAATCTCAGTATGAGTATAGTCGTTCTCCCCTTTATTCAAGCTTACAGAGTATATATAGACAGATGCCAAGAACACACGTCCGCAACAGTTGTATAATTGGCTTACAGCCTCTGTTCACGTGCCAAGGCGGCGAGTGTGATCGGTACAGTGCTCTTGTGCATGCACAAGAGCACTTCTCTTCGTGGATGTAGCTCCTTCTTGTTTACCATTCCACTGTCTCTTATCGCAACGGGCTTTCAAGGACAGTTAACGGTTTCCTCTGAGCCTTTCCCCTCATCAGAGACTGGGTTGCTCATGGGAATCAGATCATGTCCCTTGTTACTAAGCCATTCCTCCACATACAACTTGATACCCTGGACATATCTATAGCTCAGAGTACAACCCTCATCTGTTTCATGCGTTCATCTGTCAAAACCATCTGCTAATGAAAGCAAGGATACGGATGTAAGTAAGGACCACCTTGTAACCTGGAATACTTAGGTCATGCTCAACTCTTTACATAACTGGCTTGTAATACAAAACAAACCCCTTTAATTGTGCCTCTAGTTCTTACAGAAACAGATAAACAGTTACCTTCTTTTTCCAAAGACACTGAGCATTTAATATATTAATGGATAGTCTGTGTCCCATTACTACAAGCACAGACCCTGAAGTATCAGAAAGTCTAAGAACTGTCAAATTGTGTTGTCTACACTGTCTACAGGACATACAAACAGAAGCCAACCTAGTCACACTTTTTTTCCTTCTAAGAAGGGAAAGTCTCAATAGAATTCTTAAATAGCAGCTGGAGGTCTATGTTAAAGAGTGCACAGAAAGGCAGAGGAAGTGCACAGTTAAACCAAAATAAGGGATTTGGTTTTTTCCAAAATTAGAAATTTAATATAGACATCAATAAAATATAAATTCTGCTTAGAATTCTAGAGTTTACCATATAGAGACTGGTGCTTTTAAAACCAGGTTTCTGAAATTATTCTAGGTATTCTGACTTCCTGGGGAATACAGTTTGGCTGATGACTTTACAGAAGCTTACTGTAATACCTATGCTTAGGAAACTTAACGAATAAGCTGCTTTCTCCCCTCGGCCTGTCCATTGACTCTGGAACGTGTATCTGCACAAAAGATTAGTTCCTTCTCTATGTATTCACATGATCCTTTAATAAGCAAATTAAAAAAATTCCTAACACATTTGGACACACACACCACCACCTAGGTAGAATTTGCAACATTAATGTCTCTGGGAAGCAAAATAACACGGATTAAACAGACTAACCACACAACACACAGAAAGGAAAAACTGGCAAGAGTTAAAGGATCTGCCACTTAGGATATGGGAACAAACAGGTTTGAGAAGCCAGTTACTGCACAAGCAATCCTCAATGTGACAGCTTACTACAGGGGTTTGCACAGAACCAGTTTAAGGTTACCTTCATTTACTGCTTCATGGTACCACACTCACATCTTTAAGATTACCACTGGTTTAGCTAAATTTATACACATCCTTCAGATCAGTTAAGCTAGTGCAACACCTTGTGTGGACACTTGTATTGCCTTACAGTAGAACTTAATGGCACACATGCATTTTCCTGCAGTAGTTTCTGTGTTCATTTAAACAAACAAACATTTAGCTGCTTGCCAATTGTTTTGATCAATGACTTCTCCACAACAGCTCCAAAATTTATTAGGAGGAAGGTCAATGTATTTCAGGACAATCAACCTTTACAGATTGCATTTCCATACAAACAGTTCTCTTTCGTTGCTAGAAGATACTATTGTCAAAACCAGGCATGCTTCCAAACATATACCCTTCTTTCCAGTGAAACCAGCTCCAGTTTTAAGTCTCTCTTGTCCCAAGAAAAAGTGACTGCCCAGAGACAAATGCTTCATAGATCAGATTCAGCCTATGATCACTGAGTGAACAGTGCTTATTTTAGAACAAAAATTCCCATGTACATGCCATATTTCCCCTATAAGGAATATTACTTCAGTAATAAATAGAAAAATCACTGACAAGGGACCTAAGCACTATCATTTATACAACACTGCAACTTAAAGACAACATATTTAAGATGTCTCACTGAAATTCATCACCATACTGAATACAGCAAACACTACAGCTAGATAAAATAGCACATTTTTGAAAGCAGTCATACTATTTGCTTCTCCTAAAGTCCAAAAAAAAAATCAACATTTCTTCAGCTATGTGTTTATCCAGTCCCTTCTGGGATTTAAATATAGCATCTCCATTAAGACAATCCTACTGAGAGAGGTTTAATAAAGTTTAGTGTGATGCACATGCTCCTATGCCAATGCCAGATTCTTTCTTAGGTTCTGCTGGGTTTATTTGCCCCTCTTCTTTTAGCTTCACCTGTCTAAAGTCTTCCCTGACTTCTTCTAGCAGACCTGGCTTGAAAATGACATCCAGTGCTGTCATTGCCAAAGCTTTTGCTGTGCGCAAAGCATAGAACTGAGCATTCTGTGACCCTGCAGAATAAAGTTGAGAAATTTCAAGTTAGATTACTAATATTAGATACAAATCACTCCATACTGCATAATGCATATTCTATAAAATAAGATCTTCAAGTTTCAATTGCAAGAACAGTTAAAAATCTGCTTGCATGAAGGATGTCTATTTTCTGATGCTTCAAAACAAATTTTCACATGCAAGTACTTAACTGCTGTAAACAACTAAAAACAGGAAAATGAGTGTTCACATTTTCCTTTTTAGAAAATGCAAAGCTTTATCCCGTTATCTCTATTACATTTTGAGAGTACTGTGCTTTAGGAGTAAAAATTATTTTTATCTTTTGGATATTTAGAAACTCTTCTGAATATGCTGCTAGGGATAATCCCAGTTTCTTCTGACTAGATGGTATACTAAGGTGTTTAGTACAAAGAGTGGTCATCCTTCCCATATACATCTAACTTGAAACAAAAATAGAGTTTCTACGTTTCATCAGCTTTTTTCAGCAACTCTACAATTAACTAAGTTAATTGTTTCAGGGTCTGTATTCAGCTCAAATCCCATCATGCTTGAAGAATGCAACTCCATTTCTATATAGGTATTCACAAGCAGCCACTTCCAGATCTAGTACTTACACTTTTATACATTTACTACACAGTAGCTTTGAATACCATAGAAGCTTGTGAAAGCTTTAATCCCCTGCAATTTGCGATATTTATAATTTCTAGGTTTGCTGTAGTGAAGAGGCAGCAACCAGTCCCTACAATGCATAAGGGTTCCAAATACAAACCTTTCACTTCCACTCACCTGCAGCTTCTGTGTACTGCTCAGTATGATTCAATGCATCAGAGCCAATATAAAAATAAGGATGAAGCCCAGGGACTACAAATGTAACATTTCCGAAGTCTGTGGAACCTAGAAGCAGCATAGAAATTTTCTTAATGAACAAGTGTTGAAGAGTTTTGAATGCTGTAAGAAAACGTATGATAGAGATTATCTCCAGCCCGTATCTAAAACAGAATATCCTTTGCCCCAAATACTAAAATAAAAGCATTTCTAATGAGTCATTATCAATAAAAATATCTCCCATCACCAAGACGTTTTCCCTAACTAGCCAACTTCAGATGCTGCTCTCCAGTGCGCTTCTGATTAATAATCAGTTACTGGACTGCAAGGAAGATGTATCAGCATGTTCCTATTCCGTTTACTGTTAATTTTTTATCAAGCATCTCCTGATAGTAAGCTGTTAATTCAGAAACAACAAAAGCTGTAAGCCTTGGAGTTTCAGACAGTTCAGCTATTTTCCCCACTACAGCCCTTAGAACCAGGCCCAACAATTCCTGCTTTTCACCAGTATGCAAATATTCAGCATTAGGTAGGAGACTGAAGTAGGAACAATCTATCTTTAAGCAAAAACAGACTGAGGACAATTATTTTTCCTGTGTTTTTTGATTATTCTCAGTTACAGAAAAAACAGCACAAGCACTCTTGAAATAACAAGATCAGAACTAAACTCCAGACAAAATGCTAGTGCTTTGTAGACAAAAAAATTCTTGATAGCAATGCTGCAGATTTTAATGATGATTCTTTCATGCCTGACTAGTACTTTCAGGTACAATCACTAGCTAACATACTATCTCATAGTGCTGCCTTATCTATTTAATGATACCATCCAGAAGTAGTAGATCCTTCATAGTAAATCATCCAAGAGTCTGCAGCTACTTCTTAAGTGACTTTTTTGTTTTACCCAAACAAGCAATCCACTCAGTACTTGTTAAAATGACATTTAGAAGCTGGAGAAATCAACATACCAGTTATTGTGAAATTCAGATACCAGAGGAAGCATTGTTTTGTAGCAGGGAAAAATAGGGATGACCAACTAAGATTTCAATTAACTTTTCTCAGGCCAATCAGAGCTGTAAGAATTTTTTTCTTTAGCAATGGCATATAAAGTGACCATTCCAAAGATTTAAAGTTATTCGTAACACATCAGGTAGCCTCCATATCCTGATACTTTATGGAGAGAAGATATTGCTAATGCCTTAAGACTTAGTAATGAAATGATTGAAGAATATAGGTTTTACTTGGAAGCATATAGTTATTAAAAGTGAGTCCACAGAGCCTACATTATGTGATCAAAGAGGACAAGACTAGCTTGCTATTTGCTCTGCCTACAGACAAACGGAAGCAGCAAGGTTTGTCCAAAAAAACATGATCTTTTCCCATAAATTCAGTATGCCTTTGAAGAAAATCCAACTCTTGGCACAGCAACAAGTTATTTTAATTTTCAGTAGTCTACACTATTGATCCATTCTTCGTTCAGTCTGGAAAGACAAACCAGAAGTCCTGCCTACTCCAGGCTAAACAAAGAGTTCTTCATAGGAAGTTCTATTTAAACATGAGGAGGAACTTCTTTAGTTTGAGGGTGGTAGAGCACTGGACCAAGCTGCCCAGAGAGGTTGTGGAGTCTCCTTCTCTGGAGATATTCAAAACTCACCTGTGCAACCTGCTCTAGGTGAACCTGCTCTGGTGGGGGGGAGTGGACTAGATATCTCCAGATGTCCCTTTCAACCCCTATCATTCTGTAATTCTAGACTTGCCTTACTAAGTCTTAATACACAAACTGCTGGAAAGACTGTGTTGGCCTTTTTCCATGCTCTTACTCAGCAAATCAAGCATTAGAAATTTCAGTGCATTCCAGATCTTGGTCATGTAATTCCACTTAAATTTATATCCATACCCAATCTACTACCAGTTTACAAGATATTTTTGCTGAATGTAAGGGATTTAAGCTTGGTATTTTCTAGTAAGATGGAGAGCTTACCAAGCCAAAATCCAGGCAGCTTTTAATAAAGATATGACAATCAAATCTTCTCCTCAATCAGAAAAAACATTACACCCTTTAGTGGTAATAACCTATCAGCATGTTTAAAACATCAGGTGTTCTAATGGTTTCCATACAAACATCTGGAACTATATGCTTACTAGAGATGTACAGTTCAGGATTCCTTCTAGAAGCATAAATAATTGTACAGTTATCAATGCAATACATAGACTTGTGCACTATCTTCAACAGAAAGGTATGGGGAGCTCCAGCCTCTCAAAAATATCCTGAAGCTGATACTGAATCCTTTTTAAGTCACTGAACACGTAATGGAAGTCAGTATTACCACAAACATGAACAAAAGGGAAAATGCAAAAGATTCCACAAAGCATTTTTATACAGTCCCAAGCTTCAAAAGTAGTATTTTCAAAACATATGACTCCTTCTTAGGATCGTCTATACCAGTCTTGTGCACAGGAAGCCAATAAACCCCATGAATGCTAAAAATATCAAAGTTATCACAAGCATGGGTGCCTCAACTAAGGCATGCTAAATTAAGCCATCTGCTTTGGGATGTTATCAATATCCTGTAGTAGAGCTACCTTACCAGCAGAAGGAGAAACAGGTCATGACACCTGGTTAAAGCTAACTCAGATTCACATTATTTCACATCATCCTGGCTGTGTGCCAAATGAGTGGAGCGTGCACGAGGCACACACAAGGTAGTGTGATTTGATGGACTAAAGGAATTCTTCGAAATGCTTAGCTGCCTAGAGAGATACCTGTAAGCAGACCGATACTAATACCCATGTAGAGGTGGCAGCGAGTATGCTCATCTGTTAACGACTTTTCTGCTGCACAGACATGGAGAAGCAACTGAGCTATCTTCCTTCCCTTTCAACAGAAGAAACTGATATCCTAAAAGAAAACATTGAAAACCATATGAAGACTAAACAGAAATAGATGTCTTGAAAAAGAAGAGACAAAACACTCAACCCCCCCGAAAAAGGGTAGCACAGAAAATTCCACTCCTGAGTCTCTGAAGACTGTGCTTTGTTATGACTCCTGAATCCCCACTGCAAAAATTCAGAGGATGAGCTGTGGAAAGAAAATTCAGTAAAGCCTACTGCAGTGAGAGATAAAAACACAATTGCTCAAGCACATTTTGACATTTGACAAGCAATTTAAGGACAGGACAGGCATATGGAGTGTTTCAGTTTAAGCAAGTTAATGGTTAACATTTAGCATATATGTAACTTACATATGAAAGCACTATTACAATTAGGTGTCTGTACTAAGTTCATTTGAAGTCCTCTGAACCAGCAAGATCACCAGTATTCACGATCTTCACCCTAATACAATGGTTTGAAGGAAGCAACTAGCAGAGCTCCAGAAAGTTCCACTACAGTAAACATTCTAAGTCAGGTTCCTCAGCCCTTTTCTTAGGCTAAACAAGCAAAGTAGTAAATCTTACTTGTACCACACTGAAGAAGAAATCTGCCTTTAGTTATAATTTGTTTTTAAACCCTCAAGACAATGAACCAGTTGAAGAAAATATGCTACTGTTGCCTTAATTTGGAAGGGAAGTAAGAAATAGAGGAAAAACCAGAACACCATTAGATATGCTGTCTCCCCCACCCAAAAAAATTTGGAGAACTCTGTCCCCAAACACCAAGATCTCAACTGTCCAATGATAATCTGCATTTAATATAGAGAAGATTAGTACCACAACCAAACAAATTAGAACAACTTTTTTCTGAGAGCAATCTTTTCCTTCTAACCAAAGAAAAACCTTTAACATGAGTGGAGTAAAAACATTTATATATACAGTTATGATCAGTAGTGAAGGCTATAAGTATCAGCACCAGTTAAGACTTGAACAGAGCTCCTGTAGGAAGATTCTGAAAAACACCTGTTAAGGGTAATGAGAAACCCACCTGAGCATTCAAAAATTCACATTCCTATTACTATAGCTCTGAGAGACCAAGAAAGTGAAATAGTTTGAGACATAGTCAAGACCCAGAAGTGAACACCTACTTGAACAGCACCCTTTGGAAAACTAATCTGTGTTACTTGTGAACTAAAATTAGAGGCATAGAATTACCTGTTAATGGAAAGAGGTTTAAATTAGGGTTACAGAGATGCTTAAACTTCCACTTAAAAATCTCTTCAAAAACTCCCTCTAAAATATTAGTTGGATGCTAGTAAATTTTTTTTTATATGTAAGCTTGGAAAATATTATTAAACAAGGTTCCTAAAAACTAAGTCTCATCTCCATTCATTGACATACAGAATCCTGGTTTGCTAAGCAAGAGAATAAGCCACAATTCATTACACATCCTCATGTTCTCAGTAAGACTGTTCTTAGCCTTCCATCCTTCCACCCCTCCCCACAACCAAGCAGTTTCTTACTTGAAATATTTTCAGAAATATTATCAGAAAATGATTACTGCTTTTCATACCCATTAGGAAAATTTCCCAGCTTCTACAACAAATACAGAAATACATGCCAGAAGTATGATCCTTTTACAGAGCTTCAACTTTCTAATGTGGCTTTTTCTTCTGACCAAACTACATTTAACCTAGCTCTATCCCATTATTTTATACACTTAGAGTTGATCAACCTAAGCTTAAGTCATAACAAAAAACCTCAGACAGAATTACCTGACAAACTATTCAAGATACAGTCTTCTGATATAAATTCTATTCCAAGTTTCCTTCCATTCTCCTTGTAAACTTTCTGCAGGCTCTTATTTGGAAGCACATTGTAGTAATCATTTTCACCACCTTTTATTTCCACCTAGACAAAAAACCCCAATAATTAGAAATTTTTCTCCAACTTAAGCCAGTTTAATGTAAACAATTTAAAGACCAGAAAAAATAAGTACATATCCATACTTCAAGCCCATGTCAAAACAGACGTAAGTGCAAAGTTTCTTTCAAAAATACAACATTCTGCCAAATATTAACCTCGATCAGAACACAGCTGGTGCTCCATCAAGCTTGCACTAGACAGCCAAATTCCAGAAGCATGGATTTCATGGATAGCATCCCCCAAAATAGGAAACAAACATTTCCTGTAACAGCATCTAATGATTTCCATTGCAGGTACTATTAAACTACATAGGAATCAATTTAGGCTTTCACCAAATTCTATTTTATTATTGTTTAGAACATTTTCAGTAACTACAGCCCCATTCATGGAATTACTTTACACAGGCAAGAAGTTTGAAAACAACTGTAAAAAACATACTAGTGTCAAATTTCAAAAGAGATCTTAACTTTGGTTCTGCATAAAGTACACTTTCTGAAATCCTCTCCCAGCTAGAGTGGAGGGGCCATACTAGGAAAACAGCATCTAATGCCTCAAATAGACCTTAAAACTCACTAGCTCACAATCATATACACTATACCTATTTGTTCTGATGAGCATAGACATTCTTTTCACAGCTGTATTAGTCAAACCTGTAACTACAGAGCAGGTAGAGCTGCCTACCTTAGCAATACACTGCAAAGTAATCATATTGCTTGAACCAGCTACAGGAGGCACTTCCATTTACTAGAAGCAAAAAAATGAGTGGAATGCAAACTGAAAAATAACTGATTTTTCACATTTGGTTGCTACATGATCCTCCTGTTTAATGGGGCAAAGGACCTAGTGACAAAGAACATGAAAAAAGACAACAGACTTAATACCCGTTTTGCCTATTCCTACCGGTAAGGTTTGCCATCAAGCCTCCCAGGTCTCTGAGCCTAGTAGCACTGTCTGTGGGAGAGGAGCATCATCCACAGCAAAATAAAAGATTATGGGGCACTTAAAATTATATGTACATGGGACGAGGCAGGATGCATCCAAGGATGCTGAGTAAGAGGAGCAGCAATGCAATCAGGGAGCAATCATTTTTTAAATGCCATTGAAATAGAGGGATGCTCCAGCTCACTGAAAAAGACCTAAAGGTCACATCCACCTTGAAGGGCCAAGAGTAGGATCTTGGAAATCACAGAGAGGTCAGACTGTCCTACCCTCAAGCTCCCAAGGAGATTATAGAGCAAATAAATCTTCCTAAGATGCATGTCCAGGCACATGAATCACAAGGCAATTGTGAACATCCAGCATATAGTCATGGAAGAGTAGATAGTGCATGATCAAGCTTAGCTTTACATGATGACATGTCTGGCTCAGAGGACACAGAAGACATGCAAGCTCAAAGTCTTATGATCAGTGGCACAAAAATCCAAATTGCTGCCTGTTACTTGTAGCACCCATCTGCAATCAATACTGGTGCCATTACTGTTCTAATATCTTGATTATTGATGCAGACAACTCCTGTGAGACCACATCTGATGTACTGTGTTCAGTTTTGCACTCCTCAAATCAAGACTCGAGCTAGTCCAGCGGAAGGCCACCAAGATGATTAGGGTGCTGGAGAACATGACATACAAGGAAAGGCTGAAAGAACTTTATTTGTTGAGCCTTCAGAGAAGAAGGGTAGGGGGAGATCTTATTGCTGTCTAGAGTTACCAGATGGGGAAGGTACAGAAAGGACAGAACCAGACTTCTCAGAGATGCCCAGTGACATGATGAAAGGCAACAAAGGGAATTCCTGTTAGATACAACAGAATCACAGAACGGTTGAAGTTGGAAAGCATCTCTGGAGGTCATCTTGTCCAACTCCCCTGCTCAAGCAGGATCACCTAGAGCTGGTTGCCCAGGACCATATCAAGGTAGCTTTTGAATATCTCCAAGGATGGAAACACCACAATCTCTCCAGGCAACTTGTTCCAGTGCTCAGCCACCACAGTATAAACATCAGGAAAAACCTCATTCACCATGAGATGAGCACTTGTTGAGAGAGGTTGTAGAATTTCATCCTTGGAGATACTCAGAAGTCCACATGGAGCAATCTGCTTTAACTGGTCCTGCTTTGAGAGGGATAGACTAGATGACATCTGGAGGGCTCTCCCAACCTAGATTCTTCTATGATTGTGGCATTCTATTTATAAACCAAAGCTTTCTTTCAGGACAGAAAGCAACAGAATAGCAAATAGTATCATAGAAATTTAGATTTCAGCTAAACACCATGCAAACAAATGCTGTAAGCCTCAATTTCCTGTTCTGGCCTATCTTATCTCCAGCATAACAGAAACACATGACCATGAACACATTCTTACCTTGCATCCTGTGGCCAGTGATGCAGATCTGAAGCAGTTCTCGACCTTCTCTGTCAGAACAGAAAGATCTTTCATTGAAGGGGCACGCAAGTAAAACTCTAGTTCAGTGTAAGAAGGAATGATGTTAGGCTTCACACCACCATTTTTTATTACACCTGCAGAAAGAGAAGAGTCATGTTATCAGTGTTAAATACAATTGCTTGATCTTCAGCCCTGTCATGAAACACCTTGCTCAAGAACTGCATATATAAACGAAACATCAGCTGAGCATGAAATACTGTATTTTTGACATTCTTTGTATGTGGACAAAGTTTCTTCATCACATCAGATTAAGTGGAACATGTACATGTTTTTCAGCACAATTTCATTGCAGTCTTTGGTTAGACACTTGTTTTAAACCTAAAGATAAGCCAAAGTAGCATTTGTAATTAATTCCCTGAAATTCAATGCATCAGAGTCATAAAGCAATCTGGCTGCCACTGAAAGAAAAAAATGTTGTTAAAAAGGCTACCTTCGATTCCAACTTCAAAGGTTCCCTCAATGAGCATGTTTCCAACTTATTTTGCCAGCTTGGAGAGAAATTGAGTAAGTTGCATTTCTCAGCAATACTGGAGTAATGTGTGTGTTGCAGTACACAGAAAGTTAATTAGATTCCTCATACTGATTCTTTAGAAATACTGGAATATATAATATATGTAGTTTTATTCAAGAGTGAAGCTTGAGTTGAAAGTGTTCCCTCAAGGAAACATGTGACAACTACATCGTTTTCAATTACGGCATCAGAGGCATTACCATAAAAGACTAATATTTAGATACTTCAACAATAAAACATTAGACCTCAATTCTACATTAGATTTCAATGCATTTTCAATGCACGTTTGTTTCCCCGGCTTCCTACCCTCAATTTATATATGTGGAATAAGATTTGGTTTCTGTAGAACCTGAGAAACTATCTACTTTAAATGGAAATACTGCACCAAGTTACTGATGTGTGTCACTGAAGCCTGAAAAGACAGCACTATCAGGATGCAAATGGACAATTCTTTACTTTTGGTGCAGAAAACCTATTACGACTATGAACTCCCCCTCAAGTAAAACCTTTCCAGTCTGGAATACAAAGTAAACTAAGTGCTGAATTAAACCACTATCAGTACTAGTCCATAACAAAGGGAACAGCTCAGATGAGAGGGACAGACATCCCAGGAAAGGAACCAGCAAGTAAGTAGTCATGCAAATTTGACATACCATAACACCTTTGCTCAAAACAAATAGTTTAACAAGTAAACAACTTTCACTTGTCTTGTCCAGCACATTTGTAAATGGAATTGGATAGAGTCTAAGAGTATGTCTACACATAAATTTCAAAGCAACCGCAATATGGACTGGACAGCAGATCTAGCTTAGAAGTAGGCTGCCTGCACACTACTAGTAGCACCCTGTTTGCCCTTCCTCTAGATGGAACCTTTTTCTTTTACAACCTGTTTAATAAAGCTTTTTAAATAGAAAAAATCTACATTCCTATTTTTCAAGGGGGCAACATTTATTCCACTCATAAGCAGGGAAGAAATATAATTATCAAATATCAGACAAACTCAAACAAACAATGTTCAAGTACATAAAGCAGTCAAGTACATAAAGTAATGGAAAATATTTCAGTTTGTTAGTGGGTTAACATCAAGATTTTTAGGATCACTTAAGTCAGCCACTGCTGTTACTGCAAGTCTACAACACAAGATATCCAACACACTGTTGTAAAGAAAGCATTCCTAAAATTAAATCTCATTCTGGCTGCTTATACTTTCCCAAAGGTATTTTTAATATTTCCAGTTTGAAAACCAGGTTTATGACAGCAGTTGATTCAAGACAGTAATTTAAATTTTGCTGTCATTCAGGAAGTGTTACCTCTAGGAGGCTTGTTTAGATACTTAGCTTTTTGCCTACATTACCCATGTAGCCCTTAGAAACTATGAAGAAAGCAGTATTTTGGGGTTTAGGCTTAGATTCAATAGAAGACTTAGGCACCTCCAACCTTAAACCTGCAACACATGGGTTTCAGACACCGAAACTCATAATTAAGTGCCTTGTTTCCTACAGAGCAATAAGATAGAAAGGCTATGCCCACTGTCTGAAATTCATTTGGGTATGCTGCACAGAACGGCAAACATCTTAATCTACAGCCAAAAGGGTTAGGGCTTCCAGGCTCCATCCAGATATCCTGGAGGGAAATACACACATGTATTACACAGCACAAGCAGCCAAGACGTGTTAACAATTAGCTCAGAACTTCTGGAAGTGTTTTAGGCTCACAACAAGTATTCCAAATAAACAGTTCTACATTCAGAAGTCCTGTAGAAATGGCAAAGTTTCTTAATTTCAACTTGAACAAAGTTGTGTTGGATGCAGTAAGGGAAACCTGGGTTTATAGCCAAAGGGCAGCTTCCAGCTCAACTTCTGAAACTTTTTCACTGTACAAAAAGAAATCCACAAAGTTGAAGGAGTACAAGTCAAGCTTAATGTTTAACACATCTTATTGCAAAATTACCTTTCTACTCCAAGGTCTACTAGATATTTAATATTAGAATCCAGTGAACATCAAGTTGATTGGGCTACTAAACAAAACTATAGGCTTCTGCTATTACTTGTTTTTTGTAGTTCAGCAAATAAACTTCAGTCACTCTAGACCACTACACATTTCCAATATTCTGTTAATTAAATGGCATTTGTCTACTACAAAAATGATGCAGTAACACTCCATTTTTCAGAAGCATTTAATCTTACACTTTGCAAAGATATGTACATTAAGGAATTCAAGGCCATGTACGAAAATAAACTTGCCCTTTTTTTCCTTTCTGAACTGCAACTTCAAATGCAAAGACTTAAAGTTTGTCTAGCCTCTACCTAGGTACCAGTGTCCTCTTGAATCTGACTTAAGTCTATTTTCAGCAGTTAGTGCTGGACACTGACATGATTTTGAAGATTACAGACAAACTATTTAATGAAATGGTGCTATTTCATAATATTTGAAGTGACTATACTAATTTAGTGCAATAATGCAATACTTAAAATTGTGGGATTTTAAGTTAGTATTTCAACAGCCTAAACTTACTTGCTGGACATTAGATTTAATGAAGATCTCACCATGAACTCTCCAGGTCGGTTTCATTTGCTGTCTTAAAACAGACAGATTGTTGTATGCAAGAACAGCAGCATCTAATGCATTAACTCCTTCCCAAGGATAAGCAGCAGCATGAGAAGCTTTTCCATAGTATTTCACAGTCACACTAGGAAATAAAAGGCATTGCTTATTTGTTTTTCATTCACCAAGAAAGCTGCTAAAATAAAAAGTTCCTTTTGTTCACACAAATACTTAAGTTCTGTGCAGCAGAACACCAAACCATTTACCTGGCACTACACTGTTGCAAAGTTGAACTATCTTTGAGTGCAGGAAGATGCTGAAAGATTTCTAGAAAACCGATGAAATAGAGCGATACCAAGAGCCAATCAGGCAAAAGAGTTACCAGTAACATACCACTATATAGCCTTTTCCCGAGTACAAGCTTCACATACTAAATTTCTTCAACACTTTTTTATACTGCCTGACTGTTCTGAGACTTAAAGTTACCAACATTCTTCTCAGAGGATAACAAACACTTTTCTCTGATTCAAAGTTAGAAGTTGATTGTCCTAATTCTTGTCAAACTTAAAATGTGTACAGTATATAGGACAGCAAAAGCACATTAGTAAGTATCACATACAATCCATAACTAAACAATAAAAGTCAAGTTTTAAAAGGGTAGTAAAGGCATAGCCTAGTATAAATTATTCATTACTATGCTACAGCAAGGATGTTCTTTGCCTGCACATGTCAAATGCTGGCAGAAAGGCTTGCAACAGGGAAGAAATCTAGTGCAAAGATTACCCTCCAACTTGGTAGAAGTCATGAAATACTGCACCTAAACATATCCAGTAAGAATTCATGCTTTGCTTCATCTGAGGGACATTTATATTAGCCTTACAAAATAATTTAACATTTCAAGTTCTATGAAAACTCTTTACACAAGAGGCAAATATTAAATACTGACAACTACATAAGGTATTACTATTTATCAAATACAAAAATGTTAGGTTTTTACCAATAGTAGAGATTTTAACTGAATCTGTTCATACTCAATACCCAGTCCTTTACACAAAAAACTCCAGCTTCAAGCTCAAAGAGTTCCCCCCACCCCAAGACGCACAACCTGTCTCTTACCCACCTAGGACCAGCCTAACTTGCTTGTCCCTCTGTCTTGCACAAGTGCCAGCTTAGCACTGAACTGACCCCTTATACTCTCAACCACAGCTGAAAGTTAATATCAGAACTTAAATACTGGATAGCAAAGAGGGACACAATGGAGTGTACTGTTGCAGCAGAAAATGACTTCTGCTACTGTCTGCAATCCAAAGTAAGTACACCCTCTTCCACCCTCCCTGATTCTCCAAGACAATCATACATCCCAATCTGTGAAGTATGAGTTTTATTTAAAATTTATTATCATTATGATATCAAGATAAGAAAACTTATCCATTGACATACCAAGTACTAGACTGCAACCCCTCAAATCAACTCACAAGAAGGCAGGCCAGATCCCTGGATATTGTCCAAAAAATTGAGAGAAGGCAAAGTAAAACAGAAAGTCTTGTTGCAATAATTTTTTTCCCCACAAGAAACATGTGGTTCTTATTTAAAAAGTGTTCTTTCAGCTTTCTTTTTCTTGTAGTTCTATTGCTACACACGTCACACACTCAGAAAAAACCCCACATTTTGGTGAATAACAACACCCTAAGCCAGTTTAAGAATATCAGCAGAAGAATGTGGATCCTGTTTGACCAACAATAGGTGATTAAGTGAAGGATAAGCAAGTAAGAATCAGCAAACTTTGGCATGTTTTCAGCCACAGTTATTCCAGTATGTTAATTTTACTTCAGGCACAAGCCAGCTTTCAGAGTGTGCAGACATAGCACTACTAGCAATTTAGTCATCACCAGCCCTTAAATTCCTTGGAAACAACCAAATGTCAATTACAAATTATCAAAACAGTCTTTGTACCTTTGGAATCTTGCAATTACATAAATCATGACATAAACTCAGTATTTCAAGCTTTGGAGGCAGTAAGTTGTTTCACTCAGTACTTCAAAATTCCATGCCTCCTCCATATTCAAGGTTTGAAGGCTATCTAGGACTCACAGCCTACAGCAGACCATCAACTCAGAAGGAGATTTCCAAATCTTACTGTATCAAGCTCAAAAGGCTATTGCAAGAGTTGAAATGAACAGGACAAAACTGTCAATGAAAACTGCATCTTGAAGATTATAAATATAGTCTTAAGGTACAGCAATCAAAAGGCAAGCTGGGATAAGTCTTGAAGACTGCAATGACCAGTTAAGACTCCTTAGAAACACAAAGATGGAATATAGCAGAGAGCTAGCTAGGAAAGGAAGACTAGGTGTTGCTAACCTTGTCTGCTTTACCATAAAACTCAGCAGTAACAGAAGCAAATTATCAACCAGAAACAGCACTGGCAAAAGCAAAACGGCCAATACAATCAAGCACATAGGAGCCAGAAGGTAGCACAACCAAGCTGAAAACAGTTCTCAGCACACCAAGTCAGAAATGATTGGTAAAAACAGTTATTTTAATATTAGAGAATTTAGTCAGAGACAGTCAAACATAATACTTGGAAAAAACTGTTGCACTGGAAGGAGGTTACTAGCAGAGTCTCTGCAAGATAAGACCTTAAGATCAAGAATCATTAGTAACCATGACACAAAATGTAGTAACAAAACCTGCTGATAGACTACTACTGGAACACTACAAAAACAGAAGAGGTTTATAATACCAAAGGAAGAACAGCATGGCCTTGCAGACTGGCAAAGAAAGAACAGAATAAAGCTGAAAAATATTTTAAAAGATCATGTACTTACAGACTAAGCATTTCTCTAAGAGTTGATTGCTTGAAAATTACTGAGGAGGAAGCCCCAAATATGCCAGCTGTCTCCAAAATGATAAAAGGACACTATGGTCCTGGCATCAGCTGAGTAAGGTCTAAGGAAATTCCGCCTCACGTACTGTGTACAATTCTGGTTACGCACATCCAGCAAGAAGTACTTCAAGACAAGTCAAGTCACTCCAAGTACAAACAAACAAGTGCTGTCACTAAATAGTAGGGCTAATGAAAAGAAGACAAGGCATAATTTCTGCAGAGTTATAGGGCTGGCAGAAAAAAAGTTGAGTGAGGGTATGACTGCTGTCTATACTTATATTGGGGGTAAACATGAAGGAAAGCCAAGAACTACTTTGAATAAAAAAGAAGTTGATGTGAGACTTGATACAGAATGGCCATGCTTAAACTTAGGCTGGAAGTTAATAAGGATCCAAACAGCAGTCAGGCTCAGCTGGCTGGCTCTTTCAAAAGTGGGAGAGAAAACCTGAAACACTTTCAGAACTGATTAAAATAAAATGCGTACAGAGGACTATGTAACCTGGTGCCCCGAAAAGCAAGGAACTACAATCCATGAGACTCCCTCCAGTTGCATGTTCTAAGACTTAAAAAGCAGGTGTTTTTTTAAACGAAACTTCTTTTTTTAATAGATAAGATAATCACATGCACGTATAAAAAGGAATACCTAGAAACATCAGATAAAAGAATGAATTTTGGGGACACATGCAAGATTATCTCAGAGCAGTCAGGGTTCTTTAACGCTAAGCTGAATACTGGCACTTTGGAAGAACAGCTCAGAGTGTCCAAAACAGTGACCTGGGTCCTTATCTGACCGCAAATACTCTGCCTGAAGGGCACCTCCAAGGTCCCCAGCCCTACATTCAGCCCCTTCCAAAGCAGCTCCCCTACTCGGGGAGGGGAGAAAAGGCTAATAACAAGCCAACGCCTTCCACCTGAACCTGCTCACTCACTCATGCTCAGCCACATCGGGCAGGTAAGCTGCGTTCTCTTGCGAGGGGTGTGCCATGAAAACCACATCCAGGCCGTCAAACGCTCCAGCCTTTATCAGGTCTATTTTGCCGCCTCCTTGTTCTTCCGCAGGCGTCCCCAGCACCGTGATCTGCAGCACAAACGCAGAGAGTCAGGGGCCGACCGGTCCACCGGGGCGGGGGCCACAGCCCCTCGGGAGGGCTCTCACCTGGACGGCGACGGGCGGCGGCTGCGGCAGGCTCTCCAGGGCGCCCTTCAGCCCCAGCGCGGCGGCGGCTCCCACCTCGGCGATGAGGTTGTGCCCGCAGGCGTGGCCGATGCCGGGCAAAGCGTCGTACTCGCAGAGGAAGGCGACGCGGAGCGGGCGCGGGCCCTGGGGAGCGGCCGTGCCCCACTCGGCGCGGAAGGCCGTGCCCAGCTTGTAGCGCGGCTGCACGGCCCAGGCGGCGCCCAGCAGCTCGGCGCTGGAGAAGAAGCGGGTCATGGTGTCGTGCGCCCGGTGCTCCTCGTAGGCCAGCTCGGGCCGGCTCCAGATGTCGCGGCTCAGCGCGCCCAGCCGCGCCGCGTTCAGCTCCACGTTCTCGCACGCCCGCTGCTTCAGCGTCTCCAGCGCCGGCAGCACGGCGGCGGGGTCGCCCTTCGGCGGGTCCTGCGGCCTCATGAGGGAGGGGTGGGCCGGGCCCAGAAGCACCTGCCGGCGCACCAACCGCTCCCTATCGCCCGCCTGCACCTGTCCACCGGCGTGTGAGCCTACCGCCACCGTCGCCGCCTTTTATCGCCTCCTCGGCGCCGCGGGGCACTCTGGGAAACGTAGTTCCTCACCCCGGTAGAGCCTGCCGGCAGCGCCCCGCCAGAACTACCCGTCCCAGCGCGCCCAGGGGGGCGTCGCTCGCCTTGCCGGTGCCGCCGGGAGTTGTTGCGCGGGCGGCGGAGGTGGGACCTCTCTCACCCCGTGCTGAGCGTGCGGGCGTCCTCCGCGGTGCCACTTGATACTTTTAACCGCTCTGTATTGCTGCTGGCTTAACACACGCCTTGCTCACACGTGTATTTGCAATCAAAACAAGCTAATTTCAGTCTTCAGCTGCTCTCTAGGCGCCATTTCCCCGAGATTACATTCGAGTGCAAGATTTGCCATAACTCCCCAGGGCTTGGAAATTAACACCCTATGTCCTCCAACATCTCCTTTATTTTTTCAACTAGAAGTCCTGTCTGCCTGGATTTTGTTTTCCCCTTTATGTTTCTTTATGTATTTATGTATTTCTTTCCCCTTTATGTATTGCTGAACCCCAGACCTGTGAGAGCCGCTGCACAGTGTAGCTGGCTGGGCGGTGGTAGGCAGCGCGGGTGCTTTGTTTATGCACGGTAGATCGGATGCCGTCGACAGCACCGCATGCAAAGCACGTGGGCTAAGCCTCTGCACAGTCCAAGTCCAGAAAGTTCAATGCTCGTGGGAAGCCTTGGACTTGCCACCGGTATGCTGCATGGCATGTGGGCACGCGGTGCTGACCACAAAAGTCCAAGCAGTAATAATCTGTGGCTTTGCTGACTTTCATAATGAAATCCTGATGATCAGATGCATGGGGTTTGGGTTTTTTTTCTGAAGTTGTTGTACAACATGGCACTTGTTTAAAATCCTGCATGCGTATATCACTAACGATGTTTTATCAGTGGCTGGAATGGGCATGAAGTGCTCATCGGGAGTTAATATCAGATACAAGCCAGTTAGCAGGGACTGTGGCCAGATAGCAGGGACCTTGCCTATCTAACCAACCTATATCTGACAAAAGCTGAAGTCAACAGAAACAAAATTACAAATTCTGGTGGTTTTCCTATATTCATTGAATGACCAGAAATTCACTTTTTGTTCATTTTAATCACGGTTTATCAACTATGCCCTTTCTCCACAACTTTTCTGTCACCTGGAGAGGTGCTTTGGTGTACTGAACTGCAAGTTTCCCTTCTCCACAGAAGATTGAGGAGGTCCTTTTCCCAGTGACAGCCAAACTCTGCATGACTCTTGGTCATTTCAAGCAGAGATCAGGCTCCCATGACTTATATTTGTGACGAGCTCTTTTTACTCTTGTAACCCACTCTGGCAAGTATCGTGGTTGTGGTCGGTTCTTTCCCTCCACCCCCAAATCCTTCACTAAAAAATATGTGCTGAACTTCCAACTGCCCTACAGATACATGCAGTTAGTAGTTGTCAGCAGCTGAGGGGGCACATACTCAGCAAAGGGGTCATGTAATTCAGGTCTGTTTGCCAAGGGATTTCTAGGACTGGAAGCCTTTTGGAGCAGTCAGGGTGTTCCTGAGGATAGCGCCAGTGTGCTTTAGGAACTCTATGCACCCATCAAACTCAACCACTTTTGCACTCATGGAAAGAGCTGACTCCCACTTTAAGTTTGGGGGGGTGGGGGGGAACCCACACGTTTTTTCTTCCTGAGTACTTGGTTCCCTGAGGCACTACTCTTCACTATATAGTTTCATATTTCTTCAACAAAAACATGGGGTCCTGCTCAGCCTGCTGTACCTTTAGCACAGATTCATCCTGTACATGGTATAGCTTTATATGCCTGATCATAGTCTTGCACCCAAAGGTGGGTGCTTGCAGTAGTTTTAAAACCTGTAAACTGGAACAATAAACATTCAATGATGTGACATTTAAATGGCTTGCACGTGATTCTTCAGGAGGATTAGATCTACTGTGTAGACCTCATCCATTTGCTCTAACAAACCCAGATCAATGTCGCAGGTCCTGGATTTCTGAGGAGGAGTACCGTGGGGGTAGCCCTGCATTAGGTTTCATAGATATTTGCTGGCAGTGGGGAAAAGGTGAGAGTCAGATGGGGACTCTTGGGCTCCATTTCAGTGCAGAAGAGAAGTATCCTCCACAGAGCACAAATTCTTTCTCCCCTCCTTCCCCAGCCATCGTCTCCTTCCACTGATGCCCCTCCAGCCTGTTTTTGCTCCATCTCTGGGTGCTTGTTACAGCCCCACTTACCACATCCAGCCAGTTCTAATCTTCACTCCTCAGCATCACCCAAGAAGTACTACTTTGCCCTTCCAGGGTCCCAGTCAATGTTTACAGTCCCATTCTCCTCACCTAATGGATCCTAATTCTCCTGTCCTGCTCCCTCCTCCTAGCTGTATTCCCTACCTCCACCAGGCACCAGTCTCTCCCTCCCAGCTCTTTCAGACTCTGCTGGAGACAATCCCAGTTTGTTGCCCAGCCAGCCCAGGTCACCTCTTCACTTGTTTCCTGTCCCAGTCTCTCTACACCCTATTTTCTTTACAGCTTTCAAAGTCTGCTCTTCTGCTTTTCCTCCTTTGCTCCTACCTGTCCTGTACTTTTTATGCCGTCTCTACTCCATCTGCATCTGATGCAGAGAACTCCCCGTATGATGCAGCCTGTGATTTGAGAATTGAAAACGAGGGGCTTTTTGGCTGAGTTAGTTTTCTGCCGGACTGCTAAAATGGCTCTGCATGGGGTCAGAGGAGATCAGTCAGTGCAGTGTGCTGCAGAGGATGTGCCAACACATGGCCAGGGTAACTGTGACACGAAGGGCAAAGCCAAAGTGGCCAGCACACAGACCGGTTCTAGTCTAGGACTGGTTTAGGCTGCTTTAGCATTACAGCCGAGGATGTTGAGTCTAAGAGCCACAGCTGAGCCTGAGCTAACAGGCACAGGAACGGCGAGGCTTGGCCACAGAGCAAATTGTTCTGCGGCAGCTGCCTCCAAACAAACCGGCTGCTCATTTGACAGGCTGAAGAAGGAGCAGGGAGTGCACAGGAATGCAGGCATTTGGAAGTGAGACAAACTTAGCTCTGGCTCATCCAGGGAAAATTTACCACTCGTGGGGAGTGGCTAAATTACTTTTAGGGATTATGTTATCTGCTCACAGCTTGCTGCTTTTTTTTTTTCCCCAACTGAGACATCTCAGGTAAACATAGGGTTGACTTACTCACGTGACCACAGCCTTAATAATTTGAAATTAACCTTTGGGATATGCTTAAAATCCTCTTTGTCTGCATGAGGACTTGTGAAGCATGCATCAGTAAGATGTCTAATAATTTTTAAAAATTAAGCATTACAGGGTTTATGCCAGCTTGACAGTTCCAACTTGCATGTTTGAAAACTGAGAATACGTATAATAATTAGTATTAACATCAATTAACATGATAATGGGTATGTTATTTTGGTATCTTCCACTTCACAATCCCAGATAATTTGCACGCTCCATGTACAACATGATTTTCTGTCATTAGTATTGTGTGTCTATTTGTGCTAGGTCCCACTTTTCCATCTGTATATAACGGACCTTTCTGAACTACAATATTTTAGAGTGTATAAATGTGTTAGACTTTAACAAATGCTGAATCTATAAAATACAACACGTTCAGCAGGTGTCCGTGTTGGAAACGCTAATATTTTACAATGATTCTTTGAGATGTGGAATCTCTCCTCTTGCAAAGCTGTGAGATGTTCATTATAGGATAGAGCAGGAAAAAGGAGGAATGTGCTTCAATTTATCTCACATAGATGAGGAAAAATCACAATGTAATCTTTACTTACTCCTTTTCCTTCTTTTACAAAGAAAACGCACAGTCTTTTGCGCATTTCCTCGTCATCAGCATTTCCTAGATAATAAGCTATGGACTATGTCCTAGCAGCATGGGGAGTCTCAATAGCCGTTGTGTACGCTGCAGACTTCCACAAGGTGATCTACAAATCACGTCTACCGATGATTTACAGATGACAGAATCACAGAGTCACAGAAGGTTTAGGTTGGGAGACACCTCTAGACATCATCTACTCCATCACTGCAGGGTCTGCTGGAGCAGGCTGCCCAGCTGGGTTCTGAACATCTCCAAGGATGGAGACTCCACAACCTCTTTGGGCAACCTGTGCCAGTGTTTGACAGCCCTCACAGTAAAAAAGCGTTTTCCTGTGTTCAGATTGAATTTCATGGGTTTTAATCTGTAGCCATTGCCTCTTGTCCCATCACTGGACACCGCTGAGAAATGTTTGTCTCTTCAGGTCTTTAAGCACATTGCTAAAAGCCTCCTGAGCGTTCTCTTCTGCAGGCTGAACAGTCTCAGCTCTCTCAGCCTCTCCTCATACGACAGGTGCTCCAGTCCCTCAGTCGTTTTCGTGGCCCTGCGCTGGACTCACTCCAGTAGCTCCGTATTTCCCCGGTACTGGGGAGCCCATGCCCGGGCTCAGCACTCCAGCTGCGGCCTCACCCGTGCCGAGCAGGGAGGAAGGGTCACCTCCCTCGACCCGCTGGCAACGCTCTTCCTGGCGCAGCCCAGGTGGCTGTTGGCTTTCTTTGCCGCAAGTGGCAGGGCTGCCTGATGCCTAGCTCGGTGTCCACCAGGACCCCCAGGTCCTTCTCGGCAAAGCAAGGCCACGAGAACTTTTTTCTGTTGCAATACAAACAGTGTTATGACTCCTGAAATCAGATCAGTTTAGGAAAGACAAAGGAAACGGTGTAAAGTATTTTTATTCATAAGCAATGGATACATGCTAAATGAAGTCTCTATTCCTTTTAGACAAAGCCCTTGCCATCCTAGTCTTGTTCCTGTTCTATCTCTTCCTCAGCATGTGGTAATTGTTTGTGTGGCAGAACTGGTGGTATTTACAGCAGAGATGTGATGGTACCTATCAAAACGAGCAATAATTTTTTTGCTCTTTATATTAGAAAGCTTCCGTTCACAGTTGTCACACTATCACATTTTGTCTCCTATTTTGGGAGAAGGCATCGGCCTTTCAGTGTTCTACGCAGATTTGAAAATTCATTGAATGACCCAGTAGGAAGAAAACATCTGTATTTACTTGCTTCATTTTCTACAAGTTGTGCCTTAGGTTATGATCATGACAACGTTTTATTATACTCAATCTAAATTATAAATCTACAAAATGCAAAACATATATCCAAAACATGTTGTTGTGGTCTACTGGACATAAGGAAAAAAAATAATGCATTTTTAAAAAACAAGGTCAAAAATACTATGCTGATATTTCCATTGTGATAAACAAATAATGCAGTTTAATTGTTTACAGTTAAAAATACTGTTACTAACAGAGGAAATACAATCCAGACATCATCACAGTTCGTTGGGAAAAGCAAGAATTGTGCATATATTTATTTGTAAGTAAACAAGAACAAACTTTGCAGCTGCTAATTCGATTCATATTCCTGTAATCAAGCTGTAAACAAATGCTTGTATTTTTGTTTTAGAGGGTGGATGAGCTTCAGTAGCTTTCCATTGGTCTAAAAGAAGGAACATCTGTTGTGGCCATAAAAAACTTGATGATCAAGTTTACCACATCTCACATTAGCAACATTAGGCATTTAGGTTGAAATCCAGATCGGACTGAACTCAGTGAAAGTTTCACTGTTAAATTCAGGGTGGCCTGGATTTCAAGCCAAAATCCAAAGCTTTAAAAACAATAGCACAAAGAGTATTAAAAAAAAAAAAAAAGTAGGCTGATGCTGTGTGTAGGAGCTACACACTGACTTGCCTAAAATAACATTCCAGTCTGGTTTACAAATAGCTTTATATTAGGAAGTATGTATCAAAACATTCAATGCTACGAAAGTGGGTTGTATGTTTAAAAAGAAAGCGTGATAAGAGCTTCTTTGATTGGTTCACAATATCAGTATCATCATAAAGCAGAAGAATTTTAAAGATCTCAAAAAGAGAAATGGCCAAAGTCACTGGAGCATGTTGTCTTCTTTAACCATTAATGGATTAAGGATGCCACTATGTCTTACACAGTGCTTATCAAGGGAAAAGAAATGCAGGATAGGTGGATTCAGAAGAGCAAAGCCTTCTCTCTATAGACACATCGTTTTCACCACTTAAGAGTTAATTGTAGTGGGGTCAAAATATCATTGTCCAGCCCAGACTGAGTCAGAAAACATGAGCTTAATGTTCCCCTCAGATTTGGTTACATCATGTACAGAACTTGGAATTAAATCTGAAATTGCCCACACAGCACGTTTATTCCTCAGGACCTTTTTCATCTTCCTTCACCAGTCACATCTGTATTAGCTATTTGACTTAGTGGTTAAGACCTCCCCATTTGTCCAAATGTTGCGAACCTGTACCCAAACGGGCAAGGTAAAAGCCGTGCTTAGAGTTTAGATACGTGCACTGAGAAGGCAGCTGTGGCTATCTGAGACACCACTGCCCCCACCTCTTTGTACCTGCCAAAGATTCCTGCCCCAGCGCTGGTGGCAGAATGAGACACAAGTGCCTCTGAGCTGTTCCAGTGCAAAGTCCAAGAGCTTAACTCAAGCTGCTCCCACCCCCCTTGGCATTTTATGCTTCAAACACTGGACTTCATCCTGAAGCAGCTTAGAATTATCTGTGTTTTCAGTCCGCTGACTCTGCTGTGTGGGTGGTATCCTCTGGGAGAGAGGCAGTAATATTTTAAACCGACACAGTTATTTTCAGAACAACCACTTTTGTGCACCGTTAGCCGCAGAGGCTGGTATAAGCTTTGCTGGCTTTAGACTGGTTTAACAAAACAAAACTCTTGTATCTGTTGCAAATTTTCACTTGCGCTCTGAAAGCTGCAAGAATGCAGGTAGGGCTTAGTTGTATTCTGTATTTTTGCTGTTTTTCTTTTTATATTGGGGGTGTGATTTTTTAACAAGAAACATTAGTTAACTTCAAGAAAAGTTCAAAAATTGCCTGAGTTAAGTATTGCCCGTTAGGGCAGGTAGATGTCCAAAAGGCAGGGCTAGATAAACTGGCATTTCTTTCCTTGGTTTGGCTCCCTGAAGAGTTACATAAAACTTACCAGCTATTATGGGACTCCTTGAAGTTTGCACAGCAGAATGTAAACAGAGAGTTAAATCTCTGGTGTTACTAATAGCCAATACTCTTAACACAAAACACTGACTGACTGCTTGCTCTCTCTTCTATATTCAAACTTCTTTAGTTTTGTCACTGCAAGGAAAATGTCAAATATGAGAGATCTTACCTTGGAGAAAAATGCCTTGAGCCCCTCCCACTCCTCCGATAAAAAAATCTTGTCTCAACTATTCCCTTTTATTTCTTACACCATTAAATTTAGATATCTATTTTAATGTATAATATGGTCACGTATTTCACATTATACTATAGGTCAAATGTTACGTTCGTATCATTTCTGTAGTAGCAGCATCATTACCGTCATAATGCTATCACAGGTTGAAAAGATTTGTGATGAAAATGGCCTGATCACATAGACGTTCCATCAAGACAGCTCCATTACTGACACTATGAGGCTTTATTTGTTATATTAGGGGCTTTGTTATTTGATCGTGTCTTAGATGTCTAGTTCCTTTCTCCCTCTAAAAGGCAGATTTTGCTTATTTAAAGTCAGGTAAATTCAGTGATTCGTTTCATAGCATGACTTACTAACTGGTTTATAAACACAAACAGAGGGGAAGGAAAAAGTGATCGTAAGATGTGAATCTTAAGTCTCTATTGCTGCCAAATGCTATGGCCTGAGCAAGAAGCTGCCTCACCCCTTGGGAAGGAGAGGAGCGCGCACAGCAGCAGGTACTGCTGGTTTTCCCGCTGCGCGTGCATTCCCGGACTGACTCACAGACCACTCGTGCTGCGGGCACCACAGTAAACAGCCGCACAGAAAACAGGCAGGTGGATAATGGTCAAAAATTGCAGGCACTTTGCACATCATCATTAACTTCCCCCCACTGCCTGTAAAAGAGACAATTAATCCATCTCTGTATTCATGAGACCAAGTGTTTTCCCTGTTAAATCTTCATACAGCTAGAGAGAAAGTAAAAAACTGTTACACAAACCTCCACGTATTTAATTGCTGTCAATTTTAAAAGCGGTTGGTAATATTTTTCATATTTATGACAATGTAAAGGTAAGTGAAAAATGAAATCTGGACTGTGCTAAACTTTTCAAAGTAATGAAAAAAAGTCTGATCCTTCCTGATGTTAAAACACCCCTTTACTAACATATATACGCCACCAGTTATTTACAGTGACATCCTATGTTGTTAGAAGTAAAGTTTAATTTTGCTGTTGATTCAAACAGAACCTCGGTCAGGCCCCAGCTCTTTTAGTCCCTTGGAGGAAAAAAAGTATTTTACAGCTGTTACAGATATTTATTTTTAATCTGTTGACTCTTTGAAGCATTACAGCTGTTTCTTCATAGACAGTATCTATTTGTGGGTTAAGCAGACAGAAGACGACCATTCAACTCAAACAATTCAATATTCAATTTTTTTTTAATTTCAATTTAAATATAGATTGAGATTTTCATCTCATAAAAAATTATGTGAAAGCCTCTAGTTTGTTTCATATGAGTATACTATTTTGCAGATAGACAGCAAAATTATGATATATTTACAATCCACAGAAATCTTAAATGGATTACTTCTGTTAGGCATCACAAATTACTATTAAGTACTTTGTTGTGGATTTAGTAGTACTGAGGAGCTATTGAGACAGCAAACCAGCAGCTTACTGCGTCTAATTGCAAATCTCTTTACTCCCAAAGCTTTTTTGTTATTATTTAAAAAAAAAAAAACTGAAGTATGATACATTGCATAATCATAAATACACTTGTATTAAGTGTTGACATTTTCCATAATACCTTGGGAAATTACATTAAAAAGAGTCATTATTTATGCTGCTATTACTGAACAGGTTTGTACCAATCATGCAAATACGAACACAACAAGCCTTATGGGTGTTCATTAATAACGATTATATGCTTAAGATACTAGTTTCAAAATAAATATTTGCAAAACCATACTTTACCTATTCACAGTGGGAATATACAAAGCAATAACATACTGGCAATAGCTGTTATAACACACAATGATTTTTTTAGTCTTTATTTAATTTATGTGATATCACAATCTTAAATAAACACTTACAGATTATGTTTGCACTCACCACATATACTTCTGGGTTTACTGCTGACAAGAAGAGGTTTATGGGTATAGTGAATTTTCAGATTTGAGTTTATATCAGTTTTCTGGAAAAAATAAGCAGGTAAGTGAAAAAGGAAAAAACATATTTGTCTGCAGGGCTATTAAAAAGGATCGTATTTCTAATTTACATTACTATGAACTTTGCTGTCCTTGTGTACATGAATAATTCACGGGAGCGCAGTTGGATTTTTTCAGGTCATTGTAACACACGTGCAGAACTTTGCCAGAGTTTTAGGGTCATTTGAACTTGTGCAGTCATCACTGTGAAATGAAACAAGTATGTTTTTATATTTTTAAAATCCAAGGAAACTAGGACATCCAGTATATCCAGAGACCTGTGAAGAAGTACTGGAAATTGCAAACAGTTGTGGTCAAACTGTATTACTGAACAAGCTAGTCCAATCCATTTTGGTTTCAACTAAGGGTTAAAATTATTTCGAGGTGAAGTCATACATTGCCCAATGACATCTGGCAAACTTAGGTAATGTGTTCTAGTAGTCTCCAGTCCAAGAGAGCTTGATCTTTAGTTACCACAGCCTGTTTGTCGTTGCCTAGAGTTAAGCTGTTTTGCTTTTAAGCACATCATAGAGACCCTGAGTTGCGGTTTGTTCAGGTACTTCATAACCTTATTACCTTTTCACAGTTTATTGTAAATCTCAGATCTGGTCTGTGCATTTACACTTTATAGAGATCTGACTCTCCTTCTGCTGTCCCAAACCTTTCCACGAAACAGGAGACAGAGGTGGCTCAACATTAGCTGGTGGAAGATGGATATACTGCAAACAGCATCCAGTTAGTAGCAAGGTGACCAGGACCAGTTCCTATAATTAAAAAGTTCATCTCCTACATTCTCATGCACAATCTTCATGCACCAACAGATATTTGTGTGCTTTGTAGTATATTTTATGTATGTTTTGTATCACATGCATGTGACCTCCCCTCTCCTTATCAATGATGCTTACTGTATCACATACCAAAGGCTCTTGTTAGGACTTGTATGCGATGCTAGTGATGCATCCCCTGTTCACCCATGTGGAGATGCACCTTTCCAGAAATCTGCCTGTGGAGAACTTAAATATCATCACTTCAAATCAAGAGCACTATTTTTAAAAAAAGTCATTCTTGCAGCATGTGGGTAATCCATACTGAACAGGCAAGTGGGAGAGAGCTGAGTGCTGTGCAAAGAAGTTAGAGAGACAACTGTGGACATGAAATGCTCTTTATTTCACATGCTCACCATTAAAGAACAAGAGAAGCAAATTTAACTGGAGCCTGACAAGACTCACTGTATACCTATCTGGGGCTGACTGCTTCCCTAAGCTTTCAACAAGGCTGCTGGAGAAGCAGAAAGCAGACGGGCATGAGCACCTTTTTGCTTAAAGCAGTGTTGCCCAGGATTCACTATCAGCAAAAAAATCAGGCCCTTCTTGTTGCATTCCCTCCCCACTCAGTTATACTCACCTCTAGTATATTACTCCAAGACCTGCACTCAGCTGCTAAAAACATTCCCTGATTGAATGAGCTCTTGTGATTAGTAGTCTCACTGCATACAACAGCTAGGCAGAGCAAGAGGGTATTAAAAATATATGTTAAACTGCAGGATACCATAGGGAATCTGGAAACTTCTGTGGCTTTTAAGTGTCAACAGATGGCACAGAGTGGCCTACTTTGGAATAAATAAATGAAAAAAAGAGAGGCTAAAGTTGTTCTGGCAAGGAGTGCCTGTGCTGGTACCGGGACGCTGTGGCGACTGCGGAGCGCAGGGGACTGACAATGGGGTGTCTCGAGGCTGCCAGCTGACTTCGCAGCCCAGGCATCATTAGTATGTGTTGGCTGTTCTGTAGCCTACTCAATATGTGCCAGTAATATTAATCTGGGTTCCCTAGCAGCAGGTGCCTCTATCATAAGACTCTCTAGCATGATTACTTTGCAGATTGGCAGAAAGTCCAAGGTTTGAGTGACTCAAAAGAGCAAAATTAAATTTCCAACCCTAGCAATGTCTTTTCTGGAGTCAGGCTGGGTATTGATTCTACAGTATCACTTTTTACTTTTAATAGATACTTAAGAAAAAATTACCTCATTCTCCAAAATAAAAAATATAGCCCAGTACTTTCAATCAGCACCACAGACATAGAAGGAATCGTCAGATTTTTCCACTTTCCTCTTATAGTTGCTTTACGGTATAAACCATCTATTAGTACTACTGCTCGTTTCAATGGGAAAATCTCTAAATCGTGTTATTCCTATAACATCAAGTGTCCTCACTCTCCTCACTAGCTATTTTGTGAATTCCACTTATGTTCACTATCGTATCTGGCCTTTTCCAGAACTTTCCTTAAACAAAGAGCACATAAATCCTTCCAAAAGTATAAAGGAAAATTAAATTTGGATAAAATTTTATACTGTGAGACACAATGTACAGACAGGTCAGGTACTTCACTGAGCTCTGCTTGTTGAGTAACATAGTTGTGAAACTCACGGTACCAGCATGTATTCACTTGATTTTATGGACAGCTAATGCAAAACTCCTATTTGCCACCTGGCAAGCAGAACGAGTTATCTTATGCCTGCTGAGCATCCTGTTTGTAGAACAATATAACAAATTAGTTATCCAGTATGGATCATTTAGTTTTCCTCATCTGTTCAAATTTTTTACAGTTCAAATCCGTATAAACATTCAGTTCAGTTATGAGTGCTTGGCTGCCTGTGTGTAACATAAGGCTATGCTTTCCCACCAATCTGGGACAAATCCTCTCGAGGGACGCTAGGCTAAATATCCATTTGTTTTTAGATGACAATTGCAGAATTAAAACACTTTACACAAGATCCATTGTGATTTTTTTAATCCCTCCTGCTCATTCTTAAACTTTTTATACCTTTCAGGCCTTTTAACTCAACATGCAGAAAACAGGGACAGATGGAGCTATATTTAAACTCTCTGACAGGGAGAATCCTGTATGACAAGAAGAGGTTGAAGGCAGTCAGTCGTCCAGCCCTCTGCCAGGCTGCATTGCAGATGATCAGAATTGGCCCAGAGTAACCTGGTCTGACCCTGTAGCTGACCCTGCTGTGAGCAGGAGGATGGACCGGAGGACTCCTGAGGTCCCTTCCAGCCTGAATTACCTTATGGTCAGGTATTGGGAAGTACTGTTTGCATTAGACTTTAATATGGTGAGCCTTAGCAAAGTGATTTTTCTGGAGTGCCAAAGGCACTTTCCAAATCTCCAAATGTTGCGTGAATGGTGCGGATGGAGATGAGCGGATAGACCTGCTCTCCCCATGGCATTGGCATTCAGTTTACATGAGAAACATCTCAGATATCCCACCTTGGAACCACACACCTGCCTCGAAGGAGAAGAAATTATTTCGAGTAACTCGTAGATATCCTCAAAATATACGTCTCATTTCCTACAAGAGCTGTGACATCTCTTTCTGCTCCTTCACTTACTACAAACCATCAGCTATGGCTGCTGGAGTCCTCAGGGAGCCACGCTGGCACTGCAGCCATGTTGTGCTGTGCACAGACTTTCCCATCAAGCAGGTACAAATCCTCGCTGCCCACCCAGGGTAGCAGCATTGACATCACCTGGGGAGGGTTAGAGACCATGGAGAGTTCACAAAGAAGTGGCCTGCAGCACACAACGTCTTTCTTCCTGCCTTGAAAGACTGCACGAACAGTCCTTTGCATGAGTGTGTACCGTGTTGAGGCGATGGTGGAGGAACAACACACCCTTCTCACCGGGCAGGTCTTGCCATAGTCCATGGGACGACCACCATCTGTTACGTTTGTCTCCTTAGTGCCCTTTGTGGGATGCAAACTGTAGATGGGGGGAATGAAAATGATGAAGGTGTATATAGAGTTTATGGAGAAATTACTAGTAACTTCATGGTTAATGTGCAAACCTGGACCTTTGGTAAGGCTTTGAGCATGAAGACAGGTTCAGTATGTGCTTAATTTTGTTGTAAATTGTCACGTCAGTAAGGTGTGACTCACTAATAGAAAAAATAAGCATGTGTGAAAGTGTCCATAGAGTCAGGCCTTAGACCTTACGGTGACATTTTCTGAGACATTGCACACGGTGTGCTTTTTTTGCCCTTGCTCGCTCTTGGAAATGCCTCTCCCGGCCCTTCAGATGCCCTTCCCTGGGGACTGCAGAAGCCCTGCCGTCTGGACAGCAGACCCACGCTCAGTTAAGTCGCCGGGCAGGAGACCCGACTGGACACGTGGTAGAGGTCCCAGGGTGAGGGGCACTTTATCTCATTCAGTATTATAAGGGATTAAATCATTAATGAAGCTTTATTTAGCTTCATGGCTAAGATGGCCCTAAATTTTCATTTGTTACATATCTCCTTTGCTTTTATCTCCTGCAGATTCTGTGCTCACACAGGAATATTCAGTTTACATGCAGGATGTAAAAAAGGTCTTATGAAATTACTTCGAACAAAGGCCTAGATTCACAAAAATATGCCGGTACCTAATTTATTCTGAGGAGATGGTAGGGGTAATACAGTCTCTTAAATGTTTTCTTATATTTATTCCGCTGATGACATCACTCGACTCACAGCAATATTTTTTATTCTTCACACGACTAATTTTGTAGCACAAATCCAGAGTTGTCAGACTGCAGAAATTTGAATGCAAAGAAATTATTTTTAAATATGAAAAATGGTGTTGTGTGGTACGTAGTTGTGAGACCAAGCTATTTAAAAAACTTCAGTAGATTTAAAAATGGAAAACAATAAATATGAACACTGTTCACAGAATTGACAAGATAGCTCAAAGATGCATACCTAAGACGTAATTTCTGCAATAAAAAAACACTGTAGTTTTACTGAAGAAGTGCTGTAATAATACTGTGTCTATTTTGCCTGACAGTATAGATGACACTCTCACAGCCAGTCTCAGTTCCACTCCAACTCACTTCCAAGATGCTGTAGAACAGAGTGATCAAGGACAAACTCACAGTCCGAATCATTAAGGGAAAGGTCAAAGTACGTGGAAAAATCAGGGTCAAGCTCCCAAGAAAGGTCCTCCAGTTCAGGAACAAAATTAAGATTTTCTTCTTCAGTGCTGAGTCCTCCATCCCAGCCTCCCCAGAGAAACACACTGACATTCAAACTAAAGCATAATGTAAGGAAACATTACAACATCCAAATTCTCCCTTATGCTCCAGCACTCAGAGCTTCTGTCATGAACCTGGTTATGGACTGGCATTTGAAGATGATTGACATCTGTTTCAAATGGTTACATTTCTCAGGCGTATAGAACATAATAGATTATAAAGTTGTTTGAGACAGTACCCTTAGGATAACCCATTTGCTGTCTTGAAATGAATACAATGAAGAATCTCACTGATATTTGGTATTTCATTTGAAGGGGATGTCCTCTTTTCAGAACTCTACATTTGGGCTTACACTTAAGTCTTTCCACCGGCAAGAGAAAATTTGGCCCGACACAGTGATGCGACAAGAACTACATTAAATCAGAAAGGCTGTTTATGTGAAGTGGAATACAAGGGGGACTTCAGATTCTGATGTTCTGTACGTAGATGATGTTTAAGTGCCTATGACATCGAAGCGATGTCCTGAGTGCCTCCAGAACAGAGAGGAGGCTAAACTGTCAAGTCTTGCAAAACCTGTCAAAAGCTTTGCCAATTCCAAAAAACAGCTAACTCAGCAAAAGGCCAGGCTGAGTAAGTCTGAAATGTGATCCATGCTCTGAACTTCAGTTAGCTCAGCCAGGTTAGATGAACAGTCAGGCTACTTTCACAGGGTATTGTTAAAAAGCTTGTGTTAAGTACAGTGAAAGGCAACACACAGGTAAACCAGACACAGTATCCATCTGGCATCTTGTATAGAAACTCTATTTAAAAAGTCAAAATTAACTAAAAAGTGTATTTATGCATATAAAGTCATATTTTGCTGTAATGAAACCTTGCATGTGTCTGAACACATCACTTTTACATATGATGTCTTCGCTATATTATAACTGTATTTTGAAAGTATGTTGCATTAGAAGGTAAATATCTATACACTGGAAAAGAATTTGTGCCAGTAGCAGGTTTTATACTTAACTTCACCCCGGTTTTGACCAACTGGATAATTATTTTGGGGAAAAATAAGGAATAGTGGACTCTTCTTCAGTTAAAAGTATTAAGGACATTTTGATAAGCTGTAATATTTCTTGTTTTATTCTACGTAAAGGAGGATTTTCAGGTGTGATAATGTATGGCTTTTAACTGAAATATGTTCATCAAGATGGTGTGGTTATACAGTATGGGCACAGTCCAAGTATACAATTTGCTTAGCTCTAACATCATATAGAGTGAGATAGTATGTTAAAAATAACTTGATTTCAACAATTAGGGTGCTTTTAATAAAAAAGGGATTTGAAAGGACTCGTTCTTTTTTCTTAAATATTTTTCCCAATTGAATCATGGCTTTCTTTATGCCATGTAGGTTGCCTGTACATCCATGTAGTAGCTAATCTTTTTTAAAACGAATTTGTCGCTTAATGGGCATGTAGTCTATGGAATGTACTGCTACAAAATATCACCAAAGCTAAAATCCATCAGGCCTGAAAAGTACTGCAATTTATTTATATTTATGAATATCATAAATGACCAAATTTATTACAAATATTTATAAAAAGAAGAGTTTGAAGGAGAGATGAAAAAGCATCAGATTTTCTACCACTCTCTAAGAGCTTAGAGGAGATTTCTTTGGAGGTAAATGACCTGATACCTATCTCCTCTATGCTGTGTCTAGGTCGGTACTGACAATGACAGGTACCAGCCTAGATAAACTAGTGAAAGTCTAAGAAACAGAATTATTTATAATCTCCTCCAAAACTGTAAAAACAGTTGCCAGAAATTAACGTGCCCCTTTCTGTTTGCCGACTGTTAAGTTGAGGCTGAGGTTAGACATAGATGTCTAACTTTTAGGCCCTCGACTTACGGCATGTTCTACACTGTGTATCCTATGATGAAAACACAGGATGGAGAGCAACAACGTACAGTTTTACTCCTAGTTTTTGCAATTTCCTCCTAAGTTCACAAGTTCACAGTAGGAAATATGTTCTTCTATATTTTTAAAACCCCAGGGACACAGTAATAAATAATGTCATAAGTTTGTGTTTTACAAAATACACTATCTGCCAAAAGTGCATCGGATGTTTTCTTTTGGAAATGGAGGTTTCCTGCCTAATCCATTTTGTCTTAATCCTCCAGCTGCCTTTTGGGTAAAACATGAGCTGAAGAAAAACAAAAACATTAACTTTTTTTGTTTGCTTCTTTCTTGTTGGCTATCTTTTCAATGTTGTAACACAACAGTACAACAATAATTCCACAATATTGTGACCTAATAAATTACTGCCTGATGTTCACTTAAAATAAATGTATTACACTGAGCCACAAATACAGATTCAGCTGCTGCTGGCTGTGTCTTCCACCTGCAGAGCCTCTCCCCAAAACTGTCTGACAACATCCCACAGATTATTCTGACTCGCTGGGATCTCACAAAGCCTCTGCCTAATGCAGGTATTAGCAACAGCAGGTATTAGCAGTGGACATCAACTCAATGACGCGGCAGAGTAAAGCAGACAGGGAATTTTTAAGGGTGGTTGTATCTGCATGCAAACTAATGAAAAATAAATACAGGGAAGAATTGATTTAATCTGTTACGTAAGTCACTCAAAATTAACTTGCAATCAGGCCCTCACCAGGAATTACTCAGTGATTACGCCCTCCAGCTAGCTAACACAAGCATGGGTTCTGGGCAAGGCTGTAATGAGGAGTGATGGGCTGCTGCTCCCCAAACGGGTCCTTTTGGGGCCACCTCTGCAACATGCCAAAGGAAGCCACTAGAGGGAACTCAGCGTGTCCCCTACGAGGCCTTGGCACCTTGGACCTTTACTTTAAGCTATATGCATATGCGTACTTCAAGCTATACACATACGCTTTAAAAACACCTGCCACAGTAACTCCATCTGTTAAAGCAAATGTCCCAGTGTTCTTCTGTATCGTGCACACACACGATGCATTCCATCTTTATGTTAGTAGTAATGTAGCTTTTTAACTTCTTCTCTCTTAATTCTTTTCTTTCCTCACCATTTCTTTGTCTCCGTGGTGTCAACGCTCTCTGGAAGTGAACCAAAAAGTTACTCGATGTGCTCCTGGTTACTAGCGGGTGTGTAAAACACGTTCCTTCCATTTCTGGCAAGAAAGGGACTTGGGAGTAGGAAATTAAGGAAGGGTGGAGACTCGCTAGAGGTCCTTAAAAGGTGAGGTCAGGGGGGCTGGCTGTAACTGAGGAAGACAATACGGAGAAAGGTGTCTAAGTGAGCAAAGAGCTCCTTCCTTTGGTCATCACGTACGGGCGTTTTCCGCTCCTTCACCTTCTTCAGTATCCTAAGTCTGCCCAGAAGGAAAGCACCGTCCTTCACTGTCCTTAGGGCTCAGTCCGCATCACCATCTCAGTAATGTTAAAAGTAAGCAAAGCCCTTCCTAAGATAAATGTGACCAAGCTGGCATTTGGATCAAGACTGCCAGACTGGATCAAGATTACTTTCACCCTTCCCCCCACATCTTCACGTTATGTCCCCACACAGTATTTGAAAAGTAGGGCATGTTGTGTTAAAAATTATATAAAAATGCCACAGTTTGGAAGAGTGCAAGTAATCAGTTATAGTAGCAATACAGGTTAAGTCTTCAGTGTTGCCACAGGGGGAAGGAATGAAAGCAGGCTGTCTAGCCTGTACAGAAGTTTCTGTTTCACCTCAGGGATATGTAGGCGTAGAGGTTGCCCTCTCACTGGGTGCTATTTCTGGGGCAGTGAAGGGAAAACCCCTTTTTGTTGGAAGGCTGCCTTCTCGGAACGCTCTGAAATATGCCGACGTTGCCATCAAATCTGGCACGCTTCACACGATTACGTGATTCAGATGGGGGGGGGGTCACCAGAACTGAGGGGTCTCACCTGACCCCTCCCTTCACCCCAACACTTCCTAAAGGAAGACATTTCAGTGAATATGTTGCTTGTTCATTCTTGTGTACCGAGCTATGGCTCTCCAGAGCTTCGACATTTATCCCAAACAGCATGGTAGTCAGAAAAATAAAGAAAAATAAAAGAAATAAAAATTCATTATCGAAAAACAGAGTGAAAATGAAAAGTCTTGAAAACAGGAGGTTAATTCTGCCCAGGCATAGTTAGTTGTGTGGACAAACTAATGGCACCTGTGTTGCCATTTTCTCTTTATGGAAATTAACTTACATGCAGCAAGAAGTCATATGGTTGCTGTTGAATTCGATCTCTATTGTTATAAATTTTAAATTCTACCCTTGGCCAAAATAGGAGAAAACTCTGCAGGTTCCATATTAAAGCCTTGGGGATATTTGTTTTCATTTATGCAGAGAAAATGTGTTTTCAGCACAAGAGCTGAAAGGACATTGGAGATAATTTTGAAATTAATCAAATGCATGTAGACAGACATGTGGTAGAAGAGCAGCAGAATAATAAGGCATTACAAGAGTGAGGGCATTACTTCAGCGAGGGAAGAAGGGCTGTAATTTGGCACAAACAAGGACTATGGATGGGGACTATGGGGGAAAACCAAAGAAATGCGTGGCACAGGTCAGGAGGAATGTAATAAAGGGGTGGGGCACTGGAACCAGCAATTTTAGGGCTCAGGGTACGGAGGGTAAATGGGCTGACACTTTTCTTTCACCTGTGTCTGGCTTTTAGATGCATCTGTCTCCCCTGCCCTGCGTATATATTGGAGTGTCTCTTGAAGGGGTCTGAACCTTTCCCCTTGGAAGTCAGTTATGATAGCTGTCTTGGGGACTAAAAGATTATTTTACCAACATATGACAGAAGATACAGATACATATTAAAGCAAACAGAATCTTATCTGTGATCTACTTTATGGGAAGGTGGATGGGTAATTAACTAAACTGCCATATGGGTAAGTAAATTTAGGGAACCTTTCCCTGAAAAGGGAAGACCCTTGTCATTAAATTGGTGAAGGAGGCTGCGAAATTACACAAATGGTACAGAGCATCACCCTGCAGATGCGAACAGACCTTGCAGGCTTTGGGATCTATGGATACTGAAGAGCGTAAACAGTATGCTTAGTGCATATGTGGCCTGTATAATACTTTTTTTTTTTTGTCCTGAAATATATGATGCAGTGCTTTGGGGAGGGCACTTACTAACTCTGTCATGGTACCTGAGGGAAAGTGGGCCTTGTAGGTACCGAACCATTCTGGTACCTGGCAATGAATTAAAAAAGGAATATAAACCATAAGACCCTCTCAAAGGGGGCGGTGTAAACTCTTGCCTTAGATTGCCTAGGACACAATCAGGTCGGAAACGTATAGCTAACCACTGAACTATCACCGAACACGCAGAAAGGCACCGTCCTACAAGTGGGAGGCTGAGGAGTTTTGGACACACGCAGCAAGCAGGCTGTACTTGTGACAGGCTCTCCAACAGTAGACCCGGCCTGGCAAATTAGATAAAAAGCCTGTTCATGAGTTCATGAGTCTCGGAGCTGCAGACTGCATTTTTATCTTCCTGGCATGTCCTCCTGCCAGCAACCAGCCCAGGTCAGACCTCTCAGACTTCCCGATCTCGGAGGAAACAATCCTTAAACTCGAATTGTTTGGGTTTTTTTTACTTGCGTTTGGCAGATGAATTCCATGGTATCTGTGTAGACCAGCTCATCAGAGTCATTTCTAGTCCTCCAGGATATCAAGTGGGGTATGTTATGATTATTGAGGCTGTGCTACATGCTTGCCAGGTCAATGCATACCATGTTGACAGGAGAAATCTCAAGAGAATTATTGCATCTTGTAAAAATCTAGCTGTCCTTTAGAAAAAAATACATTCTCTCTTGGAGGAAATGTACCCTGAACATAGCAGATAAATGTGGCATACTCAAATTTATTTTTCAAGTGAAAAAAATTACAAGTATGAACATTTGCAGGGAAGTGAGGGAAACTGAGAATGACTAAATGTGTTTGGGGGGAAATACAAGAAAAGAGAAACTTGCATCTGCAGTGAAGAGTAAAGAAAACAGATAGCCGGGGAACGTGATGGGAAGGCTCGAGGTCTTAAGGAGGACTGGCTGGTGATAGAGAGACACTGGGTCACTCATAAACTTCACCTTCTGTCCTCCTGTGGGAAGATCCTCTCTCTTGGGAAAGACTAAGCCTCCTTCTGTCTTCCAGGATCTAATGAGAACCTAAAGATAAAGCAGATGTAAACTCAAGAAACTATGAGGATACTGTGCATGCCTGTGGCCCTCTCGGCCAGCTGCTGGCTGCAGAATATTTGCACAGCCCTGGAGAGCAGCAGCCAACAGAAACTTCTGACTTATCATCAGCCTTCCCACTGCTGGCTGTGGGGAGAGGACAGAGAGGATGAGCGGAAAATGACAGTGGTGTGTATAGATTATATATTGTACCAAAGGGGCAAAAGCAGGGGTGGAGAAAAGTGTCATCTTTCATGTGCAAATTACTAAAGCTATCGTGTAATAAAACTGTACACAACACAAAACCTAAACGCCGCCTGATTTATCTCACCAGCCCTATCAATGACTACAAATGCCAAACATTTCAAAGCAGAACATTATATTCATTGCATTTTACATACTACTCAGTGGGATGAGGAAGACCTGCAGATCACACAGCAACCGCGTGTACTAGCAAAGGAAAAACCTGGCTGGAGCTCCAGAAACTGTGGTTGTCTTCCTGGGTTAGTGAACATCATGCCGAGTGATCTTAAGCAAGCTAGTTCACTTCTGTATGCCTCTTTTTCCAGCTGTAAAACGTGAAGGCTGCTATCACGCACGACATACTTTATCTGATCACTTATAAAAACCTGTGGAAACCTGAGAGCAGTAAGCACTTATCCAGCATTTTGTGATACCTAAAGCAGTGCTAGCCATTAAGAATGCTGTGCCAAGGTGCAATTTCCAGTAATAAATAATAGGTACTGATCAGACAGAGAAAAAGTCTTGCCAGCTCATATTGTCTTTCCCCAAATGGTCCCAGTCAAGAATTGGTAGCAAACTGCATTTCATCTAGTCATTAAAATTCCCTAAATTTGCAGTAACATCAGATACTTTGGGAGATAATTTTTTCTGGCAGTATCTTTCCTTCCCACATAATTCAATGGTGACATCTATGCTGCTTCCCTCTTATCTCTTAGTTGACCTTGTTTTTCAGGGTTTTTTTCTACCTGTCTCATCAATTATTTTTTCCTTATCACTCCTAGTACAGGGCACAAAAATGTATCAGCACTGTCTTTAGTGCTTGCATACGAAAAATGTCTAAGATTTGGACAAGGTCTATCAATTTACGATTCTTTTAATTTCTACAATGACCTATCGATATTCTGAATATGACAACACACAATTTCTGAATATTCTGATGCTAGGAATGCAACTTTTTTATATATATATATATATATAGCATTCATGCTATATATATATATAAAAAAGCAAATTACAGATCTCCAGCTATAGGTTATTTTAAGTAAGAGGACACCTTATTCTTTCTTGTGCAGCTATGTCACCAGGCAGTAAAGAACACAAGATTCAGGTGATGAGAGAAAACAAGAGAAAGGCCTGACTCTATATACTAAGTCCTTTACTGAATGTAGCTCTAGGTCTTGTTTCAGGGAATAAAAAACAAAGTAAATTGTATTTTGATGGCCATTGCCATCACCACTTGCAAGGACATTTGCAAACTAAGGTTCATAGACCTACCTGATGAAAGCACACTGCTTCATTAAAGCAGCAAATGACATCTTTCATAGAAATAGCATCTCCTCAAAATTTTATGCTTCATGACCTTAAGAATGGCAAAATGGCAATGATGATTACACCAGCTCTTTAAATACATACAGCCATATACTGAACTACCACTAAAGACTTAGCAAGGTCCTGTAAATACAAGAAAAGTTCTTGATCCCCAAATACTTCCTCTTTCAGGTATAAATTACAGAAATCATACCAGTTTGCTCAGCAGTAGCAACCTACAGCTTAAGTACACATAACCACTGTAATTCTCAAACTGAAGATAAGGGTTTATGAACCACTCAGACTAAATGACGGCATCTGCCACACACGAGCCTGAGTATGCGTAACTTGTAGTTATGTCACTAGACTAATGTTAAACAAAAGTAGCAATGCAGCGCTTCCAACTGAGTCAGGGCTTTGTAAAATCTAAAGGCCTATTTTCTGGGAGTTGAATAAATGAGATTTTATCACCTCATGGGAAAAAAAGTTAGAGAGGTATGCTGATTTCAACACGGGGGAAGAAGTACCTCTGCTAGGACGTGTTCGCTGTGCAAGTTAATTCCTGAGGATTTTTTTTCAAATTCAGCTGAATTCTTGACCTTCCTGTCTTAGCTCTGATAACATTCTTCTACACTCTCAACGCAAAACATAAAGTTCACAGCCTCTACATTGCTGATAACATTCTGTTGTTCAACTTCAGTAGTTAGGTCCTTTTATTGGATTATGTATTTCTCCTTAATTGATGGATGTTCCCTTCATTAATCTTTTCTACTGAATCCGCAACTAAACATTTCCTGCTATCAAAAATATTTAACACTGTGGTTCCTGTTCAACGAGGTAGTATCAATTTTTCACAGTAAATGTTAACATTTTACAACTTTTATCTCTTACTTGCTTACCTCCTAGCCTCTTTAGAGTAAGGACCAGCCTATTCATAACATAAAACCTTCTTAGAAATTACAACACAAAATAATTCCCCTTAAATAGTTCAGGCAGGCAGGCATATATTACGAAAAAAAATTTAAAGAATGCATTGTGAAATCAAAATTCAAAGAGTACAAGGGGTTGCAGAAGAAAATAAGGATTGTGTTTAACTGCATGATGGAAGTGTCAAGACTTTCTATGCAGAAATAAAGGTAAACTTATTTCCAAAATTACAACAAAAAACAATCTATAATCTTCAGGCTTCATATAATCAATAGGCTTCATATTTGATCTCAAAAATGGGTAAAGCAGGAAAAAAACCCTGAAGTGTGGCAGGTATCAAATGCTTTATAATGTAAAAGCTTAAAAAATACCCTCTGAAAATAATTACGAGAACTGCTTAAAATGACACTACTTGGATAAAATATTAATCAGACAAAATAAAATTCAATTTATGGAAAAAGTTAGAGCCTCATATACAGACTACTTAAGAATTTAGCAGCATCTCTGTATACATACTGCTGTAACGGAGTTTAAACGCACATAGGATTTCTAGCTCCTGTTACATTAGGGGACAGAAGCATTTTAGCTTTAGTAGTGCACCAAGCCAGCCGTTATCAATGAAGCTGTCTAACAGGCTGAAACTTAGCTATGCATGAAAACCCAACAACAGATACTTCTGCGCTCCATGAAAGCTAATTTTTCAGGACCATCACCACATGACATTTCACTGTTTAAAAGTAAGCTGGTAGTTAACTTGCAGAGTTGATTCCCCTGCAGTTCTGCACAGCATTGCACTTAAGATTTTACACAGAAAAGATTTTCATTACCTAACCAAAATGCAGTACGTTCAGTTTCCTTACTCTGACTGAACTCAGAAGACTGAATAAGCAATGTATTTAATTCCTGTACAGCAGACACATGACCAGCTGATGATAGCACATCCACTAAGATCATTTTCTTCCTTAAAGGCTGTTCACTTCAAAAGACTTTATACTATATTGCAAAGAAGTCCTCCAAACATGACACTAATATTTTTCTTTCGTTTACTGGCTCTAAACTCAAACATTAGTATGTTCATGTAACACAATGCCTCGCCTTCAGGGAAATGGAGTGAGAAATCTGTCAAAGTGAAGGAAACCTTGGAAGTGAAAATCCTGTAAGAAAATACTGTAGAAAGATAGAGGAAAAAATGTGGGAAAGTGACAAATTAAATGCAGGATATGGTCCTAAGAGATGATGATGTCCTGATTTTTCAGGTAATCTTGTTGAAGTGTATATTGCATGTAGGCCTAGTTTTCTAATCCAGTCCATTGGCCAGGAAGGGACTCAACCCAAAGTTCTCAAGAAGACAGAAAGATGGAGTGCCCCAACACTTCTGCCAGATCACAACAGGACCAGCAATACCGATGCAGAAGTAAGCTAAATAAGCTTTTTTTTTTTTTGCACTGTTTGGAAAGACTGGATGAAATACTGTTCTCTTACCCTGAAAAGCTTTATGGTCCAAGAAAGCATGGAAAGTTTTAAATCTTCAAGACTTCAGAAGTCTCATCCAACAGCTTTAAAAGAATTGGCTGAGGAGCCGGCACTTACATTTAATGAATTTTGTAATCCCCAGGGATGTGTCGGCTTATCAGGGTAGAAACAAAGAGGTATGTTACGTTGGTAAATTTTACATAGGATCAGAGTTAGCATTCAAACGACGTAATTTGATGTCAGCTCCAAGGGGCAGGGAAATAAAGAGGCTGATGGCAACAGAGATAATCATCAGGGAGAAAAAGGATACCTCCTTTTAAATAATGCCAACCTACACAGCTGATGGAAACTAGCTCTTGTCAACCTAGTTATCAAGATTGAAGCCAATCACAAGTTCAGCTGGCAAAATTATCCATTGCCTAAAGCTATGGGGAATTGCTAAAGGCATTTTCCTTTGTGCTTGATGGCATTCAGGCAAAAGAACAAAGAAGAAAAAAAAAAAGCACAACAGCAGATCAATACAGCATATACAAAATATAGTAAACTGGGACTTACAGTCTACTTCAGTCACCCTTAGTGAGATTCTACTAGGCTTTTTCTTTGCCCTAATACTGTTTATCAGAAAATTATAAAAGGAAGATTTTTGTTCATTTTTCGAAGACAAGCTAGGACACGCTCAATTACGGAGTATTTAGATAAGGCAGCAAACTGGGCTGTTGGAGCCATACGTTTACCTCAACCGTGTACCATCATTAATCAAGTAATACAGGTCTATTTTGCAAGACTCTGAACCTGGAAGCCTTTGGGGCAGACCAAAAATTTTGTATGAACTCTTAGTTTAGAACATATATAGTTAGATAGCCTAACAGCATTGTAATGAAAAATTTTGGAACTATATAATTAATTTCTATAAACAAAGCAAAGAAATTCTCCCTTAAGTTTTTGACCAACCTCACTTCAGGGCTATGTTAACGAATACTGCCAATTTGCACTCATGGAACAAAGTGATGCTACGTATTGGAAGCAGTAGTGCACACAGCATGAATGCGGCTAACATTGCTCACTCTGAATCTCCAAAAACACCATTTGTGCTAATGAACCACCTCAGCCGGGACCCTGCTGCTAGTGTTTTCTTCTTACATATCCTTCCAGGTACATTAGTACCCAGAGAGTATTTTTTTTCAGTGGATCCAGAAACTTAAAAATGCTTTTCTGTCTTATGCAAATTTCACACATTTCCTGCTTTATTAATCTTATTTAAATACTAGATTAGTAAAATAACTGCAAATCTATGTTATTTCCTCAACATGCCTGTCAGACTAACCTACAGTCCAATTCCTTAGGAATTTGAGATCAGAGGAACATAATTTCCAGCATAGTGAAACATATCTGGTAAAAAATATGAAGTTCAACTTGCACCATCCATACATTTCTGTCATTGCTACTTTTCAGTATCAAGTACTTTAATAACCACTTACTATGAAAATAGTTAAGGAGCATTGCAGCATGAATTTGAATGTTTAATTGCCCAACTTTCTTGCAATCTGAATTTTCATGAAACAAAAGGGTAAGCAACCTAAAATGACATATCACAAAGGAAGTGTTTTTAAAAACCACAACGAATTCTTAATGAGCTATGGAATCTCTTATTATTTGGGTAGTTAAAGGCTGAGAAGGACAACATATTCCTACTGATACACTAGCAGTCAATCAAGTAATTTGAGTTCACATACTTGAATTAACAGACACACACACAAAAGAAAAACAGAGACATTGCTTAAGGGGAGACCAAATTGTTTTATTTGAATTTTTAGTGACCAATTGGATTTTTGGCAGAAAGCTCTGCTCTTTTCTTTTTTGTTTTTTTTTTTTTTCTTTAAAGAAATCAGCAGTGCTCAAATTGATGGATTGGAATTTTACTCAAATTCCAGCTAATTTTAAAAACAAACAGATGAACAGGAATTCCAGATACTGTTTCCAGAGCAGAGAGCAAAACTTCACATTTGTATGACAATTCCATGATTATACTCTATTGGGACACAGAATGTAAAACTATTGTCAGTAGTGCATGAATAAAACATTCACATTTGATCTGGAACCTTAAAATCAGAAAGCTGTACTCTCCTTCCAAAATTTTCATTACCTTGTGCAAATCAAGTCAAGTCTTCATGTGTCAAGCACGCGCTTAAAATTGTCCATATTTTATATACAAGACATCTACCATTCAGGCAGTGCAAAATACATCCTTTCATAACAAAACTAAAATGTACCTCTCAAAGTATGAACAGGAATATACACATAATACATGATGTACACTATTTACACAACCATAAAAAATATAATACAAGAATTTTTTAATGTGATTATAAGACTTGACAGTCTTTTGCAATTTTGGTTGCAACAAGGCATGTTTAAGTTTCCTGGATGGAGTTTTCTTTGCCAATTACTCAAGAGATCTTGGAAACTACGCTTGAACTTTTAGGAGAGTTTTCAAATGAACTGCCATCAACTCCCTGTTTTGGTCAGACGGTTCAGCTGTACCACCCACCCAGTGGCTGGGAGGCTTTGGAAGGACACTAGGAGATGGTGGGTCACTAAATTTTGCCCCGGCGTAATTTTCTTTTTGGCTCACTTCAGTTAGGGTGATAGGTTTCTTGCACTTGGCATTTCTGAAGTTCTCTGTGTTTTTAAGTGGCTTTTTCTCCTGCTTCTGAACTATTTCTGGCGACACAGAATCTTGCCAAAAGTTCTCTACCTTTTTTGCCGAGGTGATCTTTGTCAGTGGCGTGTTACATTTACTCTTCTGTCTGTTAATCTTTGGTTGTTCACACAGATGTAAACTGTGAACAGGCTGGCTGTAGGGGATGGCAGCCTTCTCAGTCTTTCCCATCTTGTTCTTTAAGAACTGCAGAGACAAAGAATTCACATCAACACACGATCCCTCTCCGCAGGAGGTGCCTCCGGCAGCGCACGGGCACAGCACCGCCAGCGGGGCACCCGCTAGCCGGACTCGAAGACGTGTCGCCGCACCGCCCGGACTCCTCCAGTACAGCAGGGAGACGCGGAGCGAGGCGCTGGGGGCCGCCTCACGCAGGCGAGGGGGGGCAACGGCCGGGCGGGTGACGAGCCACCCCCCTCCTAGCTATCCCACGGCTTCTGCAACTCCTCCGTTAGCACGGACGCGCCTGCTGGCAGCGCCCGCCGGCCGGGCAGCAGAGTCCTCTCCGCCGGCCCGGGCCCACCGCCGCCCCAGCCGCCCTCCGGCGGCCGCCATGGGGCGCTGCGCCCCGCGCACGTCCCGCCTGCGCGCGCAGGGGCAGCTGGCGCGCGGCCAGGAGGCTAAATCTGGCTGTTGCTGGGCGCAGCGGCAGACGCCGATTGGTGGCGACGAGCAGCCAATCGCCGTCCGCGATTTCTCCCCCCTCCCTTTCCCCGTCCGAGCGGGCGTAACGGAAACTCTCCCCCCCCCTCCGCCCGTCCACACGCACGGAGGGGCGAGCCGCTGGCTGCCCCCCTCCGGGGGGGAGGCAAGCGGCCTCCCGGCTCCCAGAATGCGGGAGAAAGGGGGGAGTGGGGAGGGAAAAGTAAGCAGGAGTAGCGGAGCCCCGACTTTACCTCCTTCCTGAGGGGTTTGCTGGGCGCGGGTCTCGAGAGGGCGGGCGCGGGGGGCTCCTCCGGGGGTGCCGTTACCAGGCGGGGGGCGGCTGAGGCCGCTGGCGCAGGGTGGGCGCGAAGTTCGCCCGGGACGTGGGTTCCCAGCGGGGTCCTTCTCCCCAGGCCGGCGCGATGCTGTTGGTACTGTTGGTAGCGGCTGGGCAGGAGCCCCGCGGGGCTGGGCCGGATCTTTCCCTTCCTCCGTCGGACTCTCCTCAGCGCGGGCCGTGCGCTGCCCCCCGGGCCCGCCAGGCAGCAGCTGGGCTGGTTCTCACAGTTGCTGTCTCCTCGCCTGAGGCGCTGGAGGAGAGTGGAGGGCAGCCGCCTGGGGTCTTCGGTGCCTGCCGAGATCCGAGCCAAGAAGGGTGGCGGCGCCGTGGTGGTGACCATGGTGGGGCGTGGGGACCCAGAGCTGTACCGGGAAGAGGGGTCGAGCCCAGGCGGGGATGAGCGGGTCGGGCTGCTGGGGAGTGCCTGCCTGGGCTTTGTGGGCTGAAATGGTGGTGCAACCGGATCCACTGCTAGGAGAACATGGCGGGGGAGTGAAAGGAGCAGCTCGCAGCGCCCCGGTGTTGTTACCCGACCGAGGCACACCCCCTTCCGCCCCCGCGCCAATCGCCGTGCGAGGACGGGACGAGCAGCACGCCTCTCCACCGGGCGCCGCCAATCTCGGCGAAACGGCGGCCTCTCTGGCCCCGCCTCGGCCAATCAGAAGCGACACAAACACTTAGGGCCACGCCCGTTTCCGCAGGCCTCCCAATCCGGGCAGACACAAACAACGGGCACGCCCCAGTCTCCGAGTCACGGGCCCGCAGTGCAAAGCGAACGGACGGGATGGGCGGTTCTCTTTGCGAGAGCCACCGGCCAATCGGACGGCACACAAACAGCCGTGGCTACGCCCCCGCGCGCCCCGCAGCCAATCGAGGGGGACGTAAACAGGCGGCGGCGCGCCCCCTGGTGGGCGGCGGCGCGCCGGAGGGCAGGCACGCGTCGCCCGCCATGGAGGTGCCGGCCCTGCGGGCCCGGGCGGCGGCCGGGCTGCCGGCCGCGGCGGAGGAGGAGGGACCCGGCCGTGAGGTGGCGGGGCGGAGGCAGGATGAGCGGAGCCTGGAGGCGCTGAGCCTGGCCGCCGGCGGCGGGGTGGCGGCGGGGCGGCAGCTGCCGGAGGGGCGGCGGGCGACGCTGGCGAGCGCCCTGGAGCTGGAGGGGACGGTGCTGCGCGAGGGGCGCCTCACCCAGTTCGTGGCCAACAACCTGGAGCGGCGGATCCGGCTGAGCGGCGCCCCGCGGGGCGAGCCGCCGGCGGCGGCGGCGGGGGGCGGCGGCTCTATCCCCGCCATCGATCCCGGGGCGCTGCAGGACGTGGTGGCCCTGGCCGGGCAGGTGGCGGCGCAGGTGGACGAGCTGCTGCGCAACGTCCACTGCGGCCTGCAGGCCCTGACGGCCCTCAGCGTCGGCTGCATCCAGACCTACCGCGACGGGGTGGAGAGCCTGGGCGAGGCGGCCGACCTCAGCATCCGCGCCATGTACGCGCTGGTGGCGCGCTGCGAGGAGCTGGACCGCGCCATGCAGCCCGTGCCCGCCCTGGCCAAGCGCATCCGCGAGATGAAGGGCACCCTGGAGCGGCTGGAGGGGCTCTGCAAGTAGCGCCGCCCCGGCGGGGATCACCGCCCCGCCGCTCTTCCCGCTGCCACCGGGATGCCGAGCGAGGAGCCGGCGGGGCTGGAAAACCGGGGCCCCGCCGCCGCCCCTGCCGGGCCAGCAGCGCGCCCGCTGGGCCTTCTCCGGGCGCTGGGGCGGGGGCTTGGCCGCTCCGACAAGCCCCGGCCCCGCGGCTCCCCGCCGTGCCAGGCTCCCCGCCGTGCCAGGCTCCCCGCCGGGGCCGCCGCTGCCTCCGGTGGCCCTCAGGCTGCTGCTCTCCCTCTCCAGCAGGCCCAGCACCGGGCCCGCACACGGCGTCTTCAGCTCTCCACCTGTCCTTCCTCTCTCTCTGTGCCCCTGTACGTGACCAGGCGACATCTGTGGCCAGTTCGCTGGTATTGATCTGGAGGAAGTGAAATTTTTGCAACCGATGAAGGAAAAGGTCCCAGTTGAAACGGCGGGGTAAATGGCAGATGGTGCTTTTTAGCTTCAGCTCCATTAAAGAATTTGGATTCCACATGCCTTACGCTTTCCATTTATTGAGGGCTAGAAAAAACTAACCAATCTTAATTAAAAGCAGCTGTTAATTTTTTTTTTTTTAACCAAATTTGAAAATGTTGTGAATACTTGCTTGATGCTTACAGGCATACATGCTTAGTTGTAGTTGACTTAGTGCCTGACGAGTAATTCTTACTTCTGCCATTACAGCAAATAAACACGCGGAACACTGCTGTCTCTTACAGGACACAGTTGTAAGAGAAGATAGGAGGAAAGACATTTGCTTTCTGAAAAGAATAGAAAATCATGGAATACAGTCGAGATTCAGATTAAGAACAAATCTATATGCAAAGCTCTAAATAAAAGCCTTCAGATAAAATATGCTTTGCCTCTGTTAGTCTCTACAGTTTTCACAGTGTAGAAGTTTAAATGGCATCACTGTGAAATGATCCTGTGATTTTGTTTGTTTTTTTTGAATTGGGAAAATACCTATTTAATTAGATGAGGAACATGAATATGTGATGACATTACATGGGCGTATGACTGAAATAAAATGGGTACTTTGGGACAATTTATTTGTATAACTTGAAGCTTTTGTATATGCATCACTATATGCAGAAGTGATTTTGCTGTATCGGTAAGTACTTCCTCTGAGGCCTGAGAGTAGCCAAATTCTCTGCTTGCTATGGTTCCTATGCAACTAGCCTCTTAGATGATGCTCTTAGCAATCCATTTAGGTCACAAATGTTTTTGTAACAAGATTTCAGCAGAGAAATGATCACTGTGATGTTATGTATGTTTAATGGTGCTTTTGGTGACCAGCGGCTCTTAAAAACCTTGGAGCAAAGGTAGCCAGAAATACTACGCAAGTCCTGTAACTTTTGGTTGAAGAACAGATAGGTTTATGATGGGTGCAGCTGCTACCCCACCATAATTTCATTGAAAACACCAAGTGAGGGGCAGATGCTGTAATATACTGTGCTTCTGCATGTAGACAATACTGAACTGTAACAAAATAATGCGGTTTTATGCCACCCTGGTTTGCGTAATACCAGTCTCTGGTCTGTTTTGGGCTTCTCAACGTGGCCATACCTTTCCCTCAGCACAGGGATGTATTTCACGTCTGGCCTTCCAGCCGTAGCAATGGGAAAAGGCTGGAAATGGGCTGTGCCAGGGTCACGCTCTTTGTGGTGACAGCTCTCGTGGTACTGTCTTCTGGGGAATAGCTGTGGCCCCAGAAAGGGACCAAAGGTCTAGTAGAGGTTAGTGGAGAGAAAAAGGAGAACTTAACTGCCCCTGCCCATGGGCCTAGAAGACACTAAAGATTTCGTAACACCATAGCAACAGCTGCACTCTTAATAGTTTTGGGGTGTTACTCTTGGGAAAGTGAACTTCGCTATTATGGAGATGCAGTAGTTTTGCTAAGGATGTTTTTTATAAGTCAAGAGTGAAAACCAAAGTTTGATCTTGCTTAACTTGTGAGTATTGTTGAAATGTACAGGAAAGACCTGCAAGCTTATTTGGATAGCCACATATGTACCTCTATGCTTTATTCATACAGATTAAGGTGAAGCCTTTAAAGCATACATGTTTCAGTACGCTATTGGTTTTTGATAGCATTTCATTTGCAGTCACCTATGCTCAATGCTCATTCCCTGCTAAAACTGTCAAGTCTGTAGAATAAAATGATTACTTTTATATTTTTAATTGTTAGTGATTAGTTGTTGTTGAAGTGTTTCACTTCTTAATTACTGCTCTTCTTATTTGGTAAAATAATTTGAAAGCTAATTTAAACTCTGCTCCTGCATCTGCACAGAGACCCATTAATGTGATTGCAGAGCCGGTTTCAGTCTAGGTCCTCAGGCAGTAATTTCTGACAGTGATGTCATTCATGTGATGAAAAAGGGATGACTAGTGAATTACAAGCATGAAGGAAGCAGTAATTGCACTGTTTGGGTTTGTTTTTTTAATGTCTGTCTGAAAGCTTCAGCCTGTTTGAAGGGCAGACTTCACTGAGCCAGGTGAAGTGGTGCCTGTTTCCAGGTGTCTGCCTTGTACGTTTGCCGTCCCTGGGGCAGGCATGGCCAAAACGATGCGAGCCTGTTCTGTGCCACCACAGTCGATACCGGTATGTTATCGCATAGCTGCTATCGTTTCCAGCCCCCCCATTCATACTGGCCTCCATTGCTGCAGGAATGGTGACGCTTGCCAGTGTCTGTGCAAGTGCAGCTCTGGTGCCCTTCCTGCCCTTGAAGTCCCATTTGAACCGCTCATGAGCTACGTGCAGCTCAGTAGCCTCTCGTAAGCCTGGTCTTTCTGCAGCCAGAGACTTTTGTACTGCCTTTTTGATCCTAGTCCAGGCTTCCTTGTGCATATTCTGTGTTAATTCTGGCACTTTCCAACTTTTGGATGTTGAGCGTGAAAGCTTTCATGTTCCTTTAGCTTTTTTTGCTTAACCTGTCCGTGAGCAGAGTAAAACCATGTTTGGGTTTTCCAAGACCTTCAAATGGATTTGCATATATTTTCTTGCTTAGTCACTCAGCTTTACAATTGGTCTTGTTTTCCTTTCCTCATCAGCTGCCAAGTGAACTTTCATTGTAACAAGACAGGCAAGGTCAAAGAAGAAAACTAACAAAAAATGACGTGCAAAGCACTAAGCAAAGCCAGATACAGAATTAGCTGTGTGCCAGGAATGACTTCCCTGCTCTGATAACCGCCAGTGACTGTGTTAGGAATTAGGTTACTCTGTTAGGAATTAGGTTAGTTTGATAATTATTTTTTTCTTTAGGACAAGTGTCAGATCTGACTATAAAAATAATTTTTCTGATGAAGGTGTGGTTGATTCTGCTTCATTCAGGGTTTTTTTCTTCCTTCCCTTCTTTGTGAGGTTTTATATTCCCTGACTCTGGACTGATTCCATATCCATGCTATTTAAAGGAGCTTTACGAGATAAAACCTTACTACAGCTGAAAAACACAACCAGTCACCCAAAGCAGGAATGAACATCACTGACATTTCAGTGTTACTCAATTGCATCAGGCATTAAATAAGTAAATATATCAACTTTTTGTGTGTCTTGCTGCCAGCCAGACACTAAAATACGTAAGTCTTTTGGCTGGAATGTCCAGATTTATGGTGGTCCTTAATCCCACGAGTAAGGTCTTGACCAAGTTACCAGTGCAAGGAACAGCATGTGAGTTGAATCGAAGAGCATACCTCTTAGCATTAAAGATGCAACTATTTTGAAATGGTGTCAAATAGCATGGCTGTACTACCAGAAGACAAAAACCTTAATTTTAAAGCTTCCAAATTAATCGGCAGCTTTCCAGAGGAGTTAGTAGATCAGCTCTTGTAGCAAACTGCGTTAGCTGAAACTGAAAAGTGTTTTAAGATAGAGGCCTCTTGCAATATGTGTCACCCAACATAAGACAGGTTCTTGCTGTCAGATGCCACGCTACCTCGTCCTGATCAACACTGGTGTGTACACCTGAAAAAAACCTTTAAAAGATAACCAGATAGTGTTTATGTTGCTGTCACAACCTGCTTTTATTGCTAGGAAATTGCTTTGAGAAAAGGACATTCCTATAAAAATCATAAAGGGTCCAATTAGTAATTTATTTGTGAACATTGTCTCCACTTCTGTCCCCACCCTGGCTCCATCCAGGAAACATATTCTGGATCCTCCTGCCGTGCATTTAAGAGTACATATGGAAGAGAGAGAGATTCATGACGTTTCTCCTTTAGAAAGTGTAACGCAGTTATTGCATCAGATGCAGGAACTGAAACTCAGCTGGGTTTCACATTTGGTGCTGCTCCAGCTTCGTGCCTGGGGAAAGCTTTTGTCATCGTTATTCTCTGCTGTTCAGAGCTCCAGAAGTAGAGGCGTGATCAATGGACTTGGGCCCTGAGCTTCCGCCTTAAAAGTTAAGATTCTTCTGCCCCTTGTTACTACAACAGTACCTTATCTGGTAACAGGAAAAATGGTAAAGAATCAAAATTTCAAAATTCCCTGCAGTTCTCTTTCCCTCCTACTATTTGTATACGTTAGAAGCAATGCAAAAAACCCCCCAAACACAACAACAAAAATCCGTACCCCCCCCCCCAAGACTGCTAACTGATCCTCCTCCCAAATCTGTCAGGATGTGAATAGGTTGGCAGTTTCATAAATAATAATAGTTACTGGCTGTCAAGGGTAATGTGCTTGAGATGGCTCTTACAGTAGTGTTGAATCCTGATGAGACTTAAGAGAACCTGAGTTTAAAGAAAAAGTACTACATTTTAATTATAATATTGATAGGGTTGGAGATGGGGCAGTCCATGCAACACTTGGAAAACTGGCATCTGTTGTTTGCTAGCAGGGTTGGACTGCCATGTACATCAGTCAGGATGCAGCAACATTCATGAACTGGGAGAGCAGAAAAGCAGAGTTAAAATCTTGATCATTTTCCTAGATTATAGCTAGAAAGTGCTGTCACTGTAATTGGTTCCAGAATTTGAGTTAATGCTGCTGTGATTAATTACTGTGAAGTACCTTTGTTGAAAGTTGATTTATTACAGAGAGGGGTAATAATTTATGTCAGTATTTTTATTTTCATGAAAGTTAGAGAGGGAAGAATCCTAGAATTTTGTCCTACACTGTATTTTTTGTCTCAGTGTGACCAACCATGGTTTTTCCTTGTTTTCTTTATGGACAGTGCTGGAAAAATTCCCAGCATTGAACTTGCTTGTAAGACAAAGAGCCATGCCCAGTGAGTTGTGAGGAAGCGCTTTGTTAAGGACAGCTTCCTTGTCTGTAAGTACCTATAAATGAAGGGGAAAAAAATTCCACAAACTTGCCAGACAATCATTTCTAATTTTACATCGATGTAATAATCCTGGATATCTGGTTTGTCACTGGGATTGTTTGCCTACACTCGGTAGCAGAAAATAAAAAAAATCCCAAGTTGAAATCTTAGGTTTTTAATAAATGAGCTTTCTTTCTATGGCCTAATAGCAGTGACATCTCTAGTGAGATTTTTCTTGTCTGAACTTGAACTGTTGCCATTCAAGGAAATGCTAACCTGAAAATAAACTCCTTTAAAGTCAAAGTATCATTTGACTTTGTTCCTCTTTCTGTTTTCACTGCCTACGTTAATTTGTTTACTCGGTGGATTTTTTTTTCCAGGCTGGGACTTTCCAGTGACGTGTCCTCAGCTAGAAGGAGAGGGGAATTTCTCACTGCTGAGCAAGATTGGGATTTTCCATTTTCCAAAACTCTTCCCGCATGCCATTTATAGTTGATGATAGGGATCTAGGTTGGTTTTGTATCCCTCTTTAAAGAAAGGGATGTGCAACTACAAGCCTTTCACCTCTCCTGCCATGTCATCAGCTTTCTTTTGTCTGCTGAGAGCAACTGGAAAGTTTTAACAGTGTGTCCCCCCCTTCACCATTTTCCACAGCCACCAGCTGTACTGCATTTCCCCCCTGGCAAAACCTTGTTCTGGACCTCATCAGTTCTCAGCGTTATTATTTGATCCCACTTACCTTCTCCCTTCAGTTGCATGACTTACTACATCGCTGTTGCTATCGTACTATGTTTGTGTACTATCGTACACAAACTTTATTTAGGTCAGTTATGTTTTCTTTCAGCTGCCCTTGTTTTTCATTCCTATTCTGCCTCAAATTCAAAACGGTCATCTGCATGTCCTGGTCGGGGCTAGCTTCTGCTGCCTTCCTGACCTATTCTCTTTAGATGTTACCCATTCCTTTATCCTTTAAAATGTCTCAGTAAATTGCCCTGTGCTTTCTTTTGCTGTGACTTCCTTGCTGCTGTCGTCTGCAATGCTCCTTGTATCCAGAATACCCACCACCAATTGTCTTGTTTTTAAATGAGCCCTTGGGAGTAGGCAAGTCAGAAACTGCATAGATCGTAGATTTCTCCTTACCATACTAAGCAGAAGGCATTACAGAAAAATCAAACATCTGTAACGGAAGACAGCAAGTTCTCATTATTTGGTTCTGATCTATTTTAATAATATGCCAACAAATGCAAATAAAACCGAACAAACCACTTGCAAAATAATAGCAGTGTAACTGTGTGTGCTGTGATGTATCTGGTAAGAGATGGGAAAATCAATCAACTGCTGCTTATGTAGGCTCTTGAGGATGGGGTTATAGAATAACAAATACGCTGTGACATGGTGAGGTAATGCAATATTTATAAAATATGTGCAAGTCCCCAAAGCAAACTATGTTGTTTTTCCTTTTAATCACAGAAAGATTAAGTAAATGCTGGAGTAAGGCTACTGCTAAATGGAATTCTGGTCTCCCTGCTTTCCTTTTGGCGTGTACACACACAAGGCTCTCGCTGACTTTACGAAGAGCTGTATATATTTATGTGGAAGTTACAAAACTTCATAGGATGTGTTACATTTATTACTTGCAACAAACCTTGGAAAGGAACAGTGGTAAAGAAGGATGGGCTTGAATATTAGGAGTACAGGATATGCCAAAACAGTTCCTCCCATTTGTTCACTAAGATTCACATGTACATACTTTAGTATGGCAAATTAATTCCTTTTTAACAAGATTATTCTTCCCTGACTGTCAGTGATGCACAGTCAATGGACAAATGCAAGTCATAACCAAAGGACTAAAAGTGTTAAAATGTCTGTTTTAAAACAAAAATTAATGTTGGGCTGTAATGAGTTGAATAGCTGTAAAAAGTCAAGCTTAAAAGTTGTTAAAATTCAAGTTTTAATAATGGTCAACTAGGCAGTTCTTAATAAGTATGTACAATCTTTTTATTAAAATACCTATCAGCAATGACTGCAAAGACTTCAGTCGAACCAAATGCCAGGGTCTGTTTCTTACGCTTTATCTGAACCATAAGTAAGTGTGGTAACTCATTTGGACATTAAGTAAAGTAGGAGTCATGGAACATGTTTCCCCTATTAGTTAATATAAACCAGAAAAATGGTGTAACTTGTTGATGACTACTAGAATTCACGTAGCACTGTAGAAATTTTTGGTTGCAGCATTCATTCACCAGCATTCACAGTTGTGAAATCAAATGGACATACTCTTTGTCCTTGATTATTTATCAGTTTTGCTTTGTGATAGGGTTGAATACTTTGTCTCAGAAATAGTTCGGTTTCGCTAACAGAAAAAACAAAGGTTGGGACAAAACTTCATTTGTTTCTCTACAAATCTGTAAGTGAGACTTCGATTTAAATATCTTGCTGATAGCCGTTTGCATAATACTTTGGAAACAAAAGTTTCCTGGGTTGAACATAGGCAATCAACTTCTCGTTACACAATGTACGTTCAGCGGCATGACTTGTCACTGCTGCCTGCTAGATAGCTTGTCTTTAACATAGTGTATTACTTCTGTAAAAAGGCAGCTGGATGATGCAAGCACAGGGGAGTCATATCAAAAGGTTTCTCTATTACACCATTTTATTTATTAGGGTTTTTTCTTTTGAGTCCTTTTCATTTCTTATTATTTCCCTTGGGGAATGCCACAATTGAGCCCTTTTTTCCATTCCCAGCAGTCCTTGGTTAGTCGATTGTTTTTCTAGGTAGCACTGCTGTTTTAAACTACCTCTAATAATGTAGATCAACAAATACACTTTGTGCATACACCATGTTGGCACAGCCAGTGGGCTAGTAGGCTGAAATACTTGTATTTCGGAAACCTACTCAGTACCAGGCATCTTGAAAGTGGATTCTCACTGCACAAGAAGAGCGTTTTTGTGAGTCACTGCAGAAGTGGCATGCCCCTAGGGCAGAAAAGGATCAGAGATCCCACAGGGACATCTGCAAGCCTGGCTCCAGGTTGCTTCTCTAGAAGTAATAAGAAAGGATAAATAGATTAGGTGTTAAATTGTCTGTATTGCCATAGATCTGCCAGGGTGGGTCTGCCGGGCTGGCAAGTACTCACTGCAGCCACTGTCTCCATTAATGAGAGAAATTACTTTATCTCTGAGGTGATTAATACTGTCGAAACTGGATACACATTTATTTATCATGCTTTTGGATTCCATGGTTCGTGTAGAAGAAAATAATATTTAACATTAAACAGATGATGAATGTAATTGAACCATCCTTTGTAGCCCACACCCCATAAGAAAGAGAAAGCAATTGCCAATTTTTGTACATGTGGTTTTGCCACCCAAAGGTATAAAAGCTTCATTATGGTGACGGTGGGTGTCTGTAATGGATGGAAAAGAAAGCTAGATCAGGAATAACGGTGGATGTAACCATAGTTTGCTGACTATGGTTATCTGAGAACTGTCCTGAGTTTAACTTTGTCTTGGTCTTTTCCACACTGGAAATCTTAAAAGATACAACAATAAAATTCCCACACAGTTTTTCTGTTAAAGTATGAGTGAAATGTTTGTTTCAAAATCTGGATTAATAATGTCAGTTGTGTACTTTTATAAGTTCAGCTTCACACGTTAAGCTGACCCAAATTTCCTTCAGACCCTCGGTAGATTACAAATCTAAGAGAAACTGAGACCATATTTTGATACTTGGCGGCAATGCCAGGCCTGTGTTAAGGCAGCATGAGCAGCTCCTCTCCTGCCCCAGCCCTGCCCGCTTGTTCCTGACCATCCACTGCATTTCCCTCTTTTATCCGTAACTGCTTATGCAGCCACAAAATGAACCAGAGCAGAACTTGGACCCAGCTGAGCCCAGCAAAGAGGGAGGGGGAGGTTGCTTTGCTATTCAGTGGCATCGATTCCCTCACTTCTTTCACTGCGTGAGGGTGCGGACAGTTGCTCAGCGCAAGGGAGGAGTGGACATGGAGAAGAAGGGGTGTGCCTGATGCTCACAGCTGAGGTAAGGAAAGTGCTCAGGGAGGGCTTGCAGCTGCCACCACTCACATCATGTTGACCTACAGCCTACAAGTGTGTTGCTTCTGCTGCTAGTTGGGTTCCTCCCAGGAAAGGGCCCCATAGCTAGAAGCAGGGATTTACTGGAAGAAGGTGTTGGACAATGCCTTAGATTTTAATTTTATGCAGTTAGATATATAAAAACTCTTTTCTGCGTGGCTGAAACTTCAGCTATCAAGTGGGTAAAAAAAGATTACCTAGCAACAGCTCTACCCATTTTGAAGCTGGTACAAACTGCAGTGTAGAGAAGAATAGAAAATAATTTAAGTGGGTTGTGTTTTGGGACAAAATGCCTTGTCTTTTCATTCTACCTGTTCCCTCTGTGGTAATCAAACAATCAAAACAGGCTTCCTATTTTAAACCAGCATACCCTTGTGTATAACCGGGATTGTATCCATGCTGTTTATACTCATTTGAGACTCTGTGACATCATTTAATAGTTTACATTTAATAAATCACTTTAGTTCTATTCATGACTCTCTGCTGTTGTGTACCAACGTTTGCTGGCACGTTTTTCTAATTCTCTGCATTAGAGAACATGTATAGGTAGGGCCTGAGTCACAGTCCACTGAAACTGATAGAAGTCTTTCACTGAAGTTTAGAAAGCTTAGAATATGTCACATAGCCAGTCTCTGACAAAACATCCAATTAGAGTAAAAAATACAATACTAAACTCATTTTAGCAAATCTAACTCCCAGTACATGGAAGGATATGTGGAGGTTTTTCTCCCCAAAGGAATTTTTGAAAAGCAGTTTCTGTAGAGCAGAGGTAGATAGGGAAATTCACAAAGTGACTTTTCTGAAGAAGCTTTAACATTTTCCAGTAACAGTCTGCACCCTTTCGGTGCATAAAGGTTGTTAGCCAAACCCCAAAACTTCAAACTACTGGAACAAAGTGTGAACCTCAGAGATCCAGGAAATTAATTTCAGGCAAGTACAGAGTCATTTTCATACCGCCTTCCCTTTCTCAAGGACCTTAGTCTCTCAGAGTAACTCCCTAGAAGTCCATCTGGACAAAGACAGTTTCATACCCATACTGAGTGAAGGTTTGAGTACAAGGATAACAGCTTTTTTTGCGTTAATCTTAACCTAGTTACAGCAGGTAAAACAGTGGAAAGAAGTGGCATGGACTTCAACTGTAGCTATATGAACAGCAATGGATCACAGGCACTACGTTCTCTGAGGCAAAATCCATTCCATAATGTCCATCATAAGTTGTCACTATGCTATGAAGCCTAAAGTGGTGAGGATGTGAAAAAGAGTATTCCTAGGGAATGACAAACATATTTCAATTTAAAAAAAAGTATCTTTTTATTTCTCTAAGGAATGCTTGGAAGACATGAATTTGCAACCTATACAAGGTCATTGTCTAAAACGACATTTGCCAACTTATTCTTAATGTACCCTAGATCAGTGATGCTGCAGATGTACATGCTAGGATACCCCTCCTGCTCTCTACTTCCAAGTGAGGCTTTTTTGGGAAGGAGTAGCATGTGTTCTTGTAAAGCTTGTTCCACAATGCATACTGACAAAAAGCAAAACTAACCTCACAAGGGCAACGTTTGAGCATCTAATTTTTTATATATATATATGCATACATATATTTTACCATAACTTAATTTGTATACAATATAAATAGATATTCAGATTTGATTTTTAGAAAGCCTGTGTGGCTGCCAGGCTGATCACTTTGCTTTACTCCATATTCCTTTCCTTTGCCTTCGGCCAGCTTCTTGGGGTATTTTCAGGACTGCAAACACCTCAAGAGAGACACTGTGGTCTTCATTTACATTTGTACAGTATGTTACGCATATTTTGTATAATAAAGTCATATAAATAAAAACAGGTCTGTATGTATTCTCAGGTACTATATTATAGCTCATACATGTATTACTCTTCACAGGCCTTATATTCATGTATATCCATAGTATATACAACTATAGGCACAAACTTATGATGCAGAAAGTCTGAGAGAGTGCCGATGGGTAATAATCTTTTCTTTGTGTGACTGATCACATGAGAAAAAGATTTCTGCTAGTACAGCAACCCAGAACTTGATCATCACGTATGCAGGTTTGTAGGCTGAAATGCTGACCCTCTCTTGGCTACTTCAGGCTGTAAAGGAGTGATAACCCTCTAGCAGCTACTGACTGCCCTAGTCTGCCTCCCGCACTAACCAGGACCTCAATTACTCCATTAGTTTAACCACAGCATCTATTCAGGGCAAGATTTTTACTAAGGTGCCCATATTCAGGCAGTAGAGAAACTAGAAAGTGTAGCAACAGAACGTTGTTTTACTTTGTGGAATCCAGTCACTCCCCAGCCCAGTTCCAAAGACTATGATTCATACTTTCCACTTACATAAATTAGATGAGTTTATATCATACTTTTCCCTACTGCTAGTCATCTTCCATCATGAAATTTTAGTTGGTTGATTACTTTATCCGTACTCCAAGCACACTGCTACCATATGATTTCATTTTATGCAGTAGACCATATATTCTTAAATGTTACATCTGGGTATTTTTTACAGTGCAGATTTCCATTGAAAATCATCCTTCACAGCTGATGCCAGTAAGGCCTCAGGTGTCTAGGTCAAACCATAAGAACTCTACGGAGACCAGTGTTAGTCTTCCAGGAATGACAGGCATCTTGCTTATAAGCTTGTTGTCCAGCTGCTTATCTCTCTTACATCAAACACACCATCATTTCAGCTGCAGAGGAACAATAGCAAGGCATCTTGTTTTTCAGGCCTGCAAGTCAGTGCTTGAAGTCACAGCTGTCGTCCCTCTTCAAGAACAGCAGTCCTTTGGACAGACAGACACCTTCTTCCCTCTGCGCAGATACACATCTTTCCAATTCCTACCCGGACAGATCTGCTAAGAAAATCACCTGGTAAGTAATCTGCCATGTCTGCACGTCAGAGGTAAGACTCTTAATGTCCCCTGTAGTGGTGTGAGATTTACATGTCATCGTTACAGCACAGACATGTCTGGTGGTGTAGTCTGATAGCTTATGGTGACTACCCCAAGCATGATACCCAATTCAGGGACCTGGATTTAAAGCAGCTCCATCCCAAGGTCACTGTGTGCTCCCTGCCTATACAGAGATTTACTCTACAGGTTGAACTAACACTGTAATACCTTAGAGGCTTGAGCTGAAAATGTATTCCCAGAATGAAACCCTGAAGGAAAATTTAAGATTTAAATAAAGACTTGAAAGCAAGCTGCTTACATTGCATCCATTAGTCTGTTAGTTTTATTACTCTTACAGAAAGGAGGGTGTAGTCTATATTCTACTAAATGTCTGGGTTGTCTTCTGTTGCAAATTTTATTAAGAACTGTATCATAATCTCACACTAGGGAATGACTCCAGGAGTTGATTTTGCTATTTTATGTTGTTTCCTGTTTACTTTGGACAGGAAAAGTAACTGTACTTTAACTTACATTGTTTTAAGTCTGTGAGGTCATGGTGCTCCCTAATGTCTTGAAGACTAAAGACTGGTAATTTTGTTGCTGACTTCCTCTCAAAGCTCTCTATAGGAAGAACACTAAACGACATTGTATTTTCTCAAATACATTGCAGCACTCAAAACTTTGTTTCAACATCCCTTTTTGGAATAAAATTACTTTCTTTTTAAATCTTATTATCATTTTCAAACCTGGAAACATAATTTGTCTCAGAAGTTAGGATCTTAATTATTTGTTGACACCAAACAAATAGGCATGAATAAAAAATGTGGAGCTCCTTGCATTTTCTTTTGATTTTTAAAAAAGCCAGTGCATACTCAGCATTTTTAAATTAGAAGCCTACATACGTATTAGAGCACTTAACCATAAGCAACCATAATAATAACTTTCACTTAAATCTAAAAGTATGTTTTCATTGTACTGTTTTTAGGTGTGGTTTTTTTTTTTTTGCTTCTTATACTATTAGAATCTAAGTACTATTGGCATAAAATACGACTACAGTAACAAAGAAGTTAAAATATTTATTCAGATTTAGACAGTACTCACCCCTCCCCACAAAAGCTTCATGCATGCTCAAAGTAAAACAGTCATAAAGGAACATTGTACTAGTCATCCATTTTGTTGTAAGTCAGTTTGCCATGAACATTAAAACCAATAAGCAGGGAATGAATTAATTGAATCAGTAAATAAAAAATAAAAATATCTTTTGCTATGTTCCATATGCGATAACTTACAAGTTTATGGCATCAAGTTTCTTTCCAGGTGAACACCTATACCATGAAGTGGAAAAATAATACTGTATGAATCATGTTTGCCTGCAGTTAGCTTCTTTCACAATTATTTTCACTTAAATAAATCCTGTTGTAGTCTCAGTTTAGCAAATAATGTTTGATCTTTGTTTTCTTAAGAAAATGTATTTACTAGATAGAGTCAGAAATGTCTGTTTCATAGAACATCCTGAGGGATGTTTTAATTTTCTTATTACATTCATTATTATTTTATGAACACATGGAAAATAATGTTATACTGAAAACAGAATAGTAATAGTATTGTTGACCTATATCAATATAAAAGAGGGCAACATCATGTGTTCTTCCTTCAGGCAAAATACCTAATTTATCCACTTTGCGTAGAACACGTAACTTAAATTATCTAGCTACTTACAATATTAATATATGACATTAAAAGTGTAAGATTGTTCATCAGCAACAATTTGGGTAAATGTTCAGTTTGTAATTAGTAAAAAGAGTTAAAGTGTGCATGGGGGAGTTTGGTTTGTGGAGTTTTTTTGACGGTTTTAAGTCAAGGGAGAACACAAATGCAGCTCTCCACTACCTGAAACAATGTGGCTGAACTGAAACCAAGTCAGTCAACATACCCGTGGCACAGAGGATGAACCACATCCTGGGAAAATGACTTCTTGATCGTAGTGCCTGCTCTGCCAAGAAAAGGATTTAAATTGGTGAGCAGAAACCTGAGTAAGGATACAGGCATCTGAATGCTTCTAGATAAAAGAGAATCGATAGACAGAAAAGAGGGGATGTTATATCACAGACTATTAAAACACTTGCAGTTGTTTTCTCAAAGCAATCCTTGAAACAACGACTACGACCACCTACGTGTTCCTTGTTCAAACAGCTATGTCAGCTTTTGAAAGTCACATGAAGACTTGAGGAACTTGGTGGCCTCTGCTGGTACATCAGGAAAACAGCATCTTAACTATTAATGTCACAAAGTCAAGCAGGAAAGTATGTCCATTCGCAAAAACTGTTTGATGTCACACGCAAACATCATCCTATGCCTGCGTAAATTGTTTCAAAGTGTCTGACATGAAAAGTCCAGTGTAAACTATATACGCAAAACACGTAACATCAGCTGTAAATAACCAAGTTGTCCAGACCAGAAGGACACCTCACCAAGGCAGCACTAGAGTAAGTTAAGAGTAAAGAGTCACTTGAAATCTGTGTTGTATCTGTGGGAGACAATGCAGCAACGCATTCTCAAACATGTGAACACTCTATTACTCTGCTGGAGAATACCGGTCTTTTGGGTGATTGAATTTTCCCCATGTAAAATTCCCTAAGGAATACACTGAACAATGATGACAGCAATGGGGATTATTCCATGCTTCTATCTTCCATCCTATATTCCACCTCTTGATGTCATATTTATAGTATATTCACTCTTAAAAACTAGATGAAAACCACGATTCCCATGTCACCATCAACTGATCAACAGAACACCACTCATCTTGCTCAACAGCAGCTGTGACACTGTTTTGTTGGGGCGGGGGCGGGGGGGGGGAAGCACCACCTGCTTCCTCCTTTCTCATTCAACAACTGGTTTCAGACTGTCATCATTTTTGGTACCTGCTGTGGAGCAAGATGGTACGTGGCAAACAAACCTAAGTGTTGCAACTCAGGAAAAGCCCACCAGTGTGGTGAAGGTGCTCTGCTGAATGGCTACTCACATTATGCTGGTTTGCCAGAGGGACTTCCTCAACTCCACTCAGCCAAACCCAGAACCACCAAAACGCTAAACTACAGATGATGCCTGGCTAAGCTCATTTGGGCTATATGCTTCTTTTTAACTCCCTATCTTATATTTAAAATTTCAAATATTGTATTTGCCTTGTGCATTGCAAAATAAAAAGATGTACATATCCTCCCAGTAACTATACATCTTTACATGGTATTTTTGCTCTGTGGCTGTTAAGTTTGTTTTAAAAGCGTATCAGAATCTTAAAGCTAGGTCATGAGAACAGAGATTATTATTCATTTGTGATATATTTTTGTACTATTCTTCACCTCTGCAAACGGTTTTGTTCCTAATTTTGCCATACTGTTGACATTACTGCATGTTGCTCCTAATTTACTGAAATCAGAAACTGAGTATCTTGCGTTTGTTCTTTGTTTCTTGCTCTTTCTGAATACTCCTTGAACTCATTTCACTTTCTTTTCTGGCTGGTCTTTGGCACCACCTGGTGTCTGACTGTTCCTTGTTTGTTCTGTAAAGGCAAAATCAGCACCTTACTTCAAACACCATAAAGTAACATTTTAATGGAAGTGTATTTAACAGTTAGGGACAACAATATAAATAGTCTTTTGCTGTAGGAAGACTTTTAATTTTAGCTAGAATGAGAAGATTAGTATCTGATGATGACAAAAGCCTTAGAGGACAAAATTCAGAAACTTCTAATGTAGTATGAGAACGTAATGACTCAGATATGCAAACTACTTAACTGACTACCTCAATTACTATGAGAGGATATTCTAGGGAAGAAACTATGTCTAATAAAATCTGGAGTGATAAAATGCAGCAGGAAACTTAGTCACTGTATAAGGAATTTTGTCATAAATCCTGGACAGCTCAGATTATTTCCATTGTTTTGATGTCTTCACACAACCTAAGGGCTTCCTATTGTATCTGTACATACAACAGCGGTTAGTTCTGCAAGATGTAGCACCTACTGATTTGCACAGGCAGCACACCTGGCTTACGGAAGAACAGGAAGTCCAGCCAGAACAGTACCGGAACATAAGTAACTGGAATATAAGCTATGAAAATAAAAATGATCTATTGCTGTTGTTTCCTAATGCTTCACTGAAGCCACCTGTACTGGCTTTGGCTGGGATAGTTAATTTTCTTCATAGTAGCTCACAGGGTGCTGCATTTTGGGTTTGTGACCAGGATAGCACTGATAACACACAGATGTTTTAGCTATTGCTGTACAGTGCTTGCACAGTGTCAAGACCTTTTCCATTTCTCACACTGCCCCACCAGCGAGTAGGCTGGGGGTGCACAAGAAGCTTGAAAGCAACACAGCTGGGACAGCTGACCCCAGCTGGCCAGAGGGATATCCCAGACCCTATTACATTGTGCTCAGCAATAAAAACTGGGGGAAGAAGGAGAAAGGGTGGGACATTCAGTCATGGCGTTTGCCTTCCCAAGTAACCATTGCAAGTGATGAAGCACTCCTTTCCTGGAAATGCCTAAGCATCTGCCTGCCAATGGGAAATAGTGGATGAATTCCTTATTTTTCCTTATCTCAACCCACAAGTTTTCTCACTTTAACCCTTCTGATTCTCTTCCCTGTCCCACTGTAGGGGGGAGCGAGCAAGTGGCTATGTGGGGCTTAGCTGCCTACTGGAGTTAAACCACACCACCACCTTAAACATTCCTTTCACGTAAGCAAACATTGCCAGGCTACAATTCTTCAGCCGAGTCCATTAAGTAGAACACTTTAAGGCCATGGAGAATTTTCACTGGGATTCTGTACAGAAACACAGTTTTTGTTACGTGAACCTATCTGCAAGCCTAATCTTTCTGGCTGTGCCTTTTTACAAAAGAAAGTGAAGGCCCAGTACAGAGGCATCTCTGCTACACTAGCAAACCTTTTACACGGAGGCTAGAATAGTTGGACTACTAGCTGGAGCAAGGATCCATCTATTTCCACCTCCAGTCCCAGCTATAAGGGAACATCCAGGGAAAACTAAAAGCAGGGCAAGCATGTCTGTCCAAGCCTCCAACTATTTTCAGCTCGGGATGCTTCCTGAGCCTGATGCAGTCTGCTACTTCAGTAACCTTCAACTACTTTCTCTTTCAAGTACCTGCGCAGTCTCCCCTGAAGCCCATGTAAACTCTTCACATATGTAACAGCCTTTGCCAGCGAGTCCCACAGCGCTGGTTCCCGTGGCACAAAGGATCCCTCCAACTAAACTCCCGCTAGTTTATTATTACTGGCCCCACACTCCTCACTTGGAGAAGCCCATGCCAGACCGTGACTACCTCTCTTCCCAGGCTACCTCCTTTCCAGGCTGAGGAGCCCTAATTTAGGCTGCCCTCTTCTAGTGAAAAACCTTCCTCGCTTTTCACTGGGAATCTTTCCCAGCCCCCATATGCCTTTTCTGGAGAGGAGGGAAACAAAGCTCAGCTAACGCCTCGGGCTTGTGTAGCTGCACAACCCGGCACCGGCACAGCGAAGCGCTCTGTTTCACTTCGTCGCCTTTCCTGCCACCCCCCAACGACTGCCGGGTCCTGCGGCCTAAGGCTCGCCGCGGAGCCCTTTCCCGGTACCCTCATCCCCTCCCGAAGGCCTTGGCCCGGCCCGGCGCCGCCAGCGGCCTTCCCCGCCGCTCCCCGGGGCTGCCGCTGGCCGCAGGGCCGAGCACCCCACCCACCCCGGCCCAGCGAGCCTCGGGCCCCGACCCGGAAGCGGAAGCAGCCACGGCCGTCGCGGTGCACTGTGGGCTACCGGCGGCTGAGGCGGAGCTGCATCTGAATGAAGGCGCCGCGGGCGAGGGGCCGCCGGCGCCGCTGAGCGCCCCGGGGCCGCGCCCGCCCCACACCCCGCGACCCCTTCCTCCCCTCCCCCCTGCGGGCGGGCAGCGGCGGCGGCCGCCCGGGCCCTGCCATGTCCTACAACAAGATCCCGCCGCGCTGGCTCCACTGCCCCAGGAGGGGGCAGCCCGTGGCAGGTGAGCGCCCGGTCCGGTCCGGTCCGGTCCGGTCCTGCTCTGTCCCGCCCCGCCCCGGAGCGGCTGTGGGGCGGCAGCGGGGACAGCCCCCTCCCCTCCGCTGCGCTCCCCCGCCCGCCGGTCCCGGCCACCCACCCCCCGCTCCTCCTCAGCGCCGCGGGGTGAGCAAGGGCCTCCTTGGAGCCGCCGCGGCCCCTCGCCCTCCGGCCCGGCTGGGGCTCTTTGTCCCGGCGCCGCGACTGTGCTGCTGTGGGGGCACCGGGCGGCTCTTCCCCCCCGCAAGCTCCCTGGGCCGGTGTTTGTCCCGGAACTGACTTCCCGTAGGGTGGTGGTTTTCCCTAAAGCCCAGCCCGCGGCAGGGCTTTGTCTTCAGCGCGGGGGCTCGCCCTCCCTTCGGCTAGTGCAACTCCTGAAACTGATTCGCCCCGGCTCCCTTGCAGGGGTACAGGCCCTCCCGTGCTCTTGGGAGCCTTCGTGCTGGGTTCTCGCTTCGCACTGGCTAAGTTTAGGACTAAAAGTTTTCCCGTCCGTCATATCTGACGAGAGAAACAGCAGCCGGGTGTGCAGAAGCTGCCGTACTGGAGCATACCTCAGCCCTGACCAGTCCCCTCTACAGCCTCATACTTGTTTTTTTTTTTTCCTGAAGGCTCTGATGTTTTTCAGTGTTGATCTGTTATTGGGTTGACTGACAGTGACCTGTCAGTCACTGCTGTGTTCCTAAGCTGTTTAGCTGGAGGATGAGTTTAAGTGCTGTGCTCCAAAGTTTTGTGTGTGTTTCAGGTTTTGTCAGTGATTGCTGTCATCTTGGATGTTATTATCCGTAACATGCTGTCTATCTCGATTGTTGCTAGGTATCTAGTCTTGCTGGCATCTGGTGGCAGTGAATTAGGTATCATGTAAACACACATTTTTTGATTGTGAGTTAACTACCATACTGACTTCACATGAATGTTTCCCCTGCCTCCTGGTATGAGAAAAACTTTGCTCTTTTCAGTTTTCTCAAGTTCTTCTTTCCTTTATAAGGTAAGCAATTCCAACCCCCAGTTTTTTTTTCCCCACAATATTTTCTAGTTTTCACTCCTTTCATCTTCCTATCTGTGATAATTTAAAGGTATCTTTTCAAAACACAGCACTTGCGACTCAGCGTGCTATTCTAGATGGCACTGTACCATGATTTGCTTAATAGTTACAACTCCTGCATTTTCTATACCACGTTTCCACATCATCTTCTTATGTTTTTTTGCTGGTAGTTGGTTGTGAAACTGAAGACACTCATGACTGTTTGCAGGTTTATTTAGAGCCTGGTGAGACATCTCAGTAGGCTTAATCTTTCCATCAATATGCATTTATCAGTATTTAATTTTAGTTGTTCATTTTGTGGGTTACTGGTTTCCCTCAAGTTCCTTACATTTCTCTGAACTTGAGTCAATTAAATAACAGAATTGTCATATTGCTCATCTCCATTATCTCTTTTTCCTAATCGCTGGCAAATCCATTGCTTTGTATCTAATAAAAGGTTTGATAGCCTAAGTTATTAGCCTTTGACCAAGACAAAAACAGACTAATGACTCTTTATTCTTTGTTTTTCTTGTCATCGAGTTCTTGATCTCTAGAAGTTGTCACTTGTGTTTGTTTGTCTGTCTTTTAAGCCATGGTTTCTCAAAAATAGCAACATAGAGTAAGCAAGAATGCACGTCATCAGCATGTCATCTGCTGTGCCATCACTGCTTGTGTGTTTGTTTACTCAGTAACTGTAAGGTAATTCTTTTCCATTCAGTACGATCATGCACAAGAAATTACTGCACCAAAAAAAAAAGTAAAGTGCTTGGTTCATTTCTTTGGCTGCTTTATTGTAATGTATTTTTATATTAGTTCACCTGATTTTTAGTTTTTTAGTGTGTACAACTTACCCAAAGTCATAGTACACCATCAGTCTTCTCTCCTTTTTTTGCTATTTTACATTCAAAGACATCTAACAGTTTTCTTGAGAGATACTGATGCTGGTAGCGTCTCCCAGATGTGTTATATTCTAGTTTTAATTAGCATTTCAATCAAATTTCTAAGCATCTGTGCATGAGTTTATTCCCATCCAATAGTGTAATAGTGATAATGCTGCTGAGCAAGGTTTGTCTGGCTTCTGTGGACTGATATTCGTCAAGTGTTTGGTCGTGACCCTCTTGTCTTATGGTTGTGGCATCTAGAATTTCTAGGTGACCTCAAATACAAGTACTAATGAGGCCTGGAGCTCTTCTGTTGGTGAGACTGGGTTCCTTCAGGTTAACAGGACCCTCCGTTCTGAATGAGGTGGATTGATTCATGTCTCGCATTATTTTCCAGTTTACTTCTTTAAATATTGATGTTTTTCTGCCATTTTCTGGTTTTATGGTACAGCAGTTCTTCAGAATGAAGCATTTTCACATTTATTGCATTGTGGTAGCACCTCAGTCATGTACTTGATGAAAAGAGCTTTCTGTGAACTATTAGCTCTGAAGTGATCAGGTTGCTTCAGCCTTACTGCCTTGGCATCACCATTTCTGCAGAAACCTACTTCTTATAACCATTGAAAACCCAGTCTGTTTGGGTTTTGCCATGGAGAGTGCTAGCAAGATATTGAAGAAAAGACATGAGAAGTGTCTCAGCAGTGTCTTTCAGTCTCCTTCTATTAATTCATGTTAGTTAATCCTGTTCTAGACATACATGTGGCATGCAGAACGGTAAGATATTATTAAAAACATCCATGTTGCATATGGTTACAGCGATAGCACCTTAAATAGAAGAGTAACGCCTCTGGTACAGGAAGTTGCTGAGCTATAGCTTGTTGTAGTTAGGGAGAATAATCTGATGATGGATTGTCATTGTCATTGTCATTGTCTTACACTCTTTCCTAGGCATCTGTTATTGACCTGTTTTGGTGATGTGAAATGGATGCTTTGACCCAGCATAGCTGTTCTTGAAACAGAAGACTGTTACTTTTTAGGGTGTTGGGTTTTTCTTAATTGTGGATTTTACTGTTTCATCTTATTCAAATTTCCCTGTCTGAACTTTGATGACTTTACACAGTGTAGCCTTCCTTATCAATGCTCAGTCTAAACATACCATAGTCATAAATAAGTAGTGGCTACTGTCATGTATTGAGTTGATAGTTTCATGTCAAATTAAGCTAAATTAAGGGTAGCTTTTTCACTGGTGTGCTCTAGAATTCAAGTTTTAAGAAAAGATAAAAAATGTGCCAAAATTTGAGCATGTATATGTAGGAAATGTGAAGTCTTACGTTGTTCACTTTGATTTTGCTCAGATTCATCCACTTGATGTCTATGCTTTGACATACTGGACTCTTATTTTTAGAATTTTTACCTATTTTTCAACCTAAAGAAGTACCATCTGTTATACAGGTAACTAATTTGGAAAATGTTTTTTAATAGCCACTTTCCAAAACTATTTGACAAATCTGAACTTCATTGTGGAAGTAGGTAATCATCAAGTGTCAAGGTTCCAGTAACATTTTGACATTATTTTGAAGATTTGATAGAGGAGTTACAATTATTATCATAATTTAGTTTAGATACACTCATGATTTGGGATGCTTTGATGTCCATGTAAAATATCACCTTGTTACTGTCAGATCATCTAGTTCAACATAAAGAACTGGTTATTTAATTTTCAAATGCTTATGCATGGAGGCTTAAGTTGAGTTGCAGTCAGTTTTTACTACAACACTTCTTGAGCATAAGATGTAGGGCAGAACTGTAGCTGAGATTGTAGCTACTGCCTCATTTATACTTGCCCATATTTCTCAGAAAGGTTAGAAATCTTTCTTAGAATTAAAGCTTAGATTTTCTGTAGCTTAATGACACTTGCCTGGAAGGGGCTTCTATGCACACTGGGAAGGAGGATTTTCAAGCTTCTGTACAAAGATCAAATAACAAATTTGCCAGGTAGGGAAATTTTGTTTTCTGTTATGAGGAACACAATATGAGATTGTATTCAAGATCTTTAATACATGTGTAGCAGCCACAATTTAGAAAAACGCAAGAATGTAAATTAGGAAGATGGTGCTTACTGCAGAGGAGTAATGTGAGAGTATATGGCAGAGAAATGTAATCTATTTAACGACCCCCCTCCCCCGAAGAGGGACCCCCCCAAACCCCAGAGCCATTGTTTTCATAATCTGATTACAAAATTGCCCTAAACTGGAATGAAATTACATGCATTCACTACTATCTTCTAACCTTGGCAGGCAGCTTGTTTGCTGCCATATAAGATCTGTTTCTCAAGGATACCACCAAACTGCAATTTGTAGAAGTTGGGCACCTAAATACTTTCAAAGATCTGGGTTTTAGTACTTTACCAAGTGATGGGAAATGGTCTGTGTTAAAATACTCATCACTTCCAGAGCTGTGTAAAGGCATTCAAATGCTGCAGGGGATGCTGACTAGACTAGTTTGCCTCTCTTTTTCTGGTGATGAACAGGAAGGTATTATGGTTGCTCAGAAGGAAAACAGAGTGAGAATCAGACACTAAATCAAGGCCTGCTACTGAGGAGAGAATGAACATGTTCATCCTCTGTTCTAGAAGATGGAAAACAGGAGAGTCTTCAGTGCGATTGTACAGTCTCTAATCAGATGCTACAGGAAACAATCTTAACTTCCAGGCACTGTTTTCCAGTTCTGTTCTCTTTTCCCAACATCTTGTAAAGGATGGTAGTTTTCCAGTGTATCCATCGACTCTTGTCAGTGCAGCTCCTTTTCTTAATTGAATGCTTTGGCTAAAAAAAGTTTAGGTACATTCTTCATGTTCTGTAATGGGTGAGTGGATGCATTAGGATGGGAATGACAAATGGCAAAGTTAATTAAAACACTTTCAAGCACGGTTGGTGTTTTGCAAAACTTATGGCAACGATAGATGTTTGCATTAAGATAATCCAAAATGAGGATTTGCACAATCAGTCTGTACAGAGGAGGATTACAAGTTAATGTGGAAGGGTTAACAGTGAGTGAGAGAGGCTGAATGATAGTGTTGAAGGTGACAGGGAACACAAAGAAGCAAGAAAATTAAAGTAGATAGATCAAGAAATGAGGAAATGGAGGGGAGGTAGCTGTGACCAGGGAGGAGGATGTATAACTGGTGGAATGAAAAGGCAGAGGGAAGTAGAGTGAAGTTAAGAGTTTTTCTAACAGTCAAATAAATTTATTACTGTTTAATGTGTACGTTGACTGTATGACTGAATAACTTTCCTTTTAGCGTAAAGGTTGGAATGGTCGTAGACAAGCGTAACAGTGAGGGTGTTTCTCATGTTGCTGATTAACATCAAACCTGAGCTAACAAGTTGCATAAATCTCAGTTTCCATAACTCATTGTCTTCTGTGGTTTATAATGTCTCTTTCCTAGAAGTTAAATGCTTATTTGAGACTATATAAGAAGTTTTGATAGAATTTAAGGCTACAGAGAACTCTATGAACTTTGATTTATTGTATAGAGAAACCTCTCAGCAGCATTCATTTCGTAAAAATGGCATGCATTTTTCTATTTTTACAAAGATTAGTGAGCTTCTCTCTCTAAACTTGATTTCTAGCTGAATACAATGGGTGTTTTAAAGTCTTTTCATTCCATGTGGTTTTGTTTTGCTGAAAACAAGGATTTTGTTTCTTTTATTATGAGGAAATATTGTGTCTTGATGAGAAAGCAGTATTTTCATGAGTAATTTGGAAGAATTTTTTAGGATTAGTGCTGGGTGTGCTGATTCACTTAAGGATCTGAAACTGAGCATTTAAATACTGTGTAAAGACTAGTGGATGGTGGCTGTTACTCTACATTACACAGCTGAACAGATGCATCAGACTGTTTATGGAATAGTATAGAAAGGTGTTATGTTTTTCTTTAGTTCAAAATATTGTGTGGGTATTTATGTTTCTAAATAGGAAAAGCTTTTTAAAAGTTACTGAAGTTAAAGTAATCATATATAGAATGATTACTTTATATAGTAATATATAATATATAGCAATATATTATAAATAGTAATATATTATAAATACAGTAATTACTCTATAAAGTAATCATATATAGAATGAGTATCTTTTTTTCCCCTCTACCAGATAGGTAGGTTAACTGCTATTAGAAGCATTTTAGAAATATAATTTGACAACATCAGGATCTAGCAGTGCCTTTTTTCCTGGAGGATTTATGTCTGGTGCTCCAATTTGGAGTTCTTCCTGCATTGAAAAAACCACTTCTGCTGCTCTTCTGTGCCATACGATTATATGGTTGCATTTCCTTTGGTTTTAGAAGGGCTGTCTTTTCAACAGCATAGAAACAGTTTTATTAAAAAAAGGGGACATTCTGGGGCAATAATTTTTTTGTGTTTTCTTGGAGGAGGGTTTATTTTGTCAGTCTTGTTCATTTAAATATTTTCATAGCTATTTAGAAATTCTGAGGTTCTCCTACTTTTACTCACTGCTTCTATCATTAACCTTAGTGTGGCTGAGCAGATATGCCAGGTCTCTTTCTTACTAACAGTTTGAATTCATTTTCCGCAACTAACAGCAGTGCAGGGTCCCACGCGTGTGTGGGAGATGTGCTGCTTCCCAGGCAGACATGGTGGCAGTGACCTGGGCTGTAAGTTCTTGTCTGTTTGGTAGCGCAGGAAGAGCTGTTAGGTCAGTGCTGCTCAAATACCTGTTCCTGCTGCACTTGGGGGGAAAGGCATGCCTGTAGCTTGCTGGGGTTCAGAATGAAAGAGCTAGGGATCTCTAGTGAGATTATTTCAGATATTCTGTGGTGGACATGATGGATGAAAAATAAAATCAATATTAAAAAAATATTTGGGTTTGTAGAGAGTGATGGATGTAGTCCGGTAAGTACTAATTCCAGACAAGTTTTTATTGCTGTTTTGTAACTTCCCTGGTGTCTGAACCACACATAGGTGTTGTGTTTCAGAGGGAAGGTTGAACACTGCTCCAGAACTTTTCTAACAAGCCTTAAAGAGCACGTTAGAAAGATCTGTAGTGCATAGCTGTTCTGGATCAAATGCATTTTTTTTTTTCAGCAATCTTTACTGTGTTTTATGTTTGCATGTAATCAAAGCTGATATTTACATGCTTGGCTAACAAACTGTCATTTAAAATGCAATTTTCATGTTTATAACTGTACCGAATTTAAGTTTTCTCTATCCTGTTGTGCACTGTAGCTCCACAGCTTAAATCACACAAAAAGCTAGCTAAAAATGTTAAATTCCTTTTTTAGATGAGCTGACCTGTATTTTATTTTAGGTATCTAAACTTATTTGTGAGTTCTGAGAACTCATAACTAAAAAATACTCCAATTCAACTGTTACTGATACTTTTCCTGCAATTATTTTTCATTGAAGGTGACCGTCTAAATCTTCTCAGCATGTTGCTTTGAAATCGCTAAGTTGTAAGTGTAGTATATGTGAGTATACATAAAATACTGCAAAATTTGATTGTCTTTCATAGGGAAGTTTTTACCTTTGAAGACAATGTTAGGACCAAGATATGATGAACAGGTTGCTGAAGAAAATCGTTTTCACCCGAGTATGTTATCCAACTACTTAAAGAGTCTGAAGGTAAAGTTAAATTTTCTATTAATTGAAACATTACTTTCATTATTTCATTATTAATGTTTATTCAAATGTTGCTTTTCAGATCTAAGAAAAAAGTGGTTGATGGCTTCCTTTGGGACATCTGTACAGATTTTTCTTTTTTTTTTCACATTTTCAGGTTTTCTCTACAACTCCGAAGTTTCTTATAGGCAAGAATTGTGCAAAATCCTCCAGCTCATTCACTGTATTAGCAGCAAGAATCTCACTCTTCTTTGTGATTACTGTTGCATCTTGGAGAGATGTCATTGTCAAAATTCAGATAGTCTGAGTTTGTAGTTTTACAAATGACTGTTGTGTATGGATATGTTAAGTTGCAATTTTGTTAATAGGAGTGAAAGCATTTAAAAGTGAAAGGAAGAATTTCATAGAACTCTTCTGTAGTTTCAATGCATAATTTTCTTCTTTTGATGCCTGGAATGCTTTATGGTATCTAACCAGTCATACAGTATAGAAGAAAACAATTTATGGATTTTATCCAGTAAATTCATAGTGAAAAAAAATGCATAAATAGAAAAAAAAATGTTAAGAGCATGGATTGGGACTCAGGAAGGTGGGTGTATGCCTTTATCATTGGGTTACAGAGTTGTGCTTCTGGCTTATTTTTTCATTGGTTGTCAGACATTGGAACAGGCTGCCCAGGGAGGTGGTTGGGTCACCATCCCTGGAGGTATTTAAAAGAAGTGTGTATGAGGCGCATAGGGAGGTATTTAAAAGAAGTGTGTATGAGGCGCTTAGGGACATGGTTTAGTGGTAGACTTAGCAGGGTTAGGTTTATGGTTGGACTTGATAATCTTAAAGGTCTTTTCCAACCTGAATGACTCTGTGATTCTATTGTCTGTTTAGCCCATTTCTGTCTGTCTACTTCAACTTGCATGTTGTTCTGCACTGTAGCATAACTTTGACAATAAACATGGGGAACAGGACCCTTCCAGCCTTTCATGGAGTGTAGAGGTCTGTGAAGTGTTGTGCCCAGTGCATCTGGAGATGTGGGAAATGGGATTTTGAACCTCCCAGGTAAAGAAAGACCTACAACCTAATTCTTTTAGTCTGTTTATTAAACTGTTATATAGAAGGTTAGCACCATTTTTCTTTGACCATGTGTTTTACAAAACTAATCACGCTAGTGACATTTTTTCTGTGTTTTGGTTTTCTTTTTTTTGCTGTTGATCTAAGTTAAAATAATTCTAAGCTTGGTTAACAATATCAGAGCTTAAACATCAGAAGAATCAGGTGACTAAAATATTGGAATCTTCATTTTATGAATCTTATTTAGGCTTGGGCATGAAGTAGATGGTGAGCTACTCAGTGTAGCAGTGGTAGAGGTACCTGTGGGCTAATGCGATAAGAAAGTACTATCAGTGAAGCACGTATGCCTGTTCTCAGGTGCTTGAACTGGTAGGGTTTTTCTTGTTTCAATGCTTGGATCTATGCATCTGAATTCTACTTGAGTTCCTCTTTTATACATTATGCTGGTTTTGACTCTAACCAGCTTTAATGGACATACCTATAAATTCTGCGTATATTTTGAAGTTATAGAGAACTTCAGAGACTTGCACAGAACTTCTGACTATTTGCTTGTTAGTGATTTGTCACCAAAAAAGAAATCATGGTCAGCCTTCACAGCCTTTCCACTAGGCACATGAATCAGTTGTATTGCAGTACTACAATTTTGCAGTACTACAAATTTGTAACATCTTGAGTGACATCAGATAATTAGAATCTGATAGTACAGTTACTACACGAGGATCCCCACTTACTTCTTGGTAATTTTGGTTAACAAGCAGAACATACAGTTTCTCTCGAACTCCCTGTTCTTGTGACATCTATTATATTGTCTTGAACTCTGGTATTGTTGCTAAATGTTTGCTATTTGAAAACATAAGATTTTTTTGTTTGCCGAGATACGCAGTGGGTTTGCTGGGGTGCTATGTTTGTAGAACAGCAGTTTACTGACAGTCTGGCAATGAGATGAATATGCAATTGAGGAGACCTTGAAAAGTGGATTTCCCCAAGGCAAAAGTAGCTTACTATGCATGCTTCTCATAATTTTGCTGCAATGTGTTATGCTGCTAATACTTTGCAGAATGAGTCACTTCTGAAACTTGGTTATTACTTAAGTCCATATAATTTATCTCCCAAATAAGATTTCAGCAGAAACTTTTACATCTGGATTTTGGTAATAGTGAGATATTGCTGCTAGCACAGATTTTTGAAGGGACCGGTTCAGCATTTAAGACAACATCTGTCTGGGAGGAACTTTCTCTAACAAGCTTCCTGTGTGATTCCTTTTTCTTATGGAGCTAGTTGCTGAAAATCTGAATGTTAGAAACTGATTTGCTAAGGTATAGGAACACCGTTTTTCTTCTGATTGCCAATACTGAAATAGTATCTTAATGGTCTCATAAAAAAATTTGCAGGAGCAATTGGTGACAGTGGGAATAATTTTCTTTTTTTTATTTCTTTCTTGAGTGGGTAGGTTAGTACTGTTTATGCCTTATAAAAGGTGGTTTTATTTCTGTTATGAAGAGCTAGGACATTAGTTAGCTCAAAAGAATGTTTGGGCAATTAGTACGCTCAAGTTACAATACTCCTATTAGGAAAACTAGTTACCAGTTTTCAGCCACATTATTGTTTTCACAGTTAAAGTCAATCACTAATTTAAACTATTTTCCTCAAATAATCACAGAATCACTAAGGTTGGAAAAGACCTGTAAGATCATCAAGTCCAACCATCAACCAACACCACCATGCCCATTAAACCATGTCCTGGAATGCTACGTCCACACGTTCCTTGAACACCTCCAGGGAGGGTGACTCCACCACTTCCCTGGGCAGCTTATTCCAGTGTTTCACCACTCTCTCAGTAAAGAACTTTTTCCTAATATCCAGCCTGAACCTCCCCTGGCACAACTTGATGCCATTTCCTCTTGTCCTGTCACTAGTCACTTGGGAGATGAGACCAACACCCGCCTCTCTGCAACCGCCTTTCAGGTAATTGTAGAGAGCGATGAGGTCTCCCCTCAGCCTCCTCTTCTGCAGGCTAAACAACCCCAGCTCCCTCAGCCGCTCCTCATAAGACTTGTGCTCCAGACCCCTCACCAGCTTCGTCACCCTTCTCTGGACACGCTCCAGCACCTCAATGTCCTTCTTGTAGTGAGGGGCCCAAAACTGAACACAGGATTCGAGGTGCGGCCTCACCAGTGCCGAGTATAGGGGCACGATCACCTCCCTACTCCTGCTGGCCACAGTATTTCTGATACAGGCCAGGATAAGAAATGCAAGAAAAAAATCCTGGGACTGGAGTGAATTCAGTGTATTTGTAGTATGCTCTCCCTCCAGGAGAGGATGTTTTCAAGTTCTGATGTCTAATGAGAAACTTCTGGGGTCATATAAGGGGAACCTAGCTAAGCCCATTTAATTGCACAGCAGCGGAAGAGTGCGCACATAGGGCATTAATAGCTGGAGATAACTGGCATGTGAGAAAGTGAGGAGATAGGCTTTTGTAACCGTAGGAGGACATGGAGAGCAAAATGGAGGTGGTATTATTGTATGTAGAAGATGAGAATTTCAAGCTATCGATGAGCTTTTTTTCCTTCTATACAGTCACATTTTACAAGTAGAAGCAAGAAAAATAACTAGTTTCAATTGTGTTTCAATGTGGTGTTTTAAGATTATAGTGTTGCAACAGTCCTTGTAAGAAGTAAATGTATGTTTTAGTGAGAAGTTGCTCAACAATTTAAAAGTATTCTTTCTTCCAAAGCTGTGTCATTCAATAATGGCTGGGCGTGGTGGACTGAAAGATGTGATTCATGCAAAACATTGTCTGGAAAACAGTTTTTCCCAGTGGGTGACTATTTTAGCTTAGATAGTCTTTCAAAAATCAACTGCTATTAAGAACTTACTAGGAGCAAACTTATGAAAGGATGACTGTCATGACTGGTGTAATGTCAGGGTTTCGGAGTCGAGCAAAGCACCTGCGTGATGAATGGACGTGTACTAGAATCTGTTCTATAGGTGAGAGTTGTGGTCGGTCAGGGCAAGCATAGTATAACCCCAGGTCAGTGACTGAAATGTTTTGATTTCTGTGGTACCAGTGGTTTTTTGCATGGATTTTTGGAATATCATAATTGTATACTTTGTTGTGTTACATAATCCTCCTGCTTCTTTAAAATATCTTTATCCTTTTCTTTTGCCTTGCACTCTCTAAATTGTAGTGTGTTATGTGCAGGTAATCCCATGAACTGAGAGAGCAAATATTTATGATTTCTGTAAAGCAAGGAAACTGCTTTCAGGCCTTATATGCTTTATATACCATACATGCTTCTGTAGCTTTGGCTAAATTATAATGGATGCCTGTTTGGTTTACTGTTTTATGAAATGTGTGAGGAACAGTGTCACTTCACAAAATCTTCACTTGTATATGTTCGAAATGATTACAAAGGAGTAGCTGGCCAGAAGTCCTGGAGTTCCATAGTTCAGAATTTCTTCTCTAGCAGACACTTCACTGTATTTCATTCTTCTATTCAAATGCAATGCAACATTCCAAATCCTTGGTGACACTTTGGGTCTGAAGTATGTTGTAGTGTTCTCCTGGCTTCTACATGTCAGCCAGGAAACTGAAATATGTAAATGAGTATGTTCAAAAGAGTAATTTCTAAAAGTTGAGGGAACAGGATGCGAGTATTCTTCCAACTTAAAAGCTTTGACATAAAATAAAATTTTTATGCTTTCACACACCTTTTCAGTGATAATTCTTCATTGCAGCAGGAGTTTGGGGAAGTTTGGAGGCTACTGGTGGGAGCATTTGAAGCTGCTGGTATTTGAGAACAGTGGGATTTGGAATTAGCTTTGAGTTTTTACACTAAAATGGAATTTTCTTTCTCCTGCTTCTGGATAGGAGGATGTGAAACTATGTTCTGCAAATCACTTGCATTTCTTCTTGTAGCTTTCCTTCAACAATTTGATATATTAAACAGTGTTAGCTTTTAATCTGTCTTCATGCTTTTGTTAAAGGTTGTTTTCCTCATGATTCTTTCTCCCTTTTTCCAGACTATCAGATGATACAGCATTTTTTTCAAGAGTAATTAACATTTTGGAATATCTTCTTTCTAACTAGACTGGAACTGAATGTAAAAACCTTTAGTTTAAAATGATATTTTCATTAAATCTTGATCTTACTTTGAAAAATAACTTTTTTCCCTTTAGCTTTGGACACCTTGGAAGTGTTACACCTAACTCTATATTGTACATAAAATAACAGGTTATCAAGCTGAGCTATGTAGAAGTTGGGGAGGAGTGTAGTTAGGGGGCCATTTATGTGGCTTCATAGTCTAGAGCTCTCTGGTGAAAACACACCTAATTCTCATATCAATCTTTGTGTCAATTCTAACCATACTATTGGTAGGATGCAGAACACAAAGGGAGATTCTTACGTTTTTTTGGGGGCACGGCATTTTTCTGGAAGATATTCTGTGGAATCCCTTGACGGAGCCATTGCTTGTTTGGAACAGTAGAAAAATATCTAAATAGTTTTCATAGCAGTAGCTCATTTTAGATGTACTTTTCTATCCTAGCATGTTGTCCTGTGCAATCACCTAGAAGTACTGGTGTAGGAATATGTCATAGTTATTTTGAACTTGTTCATGTCAGTGTCATAGTGTTATGGACCTACAGTGTGTAGCACCTGGAAATTTTGTGTGGTCTTACTTGTGAATTAAGTAGTCTTTGAGATATTTGCTAAATGCTGTTGAGAATAGAGGGAGAGGAAAGTAATAATTGAATTAATTGCCTTTTTATACTTCCTACAAAATTAATCAATGGCTAGTATGCTGTCAGTCTGTATATTTAGCAGCTTGGCTGACACTAAATATTTGAAGTTTCAGATGATGTAACATTGTTTTCTAGGTGAGCCCCTAACAAAGTAGTTTGTATTTCTGCAAAACAGTAATAAAAGTAAATAAAGCATTCTGAATAAAATATACAAAGTTGAAGTAAACAACGAGAAATTCGGAATGATTTGGATATTACACTACAAATGCTTAGTGCTGCTGAGATAACATTGTGATGCTTTTTAATATCTCATAAATAAAATATTATGAAAGTATATCATCAGAACTTTGAACGCCATGGATAACTACCTCTGTAGATAATTGGAAATTTGCCTTTGGGGTCTACTGAACAACATATTCATGTGAAGCAGCTGTTTCTGAACTGTATTCCAGCTATAATTGGAATTTATCTTTTCTGAATTGTCTGGAAGCAGTGTTTTAATTTGTAATTCTTCCAACTGCACTGCTAAATTATTGCCAGTCTGTTGACTGAAGGTAAGTAAAACCTGATCAAAATCCTGTTTATGAGTATGTGCTGGAGTTTTAAATATATTGAAGATGCAGTGTTCTTCTATGTTTTTGCATGCGTAACATGCTTCAGTGTTAATGTATTTTTTAAGTGCACTATTGATGTATCTTTAAAAAAGACAAAGCTATGGAACAAGGATTTTGCTAAACTACCGCTCTTAAAATGCCTTTTAAAAAGACATCTGGTTTCATAGTGAGGATCCTACTTGAAAGCATGACATTTAGCATTTTGACCAAAAACAATTACTTGCATTTGTAAGGCAGGAAACCAGGAATACTTTCAGAACACGGGTATGTTAGTGAGCTGTTTTTGCACAGTAATACTGGGAGGTTTATGATTGGTGGAAATTTTGTTTGGACCAAGGATTGGTAGGATGTACTTTACTGATGTTCTCTGAGTGTTGGATGCCACCCAGTGGAATTTCTGCTTTCCATCTTGCTTTTTAAAAACGTTGCAACTTCCACAAGGCTGCTTTAAAAGACCTATTTTACAGCTATAAAAACTAAACACGAAAAAAATAAGTTCATGCACGAGGGGACACATTAGGGTAGTATGGGCAAGGCAGGCTGAATTCAGGTACATCCTGACATCTGGGTGGTTGAGACTGCCACCTTAGTTACTGACAGTGTCTTTGAAGTTGTCATAGAATCATAGACTTGTTTAGGTTGGAAAAGACCTTTAAGATCATTAAGTCCAACCATAAACCTAACTCTGCCAAGTCCACCACTAAACCATGTCCCTAAGCGCCTCATCTACACGTCTTTTAAAAACCTCCAGGGATGGTGACACAACCACCTCCCTGGGCAGCCTGTTCCAATGTCTGACAAAGTTGTTTCACATTTTAGTTTTGAATGAAATGTTTCTAAGAATTTAAGGGAATTTTTGTTTTAAACTTGAAAATGTGTTCATTTGTTTTGCACTCTAATTTAATGGATGAGTAAATAGAGTTATTTTTTGTGAGAGTATACTTGTATATAAGTCTCAGTAGTTAATTTTTCTTATGGTACTTCCACTGTGCCAGTGTTTAATAACTTAAAGCATAAAAGCACCTGATTACACCTTATCTGTCTTTTAACATGTTAAAATAACTCTTTACCAGATACTTCCCTGCTGTTAGCAGATTCTTCTTGTTTAGAAACTTCAGTGGGAATAAAAAGGAAGTTTTTGAATTGATGGCTAGTGCTAATTCAGACACCGGCTTTCACAAAGAAACACAGATGACTGTCGTGGTAAAATCAAATTTATATAGATTTTATGAACAAATGCAGTATTTAAGAATTTTTAAACTTGCAACTGTAGCCTGCTATTGCTTTTAATTTGGATGTTATTAGGCATTTAGTATTTATGTACTGATGTTTGAACCACATATATAAGTTTACTTAATTTTTTATATTTTGGTTTTTTAGGTTAAAATGGGTTTACTGGTAGACTTGACCAACACCACTAGATTCTATGATAGGAATGATATAGAGAAAGAGGGGATTAAATATATAAAGCTCCAGTGTAAAGGGTAAGTTATCTGCACTTTTTTGATATTTAGCTTTTAATTTGGAAGATCACACTGAAGTAACTAATCTTTTTATTTCTCTTCCCTTTCCCCCAGCTGTCTCCTAACCTGTGCGTTCCTGTGTTTTTCAGGCATGGTGAGTGCCCTACACCTGAGAATACAGAAACATTTATCCGTGTATGTGAACACTTCAGTGATAAGAATCCCTCAGAGCTTATAGGTAGGTCTTCTTATATCCATCATTAGTTTTTACTGTTAATTTATTTCATATTTACTCATAACTGCAGTCGCTTATTCTTAAAAGTCTAAGCAAAGGAATTTCCTCAGTACAGTGTTTATGCATGTATAGATTTGACTGCTTTTACTCCAGAAACTGTATGTTTCTGTTTTTAACAGAAACTCGTACATTTCTGCATCCATCAGTTTGATTACAGCTATTGACTTAATGCATAAAAATATACAGGCTTAAGGACTGTCTACAAATACAAAAACACAGTGCAAGTATCATGTAACTTTTGCCGATACAAATACAGGTTATGTATTGCCGAAGTATTGTTTTGGCATTTGATGGGCTGGCTTACTTGAAGTCATATTTGATAACTGAATGATCAGAGATTCTTTGGCAAATCTCACAAACCAGCTGATTAATTGCTGGAAACTGGTAGTAGATATTAGGCTCATTTTTTCTTCTGTGGTGTACTGTCTCGCAGTGAATATTTGAATGTTCTTAAGGATAAATTTTTTTTTTTTACTCAGAGCAAAGTAAGTTCTCAGTTTAATTTGGGTGGCTTCTAGTGGCTTTCGTTAAAACTATCTGTTAAGTATATTAATGTTCAACTCTATCTGCAAACTGTCAGAGGCAAGAAACTGCTTTGCAGCTGAGTTTCCATAGTCAGAAGGGGTGTTGTCCTCAGGCCTCTTTGATGATAATTCTGCAACCTTCCTGAATCTAAGTGTTTGTGTGACTTAGGAATGCATGGAACAGTTGTTTGTGTAGGTGTCATTGATAAGAGCTTGGTAAACTGAACTGGTATGTTCATACAGTTTAGGATTCATACAGAATCATAGAATTGTACAATAGTTGAAGTTGTTGGAAGGAACCTGTGGAAATCATCTAGTCAGCTGCCCTTCCTTAGAGCAAGGCCAGCTAAAGCAGCATCCTCAGGATGGTTTCCACTTGTGTTTTGACCGTCTCCAAGCTTGGAGACTCCACAACATCTTCTGGCAACCTCTTCCAGTGTTTGCTCACCCTTACAATATACAGTTTGTTGTTTTTTTCTTACGTTTAAACAGAATTTGTTGTATTTCAGCTTGTACCCATTGCTTCTTGTCCTGTCACAGGATACCACCGAGGATCTTATTTTTTTTCAGTGCTTGAGAGATTTAATTTGGGCACATACATTTTCACTTAATTTTCTTTTAGGTACTTTCTTATTTCTTTATTTCACATAGAATGCAATTTTAATTTGAGACCTATGTTTTCTTCCCTAAACTGTAACGCAAGTATGTGGTATGAAAAATGAGGAACTGCTAAATAACAGTGAGTGGGATCAGTCATCAACAATATTTCAGAACTTGCATCAGAACTTGAAATATTATTGATGACTGATCTCACTCACTCTCATTTAGCAGTTCCTCATTTTTCACTCTTGTTCAGCAGTTCCTCCACTTGGTCCTCCAACAATATTTCAGAACTTGAAATATTGTTATGGTCAACAACTTATGTGGACCATAGATAGCATAGTGATAGCCTGTAAATAGCAGACCCATTTAACTGGTATTTCAACTATTAAAATGTCATTTTTAGTGTTGAGTCACTGACTTTTTGACTTCCATGAATTTTCGAATGTTCTTCCATTATTTAGATTGTTTCACCTCCATGGGAAAAAAGTCAATTAGAGCCAAGAAGAAAATAATGTGTTGAATAACCTTTTAAATAACCTGTGATATAGGCTTTCATAGTGAAAGAGAAATGTTGGGATTTTTCATTTCCCTTCCATGAATTACTGAAAAGTTGTTTCTGGTTCTGAACACTTGCTTCCTCTGACAGAGCATCAGAGAGCCTGGTGTGGAGGATGTTTTTATCAAAAGCAAAAGCAGTCTGCAGCAGTGAAAGTACTGCACCCTGTGTGAGCTCTCCCTTCCAAGCCGTTGGTCTCATTGTTGAGATGATGCTTATCTTTTTCATGCGTATAAAATTATTGACTTAACCTTCTTGGTAGCAGTAACAGCGGCAGGACTTATTGATAGCAATTGTGTGCAATTTCATTTCCAGCGTCAAGATTAGATATGAAAAGAGACTGAAATGTGAAATTTTTATTCCGTTAGAACAATATAGGATAGAAACTTTACTTTTGAAACTTGAAGAACTGGAGTATGCCTGTGAACCTTGAGGAAACAAAATGCAAAAATTTTGCTTAAGCAGAAAACAAAGGAGAAATGATTGCTGGGAAGAAATTTATAAGGAAGCTAAAATGCATTTCGTTTGATGCAAGTTACACAGTTTTTAGTATTATTAAATGGTTAGACTGGATGAATCCATGAAACTCATAGTAGTTTTTGCCTTGCTTTGTTAAGAAGGGAAGCTTGGGGGGCTGGTGCAAACCCCAACCCTGATACAGTTGACATATATTTCTGTTTACCCATATAAAGTTTCTGGTTTTTATCAGTCTACTCTTTGTAGACATTTTTTGGATCTCCAGCAAAAAAAATAAATTCTTGCAGTGTAGGGGAGCGTGTAGGAAAAAAGATAGATATTCACGTTTTGTCTGAATAAACATCCAGTGGATTGTTGCTAAACTTACTTTACTAACTATGGTACAGAAATAAGGAAATCAATAAAAGCTTAAGTGACTTGCTTCACGGTCACAACTGAAAAATATGTTAATATTAAGAATCATTGTGTTTGGTGTTAATGGAAACTTTAATGCTCTGATATTTATAATTTAAAATGCAGTATGAGGAAGAGGCAACATCTTGCCTGAATCCTTCACATTTTTAATAGCACAAATTTTCAGACTGGCTTATCACTAGATGGTGCTATTGCCTTGAGAGAAAAAAGAAGTTCCAATGCATTTTCTTCCCCTCCTTTCACTGGGGGATGAATTCCATAAAATAGAGGCTGAAGACTTAGTTCTTTCTTTCTTACATTGAAAAGATAAGTAATTCAAGGTGATTATACTGTTTTATAGTTTTCTTTTTGTAGGTTTTTTTTCAAAATTAGTAAGTCTGGTCCTAATATGTTAATACCAAATTTGAAATAGAATTGTGGTCTATTACCACTTTCAAGTTTGAGGTAGGGTAATCTGGATATGATTTTTATGCCCGATGGCATGAAATGAATGTCATTCTTGTTGAATCCACTAAAAGCACAATTACTTAATTTGATTGTATTTTCTTCTGATAAGCATTTGAGCAGTCGTAAAAAATACTTTGAATCTTACCTGTATTAGCTGTACTTCAGTTGCATTAAAGTTAGCGCTCTTGAGTTGGGATAAACTGAAGTATCCTATACTCTTGTTGCTAATAATTTGCAGAAAGAAAGTAATAAATTGCTTTTTAGGCTTATGTGCCTTATGTGATCTGGGCTGCCTTGATAGGAAGGGAAATGACTCTTTGATGTTACTGATGAAGGTAGAAGGATCCAAAAACACACTTGTGAAACTAAAGCATGTTTGTTAAAACTACTTGCAAATGATTATGCCCTTTTCTTGTCTTGTCTAGGTGTCCATTGCACACATGGTTTCAACAGAACTGGATTTCTGATCTGTGCCTTTTTGGTCGAGAAGCTGGACTGGAGGTAACTTTGAATGTTAATTCCTAGGGATTTGTGGAGAGTGACCAAAGGATCTTCAGTACGTTTAACTCATCGTCCTGACAGCTATCCTAATGTATTCACTGTTTGTTAATTTAAAAATGCCTACTAATCTTGAGCAAACAACCTATATTAACATTATTCATATCATCCCTTGGTAGCTTAGCCTGTCTCAGTCAAGCTTTCCAGGTCTGGTGTAGGTCAAAAGTCAACGGTACTTGCTGTATGGAGGCTTTTATTGTATTGTGTCTCTTCCCTGTGACATGTCTCACATTTTGAGTAAGAATATAGAGTTCAGAGATGCTTGAAAGATTATTTCTCTTACTTTTTCATGTAGGTTTGCATGTAGTCTCTTTTGGTTTCCTGAGTTCTGAAGAGATTAGCCAAAGCAACAACAGAGTGACATACTTGCTTCTGAAGGGTGGGGGGGAGACAAAGTCCTTGTTTCCAGCTTATTGTTTGACTAAAGTCTACAGCATGCTTCTATACAGACTCACCTGGGGTTTTTTGGTGATTTAAAGATGTTCTTCTTAAAAAGTAGGGATCTTTTTCAAACAACATTAGTGTAAAAAAAACCCAAAAAGACTAATTGCCTGTACTATGCTGGTGGGCATGACTTTTGCATGTTTGGTAGTGTTCATGAAACACTACTTCCTTGCTGACGGGGTCCCATGCAAGTTATGTTTCTTAACAAGCCCCTTAAGTGTTCTTATGATACTGCTTGTGTGGTCCTTTAAGTGAAGAAAATTCTACTCCTGTTGCTGCATTTTCTTATGACTGGACATACAGTTTATTTGGTGCTTAGCATGTACGTGCAAGCTGTTTGCAAAGAACTAGGTCATTGTTGTCTGTTAATAAACTTGGAATAAAGACATTGGAGTAATGGAGATAGAACACCATTAGTAGTGGGTGGCTGAATCTTGGCAGAATCTTAGCTGAGTATAGGAAGTAGACACAGATACAAATATCTTTATAGTAGGATTCTAGCTGTTCCTATGAACTAGCAAATTTGTATGCTTTTAATCTAACAATTTAAAAGCAGCATGCAATAATTAGACTCAGAATTGGTCCTTTGTTCTGAAGAGAAAATGCACTTGAATCTATTTGAAACTCCTGCTTCTATGCGGCCTCTCTTTATTTTCAAACCTCTGTGGGAAAAGCCTTAAAACTTTACAGCCATGTCTTTTTTTTTTTTTTTTTCTTTTTTCTTCATTCAGGTAGTTAATTGTATCAAGTTTGTTCATCTCTGTCAGATTATTTTAACAGAACACCCAGATATCACCTGGTAGGGAAAAATGTCCACAGCAAAAGAGTGAATTTTGGCAAGGTGGTAGTTAATGCTAAGCATTGTATCAAGATAAATCCAATTCTTTAAAATAAGGTACTGTTATTTGCTGATGAGGAAATAAGATTTTCCTGATGGAAAAATCCATCCATATTCATTCCTTAAGCATATGATATAGGTGTGCTGCTGATGCATTGTGAATACAGAGACGTATTTTATAGTTAGTTTAAAGGTGGTAGTTAATGCTAAGCATTGTATCAAGATAAAATCCAATTCTTTAAAATAAGGTACTGTTATTTGCTGATGAGGAAATAAGATTTTCCTGATGGAAAAATCCATCTATATTCATTCCTTAAGCATATGATATAGGAGTGCTGTGATGCGTTGTGAATAGAGATGTATTTTATAGTTAGTTTAAAGAAGGGTCATCCAGACTGAAAGCTCTCCAGCTAGTGATCAGAAACCTTACTTGATTCTCTTTTTCACAACTCATTTTTTCCAAAGATTGCTATGTTTCTAGAACTTGCAAAATGTGTTTTCTTTCAGCTAGGTTTCTGTGCTTGAAATCTGTGCTGTCTCTTTTGGCTTTCATTGCCATCTATTCCAGAATAGTACAGAGTTCTTCTAATGTTATCAGCGACAAATTTGAGCATCTTTCAGGCCTCATCCCTTTTGCTTTGTTTTGGCCTTTCAATGGCATTGATTGCAGAAGATGTGAAACAATTTGAGAAAGATAGAAAAATAAAAAATGTCTTGTGAGGAAGAAATTAGGAGTCTTAAAAAACAGAATGAGGAAGAAAGATCCTTCTAAAGAACTCAGATTCTTAAACTGTTATTTCTGAGATCTGATGACTGACCATCTGATAATCTCACTCCTGAAAATGTTTTGTTTTCTACTCTTACCAAAGATTAGAAGAGAAAACCAAACTTAGTAGTTCCTAGAGAGTCTTTCTGTCTGTTCTAGGAAATTTGCCTCATCAAGTTCTCAGGCTCCTTCTCATACTGTACAGACAAAAAATGCCTTTTGCATTTAAATTCTTTTTTCCATTTTAACTATATGTTTTCCTTGTTCCAGTGGTAGGAACAAGCTATTTTCTTATCGGGAAAAAAAATACTTTCATAGCATGAAATATGTGCTTTTGTTCCAACTTTAAGATACATGCTTGACAAGAAGCCTAATGGGAACATGTACCTTTTGTTTTTTCCTCGCTTTTATTTAGCAAGATTTCTAAATCTTGATCTGTGGAGCATTACTGCTCCACGCAGCCATGATAAATTGAAGACAGAATTATGTCCAGTGTTTTCTGTTAAACATTTTAATAGGATCTATGAAAATAGCAACAATAAAATGCTTGTGCTGTGCTTGCTGGTGTATATTTTGCAGTGCTTTCCAGTTGGCTAGTAAAGGTGTGTGACTGTTAGTTTTGGTGTCTAATTTTTTTTGTGATCCAGTCTCCAGTTTATTAAAGCACTTAAGATTAAGTGTTAGCTGCAGAGTAAAAGGCTTCTGAATTACAGTTTTGTATGAGAAACTTCCAGAAAGAGAAGTAATTTGAAAAAATTAGGATGCTTTGTGATGGCAAAACCTCTAATGAAAGGAAAGATAATTCTTAGGGGGAAAAATGTAGCCGTGTTTGAATTTCAACATATATTTTTTTCTTCATTAAGTTTGTTCATCTCTTTCGTTGGTCTTTTTTGTCTTCATTGAGTCCTTAAGTTGCCTACTTAAGGACTACTTGCCTACTCACCCATTCCTTTTCTGTAGCAATAATAAAAGTTTTACCCAGGTGACCAGCAGATCACTATTAGCTACAATAAGGAGACGAAGCAGTGCAAGCTACAGTTACTTCTGAGAACATACGCAATGCCTACATAATTATGCAGAATCTTGTGCAAAAGCAACTGTTGCCAGGCATGATATTTCAAATATGATGAATGTTTTTGCAATTACCAGTTTGGAAATTTTTTTCATTTCTCAGTCCCAATAAATCTTACACTTGTTAAGGCATAACATGACTAAAACATGTAAATTAATCATCCAGAGTAATTTTCAATTTTTATTTGACAGCATTGAGGCTGCTGTGGCTACTTTTGCTCAGGCTAGACCACCAGGTATTTATAAAGGTGACTATTTGAAGGAATTATTTCGTCGTTATGGAGATGAAGATGATGCACCATCACCACCTGAGCTACCAGAATGGTGCTTTGATGAAGATGAAGAGGAGGATGATGATAATGGTAAAACAGGAGGCCAAGAATCAGAACCTGGGTCATCAAGCTCTTCCTTTGGCAAGAGGAGAAAAGAACGTCTAAAACTGGTATTTTTGATTAAGAACTTAACATTCTAATTTTAAACTTAATTTCATAATCTCATAGTCATCAGTTACTACATAATACATGCTATTGAGTGTCAGTGCTCTTGCAAATGAGGACTGGTAGTATTGGTAGGTAGATTCACTGAAAACTCTTATGTTTCCTATATGAACCTTGAACTTTAATATTCAACACCTCAACTATTCCAGTTGTAACAATGACTTAAAATTTTTCTCATATAACATTTTATTTTTTTTAAGCTTCAGTTGAGATAGTAAAGCACTTAATTTTTCACTCTGTGTTTAGAGGTGAAATGTTTTGGGGAGGTGTGTAAACAGTTTTTATTTATTTTTGTAGCCATGTGGATGAAATTCAGCATTTTTAAAGTTCAGTGCTCATTTTGGTGAATGTTCTTATTTTTGAAAATTTTGAAAGATTGAGAGTTGGATTAACAAAAAGCAAGATGAGTTTGAAAACCTGAAGGCAGCTGTGAAATTGTATTTTGTTCAAAGCTGTTTAACCTGTATAATGATAAGAAATACGGCTGATCACTTTGCTTATTTTGACGTAAACCTGCATAATTCTAATGAAATAAGTTATTGTAGTTACTATAGTATGGAACTAATACTCAAGTACAAAGAATATACTTGTATTATCTGAAGAGTAATGGCTCAGTTATTTCCAAATTCCTAACTTTTTTTTTATTTGCAGATAAAGTAGGGGAGAATATTGCTGAGTGCAAAAGTAGATTCAGTTCTTTATGCATAATATGGAATTATTTTACTTACGTGCTGAGGTGCGTTTGTTTGCAAACACTTGGAAATCCTCATATGAAATATGCTGTGAAAATGCATTTTGTTGTTACTGCAGCTGTTCAACATGGTTTACAGATGAAGTATGGAAGAAATTAGCCTGAACGGAATACAAAATTTTGTCCAAAGAAGCAAGATGAACTTTGAAAGCTTTCAAATATTCCATCCGCTGAAATAAAAAATTGTCAACATTGTAAAAATCCATAGTAAAAACATATTCAGGGATATGGCTGCTACCTCCATTAGCCTTGCAGTAAAACATAGACATCTAAAAGAATTTCCTTGGGCCGGAATCTCAAACTATTTCTTTTGACTTGCCTTTTGATGCATTAGCAAACGAGGTGTGATGGTGAGGTCCAATGATGGCCTTTTTTCAGCAAGTATAAAACTAAACTCGTCTGTTTAACAGGAATCATGATACTGGCTTCCCAGTCTTTTTCTTATCTGCCAACATAGTTTTTTGAAAGCTGGAAGCTAAATTATACGAATAAGCATATTAATAACCAGAAGTTAATTATGATTTAGATAATTTATGGAAGAAATAATCATCTAGTTAATACGCATATTCGTATAATTCAGTTTTGCAGCTCTGGAGGAACATTCTTTGACATGAAGAGGAGGAATGGGGAGAATTCTTTACCATGGTTCTTGGCTGGCAGATTGGACTGCTTCTTAATTGAGTAGAGATGGATACGATCTATTTGTGATTCCTTGTAAATATGCGATCTACAGGGGGAATGATTATCAGGTAAATATCTCTTGCTCAGATTTTCTTAATTTACTGTCTAAAGGGCTAAATTTTCAGCATTACAGCTGATTTCCTGCAGTAGATGTTTTCAGCATTCTAATGTGACTCCTTCTCTAAACACCTAGGGGTAGACAGTGTCCAACTAGAGGTGACTGGTGTGATAGTGATGTTCTGAAAGTTTTTCATTTTGACCCAAATCTTTGCAGGGATAGAAGAGAAGCTTAGGGGTAGAGGAGGAGACATCTCCCAGGCATCTTGCTAGGGTAATGAATAGTCAGAAGCAACTGCTCGGCTAGCCTGCAAAGTGGAGTTAGCATGCTCTCCATTTCAGAAATTATCTCCTGGACGTGAGAAACTTTAGTGCAGCATCTTTCACTAAAAATTCCATATTTTGATGTCAAAAAGTCTTGACAGCCTTTCTTTTCTACACTACAGAAACTATGGGAACAGTTAGAACATAATGCCATTACAGTTCCCTTTGTCGTCGCGTGAGTGTAGTTGACAGGTAACAGCAAGTCTGTTTCCTTTAGTCTCAGATGCTACACAGGAAATCCAGACAAGTTTTGATTTTGTCAGTGCGTGCCATAATGATAGTAGCATCAAAGCAACGTTATTAGCTGACACTTAGAATCTCACTTCAGGAAAAAAAATCTTTGGGAAAAAAATACTTGATTTTGCAAATAGGACAAAAAGTTTTAATACTGAGCTATAACCTTCAAACTTTTCATGGGTCAACTGGATCTTTTACTGTTTATTAAGGAGTGCCATCTGTTCTAGTCCGATGTAAGTTGCGTATTTCATAGGCAGTACAGGGTGTAATATGTAGTGCTTTTAAAATGGGTGGTTACATCTCAAACAGTCTGGAAGACATGGTAGCTGTTAATGATTTTCTTCATGATTTTGAGGGCAAGTGTCTTGTGGTCATTTGTGAGACAGAGGGAAACCACTAAACCTCATGGTTGACATAGTGAGGATATTTATTATTTAACTATCAAAGTACTTTGATTCTAAATATGAGTGACTTTGTTTTGCTCTAACCTACCGTTTTTTCTCCCAAAGTTTAACCTCTATACTTATTATTCCGCCCATGGGTGTCTCTTGATGGATATGGGAAAAAGATTATTTTCTGATTTTGCAGCAGCATTTTATGTACTTGAATACTTGTGTAATTTCCTTTTAGCCTTCTCTTTTTCCACATTAAATGCCAATTTGTTCACTTTTCCCCTATAGTCCATATTTTTTATAATTCTGACCATTGTTGTCATTCTTTGAATTCTGTCACGTTGACCCACATTTTTCTGAGACTGTGGTGCCCATGATTGAGCACAACCCTCTAGTTGAGGCCATCCTAGTGCTTAATAGGAAGGAATTAATTTCAGATGTCTTAAGGCTAATACTGCTGTTCATATATCTCAATATAATTGCCTTTTACAAGACAGAGTAATAGTAATTCAGCTTTTGGTCTCTTGCTGCCTCTATATCTTTTTTCTCTATCTACCAGTGTGTGCTTGTATAATTGCTTATTCCTTATTAAGTGTAGAACTTTGTTTATACTGAATTGCACAGTGTTTTTTCCAGCCCATTCTTAAAATTAAGGACGACACTGAATTCTTAAGCTACCATCACAGTCTGTATCCCTGTTACTAAATTCACAAATGTCACAAAAATAGCAATATGCTGTTAAGAAATTTAGGGAAAATAAATTAATTCTCTTAAACCTAAACCAGACCCTGCAGATCCTACTCAATATATTCTTCCATTTTGTTAGTGAAACACTAACTCCTCTGAATCTGGTTTTGAAACAGGTGCTCTTCTGTTTTCTAGAAGTTACATCTATCCCATGTTTTCTGAGTTCCTCTATGAGAACAAGACAAGCAAACAAAAGACAAGACAAGAGCCAGCATCAAAAGATGTGGTATTTCCTGCTTCTCCCAATTCTATGAAACCTGTTTCATCACCAAAACCAAATGATTAGTTGAACACCGCTGTTATTGAGTGACAGGCAATACGATTTTTTTGTATCTTTTTTGCTTGTACATGCCTAGAGGCAGTTCTTGTGATTTGGTCCTGTATTTCTAGGTATTAAATCTAATCTGATCAGTGTAAGTCCCTGGCTCTCCCCTCCTCTCTTTTAGACGATGCGGACTGTCTCTCTTCCTGATATGTTTTGGAATGTTTCTTGTCCTCTGGAAGGCAGTCTCTGAGCATATTGGCACTTGGTCAAGTCCGAGTAGCTGAAGATGGCTATCGCCCAGGCCTGGTGATAGCCACTAGGGTCAGGGAGGTGTGTGTTTGAGGCTGTTCCCACCCACCCAATCCTCCAGATGGTGTTTAGGATCTGAACTAACACAAGATGATACACATTGCCACTTCTCCTTCAGCTGAAGTGAAGGGTGGAGGGATATGGTGACAAGTGGGGAGAGCTTGATTAGTACAGATGGCATGGAGCTTGTGCTGAGTGTAGATACTAAGTGCATGTCGTTACCTTGGATCCATTAGGGCTTGTAACTCTTGGCTTAGTAGCAGTGCAGAGGACCTGAGGTGCTTTTGCTGAGCTGAGTGCTCTGGCATCTCTGCACTGTGTTCTCCCATGTCCTGTTTTCACAAGGGGTTGTTAGCTCAACAACAGTGCAGAAAGTGCATGGATCTGGCTCGGTTTTGGTACCTTATCCAAGGAAATGTCCTCATGAAACCTGGAGCGCTGAGCTAGCCAAGCATGGATGCCCAAGTGATTCACCTTGTTTTTGTAGTGCTGTGCCTTAGCGTAGTGAGTGATACTTGAGGCCTGACCTTATTCTGTGAAAGCCTCTTCTGGTGTGTGTACAGCTATTGCACTTTCTAAGCTAGCATCCTGGTTGAGTTTTTGGATAACTGAGTTGATTACCACAGCCTAAGAATATAATCAAGTGAAAAATTCTCTGCCTTTACTGTCTTAATATTGTACAACCTCCTCTTCACCCTGTGTTCTCAGCACTTTGCTCTGTTCCTTGCTCTCCCCAGTCCTCTACTTCTTTCAACTTGACAGCATTACAGGGAGGGGTTAAAAGGTGCCTGATCAGGAGAATGGAGAAGCCTGTATGAAAAAGCTTGGTTTGTTTGTCCAATTATAAGCTGTACTTGTTTCCGTAATTCTTTCAAATTTGCCCCCTGCAACATAATCGTATATATGTAATTATGTACATCAAGCACATGCTGCCTGTGCAAGAGGCACCTGTTGTGTTTGGTCAGGTGTTTCAAATCAATAAACAATTAAGAGCTGTTACAATAAACAAAAAATACAAAGTTACTGGAACCAAATTAGGATGTATAATTTCTGTGTTAGGAGAAGCTAACTTTTTGTGATTTTGAATAATTCATTCTAACTTTTTACCTTTCTTACCGTATGGAGAATCTTCTAATTGCTTAAAATTATATCAAGTCTGAAAGCAGCATGCAGAGAATTTTGGTTTGTAGGGAAACTTGACCGTACTGTGCACTCTGTCATTAGTGGCTCCAAAACCAGTTGTGTATGTGCATATCATTACATATCTGTGCTTCATCAGATAATCTGCAAGAGACACTTTCAAATGGCAGGCACCAGTTTTGTGTTTATGACTTTTTCTTTTCTGGAAAATCTTTCCTGTTGCCTGTCTTTTGCTTTAATCTTAGCAGTCCCTACTGCCATTGTACTCTGCCATTATTCTGCGAAGCAAGGCACAGCCGTGTTCCTTTATTTCATGGTGCTCTTAACTACTTACTCAGAATTCAGACAACATGCTGGCCAGGCATGTGTAGCTGTCTGCCTCCCTTGCCCAGTCACCTGTGTGCTATTGCACCTGCTGGTGCCAACGTAAATAATACAGGATAAGTGACGCACCAAAAGTCTGTGGAGCTTAAGGTAATTAAGGTTATGAACTGGTTTATTTCTTTAGGATGTTCTGTTCTACGAATATGATTTGGTGATGCAACTGAGCCAACTTAAGTAAATGCAGGCTGTACTGAAAACTGCGGTCCTACTTTCCCTCCACTCCTTGTGTTCCTTCTGCTTCCCTTGTGCTGGTACTAGTGCTGTCTCATCCTATGGTGAGCTAGTTTAGGGTACTAATTTGGCAGAAGATTACCAATTTATTATACTAGTTTTGCCAACTTGGTTCCTAGACTTCCTCGAGAGTAGAACAGATGGAGTGCCACCATGTGTGGAAAGGGAAGGGAAAAAAATGTCTCCTTTCATCAGTAATACGGAGCTAGATTTGTTAAGGCAAGTTTCGATCATTTTAGAGAACAGATATGAAATACTTGTATCTTCATTTGCAGGATTCATAGCTCAAGAGGTGAAACTTCATGCTTTGATCTTCTTAGTCTGCTTTCAGAATTTGTTTGAGATGCTGTTGGAAGGCTCTGCAGAGGGATCTGGACAGGCTGGATCGATGGGCCGAGGCCAATCGTATGAGGTTCAACAAGGCCAAGTGCCGGGTCCTGCACTTGGGTCACAACAACCCCATGCAACGCTACAGGCTTGGGGACGAGTGGCTGGAAAGCTGCCCCACAAAAGAGGACTTAGGGGTGTTGGTTGACAGCCGGCTGAATATGAGCCAGCAGTGTGCCCAGGTGGCCAAGAAGGCCAACGGCATCCTGGCCTGTATCAGAAATAGTGTGGCCAGCAGGAGCAGGGAGGTGATCGTGCCCCTGTACTCGGCGCTGGTGAGGCCGCACCTCGAATGCTGTGTTCAGTTTTGGGCCCCTCACTACAAGAAGGACATGGAGGTGCTGGAGCGTGTCCAGAGAAGGGCGACGAAGCTGGTGAGGGGTCTGGAGCACAAGTCTTATGAGGAGCGGCTGAGGGAGCTGGGGTTGTTCAGTCTGGAGGAGTCTGAGGGGAGACCTTATCGCTCTCTACAACTACCTGAAAGGGGGTTGCAGAGAGGTGGGTGTTGGCCTCTTCTCCCAAGTGACTAGTGACAGGACAAGAGGGAATGGCCTCAAGCTGCACCAGGGAAGGTTCAGGCTGGATATTAGGAAAAATTTCTTTACTGAGAGAGTGGTGAGACACTGGAATAAGCTGCCCAGGGAGGTGGTGGAGTCACCCTCCCTGGAGGTGTTCAAGGAACGTTTGGACGTGGCATTGTGGGACATGGTTTAGTGGGCATGGTGGTGTTGGTTGATGGTTGGACTTGATGATCTTACAGATCTTTTCCAACCTTTATGATTCTGTGAAATAGGTCTGGTTGATTTGGGATCTCTATAGAAGTCTTAAATTACGTAGATTTGTAGACTTGATGGCTTTAATGTGTTCTGTTGTGCAGAATTTTTTATTATTCCACTTGGCATCAAACTTGTCCTGGAATATACAAGTTACTTTAGAGTTTTATTTTCAGTATTCTTCTATTGATCTCTACTTAGGCTTTTCTGTGGCATTCAGGATAGCACCTCCACTTTAGTAACCTGGTTTAGATTAAGAATAAAATTATGCAAGTATGCCTTCACACAAATGTTTTGTTACAAACTAGCTCTTCATGTTTCTTCTTTTGTTAAGAAGTTTGTCCTAGATCAACTGAGAACCCTTTAAGAATGTACTTATGCAGCAACAAACATTGTTTCAATTGTTTCCCTACAGTGTAAGTTTAAGTTTTGAGACATATAATGTGTTGGATCACCCAGGTGGAGGTAAAATCCATGTAATTGAACTTCTTGTACTGGAATTACTGTCTAGGTCTGATAAAATTAACATATTTAATTGAAAGCATGCATCTCAAAGATTTGGAGGGAGAAAAGTAGGACTTAAAGTCTTCATCTGCTGTGATTTTTGTTTAAAAAAACCAAAAAACACCAAAAACCTTGTGTCTAAAGATGTTTCCCAGTGACTTTAGTTCACTAATTACCAAGCTACTTATGTTTATCTCATATGTTAGATCTCTGGTGTTAGTGAGCAGCTCTTTCCATGAACCAAGGAAAGCACGGGATTGTTGGTCTAGGAATACTATTTCTATATTAAAAAATTTTATTTACCATTTCATAGGTCAATTTTGTCCTTAGTTTCCAGTTTCCTTATTTTGAGGCCATACTTTTTGCCACACTTAAAAGTGGTGTCACAAAGGCTGCTGCCAGAAAGAGTTTTGTGACCTTTAATGTGCAGTGATTTGCTCCAGGCTTACAATACTGTTTAGGTACAGATTTTCATCCACAAATAGAAGTCTTGCACTACCTTATTATTATATAATATTTTGTGTACTAAGGGTGATTAATTTGATCCCTGTGAATTCCATAAGTGACCAATTTAATATTAAATACTTGATACTAGTGTACTTTCTTTTTAAATAAAAACATTTTAGTCGCAAATGAAAAATAATGAGTCAGACTGCTGGAGCTTGGTGTGGGAACTTTCTTGAGAGTACTAGCTAAACAGTGCCTATCCCTTACCATTTACCTACTTTTAATTTTTTTTAATTATTATTTTATTTTTCCCCCATAAATAACTCAGTTCCTGGGTTCATAATATGGCTCACCAGTGTGGTTACTGGCAAAACTCAGCTGATGTATCTTGGTATTTGGGGGAGAATCTTTAAGGAATATTTAATCTAGTATTGCTCGTGAAGGTCAAGTGTTGTAAAACCAGCTTTAATCTTGTATTGACATGTTCTGATCTGCTTTTATGAAAACTTAAATACTAATTTTTTTTTTTTTATTTAGGGTGCAATTTTCTTGGAGGGAATAACAGTTAAATGTGTGACCCAGGTGACAACACAACCAAAGTTAGGAGGAATACAGCAAAAATGTCAGCAGTTCTGTGGATGGGAAGGGTAGGAGAACTTTTAGAACTTTTTTATTTATACTGTCTAGAAATAAGTGTTACGTTTCTAGTTTTGCAGGAAGAAACAGCTCGTTGTAAAAACAAAAAAAGGTGACTATTTTTGGATGGATTGTTTAAAACAAAAAGCAAGCCTCAGAAACACTCAACAGTGAAACAGATGAGGGTTTTGCAGATGAGGGAATCATCAGCTGTTGATACTAAGAAACAAGATTCTAGAACTGCTTTTCCATTGAGATAACAAAATGCTTTCAGATGAATTGTTGCTGTGCAAATTCCAGACATAGTCTAGTCTAGGTATTTGTGTAAAATTCACCGCTCGCTCGAGCAGTGGCCTTATTTATATAGGAACTGCTATTACCCTTTAGTCTTGAAGTATAATACTGATTTTTATAGTCAGCTTGGATTTGTGTCCAATGTTAATGAGAACGTTTGTTTTAATGTCTCAGATTCTGAACTCCTTTCCAAAGCTGATGATCCAGGGAGTTGCTCACAGTGCTTCCTAACTTGCTGATGCTTATAGTTCTTCTAGTGCTTGTAATTTTGAATTCAAATATCTCTTCCTCCAAAGTTAAAACTTCGAAGTTCTACATAATTTAGTGTTTTGTCATAAACAATATCCTTGTTCTTATCAGATAAGGATTTGGTTCCTCTTGCAAAATATCTTATTGGAGAAGATGTTCTAACCCAAAGTTAACCTTGCAGGTGTGACTTCAGTCTAATATAAAAAATGCAGTCTTGTGTGACTATTTATTGCAGAACATTAATAAACATGGTTTTGGGTTTTTTAGGTCTGGATTCCCTGGAGCGCAGCCTGTTTCCATGGACAAGCAAAATATTAAATTTTTGGAGCAGAAGCCATACAAAGTTAGCTGGAAAGCAGACGGCACTCGGTAAGTTCATTTTAAATCAAAAAGTAATACACAGTAAATTGGGTAGACGGTCTGTATTTTCTCAGGAAAGTGAATTCGCTTGTACAAAGGACAAAGCATATCCTAACAACAAAACTGACTCCAGAGATTCATTTTTTTGCTGTCTTCGTACCCAACATTTACTTAAGTTTGTGGCCAAGTTTCTTTTTAGCAGCTGTTCTGCAGACTGACTTAAATGTACATAATTCTAGTCTTCTCCATGACCCTTGCCTGTCTGTCAGCCAAGACTTGCCACCAAGGTCTTAGAATAATCTTAGATAACAGTAAGAGTTTGTTAAGCTAAAGAATTTATTTATAAAAGCTAAATTAACCTTCTAGTTGATCCTTCAGGAGCTGGCTAGTATTAGAAATTTCATAGTGTTTTTTTTTTTTTTTTTATTCGTTCTGTGATCCTTTGTTCAAGTTTGTAGTTCTGGTCAGCCAGAGAGTCAAGAGTTTCATCTTCCTTTGCCAGTTCTCTTACATTCATTGTAGGGGTGACTTTTTTTTATAACAGACTACAACCTGATTGGATTGGTGTGTTGAACCTCTTCAGCGTTGTTATTTCTGGTTTGAAATGCATCCTTGTATTTAATTGCTCCAGTATTCTCACGTTAGCATTTCAAAGTAGGAGAAACACCATACATCGTCAAACGCAGAATGGCAAAACAGTTTTTCCTCTGATTGTAACTGATTATAGATCAGTCTCAACTGCATGAAACACAATTGTCTAAACATGTGCATCTGGTATAATTGGGTATCCTTTCGTTGCTTTGTCTTGTATGAAAAAGCCACAGCACACAGGGTCTCTTGCCTCTACGCTGAGCAGCTTGGATGAGGTGTAGAAAGTATTTGCTATTCATATTGAAGTAAACCCCCAAATGTTAAGTGCCCCATTTCATTGTACTCTTGTAAAGAGGTACTGTGGCTCTTCATACAAACAAATCTTTCTTAAGTAAAAATCCAAACCTCCAAAATCATACTTATTTTCATAGAACTGAATATTTTTAATAGGTTGTTACATTTGTGAAATTACAACCATTTTTTGAGGTTTTGAAATCCTCATCAATGGGGATTGATACTCTAACCTTCTGTTTTTCTTCAGTATTTCTGTTTTCAAAACTAAAATCAAGAATCCCAGTTATTAATGGAAATGGTTTTAACCTATGCTACACATAACATTCAGATCACAGTCTTCCTTTTTGTTGTGGGCGCTATCTTGAGGTAATTAATAATGTAATTTCTTACATCACAGTCAATAGTGTCTCAAAAACAGGAAGAATTTGTGTGGTACATCTCATCTATTTCAATAGCTTGATTTTTGTTTCTTTACACATACTAGTATTTAAGCAATTGTAATCTGCGCTAAGTGCAATGACTTTAGTTTTTATTCACTTAGAGCAAATGAATAAATTTTTAACCTTCTTTGACTTGACCAGAAAATGTGCAATTACAATGAAAGTACATGCGGTAAGAGGAGGACTATTATGCTCATTTGTGCATGGTGATTTAGAGTAACAAGAGAGTTCAGTGTTCTACATGTGTATGAGTTAGAAGGCATCAGTTGTGTGGATGAGATGTATGCTTTCAAAAAGAGGAGGTAAGAATTTTTGTTTTCAGACTGCTGAAGTTAAAATACTGGTTTTGTGTATAGATATGGGCAAAAGAAGTTTTGTTTTAGCAGTGCAATGGAAAGCGTTCTCCCTTCCATGTGCTGAGAAAACAAAGTTTTGGTACTAAATCAACAAATGGTGTAGACTGTTCTTCTAAAGGTTTTCCTGTGTTCTTTGTTTTGTTAGGCTTGCTATCTTTAGTAATAGAATGGAGTATCTTAGGTAATGAAAAGCCTGGAAAATATGGGGAATATTATGTCTTAAGAGAATTATCAAGTGGCTCCACACGGAGTCAGTCAGGATTCAGCACAATTCAGCCAGACTAAGCTGTCTCCTGTAAAAAAAGACCCTTCAGGTGTCTCATCTGTGGAGTTTGTACTTCAAGGGTTTATTAGCTTGGGCAGAGCATGGTGTCAAAATACAAAGTAAGCCTGCACTCAGTATGGCATCCAAGCATTAAGAAATGGGTGGGAATATTTGGCTTATTAACATTTGACTGGCTGTGTGCACAAGCACTTGCGTGATGTGATGCAGGCATTCTCAGGGTGCGAGGTTACAGAACCATGGCATTGGGAGGTCCAGGCTTAGAGCAGCACAGTGCATTCAAAAGCTGCTGAGCCTAAACAAGTACACTCAGCCAACTTAAACTGACCATTCAAAGAGCCAGATGAGAGTCTTTGCATTTATTATGCTTTTAATCCACGCTCCGGATATATTGCCTGTGGACTTGACTTGTAAAACTATGAAAATATGTTTACACAGTATTAATGTATTAATACAAAGTATTAATGAGCCAGCAGTGTGCCCAAGTGGCCAAGAAGGCCAATAGCATCCTGGCCTGTATCAGAAATAGTGTGACCAGCAGGACCAGGGAAGTGATCGTGCCCCTGTACTCGGCTCTGGTGAGGCCGCACCTGGAATCCTGTGTTCAGTTTTGGGCCCCTCACTACAGGAAGGACATTGCGGTGCTGGAGCATGTCCAGAGAAGGGTGACGAAGCTGGTGAGGGGTCTGGAGCACAAGTCTTATGAGGAGAGGCTGAGGGAGCTGGGGTTGTTCAGCCTGGAGAAGAGGAGGCTGAGGGGAGACCTCATCGCTCTCTACAACTACCTGAAAGGGGGTTGCAGAGAGGTGGGTGTTGGTCTCTTCTCCCAGGTGACTAGCGGCAGGACAAGAGGAAATGGCCTCAAGTTGTGCCAGGGGAGGTTCAGGCTGGATATTAGGAAAAATATCTTTACTGAGAGAGTGGTGAGACACTGGAACAGGCTGCCCAGGGAAGTGGTGGAGTCACTCTCCCTGGAGGTATTCAAGGAACATGTGGACGTGTCATTGTGGGACATGGTTTAGTGGGCATGGTGGTGTTAGTTGATGGTTGGACTTGATGATCTTACAGGTCTTTTCCAACCTTAGTGATTCTGTGATTTCTGAATGTCCTGTGCAGCTCAGATATTGGTAATCCTTGCCTTTTTTCACAGCTTAGTCCTTCGGGAAGCCTTTGTTTTAGGGATTGGTTTATGCTAGTATTTTAGTATGTATTAAAGTCAGTTTATGGAAATGTTTTCATATAATTTAAGCCTATTGCTTCAAGAAATAGTAATAGCAGAAAATAATTCTGTTTTTAAAATAATTTTTTTACAGAAGGCCATTTGATATTAAAGGAAAAAAAAGTGCTTCATCTGCAGTGTCTCTAGTGTGCATTGCCACTGAAGAATAATCTTTTTAAAACTGTGGCTCATTAGCTAATACAGATTGGTATGTCTTAGAACAAATATTAAGATGCTGTAAAATTACAATTAGTGCTATTCTATAGGGTTGTAAGCTATTTTTCCATATTTCTTTCTTTGTATTATCAGTTTGAAGAGTCTTTCTTTGTCATATCTTATGTCATTCATTTGGAAAATTGAAGTCTTATGGAATATTATTATTTTCCTACTCAAATGTACAGGACACATACATTCTGAATATGAGAATAATTATATAGAAAATAGTGCACCTGGAAGACTGCCTTTTGTGAAAGAGAGAAGAGTGCTTATGTAATTTCTTGTAGGAATTTTCAGTATTTTGAACATTCTATCCTGTGTTTTTAGAGTTCTAGAATGGTGACAAAACAGAATGGATGAAGAATAAAACTGAGGGAACCAAATAGTTCTTTTAAATTTTCTGAAAACATAATAACTTGCAGTTGATTATGGAGATACACAGACTGATAGGTATATTCAGAGAAGAAAATGGTGCTACAAAGATCCAGTGTTAATGAAATTCAGATGAAGGAATGTTGTGAAAGAGAGATTAAAGATGAAAACCTGAGCTGTTATTTGGACATTAGACACTGTGCATGATAGCTACCTGAATCAACAATGAAAAATGACTATGGCAATTTTTACATTGGACATGCTTCTAATTATTTTGTTTTTCTTCAATGATCTGGACTCCATATGCAATTAAACAGATTTTGATTAATTATTCTGAATGCTTGTGTTAACAGGCGTGACCTTCTTGAATTTAATATTAAGACATCAGTCATTGGAGATCCATTTATGGATCCCCTGCTTACTTTATCTGGAGATGAAACTGCTGTCATCAAGTATCTCCGAAGCTATTCTGTTAAGTGTGGTTTAGATGCAGCAGTCTAGGGTTTGCCTATTACAATATTATTTGGCTTACATGTGGGTTTTTTTGTTTTGTTCTCTCTGCTTAAAAAAGCACTGCTGTTTCATTGACCTGATGGGACTTACAGAAAAGCAGATGCTTAACTAATAACTTTATATTATACTTTCTCACTTAAATAAAACACTCTCATCTCAGTTAATAGCAATATTTGCTCAACTTAGACTACTTAAATTTCACCGTTGTTAAATATCTGCATTTTATTCCTGCAGCATTAATTTTCTCTAGAGGTTTCATGGCTGAAGCCTTTATTTGTAGATTGTCTTAACTGACATGTAGTGCCAGTAATTTCTTTGAGGACTTTTATTTTTCTCCAAAGGTGTTTGGTATTCCTCGATTTCAACTGGAGCTGAACTTTCATCCTTCTGGTTTAAGAGCTGTGTTGTTGTTGGGGTTTGTTTGTTTTTCAGTGGTAGAACAGTTCATGTTTTCTTGCTTTCTCAGTATTGTTATATTTTTCTATCCATAATTTAAAAAAAAAACTATTTCCCTAAATGAAAGAGCATTATCTATCATCTTGCGTTAACTAAATAATGTGATTAATTAAATTATTTGACAGTGATTCTATAAAATATTTTGGGGAAATCTAGTGGAGTAGTATCTTACACACTTTTGTAAATGTGTGGGTTCTGAGTCTGGTTTGGGTCAAAACTCCTCCTCCTGCATTCTCTTGGAGCCCTGAGATCAAAATCTTTTGACTTACCCTTGCTTAGTCTGTCCTGATTCGCGGAGTTTGTGTCTACACCGTGGTCTTGCTTGTTCTGTGCCTTGTCTCCAGAGCCCTTGTTCCGTGAACATCAGCAAGGCACACCTCCTTGTTATTGCTCCAGCTTTCCTTTTGGAGCGTGTTTGCTCCAAAGGGAAATGTAGTGTGAACAAATACTTCTCCTCTCCTGTTTATAAATACCTATGTGTAAAGATGTGTACATTTGCATCTCAGGTTTAGACAAATGAACTTTTAATATAAAGAGCTTTGAAGCTCACTTAGCATTGGCTTTCTTAGGAAAAATATTTCCTTTGTGCCAGCTATTTGCATGAACGTAAGTATTATATGCAACTCATTCTGTTTTGGGGAAAAACATGTCTAAAATCATACTGCTTTTGATTATTATTATAAAAAAATAAATCACTTAAATCTGCAGCTGTTCTGATTGGTTTGGTGTGAATTCTATCCTGTATATTTATTGGAACAGTTGTCAAACCTCTGTTGTCTTAAAAATAATTTTAATGCTAATCTATTCATAAGGCACAGAAATCCAAAGGGCAAATTTCCCACTACTATAATCATGCCTTTTGGCTTTGTTGAGATGAAATATACATTGTGTGTTAACAATAGCTATAAGGTATGTATGGCTTTACAAATGTATCCAATTTTGTAATGTTGTGTTTGTGAAATAGTAGTTGCTACCTGAATAAGATAATTGTCACAGTATGTTCAAGGCATACTCTGTGACTCTGTATTATCAACTTTGTACTGTAAAGTGATTAACCCAGGTGGTTAGCGGCTTGCTGTATCCCTTGATATGTATCTCATTAATACCGTTTGTAGCAGATGTTTGTTCTAATGAGTGGAGCTGAATGTTCAGACAGGAGTAGGGTTGGTAAAGTAATGAGACACCAGTTTTGGAAGAAGAAAAAAAAAAAAAAGACCATTAACACTAAGAATGATAAAAAGGATTAAAATGTCTGTGGAATAATTCAGATTAATACAATCAAGCAGGACTATGTTTTATAATGGTAAAATGTGACCCGAACTAAATGCAAGCTATTAAGGGGCATAAGTTATTTTTCTACATTTGTATGAGTACCTTTTTATTTTTCACATCTGCACACATGCAGGTTTAGTAAAAAAAAATAAATACAATCATAATATTATGGCTGTTCAATTATGGTATGGCAGCTATTTAAAAAAACGCAGAACAGGTAGTTCTTGACAAAGGCTATTATTTTTTAAAAATAGACATGCAAATTTGATGGATTGCAGATATCTAAATGTGAACAAGTAGATACAGAATGTAAAGCACCTCTAATTGTCTACAAGGTGTTTGTAACAAAATAGGAACATCTCTGAAGTTATTTTTTTCATGATTAGCAAATTACATTTTAGAAAAAAGGCCTGTTGCCTAAATAATTCTCATTTTGTTGGTATCATAATATAAAATAAAAATAGTAAATCTACGCTTAACCATATGATAAAACTGGTGGCCAAATTTTTGAGTTGTGTTTATTAATCAAATAATTTTGATTTATCTGAAGCATGTAAGTTACTATATTATCAAACTTGTGATAGCATTTCAGGTTTCTTTAGTTTAGGTTTTTGTAGAAATTGAAGAAAATTTCTATTTTTGATAAGAACTTTACAATTATTGGCAGTTGCAGCCTCTTCAGAAACATACTTGTAACCATTACTTGAAGGAAGTCTACTGGGTGTGTTTTATGATAACTTTTCATGCATGTTGTTAAAATATAATGAAGATGAGGTTAAAGTTTCTCCCTGAATTTGCATGGCTAAATCCTTTTTTCTTTCCCTGTTCTTTGATCCTTTACATGACGAGATGATGCTTACATGCATAACTGAGAAATTGCAGATTCCTAATATGAAAAGTTATCCAAAAGTCATTTGTGGCAAGAGTAACTTGTGAAAAGGTGATCATTGCTAAAGAACAGCTCTAAAAAAAAGGAGAAAACTGAGAAACAGATTTTTTTGTAGTAAAAGAAAAAAAAATAAGAAAAAGTAAAAAAAAGAAAGAAAAGTAGTAAAAGAAACTACCCCAAAATTAGGTGGTAAGGAAGAAAAATGGTAGCCTGTCTGCAAAGGATTAAAGAAGAGATAGTTGAATGGGTTCACGGAAAAACTGTCATCCCTGAGAGACAGGAGGAGGTTAGAGAGAAAGTTGGGATAATAATGACAACAAAGGAGAACATAGAAGATTTGGAGAGTAGTACTAATCCAATTAAAAAACAAATCTATGCACTTGAGAACTCACTATTAAGAACAAGAGACTGTCTTGTCATGAAAGCAGATCTAGAGATCGGAAAGATTGTTTCCTGGGAGCAAAGAGTGGAGTTGAACTTGAAGGAGACTGTTGAGAATGAGAAAGAAGCCATAGATTAATGTTCAGATTGGTACAAATGGCATGACCAGATTCTCATGGATGTGGAATTTTATGCCCAGTAGTGGAAAATGCCTGAAGTGGAGGTTTACAAAATTGTTAGTGGATTCTTTCCTAACTTAGAGGAGGGGGACAAAAATGTAGGATGTTGAGATTTGACAGATGGCTTCAGAAATGGTGCTAAAAGGAAAGTTAGTCACTGGAAAGCATTTGTGAGTAAAGAGCTTTTCTCAAGATATGAATACCTCCTTTCTGGGCACCTTACTTTCTGACCCGAGATGGCTAGTGAATAAGTGAATTCTTACATATTGTGTTTTGAGTGTCTTGTCATTTAGTCATGTTTAGGTTGGGGTCATAAACAGACATGTTTATGGTCTTGGGGTCAGGAAGGAACGTTTGCCTCCTGACGACAGGATCGGGTGAAGAACCCACATGAGAATCATCTGGGTGCTTTTAAACCACACGTTCTTTTCCTTTCCCTTCCTCCTCTCCCCACTTATCTTAAGAAATAGATTTAAATATTTATCAGTTTTGCACCATTGGTTGGTAATGCTGTGTATGCCTTCCTCTGTGGTTGGGGCACGTTTCTGTGGTCTGAAATATTAAAGGACAGAAATATTCAGGGGTTTGGACATGTACCAAACAGACTTTTCATGATGAAATGGATTTTTTTAAAGGAGTGACAGGTTTTGTGAACAACTGGGCTTAACTCAAGTGGTTTGATTCCAAGTTAAATGAGCTTTATTCAGAGCATGTGCTTATGTAACTATCAGCAATGGGCAAAGCCTCAACTGTTGAGTGCTAATTATACATAATTTGTGTGTGTAGGACAGCTACTCTTCAAACATTTGTTACTACTTTCATTGAATATCTCAAAGTAGTACTTGTAAGGGTTTTTCTATTATTCCCATGAAACTGTCAAAATGGGATGGTATTTAAAAAGACGACTTGAAACAAAAACCTTAGTTAAAAGGGTAAAGTGACTGTTGCTATTCCCCTATTGCTAACTGTGCATTGTTTTGTTGCATGCTACATTTTTAAGGTCTTCGGAAGGGAAATGCAGTTTTTGTTTACATGGCGTAGTCCTTCATGGTCCTTCTTTAGAATTATTTTAACTAAGTCTTTAAGAGAAAACAAGTTTGCCCATTTTTAAACTAGTTCTGTAGTTCTATAGCTGGAAGAACCTTTGTTTAAGATGAGTCTGGAATCCATGTGGGATTTATTTCACTGACTTTGTTTTGAATAATATACTTAATTGCAGAGAGCATATATTTTTTGCTGGAAATTGAAGTTGTGAAAGTTATTGAAATGGTCGTAATAAAGCTTTTTTCCTCCCTCCCGTCAAGGAAAAGAGCTATAAATAGCTTTTATAGACTACAGTACTAATCAGTTGTTAGGAACCTGCAGTTTAGCTTATAAGCATGTAATGATAACATAATGTCAAGCTTCTGCAAAAGTATATAAAGGTCACATACATGATTCTGGATTATAATGTATAAACTGCCTTTCTAATGATTGCTGAAAAGAGCAATTCATAGATGTTAAGCACTCTGAACAGCATTCCTCTTGATTTTCTGAAAAAGCAGATGCCTGATTCATTGTTTTATTTTGTGTGTTTAGGTAGGAGGAGAAGGGAAGATGGGATGGAGAGGCAGGAATTATGTATTTTGAGACTAGAAAGTTCAGGTTTTAGTAGCTGAGATATGAGTCTTTGCTTACTCTACATCTTAATAATTATCCCTTATAGTTGTTTTGGGCAGTAAATTTAGGATTACAAAACTGATATCAGCCTGTTTCCCACAGGATTAGAACCCATGAATATTGTATGCTTACTTGAGTTTTTATTTGAGAGTGCAAAACCAAAACTTTGATAAATTGAGTTAAGATTAAGGGCACTTTCAGTGTATTTAGTGTGTCCCCTATCTCAAGGTAAAGACATTCTAGCTCAGGGTGAAGAAGCTGTAGCACAAGGTGGCCTCATCATCTGCACCTGTTGACATGTTATCAAAGGGCATGTTGTCCATTTCTCTTTTTTTACCTATTGTACAGGGAATGAGAGCATGACTAGACTTTCTGGTGGTCTTGCAGTAGCAGAAAAGGAGTTGTCAGATTTTGGTAGCCAGACTCATGGGTGTCACCCGGTTCTGTTTAACTATATCGATTATGAACCAGGAGAGGTGTCTCTTGACTGAGAGACTGTAGGTCAAATGAGGCAGCACAGAGTGTCAGAAGATGTTAGACTTATATCTGGAACTATTGGGTATAAACATTGTTACTCCTAAGAAGTTCCCACAAGGCAGTATTACTTAAAGTAGAGTTGTGTATTATAGATCAGGTCTGTTAGTTTCACAGCTGTTGAGCTAAGTTGAAATAGTTTTTTATCCTAATGCTGCATTTGGAGTGGGTGGTTTGCGGTGGGTTTTTTTTTTTTTTTTGGGGGGGGGGCGTGGTGGTGATGATGTATTTATGTATGTATTTATTTATTACTAAGGCATATCCGTATCACTTTGCTGCTTCTCCATCTCCTGAAGTCTGTTTTTTAAATCATTGAATCAATGTAGAGGAATGAATAAATAGCTGTGACAGAACATGTCATCCCCAGTCTGGATCCAAATTGAGCTGAATGGCCAAAGAAGGCATTCCTACTCTAGGTTGTGGTTTCTCATTTATGTGTGCCTGCAACAGTGTCAAGACTCTGAAAAGAAGTGGTAGAAGGAAGCTGTTGTTTTTGTGTGTTTTTCTTAAGTGGTTAAGGAGCACTCCTGATGTGATACGGTACAGAAAGTATATTTTGTGAAGTAGCAGGCTTGATGCTTCACGGTTCTGAAACCTTTTGACAGCTCACAAAGTTCTATGGTCACAATTCTGAGCTTTTTGAAAAGTAGTACTTAACTGATTATCCATATGTAACTATTTGAACATTTGGACAGATTGTCTTCTAAGCAAGCTCTTTTGTTTATTTATAAATAGTTAATGCATTAAAATGCTTATTATGTAGCTTGTGCTATGAATACTAATCTTGGAGTATTCAACTGTAGTCCTAAAATGTTCTAATTAGATCAAGATAAATGGTGTGCCTGCATGTGTACCTGATGTTCAAGCGACAAGTATCAGTGATTACTGGTTTGTTTATTTATTATCCTTTTTCCCAGACTACTTTCAATAGTGGAACAGCGCATCCTGTGCTGCTGGTTCTCTTGGGGGGATTACGGGCACATCCATGACGTGTAAAGGCTTAAGCTTATTCAGGGAAGAATGACATTCGGTTTGTAAAGTTTAACTATACAAATATCTAGGGCAGTGCTTTCCCTTGGAGCTGATCTTCTAATCTGTGAGCACAAACGGCAGTTGTGTTCTTCTGTGGCTTGTGCCTGTGATGTAGGCAGAATTGACCCAGCATGTGTTCTGGCATAAATCAGCTCAAAGTTAAGGGAAGCTCCTTTTTCAAAGCTGTGATACTCTTTTCTTGACTGCTACGTTATGGACCTCCATGAGAGATGTTATGGTTCTCTTGCTTGGGGAAAGAAGGAATGTAACTAATTGTCATCTGATGCTAAAGTAATTTGTTTTTCTTTCTTATACCATTGTGTAACTGCTGCTTTGCATTTTTTCTTTTTTTTTGTTTTTTGAGCCTGTTGCTTCAGGCATGAGTTTCCCTCTAAATCTCCAAGATATTTTCAGACTAAAATTTCAGACTAAAAGGGTTGGAGTCAAACAAGTTTGAGCAAGCTTGAAGCTCAGTATCTGCAAATTATAATAATAATAATAATAATAGAATTCAGTAGTTCAGTCAAGCTTGAGATATAATTTGTTCCAACTAATCTTACAGCTTTAAAAAAAAAATCAGAACATCATACTGTACAGTTGTTTTCCAATTGTGTTCCTCGCTCTAATGTAGAAATGTACTTTAATATGTACTTGTCTACTTAGCATCATTAAAATTTGGATGAAACAGGGAGAATCTAGTATTTGAAGTAAATCTGTTAGTATACGGATTCTGTTACTGGGACACACCTTTTCTAGCTAGGTAACAATTCTTCTTTTGTTTTACAACAGATATGTCATGATGCGCTATTATGAACTCTTCAATATATAGTAGTTGTAGATTAATTTACCCTTTGTTGTAGGTCAAATAATGATAACAAGATGACTTCAGATTTAACCCATAAGGTTTAATATCCTTTTAGAAATAAAGAAACAAAACCCCCACAGCACTCTAACTTAATTAAAACCCTGGAAGGCAGTCAAGAAAAACACTGTAACTGGATAGTCTTTTTTAACCTTGCTAAATTCTTGGTTTTACCAGCTCTGTTGCAGAGTTTCACAGTTTAATAATACTTTAGATAGAAAGCGTAGTTTCACATGGATTTGAATTTGCCATCTGTTGTACTAATTAAAGGCATCTTTATCCTTGATTTATAAACCAGGAAAAACTAAAGCTTGAACTCAGTCTAAACTATGATACTTTATTAGGAGAAATGATACCAGTTTCAACACTCAATGCATTTTTCCATGCTCCATAGTATTACATTTATCTCCTTTATTCAAAAACTGACTTCCCTGTTAATGCTGGTGCACGTAGTATCCCAGATGAGGGGATACCAGTAAGTTGTATAATAATAATACATTATTTCTGTATTATACACCATCCTATTAGTTATGCAACCTGATGATTTGCTTGCTGTTGTTTTTGACTGCAGATGCATTTCTGTGCTCTCACTGACCTTTAAAAAGTAGCTGATCTATTAGCTTCCTCAACCGATAGAGTTGATTTAGACTCTTTTAAGGTGGGGAAGTATGGTCATATCTCTCTCTCTTCATGCCTGTGTCTTGGTACCTTTTGGATATTGAAATTTGCGTTGTTTGTCACTATAGTTTGGGGCATTCTGAAGATTCCTGTAGTAAATGTTGCCATCTGCCGATTCACTGCCTCATTTTTGATGATTTTCAGGGTCATAACACTCATAAAAAAATCTTCTCTGGACTTGGGGTTGTCAAGGGGAGCAAATGAGAAGGGAAACTTGCATTCAGAGTTTAAAAGAGAGTGGTGGCAGGCAAGAATAAAAAAAAGAATTTGATGTTGAGTGAGGTAACAGTGGAGGAGACTGAATACCTGTATAAGCTATGGGGTATCTGTTATCCTACAGTGGTAACTTGCACAAAATGTATATATGCAGGGAATACTACCTTAATGAATTTTGTAGGAATGAAGTTCTGTGGATTAATTGAATAATATAAATTCATCAATACCTGGAGGTATTTAAAAGACGTGTAGATGTGGCACTTAGGGACATGGTTTAGTGGTGGACTTGGCAGTGGTAGGTTTACAGTTGGACTTAATGATCCTAAAAGTCTTTTCCAACCTAAATGATTCTGTGATTCTATGAATATCGAAATTAAGCATAGCCCTTTCATTGTGATATATGAGGTGATCCATAAGAAAATAATTTTTTTTCTTCTCCATACTAGCATGAAGTATTTGGAACATGAAGCTGGATATTGGGAACCTTCTAATTTCTCATGAAATTAGATATTGGCGTAGAAGATAGGCTAGGATAACTTTCTTGACTGTAATATGAGTATTGGAAAGCATTAATTGTTTAGGAAAGACGCAAAATAAAGTTTGAGGGATAACATTTTATTTTCATAATAGCTGAAGGATAAACAAATGTTATGGAGTTCAGGTTTTTAAAAAATCACTACAGGATTGTTAACGTGAACTTCTGGGTTACTGCTGAATCTGCTGCAGATACCCAACCTGATCAGAGTTGTCACTATGAGCACACTTTAACATCTAATGCAAGTTGAGTGTCTAGATGTCCATTGATGTAATAAGAGTTTAGTCAACACAGTTATTGAAGCCTAGGGAACTATTAATTTCACCCTAAAGTAGACACCTTACAATCATGAAACTTAATCAGAAGCTGAATTCTACTCTCTTTCAAGGGTGGAGAATTGGTGGAGAATTTTGACCAGTGACAAATCCAGATGCTTCTGAATGTGATAAGAGATACATGAGATACTTACTAAACAGCAGCCTAGTAACAAAGTATTTTAATATTGAGGAAAAAAAATCTTAATTGTAGAAGATAAGTTTGGGTCATTGATGAAAAGGCTTTGCTTTAAATTTAGAACATTATGATTGCAATGAGAGATAAAAATAGATTAATAATGTAGGTTCTCTCTAAAATGATACATTTGGATAAATTAAGGGAAGTAGTTAATGGAATGAGAAGGACTGAGGAACACAGTCTGCAGTATAGATGAGGAATGGCATTTCTTCTGAATTCAACCATTTTGATAGGAGTTTGTATATCGTGTAAAGGGAAAACAGTTTTTTTGATGCAGGAGTAGTGGTAGATCTTGTGCTTCTGGACTTTGACAAGATTTTGATTTATTATAGAGACTGAGGCTAATGAAGATTGCTGGAATTGTAAGACAGGTAAAGAATGGTTTGAAAGAAAATGGCAGGGAATGGGTTTGGAAGAAAATATATAGAAAGCCGCAAGTGGAGATCTGAAATACTAATTTTATACTGTCATTAAGAATTTTGAAACAGAAACCGAGTATGTTCTGACAAACAAATGAGGGAGACAAGCCACTGAATTCATTGAGGAGCAGAATAATAAAACTGGAAGGATATTTAGTTGTAGAAAATGCAAGGTCATGAATAAGAAATATTTGAGCTGGAGGCTGTTAATTGGAAATGAATGTCACTCAGAATCTAAGGGGTTTTTTTGGTTTAAAATACTAGGGAGACTGTTGGTGGCAGACTTTAACCTAGAAGTATGCGAGAGAAATAGAAAGTGTTGGTATATTCAGAGCAGGCTAACTTCCAAGGGCCTGTTGTGTGGATTTTAAAAATTTTATTTAGAGCTCGGATTACCAAGTCAAATACATAATTTTACAGCTGCTTATGTGTAGCAGTGTTTCTTGCTGGCTGATACGCTATGTACTTGTGCAAATGAAAACACGAATACAAATTTGAAAATGGTATTTGTGACAGAGCTGTCAGTGTGCTTATTAAAAAGACATTGTTTTCCTTTTGTTTACACACTGAAAATAATATTATGAGTCTTCATATAACTTCCTGTGTCAGTGTCCCTGTATCCAGGCTTTGTCATCCTTCAGGAGACATAGTTTGAAGTAGCAACCATTGCCAGCAGCAATTAATATAAGAGAAGAAAGCAAGCTGAGCCTTACCCGTTTATTGGGACTTTAGGGTGTATTGCTCCATCTGTCACAGGCAAACTTCAAACTCGTCTAATTTAAACTGTTACTCTAGATCCAGCACAGTCTGGATTCAGGCCAGGACATGGAACTGCAGCGGCTTAGTGACACAGATAGATGATCTCCTACTGTCAGTGGATAGAGGGCAGTTGTTAATTTTCATTCTCCTAGCCCTTTCTACAGTGTTTGATGTGTCTAGCCAGAAGTTGATGCTGTCTTGCCAGGAGGGAGTGGCAGGGTCCAACGCAAAGTGCTAAAGCGGCTTGGCCTCATCCTAGGTGATCGATCTATGGAGTGGCAACGCGCTCATGATTTTGAAATGTTGCCAATCATAAAAGAAAATTAAGAAATTGAAAATTATATCTGCAACAGGATTTCGTTGTTGCCTCTGCGTCAGCAAACATATTAGTGATGCTAATTGCTATTCTGAGCTCGGTAATCCTTATTTGTGTGGGAGGGCAGCACTTTCACACGACTGAATTCTAGGCTGTCTAATAAACTCCCCTGGGAATGGAGAGCTGCTCTGTATTTTGTGCTTAGAGCTGATGATGGAATTTCTTACATTTTACGTTCTTTAATGTGATAACACAGACACAAGCATATTTAAAAAGGAAAAATAAAAGTGATGATGATGGTACCATGTTGAAATAATCTTCTTTGATATAGCCCATCTAAAGAAATACTGTGGGGCAAAGAAAACTTCTATAGGAGATGAATTTTTAAGCTTCCTTTAAAAATATTTCTAATCCATTTGCTACTTGTAGATTTTTTCACAAAATTAATTTTGTGTTGAACTCAAACTCGGAAGATGAGATCTCAAAGTTTGAGGAAGCTGTGCTGTTTTTTTTTTTATTATACTTAAGGTTTTAAAACTCCTATAAAGTACAAAATTAACATATGTAACCTTGCTGCTAGGATAGTTGCTGGGATTTTGGCTGAGGGAAGTAAGTTAAGCATAGGTAAGGCACATCATAAAATCAAAGTCAATGTCAAAACTTCTGTGAATTTCTAGGAGATCAATTTCACCATAAATACGTTTTGGCAAGCACTGTGCAGAATGTGAGGTACTGTGTTAAGGAATAGTTTCAAAGCTGGTTTTATGAATCTTAATAAACTGGGAAAGAGGATAGAGGCCGCATGCTCTGGTGGGTGCAGTATTGGATTTGGAGCCTGGGAGACAGTTCTGTTCTTGTTCCTGGCTCTGAATGACTGTAGGTCGAGGGAGACCAAGTAATTTGCTTTAAATAATATTTTCCTGAAATGTACTTTCAATTTAATGGTGAAAAATACTAATCATCCATGTAAAGGAGAAACCTCAGTTTTTAATGTAATCATTTTCAGTGTAGCTCGAGTCAGCTTCAGAATTGGGTAAAAACCAAAAACCTACCACCAATAAAACAAACTAAACTAAAAATGGAAGTTTAATAAAGTAATTTTTCTAGCATGTGTTTTGGGCCCAACTGATGTGGACGGCATGAACAGGGTATATGTGGAGGCAAACGAGCCTTTGAAAGAGTTGCCTTTATTTAGGTATGCTAAAAATAATTGATTTCTGAAGAGAAAACTTTTCAAGATGGTATTTGGTGGTTGACATTTTTTAAAGTTTAAAGATTAAAGTTATTAATACTCTGGTAGGTGACTTGGAGATCTGCTTGTCTAATGCCAAGAGCTGTAACTCTTTGCTAATGAAATTTTCATCCTATTTCCTGAATTATCGTGTTAATACTAATGTCCAATTAGAATTAATAACAGACCTTGCCTCAGGAACAGAAGTGAATGAAAAGTAGCTTCTAATGAAACTTTAGATTTTAACATTTTTATGACTAGATATTTTATCTGCTTGTGAGATTAATCTCTGTGGACACTGTGACCCTTTTTTCTTTAACTCACTTGTCAGAACTTCTGTTGCAATGGAAACTGGCTGGTTTGTAGTGGTTGGATTGCCAGTTTGGAGAGATGATGTTTGTTGCTCAAACACGATTCTCTGCTTTCATGTGTAGTTATCACAGGTGAATGAGAGGTTCTGTTGTTGCTCTTGTTGCTGCTCCACTCTTGCTCTTTTATTCACTTGTTTTAAATTCAGATTGAGCCATCTGATAGAAGACCATGTCATCTTGTGTACTTGCACAGAATCTAATACAATGGGGCCTGGTTACTAATTGGAGCTTTTGGGTGCTCACACAATAGAGATAATTAGTAATAAATATACAGCTCTAATAGCAAGTAGCGTTCACAGTATGCAATACAATGCATGACAGTTATGCTCCTGTGTGCTGTTTTATTTCCTATTCAATGTATTTGAGAAATCATCGTTCTTCTTTCTTAGCCTATGTGGTGTTGCCTGGAGGCGCTCTCTCTATTCTGGTGTAAGTGCTTATGCTGCTAACACCTTAATTAACTTCTTAAAATATGACCGGTCAGGGCATATCCAAATAATATTCCAAAATGTACTGATCAGTAGTCTACAAGATTTCTCCAAGAAAGCTTGACCTGTCATCTGGAGAACACTTAAAGCCTGACGTTAAGTGTATGAACTTACGCTTTTTGAGTTAAACAAGCAAACAAATTAAAAAAACCTAACCAACCAATGAAACCCCATCATTAATTAATAAATTCAGTTTCGCCAAAACCTTGGCATGGTTGCGTATCTCTTTTGCTTCTTGCACATTTTCAATTATCAGCTGCTCATAGAACACTTCTGGTTGTCAGTCCATCCTTGACCAAATTTCTTGTGTCTTATGTTGGTAATAATTAGAATTTTGGAAAATTCTGTTGTTTGGACCACATTCAGAGGTTTTTTTTCAATAGTTTATTAAATTGGGGGATGGAGGTGTTTTCAGGCTTTCAGCTTAAAAAACTCCTGAACAAACAAAACCCTTTCAAAACAGACATGTCTGGGTCAGTCTAATGCAGAGGACTTGTTCTACTTCTAAGTTAGGCAAATATATTATCATGAGACCCATGACAAATGGGTCTACATTAAGGTAATTTACTGTTTTGAGACTGAAATTTTTTTTTTGTCTTCAAAGTAAGCACATGCTGTTTGTCAGTAGCTCTCTGAAATAACATGTAATTGTGATTCCTGGTGATCTTTGATTGGAAATCTTTTGCATGCAGTCGTAAGACTTACCATTGTCCTTGTCATATAGAATTTATGGTATAAACAGCTAACAGTGACAAATTTTAAAACGAGAAAGAGAGAAATCATGGGAGAAGAGATGTAATGTTAGTGCTGTGGTTTGGAACATAAGGAATCTCATCACTAGTGGTTGGTAGGCTATCCAGCTACTGACTCTGAAGTAAATTTCCATAGATTTTGTTTTGAGTGAAAGATCTGGAGAAAGTGGTGGTGTGTTAGTCTTAGTTTTGATGTTTGAGTAATAGATTTTGATGAAATCTTCTGTATGTTGTCTGAACCTGAAAACAAAGCTTTTAACTGTTTGTGACTTCTTTTTTCAAAACAGTTGTAAGATCTCTTATTCTACCACATTTGTAACGATGATGCAAGTATGTTTTTTTTTTAAGTGCTAGATCTCTTGAAGCATTAGATGCTATTTTGTCATTGAAGCAAGTTACAATGAAAGCATGCACTTAAAACAGCAGTGAATATGGGAGTGCAGAGGTGGCCAATTAAGGTTATTTATAAAAATAAAAGTAAAGTAGTGCATGTAACTTTTTTTCTGTTACTTACACACCTCTTCGTCCTTCCTCATGTTTTTTTTTTAATTTTTGAGAAAAACACAGCATGCTTTTTATAATTAGTTTTAGTTTTGAATAAATTTACATGGTTTGAAAAACGAATGTTGTCTGCAGATTATTCTTGCTTCTGAAGAACTGGCGCCAAGTTATCTAGTTGAATGTATATTGAATTATTTTTTTCATAAGGCATCTCATGTGCGGCTTTCAGCTCTCCTAATGTTGCATTGATTTAATCTACTCCCTCCCCACGAATTCTTCTCATACATGTCTCCCCCCCGCCCCCCAACTGATACATAACATCTTGAAGTACTCATCTTGTGTGCGGAGAAATGCTAGTTGAGCTGATCTATAGTGAATTATGATTATAGTCATAATGCTGAAAGAAAGTATTTATTTAAGCTGCATGGGTGGTACTGTGCTCCTGTAGTCAGATCTACTGATGTCTAGAGGCAGGATCTGTGCAGACAACAGGATAACTGCCTGTGTAGACCATTGCCTGCAGGATTTCTGGGGGATGCTTGCTGCTTTGTTTTGACAGCAGAGATTCTGTGGGCATTACTTGTAAGAGCAATGGTGAATTTTAGAAAAGGCTACTGATAGCTTGTTAGTTCTTTATAATCAGTACCTTCCAAGGAGAAATGGATGAATTATGAAAAGTACTGTTTTTTTCCCCCCACATATATCCAAAGACTTTTACAAGTATGAAAAGTTCTTTGCCAAATGAGTCTTCAGAATATGCTTGCTTTCTTTCAGAATATTCTTGTGTGGGTCGTGAAACTCCTATAATCTTCGCTTTTAATCAAGTGTTTCCCTATTCTCTGCTGTCAAAGAAACTGTACTGCAATCCAAATGGGTTAGTTGCTCTGGGAAGATTTGTGTTCCTTCCCTATTTATATCAGAGGCTGTTCAAGAACATTAAATGTTAACTTTTAGAATCATTGAACTATCTAGACAGTTGGTAGTGCTCCTCTTTTCCTCTCTTCTTGGGTTTCTGTGATTTTTGACTTGTGCTTTTAGCATGTCTGTATGTAAGGTGAAATGAAAGGGTCAGTGAAAGAAAGCTCAGCTTAGGGTCACACTCTCTGTTTTGGTGTAGACCACCAGCATGGTTAGTTATGGCATGATCAGGCAAAAGTTCAGTTAGAGCAGCTCAGGTGGTAATTAGTAAAACTGACATAACTCAGGTTTGACAGAGACACTGAACTTGGACTTACTTTTGAGTCTTCATGTCAGCTTTGTCTCGTACGCTTAATTTTTGCACTGCTGTTAAGCCATGGTGTTTCCTGTCTGATCATTTGATCACATCTTGGTAACTATATTGTTCTTTTCACTGGTCTTACTGAGTGCAATCACATCTTGTTAGTTCCAAAAAGGCACTTTTCTGGTCTTTTTTTGCTTTGCCAACCTTATGAGCCCCACAACAGCTTCTATCTTCCTTTACCATATCATATTAAAGCTGCTAGTTTTCACTTTGAACTGCTTGTGGTATGTGCTCAGCATCTTTATCACTTCTCATTCACTGCCAAGATGTTGACTTGTTGCATCTGGCCTGGGATACCACTTTCTGCTGAAGTGTCTTCAGTTTATTTTCTCCAGTCAGAAGGTGTGCTTTCCTAGGCTGCTGCACAAGTTTGAGAATACCTTTGTCTGCGCAGCTGCCTTGTTATTCTTCCTGAAACTCTACTTTAGTACTCTTATTGCAAAGATCAAAGAAAACTTTTCAAAGGTAACTCAGGTGTGTTATAGCTGTCATGCTGTTTAGCATCTCTTGTGGTTTTTATCTTTTTTCCACTGTTTTTTTCTTTCTACTTGTTTACTGTTTTTTCTTGTACACAGAATGTTACCTCTGTAGAGCAGTCTTCGGTGGGAATAGCACAGAGAGGTCAAATTAATGACTTGGGCTCCCAAGTACTGTCATAATGTAAAGAAATTTTTAAAAAATTCAGATATCTGCAGCTGAACCAAACTCACAAGTTGCGTGCTGATCATGTAGTAAGCTTTGGGGTTTTCTTTGTGTGTAATGTGAGAGGAATGTACCTTGGCTAAATTTGTCAGTGTTTTAATGAAAAGTGGCTCAATAGTTGGCTGGGACTTTGCAATACTGCAGTGTTAGATAACCAGTGATAGAACGGGAAGGTGTCTCTTTTGAATGAAACTCTGCAGATTTATACCGGGCAAAGTTCTGGTCCACTTAATAAAGGAAAATCTAGAGTAAAAGATCTTTTAGCTAAATCTAACTGAATTAGTGTCATGTATTTCTTACAGCTTTAAAGTCTCTGTTATTTTTAGTAGATTTTCAGGCATCATTTTATCTGGACACAGCAACATTTTTTTGTATATATATAAGCTGAACTTTTATCTTTGAAATATTTTCTTTGTGATAATTGCATTGAACTAAATTATCTGCTTTCCCAAAGCAATAGGTTTAAACTTTTAACTGTAAAACATTGCTTCTAAAATACTTTTTATAACATCTGTCATGAGTGCTTTTTTTAGCACTTAATATAAATCAAAATAGTAAAGATTTGGAGGATATACCTTTAAGTATAATATCTTAACATTGCCTTTGCAGGTACATGATGCTGATTGATGGCAAGAATGAAGTTTATATGATTGATAGAGACAATTCGATTTTTCATGTATCTAATCTGGAATTTCCGTTTCGTAAAGATCTTCGTACACATCTAACAAACACTCTTCTGGATGGGGTAAGGAGCATACTGTATAATTATTGTAACAATTTCAGTGTCATTTGCTTTTGTTCAGAAACAGGGACAAGTTTTTAGGCCTGGATCAGTAAATCATGGGATTTCAGGAGTAATATAGATTCAGTCACTGGCTGAATGTGACAATCACAGTTTTATAAGTCATTTCTCATCTACAGAATAGCAGTGATGACTGCTCTGGGGGGAGCTGTTTGTCTTTGAAATAGATCAAGGTATTGAGATGACATTCTCTGAATGAGAGAAAATGCTTGAAGAGAATCTAAAGAAATAAATGCAGAACTTCATCTCTTGTTATGGCTTTGTATTTTGGTACAGTAACCATGGTCAATTTAATCCAGTTAATGTAAATATTTCTAAAATTTGATAAAACTTTCATCATCTTTTGGCAGACTTATGTGAATTGATGTCTTTGCTTCTGTCACTATTATTTTCAGCTCATCTGAATTATTGACTGTGATTTAGAAATGGTTTAGTTACATTTGTTTAAGACTAAAACATTTCTAAGTTGTCATGCTAATTTAGATTATGTAAACTTGCTAATGAACTTTGTAAGCTAGTTGTAAAACAAGCTGTAAAACATCTGTATTTGTTGTTTGAAGGCTGGCCCAGAGTGTTCTTGGTAAACTTTTCAGAACAGTAGCCCCAAGAAGAGATTACTCCTTTCTTGACCTTCCTAATTTAGATGAGCAAAAGGACTTCATTAGCTCTTATACTAAATACCTGTCAATGTAGATGAATGCAGTTTGCTACCATGTTGCAGTAGCACTGGAGGCTCTCTACATTGCTGTCACTCTTGCTTGCTGAAGTACTGAGTATCTGAGGTGATCTTCCATGTTGGTCTTCTGAAGCCTAATGCACCTTTCTCATGGTTAACTTCCTTTCCTTTCTCAGGCCTTTGCTGTCAGTATCCTTCTTGAAATGTCACTTCTGTGAATGATCTGTCTTACTGAACACACATTTACATGTGAAGCATGTATAAATCAAATCTGTGAGGATAATTATTGCAAGGAACAATGTACTGTCTCAGGGACAAAGGAGCAGATAATGGAATATTTTCCACCACCTCTGCTTCAGTGAAAAATTCAGAGCATAACGCAAGAAATACCATGCTGTCAGCTCAAAAGTGGTTGCGCAAGCTGTCGTGTCTGGTATGAGTCTCTTCAGCCAGGCAGCTTCCTAATGACATACATAATAATAATATTCTTAATGACATACATTAAGTCCCATATTGAGACAAAAAGCCCAGTACTTTTTTTTTTTCCCCCCTGCTCTTTCTAAGGCTCTTGAGAAAGTAATGGCTTGCCAGTGTCCATATGGTGCAGTCCTAGGTGTTCTTCAGGGAAACTGCTGCTGGTTTTTTGCGTTTCAAAACAGATGATTTAGTAAGGGTGGCTAATATGTATACGGTGGAAGACAGGGATGCACATGTATTGTTATATGTGCATAAATATGTCTGTGGGACATGGGAGAGGGGCTCTGATCTGGTGTGTTGTGTTCCTAGATTTATAGTTTAAGTCTCTTAAGAAGAAATCAAGTTCTTTCAGTTACCCAGGACATGAACTATAACTTCACTTAATTTGTTGTTTTGTAGAAATTTGACTGTTACAGTGCATTTCAGTATTTCACTTTATTAGCATAAAATTAGTCTTACTGTGATTTTTTTTTTTTTTTTTTCTTTTCCCACCCAGTTTTTTCATGAAGTGGAAAGCAAAATGACATTAAATGAACAAGTATTGTACCTTGAGATAAAACTAAAACCTTTCAATGGATAAATACTTTTCATAGTACAAATGTCTAAATTTATTGAAGTACGGTCGTTTAAAAAAAAAAAAGCTGTTGATGGAATAGTTTTCTTTTCAATTGAAATTCCTTTCAACAGGTTTGAGAATAAAATCTGCCTGTTATTTGAAGCATTAGAACAGCTTAACTTTGCAGTTGAGTATTTGTTTAATGCTGGTGCCAAATGAGAATTTCGATGACTGTTCCTTCACTCTGGATATATGCATGATTTCTTTCTTTTTTTTTTTTCAATCCATGGGAAGAAAAATTTCGCTTTTTTGTGTTAACATATTTTGATAATTAGTGCTGAAGGGCTGTTGAAGTTAATTCTTTACAGAATCACACAGAATCACTAAGGTTGGAAAAGACCCGTAAGATCATCAAGTCCAACCATGATCATCAAGTCCAACCATTTAATTACAGGTTGAAGCAGTTCATACTTACTGCCCTTGAAGTAGCTTTCTCTCTTTCAGAGAATGAAAGTATAGAATGAGGTGGCCCAATTTGCATTGCTTTACAGTAATCTTAAAAAGTATGAGAAAGAAGGAAAGATAAAACAGAGATAGCGGTGTCATGCAGCAAAACAACTACTTGTGTTAAGAATACAAAGGATTAGGTAATTTCCCCAAACTTTATTTAGAGGGACAGTGTATATAAAACTTTCATAAAGGCAATTTCCATGAATTCACTGATCTATTAACTTGCTTTAAGGCTTCTGATGTAAGCCTTTCATGTGGTTGTCTTTGAGAATTTCAAATGCATTTAAGGTTCACTTCAGGCTGAAATTACTTGCAAACAGTTCTTACTATGATTAGTTACATCTTGGGTGATGAGAGATCTCCTGCAGTATTCCGTGCTCATCTCCAGCTCTTCAGTTGTGATTGTTCTCCTGGCATGGAATAAAGTTTTCTGCAAAGCTCATTGAAGCTAATTTGAATATTACCTGCAGGTGACTAGTATAATATGAAGTATTCCTTTAGAAGCCAAGTGTTTTGCATCCATGCTGCTATCTGAGAAAATGCATAGATTTTTGTTCCAGTGTTTTGGCTGTCATGCAAGAAGACTAATTAGTTATTTTCAGGAACTTTCTCGGCGTTCTGCTTAGCTTTGGAACAGTTGAGTAGAAAATGCAGAGGCATACTTAGGCTTGAAATACTTTTTACAATTTTAATACAGTTTTGTATATATTTTATTTATATATAAAATATTGTTCACAGTTGAAAACTTAGGAGGGCCAAGGACTCCAAAAGTGGAGAGCAAGATTGAAATTGATTAATGGTTTTGTATCAGTACAGACCTCACTTATTTGTAAGCTCTCTCCGAAATGGCATAACTTGCAACTTTTTGAGTTTGCAAAGGCTGGGACTCTGTGCAAAATAGATTTTAAAAAAAACAACCCCACAAACAAAAAAGCTCTTTTCATTCTGGAAATACAGCAGTGGCTAGAATTGTGTTGAAGGTAAATGGACAAAGGAAAGGCAAGGCGCAGGAGGAAAAGCAACAATAAACAGATGTGTGATTATATCTGATTCCATACTCTGTGTCAACAAAAAATACATTCTGCAAGTGGCTGGTAAAATGAGATCCTTCGCTTTGTGATTGAATTGTGGATTATTTTAAGTCCAAGTTGCTTGCTAGATACGTGATTCAAGGAAAAAAGAAAAAAGTCCATGAGCTGTCAGTCCAGCATTGTTCTTTTGGTATTTGCCTAGCTAAAAGCTCTTAGCACAGTTGCTGTTTCTAATACACTGTAAGACTATGCAGACTATGCTGTAAGACTATGTAAGAAAAGGAGATTAACGCCAGCACAGATTTGCCAGACATCGAAGAAACTGGCCATTGGACCTTGTTCTGCAAGCGTGCAGGTTAAGCTAATGCCTAAACTAGCAGCTAATGGACGAGTGGTAAAGATCACACTTATTAGCAGTTGTAATTTTAAAACACACAATAGTGGCTGTAAATCTACATGGGGTCTATAAAAGGAAATGCATGGATGCAGGTGCATCTTATGGATACTTTTGTGTTCTATTATCATGTCATGTGAGTGGTTTTGGGTTTAAGTTTTTAGTTATCTAAAAATTGGCTTAAATATAGCCTTATAGTATCAGGTTATTACTCAGCATGAGTGAATGTAAATGTGATCAGTTTCTCAAATACTACATTTTCCCAACAGTCTCTGAACTTGCCTTTGAGGTCTATTCCCTGAGGTATTTTTCAATTCTCATAGTTTCAAGGAAGATTCTGAAATCAGACTGTTAAATAATGACGTGTTAGAGTATTTCTAATCTGAATCGTTCTTATGATCACTTTACGGCTTTTGCCTTATGACAGTTGTATTGGCGTAACTAATGGAGCAGGGAATGTTGTTGCCATGATGGAGATGAGCAGTGCAGGAATTTGTCATCTCTACTTCTAAGGCATATTGTGCTATTGTTTATTTGCTCTGGTAGCTGGGATTTCAGTCAGGATGGTGAAAAGAGAACAAGAGGCAGGGTAGGAAGAAAAGACGTGAGGATGTGAGTAAAGAGGCTAGTTTGACCAGTAATAGAGTTAAAAAGGTTTATGTGTGTCTCAAGTAGAGAAGAAATTTCTTTATAAAATTAATTCTGTGTTAAAACTGAACATTCCAGAGAAGAAAAATAATTCTTGGTCCTCTTGGCTGTATTTTATAATTCTTCTTAAACGGAATATCCAGAGATTCAGATTTTGAAAATTAGGCATAAAATCTTGTAATACCAGGCATTGAAATGTTTTCAGGGTTTTGCATACAAATGCTAACTTTGCATCAAAGTGGAGGCTCTGAATATGCATGCTGAGGAAACAAGTCCTTAAACCTTAAACATATGTTCAATTAAATGTATTTTAAAAATCTGTTTCGCCTGCTAATGCAATTGAAACTTTAAAGAAATGTGGTAGCATTCTTTTGTTTCAGTTTTACTTTGTTACTAGTTTCACCTGATTAGTATCAGGAATTCTGGGTGGGGGGGGTTCCTTTTTTTTTTCATTTTTCTTTTTTTCTGTATTATATCTTTACACACTCTTCCAAGTTTGAACATCATGCCTTCTTTCTCTCTTAGGGTGTACCTACTCTATCTGTTCTTGCAGTAAGTTATAAAATTTATTATCAAAGAAGGCATTGCAGCGTTGCATTTGCTGTTCCTTTGATACCTCACCGGTGTCTTAGCTAAATACTGGAAAGTAACAGAATGGCATTTTGTTACATCACTTCTATGTAGACTTTTTGCAAATGTTGTTTGACAGTACCTGTGACTAAATGATTTTTAGTGTTAAGAATAAGATAATGTAATGTTACAAGAAGGACATGGAGGTGCTGGAGCGTGTCCAGAGAAGGGTGACGAAGCTGGTGAGGGGTCTGGAGCGGCTGAGGGAACTGGGGTTGTTCAGTCTGGAGAAGAGGAGGCTGAGGGGAGACCTCATCGCTCTCTACAATTACCTGAAAGGGGGTTGCAGAGAGGTGGCTGTTGGTCTCTTCTCCCAAGTGACTAGTGACAGGACAAGAGGAAATGGCCTCAAGTTGTGTCAGGGGAGGTTCAGGCTGGGTATTAGGAAAAATATCTTTACTGAGAGAGTGGTGAGACACTGGAATAAGCTGCCCAGGGAGGTGGTGGAGTCACCCTCCCTGGAGGTGTTCAAGGAATGTGTGGACGTGTCATTGTGGGACCTGGTTTAATGGGCATGGTGGTGTTGGTTGATGGTTGGACTTGATGATCTTACAGGTCTTTTCCAACCTTAGTGATTCTGTGAATATTTTTCACTCATTGAATTATTTTTATTTTTTATTTTTTTTAATGATGTGGAAAGATGTCTAAGGTCACTTCAGGCAGTCAACACATTCATTCACAACACCTGTGAATACTGCATTTGGCTGTGAAAACCCAATCTCCATCTCAGTATTGCATTCACAGAAGATGAGATTCCAAAATATTAAGTAGGCAGCTTAAAGTTCCCAATAGTTTTTGAGAACAACAGGTTCATGTCTTCTAGTTTAGTTTTAAATGTTTCAAGCTTTGTGTTTGCTTTAAAACAAATCTATGTTTTTACAAATGCTTGCTTATTTTTCAAAGCCAAATGTGATTAAATACTAGGTACAGTTCAAGAAACTTGGTATGTGTACGGACTGACAATCAGTCTTACATTGAGACTCTTGTTTGGGTTTACTTTGTAGAAGTTATGGATTCTAAGAGAAGTTAAAGGGTTGTAAAACATAAAAATGCAAGAAACAAACAAACCAAAATTAATTTGAGTTGATGTAAGGTTCTTTTTTGGAATAATTCTTGAGCTAACAATTTTGTTTTCATCATGTTATAGTGCAATATTTTCACCTTTTCCAATTGTTTTCTTTTGTATGTGTGAATTTGGAATTTTGATGATATTGGCAGTAAAAAAATCCTTAGCTGATGCAACTAACTTATTAGCCAAGAATTGGGTGGGGAGAGGGGGGCAGGGAGAAGATTGAGTGCATTTAGAGAAGTGAATATTTTGAAGTTGTCTCTGAGAAAGAGCTACCAAATGGTTGATTGTTACCATTTTCTATCATGACTAATTTATATGAAACCAAATATTTTTATTAGTTTATCAAACTAATAAACTATGACTAATTCATATCATAGGAAGCCTGAGTTACAGATGTAAGCACCAGCATGTAAAATTTATATTTTTTTGTACATACCTAAGTTCAGGAAACATTTTTGTGTTTGGATGTTGATCGTTGATAGTCTTTCTTCTAGCTGACAGATTTTCAAGATGATTTACCAGTATATATTGCATGTTAACTAATTTCATTAGATACAGAGAGTATCTGTGATATTTCCATTTGAAGGAACCCTCTTGTTTAGTCATAACGCAACATTCAAACAAATTGCAGTTGTCACTGCTGCCTAGGACACTGTTAACATGAAAAGATCCACCTTGAGCATAGAAAATGGATGTTAATGCTTGTCCTTTACTTCCTGGCTGTTGTACTTCTTATTGTAGGCAACATTTCCAAAAGTGCTTGTTTGATTTAGGATCGCAGTTCTTACTGAGGTTTCTAAAACTCATTATTCACTCAAGAAAGGTAGTGATTTTGAAAGCTGTGGGGAAACTGATGTATAAATGTTGCAGATCAGAATGTGGAGCCTTAGTACAGCTTCCTGGCTTCTTAGTGAATGCTTCATGAGAGACATTTAAGACCATAATCTTAACCTATTGTAGAATCTTTCTGATAATAAAGATGTGGCCAGTATTTGCATCACGCTTGCAGGTACATGCACTAAGTATAAATGTGTTGACGTTCTTCTGTATTCATGAAATAAATGTAAATGTAATCTCTTTTCTTTTAAGGAAATGATCATCGACAAAGTTAATGGACAGGTTGTCCCTCGGTACTTGATATATGACATTATTAAGTTTAATGTAAGTACTTTCAGTTTTATTGCTTTTATCATTAGTTATTGATTCTTATTTCTATTTTAATCTTATTTGTATAAGAGATTCAGAGTAAATTTAAACATCAAAAGTGTTTGGGTATTTTGTAACTCAATAACAAGCAATGTATCAGAATTAAGATTGAAAGCAGCCTTATAATAGACGTTGATTTATTTCCACCTGCTCAAGAAAAGATGGTGGTTTGAAACAGTCCGCTAAACACTCTTGGAAAATTTCTCATTTCTAGAGCATGTTTGAATTATTTAGGCAGTGAAATTGAGAGGGGATGGAGAAGTTAGCCTGTAAGTGGTATATTTGTTACCAGAGCATCATAGTGGTCCTTGTTGACTGTTCCATCACCTCTTTCTCAAATTTCTCTTTGAAACCAGGCAACTGGTCCTATGTTAAGTTCTCAGCAGCAGGCTTTCCTGTTTACACTGGCTGTAGGGCAAATACGTAATAAAGAAATATATTGTGGAAGTTGTGGAAAAGGAGAAGCCTTTGTTGACAGCTAGGAATAGCGTCTTTGTGGTCACAAGAAAGAACTGTTAAACAGTATAGAAAATGAGAAACTTTTTTTCTTTAAAGCAACTTTCAAATATGGTAAAGGTTTGAATGTCACCAAAGGACTCTTGTATGTTACCTGTTACAGATTTTTTTTTTTAATTTATTCATTGTATTTTTGCCCAAAAAGTGATGATATATGTGGAACTTGAAGTTAGTCAGGGGTCTTATGGCAGGGTCTCCTACTGAAGCTTATTTGAAGAACTACCTTTGCAATGTGTTCCACTTCTTAGCCCTTATTATGAAATAAATTTTCTAGTGATTTCTCTGTTATGTCTAAGGAAGAGAAAATGTCCTTCACGAAGGATCAATTTAACCATATATATGTTTTTAAAGCAATATTTAAAATAATTTTGTGAAAACCAAAAGTGTATACTGGTTTTGGTTGGGATAGAGTTAATTTTCTTCATAGTAGCTCATGTGGTACTGTGTTTTGGATTTGTGACCAGAACAGTGCTGATAACAGAGGGATGTTTTAGGTATTGCTGAGCAGTGCTTACACAGCATCAAGCCCTTTTCTGCTTCTCACGCTGCCCCACCAGGGAGTAGGCTGGGGGTGCACAAGAAGCTGAGAGGGGACACAGCTGGGACAGCTGACCCCAACTGACCAAAGGGACATTCCATACCATATGATGTTGTGCTCAGCAATAAAAGCTGGGGGAAGAAGGAGGAAGGAGGGATGTTTGGGGTTACAGCATTTGTCTTCCCAAGTAATCGTTGCGAGTGATGGAGCCCTGCTTTCCTGGAAATGGCTTAAACACCCATCTGCTAATGGGAAGTAGTGAATTAAGTCCTTATTTCGCTTTGCTTGTGTGTGCAGCTTTGGCTTTAGTTATGAAACTGTCTTTATCTCAACCCATGAGTTCCCCATCCCATTCTAGGGGGAGTGAGTGAGCAGCTGTGTGAGGCTTAGCTGCCTACTGTAGTTAAACCACAACAGTGTGTTAAATTCAGTCACTAGACCTGTGACAGAACAGCCCATGGAAAAACATTCTACTATCTGTTAATGCTTCTGGAAAAACAGAATTATTGTTTCAGTGCTCCTAACAGGACAAACAGTATTACTAAACCATAGTGCATTTCAGACTTCTTGAACTACTGTTGACTCTTCCAGACTTCAGTAAGATACTACTCAGCTCAAGTAGGCTACTCAGCATAAGTGGGAATTGCAAATGTAGGCATGGTACTAGACACCAAAAATGACTTTGGTATTCTTGGAAGTGTAGTCATACTGTGACTGAAGACAGCTGCTTTTAAAAGTAATAGTTTGTGGGGAGTACATGTTAGATTAAGAATAGAAGCTTTTTGTTAACTCATTTTAATTCTGCATCTTGATGATCTTTTCTTTAACCTTTTCTGAAAAGTAGGTGTTAGTTTCCTGGATCCCTCCTATGATTAGGACTTTTCAGTAAGCAGAAATGGCTTGTAGACTTCTGAAAAATACAATCTTCTAAAACTACTCCTGGGTTCTCATTTTTCCTTTACGTTTTCTTACTTGTTCCTCCGCCTGTGATTCCATGTTTATTTACCTTCATGTCTTTCCTTGTCTGTATTCTCACTTTATGTCTAACCTGCCATTCACTGCTGTTACTCTCCCTTTGAAAAATAAATGTAAGGTAAGAAGTGTACAGTCTCCTTCTCTCAGTTTGGGATATACATATGCTGTCCTAGCAAAATAACACTTTGAAAGCCATAATTATTTTGGTGAAATATTTTGGGGGTGGAAGGGGAGGAAACACTCATTTGTAGTGAAGTGTCCAGACTTAACATGAAGAGTCCCACTTGGCAAACAGGAAAAATGATCAGAGGGTTTCCAGAGGATTGTCAAGGTTTGGGAAAAGCCTGCTTTTTGAGCAGGGCTGTAAGTGCTTTAAAGCTTCTTTGGTTTTGTTTGTTTGTTTTTTAAATGCACTGGGAATGAGAGAGAGGAGTTAGTTACTACCTAATACATACTTAATGTATATTAAAATACTGAAATAAGGTAATATATAGTTTTTCAGAATGCACCATGTATTTATAGTAAAATTTATGTCAACTTGCACCCCTCAGGATGACTGTAAATAGTGCAGTGAAAGCTGATAACATGTATACAGAAAATTCATGGAATTAAATTTTAGATCACAGCAAAATGATATCATATAATTTAGAATTTCCAAATGTCATTTACTGTAATATCACTTTGAACTATTCTCAGTATATTTGGCCAGCATTATTGTTGTGCTTCAAAATTGCAGTGTACTCCATTCTTGTATTTATTTTAGTTCTTCATGGTCTTGGTTTTAGGGGCTAAATAGTATTAACATTCATGTTTGGAAGTGTAGCAGTTGAGACAGGTTCTCTGCCATGTTTTTCTGGCTTTTAACAAGGGAACATGTAGGACTGAAGACTGATATCTAAATGAAGCCCTAAGAGCTTAGCCTGGCTTCTCTGTGTATCAATTAACTAAATACCATGACCACTGTTGCTTTTTGTGAGCAGAAATGGTGAGAGGGTACGTTTATTCTTAAAGCTCTATGTTTAAAGTTTCAGCCTAAAAAACAAAGATCCCAAACTATAAATAGTTGTGTTCGATTTGTCCCTTGCAGCTCTGGCATTTGAAAAGTTAAGTGTTTAAGAGACAAATGTCCATTTGAGATTTAAGAGAAGTAGCGGTCTGCTAGTAATGGATCAGGTAGGAGTAAAAGTAAGGGTTTTCATGTTATGTACAGTACTGTGATTTTGGGAGAACATCATAGAATCACGGTGTTGAGTGTCTCAGTACATCACTGGATGTTTCTTCAGACTTAGTCAGGATTTCATCTGAGTGTGACCCAGAGGAGGAAAGGAAGTCACCTTAAACAAGGATGATTTGATAGTCGGGAGAGAGGGTAACAGAAACTTAACAGTGAATAGAGGCTATAGAAACAAATGAAAGAGAATAATAAGGGAGAAAAACGAGAGAAAGTGAATGGACAAAACCCTGTCTTTTTACAAATTTTAATCACATGGTTATCAGTGAGGTTTATTGTTACTTGGCTTTTCGACTTTGCTGTGGTCTATCAGGAATAAACTATAGCATCCTTCTAGAAGTAACTGAAGGAAACCAAGAAAATAGACTGGTTGAAATATATACTGTGTATTTGGCTCTAGATGTCTACATAGGAAAAGTCCTAGGAAGAAGGAAAAATAAAAATTGGGTTTCAGCAATTGGGAGAGACCTATACTGCGGTTCTTAGATCATATCCATGTTTTCCCTGTCTTGGCTGTCTCTTTTCATGATAAATTTTGTATTGAATTCTGATGCTTATCACCTATAGCTGCTGCAAAAGTCAGTCTTCAGGGATGCTGATGGAACTCTTTGACTTAATTTCTTTTTAATCACTGTTTCTGTGACATCTAGTTTCTAGAAGCTTGTGGTAATGCATCCTGTTGTGTTACAAGAGATGCCTATGTCAGGAAAACCAAATGACTTTTCAGGAGATTAAAAAATATTTTTTTTTGTTGTCATCTTCTTTAGTCTGAATCATGATGTTGATTATTATTAATAGCAACTCAAAATATGATATTGATCTGTCACTGCTTTCATCTCGCATTCTAAAATCAAATTCATAGAAAGTAAGCTATATGCTAGTGAAACAAGCCCACCTTTTGACCTCAACTCTTTGAGGAACCCCAGAGCAATCCCTGCTTTTTCTTTTCTGCTTTGCTTGGTTCTGTCTATAAAGAGCAACTCAGAGTACATAAAATCATCCCTGAAAGCCCATCCTGAGAGGCTGCATACACCTATTCTAAGAAATAAAACTGTGCAAGGGGTGGGGTTTTGCTACCGAAACTTTATCCTCTTTTTAAGTAGTTAAAATGGTCCCTGCAACAGTTTTGGCCCTGGCTGGCTACAGTGCTCTTGAGAAATTCTCAGCAGTTAACAGTACTCAGGGACCATTATTAGCAGGTGTTCTGAGATGTCATTATCCTGTTTTGGAGAGCGAGAGTATGAACATGGTCAGACAGCCGGTGGATTCAGGGCCAAAGAGGAGGCCTTTGCCATGTTGGTTCACCAGTGTAATTGTACCCAGAGTGTCTTCTAGTTCGCAGACTTGAGGTTCACCTCTCTGAAGTTCAGAAAGTGCTGTTTTGTCAAATGTCAGATATTCTCCCATTAATACGCCTTTAGGGGTTTAGGGCAGAGGACAAGAAGGCTCCTTACATTGGAAAGAAGAGAGGAAATAAGGTGGAATAAAAAATAGTAGTATATCATGACATACAGAAGAATTCGTTATGGAGAGTAAAGGGAGATCCAAGAAGCATCAAAACTAGTATGTCACTTACACTTGTCTATGGAGAAGATGGCACCAGTATGGGAAAGATGTCGTTATCCTGTCAAGTCATGTTTGGCATGTGAAATGTTTCTAGAAGTAGAAATCAATTGTAATACAGTTTATCTTTTTTTACAACCTAAATGGAAGTTTTTTTCCAAGAAGGATCTTTTTCGCATTTAAAAATAACAAATTATTTCTTAAAAATGCATGTATTTATTTGGCTTTTAAAATTTAAATTGAGGTTTTTTTTGTCCACATTTATGTCACTGGTTATGTGTGTGCTCTACACACATGAAATCTGTATTTTTCCTATTCCTCTGAACATAAAAGGCTAATTCCTTGTTGTGTTTAGTTTTAATAAGTACAGAGCTAAATCCCTGCAATGCCCGTTACTTTTTAGCTTCCTGATTTGTGCGTGTATGTAGTTGAGTTCATTATTATAATAACTGTAACTGTATGGCATTACCTCTTTCACCTGAATAGTAAATAAAAAGTTCAAATTCGGTGGGTAATTCTAGTGTAACAGAGGAAGTTGACAATAGAATAATTAACAGTCTCAGAAGTAAATATAGGTAAATCCAAATCCCTATTCATCAGAAACAATCCACAAAAGAACATGTCTTCATTCTCCAGTCATCTTTGAGACAGCTCTTCCTCAGAAACCTTGTTTTGAGAGGCTTTGTCTTTGATAATATTCGATAGCTACGTATAGATGTATAGACGCTAAACTTAAGCAACTATTTTTTTCCTTAGTTAACTAATAAAAAGTAACACTGGCATAATGTAGGATCTAATTAATGCATTCTTAGCAAAGATACTGAAAATGAATAGTACTTTCCTTTTCCTTTCTAACCCTGGCCTTTAAATTTTTAAACTCTAGCCAAGTTTTCATGAGACCAGATTGCAATGGTAAGAATAGACTGAATGCTTGAAAAAGAATAATTATTTTAATGTTTAGAAAGGAGATAGAAGTTTGATTAAATTTCCTAATGCTTAAATTAAGTCAAGATCAAGATTTCTTTGGTTGTCATTATGCATAACAATGCTGTAGCTATTAGATAAAATTTGTCATGGTAAACAGATAAGCTGGTCATAAATCCTGCCAACAGCCTATGTGCTCATTGAATTAATGCCTGAAAAATTTTTGTTTTAAATCCCTGTAAAATATTACCATGTCTGACTTTTCCATTACAAACCTCATTTTAAAGTGATGTAAAGCTCACGGTACATGCTGTCTCTCATTTATTAGCCTATTAACCTTATCTTAAAAACGTACCATGAAAATTTTGAGGGCGCTATTCAGAGATACAAGCATTTAATTGCATCTTTTCTGTTTACAAATGCATCTGGCTGCCAGTGACCCTTCTGCTCTTACTTTTAATTCTGAGGTTATTTCTCAAATGGTACCACCTCAAAATACAGATTTAAAATGCTTTTGTTAGTACATAGTGCATGTGTTTACTCTTTCACCTTTTTTATCATTTCATGTGGAGGCATATCTAACAAGCATCCAAATATTTGTAACAGTGCTCTTGCTGTGTGTTATGTTCTCACAATCTGTATAGATCACTTCATTCTATCATGGCTCAGAGATGTCAGGTAAATGAAATACAGAGCATCTACTCAATTGTGTCTCGCTTTGCTTTCTGGTGTCACACTGGGAGAGATGCATTAAGATTGCTTGTAGCTGTGCTGCCCTGACACCTTAATTCCAGAGCCTCTCTGCTATTTCTAAATCCCTTGCTTGAATCTGTGAGGTTACACAGCTGCTAGTGCCACTGCTTTCTTCTTCTCCTCCCATTTTTATAATGCAGTTTACTGAGAGCAGGGACAACTTGGCCAGGTAATATGTTTTGGTATTCTTTAGGCTGTATGAATAAAGTAGCATTACAGAACAGGAAGGGCAACAAATGGTGGGCTAGGAAGGCTTATAACATGGAGAATCAACGCAGTAAGGGAGTGATGCAGCAGAAGCTTTTGGGTCTGTGGAGATGGATTGACAGAAATGCATCTTAGCTAGTTGTCTTTTTTTAAGTCTTTCCTGCCATATTCCCCTTCCCTGTTGGTCATCTTTTATTCATCATTGAAAACCTGACTTGTATGTCTGAGCAGCAAAATTGGCAAATCTCCTTACCTATTCTGTAAACTTCCAAATGGATAACTTGTGTTTGCTTCCCTGTTTCTCCTTGTGCTTGAGTAAAGTGCATATGCAATGGAAAAATGGCATTTTTATGCATTTTTGCATCTCTATTTTTAAAACTCTATTTTGCTATGATGCCTACAGAAAGTAAATTATGACTGAAGCATGGTAACTAGTACATGCTGACCAGGATATCTTTGATGTTTTTGTGTTCTTCATTTTCTATTTTTTTATCTAATAAGCAGCTTGTTGTTGGGGAGCATTCTTTAGCGCTATAATTAGTTTGAAGGTTGTCTGTTTCACTTGCTGGTTAGATTGTGTGAAAAATACATCTGATTTCTTCCTTTCACTTGCATCTCTGAGTTAGATCCTCCTTTTCCCAACCCAGGGGGCACTATGGATCTCAGTGAAGGTGGTTTGTTTTCCACATTTACCAAAATAAAGAATGCTTAATGGAATATAAAAGCAAAGGGAGTGTATTAAATTTTATCATGTCTTGTTTTATTCCCCAAAGGTGTTTCCATACCTTACCATGCAGCATGTCTCACGAGAACCTTTTTGAATGGCAGATTGTTGCTAGTATAATTGTCAGGGGATGAGGCATAAAGTGTTGCTCCTGGGAGAGAGATACACAGGGACAAGTAGTTCTCCAAGAGCAGATTTAGAAGTTGCCATGATATTAAATCCTTTATATTTTTCAGGTGTTTGGGTTCTGTGGGTTTTACTCTTACTTGCTTACTCTGATGTGACACTTTTTCAGCAAACCATGAAACTTGCTACAAAAAATACAAAGTGAGACCTGAAAGTTTAAGTTGTAAATGAAAACAACTCTGAAATATTTCAAACCTTATACAACTTAGAGAATGAAGTCCACAAACAATTATTTTGTTCTTAGAAGATCTCTTTAAAGAGCTTTTCTCAGTATTTTTACTAAAGTTTTCTGCCTCTCACATTTTTAGCTTTAAAAAAACCTCACTTTTTATATGCAGTATTTATCTTATTGTTGTGCTAGGAACTGTAACATATGATTGAATAGAAAAAGTGTCTCCCTCAGCTTGCAGTTTATAACAGTCATTCCCACAGGAACTGCCAAGTGGACTTAAACCCAACTTCTGTCTCAGGCAAATATTCAAATCTCTCAAGAATCTGGCAGTGATCACAACTGAAGTGGAAAGTGGTGAAAAACTTTACAGTGGGGCAGGTTTTCCAGTTGCATTATCGTGTCCAATTTCCTAAGTACTGGGAACGAAATCTTAACACAGGGCGGTTTTTGTCCAATATATTTCAAAACAGGAAAAACTATAGGCAAAATAGAGGATGGCTGGGGGGACATCATATGGAAGCAGTGGAGTGTGTTTAAATGTTGTTGTGTCTTACTTCCCTAGTTTAGTTTTAATTCCTCCTTTTCTACAATTAATCTAGCCATAATATTTCATATTTTCAGCATTCTCCCTGTCTCTTGCCTTCCCATCTTTTCCCTGTTTCTAGGGGAAAAGGACTAAAGAAAAAAAATAATCAAAGTAATCAGACGGGTGTACCAAATCTAAAATAACTATATAATTCAGGATAGGTTTTGTGAAGGTGAAAGCAGGACTTCTCTAATATTTTCTTTTCCATGGCTAATATGTTTGAATAACCTGAGTGACTGTTATGGTCTAGGAGAGAATGTGAAGGCCGTATTTTCATCCTTTTTAGAATATTTCTCTTATTTAAGAAAAATATATTTCTTCATATTCTTGTATGAAGAAAAATACCACTTTTCTTTCGAAATGACTATAATATTAATTAATCAGTATTTCTTACTCATAAGCTAACCATGCAGACAATGAACTAGATATCTTAAAGACAGATTATGTACTGAAATTATAGATCTTTTACAAGCCTTCAGAAGTATAGTATCTATTACAAGCAAATAATTAATTTTTAGTTCTGTCAAGGTTCCTTTTCTGAGTTAGTATTTGTGAATCAGTGCTGGTTGTTACTACTTTTTTTTTCTCTTTTCTAGTTTTTAGGAGACTTCATATTTACTGTACTAGACAGTCTTATTTTAAATAGTATGAAGTGATTTATATTCTAAAAAAATCAGTGCCACAATCTTTTCAAGTATGAAATGGCCTGAATAATGTCTTTACGATGTAGGAATTTTCTCACGGTTCTTTAATTCACTGGAGTGATAATTCTTTGTCATAAAGACAGCCCTGTAAAAACCCAGCAATAGTCGTTCTTATGAAGAGTCACTGTGAATGGCTGGTAGAAAGGAAGAGAGTGTGAGGAGACTAGAAGCAGAAAGAGAAAAAATAGTGACTGGACCATCTAGTATCTGTTGTAATTAAAGTAAGGATGCCTCCATACTATGTGCAAAAACAGCAGTAGGAAAAATAATTAGAAAAAAACAGAAGCAGTAAAGCCCTGTGTTCGATATTTGACTTTGCATATAGCCTAAATTCAGTGCAAAATAAATTATTTAAATTTATATTCCCCTGGGAGAACCATGTGCAGTCTTTTTGTGTGTAAATATCTGATGATGATGATGGCAAATCTATTTTACAGTTACGGGTTATTAGAATTATGACTTTTACTTCTGTAGTTAAAAATGGGAAGTTCACCTACTCCTCAGATTACTTGAGGGGAGGCAGCCAGTCTAGACAGAACATAATTCCTTTCGGTTTTAATCATTTACATCCCAGTAAAATCCCCTTATTGAGTTCTGTTTTGAAGGCTCAGAAGGATTTATAAGGATTATAAAGATCCTAAATGAAGCCACTGTACATGCAATCAAACAATGAATTTGACTGAGTTGTCTGTGTTCCCAAAATAGCAGCTACTAAGCTTTCGGCACCAAACTGGAGCTTGAGCTTTGTTTTCAAAAGAGAGGGTTTAGGTGTTCATCCATGGTAGATGCCTGTTTCCATAGGTCTGCCTCTTTATTGCACAACGTCAGTGGTGAGAACTGTAGTTCAGTCACTTCAACTGATCGTAAATATTCTGCCTTATATGCATTACCTTTACACTGGTGAAGCGTACTTCTCTTCTGCTTGTAGTTATAAGGTTTTATCGTTTTTATCTTGAATTTGTATTCTGTTTTGAGCAATCCAGGGAGGAGAAGAGTGAGGAAGGGAGCAATGTTTGTAGTACAGTCTACTTTTTCTGTTTTCATCTTTTCTGTTTAGTCACAGTTTTGACAGTCCTGCTGTTTCGTTCAAGTTATGTCTGCTAATAAAAAATAAAGCATGGAGCTATATTTGAATGCTCTGTTAGGCCTTGATGTTTATGCATGGGCTACAAACTTCTTTTCTTTGCTAATTTATACATATTTGAATTTATTTTCAGTGATTTTTTTTTTTTTTTAAAGGAAATACCAGTAATTTAATACATGTCTAATGCAATCTTTTTAATAGGTCTTGTTCCCCAAACCATTTTTGTTCTGTGGTAAATCAAAGCGATATTCCATTGTATAAGCTGACAACGTATAAATAGTAATTATTTTCCTGCAGCACGTTGGTTGAGTTGTTACAGTTGAAACAATATTTCACATGCTGTACCTCATTGATGCCAAGATAAATTTTAGAAACCATTTTGAAACTGCTGAATTCCTTGCCATTACCATATCTGTTTTGAATATTTGCATGATAAAAGTCAGAAAAAACAAATTTTAAAATGTATTTTCAGATTATAATGGTTGTCTAGCCTTTTGCCTTTTAGAAATGAAAAACTTAAAGAGTCATAATTCTACAAAATTTTTCATTTCTCTAATAGTTTACTTTTAATTCTGTTTTGAAAAGAAGACTTCATCGGAAATGAAAAAAAACCTTTAGGTGATTGAATATAGCAATAATCTTATTTGGAGAATGAAACAGCACCTTCAGATTGCTTTTATATAAAAGCTGTGTGTATCAAAAAAATAACAGCATCTATAAAACCACGGTCGGAAGAAATACATGCCAGACCATTAATATAAAATGCAAAATATTAGACTGCATGGTCTTCAGAAGATGGGAGAACTAATAATGGGCTTTCATTGGAAATGCAGATGTCAGCTGTGGGTGCCTTGAATTGTCAATAATAATGTTAAACACAGGGTAGAATATCAGCCTGAGCTTATTCTTTATTCTTCTCTCAAAATCATTAAAGCTAAGACAGTTGTGACATATGTTCTGCTATGGCTCAATAAGTGAAGACGTGCGTGGAACGTATATGTGTGTATGTGCTGAATTATTCATGTCTAAGTCACTGCTCTGGGGAAGCAAATGGAGCGCGCTTTGATGGCAGGTAGGTTTTGAACCATATCTCATGGAGGAAGAGAATAAATATTCTCAATTTATCCTGGCCCAAGCTAGTTATCAGCTGTGTACATAGGCCCAGGCATTTATTTTTCTTTTTACTATAGTTGCATTGGGAAAAAGACGGATAAATATCAAATTCTAAGAGAAAGTACTTTTATGGAATTTAGCACCTACATACCCCATTTTGTCGTCTGTACTGCATCCATCTAGGTAAAGGACTTCCCATGTAAATCTCACCGAATTTACTTAACTGTAGCCACAAGGTCAACCTTAGAGGCGGGGGAAGGGAGACTTAAACCTGGAGGGTGATGGTACCTCCTCAGGGGTACCTTTCTCCTTGCGGAGAGAGAGGGGACTGAGGCAGAAATCCCATTATCCTCTTACACCCGTCTGAGCGATTCCTGCCATCTTGCTGTATTTAATGACCTGGGATTTGAGTTACTCACCAGCCCGTGTAGCCACATTGGCATGATGTTGTGACTTCAACACAGAGGTCTCTGTGAACTGGGAGGAGGGCAGGAACTACAGCAGGGGAACAGCCTGACACTTGACCAAATTCAGTCTCTCAGACCAATCTGGAGGAATGTTACTGGGGCTGTGATTTTTTATTTTTTTTTTTTTTTTTCCTTCATTAGCTCCTTTCAGCAAATAAATTGCCTTCCCCCACCCCCTCAAACAATGGATATTAAATGAGCTGCAGACCCTGGTTTTTACTATTTTTAAACACATATTTCTTTTGTGGTACACTAAGTTCTTATATAACTTACTATGTATGGATTTTGTTGGGAAGTTAATTTGAAATACTGTAAGTTTAAATTTAGAAATGTTCAGTCCTGGGTGGATTTTAAAGCTCTGTAGAAATCTCATGTTACGTTTTGAGGATGTGTGGAGGATTGTGTTTAAAATCAAAACAATATTTAAAGTGTCACATCTATTGCAAGCCCCCTTCCTGCTGTGACCTCTTAGTGCAATGCACAAAGTTTCAACAGGTGAAGGGAATTCAGCTGCTTGAGGAAGAGGTGTTGATTCAACAGATGACTCCTGTCTTGAGGCTCCATATTTTGCTTCAAGATACATTTTAATTACTATGAGGGGGAAGTGTAACATTCTAGCATAGATAGGAAACACATGCTACTTGTTAATTTTGTTTTAGCCTTTGCTAACAAACTTATTTTAGGTGAAAAATGTCTAGAACAGGAACTATCATCTAATGCACTTCAGTAAATATGCTGTTAGGTAGTGATGACCCTCATTCCTCTCAGAAAGTAAAAACTTGAAATAAAATCTCAAACATCTGAATGCTTAAATGAATAAAACATTTATATTGCCTAAAAGCATACTAGTATTTGTTGCCTGGGTTTAGATTATACATGCATCAATGTCTTGGTTTTGCTTTTGAATGTGTGCTTTATATACTAAATAATCCTGTTTTTCTCAGGGTCTGCAAACTATTTATTGCAGCCTACGTTACCCTCCTTCTTACTGCTAAAAGCTAGGATTTTACCACTTAAAGGTTTTGGATCTGTTTGGGATAAATACATTGTATATTAGCAACATTTTTTGTAATTACGGCAAGTGTCTAATAAGAAAAAGCCCTCTTCCTCCAATATTGCTTTTATTCAGTCTGTCCTTGATTTAAATTCAATGTTATGTTAATTTTTGTATTGCTAATGTCGTATGATTTTGGGAGAATGAAATACTCCTTAACTACTTAGTTTACTTGTTTGATGAAGAAGTTGCTCCGCAGCATTATCTGTGTTTTCCCATCTCATAGAATCTTATGTCAGCCTAGCTCTGACCTTTATATGATGGAACCTAGTGGTAATATACCCTTCTGCTTAACAAGCTTTGAAATAAAAATACATGATTGTCAGAGCTGTAGGCAATAATTAGTTCCAAGTAGATGTGAGAAGTGAAAGGATTATTTAAAGGAAAACAAAGTGATTCCGCTGGTTTATGGTGCATATGAAGTCGTCTCAGCTTTTAATTCAACTACTAAGGGATTGAAATAAATGTAAGTCACTATGTGAAAGCATTTTTGAATGAATCATTGTAAAGAAGCTCTCTAAATAACTTTACTGCTTATTGGAAGCTCAAATATTTGAAACATTAATTAGTTCATTTGCTCTTTCAGACCTACTCATAAAATGTGGCTGAGTGGAAAGGCTACTGTAGGGAAGAGAACACGTGCACTAGATCTTGCTGAAACCTACCTAGAGAACAGTTTATGGTGTTCTTTGAAATAATAAAAAATATGTATACACATTTCCCAGGAAAATTCTTCAATCAGGTATGCTCTACATGGGGGAAGAAAGAAAGAAAGAACAATCCTCCAGAATTTTGTGTGCAGCCCTTAAAAATCTGTAGATCATGCAGCTGTGTTCTGCAATGAATGACTAAAAAGTGACCCACTCTCCTGCCTCTCGGATTTTCCCATACTCTAATTTTCCATTCATTTGAATGGGTCTTTACTAATAACACCTCCATATATGAAAAGAAAGCAACGGTGAAGGCAGAGTTAACAGCCAAATAGGCTTTCTTCTTCACAAGCATGAATCAATGACCAGAGATTAGGAGACATTTCACCCATGTTGTCACTGGCTTTGTGCAGAATGTGCTTCCCCCCCAAGTGATGGTAGCTGTGCTGCCTCCCCTTGTACAGACTGAAGCCAAGCCTGTAAGAAAGTGGTTGTGAATTGAATGTGGTATGGGAGCAATGCATAGTTCTTAAAGCTGTTGCAATAAACAATTTAGGACTTTTGATAGACATGTAGTTAGGATCTAATGCTAGGAAAGAAATGTAAGAGAAACTTAATGCCCCTTTCGGAGCATGAAATGCAGAAGATTCTGGTGAAAGCCAGGATGAGTTTGGAAAGAACTTGATTAAACTCACGTTGGTTTAAAACTGGCATTCCGTTTTTCTCCTAATTAAGGTATCTGTTCAGATACTACTCATTCTGTCTCTTACCTTTGTATGCCTCATCAGGATGTCATTTTGCCATTTATTTCCTTTGCATTCTTTGAGATTGACCGCTTCTGATTGTCTTTTGATGCCTGTTAGTGTGGGGCTTTTTTCCTTTTAGATTATCTTTCCATTTTTCTTTTAGCTGTGTTTAGTACAGGAGATACCTGGTTGCTGGTTCTCCTGCTCATCTGTACCGCTACCACTGATGATTAGAGTCCCATGTCTTCCCAGTTGCCTGTGCTCGTTCCTTTCAACTTTTGAAAAATTCTGCCTTTGAAGCCAAAGCTCTGTGAGGTTATTCTCTGTGGACTGTGAAAGGGACAGTTTTTCAAAATTATTTTTTTGTGTGAATGGGGTGGCAAAATGAGGGATGATCTCATGTAAATAACTTCAGTGCTGTATCATGCTTGTAACAATGCAAATCTATGAGTTTTGTGCCTTATTGCTATGGAAGTCTGATTGAAACTAACTTTAGAATTTGTAAGTTGCCAGTTGCTTATTTTCTCTTAGTGATATCCACAGTGCATTCTCCTCACTGTCTAATGTTCAAAATATAATAAACTCCATTACGAGCAATTATTAATCTGACAAATGTGCATTTTGAACACTCATACTGATCTGGTGCAGTGCTCCAAATGTATAATGAGCAATGCAAAGCTGCTGTTTTATTTCAGATCTTGAAAGGTCAAAGTTCACTACTGAGACTTAGAGTAGGGCTTTTACTACCTTTTTGTGACCAAGCCATCACATTATCTTGCAGGTTTTTACAGCCACTGTTTATTGGCACATTTTCCAACTGCAGCTATATCTTTCTCTTCTCTATGACAGAAAAGTGAATGTTTAGATAATTAGTGCTTCTTTCAAGGCATCAGTATAGTACATTTAAAGCAGTGAGTTGTTTAACTGTGTAAATCACATTGTTGCGTTGTCATTATAAGTATTATGAAAAAAATGAGCTAAATGACTTCAGAGGAAAACTATATGGAAAAGTATGTAGCTGCTATATCCAAAGCTATAATTAGGGAATATTTAAATTATTTTGCTTAACTTTAAAGCTGTTTAGGTATTTAACTCATATATGCTTGAATACGTATTATAGGTTTTTTATCTTTCTATGAACTTTTACTTGATTAAACCTTTTACAGCCTGAGACAAATGCTTGAAAACCAAGTATTTGGCAAAAACATATGGTGGTTTGATAATATTTTTGTGTATCTGTAGGATTCTAAACGTTGTGTAAGGAAAACTTAGACTGTTCAAATAATTTGCAAAGTGTTTGGTTTGGTTCTAATACTCATTTCTGTAACTTGGCAGGGACAGCCTGTTGGAGACTGTGATTTTAATGTTCGACTTGCATGTATAGAGAAGGAGATTATATTTCCACGACATGAAAAGATGAAGAATGGTCTTATCGACAAAGCACAGGAACCGTTCAGTGTTCGAAACAAGCCATTTTTCGACATCTACACCTCAAGAAAGGTAAACTTGATTTCAGTTGTTTATGCTGTGGCGCTGAAGGCAGCAAAGCAGTGTTGGGTATAGGTTTCCCCTCAGTTTTTTGAGCTTCCAGTGAGTTCCTCTGCTAACCGAGTGTTCAGCAGTCCTTGGGGTGCGATTGGCAGTTTGGGATACTCTGAAAAGTGGGTTTAGGCTACCTCTTCCTACTGAATTACTGTTTCCCATATTTAAAACCTGTACTTTGGCAAAACCTAATTCTTCAGTTTTGTAATGTTGAATGATGACCTAAAAGTTAATAGCTTTAGGTCTGAAATGTCTCTGAGCTCAAGGGAATATCTGAGAGCTATATTGTTTACACTGTCCTCCTTCATAGGTAAGAATCTAATGTTCTTTTTACTTCTAGTCCTGATTTGGCCATAGTATAAGAATCATGAGTTCTGGTTGAACTCCCACTTCATGTTCAGCAGTGATTGCTAAGAGCCCATTCTAGTTAATGTCTCCACATTTTACTTATTAAAATACTGCCCTAGGTGTTCGAAGTAGTGCATATGACTTGCAAATATATATATGAGTTCCTGTCTTTCAGTATAGACATATCCTAACATTCTGTAAAATACTTATTCTCTTCTGTGAATTAAATGGCTCCTGGATAATACTTTCTTCTAGAGGAACCTGTTTTTCTCAGCATTGCTGTTAGAAGTAGTCCTGTGTCTCATCAACACAGAGCAATGAACATCAAATTGTCATCTTCCATTTGCTTTTGTCATTTCTTTGAGCCTGTAGCAGGTAATGAATCTCGCCCCAAGAGGAGCAGTAATGGTATTTTGGCTATCCAAGAGTGACTGAAAAGTAAATAAAGAGATAAGGTATAAGCTGGACTTTCATAAAAACCTGGCAGAGAGTAGCAGTCTTAGGAAAGTTTAAGTCACGAACAATTCTACGAGAAGGTTGTGTGGATAAAGCACTATAAATGTTTCCATCGCTTCTCTGTATTTATGTTGTTGCATTTTTGGATTGTCTATTTAAGATCAACATCGTAAATCTGAAGTAAATTTTTCATGAGGGGAAAAAGGCTGTTTGTCTAGGATATGTAATTTTGAGCTTGAAATTAAAATAAACTAAAACAAAAGGAACACATCTTAAACATTGGTTTCTTACATAATTTATAGTTTCCTGAAGTGTTCTGAAGTTCCAGGTTATTTAACCTCACTTAAAAATCACAGGAAGAACAAGGTTGGAAGCATTCCTAGAAAATTTCTAGGTAAAACATCTGTAAACACATCTCATGCTAGTTAAATCTAATTGCCAGCACATCACTATTGAAACGATCCTCTGCTTCCCAAAGCCTAGGAAATTAAAATTATCCTCAAGAGCTTTCTTTTTCCTGTCTAAAGGAGATTTCTGAATTGTCTGTGTGCTTTCCAATGTGTTGAATTTTAACAATTCTGACTGCGGCACTTTTTAAAGTCAGCAATTAAATGATGCTATTTACTGGTCTTTCTCTGCCTTTCTCAAAGCTCTGAGCATAACCTGTTTAAGACATTGACTTTCTTATTACCCAGCAGTAAAGCATCAAATATGTTGGTGAGGGAGAAAAAACTATACATGGCTAGAATTTATTTGATAATAGACTTAAAATTGCTTTTGACACTAATGCTTGGACAATATTTATTTTGTCCTTGTCATTGCCACCAGGTTTGATTAACTTGTGAATTATGGAATGAAGCAGTTTTCTGGCCAATTTTCTTCATTTTTGTGAAGGATATTCCTGTATGCAGCAGTTGGAGATACACAGAGGGAGCAGGAGGTGTAGCGTTACTGGCAGCGCAGAGCGAATAGCCAGTGTTACTTTTCCCTTGTTTTATTCATTTCAAACATCTTTGATTTACCTGCTTTGTGCGTGTATTAGATCAAATTGGTTAGGAAAATAGAGCAAGTAAGAGTAATATCCTGGGTTTTATCAAACTATATGTTTTGAAAGATTATTTTTTTTAACTAGGCCTCTTTTTGTCAGTTAACTTTCCCTCCAGTTAGAGTGAGTAAAAGTCAATAGCTGTTTTGCACCACAGTAACATAGCACATTTTCTTTCTCTTGAGGGTTCCTTTTCCTCTGAGTTTTGCTGCTTTTTTTTTTATGAGCAATGAATATACCCTTGGGGAAGGATACAGTGGTGATTTACACAGTTTGAGAGAGCAGGGCATCTGAAAGTGTGAAGCGTGGCTATTTCTTTGGGTTTTGTTACTTATCTCATGATTTTAAAAAACAGTAAGTCTGCAGTACCAGGTAAGGCTTCAAGGACTTTGCAACCTGCATTTGAGGTTGTTATGTTGCAAATGCAGTTCAGTCAACAAATTCTCACCCTAATGTGTTATCACCACCTTAAAAACATCTTTGAGATAAGAGTGTCTATATGTTTTCAATTTATTGGGGTATTTGGGTTTGGTGTGGGGTTTTTGGTGTCTTTTTTTTTTTCCGTTTTGTTTTTCTTTTGTTTGGTTTTGGGGTGTTTGTTTTTAAGTGGCAATCAGGACAGACTCTAAAGCTTTCTACATTTTGGCTTTGAAATAACCATAGGGCTTTAAATATTCTTTTTGTACAATGTACATTATAGGTTTTAAACAATCCTTGTCCTGATTTAAAGTGACAGTTACCTAGTGAAACATGTTCACCATACTACTGTTATAATTGAAAACTTCTAGTGAGGCTTTAAACCTGATCATTGTTTTCAAAAAGTAAGAAGTTTTATGTCAATACTTAATTATTGTTTGCATGCTCTATGGTAACTGTAGGGCGTTTTTGGTAGTACTACCAGTAATGATGTGGAGTTTTATCTAAGGCAATGTTGGTAAACGTTTAAGGGAATTTATTATAGATTCAAAATACATTTGAAATCTGTATCTGCTCAAAAGAATAATATTCATAAAAATACATTCTCAAAAAAAAATATTTAGACTAAGAATTATTGTTGCTCTTATTTACCTCAAAAATACATTTTTTGTTTCATTACTTCAGCAAACTTGATGAGTGTGATTTCCTGGGATAATGAAACAGGGATTACATCTTCATAGTCATCACAAATTCGTGAACAGAATTTTTCATTATATATGGTCAGAACAGACTATTGTTTTGAAGCATTGCCCTATTCTGAAAGAGGACTATTTAAAAATAGTATTGCCTTGCCCAAAAAATCTTTTTCCTGTGTTTATTCAGTCATCTCTGCAACTATAGCAACAAATGTACTCATAGCAGTGAATACCTCATTAGTATAGCTGTTTCTGGGTTTCTGCAAGCTGGGTTTCTTTTGCATCAATGACAAATGTCTTGATAGGGTTTACCAACTCTGTGTGCAGCGCAGCAAGGTCTGCAGGGAGACAAGGAATTCCTTCGAGCTTCTAAGTCTGCTCATATTCACATTGACCCAGCTATCCATAAATCCATCTCCAGAGATGGTGGCAGCTGAATGAATGCTAAAGGACTGACAAAAGGGACCTGCTTAGGTAGATCTTTTCCTTATGTTTAATTGGCCGGTTTTTTTGTTCTTCTCCAAGAACAGCAGGATCCTTTCATCTTCAGAAAGGATCTAACAGGATCCTTCCTTTCTTGACTAGAGGTCCTTAAAGATTTACACCCTTGAGTGGTATCAGAAAAGCTGTGCATTTTCTTAAGTGTGGGTTTCTTCCCTACCTCCAGTTCTTGTATTTCACTGATAGTAGATGTAGCTTCTCATGTCATCCCCAATGCTTGTTATTTTCAAAGAAAGATCACTGAACATAGCAGTCTTTGGCCATAGATAAGGTGCTGATTGCATCAGCATATTCAAGAATGAAAAAGTAGAAAACCCATACCACTGGTCAGAATGTGTTTCATCAAAATTCAGGAAACAAACATAGTCTCTTCTAGTAGTCACATCACAGACATCTGCAACGTTATTGCTTGGAGGGCTTTTTGCAGAATTTCAGCAGGTATTTCACTGTTTCTGAAGTTTGTGTGTCACGCGCTGTGCTGGGAAAGGTGCCCTGCTTGACCTGCTGTTTACGAACAGAGAGGGTCTGGTGGGAGAAGTGAAGGTCGGAGGCCGTCTTGGGCTTAGCGACCATGAAATGATAGAGTTTTCAATTTTTAGCCAAGTAAGGAGGCGGGTGAGCAATACCGCTACCATGGACTTCCGGAGGGCAGACTTTGCCCTGTTCAGGACACTGGTTGGGAGGGTCCCTTGGGAGACGGTCCTAAAGGGCAAAGGGGCCCAGGAAGGCTGGACCTTCTTCAAGAAGGAAATCTTGAAGGCGCAGGAGCAGGCAGTGCCCATGTGCCGTAAGAAGAGCCGGCGGGGAAGACGGCCGGCCTGGCTGAACAAGGAGCTTATGCTGAGGCTCGGGGAAAAAAAGAGAACTTACCACCTCTGGAAAAAGGGGCAGGCAAGTGAAGAAGAATGCAAGGACCTCGTTAGGTCATGCAGGGAGGGAATTAGGAAGGCGAAAGCCCAGCTAGAGCTCAACCTGGCCACGGTCGTGAGGGACAACAAAAAAAGCTTCTATAAATACATTAACAACAAAAAGAGAGCCAAGGAGGATCTCCATCCTCTACTGGATGCGGCGGGGAACATTGTCACGAAGGATGAGGAAAAGGCTGAGGTACTTAATGCCTTCTTTGCCTCAGTCTTTAACAGCCACACCAGGTATCCTCAGGGTATCCGTCTCCCTGAGCTGGATGACAGGGATGGAGAGCAAAATAGGCTCCCCATGATCCAGGAGGAAGCAGTTAACGACTTGCTATGCCACCTGGACACTCATAAGTCTATGGGGCCTGATGGCATCCACCCAAGGGTGCTGAGGGAGCTGGCGGAGGAGCTTGCCAAGCCGCTCTCCATCATTTATCAACAGTCCTGGTCAACGGGGGAGGTCCCGGATGACTGGAGGCTTGCCAATGTGACGCCCATCTACAAGAAGGGTCGGAAGGAGGATCCGGGGAACTACAGGCCTGTCAGCCTGACCTCGGTGCTGGGGAAGGTTATGGAGAGGCTCATCTTGAGGGCGCTCACGGGACACGTGCAGGATAACCAAGGGATCAGGCCAAGCCAGCACGGGTTCATGAAGGGCAGGTCCTGCTTGACCAACCTGATCTCCTTCTATGACCAGTTGACCCGCCTAGGGGATGAGGGGAAGGCTGTTGATGTTGTCTACCTGGACTTCAGCAAAGCCTTTGACACTGTTCCCCACAGTATTCTCCTAGAGAAGCTGGCGGCCCGTGGTTTAGACAGGTACAATCTTCGCTGGGTAAAAAACTGGCTGGATGGCCGAGCCCAGAGAGTTGTAGTGAATGGGGTGAAATCCAGCTGGCGGCCGGTCACAAGCGGAGTCCCCCAGGGCTCAGTTTTGGGACCGGTCTTGTTTAATGTCTTTATTGATGATCTGGATGAGGGGATAGAGTGCACCCTCAGCAAGTGTGCAAATGACACCAAGTTGGGCAGGAGTGTTGGTCTGCTCGAGGGTAGGAAGGCTCTGCAGAGGGATCTGGACAGGCTGGATCGATGGGCCGAGGCCAACCGGATGAAGTTCAATAAGGCCAAGTGCCAGGTTCTACACTTCGGCCACAACAACCCCAGGCAACGCTACAGGCTTGGGACGAGTGGCTGGAAAGCTGCCCCGCAGAAAAGGACCTGGGGGTGTTGATCGACAGCCGGCTGAATATGAGCCAGCAGTGTGCCCAGGTGGCCAAGAAGGCCAACGGCATCCTGGCCTGTATCAGAAATGGTGTGGCCAGCAGGAGTAGGGAGGTGATCGTGCCTCTGTACTCGGCACTGGTGAGGCCGCACCTCGAATGCTGTGTTCAGTTTTGGGCCCCTCACTACAAGAAGGACATTGAGGTGCTGGAGCGTGTCCAGAGAAGGGCGACGAAGCTGGTGAGGGGTCTGGAACACAAGTCTTATGAGGAGCGGCTGAGGGAGCTGGGGTTGTTCAGTCTGGAGAAGAGGAGGCTGAGGGGAGACCTCATAGCTCTCTACAGTTACCTGAAAGGGGGTTGCAGAGAGGTGGGTGTTGGTCTCTTCTCCCAAGTGACTAGTGACAGGACAAGAGGGAATGGCCTCAAGTTGCGCCAGGGGAGGTTCAGGCTGGATATTAGGAAAAAGTTCTTTACTGAGAGAGTAGTGAAACATTGGAACAGGCTGCCCAGGGAGGTGGTAGAGTCACCCTCCCTGGAGATATTCAAGGAGCGTGTGGATGTGGCATTGTGGGATGTAGCTTGATGGACATGGTGCTGTGTGGTGTTGGGTGGGTTGTGGCTTGTTGTTGTTGTGTGGTGGGTGTGGTGGTTTTTTTTTTTGTTTTTTTTTTTCCCAGGTTGTACTTGATGATCTTACAGGTCTTTTCCAACCGTAGTGATTCTGTGATTCTGTGAAAGCAGTCTTACATTTGCAGCTTATCTGGGATTCTGAAACCTAGCTTCTGAGCTAGGTGATAATTTGTGATTGTGCACTTCGAGTGACAAGCCGATGTACATTTCAAAGGGAGATAGGTTGGACTTCCTTGATGTGCAGTACATATACACATTCTGTAGTCCTACCTTCAGTCTTGCAAAATCCTGGGTTATTAGCTACTCCATTTGAGAAGAAGTTTTGGAGAGAGCTTTGCATTAGGCTTTATGCTCTTTACAAAGCCTGAAGAGAAGCAGGGAACACGTATACTGGATGACTGCTGCTAAAGTGAAATAGGCATCTCAATTTGAGTACCTGGAGTAATAGGTGTAAGCAGTAGATTGTGTCAGCAGCAGTATGGCTTGGAGTTTTTTTTAAAGTGTAGCTGGGTTTTGCTTAGGGTCAAAAAAAGTATCAGGTGTACTTCTGAATTAACGCAGCTGGAACCACACATCACATCTTATTTTTGTTTTGAGAAACTTAAATTTTTGAAATATGTTCCCAGGATGCAGTTTGAACCTCGCAAAAGTAAGTATTGGAGACCTCTCCCTTTACAGCCTCCCTCCATCATTCCTTTCTATAACCTGAGTTAAGATATAGTGTTCCAAATTGAAAGCCATCATTGGCCATTCCTCTCATTAACAATAGCACGTATCAGTAAATGTGTGTTAGCTTGGGTGGATTGTAGGAAGATTACTCAAAAAGGTCAGGAGTCTCAGCGCTATGTTTTGTAGCAGAATAAGCAGCTAAAACTTTTAATTATACTAGGAAAAACAAATGTTGACCACATAGGTTTAGTAATTTTCAGTGAAAATGTGGAAGTAATTACTTGAAACAGCAGTAAACCTCGTACTGTGTTATATAGTACATCCAATAATGAAATTGTTCTTAGAGTTATGCATTTGGGACTTTAATACCAGAGTTAGGGTACTGGCTGTTTTTCTCCTAATCTGAAAATCAATTTATTGTGAAATGAAACGCAATTTTAAAGTGCAGTTACAAAGTATGGCAGCATTTATAGTTGTGCTTTGGCATTTGTTGTTGGTACTAGATTTTAGAAAGAAGTGCTATATCTTTACAATGTTATATCTTTATAAAGTTGTCTTAAACATTATTTTGAGATGTTTTGATGGACTTTTGGTTTTTGTTTTTTTTTTTGTTTTGTTTTTTTTTTTTTTTTTTTTTTTTTTTTGTAAGACTGAGTTTTGGTAGTAAGAGGAAGAAAGGAAAGGAACAGTCACCTGAGGGCAGGTTGTATATTTTCGGAATCTCTGAAAATGTTACCTTGTTGAAATTTGATATTGATGGACAAAGCAGTACTGCTAAATTTGTCTGCCTCTGTAATCTAAGAATCATTAAACATGGTTTACTCTTTAGTTCTAGCTGGGAACACATGTACTCTGTGAGTGACTTTTGCCTTTTATTGTAACTTCCGAATTTTTTTATAAAGATATTTTTGAGCAATGTTGAACCTTTGCTGTTTGTCATTGCACTTGCATGATTGGCCACTTTTGTTGCATAGCTTGTTTTCTTTTCATTTATTAGTGTGCCTCAGAATTCAAGGAGATGACATGGCCAAATCTGCCAGCTCTCCCACCCGTCATGTAAGCATAGTAGCAGTCCATGGAAGAAGCAGAGTTTTAGGATTCCTTGATGTTAAGGTATTAAAGACCAGTGAGGTTAATGCTTTATATGCTGCATATTCTTAGCCTTGGGCCCTTAGCCTTTTATTTATACAAATATTTTAGGATTTTCAACAAGGACATTATGTTCTTTAGTACAGGAAGTACAGGTACATAGAAATAATAAACTCTTGGAAATGATGCAAGTGTTGGCTTTTATTGCCTAAACCAACCCACAGTTCTTTTGCAAGGCTTTTTTGTGTGGACAGTCTCAGCCCGGATGTCATCACTAAAACCTATTGTCTAGTGAAAATGCTGTCTAGCAGGAGTAGAAAAAGAGTTCCGTTCTGTGCAGTCTGCGGTCCCATGGAGAATTGTGCCCGTCGCTCTCAATGGAACAATAGGGCTAAAGGTGAAACAATGATACAGGTCAAATGAACAACCTTTTTCAAATGTTAGCATGCTGTATGTCAATGACTTGTCAGTTCTTAGACTATTATCTGGTTTTAAAATGACAGCTTGTCCTAGAGGGATTAGAATGAAGGTGAGTAATCTCTGCTAGAAGATTAAATGGTCTAGGATCTCCTTGAAAGTTTTCAGTCAAATCTGTGAACTGACAGATGACTTATTTTGTTCTCCTGGCTTATTTGACATTTGGATTTTTATTTTATTTTTTTTTAAATTGCTTTTGTTGTAGTTAGGAAGGGTGGAATGTTTAAAAGTTTGTACCAATAAATGTATAGCTACTGTTGAGATGGTTTGCTTTGGAAAATTAAGTGGCTGTGGACCTCTGATGATGAATGAGATTGTGTAAGTACATGACTTGCTGATGTTGGTGTGAAGTATTTTGCAGGCAGCTGAGGCAGCTATAAGCTAGTATTTACATGGCCTGAAAAAATGAACCCTGATAAAAGGCAGAATATGTGGGCGTAGCTCAACCATGTCTGCCAAGAGAGCTTTTAACCAAAAACTGACTGTAAATGACCACAAAGCCCTGTCTTATGTTGCCAAGTAGCCCACAGAGGAAAATGTGGAGAAGGTTTGCAGTCATGAGACAGAAGACCAAAGAATTCAATAGCAGCAATGGCAGCAGCAGAAGTGTCAAATAATCTCTGTCTATTTATTGGAGATTTTGAATTCCGCATCTTGGTGGAGGGGGAATGTTACCATCTGGAGGGTTTTTAATGCCAAAAAGACTTCTTTTCTCTGTTTTTATTTTTGTTTTTATTTTCTATGCCTTAAGGAGTAGCTTAATCGCCTCACCTTTCAATCCTGCGTTTCCTGACCCAGAGCTGGCAGTCACTCTTCGGTGTCTGGCCTACACCATAGTCCTCACTCCGTCTGTTCTGTTCCAGGTTTTTGGCCTGTTTATCATCTCATCTCCTTTTAATTATCTTCTAACCCATCTCCACTCTACCATTTTGTTTCTGTTTGCTTTTATTTCTTTACTTCATATATTTCTTCCTCACTTTGTCCTGTCTCCTCAAAAATGTAGTCAAATGTTGTAAAAGCAGTATTGCCTTATTCCACCCTTAGATGCTTTTGTGCTAGTGGTTATCTTCACTCAAATCTTTTTGGAGTGCTTTTCTTCCTGTAAATGCAAGTAATGGTTGACCTGAGGAACCTAGTAAATAAGTAGCGAATAAGAAGCTGGAAAGATGTTACCTTATGCTTATATTAGAATTTGAAATCTTCACTTGGCAGCTGTCCTGTATCCCAGCATGTAGTACTTCAGCCTGATTTTTCAAAATGATTTTACCATGTGAATTTTAAAGGTAAGGACAGCCAGCCAGACCAAGTAGAAGCTTTGTAAATTGTAATATGAAATAGATGACCAAACTGTGGCTCTTGAGCTGAATGTAGGTTACTACCCCTTAAAATTCAGTGCTTGAACCGGAGCTATTTCATGCAACCAGCTGCAGCACTGGAATGATGTGGATACTCTTTGGTAAACTTAATTTCCGGCAGTGGGAGGAGGAGGGTAGCAGGGACTTTGTAGGCCAGGGCTGGTGGGGTGTCCAGCTGCCTCTGGGTGTTCCTTTGCTTTCTGTGGGGCAGGGAGGCTGCAGTTATTTGATTAGATTCAGTTTACACCAAAAGATTTTTTCCTCGTGCTAGGGAAAAAAATGACTCCGCTATGGCTAACTTTTCAGCCTCCTTGCTCTGGTGGAGACACTTGAGGAGACCCGTTCACGAACAAGAATTTGTGTTCATTTCCTAGAGTTAACAGAAGAAGATTAGGCTACTTACTTCTGATTATTATTATTATTTGTGATGTTGAAAGTCAAGTATAATATTTCAGCACAGTATAATTTTGGTTAGGGAAAAGGGGAAATAGTTTTTGTTTTTGGTTTAAGAAATTATTCACACATTAGTTACATTTCACATTTTTCGGAAAACGATCTACTGAAGTTAAAACAAACAGTCTCAAATATTTCCATGAAGGATTATTTTCATAACTAGTGGCCCATGTTAGGTATTGCTAGTGGTACAAATTAAATTAATGTAGAATAATTCAGATGTGGAATGTATAATTAAATTCTGACTTACCAAACTATAGTGTGGGAAAGAAAACAATGAAACCAGTGGAAAAATAAAAGCATATGGATGAAGCATTATACTTGGTGCACACTGTAAGTTTAAACGTCAGAACAGTACATATTCAGTTTAGCTTTTAATATTTTAACATTAGCTTCGAACATGCTAACATTTTTTGTAAATTATTTTTGTATTTTGTGCAATGGAAATAATATACCTTTCTAAGTAGGAAAAATGTCTTTAACAGTGATTTCTACTTTAAGTTTTGTGGTGTATTACCAAAACAGAAAAAAATGCAAATCTGTTTGGACCTAGTTACCAGTTGGTATCCCAGTATGGGCAATTGAATTGGTATATATGATATCTTCTGAATTAGAGGACTCAGCTGTGGTAACTAAGTGGGTCACTCCACTCATTAATTGAGGGGCAACTGTTTAATATTGTCTGTTGTGCCACTTTGCAGCCTGTCACTTTCCAAACTGCCTCCTGGCAATAGAACTCCACAGGGAAGCCATCAGCCTTCTCATATTGGAATGATGTTCAAGAGATAGGCACTTAATTTGGATAAAATGAATAAAAGCACAAAGAAAATTGTGGAATTTAAAGCAATTTATTATGATACAAGTTTATAGGATATCCCTGCTAGCTCTTTCTTTTCTTGTGATGTGCTCAGTTTTGCAAAAACATACTGTACAAAATTAATCTTTTTCTTTAAAATCAAGAAATAATAAAATCTTAGCCTTTTACTGTTATGGCCTTACAGTGGCAAGTTTTAATTTCAGCTTTGTAGCAAATAAAGTCCTCAAGTGCCATTGCATATCAGAAGAATCAAATGTTTTTAAACATCCAGAATATAATATTAAATCTTAATTTTTGTGTTAAAATCACTGCATTGGTACCCAGTGGAGTACATAGCCCAGTTTAAATCAGGCTTTGTAACAGTAAATGTATGAAGACTTTATATTGAATTATTTTATATACAAATTTGTCTTTGATGAGTCTTAGTGGAAATGCCTAATAAAACATGATCCTTAATTATCTGATTTAATTAAAACAGGCTTGTCCACATTCTTGACAACCAGAGACCAGATTATGTTGTAGCAGTTTACACAGGGGCTGGATAACAGATAAACCCTATCAAGTTTGTAACGTTGGAAGATCATTTAGAGAACAAATTAAAATGTACTTGGCCCCATTGCACTCAACTCAATGTATTTTTTTTCCTTTGACATCAGAATAACTTTTGAATGTTGTATTTGATCAAACCCAGAGTATTGGGGAGGCTCTAAACGTTAGTGGGAAAACCTTGCTCAGTTGAGGACATTGAGTAACAGACTTTACTGAGTATCTGCCATCCATTAATGAATGTCACAGATTGTAACTCATTTGTAAATAGGTCAAAGAATTTGCTAGTGGCACCTATTAAACCTCTTCCAGTTCCAGGAGGACTCTAGTCTCAGGAAGGTGTGCTCTGCCAGGTAGGAGAGCATGGGGAAAGTGATGTGGACAAAATCCCAATCCCTAAAAGAAAAAACTGAATGTACCTTGCCGGTTGAAATAGAGAACTGGCAAGAGCACAGTAAATTAAATGGCCAAGCTATGAAATATATTGCTGTTTCTTCATCAGGTAAAATAAATATGAAATATTATTGCTGTTTGGCAGTGGCATTCCCTCACAGCCTCGAGGAATCAATGCTTTTCCCATTTTGAAGCTATCACAGAAGTCAATTAAAGTTTCTTGAAGCAGCCTATTTCTCTTACTTGAAAGAAGCATTTGAAAACATCGTAGTTAATGGATGTCAATTTCTCAATTGTGTTTTTGCGAATAGATTGACAGTGAGAAATGCCTAATGCTTATTTTGAATTCAGGAATGCAGATGTGCTGTCAAATTAAGCATTAACACACATAGAGCTCATGTTATTCTTGGGTATTGTTTTGAATATATTAGGTACCTGACCTTTGGAGTTGTTCACTCAGAACCAGCAAACTGGTGATAGCTCAGTGGGACTCTTACTGCAGTGTGCTCTACCTTTTTCTCTATCCAAATAATTAAGGAACATGGCATATAGCTAGTGTTAGTAGCATCTTTAAAGAGTACAGTTAATGCATTAGCTGCAAAACCAAAAAGAGATTTAAAAAAAAAAAATAGAACTATCAAACTTTATTCCCTGCCACCTCTGCAATATATTTTATTGGTGTTCACTGTAGCATTTTTTCCCTTGTAGCTAGGTAATGAAATCAAGCTAGTGCGATTCTTCCACCTTCTCAATATCAAAGGTTGCATCCCATCACAGACTACAGTAACTTCTGGCTAATCATATAACTGGAAATTAGTTTTCTTTAAACCTTTTGGAGGGGTAGTAGGAAAGATCTAAGAAGCAGGTTTCAGAAGATGATATATATGATTTCCCTTGCTTTAAGTTCTCTATGAAAAAACCAGACTATAACACTCCCTTGTGAAACTGGCAGCAGTTCTAGTAGGAGCTGGGAAAGCTCTGAGAGTCCAGTGTGTGGAATAGCTTGTTTTTTTCAGAGGTGCCTCAATCATGACACGAAGCAGGTTTCAGATAGAAGGGATGAGTCTCTTTGGCTTTCTTGCTTGGAGGTGTTGCTCATTCCCCATCACATGAGTATAAACAGGCATTTCTATTGCCTTCCTGGTTTGGAAAGAATACATAGACTCCGATAAAGACTTTTCTGCAAAATTGTACTTCTACAAGATGATCAATGAAAAACTGTGTCATTAGTTAGAATGCTAATGCCCAGGCACTAGTAGTTTGGGTCCTCGTCAGTCATCAGCTATGAAAATATATGGGCAAATTGTTAAGGAAAAAACTGTACAGTAGTTATGGTTCTTTGAACTATGATGTTATTTATGGTCTATGGCCTACTAGCATCAAGTCTTCAGAATACTTGGCTTTTACATCAAGATGTCAAAGAGTCTGGGAGCCTTGGACATGATGCTCTTAGCCAGAAAACAGAACACTTGGAGCTGAAGTACAGACTGCACGTTATGCTAGTGGCAGCCTGAATCTGCAGCCTTTCAGCTTCATCTGCTTAGAATGCAAGAGAGCCATCAAATGAGAACACATTTCTAATATGTCTGAGAGGGCTGTTGTAGCTGTGATAGCTGTGAGGTAAGTGTTTCTTTCAGTGCTCCTGCTGAGTTTCTAACTGGTTTTAGACCAGAGGAGAGTACGTAGGTGCTGGAACAAACCCATGTAGAATTAGGTCACCTTCCTTCCTCTCTGTGCACGCACCTGTCTGTTGCCCGTTCCTGTTATTTCAGCCTTGCTGCTCCCGCTGTTGTTAGTGCGGAGCTCGTGGAGGTTCAGTGGAGGTGCCCAGGTGAGCTCTTACGATAGTAGGCGAGTTCCCGTCCTGCTGCAAGAGCAGTGAATGGGCTGTACATGGGAGAGGTGACCCCTGGTAAAACTGGCCACCCGCAAAGTGGTGTGAAATACTAGAAAGTGAGCCTACTGCGAAAAGATTTCTTCTTGTCATTATCTGTAATTAGAACAAGTGGGAGACTGTCAGTAAACGCTATCTTGTCGAATATGAGTTTCAGGTTCATTCTCTTCTAACAGTGTTTTGCCATGTGAGCCATTAGTTAGGGGCCAATGTACTTGAATACCATGAGTGATGCTTTAAAGGGTAAAGCAGTGTATTCTGTACAGGGGTGTTTGCTAAAGATGATGAAGGAGTGTAGAGAGGAAGCTATGAATATTCCTCTTGCAACAGAATTTTTGTTACTAGAGACTGGTTAATCTGTGAAGCTAAATCCAGTCATAATAAACACTCCTTTGGTCAAGCTTTGGAAGGAGAAAAGCCTGCCTTGCACGCTCACTTTTTGGGCTACAAATTTCCTGTCTTTAGCAGGTCTTTTTGTGCTGGATTCTGGTCTAGCATGTTTAAAATTATTAGGGTAGCTTTCTTACGGAATTCTTAAAATGTTCTTCAGTGACCAGTTGTATCCACTGCACTTTTGTTGTGGCTGTTGGCTATTCCTACACCTAACAGATGGCACTCGCTTAAACTGACAAGCTGTGGGATAGCCGAGCATTACTAATAAAACCTATCATATGTTAAACTTGACCTGACATTAATCAAGTTTTGAATGCTACAAATGATTCATGGATAATAATTAGTCTCTTGATCATATTAGTGAACATCAGTCTCACATTTCTGCCATTATCTGCTTTCATTCTTACAGGGAACAAATCTATTGCAGTAATTAGGTGTTTTTAATGTGTTTTAAGCCAAAATGTTCTGTATGATTAACTTGGCAAAGAGGTTATTTTTAGTCTTTCAGTATGATTGGTTTCAGAGCTTCTAGTAAATTAACAAACTGAAAGGCTTTCCATAAAATAGTATTTTATAGAAAGTATGTATTTTTTAAATTTTATCAACTGAGAAAATTCCCATGTGTCTTCATGCAGTCATTTGGTATAATTTTCATCACAATATGATTCAGCTGTTGCCACAAATTACACAGTTCAAAATAGTGGTGATTTTGTTAAACAGATGAACCTTTGGAGTTTACTTTTACTCTTCGTGTTTAGTACTGAGTTATTGGTTAACATCAAGTCCTTTCAATACATACGTATTCATACAGACAAAAAACATTTACAGCTTTTCTCTGTTTATATCTTGAATTAGCATCTTGAGTGGATGGCTGCCTGAAAGCTGGGATTTTGAGCTTTAAGCATCAATTTTTTTAAAGGATTTTCATGCAATTTGAATTATACACTGATTTTACATCCCAAGAGCATGAAATGTCTTTTTAAGTAATGAGCAAGTGAGAAGCTTATACTTTGTGTTCCTTATGCAGTTAGGGCAAAGTAGATCATTTCACTGGTTTACTGAAAATGAGCAGTTATTCTTCAATATGTGTTGGTTCTTAATGAGCATATAAAACTTCTTTAAATGATTACTTCTTAAGGAGTTAAGTTTTTAATTTATTTTCTACAGTTTTTGATCCTACTCTTCCTTTATGTATATATATTTAAGACCATTAGCGTGGGCTTTAATTAATACCTAAAATACTGGTTTTTACCTCATTTGTTTGACATTAGGTATCATATCATATTTTTATTAGGGAATGAGAATAACGCTAAGGAAACTAGGTCATGTTAAATTGATTAAAAATCTGCTCGCCATCATTTTTATAGGTGATTTGGAGGAAAACATGGAATCATGTAAGTGAGAGACAGGTTACTGATATTTGCATGAGGGCGGTAAATGTTGATGTTGAAATGCTACTTACAGCTTTTGGAATCACAGGGTGCAAGCAGAAACATTTACTTGTATGGCCATGTACTAAGTCACACCCATGAGATCACGGGCTGTGCTTTTAGGACCTTCATGGTTACTTGGAAGGAGCTACTTCCATTCAAGCAGCCAGTTGTAATGAGCCATTGGCTGGTGGAATTCTTCTTTGGCAAGTGCTCGTGTATCCAGAGCTCTCCCTGAAAGGAGACTCCTGTGGAGGAGAACAGGGAGTTCATGTTTTTCTTGCTGCTATGGCCCTTCTGGAATATTCTGTCTAGTCTGGCTGGGATGGTTTCAGTTGATGAAAAAAAAAATGATAACTCTGAGTTTAGAGGAGACATTATTGAAATATTTGAAGAGTTACTTCTGCTTCCTTGTGAAATGTTTGAAATATGAAGCTTGTTTCTTTGTCCAAAAAGCCTCCAAGAGGTGACTTGGTCAGTGTCTAAATAGAGGAACAAGAAAGAAGAGTTAAAGGAAGAAAAAAATTGCTGAGAAATAGGCGTTAATTTTCTAATTGCACATACAATACTTCATTGGAACAACTTAACAAAGATTGTGGTTCTCCGTCTCAGAATGCTGTAACTTGAGACAGCACGGTTTTCCAAAAAATTACTTGGCACTTGAGCGTATAACTTGAAGAGGAAGTTAAATATGCATGAGAGGAGAGGGTTTCATTTCATCCTCAAAGCTTTCTGAAAGTTAGTCTAAACTGGTGATCCAGGCTATGCTTGTTTTGGGGCAGGGAGGGAAAGAAGCAGTGGAGCTGCCAGAGGTACGTCTTTGATCCTTCCCTTTCTACACCCAAACTGTTGATTTATACCAGATTTGTTTAGGTCAGCTGTTTTACTTCAAATGCTAGGTGAGATGAACAGTATCCCAAGTGTGAAAAAGGTAAAAGCTTGAGTGGCTTCAGTTTGAGATGAATTTTTTTCCTCCACTTTGCAGGAGGTATGTGCTCCCTTTAATTCCCAAAGCCGTGTATCTATGTACTTTGTCAGTGAACCAAAACAAAAACTTCTCTTAACGCTTAATTTTGGGCTCTAATTCTCTTACAAAGTGAATTAGCCTACATTTTTTTTGTGGAAAGTTTGAGATTTTGAGTTTTCTTTTTAAATAATATATGAAACTTCCCGCCCCCACCCCCAGTTACTAACATGCTATTTGATGCTTCTTTGCTCTGGTACTGACTGAAAGCAGCTGTTTAATTCTTGATACCTTCTCTGCTTTTTGAAACAAACAAAACCAAAAAAGAAACGGTGCTGCAGGACACGGGAAACTGGAAAGATTCTGGGGAGAAGGAAGGAGCAAAGACTACAACCGTAGCTTAGAGGAACCCACTTCCCTCACCTGCCATTAAGCTGCATTTGATACTATTTTCAAGCATTGCATAGTAGCCTGTGTATGATCTGGAAGGAAGCTTATACCCCACCAACAGCCTGTTTAATCCTTTTCCAGGAGGCCTACTTTTCAAAATGTAATGTTTGAAAGCTGGAGTTTGTAATGTTAATAGTGTGGATGATGGCTACATCATTGCCTGTTACTGATGACTTGATTTATTTTGGGAAACGTGATAGTTGGGATGAATCTGAGCCAGGTTATTTTTGCGTTATTTTAACTTAACTGAACTTAAATAGAAATAATTCTCTAGGATTTCTGATGTCATTCAAAACCAGGATTTATGAAGATATCATGTAGTAGGTTATTCTCAATAAATTTTTCTTCTACCCATAACAAGAGAGATCCAGATTTCAATTCTGATTTTTAAGCAAAATAGTTTTGTTAGCAGGGTTTTAGGTTTTTTGTGTTTTAGTTTGTTTGGTTTTTTTTAAACTTAAATCCAGGGAGGCTAGAAATACTGGTTTTGTTACACAGATCTTCAGCTGGATTTGTGATTCATAGATCATTTTTTCAGAGACTTCTCTATGTAATAATAGAGATGAATTATTTATCTTGTGAGTTAGCAAAAATATGATGAAAATACTTCTCTTAGTAGCAGACACATTAAATTCAGGTTTGTTTTATTGTAGGTTGTTAAACCACTGTACATTTGAAACCATTTGTACCTCCCACTTTGGATGTAAAACTTTTTTCTGGGATGTCTTAAATACATCAGCAACCAGTGCTGAAGTAAACACTTTTTATATTGAACTCGGATAATTAAGATCTCATGAAATAGTGTATACTGAGATGAGACAGGGCTATTGAGGAGGTTGTCATGTAAAAGTAGAAAAATACAGAAACTGGCAAGCAAGATGAAACAAATTCATGTAAAAATAAAACAGGAGTGGTATCCTGTTTTGAAAGCACAATAGTCTGTCTCTTTTAGAGAAGTGCAAGGAAAGAGCCAGAATAATTGTTTCCTTTTAGAAAAGGTGGCTATTGGTGCTGGTAACTTCTGAATCTTTTTCTGAAGACTCTATAATAAGTTTAAAGAATCTGCAGTATCTGTGCAGAGATTTATGAGGCCATGTCTGCAAAACCTGACAGTTGTCAGGATGCGGGAATTACCTTGTAGTCTGGTGGTGAGGGCTGTCATCATCTGATGAAGGAATTGTCCTGTAAGTTGAGCTGAAGCTTAAGCTGGTTAAGATGCTGGCTCTGTGAAATTAGGAATGACAGTATGCACATGTCTGAAGGTGTTTTGAGTTCTAGTTAACTGACAGTTCAAGTGGTAGTTTCTTTGTAACTAAGACTGTTGAGTAAAGTATGTTCCCTTTTGCAGCCTTCGCTGTGGAGTGACCAGGTAGGTGATCAGTAATTTGAAGGTGGCTCTTAAAAACTGCTTAGGGACAGATACAGGCAGAGTTGCTGTAGCTTGACTTAAAACTGAATGAAGCGTATAACAGTTCTGAAATTGAAAAAGCAAGGAAAATGGATTTATATTTGTCTTGTATTATAAAATGCAAAGGGATTTTTTTTTTCTGTATCTCCAAGTATTTCACTAGACTGACAAGTGGTATCGCTTATGAAGCCTAAATATGGACAAAACGGTTAGGAATATTGTGACATAGCAGATTGATAATAGTTGTGTGAAAGGACCTTAGCCAAATTATTCTGTAGAAAGTTGATATGACTTTGTAGAGACATTGTTATGTTTTGGAATCTGCCTAACTCTCGCGGCATGTTGTGTTTCCATGAGATTTTTTTTTTGTAAGGGGAAGGAAAAGGCACAGTAGTACCTGCTGGATTTATTTATTTTATGAATAAAGCAACATCTGAAAACTCATTGGAATCATGTGGCTTGCCTCAGAATTACAGAAACAGTAATAAAAACCTACTAGTGTTATGTGGAAAGTGTACAGACTGAAATTTTCTCCTCTCCCTGCTGGAGGAGCCAAGTGATTTCTTTACTGACAAGTATAGAGCGATCTCTAAAGCATGATTTTTTCAACTGTCCACTCAAGAACTGCTGATTGGTTCCGTGTTTTAGCAAAATCAGCTTCAGCAGGTTATTAGTGCTGCTTTTGGTGACATACTGCTGCTCCTCAGCTCAGTGGCTAAAGAGCAAGGAGAAATCCTGTTACTTGTCGTACAGTACCACTCATTCCATGCAATTATACCATTCTTTTCATTAGAGGAATATTATTAGATGTAGCAATAATTTTTAATTTGATTTAGTTATGAAATAAGAAAGAAAAAGTTTTAAATAAGGAACTGTAGTATGAGTATATGGTTTATTGAAATGTTCACAGGGAAGCAGGAAGCTGCAAGAAGTGAACAAAGGGATTCACAGGTGGAAAGAGATGCCACGAGGCTACAAGGAATAGCATGCTAGAACAATTGGCTCGCATGCATCATTTACCCATCTTTTATAAAATGTCACTGAGATGCATTGCATTTTATGTGATCCCTGGCAGTCATCCCAGTCAAGCAGGTGTGCCATTTATCATGGTGCCGATTAAAAAAGACTGTACTGTTCAAGTTAATTAGAAATTTCAATATGTGTGGAAAATTGAACATTGTTTTTTAAAAGATGAACCATGATATCTGCATTTTAAGTTCATAAACCTAAAAACCTTATATAAGCTATATTTTTAATGTCAAAAATATTTGTTTATATGTCAAGCATTCCTTTTCTGCTCATTCTCCTGTCATTCCAAACTTTCTGCAATATTCAATGGGTATATAGTCTGCTGTTCACAGACAACCTCTAAATAGTTTAATTCTCAAGAAAGTGTGTATGGGAAGAAGCTCAGAGAAAATTTCCATTCCTTCCTTCCCACTTCACTCCCCCTCTCCCAAATTGCCAATCCCTTCTAGTAAAAATTCTTTTCTAGAAAGTTATCATTGAAATACTTGTATTTGACCTAATGAGAATGAAAGCAGAATAACTGAGAAATGAAAGCAGAATAACTAAACCTTTTTGTGCTCCCAGCTATCTGTTGAGTCTTTTTCTGGTTTTAAAATCCTTTTGTCTTCGATATCTAGTTGACATTTGGTAGGAGATGCCTTAATAAGAATATTGTGCAACTCCAAAATGAGAACGAGTTCAACTCTGAAACTGGATGTCAGGTTGCTAAGAGGGATTCCCTTGTGTTTTATAATTCTGGTGGAGTAGTGAATAACAAGGAATACCAGAATATGTATTTTTTTTAAAAGGGTAAATTTTGAATTTACATTTTCCCCCTATTTATGGAATTGTAATAATATGCTTTAATATAGTTTAACTACACGTAGACCAGAGTGGAGAGAGCTGCAGGTAAAACAGTGCATGATAATAATTTTATGCTTTGCCTGGGTGAGTCACACACTGCGAATTAAAAGATTGTTTCTATATTCTTAAGTTTTAATTTGGGAAAGAGTAAATAATGCAGTTTACATAAGATCCAACACCGAAGTAGCCATGTCCTCAAATTCCTTTAAGAACTTCAGATAAGCAGAAACAGAGATGATTGGTTTCTGTTTGCCAGTTTGGTTAGTGCCTTTGAATAAGATAGCTAGAAATGTATAAAAAGTATGGTCTCAGCTAATTTGAAGTTTGTCTTTTATATTTAAAGATGTAGGTTTCTGTATTCAGAGGAAGTTTTTTTGGTACTGGAATTTAATGAAATCTTTTCCATGAGTTTTTGTAAATATCAAGTGTATTCTTATTATGGATTTCTCACTGGCCTGTCAGTTTTGGAACTGTGCAGTAACTTTGCAAGTGATCCGCAGAAGGCTTAGCTTGTGTAGAAAAATTTTTATTTTTTTTCTAAACGTTTTAACATTTGTTTAAACATTTTCCGATGTACTCATTTTTCTGCTGAAGCAAAGATTAGCAATGAATTTATGAAAGAATTGCAGATTTTTTTTTCTTATTTTGTATAGATATCTGGTAAAGGATTGTGAGCCTCAGTTGTAAATTTCAAAATTATAATAGGTAAATGCAACCTACAACTTCACATTCCAACTATGGGCTTTCTGTACTGAATAATAGTGTTTCTCTGCATGATTTCTTACTCAGAATCAAATGTTCTTGAAGTATTTTACCACTTGAGAGTATTCTCATAGAGTGTGTTTTGCAGTTAAATTGTATCTAAAAATTGAATAGTGAAAGCTGTATTTGTAGATGCAGTTGCAAGGACAAATATGCTAATGACTATGTGGATAAGGAAAAAAGCTGGGTTTTTTATAGCAAAATGATCAATTATTCTGTGCAAACAGCTACAGGTTTAAACTAAATATCTTGTTATATTATTACTGTTTAAAATATTTGGCCATCAGGCTTTTGATCCATTTTAAGTTCATTGCTTTGAGTTGTACAGCCCATAGGAAGATACAAATGTTAATTCTTAACTTCTTTCACACTTTTGCCGTTTACTGAGGGCAAAGTTTGATACTTGATTTGAGCAATTTAGTCAGTGGGTCATTGAGTTAAGTTGGACTATACAAAGGAAATGATACAAAATTAACAGTCTAGGCCAAAATGTTGCTTTTAAAACTGACTGATGTACTGAGTTCTGTATTTGCTATGTTTTATGACCATGTGGTTACTTATACATCAAAGTTTTTCAAATGTTACTACAAGCACCTACAACTGCAGGATAGATGCTTCATGTCTACAGTAAAACATAAATTGGAGTTAATAAATAGGTGTTTTGCGCCAGGGGACGTTTAGGCTGGATATTAGGAAAAAATCCTTTACTGAGAGAGTGGTGAAGCACTGGAACAGGCTGCCCAGGGAGGTGGTGGAGTCACCATCCCTGGAGGTGTTCAAGGAACATGTGGACGTGGCATTGTGGGACATGGTTTAGTGGGCATGGTGGTGTTAGTTGATGGTTGGACTTGATGATCTTACAGGTCTTTTCCAACCTTAATGATTCTGTGATTCCGTGGTAATTCTCATTTTTGCTATTACTTGTCAATTGTAGTTCTCACTGGTTATTTGCTTTTCCTTAGGCAAGTCATAATTTAACATGGAAGTGTATCATCAATTCTTGTAACTGTCAACTAGCTGGTTTCATTAGTTTGCTTAGTTAGATGTTTTTTCCCTGGTAAGTGCATCTTGATGGATGTATTCACCTCCATATGGAATTCATAATCTTTGAAAATGTAAAACAGAATATTCAAGATCCAAATTAATTGGGGCAGTTGTTTTACAGTAGTGTAGCTGTGTTACTGGGTAATGCTCTAGTTAGGGAGTCTGCCAAACATGAATTTTGAATGATGCCCTGAAATATTTTTCAGTACGTTTCAATCTAAAGTGCTACTTGCATGTTAAAATGGTGAGTTTGTTTCTTAATATGGCCACAGATGACTGTGGCGTCTTGTATCAGAACTGATTTTTCTTCATCTTTTAGTGTATAGAAGCATCCTGGTTTCTCAGTATTTCTTTTTGGACAAAGGCATTTTCCTTGAATAGAACTGTAAGGGTTTGCCTCCCTGAAACTTGTTTCAGCCTTGAGTGCTCTTTGTAAAAACTGCTAATTTGTTGAAGCTTTCTGTTCTGTTTTAAATGTCGTATGTTGACATTTCCCAAGCTCTAACATTAAACCATAAATAAGCAGTTTACTAGCAAATGATTGCAATAGTAGTGTATAATCTGCTTTGATGTGCAGTCTTCTAGGTGAAATATTTCCCTGTGGAAAAAAGATTTATTTTCCTTTTGTTCTGCAGCTCCTGGAAGGAAGCTTTGCCAGAGAAGTTAGCCATGAAGTAGATGGTCTGATATTTCAGCCTACAGGAGTAAGTAGCCTAAAAATGGATTTTTCTACCTTCACTCTCAAATGAAATTCTCACCATCGCTCCCCACTCATCCTCCCATCTACTACCTAATCTTTGTTCTGGTCAGGATTACTTTGCAGTGTTGGTTCTGATTTTTCCAGTTCCTCAGACTACTTAGATTCAATGGGTTGCAATCTAATTTGTAGTATGTGTGACTTTGGATTAATCCATGGTGGTAGTTTTCAGGAATCAGCTCATGGTTTTTTTGCATGTGTAGTATGATGTGCTGCTAAATAAGGAAGGATTTTTTCTGACTGCATGAGTTCTGTGAATCTTTCAACCATTAACTTGAGCTCTTGGATTATTTTTCTTTCTCAAGGATGTTCACACGTTAAAATTTTAGTAAAATTTGTGACTCATGTTGTTTTAGCGCAATTAAAGCATGATATATTCTTGAGCCATGTCCACCACTGTAAAGGTATACAACTGGTGTGGGGAGAACTCAGCAGAAGAACTGCAGACAACCAGAAAAAATAATGTGAATGGTTCTCAAGCAGGAAGGGTGACTTTAAATGACGTCAGTAGCATGGCCTCATCCATCCTGCTGCTGCTCCTATTGACTCTGATGCAATGGATACACTGCAGTGTGTGTTGTATATTGGCATAGATAGTGACTGTAATATCATCCATGTTGACTTTTTTCTTAGCTTGTAAAACAAGGAATTGGTTTTGATTATTTCAAATTTGGCAGATATTCCTACCCCTACAGTTACTCACAGAAAACATTTGTATTTAGTTTTCCAGATAAAACAGTTTTTCTGGTCTACTTCCTATATTGTAGATCTTAGCAAGGGTGATGACACTCCCATCTGGAAATAGGATTAACCTTTCTTCTTTACTGTAAGTTCTACATCAGCTAACCACAAACTAATTGAGCAGTTAGACCACATACTTTTTTTTTTTTTTTTTTAATATGTAGCTATTTCCAATTCAAAGCAAAACAACTAGGGTGAAGAAAATTCATACTTTCATAAGAAGTCCTGATGATGTCTTAGAATATTGTTAAAATCTAAAGCAATTGTAAAGGCTTCTCAGAACTACTTTCCTGAATATTAGAGGTTAAGCTATGCAGTTACTCCAGCTAAATTTGAAACTAGCTTTTCTACTTGAAATGAAATTACTGAAGAATGTGTCTCTTTGCTGTTGTTACAGGAAATTGGTATCTGATACGGTTTTTTGTGTTTCTAGAACTTGGGTTTTCTGATTTAGCATACTGAGAAATTTATAACCCATCAAAAACTCATTTTCTTGCATAAATACTTATAAAGGTTTTTAATCTTTAAAATATGGCATATATTTGTTTAGTCTAATTTAATGTTCAAATTTCAGTATTATTTCAGGATTTATGGAATGTAAGTTTATGGCATCCGTTATTAAACTGATTGTCCTGGATTAAGCAATGTGCAGTTTTCTCAATGGCTTTTGTAGCTGAGAAAATAAAAGTAATATACTTAGAGCAAAAGAAATTGTTGTAGACCTATTAATTGGGAAGTAAGTATTAAAGCTGATTAACTGAAAAGTGTGAAGCTGATATAGATAGCTGATACTACTTTTTTATTTTATGTGGTCCAGAGGGCATAAATTAGTAGGAAACAATACAAGGGCAACAGAGTGTAACAATGCATAAATGATCCCTTGAGAATACTAACTGAAATAATTTTTGGTTTTGCATTATAGTTGCAGTTATATGTGTGGTATATTACATCTTTTCACAGAGAAAGATACCTGTTGTTGATCGGGGTAGAGGCCTGAATTTTGGTCATTGTGAGACTTAAAGACCTTTATAAAACCAGTTTGTCTCAAGTGAAGAGAGCAGGGCATATCCAGAAGAAAACAATTCTTAACAACCATTTTTATTGACATATTTGATCTTGCAGAAGAAGAGACAGACAGAAATGATGCTGAGTTTTAGAAGATCAGGGAAATTTAAGAACATCTTTTGGGAGCTCCTGAAGTCTCATGTGCGTTTAGAGGAGAAGAAAACAAAAGTAGACAGGAATTAAAGCAAACTCACAAAGAAGGATAAAGTGGCAGCAGAGGAGAATGAACAGAATGTGACCATTTACAGACAGGAAAATTTTGGGGGAAAAATACCCACACTTTCCATACTTTTAATAGTTAAAGCAGAATGCAGAAGTTAACTAATTATGTAATATAAAGAATGTTGAGCTTATTAGTTCAGTCTGTTTGAAAGTCTTTTCTCTGTGTGTTGGGTTTTTTTTTTTCTTTTTCCATTTACTCAGAGATGTTCCTCTTGATCTCTGGTTTTAGACACAGGCATCTAGACCTGAGTATATGGATATATTCCCCACTAGCTATAGGCAACACTGGTAGTGGGAGTTGACACGGATGGAGAAAGAATATTTTGTTGTTTTGAAGTTTCGTTTAGTTCTGACTTACAATAAAGATCAAAATACCCAAAATGATTTGTGAATAGGAATTATGCTTTTAGCCTCTAAGAGCTCTGCATTTTCTCACTTTTCTCTTGGGTTTGAAGAGATTTGGCATCAAGTGCCTATGAATTAGTTCAGTTTTGAGAAATCGGCATGCTTTAATGAAAAGGGATTTGTGAAAGTTTTACTACTGAATCTAGGGTTTCAGTTAGATATAATAGGGTTTATTTTCTTCTGTTAGGCTTCGTATCTAAACTCATATTCTGAATAGCAAGCTTCTTGTACTGAAGGAGAAATTGTTTTGCACTGTGACTGGTGATGGTAGAACAACGTTAAGGAGTAAGGAGATTGTTTTCTGCCTGTGCAGGTTAGTTTATTTTGCAAGGTCATGCTAACTGAGCATTATTATTCTTAATTAATTCACCAGTTACCTGAGTTACTTTTACTTATATTGGTTATTGCCCAGGGTATACAAGTGCTTTAATTTCACAATGACAATTGAAAGGCAATGACTGAGGCCTCCCTTGTTCTTCCCCCTTCTTCCCTTTCCAGAGACTGAAAGCTTTCACAGATCGTGAGAAGAGCATGTTTAGTGGAAGTGGTAGAGGTGTTTGCCTCCTTTATAATTTAAGATTGCTTTGTAGGTGATTTGGTGTGATGTGTGCTTCATAGTGCCCCCCTGCGCATCCCCTGCATTAACCTACCATTCTCTAACAACTCCATGGTGAGAGACAAATATAAGACAATGTTTTCTTACTATTGTTTCTCTTCTTCCCTTTGTACTCTTCTCCTTTCCTCTTTTCCTTTTCATGCATCCTGTCTATCCAGTAGTCCGTTTCCCACATTCCTTTTGATTTCCCTTTTATGTCGCTTCTCCCTAATGCTTCTTTTCCCTGCATCATTTTCTTTCCATTTAAGATGCTACCGATATAACTCCCATATGGCTAAATCAGCTCCATTCCATCTGATCAGCTTTCTGATCCCTCTACATGTAACAGGTTGGCAGAGCAGGGACCGAAGCTAAGTGCTAATTAGGAGGAGTGAAACAGGACAGCAGGAAACTTCCTGGACAGGTATGTCATCCTGTGATCATGCCCCAGACAATAAGTGAATTAGTTTGCAGGTAAAAGCCAAATACCGTATTCACAGATTCTGAATGCTTGTGTGAAGATTGGAAGCTTTCAATCCTTTTTTCCAAAAGGTTACTGCAGAACAGCGAACAACTTCTTACATTTGTTTTAGAACACTTGCAGTTTGCCAACCTGTGTGTTTTGAATGGAAATCTCAAAAACGGCCTCTTATCTTCTGATGGCAGAATCAGCTCTCTGACCTATGCCCACTCATCAGTGAAATTACTTTTGTTATCTGCCTTGTAAATCATACCTTTGCTAGATATCTCAGACTGTCTAATTTTTATGCTAGCAGTCTCTTAATAACTGACTTTCTTGCTGGCTAGAACTATTATTTTCCCTTGCTTGCAAAAAGGATGCAGGAATTATTTTCTTACTTTAGCCGCCTAAAAGGAGACTAGCTGGCCATCAGTTAGGAAGGCCTAAGGATGCTTTCTGAGCATCTGGGGAAAGCTTGTATCAGAATTTATTCTCTTCTGTTCCATCTTTCTGCCTCCTGAGCTCTATGACATTTTTGTGTTGGCTCAGACTGATTTCTGATTGGTACTTCTCCGTGCTCTTATTTTGGATGAGCAATAAAGTCCAGTTGTGTGGGTTTGGGATTTTTCTGGGAAAGGAGGAAGGGCAGCTGCTAAGCTCTGTTCTTCTAAGATAAATGTTGTTTTAAAGAATGGCTGAATTATTTAACGCATAACTCTCCATACTGAGTACTAACAAAAAGCTTAGCCTTTAAAATGGAGCGGGAATAACGAACAGGTTTTTATTACTGACTAACATTGCATGAGTTTTTAATGTATCTTCCTTCCCCTCCCTTGGCAGACTTAGTGGTGATACGAAATGCTTGGTTGCCTGTTAATTATTTGTGCTATTCCCATTGTATAATAGGCTGTGTTATTTTCTGTCATTGTAAAAGTTCAGCCAAAATCACTGAAATTAACACTGAATGAAATATCTCTAAAAGATACCACCAAATAAAATATCTCCAAAAGGACATGTTTTGTTTCATTAAAGAGTGCCAGTTTCTCCTAAATAATCTTATATAATTGGTAAGCCTTTTCTTTCACAGTATACATTTTATCGAATCATCTGTGAATTTTTAAACATAGGCCAAGTCAGTTGCTGGCATCTTTCCAAAACTCAGACATCATGTTTACCAGTGATGGGGTATCAGTTATTGTTAAATATTTCTATTGCAATAGCAAGTAATGGCATCAGATATGCTCAGATATAGTCTCAATACCAAAGCAGATATAAGGCTTGGGGAGAATCATATGATGCCATAAATTTTTGCTTCCAACACATATACAAGTCTCTGGAGTTAGCTTTCTAATTTTGTAGTGATTCATATAAGATTTGGAGGCAGTGGAATAGAATAGAATGGAATAGAATAGAGTATTTCAGTTGGAAGGGACCTACAACGATCATCTAGTCCAGCTGCCTGACTGCTTCGGGGCTGACTAAAAGTTAAAGCAAATTATTAAGGGCATTGTCCAAATGCCTCTTAAACACTGACAGGCTTGGGGCATCTACCACCTCTCTAGGAAGCCTGTTCCAGTGTATGACCACCCTCTCGGTAAAGAAATGCTTCCTAATGTCCAGTCTAAACCTCCCCTGGTGCAGCTTTGAACCATTTCCATGTGTCCTGTCACTGGATCAGAAATAGCGTGGCCAGCAGGACAAGGAAAGTGATTGTGCCGCTGTGCTCAGCACTGGTGAGGCCGCACCTCGAATGCTGTGTTCAGTTTTGGGCCCCTCACTACAAGAAGGACATTGAGGTGCTGGAGTGTGTCCAGAGAAGGGCGACGAAGCTGGTGAGGGGTCTGGAGCACAAGTCTTATGAGGAGCGGCTGAGGGAACTGGGGTTGTTCAGTCTGGAGAAGAGGAGGCTGAGGGGAGACCTCATCGCTCTCTACAATTACCTGAAAGGGGGTTGCAGAGAGGTGGGTGCTGGTCTCTTCTCCCAAGTGACTAGCGACAGAACAAGAGGAAATGGCCTCAAGTTGCGCCAGGGGAGGTTTAGACTGGGTATTAAAAAAAAATTCTTTACTGAGAGAGTGGTGAGACACTGGAACAGGCTGCCCAGGGAGGTGGTGGAGCAGCATTAGGTTAACAGTTGGACTCGATGATCTGAAAGGTCTTTTCCAACCTAAATGATTCTGTGGATACCAGGAAGAAGACATTAGCACCTCTATTCCTTAATGTAGGTGCTAAGATTGCCTGATTTTTATTTTTTTTTTTTCTGTAGAGTTTGCAGCAGAAGGGAAGAGAGTCTGGAGAGAATAGTTTTCATCAGTCTTTGTGTTGACCCACACTACTAAAACCTTTCATGTAGTTTTAGAATATCTTATTGCTAAATGTGATTTCCTGTGTAAGAGGAATGTTCATGACTGAATCTGTTACTAGTCAGGGGATGCTGTTGTCATGTCTGTGTGCACTTTTTGTGCTGTTGTAGGTTTTCCTTTAACAGAGAACTTGCTGTCAATCTCCTGAAATGCCACTGAGCTTTACAACTCTTTTCTGCCTATGAATAATTGTTATATTTAATTTCCATGGCAATGTTCCTTGCAGTTAGTCTCTTAAATAGCTAGTCATATCTCAAATATACCATTCTATCTTGTGCTTTATGAACATACTCAAATTTATTAGCAATGCACAGTATTTCTTTGAGAGGTTTTCTGTGACTATACGAGTAAAATTTTTATACCAATTCAAGTTTGTCTTTGCTGTCTTGAGGTGATTTGTTTTCTATTTTTTTTTTTGAAAATCAGAAAACTAGAAAATTAAGAAAAAATAACAACAGAAATGCTAACTTAAACACCAGTAAGGAAGGTCTAATTAAATTGTTAGACTCCTAGATAAAAGTGCCATGATTTTTGAACACAGTAGATTTTTATGATTTCCACTTACTTTCCAAGAACTTGAGATAATTCACACCTCAGGAAATCTGAACATTTCTTACAGGTACAAACTCCTAGTGTTCACTTGTGACAAAAAATGGCCATAAAGGGGGGGAGGTTACAAGTCATTCTTAGCTCTGAATATAGTCAGGTAATGGTGTAGCAAAAGTTTTTCTTGTTTAACTTTCTGCTGTTGGCCCTCTAGTCCATTTAGAGATGAAAATGTATATGCTATTTGCCAAAATTGTTTAACCTGACTTCCTTTTTATGTCTGCCTGAATAGATGTCAGTGCCTTGAGTCTGATTACCTAAGGAAAGTGTTAGTTCTAATTGGTATCTTATCTCATTTCTTTGCTTATGACCTATACCATCTAACGTTCTCTGATTTCTCAGGCAATAAATTGCATTTATGGGAGCTTTCTCAATAGGTTCTTGAACTTCTGTTGTGTAGTTTAATCATCTTGCCTGCCAATGGCATTAGGCAGGAAAGATTTTTCTTACGTTTTACATTGTGCATACTAGTCATCCTCAGGATTGTCAGCTGACATTAATATGGTGGTGTCTCTGCATGTGTTGTTTAGGAGAAGAAAAAAATGCTTTTTCTGGATACTGCTGTTTTAAATGTTGGGAAAATAAAGATGTATTTTGTATTAGGATAGGCATAATCATCATTCATAAAAGCTTTCACATATGAATTCTTGCAAAGCTTCTTTGTCTCAAAGCTAGGTGCCAAGGAGATCGTTGAGTGCACTTGCTGTCGTTCTTCCAGCTATGTCAGATTGCACACACTTTCTAGCTAAAATGAATAAATAAATGTTAGGAATCTATACTGTAAATGTGATATTCAGGAGAGAATACCAAAGCAATTATTCAGCTACTGCAAAACATACATGCTTTTAAGAGAGGAAGTCTGTGTTCCACAAATTACCTTAACTGACATGTGTGGTGGATCAGCTTTGAAAAACAAATCTCTTTTATGGCTGGATAGGGAAGTCTAGGAGAGGTTCTGCTTCAAATCAGTGAGAACTCTTTACTGAATCATCTGAGTAGTTGATTCAGCTCTTGATGTTTAACATAGGCTAATAAAGTGGTCACTTGTCTACATGGCAGTGTTCCTACTCATCCTGAATTTACAGCAATCTTTCCAGGATTGAGAAGCTGGTAGATCAGGGATGGCTTGGAAACTGGAAGATACCGTGGAAAATATTTTGTCAATACTTTTTTCTTCGGATCCTGGAATAGCTATTAATAAACGGAATGGTTAATCTATACTCTGTCTATCGAACTCAAAAGATTTACAAAAATAGCTGGAAGAACTACCTTGTTATTACAGAATCACACAGAATCACTAAGGTTGGAAAAGACCTGTAAGATCATCAAGTCCAACCATCAACCAACAAACACCACCACGCCCATTAAACCATGTCCCACAATGCCTCGTCCACACGTTCCTTGAACACCTCCAGTGATGGTGACTCCACCACCTCCCTGGGCAGCCTGTTCCAGTGCTTCACCACTCTCTCAGTAAAGAAATTCTTCCTAATATCCAGCCTGAACCTCCCCTGGCGCAACTTGAGGCCATTTCCTCTTGTCCTGTCACTAGTCACTTGGGAGAAGAGACCAACACCCACCTCTCTGCAACCCCCTTTCAGGTAACTGTAGAGAGCGATGAGGTCTCCCCTCAGCCTCCTCTTCTCCAGACTGAACAACCCCAGTTCCCTCAGCCGTTCCTCATAAGACTTGTGCTCCAGAACCCTCACCAGCTTCGTCGCCCTTCTCTGGACATGCTCCAGCACCTCAATGTCCTTCTTGTCGTTTATGATTGTTTTCTCCCAGTACTTTGCCCTGTGCATGCCAGAACAAGACAGCCAACAGACCTCTTAAGTTTCCATAAAGACCCTTCATAAAATGTTCATATTTTTTCTTAGTCAGGAGCATAGTGGTAAAGCAAAAATAGTGGTTTGTATCAGGATAAGGCAGAATATTTAGCTAGATCTTCATCCTGCTGTTTTAGTGTAAGCTGTAGCCCAGCATTTCAGGAAAATGACACATGTACCTAAGATTTGTGAAAGTAGGGTTGCTTTCAGAGGAGTATCGACACTTGCATTGTGGTATCTGGATGGTCAAAACAGTTAAAGACACTTTCTTTAAAAAGCAGAATGGTTTATTTTACATTACCTTGTCAGTCATAGTTTGAAATATTTACTGGGTTGCTGTTCTTATAAGTAGCAAATTTGAAAATGGACGATCAATATCACAAAAGAGTAACTGGTTTTGTAATTATAAAAATGTCTGTTAGGTGCTAGCATGTATTATCAGAGAAGTCTTTGAATGTAACTATATATTTGGTGACAACACATTTAAAGTAATCATATGCACTGTACTCTGCAGAACAGTATGCTCTGCAAGGCTCAGAGGTGCCTGCGGAATAGTATTCTGTATTGAGGAGGTACAACAGAACACAGTTGTGATAATTTGATGTCATTTTGGCTGCCAGCAACTTCAGTTTCAGTTGTAATTGTACTCCTTGTTCCATTCATTAGCTCCCCTAGTCTTTGACATTCCCCAAATGGTGAACCAAGTCCTTTAACATATGATTAAAAATGGAAGTCTTGAGCTTGATATGAAAGCTATAAATTGCTTTTAAGAAAATTCTTCCACTGATGTGCCTGCTGAATAATTTAGGTGTGATTGTATCGTACAGGTTATACTCTTCTAAGTACAGAGTTAGAAGGGCAGTGCCGGGCTTCATGCCATAACTGTAGAAGTCAGAATAAGAAACCTGATGAAAACTAGTTACTGCAGATATTCCTAAAGCAAAAGCTTCTTTTCTCTTAATGCTCCTAGTTGTGTTTCTGAAATGAAATTCTCTTCTTCTCTATGTTACTCTAGAAGCTTTCCACTGAGAGAGGAATGTACAACTGTGACACACCTGCTGATTTGTTCTGAAAGGGGAAAATGAGGAGAAGTCTTAGCTGGAAATATCCCAGATTTCCAAAATGTGGACATTCTGTGCACTTTGAAGTGTTCATTAAAGAAACAATTAGTAACTTGTTAAATGCAGTCTCAAAGTTTTGACAAGTTTGAACTGACAAATAATAGGTTGCTTGTTTCCAAACAGTGATCCCTGGAAATCCCAAGAAGATCTTGTATCTGTATATTTATCCAACCACAGAAACAAAACATGTGTTTTATGCAACACAGGATTCTCTAGAGAGAATTATTAACTTAGGAGAGCAATTAAAATGTGTGTCTTAGGGACGTGTCAGATTGTGAATTGATGTTGCCATTGTTAAGGGCAAATATGGCTTGTTCTGCTGGTAATAAGGAAAAGGAACAGAAGAATAAAAGAGAATTCTATGTAGTTTTGGAAACACTCAACTGTTTAGCAAATGTAAGTTGAACAAAGGATCCAGTGCTCATAGGATGAGCTCCGAACAGGCGAAAAAAAGTTTGTTATGTGGTTAACAAAACATGAGTTTCAATATTGTTCCTTCTGTCTTGATATATAAAATGTAAAGTTCCAATTTTCTATCTAAATCTGTTCTACAAAATGTCTGATGCATAGTATGGTGAGCAAAGGTGAGGAGAAAGTGAAAGTTTAGTTGGAGAAAAGAATGGCAGAGTCAGTTTTTGCTAATTTTTAGGCAGCGTACTCCTTTGCAACAGTCTTAGCATCAGCTAAAGTCAAGCAAGTAAATTCAGATTTGTTTGGCTTCTGGGGGTTGTGGTGTTTTTCCCCTTACACAGCTGGCTTAAAGACCAAATATGAAAGAACATTAGACACAAGCATTATTGCTTTGTGGGTTATTTACAGAATATTAAAAAAGTATCAGTTTTAGGTAATACAGATTTTTCTGTTATACAAATAAGCATGTATATAGTAGACCATATCAGGTATATTGTGTTTCTGAAACCTTCAAGACTTTTTTTCAGAGCACTAACATGCTTTTGGGAGAATATGTTTGATTTTTTGAGGTGAATCAACAACACTCTCTAAAATATAGAGCACAATACTATTTCCATGTACTAAGACTGTAGAAAATATACCTTACCTTTCTATTGATTAGGTGTACAAACAAAACTGAAGATTTTCTATGTAATTTTTCAGATGAGGGATATTGGTAAAGGTTTTTTTGCATTTTCAGATAGCTTAATATAGTCATGATGCTTTCATCATTCTTAGAGGATTTGGGCTAAACTTTACATTTCATTAAAATATTTGAACCAGAAAAGAACATGAGTGTACTTTTCATAATTTGCATATGAACCAGAACAACCAGGTAGACTATTTTTCTCAATATTTATTCATATTTTAAAAGACTTCTGCAGGATAAGCTCCATTTTTTATGCTTGCCATACCTGTTTATGCAAGACCTGGTATTTTACTTGCAAAAATATTACGGGAAGTATATTGTTTTACACGTTTGGACTGCTGACCCTGTTAAGTTTCTGGATTCAATGGGCACATAGCACCATGTACCTTGTATCTACTAACAGTCAGATAAGTGAAACTTAGCATTGGTGATCAGATCGGAACATAGACTCGCAAGCATCGTTGTAGAATAAATTTGTATAGTAGTTTTCGTCAGCCATGAGCTACATACAGATAGTTCACAAACAGGACCTAATTTGTCAAATAAATTGTTCATTGAAAATCATTCCCATGGCTCTGATTGCTACGCACTAAGCTGTTCTGTCTCTGTGGAGAGCAGCTGCAATGCTAGTAAGAGTCTTCAGCTGGGTTTGAGAATATTGGTTGCTGGGTTGGTTGACAAAAAATTTATAATTCTGTATAAATGCAGGTAACAAGGATTGCTTAGCTGCAATAATGAATTGTGCCTTTTTATTCTATAGTTCCTTCTAGTGTGTTTTGTGCGAGACACTGGCGCACATCTGACAGTTGTTGCACTGATTCAGATAGTGTAATGGGAACCAGCTGTAATATAATTATTCTTTATGGTGCCATCAGTCTCTTTGTTTTTTTTCTGAACGACAGTGTTACCCAGACTTGCTTTATCACAGTTAATCAGTTTGCCCTTATACTTATGTTCAGCTTTGGCTTTGATACTACATGCTTGTGAACTATTAATGTTTTTGATAAATCTTTACAGCTGCTAGATATATGGAATGTTACGGAACAAATACCAAATGAAAACTGGAATGAACTAATACCATGTCTTGGAGCATATTAGAAATGAGAGTGTGGTTAGCTACCATACCAGGGATGATGTTACCATGGAGAGAGCTTCTGTTTCCATGACATTTGCTTGCATATTTTGCTAGGCCTTCAAAAGAAGTAGGGTTTTGTCCTCTGTCAAATTTGGTGGGTGGTATTCCATTACTTCTGAAACGCTGCAGTGTCTCACTGCAAACATATATTAATGACTTTCTAACAAATATTAATGGCGACTGGACTGGCCAGGAGAAAAAAATGGAGGAAAAAAGTTGTTAAAACTTATAGCATCCAGAAGGCAAGGGTTTTTAATAATATTTTTGACTAGATTAGGTATTCCAGCTTGATTTTTAGCTGGATATGTACTGCTCTGCTTGTATACATTTTGGCTCATTAAAAAACCCCACAGCTAGTAAAGAAGAGTTTTAATGGTTTTAGAAGAAATTGTGTTTAGCTGTATAGCTAATGGCTTTATACTGTGAGATCTGCCTTGTACTGGAGTGGAATTTCAGATAGCAGTAAAATTTTGAATCAAGTCATGATGTAGCTCACTGTTTAAGAATCAGCTATTGGCCTAGGGGTAAATTGCATAAGCCGTTTTTTTCTTAGAACGAAAGAAGTGCTTTTGAGATGTGAAATACTTGGTAGCTATCCATAAAGGGGAGTTTCTTTAGTAACTGTTAAAGCAATATCATGGTAATCTACAGGCAGCTTTTGCATTTCTCCTGCATTGAAAATTTCTGACTGCGGTCACATATAGTCACAGTTTTCTTCTGCAAGATTGCACATACTTAAATACAGGTGGGTATGATCCCCAGGTGCTTGAACAGAAGGAGTTAGGGGACAATATTGGCTGTTGAACACTACTGCAAGTCCTATTCTTCCCTGTACAAAGGGTACTGAGGGGGAGGGATGCAGTGAGTTAAACACCATTGAGAGTATTCTTATGCCACCCTAAGACAAAATTGCTTGCCGTCTGTTCCTAATGAACAGCTGACTGTTTTTCCCTTTGTATACCACTTTTCTGTTCTAATTTTAGTGTCCTAGAGTGTTTTTTTTTTTAAAATGGTCTTTAATTCCCCCCCCAGTTGTGAGTGGGAGTCTAAAACTTTGATCCTTTATGATACCTTCTTGGAGCAGATTACTCTAATATGTCTGTTTGCAACAGTTATAAACAACTGTCAGGACTTGAGCTGATGCCCTTTTTGAAATCCATTTTTTTTCAGAGGTTTTCCTAATTTCATATTTTGAAAGCACAAATACACATATGCAACTGGGGGAGAAATATTCCTGGCAGCCTAAAAACCTAAGAATTGTCTATTTAATGCAACTAAAATTCTGATCCACCTATTCTAGTATTTTGGTAAATGAGGAATGGTACTTCACCTAATATCCTCCTTCAACTTCCGTCACAATCATTGTTATAGCTTTATTTTAGCCAAGATATCTTTGGTTTCCACTTGAACTGAATTTCTAGATCTTTCTGCCAAAACCAGTACCACTGACTTCCCATCTGCTAACTATAAGGTTCATGTTCTTTGTCCAGGCTTTAGAATAATTTCATTTCAAGAAATGGGTTATTAAATGATTTTGGTTTATAAAAGTCATGTTATCCTTTTGTTTAGGACATAGTATACAGCAGAAAAGGTTTTTACAAGACAGCTCATAAAATGAGCATGGTACTTACTGTTCTTGGTGTCAAGAGAAGTGTAGCTCAATGTGAGTCTCTAATCCTTTTTGGAGTACCTGCTGGATCGATGACAGGTGGATTTGTTCACTTTGCTGCCATCTTTGTATCTCTCCTCTCTTACTCTGCTATAAGAAAATTTTTAAAGGTTCTAGTAAAGCTGTTTCACGAACAGCATGGTGCTTCAAGAAATCTAGTTCATTGGCTCAGAGTTCATACTAACATCCTCATTATTTGTCTCTGCGTTTTAGTAGCATTTACACTGGAATTATAAACACTTTTTATCTTGGATATGGGAGATTTGTAAAATATCTTCCGAACATTGTCACAGATTCTTGCTTGAACCAATGATGACATTTTTTCCCTACATCATTCTCAGTTGTGACGGAGATACCAAGCTCTGTGTTTTAGAGGTTAAAGAAAGAACTACTGTCTTTTTGCAACGTTAGCAAAAAGGATGCATGGGAAACTGAGTCAGTTGAAAAACCTATTAGAGGTATATCAGATATGAAAAAAGCTTCTAGTAAAGTGGCTCAGGTTTGTCTGCTTTCTTCTCCCAGAATTGTCCAGTGACTGCACATCAAACATTTCAGTGTTCATTTGATGGATGCCAGTGAATTGGCCCCATGAGGAGCAGTTCTCTTTCTTAAGAAACACAATTCTGTCTTTTAAATACATTCTACATTTGTTTGTGGAAAAGCTGTACTTAACCACTCTTTCTGTTTCCCCATCATTGCTTGTAGCAATTTTAAAAGCTGCTAAACCTCTTGACATTTGTTTTTGCAAATGGTAATTGTCACTTATAATTCTATGCACCTTCAGCTTCTGCCTGCTCAGAGCATAGCTACACAAACAGTTCAACGTTTGGTGTAATTAAGGGAAAGGAAACATTTAAGAGAAGGGAAAGGAGAAAAAGTGACAGAGACTGGGAAGTCTGAAACCCTTCTGTCAGTAACAGAATGAAAGGTCCATGCCAGCAGCAGAGAAGTTGGAGGAGGTTCTTCATGGCAGTTGCTTAATCCCAGTATTGAAACCAGAGACCTCGTGTTGCATGTCCGATCAATGTTTGTGTGGTCATGCTCTGCAGAAGGGGTAAAAAAATCTGATATGGCCGAAACTATTGTTTTGTTATGTTTTCAAATTGGTTACAAAGCAAGAAGGTTAACAACAAGTATCAGAATCACTGCTTTTAATGGGAGAATGTTGCTCCTTAAGAAGGAGAGCAACTAATCTTTACAGTAACTGGAGTTCTTTGGGTGACTTTTTTAAAATACAACCTACTCTTCTTTTCCCGTTACTTGCAGTGCTCAGGAAATAGCTACCTTATTCAACTTCACCTATTCTTATCCAGAGCCACTAACTTGCTTGTTCCTAACTTAGAACTACAAGGATTAATTTCTCACGAAGAGTGGGCAGAGCCCTTTCATTTTCCTCTTTGGCATGCTATTTTTTTTTCTCTTAGAGGAGGAGTTTTCTCTTCTCATTATCCAAATTACTCTTGTGAAAATGCAGTTTTAGGTTGTATTAGTCTTGTAGCAGACTTGAAAGAGAAAATGCATACTGATTTTTTTTTTTCAATGTACTTTTTTTTTTCCACTTTGCTTTTCATCTCGAAGCACATAAGCTTGCTACTTGCAAAGCAAAAGGCACTGCAAAGCACATACTGAGTTCTACTGGTTGGATTTACTCTCATGTTGTACGAATGTTTTCTTGTGAAACTAACGATGTAAAATATGGGGCTTGCTATTTTAACTTACACAGATAATGATGAATTTAATATGATTAAAACTCATCATTTTATAATTTATATATTAGAATATGTAGTTGAAAAGGCCAGTTTCTGTTGTTTCTTATAAAATACCACAGGATTCACTATTCCAAGCAAGACTCATAAATATTTAATTCAAAGAGATTTGTAGCCCTATAAAATGTAGTAAGCTAGCCCTAAATGACAATTTTGTGTAACATACACTTGGCAACATGTATAAAAAATCCTGCTGGCAATTCTGTGCATCATCTTTCATGCATATCTGTTCAGCTCTAGGGGCTTTTTAGCTTTGGAATTAAAGAGAGGAATTACAGACTGTATCTGAGATGAGCATGCTGCAATTTCTTAGTTTCTACTTGTATGTTTCTCCTTATGTTCAGATTAACTTAAAGGTCTAGCCCACTGTTTGCCTCTTGATGTGAGGCTTCGTTCTTTTTTTTTTTTTTGAAGGTTGGCATTCCTCAAGAAGTATTTTGGAATACATTTTTGCATCTTTCTATTTAGGTTGGTAGTTTTCATCAATCTTCTTGAGCTCTAAGGTGATTTGCTGAAATCTTATTCCTGGTATACTGATTAGCATGGTAGTTCAAGAAAAATGTCAGCAAAACCAATGTTATGATGAAGCCTTAAATTTACAGGTTGTAGCTCCTGCAAATGTGGTCTCTGATACTGATAAATTACCCAACTTCCAAATCAGGTTATTGTAGTGAGTCAGCCAAGAGCACTGCTGCTCAGTTCATGGAGATTCTTTTGTTACACTGGGGATGCTTCTGCTGTCAGACTTCAAGCACTGAATACTTCCTGCTGATCCAACCCAACTTCTGCGAGATTTCTAGGAGCCTTTGATCACAAACTAACTATCCACAAAGAAATAAGTCCTGTGAGACTGACTTCCCTCTCTCTCTGGTATAAATTCAAGTGACTACACTTAAGCTTGAGTTGGGACAGAGGTAGTGAAAATGAAAGGACAGAAGGTGAAGAGAGATTGGGGCTGTCAGGCTTTGAGAAATGAGAGAAGGTTTAGGCTGATAGATACAAAGCTTTAAACATGTAAAGAGACATAAACAGTAAGGTTTATAAAATAAGTGATGCAGTGAAGCAACTTCTCTTAGCACTTTATGCAATGAAAATTAATGTTTACTCGAACATCATTGGCTTCATGCAACTAAGGTTTTTTTCGCAGTAGAAGTGTGAAAGGAAGATTAAGAAGGAAGATAATCTTCCTAAGACTCTTTCAAAGATTTGTTGTGTCACTAGGGGAGAGGAGAAGAATAATAAGCATTACTTTAGGAGACTACAAGGAAAAAGAAAAAAATAAAAGCAAAGGAGCAGGGCCAGGAGTGCTTCTGTATTATCTTGGTGGTCCCAACAGTTTCTTTCAGACTCATCTCTTCATCTTTTGTCAGCAACTTCTGTATCTATGAATTAAGAGGTAATGCCTTAAACAGCCCTCAGGAGATGAATTTGGAAAGAGTCATGTTAAACATACAATGGAAAGAGAATACTAACATTTAAAACTTGAAGTGTTATCAATTATGGGGTAGTTTTTAAAAGGTTATTGAGGAAAAAATATGTGGATATGCTCTTTTTCATTATATTAAGTTCTATTTAAGGCTGTTAGTGAGTTGTGAAGCTTAGTTTGAAAGAAAATTTCACCTGGGGAAGTAAATATAATAGTATTCTGTAGTCATGTTGGCATCCTGGTGACAGATTATACTGTGGTTACACACTGAGGCCATCTCAGTTCAAGTTAGTGATACAAAGTGAAATAAAGAGAATGAAATAAAGCAACAGAAGGCAAATTGAAGTATCTTGATTGTTTTTATTATTGTGTTAATTTTTCCTAAAGACTTACATAGCACATGTTTAATGAGGTTATAAATGCTAGATGGTGAAAAATAAGAAAATTACAAAATACTCAATAGCAATATAAAACTATGTTAAGTAGCAACCATGGACCATCACCACTTCCTTTGACTGAGGGGACTATAGCTCTGTTGTTAGGACATTTCTTTTGTCACAAAGGTAGGAGTATGTAGCTTTTTAACAGTTACCTTAATTTGCCAAAAGTAGAATTTAGAATGGAAGGCAGACACCAGTTAGTCCATTGGGGACCATATATATGTAATCCAACAATTTGAAGACATTTATTTTCTTCTTTTTGCTTTGGACCAAGTGTTGGAGTTTCTAGTTTCAGTTCATAATATTAAGTGAAAGGACAAATACAAACCGAAGTGACTGAGAATGTTTCTGCTGCTTACTCTAATGTGCTGGGGAATGGTGGAGTGGGCAGGAAAGAGTAATGAGTAGTTTTGCGGCTGCTACATTCTGATGGCTAGAAACATGGTTTTTTGGCTGTGAACTGAACTTCATTTATCAAATATTAATAGGATTAATATGTAAATGATGTTACTTACGAAGAAAAATTCCTCATATTTTTCTCCTTGCTTAATGGAATATTGAGAAAAGCTATTACTATAGTTGTGAAATAAGATGTTTAATGAAGCTGGAGGTATAAAGCTAAATTAAAGTGCAAGAGTAGAAGACATTTAGACCAATAATTACCAAAGCAGGCCAATATAAATATTGTATTAACTTGAAGTTCAGAGGTACCTTTGGGAAAAAGCAACTGAAAAATATCTATTAAAATATTAACAGATTAATTTCTGCATACAGGTTAACCTTCTAAACCTGATTTGCATTTGAATGTTAAAATCCTTAGTATGAAACATAATCTAACACTATTGAAATGAATGTATATTAGTAGCATGTTTTGCTTTTCAGTCTGCTATGTCAGTTAAGCTTAATATTTCAGAAGTCATTTTGATTATAACCATTTTCTTTCTACTTCATATAGCTTCAAGTCACATTTTCATAAGAGACAAATTGTGGTACAATAACATTTTCACAATAAAATGCTACTTCTGGCTAACCAGTACTAATGCATTAAAAAGTATCATTCCTACTTAGTCTTTTAACTCTGTAAAGGAAAAAATTCTGTAATGCACCAAAGTTACTGTGTCTTAGAACACAAGTTATTTTCAATTTTTCTTTATTTTGCTTTTTAATGTGGAGGAATGGAAGAATTGACAGAAATCTGCTTGACTACATGGAGTTAAAGCAGCATGATGACTTCACTGTCAAGTAATGAGTTATTTAAAACTTTGTTATCGGGAGTTGGCTCTATGATCCTTTTGGCTTAGTTGTGGACACTAAATGATTTGAGCTTAGCCAGGGTATGTGTCTTTTCTCCATCTTATATGAGCTTTAAAAGTTACTGTCTACAGGTTTGCTTTCCATGATGTGATAGCAGGACATTGTGTCATGTTGGAATTCATTAACAACCTTATTTTCAAGCTGTTAAAATATTTATTGAACATCAGCGTGTCTCTGTATTCCGATCAAATTACTAAACCAGGCAAAAAGCTGATGTCTAGTGAGGACTGCAGCTCTTTGATTACTCAGGTAGTTTGAATGGGTAATTTAGAACACTAAGCATTAAAAGCAACATTTATTATTTTCTTTTATTGTTCGTTTAAGGAGTTTTTTTGAAAAGGAAGAATTTGATTTTTTTTGTCGTTGTCGTCATCTTTTAGATAGGGCGTCATGGCCATCTGTCCATAGTTAGACACAGGTTGTGCTGGATGAAGGACTTGATACAAGGTGTGTAAAGTGTTTGCATGAAGTTGGAAAGTGCTTGGATCATGTTTTGGAGCAGTACAGACTTTGCAGCCATTTTGTGTTCTTATGCATTTTCCATTCAATGTTTAGATTCTTCAGTTTTCTGTCAACTATGAAAATGCCTTTCACAAATGAAATGTTTGGAAAGGTACTGTTGTTTACCTAGGAGTTTCTCTTAGCCTGATCACTCTTCGGAGTACTTACAAAATACATCTTCCTGTCTTTCCTTTATAAATTAGGGACAATTGACTCATATTTATAAAAAACTGCCTCCTTTAAGATGTCAAGAGTTTATACAGAAATTACATCAAACATCTACAGGAAAGAAATCAGTACTGGGTGTATTTGATTTGTTTTTCTAAAGAGTAAAGGAATCCTAATGATTTTTGAGATACTGAGTGCCACTGAAGATATTTCATTAAAGCACCTTTTCTTAGTGGAATCTATACAGTCAAGTTAAATGCAACACATCTTTCCCTTGCTGACCTGCATTTGTCAAAGTTTCATCTATTGCACTCATTGACAGAAGTTTCTTAGATGCCTCTGGACTCTTCAGACTTTCCAAACTTGATCAGCCAATATTGTTTATACCTCAGCTTTAACATCTCATTGTTTTACTGCCTTCTTAAAATCATTTTGTGCTGATCCTAAATGCATATTTTAAGCACCCAAGTACGTTTCTCAGCCTTCAGAAATAATGAGCATTTAAACATTTAGTTCAATGGCAACTGCTTAATACAGTTCTGTAGGCTTGAAAGCCCTGCATATAAATAATTTTTTCTATGGGGTCAACATGAGTTAATTTTTTTTGTAAAAGGCATCCTAGAAATCTAAATAAATTGTCTCAGCTGGGGTCACAGGTATGAAACATTTTGTTAAAATTACTGAATTTCTCCAAGCTATTCCTGGGAAATATGCTTTCTCTCAGGAGCAGTCACAATTACATTTCATATTGGAAACGATTCGAAAACTTCTGATCCTTAACAATCATGTCCCATTAGCTCTTATAAGGCTAAATAAAATTTTCTAAGCTGCAGAATTGTAGTGTAGAACTTGATTTTAATGAGGCTGGTTTTTTTGCTCTGTGATTCAGCTGTTTCTTTGTGAATCTGGTTCAGAGTCTTCAGATGTACACAAGGAATGGCCAAGTGGTACTTTGTGAGCAGTACAACGGTTGTCCTAGGAAGGGTATGCCGGGCAGGAGTGCGATGAGACAATAAGGACACTGATGGTTATTTCTAGCTACGTAAACAATGGAGCCAGGTGGAAACTAGCATGGCCAGTGTCTGTGGGATGCCCAGGGGACCCTTCACGTGCTCAGACCCCAGTGAGAGAATTTCTTAGAGTTCTCTTTCTGACTCTGTGGTATGTAGAATGTATTTGGCAGATCTTGACCTCTATAAAGATTTTGGTGTGCGATGGATAATCAGTTTGTCCAGCTCTGACGTATTTTAAATAACAACCAAATATGATGGTTTAATACAAGCATAAACAATAGTATTTTCCTCTTACTGTCTGATAATAGTTGATCTTAGTAGATAGTATTGTCTTGGTGTTTTTCCATTGTCCACTCTAAATCAATGGATGAATTTAGTCACTTCTTCTGTACATCAGTCTTTGTAACCACGCAAGGCTGGAGGCTTTTACTCTTGGACCTTATTCTCCTTTGTCTCCTGGATCATCAGCATGCAAAATAGCTTTTCCTGTGTGTATGATGGATAAACTCTGAAGCTGATTCACTGATCACCAGTGATCACCACCAAACACCATAAATTACCATAGTGTACAACATAGTTTGCCTTCACCTCCAAGGATATGAGTTAGGGATGAGTCCACTACTCTCAAAGCAGTCTTCTGAAATAACCTGTTTGTCTCAGACTTCAATAAGAAAAGCTGGACTTCCTGCTCCTCAACCAGGGAGTGTTGTGGGCATGTGATCAGACTAGTATATATCTTTCTTCAGTTCTCAGTGTCCTGCTCAATATACAGCAAGAACAAGCATTAATCACATTTACCCATCAATGACCAAGACGCTTCTGGTGCCACATTCCCTTTTGCCTAGCCTTTTACGAGGCAAAGAAATTACAATACATGGGGGGGAAAAAAGGGAGTTTTGCAGTGATGGTCTATGGGGAATGTGGGGAGGATGTAAGTTGTTTGTATGGGTGCTTTGAGGAACAGAAGGAGTTGGAACTGAGAAGGGAAGCTAGAAGGGACAGAAGGCAGAATACTTAAAAGAAGCTAAGAGTCACAGATTAACTGCTGGTGGGATAACTTATTTCCTCAAGTAGATTTTAGTGTCTTGTGTTTGGGGGTTTTTGTTTGGGTTTTTTTTTGTTTGTTTTGTTTGTTTGGTTTGGATTTTTTGTGTGTGTGTATGTATTTATGTTCATGTTGTTACTATTTCTAACTGTTTCAGCAAACTTACCTGTTTTCCCAAAAGATCAGTCATGTAGGCTAATCTGGATCATTTGGTCTTATGATGGTGCTTGAATACAGCCAAATGTGGGCTGTATGCCTAGGAGCAACTGTATTAAGTCCCAACTAAAGGCATGAATCTGAAAAGAATTATTTCAGCCAGTTAACAACACCTTTCAATGCAATACAAAAGAATACAAGTACATACACACTTTGTTTTGTATACCACTGTATACATAAGCAGTGAAAAAAATATTGGAGTATTAGGTTCATTTCAGTTGCCTACTTTTCTAAAGGCTTTTGTGAAATTACACTATAAAGGTGTGTACATTAGCCAGCTGGAAAATTACCCATGCAGTCAGACTCAGACGTAGTCATTTTATCTTAAAAAGGGGAAGTAATTACATGCAGAGCTAGGCTTCAGTCTAAACTAAGGCATTAACAAGATTCAGTGTAGAAATAAGCATACATTTTTAAGCACAAGTGTAATAAATGGCCATGGTAATGTCCCTAGATATATGTTGTGATTTCTTCATCACTTGGTGTCTTTCATAAACATGTGCTGTAATTTGAATATATTTGTAATTTGAAGTTTGATACATATACTATTGTAGTTTGGATAGTAATTATAAGCTTGATTTAAACATTATTGTTCAAGTTTCTCTGTCCTGTATGCAACAGAGCTAACTCCATGAGCCCAGTAATGGTTTCCAGTCTTAAAAATCTATGAGTATACAACTGAGTCAATGGTTGCCTTTCATCTTGTGGTTTCTTGGTCCATTGATGTGACTTATTCACATAATCTGTCAACAATATTAGCAACTGCTTTTTCTTTGGCTCATCTCTTTAAGGTCTACCCTGAAATGATTGATTAAAATCGATCCTTTTGGTTCTTTAAAATGATCCAGCATCTGTAGTGCAAGAAAACAAAAGCACATTTTGGGTGATCATTCTGTCTTTATGTTTACACAGCTGAATGCAAACTATTAGATTGGGTAGGGCAGCAGCTGCCCTATGGATATTAAGAGGCCACAGAATTAAGTAGAGCTCTTCAGAGAAAACATTTAACCATTGTTTTGAGTGGGAAAGAGGAACAGATTTGTTGTTATTATAGGTTTGCAGTAGTTAACTTTTACCTTTCAAGTGAAAGCTTTAGCATCATGTTGAATACAAATTTGCTTGCAAACAATTAAATCACAGAAGAATATTGGTGATAGAAATAGGTGGATTTTACAACAGAACAAATACTTCTTACTGTTTGTGAACCTGAAGCATTCTAGAATGTTTTTAAAATGCTTTTAATATGTTCATCCTGGTAAGTAAGTCTAACAAAATATCAGAATATCATTTATGTTATGACAGAAGTTTCTTTTTGGTGTTAAAACATGAAATAGCAAGGTAACTTCTTTGCAACGTAAAATTATTAGAGATGTAAAGTTTTATATTTAATATTTATATTTCATGTTCAAGGATACTTAATTGCAATTCATTGCATATTCAGTGTTGTTAAATGCTAATGTCATCTGTAATGTGGCAAATTACATTTGATGATTTAAAAGAACTCCAGTAGATTCCCAGTAGCTGTTTTGGTTAACCCCGTCCCCTCCTACCCTATCTGCCCTTACTCCCCAGTGGTACTCAACCTGCCATACCTCTTGGGCAAGCATGGTTATTCAAAGAAATCTTCCCTGAGCCTTCTGTGCCCTTTTTTCAGCCTTTTTTCCAAATTGGTGTGTGCCTGCGGCTGCCAGCTTAGCAGCCCTCTGGATGCCTTGCAGGGCTAGGTCTGACCAGTTTACTGGGGGAAGTTATAGCTGACAAGTAGCAGCACTGTGCCATTTAGGAGAAAAGATAGAGCTGGGTTATTTGCTGGCTTCAGTGTCATTTGGAGGTGGAAGGAGTGAGGGAAGATTTAGCGGAAGGGAAATGTGAGGTGGCCTGTGTTAGCTGCTGCTGCACTTCAGGAGGATGGTGTTTAATAAGGGTTAGGAAGGTAGAGTTGGCTGATTAAGGTTTGTAGAACAGTAAGGCACCCTTCTCAAGGAAACCTTCTCTTCCTTCTTTTGATGAGGCACGAACTTCTCTCTTGGTCATCCTACCACCTCTTCCTTTTCAGTCGCTAGAGAAACAAAGCATTTGTTTTGTCTAGACTTTCGCTGAAGTTATTCAGTATTCCAGGTGGGTGTCTTCATGGTGAGTCAACAACACCCCACAGCCCAGACTGCCTGCCCAGAATTCAGTCCCAGAAGCTAACCCCACTCTTCCTCCTACAGAATACTAAGCAGCAAAGCCTATCCCATGTGAAAGCAGCTGTTTGGAGTGAAACTTCATCCTCATTATGGGCCGCTAACATCCCCATTGCCCAGGCTTTCAGTTTTCTGCTGAACCACCCTTGAATGCAAATGCTGAGAAGACACATGACCATACCATGTGTCTTTGGTTTAGGCAAACCCAAAACCTGTGTGGGAGGAATATCTACAACTAACAAAAAATGTGTCAGCAAAAGTTTAGATAACAGAACTTTGTTCTCTGAGGGCCAGCCCTTCTCTTGACCTGTAGGGAGAGGAAAAAAGAGTTGCCCCCCTCTATGGGCAACTATGGAGGAAGGGGGCAACTAGACTGAGTACTTTTGGGGCAGGGGATTGGGGTTCAACATGACCAGCAACCTATCAGTTTGCCCTGCAGTGCTAAAATGGCCTATCAGGGTCTAATAAAAAAACCCTGACTGTGGCTTGAGTGGACCCACTTGAGCCTATGGAGTTGAGCATGAGGTTAGTAATCGATGAGGTTCAGCAGCCTAAGAGGGATGCCAGAGGACATGCTTTCTGTTGGGCTGTCTTCAGTGATGATTCTGCATCCCAGGGTGTTGGATGTGCACCTGAGTTTTAGGTTGATTATTGTGCTTTTGCCTGAAGTTCAAGATCTCCGTAATAGGGGTGTATTTGCCATGCTACTTCTGACACATCGGTTGTCCCTGGCCTTCATCATCTTGAGCTAAGGTGATACTGATTGTTAGTGCTCTTGTACACTGCAGCACTCCTGAGGCTAGTAACCTCTTGATTCTGCCTGTTGTTCTGCTGCTGGAGAAGCTCTTGGTCCACTAGCACGGGCTGACAAGTACTAAATGGCCAAGCTCCATCTTCTAGGAGACTGAGGTGGTTGGCACTATTATTGGGAGAAGCTCTGACTAGAATGCACGGTTGTGAAAAAGAAAGGAATGATAAAAGAAAGGGGCTGGGGTTCTGCCAGGAGAGAATGGCCACAGAAGGTAGGGCATTTATTGTAATAATAACAACAATAATAATAATAATACTACAAAGAGAGAAGAAGAGTTGGGTAGATGCTGAGTGAGTAGCAGAGTTGTAAAAATTTGATGGCTGGGGGTTCATAGTCAACCTGAAGGCATTGACACCATTATTTCTTTAAAGTAGCATTTCAGGAGGTTGTGGGCTATCTTCACAGCTCAGGTTCATCTGTGCTAGGTAGGTGCTAGGTAGCATTGCAATGGTACAGCTTTTACATTGGAGTCTAGTGTCTGTACTGTGGGGTGAAGTGCATTAGTGTGTCCCTGAAGTGAAATTTCAAGTTTGGTTTTTTGTAAATGGAATCCAATTTGTGTGCACCAGAGCTGCCCAGCTATCTCAGCTAACGTGTGCTAAGTAGGAACAACCTGGGGGGGTTGCTTTGAAAGTACATTGTTTTTGCGAACTAAAATGCTAGTGTAAGTGCACCCAATATGGCTGCTAAAAGAACAAGCATCTAAAGAGAGATGACAGCTTTGTAGAGTAATTTAGGTTGGAAGAGGCTTCAGGAGGTCATCTAGTCCAATCCTTTAAAGCTGTTTGAGATAGTTTCTGCTTTGTCAATGTACATTTTTGGTGTGAAGTTCTAATTTCTGTGGTTAGACTAGGTTGAAAGGTTTCAGACTGAAGCATGAACTTTCTATTTGAAATGATACGGGACTTGATATGTTTTAGAAGTAGTCGTGTACATGCATATTTTTCGGGGGGTGGTGGTGAGATGATCATTGCTATGAATGCTATATTTAAAATGCTAGGGAGTAGTTTGATCTCAGACAGATTGCTTCACATTTTGCTTTGGAGTTAGAATATAGAATAACTTCAGGCAGAACAGGTCTGCAGTATGCCGTGATTCATCTAAGGTGAAGTTTTCACATACTTAACAAGCAGAATTCTTGTTTGGCTCCAGCTCATGTTTAAAGAAATTGATTTAGCACTTAGCATTCAAACTCAAGAACTTACTACTGCTGTATGGTGTGTATGGACTCGCCTGTTAGAAAAATGAATCTCCTTCTCGGGGATTATTAATGGGGCCTTTGGCTGAATTATCATTTTAAGCTAAATTTCTGTGAATGTCTGTCTGTCGTGGTCATAGAAGTCTGGGGGCTGTATAACTTGTTCTTGATATGAGCTTTGAAGTCTGATTGCTTATCTAAGCCTTTGTAACTGTTTTGGAAAGATATGGGTAAATTACCTGATACTTCTACCAGGTGCTCAGTGTTAACAAATCTGCTGTGAAGTGAGAAAGGTGTTATCTGACAATGGTAAAAACTAAGTGTAATAGTCAAAAGTGTATTTTTATTGCCATTGCTTTCTAGGCAAGATCTCTTTGGCTAACTTGAAGTGTGGTAGAGATAATTTTTCCTTAATTTTTTTATTAATAGGACAAAAAGTTTAGCTGAGGCTTGTTTCAAACTGTCCTGGTTCTAGAGGTAAAGGCAAGAAAGATAACTCCATCTTAAAGAACAAATCCTCCCCCACTCCCCTTCAAGCAAGCCAGCCAACTCATTTTATAATTAAACTTGAGTCAAAATTGTGGATCCAGCAGTGCAATTACAGGTATGCAGATATATCCTGTCAAAACATTGCTTTTCATTACTGATCTTGGAATAGTTGTTCCTGTGTGTTGTGAAGCTGGTTTCTTACTGACTTTTAGGAGGGTGTAACTTGTCACTCTTAGAAAAAGAGTTTGAAAAAATCCTGTAGTAGATTGTACATGGAATATATACAATGGTGCCTAAACATGTGAGGGTAGAAAATACAATGCCAGTTAAAAAAACTGAGGGTGGGGACAGGGAGGATCAGGGAAGAAGTAAGGCTTGTAAGCTTGATGTCTGTACTGGACAAAACAGTAGAAACTATAATAAGGAATACAGTAGTTCATACCTGGGTAAACATGATATAGTTGGGGAAAATTACCTGCCTTCTTGAAGGGAAGGTTATGCCTCTCCAAGCAAGACATCAAAAATCATTTGAGTATGATTGTATGGTATTCCCGCTAACACTTTCCCGGAAAGCCTCTGTCAAAGTTTCTAACAAAAAACTCTTGAAGAAACTAAAGCAAATGTAAGACTTGAAAGAAAAGGTTCTTGCACAGATAAGTAATTGATTAAAAAGTAGGAGTCAAGGAATGGGGTACTATTCAGTCCTCACCAGGGAGGGAAGTGACCTGTACTGTGCATAAGCAAGTTGGAAAACAGGATGAACCATAAATTGACATTTTCCTGCTGGATCAGCTGGTGCTAAATGTGGAGAATTATAGTAAGTCCTTACAAGTTTGGGTGGCTGAGCAATAAAACAGAACATAAACTTCTATGTAGATAAATATAGAGTAATGTACATGGAGAAAAAATTTGTAACTGCGCATGTAAAAGTTGAGTTGAGTGTATTTCCATGCGTATAGAAGCATATGAAACTGTGAGTAGCACAGAAGCAGTGGGTTTTGATTGTTCAGCATCTCTCTTAATATGAACCCTAGGGAGTGCAAGTCTTTGCTGGTTCAAAATAAACAAAAGGTGGTGGTTTTTCTTGCAGTGTAGTCAGGCTGTGCGTGAAACATTGTGCTGCAGGCTTTTACAGCTGGTAGAGGTTTACATGGTCTTGCTGGGGAGCTAGATGAGCTCATGCAGAGGAAACTGAAAAACACTGAATACGTAGGAATCACACTTGAATCACATCCACGTCAGGAAGTCTCTGAGCTTGAAAATGGGTAGTCTCTCAGAGAGTAGTAGTAGAAAATATCATATATGATTGCCCTGTTTTTCACCTTCCTTGAGCACATGCCATTGGCTGTTGTCAGAGTCAGGTCACTAGAGCTCTAGTGAGGCCATTCTTAGGTTGCTTTATAGATTGGATGCAGCTCTTCCTCAGGATTTCAGTGCCGTGACTCAGAGAGGCTGGTTCATTCTTTCCGTGTCAATAAGAATTCATTTCCTAAAGGAACATCTAGCATTTTCAGGGTTTGTGTTCTAGGCAGAACTAAATAGAAATAGGATAGAGTCTGCAATCCTGAAAGAAGCCTTTGATCATCCCTTAAAGGCCTTCGAATTTTTTCACGTTGCTCAGAAGAAATCTTGGTCTTCAGTTTTCAAGATGGGATATGTTTCAATCCTGTTATCTCTTCCTCCAGAAAGTAAGGCTCCTGTTTATGGTTGGGAGGAAATATTTAGTACTCATGAATGCAGAAGTAGTCCAAATTTTCCTTTTGGACACAAAATATTGGGTGCTTTTTGACTGAGACTGGTATTTCTGTACAAAAGACAAAATCTCCTCTGACTTGAAGACTATTAGCCTCTTATTAAATGAATGATATGTAAAAGGATGGTTTGGAGCCACATATTAAACCAGCTGAGATTGTTTTCTGAAGTCAATTAGACTGGGTCTAGTCTTAATAGCTGATAAGGTCTCACAAATATGACCTACCGCTTAAAAATAAATTGATTACTTGAGTAAATATTAATAAATCCATCATTGTAAACACTCCAGTAATCTTGCTCGGAAGATTATTGCAAGTCAATAAATTAGAGGCCATGCCACACAGAGGCTTAATACAAGATTTCAGAGTTTATGTATGATTGACAAATGTCACTTTTATGGAATGGTTGAAGACCTCAGTCATGCTGAAAGACTGAAGAGCAACCATTAAGATGAGTCTTCTGTTCCATACAGCAAAATTCACACCTGTTCCAACAATATCAGCTACTCAGCTCTGCCCTGTGTTCCTTCATACCTGCTGTAGCAGTTGTTTCATAAATTAAATTTCCAGTGACTGTGGAGAAATTTGTCACAAACGGAAGTGTTCCCCATAGTTCTTCTTTGAACGAAGTAGTGAATACCTAGTACTAATAATTGTCTGGCCAAATCAGAAACAGCAGCTGAGAGAGAGCAACAAATAATGTCTTTGCGAACATTGTATTTTGTCCTATTATTCCTGGGACATATTTTATTAATAAGTTATGTAGAGAGAATATGGAATTAAATTCTACATCAAGTATAAGTACAAGAAAATGGCAGGAAAAGTTAACCGAAAAAGAAATTTCAATGCCATCTACCTTTACCATAATTCTCACATTCAGTGCACACAACCAATTGAATATATACAAAAATAATGAATACTTTCTATAAAATTGAATGTAAATTATTCAAATTATATTTAAATACATAATCTGTATATAAAAATTTATGTATAAAAATGATGATCTGAAAAGATTAAACGCTTTACTGAGCATCATATTTTGTATATTGTGTTTTATCTAGTTAATATCTGTTAGTATGCATGGCACGAGCTCTTAAATGTGTTTAACACCATACTGCATGATAGCAGATTTTCAGTTTGGGAAAGTAGAGGAAACAACTAAGGAGCAAGATAAATTTCATTACTGTAAGAATTTAAAGATGAGATCATTGGAATGTTAAGATATTTCTGGTGAATGGAAAAGAGCCAGAGAAATGAGGGAGGGAATAGCAGGATGGTGGCAACTAAAGGAATATTTCTTTACTGCTGAAAGTTTTTCGCGTTTTTGTAAATTGCTTAAGCAATACCTTTCTAAATCCCATTTTGGGAAGGTGTACAGGCAGCCAACTTTCTTCAAATATCTGCTGATGTTACAGCACAGAAATCATATGAAGGGGAAATAGGATGGGAAAAGAAGAAACAAACAAACAAACATACTTTCCTAACTTTACGATCACTCTGTATCTTACTAGTTTTCTGATTTGAGTGAAATGAGGATGTTTGATTTGATTTGGCAAGAGCTCCAGATATGAGGGACCATTGAAGAAAGTTGCTTTCCAAGGGACAACTTACAACTAGAAGACAGCTGGGAAGGAATGAAATAAAAGATGTGGAAGGGGAGCAGGCATAGATACGGGGTGTCAGAAGCAGCTCTTGTATGTTGTCCTAAGGACAAGGATAAATAATTTGAATTTTAATCAGATGTTGAGGAGAAGATTGTGGAGAAATTCAATGCAGAGCCGTGCATGATTAGTAAGTTGGGCAGATGACTCTAATAGTGATATTTGGAATGGGTTTATAATGCCCTGAACGGGAACCAGAATAGAACGCCTGAAGCTGTTGCTCTCAAATGATCTAAGGGCCATCATCAAAAAATATGAGATAATGCACTCTTGCAAGCCACGTTCAAATTCCGGAAGAAGCTTTTAGTAGGTTGTTTTTGTCATGGGTAGCAGAACTATGGCTAAAAATGTTTGGAGCTGATTTTGGTTTCAATTATGGGAAGCTTGCCTTTACTTACCATCTAACAAAAGTCACACACCATCTTTTCATCAAGAAATGATAAGCAAGATATGATGCATTTATTTTGGAAAGAATAACTTCCCATTCTCACATCAGAAACCAGAAAATTCCTTATCTGCTTTTGTCACTTTAGATCCAAAACTGTTAGGTTTATCATCAGTAAATTTTGCATTTGCAAATATTTAACACAGCATGGGTGCACTGTGGTGCTAGTGATTATTGTGTTACCAAAAGACACTGGACATTCTTGGGGGTTCTTTTAGGTAAAATTACATAAGTTTTCTCGCTGTGGATTAGTATCTAATAACTAAAAAGTCTCATTCTGTACATCTCCAAATTATTATTTTACTTTTGCCCTATTCATGTTAATTCTGATTTTATCCACTGCCATGAAAGACATTCTAATAAGGAAAGGGTTAGCAGGTTGGCTCTCACTATTAGCTGAGGATGAACAAAATGGCAGCTTAGTAAACTGAGGCAGATGATAGAAGAGACCATGAAAAACCAAAGCTTTAATTTAAGAGAAAATTCTTCCTTGCAACTTCTGGTTCAAGTGTGTACTCTTTCTCTTAAGCAACAGATGTTCCCTTATTTATGTTACTGTATGTCATGATATTCTTTAATCTTTACGTACCTTAAATTCCGTTGGTATGAAAGAAAATGTTTCTGATGCGCCTTTCTGATAATTGGCAGTGTGGTAAATACTGGCTTTCTCATGTTGTATCAACCAACAGCATGGATAACAAAAATATCGTTCATAAAATTGTTCAAAAACGTTGAGATTATTTTAAATGTATCTTTTATGTACGTCCTATCAGTGTTTTCATTTGTTTCTGTGCTGTCATATTTTCTTTTTTGAAATTTTCCATTAGCCAGACAGAGATAATGAAGTATGTTAATTTTTATTTCCATTCTCAGCTTTTTATTGTATGCAATGGCTTGGCTATAGTGCTAAGCAGTTTTAAAAGGGAACAGCAAATAAAGTAGTGAAGCACAACTACCTCCGTGATAATGGAATTCGTTCTTTCAGTCACTAAGTATTGTAATTCATTAGAGACAGCTAATATAGTCTGAAATGCTGAATTGTTACTTTTAAACCAGTGAAAACCAATAGGCATAATTAAACTGCTTTTTAATTTGCTTCAGAAATACAAGCCTGGTCGATGTGATGATATTTTGAAATGGAAGCCACCCAGCCTGAACTCCGTTGATTTTCGTCTAAAGATAACAAGAATTGGTGGAGAGGGGTATGTAATCTCTTCGCTTTTTAAACGTATAACACTCATGTGAATGTCTCTTAGCAGTTAATCTCTCCTCTGATATTTCTTGACACTTCCTGGGGCTAAGCCTTTCTATATTCTGTAGAATTTGTTTATTGAAAATGCAGGAAACTGTTGTAATCAGTGTTGTACTGAAAACAATGGCAGATGTTTATAACGTAAATTTACTCATTCTTAAATTAAGTTTAATAAAATTTCTAAAAAAAGTCCTGTTTGGATTTGGCACTACCCCTTATGTCTTTAGAAAGTAGGCAGGCTTGTATTAGCTTCAGTTCTTATATAAAATAAGTATTTTACATTGGTTTTATGCAAAATAATAACAACCTAAGCTTTGTTCCATTTTCGAATTTTGCACAACGGCTAACAGCACTCATTTTGTTAGAGAAAAACAAAACTTGAAATTTTTACTTAATAGGTATTCCTAATCTTAATCAAAACCAGTGAGTCCTAATGGCAGAAGACACTGTAAATCTTTACATTACATCCATTCTATGTACTATTTGCCTAGTTCAGTCACTGCACATATTAAATAGGGTCAATTTCCATGTTCAGTTGTGCCAGGAAGGGGAAGATTGAGTCACTAGATTAAAACTTGCCTTGGAAAAGATTTTGTTTAAAACAAAGTTAATTGATTTTTAGGTTGCTTAATGTTTTAACGTCTGGGACTCATTTCAGCTGACAGTTTGAAATACTGACATTTAGCTTTTCTTTTTCTTGGTGCCACAGGCAACTCAATACGATTAAACAATTAATTCATATATTGCTTATGTATTCCAGAGTGTTAATAATGGCCCATCTAACTTTTAGACATTTGCGTGTCATGTTAATAAATATATCTGGTGAATAGAGAGTATCTTAAGCATATGGGATTTATTCTGCAAAATATACTCAACTGCTAACTTCTGAGCATTTCATGAGGTCAGAATTACCTATTCAGATTTTTGTGTTTGAAAATAAAATATTAAGTCCTCAGTAACAACACAGCTATTTCATAGAATATACAGGAATATTTTAAGATTGACTTCAGAGAATCAGCTCATTACAACCATTTCATGTTTGTTTGGCTTTTAAGTCACAGAACAGTGTAATATGAAAGATTTCTGTTAAAAAATCAATAAAATTAAAAATTATTTGATAGGAAGGTTATTTTTATTACGGTATTCTTATGACTTTTGCTGGGGTTTATAAATATACAATAGTAGCCTGTAACTCAGAAGCAAAACACAACAGATTTTTCATTTCACATTAAAAAAAGACTATTCACTTGCTTAGTTATAACTGATTTCAAATACAAAACTGTCAGTGCTATTGTGGTATGTTTATTATATTACATCATAGATTATTTGATTGGAACATGAAAAGGTTATAAAATATGAGCCAGCAAAAAACTATTTCTAAAAAGTTGGGCAGTTAGTAGCAAGTTATTAAAGAATGGCTGATCCGTTGTGGAACTGCTTTCTAACATTTAGAAAGTTTCTACCATATTCCAGCTATGTGAAAATAAGTGTATTGCTAATATTGTGGAAATAATTCTCTGAATTAGTCTGTAAATACTGTAATACTTAAATATGTTAATGTTTATGTTCCTCTTACATGCATAAGAAAAAAATAATCCTAGAAATCTGACATTTGATAAATAAAGTACAATTCTTCCAGATATGTTTTACTTCATCTCATATGACAGTTGACTGCTATTAGTAACATAAGTGCATTCATCCAAGAAAAAGAAAAGTTAATGAAGTACTGGGTGGAAAATAATAATTTGCCATTGTTGGGAGAGAGGTATTTATGCTAAGTAATGACCTATGAAACACTAGCTTCTGCCCTGTTAAACACAAACAATGAATGAAATACTCCAGGTTTAACTGCGTCAGTTGTTAATTTGAGTATCCAATTTATCGCTTGGTAAAATGTGAACTCATTTGAGGAAACATCAGAATTACACTGATTTTAAGTTGTTGACTAGAGTTTTAAAAGAAGCATCTTTAATTTTAGACCATAAAAAGGCAGTTCCTGAGTTCTGAGCACTACTATAATAAAATGGTGGATTTGTGATATAACTTAAAAATTCTGTTTTGATGAACTGAATATCTTGCTAGTGGCAATTCTAACATGACAACGTTAGGCTTCCTACCTCCCCCCACCTCACTGAAATTAAAAGCAAGCATTGATATTGGTTTCAACCTTTTAGGTAAAAAAAGTTTTCTTCTTTTTCAGTAATCTAAAAAGAAATCTGGCATGCATTTGACAGCAGAGTAATACAGATGTGGTTACAGTACTGTTATAGAATTTGTGTGCTGTTTTGGTACAGTTAAGCAATAATATTTATGGAAATAGAAGGTATGCCTTTGTATCGATCTCTTACTGACAAATGAGCAGCTGAAGTCAAAGTATTGATCTCAAATACTTGACAGCTTGAAACAATGAGAATGGGGATTGTCTGTAATTTCCAAGTCCCCTGTTCTGATTTACAGGCTCATCTTTAAGTCTTGAAATGCAGACATATCTAAACCTGTGCTACAAGTGTGTGTGATCTTACCACAGTTTACAGCCTAGCCAGTAGTGATACAGGGTGAACCTGTATCGCACAACTCCAACCATGCGGCCCTTGTATTTATAGTTCCCTGTTCACTTAAATAGTGAAAAAAGCATATAGGAGCATTATTTATTCAGTAGGATGAGATTAGAGCACTGTCAGCTGTCGGACATGTCTTTTGGATAGCATATGTAATTGAGATCCTGAACAATTGTAAACAATCTTGTGCATTTTTCATATGAATAAAGGATCTACCTCCAGGGAGTTTGCCAGATTTTAGTCAGTATGATTATTTTCCATCTACCTAAAATTCCCCTGTGTTTTCAGTTGTGCATTTCCATCCATAGATCAGTCTGCAACAGTAACGTTAACTGCAAAATAGCTGCTGTGTTTCACCCCAGATATATAGTTCAGTTACGGGTGAATGACCAATTGTTTTTATCTAGGGTTCAATTATTTCACTGTTGATATCAGAGGGAGTTTTGCCATTGAATTAAAAAGAAGGATTGGGCTTATGATCTCGGAAGTACTTTTAGAATAAGCTTCCCTGTAAAGATGAAGACTGCATAACAAAGAATAAACATAAAGAAAAAAGATACTATTACATCCCAAAGAAAGGCAGGGTTTCTGTAACCTCAGTGACCTAATCCTGACACTCCTGTTCAGTGCACACATTTGAAAGAAATTGCATTATTGCACCTTAGTGAGTTACAGTTTATCAGCTGAGCCACGGTAATTGTCCCCTGTGTATTGTCATAGTCCAGCCTGTCCAAGCATCAGGATGATGGTTAGATTAACTCTTTTCATATTGTGTTTGCAAGAATTCCAGCTTATGCTCTCTCTCAATCTCATCACATCAGTATAGTTACTTTTATTTAAAAAAATACAAGCAAACAAACAAAACCAAAACAACAAACAACAACTTAACTAAATCAGCTAAATGAGAGAGTACTTTGTTGTTTATCTCTGGTGAAACACAGCAGTTGAAATGAAAAACCCTCACATTAGGTGTGCTTTAAAAAGGTAGACCCACTTCCCAGCAGTTCTCTGTCATTTCAGGTTTACTAAGATAATGGTCTCACATCAGCAATGCGAAGTGGAGCCCTTTGATCATATAACAGTAGCTTGTATTTTTCCTAAATTTTGATGATACTCATAGAAAATAAAATAACAGGGACTTAAGCACATCAACTGCATTTCCTAATGACCTACAAGTTAAACAACCTTATCAGAAGTGAATGTGGAGGATATTTAATTGCTGTGTGCAATATCTCAGTTATATTACAGAGAAGACTATTTTTAAAACAATAGAGATGCACTTTCTGACTCTTAAGATTTCTTAAAAAAATAAAACCCCCAAACCAACTCTGAGCCTTACTTAAATGTCTACATAGTGCCAGATTTGTGGTAGCTTCCAACCCCAGAATTTCTTAATGTCCATGCTTCCTTTTACAGTTTTTTAAGTAGCCTGTGCAAGTCCGTTAATTTTATCTGAATCAGACATGCTAAAATCAAATTACAAGCAAGGCTTTGGTTTTATTGGCTTTGAAGGAGTATCTTACTGGGTCAACTCAATACCATTTCAAATCACAGAATAATACAATTTTTTTATAGAACCTTGAAGTATTGGAAAGAATTCTTTAAAAAAAGTTAGTAATCTGAAGTAGACATGAAGTCTTTGTCAGTAGCAAGTCTATATTGTTTTTTTATTATATTCATGATTAAGTAGACCACATGGGGAAAAAACCAAACAAAGTGTTTAGGCAAAGTTCTGTTTAGCTTGGGCATTGTCACATAATAAAAATGGGAGATAAAGTACAATACATTTGAGGACAGCAGGGGCTTCAAATATTGACAGCGGGGGCTTAAAATCTTGGATACATTGGTAATTACAAATCAACAACCAGATAGAGATATCATGACGACAGGCAAGTGAGTGCTTTCCTTTTGTTAGATGTGATGTTGTCCTTTTTCTTCTGTAAATTAGAAAGGTCTTCTGAAGGGGACAGGGAGAACCTGCAATTGGTTCAAAATAACCATTATGTTCTTGATTTGCTCTCATATATGTTGTCTTATCACAGGGTGGCTTATCTATTTTATAAGCTAGTCTTCCTCACTCTTCTGCTTTGAAAAAAAATGTGTAACTGACTGAAAAATCACGAAAGTTAATTGAATCAGCTAAGATCTGCAGAACTGACATGATTGTTTGGCCAGTGTTTTGTTGCTCCCTCCCCTCTTTCCATTCCCCCTTTTATGTGATACATAAATTGTTGGTTTGGGGCTGTGAGCTCTTTGCCTTCTCACCTGTTTGCAGAATGCCCCTTATCAAAGAGCACAAACTTGTTCTTATGTGTGCCATCCATCACAGAAAGGGAGCTTTACAAATAGTACCCTGGTGATAAAAGTAATAATCCCATATTCCTCTAGTCTCCAGAGATCACAGTCAAGATTGGGGCTGCATTGCTATTGAGTACAGTGGAGTTATGAGGCAGAATGCAGATGATGTTGCACAGCAGTTATGGAACAAATAAGGACAAGATATTGCAAACAGATGCAAAGATGCACAGTGTTGGGATGACAGCAGGAGTGCAGGTTTGAATATATTAACTGCATTTGTGGCTGTACTGTTGTTAAAGGAAGCGTGTGCTTCAAAGTTGCTTGCTTTTTATGGTATGTAAGAGTTGCAAATGAAAGTAAAGGAGTAATTTGTTTAGCTGTTACCTTCAGGCATTCAACAGTTACCACAGCAGGTCTTACTAGTTCTGAAGAAATGTAGGGGCAGGGTTGTGCAAACTGATCCAGAGAGAATGCTTTGTGTAGAAAGAGCAGTGTGGTGACACGGGAAGGGGAAGCACAAATATTACTGCGGTAGAAATACGCATACGCAACTGCCACCATTGGCATTGTGATGGAAACTAGTAGATAGACATTTAACCTAGGTACTATGCTGTATTTATGCTATATTTCTTCTATGAGGATATTGGAAATCTTCTCGTAATGCTTTAGTTTTGAAAAACTATTTTCAACATCAGGCTTTGAATCTAACCTCTATTTATACTCTGGTACACTGAACATAATGTTGTACCTTCCACAACTAATACTTAGGATGCTCTTGGAATTTCTAATGTTGGATTTCAAAAATGAACTGAGCCTCATCTTTTTATATGTTCAAGTGGCAGCCTTGGGCAATCTCCATCTGTCAGATAATTATTCTGCTCTAGCTACTCATATATCCAGATTTTTAAAAGCTTTGCTTCCTATCATCCTAAAATTATCTATATGTTTGCAAAATGGAATGTAAATGTAGCTTTGTGTATTTTATAGACCCTGTTCCTTTTTCTTGAACTAGCTACCTTAAAGTAGTCTTTCCAGTTGCTCATGTCAGCTATCATAACGATTATCCTCTCTGTTAAAGATCCATTTCTATCTGTAAGCGAGATCAAGAAAAGCTCCCAAATACCATATGCCTCTAAAATTTTCTTATCTCCCATGCACTTCTCTGTCCTATTTTACATTTGGATAGCTAATTTATTCCTATTTGGCCATGTAGCTTAGGTTTCTTGCTACTTGTCAATATGGAGATTGAGGGCTGATGCCATCCCCAGCTAAACAGCTGCAAGGTGATAGAAGAGGAGTGGGAGAAGCAGGCAGTGGAGAAATTATCTTGGGCTTCAAGAAAGCTGGCTTTGACTGTTTCAAGGAGCAGGCAGGTAGTATTCCATGGGAAGTTCCCTAAAGCACAGCAAGGCCCTGGAGAGCTGGTTGTTCTTCAAGGATAGCCTCCTCAAAATGCACAAGGACATACTATTCCAGTGTGCTGGAAGACACGCAGGTACAGCAGACAGCTAGCTTGCTTGAATGGGGAATTCCTGAGTCAACTCATGCAAACAATGAAGTGTATGGAAGTTGTAAACAGGGACAGGCCTTTGTGGAGAACTGAAAAATAGTGTTTGGGTGTGGAAGGAAGGAATTAGGAAAGCCAAAACACAGCTGGAGTTGAAGATAAGTGAAGGACTTCTATAGGTACCTTGGTAACGAAAGGAAGACTAAAGAAAATGGTGTGCTGCTGATGCAGCAGTGATGAGAAAAGATACAAGAAGGGCTGAGGTATGCAGTGCTGCCTTTGCTTTGGTCTTGACTGGCAAGGACTACTCTCAGGCCTCTGAGGTCCCTGAACCTCATGGCAGAGTGCAGGGAAATGCATTACTACCAACAGGGGAGGAAGTTCAAGTTAGGAACTACTTAAGCAAACTGGACCTCAGGGTACTGGAGGGCAAAGCTTTGAAATTGGGGCAGCAGTTAGCCCTTGTGGCAAAGACATCCAGCTGATAACTGGGCTGCAGGTGGAGGGGCTGATTCTTCACCTCTATTCAGCATTTGTGAGACTGCATCTGGAGTGCCGTGTCTAGTTTTGGGCTCCTCCATATGAGAAAGACATTGATGCACTGGAGCAAGTTCAGTGGAGGGCCACCAAGACCGTGAGGGGATAGGAGAACATGATATACAAAGAGAGGCCGAGAGAACTGGGTTTGTTTAGGCCGAGGAAGAGAAGGCTACGTAATACTTTATTGGTGTTTACTACTTCCTAACATCAGGTTATAGCGAAGATGGAGCCAAGTCGTTCAGAGATGTGTGTTGAAAGAATGAAAAGCAAAGGACACAAACTGTAGAAGAACAGGAGGAGAGAGTGTGTGAGAAAGGTGAAACACTGTAGTAGGCCAGCAAGTTGTAGAGTCTCCATCTTTGGGGGTATTCAGAAGTTGACTGGATATGGCTGTAAGCAACCTGCTATAACTTGGAAGCTGACCCTGTCTTGAGCATGAGGCAGATGACGTGTAAAGGTCCTTTCCAAACAGAGTTATTTTATGATTACCTGCAGATCATATGTTAAATATTTTGCAAATAATATGGAATTGTTACACATTTAATTGCTAAATATTTTAAAACATTCTGGTTTTCTTTTTCATGCTTTCCTTACTGTATATAGAGATTTTTCAGAATACTTACTGTACCTACGTTTAATTTACAAATTGTGGCGTTGTTCTTTCAGAGAAGATTTTTGAGTTGCAAAGTAAAATAACATGCATTTTTATTAAAGAGGAATTTGACATTGTTCTTTGTTATAAGCTGTAAAGGTTTGCCAGATGCATAATTTAAAAACTGTCTAATTTAAATAGGGAAAATGTTCATCTTCCTTTTGCTATAGCTTGAACAATAAGTATGCTGCTCTCAGACTTGCTGAAATTCAATTGTGAACGTATTTTTCTTTTGCACCAGTATAAATTAACTTTTTAAGTTATAGGACTTATTAGAGAGTATTCCTGAACATCCTGTTCAAAGTGGTTTTAATGCATTTTATAAATTGATATGAGCTTCTTTGAAATGCATTTTTGCATGTGGTAACTATTTGGTCTCCTTCAGACAAAGAGTATTTGCTAGATTTTGTGAGTATGCCATAAATGATACCTTAATTCAGAATATTTTTTCCTGCATTAATTGCCTGCAGTATGAATTAATATTCAGTTGTTTGGGGTTTTTTTAGTTTGTTGCTTAATGAGATTTTTATTGTCTGTTTTCTTGAGTTTATAGATTGGTACATTTAAAACCATGTTTGGAAAAGATCATTAGTATGGAATTATTAGAGATCTGAATGCTAAGTATTTTTCCATGGTGTTTGGAATTAAAGAAGCATGTATTTAAGGGAAAAAACCCTCAGCTCAGATGAATTCCTTGCATACTGTGGTGTATTTCAAAGAAGAATAAAGCAAATTAAGAGGGGCAAAAAATGGTCACCATGGTACAGCAAAACAAACAGACTGGACAGCCAGAGATACTGTACGTGTTTTGTACCCTTCATCGGTCTTACTCTGAACATTTTATTATTTAATTTTCTGATAATACCAAACTCACAAATCATAAAAGAACAGATAGAAGTACTAAATAATGAATATATTAAAGATAAAAATAATTCATGGCAGTCATAGCTCCAAGAGTACCATTCAGTTTGCTTTGATACCATCAGAATGTTTTGAAATTGGTTTAGGAATTAGAAGCCTAGCTTTTTGTGACTTCCTGAATTCACAAGTACTTTGGAATCAGCAAAACATGTCAACAAAATAAATGACCCTGATGCAGGTTGTTTGCATTTCTGCCATGACAGTGTTATCAATATAGTATGCATGCAACCATGGGCTTCTAAACCACTGTGAGATTATCAGCAGTTTCACCTTCCCTGTTTGATAGCCAAAAGAAACTCTTGGTACATGTGCTTATCTTACAACCTCAGAGACATTACAAAAGAAACCTACATAATTATTTTTTAGAATAATTATCCAGAATCTCTGGTTTTATAGGGATTCAAGTTGTGGTGATTGATTTTTTTTTTTTTTTTTTTTTAAGTTTTTTAAAATTAGCATTTTAAGGGACATTTGCATTCTGAGGAAATAAATTGGATTTTAATACCTGTTATTTTAATGAATTGGGATCTGCCATAGGCTTGGTAATTCACACTTGCCATCTTTTTGGCTAACACCCAGCTTGTAGGTTTTTTTCTGGGGAAAGATGCTTATCCTATTGGAGAAACACATTAAAATCAGTGAGGCTATAGGTGCAAGTATCTGTCTGTGGGAGACCATTTTGCGTAATCAAGGCCTGATGAGTGAATGGTAATGAAGAATCCATGTTGTTACTTACCTAAGCGACAGGAAAAAGAACAGTAACTACTGGGTATGGAGCTTGTGCGCATACTGCACTTTGACAAGGAATGTCTAGTGCTTTGTAAAAAGCCTTTAATAGTTTTCAACAGAGATTTGGTTCCATCTGACAGTGGATGTAAGCATGTCATCCTGCTAGTGGATCTTAAAAACACCAAAATTCCTTGTTTTCATACACTTTCTGTGCTTGCTTACTTTTTACAAAGCAGTCTTATGACAGTGAGTGTGGAGTACAAACACGGTTTTGTATGGAATTCCATTCTGAAATAAACTTCAAGGCTTTTGTCTTAAACACAGGGAAGTTATGTTCATTCACAGGACCTACTTCATTTTTAGCATCATTGTATATGTGAGATATAAGCCTTTATTTTAACTTTGAAACCCAGATTTCCAAGGTTGTAAGCTGCTTCAGCTTCATGTGAAATGAATCAGATTTTTTTTCTTTATAAATATATATACACCTGTATGCATATGTGTGTGTGTAAACACACACAGGTGACAGCTGCTGCTTTATGTTGTAAAATCAAAACCACAAACAAAAATGTAAAAGAATTCCCTTGGCTGTTATGAATCAAAACAAAACTCTCCTCTTTTCCTCCTCATGTTTACATGTGGGAACCCTACCCTCCTTTTGTCATATTTCTTAATTTTAAAGATTATCCATTTTATTAAATAAGACTTTGCTATTTTCAATTTTTAGCTCTTTTCATATAAGTATATTTCTTACTTCTCGACTTCTCTTCTTTGTTATTTTCCCCTGCTTAAGCAATATGATTTTCAACGCCTTAGTTTCGTGTTTTTAAGCTAGATAACTAACTGGTTCTGCATCTGTACTCTACCAACCAATGTTCCATTGCTGGCTTATGAATGGTAGAAAAGTTGTATGTGACTAATAGAGAAACAAATGCCAGCGTGTTGCTCTGCTTTATTGCTTTGCTTTATATGTATAAGCTGAATAATTTTTTAATTACGTAACTGTAAAATTTATATACATGGAGATACAAAAGTATTGGGGGGGGTCAGAGACAATGCTAACGTCTTTGAGAGATTAAAAGCATCCTTATTCATATGCTAGTCATTCTATCTATTGTCAGACCTCCCGATCTCTGCAAGATATGACAGTAAGAAGTTTTATGTTACACAGTTTTAATGAGGCTGCTTTTACATACTCCCCAAAAGCAATGCATATATCTGTATCGGTTTTCAAGATGGGAAAAATGAATTCTGAAGTGAAGAGAAAACTCGCTCAGGGCGGCACGGTGTATTAGTAAGAAAAGGGCAGTCCTCAGCTGTACCCAGCAGATGGCATTTTTCCCCCTTATAACAATTAAATATTTTTAAAGCTATAATCTTTGACTATTTTCATACTTAAAAATAAAGCCTTTTTTCACAAAGTATTAAAAGATTGCACTGTGAGCAAATATTTATCAGTGGATTATAAATGAAATATAATGTGTATATCTCTTATTACAGGATAGAGAAGAATGGAATGAGGAGCATGAAACAGGATAGTGAACTTGATTATTTTATTTTTTTCCCCCCCTCAAGTCTGCATATCAATACAATCATCTCTCACAGATGTTTATAAAAGCACTTCACTCTTTTGGTAAATGTTAAAGCATCAAATTTCAAATGCTTATGTTTTTAATCTTTTTACTCAGGAGTACAAAACTTTCTGCTTGAAAGTGGATATTCAATAGTAGGCGATGACTGGATTTAGGGAGTAGGGCAGGACAGATGGACTCAAAAGAGAATGGGATATCTCCTAATGAAGGCTCTGAACTATTCTCTCCCCTCTGGAAGGGAAAATTTGCTATGGGCATGGTTAACCCTTCTCAGCTAATGTATTAGTAACATTTCGCACTTCTTAATTTTTGATGATAATAATCTGTACGCAGTTCTGATTCAGGACTGTCTGTTGTTCATTCTGCTCTCATTCAAGAAGAGAAGCAGAAATGACTCTCAGGCCTCACTGAGCAAGATGTTTGTGCTTAGTTTCTGCACAATACTCACTTTGATAAAAATCTTTACACGTTACTTGTGTGTTAAGAAAATTGTGCTTCAAAAGACAAATTGCGTATCATGATAAACTAGAATAATTTTTTGGTTTTAGAAGAGACAATGGTATGGCATGCCAATGCTTTCTTCCAGCTGAGATGGGTCATAAATACAACTTGTTTTAACAGCAGAAGTATTAAGCTTCAGTTAAGTGTCTTCTGAAGATGGTATCCTGCCTTTTCCAGGGATAAAATTAAGGTTCTTTGTTGTTACTTGGTTGGCAAATTTTTGTGCTTTGATAGAGCCTGTATAGGCAAAAGGCTCACCTGTATTCCATCTGTTGCAACGTGCGTATCTGGTGCATTACTCTTGTAAAACACTTTCATTTGGATAAAAATAAATTGGTACAGGCTATGCCATACTTTAAAAGCATGGGAGAAATTCTTAAAAGCTTACCTTGTTGAGGAAGTTTATTAGACAAGCCTAAAGAAGAGGAATGAACCCTAACTAGTACAGAAAAGCCTTTCTTTTAAAGAACTAACATTGAAATTATACAGCATTGTCTGTTCTGTTGCTTTCTGTTGTATAGACTGAGGATCATTCATTTCCCTCAGGATTTTATATAGCATTTGGTCCAAATGTTTGTGTTTGTTGCTGAAAGCCATATTATGAAACTGATGATTCTTTATAAATGAAAGTTGCATACATAAAGATTTTTAAATAATCCAGAAATCCACAGCATAAAGATACTATAGATGTAGACTTCACAGAGTTGTTTCTCTGTTGCAGGTTTTTTACCAAATGAATATTTAAACAGTGCAGTCTAGTTATGTACTCTTGTCTAATGCAGAAGATGCATCTCTATTATTGCTCAACCTAAATTATTCCTTTGATTCACTGAATTTGAATTGGTATGAATTTCTTGCAAGACATAACGTGCATGGAAGAAGCTCTAAAACAGCAAGTCTGTCAACAGGAAAAGTTGGCAGTTTGGGGTGTTTTAGTTTTGTTTTGGTTTTTTGGTTTTTGTTTTTTTTTTTTTTTGACAAAGCCTCGTCCTGAAGTTTAATTATCAAGGGGACCTGCAAAGTTAGAAACACAGAAGTTATGGAATGATATTAGCAGTGAGAAAGGATGAGTTGGGGGATTAAGTGGGGTGGGAGAAACCTTAATTCTAGAGAGCCTCTTTCTCTACCCTCATTTTAGATAGTCTGTTACTTATTTACTGGTAGCTACAGCAGCTTTCTACTCAAGTTTGCTGTACTTAAAACCAAAGCAACAGCAAAAAAACCCAACAAACTCTGAGGTGCTGTAGATACCTACTGGTCTTCTATATAAGGAAAGACCACTGATAAGCTTCTACGAAGGTGGGTTTTGAATAAAAATGTTGAATGGAGAAATAATAACGTATAGTGAGGAGAATAACCACTGTTTTAACTGCAGTGAAAACAGCCTAGCTTGGATATACAGAACTGGCTGGGATATTGGGACAATTGCAGAAAATCTGTTTGTGCCATGTGTGCAAGCTTGAGAAAGTTGGGTAAGAAATAATTTTGCAACTCTCACAAGCTCTCAAGTATGAGGTTGCACCCTCTTCCCTCACTCAGACTTCTTTAGCCTGGGTGTCTTCATAACAACTTAATGAACAATTCTCTAGCTTGTCTAAAAACCCTTCTTCCTGCATTCTGGTCCTAAGGAAAACAATTCTCTTTTCCTTTCTTTTAGTTTTCAAATGTCAAATACAATGATTACATTCTGTCTTAGCTTTGAGTGATTTATGCCTGAATGAAGTGCCTGTTTGCAGTCTGATAATAAATTTTCTCTGCCATAATAACAAAGCGGTGTTGAAAGTAGCTTCAAAGAAAGGAATGGTCTATTTAATTTTTAAACAGATAAAGGATTTCTCTGAAGGAACAATTAAAACTTGATTTTGCAGCATTTGTATTAATTGTTGTCTGATAGATGTTCTTTTACTGGTTCAGGAAAGAAAGTGTGTGCATATAAAGTAAACCTAGAGTTAATTCTTTTTCTGTGCATTTTAAATCAATCATGGATAAGTCATCTTCCAGTTTAAGTGCCAGATGTGAAAAATTAAAGCAATATTCTGAATTTCAAATTAAATATGTTAGACAAAAAATGTAGAATTGTAGGAACTGTAAAAGTAATCCCATTGTCACTAGTCTGTGCATGTAAAATGAAGCAGAGGAATGTTAAGGTTACAGCCTAGCATCCAAAAGAAATTGAATTCCTCTGAAAAGAGTCGACCCCAGGGGCTGTGCATTACTTGTGTTGGGACAGGTAGATCCAGAGCACAGATCTGTAGTAGCTGAGTAAATGGAATAACTTCAACCACTCCTAAATTGCACTTCTCTTAAGAAACCAGGTTGTAAAAGAAGATATGAGACACTTTGTTGTTGGGTTTCCTCGCTGATGTAAAACTTGACAGCAGGGATGTGTTAAAATGTAGGTTTCCCATCATCTGTTACAGGAATATGTGCTCTACCAGTTTGCCCTTTTCTCTCTTCTGTGTCTTCTCATCTTCTGTGATACTGTTCCCAGACAGACTCAATTTTGTGTTCCTGCTAAAGTTTTATTCATTCTCCTTTCTTTCTGTCACCCATATTTGCATGTGAGTCTTCAGGGTTGGTTTCCCAGTAAAGGTGATTATTTTTCACTTGCTGTCAGTTGCTACTCCAGAGTGATTAAAGTCCTGGTTAAAATGTATAGCATTTCCATGACATAACTGAAATAGCATTCCTGTATGCTGATTGATAAGTTACTCTCTCTGATGGTTTGAAGATAAAGGTAAGACTCGGTATATAGGAAAAGGCAATAGCTTATGTTATGTTTTTATGCTTATCATATATATTTAAAAAATAGCCAAATTTTGAGACATCAAAGTCTTTCTTCATACTCAAGATTAACTTGCATGCTCCAGTCCTTCTTCTTCCCAGCTATATCAGTCTAAGAAAACATACTACTTTTCCCTAGAGACTTTGTCTTACCTTAAATCAGACCTGAATTAAGTTCACAGAGTTTATAATGAACAATGTGATTTATTTTTTTCTTTAATATCTGTAATTAATTGCAGTTAACTATATTACCTAAAAAGGCTTATTATCCATAGCGTATAATACTGCCATGAGGATCTTCTACTTGGAAAATGAAAATGGAAAGTGAACCATGTTGCACTAATTTTTTTAGCAGGCTTTTTTTGGCAAGGGTAAAATATAGTCCAAAAGGACATGCAAAATTGCTTGCAGTAAAAAATGATGTCTTGGAGGCATATTGCAAAAAGGAAAAAAAAAACCAACCCTGCTTTACTGTACATTTGTTAATTAATAACTTAATAATTTACATTACATAAATCTTCTCAGAAATAGATGAAAGAAGAGGCAAAGCAGGTCATCCTGATACCAGTCAAATCAGTAGTTATCAGACAAGTACTGAAAGTAACTAATTTTTTGTCCTATGCATTTAGCATTTAATCATAATTGCTCTTTCACTTGTGCCCTACATAATAAAAATTCATAATTCAGGACAGTAAATGAAAAGATGCTCTCTTTCTGTAATAATACGGCAATTTTTATGAAGAATTCAATTATTTTTTCCCACAGTTTATAGGCAAGATATATTTTTGCAAGTTGCTCATCACCCAGGCCTCAGCTTCTTTGACTTTTTATAGTGTGCCATAAAACAGCTTAATCATTTAAAGTAAAATCTAAAAAGCTGGAAGAGAAGAGACTAGGAATACTAATAGGATATGAAGAGCTTGCAAAATGATTATATAGGACCCAAAATTCTGTAGAAGCAGCTTCCTAAGATGATGATGCTTCCTGGTTCTCTTCCTCAGCCCATGCACAGGCAAGCAAGTGGGTCTGGCTGCATGGGACTTCTTGGGGTGTTTGTGAACTTGGACGTGACTGCACCCCAAGTGCTTGAGAAGAAGGGAGCCTGGCTGGTGCCCCATATGTTTTTAGTAGCTGTATCAGGTTTATATTGCCGTGGAGATCATGGCTGCTCAGGAGAAACTGGAATAGTAGTTCTCAACCTGGGAGCTGTTGCTGTGAAGCAAATGCTGTGTGTGGAGCAGAGGCATCTCAGAAGGTTTTTTTGTTCCTGACCTGTTTGCTGGCTGCCCTCTGTTTCTTAGCATCGTCCAAGCTGCCATCATCCCAGTGCATTCCCACTCTCCTCCTGGCGGCTCCAAGAAAAGTATGCTTCCCCTCTCTAAATTTGGGAGTCAGGATAAATGGTGCTAAAGTTTGGAGAAAGAAGAAGGGGGAAGGGGGGGGAGTGTATTGGACGGAGATAGTTATCTTAAAAAGCCTTTACAAAACAAAACCAAGGGGCAGCTGAGTATTGAAGTCAGAATTAAAGGGAAGAGGAATGGAGAAGGGTGTTACTGGAGGAGACGTGGCACTTCTGGCAGAGCCACCCTTCAAGGCAGAGCACCTTGATAGCAGAGCGGTGATTTCCGTTATAGAGAAAGGAGCCTTATGGCTAAGGATACTGGGTTTTTTGAGCAGAGTAATACACCAGAAAGACAGGGCAGCTTTACTGTAAGTGCCTTCTAGATTACAGGTGCAATAATTAGTATTACAGTGTTGATAGTTGGTATTAAAAGGTAATAGTCCTTTCTTTTGTCACACCCAGGGAAGTACTTCAACTGCATTTCTTAATACTTCAGAATGCAGAATACTTCATTCTGTGTTTATTACTACCTGAAGAATTTCTGTAAAAGAAATTTCATTTAAAAGTTTGTATAATGAATATGCTGAGAGACTTAATTTTATAATGAACAGAGGAGCTAAATCTTGCACGATGTGTGCAGGTTTCAGAAAGAAGAGTGGAGCATTCGGTAGAGTTCATGAAGTCTCTGACAGCCTTCCTACCTTATTTTGGGTGGTACGTTTGTTCGTAGCAGACGCGTGTTTCTGCATTCTGCTGGTGGCACTTGTGTCTGGGTAGTTGGCAGCTGGGCGCGTATCACTCCCAATTCCAGACAAACAATTCATTGTTCGTTACAGGCTTCACTTCGGGATTGCAATCTGCACAGTTCCCCAGGAACCGATACCTAAGTGGTTTGTAGACTGTAATTCAATAATTTCTGTGGTTGTGCATAAGTAATTAATAAAATACTTATCTTTAATAAATCATTAAAGTGATGCGGGCGAACAGGAAGAAAGAGAAATGAGTTGGAGTGGTCTGGCAGTGCATGAGCATATGGCTAAGGGTGTTCTTTCATGATGCCTTCCTTTGATGACAGCCTTTAATAAGAAGGTGGGAATTGCATCAGTACAGGTTAGGGGCTGAGCTGCTGGAGAGCAGCTCTGTGGAAAGGGACCTGGGAGTCCTGGTGGACAACAGGATGACCATGAGCCAGCAATGTGCCCTTGTGGCCAAGGAGGCCAGTGGCATCCTGGGGTGCATCAAGAAGAGTGTGGCTAACAGGTCGAGGGAGGTTATCCTCCCCCTCTACTCTGCCCTGGTGAGGCCACATCTGGAGTTCTGTGTCCAGTTCTGGGCTCCCCAGTTCAAGAAGGACAGGGAACTGCTGGACAGGGTACAGCAAAGGGCTATGAGGATGATTAGGGGACTGGTACACCTCTCTTATGAGGAAAGGCTGAGGGACTTGGGTCTTTTTAGTCTGGAGAGGAGAAGACTGAGGGGGGATCTTATTAATGCTTATAAACACTTAAGGGGTGGGTGCCAGGAGGATGGGGCCAGTCTTTTTTTCAGTGGTGCCCAGCGACAGGGCAAGAGGTAACGGGCACAAACTTGGTCATAGGAAGTTCCATCTAAACACGAGGAGGAACTTCTTTCCTTTGAGGGTGGCGGAGCACTGGAAGAAGCTGCCCAGAGAGGTTGTGGAGTCTCCTTCTCTGGAGATACTCAAAACTCGCCTGGACGCATTCCTCTGCAACCTGCTCTAGGTGAACCTCCTGTGGTGGGGGGGTTGGACTAGATGATCTCCAGAGGTCCCTTCCAACCCCTGTCATTCTGTGATTCTGTAATGTTCATACTGATTATATCTCTGATCCATGTAGACAAGTGAATTTTATATTCTTTACTGTTTTATTTTAAAGAGAAATTGGTAGTCTTCTAGGTATTTTTATTATGCACCTGTGTGTTCCGTCTCTGTTTCTCTTGCACACCACGGCAGTGTGCATGAGCTCCAGTCTAATTACGTGTTTTGTGGTGAAGTATTTATCAGATTTTAATTCTCCCTCAATCGGCATAATTCAATCATTCCTTGTTCTTTTGTTTGAGAAATGAAATGCGGATTACCTGACCAATCTTTGGTTTGCCCTGCATTGTCAAAAGGATACTGGTACCAACTGATTTACTCAGGATACCTTATGCCGTGCTTCAGAGTGTTTTACAATACTTTCTCTGAAAAACTTTTGCATCCGTAATTCATCAGATTTTTGATATATGGCAGTGTTACCTCCATGGGATGCAGAAGTGTGTTGTCCTTATTGCAGAGGAATGTTCTCTAAATTTGGCCAACCTGCATAGTGGCCTGTTTTCTTTTATTTGGAAGTGTTAGCTGCCAAAGTCTGGGGCTGCCATGAGGTCTTGCCACCTCTGGTGCGGCATGCGGGGCACTGGGAAAACCAGAAAACTGTTGGAGCAGCTGTACTGACAAATGAAGGGCAGAACGGGGGAGAGTATAGCCAGATGAGAGCACTCCATCGTAGCTTTCCTGCCAGTTCTTTGTCATGGTTTTTCAGCAGTAACAACCTGTGTTAAAATTGCTGAATATTTCAGTTTCCAAGTCTGCTCTGGTGATCTAGAATAGTTGTGCAGAACAGGATTCGTTTTATTTTTTTTATTTTAAAAATGGAAAGACCAAGGACAAAGGAATGACAAAACCTCATGAGGAAAGAAAGTTCAGTGAGCTTCAAAGTCAAGCCTTTAGGAAATAGCAGAGTTCTAGTTGCCAGGTTCATATACATTATGATACATTCCTTAATTAAATGGATAAGTACCTTTCCCTAATTCATACGCACAGGAGCGCATATCTTTCACCGCAGAGGAAAGTAATGCTAAGGTTGTAAGGGTGATTTTAAGTATGGCATCAGCTTCCTTTCAAAGTGATGAACTTTGTAATCTAGCTAAAGTTGCCAGCCTTTGCTTCATAACTCTGCTTCATCAGCAAACTTTCTCTGTTCATGACTTTTTCCAATTACTAATAAATATATTAAACAGCTTGTTACAGAAATTGAACAGTCACTTGGCCTTTGCCAAGATGAAAACTGACCATTTATTCTGCCTGTCCAGTCTCTTAATCAGCGTTTGATCCATAACAGTAAGTAGCCTCTTCCATATAAAAGTACTTACTGCCTAGTTTTATTTTTTAAGAAAATAAATTACTGTGGAAGACTGTAACAGAAGCCTTTTGGCAGTCTGAATCGATTATGTCAGTGTGGTGCCTCTCCTGTCCCCCACTCCTTTTTAAGCACTCTTTCATTAAAATGATCAAAAGGGAGGCAGATGCAGCCACAGTGTGAATGCAGGGGATGTGCAACCTCCTAAGTAGCACTGCCATGCGTGGCCGAGGGAGGCATGCTGAACAATGCTGTGCTAAAGGGTAGGACTCAGAGAAGTTTGCAAAAATTACCCTATTTAGCTGTTACAGATAGACATGGGGTTTTTAATAGCAATTCAGACCCTTCATATGAAGAAATGTAGAAATTTTTGGATATGTTGCATCAGGGTTTGGTGATTTATTTCACCTTAATTATCAAAATATCCTCAGAGCTTTTCTTTTAGTACCTCTATTTCTGCAGGCATTTCATCTTGGCAACTAAAAAAAAGTGTTCCTGACTAGTTGCCTGTATTTTTTCAGTGGAAACAAACAAATCCACTAGCTTTTCAGCAGTCTGTCTGTCTTCCTTAGTTGCTTCTTGTATTTCCACATGATCCAGTGAATCTACTGAATTTTTTTTACCAGTTTTGTACTTGGATATACTTGAGATTTTTTTGCCATTATCTCATTTATTTCTTCTATATCTTATTTGCTGTTAGAAATCCATTTTTCTTAAGGAGCTCCTCAGACACTTAAAATGTCTTTGTTTTGACTTTAAAATATCTGTAATTAGACTTCTTATTTTATTGAAGTCTCCTGATACAAAGCTTCATGTTGTGATGTCAATTCATCACTTTGTTCTGGGTGTTGAATTTGCTAGTATTTGTGGTCTCTGTTACATTTGAAAAGATGGCCAAGGTTAAAGGACCCTGTGGGGTCCTAGACTAGAACTCAGATTTACAGTGTTCCAGTGAGTCTGCTGCAGGGCTGCATGAGTGCTCTTGCTTCGTGATATGTGGATAAATCTGGGCAGAGTTGCCGCACAGCCTGTGTCAGGCAAGTCTTTCAGCAAATTGGGAATAGTTCCTAACTCCTGTCCTATATTTCAGTGAGATGAAAGGGATGATATTCAGAAAGAAAAATTGACGTTTACTATCAGAAATAGATTCTAATAGGGAAATCTCTCAGACTACATAATAATCTCCCACAGGAAAAGGCAAGCAGCCTCATTTTTCAGGTAATTTATGGCCAGCCTGGCCAAATTGCTCATTATACTACAGGGAATAATATTCCATTGGTGGAGGAATGGGCATGATTATTTAATGGGTTCTTTTTGTTTCTACTTACTTTTCCTTTCTACTTTTTATGGATAAGTTATATGTTATATGTAGTCAAAATGCTTCTTTATGTGATTTGCCTGTAAGGCAAAGCCTGGACAAACATGAAAATATTATCAGTGCTAGACATAAACACAGGAAACAAAAGGAAGGACTTTTGGAAACATCTGATGTTGTGGTTTTATTTATAAAGTGCAAGAATGTTTCTTGAAAAATCTCCCTGTCTCTAGGAAAGCATTCATGTGCAAACACATCCCCCCCCGCCCAAAAAAAAACCCCAAACCAACAGCTAAACACTTGTTAAAAAATTACGCAAATTAAACCCTCCTAAGTCAAAGTAAACCTTTATATTGGTCAGTTTATTCTTTTTGACCATGATCTAGAATCACTGGCAGACCATTACCTCAAATATGAGATCACTTCGTTTTGTAGTTTCAAGCTCTTTAATTTTTGTTGGGTTTGATATATAACAGTGGTGATGTTATTCAGTGGAAGTATGTCTTTCAGGAATCAGTTACTTCCTAGATTCCTGTTATCAATAGTCAATGACAGACAGTGATTTACTGTAGGGAGTGAGGTAGATCAGTGAAGCCTTTCAAGTATTACACATAGGAGCTTTTCCTATTAAGGGCAATTAGCACATAACATTGATATTTTTGCCTGAGTTGCAGGTGTTTCAGAAAGCAGCATGCTTATTAATATAACTAATAACACACACTGTTGGACTACTATTGTGGGAAGGCTGAGGATGTTAAATTCAAGTCTGTAGTTTGTGCTACGCACTGCATTTTTTCCCCATGAATATTACTTAGAATACAGTTTTATGTTAATTGTTGTCACCATTAACTTGGCTTGGGATATTCTGCAAATTCAGAATTCACTGAATGAAAAGGTTTTGCTTACATTTCTGTGGGGTTTTTCATTGCAGAGAAGAATTCAGCATTGTAAAATTGTTTACAGTCTCTTTGTTAACACTTGATTGTATCCCTTCCCAACCTTTTTCCCCTCTTGAGTTCAAACCCAGGGTTTTCTGCATCTTTACCAGCTGTGCATCTCTTTCAGTTTCCCCATAGCTTTTTTCAATTTGTGCTCTAATCTAAGGAAGAATGTCCTAAATCAGATGTACAGTCTATATGCCTACTCTTTACTGTGATGATTATACTAGAATAGCTTATATTTGTCCATGAAAAAAGTTTTCTTGCGTGACTGCTGAATAAAAAAATTTGTGACAATATTTTCATAGCTTGAAAAAGTGGTTGATAAATGAACTGTAGAAAGCAGGAGAGAGCTCTTCTGTCTTGCCTGTGAAGCCCCTGCTTTGCCATTGTCAGTATTCTGCATGCAAGCTTCACTACTGCTTCTATGAACCGTCAAGTTCTTTGGCTCTTTATGCTTTTAGAACAAAATGAAATGCATGTTGTTTGCAGACCATATATGCATGTCAATTTAACTTCACAAGCTTACGTGTGCACTGGTATTAGCCTTTTCTAGAATTTGTATTGATCCTTTTGTATACTTTTATTTTTCACGATACCTAGTATAGTATTTTCAATGTGTTACTCCTACTTTAGTCTGCAAAATGAATTAATGAAATCATTATTGATCTTGAAAAAAATTGAATGTAGGAAGTTAATTCTTTTGACCCTAACAACGATTTTTATAATTCTCTGTTTATGCTTTTCTGATTTTCTTCTTGCTTTTTCTTTCAATTTTATATTTCTAGGAAATACATAATTAGAGTTGAAAAGCAGTGGGGAACGATTATCATAAGCGAGAAGCAAAATATAATTGTAATGTCACTGTAGTGGAATCTAAGTTATGGTTCAAGAGACTACTAAAGAAACTGCTTCTCTTTCCATGGTTAAAATACTGCAGCACAGTGCATAGTTTACCCTCACAGTTTAAGTGAACACAGGATAAATACAGAATATTTATTATATTCTTAAGAGGACATCAGCGGCATCATGTGAATATGGTGTCCTTTCTGCTGTGTCATGATGCTTTATTTGTGCTTATGTCATCTTGTGCAACAATGACATACTGGGATAATTTCTTCGCATAATGGAATAAAAAAATTATAAAATTATGTATAAAAGTTACCTTTATCTTCAAGCTATATGTGAAAAACATTCAAATAGTGTTTGCAAATACAGTTACTGAACTGACGAAGGTGTTGCTTCTGTTCTCAGGGCTGTTCATCACCTATGTTTGTAACTTACAACAGTAATTTCTGCCTAAAATGTGCAAATGCATCCAGAGCAATTTTTAGAGATGTTTAAAAGCACATATAGAGTGTTACAGTGGAATTCTTTGTATATGCTTATCACACAAAAGGTGTATTTTAAAATTAAATGTAAGAACGTTCAGACGATAACTAATATTAATCCCTATTATATAGTTATTTTAAATATGGGAGTTTAGAATGTGAGTGTGGTCACAGAGGTTTTCCTAAAATTTTATTTGACTGTCCAATTTATATTTTAAACAGGTTGTATTCAGTTTTTGGCCTTAATCAGCCACTAATGTGTATGCTGAGATGTTCTTATCAGTAAAGATATGGATGTGCACAATGCCTCACTGAATGTCAGGATTGTTTTTCTTTCCGTTCTGCTTCACATCTATTCCAGTCTTGATACATGTCTTCTCAGGATTGAAATCTTTTCACCAGCAACCTCTGTGAAGACTGCAAATGTCTTTCAACAGCATACGAAGGATGAAGTTGTTAGATCAGATCCCACCTCCATTGTAGCTACTTGTTGTTGTTTCTGACTGTAAAGTGCAAATAGTTCATGCAATCCCATTGTCCCGTCAGTCGAATTGGTATTCCTGTTTAATCATATCTGCTAGGACGAAATCCTTTCAAGGCAGACACCAAGGGTGTTTCAGGTTTCAGTCCACCGTTCAGATCAACCAGCAGAAACCCTGTCTGATCTGGAGAGAGTTCTTTCAGGCAGGAGAACAGACCACAGCAGGAGCTGCCCCTTGTGCTTTGCTGAAAGGAGTCAATTCCATCCACACCGTCAATAGAAGTACAGACAGATACGCGCAGCCATCAAGCTGAATTTTGGAAGTTTCTGCAGTCTTGCATGCTCTTAAATACTTTTCTGGTTATGTGATATAACAATGAAGTTTTATTACAGCTAGCAAAGCTTTGGTGGCAGGCTGTAGCACTTATTGAGCTCTTAAAAACAAACACAAGTTCATCTAGAGTCAGGCTTTTTAGTGGTTGCAAGAGCTAGTGAAAGAAACAGGCCACAGTCAAGAATAAAAACAGAAATACAGAATCTAGTGACTTGATTGATGTGGAGTGATGAACTGGTCTTCAACCATGATGTATGTCAAGTTAAATTTTAGGATTGCATAATACAAATACTGCAAGATACTATTTGATAAATTGTCATCAGTTCTGGGATTTTGGTGAGTGGAAATTTCTTGTGGAAATTTAAAGAAGTTGTTACACATTCTGTTTAACTGGAGTAGTGAGTAACTGAAGCGTTGCTGTAGGCAGCTCGGCATGCCTGCCACTGCCTGTTTCACGGCAGCTTTCATCCTGAAGAACTAGACAACTAAGCCCATATGCCTGTTTGTTGGTCATGGTTTTCCTTCGGTACATTCCACCTTTCCACTGCCAATTACCTTACCTCTTCAGCCCTTCTACTGCACACATGGCATTTTTTACTCCATAGTCCCTGCTTTCCAAGCCTGTCTGACCTCTGTGCTGTTGGCTAGAGCTGCAAGTCTCAGTCTGTGTGCCTGCACGGTATGCCAACGGTCTTGCAACAGAGCAAGCGCAGGAGCTGCTGCCTCGCACAGGAGCAAGTTACCGCGTTCAGCTAATCTGCAGTAACTTCATCCTGTGAGAGGTAGCGGCTCCTGGCTCCACCCTGCTCCTTTATTTCTCTGCATGCTCCTTTCTGGAAGCCTCCTTCTGTAGTCTGCACAGCAGCACTAGGATCCAGATATCCAGGATATTCCAGATATTCCAGCTGGTTTGTGTATGACTGATCAGAAGTTATGTTTTCAGCTCCACAGTTTGCATCACCTTGTTTGATAGCCCAAGCAGATTTTCAAGGCAGCCCTTGGAGTCTCAAGGGGTCAGTGTTTGGGGTTCAGATCAAGCTGAAGTGGTGTCCTCAAGGCATACCTCCCAACGAGACACGGAGGAACTATTTGACGCCTGCTTTCTGCCTTCACGAAGTACTGCTTAACGGCTGGAGCATTGGTGTGTCGGTGCACTGTGCCTGAATCTTTGTCGAGAATATCTTGAAATACCTTCATCTTAACAAACAGCTCTTAGTGAGTTACAGGGAACCAACTGTGTGTGGAGAAGAGGAGATGATCAGGCTTCTTTGAAATGTGCTGCCCTCATGAAATCCATAGCCACGGGTTGCTCTACTTCCCATGGCCAAAGGTGGTAGAAAGGAGGCGATGGTACTGGGACTGTCCCAGCCCCCAAAGCAAGGTCAGCTGCGCTCGGGGAGGGTGACCTCTGTGGTAAATCAGTCCTTGCTGCTCCCTTAGCCCTAATCCACCAGTCTTCTCCTTCCCAGAGCTCTGCTCCGATGCTTTCCAGCCCAGAGAGCTGCTTTGTCACTCCTTTATACCTCTCATCCCTCTTGTGTTCCACATTCCCTGCCATCTCGCTCCTCCTTGTTCCAAGTTTCCTTTCACCCAAGTCCTTAATCCTGCCCTATACTTATTTGCTGTTACCCCCCTCACATCCCTGTTGGCACTACTTTTTCTTGGATCGCTGTGCCTGACCATGCCCACTCCCGCAGTCAGCTTCCCCCACAGGCATTCAGTGCCTGGCTCCTGCAGCTTGGATTTTGAAAACACAGGTATGTTTTGCAACCCAGAAAAGGCCAAATCTAGGATTCTGAAGACAGAAAATAGGGCATCTGGTGGTAAATACAGGGCAACATTTTCTTGGTAGTGGGAAGGCCTTTAAGACCTTGATATTGTATTGGCAAAAGACAGAAATGGTTCATCCTGATACTTTCTGGTTTCTTATGCTGTCTGCATGGAACATAACAATACAGCTTGAATAGGCACGTCGGTCTAGAAGTCTGCTCACTTGGGTATATGGGACAGGAATAGGGGGAGTGAATTTTACATATGGACAGCACATCTTAAAGAACCACTGCTTCTTGGAGTGATGTTTCTTTCCTTCTACTTACAGAAAAAAATGGGAATTTTGTTGATAATGTATTGAATGGAAGAGGCTCCGAGTAAAATACACATCAGTCTGTAAGCTAATATGAACAGTTGAGGCAACTTTGTATATTGCTACATATTCTCCAGTAAAAGTAAATACATGTACTGAAGTGCCAGTAGGCATTTGCATTTTTGACAGTTGTTTCTCATAATTTTAAGGTAATAAATTGAATGTGAAATTCAAAGATGATAATTGCGCTGTGAAACTGTCACCACTGTTTCATAGGCTGATATTGATTTTGGCCAATTACAGGTGATGTCCAGCTGCTAGCAGGGTTAGGTGTTGAGTACCGCTGACAGTGTTTTGAGAATAGAACTGTGCAAATGTAAAATTACGTAAGAAATAGAAGACTGACATTTTTAAAAGAGGGCACTGGAATAAGGAAACGTAAGTGCTTATAACCAAACCTGCCTCCCATTGGAAAGTCTTCAAAGGCAAAGAGTAATTAGTTGAGAGCATTAGGAGAGAATATCTGTATCAATTTAGACATGTTGAAGTTTATGGTATAACGTTAATTTTAGGTAATTAAACACTGTAGCCTGGTGTCATGGTAAAGAAGAACTATAACAATGACTACGTGTAATCTGAACTTTCTGATAGGTGAGGAATACATCTTGATGGTAATTTAGAGATCAGTCATGCTGGGTTCCTATGAGTGAGATGGAGATTGGCACGTACTCCTCTATCTCACTTCTCTCCTCGATGGCACATCATTTTTTTGATGCTGCCACTAGTGACTGCTGAGGGAGCAGTGACACTCTTGCCGTAGCTTGGCCTATTCAGAGCCTCAGCAGTGGCTCTTGTCACAGTCTGCTTACCTCTCCAGACTCTTCTGTGTGAGCTCAGTCTCTGAAATACAGAGTTTGTGCTGATGCCATAGAATCATAGAATGATTTAGGTTGGAAGGGACCTTAAGGATCATTTAGTTCCAACCCCCCTGCCATGGGCAGGGACACCTTCCACTAGACCAGGTTGCTCAAAGCCCCATTCAACCTGACCTTGAACGCTTCCAGGGTTGGGGCATCCACAACTTCTCTGGGCAACCTGTTCCAGTGCCTCACCACTCTCACAGTAAAGAATTTCTTCCTTATATTTAATCTAAGTCTACCCTCTTTCAGTTTAAAAACATTACCCCTTGTCCTATCACTATACTCCCTGATAAAGAGTCCCTCCCTATCTCTCCTGTAGGCCCCCTTTAAGTACTGGAAGGCTGCTGTAAGGCCTCGCTGGAGCCTTCTCTTCTGTAGGCTAAACAGCCCCAACTCTCTCAGCCTGTCCTCACATGGGAGGTGTTCCACCCCCCTGATCATGTTTGTGGCCCTCCTCTGAACCTGCTCGAACAGGTCCATGTCTGTCTTAGTTGGGGCACCAGAGCTGAAGGCAGTACTCCAGATGGGGGTCTCACAAGAGCAGAGTAGAGGGGCAGAATCACCTCCCTTGACCTGCTGGCCACGCTTCTTTTGATGCAGCCCAGGATACGGTTGGCTTTCTGAGATGCAAGCACACGTTGCCGGGTCGTATTCAGTTTTTCAGCCACCAATATCCCCAAGTCCTCTTCTACAGGGCTGCTCTCAAGGAGAGCTCAAGAAAGACCCTGAAGTAAAAAAGTTTATACTAGTCATGAGATTTGGAAATTTTTTAATTGCTCAGATCATTTAGGGGGAGAAAAACCAAGTATTTCAGGGCATTCAGTTATGATCATATTGGGATGCTCATTTTAACCTCATTGAGTGCTTATCTGGAAAACTGACTGGCTTTTGTGTGTTGGTAATACAATTTTGAAATTTAGAACTCAAGAGGAATCTTGAAAGCTAAAGAAACAAAGAAAGTGACCTTTTATTTAAGCAACGGAGAGTTACAAATAGCTTTCCATTCCCTAAAAATTTTCCTAACATTGCATTGAATTAACATTGCCTTTTTGAAGTGACTTGTGAATACAAATAAAAAATTATAAGTAAAATACTTTTCAGCCAAGGCGGTGAAAGTTGAATAAATAGTAATAAGCTTGTACTTCTGTGTCAGTGTCAGTCTTATTAAGGAAGGCAATTCTTGCAGTACATTTACAGGTTTTAGGTGCACATCAGTGATAGCAAATTAAACAGTGTAAACTGCTGTGTGGTCTTCTGGAAAGATTAATGTTAAGGTTCCCTAGATGTTCATTACTTCTAACTAAAGCCATCCTAAAGACTCAGATTTTTAATGGTTCTGCATCTCTATCTGGTAAAGAAAACAATGTGAAGAAGAGTAACCACGTGGGAATAATCACGCTGTATGTCTTCTCTTGTTTTTAGGTCCCTTACTAGAAATACAGCTAGTGGATTGGGTTTTTTGTTTTTTTTTTTTTTTTTTTTCTTTTTCTTTCCTGTCTTACAAAAATTATGTGCAGTTCTTTTTAAGAATACTTTTCTGATTTAAGGTGCTGCTGTCTCAAATATGGTGACATACCCTGAATCCTTTTTACAAATTGCCTTTTAATCTTTTCTGCTAGCTACTTCCCATACATTTCTTTTCATTTAGAAAACCCTTAAATATTTTCCAAGTTTGCTTTACAGTCCTAGGAGAAGATTTGATCAATATGCTGGCTTTTTCAACTCTGAAGACCTGCATTCTGAGTGAATTTGACTTACCATGACTGAAAATGAGTTTGATAATGCTCATCCTGACTTCTGTAAGTCAACACTGCAGAACCATTGCGAAACAGTACAGGTTTTCCTGACAGAGTCAGGCACACTGATGGGCAAAGGGAGGAAGCCGCTTGACTGTCTGCACTGTGACTGATCCGCTCTGATCCCTACTGGTCTTTCCTTCCTTTGGGTATTTCTGTCTATGCCCAGGAAATTTTTATATGCAGTATCTAATTACAAAAGTATTTTTGAAGATGATAGACAGTTCAACACCACTTCTTACTTTTGTTTTATATCTGTGAATGTTTTGACTTTGCCATTTTGCCACGTTCCACCAATTCCCGCTGTTAGTGAACCAATTTAATGTCATATATATCATGTTGTTGTCAGAATTGGGAGGAATCAAAATCATACTAAGATGTGTATATTGTGTGGATTGAAAGTCAAAACAATGTTTTACTGCTGTCTAAACTTCTGTTTCTTTTGTTTATGAAAATAGGCCTGGAGATGGTGTGATATTAGTTACAAAATGACCACCAGTTTATATATAAAAAAAAAAGTCACTCACTATGTAGAAGTATATAAAGTATATAAAGAAAAAGACATCTCAGTGTCAGACTTTAGCAGAATGATGCCTACATTCCTACTTATTTTCTGGTTATTTCTAGTTAGGGGGGAACTTTAATCCATATGTGAGGCCTTATTGCTAATGGGAATGGGATATAAAATTGAAGGAAAATAGGAAATAGCAAACACTTTATGAAAACTTGGAGCTACTGAAGAGTATGATGGGTATTGAATGTTCTTTTAGTCAAATCAGAAACTCTTTCAGTGGTCTGTCATTGAAGGGTTCTTACGGGGTGTCTGTACTTCAGTGCAATGCTTTTGGAGCATTGGAAGTGGAGGGGATGACCACTGTGCCTTTGCTTAGCAAGAGGAACATAGCGGTTGTCCCGTTTGAACAGCACAGTGCTCTCCTAACCTTTTCGCTGGTCAGTGATGTTCTTGTCTGCCTGTTCATACCAATGGCACCCTAATGCTCCTCTGGGATTTGGAGTTTGTGTGGTAATAACATTGACTTGCACAGTATCTGCAGAAGTCAAACTACCTCTTTTCCAGAAGTACCAACAGTCATTTGAGTCAACTTACCCCTCTGTCCCTCTGGATCTTGGCGGTGTACACGACTTTATAAAGAGTTGAAGAGAACAGCAGGCACAAACTGCATTGGAGCTCTTTTTATGTAGGAAGCCATTAGACAACATTGTAGAGATTCTCTATTATTTCTCTACTTGTAGTGATGTCATTTTTGTATTACTGTGTGTACTTTTATTTGTGCTAATCTGTTTTAACTCTTAGGCCTGATGATCTGAATGCATGTTTACTGGTCTTTTCTCTTGCTGTCCCTTTGTCTCTAATGGTCTCTAATAAATAGAAAAGGCACACACCTTCTGTTCTTCCATGTTGCTGAATGACATCCATCACAAAGAAGCCTGTGAAATTATTTTGTTGAAGAGCTGTTTGCACCATAAACACAATTACCGGTGTGCATCCATCTTTAATGTGCGTCTCTCCTTTTTTGTAGTAGTTCAAATAGAATTGTATAATCAGATTTGCAAAGGTAGCTCTTGCTATCATAATGAAGCTTGTTACCCTTCTAGGGTTCAGTAACAACTACTGGAGATGCAAAAACCCTTACGGATGTAAAGTGATATCTTAAAAGATTTTTTTCATTTTTTTAGGCTACTCACCCAGAATGTTGGTCTTCTTTATGTTGGAAACTTTGACAGACCTTTTGCACAAATTAAGGTACGATTAATAAGATGGGGCAGGGGGGAGGTGGCTCTTTAAATTATTTCACTTCTGTATGATTTAAGTCTTTATTTAGAGTACTTCAAGTTATCAGTACAGCTTCAGGAAAAATAAGGGGAAATAGTGCTACTTTGGTGATGTTTACCATATTCTGGGTTTGCTTCTAGTTACATCTGTGTACTTGTCAAAGAAGTTTAGTTTTTCCTATCATCTTGTGATCAGTTTTGACTCTAGTTTAATTATCAGAAGGAAAATGTTCTTTTTTTTTCAGGATACGTTGTCAGTGACATTTCAAAACAAAGCTACTTTTGGAACTCTGTAGTTCTTTAAGTGATCCTTGTCAGGGAAGACACTGCAGTAAAAAGCACAGATTGTTTTCCCAGTATTACTAGATTTATTATGAAAGACTCATACAATTGCTGGAAAATCATTTGTCTTTTATGACTTACTGTTTCTTTTCCTTCAGTTGAACTATAATAGTTTCACATTTCTAATTGCTGGTTGCTAATTAGTTATTGTCATGTCATTTGCAAACAAAAATGTTTTACAAGAATATGTGGACTGATTTTGATTAGTTTTATTGGGATTTTTCCTAGGACTAAGTGAGGGAGGCATTAGCATGTCAATCAGTACACTGGGATGTGGAAATATGGTATCTGTTTTGGAATGCTGAAATGTTCCCATGACCCAGGTGATACCTGCAATTAGTGTATATTCTTGGCAGCGTTGTTCCCTCCATCATGTGCCTCTCAGAGAGGCTTGTGCCTCTCAGAATTTTAAAAGCCTTTGTTTTGTTTTACATCAAAATGAAACTTAAGTTCTAAAACTCAGATGTGTTCCTTTGCCATCCCTAATTACATTACCATAGAACAGTATTCCCAACCGTATCTACCAAATACTTGCTTTTTATAACTTAAACCTTAGTACTGTTTTAAAATTACTTTAAAATAATAGATGCATGCTTTTCATCTTCCCTCTTCCTTTTCTCTCATCTCCCAAGTTCCTACATGTATATTATTCAGTTTGGCTAATAAGCAAACAATTTAAATGTTTCTTGCATGAAACGTCTTGCAAGAAGTTTCATCACAAATAAGCTTGTATATTTTTGGTGATAACTTGTCAGAATACTATTTGTTTAAATGCTTTATAAGTGTTCTCTCACACTGTTCTTCCCTTCCAAATGAGGCCCCATTCCCACCCTCACCTGCCCCATCCACTTCTAATAATAAGCAGCAAAATGGGGAGGTTTTCCCCATGTCTGGGAAGAGTTTGTAAGTTCACTGGGTGGATTTGAGAGAGAGGAGGCATATACTGCACTCGTTTTCATCTGTTTGCAGTCAGCAGTGGTACTCCTCCCATCACTTGCGGCCAGAGAGAGGCCCTTCTGCTCACAGGACAGCTGCAAAGCAGACGCTGTGCAGGATCAAACTGCAGGACTGAGCACCATATCACTAGTAAATGGTTAGAGAAAGAGGCAAAACCAGGATAAATACGAAATACGCATCCAGTTTCCTGCAGTTTGTATTCAGGGCCTTCTCTGCTGGAAGTTGTATCTGCATCTTGGTGCTTAATAGACTCAATTGGACCTTCCTGAATGTGCCTAAGGGATTTCCCACTAAATTTTCAACATACAAAGCCATACTATCACTGTGAGTTAAGGTATTGTTTTATTTCTTTTAGACCTGTTGCCTTATAATTCATTTTGGTTCAACCTAAGCCTTATGTCAGGAGAAATGGTGAGCAGTCATTCTCTATTCCTGACTTTATCTTCTCTTCCACATTATCCCAATCTTCCATCTTCCAAGCTACAAAAACTTAATGTATTTAATTGCTCCCTGTATCCAACCATTCGGTATCTCCAATCAACACCATTTTTGTTCTTTGTACCCTTCTGTATTTCTACTATTGCCTTTCTTAAGGTAGGGAATGGCGCAATATTCAAGATATGGGCACAGTAACGTTTTCTGTTCTGTTTGCTGTGCTTACCTTATATATGGTACAATGATTGATAAATATCTGACATACATTTAATTTGAGTAGGTTACTATTAGACTTTCTGGTAATATATCGCTGGTGTTGTCTCATCCTAAATGTGTTTGCCACAGAATAGGTAATGTGGATATTCAAAATAACTTTCAGTTACTACCTGGGAAAAACAAAGCTTATTATCCATTAAATTACTGTAGATTACATAAACATGTTTGAATAAGATAATTCCACAAGCTGTACTCTCTAAAACATAACTTTTACTTTTGGAGCTATAGGTATATATGTGGGCATATAATAGCACACTGCTGCTTTGCTTTGTTTCTGATGCTAAAGGTAATCCTGAAATGGTAAGGTAATTTGTCTCAGGGTCATCTCTTCTGTGGCTTGTTTTATTAGCTGCAACTGGGAAATGGCATACAGTTAACAAAAACAATAAGCTTTTTTTAATTGGGGCTCCTATCTGATTGCTTGGAGATTCTAGAAGGATGTTGGCTGCATGACAGCAGGAGGAACTGGTGTAGAGTGATAGGGTCGCAACTTCATAGAGATCTTCAGCACCAAAAATGGGGAGTAATAATTCACATTGAGAGTTGGCGCTGTGAAAATAAATTTATGTACTCTGGAGATATACAGTGGTCTTTTGTAACTGTTGACACAAGTTTCTTTCGTTCTTCCCCCAGCAGTTCTTGTCTTTCATATGTGGTGGCTAATGATTCCACCAGTTAAAAGACCTGTGAACCACGCTTGGTCCTGGAATATATATAAGGCGAAGTCTTTGGAACCTTTTAGTTCAGATATGCTTTTGCTCACTGTGTGATGGATTGGTCTCTCTCGTTATATAAATTACCCACACATGTTCATTTGCAAACATCCCAAGTATTAAGTATTCTATTAAGATATGGCATTTCTTGCCTAACGTGTGCCTTAGGGAATGCCCCAAACCACTACACTCCTCTATCGGTGTAGATTTATTACTCAAAGTGAAGCGTTATTACACAGCAGTACTTCCAATGCATTTTAGTGTACTTTCAGTTGGACAAATAGGAATGTTACCAGGCCTTTGAAATATTCATAGTAAACATATAAACTGCCATGCTAGTACTCATAAATTCATGTTTCAATTTATGTGCATTTACAAAACTGCAAAGAGAGAAACTCCTTATCAAAGTATCCCTTTCCAAAAGCAAACAATTTTGATTTTCTAGAACTATGCAGGAGATAATTGCACCAATGTCTTTGATGATGAAGACTGTAGATGGCAAGTCTGGGAAAAGAGTTTGAAATACTAACATCTCTTCTAGGATGATTTTTCTATGCCTTTCTCTCTCATATCACTAATTCATTAATATTTATATATATTAATATTTATAATGTTTCTGAGACATAGGTGAACTGGTAAGATTAACTGAAATTACCTGATCTTCTTACTCCTGACTTGCTTGCAGTGGTATCTGTGGTAGTGCTTGATAGATGTTTGATCTCTGTACTTCATTATACAAAAGAAATGTGAAGCGTTCACTCCTCAAGCTTTTGAATCCTGTATCTGGTAGCAGGTAGATTAGAAGAAATGGAAAGCGGAGTGTTTTCCTGGCTAGAGGGATCTGGAACTTTTCTTTTCCAATAATGTGCCAGTTCATAGATACTGCAAGATTTTGTATGTTGCTACTTTGAACAGAGTTCATGATACAGAACTTTTAAGTTATTGCATAGTGTTTGTGATTGCTCTTGTTGTAGGGTAATATTCAGTGAGTTTCAGTAAGTTCAGTGGCTTACAAAAATGATGGCTGTTTCAGTTAGCTGCTGAGAGTACTAAATTAATGATTTGAAAGTCAAATCCGCTGTGGCAATGAATTTTCATTTTATTTCCAGGGGACTGTTCTTTAAGGTTATATTGAAGGAATCGATTTCATAGAGGGTAGTTCCTTTTAATGATTTTATTTTGTTTCTAAATGAAATTACTCTAAATTATTGTTTAATTCTAGTGTCTGTTCAAAGGTGTTGTAGAACAGTTTCACCATAAATGTTTACTTTTTGTATCTTTTCCCATTTAAGTCGCTATGTTAGTAATAGTAATTACTGCCATATACTTCTGCATTCATTCAAAGACCTTTGGAGCAATTCAGTGATTTGCAGCTTTCTTTAGATCTTAAGTGGCTGTATTTATTAAATACCTCTTGCAAACTGGATGAAAGGAAAAAGGCTTCTATAAGTGACAATCTGGATCAGCAAGATAAAGTATTGACATCAGCTGGAATTAACTGGCAAACTTATCTTAAATCTATTTACCTTAAATATTGTTAGTATTCTTTTACTAACAATGAAGCTATTAAAGCAAAAATTTTATCATAGAAATTTTGTGTTTATTAGAAGTAACTAAATCCATTGTCCCAGCATACATAATAGTCACCTTATGGAAAGGTGTTACAGGGTTTTAACCTGTTTACAGAACAAGAAGTCTTCATAACATATATGACACGTTGTTTTTAAAATAGAGATTTGATCAATGTAGATGAGAATGAAAACTAAGCTATACTATATCCAGTAATTAGAACTATAAAGAGGATTATATTGCTTAATCGATTTATTAGGATTGAAAGTTTTTTTTGCAGTTCAGTTCCTAGTTGCTTCTGGGATTAGGGGAAACTGTTCAGTACACTGTGCTCTCCATTATTAATCAGTAATGAAGCTTCTGGCAGTCTTTACTATTGAGCTAATGACTAGTTTCATTTTGGGCTCTTAACACATTAAATTACCATTTAAATAAAGATTAATTACTGCTATTTTGTTTTTAGTATTTTAAGAGTAGTTATTAAAAAGTTTCATAATAAATACTACTTTGTTCAAAATAGAATATGAAGACAGTTACGGTGAAAAGAGTATTTTGGAAATAGTGATGTGTTCTTAGTATTCTGTTTCTATGGTAGGAGTCCCATGGAAAGATACTGAAAGTTTTAAGCTTGCTGCTTGCTTCTGGGGCATTTGCTGCTGTAGTTACAGCAGTCTTGCTGTCAAGGACTAGCAAGGAATCAAGCTCTCTGCTCTGACCTGCAGTTCAGTAGCCGTTACCTGTGATTTTATTAAACTTGAGAACAGTATTGCTGACTGCTGAGACAGCTAAACCTACTGCCTGCGCTCCGGGAGTGCAGTTTGGTTCTAAGCTATTCTTTGCCCAACCGCCTCATTTTCCCTCAGCAAATACTCTTTTAACTTAAAACATGATAAAGCATAGTGGAGCTCTGCCAGAGAGAGGCCTTGCAGCAGGTAATTGCCCCAGAATAATTTCTCTGATCATATCACATCAAAACCAGTAGACCCTCCAGATACAAATCCATCCATCTTTACTTTAAGATCCTCAGGCAACGTATCAGTGCCTCAGAGAATTTACTGTAATGTTCCCAAGAGCTGAAACATCTTCAACACAGCTGCTTTACCTTTGTCCAGACACACAGGCTGAACTGATGTCTGAGAACCAGGCTAGACCTCATTCATGACTCCTTCAGCAGTGTCAAACATCTGTAGATGATTACTGAAGTGATTGGCCACAATTTACCAAACAATCTTTTCCTGAAAGAAGAGGGAAAAGGAATGAGTTGGTGAACTTGCTGCTTTCAAGAGCTTATTTCTTAAGCTAGGATAAGCTGCTGATTTCTTGACTGAAGCTGGCATGTTTTTCTTCCCTGAGTGACAATGACTTCTGCTACCAATTAGTGATCCCAAAGCTGGGTGGACTGCCACTGTCTAGTCACAGAGGACAGATACGGAGCACCTTCTTAGGGTACAGCTCTTCAGACTACTCCAAATTTAGGAGGAGAATTAGTCCAACTTTCACCATACGCTCAGTTGCCGTCCTGACAGAGCTCCACAACAACAACGTGGTCTGTACAGTCTTTTAGCAAAACACGTGTAAAAGTTTTCCCTCTGTGACAGCTGACAGGCAGTAAGAGTATGTTGGTGCCCTAATTATTTGACGTTTTGCTTACTGGACTTTCATACATATTGACAGAGGTTTTTATGTTCACTACCACAGCAGGAAAGGATTTCTTGTTTATCATGGTGAAGTCTTAATCTGGCTTTTTTTTCTGTTGCTTATCTCCTCTTCTTATTATTTTGTGCTGTTAGTGTATTTTATGTGATGCAAAATGCCATAGAATAAAACATAAAGATATCATGCCTTCAGCTTGAAGAAGATGACAAATACAGCTCTAGAATCTCTGAAGCGAGACATTCCTGAGAAAAAGGAAATACAAATTTATCTGTAGGTGTTTGATTCTGGTTGTTCACATTGAAAACAAATGATTTCAAACTGAAAGAGACACTGCTGGGTTGAACAGAGGCCTGTCAAATTAAAGAAAAATAGTGGTAACTTGCTTGGTTAGCTTAGCAAGATAGAGTCAGAGAGGGATTATTGCATCTTCGAATTAGCAGAGTTAACATGGGTGGTAAGGGGAAGAAGAAGGGGAGAAAATTATTTTAAACTAGGAAAGTAATGATAGGAGAACAAATGGGTTATGCTGGACAGAAATAATTTTATTCTGAAACTTGAAGAATACTTTTGAGAGCTACAGATCTGGATCCAACTTCCACTCAGAACAAACACCTTTACAGTGTTGAGAAGGAATGTGATAATTACATTATTTGATGACTGTGAAAGAAGAAGATAAACTCAGATAATCTGCGTCCCTACGTTTCATTAAACACAGTCACTCTGAATTAAAACACACAAACTGAGGATAAAGCTGGATAATATTCTACCTCTTCTGAAGTTCAAACTGTTATCTTTAGGATAAAGTAATCAACATTAGTAATATATATTTATTCTTGTTAACGGTCTCCAAACAGAACTGGTGGGTGGCTCTAATGTTTTATAGACTTTTGTGGGATGCTACAGCAGGATTTTCATATCCTCTTGCTAGATGTGGAAGCTACACTGGGCATCGTTGGAATTGCTAGTATTGGGCTGTTGAGAAACTGCATAAGGAAATCCTTCACTTCCTTTTTCTTATTCTGTTTGTCTTTTGTGGAAACCACCTATATTTGTGCGTCATGCAGAAGTCAACACATGGAAACAGTTTTAGCACCACACTTAAACAGTGGGGCTGATTGCCAGGTAATCTTTCAAAAGTAGTTTCTCAGTGGAATGGGAATTTAAGCTTTGTTCCTAATGTTACAAGATGACAATGTGCAGTCTTCTAATGGGAGGTCATACAATGCTGAGATAATACCTTCTGGTGCCTGAACCTGTCCTTTTCCACTCGCTCCTTTTTTCTGCACTGATTTACATAAAGGACTGAGTCAAATTCGACATCTTAGTTTTTATCTTCAGGGTGCTCGCATGGACCGGGATATATGAAAAGTTACCTGGCATAGGGTTACGGGCTGTGTTTGCCTTCCTCAGGAACACAGGAAGGTTTTACATTAAAAATAATGTTAATTCTCAGCAGCGAGAGGGTTTTCAGGAGGGCAGCCTAAGACTTGAAGTGAACCTGACAGAACCTGGAGTAGTTACACATCTCACAATCTTCTGTCCCAAGTTCAAGGTGCCTTTATTTGGCTTTGTGTCCTAAACAATAATCTGACCATACTCAAAAACAAAGTTCTGAATTTGTGACAGCAGTAACAGAAACTCAGGGAGGTAAAAAACTGCCCTACCCACACAGTTTATATCTTGTAAAGAAGATGAGGGAGGTGCTAGAGACAATTTACTGAACAAACTGCAACTTAAAAAATGTTGTAAGGTGCTAGCAAGAAATCACCCGCTGCTCATTCCTAAGTTCCATGTTTGTTAAAGGTAGCAAATTTAGCTCATTTTGAACATAGGATACTTTTGAACCATTACTTTGAGAATTAATTAGGAAAGAAAAAAAAAAGCATATGGCTTAATTCTTTATCCCTTGACTTCCTTTCATTTCCCTACATCTTGACATTCTTTGTTGCAGCTTTTCTCAAAAGCAATTGCTAACTCTTAAGGGCAAGGGGTCCTGACTGCCTGTGTGTTTGTATAGTCCCTGGAATATTAGAGCCCTCAGTCCTGCCTGGGAATGTTAGACACCAATAGTATAAATGAATAGTAATATATTTCATGTGTGCATTTATATTACAGTAAATGCCAGCATACAGTGGGTATATTTACTCTCTATAGACACATTGAGGGGAAAAAAATACTAAAAAAAAAAATAAAAAATCTAGCCTTGGAACTGGCGATGTAAACAGAAAAAGAATAACAACTAGAAAATCTGCATGAGCACTGCAAAAACTGAAGCAGCGATTTTGTATGCTGTCACAATTGCTGCCCCTAAGAACAAAATGTTAATGAGCTATAATTTATAAATGCGCTCTGTTCTGATGGATCAGATAGTCCCCATTTTGTTTTTTGTCATGATTATGCCTATGAATTCAGTTTAAAAATTTGTTCTTTGTAAAGCATGTGGTGTTCCATAGAAGTCCACAGAATTAGGAAGATTACCTCTGCAGTTTTCTGTTGTTGCTGCCAATAAGATAGAATAATTGGTGCTTGTTTTTTTTTCTTTTTTTCTTTTTCTCTCTTTTTTTTTTTTTTAATTGGGCAGCTTTTGTTATTTCAAGTCCTAGTAGTTGTTTTTTTTTTTTAAATCAATCCAAGTTTGTTCTTGCTAAGCATAGGGTAAATTAAGCCTTCTGGAAAGGTTAAAATAATAGCTAGTTGATTGTAGATCTTAATTTATTGGGGTTTTTTAGTTTTCTATTCATTTCTGTATTAACTGTTTAAGAAAAAAAATCTTCAAATGCTTTTAATGAGTATTGTAAAAATGAACAGATTGCAGTTTTTTAAGCCTTCCATTTCCTGGGCTTTGGCGTACAAATACATCCTAGCAATAGAAAATCAGTATGATAATACCTCATTTCTCAAAAAGCTTAGAAAAACAAGTGCTGACAAAGGAACCTCGTGACGTTTAAGAGAGGCAAATGCAGGGTTTGCATCAGGGACAGAACAAGCCCCTGCAGCAGCTCAGGCTGGAGCCTTACTGGCTGTGCAGCAGCTCTGCGGAAAAGTGTTCGAGGGTCCCGATGGCAACAAATTGAACTGGTAAAGGCCAGCCATACCCTGGGTTGTGTTAGCTAGAGCATAGCCAGCAAGTGAAGGAAAGTCAATATTCTCTGCTCGAGCATTTGTGAGATACATCTGAAGTAACCATGCGCTGTTCAGGACTCCCCGGTGCAAGAGAAGTCACCCCGCTGGAGCGATTCATGCAGGGGTCGTGACGAAGGGTAGAGCATGTGGCCTATGAGGAAAGCTTAAAGAAATTGGGTTTGTTCAGAAGAGAAGGGAAGAGAGGGGGCTGATTGCAATCCTTCATTACCTAAAGTGAGATTGCAGAAAAAAGAGAGTCAGACACTTCTCAGAGATGCTCAGGGGAGGAGAAGAGGGAAAATTCCAATTGGATGTAAGGAAAAAGTTGTCATGGTGAGGTTGGTTGGGCACGGCAGCAGGTTGCCTGGAGAGGCTGCAAAATCTCTGTCTGTGGGGATTTTCAAAGTTTAACTGGAAAAGGCCCTGAGCAACCTGACTCGCCCTTGAAGTTAACTCAGCCTAGAGCAGGAGGTTGGATTGGGTGATGGCTGGAAGCCCCTTCTAACCTCAATTTTTCTGGTTCTGTGACATTCCAGAGTATAAGCAGTTGCTGCTGTGAAATATAACTAGTTTTTAAGAATATATAAAACTGCATCATTTATTGTGTTTATTGGGAAATTGTACAGTTGGATGTTTCTGAGCCTCTGCTGTCACTGATTAAGTAGAGCTTAAATTCAGTCCATAATATTAACATACCATATACCAGTCAGTTCTTCCTCCTTATCTTTTCCTATGGCTGCGACAATAACTTACATTATACAAGGCTTTCAATACTTCCATTCTTAGTATCTTTTTTTTTCTTGTTACATGTTTACCTTTGTAAGTGGCTGGTTTTCTCATAATACCAAAAATATGAAAAGATGCATCTTTTTTTCCATTAAGAGGTAGAATTGCATTACCTTCCAGAGATCCTATGCTCCTCTTTGAAAGAACATGCTGTGTTTTCTTCACTAAAATGTTTATTTAGAAGAAAGGCTTTGTTTGTTTCCTTTGAAGTCATTCTGCAGCTATTTTCACATAATGAGACAGTATGGATTTTTTAATGGAGTGTGTGGTATATGTTAAGAATAAAGCATCTTTGGCTCAAACTAGAAATCGGTGAGCGTAACTGGAACTGAGAGAAGCTGGTGCTCTCAGGAATGTCTCTAATACTTAAGAGGTTTATAGATTATTCAGAGCCATATAACTAATTTTTAAAGAATGACCGCAAAGAAGAAAAGAAATTGGAAGTGGCAGCACTAGCTAGATTAGTAGCAAAGCTCAAGAGTAACAGGCTGGAAGAAGACCAGCCAGTGGGTAGTTGTTGGATGTAAACACACCAAGGAGACTTTGTAAATGCGTGAAATGGGGTGTAACTGTTGTGCATAATGGATATTCATAAGGGAAGATGAATGCGTAAGAGTGTACAACACAGGCCACCTGAGTACTGCAGAAGAAACTTGCATATGTGCTGGGAAGACATGGTCATGGTATCTAACATTCATACCTTCCTTTCTCCTCCAGTCTTGCCTGTGGCCCCTGTTCCAGCAGCGACACTGACCTACAGTGACTCTTAGTAAAAGCCTCCAAAATTAATCTCTAAGAACATTTATATTTTCTTCTTCATTTCTTTTGGTTGGAGGACTTTTGTCATAACACCTGTGAGATTAAGCCAACCAGCAATATTTTATCGCATTAGGGATGGCTGATTTGGAGTTTCCTGTTTGAATCATTTGATAAATAATGAGATTTGAAACCAGCAGTAGCTAATATATGTGCCATCAGACTTTAGTTTTCATTATTTTCTTTTTTTGTCTCAGCATTCCTTCTTCTTGAATTCATTTGCTTTCTTACCTTCCTGGTAATTTTCCAAATATTTTACTGTTGACCCCAGACAGGATACTATTCTGAGAAGCATAGTCATACAGAAAAATGGGGTTTCAAAGTGATAAGCAGGCTGTGCTTACAGTAGCTTTCCTATGCCCAGTGGTATGAAAACATACTATGATAAATGTGAGCATTAGGGCATGCAGATTATGTGTCATTAAAATAACACATTAATAGTCAAATAGTTTATTTTCCATATTGAAGAGACGGCAGAACAAAAGAGTTAAGCTGTGTCTCTGAACCATAAAGTTACTGCTCACTACCAACTCAAAATTGCTGAGAACGATACTGGGAATGAGAGGTCTGTTTTAGCAATAAACGAGCACAGATATTGCAGATACTTCTCATCTGCATTGCATTGAGCCCTTATACTTGTCACGGTGGAATAACTGATCAGGTCATTGTAAAACTGCCAGATTTCTTGTGCTGTAGTGCAAGTTGTGTTTTGCTATTGTCCTCGTCCTCTTTGTCACATTGTTCTTTCCCAGGCTTCAGTGTTTGACAGCGTTCTGGCTCCTGTACGTGGGTGATTTGGGGCTAGCACCATCTTTTATTTTGCTTTCTTATGTTTTACAAAAATCATCTTGCAGAAGAGGATGATTTGTCCATGATGATTTTAAGCTCTTGAACATGGTAATTTGTTGCTGCAGCTGTTCCCGTGTTATAACTGCATTGTCAAACCTGTTTTGGGTGTGCCTCTGCACATAGAGAGTGTAATTTGTTCTGAGTAATTGAGGATACCTTGATAACAACAGCTGTTTACGGGGCCAGCTCCTGTGCTTGACTGAGTTGCTACAGGGACTGTTTTTCCTTTGATGTAGACATCCCCACGCTTACTTTCCATAAATGCAATTCCATTTGCATTTTCTTTTGAATAGAATACAATACTCAAACAGTATAGCAGTGTGCTCAAGCTTCTCAGAGTTTTAGGCAATTTAGGAAACTCATTGTAGATAATTGTCTTCTCAGAGAAAGTAGTGTCCTAAATTTGTGTGTCTTTATTGTTTCCTTCAGAAATTATTATTTTCATGTCATATTTGTTATCATAATTGTTATTTTTTAATCTCTTCTGATTTTTTGAAATCTATTCTTTGGCTTTTCTTTCTGCATTAGACCTTTCTGCGACAGAGGCTTTTGTTGGTACTATAGGCACGTGGAATGGATGGCAGTCAGAGAGAAAGAGTAGATACAGAAAAAAGTTTCTAAACAAAATTATAAAAATCAGACCCTATTAGAAATTTATTCTAATTGAATAAGGCAATATAAAGGTATTTGGACAAAGTCTTTTAGGTCTTTTTTATAACCATTTCTTAATTGCTTATTGTTTTAAAGTATCATGAGAACATCAGCCAAGATCAGGCTTGAGGGGGGAAGGGAAAGCAAACTGTTGTTGTAAACAGTTTATAGACAGAGTATATCTAAATTTGTTAAGCTTTTTAGAGGTGAGTTATTTTGAGTTTAAACAACAAATGAGGCTGAACTTGATAAATGATGTTGAACTTGTAGTACCTTTGCAAAATGCAGATGATAATGTCTTTAAAATAAATTACTCATGAATAAATCAGGATGTTGAAGCTGCAAAGGGTGAGAGATGGTATAACAGGGAAATTCTTTGACTAGGAAGTTGTTTCTGAGACCTTTCTTTATAGTAGATATAAAACGCATAGTGAGCATCATGAATGAGAAATATTTTAAATGTCAGATACTGATAAGATTGGAGAAAAACAGTTGACGGCAAAAATGATCGTATTGAGAGGTACTGTGCTGGTTTAGGGCTAGTAAAAGGCAAATGCAGATTAAATTTAGATAAATAAAAAAGAGTAGGCCAGCGAACAATAACACAGAAGGTAGAAGAAATATCAAATGAGATAATTATGCAGGATATCAGCTTACAAAGGAAAAGGGGTTGTGGATAATATCCTGTCTAATTATAATACCTATAAAGGAGGATAGTCACACGAATTAATTTCAGCCACCATGTACCCCACAGGCTCCCTGTATAGACAATGGAAAACAGTTGAGTCCAAGGGTGAATCTGGAAACCTCCAAGAAAAGTGCCTGAAAGTTGCCTCACTGGGTCTTTTAAATTGCTTTCTAGAGGTGCCAGTCTCTCTCAGTGGATTACATACCGAAACTAGCTCCTAGATTTTAAGTACCGAAAGTAATGGTGCAAATACTCATCTTGCCTGTCTCTCTGGACTTTTCCAATGTTGAGATTAAAGGCTGGAGTAAAACCAAAGTCTTATTGTACAGCTGTTTTAACTGCAAGTGAGCATTTCCAGTATAGTATTCCCCACAGACAAGCATTGTGGCTTAAATGTCACTTCAGCTACTGCTAATAGATTTCCAGAGATCCATTTTTTCTACCATTTCTGTCCTCAAATATAATCTGTAAAACCAGATAAATCCTGCAAGCTTAGGCTCTGTTAGACCTCTGATGAGGAAGTTGGTGGCTTACAGAAGGTTAGCAAATAAAGAGGAAGGTGGAATAAAACTAGATTGTGCCCATGAAAGGCTGGCCTGTAGGCAAAAAGATGAGATTTCATACTAGTAAAAGTAGCAGGATCCTTATCTCCTGCACAAGGAAATGATAAATAGCGCCGGTACAATTCGAAGAATGCCTTTGATGCCTAGAAAGCAGTAATCCTAGGGGAAAATGAAGCTGTACATAGACAGTAAATCAGGTAAGATTATTTCTTTTTGCATTCTTAATTCATTCCTCTATTTGTATGATTTACAGTGAAATACTTAATTAAATTATTTTTTCATCAAACTGGCTTTCACAGTTTTCATTGCAAGGGTCACGTATACCTCTGCTTGGCAGTATTCCAGAATGATTATAGTATTTGTAAAAGAAATATATACTAAAAAATATATACTAAAACTCAGTTGAATAATAGCAATGCAGTATCTTGTTCTGCAGTAGTCAACAAAACCATTATTTCTTTACTTTCTGTTTGCCAATAGTAAACCCACTGTAGTTTTTTCTTTCTAGCATAAAGTGAGAATAAAAGTGAAGGACAACAGAGCTCAGTGGTGCTATTATATTTCAGCAAATCGAAGTTTTCAAAATGCCACTTCTGCTTCTCTCCAAAGAAAAAAAAGGTTGATTGTAGACAAAATAGTGTGTTATATCTTTGGGAAAAATAGTGTAGAAAAATTTCAAAAGGAAAGATCAGAGATGTAGCAGCATCGTTAGAACCATTGTGCAGAGGTTTTATTTGTATTGCTAAGAAATATAGAAGTTTTCATTTACTGGGAAGGAAACTGTAAATATGCAATATTGCTTTTAATGTTACTAACTTCATTGAGTTACTGTTTAATTGGTGTATAGAAAAATTTCTGCTAGTGACTTTACAACCGAATGCTATAATGAAATGTCACTTCTTTTCAGAAAAATGTTCCTTTCCCTTGATTAGCTGAAGTATTAAGTCTGTTTCAGTAAATGAATCTATTGATTTTAGCTTAATGTGTTGTAATAAAAAATATTTGAGTATGTTCTCAGTTGGTGGATTCATGAGATGCCATGCTGGATTCTGTACAGGCATTGATGTGAGATTTTTATCTGTTTTTCATGCGTGAAGCTGAGAAGTCAGCATTGGTACAGAAGGGAAGTAAAGACCTGGGTCCTGCTGGAGGACAGTTCTCTCACTTAAGCTCTGCAGAAGTAATTCATGGGCTTTCTTTCACTGTGTCATCCAAGACCTGACAGTGCCCTAAGGTGGGAGGAAATGAGGTTGTAGCAAAATAGTGCTGCAAAGCCTTTTGTTCCGGCTGTTCAGCCTGCTAGGGCTCAGGCAGTCTTCCAGAGGTGGTTGATGTCAGCCATGGTCCTCACTGCCTTGGGAAGCTGCCCATTGCCTACATAGTAATGCTGCACCACACAAGAAATAAAATGCCCGATTAGTGTCATATGTTAACCTACCCAGTTGTAATTCAATAGTAATACAGACAAGTGCCACCCAGCTTCTGCTTCATTTCATTAGTGGGTCATGCTTAGCCTTGCTTGATTGCTGACCATTGCAGGAGCAGATTAACTAAGTGTTGTAGCATTTCTTTGATACAAACACAACCTCTGAAGAATCCTGTGGGAGAAACCTGTGTGGGATGTAGGGAGGAGACTGGTCCATAGTAGAAGCAATGTAAAGGCATATGCAAAAGCAGAATTAGAGGCAAGAATGTTTTTGTTCTTATACACAATAATGCAAGATAGTTATGGTATTTCCTTACATCATTACATTCTCTTTCCACTGGTTACACTTTGGATGCCATTAATGCATAGAAAGAGGTTTCAGAGTAACTTAACTTCAATAGAAGGAAAACAAAGGACATCTCTGAATAATTTAGAAGGTTGTTTATAGACCAGTGAGTCAAAGGTTTTGGACTTAGAATACTGAAGCTAACACTAAAGCAAACAGACCCTGAATTACTTAATTACTAGCTTGTTAATATTTCATTCAGAACTTTAAGGAAAAAATCTGTAATTAGTGCTGGTGGTTATAGCAGGAAACTACAAAGCAAGGCTTTCCGTTTCAGTTCATGGATTTCACCACTGTGTGCACTCTTGCCTGACAAATCAACTCCTTTTTACCTTGTGCTTTTCAACTGTAGAATTATGTATGTAAAACTCTTTTATCTAAAGCAAACTAATGAAGTTGGTTTAACGTATAAAAATACACTTTGAGATTATCGGGCAACAGATTACAGAGTTGCCACACTGTTACCTGGTTTTTCTTTCTCTTTTCATATCTCTTTCCAGCGCTGCCTATTCTTCTAGAGAAGAGCCTTTAAGAATTTATTTTTTCCTTGCTGGAACTGTTAGTGACATTGGCTGGCTCTAGAATGGTTTATGTTGTTACTTGTAATGCTGTTACATCATGTGAAAAGCAAACCAAATATTTTCAGCTGTATTTGTTAGAGAACTAATGCTGTTTCAGTCCTGGGCCTCAGGTAGGGGAGGACGGCTGCTCAAGCACAGCTGTAGCACTAGAGCAGAGCACTCAAATTAAGCTCTGAATTCTGGAGAATTTAAGAATTGGCCCATGCAGTGGTCTTTGCAGGCCACAGCTTTATGACGAGGGGTTTTTTTGAGAGGTCATCTGGTTAGAAAACTCAGATACTCTTCTCGGCTTTGCTTGCCTCAGCTCTTGCAGGCTAACTGGGTGAAGCTATTTTGTGAAATAAGAATGAAGACTAAATATTGTCGCTCACTTATTTTGTTATTGATCTACCACACAATAACAAAGTGTATAAGCAAAGCCATGAAAATTGTGCTAATGTACAGAGGGCTTTCCCAGATTTCCTGTCTGTCAGGGCTTTGGCAGGACCAACTATCAAACCATTGATTACCTCCTGTTGTCAGCACTCACCATTCAGAGTTGTAATCCTGTGTAGTTGACAGTAAAACAGAAACTCGGATAAAATCCTTATTGATTTGTCTAGAAACACTGCTGCCCAAACAGACCAAGAAGTTCATAAGTTTCTCAGACCACATCTGGAAAAATCCATAAAATCCTCTGAAGCCAGTTGTGACTCTTCCAAGTCAATGAATATTGTCCATTCCTCTGCCTCGTGATTACTGCAGTCTATCGTCCCACCCCATGTCCATTATTGTGGTGTCCTGGGAAATCAGGCTTCCTAACTGCAGATTCATTAATAGCAAGGAATGGAAAGGGAGTAGGGGCTTGCAATGAAAGGTAAAGCAGTAAGAACCCCTCTCTAACCTCATTTACCAACAAATTTGTGCCATTGATAGATTAGCCCTTGCTTACCTTTCTTTTTAGAGGCCTGACCTCATCAGCTGGCAGGCACCATAAAACCATTTGCAGTGTCTAAGCCACGATTAACTTCCCTATCTACCCCCTTTTGTTCTGTAAACCCACAATGATCAAGAAGACCTGCATGCTTAGATTTTAGATTATAGGTCAGATTATACTGAATGTCTTTAATTGCTTTTGAAGAAGGAGGAAAAAAGCTTTCCATGATTTAAGCCTCAAAGCCAGTTAGGCTTTGAAGTTTGAGGCAAACTATTCAAGAAAGGGAGGGAGTTCAAGCCAGCTCAATATTATAAAGGCACTTGAGAAGTGAGTTAGGGCAGTTGACTTTCACTACAGCAGTTGCTTTGATCAAAGCTAATTTTTTAAAGTCTGCGTTAAGTCAGCAGCCATTAATCTTTTTGTTGTGATATATTATCAGTAATGGAAAAAAGAGATTATCTTCCTTCTAATTGAAAAGTTAGAAGGATGAAAAATAAAATGAAAAATCCCTAACGTGGCTTTCGCAGCTTTTTCCCCAACACATCTTTGCTTTATGATGTGGATTTTATAGCACTGCTGAATAGATTTTTTTGGTTGTTGTTTGGCTCTTCTTGGCTTTGTGTTTTATATTGTTGCAGTGTTTCATCAAGGCATTTATCAACGCCCTCATGTAAGTGGTTCTGGCAGTCGCCTGAAATGCATCCTGTGTCATTAGCTGCAAAAATGGAAGGTTGAGTCAGCAGGGTTGTGAACTCCAATCTTAGTGATTAGGTGTAAGCATGACCCTCAAAATGTCGAAGTTTTAAAACTCATTGAAGTTTGACTTTTTTTTGGTCACCCTGTATTTGAAAATTTGAAGTTCTTGCTTTCTAATATAATACAAATACAAAACCTGAGAACTTTCTTTAAAAATAAGGTGTTATTCTGCTGTAAGAGACTTGTGTGATTTCAAAATCTGGCACTCTTAAGTACTACGCAGACCATATAAAAGCTATGATGAGCAAGACTGAGCTCTCCTCTCTAGCTTGATCCTTTGGTTCATAGGAGACTTCGCTGATGACAAACCATTCAGTCTAGTGAAGTGGACGGGGATTGTCTGAATTTTTATTTCCTACAAGTCCCATAAGCCTCTGTATGTCCTAGCATCAGATTTATGAGTAACTAGGAATTGCCTCTGAAATGTATGAAGAAAAAAAATTTACTACTTTTTGTAATTATGTCCTAGGCAAAAACTGAAACACACGTTAAATATAGGAGATTAAAAGCAAGTTTGCTTAGTTCTGGTCTTAGTTCATGCGCACATTCTCTCTGTACCATCTCAAAGTTTTCAAGTGTTAATAGGATTTCTAGATGTCGAAAACATTTATAAATTTATGATCTTGCTCCCTCCCCCCTGCCTTTCTAATAATGCTTGCATAGCATGTTTAATAATTTACATATCACTTAGATACCAGTATTCGATAAAGTCAGTATGCCAAATTCAGCTTCCAATGTTACATGTTTCTTTGTTTGCCTACTATAGTGAAGAATGTGAAGTAAAATTTTGATTATATCTTTCTTAAAACATATCTGAGGCAAAGAAATTTGAACCGTGGGGAAAGCAGAGCTGCTAACAAACCAGTTTGGTCTTTGTTAGGTGGTGGAGTAGACATATGAATATATTACATATGATTATCATAAAATTATGGCCTGGAAATTGAACAGTCTTGCTGCTGCCTTTTAGACTGTACATTTTTAATAAGCTGTAATAAAGTAAACATTTTGAATGGGTATAAGAAGAGGCATTACTTGTGATCACAAATGTATGTTCAGTTCATGCTTTTGAAACTCAATATAAAGAAGCAAACAAATTTTCCTTGTAGTGTTAACACAGGTGTTCTCAGTGGTGAATTTTGATTTATGGGGAAAAAAACTTTTAAGCGTATAAAACTGGCTGTTTGGGATCTACATGGAAGAAAATATGATTCATAATGGCTGTAATTTGAAAGCTGTGTGTTGTTACAAGTAAAAGTGGGTTTAAAAGACTCACTTGCAATTATTTTGCTACTTTGGATTCTAGTTTAAATGTCTTTTGGTTTATTTTGGTATCATGTGGCATTTTTCCGAAAGAGTATAAAGCTGTGGTTTCTAAGAACGTTTCAGAAGCCAGATAAGCAACGACGAGAATTAGGTTTAGAGCCCAATCCTGATAACACTAGTGCAGGCTAATTGATCTTATGAAACTGCTCAGAGGTATATAACTTACAAGGGTAAGAGTTTGTAGAGCCAGGGCCCATATGAATAGTGACAGATACTATCTGACTCGTAAAAGTATTTTTTCCTCAGATGACATAGAAAGGCTGCTGGGAAGCTCCTGATAGCCCAGCCCCAGGGAGTCTCGCTGTAACCCAACCCCAGCGGTGTGACAGCAAGTGACAGAACCCCTTGTAGGGTGTGAGAAGTACAGATAAAACAAGATGAATTTAGACTCCTACAGTAGCAATAGCTTGGGTATAAGGAAAAGATGAAAAACCGTCATATGAGAAAGTACACTGTAAAATCTATGTGGAATAAATACAAACATTTGTCAAGAGAGCCATCATTATACAGGTGAAGTCCAACATGTGAAAGGCAGAAAATCTCAGAAAAACTCTTCATCCTATTCTGACACAGTCATCTGGGTTCTCTTTTGTTTATTTTGTCGTACAGAAATAGCATTGCCAAAGGTTGTAAAATAGCGATAGCACTGCTTTCTCTTCGGAAGATCTGTTTGGGTTTCTGCTGATAAATTATTAAAGAGATCTCAGCTGCCCAGTGTCACAGGATTTCTTGGTAGCATGAGTGTAAGTACCTGAGAGGTAATTAAGGTTGGGTTTAGAGAACCTAATGGGGGGTAAATGCTTTCCCTGTTGTGTGACCACAAACCATCTCTCTCTGTTTCCCCATTTGCAAACTGAGAATAATAAGCCTTATGAAATTCATAATTTATGAACGAGCTAAGTGGTGTTTTCAAAGTATATTCTTTGCTATTGGTGCATAACTCTTGTCCCTCTGGATCTTTGTTTCCTAGCATGCAGTGCTCTCAGTTTGGGGCTGGCAAAAGCAGTCTCAGTGAATAAAACACAAATCAGGGTTAAGACTGGCTTTCACGAGCTAGCTCATGTCAAGTAGAAATACAGTCCTCAAAATAAATATCAGGCAGTGGGTGAAATGTTTCCTCAGAATCATTGCTACATTGTGATTACAGCTTTTTCTATCAACTTGCACTGTATATCCTTGCTCTGTCTTCCCCTCCTGTAGAGTTGCTTACCTTCCTGGTGGGGGGTGGCTTTTTTCAGAAACCTCTAGTGGATTCCTTGTCCTTCACTGAAAGGATTTTTTTGCTTATTTGTTTTTGCATAACCTACCGATCAGTTCTGCGGTTTGCTGTGGCATTTTACTACTTTGCTTGCATCTGCTTGTTTTTCTTTGGTACTTTGACAAAGACCCTGAAGTTTCAGTACTGACCCCAGGGATTATTAGTGGCACAGTTATTCTTGATGTGCTGAATCCAAGCTTGCTGTCTCTGGCCTTTGCAAAGTTACCCCAGGTGCTTGCAGTGAAGCCTTGTTCTTACCTCTTCCTACAAATTCATGAGCTGTAGAGCAGGTGAAGCTCTGTTTGCACCAAATACGCATCCTTTTTACAGTAAGTTCACACTGATGTTTGCTTTGAGAGCTCTGTTACTGCTCTCTTACTGCCTGGGAGGTTACCACAGTTCCCCCATCTCCTAGAGTTTCTTCCTCTTTCATCGGCACATGCTGAGGGTCAGAATTATATGAGTGGCTTTTTTAATATGACTTTGTTTAAGAGCTCATCGCAGTGGAGGTATGCCAGTTTCATGAGTCCTCAGCACAGAATTCTTCCCTTTCTCAGTTTTTACAGAAGATGTACAGAGACATCTTTTTTCTTTAATCCATAGACCTGGGACAATTAGAGTGCCTGGGCAAGGGATATCGATCTAGAAGGACAACCATTTATTACTTTGTTTCATTTAACTGCTCAAGATGTGTATGGACCCCTGGATCTCTGCTTCCCATTCTTGACGATGATTAAAAGAAAATAGGTTTTTGAAAAGCTTTAAAGTTCCCTCAAGATTTAGGTGGAGATGGCAAAGTCTAGCAGGAAGGTGAACTGCTCTTTGAGTACTGTAGATGCCTGAGTTACAATGCCCCTAAGTGTTCAAAGAGTTTGTTGGTTTGCTGTGGCTGACCAGGTTTTCCCATTGAGTGAAACGGGAAGTATAGAAAAATATCTTGAAGAGTGTGCATCATCGAGCAAAGCATTTGTGCAAACACAGATATATTTCCACATCATGGTCTTAGTTACCAGTTATCTGCTTTGCTGTAGATACCAGTGTTCCTCTGAGAGTCCCAAACAAAGCTCAGAAAAATACCGGTTTCTTACAGATAGTTCAGATGGTGTTGCAAGGTCAGGTATACAGGAGACCTTCCAGGATGCATTAAGAAATCTATTTCCAGCTGGCACTGAAAGTCATTAAACTTGTAATATCACTGATAAGAAGAAGGCTTTTTATTTTTGATGTTTCCATCAGCCAGTTATCAGGAAAACCCCAGGACTCCAACCCATTCTGTGTATCTGAAAACGGTATCCATATTTGAAATTGCTACATGTAAGAATGAGAGATTCTTTGAGAAAATGTTGTATGTTAACAAGAAAGAATAAATCATGAACTGTGAGTGCTAGACACTGGAAGTCAAAAACAAACAAAAAAATCCACCATTCAAAAAAGCCTCACTCTTGTGATTTTGAAACATGATTTTTCTTTCTGGCTTTTTCCATGATTTTCCAGTGCTTGGTGTTAGCACTGTGGTTTAATTTGGCGTGAACAAAAATGTTAAATTTTTTTTATTTCTTAATGTTCCTTTCCAGGAATGAGATCTCAAAATTGGAGCATTTCCATTTCCTATGTACACAAGAAGCGGCATAGTTACACTTAGAAGGCTTCTTTAATGTTAAATAAACATATCAACTGCATTGTGTTTACCCAAGCTGATAACCATTTGTTGAGTAATATATTACTTAAAAGGAAACACAATCAGTATGTTTAATTTAGCAACAGAATTGGTTACCAGAGCTCTTATTTTACTTTCAACAAGTCTATGTTTTTGATAAAATAATCTCTTGAATCATATTAAGAAATGGATATGAAGCTACATTACAAACTCTGTTTTGGCTTTAACAAAAATGTGAAGCAGACTATTTATCTGATTAACTTTTGCTGGTTGTCGGTATTAATATTTGTGGTCCTGTGTACACTAATGGTATGAACAGGCATTTAATAACCATCTCTTAAATTTTTATAGTTCTTTGAGAAGTTTTACTGTGGAAAACATGAGATACTTTATGTGAATGGGGAAGAAAGTTCTTTAAAAGCATCTGAACAAGTTGTCCAAGAATTAGGAAGAAGCACCAAAGGAACACCTTGTATCTGTATTAGGTGCTACGTTGTGCCCTGTAAGTGTTGGGGGCTTTAATAACTACACAGCTACTGACTCTCTAGGACATTCTTAGTCAAATCATTAGAATTTCGTATATTCGTGTCCTCATCTGTAATCACGTGTAAGAGTGCTTTCCCAGGATAATCCTCGTCCATACACACATTCCTCTGGAAAGCTGGGCATGCACTAAAATCATGCCCTTCAAAGCCTTGCTTTAGGTTTATTCTCAAAGTAAACGGGAACCCTGTTTCTCACATCTCATTTCCTCTCAATTGCCTTGGTTTGACATGAAGGTCCTTGGAGTTTGCTTGTCACCTTTAAGTCTTTAGTCTTCAAAAAGATCTAATTTTGAGTTTGGCTTACCTTTATATCTTCAGAAGCTGTTTATTTTGTTACTGCTGCTTCTTTATTTTTTCTGTCCCCATCCTTCAGGAAGTCTTGACCCCTCTTCATTTCCTCAAATTCCCATGTAATTGTTCTTTTTGTTCCCTGACTGTTGGCATTGCATCTCCCCGGTCTTCAGATGATGTCCTTGCTGCTATGGAGCCATAGTACCAATGGGCAGGTTAATTCTCTCTGTTGTTTAGGACATTCCACATTGCTTGAGAAGTTTAGAAATAAAGTCTATAGTACTTCGCAACTGTGGGCAGTCACAGCATTTGAGAGAATGCAGAAATCAGGATTTGAGATGTGCTGTTTTGCTAGAGAGGTTTTATTTCCTAAACTGTCATTTGTGGCTGAATGTATCCGAATACGGTCAGGACAAGGAGCTTGCAAATGTCATATTTTTTGGACAGTTCTTAGAAAAATGTGGTTTAATTTTTGCAGGATGGCTGACTAGAGAAGGTGTGGGCTCCAGTTCTCCTGCAGTAGGAGACTGGAAAGCAACCAAAAGGTTTCTCCCTCATGAACACACAGCTGATAATTTATTTTGGAATATGCTGCTTTCACTTTTTTGTTTGCTTTGGCTGTGAGAATGGATCCTAATGGAGAAAAGTTAGTTATGACATCAGAGAGAGGAAGAATTACTTTCCAGGCCCTATGTGGCAGCTCTAAACTTTTCTCCCCTTCAGGCATTGGAACTTGTGTTTAAAAGAAGAAAACAAACAGTTTGTGTACTTGAGCGTATCAAAAAGGAATGCCTTCATTGCACATGCCAGCTATAAAAAGAAAAGGCAGAGTCGTCTTAGAAAATAGGTTCTAAATATAATGGCTTTCTATCTTGCCTGTGTGTTATGGTTCCTTTTTTAATTTCCTAAGATTTCAGCTGCTGCTTTTGCTCATTTGTTCTCTCGTGGAAGTTAACATTCTCTGCATCTACTATTACGATCATTTCTTCTGGGATCTTAGAAATAGGCTGATGTCTAGGGATGTGGAATAAGCAAAAGAAACAGGGGAACTGAAGAATGATTTTCTTTCTATAAATGTTTGGTAATAGAGGGGAAAGTGCAACAAGAAGACATTTAAAGAGAGAAAGGATTTGAAATAGAATGTGTTAAGATTTTGCTTACAAACATCACTTTCTTTAAAGGGGATTATTTACTGAGCTAAAATCATTTCAATTGCTTTGAAAAAAATATGCGTATGGAAACATCAGGCTTCTTTCAGTCAAGTCTCCATTATCTAAAAGCTTAACTCCTTTTTTCTTTCTAAAGAATTTGAGTATGGGGAAGGTAGATGCATTTGTAAAGTTTAAGCTTGTCCATTGTAGACATGCTTTCTGAAATACTAACTTACTACCTTAAAATCTAAATTCTCAATGTTAATATCTCTTATGTAAAGTAGCATCCTGCCCAGGAATTTCATTCATCTTTGGGTTTAAGGGTGATGAGACCAATGTTTCAGTGAAATCTTCGCAGAAAATATATATGCTTCAAGTAAATGAAAGAATGACTCAACAGGTGGAATGATGGACAGTCTGATGATCAAGTGCACTGTGGAGATACACAGAAAAGCCTTGGCCACTGGTAGTCAGCAGAGATAGTGCAGGCGTGTTCACGGGACTAGAGATACCTAAATTCAATGTAAATGGTTTCTCCTGTTTTTCAGCTGGATATATTGTTTTTTTCACATTTTGCTCTAAATTAACATAAAATGTGTCTGTATATAAGCACATTGTTGTGATTAATCTCAAAACGGCTCCATTATTCTGCCAGGCTAGATAATTCAAGATGGGTTAGATATTTCACTTTTTTTAATATATTTTGAATTTCTTTCAGAACATAGGGGATGGAAGGAGACTGGAAAATGGGAGATTTTCTAAACCTTAACTGTCATCATTCTTAGAAAAAGGAATAAACTTACCCCGCCAAAGTTCTTCCTAGTGAATAGCCCAGATGATGTTGGCAGTAGAAAGCCTTTCTCAGCAGGGAGAGGAAGACAGCTGTCATCTTTATGTGATCTGACATTCTTAGCCAATGGTCTTGTATTACATCCAGTCTGATTTGATAATGAACTATTGCTGAAATGGGGATGGAGCTCTTGCCCACTTTTTTCCGATCGCATCTTGCAATCTAGCAGTAATGCAGTGAATCAGCTTCCAAGAGGAAGCTCATCTATATTTTTGGAAAGTGATTTCTGTGGGTCAAGTAGGCTGGTTCCTGATAACTAGATCGAATGCAGTCAGGAACAGCAAGTATTCCTGCTGAGGAGCAACTTCCTTCCTCTTGAAAGGAAAGTAGTGTACAGGTTGGTGTTCGTCCTTGCCCAAGGCACAGTTGTGGCCAAGACCAGAGATACTACTCTGATGCACACCACCTCTGACAGCCCTGTGTCCAAGATGTGATCCTCTGGGCTTCTAATTCTGACTAGCTGTCCAAAAATAGGCTAGGGAATAAATATTTAATTAAGGGAGGCTCCATGGAGTCCTTAGTGTGGTGGGAGTTTCCGCCTTGAAATTGCTGAATGCTCGTTCAAGGCGTTTTATCAACAGTATGGCAGAAGCATTGGCACTGTACCAGAAGCATTGCTGCTGATGAGGATAAGCGTTTTGGCTGAGAACTGCCATCATTCCTAAGACACTTCTCCCATTTCTGTGAAGCACTAACTAGAAGTACCACCTCTCGGGAAGAGAAATGGTGGTGCATTATTCAGATACTCCTATGGACAGTAATGCTTAAGGGGGAGAAGGAGGAATGAACCCCATACAGCAAAGGGAGAATCAAGAAGCCACTGCTCTGAGCAGCTCAGAATGAATTCCCAAAGAGAAGGAAATTCAAGACAGTTAAATTTGACAGTTTCCCTGTCCCGCTTTGAAGCTGAAATACCAGAAAGTAGCATGCAAGTGATAGGTAGATGTAAGGTGTGAATTATGGATACAAGGATCGCTATGGGCTTGTGCAGTTCTCTGCATAAACAATACCCATTTAGAAGTCTACTAAGGTGCAACAGTAGAAGAGTATTTTTAATGCTGAAAAGTGTGTTTTGCTCAGAGTACTTGTAGTCTTGATCAAATGCCCAGCAGTTCCTAAAATGTTCATTAATATTACAATAAGTACATTTGCAAGACTGAGGTCCCTTAACAAAGTATAAGGAAGAGTAGGTGCTGTATTTCTTCCTTTGTAAAATAATTACTGCAACTTGCAATTGTTAGACTATGATCACCAGTTTTCTAACAGGAAAATTCATTTAAGTCAGTGCTTTGGCAGGTGTTCATATTTGTGGAAAGATCTATCTTCCAGATTGCTAATGAATGGCCAAGCAAGTATCTAGATAGTTAATAATACTGCTTAATTGCCACAGTCAGATAAAGCTGCCATCTAATTTATTGCTAATGTGAGCATCTGAACACTAGCAGAATGATAAACCATGAGAAAGCTTTATGAGATGGTTGGTTAGTTGAAGTCATTGCGTGCAGTTTTCTACATTTCTCTCTCTAGCAGGTGATTCTTCTAACATTTCCGTGCTTTGGCAGAAAATCAGACACACGGTCATACCCCCTGCTGCCCCCGCTTCCACTAGGCAGCTGTTTTCAAAGTAATACACCTTCCCAAGGCACTGCGCAGCCAAGAGTTTCTTCCTGGGTTTATGTATCCATAATGCGCTAGTAAAGGATGTTGTGTTTTCCTGCATACACCTAATGGAATATAAATATGTCCACAAATGTGTGTCCGTCAAACATCTGGACAGCTTTTCAACGCAGATGGAAAGATGTGACATGCTGTGCAGAGCACGCTGCAAAGGAAAAGATTGCTGATCTGGGCAATTGGTTCGTTTCATCCAAGTGATCACCAGCAGATGCAGATTTCTCTTAAAGGATTAAATGATTTTAGGACAAAAGCTCTTTGCAGGTGATGGAATGGATGAAGGAATAATGTGTGACATGGAAACCTGACTCTGACTCTGTCAGTCCTGCAGCAAGACAGGCCTTGATTGTAAGCGGGTTTAACAAAATTGTCTTATAGTGCCATGTTCACTTGGCAAGTGAAATCCCAGGGCTCCCTGTCCAGGAATGAACACAAGTATTCAGGGTAAATACCAAGAAAAAAGTTAGGATTGTGCTTATCAAATTAAGGATAAATCCTGTACATTGCAGTATAGGAGGACTCAGTGCATGCTCAGGACCTTTTCATGAATTAATTGCCTTTATCTGGGTATTAATGGAAAAGAGGTTCATGGGCTTTTCCACTGTATGTGCTATTAAGCTGCCTGGAGACAGTTATGGCCTTTTTCAAATCTGCATCCCTCTGACAGTAGCAAATTCCCGTGTCACCGCTCAGGAGCAAGTAGACAACAGAGGTGAAAAATTATGCTAATGAATTGCAATAACCAATCCCTTTTTATGAGAGTGCTTATCGTAAGATCCTGAATCCAAAGCGTTATATTACCTTATACAGCTTTTCATTGGTAAACTATAGCAAACTAAACGCAGTTAGCAGTTAAATACAGCTTTATACTTCTGAAGAGGCCCTTTGGAACAAAGTGAAGTATATGGGTAAAATTGTTAAAGCGTTAGATAAGGTTCTCAGGTTACTATGGTTACTTGAAAATTTTGCCTTGTATCATAGATTAGGATGCATAGGATGAAGTAGCCAAAACAACTAGGAAGTCCAATGCATATAAACTACATTTCCAAACCACACAGCATTGCCAAAGAGAAAGACAAATAGCTCAGGATATTGGCTGCTGACAAATCTATGAATCAATAAAAAGAGGCCTGAAGGAGATTTAGAACATATGTGATTTGAAATCCTGCATTATGTCGGAGTTACAATCTTAATTTTGAAAGACAAAATGAAGAAAAAAAAGAAAAGAAAAATCCCCAGTAATGTAAAGAGTGGAATGATTTTCCATAAGCTCTTTCTGGTATTGAAATCTGACATTTGGCTTTGAGACCTTCAACAAAGAAGGTTGATGAAACATGGATAATACATTTCGTGCACTTAGGCTGGCAGTAGCACTTACACTGGAAGCAGTTTATTCCCATGGAAACCTATTTGCATTTGGGCCACAAGTGACTTTTTCCCCCTCTGTTGGAGCTGCTGATGTTTTAGCATAATATAATTGCTGTATATTGACAGCAGATTTGAAAAGTATTTTTAAAATGTTAAGTAGCTGAGCATATGCATAATGGAGATGTAGTCTGCGCAGTTTTTCTGCGTAGGATGGAGGCACGTTGCTGAAAAATGCAGGGCAGCTTTTGATCTTCTATTATTTATCCCTAAAAGAAAGAAAAAAATGTGAATTAAAATATGTTTATCCCAAACAATTTTTTTTTAAACAGGTGACAAAAGAGCTGAAACAGTATGACAATAAAATTATAGAGTGCAAGTTTGAGAACAACAGCTGGGTCTTCATGAGACAGAGAATAGACAAAAGCTTTCCAAATGCCTACAGCACTGCCATGGGTGAGTAGAGTAATTTGCTTTAAAAGTTTTTCAGGCTCAAATTTTATTTTTTTAACTCTGTTCTAGTTTTGGGAAGAAACACACTCTGTGTTCTCATTTCTAGTTTGACTCCTAGCTTCTCTAATTTATTATAGTAATACCTCATTTTGCAAATGCTTATGTCATGTTTAGCTTTTAAACAGCACGAGTCCTTTGGCTTCAGGGTTATTTGATGAATTCAGTTAGACAAATACTCTGATGCAGTATTTAACAGATAATGCAGAAGCAAGTGCCTGAGTCTTTGTAGAACTGCAAACACTTGCTCAAGGAGACTTTAAATGGCAGGGCATGCCTTTTAAGTGAGACCCAAGAAAGTTTTTATTTACCATAGCATTGCAACAGCAGTTAACTAAATAACATCTGTTCCTAGTGCTGTGTTGGCTTGCCGGGATGTAATGCAAACTGGCACACTATGAGTTGAATTTGTTGAACAAAAAATCCATTATAATTTCACCTCTATTCAAAACGCCAAAATGATTATTTGGCAGATGGGCTAGAAAATTAACAGGAGAAAATGTCATCTTAAGTTTCTACAACAGTCATACAAACAATGAGGAGGGAAACAAATGAAAGGTGGGGGTATTTCCCTGCAGACTTCTGAGACTTTTATGTTCTTCTACCAAAAAACATTTTGCCAAGTATTTTAAATTAAATGATGTTGTTTACTTTCAGGTGAAGTGTAAGAGTTTGAATAGAAGTGTGCAAGGCTGAATAACAATAGTCATGTTGATACTGACTTTTGTTAACCGCTCAAATGAAGTTTAATTATATTTAAGACCATGCTATTTACTAGGGCATGCATAGATGGTGTAGGATTTTCTCTGAACCATTCTACTTGTATTTCTGCCTAAGCAGTGAGTAGATTTTCTTGAATAAACAGAATGTGGTCATTTTGCCAGGAGATAATAAATCTGCTGGCACCTTAGGGGACCAGCACAGAGTGTAGCTGAAATACTTGCTGAGCAGTCCTCTCGGGAAAGAGGAATGGGCCACAAAAGTCATACAAGTACAACGACATCTCTTTGTCACCGTGACCTAAATTTCTCTTCCCTGTTTCACCTTATTGTTTCAATAGTTAGTTTTCCTTGGAGTTTTCTCTTCTTTGAGGAGTAGCGTATTCTTCTTTCCTTCATTCTTAAGAGCATATACGGCTACCCTTTTTCTCCTCAGTTTCTCCATTTGTAGAACAGTTATGTTATTCCTGACTTTTTTTTCCGCCAAAACATAATGAACTTCCTAAAAATAAAAATTAAAAGAAAATTAAATGCTACAGGAAGAAGTGTTTTGTAAGAAATATTTCAAATTTTCTGTGGGACTTTTCAGAACAGAAAGTTTTCTTTTGGCTTTAATTTTCTATTTTTGAACATTTTTCAAAATCTCCAAAAGTTGTATTTTCTCGTTTGAGACTTCCGTTGTCTGCTTCTCTAGATCCTTTCTCTTCTATTTGCTTTCTCTTGATGAAAAATACTATTAATTTTTCCCCATGGTTGAAATAGCAACGACATAAGTACCTGTCTCCATATTGCTTTTGGACTTTGATACCCTTCAAATTGAAAAGAGAAGGGCTTTTTGAGTGATTAAGCTAGGATAGCCCTTAAAAGTTGATACAGAGTTATACCAGCTGCCTTGTGGCACAAATTCTATTCCTAAACTACTGATAATCATCATGCTTTCCAACTGCTAAAGTCACATACAGTACAACTTCTAAAGCATCTTTTCACCAAAAATAAATGAGATAAAACACCTTCCTAGCATTATTTTTTTATTATTAATTGTAAAGTAATGCTTTGAATGGTTCTGGAATTCTGCAGGAAAGAAAGGAGCCTCTTTAAGAGTCAGGAAATTATTATATGTTGATTGTTTCTCATAACAATGCTATATTGCAAGTACATTTTAAGGAGTCTTAATGTTGTTTAGTACTCTAGGAGGTCAATAGATTGTTCTGCATGGAAATTGCACCCATTCTGTGGCCAATCCTTACATGCTATAAATTATCTTCTAATCATTTTGCACTTTCTTCCAAGGTAGTCATAGTATTCCTCGTTAATTTCTTGCTCTTTATTTTCTTCACCCTCCCTAAGTCTCTCAGGAGGATTAATTAGAGGAGTATAAAGCTACATAGGAAAAGTATTAAAAATATTTCATTTGTTTTAAGAGAAGTAAGCCTTTTTATTTGTTCCGTAAAATCCTGTGGGCCATTACTTACAAACTATGACCTGGGGATTCATATTAAGTAATCCAATGCTTGTACATGCATGCCTTGGCCACCATGCAGCACTATGGCCTGGTGTGCTAGACATGTGGTTTGCTTGGTGTCAAGTCTTTCTGCCACATAAAGGTATACGGGTTAAAAAAAAAAAAGTAGTGTGCATTGTGGGTTTATGGTATGTATAGTACTTAGTGGTGAGGAAAAAAAAAGTTACCTTAGTTCAGAGGTTTTCAATATTAGGCCAGTCTTCTTTCTAGCTATCTGGATTTGATGAGCCTCCCAAGGCCTTTGTTGCTGTTGCTTGCCTCAATACGATGTCAGTTCTTGGTGTTTTTATAGTTGCCCCATGAAGCCTACACACACATACACCTTTTGTTTGTTCTAAAAAGAGAGATGATTCCTGTAAGATAGGGGTCCACTACACTGCTTTGCTTTCTGGGGGTCAAAGCAGAGATAACTTGACTCCTGACACAACCATCTTATGAAAGTCCACATTTAAAGCTGAATCCTTGAGCCAAATTTTGTTACTTATTTTGCAAAAAGGGGATGAAATTATTGAAGTGCCGACTACAACAAACCAGTTTATTAACTTGAGAATATGGTCTTTGTTCCCAGCTGTATGCAACAGCATCCAGAATCCAGTCACAAAGGAGATGCTGTTTGAGTTCATTGACAGATGTACAGCAGCTTCTCAAGGACAGACGCGGAAACACCACCTCGATCCTGACACTGAACTCATGCCACCCCCACCACCCAAAAGGCCACGTACCATAACATAAGGCCTTGGTCTCAGCGGATAGCGTGTTTACAGTTCTGCGGAAGGTGAAACGCAAGTGTGAAGGCTGGGAAAAAAAAAATCTGAATTGCTGTAAATACTTGGGTGTGGTTTTTTGAGTTGGGGGGGGTGTAGTTTTTTTTTTTTTTTCCAAATTCTACATACAAATGGACGTTGTTTTGTAACTGATAAATTCAACCTTACCTTATGGTATTTGAAGATGAAATTTCCAAAGGTTTAGACAAGAACAATACAATGAAGTCAATGGAAAGCTGCCTTGTTTATATATGGATCTCTTTTCACCTTTAATTTATAATGTCAGCAATCTGGAACTGAGAAAACATTGGGATGCTGTACTTTTTAGAGGCTGTGTTTAAAAAAAGCAGAAGTGTTTTTTTTATTATCGTTATTCAACTGGTTGCGATTTGTCACCCATAGTATAACTGATCATAGTTTCCCTGCATTTCTGAGACTTGTGTTTAACAGCAAACAGCAATGTTGTTTGTGCTCTGTGTTGGTTAAAAACTAAGCCGCCTTAGATTTCACTAATTTCAAAATTAGCTGAGTTTTTGTTGTTGAAATATTAAAAAAGCAAATCCTTCTTGTAAATAGCATTGCTTTGAAAGGAAATGTGCTGAGTGTTTGGTTTTGTCCCCTGTTTGAACCTAACATACCAAATGTATAGTGGTCTGATTTTAGCTTTGCCTTTTTAAGTTTATTTGTAGATAAGGAATACACCGAATCCTTAGTATTAAGGTCTCTGTTAAGAGACTGTTGCTAGTACAGGGCTTAGTTCTCCACAGTGATACCATTGTAAATATTACTAAAGAGTACACATCACTGTGATATGCAAGAGTAATAAGCACCGCTAGTCACGATGTCTTAGATCAGACACAAAATGGCAAAAGAAACGCCAGACAACTCCTTTGTAACAGAGAAGGTAGTTTCAGTGGAGAGAGCCACATCAGACCAAGTCTTCTGGTTTAGGTAATTGCAGGGCAAAAATAAGCCATTTAGGGGGGTGGATGAGTGTCCCAGGGAACAGGATGCTCATTTTCAAAGTGGGGGTCAGCTGTCCTGCGGCACTGTGCTTATCCTCTGGCTGACTTTCTTTTATACCAAATGAAGAAGCACATGAATGCCCTGATGGCTCTTGTTGCAGTGCACTGGCAGATGTTCATAGTATTAGTTTTGAGAAACTGCATTCTGGTTGTCTAAGGGAGGAGTTGTTCTGATTAATTGGAAACCAAATGCAGATTTTAAAGTTTACTGTACATTTATCAAGCAGGGATCGAATTGCCTCTTTCTGTAGTTTACTTAGTGTGTGTCATCCATTCATTCAGCAATCTGACTAGTGAAGCTTATTAATTGTTATAACTAAAATGCATATCTGTTTAAATGAGTTTTAATGTTTGTAGGCAAAATTAACTACTGCATTTTTTTTTTCTATATGGAAACTTTACAACTATGCTTTGTGGTGGCTTCTCTAGTTGTTTCAACCTGTTGTATAAATGCACACGGCATCATTTAGATGGCGTTCCTAGCGTCTCTTTCTGGGATATTCCATATGTGTTTTAGAGAACTGAAGGAGTTATATAAGTTACTTTTTATACTATGGTAAAACTTGAGGGGAAAAATGCGTTCATCAAAGTTCTTTTTTTCAACTGTACGTAGTTTGTGCATATTATCTATAGGAAAGATATAATATCACCTATGCAAGGTTGCAAAATTATCTCCTAAAAAGAGCCTTATGAATTTGATGTGAAAACCTATGCAGCCTCTGTGCATCTTGCATTGAAACACACAGTAAATTATTTCTTCACTCTGTATAAATAATTTCCCCCAGATTATACTTACCATTGAGATTGTCATAACATACACTTTGTCACTGATCTTCGTGGTTCTATGGCAGTTGCAATGTCTATGATTATTACAGCCTTCTCCATGAGGTTAGGACATTTCATTCTTGTGTGTGTCCAGGTTATTTCCATCTTTCTCCTTCCCAGCCCTTGCATCTTGCATTTCAACAAAACCTAACTTCTGGTTTACCTTTTACTTCAGAGCTGCAGTACCGCAGGCTGTCTTCCACATGCGTTCCACCAAGTCCGTGAATATGTGTTGTGGCCCTTGTATTTTGACAGTGTCTTTTTTGCCACTCTTAGCTTGAAATGGGTTTTTGAAAGAGTAATGACTCTGAGAAGGTTTAGAGCTCCACCTTCACATTTGATTGTCGAACTCTTCTTGCACTATGACCTGTAGCTTTTTAGAGACATGAATTGCCTTTGCTTTTCTGGAAAAGGAAGCTACTGGGGAAGGGTTGAATGAAGAACCTGATGAAAACGAATGGAATTTCACTTGGACCAGATGAGTTTAATGCTGTGAGAAATGCAAACCTCCTTTCTCTGCTACTAGATGTTCAAGAGATTGCAGCTAAGAAGCAAAGAAGAGTCTGTGCCAGGAAAACAATGATGATAAAAAAACCCCTAACTTGTCTATTCTTTGGTGTACAGCATGAATTCATCCACTGTTTCGTCATTTGTTAAATATATAATTAAAATTTGGTTTCAGTGGAGTTTCCAGAAAATGTAAGTACATTCCTCTACAAACTGTGTATTAAGTATTTTAATAAAGTCAATGGTTTAAAATACTTTTCCTAAGGATGTGTTCACTTTCGATGCCTGTGCTTCCCTGGTACCAGTGCAAGTGTAAGGATGCTGTGGTGTTATTGTTGTTCAGTCCTCCAAGAGAACTATCCACGTTTTTCAGAGGTCAGTGGCTTTTCTCTCAGGTAGGAGCTCCCCAGTCCAGTGGTGGCCATGATCCATTATGCCATTTTTAAGTACAGTTTGCTCTTCGTGCAACTAGAACCAGAAAGAAACCAAATCGTGCCTGAAGTACATATTTTATGACAGGCTAACGTTACGTAGCTTATCCATTCAGTGTTAAATGCAATTGCATGAAAAGTTGTGCCAGAGGTCTGCATGGGTCTTCCCTGCTGGTTTATCATCCAGCATGACCTTAAAGTTGGTAGCCCACCTACTTGGATCAACTCCTGGACTTGTAATAGGGCAGTTTCCTTTTTCAGGTTTCAGCCGTCCAGAGTGCATCTTTCAGGAACTAAAAAGCCCATCTTGATTTTTGAAATTTCCTTCTAATTAAGATCCTGCCTCCACTGCTGGTATGTTCTTGTTATGTGTGCAATTCCTGTGGTGCTTCTCTCAACCGTTTCTGATTTTCTGGTGTTTTGAGTTTGAATGCCAAACCAGATCTGGCAAGTTGAGCACAGCGGGGGAGGTATGATAACTTCTCTAACCCCTACTCAGTACTCCCCTCAGTTTGCATGAAGGAACCAGGTTGATGTGCCCGGCCAGCACATCACACTGTGTACTTTGTGTTGGCTTGCTTGTTCACTGGAGTAGTCCTTCAGGATCCTCACTCAGCATAGCAGCTCATCGGTTTTGTGCCTAAGAGATGTGACTTTATATTTGCATAATGTGTAATGCATAATTGTATCTTACAACCTCAGATTATTCACAAAGGGCTTGGCGCCGCAAGCTGATTTCCTAGGATGCATCTGTAGTCAACAGAGAGAGAATGAGAGCAGAAGTCCAGTTTGTTCCTCCTCCATCTCTCCTGCAGATGTCTGTCTGTCTCTTCAGTGTTTCCTCTCAATTCTTTTTCAATCGATATGATGTGTATCATTTTATGTTACTCCCCTGTGTTATTAGCATTTTGTGAGCACAGTGTTAGATATGTTTATGGAGGGTAAATTTCGTAGCATCAGAATTCTTGCAGTGGTCAATCAAATTTATAATCTCATTAAAATTATCTAATTAGTTGGTCAAGAGCTGTTTATTTTCCATGGATTATATTGCTTTCCTTTGGACCTCTAATCAAATCCTAAAGCCAGCCAGTTCTCTTAACTTGCATGAGAATGACATTTGGCTGAGACGCCTTAAATAGCCAGATCACTTCTGTCCTCCTACGCAATGGCACAAGGTTTGCTCTCACCTTGCCTGGGGACCGCTGCACGTTCCATGGTTCACAAACCCTACAGAGCTTAGATTTCACCTGTATCCTTTTGTTTCCAGTGTCAAATTTATACAATCTGTGCTTACAGCAGAGCTCCTCAAGCTTGCATTCCTCTCTTACGTCTACCTACCTGCTTTTCAAGTTGTCCTGCCATCAAATGTGAGACCTGTGCCCCATGGCTGGCCCTTCACTCATGTTCCTTAAGGGCAGTGCTCCGCTCCAAGCCTGGACACTCCTCCCCGTATGATACCAGCCTTGCCGATTGATGGATAGGGCAGTACTGCCACTGTAAGTCATACAGGAAAATCAAAGCAGCATCTACCAGCTGTGACAGTATTCATCATATGAGCCTTTTCCCCTTCCCTCCCTCATGACCCCGTCTCCCTATTTCATGTACAAACAAAGGTGAGTCATACTCTTTGCGCTGACATCTGGATCAATTAGTTAATGTTTGCAGTGGGAATATAGGTTAGCGCTCTTTCTGCTTCTGTGGGGAGAGTCCACTGAGCTTCCCCACAAGCCGAAGTATCTGTTCAGCTGCAGGGATCTGTAGGGCTGAGGCTGGAGGCTGGTTTGAGACATTTACAAAACAGTTTTCCCTCAGTCGGGCCTCAGTTTAATCTGGTTTATTTCAATCCATAGTCAGCAGTAGGGGGGTACATGAGCACGTTGTAACCAGCACTAGTATGAGAATCTTCCAGTGATGGTGGTGCATCCAGAAGTGTGAAAATGTGGAAGACACTCAATGAACTCAATAAGGGAACAAAAATAATTTTTTCCAGTGTTGTAAAAAAACCCAAAATAAAATCTAAGTGCAACCCATTTCCACTTCTCTTAGAAAACACTGGCTGTAAAAATAATAAACATTTTTTTAATAAAATCAAGTTATAGTCAAATCGACTCCCATGATAGGAATTCACTTAATCAGAAATAAAGTTCATGTCCCTTTTCTCCCTCCTCCTCCTCCTCTCTCAGTATCTTTGTGTCTATTTGACTAGCAGAAAGCACACAAATTGGGTTCAGGAGCATTCATCTATGATACTTTGAGAAAATTAAATTTTTATTAACTCTTCTCAGAACTTCCTCTAATGTGAGGAGACGATAAGGTTATCATATTAAATAGGTCTGCATAAACACTGAGTATGTAACATTGGAGGAACAGTATTTTGTTATTATCAAAACATACTTCAAAGAGTTTCTGAACTAATTTGATCATCAAGGGATGGGAAATTTTAATCCAAAGGGTAAAAAATTCCATTCAAAAAGATAGGATGGTTCAACAGAAAAAACTTGAAGAGTACAGACCTCCATAAGCAGACTGTGTCATGGGTGTGGGAGGGGATGCTGAGTGTTTCTGTGGCCCGCAAATCAGCAGTGCATTGCAGTGAGAGCAACTGGAGACCAGGCAAGAGTACAGAGGACACCATACAGATGCTACAAGAAGGGAAGAAAGGGCATGAAAGGCAGCCAGAGCTGGTATCATCTCATGTGCCACAGAGGAAGGAAAGAGGCAAAATGATGGCAAGGTGGCTCGCAGAACGGGGAACTCCAATGGAAAGATTAGAGGAGAGCAGACATCAGTGATGCAAAGAGGTGGCTTTTTACGTAGAAAAAGAGGATGGTGACCAGAGGAGGCAGAACAAGTGAAGGCTGGCATGAGTGATGAGGACTTACCCTTCAGCCAGAAGACTCAGACAGGCTGCCTCTCAAGAGGGCCAGTAGCAATGAGGTAGGACCAACAGCCAAAGTGTATGGGATGAGGCCCTAAAAGAGCAGAGTAAAAGGTAAGCCATTTCTCATTTCCTAGCAGTTACACTATTCTTGAGCTCTGAAAGCTCTGGGGTACAGTTATACACTCAGCAATATGTCTGCTCCCAAATCACAGGGAGTAGCAGGTATGTGAGCCACATCCCTGCAACACAGCACAGGGGCATGGGGGCACTTTCGAGCCCCTTTTAGGCAAATCAGTGCTAAATAAACCTGTGTGCAGTGCTGGAGTGCCAAGAGAACTCCCAGTTACCAATTTTGCTATTGCAGCAGCTGGGTATGCCCATGGCCTTCCTGCTACCTACCCTGTCCTCATGACTGGAGTGCTGCAATAGATGGCTATAAGCTCTTCAGGAGGGATAGGCAAAGAAGGAGAGGCGGTGGGGTGGCTCTCTATGTTAGGGAGTGTTTTGATTGTATAGTGCTCAACGATTGTGATGACAAGGTTGAATGCTTATGGGTAAGGATGAGGGGGAAGGCTAACAAGGCGGATATCCTGTCTGTTACAGACCACACAACCAGAACGAAGAAGCTGACAAAGCGTTCTACAAGCAACTGGCAGAAGTCTCACAATCGCAAGCCCTTGTTCTTGTGGGGGACTTCAACTTACTGGACATCTGCTGGAAATACACTACAGCAGAGAGGAAACAGTCCCGGAGGTTCCTGGAGTGTGTGGAAGATAACTTCCTGACACAGCTGGTAAGGGAGCCTACCAGGGGAGGTGCCCTGCTTGACCTGCTCTTTACAAACAGAGAGGGACTGGTGGGAGAAGTGATGGCCGGAGGCCGTCTTAGGCTTAACGACCATGAAATGATAGAGTCCTCAATTCTTGGTGAAGTAAGGAGGGGGGTCAGCAAACCACTATGATGGACTTCCGGAGGGCAGACTTCGGCCTGTTCAGGACACTGGTTGAGAGGGTCCCTTGGGAGACAGTCCTGAAGGGCAAAGGGGTCCAGGAAGGCTGGATGTTCTTCAAGAAGGAAATCTCAAAGGCATAGGAGCAGGCAGTCCCCATGTGCCATAAGAAGAGCTGGCTGGGAGGATGACCGGCCTGGCTGAATGGGGATCTTTTGCTGGGACTCAGGAAAAAAAGGAGTTTATCACCTTTGGAAGAAGGGGCAGGCAGCTGAAGAATAGTACAAGGACCTCGTTAGGTCATGCAGAGAGGGAATTAGAAAGGCAAAAGCCCAGCTAGAGCTCAATCTGGCCACGGTCGTGGGCATGGTGATATTAGCTGATGGTTGGACTTGATGATCTTACAGGTATTTTCCAACCTTTGTGATTCTGTGTGATTCTGTCAGCAAGCTGCATGGGCAAAGCGAATTGGGCTCCGAAGAGGGTGCCATGTGGGTCCAGGGCATTACACGCTCCACTTTCCTCTTGCCTGATATCCTGCCAATAGAAATACACACATTTTAACAATGTACATGTTAATTTAAGCTGAAGGCCTGAGCAGACTCCAAGGCTGGAGAGGTAAAAGAATCAATTCCAGGCAGCTGCCTCTGCCAAACATCGTTCTGATGAACTCCAGAGTAAGCAGCCCCCGAAATGGGCCACGAACGTGGCTATGCAATATTTCTGTTCAAGTGGACCGTGAGAGAAGTAAGTCTGCTGAGAGCCCTGGCGCTGTGGGGACGAGGGGACAGATTTGGAGTAGTACAGTAGGCGTGCAAAAACAAAAACATGTCTCTCTCCAGGGTAAACAAAAACTGACTTGTAATGAGGTAAGATAAGAATAGAAGAACAATCTGAGTTTGAATTCCCCCAGTCAGTTTGCTTGGCAGTCACTGCTATTTCATTGTGTATTTTAGTACTTATAATCTTCTCCTTTGGTTCAGTTTATAGACAATCTTATGCAAGATCTCTTTAATGAAGAAGACAATATGGAGGTTTGAGACCTATGAAATAACTGCTTGGAAAGCACTAACGACCAAAGAAGTCCCTTTTCTCCATCAGGCAGTGAAAAACTCACAGCTCTGAAAGGTTTTCTGGTCTTTGAAGCAGTGGGCTCCTGGAATAATTTACTTTCTTCTACAGTGACAGTTTGTTCTTTTAAAAGAAAAGATTTAGTATGTTACTGTTAGGCTGAGAAATCAATCGTATGAAATCGATGACAATTCTGCTGCCAGGTAATACTTACCCATGTGAGTGAGTGACCTGCTGGTATTCTGCAAAAATAATCTGTGGCAGGCAAATGCTGAAGTTTGAAGCAGTCATGTTTGGCTTTGCGCTTTTCACCATTTGCTGCTTGCATCAAAGCTGTGTGTTTTATCTGTGAAACTAAGAGGAGCCTGTGCCAGCCAGTTTGACTAGTGGCTGGCCATTCACTTTCTCTTACAAACATCAAGCAGAAAAATAAAAACTCCTTTGGTTCTGGTATCATAGCTAAGCCATTTTTCAAAAGTGCACATAGTTAAATGGGGATGGTGATTTCCAGTTGCTGAGCCTGGTGTATCCATTAGAAGTGGCGCTGGACTCTCCCTCTGCGTGGGGTAAGCTGCCTTGTGCAGCCTCCCAGGCACAGCAGGAGGAGTGTGGCTGTTAGGGAAAAGGCTGGTGTTGCACCCTCCTTTCCTCAAATATCTGAAATGAGCCTTTTGACATCTTTATCCAGCCCAACCCCCCCAGCATTAGTAGCAGAAAAAGTAAAAAATGGCTTGAAACTGTTATTGACCCTCCCTTCCTGTGGCTAGTCTTGAACTGCTGGCTCTGCAGGGAAGTTCTTGCTCTGTGTTCCCTAAATCCCTGGCCCCAGTGGGGAGGATGGAGAAGGCATGCACTGCTGGTCCTGCAGTGCTATAGCTGCACGTGGGCAGGCTCACCACCTCCCTTTGCCCGAGAGACTTCCAGATTAACCACGTAATTGTGCTGGGTATGATAATGAACTCGGGGCAGTGCAAGGGCTGGAGAGCCTGGATACAGCCTTTCCACCTAACCACTGCCCTCTCCCTAAGCTTGGCTGTTTCCAGCATGGCCTTACAAGAGCGTTGCCCCATGGAAGTGAGCTGAGACTTCAGATATTGACCGGCTTGTGTGTGTTTCCCCACCGCACGGCTTTTGACCACACAGCTTCGTAATTCTCTTTGCTCCCCCAGACCAGGGCTCAAGGCTTTACAGAAGAAAGACATAGGTGTCTGAAGGGGATGCTTTGGTCTGATGGGGTGGTAAAACACCCCTTTTTCTTTCCCCTGAGGGCATCACTTTATCAGCAGGGAAGGCAGGTTGATCCCAGGGCAGCAAGGGAGGCTATTTAGCTCCGTGAGAGGCAAAGTGCATGACTGAGCCATCCTGACTAGTGGAAATGGGCCAACAGTCCATCAGTAACAAATGTGCAGGCATACGGGTCTGAAGCAAAAGGAGGTCGCTATTAGCTATAGCTTTGTAGTTAATAACACCTGTAACTCTTGTATCTCTCCAATTTACAGGAGCCACAAAAACCTTGACACAGAGTAGATGCACAAGTACTAAAGGCTTGTGTATTTGTGTATAATAACTGTTGTCCTTTTGGAGTCTGGCTGTGCCACTGAGGCTTCCTGATGCTTTACAGAAAATTACAGACAGACACATTAAGGCTTGGCCATGTTGGCTCAGAACTGCAGAGGAACAGGGAGTGATCGTGAGGCTTGCGGAAATGGAATGAGAACAGCAGCCTGCAACACTGGGACTCCTCATCGTATTGATAGAGAAAAGAGTTTAGCCTGTATGCCCGTGTCTCTGCTGAGGACTGTGTGGCAGGTATCAAAAGCCTGGAACATTTGCTAATGATAGCTTCAAGGAGGAGAAACAAACAGCTCTTGCTAAGTATGAAATGTAAGATTTACTGCATTATGTAGCAGCTCCTGTTAAATTGGTAGGCAAAATATTTTCTGAGTTCGTGGAGATTTGACAAAAATACCCATTCCCTAAAGCCAGTTGTGAGCGCAGAACATTTCTGTTTTCACACACAGTTTCAGGAGGGAAAACAGAACAATTCCTGTATAGGCAGCTGGCTTATGAAAACTGGCAGAGCATTGCCTGTGTGGAGAGAGTTTAAATGATGCACAAGGGACTGGTTAGTGTGTGATATGCAAATGCAGATCTATCTGTGAGGCATTACGACTACAAAATGTCTCACAATTATGCTCATTTCGTGCTACGGATTCCTCCCCCTCAAAGCAGCAGGGCTTCATTCCCCGAGCGAACTTATGTTAGTCCTTTACCCCCTCTCCAGTGCACTAACTCTTTTGCTAGGGCCAATGGACTGACAGCTGAAGAGATTGTCACCTCTTGCGATGCACCTTAGAATCATAGTGATAGGACAAGAGAAAATGGCCTCAAGTTGCATCAGGGGAGGTTTAGATTGGATATTAGGAAAAATGCCTTCACTGAAAGGGTTGTCAGACATGGGAATGGGCTGCCCAGGGAGGTGGTTGAGTCACTATCCCTGGAGGTATTTAAAAGATGTTTGGATGAGTCGCTTAGGGACATGGTTTAGTGGTGGACTTGGCAGTGTTAGGTTTACAGTTGGACGTGATGATCTTAAAGGTTTTTTCCAACCTAAATGATTCTATGATTCATTTCCTCTTGTCCTATCGCTTGTTACTTGGGAGAAGAGACTGACACCCACCTCTCTGCAACCCCCTTTCAGACAGTTGTAGAGAGAGACAAGGTCTCCCCTGAGCCTCCTTTTCTCTGGACTGAACAACCCCAGTTCCCTCAGCCGCTCCTCACAAGACTTGTGCTCTAGACCCTTCCCCAGCTTTGTTGCCCTTCTCTTGACATGCTCCAAGCACCTCAATGTCTATCTTGTAAACTGAACACAGTATTCGAGGTGCAGCCTCACCAGTGCCGAGTATAGGGCCACAATCACTTCCCTACTCCTGCTGGCCACACTACTTCTGATGCCTTGGTCGTGCATTTCCCAGTCTGCAGAGTAGAAATGGGCAGATTCAGAATAATGGACCATCATAGTGAAAGGCTTGCCTGCCTTTTGTTAAGCTTAGATTCTCGCCATCGTTTTGAGGGTACCTGCTTTCTGGAGAGGTTAGAAGTCACGTGGGCTTTGCCTGCCTTTACAGAAAATAACTGGTTACAGGTCTTTCCATAACCCCAAGAAGGTGAATGTTTTCAGCCTGTTTATAGAAATGGACAGGTTCATGGACAGTCTATCAAATCTGAAAGTACCAGTCAATGCATGTTGTGGTTTAAGCCCAGCCAGACTAATCACCACACAGCCGCTCACTCACTCCCCTTCCTCAGCTGGACAGGAGAGAGAAAATACGAGGAAAAGGCTCGTAGGTCGAGATAAGGACAGAGGGAGATCACTCACCAATTACCATCATGGGCAAGATAGACTTGATGTGGGGAAATTAGAATTAGACTGCTCCAGTGTGTGTCCCCCATGGGGTCACAAGTCCTGCCAGCAAACCTGCTCCAGCGTGGGCTCCTCTCTCCACGGGTATACAGGTCCTGCCAGGAGCCTGCTCCAGCATGGGCTTCCCACAGGATCACAGCCTCTTTTGGGTGTATCCACCTGCTCCAGCGTGGGGTCCTCCACGGGCTGCAGGGGCACAGCCTGCCTCACCATGGTCTTCACCATGGGCTGCAGGGGAATCTCTGCTCGGGCGCCTGGAGCCTCTCCTCCCCCTCCTTCTTCACTGACCTTGGGGTCTGCAGAGTTGTTTCTCTCACATGTTCTCACTCCTCTCTTCTCCGGCTGCCGTTTCCCAGTTTTTCCCCCCCTTCTTAAATATGTTATCACAGAGGCGCTACCACTGTTGCTGATGAGCTCGGCCTTGGCCAGTGGCAGGTCCGTCTTGGAGCCGGCTGGCATTGGCTCTATCAGACATAGGGGAAGTTTCTAGCAGCTTCTCACAGAAGCCACCCCTGTAGCCCCCCTGCTACCAAAACGCTGCCACGTAAACCCAATACAATGTGCAAATGCAGGATATTTGTCATGCCTGCCATCTGGTTGCAGGAGGACATGGCTGGTATGTCCTGTGGACCTCCTGCCATGGCAACGGGGCAAAGGTCTCAATGAAGTGAGTGCTGTGGCAATGAGTGGGTAGAGCCATGCATCTAAACAACTCTTTCCAGCTTCCCTTATTTGAAAAGAACTTTCAAGATTTACTCACATGTGGTCATGGAATGGTTTTCCTTGCAAAACCCAGGTCCTTTGTGCTGCAAAAAGCATGTGAGGACTGTTTGCTAACTAAATGCTGGTCAGGTAGCCTGTGGCATAAATGATGGTTGGTAATGGCAATGCAGTATCAAGTCAGCTACCTCGTAGAAGGTAGAATCCAGAAAATCTTTCCTGCGCTTTTCATAAGTTGTATTTTTTCAGCTTTGGTAGATGTGCCTTGAAAATGGCTTGCAATACTCTGTGTAAATTACTTCAGCGCAGATACCAGAAGTGTTAAGACTCTCGTTTTCAAGTTCCTGGACAGATTCTAAGTGACAATGGAACTCAATTCACATCCAAAGAGTTGCCTGTTGTTCATTAAAAGAAATGGTATCAGACATGTCACGTCACCTCCCTGCTACCTGGCTGCAAGTAGTTTAGTGGAAAGATTCATTCTGACATTCAGGCAAGCAATCAGTGCTACGACCCCAGCTAAAGGTGGCTTATAACACAAGATTGCACGTATTCTATTAGGCTATGGGATGCTGGCCAAGCTGTTTTGAATCAGACACAAGCAATTTTGTTTAAAAGATATAATGGAAGGTTTTGTTCGGACTTGTTATTCAGAAGAAAATGAACTCCATGAAACATGGATGATCATGTTGACATAAAGTTACAGCACAGCAAAAGTTTAGCAAGAAACAACTAAGATAACTTTCAAAAAACTGAAGTGTGTGCATCAGACTGGTCTTCTCTTACCTAACAGAAGTGGTCCTCATGAAGCAACAGGGAAGAGAGGGATTTTTTTTTTTTTTTTTTTTTTTTTTTGAGCAGAATGTCATGCATTGGCCACGTCAACTGAAATATCAAACCTAGACTTAAGGATGTGGACCACAGCTTGTAGTACCACCACTGCTGTGGCAAGTGACACTAGTCCAAGGGCCCAAGAGGTCAGGCAGTCCTCAGTGCTATTCCGGCAGCACAGGGAGATGCACATACCTAAGCCCTAGCCTTGTGCATTTTTTGATGTAATGTGGAATTTTCTTTTGGTCCTTTACAGAGAAGCACATTCAGTGTGCCACTGTTCACAGAATCACACAGAATCACTAAGGTTGGAAAAGACCTGTAAGATCATCAAGTCCAACCATCAACCCAACACCACCACACCCACTAAACCATGTCCCGCAGTGCCACATCCACACAGTCCTTGAAAACCTCCAGTGATGGTGACTCCACCACCTCCCTGGGCAGCTTATTCCAGTGTCTCACCACTCTCTCAGTAAAGAAATTTTTCCTAATATCCACCCTGAACCTCCCCTGGTGCAACCTGAGGCCAATTCCTGTTGGCCTGTCGCTAGTCACTTGGGAAAAGAGACTAACACCCACCTCTCTGCAACCTCCTTTCAGGTAATTGTAGAGAGCGATGAAGTCTCCCCTCAGCCTCCTCTTCTCCAGACTGAACAAGCCCAGCTCTCTCAGCCGCTCCTCATAAGACTTGTGCTCCAGACCCCTCACCAGCTTCGTCGCCCTTCTCTGGACACGCTCCAGCACCTCAATGTCCTTCTTGTAGTGAGGGGCCCAAAACTGAACACAAGATTCGAGGTGCGGCCTCACCAGCACCGAGTACAGAGGCACGATCACCTCCCTGCTCCTGCTGGCCACACTGTTTCTGATACAGGCCAGGATGCCGTTGGCCTTCTTGGCCACCTGGGCACACTGCTGGCTCATATTCAGGCGGCTCTCGATCAACACCCCCAGGTCCTTTTCTGCGGGGCAGCTTTCCAGCCGCTCTTCCCTGAGCCTATAGCGTTGCATGGGGTTGTTGTGGCCAAAGTGTAGAACCCGGCACTTGGCCTTATTGAACTTCATCCAGTTGGCCTCGGCCCATCGATCCAGCCTGTCCAGATCCCTCTGCAGAGCCTTCCTACCCTCGAGCAGACCAACACTCCTGCCCAACTTGGTGTCATCTGCACACTTGCTGAGGGAGCACTCAATCCCCTCATCCAGATCATCAATAAAGATATTAAACAAGACTGGTGCCAAAACTGAGCCTTGGGGGACTCCGCTTGTGACCGGAGTAAGGCTCAGAAAGACTGGGGACCAGCTGAAATGTAGCCAGGTAATGGCTTTCGATACCTACTTTTCAGGAGAAATTTTTACAAGTTACATGGAACAAACATCTGTCTGAAATGGCAACAAGTGAGCTCTGACATTCACGTTTTGTAATGAAGTGAAGTCGTTTCTGCTGCAGTGTGAGATAAAAGCAACTCACTACAGTCTTGTTTGTGTTACCGGCTGTGTTGGTGACTCAGCTGGCTGTTCGTGCACAGGTGATAATAACCCCCCTAATGCTGTTTAAAGACTCCAGGATATTTTCATAGAGTCACAGAATAGCTGAGGCTGGAAGAGACCTCTAGAGACTGTCTAGTCCAACTCCTTTTGAGGGTTGCATTTGTCATTTTTTAATTGCATATTAAAAATGAAAAAGTGGCAGAAGAGGAACGTTAAAGAATTCAGTTCCTCATTAAAACAGGACAGCTAATGTATATACAGTATGTTTGGTGACAGCCATTAACCAGTCAACAAATCATCATCCAGAATACCACAATTACTTTCTAACATAAATGAATGGCTGTTGTGCAGTGTGAGGGACAGCAGCACATACAGCAGCACATGCCGCATGTGTACATACAGCACATAGAGATTAAATCTGAAAGATAGTATCTATACAAGCTCATCGTGAATGTCCGTCACAGCTCAACGTACTCCAAGCCGATGATCTTTTAGAGATATTTAATTGGTGTCACAAATTCATTGGCAATAATACCTAAAATAAAATCCTGTGCTTCTGGAGTACCTCCCATCCTGGGGTCACAAAGGTACTCACAGCCACTTGCATTGGATTATGCTCCCATGAGAAGGTAAAGTTCTTGTCCTGTTTTGCAAATGGGGATAAAAGGCCAGAGGAGTTACTATATGTAATGCCATTCCCATGGAAAAACCTATAGCTCCTCTCTGCTGAACCGTGCCCCTGTGACATATTACAAGATTACCCTCCATGACAACCCAAATTCTTCTCCGGCATTTTTCCAAGGACACACAAATGCCTGGAGTAATTAGAAGATGATTTTACTAAAAATATCTCCCTTCTCAGCCTTGTATTTAAAACGCTGTGATTTCCCAAATAGGAACTCAGCCTCTTTCCTTCATATCTGTGACGCCTAGATAATTTCCATGTCTGACTTTCCCTAAATAGGAACTCAAAGCTTCTGATGGCTCACAAAGACTGCCTGTTTCTGTTTTGCTCAGTATTGAGGAAAATTCAGTTCCTCCAGATATAACAAACTATCCAAAATCAAAACACAGTGAAGTGAAGGCGAGACCTTCTATTGCCGTGTTTTGGACTAGGGCTTTGATGACCTGAAGTAAGGAAGGCTGTCACAAACAAGGTGGCTGTGAAGGGTCCTGTTGAAGGGAAGATCATTCATCTAAGTTCTAGGTGTGATATATTCCAAACAGGATTAGAGGGACCTCATGGACATCCAGGAGAGCTGGTCTAGCTTTGCTTGGTTCCTCGTCTACTGCTCTGGATAAGCAGGAATTCAGCTTCATGACATCTGTGTGATTGGATATGAGGGCTAGCGTTTTCTATTGCTGTAACTTTCTCAGCACATAGATCTTTGTTCCAAAACAGTGGTGGGTAGATAGAATGATGTGTAAACTGGGATCCAGGGAATGAGTCTTCATGCTATAACTAGGAGTACTGCAGTCCGACTTATCTGAATAAATGTTTGCCTATACCATTGTTAATTCCCTAAACTTGCTGAAAACGAAAGAGAGTATCAGCCCAGGCAAAATGTGATTGAAGTTAACTGCTTTGATGTTTCTTAAACAAATCTTTGGATAATTTCTCAACCACATCTGTGCATACTGCATAATTTAATATTTTTGACAACTTTACTGAGTTGCAAATTTCTGTGACACTTGGATTATAAATTTCACTGGCATGGTTTTGTCACTCTTTAAAAACAGAGCATAATTAAACTCCCTTTTGACATATTCCATGTGTCTGGTTCTACCTCCATTTTGCAAGTGAATCTTATTTATATCCTGTTCTCTGATGTACTTGGGCAGCTAATCTTTCAAATAGCACTCCTGTCTCCTTTAAAAAATTAATAATAGAAGAAAAGATTCCTTCTGTCAAGAGATTTAGTTTGAGTTGGTAACTTTGGTTATTGCAGATTGAGACAGGAAGCTGATCTCTGAGTAAGGAAGTTTTTTGCTTGGCACTCTGTGCTGTAAACAGAACTGGTAATAAGTCACACCTATGAAGTGGATCAAATTTTGTTTTATCAGAAGAAGCTGTCAGAAACTGATAGGAGTAAGTCCTAAACTGACTGAAGATCTGAACGGACTGTTTCCTCCCTCCTGTTCTCCCACACAAGTATTGCATGTGAGAAGAGGCTGTTTTGATGTCCCTGAACCCTCTCGCAAAGCCTTTAGTTTGCTGAATTTCTCACTGTTCTTCCTTTTCATTTGATAACCATGTAAGAGGTTAAACTAGGACATTTGGTTGCCTCTGTGTAGCAGTCTGCATTTCAAAGGTAGATGGAAATAGACATCAGAAGGTTTTACTGTACCCGAGCTGTATCTTAATCATCTTAATAGCTGATTTTTCTTTTAAAATGATCACTAACAAGAGGAGACTTTATTGTTCTAGACATGAGTGTTCATTAGAGGTGAGGGGGAAATGGCAGGACCCACAGTTCCCTGCGTAAGCTGCTCTGCAAAACTCTAGTAAGACATTTAACACCTCCTCTGCTGTAATACAACTGTCACTGGATAGGGAGGATTTGAATAGTGACTTGCTGAGAGGCCAGCCATTGTGCCTTAGAGAGTGAGCTGGATGGATTTTTCACAAATGAGGAACAGAAGGACTTAATAAAGAGCTTGATATATTAATTTTTTCCCCCTAAGCTGTGTAGCACCCTACTCTGTAGCCTCCTGTGATAAGAGGAGGTTTGGATGGAATCAAAATCCTTTTCTGACTCTGTGTGGTCTCTAATTAAATGATTCATTTAGATACTTTGGCCTCAACTGACTTGACTTTCCCAGAAAATACAAGTCATCTCCCTTCAGCCCCCCTCTGTAGGACCTCTGCCATCCAGAACCTCTAGAAAACTCCGCTTGATCAGTGTTTGTATGGTTATAAAGATTTTAGAACTTTTTCACATTGACCAAGGGTAGCGCTGTGTTGTTAAAACCACTTTTCCTTGCTGTCTTGCCACAGGATTCACTTTCTGGAAATGACATTGTTGGCAACGGGACAGTGGGACTTTGGAAAAAGTCATTAGCACAGCCTGCCCTTCCTGAACAAGTATCCCCTTGCAAGCCATCTGCTCAGCTTGGAAACGCTTTGTTCTTCTCGTAGGTCATCTGAGGATTTGGGAGGGAAGAACAAGATCAAAATCACCCAGGCACAGCACTTTGTGCAAGGCTAACAACCAGCGCGGACCTGCCATCAAAGATGTGGGAGCAGGGACCTTTCAGAATTGGAGTCAAACTGAGAGCTTAATGTGGGATGGAAATAATGACTGCTGCACATGCAAACTTTGTAGGGAGGATTGATTGTCCAGTTAGTTCACAGGGAAGCACCAGCCGCTCGGAGAAGAAGAGCCAGACCCTGCAACCAGCAAATATATTAGACATTATAAGAAGCAGAGAAAAATGTTTTCAGTTTTTTAAGATATGAAAGCTGAATTTGAGATTGGGATTAAAAATAATTGTTGCAGTTGTGTGTTTGCAAATAAAGGATCATTTCTCCACAGATCTTCAGTGGTGCAGCTCAGAGAGGTGATGTTAAGTGTGCAGGAAGCTGAGAGCACAGCTAGTGTTGCTGTTCATTAATACTGAGGACTTAGCCCTCGATGGGGCTCATTCATTCTCTTGCACAGAATGGTGGGATTCCTCATTAGCTGGGTAATTTCTGCTTCACCTTGTCCTATCCCTCCCCAACTCCTGAAACATTTATTGTCCTGCTGCTCACCCTAAATATATACCGGACTGGAATATAGACCCTGTTTAACTCTTCTTTTCTGAGAGTAATGCAAAGTATTCCAACAGCTTTATCATTGTCTGCTTTTTGACGAGCAACAAACTTGTTCCCACCTTGTCTGATACTTGAGCTTAGTTTGTGCTGCTGGTTAGTAATTCCAGACATTGCAGGAAGAAATGCTCAGCCGTAGACGTATGCCTCAGTCTGAAATTAAAGCTCAATTTAGTTTAATTGTCCTTGATTTTATCAAGCATACAAAATGACTGATTCCATATGCAGAAGATAAATACACAGACAGCAGCTCAGAAATGTCTTCCTCCTTATGGTAGTGATTTTATATGGTTTTCTGGTCTGCCAAATGATCTTTAGTTTGCTCTGAACCTGGTTAAATCTCTTTAATAACGGCTATATTTTAGTAGTGCAAGAAGCCAGCATAATTATTGCAAAGGCACGGAATAGTTTCCCAGCACTGGATGAACATGGCTTGGGACGATGATAGTTTTTGTATTAGTTTGGTATTATTTCAGTGTTCCCAGAAGAGGCAGGAGATTTGGAAACCTGTGCAGCTCAGACAGGGTTAATGGATCCAGCCCAGCAATTAGTCTTAGACTTGGAGTGAAGGTGACATCCTCTCACTTTCTCTAAAATCATGTGGCCACTTCAGGCTGTGCTGGGAAGATTTTCCAGAGATAACCTGAACTTCGCAGTATTATTCTGTTCACCCTTGAATTCTGCCGGTGTTGTTATTGCTGCAGAACCCAAGAGTGAGGGGGATGAGAAAGGAAGAAGCTGGAGGAGGTAACTGTAAGAACTGTTGCTGTTTTTTTATTATTTTATTTATTTCTGGTCTTGTATCTAGGAGCCCTCATCATGGCCCAGGACCCATGGACAGAAGCCATGCTGTGAAGATTTCTCACTCTGCTCTGAGAAGGGAAGGAGGCTAGGTAAAATCCACTGGTGCCATTGAAATGACATTACCTGCCTCTCTGGCAGTTGTTCTCATCTTTCATCACACCGTGTCAAGAGAGATGAGTGGATTCACCCTGATTTGCAGCAACGGAGGGAGAGATTGCAGGTCCTGTCTCATGTACCAATGCAACTACTGAGCAGGCAGCAGGGCGTGCTGGGAGTCTACTATTGTTTGGATGGATGTGTCTCCCTGCTGCAGCCTCCAACCTCCTGTGGGTGCTCTGAAGCTGCCTGTAATATCAGCGGGAGGTATGTGTCCTACAGGATCCTAATTTATGCACTATAAATCCTCTCTGGACCAGACATGACCCTTTTGGTGCATCAGTGTCTAAGGTCATTTATCTGAATACAGCTCCAAGGCTACTGGAAGCTTTTCAACTTGCTTGAAGACTTTTAGGTCTTTTATCATCCTTGTGTCCTAGCCCAATCTCATGCTCAATTCTGTGGTGTCTGACTGTTCTGACTAGGCAGACTTCAAGCATCTTTTCAGTGTCAGGGAAGAGCAGGGAGCTTCTCCTGTCCCACTGCATGATGCATGTTGAGCCCCTGCAGATAGCATGTGCATGCAGAGCGTGTTGTACTTCCCAGAGCCACCTGGCTCACTGTACTTTTGCAGAGCAAAGTCTGGTGTACAGCCCATGCTTTGGCAGGATCTGAGGTCCCTGTGAAAACTGGAGGGAGGAAGCAGGCTCCTGGCACCTAAGGACTTCATGCAGCCCAGTTCTGGACACTGTCCTTCCCCCAAGCTCCTCAGACTTGAGGAGGGAGCAGTGTCATAGGTATCTGTGGTGGCAGCAGACTGCCATCTGGGAGCCCTCCTTCTCCAGGGCCTCCTGGTCAGTCGACCAGATATGTTCCATTACGTAATAGCAGAGGTGGCCAACAGGACAGATGGCAGCTGCTGCCAGCCGAACAACTCATCTGACCCACACCCTGCTCCACTGGGGCTTGGGAAAAGGGCCAGGGGCTGCCGCACTTCCCCGCCGGGCAGTAAACGGCAGCAGTCTTACACTCAGGATCAACTGATCTCCTTTACAGAGCATTGGAAGTATTTTATTAGCTGTCTCCAGAGAAGCTTCCTCTCCCAAATAGTCTCAGACAGGATGCTTTTTCACTTACTAAAGATCTGAGGATCATGTCTTCCATTGTTGGAAACTGTCCTAGTTCCTTTGAATCCTGAGGAGCTGTAACAGACTACACCAGGAGAGGATGTGTCTCCTTAGTTTCTTCTTAATGGTAGGAAAGAGGTGAAATTACCTTGCTAGGAATTGATACTTTTTTTGTTTCTTTTGTGTAAACAGAAGGAAATAATTTAACACAAGATTTTAAAAAAAGTTTGGAGTACAAGAATTACCTCTTTTACCTTCCTTTTTTTTATAGCTTTGACATAAGACATATGATTCAGTTTGGATTAAAACAGAAATAAGCTTGTTTTGCTCCTACACATTTCTTTAAAAGCCTGCACATTCTGCTTTTGATATTTTCCTACCAGATGATTTCTGAAGGGAATATGGCTGCCTCTGACTTGTAGAAAGTGTAGCTGCTGTTGTCAAATGCTTCAGAACGAAACTAATCCATTTTATGTGTGCATATGTGTGTGTTCATGCACACAAGCGTGTATTCATATATACAAAAAGCAAAATGGAATGTCAATATACCAATGTATCTGTAGTAAGTCAGTTATTCCCAATTCCCTCTTTCCACTTGCATTTTCTGCACTATTTTCAGCCTCTTGTTATCTGAAACTTCTGGAAAGCATTACAAGCAAGAAGTTTCTTGATGTTTCTTCCATTCAGGGGGTCAGTGAGTAAAACTGAGGCAATGGTCACTATTCTTTCAGAGTAGCTTTCCTTACAGATGCATTCATTTGGATTTGTGCATGTCCCATAAGTACCCCCTGGTACGCTTTGTAGTACGTGCCATGCTTTGGATATCTAATCTAACTTGAAAAAGAAAGCCAAACTGACTCCCCAACCCATGCAAAGAGCAGCCATGCAGAATTCAGTGACAGCCCAGCCCAGAGAAATTCACATTGCAGCTCATCCTTCAGCCATTCCCTGCTTTTACGCTCTCCTTTGCCTCTGCAGTCACTCCATATCCCAGACGAGGGTACAACCAGCCCTATATCTTGGTTTGTGAATTGGGAGCAAACACCCCAGCAACTCTGTGTGTCGTCAGAGATTAAAAGCAAGCAAAATTGGGCAGCACGAACGGCCTTTTGAGGCACAGTGGGCTGCCCATATACCCCTCCTGTGCTTTTCAGCTGTGGGCAGAGGCATGGGAGGGCAGGGAGGGGACCCCAGGGATGCCTGGCCCTGCACTGGCTCCAGGCCCCTGCATCATGGAGGCACGCAGGCGGCCACCTTGGCCCTGGTCTGTTGCTCTTGTATCTCGCCACCCCCCACACTGCTGTTAATCTTTGGCGGCAACATCCCGCTTACTATGCTTGTTCGTGCAGTTTTGACTGCTGCTTGCATTACCCCAATGGCCTGAAAAGTGATTATTGCCATTGATCACACCCTGAGGCCTTCTGGCAAAGGGGACGCTACTGTTGCTCACGTATGCAGCAAATTCAATTCACCCAGCGCATACGCGAGGAAGCCTGTGCAGCGCAGCCCGTAACGGAATGCAACCTCCTTCAGGTATGCCATGAGGCATGGGTGCTAAGGGGGTTGGCTACAGCACGAAGTCTGGGGCGAGATCGCCGCTGTTGTGAGTGCTGGAGGAGCCCACGAGCAGCCACGAGGCTTTTCTCCAAAGCCAAATAGGCGCATTTCCCTGCAAATAAGTCAGCATTGCTCACGGCAGAGCAGAGCGACGCGCAGACACAACCAGCACACCTCCACGTTTCCCTCAGCGTGACTCTCCCGATCTGCCAGGAGATGGAAGGCACCCGGTTTGCCTGAGAGCGTCTCAAGGTGAAATCTAGCCCTTGCTGCCAGGCTGGAAACTGCCCAGTGAAGCGGGAGGGAGGGACGCGTGATGCCCCCCAATGGTGGTGGCCACCCTCGGCCCGCCGTGAGGTGACCTTCCGGAGGCTTCCGCCCACACCCGCCATATCCTGGGGGCTGCGGGGAAGCTGGCCTTTCACAGAAGGTTGTGTGGGCTTCCTGAGGCAAGGGAACAGAAACTTTAGACGACTTCCCTCCCCGCGCTATCCCCAGCTGCCATTGCAGGGACGCTCCCTCTATGGCCACAGCCTTTTCTGACATGGCGGCTTGCTCTGCTGGGGAGCAGTGGAACCAAGCTGGCAGCACCAATGGGGCACAGCGGAGCCGAAAACGTTTATGGCCAAGGTGGTTTTCATCATGTTCAAATGGCTTGGAAAACGTGCCATTAGGGAGAAATTACTTCCCTGTTGCCTCTCCCCACTAGCCCCCCTTGCATTTGACGCACAGTTTCTCACGGTCGCTGCGTGCTTAACCCGAGAACCCGGGCTGCGACTCAAACATCTTCCCCGAGCTGTTGCTGACATGGGCACAGACCTGCGTGCGCTAATGCAATGCGGAGGAGCAATGAAGCTCTCATCCGTCAGCCCTAGGTACGAATTTAAATTAAACCTCATTTAGCTGGGCGCTCCCTTTTGATTTATTGGCAGATGCTTCTCACTGTTCGAGCCTTGTTAAATTTCTAGCAAACACTTCACTGACCAGCTGTTCCTATTAAGTCGAAAGAGTGCCACAGAGCGGGGTTATTGCCACCTCACTTTTGACGGCTCTCGTACGTGGTCCCCACAGAGCTCTCCAGGGAGGGAATTATATCCATCGCACCGCGAGACGCATGGCTAATGCCAGTGAAGCATTTTAAGTTTTGCGCCTCTGTCTCCCCCAGTTCTCACATTTTGTGGGCTATGAATCAACAAAACACTTCATGAGCTTCCTGTCAACTAATGGGGTAGGATCATTTTCCAATTCAGGCATTTCTTCTCATTATTAAGTACTCTTTACTATGAGCCAGTCGGTCATTTTCAGGTGGGTGTGGACTGAAGTTCTCAGGCCTGCAGCGCAGTCACATGCATTAGTCATTTAGAAGTCAGACTTTGTTCCTCTACTTCCAGATCTCAGTGAAGAAACTACAAGGTACTAGTGTTTTACTTGCAAAAGAAGATAGCTTTTAGCATCCAAGCACATTTCATACATACAGTAAAAATGCCAGAGTTTTGAATTCTCCTTATTTATCACAGTAATACTATTTTGCATTTAGATTATGTCTCCCTACTGAAGGGTACCAGGGTAGCTCACAAAAAACATATGCACTTTAAGAATACATCATGGAAATATAGCTTCCTCTGGAGTGGAGAGCAAAACCAAGGAAAGCTCAGTGCATAGCACAGTGGGGGCATGGAAAGAAACTCTGCTCAAAGCAGCAAGAGAAATCATGATGCTTATACAACACTATTAGAACTATACTGCTGTGGAGAGCAAAAAGACCCTTGATTTTTAAAGTTTTCATCAGAAAACCAATACATGGTGAACTCTGTGGAACCCAATTTATCGAGCTCTCAGGATCATGAGTTAGGTGAGCCTTGCCAGGAATTGATGCAGTTTGTAAGTAATCCAAACTTGAGGTGTCAGAGCACTGTTATGTTTCTCCGATGTCTTGCCTTGCTTTATTGTTTATTCATTCAGCACTATATAGCTGTGTCTGGGGCAGGAAAGACATTGCTTCTACCCCCAGAGTAGCAATTTGATATAAAACTGAAAAGGCTTAAGGGCCTCTGAGGAGCTTCCTTCACACTCCAGGTGTGGAGTTAGCAACTAAACCTACATGTTTGTTTAAAAGTGTGTGTGGTATCGGTGTTAGGAAAGAGCCTCGCCCTTCCCTCAGTGCTGAACTGAGCGTGTCATGCGGGCAACACTGCAGTGTCAACTCTGGGCCAGGACTTTTGGGAAGCCAAGTGAATGGCTGCCATTCAGTGCTGAGAACAATGGAAAAGCTGTTCCTGACTCACACTTGGAAAGGGTCCTTCCACCAAGCGAGGCAAGACTGTTTTGCTCTTCATCCAGCAAACTCCTCTTACCAATTTGTCTTGAGTGAGATGTTGGAAGATCTTGTTGAGTCCACATCAAAACCAGGGCTTTTCCTAGAATACGCTTTCTGCTGTTACAAATGCTAGATGCATTGAGAGAGTAGCTGGGAACACTTTGTCTTTCCTTTTACCAGTTGACTGAAAAATTAATCAGAATGGATTCTTGCAACTCTGTCACAGAAATCTGTATGCAAACATTAAAATGGCAGCCTGTAATACATTATATAAAATTTAGACTCAAAAGATTTAAAAGCATGACAGAAAATCCTATGTGCGGTAGGGAAGACGTCATCCCGCTCTGCCCTGTCAGCCATAGTTAGAGTTTGCTAGCTCCCATTAAACTCTTTGCAGATCTGGACTTGTCATCCTCTTTCTAATTCTAGGCAAGTAGCAAATTGGCTTAAAAGTGTAGAAGCTGTCCTGATGTGTATGCACGCTTGCTCCTGCCTTCAGTTTTCAAGCTTCTGAAGGCATCCATTAGATTAGTTATCGTGTTAATAAGCAGATTTAAGAAATACACCGTGTTCTCAGCTCTCGCTTGGACAAAAACTCAAGTGATTACAGGCTTCTGTCTAGATATATCAGGGAACTGACCTACACCCCTGAAAGTGTAACTTTGAGCTCATTTTATCTGCCACAGAGATAGAGAGGAATCTTACTGCCCTAGTAGCAAGCAGATTGAAAGGTACTTGAGAGATTAGAGATGGCTCTGTCTGATACTGAATTCCCACGCCTGATGAAGAAAGGTGAGGGTGTTTATCAGAGAAGCTGCATTTTTCTGGGAGAAAAAAAAAAAGGAAACAGCCTTTCTGGATCCTTCTCAAGGTAGCAGAGGATTCCTGTCACTGTCATTTCACACCGCCAGCCCACATTATGAGCAAGGTTGGCCATGCACCATGTCAGTCACGTACGGGTGGGGGGGGTCACTTTGTGATGGTTGGGAGAGCCCTAGTTAAAAAAATCAACCATGAAACTGAAGGAATGGTGAATTCCCTGCTTCAGTGTGGAGTCAGCCCCTCTTTGTATCCTTTTAAATCTCCTCTGCCTGAGATGACTCATCCTGAGGTTCATAAAAATACTTCTGAAGAGCTGAATTTTTTTTCCCTTTTCCTTTATCTTTTTCTTTTTTACCTTTGAAGTGGACTCATAGCACTGAATATTTATTTACAAAATAATTCCCTAAGGATATTCCAGAATCCTGCTCTTCAATTACATCATACTTTTAGCACAAATCTAAGTATCCCTATGACGCAGAGGACCTATGTCAGGAATGTGGGTAAGGAACACACTTGTAAAACCTGGAATCATGTTCCTTATTTTTGGAAAAAGGAGAGGGATGTCATTTTCTGCTGTGATATCTTGGTAGACATTGCCTTATCTAGGATGCTTGCTTATTGCCAAAGAGAGATCTGAGAGAAAGGTCTAAGGACTGATCAGTTAACCACTATCTCATGTGCACATTTTGATACTATACCAGGCAAAGAGAGGTCTGTGGTGTCACCTGATGTGTTAGTTCTGGAATCCTTGCTGGCTTAAGCAAGGAGAAGATGATTTATGTAAAAGCAATACCAGAAATCATAGTTTTGGTAAATACCAGTGTTTTTCCTCATATGCAGACATAAACTTGAAGGCTATTTAAAAAAATGTTATTAATACCAAGAGGTTTATGACACATAAAAGAGACAGAAGGTGCAACATATAACATCCTGGCAAAAAGTGCTGCATATTTTATAGTGCCTGACTTTAACAATCATGTTGCAGTGTGTTAGCAGGATGGTGGAGAATTTTAGACCTTTTTAGGGGATATGAAAGCAATCAGAGTAGAGACATTGGCAGGTACTGATGCCGTTTCCCAGACCCTGTGACACAACCAGCCTGCTGGGCTGCCCTCATGTTCTGCAAGCATGAGGATAAGGTTGCCACATGGCTGATTTCCTATGTGAGGGTGCTGTTTGGGAGATGTACTGGGGCGTCATCTTTCTGCCAGGCCATGGCAATAGAGAAAGCAGGCTCTTTGTTGTTCATGTTTCCCCTATGCTCCTAGTCTTTGGCTGGGATTGAGCAAAAATTTTTTTTCTATATGTCCGAGGGGAAGGGGGGGGGGGGGGGGGGGAGGGCAGGGCAGGGCAGGGCAGGGCAGGGCAGGGAAGGGAAGGGAAGGGAAGGGAAGGGAAGGGAAGGGAAGGGAAGGGAAGGGAAGGGAAGGGAAGGGAAGGGAAGGGAAGGGAAAACTGGAGGGGAAGGAAGGGGAGGAGGAGGGAAAGTTTGTCTAACTTGATGTGTTTGGTTGGTTTTTGTTGTTTTTTTTTAAAAAAAGAAATGAACCAGAATTTTCTATAATGCTGTCACTTCAATGGAAAAAAGGAAAAGTGAACAGATAAAAGGGACAGAGGGAAGACAGTTTGCCATTTTATGGTGCAATCTAATGCATGCAGCTATTCAGTGCCCTGCAGAGGAAGTGGTACCCCACTGACAGACCAAGGTAGCTAGACATCCCTCCCAGGTGCCGCCTTCTTGGGCATCTGTAGCAGTTCAAAGCACTGTAGCCTGCCACATGGGCAGGCATGGCAGAAGAAAGGAGAAGGGCCACTGCTGAGGTGCGGGGTCCTGAGATGCGGTGGCTAGGTGGGGAGCATCTTCCCTTTCAGTATGGGGTCTTATTAAGGGGACTCTCTCCTGGCTGCAGCCCAGCATGGTGAGCACTCCCCTCTACACTGGGATGGTCTGTCAGTGCTGGGAGGTGTTGTATGTCGCATGTACACCAGGGAGTGGGAGAAATTTGGTCCCCAAGCATTTTCTGTATTGCATTAGCCAGCAGGGCTGTGGCATGGGAGCTGACTGTGAGTTTTGTGTGCAGGATGAGTCACAGCAGACTCAGGCTGCTGCAGATGGGGGTACTCAAGGAGTCCCTTAAGGTCCAGGGCTCTACCTGACAGCACAGGTGATGACCTTAACCATTTTCTTCCCTGTGGAAGTGAACAGCAACTGGCCAACTGGCATCTTAGGAATGAGTCATCTCTGTACTGAGCAGCATCATTATTTTGGGAATTAACCAATGTCTGTGTATTTTAAAGGGCATAACAATAAAATCTACACCAAAGAGTTTCTTACACACCATTATAACCAGACTGCACAGAGCTTGGCAGAGGTCAGGCAAATTGAGAAGTTTCTATTTGCAGATGCCTTATTGATGTTATTCCAGTGCTACTACCATTATATCTTGCACACTCTCTATCCTTCCTAGCCACACATTTAGAAAGTAAATAAGTTCGTCAGACACATGTTCCATTTTATGAGAGCAGAGATGCATACAAGAGCGTGAATGAATATGAATAGCCCATTTTTGGCATTACCCAAGCTTTGGAGCTGATTTGTATGAGTCAGAAATAAGTACTGTGCTAAAAGGGCTCCCAGAAAAATATGGACGGCAAAAGAAATGGGGAAAGGAGGAATCATTCCTCTCAGAAAATGGCTGCTCCCTGAGACAGCTCCCCACGACATGTGGCAAGTTTTCATGTGGGGCCTGGTTTGCGTGGCAGCTTTTTAGGTTTGCTGACAGCTCTCTGTGCAGGGAGCCATGCCACTACTTCACATTGAACAAATTTCTTCAAAATGCAGCAAAAAATAGACTAGTCTTTGAAAGGGAAAGAAGATGAAAAAGAGTCTAAATAACCCTCAGCAACTGAAAAAAAAAAAAAAAAGCCATGCAGAACTTTAATTTTGTTTCTTTTTTTTTTGTTTTATTTTGGTTTGTTTTGTTTTTCTTAGCACTTTCCCCATTTCAAACTCTCAGTCTTAAATAAGAAGGTGGCTTTGAATACTGCATTTTTACATTCAACAATGAAAATTATTAGACTAGCTAGCATTATACATGAGCTGTGAATGACCGTAAGCCTAATGAGGCTAGGAATGGCCCTAATATTTAGGATTTTACCTGTGTCGGTTTTTTTAGGAATGACTTAAAAAGGGACCACTTCTCCTACCACGCAGGCCATAAGCTTGCCTCATTGCTACTCAACCATGGGAAATCATCCATGCACCAAGGCTGGTGTGAGACAGGCACCCAGAAAGCTGTCGGTTGTGCTGGCTTCTCATTCCAAACATATATGAGAAAAGGGCATTTTTTTCACTGCAGGATTTTGGTGCCCCATACTTTTTGGTAGAAGGGCTGTTAACACTGCGCAGAAGCCCATCAGCGTGTCTCTAGCTCTGTAAATCCCAGATCCTCACCACCTCCCCCAAAATCTAGTCAGCTGTGGAGATTGGCCTGGGTTTTGCTGATGCTTGGAGCTCGCTGAAGGGTGAATGAATAAACCAGACTATTTGTGACAGATGGGAGATACTGATACTTCTCCGCTGGACAATGAAGGCCATTTTGATAGCAATGCTCGATTTGCAAGGCTGCCTCTGTCTAGGTGTTAAGCCAGTCTAGATGGTGTCAGTTTATTCTGTGCATTGTATACTCAAACTGAAGTGTGGGATGCCCCAAAGCGATCTCAGAGTGAGCATGCCGTCACAGGTCATTGCCTTTGAATGTTTGCTAGTGGCCTTTCCAGCCTTGTAGGGGAGTAGATCTGAGCGTGCCAAGCTAAGAGAGCCTGGAGATCCTTCCTTTGCAAGGCAGATGTATAACAATACAGCTTTAAAAGAAACTGTCCGTCGTAAATCACAGCTTTAAAAGAAACTGTCCTTAGTAAATCACAGCCAAGTGTTTCTGAAGTGGCCTGGAGAGAAGAGAAGGCTTGAGCACTGCCTGGACAGACCCTGTCCAAGCAGGGAGAGGAGGAAGGATTGGGATTAGCTCTTTTCCCACCACTGGTTGATAATGCTTTCTACTATTGAAGATTAATGTGTCAAGGGTAACAGTTTTATTTAGTAAGCCTTTGCTCCTTACTTTATTTTGGCCTGTTCTTCTTGGAGGATTAAACTAGAAAAACAGCATTTCTACAGGGGATAAATATATCATAGGAACCAGAGATTAGAAACGCTTCAGACCTGTGCTGTGGTCAGCCTTTGGGGTCCTACTGCACAAAGAAAATGAGCCTTTGAGAAAAATAGTGTGGGTTCGGTGTCCAGCTGCCAGACAGAGGGGAGCTGAGACGTGGGCCTGGGCCTGGCTGTGAACCTGTCATACCAAAGTCCTGTGTGTGGTAGGTAGACACCTCACTGATGCTCAGTGCAGATCAGCTCCTGTTAGAGGGGGATGCCTGGTCTCGGGGAGCATGCTGACCTCCAAAGACCACAAGCAGGGAGGAAAGGGAGAATCCGTTCTCAGGTCCTGGGCTGTCAAAAATGGATTTTCAGGACCTGGCTGCTAGCCTGCTGGTTGATATTAAGTGGATTCAATCAGAGTCTCATGAGGGTTTAGAGAGCCTTGCTCCATGGAAGAAAATACTCACAGTACGGGACTACAATTTCCCGTTGTGACACTGTGGCCAGAAGGGTGAATAAAAGACACAGAGTGAGTTCCCTGTAGCAAACAGTATGGATTTGGTGTACTTGTTACAAGCTCCTGGTCACCCATTAAACAGGGGGTTTATTTAGGAAGTAATTTATCTTTCACACAGGGGTATCTATAGTTGCTCAGGGAGAAGGCTTTATGTATCTTCAGGTATCTGTGTCTGCATGGTAAAACACTGAAACGTGTCTATATACTTGCTCCTGAAGGGAAAAGAGCCCTTGTTTGAGAGAAGTCCCACTGCTGGACTGCCCCAGACGGTGTCATAGCCCTGAGGGCACCGCCAGCCGCCTGTCCCTGCCCACCCCCGGCCCCCCCCCCTGCCCACAGCCTAGGTCCCCACGTCAGTCCCCAGGCCTGTCAGCCCCTGTCTCAGCGACTCCGCAGCGGGGCTGGTCTCCAGCTCCTCACAGCCCTTCCCTGCCCGGCCATGGGTCCCCCAGGCTGGGCCCACCTGCAGGCCCATGTCCTGGCCTGCGAGAACCAGCTCTTGGTAACACGTTGCAGCTGGTGGTGTATCCGGCAGCCCAGGCACAGGGTCCCCCTGCTACACTCTGTTGGCACAGTTCTCCTGGTGGGGTGAAGTCTCCCCAATTAGGGGAAGAAAGACCTCACTATGTAGCAGAGGGAACGCTATCTGTTAAACTTCCAGCTGAAGACTTCTCTGAGAGTTGGTTGCTAATATGAGACAACTTGTTAGTGAGATGCGGGCATATACCTTCACCCAACTATCTTGGGCCATTTTGTTCCCTTGAATTAGTTGTGGCATTCACTTCCAGCACCCTGGAAGGCTGTATGCTGGGTTTTTGTGGTTTAAGCATACCGGGCTTGAACTACCAGGGTAGCAGTATTGTCACACCTCAGTTTCATCTGGAGTTGTATGATACTGAATGACTTTTGTTCCCCCCCGCCCCTGCAGCTTCAGCCACTGGAAATAAGGGGGTGTAAAAAGAACGTCACTCCTTGTCATTGTGGTTACAGAAAACCCTGGAAGTGTGACTGTGAGTACATCTAGCTTCAGAAACCAGGAACCAAAACAAACAAAAACCTGCAACATTTATTAATAAATGTCAATTAAGCCTCCCTGGTTTCAAGCCCAGTTACACAATTTCTCAGGGGGGAAAGCAGGAGGAAAGTGGATTTATGACTGTTGAATGTTTGAGCCTTTCAGAATCGTATTGGGCACTACAAAAAATGGATGGCTAGAAATAAATCTGGGTGTGAATAAGCTGTTTCCTCCACAGGTCTGGTTTACACCGGCAGGGTGCACTTAACGGTTGGCTGGAGAAAAAAATGTGACAGACAGGATGGTTTCTTACGTGGTCCTCAGGGAATATAAAAAGCGGCTCTGTTCTTCTTCCCTTTAACTCACCCTTTAGTCACTGGCAAAATAATTCAGATTCAAGCTTCAGGTTTAGAGGAATTGCTGGTAGGAGGGGAAGGGTTAATTTGTTTACTTGGTGTGTTTTTCTGTTTGTTTTGTTTTACTTTTTTAAGCCCTGATGTGAATTATCCATTTTGGCAAGTGAATGGGAACAGTTGCATGTACTTGGTATTTTCTGTCACATACACTATTATTAGTAAGAAACACATTTCCTTTTGGGGTGAACGCTAAGGACAAAAATAAGGCTGTTCAGATTACCATCCCCCTTATTAACTCTGCTAAAGCAATTGTGCTGGCATTTAAGAGAACTGGCAAGTGCATTTGTTCAGCGGCAAATGTGATGCATTCAACGTTCTTTTTACACAAAGAAGAAAACAGGGGCTTTTAAGCACGGGGAATGTAATAGCCAAGCTTTGGTAATGATTTCTAATATTTTCAAGAGAGAAGAGGGGAAAAAGATCCCATTCACTTGTTTCAGTGTTAAGGAAGGGAAATAGCTCTATTATCCCAAATCTCCTCCAGAGCTTTCAGTGCTACTTGGTGCACATTTTCTCTCCACGTGCAGACAGATTCGACTTCAGTGACAAATCAAAAATGATTTTGCATCCAATGTGCATGGTATGCTTTAATTCCTGGAAGAAATTACCTTATAATCTAAGCACAAAGACAGGACATGTCTCAGTAGCACAAAGTTTTTCCACTTGTAGGTCAGGATATTTTTTCTAAGAATGAGTGGTATCATGGTGCCCTGAGGCTGTTGGGCTCTCTTCTTTTGTTAAAGGTGCAATCATCAGTCATAACAACATGGTGGGTCATCATATTGAGTACCCAAGCAACTCAGATCATGGTGTACGGAAAGGCATTTGTTTCCTTTCAAGGTGTTGTGCTCACTGGTATCAGCTTTGCATTTGGCCTCAATTAGCTTGCTTTGTGTGGTGGGTTGACCTTGGCCAGATGCCAGGTGCCCACGAAAGCCACTCTATTACTCCCCTCCTCAGCTGGACAGGGGAGAGAAAATATAATGAAAGGCTCATGGGTTGAGAAAAGGACAGGGAGATCCCTCAGCAATTACTGTCACGGGCAAAACAGACTCGGCTTGGGGAAATGAGTTTAATTTATTACCAGTCAAAATCAGAGTAGGATAATGAGAAAGAAACCCAAATCTTAAAAACACCTTCTCCAACCCCTCCCTTCTTCCTGGCCTCATCTTCACTCCTGAATTCTCTACCTCCTCTCCCGCAGCGGCACAAGGGGATGGAGAATGGGGGTTACAGTCAATTCATCACACGTCGTTTCTGCTGCTCCTTCCTCCTCAGTGGGAGGACTCCTCACACTCTTCCCCTGCTCCAGCGTGAGGTCTTCTATGGGCTGCAGGTGGATATCTGCTGCACCATGGACCTCCATGGGCTGCAGGGCACAGCCTGCCTCACCATGGTCTTCACCAGGGGCTGCAGGGGAATCTCTGCTCAGGTGCCTGGAGCACCTCCTCACCCTCCTTCTTCGCTGACCTTCGTGTCTGCAGAGCTGTTTCTCTCACATATTCTCACTCCTCTCTTCTCCGGCTGCCGTTGCACGGTTGTTTTTCCCCCTTCTTAAATACGTTATCCCAAAGGCACTACCACCGTTGCTGGTTGGCTGCCTTGGCCTGCGGCGGGTCCGTCTTGGAGCCGGCTGGCATTGGCTCTGTTGGACATGGGGGAAGCTTCTAGCAGCTTCTCACAGAAGCCACCCCTGTAGCCCCCCACCCCCCCCACCACTGAAGCCTTGCCATGCAAACCCAATACGGTTTGAAATTGTTGAGGTATTTTCCCACCATAGCTCACATCCTTTTCCACTGATTCTGATTAAACAGCGTTTTTTGATTCTCCAGAAAAGATTTTTATCCTCATCACTCACTGCTTATCACTTTTCTACTTGACTCCATTTGTTGTGGAGAAAATGGGTGGCTCTAAGTCCGAGTAGGGCCTAAATGTCACCTCTCAACATCGGGAGGACTGAAAGGCAGTGGTGGAAAGTGCTATGGTAACTGATGTACAGCACACTTGTTTGCATTTTTTTAAACCAAAATGCCCAAGCAGTTGGTAGTGATAGAAAGCAAAATGCCTTTTCATGGCTGATGGAAAAAAAATCATACAGATAAGGCAAACTGATAGGGAAGTTTACTTTACTCTTAGCTATGAGGTATTTTTCCTGTGTCTGCTTCAAGGACTTTGGTCTTCATCCATCAGTCTTTATATATATACTAAATAGTGTTTAACAAGTGGCTTTTAAAATAGGGTGAACTTTTGAAAAGAGAGTATTTATAGAAGGAGCTATTTAGTTTGCTAGTAATTTTCAGTATTCATTTTGCTATTGCTGAATATACAGAACAGGATTATTCACCCACATTACCCAGCTGCTTCTGTTTGATAACGCAACAAAGATTGTGAGGTAAGTGTCTTTGCATGGAAATGGCTGTGATGTCATGATTCATGGCTATGAAAAAGTGAGATCTGTGAGGAGGAGTTGTTTTTGAGACAGAAAGTCCCAAAATATAAATGTCTTGCATTATTGGTTAAATGGTCGATTAAAATGCAATCCAATTAAGGAATATGGCAAGAAATTAATTTTCCGTGACACACTTGAAAAATGCTTCCTAATACTGGAGTTCACTAAAAACACAAGAGTAACTTATTATTAGAAGAAGCTGCAGTACTTTTTCCAACTATACTTTTCCTATAGATGAGACTTGGCAACACCAGAAACTTACAGGAGGAGGTGATATGTTACAGTGCTTAGTAAAGAATATGTCGGGGGTTGGGATTTTATAATTTACCTTGCTTGCAGCTGCCAGCTGAACTAGGTATGTAATTGCATTTGAAGTTCTCTGACCTCTTCAACAGCTGGGACTCGGAGAAGAATTGTAAACCTGTCACACACTTGCATAAGATCTTTCTACTGCTGCATCTCCCTGGAACAGCAATGAAGCTATGCAAGTGAATATTCAGAAATTTAGGTTATAAACCAGGTATACAACTGTTCTCACTAGATGATCCAGTGAGTGTTTTGTGTAGCAGTCCTGTTTCAATTGATTGAGCTGGTGTAATCTAAAATGCTTTTGGTTCTTCTCTTCAAAAGTCTGTTGAACTAATGTACCACTTCTCTGTCTCAGCAATGCGGCAAATCTGTTGAGCTGGACATGAGCATCACACAGTTGGCTCTCAACTCTGTGCTGGCTGGTAGGCAAAACTGCCTCTCATTCATTTGCAGCTGAAGACGGAGGTTTTTCACTGCTCTGTGACATTGTGCATCGGGTCAGTCTCTTTGGTCATTCATTGACCAGCCTCAGCTGGCATGTGTGTTCCAGAACAGGACAGAGCCTATAGCAGGACCTTGCTGGTGGGGAGCTTAACACTTAGCAGAGCACTCTGTTCAGAGGCACACTTTCAAGATGTAGCCTTCATCATATGACCCAGCGTAGCTGTTGCCTATTTATTTCAAGACCCAAGAGAGAGTGTGACTTCATACTAAGGGAGATAATATGCTGGCAAAAATCCATTTGGGGGTTACATTTGGTATGTCTATGGATGTCTGCTCAGGTTTTCCATTTCTTGTGGTAGCCAGGCTGAAAATGTGACTGAAGCTGGGCTCAATGGATAAACATGTAGATATTCTATCCCTTGGATCAAAAGTATGGACAGGGCAGAGAAATACCAGGAAAAGCTTAACACCAAAACTCAGATGCAGGAAGACAGGCAGCAGCTTTGGAATGACACAGACAACAGTCACACAGGGACTGAGGATCTTCTCCAGGAAGATCTCCATTATCACAGACTCCTCCAGTGCCATGGATCAGCCAAATTGCTCCACCAGATAGAGCTGACTTCCCTTACTCTGACATAATTGTGAATGCTAATACCTTAAAGCTGGTCTGGAGGCCGATACCAGAAAAGCATGTCTGGAGGTGGCAGTACACGATCAATCTGACCAGCAAATGATCACAAAAGGCAAAGAAATGATAGCTTTGAGGGAGTCTGCCAAAAAACAGCTGGAACAAGCAGTGGTGCGTTTCAGAGGCTCAGGCAACCCCCATGCTGACCAGCTAGAGCTTGAGATGCCAGAGGGAGCCTGCCTCTGGGACACTCAGTGGCTCTGAGCGCTGGCCAGACAGCACACAACACCATGGGTAAGCTGTGTGAGGCCAGCACTTCTGGAATGACAAGGCAGAGGGAAGCACTGCCAGTGCTGATTTTTCCAGGAAAATGGTAGATAACTGAGGAAAGTATCAAGTCAGCTTTAGGTCACCTCTGCAAAGGAAAAAGATGACAGTAGGCAGCTTTATTTTTGGTGATAGATGGTCCTGAGGAACTTGATGTTTTTAATAATTTTCTATTCACACAGACAGAGGTAGTTATCTATGAAACCATTAGGAATATTTGAAAAGTGTTGCACTGCCCTTGAAATGAGCAGTACGTTTTTAAACTGATAGTGTAAAGAGAAGGCGAAGACCTAACATAGTTTGTGATTGATCTAAGGTTTCTGAGTCAATCTTGCAATTTCAGAGCTGGTAGAACAGCAGGCTGTGATCTGTAACAAAAAACCCCTTAAATTTCCAAGACACTAAGAGTGGGAGACAAAAAAGGACTACTGTAAAGCTAATTAACCCTTGACAACAAAATAAAAATTCCTTGCGCAAAGGGCAACTGTCTAGCTCATATTAAAGCTTAGGGCAAATGTTAATACTCCCATAATGTTGACTTATAGAGAATCTGAAATATGTGAAATATCTTAGGGAGAAGGTCTGGAGGCAGAAAAGAAAAAAGCAAGTCACAAACCCAGAGACCATAAAAACAGATCATGGAGCTGCCTCAAATACGGAAAAAGCACAAGGCATGGTAATAGCCAGTGACTGAAAAGAAATATCCAGGAGCTGCAGTGATTTTCCTGTCTTGCCAGAACATGCAGGCATCAGCAGTCGTGACAACAGAAAGAGCATTTTGATGCCTTCAATGGGGTCCCTTTTTGCTCTACCCTTTCCTTTCTTCTTCACATATCTGAGGAAGGAGGAGAAGTTTTTGGTGAACCTGCTTTCTTTTGCTCTGGTGCCAGAAGCAAACCCCAGTATCTTGCATGGTGAAATGCAACAGGATGGAGACATATACATTGCTAGAGGGACTGATGGACATTTCTTGCCCTGGTTGCATGCCTTTTAAGTCCCAACAGCCATAGGAGTTGCCTGGATTGATGGTGCTCTGCAGTGGTGCCAGACATTGTTCTGGATGTGACAGCGACTGCCTAACGCTGTCACTGCCCAAGAGTGAATGTAAATGATGTCTGTCACCAGAGAATGGTGTCAGGTCCATTTGCTCAGGTGTGTTCTTCTTAAGCGTGATGGAGGAGATGCTGAATGGGCTGACCTGAAACCAAGCGCCATATGAGGAATGTCCTAGCTGACCTGCTGGGAACAGGAACACAGGCTGGCAGACATGATGCTGGTGGCACAGAGAGGAATTTTCAAAAGCACTGTCAGGAAGAGGATAAATTTTATCCCCACTGAGAGTTTATTTGAGATGGGTGTAAGAGTAAGTTATGAACTTAAGAGATGCACTGATGATAGTCGTTGGAGGAAAAACATATCAAGTGTTGAGCCCATTTCAAGAGACAGCATTCCTGGAGTAGCTGGGGATCAAAACTAGTGAGAAGAGTTTGAGGACATCTTCCAGGACATAAAGCAACATTTATCCAACTGCTCACTATTAGATAAAGTGGTGAGAATCCCCTGGAATTCCACTCCAGCAAAAGTAACCTTCACCTTTAGGTTAGAAAAAGGAGGTGGAAGGAAGGTGCATTGATCTAGGAATCACCGATGGGGTAAGAACAGGAGAAATAAGCCTTTCAGAAGAAGAAAAAAAAACCCAGAAAAACAAGGAAACTTTTGATAGCAAGATGAAGAGATGCTGAGATACCTGTGTTACTAACTTCCAGAAACAAAGAATGTTGATCAAGTTCATAGGAGCTGTTGACTGAATAGGGATATTTACCTCAAATATGCTGCCTGCAACTGTAACTTGAGAGTGCTTCAAGTCCCTATTTTCTCCAGTCCAATGGTTTAGGGTGAACAAAGTAATTAACTGCTGACTGAAGAATACTGGAGAACAGCACTGTTAAAATCTGAGTTTATAATCTGTGAATGTATGATTGGCATGCAAAGCCAAACATAGATCATGATGTATATAGCTTCCATCTTATCAAAGACTGTCTTGAGCAGGCGACATCCACACCAAGGACCAGAACTAGAGTACTAGTTGCTGTGTTCTTGTGTATATATTGGACTATTGTCAGAAAGAAATTAAACAGAAACAACCCAGGACATTTGTATCTCTCCCCTCCCAGGCTGGTATCTCAACAACTAGGCTGACCAAAGTATCTTCTGCCTGCCTTTCTTACTCACTCTGCTGTGGCTGTATTCATGGCTGTGCAATGGCTCAGTGCCACAAGAAGGTGTGGGGAGCTTTCTTGCCCAGGTTGTGCAAGGGCTTGGTGGTGGGATCCCTGTCCAAGGATGCTGAAGAAGGTGGTTTCAGAACCCTCAAGTCCTAGAGCACCTCTCCAGCCCATCAATCAATATCTGTCCTCGAGGGAAGCCTAGGGCCAGAGGTACCTACCAGTTCTAGGGGAGCTGTTAAGTTGGGCACCTAAATTAAGTGAACTGGAAATTATTAGCAGTCTGAACACAGATTCTGTGAAAGAGACTTCTGTCTGAGGCTTAGAGTAGGGTGTTTTGATTCATTGAGGTACCTCTTTGAAGGAAGAAGAGATGAACTCTGTCATATGTGCAGCATGACTGATGGCCAAAAGAAGAGTGTGGAAAGTGAAATGTGAGCATTTTCATGTGCAGTGGGGGTGCAATCATTAGCTATGTCTGGGATTTACTGAAATACCTGGAAAAGAAACAATTTCTAGTACAAGGCAGGAATGGAGCTGAAACTGTTTAGAAAAAGAACAAAACCCTGTTTGTTGCTGTTCTTTCTAAGAAAAGTCTGTTGTTTAAGGACAGTGACTCTAAACATATGACAGACAAAATAGCATTCGGAAAGCAGTTGTGTGCTCAAAATATCATTGCTTAAAAATGTAATGATTTCATATACTGTTTTGTTTTGGATCATTTGACAGAGGCGTAAAGTTAGATTTGCTAGGTCCTTAAATTATTCTTATGAACATTTTATTTGCATGTACAATTAAGGACCCAAATATATTTTAAGAATACACTCTTTTGAATTAGGGCCAAGATCTTAAATGCAAGACAGATTTGGAAGAGCATGCATCGACTTCATAGGACATGTAGGACACTGGATTAATCATGAAGTGAGATGTCCCCATATTGAGGGACTTTGAGCTTTTTAATCTCATCCATGTTCATTGTAACATTTTGGCATGCGTGAATCCAAGAATGCAAAAGGAAAGTGGGACATGAAATGAACCTCATCCAGCATCTTTATCAATGCAGTACATTTCTCCCAGCAGGCCAGATTGTGCCTAGTAAGACAATGAAAGGTCAAGAGACCCACCAGGAGACTACAAACCCATTAATTTGGTATCACTTGTGGGAAAATGCTGGAAGCAATTGCAGGATTTGTTAAGCAAAAGACTTGGCGAAGTCAATTGATTAGGGAGATTTCAGAGAAAGCTGTTCTTGCTGAGCTGCCAAGGTAGAAGGGGTTATTATGTCCAGGAAATTTTTAAGTGTCTTGTTGGCACCATGTAAAACAGAATGGGTGCTGCCATGTAAGAAAAGCTGAAGAACTAAAGGAAGTTTTCTGGTTTTCGGAGACTACAAGTATTTGATCTTTCACCAGGAATTCAGAGAATTGTCTCCTCTCTCGACATTAAATCTCCACAGTGCCTAGTACATAGAAGGGACTGACAAATGCAACTATTGTAACAAATACTGATTAAAAATCCTAGAGTAAAGCATCTCTGTCAAGAGCAAAACCTTTGCGAAGATGGAACTGTCCCTAAATAGGAGAGAGGCTCAGTCAGCAAGCACATAACTCAGTGTTTATCCATTTTGTTTGTCCCTGATCCCTGCACCAGCTGAAAACTCAAAACCAGGAGAGAGCCAATGCACTCTGCAGCCCTCCAAATTAAAAGCTATCCTCAAGCACTCTAGGATTTCAGAAGGAATGATGATACATCTCTGAGTAAGGTGGAATTGTATCCAAATCTGTTAAAAATTGAATGGGGAGAAGGTATTACAGCAAGAGCTTCCACACAGTCAGCAATCAGACATAAGAAAAATCTGTTATAGATGGCCTCTATTCCACTGATAATGAGGTCAAGAGATGTAGGTTAGGTGTCTGGAGAGGAAGAGCGGCTCCACAGCATCTTCCCAGCTTAGGAGCTTTTCAGTGAAAGCATGGAGTCACAGGGACTAACTAAAGCCTAACTGCTGTGCTCCATGAGGCTCGCAGGCAGCCAAGGAAAGAAAGTCTGTGTGATAAGGATGAGACACACAGTGAGGTGCTTTTCAGTGTTTTTGACCAGTGTAAGCTATATGTATGCTCAAGCTCATGGCAGAGCTGTGCTTCAGTGATGGTCATCCTTTCCCCATGTGAGGGGAGCAGAGGGTGAACCCCACAGGGTGGGGTCAGGCAAGGGTTGGCAACCTTGCAAAATACTTCCTGGGGAGAAATGGCCAGGCTCAGCAATGACCAGAACCTGAGCCAGCAGTGACACTCCATGCATATCACTATGAGAGAGACCGCTGGCCGAGGGGAACAACTGGCTGGGTTCAGAGATGAAAGGAGCAATGTACAGGGGATCCACATCTGACTAGAGAGCCATTACTGTGTCAGCTTGCATGCTGGGGCGTCGGTCAATGTATGGTGTTATGGCGAGCGTGCACACAGGAGACCAGAGCATTGCACAGTGCTCATGCAAGACTGCCAGGCTGCCCGGCTGAGCATGCAGGGCTGAGGAGCCGATGAGCAGCTCATGGGATATCAGTGCTCTCCAGTGAAGGGTGGGGCAGCAGCCGCACAACAGCAGGAGCAGCCACTTAGAAAAGCTGTTGCAAGGAATCCAAACATGTTGGGCTTTTTTTTTCTCTACAGTGAACTGGCCAAGACCCAAAGACCTAAAGGGACAGTGTCAGCTCTAAGTTGCCATGCTGCTGGTTGTAAAAGACCGTTTAGGAAAATTAACTTTTCTTTTCTATTGTGTGATTCTCCCCCCATTACAATTTAAAAGGGAAATGAAGTGAGGGGGCTTTATTTTTTTATGCTGTTTTAGGAAGTGTCTGCATAAAAAGGCAGGTTCCAAGGGAAAATGCAAAAGGTTTCTGACATGCTTGTTCTTTGTTGTAAGACTATGAAACTAGTTTAATGTGGTTGTTTGCTTCAGGATTCTTTGTACAAACAGACCAAAGCGGCAATGACCGGGCTACTGAAGAAAGAGGTTTTGCATCTCCCCATGGCAGAGAAGAAAGAAACTAAACTAAGTTTGAGCTCCCTTTGATGAAAAAGGACAATGTATCTAATATTCTGATCTGTGGGATTTGTGGTTTTGACAAGGGCTAGTCCAGTATAGCAAAAACTCCTAAAATAAGCCAAATAATTAGCCTCCTCCCTCAGGGGCACATATGAAATCCTAACATACATCTCAGGGGGAATAAAACTCGGACATTTCTATTCAGGCTAAGGTGGCACAACTATGGCTGCTGCTGGTGGACTTCTGGCAAGGTATACGGAGTGGTGATGCTGCACGTGGGAGATGAAAGAGAGGAGAGGAGGTCTGTCTAGTGTGTGAGGGGCAGGGGAAGTTCCCTGGTGGCTTCTAGCTGCCGGCCTGCATGCAGGTAAGGGGGACGGGGCACATACCTCAAGGAAGGTAGCCCATGCAAGAATCCTGATTGCTTGTCCCTCCTTGGCCCACCTGAAATGGAAGATTGGTCAAGGCTGGCCACTCTCACAGCCTGAAGAAATGTCTTTGGGGCCACCTCTCCCTGTCCCTGAGGAGTGTGTCCTGCCCTTTTCCCCTCATAGGCATGGTTATTTATCTTTCAGCCAGTTTAATGAGCTGAATCAGTTCACCAAGGGCAGACTGGGAGTCAGAGCTGGCTTGGGGGAAGCAGCCGGACACACATCCAAATGCAAGCAGGGGAGGGAGGAGAAGAGGAGTGGGGAGAAGGACTGCCCTTTAGCCATGCCAGCAAGCAGGTAGGATCAGCTCATCCCACCTTGGTAAACCTCACCCAAAGCAGTGGGTAACCAGTGTTTCAGCCCAGCTTGCTGCTGTGGCTGCCCCAGACTGGGCTGGGGGACCCTCACCTTCTCCCACTTCTCCTGTTGAAAGTAGCTGCCTTCCCTGAAACATAATCTGCTGCCTGTGTGCCAGATCAGTCTGGCAGAGAAACAAACCCTGAAATCCCATGTCCCAGGGAGCTAGACCAGTTTAGTCCATGTATCTACAGGCACGGGCTGCCCCATGCCCACCTCGACCGAGAATACCCAAAATGCTGTCTGTGCATTGGCATCTGTCCTTGAGTGCCGCTTACTTCTCTGAGGAAATCCACTTAGGTTTCCTCAAGAAACAGAAACATCACAACCACATTCTAATTTCTGGGAACAGAGGTTTTGCATATACTTACAAAGACATAGCTATCATGGCTTACTTACAGAGTTGGGAGGAGGGTTTGGCAGGGACAAAATCTCTACAAAACTTCTTTTGGAAGCAGCCCCTCCTCTCTGTGCTGCCTGTTGTCTTGGCACTGTCCAGATCACGACTCTTGGCTGTATCCCAAGTTTCTCCTAGATGCACTTACGGAATCTCCTCCCCTTATTTTCCCCAGTCTGTTTGGAAGACAAAGCCACACAATGGGGTTTAGTGAAAGAGTTTTATTTTCCACCCTGAGTGCTAGTTACCAGGGGAAGACAAAAAAACCCACCCTTTAATTACAATTAGTTGCTGCCTTTCAGTTTTGACAACCTAGTCTTGATACACTTTCTAGAGCACACTGGTTGGCTGTAACCAATTCTGGCCAGGCCTCTTGGCAAGTGCATCAGTGCAGTATTTCTTTGAAAGATTTTTTCTCTTTGCCATTTGTCAGGAGATGTGGATATGCTTCCAAGCCTTCTGTTGGCTGAGTGGTGCGTGTGTTTAGTATGAAGTATGTTTATGTGATTATACTAAATTAATATATACCTAAAAAACAAAGGTGGAATAAGATCAGTAAATTTTAAGGTGCAGTATCCGGTCTCTGTTGTAAGGAGCGTGTGTTCCCTGGGAATCTGTATGGGTCTAGCATGCTCAATAAAGTACCTTCAAAGTAGGTAAATGAAATTGTATCTGTATATTGGACAAGAGAATCTATTTTGAGACAGGATGGTATTACGTTCTCTCTGCACATTGATGCTTCATGGTTCCTGAAGAGAAACTCATCAATCTGTGGTGACAATTATACGGGAAACCTCACTGGAAGCAGATTTTAAGAAAAGGGTATATGGATTAGTGATTTGAGAGGCAGAAAAGCATAGGGGAAGCAGCTAAGCTGGATCCTCGAAGAGTGTGAATTATTTACGTATCAGTTAACTGGATCACAGAGAGCAAATCCAGGATGATATTGCTTATCAAAGGCTACCTGAATGTATCCCACCAGCGCGTGTTTGACACTGGGCAAGGGAAAGCTGTGAATGAAAAGACTTGCTATGCAGCTGGCTCAATGCAGAGCCTTTGTGGAGAAGACAGACACATAGCCAAGCAATGCTGCTAGATAAAGACAGCTTGTCAAAGCACATTTCATTTTCACCTTCGGAAGACCATTATTTCCAGTTGTTCTTTGTCAAAAAATAAATAAAAATCAATACATTCCAGATCCATGTAATCGATTCTTAAAATAGAATGGGACTTCATAAGTAATGTCTAGTAATTTGCTATCAGCTTGGTCAAGGACAGTCAAATTACTTAATTACACATAACAGTTATTCTGTAAAGACTTAGGAAAACACGGATAAACGTAACTAATCCCTCTTTATTTATTCCCTGCAAACAAAAGCCTGAAGGTTTCTGGAGAAAGAAAAAGCTGTCCAATTAGCATAATTAGAGATGGATGTCACTCAAACCTTCACCACAGCCCACAGACATCCTAGGTATTTTGATTATGTAGTTAAGTCACGACCAGATACACCTTTTTCAAGGAAGGTGTTGCCAAAGGCCGGTTTTATTGCCTGCTCTTGTAATGTTACCTTGCTGCCACTGGATGGCATCTTCTGCAGGCGCCTAAAGTGCCATCAAAATGGTAGGGGTCTTAAGACGCTTGTTTCATTTCTGCGTGGGACAGATACCAGGAGCTGTGCACCTCTGTGAGCAGCACCTTCCCACGTTATCATGTGCGGGGGCGTCTTATTTGTAACACAGACATGTTAATGGGAATTTATAAGGAAGGAGTAAAATGACAACTCTGACAACCTCATGCTCTTATTTGTAGAAGATGCAAGGAAGGCCCCTGGTGTCCTCCCATTGCTCCTGGCCTCTTCAGCTGGCTGACTGGCTGGCTGGATAGATGGAGGGAGGGAGTCAACCAGTTCCCTATAGCTCCATCCAGCTATAGGTGTGCCTGCTGAAACTACCTCCAGTGGGGGAACATCTGTGTACTGGGGCTACCTTGAAAATGGTCTTGGAGTCCCATACCCACAATAGGCAGATACTGAACAGCCACTGCTTTCTAGCTCCATTGCCACAGCAGCTTCTCTTTACTTGAGAATAAAATATGATTGCAATCAGGAGAGACAAAGCTTCAGATGACTTGGCACTTTTCTTCCTTTGGTGATTACATTGCTCCAGGTGATGCCTTTCCTTTTAAAGAAAGTCATCACAACAGCAATTTGTGGGAGATAGGATCTGTGCTCTTCACATCAAAACAAGAGGAGTTTTCACTGAACTACTACCTGATTAGCATTAAAAGACTATACCACTGTAACACAACAGAAAACTGCCTGCACTTCATCCTGCAGCCTTCTCTGGTCTGCATTTGGATTTTGGCAGCCTCCCCTTTCCACCCGGGACAGAATCTGTGATCCCTGAAGTTACAACAGGTGACCCATGCTTCACATCATGCTTTCTCCATGGAAGAATGTCTTATGAGCGGTAGGTGGTGATCTTTGATGCCATTTACCATCCAAATGCTGAAAGGATCTTCAGGTTGAAGGGAGGTTTGTGGAATGCCAAAGAAAGCCTTATCTGTGTAGCGGGTGAGGGAAGGCTCCCAGCTCTCAGTCCTCTTCCTACTGAGGTGTGGAGGGGTGATGATGAACACAGGTAACTCCTCCCCCAACGACACACTCTTAAGCATCCTTTAAAGACTGCAGAAACCAGAAAAGGCACAGAACAATGAGTGTTCTGGGTGCTAAATGTTAGAAAAGCATTAAGATAATCATGGCAAAAAAGCAAGGAAACTCAAAGCAGCCCCTGTGGGGAAAAAAGAATCAAAAGAGAGACTATAATAAATTCTGACCAAAAGATAAAAAAAAAATCCCTCCCTAACATATATGCACACAGAAGATGAAGAAAAAGGCAGCCTGATTCTATTAACCAAGTATTAACACCCCTGGCTAAAGAAACCCTGCAAAAAGGAAGGATTAACATTTTCAATAAAGGAGAACAGATATTGCAGTGCTAATCACCAGCACTCTCCACTGACAGGAGAATGGAAAATAATGTTCTTAATAGTGTGAAACAGAGCAGGAGGTTCACAGGCAAAGAATGAGGGGTGGCTGCTGGCAAATGACAAATAACCTGGTTAGAAAAAGGCATCACAAATTAAAGGAAGTCTCTGCAAGAAATTGGAACTATGCAAATTGTCCCAGCATCCATGTGTCTGGCTGAGCTGCAGCTCTACCAGAGGGTGTCATGACAAGAGTTTTAGCACTAAACACTGAGGCCACATTTTGCATCATGATTTTCTAGTCACCATTTTTGGAAAAATAGACCCCCAAATGTCCTATGCATTGCATAATCTCAAGGAGCCTGAGAAAAACGTATTCATTTACTGAGTAGCTCTGTAGCGTGATGCCTCACCTTGTGCTGCTGCCTGTCATTACAGTAGGAGCCTGCCTAGTTACGTTAAGGTGCATGTGGAAAGACAGGAAGTTAAGTCCTGTGATTTACTGTAACAGTGAACAAGTCATAGTCTCTTTGCAACTGAGTTTGCTTTAATTAGCTATTCAGCATCAACATCTAGAAGCCAAGCAGGACTGAGCCATGCCCATCCCTACAGAGCAGCTTGCCAGGTGTTACAGTAATGAAATACTGGACAGGGCTATCTGCTAGGGAGGAGAGCTGAGGGAGGTGGGAAGAGAGATTGAGGGTTTTAGGCTTCTTTCTCCTGCCACCCTTTTTAGTGTTGGATTTGTTTGTGATACCCAGTGGCACAGGGCAGTCGCTTTGGACATCCAGAGCTATGTGTGCATGCACACTGTGTTGCTTGGATGCTATAGAGGTGATGTGGCCGTATGCATTAAATTTGTTGTCATACTTAGTGTGATCAAACCTGTTTCCCCTTCCAAAAGCCTCCCCAGAGAACTGTAGTTCTTATACATCCAATTATGAGAGAGCTCAGGTTCAGATAAAATGCACCATTTCTAGCTGTCACAGAACTGGAGTTATAGGTTATTTTTTAACCTGTTTTATTAGATTATAAGATAGCGGGGACAGGGATTTGCTCTTTCCCTGTTTTCATGCAACACTCCAATACAGTGAAAGCCTATTCTTACTTGGGCCTTTGCTACCATTATATGACATGATTGAATATAACCAAGAATCCTCTTGCTCCCTGCCCTAAAGGACCTGCAGAGCCAATTAACATTCACTCTGTACGCAGGTACCATTTTGCCCATTCCTGAAAGACAGTTTTTTGGAGAACGTCACAAATACACACAGTATTAGCTTCTCCCACACTTACAGGCTTGAGGAGAAAAACTATCCCCTCTTGAGACTTCCAGGGCATTTAGGCAGGCAGAATTTAATTACTGACAGCCTATTAGGATATTCTCTGAGCTTCTTGGAACAAGAACGAAACAGTAGCAGGACCAGGAGTGAGACAACTCACGTATTTACTGAGAGGGATCCTTCCCAAGTTTGCTGAATCATGAACAACTCTGACGCAGGGAATTCTCTCTCTGGTGTTTGTTTCGCTCTGTGCTGTGTTAGGGTACAGCACTCCAGTTTACAATGTGTTTTGATTTAGATGGGGGTTAAAAGTACTCAGGTTTAAATATTTTTTTCCCCATTAAGCCATACATTCATTTGCATGGAGTCCACTATATTCACAAAATCTCATCCCTGGATCCAGTGAAAGATGCTAGTCTGAGGATTCTCTGAAGCTTCCTCGGGGCCCTTCAGTTCACGAGAACACTGTTACCAAGAGATTAAATGAATTAAAAATTGATGACTGTTCTGTACTGGATGTCTTGCAGTCAAGGATATTTAAACAGATAGCAGGGAGGGTGGAGGGAAGATTGTTTGCCAGAGTATTTTTTCCTGTTTTTAAATAATAGTTTTATGGGGCAGGGAGGAGGATAGGGAAGGGTGGAGCAAGGGGAGTATCTGCTGGTTCTGGCTAAGGAAATCCCTCTTGTAAATGCAATGTTGAGAAAGAATAGAGTGCTCTGAGAGAGGCACTTTGCCTAAACAACACAGAAGGTGTCCGGGGAGAAATCAGAGGATTTTGCAGATTAATGTCAATTTGAACCCAAAGTGTCCTGGCAGGGCTGGGCGCTGGTGAGTGCTACCAAGGGAGCTCCCCTGTGTCAGTTCCCTGCAGCTTCTGAGGGTAGAGGTGAACACAGCCCAGTGCTGTGAGTGTGGCCTGCCATGGCTGCCTCCCAGAAGGGCAGAGTGAAAGGCAGAGTGAGCAGAAAGGCCAAAAAGCCAAAGAGCCATTTGTTCAAATCTACCCAGCTTTAGAGTCAGCCGAGACTCAGCACTGCTTTAGTCCCTGTTGGCCCAGGGCTCTTGCCTGGGTTGTCTAATGGTTTTTTATACCATCTGGTGTGCTGGTTCCTGGGATGGGAGCATGTGCGTGTTGTGGCAGATGTTTTGTGCCTCTGCTTTCACCGGTGCTGCTGCTGGAAGTGAGTGAAGAAGTGACTGGCCCTGCATCTCTGGCCCTTCGTTAGGCATATTGGAGTTCCAGGTCTGCTTTAAGCTTATGAGGCTGTTATGGTTCACAGGATACCATGTTCTCAGTTCAGCTCTTTAAACCAAGGCCAAAGTTTTAAAAAGTGATAGTGACTATGGTTCCTTCATCTTTTGGTCCACAGTTGGAGACAATTTTAAAAGAGCTGTTTTTTACAGTGTCTGTTCTGAACTTGCTGGGCACCTTTAAAGGTATGATGAGCTGAGTGCTCCAAAGCACCTCTCTTTTCCAAGACTGATGCTTGAACTCCATCTGCATCCCTAACTTCACCTCAGAAGATGCTGTACTGTGCAGAAGGTAAAATGTGCAATGTTCACAGATGAGAACAATTTAATCCTGCTGGATTAGGTCTGTTAGCAAACGGGGGTGTAGACTGGTTTATGTGTGTAGTCTTTGTGCCTTTATCCCATATGACATGCCAGTATTTTTTGGCATCATTCCAGCCTGGAGTGGTGACTGACTTGGCCTTCTCCCCTGTCCTTACCTGCATAAATATAAAGGCTCTGTGTCAGTGTCAGTAGTAACAAAGGACCAGTGGAGCAGAAGAGAGCGTTTTGTCTGCTGTGAATTTCCATGCTTCAGATTACATCAATTATGAATATGAGATTGGAGTTCAAGTTCAGAAATATAGATCCACTGAGCAAACTCCATAGATCTACTGAGCAAACTGCTACAGGTTCTCCATATATGTTTGGAGGGGAGGGAGGGGACAGGAAAAAGAGGAGAGCACTGAAGAGCAGATTGTTTACTGTGTTTTGAATTTAAGTTCAAACACAGACAGAACTTGTGACATCCAGTCTTGATTGAGAGGTGAATAAACACCTCAGTAGTGTCTCAGGATAAAACAGCATTAGATACTTCCTTGTATGATTCAATATATTGGCTAACGCATTAAATGGTCTCAGTGACCACCCAAGTTGTATTTTCCTTGTTTCTTTAGAAACTATTAATTTCCTCAGAATTTAAAAAAAATTTCATTCTGAAAAGTAGCTATTACACCTGCATGTAAGCTAATATTAAATATGCACTATCTTAGTAGTATTAAAAACACTGTCACTCAAATATCAAAATGTAATTGACCCAGTTAAAGAACAACAGTTGTGAATTTATTTTTCATTCTAGTTTTCTGCCATGAAATGAGACTGTTTTCTTTGGAGAAGAATGAGGAAGGAAAGCCTCAAATACATGGATGTAATTGCCTTCATTAAAAGCTGGCTGAACAGACTTTATCCTGTGGGGCCTACTCTCTGTTTCTCCGAGGTAAGTTCCCATGTATTTTTAATGGGAAACTTATTACCAATCAAACCTGTATTCTTGCACTGGTACTTGAAGGTGGATGTTCTGTACTTTTTCATCATGCTGGGTCTCCGGGGAAGAGCAGCTCATTACGGCGTCAAATGTCCCTGCCCTTTGCAAAAAGCCCCACCAAGGTCATATCAAGAGGTGATGGATAAAGGCAAGCTTTAACCCTTGACCTTGACTTTCCTGGTGCTGAGTGTTAATAAATCTACATTTAGGGGTAGAGGTTTTCTCCCAGCTGCTCTTTGTTTGGGAAAGGGGGTGACATGCTGACGCACAACAGGTTGCATTTCCTAGGGCAGTGTTGGGAAAGGAGTCCTTTCCCCTGCCCCCACCACAGAGCCCCGCACCTATTGCGGGAGGATGGCTATGAATAGGACTTAGGCATCTGCTGGGGCTCAAGTCACACGATGGGCTGCGATGTTTTGGGTATATGGGCTCTCCTTTTTTCACAACGGAGCACTTCCTTGGTACCACAGAAAACAGCAGAGTTTGCTGTTCGCTCTGCTGCAGCCCGTGGGTGAGGCTGAAACAATATTTACCTGTGTCATTGTCTTCAGAGTAGTGTTTGAGGTGATCTTCAAGAGGCTAAAACTTTTGAAAAAAGGGTCCCCTCCCTGTCACACCCATGGGGAACCAGCATTGTTGAGTACCAGGAGGAAACAAATCCTTTGAAAGGCTCCAGAAACCATAGGGATATACTTCAGGAGCAGCCTTCAGCTTTCTCTTTGCTTAGCAGCTTCTTGCCAGGTGACCAGAAAGCCCTTCCCAAAGGTGTTCGGAGCCATTGCTCTATGTGTCCAGGAAGGAGCAACCCCAGTGAAGGAGAGGCCTCTCCTCTTGTCTGCCTTTCTTCCTCTACTCCTCTGCTAAGTTTTCTCCACATGCTCAGTCTTTGCTTTTTTTCCATTCTCATCCCTTTTTCCTCAGCTATCTTTAGAGAATGGCAGTGGGCTCACTCCATTCTCTGCATCATTTTTCTTAGGAGCTGTAATGCTGCTGGCTTTTAGGTTTCCCAGTGGTGAAAAGGGCCATATGGGGCACACCTCGACAAAGATTAGAGAATGAGCAAATTAATGTCCTGGGCTGGTGCAGTGTACTTCTGAACACTTTGTTTCTTTTCTGATGAAAAGTATTGCCCTAAAACTTCCAGTGCGCGAAGGCTGCCTGTGGTAAGCGAGGTGGAAAAATTAGCTCCTGCATAGAGCTACTCTCAATGGCTCTGGGCATTTCAGTGCTGTCATCTTCTAGGGAAGTTAAATTGCTTTGTTCCCTGTGTCAAATTAGCTCTATAATCAACTTAGCAGAATGTGGAGCAGGAGTGTGCTGAGATCGGGCATAATCATTTTGTCAGAAGATATGTTCAGATTGATCTCAAATTGGGGCAAGGACCCATGAGGGGATCTCAGAACAGAGGGCAGGGATTATACGAAGCTGATCAAACTTGGAGCCTTGACAGACCTGGGTGGGGGGCTTTCTGCACACTGGAGGAGAAATACCGGAAATGCCAGAAATACCAAGCCTAGAAATTAATGGTACAAACATTTGTTTTTCATTAATTTTATGTAAACATTCAAGCTTGCTGTCAAAAAAGCAGCCAGCAGTAGCACTGAGAGGTGAGCTTTAGAAGTGTCAGGGTTAGCAGGTAAGTGCAATTGGCTCTAGTATTTTCCCCTCTTGGGCTTTATGTGCAGCAAGGCTTTGTCCTGTGACTCTGCAATTTGTTTAAACTGATTCATTGCCAGAAACACATTTAGCTCCTCCTTTCTAGGTTTCTGATTCTACATAGGGTAAATAGCTGGAATGAAACCCATGCTCCTTCTAATTCTCGCAGTTTGTGCAAATATATTAGAGGAAAAGTTCACAGCCCTGCACATAATCGGCCAGCACTTCGGAAAACTGAGACCTTTCTTCACGGCTCCTTTGCAGTGGGCACCAGTCCAACATTTGCTTGCGAGATCAGCCAAGGTGGCAACCGATGTCAGAGCAGTTCAACGTGGCACAACCCTTTCGCATCCAGGGCAGGCTCTCTGAGACATCACTGGCTCCTTGGATGAGTTCTCTCAAGCCCTGGCATATAGTGCAGAGATCAAAACAATGGCCACATGAGTAGGTCAGCAATCCATAAACCAGAGAAGGAAGAAAGGCCAAGAAGGAAATGGAAATATAATGACCTTCCAATGAGGCAACTGAAACTACAGTGTGTTTTTCTCAACTTTCAGAGTAATCTGTAGAGCAAGGAGGCATAAAACAAGATGGAGTCAGAATAAATAGAACAAAAGTGGCCTTCTGATGGCAAATGAGATAAAGCTATACCGTCAGGTCTTGAGGCATGGTCGGCCCAGCTGTGCACAGTGATAGTTGTGTCATATTGTCAGCAAAGGCTTATCCAGCTCAGGTATGATGTCTTATGCTTTTGGCTGAGCAGTAATCTTTTCTCTTGTGTTCTGCTTCTGGTTGGTTTGCAAGGAAGACATGTTTTTTTCATGCCCCTTCACATCTGTCTCATGTTTCTCCTTCTCTTCATTTATGACTGTGTTGTGGGTGCTCAAATTTTGGTCCTATGGCAGTGCTAGCCTGCTACTGTGTAGTATGTTAGGCTTCTTTGGGGTCAGGGGATCCACATCACGGCACATACCCAGTTTCTTCTGCTGTGATGGGACATGGAAATCAAAAGCTTACGGCTCTGCAACTGCACATACAAGTGATATCAGCTTAGAAGCAGGAGGGAGTTCAGAGTTTCATGCCCAAAGTGTGAGACGTGATGGATTTGTCTACATTCAGGAACTTCCTGTCATCACCAGGTTCATCCTGTGTGATACAGGTCTCCGGGTGAGCGACAAGTAGTGTGAGCTTACTGCAGCAACAGAGGGTGAAGGGAATAGTTATTTTTAATGCCCTAGGGGCACCCATTGTCCAGATTACTCCTTTGCCCTCACCCAGTATCACTGCCCTTTAAGGTTCAAAAGTTGGCATGTGTCCTCAGCATGGCTACAGGAGGGGAAAAATAAACAAGGTTGCTTGTCTCCCCCAGCCATGCTGAAGCCAAACAAACTTTGCACCTTTTGCAGACAGAATTTACTATTTTCCTCCTTGTAGTCTGCCAAGCAGAAACCTTTACAGAAAAAGGCGTGGTGATAAGCTAGATCAGGAGCCGTCTCTGTCTTCCAGGTCAGGGAAAGGTCAATGCACATTAAATGAATATTGCTGGTGCTTCTGTTACAACAAGGCCTAAGCAGTTCAAAGCCAGGCTGCATCATCTGTGGCTGAAAATCATTCAAAGTGCTGCTTCCTGAGCAGCAGATTGGCTTCCCATTACACGGGCTAATGAGAAAGTGTCACAAGTGGTCTGGGTAATAATTTTGCAGCAGAACCCCCTCATTCTCAGCACACTTGCAGAGATTTGAAAGAAAGAAAGAAAGAAAAAGAAAGAAAGAAAGAAAGAAAGAAAAGAAAGAAAGAAAGAAAGAAAGGAAGGAAGGAAGGAAGGAAGGAAGAAAGGAAGAAAGGAAGAAAGGAAGAAAGAAAGAAAGAAAGAAAAAGAAAGAGAAAGAAAGAAAGAAAGAGAAAGAAAGAAAGGAAGAAAGGAAGAAAGAAAGAAAGAAAGGAAGAAAGGAAGAAAGAAAGAAAGGAAGGAAGGAAGAAAAAGAAAGAAAGAAAGAAAGAAAGAAAGAAAGAAAGAAAGAAAGAAAGAAAGAAAAATATTTTCTCACAACTTGTTCTTTTCTATCCTCAGCCTCAAAGTACTGAACCTGGAAATCGAAGCAATGGGATCAAGAGAACTGGAAGTGAGAGGTGCGTGTGCTTACATCACTACATGACCACTGTTGCACTAAAGCCCTCAGTAGAGCAGACCTGTTGGCTTCCAAGGGCAGTGTATTGCGTGTTCCTGGCACCATCAGATTATACAGTGGCATTTTAGGATTTCCCAGGTAAAGGTATCAATTTTTGAGACTTGTCTTTTTTGCAACACCTCCACTCCACCTCTCCCCAGACAGTCTTGCACCTAGTTGCCAACAATAGAGCAAAGTGGCCTGTGATCCCTCCAATTTCATGCCAGTTTGGAGCAAAGACTCAGGATCTGGGTCAGGACAGAAATGAAAAGATGCTGACCACAAATCAGAATTCACTGCAGAGCCTCCTATTTAAGATATAGTGAAGGAAGGTATCCGACCTTCTGAATGCAACAGCATGAGGACTCTTACTGGGCTTGTGGGTCAACAACTGTGCTAAGCTGTTACTTTACAAACTCTTCTTGGCCATGCAGTGTATCTCTTTTTTGCATTTGGATAGCTGAGGGGGCAATACAGTGCCCTCTGCCCCTTAATGCACTCTTGTTTCCATTGCAGCTCTGGGGAGGAACGGCAGCAGCCTTTGTTATATACTATCATGATGCTGACAGGTCAAAAAGCATCATGACCATAAACCACTTCTTTCCAGGCTAAGGCCAAGGTTTGCGAAGATTGATTTTCCTGCCTTGCATGCTTCCAGGAGCCTTAACTAATTGCACTCCATTTCTCATGAACCATTGCATTAACTCTGGCTTTCTAAAGACCCCCACTAGAAACACCACAGACATAAAAACAGCAGAGCATACCACAACCTTGGAACACAAGTATTCCTTGTCTAATTTATTTATTGCCCACTACTGTGTATTGTACATTATGTTACATAGGTTATGAGAGTGAGAAGTTCCTCACTGCTGCCCTCTGGGTCAAGCCAAAACCTCAGGAGAGGAGATGAAAGGAGGACAATTGCTTTTTCCCTAGGAAGGGGTGGGCATGGTACGACCTTCCCAGATGAAGGGTGGGGTGGGCAGTGGGCAAAAGGGGCAGCAATCAGGGAGCAGGCTGAGAAGCATGCGAGAGAAGAAGGAGGTCTGTCTGTGACAGGGGAGAAGGCTTAATGCCAAACCTTGGTGGGATTTGTTTGGCTCAGGAAGCCATTGAAAGTTGAACAAGGACTGGAGGAACGGGCCTACGTTTCCAGGACCCAGTGGATAAAGGGAAGGTTGTTTACCAGCCTTTCTAGTTAATCTGTTTCACCCACTCAACCTGAATTTTCCTCATTGAAATAATTTACCTGTCTTTGAGTTATTATTTGTATGTTTTATTAAGACCTGATTAGAGAGTCTGGGATACTCTGGTGTCTCCTGTGTGATGGGTTCAGCTGGAAGAGAGAGGAGATCAGAAGGTCTGTCTCAAGGCTCTGGTCTGTTTTCGGCACACACAACCTGGAAAGTGGGGTGTGTTCTCTAGTGGAGGTTGTTGCAATTATCAGCATCACTTGAATGAAGAGAATATCCACAGGCACTCTGCCCTACACAGGCTTACAGGGCTCCAGGGCTGCTTGTAGACTTAGGTCGCCAGTTCCCTGAATATCCTCCTGGACCACCACTGCAATGCCATCTAAATGTCTCACCTGAGCACCTTTTCTCTGGTGTCACAGTTCAGTGACTCACTGGTTGCCAGCCAGATCTCACCCTGGTAAGCAGCCAGAAGCTTTCCAGCCAAGACTGAAGGAAGGCTGGGCCCATGCACCAGTTTTATTGTAACCATGAAACAAATCACAGATTCTGAGCCCAGAAAGCTAAACTAGAGCATCCTTTATGTTTAATCCTCACCAGAAGTCATAGTACATCCTACGATAAATTACAGTCTTCAAACGGAAGAATGAAAGTGTCAAAGACCAAAAAGGTGCATTCCTATCACTGTGCACCTGCCCTTTTCAGCATATGCCCAATTTTGACTCCCAATCTCATATTTCTTCCAGAAAGCAGCTTTTACCCTAAGGTATCGCATGGGTCACGCTCTGTTCTCCAGAGGAAGTGATTACTATTATAAAGTTGGAGGGTTATTAAAGAAAGAAGTGTGAAGAATTTCTGTGAAAATTTTCTTGAGCATTGGTAAAAAGCTTGCCTTAATTGGATGTAAGTGCTGTTTCAGAAACAGGCCAGTCTAACAGCATAAAACTAGCTACAGTTGCCTCTCCTTTCTGCAACAGATACTTGTACTGCAGCTTTATGAGAACTGAAAAAGGGGGGAAAAGGGACAGGGAGGAAACAAGTAACATATTCAAAGAGAGACCAGAATGAAGTGAGTGACATTAGTGACCCATCTGGTCATCCGAGATTAGGGTGATTTGAGATTTAGAAGACATTAATGCATAGGAATTCTACACATTAATACACATTCTACATTTAATTCTAATTAGAGAGGGATGCTTTCCCCTTTCTATTAGAGTGCAAGAAGACATAGCCAGACTGTGACTGCTGTTCCTGACTTCTCACAGGATTTTGTAAGGTTGGGTTAACCAGGAGACGCATGAAACTGGGGCCTAGCATTTGGCAGGCAGCCCCTCAACTAATCTGGGCTACCATGTCACTTAACCTCAAATGTAGAAGAGGCATTGCAACCCATAATAAAGCCCCGGGACTAACAGTCAGGACAAGTCACAGAGAGGAACATCACTGTGGTTTAAGCTGTCAAAATACTACTTGTGAATAATAAGGGATGGCTGAAAGGAGGAAAGCTAGTAACTTTCAGGGCATAACAACACATAGGTTAATCCATCTCTGCAGGTTAATCCATCTCTGTGGTCTTGTTGGCATTTAAAGTTCCCCTGCCTTAGCCCCAGCATAAGAATGGGGAGGCATAACCACTCAGAAATAGAAAATATTTCAGCCCCTGGGTTTTGCCTGGTCTGTGTAATTGCCATTAAATAGAAACTGTCCTTAACAGGCATCTTCAAGAGAAAACTATTGAGTGGGAGAGAGGGAGCTGAGACCTCAGCGGCTTGCCTTCTGGTGCTTCCTCTCTTTCAGCAGCGCAGATGTTACTTTCCAGTCGGGTTTAAGAGAGAATCCCTACTGTTTGAGGATGTTGAGAAGATTAAGGGATTAAACAGAAAGGGTTCCATTGCAAGAATTTCTCTTCCAGCTGGTGCTCAGTTGGGGTAAAAAGTTTTCTGAGATAGAGAGATGCAGATATGTTGTGCATACAGATATATTTGGCTCCTCTGATTAATTTAATGTTAATACCGTGTCACATTTTTCCTTTGGAGAAAATTAGAGTAAGATAATGCCACATGCTGTCAGTCTTAAAAGGAAATCAGTAGGGACAGCTGAAGTCCTCAAATTATTTTTTTCAGGCTTTTAGTTCAGATTCATGACCCTCCTCCCTTCCCTACATAATTTTAACTTTTTTCTTTCAGTTTTATCACAAATGGCACAATTACAAATCTATAGTTGGATAGAGTAGGTGGACTTTGAATTTTCTCTCCCTTTTGCTGGGTTAAGCCCTGCCTTTCAAGTTATTTTACACATAAAGACGTTCAGCTGCCTCTGATCTTCACGGGCTTTCTCTTGGTTTCTTTAGAATACAAAAGTGAATGGCTCAAGCAATCCAAAGCCCATTGAAGTCAATGGTCCGTAGAGATTAGAATGCCACTTTCTTACCATGTATTTTTGGGGGCAGAGAGTACGGTGCAAAAGACTGGGTGTATTGGGGAGGAAGAACTGTAGCTGGCCTTTCCTCTTTGTCAGGTGTTAAAGGATTGCTAATGCACTTTAAAGGTGGTTTGAACTTAAAAAACCCATCTAAAATAAAGAAACAGATCTTATCTTATTTTTTAATACATTGAACAGGCAGCGTGTGCAGTTAAGAAGGGTAGAAGAACAAACCACGAGCTGGACCGACCGATCCCTGTTACATGGGAAAATTTGCAGCTCGTTGCCTGATTTTTGGTACAGCATTTTCCTCTTCCTCCATTCTGTTCCTATATTTCTTTCTCTTTCTACCTTGCTCTGCACTATTTCCACCACGTTCCTTCTTTGGATTTATCTTTTTCCCTTCCTTCCACTTACTTTCTACAGGGAGTGATCAAGGATTTTCTGGGATAGGAACCTTCAGAATTGCAAAGTTTGTCTGCAAATGAAACAAAATGAGTTCTCATCCCCTCTAACTGCCTTGAAGAGGCATTGTAAGGGCTGGTGCAGTCTCTGCTCAATTTCTTATACGATTACAGGGGCAGTAGTCAGGAAAAGGAGGAAAAATATCACATACTGTCTGTACAAGTCACTCATCTTTTATAGTCATTTACCCTTTGTTTCATAATCGAAAAAAAATCACCAGCGCAGTCATTCCTTTCTATTTTCCTGGTAACCACAACAAAGCTCTTACAGATCCAAGATACATACGTTCATGTAACTTGAACTGGGCATGACTTAAACCAAGAAAAGGAAGGAAATTCACAGTTCTCCCACTGCACCTTTTTCCGCTGAGGTTTTTTGGTTTTTTGGTTTTTTTAATGAAAATTGCAAGAGTTGCAGTGCTGTTAATACTTTTATGTTTGTTGATATCATCTATGCTGCTGTGGACAGCAGCAGTGCAAGCTCTTCAGGGACCAGTAGATGTGTCCTTCTCCAACCCCACCCATTACAGCTGTCAAGTAATAAATGAACTGGTTCCTCAAGTTAGTTTATTGTTGGCTTGTAACTTATCTTTTCAAGGATGCTTTACCAGCGCTCTGACTCCCCCGGTTCCAGCTCCTGTGCCTCCTTGTGCACAGCCCCTGGGGCCGCACCAGCCCCTTGGCCAGCTGGAGGGTCCCAGCTGGTGCGCTGCAGTCGCTCAGAGCATCCCAGTCCCTGCTGGGCTGGCACACTGCTCCACCTGCCTCAGAGAACAAGGCTTGTCACTCAGGGAGGATTGACACAAGCTATTAGTTGTGACGGACGCACACTTGACTAGTTCTGATAGTAGTATTTTCTTTCAGGCTGTGACATTCTTTTAACAGATCACCTTTGTTTAGCACTCACCATATTCTCATTTGTCAAACAGTTCTCTCAAAATAATGTGACTGTACAAAGTTCCCCAATATGTCTATGTTTGAAGCAAGTTCTCTGCTTTTCAGTCCTTCAGGTGACACTATTAAGAGCCAAACACCATTGTGAAAATGAAGCTTGAGTGCAGATACTCAATAGGATTTTCCTTATTGCTCTTAACTGCTGGTGGCATGTACAGGAATTGAAGCTCAGGCAGAGCTCTGACTGTTCCCTACCTTTTATGCCAGTTCCTTTGGGTAGATGAAGTTCCTGGAGTGGACATAACAACCTGGGGAAGAGGGGACTATCTATGTAGACCCCTGCGTAGGCCATGCTCTAGGTCTCTGAAAAATCATCCACATTTTCCTCATTCTGCAACCATGATGGGATGAGCGTAGCCCAAACTTCAGAGCTATGTGGCATCAACTGCCAGGGCAAGGAATTTGGAGTCATGTAGAAGCCCAGTCTTGTATATGTAGGGCTCAGTATCATCAGTGCATGCACATTCAGTGCTGAAATAGAGATATAAGCCAATAGTGCTACTGTAAGCTGAAAGCACTGGAATATCAGAGAACTGCCTGCCAATGAGTACAATATATATTTTGTGGTGCCACAGTACAGGAAAGAAACAACCAGCAACCGTTTTAGGAGCAGAAAACCAAGTTAACATATTGTTGCTGTACTCTGTGTATATCGGCAATCACAAACTCACAGGAGTTATGTGGATATGCAGAATGGAAACCAGCTAAAGGTATCATAATACTTTTTCATGCCCAGACAGGTAATTATCCTCTCACTCTTTAGAGAAATATTGCTTTTGAACATGTCAGACGGCTGGAAATGAAATAAGTTTTCAAGATTAAAGGGGACAGATTCCTGGGTGAGTTTGAAATGTTTGTGTAGTTTTTTTAATCTTAAACTACTTCCCCACACGCCTCCCCAAATACCCCCAGTTCATTTCAAGCCCAGAAGGATTTCTTTTTCCTGTTGCCTGCTGGAGGACTGCTAGGAGCCACCTAGAGCAACTCAAAGCAGGACTGTCACCAGCAATAAATTAGATCAGCTGTGGCTTTGTTTAGATGAGTTTAGAGATGATTTGTGGCTTTGCTGTTAACTATCATCAGATGTCTCTGTGCTATGCTGGGGACGGGTTCCCACAGAGGTGGCCTTGCTTCTTACAAATATGGAAAATAGCGCATTCTTCTGGGTTTTACTATGCCTGCTCGGTATGGCTCAGCACAATGTTAACAGTACTTGTATACACATGAGCTGAGAAACTGTCAATTAAGATATCCCTCCATAGTGTAAAGCTATTGGACACTAAGTATATTTGTATTTGTGGTTCCACACTGTGCTTGAGAGCTGTACTCTACAGAATTATCAAAGGCGCTGATCAGTGTAATGAATTTTGATCCTGTCCAGAAGCCGTAACAAACCAGTTTGCTAAGCCAGTATCACCTGATGAGTATGCATCAAGGCCTATTGTAATTCCTGGCAAAATTAGAGAAGGAGGCAAACTGTCGTTGCAGGAATATAAACTTGCATGCTGAAATGTACACTGCATGTGAGTGGAGAAACAGAGCTTTGTTATTGTGCTCAGCAGGATCATGTAGTGATAAAGTGGGATCACTCTGGCATTTCAGAATTGCTGTGTGTGTTGTAGCACAGTCCTCGAAATGTCAGAGCCTCGAGGAAGTGATGGACTGGTTTCTTAGCAGGTGTAAAACCCCAGAGCTGCCCTGGGTGCACTGATTTGCACCATGTGGAGATTCTGGCACAAATTTAGACCACAAAGAAAATAATTTTTAGTGGAACTAAGCTTATTAAATTTTAAAACTTACATATTTGCTTATCTTTACTTTTAAAAGTGTGCATTTGTGTAGAGAAAGGTTAGACTTTGCTAACTCCTTTTGCACAAAACAGCACAAGCCCCTACATGGCTGTGTGTGATTATTACATTAACACATCTCTATGGTTACACCACAGAAACCTTTAAGTGTGAATGCATTTTTTTCCCTTAAGTACCAAGATGTTCCTGATGGAAAAAAAATGACCTCTTCTTGGCTCCTGAGATAGAGTCAGGGATGTGATTAATGCTGACTGTATTCCACTGTTTTCCCTGAAGACGAGCTATTAATATTTTCCAGTGATGTATGTCCTTTCACTTAACCACAAATGGGTGGTCAGCAAGGTATCTAAGCCCACATTTTGTCTTAAGAAATCACTTTCACTGTACCACCCCACATAGGACCTTTGACTTAATACCCAGGGACTGTCTTTTCCAAGAATGCATGAATGGACACTTCATCCCATCTTGGTTTTTTCCAGTTATCTGCCATTTAAAGCAGATCCAACAGCCTTTGAAATGGAGCATATTTCTAGATTTAGTAGATTACCTGGTTAACTCACAGTGGCAAGCTACTGAAAAGACTTACACATCAGTTGCTGTGTGCTCTTTAATGTACAGCTTTGCAAAGTCTGATTGATTTGGTTTTATTTTTGGTTCCATCAGTTGTATCGTTAGGTTGGCCCAATAAATTAGCTGACACTTTCAGAAGTATCCACCTCTCATTTTCTTTTAAGCAAGCATGTTAAAGGAGAGGAAACATATCCGAGGTCCAAAGCTGCGCTTTGTTACACAAATGTGCACTAAATAAAACTAAATAAATAAAACCCTGCAACAAATTAAGCCACAACAAGAACAAACTGGAGCAGAACAAACTAGGATACTGATGGGTGAGACAGATTAAACAAAAGGCTTGAAAACAAAGCTGGTTGCTAGAAGGATGCTCACTCTTCGCTCCTGCCCAGCAACTTTCAGGTGCTTCTCAAGATCTATGAATTCCCTATGGTCCTCTGTAGATTCTTAGGAAAGTCTCCTTTCTTCTATAACCACAAAACCCTGCTTCCTGCTACAAGCAGACCTCATTATCCTTCCAGACATTTCTTCATCTGCACTGTGGCGCTGCCCATTCTGTGCCCAGGGTCTCTGGCATGTCGCATTGCTGCTGGGAAGGAGCAACGCCTCCCTCTTATTGCTTCTCCAGGGGTTTCACTTCACTGGACAGCCAGCACAAGCTCCCTCTGTGCTGCTGCCCACTGTCACAGCCTCCTTAGCAGAATATCCTGTCCTCAACCCGGGCACCATCCTGCTCAATGCTGTAGAAACATGCAACAGGAAGAAACTTTTGGCATGAAGAGTTTTATTTGGCACTAAAAGCATTGGTTTTGTTACAATTTACCTTTGCTCTCTCCCCACTATCATTCATTATAACAACCTCGATTTCCTTTTAAATTAGATTGAGAGCTGCACAGGAGTGGGGAAACCTGCAGCTGAACAACATCCTGCACAAACAAGGAGCTGCTCTTTGCCTGACATCCTGGGGATGTCCTCACAAGAGATCAGGGCAGTAAGGGGACAATGGAGGCAGCTGTGCGGTAGGTTTTGTGTGCAAACAGTCCTAAAGGAGTGGGACCTGTGGTGTTGGCACAAGCAGGCTCTGCCAGAGGATTTTCTGTCTCAGCTTTCACTTTTTTATATTTAAGCATTTATATGATTCCAGAACTGGATTATAAGTTCTCCGGATGCAGTGTCACATCATTTTGTCTTGTTACTGACCTTCTCTGTTTCCTTTCTGCCCATTAATTCCTCATTGTATGTCCTGGTGCCAGCAAGTGAGGTGTCCTATTAGTTTCAGCTTTGCAATGTGTATTCTTAAAAAAATTATTTTTGTAATTCACACAGTTATGTGAATGCATATGTTCAGCACTGCAATGATTGCAACGCCTTGTCACTAACAGATTTGAATCAAGAACATGTTTGTCTATGAGTTAGTGTCTAGTCCTTTAATAATGTCCCAAACACCCCAGTTCAGTTCTTCAAAATCATTGGCAAGACTAAGTTTGCTGTTTTCCTTCATGTAAACAAGGGACAGTATGTAAAAAACAGTGAGCATGCCCCTGGTGTCTGGGGCTCCTGGCTGCATTAGGGCTTCAAGCAAATCTCACGACCAAAACTGCAAAACATCAGAGGCACAGAGTGGTGTATGCTTTTCCCCTGCTGAAAAACCAGGACACAACTGTTGTACATGTCTGTTCTAAAACTGGCTCTTCACCTCTCTGTAAGTGACCATTTTGACAGAAAAGACAGTATTTCTGCCTTTGTATAATTTTGATAGAAGAAAGGATAAATAATGTCCTCCTTTCTAAAGAGCTAACAGCAAGTGGCGTATCTCACTCAGAAAATTTTCTTGAAAATGCCCTTCCCCCAAAGATATATAATGTTCCTGTTGCCAGGAGGCAATTGATATCTTCATGGGGAGAGCTTAATAAATTGAAGCACAGTGGTCAGCTTCCCAGAAAAATGTCAAAGAAGGGTAGGTGTCAGGGAGAAACTATAGTAACATGGGAGGCAGATACAGAGAACTAGCAATGTATGAGTCCAGACAAATCAATTCCTGACACAATTTATCATCCTAAATTTGCATGAAAATGAAGGTGAGCTGAAAACCTGATAGGCTTTTAGAATAAGTAAATGAGTTAGATTTTTGGAAGAACTATATAATTTAAAAGATATGGTTTGAGAGGTGAGGCCCAAAATTTCATTTAGTTGTGGGTTGGTTTTGTGTGTTGCAAGACTTGGGACTCATGAAAATTATCTAATTAATTTGTATTTATTTTTTGCCTGTGATTGTTTCCTTGTGGTGTTTGCAAGCTCCAACTGCATGGTAGTCCACATGAGCCAGACAAGTGAAGGTAGTTATTGTGAGCAAGTTCTAGACACTATGGTGATACAAAAGATCATATAAATCAGCCAGCTCACTCACTGATGTGAAATTGTGAAAAATAAGTAAGATCTATTTTGAATTAGATGGTATAAATTGAATGAGTTATAAATATTAGAGATGAGGATATTTTTCCTAAATATTGACCAGATCATGAGATTGATTTCAGAGGGTGACTCCCTGCTAAAATCAGTAATTCTGCCTAACAAATGACTGGTGGCTTGATAGACCATCATTGTCTACTTGGAATGCCTTTAATCAGGGAACAGGCTACAAATCAGAGACAGCCTCAAGGAGCAACAATGATATTTGTATTTACATGTTCAAAGAAGCCTAGATTTAGGGTTTCCATCCATCTTATTATATTTTAGGGGTATTTAAAAACTACAGCTTCAGAGAGCCGAAGTTGCAGTGGTTGGATTTAGGCCCATTAAGTCTGCTGTTTGTAATTTTGAACTGGTATGTTAAGAGCTTTTTGTTCTCTTTTACCTGCAAAGCCCCAGCAGAGCTGATATAATCTCTAATGGCGAAGGCAAGACAGAGAGGTATGCTCCTTCTGCTGCTTTCAGAATCAATAATGTCAGCCACCAGATCAGGAGAAATGCAGATCCTTAAATTTAGATTACTAGAGTACAGTTTAGCTGTTCCTGCCTGTCTGACTCCGGTTATTTGAAATACTTTGCAATGTGAGCACCCAGGACTGATGCCTGCTTCCTAATGTACCTCATGTTAGAGACCCTGTGCTCTCTATGTCGACCAATGTTAGCAGTCCTTTATTAGCTTTTTGGGATAGTACTCGGTGCCCTTTAAGCCCACAAGGCTGTATGTAAGACCACAGAAAGTAGATTTGAGCAAGGTTTGTATAAAAAATGCACATCTTTTGGGGTTGTTGAGTAACACTTTATGTCTCAGAATGAAAAAGACAAGCTATCTTTATCCTTTAGGAAAAACAGGTGGTTATTGTAGGGTGTGGGGAGAACAAACACAGAGGAATGGGTTGTTTACAATGGGGATTTTAGCATATATGGAAAACAGAAATATGTGGGGTGAAAAAGTAAGTGCTTAGGAGGCAATATGGTCACACATGTCATATTATTATTCAGACAAATTCTCAGTTTGGAACCACATTCATTCAGATTTGCTTTTAAACACCCAACCTGGACTTCCAAACTGAGATGCATGGAGAGATGGCAATGTCATGTCTTCAGTGTCTTTAGATGCTGAATCACATTCCAAAAAGCTTAAACTACCTTAAGTCCCATCTTCAGAATAAACTTTCCTGGGAAAGGAGTTGCAGTGATAGCTACAGGGCTATTCTGTGGTGATAGTGAGAGATGACTGACTTGTCAGGAAAAGAAGAAGGATGGGACACCAGAGAGTGTCTTGAGGTATCATTCACTAGAGGAAACACAGGAAGCTTGGGACTCCCTGTTCAGAGGCTAGGCCTACCATGTAATCCTTAGGAAAATCCCCTTAATACAGTTAAGTTCTCTAATAATAGCTTGATTCTTAACTCATGGAGATGTCAAGGTTTACAGATCTCAAGCCACTATCTCCATCAGAAGCAGGGCTTCCTTGTTCTGCTTGCTCACAGCGGAGGTGATGTCAGGCTGGGTCACTGCTGAGGAAAGAAAGCTCACAGGGAGTCCAAACATGGTGCAGGCACAATCCTAATGGCTACAAGGTATGTTGCAGGATACAGGAAACAGGCCCCATTTCTTCTGCTCACTCAAGCATTAATTCTCTTCAATGAGAAATTAAAAGAATAGGACCTATGTGAACAAGGGAATCCAAGTTGAAATGGGGTTGACCCACTTTCTTTCTTTTCTTATGCGGCACCTCCTAAATCATGCCAGGGAAGATGGATTATACTTTCAGTCATGAGATAAACCTGTAAACTAGTTCTTGTCTGCAGCACTTGTGTATTATAGATCTTGTGTCTCCTGAAAGATGAATAATTACAGTCCCTGGGGAGATACTCTTTCAAAAATGCAGTCATCATGGATTCTGCAGTGTGGGATAGCTGTATGGACAACGATGATAAAACGAAGAGCCTTCTTGTCCCCAACAGGCATGAAAGTGAAATGGGAAGAAAGGACAGCTCTCATTAGATTAATGAGTGGGGCTTCCAGTTTCTGGACAAGTTTCTGTTTGCTTTGCTTTGATGAAATAAATGCCATTTGATGAGGATTGTTAAGTACCGTCAAATCAAACTGTGGCATAAACCAGTCGCATACACCTTGATCTAAAGCAGGCTTGCCCCAACACAATGTCATATGGAAAGAACAGATCCTTCAGAATAAATGGACTGAATTTTCTTTTCCTCTTTTCCTGTTTGTCAATCTGTCTTCATTGAAAACTTGGTGAATCAGATAACAAAACCTAATGAGCTGTGCATCATAAATCTGTGACATATCTCATGGATTAATTCTTCCCTGTGTGTGCGACATTTACCCTATATTTAGAATTTCAGGCATACTCATTATCCAAGTGTTACATGAAGAAGAGTTTATAAGAATTCTCTTTGAGCATATGCTCCAAATACAACATACAGAGATGCTACATAGCCTCTTCTTTCCAGGAGCTTTTTTGGAGTAAATATTTGAAGTGTGTGTTGTAAAGAAAGCAGTGCGTAAGACACAGCCATCGTTATGAAGCAAATGAGCTTTTCAGGTCAAGGCATATTTTGAGGTAGATGGAGAGTTCCTTGTTCCCATAAACTTGCCTGCAGTAGCTTGCATGCAAAGATCACTAAGTGATACTTCTCTGTCTGGCTCTGTTCAGTGCCCCTGAACCAGGCAATTATCATGATTAGTACAGTTGTGCTCTTATTGCCACTCTGCAGGAATAGTAACAGGCATAACAGTCACAGAGACCCAGCTACCCTCTCACCAAGAGATGTCATGCACTCAAAAGGGAGTAGAATATAGTCAAGCTTATATTGCCTTTGTCTGCCAACAATATTCACCATCATACTCCATTTTACAAAGAAGTGTTTCTCAGCAGACATCGCTCCTTCAATGCATTGGCCTAGGATTGATCTGGGTAGAACAAAGGAGACAGGATTTAATAACTATGCAAGTCAAAATGACCCTTCCAGAAAGGTGACAACAGCTGTAAGTGCATGGAGACGCAGAGCTTGAAATCTTTGCACACATGCAAGGAAAGCTCACCATTTTGCCTCTGGCATTTGGGCTCAAAGTGAGAAAAGGACCAGAGATGTCTTCAACTACCTCATTAAGTGAATGCACAGCTACTCTCCCAGGAGCAGGGTAGAGTGTTTGTCACTCTCCAGCTCAAATGACAAATTTCAAAGCCACTGTTGTTAGCTTCCAACAATGCCTCAACCTTGAAAGGAGTTTCTGTGAAGAAAAACTTGAAACAGTAAAGCATCTTCTAGCTCTAGGAAGACAAAAGATGATCAGCATTTACAAAGATTAGAGCACAGACACAGTAGGATGCTATTCAGGACAAGTGTTTAGATTTTTTATTACTGCTTGTACTATTGCTACTACCAGTACTTTTGTTATTGTTGTTATTATTATTATTATGAAGGCAAACACAAAAGACCTGTGAATATGTTCCTCAATATACAATACTTAATCTCTCCAGAATGACAGCAATTATACAGAAATGGAAGGGAAGACAGCAGTATGAAGTAAAGTCCCAGCATTTAAGCTTCATCAGTCCTTAGGCAGTGACTCTGTGACCAATCCAAAAAAACAAGATATATTGATTAGACATGAGAACGTAGAAAGCACATACCTGGTAGAGTTTCACACACAGGAACCAAGTAAGGTCTTGTCCAATTTTTATCTTGTTATACAATACAAAATTGCCTGGACTAGCATTAATAGACTATATTTGATGTGATCATTGCACCCTTTCTATCTACACGTGGCATTTAAAATTCATATCAATATCACATTAGGTCAGAATCAATAACAAAACTCAAAGCTCTTTCAGCTTGTCCTAGTATAAAGACTAGATGTAAAAAATTTAAACCTTTTCATTACATCTCTTAGGACTCAGAATCCTGTTTTAAGACACTTAGACCCCGAAGTCCCAATGTTATATCGAGTGCCAGCATTGACTTGAGATGGTGATGGTGTTTCTCCCAGTGCCTCTGGCCATGGTCCATTTTCTGGTGGTGAGCTGTCCCATATTGTTTTAGAAAATAGCATTTAACCATTCAATATCTTGCTTGTCAGCATTGTGTCACAGAGCAGTGTTCTGTCAAGCAGTTTGAAAAGGGCAATAGCTTGCAGAGTGGAGGAAAAAAAAACCACCAACGAATAATAAAAGATGATGATTAATCCCAGGGCAAAAAACAAGGGAGATTTGCATGATCCCCAAAATTCTGGAGCTTTTGGCTTGTTTCTCACAGTGAGTCATAAAAGAAGTCCAAGAATGGACAGATCCTGACAGCTTCACAGCCTGGCAGGATGCTGCACACTTATTCTGGAAAAAACCCTACCCAGATGTGTGCAACCTGCTGTAGTCCGAGCCAGGAGTGAAGACAAGCTCCATCCCACTCTGGCTTCCCGCAGCCCTTCCATGTCCCAGGTTAGGGATACTGCAGGAGGGGTGACCCTCAGCTGGCGCCAGGTGGAGGGAAGGGAGGAGAAATGTTGAGAAAGAGTGGGCTAGCCTGCAGTCTGATTGTTTTGCGTATGTTTGAGGGGCATTTCTGCTACAATGGGAGTGATAACATTAAGTGGAGATAAACTAGCAGGTGGAATAGCATGCAGAAATCTAATCCAGCTAACTCTACCTAAATGTTCCTGGGTTCATCAAATCAACAGCAATACTTCCCAGCATTGGGGGTGTGAAGGCTAGAGCCTAGGAAAAAAGAGAAGATTTTGTGTAAGTTTCCTGTGAGGTGTGTGAGATGGGAGAAATGGCTTTAAAAATTCCTGTGAGCTGAGAAACTGTGTTCAGTTCTCACCATTATGGGTACTCTTCCAAGGGCTGAAATAACAAAAGCTGTTAGCAGAGCTGTGGGAGTTAGCCAGAGTGGCCATCAGAGAGGCGAGCAGCAGGAGGAAAGAGGGAGCAGGTAATAGAAATAGGTCACTCCATCAGATCAGCCTAAATCAGGCCTTGCAACTTGTCAAAAATTAATAATCTCAGACTGAGAGAGAAGGTTACAGCATGATGGCAAAAGCAAGCCACCAGCCTCCTCCAGAAGACTGAAATAGTTCAACCTGTAGTTATATTTTAACAATTAGGTATTGCTACTCTGCCTTGTCAGAGTGGGGTTTTTTTCTCCCTTTAGTAAGAATATTTCTTATCAGCAATTTGATCCCTGTTTGCAATAGATTCAGCTCTTCAAACATGAGAAAGTCCACTACAGTTTTCCTAGATTTTCTGGGGAGAAGTTCCCTAAAATTTGGACCTTGTGTCTGCAGCTGCCAGCTGAGTCTTGGTGGGAGGGATACACACCCCCAGTTTTGAAGGCTACCAGCTTTGCATACACTTGTCTGTTATTAGTGGAAAATTTTGCCCTAAGGTTTATAAAACTTGAGAAGAATTGTAACCCCTCACAAGTCAGGACATACTATTGCCTTTCTCCAGGTACCATGGGCTGACAAGGTCACCAAGAAATAGGCTAGTGAAGGTGGTCTCACCAGGGCCATTCCTCCATTGACCATGTCCAAAGGAAGGGGCTCAATTCGGTCCAGGATTACCCTCATCTTTCAGCAAAATCTCATGAACACAGTGTAGTATCCCCAATATAAACAATGTCCTGTCCTAAGTATTTAGTGTCTAGATTTTACTTATGGCTGACTACCTTCCTTGCTTTGTGGGGTGCAATGCAGGGGTGGTGACTGGGCCTTGCAAGGCAGACTTTGAGAGGTCACTTTTGTGGAAGGCTGGCTGTCAGTCACAGGACTTCTATGCCAGCCGTGGTGCTCCTACAGTCTCAGCACACCACTTTCATTTTCAGAGTTTTTTGGAGAGCTCATATTTAAGGAAACAGGAAGGTGTGGAGTATCTATGTGATCTAGCCTGCTTTATCAATATATAGAATATCATCATGCCAGATGCAACATGCCCGGCATTATAGGTGATTAATTGTTATATAGAGAGATGGGAAGAGAGGAAAAGAGGGAGAGAAAGATCACTTTTGCTGTACTGGTGATTCAGGAATTTTCAGGGTGAGGACAAGAGTCCTGGACTCACAGAAACTGAGTTTCTGTGAGTTTCTCCCTTCCAGGAAGGGCTGTTCTGACATTTCTATGTCCTGCTGTTCACAGAAGGATGTTTTGGTTTGCTTTGTTTTGTTTTGTTCTTAACAAAATCCTAGTTTCTGTTCTTGATGTGGCTGCTGTTGAACTCCACCCTACCCTGCAGGCATTACCTTCATCTCTGAAACAAACATGCCTGAGTCCACCTGGGTTTAGGAGAACACTAGCCTCCTAACATATTTTACCAAAATCAGGTACTGACCTGTAGAAATAAAACAGGATTCTACTTATAACCTTTTTATGCAAGGCCTTTGCCTTGTGATGCTGCATCTCCTCGCCCCCACCCCCACCCCCATTCTGGTACACAAGGTAGGGAGGTGCTTGTATAGCCTGTATATTTTAAAAGATGTCGGAGGTATTATATAGCGATAGAAGGATTTTAGGCACCGGCTGGTTCATGTGCGTGTGCATGTGTGCGCACGCACAGCCATCACCCTTGCCTACCAGATGAAATATACATGAGGGCCACTCGAGTGTTTATCAGTTCTTTCCACTGGCTGAGCCTACAAAAATGCTCTTGTAGATTACTGGGTAGAGATGTGTCTTCTGGAGGTAAAGGGCATAAATACTTTGACTGCATTCTGCATGCATATAGTTATCCCGAGTATAGTTAAACCAATTATTTTACCATCTGAAATCGCTCAGCTGAACAGTCCTCCTATTTGTCTGAGCATCTAGTATAAGGAACAAATTTTCTTTTACTTTAGTTTGATACAGTCCACTAAAGGAAGAAGTTAAGGTGGTAAACGTGGCACAAAACATGTATGGGCTCAGGTCTGCAGAAGGATGTGCAGAAAAACGAGTGAATAACACCACCCCAGGGAGCTGCAGGGAGCTTTAATTCATGTGCTCTTCTGCTGCCTGCTGCGTATAGTATCCCCAGTGGAAATACTCCAGGTCACTGAAGAGGTGAGCCCTTATCGCTTCCCCAGAGCACAGCAGTCACTTTGCATCTCCCTGCTCCAGCTGGGGCAAGTCAGGAAAGTCTTGGTAAGGATGTAACTGTCAGGAGTACCAACCTGGTGGCGGTTGAGTTATTACAGGAAAATGGAGTACAAGACTTGCTATGAGCCTGGTAAAAGCCAAAGGGGAGCATCATTAAAAGGTGCATTGTTATGGACACTTTACAGCTAACAAGAGTGATGCTCCCTGGGGGGAGCAGAGCCCTGACCAAAGCACTGTCTTGCTTGCCTAAGATGGATCAGCAAGGAGATATACTCTAGAAAAAGGTAGAGCCAAGATTAATAGCAAAAGTACAGATAGCAACTTCACAGGGAGCGTCCACAAGATAATTTACGACAGCAAAGGAAAGAAGGGTATGTACCATGGTAAGTGTTTGTGTAAAAGAAGGGCACTTCTGCAAAACAGGCTTATTAATATGAAGAATGAAAAATGAGGTGATTTTTACATTTCCATAGCTGAGGAGACTTGAAGGCACAACTCATTCTTTATTTTCTACAGTAACGTCTTTCTCCATTAACTCTTCACAAGGATTTGGTTGCCCCTACAAGAAAATCTCTTCTGATTTTTTTCTTGGTTGCTTCCCTAGAAAGAGAGCCATTCACACCTCAGTGTGTTGATGTTTGACACATGTAAGTAGCTAGGAGCCAAAAGTAGCCCTATGCCACTTTGCTTTCTCTCTTGTGCTGGTTGAGAGACCGAATGACATCAAGTCAGGGTACAAAATCATTCCCAGACCAGGGCATTTAGAGCCAAAATGTTTATATATTGGTAAAATTGCTGATCACTTCTTCACTCTTCAGTGCCTGCTTTTGCTTTGACAGCAGCAAGCTAACCTGGAACAGCCTGATAAGTAAGAGACACTAGGTGTTTTTGGATTCAGCCTTCTAAGTTTGCTTGAAACAAACCTAGTGGCTTTCTCCCAGTGGCTCAGGAGTACTTAGTGCACCTTCTCTGTGGACCAGTACAGCCTCAGGCGAGCTTCTCCTGGCCCTGCAGCTTTGAGTGTGGAAGAGCGAAGCAATTTCCCTTGCTTGCTTGCTAACACCTGTCCAGTTACACAGGAGGAGCAGGGGACATGTAGTTGCCCCACCCAGGCTTTTCATGGCTGTGTCTGCCACTCCCTAAGCCTTCAGGTCTAACCCTCAAGCCTTGGTGGTCCATGTCTTAGACGATGGAGGTGGCTGGTCCTGAGCCCCACAGACTGCTAATGCAGATGACTAGACAGCTTCGAGCTGTGTGGAACTCTGCCCTCTCCCCCCTGAGCGCTGTAGGAGACGGGAGTGAACTGGTGTCACCTACAGCTACCCATATATAAATTCAGCTATACATAAATGCTACTTTATAAAAATGATGTACCTGACCTTGGCTACTCATCTGGCCTCCCTCCGCATGCATGAAGAGACAAAAGCCTCCTGAGGGCAAAGTGTCTCCTTCTGAGATACGGACTTAAGATAAGTCATGCATTGCAGCTATCTCTCCCTCATGACTACGGGAGGCATAATTCATTGAGGGGACCTCAGGCTTAGATGGCCAATGTTAGATGCGGTAAATCCCACGTCAAGAACGCAGGGTCACACAGGGAGGCGGTGGTGGAGCTGAAAATAGGAACCAAGTCTTGTGGTCTTCAAGTGGGGGTCACCACCACCGAGCCACCATATGGAGGATGCAGGGCTGCTTTGTAAGTTTCTAAGAATACTGTATGTGATGGGGTGGCGGTGGAGATTACGTAAATGTTGGTTTAGTTTAATAGCAGGGCTATTAGGGAACTAGCTGGAAGGCTACACAGTACCTCCAGATTAGCAATTAGCGTGGCAGGGGTCATGACAAGACAGACAGAGCTGGGAGGATGCTATTTCCAGAGTCCAGCTGTGGATTTCTTTTGTCAAGCCCAGGAGTCAAAACATCCCAAGGATGCGGGATATTAAAAAGTGAGTTCCTTAGAAGAGAGGTTCACTAAGCTGTCAGGGAGCTGTTTGCAGGGAAGGGACAGACAGATAGACAGACTCCCACCAGGAGCCTGAAGAAGCAGAGCCTGCTTCTATACTAGAAAGAGGTCAGAGGAGCAGCTGACCCTGGAACTGTGACAAATCCTACGTCTCAATCTCTTTTACACAGCGGCTTTCCCACCCCTCTAATCCTCTTTGTCACCTGTCCCCAGGCCCCTGCTATTTTTACCATACCTCTTTTTGGATCTGAAATGACCAGAATGGAACAAAGGCCTTCAATTTATGCAATGGCACAAAAATAATACTAAAAAATCTTCTCCATAGAGTCTGAGACAATGGCCAGCATAAAATAGCAGAGGTTTTCAGTGAGCTGCCTGGGCCTTTTTTCTAAATGGTTACAGTTAATTCAGAACCCAGCAATGCATACGAGTAGTTCAAATGGTTTCTCTCAGTGTGCATTACCTTACATTTGTTATCTGCCATCTCAATGCCAGTTCTCCTCATTGTTTTTCAGAGGAGGTACCAGTGCAACAGCTGATGTTTTTCAACAGGGTATAAAGAAATGGCCATTTTGAGTGTAACAAGGGAGAGGCTGAGAGAAATGGGCATATTGGACTCTTAGGGAAGCACTAGGTGCAGATTGTAGAAAATTTTAAACACATTTACATTTCACAGTGTTGACATTTTTGCTACGTTCACACCCTGTCCTATCCCCACTCCTGGCAGGCTCACTGTGACCGAGGCACAACAGTGTGCATAAGGAGTGACAATGCAACTGCCAAAGCTTCTGGCTTTATCTTATTTGGACAAGTGGCATTTACTGCAATTCCTTGGTTCCCAATCCTGAAAGCTCTCTAAGGCTTTGAGGGTGGCAGCTGCCAGCTGCCAGAAAGTGCCTTCATCCTGAGCCCAGGATGGTTATGGGAATACCAGGGCAATGCAGCCATGACAAGTCACACACTGCTCTTGGAGCCAGCAGGGCAATGGGACAGATGTCTCTGCAGCCAACTTGCAGAAGTGTCTGCTGGTTTTCCTTCCTTATGGGCCTGATCCTGTCTCCACTGGGAACAGGAAGACTCTAATTTTCCCTTTTTTGTCTCCCTTCATCCCTTTTCTTTCATTGATGTTGCAGAAGTGTTGCATGGTGCTGAAAGGCACAATTTTGCCAGTGATGCCTGCTGTTTGAGGCTGGTGTGCCTGTGCCGCTGATGCATGGAGGGCTGGCTCCTCTCTAATAGCAGGGCTTTTGCCAAAAGTTACAACACTGGAGAGGTCCAGCATGAGTGCAGGCAGCACAGAAGTTTGCCTGCCAGGGAGTCTCAAGAAGCATCTGGCTCCTGAACCTCTCCCTCCTGAACCTGCCATTGGATAATGATAGTAACAAGGGACCTAGTCTTCTCCCCTGTCTGTCTCTCTTGGCCTGCCCTCAGACCACTTATCTGCTTCTAGCTCCTTTTTTCAAGCCCACATTTATTCCTGTGTTCCTCCTCCCAGTGATGTCAGAAAAAAAGAAAAATGTGTAATATGCAGAATAATCAAAACTATTGACATCGCTGCTGATTTCAGCAGTGACTCATCTGCAGCCTCACACCGTGAGAGCAAACTTCTATTGCTCATTATAAAACAATATCTCCTAATAGTGGGGGTGCAGTGCTCTGTGCTGCCAATAAGAGGAGGTTTAGCCTGGAAATTTGTGAGTGTAATTTATAGGCAAGCATGCCCGCGTGTGCGCACACACAGGTAATGATGGTGTTAGCCGTCTGACAAATTGCGGGGCCTTGCACATTTGACCTCCTCCCCTGCCCTGTGTGCAGTATCGCATCTCCCAGGGGGTTCATCCTGACATCCCACCTCGGAGCAGCTTCCAGCTGCTGCCATTTTGGATATCCTGCCTATTTATTTCTTTCCAAAGATCCTCCCTGCTCTCACTCCTGGGGTTACTCTGTCTTGACTGCCACCGCATGCAGGGCTCAGTTTTGTGCCAAGCCTTTCTTGAGGATTAAATACGTTATAATTTTTCTGACTAGAAATGCGAACTTTATATCGGTGGTGGAAAGGGAAGCTTCAAAGCCTTCTGCTGAGATATTTAGCTTTTGCCTTTAGCCCTGAATATTCTCCACATATCGAACTTCAAAGCTGAGACCTTTTCCTATGTACAGCAAAGTTATTCTGGACATCTTCTGAATCACTTTGGATTGATTAAGTCTAATCTTTCTTTCCTTCTGAGCTTCTACAGTTCACCTTACAATAACTAGGGCTTGAGAAGTAGAGATCTCAAAATGGTTCCAATAAAATTTTTAAACTGTTTTCAAGCATTGCCAAAATAGTTTTGCTGTAAAATATGCAGTGTATAGTCTCTGATTCAGAGCATCTTTATCTACTCCTGGATTTTAGTACAAGTTAAGTACTTAACTGCTGAATAGTAATAGATTAAAGCACATGTTTAAACACTTTGCTGAATAGACTCCATACAAAACACATGATGTTGTGCTACAAGGTTTTTTCTTCACTCATTCAGGGCTGAAAAGACACATTCACTGGTGTCTTTGGCACTTGTGAGTAAAGAAAGCATCTTGCATTCAACTGTGTAAACAACTTCATATCACACTGTCCAATGTCCTCATGCTCTCTTTCTAGACTGTTTATTTGGGCCTCTTTATCATGGCATTCAGACGAAATATTTAATCAGTTGTGTTTGTATAGTAGCATGGTAGTAAATGACCTCAAATTACAGTGCTATGTTTTCAAAATTTCTGATATAAAGATACTCGACTTGCTTAAGCACGTTAGTAGGAGTCAATCCTTGACATATATTCTGATTGGTATATTGTGATTTCAGTTGCTAAACTTTGATAAATGTCAATGTTCACCCTGCCTCTCTCCCTCAGATCATTTGGTTTTGATTTCTGATGATTTGCAAGCTCTCTTTTACTCCCTCCAGCTTCCTTCATTTCTGTTTGGTTCAAGAAGAGTCGTTTCCCATTTTCCTCCACCCGCAAAGCAAAGGCTTCCCTTTGCTCTTCTGAACCTGCACATTGCAATTATAATCAGTAATGAAAAGTCAGCAAATGGCAATTTAAACAGCTGCTTTTCACTAGAAATAAATGCTGGATCCTCTTGAGCAGGCAGGGCAAGTGATAAGCCTGTCAGTCAGGAACTCTCATGCTTGGCAGGGCGATTTACCTGTCTGATGTTCCTACTCGTTCTCCATCATAAAATAAAAACACTTCACTTGTCAAACATCTTCCTTTTTTGGATGCGTCTCGCATGCACACTGCTCGTCCATTTGAAACTCAGCTGCGCCTCTAGCAGTCAATCTGACAGCTCAGCCAGACAGACTCTATCCTAAAGAGATTTCCCAGTAGCCCACTGAAGCATCTCGAAAGCTTGGGGCCTGCACAATGGAAAGATTTTTTTTTACTGCATTATTTTTCTTAACAGAGAATTAACTCTTTGCAGAAACAGAACAGGACTTTTGAGTTCTTTAAAACAGGAAAAAAACCCAAATCCTCTAGACATTGAAATGTCCAGGCTAATGCTTAAGCTCTCCCTCCTACGACAGCTTGTGTTGAGTAGTGGGGTGGCTCCTCAGTGACTGTACCTTTTGGATGACTCTTCAGACCATACCGCCTCGCTGGGTCCTGACCACAGCCATCAGCATTTTTCCTTAGCTTTGCTCTGAACCTGATAGCCAAGCCTGGCTGTGTGGCCAGAATGGCCAGTCCAGGCTCCTGCCCCCAGCAGAGTTGCTTTGGTGGTTCTTATCTCATCCACACTTTAGAGCAGCAAGAGGGGAAGTGAAGACAGAGAGGCTCAGCTTATTCCTGTTCTTTCTAATTCAGGGGTAGAGGACTTTGCACACCATGGGACACAGAACCCTCACCCACCCTACTCAGTTATTCAGTAACATGGGTAAGATGGTATGCTTCAAGAAGAGCTCCCAGTCTGGGGACAAACTGTTTATTAAGAGTTTCTTTCCAACTCTGAGTTGCCAACGATTGGCTTCTGCTCTGAAGCCTCAGAGTTTTTACCAGGACCATTAGGCTTTTGGGGAGACACAAGCCATGGGGCCAGCTCTGTGAGACTAGAGGTTGCCCAGTTTGGTACATCTGGAGCTGCAAGGACAGGATCACAGCCAAGAAGCTTGGGGAATTTTAATTATGAATCTGGCCACAAACTTTTACATCTTGTCTCTGCTGGCATCAGGAAGGATAAAGAGTGACTGGACTGCAATATGGTCATAGTTTCTAGTGTGCACCATGCTTCTCCTTAGCAAGTTGGACTTCTGTCATCCCTGATACTACGTAGATTGTCCCACTGTTCCCTCCCTGCAGCTGCCCCAGCTGCAGCCCTTAATGAGAAGTACCTTTGCTCAGGAACCTGGAAGCTATTTTAAGGCCCGAGGTTCCTGCCATGCAAATAAAGGTAGTATTACACATCTTGTTCTGAAAAATCACCACCATTCAATTAATCAGCCAGTTATTAATCTCACACTGTAATTGTAGCCTGTATGCCACTCATCATCTCTAGGTACATTAAATGAACTAATCTCATATTTAAGAATTTGCCAACAGTATAACTGGATGCAATTATTTTGACAAAGATTTTCCAGCATGGGATTTTGCAACACATGTTTTTTCCTATGTCCTGAAGTGAGGGGACAACCTTAGTAATTTAAACATCAATGTTTCTCCTCCTGTAGTTTACACCTGGGAAACAGAAGCATAAGTCGATTAAGTGATTTTCTTATGTTCACCTGGGAGGACAGTTGCCAAACTGAATTAAAATCCAGAGCTCAATCCACCAGCTCAGCCCCTAGGCCATATTGCCCACAATGGAGAGTCCTGATATACATAAACTGGGATGCAAAAGGGAGCACAAAACTGATTTCAGGAGATGCCAAAATGCTCCTCAAGCTTGAGGCTGACAGAGGCCTTGTAACAGGAGTTACAAGAGTAACAAGATAAGCTAGCTGAATAGCAAAGTACTGAGACATCAGAAGAGTGAAACAGGCCACTGACAATATGAAGCCACCTCTTTCCTTGGCCAAATGATGCACCAATTAGTGGTTGGTTAATATTTAATATAACATATGTTTTAGTATTAGAGTAATGTGCCAGGACAAAGGGCATCACTATTTTGATAAGTGATTGAACTTTCAGCAGCAGAGAGGAAAGGGAGAGGGAGATTTTTATTTTCAAAGCAAATAAAGGGATTGGCACACATTGTGGCCTAAAAATTTAATTTCCTATCTTTTCCAATTATATTAAAGGCAAACCAAATGACTCTTATGTTGGCTGAGGATCTTAGGGTATGAATACTCAATTGAAAGCTTTTGCATTATAGCAGCTTAACAAATTACCACCCATCTGGTAAGCCGTCATATCTAGCCCCATGTGTGCTCTTAGCCATACTTATATCGTGAGTTAAAGCACATCAGCATCAGTGGGTTGGCCTGTCCCTCAGAGGTGCTAATGCCATTTGTTTGGAAGGGCGACAGCACCCTTTGGCCAGGTGGTAGGAGCACACAGCCATCTGCTGAGCTTCTGAAACATGTGGCAATAAGTACTGGGAGCTATTGTCAAATCTCCACCTTCTGCAAGACAGATCCTGTGGGGTAAGGAAATGACAGGAGCTGCAGATGCAAAGCTTTCTGGGATCTGACCCAGCAATACCTCTGGCAGACATCTACAGTCTCTCCCACATGTCCAAGGCTGATAAATGACACCAAAGGCAAACAATAATGGCCAGCTGTTTGGTTCATTGGACAACGAGTACTATTCTTACCAATTTGAATAACTTAATTGTTTTGAGAAGCTCTTTAATTTGCAGGTTGTACCTTGAGTTAGCTTGTACGGATGGTGCCTGATGAGATCGATTACCTGCATTAACAAGAAGGGGCAGTGCCTTGGTGTTCTTGCAGCATGCACTTTAAAAGACTAAATAGCAAACATCAGAGTATGGCAGGACAAGAGGACACAGTGGCATTGAAGACATTGATCTGAGCTACATGTCTCTCCCAGAACTGTGCATTTTTTGCTGTAGACACAATCAAATATGTCAAATGGCTGCTAAAATGTAAATGTTAGCAGTCAAGGTCACCTTGCAAGGGATACCGAACAGTGTGCCCCAGGCAGGCCCCATTAGTGGCGGCACTGACAGCGTTCCCATCACCTTCTCCTCCCCCAGCTCTTTGCTCCGTGCTGAGAAATACTCTAGAGGCAAAAGTCTTTTCCATCTGATGCTGAAAAGCTGTTCCCTCCTCCCAGCCGGCCAAGGCTCAAGTTTAATAAAAATCCTCATTAGTTGTCATCTAAATGTGCAGGAGGTCCATGCCAACTATTGCACCTGAGTTAGGGAAAACCAAAGCAGGTTCTAATTAAAGATGGGGCCAGACCAAAACCCTGGGTCACAAGCCTATACCTTGTGGAAATTTGGATCCAAGCTCTGAATGCCATTGACCAGGATGATCTCTTCACTCAAAACCCTGGGTACTGCCTGGCAGTGCAGCTGTAAACCCCTCAGACAGATCCTTTGATTCAGTCACCCTGTATAACATGGTGGAGATTCTCTGGCTGCTTCACCTTAATTAAGGGATGGAAAGCTTTAATTAATACAACATGACAGTGAAAATATAATCAGTAGAGTGGCCCCTGTTGTTTGTTCACATGTTAATTTTGCATTTTGCATGCTTTTTTTTTAACACGCTTGTTTTTTAATTTTGTGCAGTTATGCTTGAAAGCCAGTAGCAGCAGCGAAGAAGTGTTCCACAAGGAGCCCGGGGGAACAGGGTGTTAATAAGTGCTGAGTTTGGCACCTGAGGAACCATGGAGGCGCTTGGGGATTATATAAAACAAACAAGATAGCTGGATTTTTCTGTTAACATGATCATTAGGGAAGGACTGAAAATCAATGATAGCTTATATTTCTGTCTTTATGATTCAGGGTCAACAATGTACTGAGACATGTGGGATCAACAAGACACAGATTTCTCATATTAGTTTCCCATGTTTTAGCCCTAGCAAAAGTGAGATTTTTTTAAAAAAATTCTGCAGCAAAGATAGGTTGTCCTATGGCTGTGAGGCCTACAGCACCAAAGAGAAATCCTGAATCTGAAACTGGCCAACTACACTCACATTCCCTTGTGACTTAAACTGCAGAGTTGTTCCCTGTTTAAACTTCTTGTTTCCTGGTCTCCTAACATCAGGAAGGAGCTGAGTTCCCCTCCAGCTGAGCAGAAATGCTGTTTTCGTCCTATAGCATTTACTGTGCATTTGTAATAGAGTGTTCCCCCTGCAGCTTCATTTCTGTCCGGGAGGGCTCTCAAGTTGGAAATCGCTGTGACTTTGAGCAGTGGAGATGCTGGTGGCAAAAACTGAAGCTGTAGCTTGAACACATCAGCATATTTCTACCAAGTCCCCAAAACACAGGTTCGTGTTAGCACTTTGCTATTGACAGAGAGGCCTCAGCTGGAAGGCAGGTATAAATATGGGCTTTACGGTCATTGGCAACACTGGCATTCTCCTGATAGTTCACAACTGGAACAGATCAGCTGTTCTAACCAAATGTAAATATCTATATCTGAACTACACACCTCCATTTCCTTTAGGACTAATGGTATGAAGTAGACATTTCATCTCACCCTAAAGGCTTCAGAGATAAATCAAACCCTTTAAGTGCCTGTATCCCTCCTGAACACACAGAGTTCCTTGGGTGACTTGCTTGTACACAGAATTTGCATGGTGAGCATCAAATTTTAAATGAGTTCCACTTGTCACATACATGACCCACTAACCCTGAGGCCAGAATCCTGCCTTAACATTTTCAAGGAGTTCTAGTGAATGATATTTACACTAATAGTTCATGGATATCGAATTTAAAAACTTAAAGACTGAGGCATTTTTGCTCTGCTTATTCCATTAGGGCTAGAGCTTACCTTCTCCCGAAAACGTTTTTCTATTGAGCCTGCTTTTGGACATGCTGAAAGTAATTGCATTAAACTTCATGAAACCTTTTGCAAAATTAATACTTCTCAGATAATTCTGCTTGCCAGTAGCACATAAGAAGTTCTAAGACACCAAGTTGCAGATGACACCAAGTTGGGAGGGAGAGTTGATCTGCTCGAGGGTCGGAAGGCTCTGCAGAGGGATCTGGACAGGCTGGATGGATGGGCCGAGGCCAATTGTATGAGGTTCAACAAGGCCAAGTGCCGGGTCCTGCACTTGGGTCACAACAACCCCATGCAATGCTACAGGCTTGGGGACGAGTGCCTGGAAAGCTGCCCCGCAGAAAAGGACCTGGGGGTGTTGATTGACAGCTGCCTGAAGATGGGGCAGCAGTGTGCCCAGGTGGCCAAGAAGGCCAACGGCGTTCTGGCCTGTATCAGAAATAGTGTGGCCAGCAGGAGTAGGGAGGTGATCATGCCCCTGTACTCGGTGCTGGTGAGGCCGCACCTCGAATGCTGTGTTCAGTTTTGGGCCCCTCACTACAAGAAGGACATTGAGGTGCTGGAGCGTGTCCAGAGAAGGGCGACGAAGCTGGTGAGGGGTCTGGAGCACAAGTCTTATGAGGAGCGGCTGAGGGAACTGGGGTTGTTCAGTCTGGAGAAGAGGAGGCTGAGGGGAGACCTCATCGCTCTCTACAATTACCTGAAAGGGGGTTGCAGAGAGGTGGGTGCTGGTCTCTTCTCCCAAGTGACTAGCAACAGGACAAGAGGAAATGGCCTCAAGTTGCGCCAGGGGAGGTTCAGGCTGGGTATTAGGAAAAATTTCTTTACTGAGAGAGTGGTGAGACACTGGAACAGGCTGCCCAGGGAGGTGGTGGAGTCACCATCCCTGGAGGTGTTCAAGGAATGTGTGGACGTGGCATTGCGGGACGTGGTTTAGTGGGCATGGTGGTGTTGTTTTGATGGTTGGACCTGATGATCTTACAGGTCTTTTCCAACCTTAGTGATTCTGTGATTCTGTGAAGAGGTCCATGCTGGATTTAAAAGTTGTTTTTCTAAATGACATCTGTGTTACACAGTGAAAAAGTCCAAAAAATGTTGCAATGTTCCAATGGCCTTAAAGATTCAGGGTCTTATATTCCTCACAAAGGAATGTTTTCCATTAATCACCTGGCAACTCATGGTCCTAGAATGAAGAGCAGGTTATACTCAATGCGACCTCAGCCAGAGCTGCAGGTCCTCACCTACCACGTCTGTAGATGCAGACAGTGTTTGTCTGAAACACCATTACAAGCGCTAGTCAACCATGTGCACAGAGATGTTAGCTACTTGCAGCAAAAAGCATTGTGACTATTGTTAATGGCAATTGTGTGACGTTGATAGAAGACTAGAACTCCAACAACTTTTAGCAAGTAGCTGAGAGAAGAAATCAGAGCTGATGAACAAACATTAATGTTTCTTTCAGTTGTGTGATACTCCTGTGAAGATTTACATAATTAATCTTCCGCAACAAAACACTTATAATGCAGTTTAATAATCTGGGAGATAGACAGGTCATGTTAATTACCATCTTGCTTCCTGGTTTTAAAAGCCATTGTTTCCAAGCTCTTAGTTTAGAAGTGAATAGCTTGTACCAGCTTGAAGACAGCGCAGCAAGTTTGCAGATGATTAATGCCTGAGTGCTTGGCACTAACCGAGGATCTGTGAGACGGGTCCAAGACCTTACCCTGCCCAGGCTTCACGTGTGACTAGGAGCAAGTGGTTTTGGGCACAGTTCTGCATTGCTGATATCCTAAATGCTGATATCCCAGCAACAGATAACTGATACCCCAGTTTCAGGTTCAGTCACATCCCTCCTCTCCCTCTGTTCTAAAATACATGTGTGAAATCGTGTGTGTGGGTTGTAGTTTTCTGTGGGGTTTGTTTGTTTGTTTGTTTTTTAAAGATAGCTCTTCGAAAGATTTTTTGTTGTTGTTAAATCCTATTGTGTCACAATCTGCTGAAGAGATGCTAACTTCTTGTCAGAGGAGGGAAAGGGAAATGAACAGCTAGAGAGGCACTTTTGGTCATCGTGAAGAACTTGTTGCCAGCTTAACTATTAGGAAGGCTTTTGCAGCACTCCTCTATAAGGTGAGTGTAGAGGAAAGATTTAAAGGACAACAATAAGATGTTTCTTACACCTGTTTGGGGAGATGCTGTTTGAAACTTGAAGGGGTACCACGGAGAAGAACATGGTATGAAAGAGAAGGGACTTGTTTGAGATTCAAAAAGGGCAGCAGAAACTAGAATCGTGGGCAAACAGGAGACAGAAATCACCTTCTAAGTACTAAAAAGAAGATGACGGCACAGGGACAAGCAGGGCCCATACACAAAAGGGAAAGGGCAGCTAGTGGAGGGATTCACCATGAGAGCTGACATGGGCAGACAGACAGGCTACAAAAATGATCTTTGCAGCGGTGCTCTGGAAGAATACTGGCAAGGCAAGATTGTGTTAGTGCTAAAGAAAAGGACACTGCAATAACTGAGACCCAAGATAATGAGCGCCTGGTTGAGAGTTTTGGTTTTGTGACTGGATAAGCAAGTCTGGATTTTACTTTTATTCAAAAAAACAGGGAAACTTTAAGCTAGGGGCTGGATGTGAGAAGCCAAATAGAAGCTCACACCCAGACTGTGAGCTTGATGCAAGGCAACAGCATTATCCAATTGCTCAAGAAAGAACGAGCAGGAAAGGCTGGGCTTTGACAGGAGGAGCTCTGTTGCTGCCTGGCATAACTCACTGACATCTCCTAATGAATTTCTAACCAAACAGATATTTCAGTTTGGACAGGAAGAGACCTTTCCTGTGTGGAAAGCAGATCCATCAGTCGAGGAATGAGCCAGCCAGTGAGTGGTGTTTGCAGAGTAAAATATCCAAAATTACAGGACTGCAGGAACGAGAAGGGCAGATCCATGGAAGTAAAGAGAAGGAGCAGATCTGGTCATGATGCAGGTGGCTGGAGAGCCAGGAGGGCTGGGGCTGCCCTGCGTCAGAGATGTGCCAGCAGTGCCTGGTGCCAGCAGTGCCTGATGCCAGCAGGGCTGGGATTAAAACCAAAGAGGCAGGTTGGAGCTCAGGCTGATTTCTTAAGATGTGACCTACTGCTTTTGCGAAAGGATCCCAAAAACTCGAGGTGAAGTATGAAGTATGGCAGGACAGAAGGTATGGAGCAAGCCAGGGAAATACCACTTTAAATTACTACATCTTATCAGCTATTAGAGAGAAGAATATACTTGCTCTTTAACTCTCATAACCTAGTATTCTTCGCTTCCTAGGTGTGTGTAAGCCAAGCTTCCCATCATGGTGGCTCAAGGAGTCTCTTATCTTAAAACAATCACTGTCTAAGAAGACTAGGAGATAAAACCTATTTATAACAGTGCCCTCTTCCACCAGGCTGTACAACCAGGGCTTTCAAGGAAAAGAAGAGTGGCTGGGCTTCTGCAAGTCAAAGCCTGTTTGGTCTCCTTACCTGAGTAACCCTGCAGAGCACATACTGTAGGAATGGTTGTATGTCTTTGTATCCTGTGCTATCTTGGCATCTCTGCATCAGTGCAAAGTTAGAAGAGTTGATTTTCACCCTATAAGAACTGGTATCCTGGCATCAGGCTGAATATTGTATAACGGTCTTGGGAAAAGGTTTTACTGCAGTCATTTGAGACTCTGGTGACTGAAGAGGATGGAAATAAAAAAAAAAAAGAAATCAAATAGGGATGTCGATAAATAGAATTTCAGATCTTGCATAATATCATTCAATGGCAACAGCAGGTGTTTGACAGTACTGTGAACTTCCTCAGAATGGGATCCTGCCAACATGGCTGTGATTCAGTGCAATGATTCAATGACTGCAGGACGGTATTCTGCCAACCAGCCTTCCAGCAGAAAACTGTTCACCCCACTGCAAACACTGCCAATCCATTAGCATTTCAGATTTAGTCTATCTGCATGTCAGTAGAAGGCATGCATCCCCTTCAGGTAATGGAAGGAGGGACAAAAATTCCCTTTTCTCCCAGGGAATAAAAGGCAAAATTATTAGCTGCAGTGTTATCTCTGAGGACGAACATAGGATGTGTTTTCCTTAAAGCTCAGAGATTGAAAAAAAATGGCTTCCTTTTACTCTCCAGCCCTGCTCTTCCTTCCACCTCCAACCAGGAATCTTGTTATAATAAGACAAGAGATTCTCATCAGCTTTCACTTATGCCTTCTAAACTGTGCAGAAATACTACCAACATCCTGAGATAAGTGAAGAAACTCTAGGAGCTGTCGTTAGCAGTCCCTGCTACAGATATTTTTTCAGCTGCTACCCCACAGCTGGGCAAACACCTATGCTCTCCCCATTGTCCTCCCCAACATCACACACTGAGCCTCCTGCACTCCTGCTGCACTGACCTGCGTGTATAATAAGCCCATAGCAGGAACATTCCCAACTGTGTGGCTCCTGGAGGCACTTGGCACGGATACAGAGGAAGACAAGCCTCACTCAGCCATCACCCTCCATCCTTGCAGCCCACTAGCCTGAGGCTGAGCTATGTGAGGTGAAACCTTCACGCAGTTAGGAGTGTGACATGGCGAGAGCAAGCGCAATTTAGCTCAGCTCTCCTCTTGCTCCATTTTTCCATTGTGTAGCAGAAGGAAAACAGAGACTGAAGCTGAGAAGCAATTCACAGTGCTGCTACTGTAATCTTTGCTACAGCACAATGTTCTCATCCTTGCCTGGCTCTTTTAAACCTGCTGTAATATGAATAATGATATACTCCACTTACGGAGACTTTGTTAAATACTTTGCCTTCATCACAGGTGCTGCGTAACCTTCTAGGATCAAAAGGGACTCTTTGAGAGGTGATTAGAACAGGAGGGAAGGGTTTAGTGGTCTAAGTGCCACATTTACAATAATTAGGCTCCCTGGAGTGACAGGTTCAAATCCTAGCAGGGCTGACTCAGCCCTTCATCCCTCTAAGGTAGATTAAATGGGTTTTCTGTAGTAGGGTCTTTTGGACAAGACCTTAAAAAATACACAGGCACATGAGTTTCTTCCTTTTACTGGAAGGCTGAATTTTACAAATTTATAAACCAGAGATTCGGGGCATTTCACATAAACCTAGCTGTTTGCCCAAGCACTACTTGCCAAAACCTGTCTTTACCGTTGCAGTGAGCATGCAGCTCTCTTACCCGTCAGCCTCCTTCCCAGAGGAGATATTTGGTGGTGAAACATGTACTGTAGTGAGTGACACGTTTTGGGATAAAGCAATGTATCCTATTACTAAAGATAACCATCAGCTTCTAGTTTTTAGATTACTCTTTAAAAATTAGTATTTTCTACTACACATTGATATTCCCTTACTTGAGGGTGACTAACCCAGTCATGAGTCAAACCAGAGCATGGCCTCATGTAGCACCATAGGCTGAAGGGGAGTTGATTCTGTGTTTTCTTAAAAAAAATAGCAAAAAAACCCTTTCCTAGGATGATTCCTGTTCTTGGGCGGGGGGGAGGGGGGTGGCGGAATGGGTGGAGGGATGTCTTTTCTGCCTGTCTGTTTGGTCAACTTAGGAAGCCGAGCTCATTGTCACCAGGGAGCAGTTCAAGAGGATCTCCCACAGCAAGTCTTTGGGAGCTCTCTTTGGAGTAGGGGAAAAGAAGATGAAGGAAAGGCCATTTCAACCTTGTATCCTAGGGCTTTCCTTAGCACAGACAAAATCACACAACCAAAGGTGACTGTGAAGAGAGGGATCGTGAACAAAGCACACTGAAAAGTTTCTCTGGGTGGAAGCAGAAGCAGGGGCAGGGGGCACTGGTAGTGGGCTGGGACAAGGAGTAGGCAGGTGGGGAAAAGTGCAGAGAGGTTTCCAGGACCATGCATGGAGCCGTAGGTATCTGAGGGAAGAACTGGCTGAGGAAAGAAAATTATGTGAGACAACACAGAGAACAACCAGAAGTGGAAGAAAGGTGAGGGAGAGGAACTGACAAGGACCAAAGACACAGAAATGGTCAGAAAAAAATGTCATTGAGTCTGAAGGATAGGGAACCTCTTTTGTTTTGTTTTTCTAGTGGCGGAGGAGTGTGGTGGAGAGGCGGGCTGTGCTGGGCAATAGACTTTCCTGAGTTCCTGTGGAGGGTCCGCTTGCATTTCTTCATGGCCTGGAGATGCAGACACCATAGACCAGGCTGGCACTTTATTTGTCCGTCCCGAATGTTGTGTACATAACTCTTCTCCAACAAAGATAACTGTCTTCCCCATGCAGTCAATACTGGCAAAAAGAGGAGAGAGATGCAAGTATGACTGAATAGCAGTCGAGTACAGCTAGCTAATTGCAGCTTCATATAATCTCTTTCATAGCCGTTATCATAACTGTATATATTTCCAGCCCAATTCGTCTATCTTTTCCGGCCTCCTGTCTTTGCAGCTGCCTCCTCTTCTCCCCTTCCTGATGACTGCAAATCTCTGCTTATCACCCATTTTCATGCTGTGTTTTGTCTGTCTCTTTGTGTTCATCCCTGTACCAGCTTCTTGGCTGCATGTGGCAGTTTCTTATTTCCTGGATGTTGTGAGAGACTTTAGTATGAACTACTTGCTTCAGTTAGCATGTGTGACCTTTTGCCTTATTTTGTCTTTCTGGATGATTTAATTTTACACATGTTTACACTAAGGACTAGTTTTGCAAACTAAAGTGGTCAATATGGATGTGCAATTGCTATGTGAGGCAGTAAGAATTAAGACAATTATTTATTTATCAAATTTCTTTTTGTATGAATGTATCCATCCACTGCATGAATTTTTCATGCAAACTCATCCTGAAAAAAACATTCCCTCCTCCCGGGAAGGATTTGAACTCTTCGGGGAATTCCCCCAAATTCTCGTGTTTTTTTTCTTTAATTGAACCCCACCGTGTAAGAAGAGCTCTGTCTACAATATTGATTGCGGAAAAACATGCAGACCTGTCAGTCTCTCTTTTCCCAAGGCAAAACTCTCCTATTGTCCTTTTCTGCCAGGGTATAATCTCCACAAAGACAGACTTCAAACAGTTAAGCTTCTTCCCGTTGTATTGGGACTGTATGTAGTGCTCCACTTTACATTCACATTTAACAGGTTTCAAGCTTCAGTGATAAACTAGCAACGTTTTTCCTTCATGACAGATGTTTGACAGCTTTTGAAAATGGATAAAAAATGGAAAATTACCCTGCAGAGGAAACATCCCCTTCTCTTCATAACTCAGGCTGAGACATGGCATGAATGGAATAACATACTTATTACATTCTGGGCACTGAACATAAAATGCATTGCCTCTCTCTATTCCACTTGATTTGATAATCTAGTACAATTTAGGTCCCTAATAAATTAAATTGTTCGGAAACTTGGTTCACTGCCTAAACTCTGTGCAAGGCTGTGCTGTTTAATGATGCCATTCCTTCTTTCAGTGTTTTATCTTTGGGATAAATAATTCAGCCTAATAAACCCTGTGATCTGTGAGGTTAATTGACACCCACAGTAATTCCCAGCTTGTGTGCAGTGCCCATGTTTGTCTGTCTTTCATGGAGTCCTGTAGCATCACCTAATCTCCACGGCTCACCAGTCAGGTTCCCTGCGTTGCCAGAAGCCCTAATCATTGCAAACACCACTTCTGCTCTTGAACAGGCAAGCGCCTGAGGTCCATGCGTTTGTTCTCTTTCCCCCAAGTGGTCATCTGGTTGATTTTTGGGAAAATCCTAGGGCAATTGGGACTAGACTGAAATTAAAAAAAAATCAGTGAAAAAAGTGGAGTGAAAAAAATATTACGAAGATCCACAAATATATTCTCGGGGGGATTTATTCATAGGTGATGTGTCCAGCTGTACAGTGGGATGAATGCATTCTTCTAAATTATTAAATCACTCAGATGGTCCTCCTCTCCAAACCTGACGTTTATTGAAACAAAGTAATTGAAAACGATTTGGCCAGTTCCACTCCCTGTGTTCGAGTGTTATATAACAGATATCTCCACCAGCCCGCTCCCTCTGTCCCTCTTTGCTTTCAGGCTAACACACAGTTTATTGGGTATCAATAAAACATAAGAATTACTCCTGGTATAACAATAGCACCTCTTTGCAACCTTCAGCCTGTTCAGCTCCCAGGAATAGCGTGCTAATGAGGGTGTGCGGCATTTTGGACAGATGCTAGAGTGTTATGCTGGGCTGATAACGGCATCTCTTGGATCAAACACTGCGCTGGGATGACTCATTCCTTTTACTAATTTATAAGAGCAGTCTTCCTTGAAATCCCAATGTAAATACTATCGCCCTGTTCTCTGTGAATGACTACAGCCTCGAAGTCAACAAAAGTAATGGGCACTCTGCATGGAATAACGAGTCACCAGCATATTCCTTTTTATCCCCCAATGAAATATTTGAACTCTGGGTTGTTTTGCTTTGGTTTAAATTTTTATTTTTTACCAGGGGCTGTAGGAATGCAAGGTCCACACAGCCTGAAGAGAAACACAGGATAGTACACAGAGCAACACAAAAAGCCTGAGCCTTAGTTTTGTAAAGAGAGAGGTTGGAGCTGGATGGCAAGCCTAATGGTCTGGATGCATGTAATTCTCAAACTTAAAATCAGGGTTCATTTACTGCATGCATTATAGTTTCCTTTACAAGGTGGTCACTGAACAGGATGGTGTTCTATTCACACCTGTCAGGAGTGACCCGCTGAGGCAAACGAGGCTTTTAAAAGTCAGATGGAGCTCAATACATTTCCTTTTCCATTTTGATTGAAGAGGTATTTGCAAGTAAGTGTTTCTAACTTCCTGGCTTGTATTGATTTTTTATATCCCTGTGATTACTCTGTGCAAACAAGGGTGTTCGTGCACTGGCATGCCTAGACAAAAAATATGAGATACCTTGTTGTAATTTCTAAAGACAGTGGGCAAACCTGAGAGTGAAGGCATGGTTCACATCTTCCCTCACTGACATACGGTGCTTGAGCTGAGCACAAAAGCAGATTCCCAAATTGCCTGAGCAAAGCCACTTTCACAGTCTATTTCAAGCACCTGCCACCTTTGCTTGCAGATCAGTGAGCATTGCTATCCTCAGTGTGACATCCTCAGCCAACCCCAGAGTCCTCCAGGACAAGATGGGATAACCCACCAGTCATGTCTCTCTCCGCTTACTCTAAAGGGAAGGCAAATGATGATCTCAGACTGTACACCAGATCTTTAGGTAACTAAAAATAGGTGAGAAGATTTCCTGAACTGGAACTGAACCAGCTGGTTTGTGAGCAGTGAGCTATCAGCAAGGTGCTGGTGTGAAGCTGGGATGTAAAATCTAGAAGTCCCACATCCTGTTACTATCATTAATATCACAAATGGTGACAAATCTGTATGTGCTGCCAGTAGTTTTCTGAGGTAAACAGGAGTCTCTTTTCCCCCACATCTTGTAAGAAAGACAGCCATTTGAGGCAGATCCTCTTCCCTCAGACACTCCAGGCACCTCTTCGACCACAGGCTTGACACCAAAGAGTCCCCACTCTTCCACAGCCTGTGCTCAGTGCTTTCTTGGGCAACTTCAGGTTTCAGCTTGATTTTAATCTTTTTTTTATCATGTCCTGAGCTGAAGTGGGGCTGGCACCAGCTCCAGATGCCGGGCTGTTAAAGGACTGAAGTAGGTCTGACCCATGGCAAAGGGAAGAAGAGTAAGACTGGGGCCCAAAGCAGCCTCAGACCTCCTGCTGCTCAACAGCTCCTCTCCCAGGTTTGTTCATCTTCTGAAAACTAGCCATGTGCTGGAGGACATTTTTCTGGGAACTAGCTGGTCCTGACAAGCTAACTATCCCAGCATGTGCTTGGCAATTTAAGGCAGAAGCTCTAAGATCCTGATAACGTTGCTAGGCGGAATAGCTCCCTTCTCACTGTGCGAGTGCAGACTTGCTCTATGGTAAATCACAGCTACTCAGATGAAGCTGGCTGCAATTTAGTGACAGATAAAGTAGCTTTTGTCTATATATGGCAAGTGAGTGCAATTTGCACAAGAAATAGAAAAAGTATTTCCCTGTATAGAAGGCCCACCAAATTTAAAGGTATCGTCATGACCAAAACCACACTCGGATGATTATTGCCACCTAAAAGTGTTTTTTAAGGGGTAATACTATGAGTCTGTCTTCAGGAAATGTTGCTAAAACTTCCACTGTGGGAAACCCTTTCTGCCATATGCGATTACAAACTGCCCTCTTATACTTACCACCCCTTCTGCTCATTCTCTCCAAAAATCCCTGACAACCAACATCTCGGCAAAGAAGGCTCCAACTCAGACAGCGTTTTGAAACAGTGCCTGAAGGTTTCACTACCCCTGTTGACCTATGGTGGATGGTGCCCCGGTGTGAGAGGGGGACAGCATGCTGTGTAAAAGTGCCCCAGGGCAGAGCGAGGTAACAGGCAGCGGTGCATATTCTTATGTTACATATCTATCTATATCTGACACGTTTGTATGATGTCAAAGCTGTCATGACTTCCGAAAATCAGTATATTATTCCCTTTGAAAGTGCATTTGCCTGTCATCAGTATGTATATACAGATCAAGATTTCAAAGTCACCAGATGTCTTGCAATTCCCACTAACGATGAATGGGATGAGTCTGAATGAGCATTGAAAAACCTGAACCCATTTTTTGGACATGCTGTTTGCACACAATCTTCCTTGAAACTAGTATGGACATATGAATGCTCAGCTTCCTTGAAAACCAGCCTTGTGTACACACAGAAAAACACAATTACTACTAGTTTATTTCTTCCCAATGTGTTAGATGCTTCTGAAACAGCCTCTTGCAAACATGAAAAAGGCAGTGGTTTTTTCCAGAGTTTATAGTAAGTTTCCTAGAACCTATAATAAATGTGCAAACAGACAGTTAAAGAGAAAAAAAAAAAAAAAGCTGGTGGCTGTTTTCCAGGCTGTGCTGTTTTGGCTGGGGTAGAGTTAATTTTCTTCACAGTAGCTAGTATGGGGCTGTGTTTTGGACTTGTGCTGGAAACAGTGTTGATAAAGCAGGGATGTTTTTCATTATTGCCAAGCAGTGCTTACACAGAGTCAAGGCCTTTTCTGCTTCTCACACCACCCCACCAGCGAGTAGGCTGGGGGTGCACAAGGAGTTGGGAGGGGACACAGCCGGGACAGCTGACCCCAACTGACCAAAGGGATATCCCATACCATATGATGTCATGCTCAGCATATAAAGCTGGGGGAAGAAGAAGAAAGGGGGACATTCTGAGTGATGGCGTTTGTCTTCCCAAGTAACCGTTAGGCGTGATGGAGCTCTGCTTTCCTGGAGATGGCTGAACACCTGCCTGCCGATGGGAAGTGGTGAACAAACTCCTTCTATTGCTTTGCTCATGCGCGTGGCTCTTGCTTTATCTATGAAACTGTCTTTGTCTCAACCCACAAGTTTTCTCACTTTTACTCTTCTGATTCTCTCCCTCATCCCACTGTGAGGGAACTGAGCGAGCAGCTGTGTGGTGCTGAGTTGCCGGCTGGGGTTAAACCACAACACAGGCATTCAAACTCATCCTATTATTTTATGTGTCGACAAGCTAGCGGGAATCCAGTGGAAGGCCATGATGATGGTCAGTGGCTGGATCACACCATGTAGGAGGAGAAGCTGACAGAGCAGGTTTTCTCAGTCCAGCAAAGAGAAAGAATGTGGAGGCCTTACCACAGTGAGGGAAATTATGACTGGATTAAAGGAAAAATATTTTCTCAGTGAGGATGGCAAAGCCCTGGAGCAGGCTGCCTGGAGAAGCTGTCAAATCCACATCCTTGGAGATGTAGCTAAAATTTTAGTCAAAAATTTGTCCAAAATACACAAGGCCCTGAGCAACCTGCTCTAACTTTGAAGTTGGCCTGTCAGGAGTTTGGACCAGAGGACACTCAAAGGTCCCTTCCAACCTACAACACCCTGCGATTCCATAAATGGGCTGACCTTACTCAGCTAATTAGTCTTTTGCGAAGAAAAAAGTAGGTTTTCAAGAAATGCCTGAATGCAGACCAAAGAGCCAAAGGTCACTGGACAAGTTTGGGAAAAGGTGTTTCAACTGCAGGAGGCAGCATGCAGCAAAGAGCAAGAAGGCAAACAAAGTGCTAAAATGAGTCTGTACTGGAATGAGGGAGAAGACAATGCAGGAAGGAAGCACGGCTGATATGCTGGTGCATATACCATGATGCATGTACTTGCTGGGGGCTTGCTTTAAAAAGAAATCTGTTCCCAAAGAAAACAATGAGGTTTTTATGTTTTCACTGACCGAAGCCTTGATGCTGTTCCAAAGCATGAGAGCAGCATCCTTCCTCAGAAAGACATCAGCAGTCCCAAGTGGCTATTTCTACTTTTGTTGCAAGAGAGAAAATGGTAAGTGAGAGAAAGAGAAAATGAAGTGGCTCTGACAAGAAAACAATGTGCCAGAAGCAACTCCTTCAAATACAGAAAGGCAAGGGGACAGAACTCCATTCATTCCCCAGATTTTCCGTGGTTTTTTTACCCATTTAATACTTTACCTTCAATTTATTTCTTTTTCCTCTTGAAATATTGTGCTTTACAGTAAGAAATCATAGAACTGTAGAGATTAGAGATACAAGAAGCCTATTAGATCATCTGCTCCACCGCTCTTTGCCAGCGTAGAATTACTCCCTGTGGTACATTTTCTAGTGTTTTGTCCAGCCTTGTTGTAAAAATCCTGAGTGACCAGGCTTCCATCAGGTCCCCCGGCAGCTTTTCTACAGCTGGATACATCTTGAAAGATTTTCTTGCTAGTCAGTCTGTGGTTTCACGTTGCTAGTTTCACCCCATTTGGCACTTCTGTGTCTATGTAGCAATCTAAATTGTTTCCTCCCCTTTGGCATTTGTATCTTCTGACTCTATATCTCCTTAGCATGGAGTCACAGAAAGGAAGGACCTTTACTGTTCATACACACAGAGCTTTTAAAATTGCTTTTTAAGAAAGCCAGTCTAGATTCCTGATATTTTTTATTGTTTCCCACCATCCTTGTTCCTATTTGTCCATGCACAGCAACTCCCCCAACTGAGTGTATTATTCCAGATATATTTGCATTAAAATGATGTAGAAAATAGGTCTCTATTGCCTTTGATTCAAATATCAAGGGAACTGCACCCTAAAATTACATCAGCATTTTTGCAGCCAAACTGTAATATGCACTTATGTTCAATTGGCCACCCACTCTCATTGCAAAGTGTTTCAGTATTCCTGCTAGCAGTTTGCCATCGACTACAAGTGTTTTGGAGGACTTTGCCTCAAGGTATGTTTTTGTGCTTACAAGTGGGAACCCATCTTGTTATTTTCTCTAGAATGTCCCTAGTCCCAGTAGGTCACTTTGTGTTATTTCCATGTCCTGACTTACCTTTCAGTTCCTCCCAAGCCTGGGTCATCTGTGAGAGCCCGTTGTGTGCAGCTCACATTCCCTATAGATTATTAATAAGGACACTAAATCACAATGTCTCTGACACCAGCAAGGCCTTTTTTTACTAAATGACTCTGTTGTGTTGCCTAATGATTTCTCCCTTCCTTATGCATCTCTTGCTTTCCAGTTCAGATTCCCTTTTCTCCTTGGACCATGATGTTGCCCTTTTCACCTATTTTTTATTTTACCCATTTAATTTTTTTGAGAGGTTTTTTTGTGGCCTTTCATGTTTTCTGGGTATATTTACAGATGTATTTTAGTAAGATAGGATTAGCAGCAATCTTCTGGATCACTGAATCCAGATTTCTATTATTTCAAACAGCTGTGCCATAAAATCCCTTTAAAATATTAATTGAGTTCCAGTTTGATGAAACTGTAAAATCAATTAAGTTTTCTGCTCCTGCTTTTTCTACAAGAAGGCCATTCTCGAGCTATCCTGCTTGGATGGTTAAAATCTTTCTTCAGATTTCTGGTCTGAATTTGCTCATGGCCAGTTTTTACCACTTGTCCAGGTGCTAACATAGTCCTTGAGCTTCGTTAGCTCTTTTTCCTCTCTATTGCTTCCCCTTTTCCTCCTTCAGCATATTTATGGATGGCAATCAGATCCCGTCTCAGCATTTGCTTTCTGAGGTTACGCATGCCAAACCCTTCCATAAGCTGGCTGATAAAGGGCAGTGTAAAAACAGCTGGATTAGCTGTTAGCAAGCTGTCCCAGGCATGGGGGTTTGCATGGGCTGATTTATGCCGCTTCCTTGCAGGATAATCTTTTCAGGAAAACACCATATTTTCATAACTGTAAGTACCTGAATTAATGGTTTGTTATGGCATAAACATAACTTTTCTTAGACTTCACTTGCATAGTTGTTTCCATTCCCTGAATCATCCTAACAGCCCTTCCTTTGCCTGGTCTAGTTTTAAGCCACCTTCTGGAACATGAATAATTACAGCTGAGTGCAAAAATCCAGATGAAGTCTCCATAACAGAGTTTGTACTGTGCTATTAATGCTTTCATGTATCGAATGGAAATAGGTCAGTTGACCTATCCTACCTGCGGTAATGTCACAGCTATGGCTAAACAAGTCCACTTAGCTCGTCTCTGTCAGTTCCAATGAGCAAACTTAAACCTACAGCTGGTTTTTTTGAGTGCATCAACTCACATTTCGCACTATCACACCTCTGTTTCTCTTCATCTAGCCCATGACTTAACACAGCCCTTCAGTCAACCCACTCCTTTGGAAGGCTGCCCTGGTCCTTGTTCCTAGGGTGATGCCTCCCAACTTCTAATATTCACTCCCGTTGCTCTTGACTTACCGAAATTGCCTGTTTTCTCCAGCATTTGTATTATTCTGGAGTTCAATGCCTTTGTATAGGTCCAGTTCATGACCATCTCAAATTCAGAAAGCTTCTTTCACTATGGATTCCAGACTTCCTTTGTGGCTGTGAGTTCACGGGTCATAAGTAACAGTATCTGGGTCTACTTAGTAAAGGGCAACTTTTTGGTTTTGTGCATACATTTTTTGAACTCTTGGGGTTTTTTGCCTCCTAAAGCTTCCCTTCACCCTATCTACGCAGCTGTCGTGTCAGAGGCTGGTAGTATAATGTGATAGTGGCACTTCCCTATCGTACTATAGGCTCAAATAACGTTATGACCCTACTACAGAATAGTACAATCTCCTATAGAATAGGTGTGGGTTTTCAATAAATTGTTTTATTATTTGACACAACCAGATATTTTTTGTCCTTCTATCTTTTGTGGCTTTTAGTGCAGGTTTTAAAAGGTGTGTCTGTAAAAAAAATTCTTCTGTAAGCAATATAAAATTTCATTTTAAAAATTGTGCTGTTCTCTCTTAAAAGTATGTCATCGAGCCAGTCACATTACTTATCTGATAAACCTTGTTGTACAGCAAGGAAAATGTTAATATTGATAAATAGTTAATAATTTGTACCCCTCTTAGTAGCTGTCCATGAGGGCTGGACAGGAAAACACTAGTGGTACCGTTTTCTATTACATAAGCATGCTGATTTTGCCAAATTTCAGTCTGAACAGCAAAAGTAGCTCTGATATCAGACTATCCTGTTTTAACATTTTTGGAAATAAACACCAGATTTTCTTGTCTTGAAAGTGTTGTCTTCCTTTGAATTGTTTAATTTCGTACTCAATTCAGCACAACCCATCACAGCTAGTCCTGATGTGGTTTCTTACTGACGACTTGAAGAACTAAAGAATAATATTGAAGATTTTTCTGCCTGTTTGCCTAAGCAGATGCAGTTTTTTGCCCTAAGATTAGTATAGATTATGTAGCCACACACCCCATTCTGAGGGTGGTTTTCTGCAGAGCTGAGATGTTTCTTTTCCTAAGATGAGCTGTCAACATATTTATCTGTAATAGCCTCAATAGCACAGAAAGAAGAATGAGTAAAACTGGTCTGATGTCAGGAATACATGTTGTACAGCCTAATTCCAGGCTGCAATTGTGATCCCCTTTTTTGCAAGAAGGTTGCCTTTGTCTTTGTTTCCACCTATAGCTCATCAATTCATGTATCAGCTTCTAGAAATCAAAGTGTTTAATTCCCAGCCCCCAAGTGTTTCTGTGGAGGAGACTATTAGCTGAAGCCCTTCATGGTGGAAAGAAATCTAAAGCACAACTGATGCAAGAGGTCATTGAAAGGGTTTTCAAATGCTGTCGCAGCATATAACAAAACTAGGAAGGTTTCAAAAAAGAAAACAAATATAATGGGACTTAAGTAGCCAATCCTTTTAAGTTCCCACCTGTTCTTTGCCTGGAGAACAAGAGAGAGATTAAGTACATACAAAAACACAGTTCTCTTTTAAACAAAAGCTGTGAGGAAAAGCTTTTGAAGTGTCTTTATTCCCTGTTCTCTTCTCCTTTACTCTTTTTGCCTCTCTTGTATGTGCCCTCTTGTGTCACAAAAAAGGTCTTCTGGTCCCTTCATCTTTCACATTGACGTAAAGTTACAATGGACTAATTTGATCATTCTCGTTTAACAGTGACATCTTTAAACATTAAAACCCTAGTATTATTGTTAATAGGATTTTTTTACATCAGAATGGATTCTTTTCTCTGGACATCAGGGTGTCCACCCTTACCAACCAGTGGATGCCCACCAGGACAGCTGTAAGCTGGAAGCTTCATGTTGCCTCACCATTCTCCTCCTGGGAGGTCAGTGCCCACCCACCACTCTGGTCAAGGGCAAACTAAGGCAAACCCCATCATCTTGCTCTGCCTCTGTTTCCCCTTCTGCCCTTTCACTTCTTTGTGCTGCAGACCCGTTGCAGCAGGGAGCATCTTGTACTGTCTCTTTGCATTTTGCCTGGCCTGGTGGGCTCTGAACTCAGCGTGGCTCAAGGACCTCTAACTGTCTAGATATTCCCAGCTCCTCAAATCCTTTTTCTCCTCTTGATAACTGAGGAAAAAGATCAGGGAAAGGAATTGGCTGAAATCTGAGCTTTGCCTTTCGCCCCCCTCCTCCCTGCTGGATAGATATCCCTCTTGGACAGAGGCAGGCTCTGAGTAATGGGGACCATAGTTCAGATGATTTGTAAACCTCTTGCAGTGACAAGTTTGACTTATATCTCAAGTTTCTCTTGTTCTTCCACTCACCCATCTGCACTGTGCCTGCAGACTAGCACAACCTCCTAAACCCGTCTTGCAGGACCGAAGCAGCCCATGCAAATTGGGCTGCGCAGCCACCCGCAGCTCTGGAATAAGGTCTTCGACACTCGCCTGACTCAGGTCATTGCACAAAACCATGCCAGCCTGCCAGGCTCATTTGTTATTTTGGAAATGACCCGCCACGGTTTCTGCACTGCTAATTGGCCATGATCCATTTCCTGTTTTATGCATTCATCTCCTGTATCTGCTGCCTGGTCCAAGAGATGCCAAGTACATAATTTAGTGCACAGTGCTTTGAACTTGGACTTAATGTGTAGGATATTAGACAGAGATTTTGATTAGATTAGAGATCAGGATCTGTTTGTGATAATCTCTGCAATCATTCTCACCAAATCATCTTACTGCCCGCAGTGACTACATCTCTGGAGTGAAATGCAAGAAGAAAATATATACGACTCAAGGCAATAGAGTTACATCGGAGATGGCTTTGGCCCAAGGATTTATGCAAACCAGATCTGTAGTGTTGCAAATTTGTATTTTTCCTTTCTGTTTCAAAGAGGAAAAGAGCAACAACAGTTGATACTGCCATGAAGCTGCAAGCCTGAAACACAGAGGAGTGGAAACTTCAATGTCTTTAACAATGTTAATCCAAGCCTGTTGGACCTGTGGACCATTTGTGCAATCAAGAACTTATGAAATGCATTGTAGTGAGATGAATACTGTAAGTCCAACATAGGAAAATCCCTGCTAAAATCAATGGTAGCTTTCTCTACATTAGGTTTATAGGATTGGTTAGTGCTTGAAGAACTACTTTTCTTTATCCCTAAAGACCCTCACTGATGGGCTCCTATTCTTTCCCTGCTTCTCTTCTTTACCTGTATGAGATCAGTGTGGTAGCTGGATGATGGCACGCTGTGCGTACGACTGCGAGAGACTGGGACTCAGCAATGTAGTGGCAAAGCCTGGCTGGGCTCCTGTGGCTGCACAAGTAGGAGACTGTGCATGTGCCTGAGCTCAGCCAGCACAGCACATCAGCCCCATGGCCAGAATTGCTGCTTCACGTTAAACTTCTAGGGATAATACAGGCTTCCCAGACACAAACTGCTGTCCCTAATTTTCAAAGCAAGTCTGGGCCTGACTTCAGGTTTTCTCTCAGATGAAAGTAGAAATGCTCAGACATTTTCTCCTGTACTTGCTTCACCTGTCCAATCACATGGAAATTACTACTGTGATATTTGTATGGCTGGTCCAGAAGCCAGATACAGCATTAACTCACTCTATTGCTAAAATAAAAATAGCACCCTCATAAGCCAAACTAACTAACAGTCTGTTATCCCCTCCAGGTCCTTCATTTCTCTGGTCTAGCAAGAAAAATAGGAACAAGAGGGTAGATGATACTCTCATGGGGAAAGCAACTACCCTCTGCACAAGTAGATTTTAGACCTGAGCATGTATACTTGGCATATTCATTTTCTTAAACTGTATATGTTCTTGGATCGCTCCTCTATGGCTTACATGTGTATGTTGGAATCAGTTCTGTCTTACCATCATTGCCATGGTTACCTTATCATCATTATAGTATGTATGTGTTGCTATAATACTATTGAGGACATCTTACCAAAATTCTCTAGAGCAAAATGATCCCAGAACTTACTCTGTTCACATCCCAAACTACTAAGCATTGATATCTTTTATGATCTGTTTCCCAGCTAAAATAAAGTTGGCTTGTACATCTCTGCTGACATAAAGCTGTTTGTCCTTTCTGGGTAGAAAGCAAATTACTCCATGTATCATCTTCACCATAAGCCAATTCCTTACATCAAATACAAAAAAACCTCCTACTTAACTGGCCTCTCAGCAACATGATTTGCCTTTATTTGCCTTCCTACATTGCTCGAAAATCATGAGATTGTTGATACCTGCAGCAGGGAAGACTTGTCAGCCTCTGAAATGAGGCTATGATGATGTAGCAAATACAGAGATCATTATAGCAGCACAGTGCACATCTCAAAGCTCAGGATGGAGCAAAATATTAGTTTGGGATGAAGAAATCTCTACTGGGAGTATCAGGCTACAGGGCCACAAAAATGATCAGAGGGATGGAACACCTCTCCTATGAGGACACGCTGAGACAGTTGGGGTTGTTCAGCCTGGAGAAGAGAAGTGCTCCAGGGACACCTTATTGCAGCCCTTCAATACTTAAAAGGGGCTTATAAGAAAGACGGGGACAGACTTTTTAGCAGGGCCTGTAGTGATACGACAAAGAATGATGGTTTTAAACTAAAAGAGGGTAGATTTAGAGTAGATATAAGAAAGAAATTTTTTACAATGGGGGTGGTGAAACACTGGAACAGGTTGCCCAGAGAGGTGGTAGATGCCCCATCCCTGGAAACATTCAAGGTCAGGTTGGACAGGGCTCTGAGCAACACAAACTAGTTGAAGATGTCCCTGCTTGTTGCAGGGGGGTTGGACTAGATAACCTTCAAAGGTGCCTCCCAATCCAAACCATTCTGTGATTCTATGATTCTATGACAGTCTTTCAGAATAGAGTGGGGAAGCCCAGATGTTAACATCTGGTTTTAATCCAAACTCTGTATTACCCTCCAATGGATTCTTATCCTAAAGAGTAACTGTAACTTAGCTCAGCCCTAACTACCGTATTTCCCATCCCGTTTATCCTTATTATAACAACAACTCTTCACTACATTCACAAGCAGAGGCTTTGAATATGTTGTGATAATGAATGTCATTATGAGGTTAGAGTACAGTGGTGTGAAGAAAGTGATTCATCACTGGAAGAAAAACAAAAAAAATTGTTGGATGACACATTGCCTAGATGCACAATTATGGATTTATAAAGGAGACGTTATATATTGTTCCGCAGCTATAATCTAATATTGCCAAATTAGAGAATACCAGATACACTTAAGATTTTTAGAATAATTCCCATGATAAGAAGAGTGAAATCTTAAATAAATACAAGTAAATCGCAGAACCTCTAATAAGAGAGGACATGGTAGTATTAATTCTTAAGCTAAATATAACTGGCAATTTGTAGGTAACTACAAGTGCAGCTAACTGGCCATCTTTTTAAGTGGAAGGGGAAACAAGGACACGAAGCCATCATGATATAGCAAATACAGAGATCATCATAGGTTTTAGTTAAAGACAAAATAAGGTAACAGTTCTCTCCTCATGTGTTCAAATTACACAGCACTACCCAGAACTGACAGTGATCCCATCATCCCACTATACCTGTAGTTATGGGGCATGGAAAGAATTACTATTATGTGGCAAAATTGTCATAGCACTTTATGGATATTCCTCTATCCTCCGCTGGCATCCAGGAGGTTTTGTCTGAATGTTTGTTATAGCCATTGAAGCTTTGGGATACCCTAAAGATGCTGGTTTGCCGGGAAGGCCCAGCTGAACACTTGCTAACCTTGGGACATGTTAGCATTGGAAGCAGGTCATCATCAGGGCGATGCAGAGGCAGGCTGGGCTCTCACTGCCAGCCAGGGTCTCCTGGGCAAGCTTGGGGCAGCAGTGGGGGCTGAGTGTGGAGGGGTAGATTTCCCCCAACAGGAACAACCCTCCAGCTCTAAAAAATTGAGTTCCTCAGGTGACAGCCTTTTTTCTTTCTTTACCATCCATCTGGGATGTGGGGATTGTGTTCTTTATGCCAAACAATTTTCAGGGATCCATGCTGTCTCGAAAACTGCATTTAAGTTCAAGCCAGGTTGTCCCCTCTCTGTAGAACAAGCTGGATTCCCCAGCTGGTGAGCTGTTTTCCTACCTCCAGGAGTGAGTCCAGAAAAGGGACACAAAGATGATTCCCTGACTCACTCCAGTATGTCCATGTCTCTCATGAACAGGGGAGCCCAGACCTGGACCCAACACTCCAGACATCTCACCAGGGCTGAGCAGAGAGGAAGGATCACCTCCCTCAACCTGCTGGCAATGCTTCATAATGCAGCCCAGGATACTGTTGGCTTTTTTTTGCCACAAGGGCACATTGCTGCCTCATGCTCAGCTTGGTGTCTACCAGGACCTCCCAGGTCCTTCTCAGCAAAGCTCCTCTTCAGCTGATCAGTCAGTCGCCAGCATGTACTGGTGCCTGGGGTTGTTCACCCCCAGGGGCAGGACGATGCTTTTCCCCTTGCTGAACTTCGTGCCGGCCATGACAGACCCTCAGGGATGGGCTAGCAGAGAGATGTGGAGATCCTACACAACCAAACTCTTCCCAGTCTATAGTAAAAGGCCAACTGCCCCATGCTTGAAAGTTACTCAAGAGGGCTTATTTATTATGGTAAGATGCTGCAGGATAGCTTTGTATGGTAGATATGAGCTCACTTGTGAAAAGTGACCTTAAAATGCAAAATGCTGAGCCTGGTTCTCATCTCTGAACAAGAACTCCAATCAATAACATGGTCAGGAAGACATGTGAGGCCATCTCAGAATGGCAATGATGTTCAGCATCAGCATCAACAAGGAGCAAATTAGTTTGAGGTTCACAAACATTTGAGTCCATTGGTGCTTTTGCCTTGGAACTTTTTAATCACCTTTGGCTTCATAAAATTATTTATGGTACTTATTTAGATTACCTCCACTGATCCTTCCAGAAGCATGGGAACATATTCCATAGAAGGGAAGGGATGGAAATTTACCTAAAATGCTGGATAGAATCTAGAATTATGGTCTTCTGTTTGCAAAAAAAAGGATAATGCTCATCTCTATTAAAAGGATACGAAGAGAAAAATCATTTTTCAGAGTCAGGTTTCATTTTAAAGAAAAACTTTTTGGGTGAGAATGGTTTTTGGATCAGCCAAGGCCGACATGCAATAGTCCCAGTGTGCTTGCACCACTGAGTCCTGCAGCCTCACACATGTCTAACACATGGCTGCAGCCCCTCAAGATGGCCAGCCATGCCTGTGGTTGCTGCACACAGCAGCTCAGTGTGGCATGCTGGGGCTACACTCTGTGCAGGTCTTACTTGCTTATTAAAAATGAAGGTAGCTGTATTTTGCTCTGGCTTAAACAAATCAGTGACCCTGAATTTTCTGGCAAATCCCAAGATGTGGTCTTCTGTAGGAAAAATTTTGGGTCCTTCTTGTGTTCATTAAAAATAAAAGAGAAAAAAAGGTAGCACCAGGGACAATAGCATTTGTCAGTTCCATTTACAGGTTGCTTAGCTCAGCTGAATTAATGTCTGCCAAATGGGCAAACTTGAAAGATCCTTTTTCCCTCACATCCTTTAAAAAATCCTGTGTCATTAGACATACTTAAAAATCACAGGTAGAAAAATATCATCTCAGGTCTCCACTTTGACCCCTTACCTTTACAGAATTCCTTATTATATCGTTCCCACCGTTACCCTATCTAACATGGCCATACATATCCAGAGCTTTTGATTCAGACAAATAGTGGCCTATCTACACTACTGCTTAATTATCCATATTAACTTGTTCTTGAATTTAACTTTCCAGTTTTAGCTTTCACTTTTCTACCTTCCAGCAAATGTTATTCCTAAAACTATAGATGAAATATAGGAACTTTTGTCAGAGAAACATAATAGCCAGAGGGAGGGGTGAAATGTGTAGGGCAACTTCTGCCCTGCTTGGTTAAGCAGGACTTCCACTGACATCCTGAAACAGATGAGGTCCTGATAAAAACAGTCATGATTGACTGTTGTGCTATCTGGCTGCATTCTAGATTTTTAAATGAATATGAAAACTTGCCAGGCACCTAATCTTTTTCAAAGGAACGGCCAAGAGAGAAAAGAATTATGCTATGCAGTTTTGAGGCCAACAGCCTACAGTAAATGAAATCCTGATCAAGCACAGCGCAATAGCCGTGTCATTGTAGGAGGCATTTACATTACCCAGTGTTGCCTAGCTAAAAGCCTTAACTAGTACTTTATATTCCTGGGAGGGAGGTATGGAAGATGAGTGGGATGGACCGGTCTCTGGAGGTACCCATTGCTGCCTGATAGCAATAGAAAGGAGCCCAGGTGAACTAAGTTAGAACAGGCACTTTTCTTTTCAGTGGCTAAATCTGGGAGAATTGAATCCCAGCGTTAATTTAATTTTTGATTTAAAAAAATATGTAGGATCATGTTTCTTTGCTATTGATAGAAGCATCCCTGGTTTTAAGGTGCTCCTAAATCAGTGCTTGAGATCAATAATATTTTGTGGCAATCACGTTCAGGAGCTGAAGATGTAGATGAGGAATAGGAGAATCCTGTACCAGTTTGATCAAGGTCTCCTCCCAACACACGTGTTGTCCTTGAGCTGTGGGTAAGGCTGATGAGAATTTGGTGATCTCCACAGTGCTTGGGCCTCTCTACACCTGTGTCTTACCCATCTCCCAGCTTGTTTCACATGCTTTTTGTAGGGTGCCAAATTCCTGTCACCATGTGCCAAGTCTCCTTTGCTTCACATTGAGTCAATGAGGGAGGAGGATGCAAATAAATAGTCAGGGTCAGATACTTCTTCCTTTATCCTCTGGAGGCCTAATCCAGAGCTGACTGATATCAGCAGAGAGGTTCAGAGTAACTTCAGCAGACCTTGATTCAAGAACAAGACTGTCTGATTCTGCTGAAGGACAGGGGAAGAGTACATTTGTGTGGGATGCGTATCTGTGACACCAAAAGAATAAGTCCCATTATCTGTCATCTTGGACTTCAAGGAGATGGTTTCTATTCCAGCAAAATGCTAAATTCTCTGAGTAAGAAAAATCCTGGCACCAGATCTTTGCCTCTAAATGCGTTTCTAAAAGGATTCCTTTTAAAAACAGAGAGAACCATTATTCTCTGACCTCTTATTTTGAAGAAAGTACACAAGGTAGATTAAAGTGGTGTTATTGCTTGATCAAACAATGCACTTGAATGTTTCCTGGGAAAAAGGGTTTTCAAAATACAGAAAAGTATCCTTTCATAATGCAGTGTCAGACCTTTTGATGAATTACAGTATGTCACCCAACTCTGATTCCTCTTCCTCAAACAGTGAAATGTGTTTGCATACATGGTGTAGGCTTAATATTTCTCCTTAATATAACTGTGTGGAAAAAAAAACACACACCACCGAAATGAAACAAAAAAAGCAAAGAATAAACATTTGTACTGCCTGCAAGGGCAGTTAAGACCACATTTATCTAGTGCAATTCCATCCAGATTCCCATAAATAAAAGGTAAATTGGTTTTGGAATAACAGTGGTTTGTGCTTATGAAAACAAAACATGCCCATGTATGTCTCAGAAGACTAGATAGGCAGAGAGCAGAAAATGTACAGGACAGGGTGAAAGCTGCCCACGAGAAGGAGGGAGCACCCCTGGGCATTGCATCCTCTCCAGCAGATTCATGAAGGCCTCCTGGCCACTACCAGCCAAGCTCCAGTGGGATTTGTCCCACTTGACCGAGAGGTCTGCATGTTAGCAAAGGTTAGTTGTATACTGAGGCTGAGCACCCAAGGGTCTCAGTATGAAGAGGAGAAAGGAACAAGGCCTTCTAGAGGCTGATTCATGCATCCCGAGGTAGCAATTTAAGAGAGCCGAGATGAATCACAGTCAACATTTCCTGCTTTTCCCCACCTATCATTGCACAAAGTCTGCGATATGGGCAGGAGATGTTTCCCCACCTCAAAATCAGTTGGTTGAGGCAGGACAACAGCTTTAAGCCAATTCCTCAGCCGTGGAGAACCTAAGAGCTCGAGTCACATTTCTAAGGATTTTGTACATGTATAATAGGGAATTTGGGGCTAAAGCATGATTAAGAGCCCTAGGTGAGGCTGTAGTTGTGGCAATAACTTCAGACAGACTTTATCACCTTGCTAATTGGATATCCCCTTGATTAATTCCTGCAGCTTCTGTACTTGTATTTGCTGCAGATGATATGCCTCACCCTGCCTTTTATCGGTGTATGATCAGATATTTCTCAGAAGCAACCCTTTTTATTTAGGTGCCATGAACACAGGAAGCATTTTCCTTACCCAAAATTTGAAACCTCTTTTTTCAGCCAGTGTGCTTTCCAAAGAGGTTGTCTGTCTCATAGCTTTCTCCTGAGGCCATGCTACAGTTTGCTCCACTTGCTGTTTCCAGACTCTAGCTTCTTGTCGTCTTTTTACCTCTGACTCACAGCCTCAGAGTATGCCATCAAATGTTTGCATTAAGACCCCCACACTATGTGCCCTGACCATCACATTAGCCCATTTGGGGCATCTCTTTGGTCAGCTACCACTGAGTAAAGGGTTATTTAATCACCACCTCTTTTAGCTCACATGGAAAGCTGTTGCTCTCTCCAGTGGTTTCAGTAAGGTTTTTGGGTCAGACAAGGCTCACTAGAAACCAAACAAACTTCCTCATAACAGTAAAATACCAAATCCTTTCATGAACCTTATGGAGTTCTTGGTGTCGGTGATGTTGCAGCACGTGTAACATTTGTGCATAACGAACCACGCTAGCACACAATATTATCCACCTCTTCCGTCCAACCGTTCCTTTGTTTGCCATGCTTACCTCTCCTGTGATGTTTAAACTTGGAAAGAAATCTCCTCAGGTTGGGGACCTGTCAATCAGTTAATGTCTCTAAGGTGCATCGCACTCTTTACAGGGCTGTATTAATAATGAATCACATTTGCTTTGCAGATGGAAAACACTTGTTTGAGTTTTCCCTCCTGCATATCAGAGGGGGTCGGGAATCACTACATCCAAAAGGCAAAAAGCCACTACTATGGCGGCAATGTCAGCTGCTGTAGCCCGCCTGTGACAGGAAGGACAGGACTGACCCCCTGTCCATTAGCAGTAAGATTTTGTTGTAGCAGTCTCTCCATGGCTGCAGGCAAAGTGAATTATCAAGCCATTGAAATGGACACAACATGTCCAGTTTTACCGTGATGGTACTTACTCATGTTTCATTACATCAAAGGCTAGGCCAGACAGTGACCAGCATAGACGTGTTTCCTGAGATAAGACAACTCCTATTCCCTTCCCTTCACTTAGGGACTTTAAAGAACTCGGGCAAGAGCTCACTGCAAAGACAGGTGGGTGAGCAAACAGAGAGGATATTGACTTTTAAAGTAGCTTTTTGCTTCTGTAGGATTAAGGAAGTTGGATAGGTAGACAGTAATTTTGTCTCCCACATCGTTTTCATCTTCTCCTGAGCACTTACTATTTTTCTCCTTATTTCAGCTCTTACCCCAACACACCATCCATCAGTCTCCTCAGAGGATGGTCCACTGACATGGCAAACATGGGGGGAAGGAAGAGAGCAAGCAAAATCAACCCCACGGGCTTCCCTGCAATATGGCCAGAAGCACCCTTGCCCTTCCTCTCCATCACCGTGCCTCAGCACACACCCAGCTTCGGTGCAAGTGGTGAACGAGTGGTCAAGTCACAGTCCGACCAGGGTAGTGTCCCCAGGGAACAGGGCTGAGAGGGTTCATCCTTTCACCATGATGGAAAAGAGTGGGATGCATAGCTGAAAATGGTTATGTCTGGGAAATGTACACCTTCCCTCTGGGTCTGATGGCAACAAAAATTTTCCATTGACATTATTAAGAACAATGGCAGACTCCTGCTCCATTTATTGTGCTTGCTGGCATTTCCATTCCTGTTGCATTCTTGGACTACCTTGTCTATTCATGTTTGGGATCTGGCCAGTGCCTCTGTTGCCAGCTACCCATTCTCCATTACACATATTGCTTTTACTTTAGTTCAAGTAATTCGTATTTCATGATAAAACCACTATTTTTTTGTTTAGCAGCTGTCTTCCTTTTGAGTCACCTTTTTATGCACACTATGGGCCACTCACTCACCGTACCCAGAGTGGTGGATTGAGTAGCCCAAGAGGGTAAGTATTCTTATGGGTGGAGAGGATTTCCAAAAGAACTGAGACAGACAAGTAATAGCAATAAGCCAGACAAGTAATTGCAATAAGCCTGCTATGGGCTTTGGACATCCCACCTTTGAGTCTTGCAGTTCCTCCTGCCACCCTCTACCTTCAGAGGCTCAACAACCCGCCTGCTGCTGGCTCTCCTTCTCTACCTCCTCAACCTGCTGGTCATACAGTATGGGAGCTCTTGGATGCAGCAACTTCATGAAAATCAGAGGAGTCACCATGTGGCAGACACTAGGTGCTGCCCGGCTGCAGCTCAGCTGACTCCCACCCACACTTCAGCAATGTCACGTCTCCTTTTGCATTGCCTACCATCGTGCATAATTTCCACAGTATGTACAAGAGCACGCTGTGAGCAGGAGATAAACTCTTTGTCCCTGCACATGTTTGCTATAGCCTTAGGACTCACCCTTCTGTGTACTAGCAAGAGATTAAAAAAATGGATATGAAATATAAAGATATGAAAACTCCCATCTGATCCAGAAAAGAAGGCTTAATCTCTCCCTGCTCTTTCAGCCCCTGAAACAGCCTGAAAATCTACTGACCTTGCAGTGTGTGTGTAAGTCAACAAACAGAGCCTTTGGTGGCCCAGGGACAGAAGGGAGCTCTCGAGTACGGCTTCTCAGCTGTGGATTCCTGTCCTCACCTTCCAGAGGTACAAACCCAACACTGCTGGTAGCTGCATCTTAGCTGATGGTAGCTGTTGTGGCAAAACACTCTGGGTAGTATTTTTCATATTATTTTCCTTCTCATACATCCCAAGACTGTATTTGCCTTTTCTTAATTATGGCTTTTCATTAACTACTCATCCTTATTCACTTCATGAGTGATTACCCCAGGTTCTTTCCCTGTACTGCTCTTGTCCAGTCATGGATACCCTGTTTTGTATTTCCATTTGTAATTCTCCTAACTGTGCTGTGCTTATATTTGTTACATTTTATTCCTTCCTGACAGCTCCTCTAATTCATCCAGGTCATTGCAGTAGCTCCTAGATTATTAATTACTGTCCCCAAGCATTGGGTCATCTCTGTACTAATATTTCTCCCATTCCTTCCTGCAGATTTCTCTTAAATGTATTAAGAAACCCTAGGCCTCTGAGACATGCCAGGGGAGCCTAGTCCTTAGGTGGGGATGGGATGTGGGGAAGGCAGAGGCAGGTAGGCGATGTTAAGAGGTGAGACATGTGAAGTGCATAATGCAGTCTGATGTATGGGTCAGTGAAAGCCACTTTCACAGAAGTAGGAAAGAGGAGACAAACAGGCACGTCACCAAGAGGTACAGCAGGTTGCATATAGAAAGGGATGGGAAAGAGTGTCCATCAACATTATCCTGATCCTTCCATAAAACTGTACTTCCCTGGCTTGGCAAGAGAAAAAATGTTGAAAGAGCTTCTGGTTGTGAGAGGTAGTCTGGTCAGCCTTGGGTTTGCACGGTGCCAGCAGGTCCCTAACCACAGAGCGGTGGGGACACTCTGGGGTGGGGAGACAGCCAGGGTCACCCCCCAGCAGAAGTGGAGGGTGGGACAAAGCAGTGCTCCCACAGGAAAGGAGGAGAGGCTGGGCCAGGGAGCAGCGATAGTCGCTCACAGCGAGATGCTCTCAGCCTGCCTGACACACGGCCACAGCCTCAGCCCCCGTTCTGCAGTCAGCCCCGCCGTAGTTGTTGCAGGCAGCCTTTACTGCTGCTCTCTCCCTCGCTTAACACCCTGCTTTGGTGGCCTTCTGAATTACTGTCCTTTGCTGTGAGTAGCCCTGCTCTTTTACTGTGTAAAGCCTTTTCCTTTCTTGTCACATAAATTTTCTGTAAGGGTCATGCAAAAGCAACCACAAGATAGACCCAGGAAAACACAGCTTATGAATTTGAGGGAAGACATGGAGAAAACTGCAGTCAGCTTGGCATGTGTGCTTAGAAAGGTGGTTGGAGAAAAGAATAAAAGCCTCAAGGTACAAAAAAGTTAAGATGGAAAAGAAGCAGCAAAGCATGGAGACACATTATTGTTCTCTGAGAGCATTTTGAGTGCACACACACCCATGCCCAATTGTTCAACCTATCAGTTTTGTTGTGCCCTCAGGACCCTCCCATCTTAGGGGCATCAGCTGGGAACAGTCACTGCAAAAGAGCTGAGAACCTGGTGGCACCATACCAGGAGGGAGCACGTGATCTACATGACAGCAGGTCTTCTCTGACCTAAGCATTTGCACCAAATCCAAACAAAAGGACCCAACAAACAAATCTTCAGGGTATAAAAAAGGTGCGAACAGCCCCTTCCGCCCCTTCCTGCCCTCAGACCCCCTGGAGCCAACTGCTTCCACTCTCCCAAAGCGGTTACCCCAAACAGGCAGTACTGTCCCCAGCAGAAACACAGCCAAGAAGAGACATCGCTGCCTTGGCTTGCCTGCCTCAATGGCTTCACTCACCAGTGCAATAATCTACTTTTAAAGGCAATTGTCAGCTCTAGCCCTTAAAAATAGGGGCTGCAGAACAAATATCACCTCTCTTCTTCCCCTGGGACCCATCTGCCTGAGACGCCCTCTAGAGCAGGCACTTGCAGGTTCTGCAGAGTACGACCCGAACCCGACATGGTATGGACTGTCAGTGCTGCAAAAGCTCTGGGAGCCACAAAGAGATACAGGCAGAACAGTAAATGTTGATGTAGTGACATCTCTGGAGTGGGATAACTGCAGCTTCTGCTTAAATGGGCCAGTCACTGCAGGGCCCTTTTAGAAAAGATCATGGTAATTATAAATGTTCAGTTCATGATGGGTCTTGTGCCCCACCAGAGGTTAGAGTTTTACTGGCACGGTAACTGTTTCCCACCTTTCCAGATGTAAGCTGCAGCCTGCTCATGCTGGGCTCTGCGCAGCAGGTGCTGCCTGTGCTGAAGGACAGGCTGGAGCGTGTCTGGCTCTTGCCCTACCTTGCCTGGGATTGCACAGAACTGACATGTCCAGAAGTATTTAGGCTTCATGTCATCCTGGGCGCTGTTGCAGGGGTCACTTAGCAGTGATGCACTGGAAATGGTGGTCTAAGCCCTGCCTCTGCTTGCGTGGGCTGCACTTTCGGGGATGGAGAGGAATGGTGCTGGTCAAACAGCACGTTCTTTATACTGGGCAGGATAGTGAATGTCTGTTGTGGAGGGGACATGTAAATTGGTGCTACAAAAGGGAGCAGTTTGCTGTGCACTGAAGATTTACGGTGCTAGAGTGCACAGCACCTGATTGTGACCTTCACAGTCACCTCAGGGTGGTGGTAGCTGAGTTTCCCGACTATTCTACTGAGTGTCCAAAGATACTTCAGAGCACACCGCCTCTTTACATTATTTGTGCTGTGACAATACCAGAATGTCTGAGCCAGGTGGTGCTATATGGCCTGGCACAAACACTGAGTCAGAGACATTTCTCACTTGGAGGAGCTGATGTAAGAGCCACCACTTTGGTCATCAGTAGGGCTGCTGTCTCTAAAAAGGAGCTAGAGCCAAAACTCTGATTCATCTTCTGAGCTATACGTGAATGCTTAGCTTCAAGTGCACGCTTGAGTCTTCCACAAACCATCTGAGAGCAACTAGGCTGTGAAATTTTGCTTGTCCTCTACTGCACGAGAAGAAACATTGTGTTTAGTTATACACAGGCTCTCCATGATTAGAAATAGACTTGTTCTTTCCTGACTGAAGGAGAGAGGAAGATACAAGACAGACCTATTTGCTGCTTTGTAAACTTCATATTCGACCTTTTCCTTTCAAACTGACACAGTAACTGTATGCGTATGCTCCTGCCTCACTATGAAGGCTGTGGCTAGGTCCTTGTGTGGCATATTAAATGTCTGACTTTCCCATTTCTTGCCAAGGGCTGTGGCAAGAGACTCCTGTTTGCCATGGACACCATCCCTGGTCTCATCTATCAAGATGAGATCCTCCTGCATGCTGCAGCAGGGAAAATTCCCCAGCCCATGGAGCGCCCAGGGGTCCCTGGGGCCATCACTCTGCTCTGCTCCTAGCCAGTGCTCCAGGGCAGCCCCTAGAGAATGTAAACCACTGCACTGCCAGCTGGCTCCTGGACTGCGGCTTGGTGGTACACCTGTGTCCCAACCAAGATGCACCTCATTGCAAGGCCATCTGGTCTTGGAGCTGCAAATTACTGTCTAAGGCCCAGGACTGACTTCCTCTGGCAAGTTCGTATACTCACCCCGTGCCTCAGTTTACCCTTCCATTACATGGGGATGATCACACCTGCCTGCCTCGCAGGCTGCTAAATGTGTCTTCAAGGCTTCAGATGGGAGATATTGTAAAAGTCAGCTCTAATCATTTGTATGTCACAGGCTGGAAATACACTTTCACGTGTTCCCACCAGGAAAAGTGGCATTCAGGAAGTCAGGAAGAGTCAGGCATCTCTGCTGCACTGCTGCGCTCCTCTCCTTCCCGTTCCACCAATGCAACTGAGGGTAAAACTCAGCAAGAGGAGTTTAATAGTGAATTAAAGTGTAGAAGGCAAGGGAAGGAGGCTGAGGTCACAGCACAGCTAATATGCAAGAGCCAGACCTACCCAGGCTGGTGGATAATGAGTTGTCAGGATTATATGTGGCAGCGGAACGGCTGGATTTGAAGTGGAATTATTGAACTGATTATGGGCAAGTTCTTGTATCTACATCCTGCCGGAGTGCAAATGAGCAGCAAACAAGGCAAGAGGCACACCAAGCCAAGAGAACAGGGAGACAAAGTATTATCTGTCAGAGAGAGACACAAATTGAAAAAAGGGAGTCATTAACAGAAGGAGATAAATCTGTGGAGGGGGAAGAGTGACAAGAAAGAGAGAGGTTTTTTGCTGTACAATGGGAAGTACTCATTTTTTAATGCTATGTATCCCCAACGAGCGGTATTAAGACACCTGGGTGCTGTGGTATATCTGAGACTGTATGTGTCATGCCATGATGCTGCTGCCTATACATTCCCTGATCTGACACGTGTGTGCCTCCTGATCTGTATGTGCTGCTCTGAGCTTGGTGTATCCCTGTGAGTGATGAACTACTTTCATCAGTCCGCACTAAATGTTGAGAATTAGTGGAGCTATGAGCCATATTTCATGTTAGGTTACAGGGGAAAACAATAGGAGATAGGATTTATGCTCTCTGTATAAATGAACTTCATAAGCTTTTCTTCACAAGGGGAAAAGAAATTGTGTCTGATAAAGTTCTGCACTAAAAAAAAAAAAAAAGCAGCATTTCTAAAGCAGGAAAAAAACAACTTTTGTTATCACCAGTGATTAATTGAATTGATGCGTAACTGGTGTTCCAGAGCAGTGGAGATTAGAAACAGTGACAGAGTATGCCCCAGTGGTCCCGATTCTGCTATTACCTGAAATTACAGTCCAAAGCAGACTGACTTGTGTGCCCCACAAATTCATAAAAATTCAAGAGCCACTCTCACCAGTCTACCTTTGATAAATTCTTTTTGATTCAGTAACCTTTCTTAATGGAATTTCTCTCTCTCTTCTTCTCTTTTCTTTTACCCCTTTTTTTTCCACTTTTGGTCCACACATTTATTATTCCCTCCCACTCTCCTCCGTGGGAGTGCAGACCTCTGACTAAACATCCATGTTGTAATCTGCACAGGAATTTACTGATGGTGCATGACAGAAGGGACTTAGAGAAAATTATGCATTTCTCAGATCTACCCTAGGGCACACAAATCAAAGTCTCCCCTGAACACTAGATAGTAAAACTGAAAGTAGCTACACTTTATATGGAAATTAGATGATCCTAGGATATAATACAACTAAACATATATCAAAACACAGTGACAATGAACATAGAAACTGCTTTTTCTTTAGTGAGATTATAAACCTCTATTTTGTTTTATTTCTCCTAATGTACGTCTTTTTCTCAGGTGATGAGAAAAAATGCCACTAGGAATACGCATTCGCTGGACAGACTCCAGAGCTTGTGATTCTTTTTTTATTTCTATTTTGCTTATAGGCCACCTTTATTTTTCACCACTTTAAGAAGGGTATTTAGAATAGGTCAAACAATAGCAAATACCTTGATCTCCTATGGACTCAATCAGAAAGGGAAAAGCATAATTTGGGGGGGCAATAGCTCATGGTACTTCTAGGGCAGGGGGGATCCAAGGGAACATGTCTAATTTCGCTTTCTTTTTCACTGCTTTCTTGCTTGTTTTATAACAAAAGGAAATGTAAAGTATGGCAATGTGATATCTTGTACGTAATGCCTGCTGCTTTTCCTCACACTAGTTCCTTCCTGGGGGATGAGCCATTAACAGCAGAGCCCCTCCAGCTGCTATTGTTGATGGCTGTGCAAAAGCAGCTGCCACATGCAGGTTTGCTGCAGCTGGGACATAGATCCTACAACATCTGGGATTGTGTCACTTCCCTCCAGGGCTTCTGCGAACCTTTTATACTCCATTGTATGGAGTATGAAGATCCCTGTATGAATTGTGCACTGAAACAAGCTGAAGAGGGATAGAGAAGGTTCTATGCCAAAATCAAACAGAAATGCAGAACACTATAAGGAAGACCATGTTTATTCCACTGGTATTCCTTGTTTAGCATTTGAAGAATTAACTTTCTGCAATGTTTTGTATTGTCGTGTTATAGCATGAGAAACCAGCTCATTTTGAGGCAGCGTAAGAAAAAAAGGAGATGCCAAAGTTCAGCATCCCTTGGGGCTCTCAGTTTTGATGAGCTGACGGATTAGCCCAAGCTCTTTCTCACTTCCATAGGTATGTGGGATCCAATTGCAGCTTGCAGCACATCTTAACAGAGGGCGGTGATACAGGTCAGCTCATCCCCAAATGCAACAGGACACCAAAATAGAAGCAGGAAAGAACAAATAGCCAGAACATAGAGTGTGTTAGCTGAGCAGGTACGGGTTCAAGCTCCTATTCTATGACAACCTTTCTGTGGGCAAGTATCTTAGTTTCTCTGTGCCTCATTTACATATTCATAAATTCAAAATGAAACTAGTTTCCTGTCTCACAGGACCACTATGAAAGGTAAATTATATTAAATATTGTAACCTATGTGATACCAGAGGCTATTTAAGTACCAAAGAGAAAAGGAGGGAAATTTTATACACAGTTTTCCTTTGTGGCAGAAGAAGAGCAGATGGTGATGTCAGCCTTTAAAAGACAAACGTGACACTGGAAAAAAAACATTTGTGCTTTCCCCCAAAATATGCAGAAGCCTGGAGAAGTGGGAATCCATTGAAGGCCCAACTGGAACAAAAAAATCACTGGGACATCACTATCTAATCATCTGGTGCTTGCATGTATCATGTAAATATATTTCCATGTGGTGCTGGTGATGGCGGTGGATGACTCCCTGCTGCAGGGGAGATAGTTGACTAAGGCTAGGGATTATCCCTCTTTACTCATTAGACCACATAGGATACTGCATCCAGTTTTGAGCTCCCTGATAGACAGGAAAGGCACCAATAAATAGGAACAAATTCAGCAGAGGGCCAGGAAGATGGTCAGGAGCAGGAGCACTTGCCCCGTGAGGGAGGTGCTGAGAAAGCTGGGCTTGTTCAGGCTGGAGAAGAGGCGACTTTGGGGGCAACTAACAACCACCTACCACCTGTGAGGAGGCCATCATGATGTGTCCTAGAGTCCCTTCCCACCTGAATGACTCCACCAGTCAAAATATCTCTGTTAACAGTAAAGGAGAGGCATAGTCATCTTCTGTAAAAAGGTATTTGTTTATGTTTAAAAAGATAGTGTATATAGATAGAATCATAGAATCATAGAATAGTTTGGGTTGGAAGGGACCTTAAAGATCATCTAGTTCCAACACCCTGCCATGGGCAGGGACACCTTCCACTAGACCAGATTGCTCAAAGCCCCCTCCAACCTGGCCCTGACCACTTGCAGGGTTGAGGCATCCACAACTTCTCTGGGCAACCTGTTCCAGTGCCTCACCACCCTCATGGTGAAGAATTTCTTCCTTATATCTAATCTAAATCTACCCTCTTTCAGTTTAAAGCCATTACCCCTTGTCCTATCACTACATGCCCTTGTAAAAATTCCCTCTCCAGCTTTCTTCTGGGCCCCCTTCAGGTACTGGAAGGCTGATATAACATCTGGAAAAAGCCCTGCCAGTACACTGTATCATGTAAATATCTGAGGATATGGAACAAGACCTGTTCAGTGCCTGGGTCATATTTCTCAGTGGATGTTATCTCTTAATTTCTTTTATATGGCAGATGAGAAGATGTTTCCCCTTCAGCAGCATACACATTTTTAACAGACATGACAGGTGCCACTGAGAAATAGGTTTCCTGCCTTGTTTTTTCTTTTCCTGTTTTGAACAATACATAAACTGTCCTACTAAAGACAGAAAAAGGGCTCAGAGTTAAAAATGCCCCTATTTACAGCAGTGCCTCAATACTGCTGCTATTACAATGTTACCATTCATGCAAGCAATGGTACTAAGAAATCCAGGTGATAAAGGAGGAACTGGAGATGATGCTTCCGCTAATGAAAAGGAAAATACAGGTACCACAGCAAGTCCCTGGCTGCTCCTACTGTCTCCCCACCAGCTGTGTGCAGATGTTTCTGCTGGGCTGAGGAAGATGCACAGGGACAGAAGAGCCTGCTTTTCTGCACGGGGAAGGGAAAGGGCAGTGCATGTGTCCATCCTGGGGAGACGAGCTCGTACAGGCCTGCTTAAGCTTGACTCTGGTGGCAGTGTGCGGCTCCCTGCAGCCCCCTCGCCTTTGCTGCCGGCTCCCCCAGCCCCACCAGGAGTGTTAACATTGTTATGGCACACAAAGATACGGTCTTGGCTTCTCTATGGCTCAAGCAGAATGTTAATTCCAACATTTTGGCAATTCCTTTCCCACTTCACAGGCACAGTGCCCACCATACACAACGAACACTGACTTTGGGTAGATCCCTTACCCTTCGGGGGCTTCTCATGTATCCTCCTGTGTATCTAAGACTTGCTCATGCCACAGACATCTGGGGAGGATTCACTCATGAATCTCCAGATGGACACACATAAAAGGCTGTTATTTATCACTTCTTTTCAAGTGAAAATGGCTGTGTGGCAGTGCAGACAAAATTCCAACTCAGCACTTGAAGGATAGCTGATGCTGTCCTGCATCTGTATCAACTGCAAATGCTTAGTATCCTGCAGGATAAAAACATATAAGGGGTATGGTTACAGTGTTCTTTGTGCAGTCTAGATGTAGCCGGGCAGTATATCATCCTTCCAGAAAATGGCCAGCTCTGAGATAGGCTATCTTCATGTTAAACAGCACTCCATATTATAGCAGTTGAAACTCAGCCAGTTGCTTCCCAAAGAGCAAAGCATGGCAGATGCCTTCACCATTGTGACCTGTCACATGAAGATTTATAAGCCATGAGGATGTGAATGATTCAGCTCTCCCGCTTGGCCAACAAAAGAAAATACTGGCTGTTTGTTGGGAAAGTAAGGGCATGGTTCTGGACTGGTACAGTCATGGCAGCTGCTCAAAGAAGTAGGGCCCATCACCCCACTTCGCCGCCGGCACCACAATGCCAACAACTCTCTCCTCCCATGATCAAGTATTTGGGGAGGGTCATGGGCTGCAAGGAGTGCATGGCGCTTGCCAGCTGAATCCCAGCAGTTGGCACAAAGAAGACGGATGGGAGGGCAGAGGGAGGTAACTTCACCAGGAAGCATGACCGGTTGCCTTTGGGAGGGACATCTTTGCTATAGAAGAGAAAATTATAGCAAGAGCAATGAGTAGAAGAGGATCCTGGATAAACTGCAACTGGAATAAGTCATACCTCTGAATGAGAAATGGGAAAACAGATCAGGAAAAGAGCAGAGCAGGAAGGAATAAAGTTCACAGAAGATGTGAGGGTTTGCTTAACATGGGCAAGGAAAGGCGAAGGAGATATAAAGGGACTTGAGAACCTGGGTAGCAGCCAGAAGACAAGCAGGAAGACTGTGGCGGGGGGGGGCAAAATAAAGTCAAGAAGAAGGAGATAAATAGAGGGCAGGAAGAAACAGGAGGGAAGAGTTTGCAAACAGGAGGGAAGAGTTTGCTGCAGCAAGTTTGCAGAGGCTCTTGTGATGACGGTTACCAGGGTGCCTATGTGCTGTGCTCCCCACCTCCTCCAGGCTGGGAGCATGGTACAGATGCTCACGTTGGCCCTGCATGAAGCCAGCACAGCCCCGCAGGACTTATAGGCTGTGCAGTACATCTTCCTTGCCTCAGATTGGTACCTCACCAATAAGGCCTGCTTACAGATTGGTAGCCACATGCTGTAGAGCCCAGGACCTTGAAAGGCAATTATTTACTTCAGGTTCATAAATTAATATCCAGCTCCTGGAGTCATCTGGCTCTTCAGTCTTTGGCAAGCTGCTGTCTCTCCTTCCCTTTTCTTTTTTTCCCCAGAGCATACAAGATAGTGTGGAGCTGTTGACGTGTTTAGTACAGGTTTATCTTGAAGACATCTGCTTATGTCAAGGGAATAGTATGAACTCCCAGTGACCTGTAGAGCCTGCATTCCTAATTAGCAGAAAAATATTCCATAATCAGGGTATGGCCATTTCAATGGAGTCTAAAGATAGAAAGGTTACGTTCTTGTCTGGGCTCACAAATAATAATTTCTGACTATATAGCTTCATTCTGACCTAGAGTTAACCAGGTGCAAAGCTGGTAAGCAGTGGGACCAGATTACACTGTCTCACAGAGTGTATCTACCCTGAGGGCTTGCTTTATGTTTTTACTCACATTTTTGCTTCCAACCTCTAACAAACATGTACAAACCCTTTAAGCATGACTGGGTAAGTGCTTTGTAACAATGCCTGTTTTTACGGCTGCTTTGCTGCAGGCCATCAGCCCTGAAAAGGTACAACAAGCATGAAGAGTGGAGCATGTGCCCTCCAGCATCCTCACACCATCCCCAGCACCTGCCAGGCCTTCTCACCACTCACTCCCCATTTGCCTCCTAATCACCTGCCTTTTTATTTTTTTTTGTATTTGCCTCCTGCCCACCTGCTTTTTTATATTCTCCGGAGCGGCATTCAGCTCCCGGAGCCACCCAGCCTCCTCCATCCACCGCACCACCTCACCACAGTGAGGGGTCAGAAATTGGTTTCTCTCATGTTGAACCTCTGCACCACAGTAAGGGTTTGGGCAGGAGCAACGCTGCCTGCAGCAGGCATGGGGAACCATTCCCAGGGCTGTTCAAATCACTGAGTGTGGTGGCAGCATTTTGGTTTGGAGTTTGGCAATGTTGACTGTAGCTTCCCCAAGGAAGGGCTTGGCTGTCCCTGGTTTAAATACCCTACGAGTGTCTTCTGTGGTGCAAACGTAGCCACAAATGCAGAGCTCAAAGGAGCAAGGGGAAAGGCAAAGGTGATATACTATAATACACCACTGGGATGGTGTATATAGCCAGATGGCTAATATGGGCAGGAGAAAAAAAAGATGGCCATAGACAGTAACAGAGCTGCTCATCCAGACTGCAAGCTGATCTCGAGATGCTAACACTCTGTCTTGTCTTCTCTTCTCTCCCCTCCCAGTCTTCTCCCTGACTAGTAAATCTGTCACTACATCTCTACACTGCAGAACACCAAAAACTGTAAATCTCCATAGCTGTGCCTTGTTCCTTCCATTGACTAAGTTGTTTCAGGCACAAATGTATGTTAGAACATTTTTCGTATGTCTAAGCATAAGTCTGTAGCTGGAGAAAGACACTCCACTCTGATCTTACGCTTTTGCTAGAGGGTGTCTCCCCACCTTCAGAACATCTGTTTCACAACAGGGACTGAGAATTGGGGTGAGTTTGTGTGATGGGTCTATATGGCTTCTCTTTAGAAATAACTCTGAAAGCAGTGCATCGTTTGTGTGGTTGTAAGGATGGCCTCCCAAACTGGAAAGCAGTGGCACAAAAGCCACCAAGAAGAGTCCTCCCAACATAAGAACAGTTTCCAGGAAATTGAGGGTTGTTGCTGTGGAAATTATAATTACAGTTCAGTTAACATATGAAGATCAGTTTCTTCTCTTTGCCAGCGGTCAGGCTCCCTGTTGTCAATGGCAGGATTCTGCTGTGGATTAATAAATAGGATGACATGATCTCAGATAGATATGCCTCTGCCCATCCTCCTCCTCTCAGCTACACACAGTCAAAACTCTGTGAAATCATGCTGGGAGCCCTTGAGAAATGTTCTTGCTTACTTCCAAAAAAAGTGTAAAATCTATTCTGAAACAAAAAAAGAAGGATTTGTTGGTGAAATAAGTTATGTTGCAAAAAATACTGTTGGCCACCTCCAGGAAATCCACGATGACTGCTCCTCTGTCCAGGGTTTGTGTCTCTCAGGCACGTTCCCTTACAGAGAGCATATGTTTGTGGATGCTCACTGTTATCTTTGTTGATTTATTTGCACAGGGGAACGGTGTCAGTATTCCATGGTTTGGGTTTTCTAGAGGACAGGGAAGCAGTGATGGCAGACTTAGTTCTTCCAGGAGTAGTGTCCAAACAGTGATTGTTAGAGCTGAATAATTCCGAAAGTTTTCAGACAGTCTTAGTTTAGGCCCTGATCTTCCCAAGACAATGCTCACACTTAATTTTCTGCTTGCACAGTCACACTGAATTCAATGGGAGCAAGGCAGCACATTTAAAGCTAAGCCTATCATAAATCACCTTTCTGCATCAGGGCCTCAATCACAGTTTGTTCATAGATACTCCATGGGAAAAAAAGAGTAAATAAGTTTGCTTTGGCCCCACTTAAATTCCTTTTTTGTTAATTTTCTGTGACAGTTCAGGGAATAGACCTTCGGTAACAACAACAAAAAAAAAAGCATGAGGAAATAGGTTTTAAAGCCACATATGTAAGTTCTCGTGAAAACCCAGTTGTATGTTTGCATAAACAAGGATTCAGGCTAGCTATTTGCACAGTGTTTCTGTCAGGAAACAGAAACAATGCATATGATTTATCAGAGCACCAGCAGCTACGTACTGTGGATATTTGCTTTCAATCCACAGAGTTAAAGATTAGAAAAGGTATCTGTTGAATTCATTTGAATAACAAATAGACCGGGGAATCACAATCTGTTCTCAGCTATTCAATGGATGAAAAACAGTAATTCATTGAATATATTAGTCTCTCAATTCTAGTAATTATTAGAGCAGAGTTAGAGATTTGAAAACAGTAATTTCAGGAGCTATACATTATTTCTACGAGCAACTGATAAGTGATGTCAGTGTATGTACTTCTTGGCTTCTGGCTCAGTCACAAGTAGTTCGTAACAAATCCTCCCTGCTCACCGTTCAGTGGCTGGCTGACAGCGGACTCAGCCAAGCACAGTTACAAGGATTTCTAAGATCAAAGCAAGAGTTAGCTACATTATTCATGTGGTACTAGATTTTTGACCCCTACTTGTAACTCACAAATTGCAGTTATGAAACTTAGTCACCTCCAACATTTGCAGATGAATTTCAGCAACCATTTGAAGAGTTGAGCTAATCTGTACCGTGAGTAGACAGGGAAGGAAATCTTGGACACTTTCATTTTGCACGAAAACATGAATGAAAGGACTTCAAGGACAACTGGTAGAAAAAAGCAAAAGCACTTTTGGGAGAGGAGAGACAACACTGGAGATCTGTCAGCAGCTGGTATTTCCATGATCATTGCTAAATTTTTGCAGAATTTGGTCAGAAATTGAGGCAGGTTTTGCAACCTTCCTATCAGGCAGCTTTTCCCCAGAGTGTCCATCCCTTTGGCAGCCCCTGCGGGAAGGCACCGGGCTCCCGGGCTCTGGCACCCTCGGCTGCTAGAGGGGTCCTGGGGGTCCCGGGTTCCTGCAGCCCCACCAAGGGTGCTGGGCTCCTGGGGGGTTCCAACAGGGACCGGGGGCTGTGGTCTCCCCTGTCAGCAGCCTCATAACTTGGAGAACCAGGGGGCAATTCTGCGGCTCTGGCTCACAGAGAGGATTTAGGAAGTAGCCGCTCTTCACTCAGAAGCCATTTCATCAACTCAAGTCAGAAGCAGCTGCATGTCTACAGAAAAATCTGGAAAACCAGCATTACATGTGGAAAGAAGAGGACAGAGCACTAAGAGAGATGGCGGATTGCCATTTTGTACTCACCCAATTAATATGCTCCTTCCTCCACTTGCTCACTTTGTCTTTCCAGGCTTCATAATCTCTGGTGAACAGATCAAGGGGTGGAGCTGAACTGGCAACTGTCACCTTATAACATCGCTCCTATAAACACATAGTACTAGCACAGGCAGAAGGCACCGTCGTGCTGATCATCATCCTCTGAGTCAGCCATTTGCAAACACCTTCTCCAGGCTGTCATCTTGCCACTATGAATTCAAAATCTGAGTCAGAACCCAATTTAAACTGCTATAATTAACAGTCCCGATTTAACCAAACCTAGCAGTTTGTCATGCTGCATTCTCTGCATACATCTGAGCATCTTGCGTTTGGGCTCCTCTGCTCAGCCCCTTGTGCTGCAAAGAGGCTTGCGCCCAAAAAGCATCAGCGGTTTTAGGCTCTTGTTGGGGCAGAGTCCAACAGCTGCCGAACAAGAAAACTCGTCCATGCTGGGTTCGTTTGCTTGTTAGATAGCAAAGTACCAAACGCGATGCACTGGATGCTGCTGCGTGCTAATCTATAAATACCGATGAGCAAAAAGGGGGTGAAGCTTTGCAAGCCATTTGTCAGTGACACAGAGCCATTGTATAACGGAGCGGCTTACTGCAATGAGCCAGCCCGGGGTGGCCAGGGAAAAGCCTGGGTGCTGCATAAGGGAAAGAGGAGTGGAAGCGTCTTGCTTGCTAGGGAGCCCCAGGAAACTTAGACCATGCAAGATTCCTACGTAGAAGATAAATGTATATCAAACAAGCTAAACATGAGCACTCTTTCCCTTATTGTTTCTAAATGCTGTTGTCACTAATGAATGCTTCACTCTGAGGAAGGTCTCCAGTCACTGTGGATGGCTTAGGAGTGTCTCTGTGTTTATTTTTAGGGAATTCCCTGCAGTTATTTTTTAGGGAATTTTGAATAGGTGACTTATGGACTAACTTGTGCTTTTGCAGCCACAGGTGATGGCATGCCAAACCTGTGGGTGGAAACATTTTTTTAAAACCTGTCTTTTTTAGATTTAGGGAGGACTTTTTTTCCTCCACTTTCTTTCTATTGCTTCTTTTCCCTTCTCTCTCCATCCAGTCTGAACGATGCATTTGGTCTTTTGTGTTTTGCTGTTATTTTTACAGTGCTGCCTTGAAGCTGCCACTAAGAGCTCCTGTCTCTTGACCCAAGTGCTGAGCAAGTGCAACTGGAGAACCATCTACTGCCCAGAAGTGCTTACAATCTGCATCGACTGGGAACACGTGAAGAGATTAACTCAAATTCATACAGCAGATCAGCAGGCAAGTTGGGATAAACTCTGCGTCTCCAAATCTGATTTAGGTAGCCTATGCCCTAAACTGCAACCATTCTGCTGTCTCAACACTTTGCTGTGATTGCTTTCCATCCTGCAGCCTCCTACGGATGCCCACTGTGCATATCCCTCTGCGAACACACCCAAATGAGCCTGTTGCAATGGAATTTTTTTTTATGATACTTATACATTGCTCTACTTTCTTACAGAAATTCTTACATGTCAAAAATTACGAAAATTTTTTAAGAAGTCACTGAGAAACCCATGACTCCCATGCTAGCTGTGTCAAACATTCATATTTTGGTGTTATTCAATTTGCAGTCTTCTCATGATGTTCTCGGCATTATTTTAGCATCAGTTTTACATATCACTGTATAAATGATCATTACATGTCTTTGGAGAAAGAGAGAAATATATTTTTGACAATACATTTTAAATGTCTACAACTGTACATTTCCACACTGAATCAGGAAAGTACACAGCATTCTTCAAATCAAACTCTTGTCCTTCACCAGCTATTATAGAATCTGTGAATACATGTAATAGACATATATATAGTATTATATATCTGCATATACACTTACATATGCAGAAAAAGTCCCATGGAGTTCTCATTTACACTCTCAATGACCAAGCTGAGAAATAAAAAAAAAATCTTGCCTCATCATACATCTTTCTACTTCAGTGAATTATTTTTATTGATGTGGCAAGTCTTAATTTTAAATCCAGTTTTGATGAAAAAAGTGGCTGATCATCTGCCCTGTTATTATATAAAATATATTTCTATCAAGTGGAAGGAAATAAAATTTGTAAAATGATCAATTACATAATGATTATAGTGGAGAAATACATTATCTAACATAGCTTGTTAAATGGAGGAACTTAATATGAAATAGTAGATTTCCAAATTTATACAAATAACACCAGATGGTGAGTAGCTAGTTTTAATTAAATTAGGTTTGATAATTATAGCTGTTTAATTTTTAGGTTTGACTCAGATTAGAAAGAATGTATTATTTCCCTGTAAATTTATTTTTAGTTTCCTTTCAAGGTTGTGAATATTGCATTATTCGCCATGGTCTGGAGCAGCAGAGAGCTGCGGTCAGCTTTCTAGTGACTTATTTCGGCCTGCCTCCATCCCGCTTCGGAAATTCGGAGGACGTGGCGTGCCGTGCTTGGGCTGGAACCCCCCTGACAGGAGTCAGAGGGAGTTTTGGCAATGGAAGCAGGAGAGAGTTTCTGCCATGGCACCTAAGTATGTTTTCACAAATGCAGCACTGCATTTCAGCTGCTTTTGAGCAAAGGAAGAAGCCTAACGAGAACTATGTCCTTGCAGTTGCGCAGAGTGGGATGACCTGCGCTCGGCCACTTGCGTTTCCGTGCTGTGCCTGCAGTGACCTATTTACCCACGCACACATTTGCACTCACTTCAGCTTGCGTCATTTTCTCAGGGAGAACCGTGCAAGGGTTAAAGCCTGGCCAGCCGCACACAGCAATAAAGCCATGAGCCCTGGGGCTTGTACTCCGCTCTAACGAACCCTTTCTCATCACTACTGCTTTCCCGAAGTTCACCTGGTCTGGTCCCAACTTTCAGCTCACCGAGTCTCAGTGACTCCACTGAGCCATGGAAATATGCTTAAAGCTACAAATGTGTCCAAGCCCTTTTTAGATTGTGGGCAGAGTCCAAAGCCTATCTTGCAGTACCACCTCCCTCATAATCAATGCTCATGATCCCATGGGAACCACCTCCTGCCTTCGGATCAAGCCAAGTGTAATCGGGACCCATATAATTGAGTCTGTTCTCATTTACAGGTTTTGCAGTTTCAGCTACGAGCCCAAACGAACGCTTTCATCAACTTTTTAGGTCACATCTGCAAAACAGGTGTTGGTTTCAGTGATGTCTGGGGATGCTCAGCTTCTCCCCAGCAGCAGGAAGCTGCAGGTAGAAATGTCTGTATGAGAGTAACTGTGAGACATTTCCTCCTTCAGGCCTCTATGATGCTCAGGGGAAGGACTTTTTCGGTGTGACTAAGGTTGTGGCATACTTCTCAATTGCTTGAGCTGTTAACCCATGTCCTGGAGCCTGTACACCGTAAAAAGAGGTGGGGTGAGGAACGAAGAGGTTTGATTCATTGGACCATCACAGTTCAAAGGCACTTGGAATACTGCAATTGCAATTGAATATTATAATTATAATTGAACATTGTAATTTAGAATTTGAATACTGCAATTAAAAGCCGTGTTCAGGATCTGCCTATAACTCCTGGAAACCATCAGATGTTTGTGACTTCCAGCAAAGAACATTTTAGACTGCAAGAAGCCTGTCCAAGGGCTTACTCTCCATTTTGGATGACATTATGAAACTTAAAAGATGACTTAAACCATCTCCCCCACTGCAGCTTTCTTAGAGCCGGCACTTAGGCTGGCACATAGGCAAGGTGGTGCTGTCCTGCCTGGTCTCTCTAAAGTCCTTTTTCTTTTATCTCAGTTTTCTCTCGGCAGGGTTCTTCTTCCATTATCTGCCTACTGCAAATCCCATCTCCGGCTCTGCTTTCTTTTTTTTTTGTGTGTGTGCTGAGAAGTGGCCTCCCTGAATTTGTATTATATTGATTATGTAAATCAGCACTTCTCCTCTAGATTGCTTTTTCTTTGTGAACTGGGAGTATAATTTGCAGTCTTCTACCTGATAATTGTGAGGATAATTTGAGCTGTCTCTTTGTGGAGTCATCAGTGACTGTTTTAATTTCCATATGTGAGCAGTGCTCTTTTTTTTTAACTTTTTCCCTAATCCTGCCTCCTTCTGAACTACTGGATTGATTCTGCTGTTCATAATAGCATCACCTGAAGTGTATTTTGGAATTTCCGCTGCAAGTGAGATTGAAATTTATCTATCTACAATGTGACAGGTTTTTCAACATTTCCAGAAAAGACATAATCCCTTACCTATCAGCCTGACAATAAAATTGTCTATCTGTAATGGAAAATTGAGGACTCAAATATGGTCATTTTTTTCACTGCAAAAATGTTTCAAAATGAATTAAAACACTACCGTTTTGTTGTGAATAGTACATGTCTTTCATCGACTTGAAATGGCAACTATAGATATCAAAATTAAAATAATAAAAGGTTTGTGACATACTGTTCTTTTATTCAGCACCAAACGCAACCCACTTACAAAGTGCCATGTAGCACATTTAACAGCAAATGAAATTTAATACATCTATTCACAAGGTTTCTAAAGGATAAAAGAAAAAAAATCTAATAGCCTCTTACTGGCAAGTGTCTCAGAAAAGAAGACCATTGCTTTATTATGCCATTTTTAAAAAAAAGCACTGCAAGCAGTTTCTTTCTCCCTTGTTGAAACAATATTGGTATTGGCTAAGCACTGAAAATATGCTGAAGGTTTTGTAAGATACAGGTGGAGAGGAACTCTGAGCCAATATGTTTAGGTGTGAGACCCTAAGCCAGCTCCCCTGGTGTCACTGGTCCTCTGGGGAGAGCTCCCAGAGCATCCATAGGCTGCACAGAGCATAAAGCCGGGATGTCTCTACAGTGCCCTGGGCAGGACTAATGGAAACATGACCATGGCTCTCTCTTCAGCTTTCCATTTCAGATCAGACGTTTCAAGCCTGCCCCCGTGGAAAATCCACATAAAATGTGGTTGTGATTGAACTAGTTTCTTTGGGACTGAGTTTTGCTAGGAATTGCACCATTAAAAAAAGAGATAAATCTCTTAAGCTGCAGCAAAATCTAATAAACTCTCTCAAATGTCTCACAAAAATATTTCTCCACAAAAAAAAAGTATTTTATGTTGACTAAGGAGTTTTATTTCTACAAACTCACAATATTTCCTTCTGCTATTGTAATTAATAAAAAATGTATCAAATGCTACATGAACTTTTCTAAATGTAAAATAGTTTGGAAAAAGTATCAGTATGTTCCATTCCAAAAATGTCCAAAATGGGTGACATCTTGACCCAATCAATATGCTTTTTTTATTTCTGTCTGCAAGAGAAATGTCACCGTAATTAGTACATTTTCATGAAATATTTCCCTTTGGACAAACTGGCATTTTCTAACAGGAAAATATCCTGTTAGAAAATTTCAGATCAATGCTACTGTTAACGCACTACTCATCATTTGCACCTGCAAATAAACTCACACATCTGGGCTCTGTTGAAATCAGTGGTAATTCTGTCAGAGGCTTCAAAGATGCCAGAATTACAAATGTCTAGGTATGTGTGTATGAATATACGTAGCTGTATCATTTATGTGTATCATCTATCTTTTACATATCTATACCTAAATAATTATAGCTCTTGCTATACACACACTAGGAAAATGACTGGTCTAACAGATGGGAGTCCTGCAGGAAACCCTAAGAAGAGCCAGGGTTGGGGGAGAAGCGAGGCAAAGGCATATGTTTTGTTGTGGCTTGAATTACCGGAGAGCTAATCCTCAGGAAGGGGGTACATTTGACCTTCTGCAGCACGGGGAAGGTTAACCTTTAATATTTCTCAATCAACACATTCCAGGGGAAACTTTCTGTTTCATTGCAGTACTAAAAAAGCATCAAGATATTTGCATTTTTAGCAAGTTGGAGATTCTAGAGGATTTTTTTTTCAGCACCAGTCATGCAATTTGTCAACACTGTACTAGCTGAACAGTCAGTCAAACGAGACTCTTAATTGTTGAAATGTGGCCAGTTTCCCAAATTTAAACAAAGTAGCCCAAGATGTTTATTTTCATTCTTGGTTAGGTGGTTAATGGTTTGAATGTGATATTAAGTGTCATTATCAACTGCTGCAAAGTGAAATGATTGAAATTAATAAGAAATGCTACGTTACAAAACGTATGGGGCAGTATTGCTCCCATGAGAACTCCCTGATAGATTTAGGGTACGGAGAGTCAAACCTTTATCCTCATGCCTGCCCTGTTCTTAAATATTCTGACATCAAACTGAACACAAAAGTGTAACACTGGAATATACAATGCAAGTAATAATTTAGTGATAGAAACGTGTATCCTCATAGGAAAACTTTCAGAAGTAGGTAAAGTTGTTTGAATGGTAGGATTGGGGAAAAAAACTCTGTGAATGACCATTAAGAACACATTTCCAATGCATGAACAATAGCGCTAAAAACTACAGATAAAAATACAATAGGCAAAAAAATAGGCTAACAAATTTTCAATGCATGCACAATAATACTAAAAAATACAGATATAAATACAATAGGTAAAAAAATACAGATACATATTCTCTGTTAGCAGTGTGTAAGCACATGTGTGTCTGTGTCTGTATGTGTGAGTGCACGTCCATGCCCATATGCATGGAGCTATGAAGCAAGGGCATCCCTTTTTCTTTGACATCTACATAGAAATATCTTTCACCACTAGTGCTGCTTTTGAAAAGTAGTAATATGCTTTGTCTTAAGCCCAGTACAAAAATCCTCTGAGATTCATCGTCTGTTCTGACCTTAATTCTGTTAGTCGTGTCTAGATACTGCAGCAATCTTTAGGTTAAAGTATGATATATCACACACATTCAGTGAACAGATGCTTTAACTTCAAATTTTTCTGCTTTTGTCTATTTACGTCAGAGCTCTAGTATTCCTCTTTCAGTGGGGAAAGAGGGAGATTATGGGCTTGTTATATGGCCAGGAGTTTCTGTGCTTCAGAAAATATAGGTCTTGATAAGCTGTCTCCCCCAGCAAGGAAATTAATATCCCTGTTGGGTTTCTTAGGATAGTAGGTTCTGTATACGCCAAGTGTCTGTCTATCTATCCCTCAGCATTCGCTGTAAGAAATGTATACATGTATCTGTAAATACGTGTGTGTGCATAAATGTATACAAATATATATGTGAATATTTGTAATTACATATTAGGATAATTAAAGAGGATATCTCTGTACATGGAGCTGAAATTATGTTTGTTCTGGTTGCCACGTTCTGTGGATTCATACTGGAAGCTCGTAGATTTACTTCATCAACATATCACACAGAATCGGCAAATGAGGCTTCAAAATGTTGGGTTAATTACAAAAGCAGAATCAGAAAGGTTAAAAAATGTTACTGTGCATCATTGGGGCAGCACCACCTATTGAGCACCAACTGAGGAGAATTTATTGTGGGAGTTAAGACAGGCACGTACCGCAGGTGTAAACCAGAGTGCTCTTTTACATCCAGTACTCCTGATAATGTTCTCACATGCTCACAGTAATAACTCTGCATTTGATTTTAATTGTTTAGCTGGCTGGCTGGTGATCTCTATCTATCAACGACTTACGCTATTTCAACTCACCGTTGAGGTATCTGGGAACTCATGGCGGGTGTCCACTGATATCTCAGTAGTATGGTTTACAGCCCCTGAATGTTTACCGTAACATTTTTACTTTTCTGATGCCCAAGACCATGCCCTGGGATCACAGGCATATGGTGGGGTCTCTGTTTAATCTGTACAGGGAGGTGAAAGAGCAAACCTTGCTAATGCACCCACACTCTCTCTGTCTGGCTAAGGGAACGAGCACGATGTTTCTGTTACAGAAGACTTCACTGCTTGCATTAGAGATGGCAGTGAAGGAGCCTGAGGGATATGCTTGTGTGTTGTGCTAACAACATATGTTAGATCTATGCCAACATCCTCCTCGCTTGCTCTCCCAGGTGCCTTAACTACAGCTGAGACACAAAGGCTGGTGGTACCTGCCCCAAGGGGAGAAGAGCCGGGACCAAAGAGGTAAATGCTGGAGACAGTTTTCAGGAATGGAGAACATGAGTTATGTGTCATGCATTTGTTTGGTTTCAGAGCTAGCGGTAAATCCAGACCCCTGGTAGGACCTAATTACCTCCCATTTGAACACTAACTCAGAAGCTAAATGCTGTCGAGGAGAGATGGGGACTCATTTCCAAGAACACAGGCACAAACACGTTTTTATTGGCCATAGAGAATGGTACTGTGTGTGCCAATATAGCATGGATGTCTGACTCAGAACATAAAGTGCAGGTGCCAGCAGCAAGAAGATGCTGCTAAGAAATACCAGCTCTCTGGGACTGCAACGTATCAGCTGTCTGGGGAGACCAGAACTGGGAACAGAAAGAGCCGCTGATGACTGAAGACATATTTTCTTTGCCATCTCATCAGCTCCCCTCGCGCTCTTCACCCTGGAGTCGGAGTACAGAGCCGCGGCAGCGGGAGTGATGGAGCTGCCCCTTCTGAGACTGATCCAAAAACTCTGACCCCCTGTTCCTCAGGGAAACTTGCAACCTCAGAGACTCTTCATCCACATGGGAGAGGAGTGAGAGGACAGCGTTAGATAAATGCAGCTATTCCACTCCTCCTCACGGGATGTTCCTGGCAGCGGATAAGACCTCGTGGCTTGCCCTCATCCCTGGAGTCTGCTCTAGGAGGTAATCTTCAGAGAAAAGAAAACCAAAAGCATTACTATATTTTGTACAGTGCCTTGCACCGTGTATCCCTGATCTGACTGGGCCTTTGGGCACATCAGACCTACAGGTAATAACAACAAACAGTGACTGTCTCTGAGGATAAGAGTGGGAAATGAAATTGTCTTTGGATAAAAACAGTTCCTTTTGATTGTGTATTTTCTGCTGGCTCGTTGCCTTCAGGCAATGTATGACAACTTGAGGAGCAGGTTTTTTTATCCCCTAGGCAATGTTTTATTGCTCTCTGCCTTAAAGTCAGTCAATATTTGTAATTATCTGTCCATCCCACAGGTAACCGCAGGACATTTTGGAAAAAAAAAGAATGGAGATGGCAGCACAATTTCTGACAAGATTTGGAGAATTAAGATGACGAAAAGCAGGCTGGTGGGCTTAACCCTCCCGCACTGATCTGAGAGACTTTCTTGTTTTATACATCCTCTGGTCCTTTATACTTTAGTGTTACGCTTACTGTGCAAAACCCATGTAGGTGCAAGTGTATGTCTTTCTGTGTATATGCACTTGCATATGACTATATTTGCGTATTTGCATATGTGTATGAATACACGCAGCACACGTGGGTGGTGAGAAGCTAAAGGAACGTTTTCAAGGTTGACAAGACCAAAATTTGATCCTCCTTCAACCGGCTGGGTTTTTCTAAGTGTGTGCTGAGGCAGCAGGAAAAAGAATCCCCTTTTGGGCTGAAGAATGCAGCGAGACAGAGGCTGCAGGAGGATAAAAAACCCCAGCTCATCAGCTTGGTGCCGAAGAGTTAACTCAGCACACGGGGTTTTCTGCTAGCACAGTTATGCTGCCGACAAGCTTCGACAGTACAGACATCCTCTCCTCCCTGGTACCCAATGCGAGCCAGCAGAAAGTTGCCTGGAGATGAGTCTCTCGAACTCTGCACACAGGATCCTAACGGCCCGCGTCCCTTGCCAGCTATCAGTGACAGAGCTGACACGGAGAGGCAAGAGAGGGCACAGCTGGCATGCAAAACCCTGCCATCAGCATGCCCACATCTGCTGAATCTGTTGTGAGCAGTTCACCCAGCTGGGATTTTAATACGGCTACATCCCTTCTTTTGGAAAGTGGTATTTTTCCCCTTTAATAACAGAGATGTGAAAAACAAAACCAACACCAAATTAAATGTTTTTAGGGTAGCACACATGTGTGAAATTTTAGGCCCGTTGACCTTGGAAGGGTCCCCATAAGAAATTAGTACAAAATTAGTGGCATTTGTTGTTCTGAAAGGCCGTCAGCCACGAAGGCAAAGCCTGGCAGAGGGAGAAGCAGTCTGCTGATGCAGGGCCCAATCCTGGAGATCCTGCCTGCGATCCCACAGTGCTCCGCAGGTTTGGGTGCAGGGTGCCTGGTGGGTAGTGGTGAAATGAGGGGGTGGATGTGTGGCACAATCATCCCTACGCTTCACAGTTCCTCAATTTCAGCTGCCATCAGTGGGAGTTTATGGCACCAGGCACCCTACACCCAAACCTGCAAAGCGCTGCGGGAGCTCACGGGTGCTGACAGCTCTTGTCACCTCCCGGGAAGTGCTCAGACCCACACAGGACTGGGCCACACACACCACTCCCACCTGGCATCTCATCTTTCGGCTCCTGACATGGGCTGTGAACTCTAATGGATTTTTTTTATTCCATGGATGGACAGACAGCTTTCGAGTTGACCCAGCAGATCCCTTTCCTTTCTTCCACGGCCTTTATATTTTAGTGAAATGCCTTAAATAGCATTTGTGTAATCATGCTTTTCTGCTGACCCATATTCGTAGCACAGGTTCAAACGCTGCCGGCAGCTGCTCCAGGTTCAGCTTGTTAAATCCTCCCTGGGTAGCTGGGGAAGCAGAATTAGTTATCCGGGAGGAGCACCAGGTGCTAGGAGCAGGGGAGGGAAATGTAAGGGACAGCCCAGTTCCTGGAGGCACTAGGGCTGAGCCCCATGTTCAGTTTCTCTTTTGCTGTGACTCCTGCAAGCCAAAGCCCCTCACAGGCATGAACCTGGGCACTGATTTAAAGGCTGTGTGCTCTGCTAGATATAGGGTGAGGATTTAGGGATGGAGCTGATTTATGAATCCTGATGCTGGATTTTGAGGTGCCTGGTCCTTGGGGTGGAGTTCAGAGCCAGAGACGCGGTGCTGAGTTCCCTGCACCTCCCAATAAAAGCCAGAAGAGTCAGTGGGCTGAGTATACAGCTCAGTGTAGGTTACCCCATATGAAATGCTGACACTGGCTATATAACATAACGGCAGCACTTACCCCCCCCCCCCCGTAGGACATGGATGCATGCATGCTGTGAGAAAGAGCTGATTTCCAATTGATGCTCACAGAGCTGAATGCATTTGGGGTTCCCTTCTTCCTACCTCCTCCCCTTTCGCACAGTATCCTTGTGACAAGGACTTGGGATGGCAGAGAGCCCAAGCAAAAATCCCTGTTCTCCGAGTCTCCACTTCCTCCTCTTAAAACTGGTCATTCTTCAGAAGCAGATATGAAATTTGTTAAATTTTACTTTCTCCTAGCATGGGGACATGTGGGTGCCAGTCCTTGCTTCAAGAGGCTCTTTTTTTAGGCAAGATTCAAGAGCAGGGTAGTCCCCAGGAAGGTGAGAAAATGTGGATTTGAACATTTTCAGGAGAGGCAGGCAGGAGAGGAAACTGAACCTGTATTTGCCACAGCTAGGGTGAGTGCCTTTACCATGCTGCTAGGAGGTAGATAACACGTCCCTGTTTTCTCTATCCCCACTTTGTGCTAAGAATCCATTTTCCAGTCTGGACCACCCGGAAAATACATAGTTTGTGGCTGTAACTGCGCTTAAGCATGTGATAAGGGCTGAGTTGCTAAGCTGTGACAAGGTACTCAGGTACTTAAGGATCCTAGAGAATACAGCTGTCAGAAATGTAGCTAAAGATTTGAGGAATCCGCAGGAGCAAACACAGGTTTATAGGTTCTTACTCCTGTACTCCTGTACCAGAATTCACCCATATCCTTTTCCAGACTTGAGCCTGGCCCTATTCATAGCACAGTAATAGGGTTCCACCACCAATCAGTTTTATTAAGTCTCATGAAGTTGCTGAATTAAATTTTGCCTCCAAAGCCACTATGGTATAATGAATGCTTATGTTGTAACCTGGTAAGCCCACAGTGTATGGTCCTTCCAAGAGCAAAATATTTTCTTTTCAGTCTGATAACTCATGTGGAAGTCTATAAACATAGAGGGCAATCCCATATTTCCCCAGACAAGAGATGGGCAAGGGGGGTTTTTTTGGTTCTCTGATGAAAAAAGATGCTTAATTACAGACCTCAGCAAGAACTGAGGCAGCACTGTAGTTGCAAATATGACAAAGAAGATCAATCTTTCAGAGTTGTGGTAACAATGAGCAGACCAGAACGGACCCATTAGCAGCATGAATCCATTATGCTTGCCTAGATATTTCTAAAGGAACCAAGAGTAGAAGCAGACCAATAGGCACCAAAAAATCTTGTGGAATGACTTTGTTGAGCTGGCCAACTGCTCTGTAGTTCCCAAATCCACCTTTTCATAAACAGGAGAGGAAATAATACAGCACTGCAAACTCCTCTATTAATCAACCATGCTCTGATATCACAAAGGTAAAATATGATCATTCATCCCTCAATTTAAGGAGTCCAGGGAAAGTCCATTCTGGTTTAGCTCTGCTGAAGAGATATTGCATAGGGATACATTTTAATCTTCAATGAGAGTTTGGACCAGACAATTAATCTCCGTCTTTAATGATGAAGATGTGAATAATATTGCCATCTTACTCCTGTAAGTTGTCAATGTTGCATGAAAGTTACTACAGGAGCAAAAAGTGATGGTACATTTCTCCCTGATCAAATGCTTACAGGAAATTCCTTTGATGGCTCGCTGTCCACAAATAGAACTTGCACCAGGAAAATCAAAGTTCTGCTGAACTTCAGGAGTCCCAGCATTCAGTCTTAAACTTCAGATTTTGTATGAAGAAATGTGAAAAAAGAGAGTAAGCCTTGCATTTTTGTAGAGACAAAGATCATTTAAACCCTGTCTGGGAAAGAGATTAAGTACTTGTTGGGAAGCCACAACTGCAGTAGAACATCGATAATTGTCTTTTTTCTTTTTTTTTTTGTGACACACATTCACTCCTAATCCAAATAAATATTTCCCTTCTCAGATACTTTTATCTCAGGAGTTACTGAACATTGTGACATTTTGAGGGAAGGTGTCTGCTCTGCTCCTGCCCTTTCCCACTTTTTTTACAGAGGTGCTACTGGGATCCAGAAGTCCCTTACCCTCCTCTTGGAGCAGTCCCCAAGTTCAAGTGCTGGAGAGACCACCAGAAGGTGCCTGTGCCAAGCACTGAAGGCCTCTGCTGAGATGCTGTGGGCATTCAGGGCAAAGCTGAGGCCACAGCAGAGCCTGGAGGAGATGCCACATTGCCCCCCAGGAGTGCTAAAACACTGCCAAGGACCTTAATGCTCTCCAGAGCAGCGGAGGACCCAGAGGGCACAAGCGTAATCCGTAACCATATTGGTCCCTTCCCTCCCATGCTGCCCCCTCGCCTCCCACACACCCCCCGCCATGATCTGTGTTCATTCAAAGTGACATTACGCTCAGGCACTTTTTGAATACCTGAATGCCTGAGTCAGACAGACAGGCCTGTCTGTAATTTCCTAAGCTCTGCCATGGATGGTTATAATTGTGAGTCCTGGCATCTGCCAAGAAGCCCCCTGGGACTGGATCACCAACAGACTTATGCCAGGGCTTATGTTCTGTACTAAATATCCCACAGGAGCAGCTTGGCTACATAAAAGAACACTAGTCTGCAATATTTTGGATTTCTCAAAGAAGCCTCCAACACACTGACTGGTACCTAGGAGCTGTTATGTGCCCCAGCAAGTCATATACATGTAATCATAAAGTAACTGCAAGGGTGAATAATGTATCACACATCATCATTTGAACATACGAACTCGCAGATTCTATGTAATGAGCAATAGTCTGCGTATCGCTGGGATCTCATACAACTTGGGGAGTAGGTTATATATTCATACAGTGTGATGTGGTAGTCCTTCAGCTTGTATGTCTCCACAAAAATAGAGGCGCTGCTACAGCCCCGCAGTGATGCTGCTGGATGTGAGACTGGTCAAAAATGGACATCTGAAGGAAACCACCAGTTTTAGGTCTACGTGTATCAAGTCCCTGAGCCCATTCTAGAAATGGCAGTGCTAAACCCCAGCTCCACAGGGTGCCTAACCCAAAACTGTCATATGTTATGTCACCACTAGTAAAAGAGGCCCAGGGCTCAGGCACAAGGATCTGCATGCTCTTCTCGGCACTGTCAAATGGTTAGTATGGGCCCTAATAATGTTTTTAAGTGGATTGAATAGCGCTCTTACAGATAGCAGCCAGGGTCAGGGACTGCCTCAGGCCGGAGTGCTCTCATGGCTGGGCACCGCGAGGGGAAAGGGTTTCATTACTCCAGTTTATGCACCTGGTATTCAACACACGCAGGTCCAAAGCTGGGAGTATCAGCTCAGCTCAGCAGTGGAGCTCCTCCATCTCGAGGCATGCCTCCCCACTGAGCCCCGCTGCCCGAGGCCAGGCTGCTCCACCAGCACGACTGAAGGCATTGCCTCATCCCCTAACATCCTGGTGGCTACCAAATTCTGCTGGAACTGGGGATTTCTGGGCTCAAACGCACACACCATCAGCTAAATCTGGCCTAACCCAGGGTCTGCAGCCCCATCTTGGTACAGAAAAACAGGGGCAGTGAGCAGCAGTGTCTTCCTCAGCTGTTTTTCTAGAAGGGGCAGTGTTCCTCTGAGGGTTGCTCGTGCTGAGGAGAAGACACCCACCTCTGCATCACGCATGGACAGAGTGACAACTGTGACAGCTGTGACCAAACCGTCCCGATCTCCCATGGAGCATGGGTAAGTAGCCTTGGTTCCTACCCCAGGTATTTGGGACTAGGAAGACCAAGAACCAGTGCTGTAACACCTGGGAGCTGGTGGGCTGATGGATCTGGAGTTTGCTGCTACAAATGGCAACCTCAAATTTCTGTTCTACGGGGAATTCCAACATTTTTCATTCATCGTTGGCATAAAAAACCCCCAGGTGTAAAATTCCCATACTGCAGATTTTTGTGAGGAAATATAATTGCCATCAGCTGAAAGGTTTTGGTTCTATTTTGATTTGGAGAGCTTTTTCAATTTTGTAATTTAATTTTTATATATGAATAGAGCATAATAATTATTTTAATTATAAACAATATCAGATATGGTAATGCAATAATTAATTAGTATTCTAATTGGTAAGTGTTACTGTAACTGGTATTTGCTTCGGTAATTGGTATTTTAATTGGCAATTGCTATTCAAAATGGCCATTGGGGTAATTCTTACTAGTGACTGGTAATTACAATGGAAATTGTTAATTGGTATTCTAATTGGTTTGGTAATTCATATTTGGTATTCTCATTGGTAACAGAGCAAAGCGGTCATTTGTAATAGATAATTGGTTTGGTAATTGATTTAGGAATTGGCACTCTAGCCAGTACAAAATAAGTGATCAAAACACACTCATCTATTAATAATATAAAATAAATATAAATATTTATATTAATAATATAAAATAGATAACATTTTGAAATGAAAGCTAGTTTAGGAAACTGACAATCAAATGCTTCCAAATAAAAAAAAATCTTACTAAAATGTCTAATTTTAAGAAAAATGCTTAATTTTAAGGATTTATTTTTAAAAATGGAAATTTGTGGACATCAACAAGATCCTTTCAATGTTTCCATTTCAGCAAATAGTTATTTTCCATTAAATAAGTATTCTCCTGGAGAGTTTTTGACTGCCTTAACTGTACCATCCTGCGGCATCAATGCCCAAACCTGCTACAGAGCTGGTCTGTCACCTGCCTGCTACCCCTGTGGGATAGCATAGGGGGTGAAGCATCTCTGCAGGTACATAGGCAGTTTTGTAGCCACTTACATCACTTGCATCCCTGTGGCATCAGTATAGCTGCCTCTGAAGAACATCCTAAATGTTACTGAACCAAGGGTGAGTTTACAGGCGCAATGGGTGAGGGCTCTCCTCTCCTCTTATTAAGATGACTTGGCATGTGCAGGAACACACGGCAGCGTATCAGCCCCTCGGCTGTGCTGGTCGTGCTGAAATCCAGCCCTGACAGTACCCATTTGTACACCTCCTGGTCATGGTCCCCAGCAGAATATTTTGTTGTTATCCTGCTTTGAAACATCCCCTCCTGAACTACCATCAGAACATCATCTCTCCTTGCAGATAGGGCAGAATTTTCCCCGATATTGATCTTTGACAGGTATTTTTAATGCTGTATGAAGTCAGATATGGTAAAAAAAGCTGGGTCAGCCCATCAAACAGATTGTTCCTCATTTCCCATATACATGTGATGATTGTTTCCAATACTGGGGGTGCTTTCTTTGACTTTCTGCAATACAGGGAATTCACAGTGCAATCCACTGGGTGGGAAACCATGTGACTTTAAAAAAGATGACTTTGGAATGCTGAGATATGCTAATGACATCCATATAAAGACAGCAAGACTAAGATCTGAAGGGAAGAGTAACTAAAATTGCTCACTACAGCCTTTGATGCACAAAATACTTGGTTGCTTATATAACTGATGGTACAAATTTCACAGAGAAATATCCAGAACTGCCAGCACTATTTCTGTCCTATTATGGCCTTTGGAAAACTATTGATTTTCTTTCAGATGCATCAAGTTGAGCATCCAATGTACATTCTTCCTGGCCAAAATGGTTTGCCTGAAGATGTTTGAATATCTGGCTCATTAGACTGCGTGCTTCCATGATCAGCATAGAAATCCAAGATACAAAAGACCCCTTTGGTCATCCAGCCCAACCCTCAGCACTGCAGAATTGTTCCCTCTCCCTCCTATACATTTTTCTCTGTTTTGTCCAGCTCAGTTATAAATGCCTCAGATAATGGATTCCCCCCGGAAAACTGCTCACCACCAGTGACCACTGTTATTATGAACTGGGACTGGGATTACATCCAGTTACAAGAAGGGAGATTTCAATGCGATACGTACAAAAGGAGAATGGAGGAAGCAGCCAAAGGAAAGCTATGAACTGAATACAAAGAGCCTGTGTTTCAAAGTAAAAGACCCACAGCTTACCAAGAGAGTATAATTTTTGATACCGCATCTATTTCAGACAATCAGAAGGTAATCTGGACCTTAAACTACAAAACAGAAATTCCTCAGAGTTGGGTGGGGTTTTTCCATCAGCCAAACCTCCTTCAGTGGGTAGCAGGAGTTTTGATGAGAGTTCAGTTGCTAAGACAGACATTTTGAGGGCCTGATCTTCAAACTGTAAATTTCTGCTTGTAATTTCACCTACCTGAATTCCAAGAGAGATTTCCTTCTGTTTCCTCTACTTCAAATAATAGTAAGGATGGGGAATTATTTTTAAGAGGCTCCTTTTAAACTGAAATATGAGGGTGCATTTCTATTATCATTTTGAGACCACCTTTATCCTTCTTAAATTATTTTCAAGTTCTATGAGGGTTTCAGCAAAACAATTCAAAATGCTTGTCTCCACTACTCAGTAACTCAAGAGTGATTTGTAAATCCTTACATAATGTTCATGGATTTTGTAGTGTGCAATTACATTTTTCAAATGCTTCTCCTTTCTCTTACTCTTTTCCCAAGTCCTGTTTAATATAACCAATCAAAAACCCATTTATTTCTGATTTGAAAATTAGTTAATGCAAATAAAGCCTGGCTGACATTTGCAAGTCATTTGCAAATGCCCTTATAGCCTGCAATCACTACTCTTTCCTCTTCTGAAACCACATTTACTCATGTCTCTGTGTGATTGATTGTGTGTTGGGTATACACTTTCAGATACATCAAGAAAACATGATATATTGCTGCTGGTCAGTATGTGTGCCACATATCAATTATTATTCACATGCAAGAGTTTTGGCTATGTCTACATTGGAGCCCACAGCAGAGACTCCTTCAAAATTTATGATGAAGTTACCTGAAGAAGTTCTTCCTACACAGCAAAGACATTAGCTATGGTCAAGAAGACAAAGTAGCCATACTGTGCACCATTGTGCCTAACAAAGCCCACGTGTGCTAAGCTCTGTCTCCATGCTTTATTGATATACTGTATTTCTTCTGGATCTGGTGCAAGTATTAGTATGGGCAGCCTCATACCACACTTCTTTGCAGGAGCAGGCTTGTCCTTCATTACTCTACAAGCAGTGTTGAAGGATTTGTTACCTTATTTCGGCCGCAAAAAAAACCACAAGAGAACCATAAGTCTTATTAAAAAGCACAACATTGAAGACCTAGGTTTCTACTTTACCCCAACTCTTTAGTTCTGAACTAACCTCTCCCTGAGCATCATCAAATGCTCATCTTCTCTCCTTTTGCATATATTTTTGAAGCTAGTTTAAGCTTGAAGCTAATCTTAAAGCTGGCATCAGCCTCTGGCTGGGGACTCCTTCCATGCTAGCAGCAGTGCTGGTCAAGTGATTGCTAACATAACTAATTCGGCACCAAGTTAACCTTCACTTCTCCTGCAAAGTGCAGTAACCTCATGATCCTGGAGAAGGTGGTTCAACAGCAACATTGGCCTAAGGACTAGCAATATTCACGTGCACCACCATTGCAGGCAGTGATGCAGCATGAGGATATCAGACAGGTTTAAACACATTAGCTCAGGTACTGGAAGCTGATTTACTGCCGTGGCACAGAGCTCTACGTGTGCTAATTTAAGTTGCTTCTCAACTAACAGCTGTGTCCTTGTGGTAATTGCTATGACTTTCATCTGTTGTTTTCTGGAGTCTCACTGCAAAAGAGGCCAAAGTGGAATCAACTCTAGATTAAGACACTTACATTTTGGTATGTATGTGCAGGTGTTTAGGTGTTAACCATAGCTGTCCAAGCCCCCACAGTAAGTCACCAGATGGGTAGTCAGTGCAGTCAGTGGAATTTGCAGAGTAATTCAATTAGCTCCAATTTATAAATCTAGAGCTTGACTGAGTTTTCAAAACTAGGTGCATCTGAAGTGCCTGGATGTCTGAAATGTTTACCCTGGAGCCGCAGGTATCATCAGGACCTACAGAAGATCCATGCACTTCTGAAAGGGTGGGTGTAGGCAAAATGGGATGCTCTAAAGAGGACTGGATTGCACCTGAGGTATGTCGTTATGTATGTTTCAGTAGTGGGTCACCTGAGTCACTTGCTGTGATCTCCTGACTGTGTTGACTGGGTCTTCACAGACTACCATGGGAGCTCAGACACCCCACATGCAGACACCTACAAGCAGTCACTTACTTGTTTAGGTGTCTTAATATGGAGGTGGCCGCCACTCCCAGAGTGTGATTATGGAGTACATCATCATACTGATGAGCAAGTTTGCTGCTGTGAAGACCCTAGGATAGGATGGATGTAGGCTTCAGCCTGTATTAAGGGACGAGACCACAGTGACTTCCCATTCTGGTGCACAGCAGTTGTCTCAGTACACAAATAAGGGTACTCTACTCTTCACCCTTCCTTCCCCCTCAGGTCCCCAAGATATCAGCCTCACCTCTGCAAATGCTCACATAGTTCCAGGATCTATTACAGAAAAAAATTACTCCCCTATTCCTGCCTTTAACGTGTCATGTGCCATCCTCCACCTCCCAATATCTAAAATCTCCCCTTCTTTCCTGATGAGGTCAGGAAAGTTTTGCTTCATGCCTTTCACGTGGAACAGTCAAGCCCTAAAGACAAGAGAAGACAGACAAATGAGAGTACAACATCCACCGGGAAGTGGGTAGAGGTGAAAAAGGATGTGAGTAACCAAAAGACAATGATGTAGCAGCTCCAATTAGACTTGTCTTTGTCAGTGAGGCTTGGGGAGGGGGGTCAGTTACTGGTGGCTTGGTTTCTTTCTTTCCTGTCTTCAACGATGTGAGACGTCAGTGGCTAGGCAGCTGGTGTGCTGTGACAGCTGCTTGTCACGCTGTTCATAATTGCCCCATTGATACCTTGAGCTGCCTCTGGCTGTTTGTTGTATCCACCTGTTGTCTTTGGTCTGAGCTCCTAAACCCTGTGTTACAGGGGTGGTTGATTTCCAGCTTGCTCTTTCCAACACTGCCATGGGCCCCTGTGTGCTATCAACAAGGTGAGCAATTAATAATGAAGCACACAATTATTTAAGTAACAGTGCTGTGGAAGATGGTGAAAACGTTTACGCTAAGCAAAGCTGGATTTCTGGCAGAAGGATTTGGCAATTTGTTCCAAGTGTATGGGGTGTTGTGGGAGAAGGCATGGATAAATTTGCAGGGGTAGGAAATGGAGGAAGAATTAAGGCTAGCGTTATCACTGGACATGTTTTATTATGGCTATTTGTCTCATTACTAATGTACTATTTCACCATCTCTCACTGCACTAATGTCAATGGAAAGAAAAAAGCAGTAAGAAAAAAGTACATTTATGATGGTTTTGTATGTATTTTTTTATGTTCCTTTGTCTATATATTCCCAATATGGGGCTCTGGACCATTTGGAGTCTTCAGATCTGTAGAGACTTTCATCTGCTTCTAAACACTGCCAGATCAATGGACAGATTGATTGCACTTGGGACAGGCAATCACATTATAAAATGTTGTGTTTCATAAAAACAATACTTCCCTTTTTTTCTCCCACCTCAGCCAAGTCTTCCAGAGCATACTGTCCAAAATTATACAAGAAAAGTAGTGAATTTACAAAGTATCTGTTATCTTCAAGAGACACTGACTCCAGTAGTCTTGCTGCCTGCATTGCATTCTATCAGAGAGGGAGGTGGCAAAAGCTGGAGCTTTTTATATAATATGAAGCTTCACAGTGACTTTACACACAGCTAAAATGAACTGATGAGGAAACTAATATTCGGAGAATACTGAAGACCCAATATAAAAGCTGTAGTTTGTATCAGACAGTAAAAATCTGAACTTTTCCATGGAGAGTTTGTTCATGCCAGCATGCCCACATTGTTTATCAGAACATCACGTTCATGAAGAATTTGACCTTGACTGTGGTTCTTGCTGGGTAACAGAGACCTACAGAAATGAAATCTAAAGTAATGAGTAATACAGAAGCACAGAAACTCTAGATCGGAAGGGATCTCTGGAGATCATCTGCTCCAGTCCCCATTCAAAGCAGAAGTCACAAAAGGTAGCTCGGGGCTTTCCCCAGACAACTTTTGAGTATCTCCAAAGACAGAGACTCTACATGCTCTCTGGGCAGCCTGCTCCACAGCTTCACCACCTTCACTGTGGAAAAAAAAAATAAAAAAATCCTGATATTTAATGTGAATTTCCCCTGCTGCAACTTTGCCCTTTTTAACCATTTGCTACTAAAGACTGAAAAGTCTTTACATCATGTCTTATGAAGTAGAGAAGGATTATCCACCTGCTAGCCTGAAGAACCTGGGCACAGAAACATTTTTACAAGGAACAAGAATTCAAGCAAAATTTTAGGCTGATTTCCAAAGGAAAAGAGGTGCACAAGATCACATATTCAACGTGTTTGTGTCTGTGTGTTCCCCACTAATACTTTCTGAACTTGATAGTTTGTTTCAACCAAGTATGATGGAAGTATAGCAATCTCAGATGTTAGATTTCTACAAGTTTAATGAAAACCAGTGCGTGGGTAGATGAGATAGACCATTGTCAGTACCCTCACTGACAAAAAGCTGCAATTCGAACTCAATTGTTATTAGATACCTGAGGATCCACATGGCACAAAGGCATTCTGAATGCCCCAGCTGAAAGAAAAGATGTGATCAGATGGCTAGCGTTGTATTAGTCATCAGAGAATCCAAGAACGGGATACAAATCCATAGGGAACTAGGCTTCATTAGCTCTACTGCTCATGAAGTGCTTTGATTTTTTTTACCTTTACTCTTATGCTTCAGCTGAGCAGTCATAAATTTCTATGAGTAAAAAAGCTCCTTCATATAATATCCCTTTATATATCATCCTTCTCCTACATGAGAAAGAGAATGGCTAAGAATAGCTGGTCAGATGATTTACTATTACAATTTTCTGCGGGTATATGGGATTTCTGGATGTCACTCAGCTGCCCTTAACAATAGCAAGGACACAATTGTTTCCATAGTAATACCCATTCCAAAGGGGTGAAGGTGTGTGTGTTGGGGGGAGAGTACAAAGCAAGTGGGAGGCACAGGTTACACAGACTTGCATAAAGGACAAAAATCAGGCACAACAGAATTTGATTCTGCGATCCTTGCTATAGAAATTCCTCCTTTAAGGTCATCCTATTGCACTGAATCCAGCAGAAAACTGACTTGGGGAAGTACGCAGGCTAAGACTTTTTAACATTTCAGACAACACAAATATGTGGGAGAGCTTTATGTCTTTTGTCACTCTTCTGTCTTGAATAACTTAACCACAACTGCACCACTGTTAATAAAAGAAGACATCCCTAGTTTGTGGCAACAGGATAACACACCTTGCCACACTGTTTCATTTCTCATTCAATACAATAGACAAGTGTGGTCCAGCAGGCTAGCCTCCTAAATAACCTAATGGTCTAAAATAGATGGTCTCTCTGTGTTGCTCTTAAAAAGAGTTAACCAAATAACAATTTCCTGATAATCAGGCTAAATGTGTCTTATACCTTTTCATCTAAAAATACCCTCTAAACAGAAAAATTCTGCTGTTGCAGCATCTGTTAGGGCTTTTCTGCCGCATTCTAGTATTCTTGGTCACCCTAAAGAAAAAAAGCATTGCAGAAACAAAGGAAAGCCAACACTGAAGTAAATAAAATATTTCTGCCTCTTTCTTCTATGGTTTAATAGAAAATGCTTATCACATGGTCTCCCAGCTGCAGCAGGAGAAGTACCCATGAAGGTTTTAATAAAAATAGGTTTTATAAAAGACTGAGGGAGGGGGGAAATTGAAGAATTTATCCGCAATTCCATTTGTCCAAGATGGCTCCTGGTGCTGGTGCTAAAAGCTCAGCTGTTGACTCAGCCAGTTATATGACCCTTTGAGCCAGAGCCAATATAGATGAGCAGAAGATAAGCTCAGGCCTCAGGAACAGGAAAAGGGCATTGGAATGTAGATAATAAGATAATCTAGTCCATCTTCTAGTCCTTAAATGTTCCTGTTGTTTTTTTTAATATTCTGCAATGTGAGTTGTGAATCTAAATGTTGTAGGGACGTAGCTATGAAAAGAACACATTTTACTTCTGAATGTCCTCCCCAGGTTGGAGTTCGGAAGTCAGCTTTCCCTAGCCAACCATAAAGGATGCTTCCAAGACAGTGCTCTCTCAGGGAGACATCATGTTGTTGATCTTCCTTGAGATAAAACACATCTTCTGGCCCTTAATTTGTTTAGTGGTTTCTTCATAAAGTGAATTGATACTGGAAGCCAAAAAGCCCTTCCCAACCACAAAATGATGTGAGAAAATCTAACTCTTCTCAACAGGGCTTCAAGATGGGGTCATGCCAAAACACAATCACAGAAGTGCTTCCTCTGAAGAACCCCTGTCCCACTGGCTGTTTGTCCTGCTCTCTTCCTTAAGTTACTGCTGCAAGGTGAGCTGCATGGGCTGATCCCAGGCTGATCTGCGTCCAGAACCTCACTGCCATTAAGGTGGATTTTTTTACCAGTGGATCCAGGGACAGTGTGGGGCTGTGAAGTGATCAGCTGTCAGCATCCAGTTCCCCCTTGCCCTAGTAGAGAAAACGTTGAGTGGGCTTGAGCTTTGTGATTTGGGTTTTGTTGTTTAAATCTGCAGTTGTAAAGCACACACATGCACAACCTGCTTTACAGAGCTGAAAATGCTAGGTTACCTTTCGGTCACACAGGTGCCACAAGATTTAAGGTGAATGTTCTGAAATAACAAAACCTGAGCTGACAGTGCTTCCGTGACCAAGGTGTTTTATTAAATGAAAACAAGCACTCAAGTGTACATTTTATGCTGAGTACTATATGACAATATGATGAATAATTTGTGGGGCAGGAAGGGATAGCATTAGCAATCTTTGATCATGCGAGCAAATGTAGCCACAATAATTGTAATAATTGTGGAAAAGGTGTAGAAAAGCTGGCAGAAGCAAAAGAAATAGCCAGGCTGTCTCTTGAGGACCAGACTGTGATACAGCCTGAGGGCTGGCACAAAAGAAGAGAGAGAAGTTTGTGTTTCTTTCTCCTTTGGAGTCACTGCATGTTTCTCCTGAAACGCAGGGCAAAGCAGGTTCTCCAGGCTCACCATGCTCCCCTGTGCCAGGCAAACTGATGGGAAGACCCAGCCTGAGGAGGGAGCAGAGGCTGAGGGAAGCCTTAAGCACGCACACCCTGGGCTACCCAGGAGCACAGCTGTACCAGTGCACCGAGCAGAGTGTGCTACAACAGGGAAAAGACCCACTGCAGTCCTCTGCATCCTGTGGGGATGGATGAGGAGAGTAGATTATGAGCTACCAAGTCCCTTTTCCTTCTGCAGCAGTGCGCCTTTCCCTGGGATAGCCCTTACGCACTGCTACTTTCAGTGCATTTTATCATAACTGGGTTTTACAGTCATTACGATAGCAGTTGAGCTCTTTCCCTCACCCTCCAATAACGGCCTCATTTTATTAAGTGCCATACAAACACATACACAGAAACAGTGCCTCCTCCGCACAGCTACATCTCCAAACGAACTTGAGCTAGAAAATGTGTAGTTCTCATCCAAACTCGTAATTGTTTCTCTTTTCTGGAACTGAACATGTATGCCACACAGACTGATATATACTGTCCCTATTTAAAAACTGACATGACGGGTTGTTTTCATATCTAGCAGGAACAAGGAAAATGCGAACAAAAGTCAAGAGAGAAAACAAATCTGTATATTTCCATGAAAGAGCCAATCTATTTTAGAGTCATCTTAGGCTGTGTTTTTAGTTGGGTTTTGTTTGTTTATTTGTTGGTTTCTTTTGCCATACTGATGAATGATATCGATTTGCATTGCACAGAAGTTGCAGATACAATCCTATGCCTATTTCCATTAAATGCAACATTCAAAGCACCCAACATTACTTGGAGACTTTCCTGACCTTGATGCCTCTGTACACTAGCAAAAGTAGAGCATCAGGAAAAAGCTTTGTCATCTTGTTCTTCTGAATTTCTTCCCTTCACCAGATAGTTGTTTTGTTTATTTATTTATTTTAGGAAACTACTTTTTTTTTAATACTTTGCTATGCATATTTATAATTAAAAGATGATCTGTGTCCTCATTACTGCTCTATTGCTCGATGATGAAAAAACACGTTAACAAAGGAAAATGCTTTTCAGTCAGCTCATAATGTTCCCTGCTGTTCAACTGGGACTGTAAAGAGTATGGTTTAATGAAAGAAGGTGAGAAGGTGAAAAAAAAAAACTAATGAGGGTGTTTCTCTGCATTGAAAGATCACTTAGGAGCAGCAGTGATTTCCTTTGTGTTAGAAAAATATTTAAAAAAAGGTTCGAAAGCAGCATCCCCAAGGTCAAAGAGGCCCATCCTCTCTAACACAGTATACTCACTCTCCTCCCCAACAACCTCCTTTTTCCACTCTTTGGATGAGCATTTTGTAATTTTCAGATGGTGGAGAGAAAAGAAACTCATGTGCCTTAGACAGCTTTTAGGTCTGAGGGAACATGCAAAAATGCTGTAGCAGGCACTTGAAGCTGCATGCACAATTAACAGAGCAGCTCATGAACCCTCACCTAGAGCTGCAGCCACAGATTCCAAATCTGCAGAAAAAGAGACTCCAAAATTGTGATCTTTAAGCTCATGAGATTACTGCCATTTGCTTCGGAGACTTGCGATGAAGAGTGAGTCAATACCAAGCCACACTGAGCAGAGCACACGGTGCTGAATGGTTCAAAGCACAGAGCCAATTAGAGTCGCTGAAGCCAGAAGTCGCTGCTCTGAACGGGAGCACCATGTCATGGCTTCACACTGAACACAGCAGCTTCTTTCCAGTGTGCCAGAGCCGAGACTTGTGCATCAGAGAGAGAATGAGAAAGGAAGGAGGAGGGGACGGTGGACTTCAGCCCAAAGGAACATTTCTAAGAGTCCTTCCCCAGGCATCAGCAAATGTGTGACAGGCAACAGATGTCAGATAAGCAATTCCCTGCCTCTGAATGTGGGGAAGCCTTTGTTTTAAAACAGAGGTTTCTCTGTAGCGAGTGCTCACCAATCTTCTGGCTCTTCCTCTTTTCTGTCATCTTTGTCAGGAGTTGGTGGAAGGAACGTGATACAGCACAGTATCGCTGCCATCAGAGCAAAAGAAAAAACCTTGTTAGTACCCTGAAGTGCCACCCACAACAGAATAGGCAAAACATTACAAAAAATCAATACAGCAGAAGATTAAGCTCAAATGCATTCTGCCTGGTATGGCTACTAACACCCCTCAGTAGTAAACTGAGAATTTTTTAGAACGTATGCATTCTTAACTGTGTTACGTGTCTCTCTCCTCTTCTTAATTCATTGAGTTCATAACCTAAATTACATAGAACAGTGGCTAAATTGGTTCATCTTTGTTCAACTCCAATTTAAAAGGACAAAGCAAGAAGATGAAGAGAATAATATTTGGGGAACTGGATAGCTTCAGGGGATAGTTAATGATGGGATAGAGAGACTTGAATGCCTGCATCACTGGTTTTAATTTGGTTCAGGGGCAGCAGTGACACAAAGTCATTACCACATGAGAGCCGTTCGTTTTCCTGCATGAGATGAGTTGGTGGTCTCTGTCTGTTGGTAGCTGGTGGCCGTTTGCCTTACAAAAGCCAGCAGCACGTCTCCCACTCTCAGTGGCTGGCGGAGTGGTAAAGCCAAGGTCAGGCTTGGGGAAGGGGCAGGGCTACCCTGCCACCTGAGCAACAGGCTGAAGCATGCTGCGGGGACAGCTCAAAACAAGGACAATGCCATGCCTCGCCAGTGACATGAACAGTGACTGCCTGCTGGCAGCTCAACGCTTTCACAAGAGACCAACATTTGACTAAACACAGAGCTGGATAATTAGCAAAGCCCCTGGGCAACCCAGTCACTTTCATGGGTTCTGTCATTCCCTGGGCTGTTTTTCTTTGTTTGCTGGATGGCAGTAAAGCTACTCCTGGACAATAACATTTCTGATTGGGTTTTTATTGTTATTATTTGCAATGTGTTAGTGCCTGCAGGTCACAGCCAGGATTATGACTTTGCTGTGATAAGTGCTCACAAACTACTAGTAAGAGACGGTTCTTGACATAACAAGTGATGGGCAGAATCAGGACTTGGTGGGTCCTAACCCAACCTTGCTTATTTGATAGCTTGCAAAGAAAACACAGAAAAGCTGAAAAGGAGTCTTTTTCACTTGTCCTTATGTCTGCTGCAGCAGCACCTGAACAGGTCGGGTTCTCCAGCTCTGTGGTTTAGGAAGAGAAAGCCAGTGCAGGAAATGGTCAAGGTTTAAGGTCTTGTTTTTCAACCTTTTCTGTTGCTTGTCCAAAGGAATTTCTATCATGGCCCTCAATATATGCAGGAGCAGAACTGTGTTTATGGTGAAGACCCTCTTCAACTTTTTCCAGAGATTTTATGACTGTGAAGTAGTGGAAGGGCTTGCGTGCACTCATGGTGCTCACATCCTAGCAGCAAAGTCTCCTCAACTGGACAGATAAAGATGAGCCTTTGGGACAAGCAGACAGTCTTCTAAATTAGGAATGGACATAAGACCAAATCTTGCCTCTCATTTGAAAAAGATTTAATAAACTGCCACACAAACCTTGCAAAAACCCATTTGCCTGTGGGCAGGACACAGGATGAGAGTGTTAGAAGCCAGCGTACTCCCAAGTGCCTCTTGGGAGATCATTTATGTCTTGTTTGATAGTTGTATCTACCTACAGATGAAGGGACAAAAGTGAGAAAAACCTTCAAGCCTATAATATGAGATGGCAGCAGGAAATACTCTTGAAAAGATGGGGAAATCTTGAAAGCAGCCATGGAACTCCAGAAAGCAAGCAAAGCAAGTTATGAGATGACTGAAGCACTGAACCTGATCATTGTATGAATTCTTGCTAAGTAAATTATCAAACTCACTCATTAGACACCTCTGATCAACCTAAATAGATAAATAAAGTGCTTCAGGGATGGAATACAACATTCAGAAAGTGATGGACAAAGTTTACTTTTCAAAAAATATGAAATACAAGTATTTGGAAAAAAAATCTGAGAGGGCAAATGATGGAATTTGTGATTTAGAAGGAGCTCAGAATCAGCTGGATTATCTCACCTGTTACCTCCTTTCCTCTTTTTCCTGAAACAAGAACTGAAGGAAATTCCATTTGCAATTGTACTGGGGGTGGCCAGCAGATACCTGACTGATACACTGCTTTGAAATATGCTAACTGAGAGCCACGAAAATAAAAGTGAGAACTTGGGCTCTCAGGGTCTGTGTCCACCCCCTTCTTTTCCCACAGACCTCATCTTTGTTATTGAATGGTTTTCTCTCCAGTTGCAGCAAGGCTTAAAGTGCGAGTAAAGACAAGACTGCAACTAGCCCTTCACTATTTTAAGTATTTTGTAATCATACACTTTAAAAAGGTGACTGTCAATGTGTTCTGGAAATCCACCATGTGGTTGAGAGCACACCAAAATTCAGATATTCTAGTTTCTCTAGGTATTTGCGGTTTAAAATTTCACTCCAAATCAGAACAGCTGAATTCTTTACCTCAGGAAAGTTGTGGAGAAGATTAATTTCAGATCAATGGAAATATGTGATTCAGCTTTTCAAACTTTGTATTATTTTGTAATATATAATATAAAATTAAATATTTTGAAACCAAAACTCATTTTGAAGGAAGAAAGTGAAACATTTAGGTTGGAAATGTCAAAATGAGATGTTCCCACACTGTTGGAACATCCCTCCACCACTTACTCTTTTTTAAATGACATTTGCAGTGCAAGCAACACAAGTTTGCAAAGCGTTTCAATTCTGACAGGGTTGCATTTTCCAATGGAAAACTGTTCTTTCGGAGGTTTTCCAACCAGCTCTGCTAGGAACAGGTGTCACAGGATCGCAGAAACCTTCCCTTTGCCTTTGCTAAATTAAAAGCAAGATCCTGGAAAAGTGGCTGGGGTGTGCAAGGCATGAAGGGTCACGGGACACCCCACTGTGAAGCAGGTTGAGAACCTGGTGCTTGAATCACCTCTGTCTACCCATACGTCTTGTCTCCTGTAGAACTGCTACGCCTACAGGCTGAACTGGCAGTAGCAACTGTGGGGTATTTTAGAGGGAACAAAAAAGCCTCAGCGTGTGGGCATGGCTACATGCAATTTCCTTCTCTACCATCCGAGTTTAGAAGTGACAGAAAGAAGGCTAACTCCTAGACTGGAGTAACTCCCAGTTCAGGATAGGGATCTTCAGCAAGCCATGAATGTGGAGGTGGGATAAGCAGTAACACGTGCCCCTAAATTCTCTCTGTGGGCTGATTTTAGTCTGGCGATGTCCACTGGATGTGATGTCCTGTAACAATGTGACTTGCCTTTGCCGAGGGGATGTATCCCTTCATGAATGTGGAAGAGAAGCTTAACCTGGTAGGTTCACATTAAAAGCAAAAGTACCCAACTCTTTCAAAGAATTAAATGAAAAGTCTTAGTCCTCTGAGGAGGAGAAGTCAGTACTTTCTGAAACGCACAGCTAAAGAGAAACCTGTTCTGATATACTGCAGTGTTAAATAAAGTTCTTCTTACACACCACCACTTCCGAATGACCAAACAGACAGACTGACTAATAGCAGAAACTCGAGCTGGGCACAAATGAGTTAGCCTTTTTTTCTTTTCCACGTTTCTCACAGGAATGCTGTTTGATATCTCCCTTCTTGTTAATTTAACAATTACCATTGGAAAGAGCCAACGGTGGAAAAAATATAGGCAGTAACTATGATCTTGCAGACTCACTGTGGGACTAGATGCAAGGAAAACACTGGATTGTGCGAATGGGTCTGCGCTCCTCAGCAGATGCACTTCCCGGGATGGAGCCCTAAGATTTTGGGTGCCTCAGGCCTTGGGGGCCTAGCTCAAGATACCTTCAAGAGGAAGGCTCACTGTCAGATAGCAGGCACATCTCAAGGTGGGCACCCCTAAGAAACACAGCCACCCAAAATCTTCAACCCTCACTCATGAAGAGTTGGGTGCTTTTTTTCCTGAGAAACGAGGAATACGGCATATTGCTTCTCCACAGGTGGATGTGGTAGATGGACCAGTTAATGTCTTTAGACACTCTGTCAAATGATAAATATTTATCATGTTTCTGTACTAATACGTGTGAAGGCAAATACATATTTATGACACTGCAGAGACAGAGGCACGTGGAGCAAAGCCAGCTGGATATTACAGTCTTGAGAAACTGGCCGTTGAATAAAGCCCAGCTTTCCGGTTTTGCTGGTTGCCCATCTGCCTTTGGAGCCATTTCATCCCTTAGAGAGGAGGGATTCCCCCGCACTTCTGAGGGCTGCCGTGACGGCTGTCGTGTAAGCCCCGAAATACCCAAGGCAGGACTCAGGGAAAAGAGAAATCAAGAACGGCAAAGCTCTGGCGTTTCACAGGAAATACTGCCATAGGGAAGGGGCTCGGCCTCGAGAGATGCCCCAGAGCGCCGCCATGGCCTAAGGCCCAACGGCCACCGACCCACCCACCCCCCTGGGCGCACCAACCCCGAGGCCGCGGGGCGAGCGCCGGCCTGTCCCCGCTCTCCCCGCGCCACGCCGGCGGGAGGCTAAGGCCGCCCGCCTCAGCCCGCGGCGGGGCGGAGAGGCCGGGAGGCCGGGCCGGGCCCCGCGGCGGGGCAGCGCTGCCCCCCCCGGCGGGGAGGCGCCGTCCGCCCCCGCGGGCCGGAGGAGGCGCTGCCTTCCACATTGGCTGGAGGCCCGGCACGCCGCCTCCCCCGGCCCGGCTCCCCTGCGCCCGGCGGGGCGCCGCGGCGGAGCGCCGGCACGACGGGGCTCATGACAATTAATCATCCACGGCCCCACCGCGGGGCGAACGGCGGGCGGGCGGGCGGCCGGGGGCGCGCGGCACGGCTCGGGGCGGCCGGGGCCCGCTCTCCGCCGCCGCCCGCCCCCTCGGTGTCCCCCGGTGTCCCCCGTCCCTCCCTCGGGCGAAGTTTGGCGGCCGCCGCCGCCCGTCTCCCCCGGCGCTGCCCGCGCGTGCGGGGCGCCTCCGCCGCTGCCAGGGCCGGGACAAAAGGCACACTGACACGTGATGGGAGCCGGGCTTCATAAATGGGACCGGAGAGGGGCGGAAGGCGGGGGGGGGGACGCGGCAGCGGCGTGTGCCGGAGCCGCGCCGGGCACCCGGCGGCTCCCGCGCTGCCTCCCCGCGCCGAGGCGGCGGCGGGCGGCGGGCGGAGGCGGCGGAGGAGGGCCGGGGGCGGCGGCCTGGGGGGGGCGGGCGGCACACGGAGCGGCGGGGCGGCGGAGCTCGGCGCGCCGCCTGAGCCGGGCGAGCGAGGGCGGCGGTGGTCGGAGAGGAGGCGCCGAGGGGAGGGAAGGGAAGAAGGGGAGGCAGCCGGGGGGAGAAGTCTCCCACCTCCTCCTTCCCCTTGCCGGCACCGCCTCCTCGGCGCTCCCCAGTGCCGGGGTGCCCGGGCGGGGCGGCGCTCCCGCTCCCTGCCGGGGGTCGGCGCGGCCGGAGCAGGCGGGGGACGCGGCCGGTGCCGTGCGGAGGGTAAGGACGGCGCGGGGCGGCGGGGCGGGAGGGTGCGGGGGTGTCCCCCGCGGCCGGGGGCCGGGTAGCCGTCGTCGCCCTCGAAGTTTGTTGGCGGCGTGGGAGGGGGGGCCGGGGGGTGACACCGCCGGCCCCGACGGCGGAGCGGCCGGAGGGGAGGCGGCTGCTTGCGGGAGCATCCCTCCCCGGGATCCGCCGCCGCGTCCCGCGGCGCCGCGACCCGCGCTGCGGAGGGCGCCGGGGTGAGCGCGGGTCTCGCCGCTGCCCCGGGCACGGCCCCGCGGCGCCGCCTCGGGCGGCGGGAGAGAGTTGGAGGGTGCCCCGGGGCCACCCGGGAAACGCCGGTGGCCCGAGGCGCGTGGTTGGCTTTCGTGCTGCCGGCCGGAGCACGGGGGGACCCCGGGCTGCCGAGGGGAGCCCGGCGGCGGGCGGCGGTGCGGGAGGCTGGTGGCGTTGTGGGTAACACGCGTCTATTCTTCTGTGCGCGGAGCCGGCAGCCGCCCCGGTCCCCACAGGACCTTATCTGACATCGGAGGTTTCGCCTCTCGTCCTAACCCACCGGTGATTTACAGCGGGCGGCGTTCAGCCCAGTTTTCCTGTGCACTTTTCCTCCCAAAACTCTGCCGTTGGGGCTGTAACCGAAATAAAAGGCGGTTCGTGATTTTGTGCGCAATGATGTTGCGTTAGAAGATGTCACTTAGGCATCCAGCGTCTTCAGAATATCCCAGCAGGTTTTTTGTTGCTTCGTTTGGTTTTGTCTGAAATTCAGAGGTCTGGGGGGAAAACAGCAGAAAAAGAGTGAGCTTTTTAAACTTCGTGCAGTGTTTGTCATGTGAAATCTTCAGCTGTTGAGAAATAATTCTGAGTAACCAGATGGGCTTATTTTAAATGGGCATCTTTTTGTCTCAAAGACGTCTGCAAATCTCCGTTGAGAACACCCCTGGATGAGGTATGTACCAAGCCTTTGGTAGGAGAGAGCTCGTTACTGTGATTTCAGTTTGATTAAGTAAAATGGTGTCAGAAGATGAAGTCCGTACTTTTCCTTCTTTCTCCAAAATTATCGTCAGTGTTATTTTCTGTATGGCAGCAAATGATCATATTAACAGTTTCAGCGTATGTTTTCTTCTTTCAGAAGATAAAGGGACATACATAACATAAAGCCAGATAGCAAAATACTCCTCCTTGAGTATCTACAAGTTTTTTTAAAAAAAACATAGCGTAGCTTTTTTAGCCTGTTAAAGGTGTAGTAATGTTTCTTCTCGTTTTGCCATAGATGTATCGTCTTGTTTTCATTGTTATTGTTCACCTTTTCTTAAAGGAATATAGCATTCTCTGCTGGGGGTGGCATTGCTGTTCGCATGTACCAAGATCATGCGAAGGATGAGTGATATTTAATATGATATTTAATAACAAAATGTGCAACTTTGCAAAAATTACTTGGGCGTGCTTAATTCTTTTTGGGTTATACCTCGTATCAACTGCCAGTGCAGGTTTTCCCTTCTCAAGAAAGGAAGAAAACCCTGTGACTATAGTAGGAATATTTATTATGTAGGCAGAGTTTATTAAATCATCTGTAAAAGAAATGAACGTAACATCTTTAAACAGTTTAGGAGATGAATGTGTAATTCCTGATTTGCTTGAGGTTAAAATTAGTTTTGTAGCAACCAGGAACAGCTTTGCTGTATTATCCATTGGTCTTTGGAATGAGAAGCAGAACCATTTGAATAAAAACATTTTAAAGCAGAATTGATAAAAGCAATAATTGTTTGACTGAGCCAGCAGGCATCTATCGCCAGGGGAAAAAAAAGTTGGCTAGGTAAAGAAATGAACTATTTGCTGTGAATTTACCTCATTGACCATTCAATAACACCTAAACCCACAGTAATCAAATCAAAATACCTACAAAACCCGAGGTGAAGGTGGAAGTAGGTTATAGTATCGTGAGGATGAGCCGGTGGGCGCCTTTGATCCCGGCTGTTGTTCTTTGGTGAATTATGTTAGCTCAGTTGCATAAAGGACCCCATTAAGGGCTTTCATGCTCTGCTGAAGGAATGGCAGGTCTTAGCCAATGCAAGCCTTTCTTTCCCTTTCTCTGTTCACAGGTTTCTGATTGGGCAACAGAAGTTTAGAAATGAAATAACTTTTTTTTTTTTGGTAATTTCTGACTTTCAGCCTTTAACGTGGCTGTCCCAAAATGCTTGCAGACTGTCACCCCACTGGGAATTTTGGTGCTGAAAAAGTGTTACGCGCTGGGGAGGGAGAGCTGGGATGGCTTTCCTTTCTATTGAGTAGAGGTAGGTGGGGAGATAAAGAGGCAAGGGAGAACCCAAACCCATATATTCATTTAGTATTGTCCAAGATTTTTACAAATGCATTGCCATTTGTGGTTCTGCAAGTCTCACGCACTGTCTTCCACTCACCTAGTTTCTCTACTTCTGCATGTTTTAAGAGAAATTACGGTACCTTCTCCGATGCAAACTTTGTGACCTCTCTCTAGTCATGCAGTTGGCTACCTAGGCATCCACAGAATTAATTTTTCTCAGTGGTGATTGCTCTTCATTTCTTTGCAGATTGGCTTTATCTGAGTCTCCTGCTGAAACAGTAAATTATTTTAGATATGTTTTGCTGCAATTTCCCAAATAGTTTAGGCTATGTAAAATGATGAATGTTCTACAAAACCACTCATCAGCCATTTAAGTGAGAATTTGGAGATTTTTGTCTTCTGTAGCAGCAAATTCGCACAGTCTGCTGCTGATTTAAAATATGTACTGCGGGCGACCCTAACACTGGGATTTGGCCAAGTTCAAAGCAGCTGTGCAGATGGACACAGAAGACAGAAGGCAGAGGGAAATAGACCCTTTTAATCATAACAAGGCTGCTCTTGTTTTCCTATCTATAGTGGAAATGCATGCCAGCCCCTCATACTTAAAAGCAAGCTTGCAAATGTGCCAGAATAGACAGCAACAGCATTTGTTATTAATGCAAAGTTAAAAATGTGACAACCTGTCTTCTCAGTACTGCTCTTTCCATCTCCATTTCTAGACTGATGCTGTTCTGCTGCTATTGCTGTCGGTGGGATAAGAATTTCCGCCCCCCAGAACTCAGGCTCTTTGAAAGTGTGCGGCTTTGTTAATGATCACTGAAACCAGCCACGACCTGTCCTTTTGAAATGGTTATAATGACTTATAAATCAATTTCTCGTTAGAACTTTTTTTTTTCTCTTTTTCCCGAAGGTGCCATTGTTGCCCATGAAAAATGATTGGGTTTGCAACATAAGGTTGGAGCACATTTTATTCTGCCGTTTGTGCCTCATGCAGGGGCATTATGGTGATGCACACACCAAGCCCGGTTCTGCCTCTCTTCAGTAGGAATATCCTTTTTTGATCAAGCTACCAGTATCCAAATTACATATAAAATAGGTATTTCACTACTGTGTGTGTTAATAAAATGTCACTCATTATACTTTGGCTGGACTGTTGGTGGAACTGGATGTTTTATATGTTTCTTGTTGTCTTGTTTGTGTAGATCGAGGCTAGATGGCATCAAATTGTACCTCATCCTGTGTTAACCTGTTTTATGGCAGTTGTATATTCTTCTTAAGAAAGGTGTGTTTACTCACTGCAAAGTACTGAGCAGGAGCAGTTCCTGAGGGAATACTGTCAATTCCCTTTCAGCCCTCGCTGGAGTCATTTTCGTATTTCCGCATTTTAGGAAACCTTTCAAAGTTTGTGCTTAGGAGCTTGGGGTGCTTCCGCCTTCTCATTGTGGTGAATATGTGAAACATGGTCTTAGAAGTTATTGTTTTTAGCCAATTCTGCCTCTGTTTAAAACACCACAATACTGGAGTCCAGACCATGCGCATGACTGGAAAATTAGGTGGAATAGGTTTGGAGTGTGTATGTAGGTACCTGTATGTACATATACATGCAAAATCATTTTTACAGGATCTCCGTGATAGATGTACTCAGTTTAGATTCTTGCTCTTCCCCAGGAAAGCTCTGTATGGGGGAATTCAAAAAGATACTCAGCACTCATCTTGCCTTATTTTTGGACCTACACTTCTAGCTTGTCTGCTTGTCCTCTGGCTCCGGGAATTTGAGTTTACACATGACAAACACTACTGCAGCATTTGTGAGACTTTCCATAGTTGTTCCTCTAGGCATGTGTATGTGTTTGTGTATGTCTATCTGTAAGTTTATGCATAAAAATATATGTATATATACACACACACACACACAAATAAAAAGTCATAACTCATCCCTCAGTATCTTTTAACTATTTCTCCAAATCTGGTGTAATACTGGTTGGAGTCTCTCTGCAATTTGTTGTTCTGGCTACTTGGATATCAGATTCTACTGTAATTCTTTCTCACTTCTCCTCTTCTCTCCCTCTCTCCTTTTTTTAAAAAAGAAAAGCATCTGCATATTTCAAAGACACGCACCATTGCCAAGCAATCTGGTGTAGTGGCTTAATATGCTGGCAAATAATTTCACAAGTTGTTTGTGTGTGTGAAGGCAGTATATTTGAATATCATTATATTCTGAATGTAGCTATGAAGAGAGTTATCTGAGCTTATTTAAATTTTATGAAAGGCCAGACAGCTCCAGAAATGAAAGAATGTTTTACATTTTTTAATTGGAGTGCATATCTTCGTCCTTTGCTAATGCTGATGGTGTGGGACATTGCATTTACCAAAAGCCTTTCTGTTCCTAGCTTCCGAGCACTGCCAATACATGGTGGCCTAATAACAATTTTTGGGAGAAGTGGACTTCTGAGGACTGAGTTAGAAGGGAGTTTGCTTTGCAACGTGTTGCTAACCTTCCGCGCACTAACTTTCTGTCATCGCCTGTAAACCCCTCTTCCCTTTTCCCTTTTTGGTGTGTTTATCTACTGTATGGGTCACTCAGTGGCTCCATTTGAGCTCTCTGTCTTCCTTTCCACCTCTGAGGTCCGTATGCTGTACTTCATTTTCCTTAAGCAGTTTGATTTTTATTAATGTCCCTGGCCAGATTTGCTCAGCTGATCTCTCCTGAGTGTCTCCAGCTCGGTCCTATGTGTCAGTGCATAGAGCACTGTCCTTTTCTGTGACCTTACCGGGCACGGCTTCTCAGAGCCCTTTGCGTCTTCTTTCGCCGTTTGAATACAGATCAGAAACAGACTTTCAAAAGAGCAAGTCATTGCCTGCAGAGCAGTGGGTCTGTTCTTTCTTTATGGTGAGAACTGAAAATCCCACTAGCTATATCCTTCAGCTTACGGAGGTGTCTCTGAAGTTCGCGGAGCTCGGAAGAGGAGGGAGGTTTTCTCTCGTGAGTTTTCTCCTTCACCTGATCTGCTTTCCCCAAGCTGATCACAAAGGCAATTCTTCTTTTTCCCTAAAGTCTGCATCCCCTGCCTCCCAGGGAGGAGGGGTCCTTCCACTTGGGTCTTCCTCTCTTACCTTTCCCCGGTTTGCTCCTGCCTCACCTGGACACATCCTATTCCCTGTATGAGGACAGTAGTTATCTCTCCTCTCTCCTCCCAATCCCCTTCACACCAATCACTTAACCCGCATTACCTTTGGTCTCAGCGTCTCCTTGCTGTCTCACAAAGTCTTTGATTAAAACTTGTTACGGCCGCAGTTTGTTGCGGTGGGAGGAGGAGGCAGACATGCACTCTGTGCAGTTTGTGAGAGTTCTCCCTGGAGCCTGATGGTTTTGCTATCTTTCTGTCTCTAATCCTTACTCTTTTAATAAAGTTCACTAATATTTTCTGCTGCAGCAAGTTCTTGACCTTTTTTGTTCTGCTCTGGCCGTTACATGGAAGCTATTTTCTTGGAGTGGTTATCTCATTTTTTTGGTTTTTTTGGCTAATAAATGTGTTTTTCCCTCAGTTTCATCCTCTAGACGTTACATTCTTCTGGGGACTTTTAGCATCTAGCATCCAGTGGAGTCTGGGTCTTTTATGTTCTGCTCTGCTCTTTCAAATGACTTCCCTCCCTTCAACTATACGTTGTGTGCTAAGCTGCCGTCTCTTTTAGGTACTTCCAGGTGATTGAGTGTTCAGCCCCCATCTCTTTTGCACCTGGCTGGGCTTCTCTGTCTCTGTTTAACATTCATGTCAATTCTGCTCAGCAGTAATAAGCGCCTGCACCTTTTGGCATTAGAGAATGGCTAGAAAAGAGGCAGGAAATTAAGCAATTTTTGTTGGAATATTGAAATCCAAGATAAACTCTGTTGTGAAAAAGTTTGAGAGTTCAAAATAGACCAGCTTAATGAGTTCTTTTCCATTTTCTTTAAAATGTAACTACCATAACATTGTATCAAACCTTTCACATTACGTGTTCATTCTGCTTTTTTGGGAAATGGGTTCTCAAACTGGAGCTGATTTTAAGCAAATACCAGCTCACTCTTGCTTCACTGTTTCCCTTTCATCTGAACCTTCAGAAAACCTCTTCATCTTCTCCCAAAACTTTGATTTAAATGAAATTAAGATATATAAAGTAAATTGTGAAAGATCTTAAAGTTCCACATTGTTTTAAGATAGCCACCTCCACGTTCCCTCCTTTCTCCCAAAAGCTGGGCAGACCCGGTAGCTGTAGTTTCCCATTAACGTGACCCTGACAGTCCCCTTGCAGGTTTGTGCCTTCAGTGCTTCGCCTTGTCTCTGGATTGGTAGGAAATGTGTGTATAGGGGGTTGTATTTCACAAGCTGAGGGGTTTCAAGTGAACTCTGGAGCTTTGGAGGTTTTTCACAGGCAGATGGGGCAGCTGTCCCTGCTCTTCCCCCTGAAGCTGGGTGGGATGTGGGAGACACATCCTTGGTTTGCTTAATTCAGAGAAAGGGCTTCAAGCTAAGCCTCTCTCCTGCCAGGCTTGCTCCCTGCTGCTGGAATATCAGTTAGTGCCTTTTATTTCCTGACGTTTAACTCTTGATCCAACTCTTACTCCAACTCGAGCAGTTTAGAGACGAGCAGCAGAACAGAGAGGTTGCCAGTACGCCCAGTTGGCTCTCAGGAGGGCAAAGTTGGAATCCATCACCTGCACCAAACGGAGCAGGACTTCAACCTCACTGTTGAACCTCTCTGATCTTAGACACACACGTGCGCCCTGGCTGCTTGGAAGGTAAGGCACAGCCTCTCTTTCTCTGTGCCTGCAAGTCACCTGTGCTAAAACTGGTACACACATCTCACCAACAAAACTTTGGAGGGAAGAAGTAATGTTGTTTCTTTTAAAAACATTGTTGGTCACTGCTTAACACTCCTGTTTCCCCCATTGTTTTGTTTGTTGTTCAGATTGTCAGCTGCTGGATGCTGGGGGGTGTCACACAGGGGCAGTTTGCCCCCAGATTAGAACAATCCAGCTCCTATTCTGCTAGTGTGCAAACGGTGTGTTAATTAACATGAATGACCATGTAACTGTGGTGTCTTGCTAATTAAGGTTCAACTTGCAAAAGATACCATCATGTTACATAAGAACAAAATCTGGTTCAGTACTTGCATGCCCTTGTTTACCCCATAGCTGATAGCGCCTTGCTGTAACTAGAAGATAGCACCCCTCGTTTGCTTCTCTCCTACTGTCTGTGCTCCTTCCCAATCCCTCACATAGAGAAAATTCACCAAAGTGAATGCAACTTTTCCTGATTTAGGAATGACAGTGTATTTGCCATTTATAGCCCAGGAGTAGCACAGTGTTGGAATAGTAAAACAGTAAATAGGATAGATGTAACATTGCTTTCACATTCTCGTCAACATGTGTTTTTTTTCTTGCTTAGTGTTACTGAGTCTTACAGTGCCATTTCTCAGAGTGCGTATTTCTTTCTCTAAGGCTTAGAAACCTTGTTCTGTCCTCGAAGCAGTATTGTTCATCGCCATATGGGATAAAGTAATTATTAACCATATAAATTTTCATTTTATAGGACAGTTCTAATTCCTGGAGGTCAACAGTTACTATGGTAGATCTCATTTCTCTCACACTTTCTCAGCTGACTACACACAAGTATAAATTACTGCTCTTTCTCCTGTGGTGGTACTTTGTGGACCCAGTTTGGTAGGAATCCCGGTGTACTGGGCACTATGCAAACTTATTGGAAGACACAGCCCTTCTCTGAAGGACTTAGAAGCCTTGTAACATGTAAGCAAGAAGAATGCATTTACATATTTTTGTGCATTCAAAAACTATGTTTCAATTATACCTGCTTGTCCTTTAGCCTGTTCTTAATTAGCTGTGGATATCATAGAAGAAATGTATAGACATGGAGATCAAAATATTTTCTAAAATAGAAGCTAGAAAGGTTTGATTGTGGATTTCCCTTTCTTGTTTTGATTCCTTTTCTTGCCACGTCAACATTTTTGCAGTTATCAGTAGCATCATTGTATTGCTCATAACTACTTTCTGAGGAAGAACGCAAATATTCACTGTTTCTATTCAGGCTATTAAAATTGCTCTATCAATCATCCTGGTTTGAAAATTATAATAAATTCAGCCCTTTTTTTAGACAATGATAAAAACTTTCCAGCCCTCTCTCTCCCCCAGAACATCAGGAGAAGATAGGTAATAGCATTTTAATGAAGTCACATTCTTGTTCCCCTGAGTGAACTGGTCCTGTGGACCAACGAGAAGTCCAGGGGAGGTATAATTCTCCCTGTTGTCTGTGATGAGTTGCCAGCCTTTTATATATTTTATGTTTTACCTAAGGGGTCTTTATATTCTGATAGTATCCAAGCTTCTTTTAAGGCTATATGTAACCACACAGTGGAGGGCAGTAGTAAGACTTGCCCCCACAACTCTTCACTAATTCTTTCACTTTGAGGGCAAAGCCTTACAAAGTTGTGTCTTCAACCTTCAGCTGATTAACACCTCATATGTTTAAACCCCGGTACAGCAGGCTGGAAAAAAAGGGCTAGATGAAGTTACATCCAGGTCTCTGCAGACAGCGAAGCGGTGTGTTTGTAAAAGCCACTCCATCTAGTGGCAGTCCCTCTGCACAGCTGGTCCGGCAGTGCCCATCAACAGCCACTGGCTGATGGGAGAAGAGTCTAAAATGGTGCTCAGCTATGGGTTTTCTGGTTTTGGTCTTCAAGGTAGAAGACGCTTGAAATTTTTATCATCTATTGTTTAATCCTTACCCATAATCATAATTCATTACTTACAGTGAATTGCTGCCTGCAGTCACGGAAATACACCGAAAATTTTCAGTGCCGGCATCAGCGCTGGCTCTTCCTCATCTTTAATCAATGTTTCAGTTCTTTTTAAAGCCGTTTTAAAGTGAGTGAGGTAGTAGAGCTCATTCAAGGCAGGGACGAAGCTGAGAGCTTTGGAGACTCAAAGGCTCTGTTGGAAGGGCGGCTTTTGGCAGGGCAGGGAGGCGCTCCCTCACTGCCGTCTTGCCCGCACAGGGACCGGGCTGCGGTACACGGTCATCACCCCAGCCCCGTCCAGAGAGGAGGGATCTGTGCAGGGGACCCTTGTCCTCTAGGGAGGCTGTGAGAAGGCTCCCAGAGTACTTCATGTAGAGATGTTAATGGGTCTCAGGCAATATGGGTTTGGGTTGCGTTGAAGGCAGCTGCAAAGAGCAGTGTGGCCACGTGGAATGCAGTGTCCCGTTCTTGCGGGCAGTGCCTCCTCGCCACTCCAGGTTCGGACAGAAGAGCTCAGAGCCAAAATTTGTGTGACACTGGCACGTCCACCTAACCAAACAAAAAGATCAGGAACCAAACCACTGCTCCCACCATCAGCCTTTCAGTCTGTGTCAAATCGTGCAACACCTCAGACTGCAGCCTGGACTCTCCTGATAACTTCAGTGCCAAAGGTCCAGTCTTGTTTTCACTAGGCAGCCATGGAAAACCTCGCTGATCGCTTCAGCACGTTTCAGTATTGTAGCTTATAGCGGGGCAAGCTAGTATCTAAATTAAATGAAACGAAATTCCAGTAAAGTGCAATTCCAGATCAGGCGAATGGCTGTTTTACTGCAACTTTAATAAAAATCAACTGCTACTTGAATAGGTGCATGCACACATACTGCTAGAAATTTCCAATTATGATATTCCCAGCAGCAAACAAAAACAAAATTAATGTCAGCTGCATCCCCCAAAGCCTAAACTACACCACTAATGAACTCCCAAGTACTCTCAAAGAAAACTCTCTTTGCAGAGACAATAAGGTGGAAATTACTGTAATAATCTCAATGTAAAAATACAGAGGGAAAAAAAATCATTGAAATTCGGAGTAAGACTTGCCTCTCCTGATCCCATTAACTATGTTGTTAGCATAGCATATGCATGCATAGTGATATTGTCACATAACTCACTGCCACCTTCAAAAGAGCACGCAGGAATTCGTGTTCTTTCATTTGTATTTCAAACAAAGGTAGGGGTTGCACGGCGGCTTGCACCTTATTCTGAGGAAGTCTGTACTTAACATGACTCCAGCAGGGACCAGCTACCTCATAACAATTTGTTTGTCTGTCTAGCAGAAGTGCTCAGTTGCATACAATTTTTGAAGCTTTACTCAAACATAATCTTCTCGACATGGGGCTGTGGCTTTAATCATTAAAATGGTTGTCTTTTTTCTGTCAGAAATAAGCTGGAATAACAGAGAATACCACAGCCATCTTTACACGTTTATGGAGCTACTTGATTTATTTAATGTTATTTGGGTAGTTTTTGAATTAATAACACATTCTTCACTTCTGGTTTTAACCTGGTGCTATAATGCCAAGTTTAAAGTTGCCAGATTTCGCCCAAAGCAGATTTGTCAGTTGTCAGCAGGGTCATCTTTGCAACATGTAACATCTGCAAATTCTACTAGGAACAGCTGTGAAGCACCTTCTGGATGAAATGTACGTTACCTATTAGATTATTGCTGTTCATTGTTAATGTGTGCTTCAGTGACGTTTCCCTCCCTCACTGTTCAAACCCTCAAAATTAAATTCCTTAATATTGTCTGTCTGTCTAATAATTATGTTGTTACTTGCTAAGCAACGATGTCTGCAAAAGCTGACACAGCAAGTGTCTGTGTTGTGTGTTAGACTATCCCGGTATATACTCATCCACGTTTGTAGCACTGGAGTTGCAGTGTCTTCTGGAGGTCTAGGTTCCTATATTTCCTTTAACACTCAATGTCCAGGCCTGCTGCACCAAATGGAAAACTTTAATAAACTATGGAAAAAGTCTTGAGTGTTCAGATGCCATGTGTAAGTGCAGTACAAATATCTCATCAGCCAAATGATCTCTGCTTCTTTTGGAAATGCTCATGATTTTTTCTGTTTTTAAGTATTGGTATTGTAGGGATGAATCGTTTTCTTCTTTCTTTTAGTTTTAATGGGAAAACTGAGCTGTGGTACCTACAGTGCAAGTCTCCTCTTTAGGAGTTGAGGTGGTCTGTACTCTGGGCTTTGGCAGATAATCTCTCGTGGCCTTTCTGGCTGTTTATTGTCAGTTGTGTAAAGTGAACGGGTTAAGTCAGTGCAAGCGTGTATGTGGCATCTGGGATTTCTTGGGTGTCACAAACAATTCCCTCCATTCTAAAAGCATGAAAAAGCTTGGGTTTGCTCCTGGTGGTGATGTAATCCTCGAGATGGCCTGTAGCAGATGCAGAATAGCTGTAGCACACTGAAACAATGATTCTGGCTCTTATTTACATTCAGACCACTCTCAGCCACTCTGGAGGTGGAAGGGGGCCCTAAAGCAGATGTTCAATGCATATGCAAGGCATGTTATCCAGGTAAAGTTATATAAAGGAGCACAGCGTAAGAAGAGCTGTAAAACCTGTCTTACATATTGATGCATGTAGGATGCTCAGATGCTGATGAGGGTGCTCTCCCAAGGGTACCCTGACCAGGTGTTACACCCTGCAATTAATCACCATCCACCAGCAAAGGTTGGGCATGACGGGACTCTGAGACCACTGGTTACTTGGGGACCTTCTGCTGGGCAACTTGTTTCTGAGGGGACAGAATGTTTTTGAGGATGTCCCCAACGGGACGAGTTACATTTCCATGCCTCTTGCAGGAGCAGTGGCTCCTGGTCCTTTTTGCTTGGAGTTTAGGCCAGAACTGCACTCTGACCCAAACTTGGTGCCGTGTTTTTCTAGGCAAGTGTGAACTGCTCTGATTGAGGCTTCTGATCCTCACAGAATGGATCACTGATGCACTCACTGACTTAGCAGTGTTGGGTCACCTTTCCTGAAACTGTGGACAGGGCTGGGTAACAACCCACCTCCCCCATAGAGTCCGAACATCCCAGCTGCCTTGGTATGCTTAGCAGAAGGAAGGAACAGAGTAGTGAAGCTATATCCAGATCCCTATATTTGTAGATGAAACACCTTGCCAATATGCAGTTAACAAATTCGGGATGTTAGTAGACCTCAGATTGCCGTAACAGGGTGATGTGAATATACAGGCATACTGGGTGAACTGTGAAACTTACAGTGCATGGCTCTTTCCCTGTTCCCTCTCTGTTGTCAGCTTTTCAAAACCCTCGGTGCCTTTTGAAAGAAAAGCAATGAAGGTGATGTTTCGGTTTAATGCTGCTCCTGCAGTGGCACTTGGTATTGTCTAAATGAAGCAAGCCCAAGGAATATTGGTCTGCAAGGTACTTTGCAATCAGAAACCAAGTTCAGATCTAGAGAAAAATATCTTTCGGGTGGAGTGGCTTGAAAGGTTTTGATGAGAAATGAAAATTACTTTCCTGTGGAATACTCAACTCCCTGTGCCTCCAGTTTTCACGTCACTTCTTAGTGTAATTCAGTTTTAGTGAAATCCAGGTGATTTCTTTCTAAGTGCTCGACTCACCCTGATCCCTGCAGGTGGCAAAGGCTAGACCTGCACTGAATACAAAAGAAAGGTCCATTTTGTTTGACACAGTTCAACTAAGTTGTTTGTGGAGTTTGTCTCCCTGTTAATCTTAATGAAGTCTGATCTTTTCCCCTTCTAGGATTTCCTCCGATGCATTTTTCCCTCCCCCAAGCCTCTCTGAAACCAAAAAGATTGGGGTTATGAAGTCAATCCTAGATGGCCTCGCAGATACGACTTTCCGAACAATCACAACAGATCTCCTTTACGTGGGCTCCAACGATATCCAGTACGAAGACATGAAAGGCGACATGGCATCCAAGCTGGGATACTACCCCCAAAAGTTTCCTCTCTCTTCCTTCAGGGGTGATCCTTTCCAAGAAAAAATGACTGCAGGAGATGATCCCCTGTTGAGCATTATTCCCTCAGATCAGGTCAACATCACAGAGTTTTACAACAAGTCCCTGTCCACGTTTAAGGATAATGAGGAGAACATACAGTGTGGGGAGAACTTCATGGATATGGAGTGCTTTATGATCCTGAACCCCAGCCAGCAGCTGGCCATCGCCGTGCTGTCACTCACCCTGGGCACCTTCACCGTCCTAGAGAACCTCCTTGTCCTGTGCGTCATCCTCCACTCCCGAAGCCTCCGGTGTAGACCCTCCTACCATTTTATTGGCAGCCTGGCTGTGGCCGACCTCCTGGGCAGTGTGATTTTCGTCTACAGTTTTGTGGATTTCCATGTTTTCCACCGGAAGGACAGCCCCAACGTCTTCTTGTTCAAACTGGGTGGAGTTACAGCCTCCTTCACCGCCTCCGTAGGTAGCCTTTTCCTCACGGCAATAGACCGGTACATATCTATACATAGGCCATTAGCTTACAAAAGGATTGTTACCCGACCAAAGGCTGTCGTAGCGTTTTGTGTGATGTGGACCATCGCTATTGTAATAGCCGTTCTTCCTCTGCTCGGCTGGAACTGCAAAAAGCTCAACTCTGTTTGTTCGGACATATTCCCTCTCATCGACGAGACGTACCTGATGTTCTGGATTGGGGTCACCAGCATCCTCTTGCTGTTCATTGTCTATGCCTACATGTACATACTGTGGAAGGCTCACAGCCACGCTGTTCGCATGCTTCAGCGGGGCACGCAGAAAAGCATAATCATTCAGTCTACGGAGGATGGTAAGGTACAGATCACTAGGCCTGATCAAACTCGTATGGACATCAGGTTAGCCAAAACCTTGGTCCTTATCCTAGTCGTTTTAATCATATGCTGGGGCCCTCTCCTCGCCATCATGGTGTACGACGTCTTTGGGAAAATGAACAAGCTCATCAAGACTGTCTTTGCCTTCTGTAGCATGCTCTGTTTGCTGAATTCAACAGTGAATCCCATCATCTACGCTCTGAGGAGCAAGGACTTGCGACACGCCTTCCGCAGCATGTTCCCCACCTGCGAAGGAACCGCGCAGCCCCTCGACAACAGCATGGAGTCTGACTGCCAACACAAACATGCCAACAACGCGGGGAACGTGCACAGGGCTGCCGAAAGCTGCATTAAGAGCACAGTTAAGATTGCCAAAGTTACCATGTCTGTCTCCACAGACACGACTGCTGAAGCGTTGTAAGTCAGAGACTTCTCAGCGTTGTGAGAAAAGGAGTTAGTTTTAAAAAAAAAAAAATCAACAACAGAGAAAACCAAACCCGTGGCTTAACGTGTTTGTACCCTCCTGTAATATTTTTTTGGTTTGTCATTGTAAGCTGAGCGACGATTGTGTTAAAAGCATTACCATCAACCAGTTCTTCAGGTTTTACAATTAGGGATTCAAGCTAAATTTTCAAAAGTTTTTTTCTCAAAAAGTGTTTACTGAATAATAGTAAGTTTCCTGAAAGATCAGAGAAAGTACCAGGTTAGCAATGGTTCCTTTTGGGGGTGTGAAGAAAAATTGTGAAACCTAATTAAAAACTAATGCATCCTAAACCAATACCATCAAATAAGAAAAAAAGCCTTGTAATCATGCTGTTCATGTCAATGTGAAGTGTATTTCATGTCTGTAAGTAATAGGAGTTTTTGATTTTTTCCAAAAGCGGCAGTGCTGAGTTTTAGAGGTTTTGTAAAACGTGTCGTGTCCCGTGAATTGTATGCTGTTTTATTATGTGTTATTGATATTTGTCTGATTAAACAAAGTGATAAGGTAGACTTCCGTGGAAATAATGTGAAACGTGATATCTAAACCCCATTGAAAACACTTACTGTATTTGAAGAATTCCTATGAGCTATTCTGGGAATTTTACACTTTTAGTGGTCTTCTGTGGACTTAGAGGAGAGGCTTTGTGTTCTTCTACTAAAATTATTTCCCCACTACCTTTTACTTTCACATGCATACGAGAGTAACAGCAACAAAGGAATAGAGGAGGAATGTAAGAGAGGAATGCACTGGTTCAGACTTTTAAATACCGCTGCGTTTATACAAAAGGACGTTCATGGTTGTACAGACTATCGCCTTGCTCTCAGGCGTTGCATGAATACGAACACTGAAAGGCGAAGGTCCCGGATATTGGCTCCTTTAATGGGCGAATGGTTTTAAGCCACGTGCTGGTGCTGGACCACTGAAGACAGCATGTGTCAGACTCAATGTGCGATGTTATCACTGTGCAGTCGATGTATACTTGAAGTGTGTCGCATTCCTGTATCCCAGGTTTAAGCAGATGCAGAGCCTGAGATGCCAAACTCCCATCTTCACTAAAAGAGGAGGAAATATTGTCAGACTTAGACATTCTCTTACTGTGTGAGCGTGTATATAAATAAGTATCTACATGTGTGTATGTGTGTGTGTGCGCGCGTGTGTGTGTAAGTATACTAATCAGTGTGAGTCATGGTAGCATAACTAAGATAGGTCACTATGACCAAATGTAAACTGTATTTCTTGTTGCACGCTTTGCACACGAATTCTGTTTTTATAATTGAGTTCTTCCAACTGATTACTGATGAAAGTACCGTATTAAGAATATCCCAATCCACTCTGAGAGGTGAGTCCATGTCCTAGAGAAAGAAGCCTTTCAGCTGTACTTGAGAATAAGGGGAAACAAGAGGCAGAGCATAGCGTGAGCCCACACTGACAACTGCAGTGGCTGTTGATGGTGTTCCTGAAAACTGAGAAAGCCAGAAATTAATGATCATTTGTTTTAAGACCGTCAGTATTCAAATCTGATTGCTTGAAATGAGCTGAGTCTCACTGTGAAATCAGGATACAGATGACAAGGTTTGACACCATCAGCTTGGAGGAAGGAGAAGTTATTGAAGGAAAACGGCGCCTCTGTTCCCTGGTGGGATTGTTTCTGCAGCCTGGGACTTTCGCAAGGAGCGTGTTACCGGATAGTCTTTGAGGCATGGATATTCTGTAATTCTGTTCTGAATCAGAAGGTATGGGGTCCTCTTCTCTGCTGCCTTGCTTTTTTGGACCATTTCCTCACCCTTCTTCTGGCTGATTTCTGCCAAAATAGCTGCAAAGGCGGCTTAGCCTGTTAGCTGCCTGATGCTTGCCGCAGGAGGGGTGACTGCCTCCGTGGCACCAGGCAAGGGGAGCCAAATCCATGCTGCCCTGCCACCCGTCCTGGGGGTTATGTAGGGAAAGAGCGGAGCGGCAGTCCTGGGGTCTGGCCGCCGTGGTGTCCCCATGGTGTTTCTGATACCTCAGTGCAGGCCAGAGCAGCTGGTAGCGCAAATGGCCCAGCCGATTTCAGCCAGTGGCTCTGCAGGGGTGTAGGTGGCTCCAAGTTCAGGCTTGGTGAGGGGCAGCACAGTTTAACAGCAGCTGGAAGACACAGGGGTACTTTCCTCCTCCACTCCCCTCTCCTGCAGCCTGCCTGGGTGGTAGCACAGGGCACCAACCCTCGAGGGGCCCACGGCAGTCAGCCGAAAATGGCAGATTGCGGAGGATTCCTGGAGGACATGCAAGTCCTCCTTCTGAAGGATCTTTCTCATATCTAGACGTAGTCCATCCTAAAGCAGTCCTCTTGGAGGAGGCGGGGGGAAAGGCCATTTGAAATGGAAACGTATTTTAAGAGCCATTTTTGAAACTGTCTTTTTGTGAATTAAATGCAAACTTCGTGGACTTTCGTTGTGCATTCAAGTTCTAAATTTTACATGATAAATCATGGGACAATGGGGCTGTCTTGGCACTTAACTTGGTGCTTACTGATATAATAAGAAACAGCATCCTGTGAAACGTTACCGTCTATCATCAGTATCTTCATTTACATAATGAGTTTTTCTAAAGCTCTGGGAACTGTGTCGGTTCACTTAGAACCATTTATTAAAGAGGTTGCAACAATTTCCCTACATGTTGCACACTAAGCGGAACTACTCTTTCATTAGAAAAATCTGCTGCCATTCCAAGATAAGCTGTACTTAAACTTCAGCTTTACGTATTCCAAATTTGCAGTTGCCTACCTTCACTTAGTGATCGCACAGCCAAACGATACTGTGTTCCATGGCCACCCACACCATCATCATCAACCGGCCAACGATAGTTGCAGTTACGTATACATACCAACTCCAAGTGTCACGTATCTACTGAGAAGACCATCTATATGTCACTTGTGTGCAGAGTTAGATTCTCAACAGTCTAATTGTATATTTGTATAATATAATCTCCTCAATGCTGTGCAATCACTATCCACATCTTCTTGCACTGGCCTTTCGATGAAAATTCTAGTGTGTCTCTTGTGAGATAGACAGTGCATTTTACCTGCTGTTATTGGGCTGAATGTATGTAAATAAGTGAAAAATAAAAAAAGTCATCCGTACAAGCAGTGGCCTAAAAAGTCTGTAATTGTAGATTAGGACAATTGTTGAAGTTGCTGTGACATCTCAAATACTACCTTTGAATAAACTGTTTACAGGGTCTCTTGGGATGCTGTTTCATAGTGAAAGGAAAATCTTTCCTTGTGATAATATGAGGTAAAGAAATTGGATTACCTGAGCTCTTTATTTCCAGTGTTTCAAAGTGGAGAACATAACTCTTTACTGTCTGTAAATCTAACATTATTACTTCCTCTTAGAAGAATATTGTATCATTAGATGTTTGTTTGAGCTGGTAACATCCTTGCAACTGCTGCAATATTTTTCATTAGCAACCTGTATAATAGTTTGTACACAAGTACTGTTCAGATTGTCATGAAAAGTAGCTTTGACCATTTACCTACCAGTAGCAGAATAGTATTTCGGTAAGATTTCCAGTGTATTCCTACCATATCATATTTTATTTCTATAATGTAATTAAACTGTTATTTATTCAAGGAGAAAAAGTATTCCTCTACTTTTTTTGTTTTCCAAATTTTGAGATCACTGAGGAAGCCACGTGATCATGCTGCCTCATCCCACAATCTGGTGCTCTACGTTTTGTTTATAAGTTTGTCTGTCAGATTCTGAAACAACTGCTTAAACAACTTGACAACAGGTTGTCAAGCTTTGTGGGTTTTAATTGTACATTGATATGTTTGAAGGAGGAGGTAGATTATATATTTTATATTTGTGTATTCAGTACTATGGAGACAAGAGAGAAATGACATAGTTAAAACTGAATCTCCTGTGTCATTATGTAGGCAATTTCCCCTTTCCTCTGTATTAGCCAAAATGCAATAAATCTCTTTTGCCTTCCTCAGATGCATATGTTTGCACAGAGATGTCACATTAAGACAAACCCATATACTTCAGAAAAACGAAACACCAAAGAGCAGAAGAAAGGAATACAAACTAAAAGACTGCTGCCAACAACGGCAATGACCTGAATTAGTTATTGGTGGTGGTAAATGTAATCAAAGACTTGAGAGAAACAAATAGTCTAGTTTTGGCCAGTGCCAGTGGGGGCAGAGTTATAGCTGGGGGGGGTGGGGGGGTGGGGTGGGATAATGAAGTGGTCCGACAGGGATGCACAAAAGCTATGCAGGAAGAGCAAGCTCAGCCATGCCACTGCCGGCGGGGCACACGTAAGTGCTCCCACCACTGCTCCTCCACAACTGAAAGGAAGGGTTGAAAAAACACTTATAATCTCTTTGTGGTCCCACGCACCCAATCCGAAGCCCACTAAATGCTGTAGAAAGGTCCCTGCCCATTTCAAAGGATCAGTTTTCCATATGACTTAATCTCAGATTCATGTTACTTGGGCAATTTTCCTTCTCCACATTCGTAGTTTGAAAGCAGTGGAGGTCCTTCGGGGATGAAGTGAGCATGTCCTGGGGCCTTGGATCATGGTTGTGCCACAATATTTGTATTTTTAAAAATTAGGTCACTGATGAATTGAGAAAGTCCTGGCAAAACAAAAGCAACTAGAAATGAAAGATTAGCTCTTAATCTGTAGCTGCACGCTACATTTAAATGAAGAAGTCTGAATATTTCCGCTGAAAGCTGTCACTTCCAAAGCAGCCAGGAGACAATTCCCACTGTGTTCACACGCTCGCTAGAAAATAAGGTCTATACTGCCACAAACCGACAGTTTCTTTTGATGGTAACACCTAACTCTATTCTAAACAACACAAGAGGAAATAATGACAACTTTCCAAGCAACTGCTTTCCCACACTATACCAGCTCAGGAAGTGTGCAGGCAAATATACCGTCATCATTTCAGCCTTTCACATTAACATCCATTATTATTTCCATTCTCCTGACAGTTGTTCTAAGAAGTCACAATATCATCATGCATGCACATCATCAAGAAAACATCTGGATTTTGTTGTTTTTTTTTTTTTAAATATGTTTTGTCTTCAGTGAAAGTCCAGCTTTGGCTTGATTTAAAAATTAAATCATAATATCTGGGGACAGATTATAAAAGAAGAGAAAAAAATAATTTTGCCTGTGTTTAAGAAAGCATAAGGTGTAGGGGGGGTTATTTGACAATTTAGAATACATATCTTCCTCTGTTTTGCCTTTGTCAATTGGTCTTTTTAGGTAATGGATATAAACAGTATCAACAGAGTTTTCTTTAAATAGCAGCACAACGTATGAGGCACATCATTGCCTTTAACAGGGCTCCTTAATAGAACGGTCATCTAATACTAATCTTTAAAATTCATTTAGGAGAAAGAGTGATAATAAGCCCAAGGTAATCTTAATGACTAGGTATGACATGCCCTGTTATTGCTTTCCAATAAATCATCTTTGGTATTCAGAGCAGCACTCAGGCACTCAGTTTTATGTTAAAGCATATTAAGGTATGGAATCCTGTCTCAATAAAGTCATTAAGAATTTTTTATTGACTTCAGCAGAAATTATATCTTACCCCAGATTTTCAAACTATGAGTTTGCATTTGGAAAGTGCAATTTTATATTCCAGTCTATTTGCATTTTCACTGACAGTAAAACAAAGATGAGACAGAATAAATAACAGCCTCCGTATTCATTGTTGGGGTATTTTTTACCTCCAAGATAATTTAGTTTGAATTCTGGTGGGTCAATGCAGAATCATAAAGTCTGTCAGGAGTTCAATGGACTTGTCATGGGAGTGAAGCGATTTATTTATCCATATGTGTGCAGGTGGGGTAGAGAACATCATGAACAAAACTGCTCTCACAGTAATGCTGACAGAGTCGCTTCCTGACCACTTGCACTGATGCCCTTTTGATGCTGCTTTCTCTCCCTCTCTCCATATATATGCATATATGTGTGCATGGTGAAAACAGGCCACACACATATTCAAAATCTTTCCCCAAAATAAAGAAGTCTCTCTACATGTAATACTACTACTACTATTAGTAGTAATAATGTGAAACATCTTCACAGCCACTGATTTCACAAAGGAGAAACCTCTTCTGCCATTTATAGCCATAACTGGATGGATCAAGGCCTGCCATTGCTACTTTTTTACCCCGTGGATCTTACTGAAAGTCCCTCCAGGGCTCAGAACCACGAGAATACCTCACTTTCCACCAAGGTGAAGAAAGGGAGAAGGGAAGGGAGCTGGAAATGCCCCAGTTCTTGTCCAGAGCCGCTGTGCGTGTAATGCTGCGAGGGTCTCTGGGGACTCCCCTGCAGTGTCCCTGTCCTCCAAGGCAGGGTTTGGTGGTTGCTGTAAGCTGGCCAAGAGCAGAAACCTCATCAACAGGTGTGAAGAATAATCATCTCTGGTTGAAACTCTGACAAGAAAGGATTTAAGACGCAGCAGGATAATAATGCAGAGGTGGGGACCTGCTATGCGTCATTTCTTAGTTAAGGAACAAGGATTAGGGCTATCATTTTAATAGAGGAACGTGGGGGATTATACAGGCTGTGGATCCATCCAGTAAACAGTCCTCCCATACCTTCACAAGGGTAATAATAAATCCTGTAAGGCCTGTCATCAGCAGCCTGGGGAAAAAAAATATAATCATTGTCTCTGCGATGCTTAACTTGTAACCTAATTCAAAGTAATTTTTAAATCATACACCTACCTACTACCAATGTAGTCTGAGCAGGCAAATTTAACAACAGGCATGCTCAGTAAATCCAAGGTTTAAAGCTTTAGCTAGAATGTTAATGTCTAAATTGAGTAATACTATCAGTCATGAGAATTACAGTTATCTGCCTCCTTATCTTTTGCTATTTATTTGAGGGCTTTTATTTATTTTTATTATAGCACTAGCAAAACCTGACAGCTCTGGCAGAGAGGGAGGGATGGTCTCTCCGCATGCGGCCGGTGGTGTTGCTGAGCTGCCTGCAGCAGCGGGGCCAGGGCACCCAGGAGCTGCAGAACGCTGGTCTGGACAAAGAGGCGAGGAGAGGGGATTTGCCACTTCACAGCAAGCCTAGCAGGAGATGAGAAAAAGAGCAAAGCTTTTTAGGGTGCAGCTCCTTCCCCAGGTACGTCCTACATCCCCTTACAGCTTGGGAGGTGCTGGGTGGACGCTGCCGCGCGGGAGAGGAAAGCCTCAGCTTCAAACCCCCCCACTTCTACCTTGGCAGCTGGTGACGGGCTGCTTGGCAGGGACATGGCCAAAATTGTTGCACTCAAGGGTTAGTGCCTATGGTGAGACACTCGCAAAGGGTGCTGGCTTCTTACTGCCTGTGCCTCGACAGCCATGAGTGTGAATTATCCATAGCTTGGAAGTCTGCCTTTTTACCCCAAATTGTTCTTTAAGAAAAGCTTCCACTTTCAGCTTTCATGTTCCTCACTCAGGATTCTAGAGCTGACCAAAATGTGGCTATGTGCAGATGATAAAAAAACCACCAGGCTACAGTCCCTGTAGATAGATTACAGGAAGTGTAGCTGAACAGCAAAATGTCATAGAAGACTCAAAAAAGACCACATTATCCACCTACAAATTGTGCGTTTAGCCCAAATAGTTTTCTATGCAAGTGATATCCACAGGTAAACCATTTAACATCATTTTTGCCTGGGAAAGCTGAGGATCTAGTTTAGCTTAGTTAAAGGACTGAGTTGTCTCACTCATGGGCAATGCAGGCAGTGGTTGCATCTGGTGCTGGAAAGGACCACTCCTATAGTGACTGACAGCTGACCTCCTAAACTGATACCTAAACTGAGACGTTTTGGGTTGTCTCATTCAAGACATTCAGTCCTGACTTGAAGTGAGGGTGTCCATCTTTTCTTTTCTTTTCTTTTCTTTTTAATCCCATTCAAAATACTGCTGGACCCTGCAGATGCTTTATTTTATTCTTGCAGGCATGATGAAGCTACTGGCTATCATAAGAAAGGACAGAGGGGGTTTCAAACTCAGTGCCGCTCTATTCTTACACTTTTGCTCTTTGCCCTTTCTTGCTGATTACACAAGGTTTTTAAATAGTTGTTTGTGATCTAATCTTAGCTGCTGTGTCAGCTGGCCCCTGCTGAGGCTTAAATCCTTCTGCTGACTATGAAAGTGTAGACTGAAGTCTCAAAAGGGAATAGGGCACTTGCCTTCTAGAGAGCAGAGCGTGGAGGTGCAAATGAATGGGAAAATGTTTCTTATAGGAAAGTGAACAATGGCAAAGCATGAGAACATGGGCTGAGGTACATTTTCTGTGGTCCCTTGCCCTCTGGTAGTTTGTTCCTTCTACTCTTTAGGCTGCCTCCACCATAGTGCCAACACAAGTGCTTGCACGGCTGTCTGGTGAGTCAGATCCAGCTGAACGGATCCATCCAAAAAAATAACATTTTTTTTTTCTTTTTTGGACATGTTATGCCTGCCAGATCATTTCCAGACTGCGTGACCTGGGTTTCAGAGCTGGGAACTAGTGCAGGATTTGTCACACAGGCAACTCAACAGCTCCATCAAGCCAGGTTCCTGCTGTGCCAAGCGTGTAATGGGACTTTCAGGGTCTCATTGTTCATTATCAGAACAGTCTAAAAGTGTTCTGCACTTCCAAACAGGAGCACCAAGGGAAACTTCAGTTTCAAAGCCCATTGAAGCACCAAAACTGCAAGGGCTGCATCTGTGTCCTTCAAAGGCAAAGTCCTCATCAGAGCTAATAAAACTCTCCCCATTCTCAGTGCCAGTGACTTTGCTGGCATGAATATGCATTTTTTTTCAACAACAGAAGTAACCATTGGGTTGGAAAATTCCCTTTGTCTTTTCCTTCTCTTGAAAGATACCTACGTTCCTACTGAGTCTTTGGGAATGCCCATGCTCAGGTGGATGGGCAGAACATGCACGTCATCCCTCTGCCTACCAGCCAAGTGGACCACTTGCTGCAGGCACACCTTGCGCTGGGCATGCCATGGTGAACACCTTTCCTCACTGGTATACAAAGTCCCAGGGCAGGCACGGTGACCTTGGTGCTGCAGCAGCCCTCACATCGCAGTGTTAGCACCCCTTTGTGCAGGTGCCCATCACCTCTGGAGCAAACTCCTCTCACTACATGCTTCACGTTGCCCCGCTCTGTACTGCTATATCTGTTTCCACATTGTTACTACTGAGAATCAAAGTGGTAAGTTACTGGGAATTGAAGCAGTTAGTTTCTCATCGCTGCAGAGAGGCACGGAGATGCTTTGCAGAAGAAACTGCTGACCAATTGGTGGGCAATCTTGAAGGTAAACTACATCTCAGGTGCATCCGCAGCACTCAGGCAGGATAACCACTACAATCTCTTCAGCAGCATGAGCATTCAGTGTCTTTTTGCTCCTCAAATTTTATTTGAATCGCTACCAATGACAACATGAGCACTTGGGAAATGTTCACTCTTAGAAAAAACAAGTAAAACTTTGATTTTACAGGCCTGTATTGTTAAAAAAAGAAACTGTCCAGTTCTGTATCAAAAAAATCAATCTTTTCCAGAGGCTAGGTTGGTAAATAAATCAGGAGGAGAAGCTGCTGTAAATTAGAAGAGCTCTACCACATTCACAAGCAGAGCGATAGAGGCCAGTCATACATCAGTCAGCCACACTGCTGAGCTGTGGATGTGTTTACTGCACAAAAGTAATTGCAACCATATCCTTTCACAGGAGGGCAAAGTAGCCCACATTTTCCCTGGGGTGCAAAGATGCACATGGGAAGCTGGTAGTCGTTATCATCCCTGGCAGTCCAGACTGTACCTCTCCTCACACTAACATATGTGTGTACCTCGTGTACCCTTAAGCCACCCTAACCTAAACTGGGGACCAAACGAGCTAGACATTACCAGTAATGTGTAAGCTCTTTGGCCAAAGAGGAGTAGACTCATAATACTCTCCTTTGCAAGTCACTCAGTTAATGGCCTGTTTTCACATATATTGCTGTTACACCTGGCAACTCATGATAATAGAGGCTTGAGGTATTAGCAACAGCACAAAAAAATAAACAGCCTTTATCAAACCATTCCTATCAGGGGAAAAACAGCATCGCATATGTCAAAGGCTGCATTATTAGAGCGATATTTAGTCTGCAGCTAAAAGGCCACGCAAGCCTTTACTTCTAACTGCTAACTCAGGTCTCCTCAAGAGACTTGACTGGGATTTAAAGGGTAAGTATTGTGGAACGGTCTGCAGAGGAGAGAGCAGTCCCCTTAACACTGTCTTTTCAGGACATTATTCTTTCCATTTGTATAGAGGCAATTGCTCCAGCTAACCTGCCTGTCCTGCACCCTAGGCAACCTGACAAATTAAAACTAACTGCCTAATCCATCAAACAAATGGTTTGCCCTGGCTCCATCAAAAATAAATAAATAACTATCCCCCCCCCTGAAAAATAAAATGTTTCAACATCAAAGAAAGCTTCTTCCCTGCCTCATCTTTCTCTTCTCCAAATGCCCAAAGGGAGGACCTTCCAGCATGGCCACAAGGTCTGCAGAAGGCCAAGATCTAAGGACTATCCCTTAGCACAGATATTTTCTAATACATCCTTGAGCTCAGGGATCCAGGGGGAACTTGGGAGAGACACAACAAACCACATCTGCACCCCTCTGGTGGGGCTCCAAGATAAAAACCAAACCCTGAGGCTGATGGGTTCTCAGCCAGGGGCAGGTCTTGCAGAGCACTCAGCGTCGCCTCTTCCTTCCCCGCTGCCTTCAACAGCCTGCAAACACAATCTTTTCCAGTGTACCTCACAGTATCTAACCTTGCTTTGAAAGTCTGAATGTATTTACTGCCTTTGACTTCCTGACTGGGGCTGTGTGCTTGGAGCCTGTTAATGAAGCTCAAAGAGCAGAGTCAAAGCACTTTCTCAGTGCTGGCTGGCACAGGTGGAAGGAAACTGCCTGGCACCAGTCGCCATCCCTGCATGCATGTTAGAAGACAACGCCACGGAACTCCGCACAGCAGGGACAGGCACAGGGCTGGGGCCATACATCCCTGCACAGACAACCCTGCCTGATGCCTTCCCGGTCCTGTACTGCCACGAGCCATAAGCAGATCCAAATCCCACCATATGCCAACTTCAGGCACCCTAAGCCTCATTAATTCAGCATGCATTGGCAACATCTAATATCTAAAAGCACTTAAAATCATTAGCAACTACCATTAGCACCTCCATTCTGGAGCATAAAGGTTTATATGCACCTAAATAGGAGCTCTGGAGCAGTACCCCAGTCCAGGTCTGAATAAGATGGGCAAGGGCTCGCTGCCTCAGTCACCTACCCTTTTTCTTAGACTCCAACCACATCTAACCTCCTGCAGCAGCAGCGCTGGTTCGGCAGCAGGCACGATGATGGGTATCGCTAGCCGGCCAGGATTTAATTGAACACAGATGGAACTGAGGCAGCCTGAGCCTGATGCAAAGTGCTTCCAGTCCTCGCTTCCTCCTGGGGTCCACAAGCCACGAAAACAACAGTGCTTCCCAGTTCGGTCATAAAACTTCCTTAAAGCTATTTGTTGGTTGTTTTTTGAAGTGAAGCTTTCATTATCTGGAAAAGACATTCAGAGACACTCACAGCTACTTATTGCTAATAAAAATAAACATTAGGCCTGGACAGGCTAGGTACATCAGTGCACTTGTTCAATAGCTGCTTCTTCGTTGCCCAAGTACCAGATGGGAATGGCCACTCAAGAGCCTCTTCTCTGGAAGTACCGTTATTTGCAGAGAGGCTGCCATTTCTTGGGGGAGCAAAGCACAACACAAAAAACCAAAAGATGGTGGATCCCCAATGGACCATGCCGAGGACACAACACAAAAAACCAAAAGATGGTGGATCCCCAATGGACCATGCCGAGGACACACCACAGTGTGGTTGCTCATCCATTACCCCACGCTTTGTACCCCATTACAGGAGGTTTGTTTCAGAAGGAGAGCAGCAGAGGCCAGGAGAGTCCCCTAATGCATACCTGGCCCTGGAGACACACGCTGCCAGGTGCAGCAGGTTTTTCAGCCAGCTCGGCCAAGGGAGCACACGGCAGCATGGCCCTCCTTGCCAATCTCACGATGAGCTGGGAGGACAGGAGGGAGGATATGCAACTGGATAAAGACTGTGTTACTGTGCTGAGCCTCCTTGTCCTGGGAAGGCCCCTCACTACAAGAAAGACATGGAGGTGCTGGAGCGTGTCCAGAGAAGGGCGACGAAGCTGGTGAGGGGTCTGGAACACAAGTCTTATGAGGAGCGGCTGAGGGAACTGGGGTTGTTCAGTCTGGAGAAGAGGAGGCTGAGGGGAGATCTTATCGCTCTCTACAACTACCTGAAGGGGGGTTGCAGAGAGGTGGGTGTTGGTCTCTTCTCCCAAGTGACTAGTGACAGGACTAGAGGAAATGGCCTCAAGGTGCGCCAGGGGAGGTTCAGGCTGGATATTAGGAAAAAGTTCTTTACCGAGAGAGTAGTGAAACATTGGAATAGGCTGCCCAGGGAGGTGGTAGAGTCACCCTCCCTGGAGGTATTCAAGGAGCGTGTGGATGTGGCATTGTGGGATGTAGCTTGATGGACATGGTGCTGTGTGGTGTTGGGTGGGTTGGTTTTTGGTGTGTTGTGCCTTGTTGTTGTTGTGTGGTGGTTGGCTTGCGTGGGTTGTTTGTGTGTGGTTTGGTTTTTTTTTTTTTTTTTTTTTCAGGTTGGACTTGATGATCTTACAGGTCTTTTCCAACCGTAGTGATTCTGTGATTCTGTGATTCTGTGACAAGACGTAGTTTTCAGGCTCTACTGAACTGACTGAGAAAGCTCATCACCTCCCAGGACTGGACCCAATTGTTGCATTAATGTATGTCCATGTCTTGAAGGCACCTGGACTATATCCTAAATGGATGGAGGAGAAGGCAGCAGGGTTTCCCACTGCCGATCACAACCAGACACATCAATGTCATTTCTTGTGAGGGAAAATTGGAAAATGTGCCCAAAAAGCCATAGAAATTATTTAATGGCTTGAGAATCCATTTTTCTGTGAGAGACCTAACTCGTAACATTTGGGTTTTTATCAAAGAGAAGACTGAAAGATGACTCTCTTGTAGCATGTGAAGTATTTCCACAGGAGGAAATACCAGCTACTAAAAGGCTCTTTAACCAGCAGAAAAATGCATAACAAGAGCCAGTGGCTGGAAGCTGAAGCCAGACAAATTAAAATGGGAAATAAGGCATATATTTTTAAAAGTGGGGGTAATTAACCACTGGAACAAATCCTCAAGGGATGCTGTGGATTCTTATCTCTGGAGAGTTTCAAATCATGGCTGGATGCCGTTCTAGAAGATATACTTTAGCCAAAGAAGCTATTAGGTTCAATACATGGGTAATTGTGTGAAATGTAATGGCCTGTGATATACAGGAAGTAAGAACAGATGATCTAATGTTTCTTTCTGGCCTTAAACCTAAGAAGCTATTCATCTCGATGGAAGCCCTGTGCCTATAGCTGAGAATTTGATCCAAGGCCCCCACTGCAACATTTATAAACCTGTGAAAAATGAGTGTATAAATGCGCCGAAGAGAATAGAATCAAACGATGGATGGGGAACTAAGGACAAAGAAACACAAATATAAAATAATTTATTTCTTTGTTTATGAATTATGCTGGAATGCAATGAGCACCTATAGAAACCAGGACTGTAAGGCAGTAATTTACACTGGAGAAATTCAAATGAAACGGGAAGGTACGAGACTATGTTTAGAGACTGTCAGGTTTCTGCGATAAAATTGCGTTAGTAATTAATAATCTCCCAGAAAAAAGAGAGAGAGAGATCATCTGCTACCATGTGTCTATTAGCAGATAAATCCAAAGTGAAAGATATCCCCTCTGGGACTACTTGATGGATTATATTAAATTTAATGGTAATGGAAGGAATACTGTAATTGGAAGATGCTGGGGGGAAAAGATATGGTGGGAGCAAGAGAAGGAGGTGCACTGCTGATACAGAAAACCTCATAGTATAGGAATGGGCTCAGTTCCTCCCAAACTGTACCAAAAGAGCAGAAGATGCTCCATTCCCCATAGGCAAGGACCAGAAAATGTACAGGATGATCTTAGCTAATATGGAAGCCAATCTATACCATCCCCAAGGGAGGTACGTTTGGCAACTGCAGTGTGGAAAATAAATATTAGAAATGCCAGAATTTTTTTCATCTATGAGTACATTTCAGAGGAATAAAATGACAAGTTCAATTAGGTTCCTCGAAGCAGAGGAGAGAAACTGATTAATCAGGCATGGAAGTTCCTAAGTAACCAAAACAACTGTGTGGGCTTTCTCCTCTTGACTCATGTTACAGGAGGAGGTTGTATCTATTTGAAAATGGAATATATTTCCACATGCTCTATAAAGGAATGTCCAAACATATCTAGATAAAAAATGGTCCCTGTTATCTAGTTCTCTCCAGAGCCTCTCGTATGTTGTGTGAAGCTCTGGAGTATGTACAGGAATTTTAGGGTGTTGTCTTTGAAGATAAAGTGGCTTTCTAAAGACTATGTGGACTCCATGCCAACATCCCAAAGGGGCAATATAAACTTCACAAGTAAACTTGTATTGAGCAGAAAGATAACTACAGCAAATGGCAACCTAGATTAAAATAAAACAGCAACACATTTATAATGTCTGAAGTCCAAAGGCTTCTTGGAAAAATAGCCTTGTCTGTCAGAAATGTACTATGTGGAGAAACATATCCCTGCAAATTGCCAGCAGAACAGCAAGAGTTACCATCCTTGGACAGTGAAACATCAAATTATTATTACATCTGAGCTGGCTCTTTCCCAGAGCATTGGATACCGTCTCTACCAGCCTCGGAAAGCTGCCTTCTGCAGATGGGCTTTTTCAGAGGTGTCGTACACCTCACTGCTCAGGGGAAGAGACAAACAAAAGCCAACGCATGTGACACAGAACTGAACCATGCAAATAATATCATGCAAGCGGATGCATCCTGATCATAAAGCTACAGGATGTCTGCAGAGAAATTCAGTTTTCTGGGAGTGCTCCATTTGCTCACTTTGGCTGAAGGCTGAGGGAGGGGGAAGGGAGCCCCCACACGTCTCAAAACCCTCATGTTTTGGAAGGGATTTTGGGGTCGCTTTTTATGTCATTTTTGCTGACAGCTGATTGAATTTGATCATGACAGCGAGTAGGAGGGTGACCAAGGTAGGGCTGTACTCTCTGGTCGTGAGCACAGCAGAGCAGAAAGCCGCTGACACAGCTGCCACGTTCATCTTGTTTCGGGTTTTCCTCCACCGCCCAGCACCCAGACGTCCTCCGCTGTACTCCCCGATGCTCCTGCACCCGGGTGCCCTTGCCCACGGCTGGAGCAGGTGGGTGCGTGGCCTCCCGGCGTCACAACACATTCGTGGGTGTTAGTGTCACAAGCGACTCAAGCAGCATTGCTAATCTGTGTAGCGTTGCCTTTCCCCGACAGCACCAGTCACTCCAACCCAGGGATCGCTAGTTTATTTTTATGGAATATTTTGTTCATGTGGACTCGTAACTGCTTCCCACAGGAGAATGCCTTGGAGTAGGAAAGGTTCCAAATAACATATGAGCTGCTATGTACATCCACCTCAACGAAGTGAGAGCTAATAGATGAAGCACAAAGCTCAGCACCGAACCCTCACAGTGCTTAACCCTGACTCTGCCAGTGACTTGCTGCAAGAACGGGGATGAGCTATTTAGCCAATGCCTCTCCTCCCACCTCCGGTAGTTATTATAAGGATGAATTATTTAATGTGTGTACACAGCTTTGATGTTGTATGCACCATTTCGTATGTACATAAGTGCTAAAGATTATCGGGTGGTTCTGTCATTGCTAGAACACTAAACATGCATTTCTGGGCTTAATTAGGTGTATAAAAACGGCTGTAAACAGCCACACTGGAAAATGTGAGTCCTGATGTATAAAAAATTGTGAGGCCGTGGCAAAATGGATCTCAGCAAGAGAAAGCCCATCTGGATTTAACCTTGGCCAAAGCCTGCTAAAGTGCCTCTAATGGCCTCTAAGCTCTTAAGGCATCCAGAGAGGATTCCCACCTCAGTCCTATCCTGGACTGCCCAGTGTGAATTTCAGCAGAACAGGACTATTATGTCATTAAAAAACAATCGAACTAAAACCTGGACAGAAGTCATAAAAGCTTTGCTATAAGCTCAGATCTTGGGCACAAGCTTATCAGAAGTTTTGCGGAGGCTTCTGTGTACTCTGGGAGGGAAGCTGGTGGGCTGTGAGTCACCTGGCCCGTGTGTGCATCAAGCCACCTCGAAGGACTTTTCATGGCTTGCCTGTCCTCTACGCTGCTCTGCTTTAGGTGTGATATGTTGCATCCAAATACCTGCTAGCCACTAGCCTTTAGTTGCCCTGGAGAAATGCTCCACTTGCAAAGCCAACATATTGACACTGGCGAAACCCTTTATGCAAGTCAGCAAGGCGCCGCAAGCTGCGATTTGCATTTGTGTAATTTACTCCTGTTTGGGGGCCGGCTAATCTCTGCTAGTGCAAATAGCAGCTTTGCCTGTATGCACTTGGGGCCAATGCTGACAAAGCCCCATCAGCGGCTGTCACCAGTGGATATAATATGGCAAAATCCCCAAACCAAACAAGACCTTAATTTCTCACTGAGTTTTGAGTTTCCTGACACCCAAACTTGAAAGAGGTTTCATCCCTTGCTCAAGGGGTAAAATCCTCTGGCGAGAAAAGGCAAATAAATGTTCACAGTGCACAGGCTTTCTGCAAATAAACGGCTGAGTATCTCACCAATGGGATCAGTGTGATGTAACTACAACAACATCTCAGCCTCATCTGTGTTGCAGAACCTTGGGAAAAGTAAGTTCAGCTTCTTCTGATGATCCTGTGTCATCACAGGAATGTTTTCAGAGTAAATTCTTCATATGTTAACAGTTTTGTACATTATTAAACTGGATCTAATTACACGTGGTTTGCTAGAACCAGCAAACCATATTCACAATTATGTTTTCATTTAAAAAATTATTCTATATAAAGATTTCATTAAGATGTTAATTGCTACCGGAATTAGATGCACATAAATAATAAACAAGAATACCTACCCATTATTAGAAAATAATTTCCACATATACCAAGCTATTTACTTTAATTTGTTTCAGATTTTAAGTGGGAAGTAGTGAGCCTGGCTAGAAATAGCAAAAGACCCTCTGTTACGAAAACGTGTCTTTATTTCCTTCTTTGCAGAGTGCAGCTTGCCAGGCCACACTAAAAGAATAGGTGATGCCCTTTTAGCATCGATAAAAAGAATGGCTCATATAAAAAATCTAATTATGGGAAACATTGTGCAGGTTTAAATCACTGAAGGAGTCAGCACAAAAAAGCACAGACTATGAGACAAATATGTAAGGACAGCAGACACTTTTCTATCTGTTGACCCTGTCTTTTAACCAAGCAAGGGTAAACTCTGAACCTTCAAAGAGCCCTTGATGAGGTGACCATGTACCTTGCCAGAATCCCTCCAAATCTGCTGTTTTTTCTTTGCAGAGAATCCACTGGGAGCTGGGAAGTGAGCTCCCTGGCCCATGGGCAACCACCAGCCCCCGGATAGCAAGGCAGAAAGGCCACAACTATGGCCAAAATCCTGACAGAGGTCCCTCCTCCGCTGAGGTGGCAGCAGCTGGAAATGACACCGGTGAGCTCAGTCACGTCACAGGAAAGCATCTGTGCTTATGCTTATTGGTCTCAAGGTGTAGCGACAAGATGGGGTTTATTTTTGGCCTCTGGAAAGAGGATTTCTCGCTGTTGCAGAGCGTATTGGACACTGAGTTCAAACATGCCCTACGTAAGGTCTGCTGACATGCCCTGTTGGGCAACAGCTGTCTTCGGTGACATGGAGAGAAGAGTGAAAAGGAAAACACAAAAGGACTGGCAGTATCAACAAATTCTCCTCTCTGTGCCTTCCCTCTAGCACGACAGGCTGACTTCGGGTGCAGGAACAGAGAGCTTTCGCTCGGGAGAAAAGTGGAAAGGAGTAAGAGGAATGTAAATGCAGTGTGAATCAGAAAACACACTCAGAATTATAAAAAGTCTCTACTTCAAGAAGAGCCACAATAGAAGCCTGAAAGCCTGAGCAGTAGCAAGTAGGAAATAGAAAAAGGAAATTAAATTTTTAAGACCCTTGTATGTTTAGATGGTGTTGTCTTCAAGACAACAAACAGCAAGGGGCCAGGAAATCCAACACTCCTTATTTCCTGATTTTCTCTTGTTAAACATAAAAAGCACAGCCAGGATCAAGTTAACATTATATTTCCTGCCATGTGACTATACTGGCATAATTTTCTTTGCTATGTATATGTGGACTGACCCACTCTGAAATTAAAAAAAAAATACATTAATTGCATTGACATGCAGAGAGAGGTAAGCCAAGAATTTCAGAGCTGTAGTTCACAAGAAATGTAACAAGCCCAACTGCTGGTCCCGCAAGGCTTTTTGTAAATCCGAGGTGAATGTCTCATAGATGAAGTTCATGTCTGATGTCAGTCTGTTGTTATTAGATGACATTTATTGATTGGTGTCAGCTATCTGACAAGTGTTTATCACACCAGAATTTCAATCATGTAGCTCTTTGGGGCTGCTCCAACACAGCTGCCATGTTCTACAGTGCACTGATTCCTGTGAGTTGGCTATGAAAGGTGGGAGGAAAACTTCATGAACTCACCCCACAGTCCTTTGCACCCACCAGCTCACCCACCCTGCTGCAGGAAGAGATCATCTGAGGCACAAGGCGATGATCTAAGCAATAGGACGTCTCCAACCCTGTGGGCAGTTCCTGTGCAGGATGGTTCATCTGGGGAAACACAACCAAGTGGGGCAGTGGGACGTGTGGGGTGGTGAAATGATGCCCAGCCACCTCCCCTCCAGCCAGAAGGCATTGGTGCCCTGTGGCTGCCCATGTCCAAAGCCATAGGAGCACACCTACCCATCAGAAATAGAAAACCAAAGCAGAAGACATACCTAGCACAAACACACAAAACAGTTTATCTCATCTAGGTGAGACCTGTCCCCAGCCCTTATTAGCAGTGTGTATGGCAGCACAGTATCTCACTGCCATCCCAAGAAAGGTGCTGTTGTTCTGGCAGAGACAAGTAAACCTGCAGACACTGCCAGTGATGCCCCCAGACCGGCGGCAGGAGCTCCTGGGGTGAGGAGGTGATACCCATGACCCTAGACAGTGGTGTGAGGAAACCTGTGCCTTCCCCAGGCTCATCCTCAGCATGGGATGAAGAGCTCAAGGAGGCAGGACCCTGGTCTGTTCCCATGGCCTGCAAAGCTCAGCTGTAAGAATCACAGAATCACAGAATCACTAAGGTTGGAAAAGACCTGTAAGATCATCAAGTCCAACCTAAAAAAAAAAAAAAACAAAAAAAACCCAACCCCAACCCACCCAACACCACACAGCACCATGCCCATCAAGCCACATCCCACAATGCCACATCCACACGCTCCTTGAATACCTCCAGGGAGGGTGACTCCACCACCTCCCTGGGCAGCCTGTTCCAATGTTTCACTACTCTCTCAGTAAAGAACTTTTTCCTAATACTCAGTCTGAACCTCCCCTGGCGCAACTTGAGGCCATTGCCTCTAGTCCTGTCACTCATCACTTGGGAGAAGAGACCAACACCCACCTCTCTGCAACCCCCTTTCAGGTAGTTGTAGAGAGCGATGAGGTCTCCCCTCAGCCTCCTCTTCTCCAGGCTAAGAGCAGCATGTGGGGGGGAACTGAGTGTGAGCTAGTGCCAATGGAGCTTATTCCCCAGGCAAAGGTGATTTTAAAGCCACCTGTGTGGATTACAGCCCCTCAGCTACACAGATGCCGGTGGGCACAAGTTTGGCACAGGCACCAAAATGTGTCCAGCCATAGGCTGGCACTAGTCCTGCAGCACTCCCCTCTCTGCAGCTGGGGTCCTCCCAGCCACCCAGGCTCAGCACAACCTTCCAGTAGCTTCCTCATTATCAGGAAGCAGTCTGGACTCAAACCTCATTAACAGCAAGGTTTTGCCCTCATGAGCTCTGGGGGCTCAACGGCCTCAAGCTCGAGGGCCTGCTTTCCTCCCTGCATTAATGTCGACCCTGATACAAGCCCCTTCTTTTGTTTTTGGAGTGAAGCCCGTTGCTGGCCCGAGGGCAAACGGAAGCCAAGAGATGTTGCAGACCCCCGGGAGTAGCAGATGCTGCCTGGTTCCCGCTGGCTGTGTCCCATGTCCTCCACCAGCACCCGCGGTCTGCCAGCAGCCAGCAGCATGCAGGTCCCAAAACACAGCCCAGGTGCTGTTTGGTTTTCAAAGTGAAGAGTTAGACTTTGATTATTACTTTGAGACTATTGTTGTGGAGCAGTTTTAGTCATCATGACCTGACTTTTCACTGATATCTATGAGAGTTGACCCAAACTTCTGAGCTAATTCTGTGCTTTCAAAAACTATTTTCTGACAATCCTGGGATCCTCAGAACTGAGGCTGAGAGGTGGAAGGACATTGTATTTTTCCCTATGCCAACTTTAATTTTAAAAACTGCCTCCTTTTACCCAGAGTCAATAGTTTTTGAAAGGAATGTGAGAGGGAGGGACAAAGGAGCATAGGAAGGGAGGAAAGGAGGAAAGGGGGAAAGGGAAAAAAAGGAAAAGAAAGGAGGAGAAAAGGGAAGGGGAGAGAGAGAAAGAGAGAAAGAAAGATACAAAGAAAGGAAGAGAAAAAAGAAAGAACAAGAGAAAGGGAAGGAAGGAAGGAAGGAAGGAAGGAAGGAAGGAAGGAAGGAAGGAAGGAAGGGAGGGAGGGAGGAAGGAAGGAAGGGAGGAAGGGAGGAAGGAAGGAAGGAAGGAAGGAAGGGAGGGAGGAAGGGAGGGAGGGAGGGAGGAAGGAAGGAAGGAAGGGAGGAAGGAAGGAAGGAAGGAAGGAAGGAAGGAAGGAAGGAAGGAAGGAAGGGAGGAAGGGAGGAAGGGAGGAAGGAAGGGAGGAAGGAAGGGAGGAAGGGAGGAAGGAAGGGAGGAAGGGAGGAAGGAAGGAAGGAAGGAAGGAAGGAAGGAAGGAAGGAAGGAAGGGAGGGAGGAAGGGAGGGAGGGAGGGAGGAAGGAAGGAAGGAAGGGAGGAAGGAAGGAAGGAAGGGAGGGAGGGAGGAAGGGAAGAAGGAAGGGAGGAAGGAAGGGAGGGAGGGAGGAAGGAAGGAAGGAAGGTAGGAAGGAAGGAAGGAAGGAAGGAAGGGAGGAAGGAAGGGAGGAAGGGAGGAAGGAAGGGAGGAAGGGAGGAAGGAAGGAAGGAAGGAAGGAAGGAAGGAAGGAAGGAAGGGAGGGAGGAAGGGAGGGAGGGAGGGAGGAAGGAAGGAAGGAAGGGAGGAAGGAAGGAAGGAAGGAAGGAAGGAAGGAAGGAAGGAAGGAAGGAAGGAAGGGAGGAAGGGAGGAAGGGAGGAAGGAAGGGAGGAAGGGAGGAAGGAAGGGAGGAAGGAAGGGAGGGAGGAAGGAAGGGAGGAAGGAATGGAGGAAGGGAGGAAGGAAGGGAGGAAGGGAGGGAGGGAGGGAGGGAGGGAGGGAGGGAGGAAGGGAGGGAGGAAATCTACTCTGTAACCAGTAGGTGAATTATACTTGCATTTACAAGTGACACTTGAAAAGAAAGATTCTACACTGTGTTCTGATCCTTCCATTTTTCTTCCTATTAATGTGTTTTCCTTCACATTGGAAAAGTGTAGCGATACAATTCACATTTCAAGCAACACAGTGAATCAGTCAGCCAGAGACAGATAGATACAGTTCTTTCTCTGCTAAGGTCTGATATATCACTGCTTGATGAACCAATCTTGCCAAACACAAGTCAAAATTTTAAGACAACACTGAAGGGTACGGTAAGTCCTTTCCAGGATTTGCAAGGAAGTTTTATCACAAGGGTTTAAAATTAGGAATAAAACCCACCAAAGTTGGTGGCATGGAGCTGCTGTAAGTGATGCCTGAATACAGCCCTGCCATGACATGCTTTATGGAAACCATGAGCAAGAAAACCTTTGAAAATAAGACACTAAATTTTAACTTTTGAAACTTTAGAGGTGTATGGGCTTTCTTTTGCCACACTGTCCCCTCTCCAGTTAAAATCTTGAATAAAAAGACAAGAAAAAAGAAAGAAAGTTTGGGGGGACCACAGTCATGGACCATTATTCATTTTATTTGTTCTGAATGAAGAGATAGAGAGATGGAGTTTCAACTCTGTAGAAGAAGTTGGATTTTTCATTATTTAAAGTGTTGAAACATAAATTTCACACTCTTTAGAATGAAATACAATATGAAGAATCTATCCAGTTTGGACCAGCATTCGCCCCAGGCAGAGGCAGAGGAGAACTTCCCCAGATGCATGCATCGTGCGATATTTTGTATGAGTCAGGAGGCAAGGGAATAAGAAAGGTCTCCAGCAAAGAGAAGAGGCAATGACAAAGCACCCAAAAGCACTTTTAAGTGCAGTTTAATGGACTGCCCTCTTTATAAACTAACCTCCCATTCTGCTCAGTTGTGCAGCGATCAAAGACCCCATCCCAGATCCATTTGCTCAGCCAAAGGAAACGCAGACCTACGTCTCCCAGGAAAGCACCTCAGCTACCAGGCTAGGGATTAATGTGCAGGATTTCTCCCACACTCCACCCTCTCTACTCAAGTTGTACCACTGTGTAGAAACCTGAGAGATTCCTGGGGTACGGCATAAGGGGAATCAGGGGCCTGCCCTTATGCAGCCTCACAGCTAAAAGGCTAAAAGTGGTGAAACAGACTGCTAAGAGGCTATGAGTGGTGAAACAGCCATCCGTGCTGCTTCTGTTATTTTAGCATACAATTGTTTAATGTAAAACACAGACACAGGCATCCCCTTCAAACTGAACAGGATTTAGGGTTGTGTTCCCACTAGCACCTTTGTACATCCAGGCCAACGAATCTTGAATTCTTCTCTGAATAGTGGCTGTGCTCCAACAGCTGTTCCTAGTGAAGTCAAAATGGGTGGAGGACATGAAGATGGATGAAGCAGTAAATGAAGCTGGGAGAATTATATGGAACAATCAGGAACATATAGGAACAACTCTTATCCTTATGCAACTTAACAAGGCCAAATGAGAAGTTGGTTCAGGAACAAGGAATGCAGTTTGTATCTACTAAACGAGGAACTGTGTTTTATGAAGATGCAACCCTGCAAAGGAATTAGGATGTAGGAATAGCAAGCAGCTAAACACAGCCATCAGTGTCATAGGGCATATATGGTTCTTGGCTGAACAGATAATGCTGAAAAATTAGAAGCTGTCAAAAAGAGTCAGAAAAAGTATCCAAACATGAGAGAGAACAGCTTCTGAGAAAACCTTTAAAAGCTTAGTCATAAAAGAAGACTGAAAAATGATTGATTAGTATGTGTTGGTGAAGAAAAAATTTTCCATGAAGAAAAAATGTGAAGCACTAAAAGACTGCTAATTTTAGCAGAACCAAAAACCAGTGGCTGAAAGATGAAGCCAGATGTGTTCATATTTTGAATGAGGAGCAATTCTTATTTAGCACAGAAGGCAATAAACCTCTGGAACAAATTGCCAATGGAAGCGCTGGACTTTCAGTCTTTCAGTGTCCCCAGAGCAAGGCGGGGTGCTTTTCTCACAGGTATTGTTTAAACACAGACCTCAGTTGAGTTACCAGCCTCAGCACGAGAGTAATAGACAGACAGGGAAGAGCCTCTTACAGACACAAGATCAGACCAGATGATCCGGTGCGTCCTTCTGGATGCATGCTCTGTGAACATACGAACTTAAGGTCTTGAAAGCTTTCCTAGAAAATCACGTCTTCCCCTGAGATTAGCAAGTGCAGCACATGGGCATCCTTGATAAAATCAGTGCTTCAACAATAAAAATAAGAGATTAAATTATACATAACTTGCCTCTACCTTATTCAAAGGGAGCTGGCATTTTGACTTCCACTGGCTGAGAACCTGCTGTGAATACCACTTGGACCAGGAAGACTGATGACATTTTGAAAGAACTACATCATTCACCTGATGAACTTTTTATGAGACAAGGAATTTACCTTTATCCATTTATCTACAAAGATAAAAGTGTGCAAGCTTTAAAAGTGAAAAACAGGTAAAAAACCTGACTGCCTTTTCAGGACCATTTACAATGAAGTAAATACACACACTAATCTACCAGTTTATAAGGTTTGTCTCTCAGCATCTTGCCCCATTAAATTCCTCAGTGGCCTTCTCTTTCTCCTTTTTCAGTTGTTTGGATGAAGTCTTAGCCCCATATCAGTCTATGGCCAAACTTAACAGCAGAGAATGGAGTAAGTCTTTCAGCCTCTGTTTTGCCTTTAAAATGCCTTCCAGATAATCTGCTTGGGTATGTTCCCCAGCTTTGCTTAACCAGCCCTGCCAACCCTGACATCTTTGGCTGGTCCTCTGCTCCCCAACTCTTCCATCTCTTCTGTGTGAGTGTATTACAGGAACAAGCCTGCACCCTGCTCTGTCTTCAGGTGCCTCCCAGGGTCTCATAATCCCAGTCTCCTTCCCCATGTTCCTCATGATTCCTGTCTGGCTTTCCATCAAGCCAGGTCTGCCCCTCGGTGAAGAACCTGCTCACTGGCATCTCTCTTTTCACAGTATCTGCTCCTTCTCCCCACTTCCATCAGGTTTCTAGGCATAGCCTCTTTGTCCCACTAATCTCAGGATACTGCTTAACTTCCCTTCTCTTCTCTAGCACTCCCAGTCTCTGCTCCCTTCCCAGTTTCCCCTCTCCCAGCCCACTCTCACCAGTCCCTCTCAAAATACTTGCCCAGCCTGTCATAATCTTCTTGCTCTTTTCTACTTCTCCTCCATCATCTCCAAGTCACAGTGTCATTCCCTTCCCATTCAGTCTTAGTCTTACCACACTAAGGAGAGTAGACTGGGAGGGGGGAAAATGGGACAGGAGCAGAAACTAGGAATGCGAGAGAAATGCTCAGGATGGGATTAGCAACCTATTTTTCCATTGAGTGGGTCCCCAGAAAAAATAAAACATCCAACTGCACTTTCTGCATACCCAGAAAGAAAGATAGTAGCCTGAGGATCACATATTCAGCATGGAAAATTTCTGCCTAAAGACTAAAATTTGGCAGTTATAAGCAACAGAAAATTGGATCATTGCAAATATCAAGAGATCTTAATTAACAATTTGCCATTATTCTAGGTATAATACAACATAATGTTATCCCAAAATAGTAACTGCTTCATCTGCACGACAACTTCATACTATTATTTAATTCTTATGTTGTGATAAGATGTGATACCCTCAATAACAATCAGGGCATCGTTTTATAAGACTTCATAGGCACATATGCTATAAAACCATCACTTTGGGAAAGGACTTACAGTCCAAAATGAAGATTTAATCGGCTCGAGTCTTCCCATTTTGCCCAGTAACTTTCTGATTATAAGAACATGAGGATAGAGTACAAAATACATGTAGGTTAAGTAATTTTAAATATCCAATTATCCATATCCAGCCATGCTGGATTTGTGGTTTAATTGCTTCAGACGTGCAAGCTTTTTTCCAGTTATCTTTTCACAGCCCACAAACACAATTTCCTGTTAAAGTAGCATTGTCCTGAAAATTCACCATAATGAATTTTCCAGTCTGAGCACTGTGACCCAGTTCTAAGGCAAAAGTTTTTCTATACAGCTAAGTAAAAAACTTAGTAAATCATAAGTGAACAATATTGGCCTAACATAACGAGATTCTCATAATGAAGCAGAAGCTGAATGCTCAGCTCCTGAAAAATCCATCTCTACACTTTACTGATAAACAACTGGAAACCACAGAGCTCTATTTCCAAAGCCCATATAAAATGCTGTACATTTGACTTAACATTTAGCTGTAGCTTTCTGATTCATAAAATCATAAATCAAATTATTTGCCTATTTTCTCCCTGTAATAGCTGCACAATGCTGAAAATTTGCCACCAATCATGGAGCGCTGAATTGGTTTTCAACTAGCATTTCTTTCATTTTTATTTTATAGAGCATCAGGTTAAAAATTACCCATATTTCTCTCTCTGGTATGCATAGCAGCAAAGAAAGAAAAAACATGAGTACTTATTATATTGTTAAGTGTGTTTGACTAAATGAAGTTATAAAAAAATAATGAAAATCTCTGCAATTCACCATAAAAATTTCATTTCCAAAAAGAGCCAGTAAAGCTGTCAAAGAAAAAAAAAATCTTTTCTGTGGTATATACTATTAGACTATACATAGATGAAACTGCACATACATCAAGACCTAAATAACTATATAAATGCATCCTAAATTTCCTGAGACAGATGGTGGATCATATAGAGACAAGATATGCATTCCAAAAAGATTTTTCTTCAAGAAGAATAAGAAAGGGAAGGTGAAAGAATAGTGGGGAAATGTTTAAAATACTGTTAAATTAAAACAAACCCCACAAGATTATACTGCAATATTAGACAAAGCAAAGAAAATGAAAGCAAGGGATGACACAGTCATTTTGGCCCTGATTCAGGAAATTGCTTAAACACATGTATGAGGACATCTTAGTTCAGGAAAGAATGTAAGTACAAGCTTAAATTTAAGCATGATGAGATTTTCACCTTCACTCTGGCCCCTGTATCCTGGATCCAGCAGCTGGAGTAGTGGGAGGAGGTACTAGAAGTCCTCTGTACAGCAAAGGCAGGTGAAAAGGTCTCCTGGCAGATGAACTGAGCTTGATCACCCTCCAAGATGTGGTGTAGGAGGGCATCTGAATGAGGGCAAAGCTATGAGCTCCCAGAGTGCTGGGATTTCTGTACAGATCACACTTTATAGAGCGGGCTAGGGAGGCTGCCTAACCTGCATTGGCTGAAAGCTCTTGTAGGCAGCACAAACTCCCGAGATCATGAAGATATTTTTATGTGACCCCTGTTGCTTCTCCTTCTAGTCCTTCTGTGCTTCTCCCCTTAGAAATGCAGCACGTTCTCACTTCAAGAGCTTAAATACCACTGGCTTAAACAGGAGTTGGGCACATGCCTAAGGTCTGAGAATAAGAACACTTTCGTACCTTGGGGTGATCAGTAAAGATAATGTTTCCACTGCAGTCAGCAAGAAGAAGGAGATAGAAATGCTGTACTTAAATCTGTGGAAAAGGAGAAACTCTTGTTGGTTCTCTTCATTAACCCACTACCAGCAAGTAACACTAAAAACATTCGTTACATTTCTCAAGCACTGCAGATAAGAGGAGTCACATCAAGTACGGTTACATATCCTAGATGGTGAATACCTCTTGCCAGAAATGTTCAAGCAGATTGTAACATGTTCTTTATCTCTTTGAACATACTCAAGTTAAAACACTTATTTCTGGATATCCTTTATCTGTCATGGCTGTCCACCCTGTTACCAAACTAATAAGTGTATTATCCAGATTGTGGGATCAAAAGTCAGGGAAGGTTGCTATGGGTTGTGCTAAGATAATCATTTTGCACTTCGTCTGTGTTATATACCACATCTAGTACAAAAAGCAATTCATTCAAGTTTATATTTAGGGTGACAGAATGATAATATAGTGGTTGTGTGATGGCTGCTTGGACAAAGTAATCTTAATTTCAGGAATTTCCTCACTTCTTGGCGTTTCTTATTGCAGCTTCAACAACAGAACAGCCTGTTTACCCTATCTGTTGAGAAAGCAAGGCACTCTTCTGTATTTTACGCTACAGTTTTTGCATCAATTTTTCTACTGATTTTTTTCTATTTTGTAGGTATCTTTAAGGAGTTATGAGAGAAAAAAAAGCAGAAGATAATCATATTTTACAAAATATAAGCCAATAAAGGACACCCTAAGGACTCCCACACTCACCAGTAAGGATTAGTTCATCTGTTTCTGAATTTCATTTTCTGAACTACTCTGCTTATGTATCTATTACTTTTTGCTGGATTTGCCAGCAGACCATGGAAATTTAAAACCCTCAAAATATCAACCCAAATAAGACTGGAGGCTCTTTGCAAATGTTATTAAAATACAAAATGGTTGTATAATAGTATACCTCTGCATCATTATGGAAAAGAATATTCTAGTTCCCTCTCTTTCTTTCAGTTATGCTACACCCTAATTACAACATGAAAGCAAGAGTTCAAATGTCGATCACAGAACTGATGGCAGGGCTTCATATTTACCATACTTTCAGTGGAAGCATTTTCCTGAGTAATAACAACTGGATTTGGTCTATTTTTAAGAAGACCAGCATTCCTGACCTAATCCCAGACTCACAACAATACGCTGTCTTTGATTGCACGGGACCAAAAATTCACCTTGAACATGTAAGCTCGTTTTGTGAACTGCAAAATTGTTATTGTCTGCTTTTTCCTTCTCCATGCATTTTCTTCTTAATGTTGCAAGACTTTTAGGTTTGTCCACCAAATGATATAAAATAACATAGCTAATGATAGTGTTACCAAAAATACCATTTCCTTTTTAAAAAAAGATATTTTTACAGAATTAAGTGCACATCATTTTTGAATATGATGTTTTATTTGCAAAAATGTAAATGATCTTTTCACTAAACAGCAAACAAAATGATGTATCTCTGAAAAATATGATAATGCTTTTTTAAGGATGTGCAGATGGTGCAGTTAGAACATCTGCAGCAACAGAGGATCTGAAGAGAGAACAGGAATTCTTTGAGAGGATGAGTTACTACCTCAAATCTATTTTTTTGCCATTTTTTCACAATGTTCTTTACTGAGAAGCGTTCTCTACCCTGGAGTGCTCAATATTTGGCCTCTTTTCAGAGCTTCTACTATACTCAAGAGAAAATCTTAATCCTAAAATCTATTAAAGATTTTAATCAATCCACAGTCCATTTTTTAACATGTCACCAGCTCAGGTTTTTTTATTTTCATCAAACAATATTTATTTACACAAACAGAAAGCACCTTCATAAACAAGATAGTCATGCAATGGAGGAGGGTTAGAGAAGGTCAGCAAGGATGGTCAGAGGTATGGTACGGTTTCAGGATGAAGAATCACTAAGTAATCTTGCACTTTTCAGTCCAGAAAGAAAATAACCAGGGAATATGTTAGAGGTCTAAAAGACAGCCCCTTTCAGGGAGAGGATAGTGCGGATTGACAGCTCACTGCCTTTTCAGGAAGTAAGGTGTGACAAATGAAGCCAGCAGGAAGTGGGTTCAGGCTGGACAAAAGATGTGGTCACGTTGTGGATCTCCTTGCCATAGGATGTTTTATGTGACAGAAGCTTACACAGGTACAAGGGGACATTGAACAAAGCCAAGGAAAAGAAATCCATTCAAGATTGCTAACTGCTTAGGAATTGCATCTAGTTTAGAAAACCTGCAAAAGCCTGGAAGCTGGAGGAATACATGTGGAAAACATCATACAAGACTTGTCTTGCTTTTGTACTCTTCCCTAGACATCCTTTTTTTGTCCATTGATTTCATTACAGAGGTAGATGAATCCTTGTTATGACCCTATGGGGCTACTCTTTTGTTCACATATTTTGGTCCCCTTGATGGCAGAAATGGTTACGTGTGCAAACGTGCAGGTAAAAATGTAATGAAACCTAGGAAGCAACATTTAATGATCTTTCCTACCACTACCCACCTTCCATGTGTCAAGAAGAAACTGGATTATAGTGATTACATAGTAGGTGCTGTGCTTGAAGATCATCAAGGAGACAAGGAGCACTTTACAAAAAATGGGCTCTGCCTAGACTATAAGCCTAGTTTCATCTAGTCTAGATTAACATCTTCACAAAATTAAGACATGTTAAATATATCATTTTCAACACCCTCACAAAAATCTGGCTTTTGTTCTCCAGTTCAGGGGTGCTCAGACTATTAAACTACTTGGGGAATGATGTCCACCTTAAAATAGAAGTATTTTTACCCATTTCACTTAAAGTTCAGTAATCCAAGACAGTGAATGAACTGTAAAAAGTACTTCTTAAAACCAGTATTTCAAACATGTTTTAATCTTCTTTATATCATATTTCTATGTAATCCTTTTTTTTTTTTCTATTTCTGTTCATTATGCAAGTCCTGGAAGGACTTATGTACTTCATCCTCTGTGAGTGAGAGCTCTGCCACTTCTTATATTATGGCTAATGCAGATGGTGAGAACACTGTAGCTGCGGGTGCAGACTCCCATTCTTCAAAAGGCCAATGCGGACCCCCCTGAGAGGGGAGCTATTTATTCCATGTTACACAGTGATCTTTTGTTGGCCAGCTTCTTGTCTTGGCTGTCTTGCCCAGATTTTGATTCCCAAATAGATTTTACAACAGCCCTGAAACAGAAAAAATAATTAAACAAAAACATACCTTTAAGTAGGTTTACATAAATTGCCCTGAATTATTCCCCTCCCATCCACAATCACTGTAACTGTAACTATGCACAGTACTTCTTTCCAATCTCCAGAAGCTTGTTCCTGTTTTCGCTACTGGCAACACAAATATTAAACTACAGAGAAACTTAAATAGTTCAGCCCAGGTCATGTTTGTCATCAGTAATACCGTACTTTGATCAACTAAAACATAAATCACATCGTATGCTGTCCACCTACCAGCGAAGAATCATAAAGATCATGGCAAAGATCATACCGACAGTCACAATGATTCCAGTTACCAGGCAAAAGACCAGAATGGCATCTGTTGTTGTTCTCCTTGATTGCCCTGTTTCTATTCTTGATTTTTTTGTTCGCATTTCTGAAGAAAAGAAATACATGGTCATTATTATGTTCAAATTTTCAAATGAATCAGGAATTTAATCTGATGGACAGGAGTGAAAAGGAGCAGGGCTTGATTATTTACTCTCTGACATCTTTCTCAACCTTCAGGCCTTTACTGTATCAGCAAAATTTAGAATAGTAGCATTTTATACCTTGTTTGCAAAGGCATATCTAACCAAGGAAGATGCAAAGAAATGGAGATCAAGGCATGTGGAGTGGGATATATGTCACTTAACAGCCATGAAACACAAAGCAGTGCAATTCCTGAAGACAAGGAAAAAATTGAAGTGGGAAAAGTATCTATTTGGTACATGTTAAGAATGACTAACATAACAGTATTTTTGCTTTAAGAAATGCTTTAATGTAAGATTTCAAGACATGTCCACGTAAGATACGTGAACGATAAAGACAGAAGAATTACCACAGGCTGTCTGCCACTGGAGGCAGGCTGACTTCTTTGTTCTGTGCCTGGTACCAGGTGGTCCATCACCCAGGGCTGAGGCACCAAGGTACCATGGTGCTACAGAAGAATTCTAACAATGGTAATTGCTGCAATAATGCTGATAATAATGAAGCCAAAAGAGAGTATGCTAACAAAAGACCAGATTCAAGGACTTAAGTGCTGCTTTTCAGTTCCCTGTCTCTATCTAGGTCTGCAAAGCCTTTATTTAAAGCAAATAATCACTGAGCATGGAAAGGAGCTGTTCTGCGTGGCCCAGAAATGCATAGCAAGGAGCAGCTGCATGAAGCTGAGAAGTGAAAAACGTAGCAAGGATATCAGGTAACATACTTTGTAATGCTGCAGCCTGTTCAACCATGGAATGTACACCTAAGGAAACTGAGGGCCCTGCCATTACTTAGGCTGTTTCTCTAAGACCAGACATACCAGTTAGGAGATGATTCTAACAAACAACCCAGGAAGAGCGGAAAATGGTGAAGATGGTAAACCAACTTCCCCCATCCATTTTTTGACACTGGATAAAGAAACGTCTGGAAACCAAACCCAGTCACCTTGTTCTGAAATTTAATTGACCTTATTTGTTCAGCCACATTCAACCAAATCAATGAACCATTAGGCATCTTCCCAGATCCCTCCAGCTTTGACAATTTTACACAAGCCAACCCTAATTTCTCTTTCATTTTCCCTCATATAGTTTCTAAAACTATAAGGTGTTATCTCGTTGCTGACTGCAATGCAAAATTCATGTTCACACTGGTAGGAATTCTGTGTAGCAGAATGACTGCAGAAAAACCATTTCTATTCTATTTCTATTTCTATTTCATTTCTACTTCTATATAAGGTGCTGTGCCACTGTCATCACTGTAGTATCTAAGCAACTCTTCCATCACATCATTTGAGTTTCATTCTCCTGCATCGCAGAATTTTCATTTTGATATTCTTAAACCACAGCTGATGTATAGGATTCTCCCAATCTTTCTGCAAGATACAGAACAGGTAAGAATGGTGAACTGGCTGAGAATATCATACATACCAAGCCTGAATATTGGGGTTTTCATATAGTGTAGAGCTAACTTCTTTTGGACTAATTCACTTCACTGACTGGACTGTGTCTTTTTAGAATTACATGCAGTTGTGGGGCAGGGAGGTTAATGAAAATTATCTTTGATTTTGCTATTTCATTAATGTAATACATTTTCCCCTTGGCAAGATGTGAATTTAGAGCTGTAAGAATACTTCTGTTTACAGGCTGTAACAGGAGCCTGCTGAAGAGAAAAGCAAGTTTTATGTTATCCACTGCTAATCTACTCAAGTTTTCTTCCTAGGCAAGAAATTCTTCCAACTGTCAAGAACCAGAAATGCCCAAGAGACAACCTGATAATACAGAGGGCATGCCTTCCAAGTAAACACACGTGTTTAAAATGCAAGCAGGAAGCAGACAGAAAAGCAGCTTCCCAATAAGCTGGTTTACAATGAGCAAAGACTGATTCACATCAGGTGCACTTTTAAACCCCTGACTGCACTCCTGAAGTCCAGGCAACACTCCCAATTAGTCAGTGAGAATTTTGCCACAGCCAGAATACGCCTTAAAACCATCTACAGCTTACAGTTGAGGTTACAAAGATGTATTTACACCAACTTTTAAAAAAAATCTACTTACCTTAGTAAAAGGAGGAAGATCAATTATTTTTTTGAAACATGCAAAGTCTAGTTCAATGATTTTCAACTTAAAGTCTACAGCCCACTGTGGGTCTGTGGACTACTTCACTATAGAGAGCGATGGAAAAAAACACTATCATATATATTCCACAATTACATTGTAAAAAAATTCCTAAAATTGTGTGCACTCCACTAGAAATTTTCTAGGGTTCTACAACAAAAAAGAGATTCATAACATACCTGACAGTTTCAAGCAGATTGCCTCCAACCCTATCAAAAGCTGGGCATTCTCACTTTACCTGTCCATTATTTATACACATATTTACTACAAAAGGAATGCACTTAAATGAAATGCAAGGGTGGGATACTGCAGTTAGATTGTAGGCACTGTTGGATCTAAACTGTGAAGATTCATTTATTTGTGCAAGTCAGAACAATGCAGGAAGGAAGGAAAAGAAGGAATGCTCAGATTTAATTCTTACCTTCCACCACTGCTAGCTGATTTGAGGCCAGCCCTGTGGAAGAAACCCCAGAGCGGTACTGGTCATAGTGCATGGAAGCCTCAAATGGTCCAAGCACCATACACTCCCTCCACCCCAGATCCTATCTGCTATGCCAATGGGGGGACAACAGGCTGGATTAAAGGAAACAAAAGTGTCATCTATGTGGCCATTACCAGCTGCTAAGAAGCTTGACAGCTTTTTTATGTTCTTTCTGCCATCAGAACAATATACTTAGGCTGAGCCACCCTGCAGGACCTGGATCAAGGACCTTAGAAATTTACTGCTTTCTTATTTGGGCCCAGAGAGATACATCACATACCTCTCTCACACCATGCACCAGAGCAAGATAGCTCTAAAACAGAGAGCACATTCTCTGCTGTGATGTGGCCCAGCAACTATATTTGCATATTTGTATACATACCAGAGTTTAACAAAGCTGCTTTGATTTCTATGCAGTGCGGTGCATCTCTGGACTGTCCTCTGCCTTCATGGAACCCTCTCCCCTTTAATTTGCTTAAATCCAAATACATTCAGAAGCATCTGTTGCCACTGCTAGCATTTCCCTTCAGAAAATATCAGCAATACAAATTCTATCTCTGCATTCTATTCAGTCATTTCTTCAATAAGAAACAGATTCATAATCATGTAAATCATATACATCAAGAAAGTGGAACACCTGCATTTTCAGCACCATTTCTGTCCAAAGGAAACCCACTGCTTCTGCCAGCAGCACTGTTCCTCTTCATCCTCCTCTTCCCCTGGGTTTTTCATTGAGCTGGAGTTCCTCCTAGACCATGAATTTGACTGTACAGCAGTGCTCCATCTACAAGCAGACACCTGACCAATTGTTTATACAGTCCAGCAGCCAACAGGAGTTCTTTCCACCGCTTTTCAGATCCAGAAAGTATGTATCAGTTTGGCAGAGGGGAGTGAGATTCTGCCTCTGCAGGCTGGGAGTTTGGGGGCTTTTTTTCTGTAATATAATGGTGATGCATAGCTTTTTTGTTTTCCTTCCAGATTATCTATAAGCCTTTTTCTATGTATTAAAAATGCATGGATATATGCTAATGGGAGAGCAGGATTACATACACACAGAAGAGATCCACACTGTTAATCTTGGGTACTGGGATTCCCCATTTCATTTCTGTGAAAATGCAAGGACATCATGGCCATGCTGATTACCCATCTGTACAGTAGCTGGTTACAGAGATTTGACTTTTCTCTCTCAAGGAAGCTCTGGCGCTGAAGTCATCAGCAGGAAATGAACTGAAGAGAGATGGGGGCTAGAACGGCCTCTGAGACACAGAAATGCTATTGCCTCCATCTTCTCCACAGAAGTGCCACTAGACACACACCCCCCAACTCGCTCTCTCGCTCATGAGAAGCGTGGAGCTTGGGGCACAGCTGGGATCTCAGTAGGCTGACACCCTTCACATAGCATCCTAATGAGGATTATACTCTGCTCTCGCATTCCTCCCTTGCAAAGTCCTCCCTCCTCACAGGACTATTATTAGTAAATATGAATAAACCGCCTTCCCCTCCAAAGTCTTCACAAAACACCGAACAACAAAATGGGCAGGAGTGTGAAACAGCACCCTTCAGTGTATTTCAGGGTAGTGATTTAGTAAGAAGGACATAAAGAAATGTCAGTTATTATAAGATGGGATTTTCCTTGCAGAGATCCCAATAATTTTTAATGAAGATAAAATACTTCTTTTTTCTGTGTTATGTTTCTCTTGCTATAAAAGACAAAGAGAACCCATTGGTCTGAACGGTTCTGAAAACAAAAGGAAGCGCCAAATTACTAAAGACCACTCACTTATGCAAAAAGGTCATTAGGACTGTTCATCAAAAGGTCACTGAGAAGCTCAGTGATCACTGGCAACAGACACATGGAAGTTTTCCATGCATAGCTTTAAAATTAAGAGAGGTTGTGGAGTCTCCTTCTCTGGAGATACTCAAAACTCTCCTGGACACATTCCTCTGCAACCTGCTCTAGGTGAACCTGCTCTGGTGGGGGGGTTGGACTAGATGATCTCCAGAGGTCCCTTCCAACCCCTATCATTCTGTGGTTCTGTGATTCTGTGACATGCTCCCAGAGAACAGAGCAGCTCTGCAAAACACAAGGCAGCAGCTAAGAAAATCTACATCCAAACACAAGGACTCTTGCCGCGTCCACTGATGCTGTCAGAAGGATCTTTCTCATTTCCTCCTGATCCTGTTGGAAAAGTAAATGGCATCTTCTGATGTCGCAAGACTTCTGACTATCCACAGAGAGCAAAACTAGATCTATATGATGAAAGTCCTGGTACATTCTCAACGAAAACTTCAGCTGGTAACTTCTTCCATGTACCTAATTAAGAGTTAATAATTTATAAAGTCCAAACAATGGCAATCCTGGGGAAGAAAAGCCCAGAAACATCTCTGTACAAAGCCAAAGGATGCTGATCTGGCGCTAGGCAGAACAACCCATTCCTTTTAAGCTACTTAATAAACCTTACAGCTTGTCTTCCCCAGATTTCTGTATAGCCATAAATATTTTCTGAACCAATAAATCTCAATCCTTCTAAGAAGTTCTCAGTGGGTATGTCTGTTGGGCGGGTTTCATCTGACCACTTTTCACCAAGACTACTCAGTCACAGCTTAAACACAAGTGTGTGAGTCCTCCTATTGATGACTCACCGACTCAAGTCAATGGGACCATTTGCATCCTTAAGCCTAAAATAGATTATGTGCTCTGCTAATTCAGGTCTCAAAAAGGAAGCTTCCTCTGTACAAAAACGAATGTAGAGACTGAATAGTGGGAGAAGGAAAAAAAAAGCTTTGGGTGTTTTGTGACTACCAGATGGATTTAGAAAAGGAATAAACAAATTCCATGTTACTGTACAATGGCAGAAAGGACCTCAATAGAGATAGAGGAAATAACCTATCCTCCTGAAGAGAGAGGGAAAAAAGCAGGATTCCCAGACCAGTTTTACCTAGGTGAACAACATGGAGGGGAAAAATATGGGAGGAGTTATCTCCTCCAAGGAGAAATCCAAGGATTTCTTTCTTTCTAGTCTGCCATAATTTTGCATAAGACTTGAATCTACATTATTTCAGGAAGAACTTTAAATTTTGATGAGCAAGGCACTTTAACCCTTTCTGTGATTAGGAAAGATGGAGTTTCTGCACTGCTGTTCTCATGGTTTGAGAAAATCAACACATTGCTACCTTTCCTGATGAAGTCAGCAAAAAACCCATTAGCAGAGGACGTGAGAAAGATAGTACTGGGCAACCTGTTTTATGATGTATTCTTTTCAATGTTAAACTTTGCTAAATCCATTGTGTATAAGCAAATTCCAGATGGCTGCTAAAAGAAAAAACCCCAAAAGGTTGTTTTCCTGCTTCAGTATTGAAGTGGAAAGGAGATTTAACTGCAGAACCCATGCTGATGGTGCTACGTGGCTTTGTGAGGCAAAAAGAAGTCTACGTTAACCAACCTGGGTACAGTAAAAAATAAGGAGGTAATAGGAAAACTTCCTTATTTTAGCTTGAATTTTTACAAAGGGCAATGAAAATACTCATTCCTACCACAAGGAACCTCTTCATTCCCATTCTGTCATTTCCTTTTATATGTCTCCTTTCTTGGCCTGCATTTCATGACCATCATTACCACAGCACAAAAGCTCCTGCCTATATACTACTGGTGACATGCGATCTTAGGAAGATTGAGTGCTACATAAAAAACAGAAGGCCATATCACTAGAAGACTGTAAGCATCTCTGTGAGCTCACCAGTTGTTGCGTAGACTGTGTATTTTACAGAGGCAATTATATTTCCATTTTCTTGAGTTTCACACTGGAAAGTAACCGAATGGGTATCTCTGCAAACTTCCATAACAGCTGAATCATTGGGAAGAATGTGTGCTGTCTAGCCATATATAAAAGAAAAGGGGAAAAAAAAAAAAGCGTTTGTATTTTTTCAAATAGGTCTGCAAAGACGAGTTGCATTGTGTCAGACATACAGAAAAGTGCTTAGCCTACTCCAACAGCTTTCAACCTGTCAGGACTTCTTGGCCCCTGGGAAAATTCCTCCCATCTCTTCAGCACCTCCTACTTGAACAACTGGGAAGGGCAACGTGGTTGTGACTTGCTGATACATATGCACTCAACAGCCACTATGCCCCATTTTTCTGAAGTAATGGTAAACATTACTCTCTAAAATTTTTGTTTCCCTCACATAAACAGGAAATTAAAGTTGCATAAAGGAGCAAAGCCATGTGAGTCCTTGTATTACCAACTCGCCAGTGAGAAATCACGGCTTATTTGCATTACGACAGCAAAGGAAATAATCTGTCCAGAAGTCTGTACAATTCAGATAGAGCATGTGATAAATACATGCAGTATGCAACTTCTTTGCACAAAGTGGGGTTCAGTTACTCACCTTGTTTGGAATTAACATCTTCCAAACGTATTTAAATCGATTTTCAGGAGGTATATAAATACAAGGCATCTTCACGCAGGCAAGGCCCTCAGAAATGGGTATTCCCCCTATAGGAAGAATTTTTAATAGGTACATCATCAACTATATGAAACATCTCTGTATATATCATAAAGTTCATAATTCTTCAAACCACAGACCGTTTCTTGGAAATTATGCTTTCCCTTAAAACTACTTCATATACTTTTTGCTTGGTCTAATGTCTGGAACGAAGCACACAGCAAAGAAATGGTATTTTACAGGGACTTGAAATCAAGCGCATCAGTAAAGAAATGAGATCTGAAACATTACTGGATTGTTTAAAGGGTAATTGGAGGGTGGAATGCAATCACTTCATTCCACTTCCCACTAACATAGAATAAGGATGTTTCCTTCAAATCAACTTATTTGCTCTAGAATACTGTATCACAGTGTTCCACTTACATCCACAGTCTACTGGCCCCCGGCATTCCTCCACACGGACAATACATTTTGCTTCAGTCCCAGGGCATCCACTGGTTAACAGAACTTCTCGAATGCCAATCCCTTTGGGTGAAAAAAGAAAAAACTTTTACTCTGCATGTCTTCATTTCCTTCAAACTCTGTTTTTGCTTTCTCTTTCTTTATCCTGGATATGATGTATCTACCGAATACCAGGCAAAACAGATCTTCTCAGAGTGCCTGCTAAAGCTATCCCATGTTGGTAGCTAAGATTTCAAGACAACATCTACTTCTGTCAGACTCTGCACCACAGGGAGCCAGATTCTTAGAATCATCATGTGTCAGAAAAAGAATTCAAAATTAATTCAAAACTTTTCTTACAGAAAAAGAATTTGAAATGAAACTAATGTATGTTCCGCAAAACAGTTAATTCACTTTAAATATCAAAGCATTCAGGCTCCTGGCCTTTAAATGCTCAAATCAGATGGCACAGAGAATCCTGTACAGACTGCCAACCCAGTCTGCCTCCAGTCTTGTGACTATCTTCAATTCCCACCAAGGCCAACAGAACTGGAAGGCACTAAAAACCTCCTGGCACTGGGACTGGGGAGTCTGAAGTTACCTAACAGTGACCAACAATAAGTGATACAGGAATACCACCAACAGCCTCCAAAATGAAGCCTTGCAGAGCATGGAGGCTGGTGGTCAGTAGCATAGGGCTTCTCATGAGAAACAGGTGAAATCAAGTGTTGACCACCAGGACTCCACCTGCAACATGGAGGGCCCTACTGGAGACAAAGAGAAGGAGATAACCGATCACAAATGTGTACAGTTAAGGAAAATTCCCACACAATGTTCAAGGAAGCAAAAAAAAGGTTCACTCTCACTATCAGGATTTCAATGGAAACATCCTCATTTTAACAATTACGAACAAATTCAAAACAAGTGCTATGATTGTTTTTGCCAAACAGTGTGTACACAGTTTATTGGAATGACATAGCTTGTGGGGGAGGCAGGAATAATATGTTTAAGCCCAGTAAACAGTGAAGGTTTTGCCATTTTTCCAGAAGCATTTTGTTTACTAATGGGCATGGAAAGAAGAGAGTTAAACCCGCCTTGCCGTATAACAATAAATGGGAAATTGGTTTGAATATTGCATTTATGATGCATCCGCCTTCCTTAAATGTGTATTATATAAACCAATGGATTTCAGAATGTTTCAGAGATGTCATGTAAATCGTGAAACAGTACTTCAAATGACAGAGGGAGACAACACCACTTACTGAAAATGACACAAAACAAGGATAGTTCTCTGCTCCAGAGAATGTCTCATCTCATGGATGCAGAAACAGAGGTGTAAATGGCAGTGAACTAACACTTTTATTAAAGGCATTCCTCTTTCTTCAGTGCCATGTAGTTTTTTTAGCTAACGAAAAAGACAGGAAACCTATGAAAACGCAAAAGGCTGGCTTGATAAAATACGGGTGCTAGGTCAACTGCAGTCACATTCATCAGGGAAAATCTCACCATGTCTTACCTTACGGGAATATTAAAATTCGGGAAGTATATCACACTCAAAGGGTTGATGAAAAAAGCTCTTTTAATTAGATCTGCAAGTTCTTTAGGTACTCCTCTGCCTCTTCCTTTTGGACAGCTTTTTCTTTCGTTCCCATGTTCCCTTTCCCCACTTCTTAGTAGCTACCAATGCTGATGAAATTAATCTATTGAGATGCTCTAACAAATGAAGTCTTAACTTCAACAAGTCATACAAGTTAAACTAACAGAAAACTGGCACAGTGAAGTAAAATAAATTACCTAAATGGAATTCACCCTAGAGAAATGTAAATTAATACACTGGGGGAGGGGTGGTGAAGAGGGATGACCCACAAAGAACTGAATACTTTGCAATAGGAAAACAGCAGTTATGAGAGAAATCTAGAGGTAAGAGTGGCCAAAACAATTAGACCACAAAGAGACTAAGGCAAAATTGAGGCAGGTATGACAAGACATCATTAACATATGCTGTAATTATGCTTTAATGCCTCTGTAAACCTGGACTATGACTAGAGGAGCAATGGATCTGAGTCACAACATTACAGGGGAAAAATTAAGAAAATGGAGTCAGTTGAGAAAGCAAGAAATACAAAGATAGATGAATCTAGGGAATAGGAAAGACTATGAAGGAGACAAAGAGCTTACAGCTTTACTGGAAGAACCAAGAAGCTACCTTTCAGCCTTACAACAGACAAGCATGCCATGCATTGAACAGCCCAGACTAGAATGAAGCTACAAACGTGATCTGAACTCCAGACATGAGATGATGCCTTTTTCTTTTTTTGTTAGAGCTTCCCTTTCCTGATTCTTCAGTAAGATTATATAATCTTCAGAATTAAAGGGGTTAAACATTTTGCATTGGGTCTGTGCATTGTATTTGTAGCTGGAAAGGTGTTGATAACACACTGATGTTTCGGCTATTGCTAAGCAGTGCTCCCACAGCACCAAGGCTGTCTCTTCACATCCCCCCCAAAGACCAGTAGGCTGGGGGTGGGCAAGAGGCTGGAAGGGGACACAGCTGACCCAACCTGACCAAAGGGATATTCCATACCATATCATGTCTTGCTCAGCAATAAAAGCTAAGAGAAAGGCGGGGGGGGGGCGGGATTTTTATTAAGGCGTTTTTCTTCTGAAGCAATCACTATGTGGACTGAGGCCCTACTTCCCAGAAAGGGGCTGAACATCATCTGCTGATGGGAAATAGAGAATAATTTTGTTTGTGTTTCCTTTGCTTCCGTGCTCAGCCGTTGCTTTTCTTTATTAAACTGCCTTTATTAAACTGCCATGACTTTTTCATCTTATTTTCTCCCCCTGTCCCCCTGAGGAGGGGAGTGATAGAGTGGCTTGGTGGGCACCTAGTGTCCAGCCAAGGTCAACACACAACATTAACTCTGAGGGACCACAGATAAAACTGAGACAAAATTTAGTGAAAATCCCTGGAAATAAGGAACATTTGAGACATCTGCTAGAGGGATGGGACATAAGGAGCAGTTTCTTGGTATCCACAAGATGCATGCATCAGAGCAAGTGAGGTTATTAAGGGGATATATATATATGGCATTGGTATACGGAACATATAAGCAGATTTGAAATTATGACGTGAAGAAAGAGAAATATTAAAGTATGTAAAAGCAAAAAGAATCTCCTAAACCCATAATGTCCTAATATGTGAAACAGGAGAGAATGGAGGACGTTCTATCATTGGAAATATGAAAAAGTGACCGGAAAAAATAAAAAGACATACTCTAGAAAACATCAGATTGATGGGGGCTAAAACTCGCCTCTCTTCCTTTTTTCTGTGGTCTTATGAGAAGCCGAATTTGTTCAGAAAAAAATTAATAGCATTTCTGATTCAAGACTGCTTCCTAAGCAATATAATTACCACCTCACGGCAGTTTCTATCATCACCCCAAACAGAGATGTCTTCTTAAGGCTCATCTCATTTTTCCTCTCTCCCTTCCTACTCCAGAATGATACCTCTCCTCTCCATTGCACAATTTATAAATTGTATAAATGTGGAATACAGAACAGGCTACTGCAGGCAAGCAATTTTTTGGCAATATTGTATGTGGGAAGACATCTGTGAGAAGCATCAGAAGATCTTTCATCTTCTGAACATCTCACAGATGTTCACAAATAGCGAAAATTGTTACTTTGGGGAAGGCAGCTCATGTGCCAATAAACGTAGGGAACTGGTTTAAAATAGGAGCTTGCAGGCTGTGAAATTAATAAAACAACAGATCTGACCTAAACTCCTAATGACAATCAGCCTGATTGTTTTTGTTAATTATAGTTATTGGCAATTGAAATCAATGAGAGGTGAAGGAGGGCAAGCAAATTACAACTGCAAAATTGCTACAGTTAGCACTTTTTTATTTTTTCAAAAACAAATGACAATATGTTTTATTCATTTGCTTTGCTACTTACCACACGTAACTGTGCATACTCCAAATTCTACTTCCGTGGACACAGTGGCATTCAGACCTGAACACAAAGTCTAAAGTTACATCTCTAATACAATGACAGGGGTGGAAATGCTCAATTAACAGGAAACTCACTCCTTGAAATCTTTACTACTTTTTAGTTGAAATGTGAAATTTGCCAACATTTTTGCTTTCACTAACTAGACCAGAAAAACAAGACATTTATGAAAATTTTGTCATAAAATCCAGTGTGAATAGCACTCATATTTAAACCTTAAGATGATTCTTTAAAAGGAAAAAATGTATTTTTCTTATAAACCAGCCTATGGTGTTAAATTAGCCTACTGAATGCTCTGGGAAGTGCAGTGTCTAGGTTCTATGCAAATTATAGGTCTTCCCTGAAAAGAGTTAAGAAAAATTTTCATTAAACAATATTCATTTAACTCATTTCCTTGTTCTTTCTGGCTAACGTACGCCTTCCCACATGATTTTTTCCCCATCACACTTCAAGGTCACGTTTAGACAGCCAGCACAAAGATGAGTCAACCAGGTACAGTATTTTAATTAGGCACTGGGGTTTTAATCACTGTGATTGGGTTCCTTCCATTTTTTAATGGTACTTTGAGGTTACAGAACGGGTTTCACAGAATGTACAAAAGGTTCTCATCTCCATCTGGGATTCGAGTCTGGATTATGTATTTTATTCCTAAGAGCATGCAATTTGAATGTTTGTTTATAAGGATACTGAGATACAGTAACTGTTTGATAGAGAAACTAACTTAGTGAAGCTCCTTTGGAAATTATTTATTAAATAAGCAATAGGTCTTTTCAATTCTTCCAAATGCAAAGAGAAAGTCACTATGACTGTTTTTACAAGTCTACACTGCCAGTCCCACCCACTCAGATTATTTTTTTCTGATAACAAATACTTACCAATGTAAAGTTTGCTTTCACTGTCTCTCAGTTTTTTATATTCAAGATTTATGTTTACAAAATGTTATTTCTGTGCAGCAATGCGAGTTTATATATCACTTCTTGCTACTAAATCTCTGAGTAACATTTACATTTTTCACACACTATCCAAAACTTTAAATTTCTCAGGTTGAAAGGAACGGATCCATTTCTCTTGCAGTCAGTGATATACAAATATAAAACCTTTATTCCTTCATTGTAAAGGATTTACACTACAGCAGCACGGTGCGTTCTCCAAAATGATACACTGATACTGAACTCTTTTTCCCAACATTACAAATGAGCCATCAAAATCTTATTCTTCCGTTATCTCTAACTGTCTCTACGGTTTTGACATTTACTTCAGCATATAAACTGTGCTCGTCAGAACAGTCTTGTAGTGTATGCACAACAATCCTTAAACAATAACTTAGCTATCCAGTTGAATGATAAAAAAATCCAACCTTAGCCAAAACATAAGGAAAGAAACGGTAAGACTAAAATCCTGTGAAAACAGAGACAACCTTTAAAACAGCTAGTGTATCCTCAAACTCTGTCTCTAATGAGCCTCTAAAAAATAACAACTTCTTTAGAAGACAGTCCCCACCACGGACATCCTATCGTGTTTCCCTTAGTTTCTTTTAAATTAATGGGGCAGTCATTCAGCAGTCTTGTCTAATGACAACTACCACAACACAGCAGAGAGGACGACAAGAACTTAAGGATCCTGTCTACAGTCTAAATACAGTCCTGTTTAAAAATACCTGTTTTCAACTTGATACGATGTGAGTTGTGCTTGTTTCCTTGCGCAGAATAAATGTAAATATGCAAAAATGAATGGGAGGGAGGGCTAGGACATGTTCAGATCATGTAAATTCTCAACTCAGTAGATTTCTGACGATTCATATCAGTTTACGGTGAGCCCCAAACCTCTACCCTGAAAGCAGGCATTACTGTAACTCAATTTTGAGGTGACAAGCTGAATGTAGCCACAGCAGGGTGTCATCATATCTGAAAGAGAAGCTGCCATTTCCCATCCAGACACAAATTTTTTAAAAAAAGAAGAAGAAAAAGCTTTAGAAACATGAAGAGACACAAAACTTCAGATATTACTAATAGAAGGTTGAGAGACTTTGCTAACCAGTGAAAGCAAACTTCTCCTAATTACAGGTGAAGATATCAACCATGGTACCCTTTCAGGATGCTTCTGGCTTCAGCAGCACCACAACATGCAACACAGCTCCATTCACAATGATGAACTGACTATAGCTCTAAATAAAAAAGATACTGTATTTTCTAAGTAGTAATACTCCAAATAAACCTTTAAACACATCTACATATTAAAAGCTGATCGGTTCTAAATTAACAGTTAATCAGGAATCACCAATCCTGATTTCTGATTTAATGATTTTTTTTAAAAAAGCGGCAAAAAGAAGCTTTAAGAGAAACAGGATGAGATTCATCAATAATCCTCTGGATAACACAACACTTTTTATAGGAATGTTATGAACCTTCCATGCCCGTATCACAATACAAAGTTTTGTATTCCTTCTTTTACTTGCATTTGCTCCATACATTTTAAATGAACCAAAATGTTAAGAAAGCTTCCGGCAAGAAACTACAGATCTTTCGACTTATGTAAGATGGCTGGTTCCAGTTGCATCAGGTTCAGATAAAAATATAGTGTCAGCCCTATGCAAAAAGAATTATGTATATAGCTTCCATTAGCATTAATAGGAGTTATATATGTAAATCCCACACATGCTGAGATAAGAATGTGCTAAGGAACTGCATTTACATTCCTGTCAGGGGGCTGCAATTAGTACCAGCGCAGCAAAGGCAGTCTGTATTCCTCTCTGCATTTGGAAGCCTTGTAAAACCTATGTAGAACAGAAATCTTTGCCATTATACACCATTTTAATTACAAGCCACATCACAGCATACATGCAGAATATTTTGACAAAGACCTAAAAAGCCCACAGAAGTCCTACTTAAAAAGTCAACAGAGAGCACGCAAAGTCACGGCTGTGAACCGTAGGGGAACTCGCTCACTCCCGAGCTGGGCGTCTCATTCTTGCCAAGTATTGTGGCTTTAATACTGAGGGGGTCCCGAAGGTCAAGGTGCAGAGAGGAGGGGGAGCAGCGCTGCTCCATCCCCAAAGTGACAGACACCACGAGGGGCAGCTAAGGGGACACGGGTTTCCCAGGATGGAAATCTTCCCATGGGCAATTGGCTTTGCACTTGACAACACATCAGCTGTGAACCTGTGCGGTTCGTTGCTCGACGACAGACGGAAGGGGTTTGCATGTATCCCACTCTCCGTAGCCCACACTTTTCGGCTACGAGAGTGACGAGCAGATCCGGAGCTTTCCCCGTCTCCCCAGCCTCCCCCTTTAGGAGGGCCCCTGTGATGCTGCATGGCTTAATAAAGCACTGAATACACTCTGACACCTTCCCACTGCATATGACACCCAGGAGAGATCGTTACATCCTGGCGGCGATGAAGCCTTGCTCAGAACGCACGACTGCGGGCAGCCCCGCACGTATCTGTTCTTCCACAGGAACCCGGGTCTCCCTGCACCCCGGCCGCGCACCCCCTGCCTCCAGAGGGGGAAGCCGGGCGGGAAGGGGGAAACTCCCCTCGGCGGGAGTGGGGACCGCCGGATCTGCGGGAGAAGCCGTAATGGAAGACGAGCAGGCAGCCGGCCGGGCTGGGAGGAGGCCAGCGCCCGCACCTCTCGAGAAAGGGCCGCGGCGCCAGACGGCGCGGCTCGGGCCGGAGGTGGCGGGGACGAGCGGCGCCCCTGCCCGCCACGGGCGCCCACACCACCCGGGGCCGCCTCACCCGGCTCGGCGCGCCCGCCCAGGGGCTCCGCCGCCTCCGCGCTGCTGCCGTTCACGGCGCCCGCCGCCAGCAAGGCCAGGAGCAGAGGCAGGAGCGCAGCCAGGCGCCCCGCCGCGCCGCCCGCCCGCAGCGCCATGCCGCCGCGCTCCGCGCCCGCCGCCCGGCAACCCCGGGCGCGTCACAACGGGCCCGGCCCGGCGGAGCTGCCGGCCCGGCCCCGCCCCGCCCCGGCGGAGCTCCCGCCTCCGGGCTGCCGTGCCCGCGCGGGCGGGCTGGTCCCGGGGCCCCGAGGTGGTAGGTTGAAGCGGACAAGCGGGGTAGGAGCGGTTTGCGGCCGCTTCGTTTGCCGTTCGCTGGTGGCGGGAATATTGCATTCGCGTGCTGGAGCGCAAGCCCCTCTTTCTAATGAAATGGGTGCCAAACTTTGTGGCGCCCAAACTTTGTGGTTACCTGCTAAAGATGGTCCTGAATAATCACATTTGCATTTGCAACTAAAGCTTTTGCTGCTCCAAAGTCCAGAAAAGGCAGATTTAGATTCAAATCTCTGTGGCCGGCCCCTGTTTCTTAAAATACTATGCTAGGTCTTCCGCAGTACCTTTCACCCCCCACATGTCAGAGCCCTGTGCAAAGGGGGGCCGTGCAAATGGAAGAAATGCAGCTGCGTTCAGAGCGGGCAGCTGGCAAGTGTGTACCATGGGCTCGTTGGACAACAGTTCTGATGGTGAGTGGGACGCCGGGCCAGCAGCTAGAGACTGTAAGAGCCTGCTTGCAACGAGCATCCCCACCACCCAGCACCAGTGTTCGCGAGTGATGCTCCCACAATTTACACAGAAACCATGTTGTAGTCACTGCTTTGATGTTTGGAAAGCCTCTGCAGATGTCCCAAGCTGTCTGGGCCAGAACTTTCTCCTCCGTGAACATGACTTCCATCAGCAATTGGATTTCCCCAGAATAAAGAAACGCAGCCAAGGGGGTTGCTTGTGAGTGCAGAGCTGGACCTGGGCTGTGTGAAATTTGCTTTCGTGGGAGTTGAAAATGAACAGAGCTTTCCCTGCATTTGAGACTACCCGCGTCTCTTATCTCTTTGACTTAGCCTTTCCTTAATAATTTCTTTCCAGGACACCTGCTCTCACATGTGCAACAGCAAATATGGAAGAAAATTGCTAGAACTGATCAGGCTACTTCCCTAAAGGCTAGAATAAAGATTATTACTTTTATAAAATACTTGGGAGGCTCTCAGGTGTTGAAGGCAGAGAAAGCTGGAGAAGTGGGAAAATACTACTTGATGGGTAATGAACCATCGTTTATTCAATAAAGTTCATGAAGCTGTCAAAGTTGATGTTGTCAAAATAATAATTATATCCTTAAGAATAGCTCCTATTTCTACATCTTCAGGACCCAAAGTCATCTAGAACTAGGAAAAAAGTCAATATTGAATAAAATCGGCTGTCTCTAGGGAAAGGAAAAAGATTGACCAAATAGGTTAAATCCAAGTGTGTATTCTAGTTTTTCTTTCATTGAGACATTTTCAACACACTTTCCTATCTGTGTGTATGCACATGTGATATATACCTGTATATACACACAGATGTGCATATATTCTGTGTCACTGTAGCTGCTTGTGATGGGATGCAGGAGACATTTTCGATGAAGGAAGGATGAATAATTTCCAGGAACAGCAGGGCTACGTATTTCTCTAGAAGAAATAGATCTTTACCATCTCTACAGAATAAGCAGGAACTCAGCTTTTTAGGCTGGGACCTAGTAAAAGGCTGGGTTATATTTTGTGCATTTTCTCAACATTATTAGTAGCAATGTCCTTGCCATTCCTTCCTTGTACTTCACATACTTGGTGTTAGTCTTTGTCTCTTTCTACAGTCTGTCTTCTGCCCAGGCGCTCTCTCATTTTTTTGACCCTTCTTATTTTTCTGTTTTTTTTAAAAAAAGGGGATAACAATACTAATGGCAATGGGCAATACCCACTTGGCTCATGCTGTTAAGTGGCTCTGTGGAGCCGTAGTGAGATCCCAAGTGGGCAGAGCTGTTCCACCTACTTGTGTTGCTCTCACAGCTGGCTGTACCACAGGCTGCCCAGAGAGAAGACTGGCAAACAAACAGCTTGGAAAGAGCTTGCAGCTGCTTGTTCTTCTCCCCAGCCTCAGGACAGCCATAAAGTGTTCTGCAGTGGGAGTGTGTATTTGGAAGCTTTCTTCCAGGCTGCTCCTTTTCTCTCCTTGCTTGGCACCATCTCCCACACAATCGTTTTCCTCAGCCATTTAAAGGAAGAACAGTCTGCCTGGACTTGTAGTCAGTATCACTCCCCTCCCCAGGGTTAGGAGCGGTGGGCAGAGTCACAGTACTCCTTGAAATTACCCATATGTGAAGCTGGGGATGAGAGATGCATGTCAGAGCAGCAGACAGAGCTTCTTAAGTGTTATAAACACCTGGAATATGATTAGCTCTCAATTCTGCCTTCAGGCTATATGGGATGTGGACTTTCAGTTTAGCCCTATAATGCAAAATGGTTTTTTGCTGATTTTATTAGTCTAGTTGCTAATTAATAGACCAAATAACACCATTACCACAACACCAACAGATTTGTACTTTAGCCTGAACTCACTCTCAGTAAGAACATGGCCAGATTAGATGCTCAGTAGTTTTCTGAGTTAGTAACTGTGCTTGCGAAAGGTTCAAGTGGTGTGCAGCCAAATGACATAGACAACATTTACAGTGAGCCAGAGCAGCCGTGTCTCTTTTATTCACACCGTTAACCCAGGTTGTTAACGAGGAAAGGAAGATGTTTGATACTTTTAGAAAACAGGAGTTCCATGCAGTGCTGTTTTCTGCGACAGGACTCTGTTGGTCAATAGAGTTTCTTTATTCTCTGTGCATGGGCCAATAAATAATTCTGTAAATCATACCTCATTGAAAGCTCCTGCAGCAGGAGTTCATGCCAGAAGGTCAGCACATCTGTAGTGGTCAAGGGGAGGTGGGCAACCGTTCTGAAAAACGCCTCCTCTTGTTTTGTTCCTATGCACAGATAATGGCATGCTTCTTCCACTGGGTAAGAATTGTTGCCATAGTAATGTTTCCAGCACTCCTTTGGATCAATAGCAGAACAGAGGGTTTTTCAGGTATTTCTGTTGTTTGCAAGCCTGCAGTCATACCCCATGTATATCTCTATTCCCTTCTATACAATAAGTTTGTTCAAAGATCTTTCAGCACTGTACAATTACGCGAAGAAAGAAACGTAAACATGGTGTACAAAGACCTTGGGTCAGAATCAGACCTCTGATGGGCAAGTGCAGTTCTGTCAACAGAGTACAGTTGCATTTGCTTAATCAAAGCCCTGAACTTGGCCCTTGTAGCCCTATCAACACCTCACCAAATGCAGGAACGAACTGAAGCTGCAGAACTGGTTGCATTTTTTTCTGAGGGTCCAGATATAGTTTCATTCACAAATCAGTGGGATTTTTCAGTTGATTTAAAGTTCATTCGCTGGTTAATGGACACTCTGTAGCTACCTGACGTATTGCCACAGCATAGGCTCAAGCTGATTAGATGCTACTAATTCTAGGATGGGAGTGAAGTGGGAGCTTTCCGTAAATTGTTAAGGGCTGAATCTACAAAAGTGGATTTAGTCACTGCACCGCCACTTTCAGCAACCACCTTCAACATGTAGATCATCAGAATCTGCCCATCTGCTCTACATGTGTCAAAAGACTGTACACGTTGAATAGAGGCCCCTACATTTCCCCTACATAACCTAGCACTTAGGGCACATCTCAGCATCTGCAATGAGCTAACTTAGATGTTTACTGGGAACAGTCCAATTCCCAGTAAACAATTTGCAACAGCCATGCTGTGTAGGAGTTTTAAGAGTCAATGTGAACCGTTCATGCTAGTTGACCTCAATGTTGGAGAATGTGCTGCAAGCACAGTTAGTGTATGAAGACAGGCTTTGGTTGAAGATGAAGCATTGCCATGTCTAAATGTTTTTGTGAATTTAACATGAAGAGCTGAGGTCAAACTTTTCTGAGGTAGAATGTGTTCTGCTTGCCATATTGATATACAAGCAATAAAGGAGAGCACAATTTGCTAGCAATATATTTTGCATCTTTTTAGGAAAAACATCTAAAACACTGCTTAGGTTTCTCCATGGGATAGTGATTCTTTTACTTCAGTAGTTTACATCTAAACCCTACCATTCACAAGCCTATTATGCAATTTTCTATGGGTAGATTCCTTTACAAAGAGTGGTATTTACCTACAGATGCTGCACAAGGCTCCTTCAGGTATTACAGTTATTCACTTCTAATTGGAACGGGAACATGCTATCTTCTGCAATTATGTGGTACATTTTTTAAATAGTGACTAATATTTCATTGCCTGCTGACAACATCTCCATATCACAAATACAAGTGGCTTCTGCGGGAACAGCAGTAATCAGCGCCATAGACACTACTCAGAGAGACTCATTAGAGTTCCCCCACAATTCTTAGGCTGGTGTCTGCATGCATATATCACCACTGGGCGGAAAAAATTAGGCACGACTTCTTCTTTTCCTCTTATCTGACACTTCTCAGGAGATCTGGTATTTCATATCTACTTATTCTTCCCCTTCCTTGTTTCCGCCAAAACTGGATGAGCTTTCCTTCATCTTCTACAACTCCTTTTTCCTTGCTGGCAGCGAGGCCCCCTTGCCTACATCTACACATCTGGCCTTCCAGAAAGGAAGGAGGAGAGAGTAGGTAGGGAAGGAGGAGAAGATACATGCCTGGGTTTTGTCATGAGATGGAGTCAAGGTGCATCAAGGCTGCTGGACACTGGAAAACACTCTCAGGTCCTGTGGCTTGTATGTAATTCTTTGTCTTCATGGCCTTGTGAAGAGGAAGACAGGGGAATTTGTCTGAGACTTCTGTCCATGGACAACAGCATGCTGTGATGATATGATTTTGCCCATGCTCTTTAGGAGGTACACACACCTTTCTGACACCCAGCCTTTTCAACAAAATATTTTTTTTGTTAAAAATTTTATGCCAGAAATATCAGAGAATTCAGATATATTCTTGGACTATCTGATATCGTCCCATCCATTTTCCTGTTACTCTGAACAGACTTTAGTGAGAAAAGTTAGAGGTACAGTAACTCCATGTGAGGAGAGAAGGATTGAGAACTGGGAGAAACAGTACTGAACAGCTTGTACACTGCTGAAACAGTACAAACCAGAGGTCACATTTTGCTCCCACTGTTACAGCCCTTTATGGTCAGAGCTGTTGTTCAGATGTAAATAGGGGCTGAATACAAGTGGAATTAGTTAAAAGCCTGCTCACATGAAGGACAATAGAAGTTTTCTTAATAACATCATGGGGATCAAGACCTGAGCCCTGAACATCAACAGTGCTGAGAAGCTGCAGTTTTATCTGTTTCTGGCTTGCACTCAGCACCAGCAAAAATAAAGTCTGCATCATAAAAGAGATTCCGGGTTTTACAAGTAAATGGGTAAATTCATGGGATAGCATTTCAGAACCAAAAATATAGCCTTAAAATACAGCAACTGCAGGCATCCACATCACCTGGTCAACCAGGTCTTTCTGTTAAAAGTCTAGCTGATACCTTAGATCAGCTTGAGAAGTTAATTGCTGTAGTGAGGCCTTACTTTCTAGCTCAGTTGCTGTTTGTTCCCTAAGGGAATGCCCCCGAGGCTACCCCTGGCACTTCAGCCTTTCTGTTTACCCACTCTCTTATCCAGAATTCACCCGCCTCCGCATGGTGTTCCTTGGCATCTTCACTAGCACAGAGCTTGCAGTAACTCTAGCTTTGCTCCTCTCTGCACACAAGCGAGAAAAACGCCTGTGTATAAGCCAGCACGCGAATGCCCTGCCACCTGGCCAGAGGCAGACTGCAAGGCTCTGCTAAATAGATGCCAGAGCTTCCACACAGTCCCGCTAGCTCTCCTCATCGCATTCAGGAATCATGCTGTTTTCGTCTGCTGTCCCCTGCAGTTTGGCAGAAGCATCCTCTGAAGAGACCTAGCAAGAGCTAATGCTTATTAACTCCTCCTCAGATATCCATGGGTCTGGATGCACTGAGATACCATGGTAATGAGAGCAGTAAGAGTGTCTAGACAGACAGACAGACAGTAGTCCCACAGCTAGGGGAGAAATTTTGCCAGCAGATATTTCATCAAATTAACTGTTACGTATTCTGAACAGAGGAACATGTGAATATGCAACCCATGTGTACGGTGAACATAGTGATTGCCTGCTACGGCAGTTTTTATAGGCTATCACAGAGCCTCTGGCAAATACGCAGTTAACAAAATGCTTAAAAAATTAAAATGACATCTAACATTTGACAAGCAGTGTTATTGAAAGGGCGTCTTCAATAGTATAGGGTTTTCCTGGTAGTGATGGGGAGCCAAACTAATCTTCCAGATTACAGTTCTTAAAAGGAGGGAATTAAATCACTTTAAAAGACTGTCTCTTACATAGCCTACACTTAAAAGTCATGACAACCATTTCTGATAAGGATTTCAAAGTGCAAGATCCATTTCTGTCTTAGATGTAGATCAGCTGTGCACCATTCCCTTATGTGCATTTGCCTTGATAAAAATAAATCTTGATCGACTCAGGTGCGGAAATTAGGAGTTGCCTTGAATATGTTTGTTTGTTTGTTCTCAAGCATAAATTATGTTTGAACAATAAGGGCATGGCTCTCCCAAGGGCTGAGCACCTGCAGCTCACATTCCACTCAGCTGGAGCTATAAATGCCAGGCAGCTCTGAAAAGCCAGGGCTGTAACTGTTCTGTTGGATGAGATTTATCCAAACAGTATTGATCGACAACTAAATCGCAGTATAGGGCTGCCTTTCCCTTTCCAACTTACCGTGTTTACTTAGAGGCCTAGATTCTGTGTAAAACATTCAGAATAATTTTGTTTAATTAAAAGACTGCAGTGAAAGGAAAGAAAGGCAAAGATGTGCCGTGTTCTGCAGTACAATAAAAATAAGTAAATACAATTCCAGTTAATTATCCATCACTCAATACAGAGACTTCTACTTAATCTAATCACTGGTTAATTAGATTGTCTGTTTTATTTGATCAAATCTACTGTAACCAGATCATCTGCATTTGCATTGTGCTTTGTTTATTTTCATTATTTTCTATTATTAAAAAGGTCACTGTCAGGTCAATTTAGGCCTGTATTTGTTGTTTAATACAACAGGATTTCACATAACATAAATATCTTTCTGCAGAACCAGTTTGAGGCTCGGACTTTCAGAGCTATGCAAGTATTGAAGGATCTAAAACCTAAGATTTTCAAAGGAATTGGATGCCCCACTCTGATTAAAAAGCAGTATCTTTGACAATCTGGGCTACGTTCAATGAGGTATTTCCCAGAATCAGCAAGGTATTTCAATAAGGAGTGAGGAACCTAAATGGAACATATATGCAAGAAAGGGTTTAGGCTCGCCGTTTCTAATTTAGAGACCCCTCCATTTCCTGGTGGTGGTCCCTGGTCAGGCCAGGGTAGCGCAGTGCAGCTGTGCCTGCAGCTGAGCTGCTCAGCTGATGGATGGCAATGTGTTAAGCAGCAGTGATTTGGTTGCATGTTTGAGTCTCTAGAGAGTAAGTCCTATTTTGCCTTTCGGTGAGACTTAGAGCATTTTTAGAGATGTTTTATCTTCCTGTAAGCTAACAGGTGTACCTGATATAGCTCTTTATCCCAGCCTCCAAGAGTGAAGTGGTGCACAGAGTAAAGCTGGCCTAAGAAATGCTATTCCTGGGTGTTTTAGAAGGTTCAGGAGGAAGATACTTTTTCTTTTAACAAATGGAAAAGATTATGGGCTACAGTTGAGGGGATTATGATGCCTTGGTCCCATATTGACATTAGCCTAGTGCAGAGAGGACACCCTCAAGCTACTCAAGCTGGGATAACTGATAAGCAACCAGACCAGAACTGGGACGTTGAAGGGTTGAGAGGACCTGAAAACAAGAATAGCAACAACTCCCTAAATTTTGCCATGTAAATGTGAATACAGTGGTGTTCTCAGCTTCTCTCTAAAGTGCTGTTCAAGACCATGGTAAGTACATGAGGGAAATTTCCTTATCTTGAATTTGTGAGAGCTGGGGTTGGTGATAAGAGCAGGGCTAGTATAATAAAGAGTGCTAATCTCATCATAGCAATCCTGCTGTGTATATTGCTCAGGACCAGCTCTAGGTATAGGCAAAACAGGCAGTTGCCTATGGCAACAGACTGCTGGTGAAACCAGAGTGAGTTCAGGCTCCTGCAGCTGCCTCTGTCAGCGTGAGTGCCCTGGAGAGCCAGCCTGGTGGCTGTTGCTGGAGGAATCAAGACATGTGGGGCCGTGGCTTTTGATGGCAGTAGTGAAGACCTAAGGGCTTCCCTGCAACTCTTGTCATCAACCCTTTGCTCCCCTGACACCTCTGCCGTAGCAGAGGTGGAAAGCATGACCCTCCAGGACCCTCCCCTGGCTCTGCTGCTGCTCTTTTGCAGAAAAATTCAATCTTGCCAGCACTTCTGAAATGCCTGGAGCTGACTTGCATCATGAGAGTCCTGTGGGCTTACGGTTGCTCAGAACAGCTTGAGGTTACCCAGACTTGCATCTTTATCAGCTCCTCAGAGCAATGGCAACACCAGCATTGACAGAAAGAAGTCAGGAAGGTGTGATGCTGTGGCAGGAGAAACAAGCCAGGCCTTGCAGAAATGTGCAGGCAAAGATCAAACAATTTTTCATGAAATCATGCCAGAGAACTAGGGATATTTCTCTGCCAAAATAACACAGAGCATGGTAAGTGAAGAAAAATTGTTGCTGGGTCATTCTGGGAGCTGAGTCAAAGCCAAGACGCACCAGCTAGCAGCCTCGCATTTCGAGCCTTTCCCATTGCATCGCTGACCCAAGAAGAGCCTTCCATCATTTGTGTTGGAAAGTCATAACAATGATTTCCAGTGCTTTTGCATTATAAAGCAATTTCTGAAAAGTCATGACTTCTCATTGGCAGGTACTCCATCACTGGAAAGCATCTGAAGAAGTGCTTTTTTGAATAATTTTATTCCAAGGCTCATATATTGGTCTGTGTGCATTCGTGTTTACAGAGCACTGAACTGTATTTGCTTTGTTGCTTCATTACTAGAAATATTATCTGCTTGCAAAACAATACATGTTTGGGAAGGGATTTTGTGGGAGGGTGAGGTTGCTCAAAGTTTATTTTTTGCTCTCCTTGCTAATTACTGCTGATGTCTGCTGCTTAAGTAAGTAGGCTGGTTGAAAAAGGCAGCTCCTTTTTTCATGTCCATAAATGATCCACTGTCTTTTGGCAGTGGTCTGCGAAGGTATAGCAAGGGCATAAAGTTAACAGCTGGGCATGTACTGGCTCCCACCTCTTCTCCCCAGGGAATCTCCTTCTAGCCTCAAACAAGGTGAGGTTCAGCTCTGTCTCAAAGATCTGCTGCTGGGTGTCTGGGGATATTGCATATTCTCTGCTTTGCTTCGCAAGCTTTCCATAGCTGTGCAGTCTGGGATTCCTAGTCCTTGTCTTGCCTGGACCACACCTGCAAATAATGTCCTGATATTCTTTTTTTTCTTTTAGCTGCAGCTTATTTTGAGTTACAGTGTGAACCCAGAGCCAGCAGAAATGAGCAACTCCAAAACTGGTGGAATTTAAAGGAGGGTCAAGAGCCAGTCAGTGAATGATTCAAAATTCATCCATGCCGCTCACCGTTCCTGGTTGCTCACTCCTAAAAATTACACGTGGAGAATTTGATTCATTTATTTGTGACACCACTTTGGAATCAGCAACAGAGTCGTCATACCTCCAGCTTAGTTAAGATGACATTATTCTAGAGACATCTCTTTCCGCCGCCCCAGGCAGATATTTTCTCCCCCTGAGGTGCTGCCTGTTCATTGAAAGCAGAGTTGCTCCACGGCCTCGCTCCTGAAGGTCTTCCAGCAAAACTCTCACAGTGTCCCTGCAGCAGTGGCCGTGGAGACCTTTTCACAGAGCTGCTTTTTAATTGCTGTTATCCGTATTCATAGATTCATGGATCGAAGGCTGGGAGGGACCATTGGATCATCTCTTTTGACCTCCACAAGCCCTTAAATGTCATCACTTACCCCTGCGTTGAACTCGTGTTTAGCTGTAGCGTGTGTACCAGCAGGGATGCGAAGTTACGGAGGGACAGAAAATTCAGTACTTCTTCTGGTGGTTCATCTCCTCTGCTGTTAGAAATATATGCTGCATTGTGGCAGTGCCTGCGGGAGCCATCTCAAGGCCTGAGGCCCCATTATGCTGGCCCCACTATACATAATTTAAAAAGACAGCTAGTGCCCCGGAGAACTTGGAGACTGTAAAGTATATGTGAGGCTTAATGTCAAATAGAATATTATGCAGTTGCTTTCAGGCTGCTTAGCCAAGTGAGGAAAAAATTAAGCAACACAGTGGCCTAAAGTATTTTGGGACCGAGGGCTGAAACACAGAAGGCAGACATGAGGTTTGCACAAATGTCACAGGCACAAGAGGAATGATTCAGAGAGGACAGTTGCCCTTAGCATGGTGGTATAATTTATAAATCAAAATAAATAAATAAAACATGGAGAAGAAATATAAAATAATAATAAACAGAGAAAAATTCAATCAGGTCCCTGAGGATTAAAGAGAAAAAATAGCCTTGAGGAGAGCTGGACTCTCTGATCTTTTTCTGAGCTCTGGGTGCCTGCGTTCTCTTTGCAAAAGATAAATAATCGAAGTAAACAGCAGGCTTAAGGATTTTCAAAATGCTGAATAAAATCAGCTTCCACATATACAAAATATTAATGTTTACTGGTGCATATATTTATTAATCTGATGAGAAAGAAAGAATGGACTGAGCAAAATAAGGTAATTAAGTCCCTGAATGCATGGTTGAAGGTAATTTAGGGGTTTATTTCATTCTTTTGTCCTTTGGAATATCATCTCAGTTTTCTGAACAATACTTTTTCCTTCTGGAGGGCCTTCAGTACTGACTGGAATGTTTACATATTTTTCTCTTATCTCCTCTGGAATATCTATTGGTATTTTCAAGGTGGTCTTTTTCCTTCCAACTAAGAGAAGAGTTAAAACCTTAAAATTGTGTGGACCTCATTCTTCATTTGCATTACATTTGTACCTCTTAGGTGAACCGAGTGTGGTGGACTATCTCCTGCACGATTCCAGTCTGAGAGGAGAATGAGGCCTGTTATTTTCCTGATTAGCTCACAGGTACAAGATGATAATCACTGGCTCTTGGGAAGAGTCAATATTACCGCTTAGAGTGAAAAGCATTCAGCTTGTGTTTTCCCTGTGAAGTAGCACATGTTTCACTGAATTTTAAGTTGACCTTGGCCTAGCTAATCAGGGTCCTAGAGCTATTGCAGTAAGGCTTGAGCCATTTATAAAGTACTTGGATCCTCCCAGGGGCTGAGTTAAGGTAAAGTGCTGGTAAAGACAGCAGCTATCTACCCCCACCCACTTGCACCCTTCATCACTGCAGGTCATAACACAAAGATCTAAACTGAGGAAATGCTGGATTAGCTCCTGAAAAGCATCACTGGAAAGCTAAATTTGGTGAAACTAGCTGCAAATTACTTCACATGGTAGTCACATGGGCATATACAAAGGATTTCAGCTTCCTGGGCTGTTTCTGCTTGGTTTCAGCCTTTCAGACCAAGATGTGTATTGCTTGATGTAGCTTCGCTTGCTCAGATTGCTTCCTCTAAGTTTCCAATAGCTTGGCAAAGGATCTACGTGGTCCTGTAGCAGCCCAAATCAGGCTGACACACACCCTTACTGCCTTTGAGGCAGGAAACAGCAGTACTATTGAAGAAGGATCGTGCCTCGAGAGCAGGCAGGTGCAGGGAAATGGGGAGCATCAACGCTAAGGGTAGTGTAGGCTGAGGCAGGATCTTCAGTAGAAAACCTCTGGCCAACCGCTATGCAGTGGAAGAAGCTGTTCTGTAATATTTCTTGCTCAGATGTGATGGATGTTCAAATGCTTTTAAATACATTCACTTATCTTTGAAGTCAGAAACAATATTTAAGATAATCTATAAACTGGCAGACACAAAAGGCTCTGGGAGCAACTGAAGGAAGCAGCTGATTGACCTGCATTATCCAGCACAACACAGTTCAGGAGACTCATTGGTGTGGAGGGTATACGTGAATGGTGCCTCTGATTAAATGCCACCAGCTGTCTGTTAACCTAAGATCAAGATTAGCATCCCAGCTAGGTCTGGAAGGAGTCCATCTGGGCCTGTCAGTCCAGGCTCAGCTCTGCCCAACCCTATGCACCCTCCCCAACCATATGCACCCTACTCGGCCCTGTGCACACTACCCAACCCTATGCATCCTTTCCAAGGCTGTGAGTGTGGAAGAGCATGATGTACTAGCTTTGCAGAAAAGCAGCTTGGCTCTGGAAGCAATAGCTGTTTGCAGTCGTGGTCTCTTCACTCCTTCATGCTTTTTCTTAGCGTGTCTCGGGCTCAGTGCCCTCTGCAGTGGATGGGGAAAGTCTGTGCTGAGACATCTCTTTCTGTACATGGGACAGAAGAGCTGGAGCAAGGGGCTGAGGGACGGGAATGTGGTCTCTGGAGGGATGTCCTGCCAGACTGCCTGTGCGTGCCAAGAGGCTCCAGGGAGAATCCAGCTGACAGGAAATGAATTTCCTTCCTAAGTTTACCACTGTGTGAGAAGACAAGAGGGTGCTTAGGAAGAAAGACCAAGATCATTCTGGTTGCTTTACATGACATACAAGTGACCTGAACAAGACACCCAGAGCCACCCTCCTCCTTCCAGATGCCTTTACCCTGGTGTAACTCTAAAGACCTTGGTGAAGCTACAGCTTTATCAACAAGAAAAGGCAATCTGGACCCCTTGAACAACATAATGTGGGAGCATTAAAGAGGCAGAATTATGGATGCCAAAGAGGAAGACAGGTCAGCAGTGGCTTCTGACAGTAATGAGAGAGTAAGAGGCTCTGATGGGAGTTCCTCTCAGCCCTTCGTCATCAGAAGGGGGGGAGCTGTATTGTGGAGACTTCAAATACACAAAGGAATAAGAATGAAATTGCAGGCTCTCAGTGACCTGCCACATTTTAAGAGGAACTCTTGGGTAAAAAAGTAGGAAAAAAACCCCTTTCTTCCCTATAAATTTGAAATAAAGCAAGTAATAGCATCTGTCAGTCCCTCTAGAAGTCTTCACATTTCCCTTCACTCTCAGAATTCAACTTAATAGGCTCCAAACATAGACTGCTTTAACAGCCAGTATTCTGACATCTCTTGGTGTTATCTAGAAAATGTCAGCAGCTCAAATGCAGAATAGAAATGTGGCTTCAGTTTTCTTTCAAGCAATTTTTTTTTTTTTTGTCCTTTGACATCCAGTAGCTGCAGGGGTGATGCCTCAATTCCAGAAGTAGCTGCAATTAAATGAAATGTGATAAAAAGAGACATCCAAATTCCAAACAAGTTTCAGATTAAGTTTTTGAATATGTAAATTTAGAAAAATAAATTTAAATTTAAACTACAGGGGAAAAAAATGAAGAACATTTTGGCTGCTTAGAAAATTTAATACAAGATGTTTTCTTCTTTTTAAGGGCTTGCAAGTCTAAAGTTCCTGGCAGATGGAAACATTATGAATCTTATATACACACATCTTGGTCAATTTGATTTAAAATAAAGTAAAAATTATTGAGGTGCAGAGTTTCTACACATATGATGCCAGAACAAGCTTTGTGACTAGCTGGATGCGGACAAATGCAATGCCTCAGCGTGTTACTACAACTTCTGCCCCCTTGCTTTTCAAACTTCTCTGCCATTTTGCTCTTGAAGCCCTGTTCACTTTGGGGGTTTTGTGATATGGTTCTTTACCAATTCTCAGATTTCCTTCACTTTGTTGTGGTCCCCTTGTACTTCTGGTGGTTTACAGGAGTCCAACAAGGACCTGACCTTCTGGCCCATCTCCTACAGTCTCAAGTCTTGCACCCCTTTAGCTACTTTGGGCTGAGAAATTTCAGGTATGCTTTGCAAATCCAGACCTCTGATGAAAAACACACCTTTAATTTTCTTTCTGACTTTATTTATCACATAGCTGTAATGTTAAACTCAGGATGGCTAAACAGATGCTTGGTTTTCCTCTATGTGAAACTCTGCCTTCTTCCCGTCTTTCTCCAGTATCACAGATGTGCTAGATTTTGTCCATTTCATCCTTATAATACTTGTCCAGAAGCTTGATTTCTTTTGCCGTCAACACTTCCTTTCTCGTTGCTTTTCATTTCAGCAATTTTAGCTCCCTGAAGTTAATTTAAAATAATAATTGTTCAGGTCATCTTTCAGAGTTGTCTCTGGCCACAACCCACTGCTCTTCAAGTGCATTCCATGGTTTAGTCAAAATTTTTCACCTCTGCATTTAGGGCCTTTCATTTGTTAGCTTCCCCATTTCTATTTAGATGAATAAATTATGACACTGCCCATGCCATTTCTTGCAGAATGGTTCCAGCCTATTCTGCCCATCAGTCTACCTTTCTATCTAAAAGATGCATCTGCTTCCCATGATGCATTTTAGATTTGGGGAAAATCTCCATGTTCCCAGAGGTACTAATATTGACCTTTGCGTAATATCTTAAAAAAAACAAAACACTGCTGTTCTTAGTTGGCTCAGTCAAAATTTTTCTTCCCTATGCTTTCCATTCCAGCTTACTTTCACATTCATGCCATTTCTCTTCATTACCTCTTTGCCACAAGTCAATAACAGTAATATCAGCAACAAAACCTGCTACCAAAGAAACCTCCAGATCCTGCACCAGCTACAGTGTCATCAAACAGCAGGTTATCCTCTAAATCCTATCACAGATGCCTCTGCATCTGTGTTTCTACCATACAGCCCCAAATCATATGACTGCCTCTGCATCTGTGTTTCTACCATACAGCCCCAAATCTGAAAGAAACTGCCATCACAGAGTGGCATCACCGGCTGCTACCGTAATATAGATTCATTAGTGACAAATATCAGTATTCTGCTTAAACCTGACTTTAAAGAAAGAGGGAACATGAATTTTAATTTCGTTTAGACCCATTAGAGAAAAAGAAACCTGAAAATCCAGAAAATTTAATTCCAGATTTGTACATCCACATCTGAGCGCTAGGCATAATGTTACAAAGCTTCACTACCAAGAAATATGCAAGATTTCCCCAAAAAGCCTTCCAGTGAATGCTTAAGTCTGTTTTTTTTTTCTTACCCTAACAAAGTTTAAGGTCATTCAGTCTTCCTCTCCCTGTTAAAATATTGTGTGGATTACCAAAATGTAATTGGTGCTTAAATACCATGCTGCTATTGCCTTGAGTCAAACAGATATGCAAAAGGGGCAGCAGGAATGTGTGATAAAGCACATTTTGGAATGGAAACTAATGCTTTCTTTATCACTAGTCTAACTCAGAGGGCATCTTGGATTCAAATTAATGGACTGTCGGCAGCTGCTTATAAAATTAGGTTCCAAAAGGATAGTGCAAATCTAAAACTTTAATTCCTTGCAAGCAGCTGCGAGGAATCTCTTACAACTCCAGTGCTGCATGGAAGTGGAATAAGGTCTGACTTTCGCTCCATAAATGTTTACCTGTTCTACCAGTTTTGTCAGTATACTGTATTTTGGATTAAGAGACTTTGATAGCGGAAAGTAATTGCTGAAGAATAATAACCTGGCATTCTTATATATCCATCAGAGACGTGGATTGGCTCAGTAATATAGAAAATTGGCCAGAGGACAGAGACTTAGCTACTAGCATCCTAATTGAAGAGATCCAGAATAGGTTTTGTTATTTGTCTTCCTTTTCAGAATGATTGTCTTTGTGCGTGTGTGCGTGTGCGTAGAAAGCTTGGCAATGATATAATCTTGGAAGGCTTTTAATCAGCTCAAGGAGCTTAACGTAATTCGAGAAAATGTATCAAAGCAAATGTTAAAGAAGTTGGCCTGTCAGTCAGCAAGCAGCTGAAGAGCTGAAGGACAGCATGCGACACCCATTAGGCAGCGAGTGCCGGGACTAACAAATGCCAAGGTAGGGGCTGCAAAAAGCCCACGGGCTAATTCGCAAAAGGTAACGAACAGCTGAGGATCTCTACGTTATGTGTCCTTCCCACCCTGCTTATGTGCTCAGAGAGCGACTAAGTTAGCTCGTGAGCCAGGATCCAACAGCTAAACTGCATTCACACATGACTAAAGGGAACCTTAGCGGTAAGGATGTGACATGTGTAGCTTAAATTTATGACGGTTCATCTGCTATGTGAGTGGTATCTTGAATGGAGTCCAACAGCTCTTCCGTCAGCTGCATCCATATGCTATGCATGTGTTCCCTGCTAAGCACATCTTTTAAATTTAGTCTTTGTGGGTGCATGTTCTACACTTTCTCCATGTTTATGGCTCGTTCGTGTGCATTCTTTAGAAAAATATTCCTGTTCATTTCAAAGGCTGTTGCAAGCTCTTCAGATGCTCTCCAGCTGTTCAGCCGTGACCTCGGCAAGACGCCCCGGCGTCCTCCCTCCCCATTTCATCCAGGCCGTGTGGCAGCCACTGCCGCTCTTTGGGCTGCGCTGCGAGTCGTGAGCTCCTCAGGGAATCGTTAGTGCTTCCCCACTCCTTTGTTCAGAGGTGGTGAACATCCGGGTGGTGCTTGCAATGATGTTTGCCTTCGTTTAAAATTTATAGACTCTTTGGCAGAACGCCCTGAATATGGTGACAAACATCCCCACACAGCATCTTTTCTGGTGGATTTTAAGCCTCATCCGTTGATTTTTTTAATCAATCTTTACCACTAACAAGAAATCCCTTGTCACATTTTTGCCATATGGGGTAAGGGGTGAGTGTTTGTGTCTTTGAAAGCAATAGTCACCCTCGATGGTTCTCTCCCAAGTCTCCAGAGTGAAAGAACCTTTCTTAGAAGAAACTGTGAGCCAAGCAGAAATAGGTGTCAAACTACCCAGTAGCACAATGGCACACACACAATAGATTATAAAAGCCTTTTCTCTGGCATGCATTTGTTCCCAAGTCTTCTGGAACAGAACATACTGCCCTACACATCAGCAAAGAACTGAAGACTCAAGGAAAATAAGAAAATTAGAAGGGAGAGAAAATATGAAATACTCTTCTCACAACTAGCAAATGTGGAGGAGTACTGCTCTGATATTAAAGACTAGTGCTGTTCTTCAGGCTTGAGAGTTCAGATTTATGAAATAAATGCATAGCAATTCCCAGAGGAGGTGGGGAAAGCCAAAACACTCAAAATGTAATGAATCTGGACACAAAATTGTATGTTCACATAAAAATGTTATGAGCAAAAAACAGAACAGTGAAGTGCTAAAAAGTATTGTCTGCACGTTCAGGAAGTAATTTGTAAACTAACGTTTGAAAATAGAGTAGTGGTAAAGCTTAAAAAGCAGAGGGATTAAGGAATCTGACGTAGCACACATGGTAATCTGTGCCAGAAAAAAGTACAGAATTTGGATGTCTCCTGGTTTTAATGACACACACTGTTTCCTCTTCCCACAGATAACCCTACTGATGTGGTCGTCTTGCAAGGAGAGGGTGAATTAAAAAATAGCATCTATTCAAATATTTAGCACATGCCCACAGTGGAATTCATGTTACCTAACTTCAGCAGTCTGAAAGTTGGAAATGGGATTCATCGTCACAAATTTAGATTCCTACAGTGCACACGTCAACAGCTGAGCTAGTCATACTGACTCCTTTATAGGCAATGAAGAGAAACAGGCACTTCTGATGCGTAAGCACATCTCATCCTAAAAAATATGTCTAAAAGAGATCCAGCAAATCACATGTAGAAGTGACTTTTTCGCCATCAACTATAAAGAGAGTCCAGACTGTTATCGTTATGACACAGGCTTTTAAAGTTCGGCGAGATGAATCTCTCTCTGGGTATCTAATCTAAACTGGTCGTTCTCATTCCTTTGCCGCGTTGACAGAGAAACAGCCACTTCCAGAGGTCTTGGTCATCTTGATCATCTCGCTCAGCTACAAACGCCTAAGATAGCTGGTATGAGCTGCCCTCCAGAGGCATTTGCTGCTGGGGGGTGGAAGCCTCTGGGATTGCTGAGGAGTATGAGTTGAGAGGAATTGAAATTATTTGAGCCATTCCTCATTCTCACACGTCTATTTTTGTGGTTTTAAAATGTTGCCTCTGGAGATATGGAAGGCTCAGGAGAACAGTGCCAGGAGAAGAGGAGGGGGCTCCAAGGGCAAGTGAAATCTGAATGTGTCATTTTTATTTACATATCATTTAAGCCACTGCCTTCCCTGAAGTTTTTCCTTTCCTCTGTCAGTAGCTATGGCTGTTGGTGTTGACGAGGAAAGGCATTTTTTCTTCAGAGATGCCATGCTGTGCACACAAGTCTTGGAGGCCTGCCCCAATGCCAGCTTGCCTTCCTCCCCCAAAGTCAGAGCATTGCTTGCTCGCTCGCTAGCACACCCTATACTGGGGAAAAAATGAAAAAAAAAAAAGCAGGGAGGCATAGGAAGGCACAATGGTGCATGGGATATTAAGGATAATGCAACTGGAAATGGCTTCTCATTTTTCCTCCATTTGTCCTGTGTAGTGAGATAATCCCTCAATTCACAGTTATTTCATCCTTCTCTGATTCACGCAGCGGTCCCTGGAGTATGCAAATGGTGGGCTGCAGGTTTTTCTGGTCACTGCACTGCCTTTCGCCGCTCCGTGCCAAGTGAGGCATGAGACCTCCTGCAGAGCTCGGGTGTAGGTCTCTGATGTGGCTGCACACTTGTACGTGTACACACACAGAGAGCACCATCTCGGGGAAGGTGCAGTGGCGTGGGTTGCAGAGAGACTCATTTTTCATCCTTCCAGGTACTGAGGAAAACCCTCAGCAAAATATATGCCTTTGTCTTTGTTTTGCACTGTCTCTCCAGAAAGCCATGTTCAGAATCTCACACCTCTTTTTCCTATTTAAACGACCTTTAATTACTTGCTACATGCAAAATGGATCCTCATTAAATAGAATTTATCCTAAAACAGTCCTGATTAAGCAGTAGTAATTATTGCTCTCTGCTATTAGGCTTAGGCAGTCCCCAGGGAAGCTTCCTGAGAGCAGGAAGAAGATGGGGAGCTCTCCAGTGTAGGGACTCTGGTTTGGCTGTGTGTGCGTAGAGCTCTGAGCTTGGGGACAGGGGAGCATTGCACTTTGGGGTTACGGACGGGCAGGGTTTTTTTGCTTTGTTCTGTGCTCTTACAGCAGCTCTTTGGGGTACTTTCCTGAGCCCAGCTTGAGGAGGCATCGAGGCCAGACTCCCTGCTCTTGAGACTGGCCAGGAGGCCAGCAGCACTTTCAGGCTGGCAGGTGAGTTCATAAGCCACGGGGCAGCCTCGTACCTCCGCCTCCTTGTCCTGTTTTTGCATGCAAGCCGCAGTGGCACTGCACACTGGACTCCGTGCTCCTGGGCCGTGCTAGCTGTGCTCGGAGCTAGGGACAGGGAGAGCTTTCCCTCCCTCTACCCAGGTCCCTCAGGCATTGCTGCCTGCTGTCTGGGCAGCAGCTGAGCAGGCAGCAGCAGCTGTAAAGCTCACTGCGGGGAGGGGATAATTTCTTTAATTTCTCCAGGTCCTTTTGGGCTATCCCTTTTTGTGGCACTCTCACCAGGCTCTGCTCCTCCGGGGTCAAATTGTATCTCTGGATTAACCAGCAGCTTATGCGGGAGCTATGCTCCCCACCAGTCAGCTCACGAGAGAAGGGAGAGGGTCTAGAGGATATGTAGGGACCACTCAGGACCAAACTTAGGTCCAAATTCAGGACCACACTTAGAACTGAGCTTGCCACTGCAGGGCAGGGCAAACATTGGGCAGAGGATGTCTGGATCCTTCACTTGGTCTTATTTTTCCAAAGCTCTTTTCCAGGCAGGGAAGTAAGCTCACTCAGTCCTACCCCAAACCACCCTGCCAGCAGCCAGTTTCTCAGCAGTGACACATGCAGACTGAGGATGGATGGGCAGTGTGGGAGGCGGTGGCCCTGGGTTAGGTCCAGCTCTGCCAACCTCTGACGTGAGTGTAGAGCATCAGAAGAGCTTCGGAGCACATGGGAGCAGCCGTCCCCGAAGGCCCAGCAGAATTGCTCACTCCGCCTTGCCATCCTCACCCGTTCTCACTCTGACACACTCCTCAGGTGAACACCAGGGCTCATCCTGCAAAAGGTCTGTTACAAATACAAAGCAGGGCACAGAGGGTTCCCTCCATGGACAAAGGTTTCCAGGCTCCAGGGAGCTGTGCTTCATCCGCTTCCACAGCAGATCATACCTGGTTCATCTCATATTAAATATGATGACTATTAAAGACTATTCAGTGAGTTAGCGATGCACTGGGTGAAAAAACACACACATACGCAGTGAGCGTTAGATCCACTGCCTTCTTGTTTCAGGGGAAGCGTCAGTGCTGTGTTACAAGAAACAGTGAATAACGACTCCCTGTTCACTGCTGCCCATGCACCTTTGCTGATTTCCTAGGTGTGACTCTTTCCCCAGGTGGAAAAGAGCCAGCTCTGTGGCATTGCAAGGCATTTCTCTTTCTGCAAGGCTGCTCTCTGCAGGTCCAAAAGTCAAACCACTTAAGCTGAAGCTCAAACCTTCCTGTTACTCTGTGTCTCTGCCCACTCTATATGCATGTCTTTGTCAGGGCAGCTTCTGTGTGTGCAGAAGGAGCATCTCCTTTTCCCAGTCCCTCTCATTTCTGTCCTTCCTGACTTTTCAAATTCAGTATCCATAGGTTACAAAGCTGTCTGCTTGCTTGTTCTGCTCCTCTGCTTGCAGGACACCTAATAATAGCACTTACCTGGAACATTTAGTTCTCCGGGAACTGCACAAACCCTGATCATTGCACTGGACTCGTGAAGGAGTTGAATATTTGGCGCCGATTTATCAGAAGGACTGGGAAGGCTGACAGCTCCCCCTTCTGCTCTGCCCCCCATCCCCTGCTTTACATTCCTACATGGGGAGTCGCACTTGTCCCCAGTTCCTTCACCCCACGCTCTTGGGACTGTGTATGTTACCCAGGAGCAGGGACATTTCTGGCTAAAAGTCCGATGCTGTGGTCCTGCGTCCAACCCTAACCATGGTACACAGACCCATGGCACACCCAGGAGTTGTTTTTGTCATATGATCACAACATATATTTCCAGTATCATCGAGCTTAGCCCCACAGCACAACTGTGATGTTCAAAATGTTATGAAGAGTAATTTTATGGAAAAGTAAAAGGAAAGCTGGGTGACTGGGTAGTGGCCATGCAGGGTCAGAGGCAGGGGTAGACCTGTCCCCAGGACCTCCAGAGGATTTCCAAATGATGCATATACTTCTGGGACAGGATGCAGACATATCAAACGAAGCAGCAGATGCTAGTCCCACCTGGTATGAGGACTCACACAGGACATCACAGTGAGGCACATCTTACGCAGAATATCTGCACACAGGCAGATTCCTCCCCCTTCACTCCCCAGATCATCCTGCCTCACATCTCAGCCTTAACAAGTGGGATTCATACAATTTGGAAACAGATTGAGTAGAGAAAAATAAATAAAACTGTACTGCATGTCAGCAATGTTTCCTACTATTCCCGGAAGGTAGGTACCAAGCACTACATAATACTGCTGGCATTAATAATTCCTGCATTCTCCTCTATTCCATCAGTGCCATGAGTCTTGCTAAGTCTCACATGAAAAGACCTGAAGGTGATGGACTGTGCTGAGTTTGCCCAGAATTCTCAATATTCAGCTGAAAATAAACTAAAGCCCTGATGCCAAATCTTCAGTGCTGATGACTGCTTCCATCTCAAGCAGGAAAAAAGACAGATTTCTCTTTTTGTGCTGGAAGTTAGTCATATAATCCTGTAATCAGTAGAGTGCTGGCCTATCATTTGCAAATCAGAATACATGTCAGGAGAGAAAATATAAAAACTGAACATTCATTGCTCATCCACCGTAATCACCATAAATATATCCTTGCATCTGAGAGCAGAAGTGCCAGGTTAGTTTTATTTGCAGAAGTGTCTTCACATTATTTCTTTTAAACCTGGTTAATGTCTCCCAGCCATTTCATCTGCTACCAGACTATTAGTCTGTGGGTAGATCTGACTCTTCAATCCCCCATCACACATCCAACATATTTATTTTTCTGCAATTGGTCAGATTTTGAATCTTCCTGTCCAAAGTCGGCTGAGATCACCTCCAGCCACCTCTGGCTCTATAGCATCTCAGACTAGCCAACCCAGTCTCCACACCACTGTTTTTTATATTCTCCAGTCTCTCTGCCATATAACCTGCTATCCAAAATCCTTCTGATAAAATGCATTTCCTAGACCTTCACCTTGATCTGCGCCCTTCTCTTACGCTCTTTCTGCTGTTTTTTCTCACTCTGTTTAAAAGTCTTCCTGCCATTGTCCAAGCATACAATCTTTCCCAACACAGCAGTAATCACATCCCTTTTTCCAACTTCCCTCCAGTTCCTACAGACTCCTCAAAGTGCCTCTTGCCCCTTTCATTTCCTTTCCCTGTACCTCTCTTGGGGCAGCATGTGGTACAGGGAAGGACTTCCCCCCACACGCTTCATCCATCACCAGTGAGGTCTTCCCCAAGATTTCATTTCCTTCCTCACTACCAGCCACAGGTGAAAGATGAATAAATAAAAGAAATGGCAATGTAAAGCCTTCTCTGGGTTTCCCTGTCTGCTCTGTCTTTACTTCTTCTATCTCCTAGAGTATCTAAAAAGGACCATGTCTATCTCCAGATCTTAGTCTGCATCCAGCATATTGGGGTCCTGGGTAACAAAAAATGGGGAAGGCCCAGAGTCTGAGCCACCAGGTGCACTTTCAGAAGGTCTTTGGACCACTGTCTGTCTTCGGTATTATGTAAATATCAATCTTCATCCTAACCGTGGAGGTGCAACCATATCCTGCTGGTGTCAGAGGAATGGGGGAGCAGGGGCAGGCAGAGTAACAGGGCAAGCACATAATAACTGATCGTTAGCACTAGGTCCCCTCTAGTCACCAAGTGTAACCCAGACAGCAGAGCCCCTCCAGACGGACAGCCCCCAAGGGAGCCAGGTGGCAATGCCAATCCCTCAGACACCTATCCCTGCTCCCTTTCTTCTCTTTGCTTCCCTTCCCTTGACTCCCTATCCACCATAGGCCTCCGGCTCCTGTTCGACTCACACCCCTCCCAATAATGTGAAATTATAATGCTGTCAGGCTTGGAGTTATCACCGAGTATTCGCGCTAGCGCTGCCAGTGCATTAACAAGGGCAGCAGATTTCACACATCTCCGAGCCATTGTTTCAGGCTGCCAGGAGCGACAGGAAGCCTGCGCAGCATCAGTTATGCTCTGCTCACATTTAGGGGTTAATTTGTAATCAAAAAGGCTGGAAACTCTCTTTTCTTTTTTTTTCTTAATGGCAGTTCAGATTCTGCAGAAGCAGAGGATTTACAAGGGAGAAAAAGCTATGCTGTTTGCTTGTTTGCTTACATCAGCCACTATGTGTAGTACTGCTGAGGTAAAACCCTACTGAAGCCAGGACAATCTGTAGCTTTCATGCCTGTTTACGTATCAAAATTAACAGAATGGGGAAGGAGAAAATAATATCTTGCCCTAGTGGCTTGTTTTAATTCTACAAACTGTCTTGATAGCCTCAGCCACAGCTGATACACAGCAGGAGTACAGTCTTTTTCCTTGACGACAATAAGGCCAATTTATAAAGGCACATAAACCGCCCTGACACCTCAAGCCAACAGGGCAGGTGTTTGGCACCTCTCTCCTGGAGAGACGGGAGATTGTCAGGAACGAGCCTCCCTCAGCTTCATTTATTCAGGGGCCCTTTGGCTGTCCCAGCTCCTGGCATCTTGGACCAGGCTTCCTAGAAGTGCTACCCAGAGGCCTCCAGCTGAAACGGCTGCTGGGGTTCCCCCATTCCCACAGCCAAGTCAGGAGTGGGAGCAGGAAAAAACAAGATACAGATGTCCCATGTAGGAAAGGCACTTTTTCGCAGAGGCAGATGGAGGAACAGGGTTGCATGAGCCTTGGGAAGCCTATGGGAGTAGGACCTGGATGAAGAATGGCTATGGTTGAAGATGCTAGGAGCAAAAGACAGTGCCGGTTGGAGCGGCCCTGCTGGATTCCCACCGCTGTGGGGTGGCCATGGCTCCTTCCAGGATGGCCGCAGGCTCCTGCACATCCAGCATTATGGTCACTGGCAGTAGACAGACATAACTGGGACCAGCAAATGAGATCCAATTCCAGATCAGAGACCCTGAATCGATTTTAAAATAGGCTTTGCCTAAGGGTGAAGAAAGAAGCAAGGTGACATTTTTAATTTGGGCATGGGCCCCTTTTTGCGAGACTGTATCTCAGACAAACAGCCTCTGGATGGGCCTAGGCAGGGATTGGGATGGCAAGTGTCTGGAGACATGGTATGGGCTGATTTCTGTCAAACCTGACTTCACGGTGATTGTAAACACCCAGTGCTGTTGCAAAAAAAACAGCCAAAGCAATTCAGAGGCCAGGTATTTTGCACAAGGGAAAGATCCATGCTGGTGTAGAAGGCATCAGTAAGACCTCAATCCATCCATGCCAACCTGGTATCCAACATCCACAAAAGGCAAAATCAACTGTAACAGACCAAGGGACATGCTACAGGGAACAGGCAGCCTCACTTAGAAGAAGGAGGAGGAGCTCGCCTTGTTAAAGCTAGCAAAACAAAGGATCTGATTGCTGCCTATAAACATATTGGGGGTAGACACCAGGGAAGGAAAACAGCTGTTATGCTGAAGGACAGCACTTGCAGAAGAACAAAAGAGTATGAAGAGGCCATGAATAACATTTGTGAATATGATTACGGGACATGGTGCCTACAAAAGCAAAGGACTTGCCTCGGTGACCAGGACGCCCCGTTGGTTTTAAGTTGTGCAGCAAATCCCCTGGCTGTTGTTCCTGATTAATTTTTCTGCTATTAGCTTTATGCTCCTTGCCAGCTAGTCATTTTTAATTCCTCAGGGTGTAACATCCCAGTATATTTGTCACAGGAAAGATGAATTTAGAGCAAGAGCACCTAACCCACCCACCTACACACATCCCAAGTCATACAGGAGATGGGAAAAGCTGTTCCTGATGTTGGTGAGAGAAGCCAGGGAGAGAAAAGAGAAGGGACTGCCTAAATCACAACTCACGATAAAAGCTACATGAACATTAAAAATTGGGGCAGTTGTTGAAACTTGCTTACCTGCAGGGACAGATGTACAGATGAACTAGATCCCTAAAGATGAAAACCAGAAATTCTCAGGTGAGGACACATGTGAAAAGTTTTTGCACTTAGGATAGCCGTGATCAAGGTTTCTGGTTTTTAATATTGTGCTAGGCAGGCTGGGGATGGTTTCTGGCCCCGTTGGGTTAGGAGGTATCTTCCTGACTTGCTGGTTCCCGGACACCAGGATGGTGGAGGCAGGGGGAGTCTGTTGGCCGCTTCACTGGTGATGATTCTGCAATTCCCCCCACCGCCACGTGTATGCAGGAGGGTCGATTTTTATGCTCAGGGCTCTGGGGAGGCAATGTGCTACTTACTGTGGTTCTGGACTCATTTTCTGGGCAGAGAATCCTCCATCAGTGACAGATCATTTTTAGTTATTTTGAGAAGAAAAGAATGTGCTTTTTTATGTGGGTTTCTTTGGGCTCCAGAAACTATAAATGTCTTCATTTTTAAGTGTCAGCCTTGACACGCACAGCTGATTTAGACCTCAGTGATAAATATATCTGCTCTGCTATGTATCATTTTTCGGGAGTTATAATTGAATTAAAATTGTGTACTACGTGGGCAGGCTGTGATAGGTAATTAAGTTTATTGATTATGCCACAGCTCAGTTTGTCAGATGTACAGCGCACCCTGCACTGAAATTGCTATTATATATACTGGACAGAGCTCGTCTCAGATGGTACAAACTGGCATAAGGCCATTGCTTCAGCAACAGCTTTCACCAGTTCGGGACTTTGTGTTACTGCTGAAGCTGTGTAAGTTGTTCGTGGGCAAAACAGACAAACCTCGTCTTGCTTGGAAATGTTGTAAAATTATACATTTATCTATCTCAGCAGCCAGGTGGATTGAACGGTCTGTAAAGCTCCTCTTTAAGCCTGTGGTGGTTTATAGGTTCACATGGAGGCTATACTGAATTGTCACTTTCCAGTCAGGAGCAGAAATTGCCTTTGACTGAGAACCACACTGAGCACTGTCAGATTTTTATTCCAAGCCCTAAACTCAACGCAGAATTGGTTGGGTTGCAAATCAGGAAAAACAAAGTATTTGCAGAGCATTTCTTCTCAGCACAAATAACGGATTTTACCTGAACCAGCCGCAGCTTTTCACAGAATAAGAAAAATGCGTTTTGATGCCAGTGCTAAAATGAAACAGGGAAGACGGGTAGTAGTGGGAAGGGGAGTGGGAGACCTGGGGGAGAGTCAATGGCGGGGGGGGGGGGGGGGGAGGCGGGGGGAAGGGTCTCTGGGTGGTGATGCCTGGGGCACAGATGGGTCAGAGAGATTGTGGGAAAGGGAAAGGCACATGTTTGCAAGGCCTTGCAAGGTGTTTCAGGGGGACCGTTGTGGTGAAGAGATGCTGAAAGGAATTTGAGGTGCTCAGGGAGCTGGGAATGGAGAAGGGCACTGCTTTTCCCATCTCCCACAATTTTTGATGGCATCAACGCCATCTCCTCCTAGGGACTAGCAGGCCAGTCCTCTTGGCAGAGGAAGGAGGAAGGGTCAGGCTGGGACAGGGGCTGGAGGGGAACCTGTATGGCAGGGCTCCCTGCTCCTGCTCCAAAGGATGGGTGCTGGCAGTGGGTAATACTGCAAGAGCTGCTGCCTCCTCCGCTCGACGTGCCCAGCTCTGCCCGTGGTAGCAGGAGAAGCGTGTGGGGCTGGCAGCAAGTTGGGCACCCAGCCCAGGGCAGCCCCTTCCCATATTTCCAAGCAGAGACAGATTAGGTTACCATACTCTCCGTGCCACACTCTCCCTCCAGCACCAAGCCAGCTCTGGTCACACCACTTGGGGAACATGCAGCAGAGCCACAGGGTGTGCCCACCACTGTGTTGTACCCCACCAGCCCTGCAGGCTTATACAAACTCCCTGAAACCCTGGGATCTCTTTTTTCATAAGAACACTGTATTTTTGGAGCTAAAAGTTAGTTCATTATTGCGCATATGCAAAACAACCTGCAGTCAGAAAAGTCTGATGAGTCCGTGTAGCACCACTGACTTGAAGAACATCGTGTTCCTCCGTAACGATCTGGCCAGATACTGATTCCCCATGTCTCCGCTTGAAGAGAGAGCAATTCCTAATTTTCAGCAGCATGTGGTGGCATCGAACTCTGTGCACAGTAAGCACGTGAAGGCCTTAATCCAGCAAATCACAGAAGTCACTGATGAAGCCTGTGGGAGTTCTGCTGAAGTCAATGGGACCACTCACATTTTTAAAGCTAGGTTTTGCTGGGGAAGGTCTTTTGAGCTGAGCCTTCAAGGGACTGAGAAGCTTTTGAAAATCAGAAATTGGGCATCCAGTTTTAGTTGAGAATACTGCTTTCTCTCCCATTTAACACACCTGAGCTTCAGGAACCAAAGAACAAGACAAATTAACTTGTATCTCCTGTAGCATGAGATATATATTGCCTCCAAGACTTTACATTGAAGTTGAGGCATATTTTCTAGCCAGAATACTGAAAAATACCATGTGAATGGGTCTTAAAATGTCATTTTTGAAAGGTGATAATCCAGTTTCAAGGAGAAGAAAGCAGTAAACCTATTTTCAATTATACTAAAAGATTTTTTTTTCCTTTTGGTCTCTTTCTGTCTATCCAAATGCTTGAGCCTGTTTATTGCTTTGTCCTTATGATTGAAATTCTCCATTGCTGAATGGTTGCTTCTGCTGGGCTCCGACTGCTGCCAAGCACTTCAGTTTTAAAATGTGAACAAAGAGAACGTGCCATTAGGGAGGGAGGTGCTGTTAGAAGGAAAGTCAAGGTTGAGGCTATCTCCTCTGAATATGAGACAAGATGCTAAAGATGTGTCTTCATTTTCACATATAATAAAATGCTTTTAAACTTCTGCTAAACTCCAAAGCTGTTTTCATGGACTATGTTCAAAACACGTTGGGAAAATAAATGACAATCCACAATTTCAAGCTACCCCATATATTTCTGGACAGAGTCGTTAAAGCATATCACTTTTTTAAAAGAGAAACTGTATCCCTCACCTCTCCCCCCTTGTATGCTACTGCTGCTATGAAACAATGTGAGCCAGCCAGTGCTTTACATGCTCTGAAGGCCTGAAGTGTCCTGAGCTGATCCATTGCACTTTCAGACAATCAAGGTTGACAAGATGTTCCCTGCCAGCTGTGCCCTTAATGGGACCTAAGTGGTGTTCCTTGTAGTCAGTCCTTTTCCTCTATTCCTGAGCAGCTGAGACAAGAGTGGGAGCTGCATTTACCGGATGTTTGATTGGCAGTTTTTTGGCTGCTCTGCCCCCATAGTGAGCTCCTGATGATTTTACAAATCTCAGAGGTAGGAATAAGAAATCCCTCCCCAGTGCCTATAAGAAAGTCCGATAGTGGTGACCATGGAGGCAGCGCCTTCCTGTGATGGTCCCATTGGATTGCTTCTCCCATGCTCTTCCCTCCAGAGCTGGAACTTGCTCCTCACCTCCCATGTAGAGACACAGAGAAGAGGTGACCAGCCATCTTGGCCCTGGGAGCAGTTTTCCCCACCATGACCAAGAGCCATAACCGGGAAGCTGAAGAGGGGCAGGTCTTCAGGGAAGACCACTGCCAGGGGACAATAATGGAGTCCCTGGTATCTTCCTTTCCCCCCAGGACACTGGAGGTACCAGGCAGCCCTTTCCACAGCCAGTGGAGATGGAGAACAACCTCTTCACTTCAGCTTGAACTCCAGGACCTCCTCAGCTGTTGTCCCTTACTCCCCACTGGCTCTGCTGAAACCACACTGCTGAGGTTTTGGCCACCCACCACCACCCCTTGATGTCACATGGACATGTCTCAGGCTGCAGCAAAGGGCACAGCCTCAGGCAGCCATCCCCTGCCTCATGCATTTCCTTCCCCCTCAGATTTACCAGGGGACTTTGCCAATAAGTCTTGGTGCTGGGAAGCAGGCTAAACTGGAGACACCCATGTGTGGGCAAAGATGGGAGAGCAAGAAGGGGCCTTGGGGTCTCTGGTGGGCGCCAATGGCAGATGCATAGGAAGCACTGCCAGGAGAAGGCAAGTGTGTCCCACAGGACACTCTACCTGCCTTCTGCAGTTTGCAGTCCAGGGACTCCCCATTTTTTTATTTAATAGACATTAGTAAATGTTTTTCTTCTGTGAATTTCTCCAGTCATGCTTTGACTCAGTCACTAAGCCAGGGGACCGTGCACCTACTCTGCAGCAGTGGCTGATACAGCTGCCACAAAATTAGCATTTTCTTCCTTGAGGAAGCCTTCAAGTTCCTCCACCACTTGCAGGTTGAGTACGGGGTCTCAGGAGGACGGCAGGCAGGTCCTGGCCAGGGCAGCACGGGTGGACGCACAGAAAGGAAACGGGCATGCTTAGCTCTGCTCCAGGCTGCACGGACATCATCCCTCCTCCCCTGCAGGTCATATGCACCTTTCGATAGCCTCTAGATGGGGGATCATCTCAGTCCTGTCAAACACGTGCCTACGGCTGGGCACATCCACAGTACCACTATGGCCTGATTTACTGAAAAAAATGTAATTCTCCTTATAGGCTTTTATGAAGTAATTTATAGTGCTAAAGTAAGTCTATCCTTATAAATATTGAGAAGTGTACATTAAAAAAAAATTGAAGAGCCAGATCTGAGAAGCTTCACTGAGGTCAACAGAGCTCTGTTGAATTGCCATTGAGGATCTCCCCTGCTGCATATACTTTTCATTGCAGGGAACAGGTTATTTAGGCCTGCTTTGTTCTCTTTTGGAAATGCTGGGGTTTGGGAGGCTTTGGTACATCCTACCCCTGTGTGACTGAGTTCTTTGCCACCGTTTCCTGCCCATAGGGAGGGCAATTGCTGTGGGCTAACTCCTACTTACCATGCTGAGACTCCTCTGAGGGACCTTGCCGGGTTACTGGAGGAGTCTCTCCAGTGGTAAGCACCAGGAGATCTGCAGTTTCTATTATTTCCCTGACAAGTGCCAGTGTTAAGAAGAAACCGCTAAGCCGACAGCTGAGCTTACGGACTGGATCTGCCTGTAATGATAAGAGGATGGGAAAGCGATCTTGGGCAAGAAGGGGTGAATTTCTCATCAGTCTGTTTTAACAATGACAGAGAGGATATTCCAGGAGTGTACCCTGCTTCTGCTTAGGGTGATGAGATTTTTAAAGTGAATAAATGGAGACATGCCAGGCAGCGAGAGCCTGGGCACAGACTGGAAGCAGTCCACTTGTGGGGAGCAGGATGATGGAAAGGGAAAAAAATCAACCTATATCTGCATTGCTTGGACTTGTTGCCCTTTCTCCCCTCTTTTTTAATCTGCAGACCAGATCTTTCTTTCTTTCTTTTCTTTATTTCTTGTTGCAGTAATTGGTCTTGGAGGTGCAGTCATATTTGAGATGCTTGGCAGCCACAGAATGGAAGAGGGAAGAAACCACCAAGAGCTGCCACTCTTCCCGGTTGCACATAGCATTGTGAAAACCCATTTCAGGCATAAAAATCAATCATTGCAGTTTGCGACCAGACAGGCATAGGAAAATTGGAGCCTGATGAATATTCACCTGAGCAGAGGTAACATCTTGGCAAAGCCACCGCAGAATGTATCTGTGCGGATGGCATTGAAAGATAAAGTAGTTGTTCAGGGAGAAAGAAATTCTGCTATGGGAACGCAGTCTTCAACCTGCTGCTAAAGCTATGGCTGAGTGCTTGGGGCAGTCATATTTTTCCCTTGCAATGTCAAGGATATATTTAAAAGTTCTTGAAAGCCATCTGACAGCAAATGGCCTATGAGACTGGGGCAGGACTCTCTGCCGGTTGGGAAAATGACTTTGCTTTCAACTGTTCTTCAGTCTGTTGGGTACTTCACTAACAAATCAATTGTGTTTTAAAATGGGCCCCTTACTACAGAAACTAGAGTTTTCAATTATTTTATAATAGACCGTGTTTCCAGGACACAAGTGCCACAAACTAATTTTTCTACAAGAAGCATAGGCTCAGTTCTCCAAGTCTTTCTGCAGGTTTTTATGCAATTCATTTAAATGAATTTCTTGGAGAAAAATAACATCTGCTACCATTTCATGCAATTCGATCTATTTCTCTCTCTTAAAGGCAGACTTCATGCCCTTTGTATTTACAGATAATAGTGTTAATATGGAAATTAAATTAAGCTTGGATATAAAGCATACATCAATTTCAGGAAGGTAAATGGGTCAATAAATGTATTTTAAAGGTTCATTGAGTTGGTAATCCCATTCAGCACACTTAGAATAAAGAGATACAGGTTCTTTTATGTAACTTCCTATTTTTTAATAGCACTTTAATAAAGGATTGAAAAAGAAATACATAAACAGAGCACTGAGAACTGACTGCTTTTTTTAAAATTTTCATAAGGTACAGTGAGCTTCATGCTGAACTGTAAAAAGTGTAAGCCTTAAACTAAAACAAACACCACAGCTTGTCAACATAACAAACATAACAGCTTTAATATCTTGTTATTGGAATACTAGAGCAAGTTGGAGTCAAACCTCCAGGTATTCCAACTCCTGCAAATAAAGAAAAAAATACTGTTCCCACACATTTGCTAGCTGACTGCACAGAAAATGCAAATAAAAGCACCCGTCAGAGGGAAATCATAACTCCCAGGGCAACATGCTTCGCAGCAGGTTGGAAAGAGCCAGCCCCTGTGCAGCCTTGCTCCTGGCAAGGAGCGGAGATGCTCCTCTACCTCTGACCTGCTGCCTGAAAGCAGGGTAAGCCCCCGGTGCCATGCCCCTGTAAGCCAGAAAGCATGACATGGGCCCCCCCTGCAGACCCCAGGATCTGGCCATTTCCCCCCCGGGTAACATTTATCCTATGCCCTCTCGCTGTGTCGACCAACCACCCTTTGATGCCGATGCTGTGGGCTACCCTGCTAACTGCTAGCTCAGCTTGTGGGCCTGCAGGCTTTTGTCTTGCCACGTCAATAAATTCTTCCTGGCACGGGTGGTTTTAAACCCCTCTTTGGCCACTGCTGCACCGCCCTGTCTCTCCCACAGACTTCCTTGGACAGGATCCGGGTTCTTTACTCAGGTTATTAACCAGAGAGAAATCAATTTGTGTCTTCCAGTGCTTCAGAGCATCCTCATCACCTGTTAATCCTCCATCCCTCTCTTCTAGTAAGCCATGGGTTGGTCTCTCTCAACATACCATCAGGGACATCCTTTGGGTAGAATGGTCTTCTCCTGAGACCTGTTGAATCCATGACTGCTGCTAAAAACCCTCGCATCAGCCTGCGCATGCCTGACTCCTAACCTCTGCAGGCAAGCCTGTACTAGGTTGTTCTTTAAAGTCTTTTCTACCTAGATTCCCCTGAAGGATAAAAACAAAACCAACATCATTTGTATTTGCAAGCTACCATTTTCCAGAAGTGGAAAGGCATCCTTGGTGCACCTTCCTCCCTTTCCTCCTCTTCCTCCTCCAGGCTGGAAGGAGGAAACAAGTAATTGCCTATTTATGAGCTAGCATTGGTTTTCCAGGGAATGCAATGCTTTGAAGGAGGGTATACAGAGAATAGTGGTGATTAGGAAAATACTAGCTCCAATAATTCAGGCTCCTGGAATGAACACATGCATAAAAAGTTAAATCTCTATTTTTACAATCTACCAGTGAAATGCATCTCGTTTTGTCTCTTGAATTCTCTCTCGTTATGCTCGTATCTGGCTTACAGATAAATCCAATCAGCTGAAATATATCTGGAAAATAAGACCCTCCTAGCCTTCATCTACTGAGGAAAGCATGTTTTTCCTCTTGATGTGCAACAGTGACTCCTGAGACCCTACAACAGAGCAGGAGTAAAAGTGCTCTCTGCAATCTGGTTATTAGAGTCCCACGACCGAATCCAACTGTGGTGTTTCATTAAAATGAGCACAGCTGTCCCTGAGTACTCCAGGACTGTGTTTGGCCCTCTGTTTGCAGGCCAGGCACAGCTCTGCATTTTAAATGCTACAGCCATGCTACCAGCCCTCACAGGACAGAGGAGATGGAAAGTAATTACACTTTGCAGAAAGGGCTGTTGAGCCACTATGAAGCAACGTACCATGCACAGCACCTGGGGATGCGGCGCTGCCGGAAGGCTTTGGGAAATGCGGGATTTCGGTTCCACCTGAGCATCTGGGTTGCAGGTACAGAGCCCACCTGCCACCATTGCATTTGAATATGATAGCATGCTTTGTGCAGAACTTACTGTCCTCCTTACATGCTGCATTGCTGTAGCTGCTGCTGCCTGGAAGAAGATGGAGCCAGCCCCACTCCCACTCCCCTTGGAAAGCCCCCATGCAGCCTGGAGCCACAAGCTTGGTCATGCTTGGAGGTTTTTGCTGCTCATCATGTCTCCTGTGTAATATTTTTGGAGGACAAAATGTAGGCAGAGCAGTACTAAGCCTTTAGGGGTTTGAGTTCTTCATTGCACCCCTTTCTCTGTCACAGAGATTTCCTGTCCCCATTGCCACCCTGGAGGATAGAAAACAGCTCTCCCAAGCCTGGTTGTAATTTTTAGTCATTACTTTGGTAATCTTTGCCCAGAATACATTTGTCTTGGGGCAGAAACATGTGAGATGTTCTAGGCTCCCTTCCCAGTTATACTTTCTCCAGCAATATGCATAGATTTTAATGTGTTCCTGCCAGTTTACAATGCCTGAAAATGAACTGTTAGTGGATGGTCTTAAATCCTGTCTGTGCATTGTTGTTTATATTTGTTTATCCATTAAGAGCCTAAACTGCCTTTATGGCATATATTAGGCCACAGCGATATTTTAAGAACCAGACAATAAAGGCTATTGCACAGGTAGTAAAGTGGTTTATTTCTTTCTCATTCCTTCCTCAGTCAGTGTCTGCTCTGGTGTGTCCACCAAATGGAAGGGGAGGGCACTTGGAGACTAGGTCTGGCCGTGGCACTGCCAGCAGCTGGCTTTTAGAGGTAACTGAAAGGGGCTGGGAAAGGCAGGAATTGTGCCTCCTGGCACTTTTTTTAATGCATCCTGAGGACCTAAAAGCTTTATTTAGTTTTATTAGTTCTGTTCATTTTTAATGTAGAAATACCAGGAATGCTGAGCCTCACTGTCTTTGTTGTGCTGGAGGCTTTTTGTCCACAGGGCAAGAGCCGTTCCAGGGGCAGCAGCCCTTTTAACAGCAGAGACTGCATAGCAGCTGCATCTCCAGGTATTAAGAAAACCACAAAGTGCTCCTATACACACGCACACACACAGAGAGACCTCAAACCCAAAGATTTGGTCAAAATTACTTCGCACTGAATTTAATCCCTCATTTTTTGGCTTGACGTGTGTAACACCATGAGCCTTGCAGGTCTCCATAAGTCTGGGAGGCAGTACCCTCAGGTATGGGGATGTGGCACAGATTTTTCTTCTGGAGTAACGTGGTCCTCACCCAGCCTGAAGGAAGTCCCAGGATGGGAAACCTGGTGCCCATAAAGACCAGTACCACACAGCACAGAATGCAACTGGGCAGCAGTCCTCTTGATGGTCCACGTCAACACAAGTGACCCTTAACACCTGCAGGGAAGACAAGCCCTGCTGGGTTTGGACTCAGTCCCCCAGCTACTACTATGGGGAAATAAAGCATCTGAGGGACTTGCGAGATTCCATGTTCCCAGAGAAGCAGCACATGGGCCCGATGGTATTCTGGCCCTGCACTGTATCAGTTTTGGGGGCATGTGGTGAAATGAGGGTGTTGAGAAGTAGCAAGGGCTAAACTAAACCTTTCTCTCTGCTAGCAACTGTAACATGAAACCAGGAAGAAATATGACTAAAATACAACAATGTGTCCTTATGTCCCAGGCAGTATCTGATGGAAAACTTAAACTAGAAATTAGGTCATAAAATAAGCTCCATTGCGCTGTTACGCCTCCAGTTCAGCGGAGGACCTTGGTGCTAATAATCTGCTATGTTGTTTCCACCCATTTAGTTTTATGAGTCTCTCAAAAATGCAGTTGCAGATCAGATCTACTGTTATGCTCTGACACCAAAACAAACCCTTTCTTACCTCCTCGTTTTAAACCCCATAGCTAGGATAACCCACTCAGCAGCCTCTGACCCAAGGAAGTCAACACTTGCAAATGTAACAGAACAGCTCTTCCAGAATAACGACGTTGTTATCAAACGCTGTGTGGGCATTTTAACTCCAGAAGAAGAGCCGCTACCCCAAGATGACTTCTAGAATAACTATTTTGGTAAATTTCCAACTGTAGGCAAGCCCTAAGCTTTTCAGTCACGACTGGAATGAATCATTCATTGCTTTAGGAGAATGCAACAATCCTGCATATAGAGCATCTAAATCTTTTCGGCTCAAAAAGGTACATAATCCAGAGTTGAAATACGAGCAATTGCTGCAAATTATAGGTAAACTCTTCTTCACTTGAGTGGGTCTCACTTTTGTAAATGGTTTCACTGCAGTTAAGGCAACTGCTCAAAGGCTTAAGTGCATCTGAAGCCCGTGAAATGGAGACCAGCGAATTAATTGCATCAGGGAGTGGAATATATGTGATGGAGGAGGCAGGGAGGGAGGTGGGTTATCTGCTCCTCAAAAGGGAGGCAGATAGCAAAACTGAGGTTAGAAAACTGCACGGTGGCAGATCTGCTAAGAAGCAGGCAGAAGAGATTTTGTCCTCCCACAACATCACCTCGACCCAGTACGGCACATGCTTTGGGACATGTGTCTGGGGTGACACCTGGCCTCTGCACGCTGCCCATCAGCACGGTAGCTCTCTCTGGCCTTGGTGCTCACACAGGAGCTGTGTTTCAGCGTCTGACATCTCACTGCGTTTCTCCCCGTCGCGCCCTGTGCAGTGATAGAGCTCTGTCAGCTCCAGAATCACCTCCATGTTGCAGGTGGGACCCCAGGAGCAGAGACTGTGCCCTCAGTGCCTGTGGCTGCTGTGGCAGAGTACAGCCTGTGTTAGTGCAGTGTGGTGCATGCTGGTTGGGTCACGTTGTTGGGATCTCGGGTGCTTTGAGGAAACAGAGTGCAACCACAGTATGCACCATCAGGCATGTGCCACATTGCAGGAGCTGTCCCATCATTTCTCAAACTTCAACAGAACAGACCGTGCTCCAAGTCTGCTGGGACATCCTTGGGGGACAAGGGTGGCTCCCAGCTTTACTGTACTTATGGAGGGAGAGTGGATCCTAACACAGATTATCCTGTCTTCCTTGCCTGGGTTTTCCTCCCCATGGGCACTACTTTGTCTGCTCCACTCCAAAGCTACTGTGCAAACTGACAGCGCGGGTGACTGGGAGACCAGGGGTCCAGTGCAAAATAGAAAACCCAGCTTGGTGGCTCAAAGAGATTCAGGGTCACTTCTTAAGTGCAGTTTGTGGTCTACAAGCAAATCCCAGCAGGAACTGGCATGTGTCTTAGGGATTGCTGGAAGTTTATAGCAGAGGAAGGAACACAACCTCCTTCTCCTAAGCACCATGCTGACATTGAAGCATCCCCTCACTCCATTCCCTATTTATACAGTAGGGTTTAGGTCACAGACATTACTTTTTTTTTTTTTTTTTTAACTTCTTTTGCTAATGTGGGTGCACAACTTGAGGAAAAGCGGAACTAAACTCATTTGGGGACTAGGAAGAAAATCCCAGCACTGCCGCTTCACTGGAGAACTGGGTGTCTCCACCTTGTCACACTCCTGCAACGACTGCTCTCAGGTCACAGCCTGGCTTGTCACTGCTGGCAGATCATGCTCTGGGCTTCTGTAGCTCATCAAAAAATGAGCTACAAAAATTACTGCCCCTGTGATAATGCTGGCAATTGCTGGAGAGGTAACCAGCTTGCAGTATTCTTTCAGGAAGACTTACTGTCTGCCACGCCATGCAACAGCAGCGGTCTCACCTGCACCTGAGCCACCTCAGAGGCATTGGGAGAGCCAGGGCCCAGATCGGGGGCTGTGCCCCAAAACACCCCCACTGAAAGAGAACTCAGAACACTCATAGCCTGACTTTCCTTCAGGCTGTAAAAGCTTTGCAATGCCTCACCCAAAGGGTTAGTGCCACCAGTGTGCTTGCCCATCCAGGTTCAAACCTGCAGTGGGGCTGAGCTTTTGCAGGGAAAGGCGGCCCCGGGTACTGCTCCTCCAGGAGAGGTCCAGCACTGCGCCCTGGGCTGCAACGGGACAAATGCTGCGCGCTGGGCTGCAGCGATGCAGGACTGAGATGGATGTGGTCGCATAGGTGAGGTGACAACTGAAAAACCCTGCACAAGCAGCTTCCTCACCGAACTTAGCATGTGGACCACATGGCCCCCCAGCAAGAAAACTCTGGGATATCCAAGAGCAAAATTAATTCCCAAGGTGAGCTATGTGACAGAATAGGGGTGGTTTTCAGCTTGGTTTTAGCTTCTTTGAGTGCTCCCTCTTCCTGCATTTAGGCTTGAGGACAGCTAAATAAAAGCTCTCCTGTGTCTCTTCTCTTTTCTTTTCTCTCGTTATCTCCACTCTGCGCCAGGTGCTTTTGATGTTTTCAGTCTCTTTGGGAATCTGTCCATGCCCCCTCCTTTCCGCCAGCCTTCTTCAACTCTCTGCTGTTTGCTGCTATGTCATTTCCAAAGTATGAGGACCACAAGGCTGATCGCACCATTTATTTACGTCATCGGATCAGCATTACCCAATAACACTTTCCATCTACAGTTTAGCATCTCTCCAACTACTTTTTGGACCACCACTGACCAGCCACTTTCATTTCGCTTGCCTTGATGATACCTATATATTCTTTCCTCAGAGTGACTACAGTCAATTATTTCTTCTATTCTGCATTGCCTCCTGGAGTTTTTACACTCCATTTCATTTGCCATAATGTTGCCTGGTTATCTTGCTGTGTCAAGACCCTTCTGATGTTCCTTGAAATTCTCTCTAGTTTTGACATGCTGTGGTAATTGTATTTTAAAATATGGCATTTTCCACTATTCTCTTACACTTCATCTATACTATATCAGAACATGATCAGGCTTGGATGCAAGGGAGGACCTCAAATGGGAAAGAAACACCTGCCACACAGAGTTGTGAGCCCCTTTGATATGAGCTCCTGGTCTTTTTATTTTTGGAAAAAAATAGGAAATTATATTCCGAGGTCCATGCGGTAGTGCCTCACGTTATCAGTGCCGAGTTCCTTCTTCCTCGGTGGGTGTCCTTTCACATTACTTCTGATCTAACCATCAGAGGTTTTGTCTGAGAGCCATTTCTGCTTTAATCTCGTTGCTATAATTAAATTGCTTATCTTTTACAGAGGCTGCTGGTTTAGCGCATCCTGTTTTAGGAAAAAAACATATACCGCACTGAGGGATCCTAAACAGGAGCTTACTCAGAGTAGCTTGTGGGCATCTTTTCATCTGTACAGCTTTGGTCTGTCCCAGCAATGCAGGGCAAACACAGAGGAAACCATGAATAAGACTTCTGCGACTCATTTTCACACTCCTCTCAGTCATCCTCTAGAAAGAAGCAGCCTGGTCTTAGAGGACTAAAAAAAACGGGAGAGGGATGAAAGAAATTTGGAAGAGAGACCGGGTAAACGAAAAAGCAAAATTACAGGCAAAATGGCAGAGATGATGGGGAAATGGTGTTCTGCAATAAATTGCTGAAAAAACTGCAATCCCAACTTAACGTTATTAGGATGTGGGGTATCTTTTGACACACTTTTCACCAAAACCAGCCAAAACATGTTTAGATGGATACCTAAATAAATAAAATCTTCCCATTCTTCCTTAATCTCAGATTGTCTTATTAAGAGCTCAGATTCACAAAGAAGAAAATCCTATTAAGCTGCATGTACACCTAGCAGTAATGTTTGCTTTTAAAAATATCTCTCTCTCTCCTACTCACTCCCAAACCACTTAAGAGGCTTTTATTAAATTTTGGAGTTAGATAGCTTTCCTTTGCAGACAGCCCAGGAGTAGGAAATGCTGGCTAGTTAAGAGCAAGGGAAGGCAGGCAGTATTGAATCAGGAAATAAAATTAAAAGAAAAAAAAATTAGAAAAACATGGTAGAGTTCTCCCTCCTGAACCAGCTGACAATATATTTCAAAATGATACAAGGTCCCTGTTTCATATGACCCTGTTACAAGACCGCAGCATGTGAAAGAGCAGAAGACACCACAAAACCAAACAGCCCTGTAGGAAATTAGCTGGCTTTAATCACCCAGCGATTTACGGTGACACAGCCAAGAGGACCGAGCCGTGAAAACGGTCATGCCGCTCCAATGACATGTATTTACCGAGCAGAGATGGGCAGGTTTTGCTGCTTTTATACTAAGGCTATAAGGACTAATCCATGATCATCAGATACTTTTTTTTCTGGGAGAGAAATAGGAAAGGATGCTGCTTTGCTACATTGGGGTAAATCCCCAGTAACTCCATCGACCTTTTTAATTCATGCGTGGGCTCAATTAATTTGTTACATTATTTTCCTCATTAACAGCTTATTAAGGCAGGCTACAAGAGCAAATGGCAGCATATGGATTTCTCAGGGGTGGACATCGCCTCCCAGATAGCGAGGTTGAAGCGGCGGCCACCGTGCTGCCCGGGCTGCGTTCCAGCCTCACCTAGGGGCTTTGCATAGCATCCTCGTTTCCTTACTGATTCAGACGGAGCGCGGCTGGAAAACAAGTCCCAGAGGAACCCGCTCCAACATATCTCGTGGCGTATGAGGCATTGCGGCAGGCAGATGATGTAATATCGATTGTCTCTTAGTGAGAGAGGAGGGGAATGTCAGCCAAAGAAATTACGCCTGTGAATAGCAGATGAGGAGGAAATAATGAGAGAATTGGTGGAGTAAATGAAGACATAAAAGCATGTAATACAAAGGAAGAAGCATTTGCTCTGACCCCCATGACCTGCTGCGGTATTAGTGTACAGTTTTAGTAGTGTAATGATCATTAAGGCTCTGATCTCCATTACTAGGAGCATGGAGATTTCTTTTCCTTGTACAAGACTATGCGTTTCAGTCTGGTATTAATAAAAATTGGTTTCACGTATCATTACACTTCCCCGGCTTAATCATCTTTGAGCGTATTGTGTGTTCAAATGTTGCCATTTCGGGCAGAGCAGTGAGCCAGTCATCTTAACAGGTTGTTTTTTCCAGCATCTCAGTACAATCCCTTTCAGCATACGCAAGTGCTGTCACCATGGCCTGTGTCACCAGATGAGGAGTGAGGCTCAGGACTTTGACACAACCATGTGGCAGTTTGCGTTGATGGGGGTTTTTTTCCTCCCTTCAGATAAATAATACTATTTTTTTTAAAGTAGCAGCCCTGGGAGTGACTGTGTAACATGCAAATGTGTCAGGAAAGGCTCATGAGGAATTTTCCAGTGAGGCAAACTTTTGCCCAAAAACCGAGAGGGAGATAAAACTGAAATTGGGCTGCAGAAGCAGGTCGGTTGCGGCAGGGTTGGTTCCCCGCTGGCTCAAGATGATGCTGCCACGAGGACAGCATCTCCAGGCCCCAGCTGGGCTCAGCTCTGCCATGGGAAGCCCAAAGCCATAGGAGCTCTGGCGCAGGCAGCGGCTCGCTGGGATTTGAGGCTGCTCGGCTCATGGCTGGGGGGATCCCCAGGAGACAGAGGCAGCTGTTCCTCTGCTCTGCATTGGGGGAGAACAAATAAAGAATAGGAATGGTTTTATTTTTCCAAGCAATTCTTTTTCCCTTTTCTTCCCTCCCCACAGATTTTTCTTTTTTGGGGGGAAAATGACTCATTTTTCTGCTGAACCAAACTTTTGCAAATGTCAGGATTTCTTGCGGAATAGAAGTCCTGCGTTTCAGCCAGCTCTCGGCAGAGACATTTCAAACCATGGCATCTGCATCATGTTTAGTTTCCTTAGTTACGTGCCATATGCATCCAGGTAGAAAGGGCAAGGGTCTGACACAGCTAATACAGCTTTTTAAACTATCATCTGAGTCCTTCTTGGCTTTTAGAGAAGCGAGGAGTGTATGTCCACAGCCAGGAAGACAGCAACAACAGTACATCTGACCTTGCCTCTCCTCCACCCCCCTTATCATATCAGCCCGTTTCCAGTTTCTGCTTTCCATTGTTTGGAGAAAAACAGTGCTGCAAGAAGGGGGGTGATTTACAGTGTACTTACTTCACTAATTCAGGCTGTACACACAAGGCTAAGAGCATATATCCTTTTTCCCAGATATGAATAGGGGCTGCCTAACTTGGATTTCCTCACTCTGAACAGTCAGTCTGACCTTCTGCTTAAACTAGAAAGTTCCCCCCCCCTTCCAGGTCAGCAAAGCCCTAGAAAATAGTCCAAATGCCATGAGGAGTCTCCTTCCTGGGATATCACCTTTTCTCAAGGTAGTCCTTCTCTGCCTTGCGATGTTTAGGACTAAGTCACTGAAGACTGAGTTGCCTTCTCTGGAGAGTGGCTGCATATTCCCCTCAAAACTAGTGGCAGCAGTAATTTATAAACCCATGGGACAAAGCCACATCAGTTCTAGCTGGGCTTGGAGCAAGCCAGTGATCCTGAACATCATCTCTGAAGACGCTTACCTTGCTCCTAGAGGCTAATTTTTCTAGATGCCTCCCATCTATATGAAAGCAGGTAAAGCCATGAAGCATGGACCTAACGATACAAGGATGCTTGCTGGGATCTGCAGAGTCTGAAGGTTTTCAGCAGTCTCCTCCTTTTCTGTGGCACATGGACAAAGTTTCCTTTTGGTGCTGTAAGCGGATAGACGCTGTCTGCAGTGGGTGATGTAGCTTTTGCAATGCATTTGTCCGCACTTGACTGTGCCTGTTACGCTCTATGCTGAAAGGGCCAGATGGGTTGCTCTGGGCCTGAGCAGAAGGCTGCTTGTTTTCTTCTTCTGGTGGTTGTAGCTGGGGTCGGGAGGGGAAAAATTGGGCTTTTCTGAGAGCAGCTCATCTGGGGAAATGCCTGGAGTGAAAGGTGAGGCAAGGCGTATGGCAGAGAGCTGGTGGTAGGGGCTGGCGGTGGCACCAGGGACTGAGCCCTGTGGAGGGTGGAGAGCACGGGTGGGCTCCAGAGGGGATGGAGGTAGGCAGACAGAGACTTCACCTGTAGATGAGAGACACAGGAGGCTCCTGAAAGTTGCTGGCCTCACAGCAGGCCTGCAGGGGAGGACCGGCTGTCCAGGAAGGGCAGGATTGGTTTTCACCGCTTTTCTTCTTATTTTGCCCTCCCCAGGGCTCTGAGCTTCTCTAGTTTGGGAGTTGCCATATTCTCATTTGGATTCCCGCAAAACCCCTCTTCAGAGATCCAGCCCCTGCTGCTGGGGTGCTCGGTGGTCGCTTCAGGGAAAGGGGAAGGAGATAACCCCAAAGCTCATGTGCCTGTGAGCTCACCCCACTGAGATTTCTCTCCCTGGTGTCAGGCGGGATGCCGGGTGCCAGTGGGCAGGGCCTGGCTGCCCACCATCATGTCCCATAGCTCAGCCCTCGAGCCACCCTCTCCCTGGATTCTGGGAAAAAGGTATCTTGTGTCTGAGCAGAAAGCAGCCCCGCTCCCTGGAGAGGGAATCCCTGCACAAATCCCTGTTTGCAAAGGCATCCTGGCCCTTTCTTGCCCCCTCAGGCTGCAGCCCCTTGGCCACCTCTCTCCTTCTGCACAGGGGAGGAAGGGGATCCACAGATCCCCCCTTCCTTCCTCCATGGGCACAGCCTTGTGTCCCAAACCCTCAAAAGCCATCCACAGAAATGTCTCTATTTAGGAAAGAGAAACAGCAACAGGAGTGCTGAAGCTGGGGCATGGAGGGTGTCCTTAAAGGAGTAACAAGCTTTATTTATGTCTGCAGGTACAGACGATCCATCACTGGAAAGAGAGAGACACTGGATGAAACAAATAGTGGAGAAAAACAAAGAGAAATAATTATGTACACAGTATGCCCGTGGAGTGCATCTTAAAAAGAGTTATTTGGGACAGGCTGTACTGATGCTGGATTATAAAAAGGACTGGATAATTTTATAAGCAATATAATGCTTCTGTAGTGTGCGAATGTATCTCAGGCTTCAGAAAATAAGGTACTCAGCTTGCAAAAATAAAATCTCCCACTTGTATCATATGATTATACAACTTGTTAGATCAATTACAGTCCATATTTTTTTTAATTTTGCATTTCTTCAGGCCTTGGGTACCACCCAGCACTGGCAGTTGAATGTGAACTATTAATGGAGCAGTGGTGAGCATCCTAATGGAAAAGATCACATTACCAAAAAAAGCCCAACAGCATTGATTTGTTGTGTGTTCATCGATTTAGCCCCTTCCCTGACAGAAGTGAGGCATGCTGTGATCCCACTGCTTGTCCTTCACCCATCCATCAGTCCTTTCCCCGGCCTCCCGGCTGCCACACACACCTCGGACCGCAGTAGCCATGGGAGCTGCAAGGGGCCACCTCCTCCATGAGAGCTGGTGTTTGGGCTGAGGGGAAAAGGCATTAGCCGGCCACACCGGCCTCTGCTTCTCTCCTGCCAGCAATCAAGGACCTCGGGGTTGCCGGTGGCATTCGGGGGGCTGCAAAGGAGTGAGGGGTCCTGTGGCAGAGGCAAAGAAAAGATGGGGAAGGGCTGTGTGTACTGTGACAGGCTTAGGAGGCATGAGCAGAAAGGGACATTTGGTTGGGGGAGGCTTGGAGGAAGCTAAAATTGGGGTATAGAAGCACAAGGGATAAATTGCAGAAAAGAAAGGAAGGATGAACCTCTCAGGTATCCAACCATACAAAAAACAGATGTATTCTTTCATGAATTCACCTCTTTTTGCTTGGCTGCAATGATTTCTGAGGTGTTCAGACAACCATATCCCATTTCTTCCCATAATCCTGTGGAAGGAGCACATTGCTGCTGCCCTGCTGAAGCTGGCAGCCCCTCTTTTTGGGAGCAGAACTGCAACTACCTTCGCTTCAAACACTGAGAAAGGGAAAGATGGGGAAACATCCTTAGCAAGGAAGGGAAACCTGGGGAGGACATGACAAACAGCACAGAGCCAGCATGACAACTTCCTTCAAGCCCCCTGAAAATGGGACTGTGTTGGAGGCATGGCCAAGGAGAAGCAAATGGGGCCAAAACATCACTGCCCCTGAGCACCGCTGCCCTCCTAGCTCTCTCTCCAGATCCCTGGATCACGATGAGAAGCTGCAAAGTCACCCAAAGACTTCTTCCTTCACTCAGCCAAAGCCACTGCGGAGTGCCGGAAGCATGCCTGCAGAGGAGGTAAAGCTGTTTCCTGGATCTTCAGGACTAATTTGATACAGATTTTGGTGTTTGATGAGGAGCCATTATTGACTGAAGCTGGCAGTACCGCTGGAGCACTGGCAGCCGGGCACGTTTGTTAGCAGTCGCAATCACTGCGCGAGTGTTGTCATTTGGGGGACTGCAAACGGCTTTGGCACGAGTGGCACCGTTTGGGTATTTCTGCAAATAAACTGCAAGGACGCTTGCAAAGCTGCTGGAGAGGGATGGGAGGGCAATGGGGGGTGAGAGAAATGCAGGGGTTTTCATCTGTGAAAGGTGACTTGCTCAGCCCGTCTCCCTCACACACCTCTAACACCACTTTCTGACTAGCTCTGACTGGACTTGCAAATGCAGTTTTCCTCAGTTGTATTAAATTTTGGGATATGTTACTGCAACATGAAAGCAGGACCCAGCCCCCCATGGCTCCTTATTTCCCAAGCTAGGTTGGTAGTATTGAGGGCTCCCCATGAACATTGGGGCTGCGTAGCACAAACAGAAAAAGAAACACTGCTTGCACAAAAGGTTTTTAATCAAGGAAAGCAAAGAGCACAGCAGAGAAATGTGTTCAGATTATGGTCAGTCTTAAACACACATCAGGAGTCTGGTCTGAAGCCCTGCGAAGTCAAAGAGTTTTTCTGTCAAGTACAGCGAGTTTTTTGATCAGGTTCCAAGAGCAATTTGTCTGCTTTTTTTCCCTTGGTTGTTGTTGGGTTTTTTCTTTTTTTTTTTTTTAAACAATGAGTAAGCCACATCAGCTATAATGGATTGCTTCTCCTCTCTTTGCTTTCAGGAGCCGGGAAGAGAATCATTGAGCCATATTCTCTTGCTCCTCTGTAGAAAGCAAATGGCTATCCTTGCATATCAATCACTGGGGTAAAAGCTAAGAAATGTTACCAAGGAAACGTTGTCAGGCCCATTGGCAATCTCCTTTGTTTAGTAAGTTTACCCATGAGCAGCATTTTATTGTTTTGAAATCAAGAAATGTTAAAATAAAATAAATACAATGTCCTTGATGGACTGACCTGTTAGGCACCCTCCCTGGTGTAACCAACACTCAAAGTATATTGCTCTACTTTGATCCCTCAAGTAGTTAATTCATTCATCAGTTTTGGATTCATAATCTAAGCTGGCCTTCTGAATAAACATAAAGTACATTTATCACTAAGCAAAATGCGTTATTTCTCCAAGCAGGTAAACATTAAAAATACTTGTAATCCAAAGCAAGAAAAATGAAGGACTGCAATGTGTCACACGTTGATCCAGCTGTGAAGCATGAATAATAGCAAAGTGGATGCAAAAGAGATGGAGCTGATTTTGATCAACGAGATGCTACTTTTACATTGTGTGGGTGCGTTTAGTACTCATGAAAGCAAGGGACTAATAGCATCGATTTCAGCCTGACCTCGTGAAACAGGTGCTATGCCACACTTCCATCATCCAGCATTTACAACATCCTCCAGCACTGACCAGCTCTGCCTCTGCTGCCCCAGCCCAGTTTTCCCGATGCTGTGCTACCCACCACTCAGCACCTCCTGGGAGGTGGCAAGTGCCCTTGGCTGCAAGTCACTTCAGTGCAAGCTGAGGGCACCCTGAGCCTCGTAGGAGGCATTCGTGCTTTGGCAAAAATTTGCTATTTAAATAGGAGGCTGTGCTGCGTGTTTCATGATACACGCAAATAGAAGCTCTGGTGTCACTGTCATCTCCTTCTACAGTCCTAGAGCTGTAGATCTCAGTCTCCAAAGGTGGAGGGCTAGTGCTCTGCGGCAGTGTAAAAATACAGGTAAATGGGGATGCTGCCCAACTTAGATGAGCCGTTAAGGGTGCACACGAAGCCCCTCATATTTCCCACCAGTTCACCTAAAATGATGCCCATTCCTGGGCCCCAGGACCTTTGGAGAGCGCCTTTTCCTGAGGCCACATTCAGCATCCCTGCATTCCCCCCAAAACAGGAGTGGGGAGATACTCAAACCCGTGGGAAAAGCAAGGCCATGTGCTCCTGGTGCGAGTGAATGTAAGCACCGCAGCCAGGCCAGCCCTGCTCTCCCACAAACCCAGCACGAGGTGCCAGGAGCCCAGGGCTGGTACTGGGTGGGAATGCATCCTCAGGGGGCACTGGGGCCCTAAGCATCATTGTGCCAAAGCATCATCTGAAAACACATGGATAAAACCCATTTTTCTTACCCAGGTGCTTCCAAGCATTATAAACTTTCCCTCAGACAGAAAGGGCACAGTCAATACCATAATTATTGCAAAATAAAAAGATTAAAATTGATTAATGTATTCAGGCACCAGCATCAGGTCACATATCTATCTAGTTTTATCGGCACTTTCTTGGGCAGTGCAGAGGGAGGCAAAGCAGGCAGTCCTGCTCCTTAACTGTAATATTCTCTGACTTATATCATTATTTCTGCTTATTTTTTTCATTTTGTCTTTAAGGACAGAGTGTCCTGGACTACATGATCTCGTGTGAATAACAGAATTGGGGAGGGGCGGACTCTATTATCCTGGAAGGAATAAAGAAAAAAAAAGCAAGAAGTAATGATCTTTTCTTCTCCTGCTGACTCAAGATCATACAGCATGATCAACCCTGCAGGCATGGGCAGGCTGCAGGGAAGGAGTCAGTCGGGGGGGATGCTCAGCTAAACAGTGACACCTCAACGCTGGAGCAACCCTCCACAATCACACCGCCCTCTGCTAGCCCGGGAGGAACCAGCAGCTCACGATCCTACTTGAGACTGGAGTGACTGTCACTTTTGGGATGCTGTGCCTGGGCTTTCATTAGACTTCACTCGTGTGCCTCCTGCAGTCTGCCCGAGCCAGCTGGCATTTTGGGTGCCGTTCAGAGGAGAGAGTTTACGTGCTGAATGCTGAGGAAACCTTTACAGAGAAGGGCATGTGTAAATGTCTGTCTGCTCAGGGGCCAGGCTTCGCTTTCTCCTTTCTTATTTTGCTGCCGTTTGTTAGTCGAAATCCATCGTGATGCTTCCTGATCTCGATCCAGATGAAGTGACTTTCCCCAAAACCACAGGGGTCTTCATGAGAGCCTGCAGTGAAGAGGAGATACGGAGGGCATTAACTTGAGACGCAGGTCCTGGTCTCCTTTCCACCAAGGAATTCCTCTGCAATGGATGAAAATCAATTCAGTTTTGTTCTTTGCTTCAGCTTCCCATCTGCAGGACAGGTAAGATGGCACCTTTGTGCCTCTGAAGAAAGGCAACTACAGTGCAGATGCCCTCCCAGCCCTTTTCCCAGGGATGTGAGATTTTTTTCCCTCACAGCAGGAGCGTTGTTCTTCCATCAGGGCTCGTATGTTAGGCCATTGCTCTGGAAGGGCAGCCATCTCCCAGTAACCTGGCCCCTTCCCAGGCATCCCTTTGAAAAGCAGCTACAGCATCAACCTATTGCACCATCAACACTCCCAAAAGTCACAGAGCACTGTCCCTTCATGGAGCTTAAACTGGTCACAGGCAGTGAGGACTTCAGCTCCTTGGGAGAATGATCTCCCTCTCGCAGAGGGACACTGAGTCACGGAGGCAGGACGGGAACCTCCCATGGCCGGGCAGGACACCCTAGCCATGGTTTGCTGAGGGATGGACAAGCTGCAGAGGACTGTTCACCTTCACTTTCCTTCTTTCCTCCAGGCTGGATGAAAAACTATTCCTTTAGCTGGCAGAGGAGAGCCAGTATGCTTCCAGGTTATCATCGCTCTGCTCTGCTTACTTACTTCTCCCCTGCACACCCAAGTCCCCTTCTTGCCCCTGCAATGGCTGCAGGCAGGGGACAGCCACCGCCTGCCAAGACTTGGTGGTGGGTGGTGAGTGATGAACGACTGGTAGCTGAGAGCAGATATACCTAATGATCGTACCTCACACAAAGAAGGGAAGGTAGACAACTGAGCGTGGCTAATACACAGGCAAACACAGCCCCAGCCTGGCTGATAACTCCACTTCCCTGCCTTTTGCCACTTCTGAGATGCTTGTGCTGATGCCTGAACACCATGAAAGCATGTTGGTGCCTCCCATATTATAAATATGGGGGCTCTCAGAGATGCTGAAGAGCGTTCATAGTGATGCTGCTGCATTCAGAACAAATGCTTATCTGAATTAGTTGAAAATAGTATCATTTATCTGTTCCCCCCTTTCCTGTCCCAACCCCAGCATCATATAAATGAAACATGCTCAAAGTAAGCTTCTTGTTCATTTGTATTGACAGTTGGTAAGAGGAGATAAAACATGTCTCAAGACATTTGTCAGAGCTAGGTAGTCTCTCCCGTTCTCTGTTGCACTGGGACCTTACCCTGCCATGAACAAGTAACTCCTCTGAGCGGCTCTGCATTGCAATATTCACGGGCCCAGCTGCACGAGGGAGATTGTGAGAGCTTGCTTTCCTGCAGGGGGAATTGCAGGCAAGGAGCAAAACTGACATAGAAACATTACAAATATTTTCTTAATCACATTAAACAATCAGAGGGAAAAGAGCCCATGAAATGCAGCAAGGGTTATAAATCAGGCAGGGACAGACCAAGTTGGGGAGGAAAATGTGCAGAGTCCTGAGGGTGCTGACATAAAGTATTTCTAGCTCCTGAGTCCTGCTGAAATCACCCTCCTGGCTTTAGCCGACTTGCGGGGCCAACTGCTGGCAAGCCAGCTGTCCTCAGCCCCCGTGGGTGAAGGCGACGGCCTGGGAGAGGCTGTTCCTATAGGAAAGGAAAGCGTTGAGCAGCAGAGCTGAGCAGGACTGTGCCCGGGGACCCACAGTCCTCCTGCCACATCAGCACCTGGGGTGACTGCACAACCAAAATAACTGCAGCCATGGCACGACCAATGCCCAGCTGAGTAAGGCACAAACAAGAGAAACTCCTGACTGTTGCCAGTGTGGTATTTAAGCACCAGGAATGGTTTTGGGCAGCTGTCTGCCAAGGGGCTTTGCAGCCGCCGTCGCTCCTGTGATCCCCTGTTCGTGCCCTGCATGGCGAAGGCGAGGCTGTGCTGTGATTTTTCATTAGCTGATTGCTTTTACAGCCTCTGAACTTTACTCCTCACTACTTGATCATCTGGACTTTTATTTGTTAAAGGAGGCATGACATATAACCACTTTCCTAATGTACACCGGGTTGGTTTCACCTGCTCTCGCCCCAGCCCAGAGAGCCCACGTAATTATCTACATATATTTATGCCTTGTTTTTTTCCACGGATCCTGCTCTTTTATGTATGTAAGTGTTCATACGCCACCCAGTGGCTCCCGAGGCGTTGGGTACTGCTCTCACCCGTGACAGTCCCTCCAGGTACCCAAACTTGCTTTCCCGTGGAGCATCTCCCCAGTGGCAAGGACATGCCCGCCCAGAGCAGTGCTCCCCGGGGGTCACAGCAGCAACCTCCTGTGAAGCTCTTTCCAGACCTGGGTGCACGTAACCACATCACTTGCTCGCTCACGTAACCATATCGCTCGCTCACCACGTTCTTCAGTCTTGGGGTGTGGCATTGCGCTCTCAAATTAGCACAGGCTGATGGGGCGCTTGATGATCTTATAGGTCTTTTCCAACCTTAATGATTCTGTGATTCTGTGTACGCCATTTCCAGTTGCTAGCAGCCGTCATGCACATGAGAACGCTTTCTGCCGGATCACCTGGGCACGTGGTCACGTTCCTAGTTTTCAGCCAAACTTTGATCAAATTAAAATAAAGACAGAAATCCCCTGGGGCCAAACTCGGGAACATCCTTTCCCAATCACGTCTAGCCATGAGTCCTTCGGTCAAGCATAAAAATACTCTGTGCTATGGCCCCTGGCCCCTTACCGGGTGTCCCTGTCCACACTGCCTCACACTGCTGCTCCTTGGCTGATCAAGCAGCTACAGGGGAAAGCTGACAGGAGAAAAAGAAATGCCAATGTACAGCTGTAGCCAGCTCCATCCCCACTCCCAGTCTACCTCCCCCTCCTTCTCCATCAGAACCCCCCCTTTCCTCATCTCCAGCCCGCAGAGCTGAGGCCTAGACCACAAAGAGACTTGGGTGGGACCTCAGTTTCACCTGAGCTGCCATTCCTGCCTTTCTTTTGGTTTTCCTCCTTCGTTATTTTCCTGTAATTACCTACCCCTTCAAAAGCCAACAGCAACCGCGAAGAGCTCTCCGGCAAGATTTACATACCGTGCCGTCCCGCGCAACAATAAATTTTCCATCTGACTCTCTGCTTCTTGCATTCACCAGCCCTGGCTAACTTCATGCTTTAAGAGTATGCTCTTTGATTCGACATGTAGTTATTGGACATTACACATTCATCTCATTCACTTCACTGTTCCCCGAGGGCACGTTCTTCACCATTTGTTGCCATAATGCTCAAGGGCAAGAAGTCATTTTTCTTATTTAGTCTCTGCTCTATTATTTTGCCCTGCCATTTGCTGTCAGATGCCAGAGATGAGATGCCCCTTTGGGCAGAGCAGGCACACCTGACCATATTTGCAAAGCAAACCATTTTCTTGATCACCCTGAGCGAGGCAGCAGCAGTGGCTGAACTGGGAGGGAAAACCTGACCCTTGTAAAGCAATGTCCTAATAATAGGCCAGGGACTGATCCTTACATGCACAGATCCTCCCTGCTGGATCCTGGAGGTCTCAGAAAGCCCAAAACATGGAATTTCAATAGAGTCAATTGCTTACACTGTGCCCTAGCTGTATCCCACCCTATATGCAGGGCCAGGCAAGAGAGCCCCTTATATTTACAAGCACAGAGGGATCAGGGATTTGTCCCAGGATAGCTTTTTGCTGGATAGCACAGCTAAGTGGGGGCTCAAATGAGTGCGGGGAGCCGGGCAGCAGCTCCTCCCTCCCTCCAGCTGCTCAGGGTGCCTTGGTGACATTAGGGTTCTTCAGGGAAGAGGGAGAGGTAACAAGATGGAGAATAACTTTCTGGCCGCTGGAAGAGAGCACGTGAGCACAGGCAGCTCCCTTCCAGGATGCCCTTTGTCAGAGACCAGACTAGCCAAGCATACTGCTTTGCTTTTATTACCCAAAACCGGGCAACGTCGCGGCTCCATAACACTTGACCAACATTGACCCCAAGCAGATTAGACACAGATGAGTGCCTCGTGCTCCGGCGGGCCTTATGCCGGCTGCGACCACTTCCACGCTTCCTGGGGCCGGCCTCATCGTAGGACCAAAACACTGCTTCATGGATTTTAGACTTGCGGCACCAGCTTCTGTAACCCCGTGCGCCACACCTGAAGTTCAAGGTGGTGAGAGGATGGCTCCCATCTAGAGAGGAGCATGTGGCAGGGCTTCATGTGAAACCCAGACCAATTTCAGCCAAAGTCCACCCTTTTGCATAGGTACCACATTCCCTTCCCAAGCATTTCTGAAGCACCATGTCCGTCTGCAAACACTAAACATAATAAAAGGCCATTGCAGGTTCCATCCAAGCCTGGCTATAATTAAATATATTGACTGATAAATTGAGTATAGTTATACCTCTCCATCTGGTCTCAGCAGAAGACCACTGACATTTTGTTCATATGCACTCAGTTTTTCATCTCTTTCAGAACAAGATTTGCATCATAGCTTTTTAATGAGCTAATAGTTAAAATAGCCCCCTATAATTACGCTAGAATAATCCAGCATTATTTCAGCTTAATTATAGGGGGATATCTTAACTATACATCATTTGCAGTTCTCAGTCGCTCTAATGCACAGATGTCTGAAGAAATGACATAAAACACTAGCAAGTTATAAAATATCTAGAGTGGTGCTCATTGCGTCTGTGGAAAATGATCACATCTATTTTCCGTACCTCTGCTATGCAGTCTCCCTGCTCAGATTATTTCCTGCCAACCAAGAGATAATATTGAAAGCAATGGAAATAAAATACTTCACTATCTCATGTCATGCTCTGATATTGTTGACTCTTTCATTTTCGTATCTCCTTGATCCTCTCATAAATCTTCACATCAACATACTGTAGTTAATTTCTCCAAACCCTTAGCAGCTCTGGAAGCAAACCAATTCCTAAACATACTGCCTTCATAGCTGTGGCCAGACTACGGGGCTGCCCTTAACTTTGTTGTGGGTTCTGTTTATCTGCATTAAATGACCCGAAAGAATTGCACCCGGGAGCACACGGCGTTGCTATTCACAGTTAATCTCCTCTACGCCCTTGGAGACCGCCACATCCCGACAAAGTGGCATTGTTGGAAACATCAGCTCTGGGTAGACATGTCGCTGCTACACCACATGGCTCTTCCCTCTGGGGTACCTCCTGCTGCGGGATGCGGGAGAAGACAGGCAAGGACTTACTGGGAAGTGGCTGTTGTTTGGGGAGGTGTAGCTGCCACGTCTGCCCCCCCTGCACTCAGCACCCCATCATGTATTACCATGCCTGGGCTCACCTGGCGCTGTTATCGGTAGCTCGGCTACATCCCCTCTGTCCAAGCCTGCATGCAGGGATCTCAGCCCCCAGGACTCCTTACAGCCATCACTCTTCTCGCCTAACTAACTCAGCCATCCCTTCTCATCTTACAAGTCAATTCAATCTGCAAAAAACTCTTAGAGGGCACAAGGGAAATACAGGCAGCCCCGGTCTTCATGGTCAGTGCTACCAACAGGCAGAGTAAATATTTCCATTCACAGCCTGAGAGGATGTGGCAGAGGGTGAATGTGGCAGAGCGGTCTGAAAGCAGGCAGCAATGTGGGCAGGAGCTTGCCTCACAGTCCTTTCGCTGTCACTGTAGTGCTTGGCCAGCCAGCGCTGACTGCAGGCACAGGAAAATGCAGCAGCTCCTGGGTGCCCAGCAGAGGAGAAGGACCACTGCCTGACAGGTCTGTGCAGCACTGGCCCCCGGGCTGCAGGGCTGTCTGGGTGCGGAGGTACATCCCTGTCCCCACCAGCAGCTCACTGCAGGCTGCTAGCCCCACTGGGCAAGCTCTTGTGGAGATGAGCATGCTGCCCCGGGTCAGAAAGCAGAGGGATGATGAGGTGATGCCTAAAGAACCTGCATGGTTGAGTGACAAGCCCAGACACTGAGCCAGAAAGACCAACAAGGTAAAATCCTTCTGGACCCTGAAAGGCCAGACTGTCTTTCTGCAATGAGAAGGGAAACTTTTGGCCTAAGACCACTATGGGCACTGGTAGCCCTTCCTCCACTCCTTCTGAGTAACCAGCTTACCCTCTGCTTCTCCCATGCTCAGGGCCTTGGACTAGATGCTTACACAGAATACAACACCCTTTCCACCATTCCCCGAGTAGGGGTAGAATAAAGACGGGGTATTGAGATGCAGATAGGGATTTTATGTGTCTTAAGACATTTCCAAACAACATGGCATATTCGATGCATTTTTGAACTTAAAAAAAAAATCACAACAAATAATGGAATAAGTTAAAATTTTGGAATACTAACTATTTTTCTTAGGAGAAAACATAGCATGCTCTACAATTAGAAACCTATGCAAGGAATGCAGGGGGAAACGATATGTGTCCTCAAGTATATACTTTCACGTTCATAGGTTTATGTAGTCCAGAGAAGGAAAGATTCACAGGATGTTCCTCTAGGTCTGAGGACCCTGGAGAGGGCCACCAGAGACAGGCTGCAACCACATGGGAACATCTGCAAGGCTGCTCTGACTTTGGAGGATGTTACTGTGAAATGGGTCTCCATAAGGCAGGGAGGAATAGTTCGCATTATTGAGCAGACTGGGGAGATGGGCAGCACTGCTGCTTCCAGGGAGGTGTTAAGCACAACGGGAGAACACTGGGAGAAGACTGCTAGCTCCAAGGGAGATGCAGGCAGAGCCGCATTTCTGGGCAGTCTCTGAACTAAGCACCATTTTCAGCTTCATGTCTCTTAACAACTGTGGATCAGCCTAATAGGCAGAGAGACAGTGTATAATAAATGGCATAACCTCCCTGGAAAATAGCTCATGGCTTTTAAACTAATCCCTTGATACTTTGAGAGCACTGCTGCATGACATCATTGATTAAACCTCGGGGGCTGGTCATGCTGAGGTAACAGTGCTTGTAGGATGCTGTTCCCTTGCCAGGCTGGTCTCTGCCTCTGCTCCTCCATGCCATAGGGGCTCCAGAGCCCCTTGAGTCCATGATCCTGATGTTGATCCTCTAAGCTTGCACCAGACATGTCCCTCCTTGAGGGACATCTTCCCTTCAAAGTGGTAATGGATGTTACAGAAGCCTTGTCCTTATCCCACTGGTCTTACAACCCTACCAGTATCCCCCTCCCTCTACAGAGGTCCTGGTCTCTGGAGGGTGCCACCTCTCCTTAATTTGTTCTCCCTGTTAATTTGCTGGTAGACCTGCTCACTATTGTGACTCCCTTTCAAATGCTCAGTGGCTGACAAAGTCAAGGACCTTCACTTGGGACCATGCTGAAATATGAGACAAGTTTGCTTTACATTTGATTTGGGGCTTTTTGATGATCTGTTTGGTATTTTTACTTTTGACAAAAAAGTTTTTTTAAATATACTTTTTAATCTCACCAGGTAGAGAACTGCACTTGAGTGCAGGCAGATGCTTACCAGGAAGATGACGTCTGGCCAAGATGAGCCCAAAGCAATAGAAGTTGCACAGGAAAATGAACAGGTTGACCTACGTAATAAGCAAAATACTGTGAGGCACCGCAAAGGAGACCAACCATGAACGAGCAGTTTTAGGATAGGGAATGTTATGCACTCATCCCACATCTTAGCACATCCTTTTCCAGTGTATGGCAATAGCCTGAAATAAAACTCCAGAGGATTCACAGCTGGAATGTATGTGTGTGGAGGCATGCCCGCAAAAATTCTCAGATCGCTCTCCAGGGCTTGAAGGCATGAACAAGCCCTGGGTGTCTCTGGCCCTGCCTGTACTGTGAGATGGAGAGTGGCCTTAAGGGTGGCTTGAGCACATGGAGCACCATGACCTGTGCCCTTTCCCTCCCATCATAGCTCACCTGACTGAAGAGGAAGGAAGGATTATCCTCTGAGCATCTCACACTCACCCAAAGGGTCCACAGTGGCCTTAGGAGAGTCACAAGCAGGACACTGATGGTGGAGGGGGCTGCAGCAGTTGGTCTTGTCCATGCCCCATCCCCACAGAAGCCCTTGACAGGCAGCTGATCCAGTGCTGATACACTGCACCCGGAGAGGGTTGGTGTCGATCTCACCTGTCAGCCCTGCAGCTTGGGCTAAGAAACGCTCTTTGCATGACTGTATTTGCAATGTAAGGGTCGGGTTGGGCTAGCCTGAGCTGCCAGCAGAGATATCCCCCCTGTAGACAGTCTCCTTTAGATGTACATACTGAAGAAATGTATACTCTGGAAACTTCTAGCCTTCCTATGTTTCTCTTTCGATATTGTGTAGCTATAATGCTTTATACCCCTACTTTTGTATAGTAGGGAAAAGAAGTAGAGGGAATTGGAGTGCTTGTTCATCATCATCTTGTAAAAATGATAGAGAGCAGTCTCATTAAAGTCCTGAGTATCAGGAATCACTTCAGTATGCATTTTTAACTTATCCAAGGTTTTGGAAATATTACCAGGGAGCACAGGATGAAGACCTAAAGGAAATCACCTTTTATGACCTAACAAACCCATTAGAATCAATTATATTGAGTTATATCAAGCTGAAAGCTGACCCCATCAGCAACTTTCTGTGACCCACTTGTGAAAATGGTAAGGACGAAATTCTCAAGAGTTACACAAGCCTCTAGTAGCTGGAGGTCTGTTTGCCCTGCTCACTTATTTACATATGCATGCCTTCCTGCTACAGCTCCTCATTAACCTCCTTCATCTTTTATATGAATCAAAAGTATCTCTCTCATCTCCCTTACTGATGTTGAAAAGGCCTTCATACAGGTGAACTGGAAATGTCTGTCTTACACTCGAAAAGCTCTCACCTCCTGGAGATGTCTGTAAAACCAGTTAATGCATCTTATCAGGGCAACTGACTCCTGTTCCCAGAACCTGTCACTTGCCTAGAGCTCAGACCCCTCCAAACTCTTCCAAGGACTGTCCTGCACCGTGTCCATAAAGACTCCTACATCATCCATCCATAGTAGCCATCCTGGGCCGCAGGTGACCAGGATTTTCATTCCTTCACCCTACCTTTAAAGTGCACTTCAAATAGTGACAATGCAGCTTATAATGCTTGTTTGGGCCCAGAATCTTCTCAGCTAATTGCAGGCACAGGAATAGGGCGTCCTGAGTGAGGATACTCGTTATCAGGGTCCTCTCCAGCAACACAGGAGAGAAAGAAAGAGGGCATCTCTAGCAGCAGGGAAAGCTACGTGTCTTTGCCTCAGGGGGTAGCCAGACCATGGTCCCAGCCAAAGTCCTTCAACTGCATGCGATGAGTCTTTAGGTCTGTATTACATTGTCAAAGTTCATCTAACTGTTAAATAGTGATAAAACAAATCACCAGCATCCCCCTAACTCCCTGCCTAATGGCTGCACTGGAAGGGTTAATGAATTTGAGAGCTAGATGAGCTCTGCCAGAATGTTTGCAGACACAGTCACTCATAGATTTTAATGAATTTGGCCAGCAACCTCTCTTGGTGCTTGCTTTCTTGCATATTCATATGACAGGCTTTTATCAGCACAAAGCCTTGTAAAGGCAGTGTTTCCAGGCTGCACGCATGAGCGTTCCCAGGAAGAGGGTTTGAAACTCGGCCATGCAGGTGTTGGAGCTCAAAGTCCACGTGTGCCCATTCCTGTGGCGAGCACCCACAGTCTGGTCCCCCCAGCTGGGCAGTGATGCTGGGATGAGGAGCAGCAAGTCCTCCTCCAGAACTCTTTGAGAGGAAGCCACCAGCTTGGACCTGGAAATTGGTATACTGAACCATTCTGGGTAGCTGGGAGTTGCCGTTGACAGCACTGGCTGAGGATGCAGGAGTTTGCTCCTATATCACTTACCCCATCTCAGTGTGTGAAGTCAGAGTGTTTCAGGGTCATCGCTGGCACATAGGGTCATGATGGTGATTCACAAGGCTGTGAAAGTTTGAATTATTTAATCCTTTAGGGATCTGTGAGGGAAGAGCTAAAGACCAAGTTGTGGTACGTGGTACATCACACCGAGCAAAGAGGGAGATTTTGATTGTCTAATGAAGGCTCCCTGATGAACTTTCACTGAATCTTGTGTTTGTTCGTTAATGCCACTTCACTCCACATAACTGGTCCAAATAGTAACCCAACAAAGCAAATTACCTCAGCCCTGTGACTTGCCTGGTAATGCATAATTGTGCTAATTAGATCTTCACTTAATTTAAATCCTTAAGTAAATCCTTAATTTAAAGTGAGCCTTTGAAGGTTCACTGAACAAATAAAAGTACCGAGTCTATTGAAGAAGAGTCAGGCTCCCCATGTTCAATCAATTGACTTTAGAAGCTCATAATGTCCAAAGACCGTGAGTGAGCTCCAGGGCTCCTGCAGCGTTTATGAGGCACGACGCGCTCTCTGTAGAGCAAGGTGCCAGCTGGGACCAACTGCTGAGACCCCCAGGCCCAGGTGGGACACACAAAATAGGGTCTGCTAGGGAAGAAGGACCAGCCGGCCTTGTGCAGGAGGGAAGGAAAGGATATTGGGTCTATTAATTTTCTCGTTGCGGACTGAGAAGTCAGACGTTGTTAAAACGTGTGTTCAGTTTAAAAACCCGGCAAGGCCAGATGCTCGCTAAGTGGATACACTTCAGCAAGTGCCTGCGCATTAAAATACAAACTAAAAGGGAAAAAGCTAGTGCAACTGAAGCATTAAACAAACACTGACAGGACATGCGTGAGCACACACAAATCGCCGTGTTTACAGCCCAGGTCGCGCAGAGCTCCCATTTGCATCTGGAGACATCTAATTGTTCAGATGCTGCAAACACACTGTCCTTTTCCCCTCCCTCGTCATGGTCTGATCCTGCCTTCCCTCCCTGGGCAAGTAGGTACATAAAGAGGGGCAAATAGCTGCATAAATGGCCAGTTCACCTGGCGGCACATGGCCGCATCTGGGCGTGCAGCAGATCCCCGTCTGCCACAGCCGTGGGAGGTCACCTCCCGGGAGCATCCAGCTGGTTGTCTGATCCGTCTGCCCATGCCACGTCCTGGCTGCAGCCCCTGGACATCCCCAAGAGCTACAGCATCCCCTGAATGCTGCCTATGAAATGCCAGCACTGTCGCTGCCCTAGTTCCTGTGGATGCATTTCTCTGGCTGACACCTCCTGCCCTCCTGCAAATGGGGAGGATAAACAACAAACAGTTCTTTTAAACCAAATAATTCATCGTTTATGCTGCAGCTGTCAGACCACAAAACTGCAGCAGATGTTAAAGCAGGACTCCAAGTCTGCGGATCCAAAATGTAATGCAGTATCTGGTCAGCTCTCACTCCGACCACATGCAAAAGCAGATGCTAATGTCTCTATCTCCCGCTAGCTTATGAGGCAGAAGCTCCATCGTGATTCTCAGCAAGTCAGCAATATAGTCCATGAGGTCCCATCATAATGGTTAACGCTCCCTTACCACGGAGAATTTTTTAGTAGACTCTGTCCATACAATGTTATCGTTACCCCCTCGGTTTTGATCATCGATCTGAAGAGCATATCGCCTTGGAGATTAACAAAGAAATTCTGGCTGCAAAGCTGCTGAAAAGGCCACTTGGGTTGATTTTTTTTCATATTGCTTTGTGTTTCTGTTTCACAGAACAGAAGGGCAATAAAAATTAATTTCATGATGTAATAAAATGTTTGCCTCAGAGGTTTCTGGAAGCTGAAGCACTGGTATTTTATTTGCATGCAAAAAGTCATTATGGATATAAAAGTGTGAAGATATGGTGTGGTTGTTAAACCTTAGGATATCGCAGGCTTAGAACAACATAATCAACCAAATGAAATAGCATTTTAAACCACACCAGGTTACGAACATTATCATTAAAAATTGTAGTAAATAAATGCACTATTTCCAATCCATAATTGTTTTAATCTTCATGGAGTGGGAGTACAAAAGCATCATTAACTGGCCCCAAATGCCTCAGGATTTGGTTCCTAATTTGGAAGGTCTGCCTTCCTGAGCTTACCAGATGTTCAGAAGTAGTTTTGTGTCATTATAGGTTATCTTCGTTTCCCAAGGTTTTGTTTCCTCTTCTCCCAAATTACTTATGCTCAGTCAAAAAACCCGTCTTAGTCCCTCTCTTGCTGCCTGGATTAATAACAAGATGGAACAGCAACTCCAGAAATAAGAAAAGTAGCATAGTTGGATGACCCTCCTCTGAGGGTCAGAGCACTTAGCTGGAGGATGGAAAGGGAAAATAGAGTGATTATTTAGCGTGACTTGTTTTTTTCTTCATTCCTCCAGATGCCGTGTCCCCGTGTTTAGGTCGGGTTTGGGGTGTGCAGGGCGAGGCCATGACACAAGTCACTTTGTGTTCTTAGTAAGTTAGAAAGATGCTAACGAAGTGATTTTTCTGAAAGGTTGCTTTCACTGGCAAAGGGTGATGCTAGAGAACAAAGCATTAAATTGCTGCCTGACACTATGCGGTGTTTACTAAAGAAACTGCAGAAGATAAACAACCCACTGCAAGCGCTCTGAAGTGGGGGAGCCATCGCCTCATAGCCTCCCTTGGAGCTTAATCAAATACACACAACTAAGGTTTACGTTTGTTATCAGGAGGGCAGTAAAAATGAACTGCAAAGCAAAGATATTGTTTTGCCAGCGGCTGGGTACAGCCCCGTTAAGCTGGTGGGTGTAAGAGTCGCTCTTTGGGTGGATTGCAGAGGCTGAAACACTCCCATGTGAGCTGAAATAGCTGAAACTGTGGGATTCACTGCTCAAAACACCCAACATGGCAAAGCCAGGACCCCCGCAGCGCAGGCAAGAGGGTCTCCATGCAGCCAAATGCAAGCAGCCAGGGTCTCTGTTCAGGTGAAGGGGGAAGGTCCGGGAGCCTGTTTCTGGACCAAGGCAGGGAAAGCGGATGGAGGAAGCAGGAGAAACCTGAGCAGATGCAGAGGATGGTTTGCAGCGCGGTCCCTGGGCACCTTACATAGGCAGAGGCCATTCTGCCCATCCTATCCAAGCAAACCCAGTCCCACCAGCCCAGAAGAGGACAGACATACATGAGAAGGTTAGGAAATGTCACCGAAGCAGTCAGAGAAAGGCAAGGACCCGCCAGAGAAAGGTTTACAGAGTTATCATGACCAAGAAGTTTTTGGGATGGGGAGGGGATAAAGACTGGGGCTGTCAGCAAAGAAACACTCTTCCCACCTTCACCCCTACCAGCAGCATTCAGAGTAACAGGGCTTTTGTACATAATTTTACATTTTGTAAATAATCAGCCCAGGTCCAAAGCAGTGCCAATATTTTGTGTTTGACGTTCCCACCAGCCAAGCTCAAGACTTAGTGGAGCTCTCAGTCCAAAGTCGAGGTCTAATTTTACGTATATTAACCTTGTTCCTGCATCCTAGACCCATCTGCACAGGGAAGGCTCATCAAGTCTGAAATGCATTAGTATTTTGTAATAAGGGTGCTTTTTATACCACGGCTAGTCAAGAGCATTTTTTAAGCGTGACTGTAAGTAGTGATGTTATAGCAATACCACTTATTTTCCCAGTGTTAGATTTCCTTATTTGCTGAAGATAGCAGAAAGGCCACAGCACGAGTACCACAAAAGCCATTTGCAAGCCGCAGCGAGCCTATGGTATGTTGATACCCCAGGACTCCGTGTCCTGGAGGACCTCCAGTGACCTGTTGGCATCGCTGCATCTTTTGTGAAGGATTAATCAAGCTGGGTTTTTTCTTCCTTTTCTAAATGCCCCCCAGAGTCAGGACAGATCCACAGGCTGGTATGACCAACAGTCACCAAAAAATATCCCCCCTCTCCTGTTTCACCATGAGCACCCTGTGCAGCCCTTTGTTTTGAGCATTCAGTCCATGAACCCCCATGAACTTTTAGGCTTAGTGTTTTGGAGGGCAGTGTAGTTGTCCAGCACTGCTTTTGCCATAGTGTCCAACACTGAATTTTTTATAGCCAGACCTCAGTCACACTAACAATCGTGGGTCTTTGGGATTAAACATTCCTTTGCCAGGGAGCTGGAGGGTGTTTGGGAGACATGTATGGAAAGGCACAAGCTCCTGTTCTAGGACCATTCGGCACTCCATGTCTATGGCACAATTACCTGAAACTGCTAAGGGTTGCACTTAGTGACCCACACAGTCCTTTCCAGTCCACGTTCTTCAATAATCAAGAGGAACAGAGTCCCATGCAGAATGCAATTATGCAGGCAGGCTCAGTTATGCATAATAAAAATATTCCACCAGAAGGAGCCGTCTGTGAAACGGCAGCAATACCAAGAGACTAAGCAGTGACAATGCTCTGGGGATATTAATCTAGAATGAAGTTTAGAGACAAATAAAGATTAATACCATTTTGGGCTTCTTCAGCAGGGATGTTATGTTGGAAGACAGGATATTTTCTCTTTTTCACAGTAATGGGTTCACTCTCTCTCATATGACCTCTCCACACAGAAAATTATCCTGTGTAACTGCTCTGGCAGAGTGATACTCTTAATGCAACCACTCTTTAGCTAAGATCACTCCTTCTCTGAAAAAAAATATTTTGATAAGTAGCCAGGAGTTCAAATAAGAGCTATGAAACCAGTGAGAAATCCAATAAAACCAGGCCAATTTTGTTACTTCCCAAGCTTAGGTATGGTTATAACAGCCTATGTATAGCACGTACTGACTCCTGTGGGAAGGTTAGTGAAGTTATATAGGCAGTTGCTAGATGACAAAGACTAAAGAGGAATAAAGTATGCAATAGATATTATGTAGGAAGGACACATCATAACTGTCAACTACTCTATGCAGAGAAAAAGCAGACCACCACAGCCTATGGAGTAATTTTCCCCCCAGAGGAATGTGTTGGAAACATCATCATGAAAAACTATTGAATTGACCCTGGAGAAAATACTAATAAATAGATAGTCCTGTAGCAGCAGAAAGATGGACAAAATTACATAAAAAGGTCTTTCTTTTTTATAAACCTGAAAAGCAGGAGTGATGCCAGGTATGTTTGCTTTCATTTGAAAGGCTTGCCTAAGTAAGATTTTTCAAAAGAATTTCTCCTGACAGTGTGCTGAAAATGAAGACTTTTCTTTGATAGCAGCAAAGTGCATAAATGATTCACTGGAGAGAGAAAAAAAATCAGAGCCAGGGTGACAAAGACACTAAGCTAATGTCAATGTGAAGAGGCATTTCAGAGGGCTGGTAAACAAGCTTCCATCCCTGGTACATGCCAGCTTGTGGATTAGGACCTCAGGGCCTGAATTTCAAGTGAGGTTTAATCAGGTCTCTATTTCTCAAGTGCTGATGAGAAACCGTGCCTGCATTATTGCACCGCAAATAAGTTTTGAGTGAAATGTCAGTAGCAAGATACCTGAACTTCCAGTCTATGGGGAGGATCGGAAATATGATTAAGTGAAGGTACAAAATGATCATTGAGTAGCTAGAGACTTTCTCTTCTAATTAAACTGGTTCTGGATTCTGGAACAGATGGCAAAGAAACCTGTCTGATTTCAGGGTGGAGTCTGCCATCACTTAAGGGATGGAGTTGCTTGTGATTGCAGATGACTGGGTTTGATAGTCTATGAGGTCACTTTCTGTCCTATAATTGTATGTCCCTAATTCTACTCCCTCTGAAGACAATTATAAGTGGTTCATTGACTTCCATGGGGGCACGATGGCATAAGGATGTGAAGTCTTTAGGGAAGGTATGGCACCTGTCTCCATGGTCTGTACCTTAGGGCACAATGGCAGCACTTGGGAAACACTAGTATTGACAGAATGGTTAAAATTCAGCGTGTCCACCATTGAGCTCTTTCCATAAGTATGCAGAAGCGGGAGGTGGATGTACGTTGGTGGCTCAGCTCACTGCAGCTATACCACAACCACTTGCTGGAGCGGGCGCTCCTTCAGCCTTTCCCTGGAGTGAGATCAGTGAGAGGCTTCCCATTGCGCAGCTGGGAGCTACATCAAGTCCCTGAGTGTGACTCCTATTGCCTGGGCTCAGCAAGGTACTCTGCCAAAGTTTTGTCTGGGCTCTTTTCATGATGCATGGATGTTTCAGGGGTGCAGCTGAAGAAAGATCCCAGGGGCACACAAAAGATGAATGACTGGCCTGGACCCAGTAGATAGGAGATATCAGTCACATCTGCACTTGGGCTTGAAAACACTTTGATGTTTCATTATTGTCTTCAGGCTTGTGCCCTTTGCTGTCTGGTCCCACTCGTGTTCTGGCCATGACCTGATTCTAACTTAGTTGCCACCCCTGATTCAAACAAGCCCTAACTGTGCGCTATGGTTGGAAGTGAAGGCCTGGCCCCCATCATGGTACACTCCCCCTAGCCCTCTCCCACTGTGCAAAATGAGTTAAAGATGCTGACAGATCAGGATGGCTGTGTGTCAGCTGGAAATGGTTCTGCACAACCAGGGAATCAAGGAATCATGCCTTCCAGCATGGCTGCAACAACTTCTAAGTGTTTCAAGTTCAACCCAACCACTCCATCCCAACTCTGCTGCACTCCCACATTTCTTCTGGAACAGTTATTTGCAAGCCTACAGAGAAGGAGAATAGTTCTCTGCTCTTTTGTTTTGGCTTTTTTGAGCCAGATTCATCTCTGTGCCTGTTCCACACATGGTCCCAACAGGCAGATGAAGGAGCAGACCTCAGGAGGCAATGAGCTTTCATGAACCCCTGGCTAGGAGCAAAGTAAGCAGGAGCTGCTAACACCAGTCCAGCCATTGGAAAACATAGATCAGTTTGTAGCTGTCCCGTTTCCCATTACATTCATGCTGAAAGGCATCTTTTGAACATTCAGATAGGGGAAGAGGAGCTAAGCTCAAAGCGATTCTCCTTTCACGGGCAGGATACAACTGGCTGGTTCTGGAGGTGAATGAAGGTGATTAATTATCACTCACTTTTTCACTCCATCAGATTAACAAGGGACATGCCTGTCACGCCAACAGTCTGCCAGCTCAACCCCATGTATATACAGCTTGAGTGGTGTGATTCAGTCTCACATGCCACCTTCTGAAGGGAAGAGAGAGAGCTGTGAGTCAGTAGGACATGGCTCCAAGTGTCCTTAATGCAGTACTGTTAGCCTTATCAAGCAGCACTAAAATATTTATTAAACACAAACACAGAAGCGATTGTGCTTTCCTAATTTGGCAATGCTATCTGAAGAGTTAGAAGGCACACCGCAGATCAGCTTAATTAAAATGTATCATTTCAGAAGCTAATGATCCTCATCTGGCTACAAGGAACTCAATGAAGAAAACAGAAAAAAATGAATGAACTATGATATTATAATGAACTGTGGGGCATACTAATAAGTGTGAATTTCCTTTTGAAATGCCCAGTTCCCCTTTGTGTACGTACCAGCCAAGAACCGCATATCAGATAAAACAGATGATAGCTACGCCAAGGAAATCTGGGACCCTTAGCTGGGCTAATGGCCTAACAAGCGTTAAACCCCCATTAGTAACTACAATGGAAATGAACAATGACAGTAATAAATAATGAACGCTTGGCCGATAGATAAGATGTATTATATTTCCCATTGTATGTGCCACTAGTTAAGAGTATTTATAAGCTACAGTCACAAATGACTGGCTTGTGCTAAATGTAGCTTGGAGTAGGCAGACAAAATTTTCTTAGAAGTCTGTGGGCCAAATTCAGCACCGACGTCAGCGATACTTTCAGCAGTACCAGTTGTCCCCCATCTGCAGGAGCAACATGCAATTTAGTGCTTAGAGTACTTGAAGAAAGTGGCTGCAAATGTGGTCATAAAGTTTTGCTCGGTGCCCTCTCTCTTATTTTTTTTTTTTTTTTTTTTTTTTTTAGGTTGGACTTGATGATCTTACAGGTCTTTTCCAACCTTAGTGATTCTGTGATTCTGTGATTCTGTGAACACCAGGGTGCTTTGGGACAGTCTGTGGGAAACCAGGAGAGGAACCAGGAGAGGTCTTGGGGAGGAAGCCTTTTCCAAAACCTGAACAGCCACAGCTTCCTTGGGTGGGGAAGGGTCAGGCACCTGGGGCAGGAATCAGAGTGCTGACGCTCTTTTCCCTTGGACAGCCTAAATGTGAAGGTGTCTTCCCACCTGGTGTGTGGGAGAAGCCACCCTATGGAGGACTGCTGTGGGCAGTGCTGGGCAGGAGTCACTGGCATTTACTCCTCCAGGTGCCGAAGGGTTTGAGCAGACCAAGTCCAGAGTCACACTTAAATCGCTCGTCATTCAATGGCACTTCAGGACTTGTAAATTCAGAATAAACCAGAGCAACTGGTTCCTTAAACCAGCCAGTCAGTGACATCCCATGCTGCAAAGGGAAGGAGGTGGGCAGCATTGCCAACCCTTGGAAAGTGCCTAGCTCTTCTGTTTCCACTTGACAGAGTCCAAAACGACTTGGTGGATTTCATTTTCCCTGCTCCCAGCGTTCACTTTTTACCCATGCACAGAGGAGGAAATATGTTACTAATGTACCAGAAAACTGGAAACATAAAAAGAAAAAAAGGGGGGGTTCCGCCAGCTAGCTGCAGGGGAGTTGATTTCAGCCTGTGGTTTTATTCATCGTAGACGCCTATATGATTTCCAGGAAGGTGCATAGGCCCAGAAGATAGGTGTAAGCCAACTACTGATGGTAGTTCTCTTGTCTAGTTTTAATGCACCCCTTGAAGTACTCCACAGCCCCCCAGGTATCTCTGACCATGGGCTAAAAATTACTGCTCTAGCACCGCAGCTATAAGAAGGGAGACAACCTCACTTGAAAGGCCACTTTCACAGCTGCTGAAGCCATGGGGAGCTGCTTCAGGGGCACGGGGGTGATGCAGCAATGATCTGGTTTTCATTGCTTAGGGACAGTGAGGCTGTCCAGTACCCTTTTTCTATGCTGCTGAAGAGACAGATGCTCGGCTAGTGCAAATCAGTACACATTGTCAAGAGAATTTGGGCCTTACAGCCCATTTATTCAGCTGTTAAAGTCATTGCTGATGCTGTTGGTAAGCAGAAAGTTTTCACACAAAATTCGAGGCTTTCGGCAGACAGCATTGCAGTTCCTGCGAGGACTACACCTATGAAGAAACCCTCTTGGTAAACAGGAAAAAGGAGAAGGTCTGTTTGATTAGTGGCTGCAGCAACATCCATTTCTAGCAAAGCCTAGAAGAGGGGCTATTCCATCTCAGGCAACATTTGCTCTGTTGGCACAACCTGTTGTAAACCTGGTACAGTGAACAAAATGTGAACAGAGACCTATTAAAATGTCAAGCTGCAAAACCCACAAGCAATGGGGGGTGTAATTACCTGGAGAAGAAGTGCAAGGCTTTCTTGAAAACCAATTTCTTTTCTTTGTAGCCCTGTTCTCCTTGCAGTTATGCACTCGCTCTCTACCAAAAATACGTGGCCATCACACTCAGCAGGAGAGACAGAGAAGTGCATGAGTTATAAGCAAAGCTGGACAAAACATGAAGATAAACAGAAGCAAGAGCTTCTTAAAGCTCAATGAATTTTTTAAATGCCAACAAAGAGTATGAAGGAAAGCAGGCATATTTCTTATGAGTAACTGTTGCAGGGAGATGAGGCAGCTGAGATGGGATATGAAAGAGTCTGAAGATGACAACGCCTAAAGGAAACAGCGTCATGACATTTCTTCAGGCTCCCAAAGTCATTCAAAAGGTTAAACTGAATTTCTTTCATCAGACATTATACTAAGTGGAATATCTACAAGCAAAAATCGCATCACTGTATGACTGACCTTTCTTCTGATAAGGATTTAAAATATGTATTTTTAATCAGTCAGAAGGCATTATGTTTATGAAAGAAAAATCAGCTTTTGAGACAAAATTATTTGGATGACCATATGGTTTATGGCAGGCCAGAGCCACCAGAAAGTGCACTTTCCATGACTTAAATTCAGTAAAATACAGAAGCACAGCTTTTGTTTTCCAGAACAATTCTGTTTTTTAAAGGAAAAGAAAAGCAATTAAAATATAATCTATTTATCTTGGTATTCTCATTAAAGTCTTTGGTTCTTTCCCTAATAAAAGAAGATATACATCAATGATCCATTTCTTCAAAATAACTGATTTTCTAAGACAAAAGAGCTGTGAGTGTATAAAAGCATCCCCCAAGAAATCCAAACCTTCCAAGCTCTGTTTTATTTTGTATTTCTCCGAGTCAAAAATGTCTGTAGTGAATATTATCAAATTCAGTCTCTGTGAGAGATCCTCTGAGTCAGGTTTCAGCTCAGAAGAAATTGTTTTTCCTGTGAGGAGAGTGAAGGAGTCAGTGAAAACAGAGCATGATAATGGCATGGTCTCCTAAAGTTTAAGTATAATATTTCCAGTAGGCACCACCATAATGCACTTTATTGAGGGATTCAGTGGACACGTTGGTAACCATGAGAACAAAGCTCAGGAGTTTTGTGTGGAAACTTGAGGTGTAGCAACCCTAACATGAAATATACATTAGCCATGAAATCGGGTCATTATACAGCATATCTCTGAAGTCTTTTCATGAAAATTCATGGCCTTTTTGGAGCAAGCCTGGATTTCAGAAGGGCAGAGCTGCCGGACATGAGCAATCCCAGCTGGAAATTCAATGACAGAGAGGCAGAATGCTGGGTGCCACATTTCCTTGCGGACTGGCCTGGCCTCAGGGAGGATGGGGATGGAGAGTGGTCCTTCCCACTGGGGCTGCAGATGCTGGGGAGAAGCCCTGGAAAGGGCAGGCAGGTGGGCAACGCTTCTCCAGCCTCCAGCTGCTGCTCGCCTGCCCCTGTCCCACGGGGCCATGGGATGGGTATAGGACAGGAGATGGTAGCAGAGAAATGTTGCTGCAACGAACCTGATCACAAGGGACAGCCTGGGGGCTGACGGGAACCCCTGGCATGCCAATAAGCATTTTATAACTGTATGAGATGCACAGGGCCTTATCTTTGAAAATTAAACTGCATTAGACATCATGCACCCTCTTGCTCTCCATCCTTTGACTGTAGGATCTCTCCCCCAGACTAATTTTGCTCAAAGCAAGGCATGGGTGAGATTCAGTTTCAAGCAAGCAGGTGCTTTTTCTGTGAGTGCTCTGTACAAATTACTCTGTTGAGAAAATGTTCCAATTCAAGATTGAAACTCTCAATGTCTGGTAATGCCAAAATTGTGGCTAATGCACCAGCACCCGCTGAAGACGGTGCAACTTTTAAGGGGGTGAGGAAAGCGAAGTTATTGCTACTAATAATGCATTTGCATTTCTCAGACCCCTTCCATCTGTCTACAGAAATGCACTCCCCCCCAGGGTAATACAATCAGCCTTTGGGTCTAAGAAGTCAGTGAGGGGCCACTGGGACAATAAAACACCAGCTTGAAATTCAGACCAGTTTGGGTCTGATTTATCTCACCTGACATCACCCATCTACAAGTCAGTGTCTCCCTCTTGGCAATGAAGACACTTCCAATTATCCCCTGCTAAAAGAGGTAAGTGTACCAACTCTCCAAGAGGTGCTCATCTCTGCTTGGCTGGAGAGAAGGCTTAGACATTTACCTCAGACGAAGTGCCCGGTGTTTCGGTAGCTACGCTTACATGAGAGGAAACCAGGAGATGGTGGCCTTGGAGAGCTGTCAAGGCTGTGATTTTTAAACATCTCGTTCAAAACAATCAGATGAAGAGTATAGGACTTAGAGGTCTTGGAGAAAATAGGCTACAGACAGTCTCAGCTGGGCTCAGCCCTGTGTCCCGAAGTAGCTGAGGTGGCCAAAAGCTGCAAAGACATTATGCAAGAAGTCTCTGCCCTCCAAAGGCACAAAGCTAAATGAGGGACTGGAGAGATGTGAGCAACCAGGAAATATTCTCTCTGCCTCATATAATCAAGACAGCAAGATTTGCTCTGGGCTGAAATAAAATCAATTTTCTGATGAAAAACCTGTTAGAATTAAATTTCTATTAAATATTTCACCAGTGTCTGATTTCCACAGAGATTTTAATTTAGTGTTGCAAAGTCTTATGAACAAGTACACTATTCTTTCAGATGACGACTAAGGTATTTTGATCCAGAAATGCTGTTACGGTGTTGTATACAGCCCAGTTTCCTCACGTTCCTGTGCTTCAGTATCAGCGAAGCCACCAGCCAGAAAACCTCTTTCATGAGGTGCCACAGGTGGGTGAGCCCCATGACACCCCCACGGAGACACGATGACCCATCCCAACAGAGACGGTCACACCACAGAGCAAAAGTGGGAGTGCGACGCATCTAAACTACCTTGCTCACTAGCTAGCACCTCAGATCTGAAGTATTTGAAGTTTTTCTCAAAAACACAAGCGTTTTCTACTGAACAGTTTTGCCCGCCTCCCCTTCACGTTCTTTCAAAAATGTCATAGGAAAATACCCGTTTGCTAGAAAGGTCTAATTTGTACCCAGGTCAGGTCTCAGCCTCATGACAAATGTGAAGATGGGAACCTGGCCCAGTCTTTCACTGGACCCAGCCTCCAGAGCACTTTGCACCTCCAGTTTCAACTAACGTCAGCGGGAACTGGGAATGTGTGGCACTAACAAGGCTCAGGTCCCTCTAGGCCAGCAAAGGTCTAGTTAATTGCATGGTTAACTAAGGATGGAGTACCTGCAGAGGTGAGGAGACATGGAAGTTCACCTATCGCACTGCCAGCTGTCAAGGAGAGTTCAATTACAAGTAAATTCACCTGCAACCACCCGAAAGCACAGCTCCGTGCTGGGCATTTGTAGGCCTACCAGTTTCATCCTTGCTTTGCTATAGCTAAAATGCAGTTTCCATTATGCAATTGTTAGGGGATTATAGGGAAATCACATGGCCAGGTTCTAGGTAAGGTGCTAAAAATCCCATCCTGCAACCTCTTCATAGCACCTTTAACACTGTGGCTAGCAGAAGTCTATAAATAAACTCCTGTGAAGAGCTAACATAGACATTTTCTTTTGAACCACAGCTGGGAGAGTGAACCACTCATGAATTTTATGCCCTTTTTAGTTTTCTTTCTTCTGAGAACTTAAGTTTTTTGACCGGATAGTGAGAGCTGTTCAGCATCAAAACCGGAAATAATTTTTTGAAGAAAATGTTTCTTTAAAAAAACCCTGGACTGAAGTTACTGTTGAGGTTTAAAACCAATTTGAAGACAGAGGTAAAGACACCAAAAAAAAATCTAATGTTCTCCAAAATGTATCTCTTCTTGGTTCTGAAGTGGCATCATAGAATCACAGAATACCAGGTTGGAAGGGATCTCAAGGATCATCTGGTCCAACCTTTCTTGGCAAAAGCACAGTCTAGACAAGATGGCCCAGCACCCTCTCCAGCCAAATCTTAGAAGTGTCCAATGTTGGGGAATCCACCACTTCCCTGGGAAGATTATGCATGATTCCCTTGCAAGCTATATAAAAGTGGGCATGAAGTTTTGAAAAGTGAAAGGAAGAAAAAAGAATGAAGAGCCTTTATGTAGTATGAATATAACCTGTAGCCTGAAGGTAAAATTTGGAAAAATACCCATGTCTCCATTTTAAGCTCTGCGACAAGAGCGGTCATTTTCCAGACTTGCGTACACATTTTTTTCTGGCATGGGGACCGAGTTCTGAGAACTCCGTGGGGTAGATCAGGGCAGATGGGATGGACCTTTTCTGGTCGATGGGTGGCCTTGCAGGTCACGCAGCTCCCCGGTCCCGCAGGATTCCTGTGTCAGGGGATGACCCAGGTCATTTCATCTCAGTGCTGAAAAAGCAATCCAATTCCTAAAGCCTCCCAACTGCTACAGCTCACATAATTTTTTGGATCCAGAACACCTCCCAAAGCCCAAACAGAGACTTGGATACCTTGGAACTTATCAAGATACCTATGTCAAGGAGCTGGTGGTTTTCAAAGGCTCGTGGTTGTTAACTGCTATTGATGATCAAATGGCTTTAAGCTCATAGCTGCCATGTGCAATGATTTACCCAACATATGAAAACTTCAGCCCTGATCTTCTGAGCTGGACTTCCCCAGCAGTGAGAGGAGCTAACTGTACATCCATCCCAGGGGTGCTGGCAAATCTACCCATATTCAAAGAGTATACAGGGGGGGTTGAAGAGCAGTTGCCCTCCAGGCGAAGGCACAGCTAAAATCTATGATCATGTGGTAACCAAACCATGCCTCACTTGCCAGCTCTTGAGGCTGTCTCTGGATGATGCAGGTCTCAGGGTTGCTGTCTGGACACAGGAGAACCTTGATGCAGGCAGCAACAGGGACTGAAATGGCATGAGGAGTGGTGCAAGCCCAGAGCTGTGCGCGGGCAGGGAGGCAAGTGAGGCATTATTGTGCTGAGACCACGGCCAAGCAAGCAGGAGCAATGAGCTTGGAGGTAAGCCACAGAGAGCCAGAGAGGTGGTGGCGGGTGTTTGGGCTCTTGTTTGTGGATCTATTGTATCTGCACAGAGGAGAGAGAGGTTGGGATGAAAAGATGAGCTTTGCCAGGGCTGCTGCGGTGGAGGTACGGTGGTGAGCTGGTTAGAGTCAAGATGCTTGGCGATGCACAGCAGGCTGGCAAACAGCAGCATGAGTGCATGCATGAGTCTGCATGTATGTCCCATGTGCACAGACATAGTGCTGTTGTCACTCTGCCCACGGCATGACTAGCAGAGCCTTTAAAAAGAAACCACACACGCACAAATATTTTATGTGCATGCCTTATACATAAGGCATGGGCCAAATGACTTGCCCACACAGTTCTGAAATGTACCCTTTTAATCCCTTTGGTGCCAAGGAAATGTTACTGACTACAAATGGTGACAGGGAGAATTGCACAATCCAGTCCATACGTATAAAACCAGTAGGCTGAGCATAAATGTCTATTTGAAGGAATACAGATTAATCAGTAATGATATTAAAGTGATTAGCCAACTGCCTTAATTAATATGTACAAAACCATATGTGCTTATAAGCTTACAAATGCTAACTCACGCTTATCACCATCTGCACAGAAAAGCCACAGTAAATTTCCTTTTCCTTAATGCAGGTTTGTCTTTTTAAAAGAGATGGGCTGGGGAGGGTAGTGAAAGGCTGTGCCATGAAATGTCCATCACCACTGGCACATGGGTCTCTCTCAAACCAGATTTGTTTGGTGACTATAATAGAGGTTGGTTGTTGTCCAGGTCAGTGCAAAGACATGAGAGAAATTTAATAACCAGCTTTTCAAGCAGAAAAATAAAAGCAAGTTCTTGTGACAAATTATGAGGAAGGCTAGTTGAACATTGGTTCTCCTTCCTCTGCAGCTTTCTCCTGGCTCTTTCCTAGAATGGTATACGAACCCACAGGAGAAGGCTAAAGAAAAGCAATCCAGAAGTGTCTAAATGACTTACAAGTCCACAGGCACGTCACTGGTCACCAAAACTTCTGCTGGAAAAGCAATGATGGCAGGAAATGGTCAAGCGTATTTTTTTCCCAAAGTTACGCTGAGAGCCTTTGGCTGTCGGTACAAGTTCTTACTACCACAGTCAGGTGGAGTGTGGGGTCCTGCTCTATTGCTGCAGAGCAGTTCATGACCATGGTCCCTCATCAGCTCCAGGCAAAATGAGCTGTCTCTGTTTAAATTCAGGTGTGATGGCAGCTAAGCGAACTGCAAGAAGTAGCCTAGAATAACAGTCCCATTGCCAGATCAATGATTTGGCCTGACTGGAGTGGTTGTGTGTCCGTAAGCCAGCTCTGCCGGTTCTGCTGTGGGACCATCATGCCAGAAGAAGAGCAGCAAACAAGATTAAGAAATGACCTCTTCAAGCATCAGCAGTATTTGCTAGATGAGTCCAGGGCTAAGGAGAAGCAAAGGTGCATCTCACCTAACTTCAATAGCAGCAATGTATATGTAACTATGTGAGTTTGGTTCCTTCCTTGTACATATGTTCATACCAGTAGAGAGTTTTATGTGTTAGCAAGGTCTATGTCCTATTTAAAAAGTGGTGGAGGCTTAAAGTTAAGGTGCTATATTCATTCAGGCCAAATGTGTGTGTTTTCCCATCCCTTGGCAGTACAAATATGCTCCAGATCACTCACAGTCAAGGGCAATCAGTCATATTTCTGCTAATGTAGCCAGAGCATACAATTGCAGTGTGGATGCCAGCTCCATGACTGGCCCTGGGGAGACAGCTGACATCCAACCTGGCATAAATCTCTCAACATCATTTGGTCCCTCTGCTTCAGCAGAGTGAGTTTTGCATCACATATTGGTTTTGTCAAGTATCAGGTGCCCTGTAAGGTTATGCGACAAATCCATGAAGGTATTTAGGAGCTTAAATTCTGCTTAAAATCAGGAGATAAAGGAAAAAAAATGCTTATACATCCCCGTGGCCTGAAGGCTAAGTTACCTGCTTAAGCAGCACAGCTGAAAGTTTTATCCTGGCTGTCTCCACAGAAAGATCCATCAGGCTTTCCTGTGCTGGAGCCTGCCAGTTTTGACTTGGGCTTCATGGCAGAAGACTATTAAGAGAGAAAAATTGATAAGGATTCTCCTGACACTTCTGAAACACAGAGGACATGCATGTGTGACAGGGACAGGTGAGTTACTCTCGTTTTAAAAATCCTGACAGCGCTGTGCATTAATAGTGCCATAAATATTGTATCTGTGCTGCAAAGGAAGCTGAGAAGTTGTTATAATTCAGTTGTCACCATTGTGCTGGCACTGTGTTGTGTCTGGGTGACCTGCAGGCTCAGAATAATAACGAGGACGATTCATCAGACCCCACCAGTGACAAAGTGGAGAGGGAGTATGTGATGGGTAAAGGCTTTGATCACATTAGACAATACCAGGTGAAGGAAGGATTGGATGGGAAGGTGCATATGAAAAGCACGATTTTTAGACAGGTCCCAGTAGTTCTCAAATGACAGGGAATCCCTGGGTGCCAGCAATAATTGTCAGTCACTGCCAATTTAACAGGCACACCTGAAACAACTCACTCCTGAGGAGCTGACAAACATGGCAGGGGAGCAAATAAGTAAGAAACTGATCCAGGGGCCCCCAAAACATCCCACCTGATGTTTCATGTTATTGGACCTCAGGAACAACAATGGCTGGTCAAGCACAGCTGGTACAGGAGCAAACTCCAGGCAACGGTCCAGCTTGGCTGTGGGCAAACTATGTCATAGGAACAGGGACACCAGGTCATGTCCTCTTCGCTGGGTGAAAAACTGGCTGGACGGCCGAGCTCAGACCGTTGCTGGCAGCTGGTCACAAGAGGTGTCCCCCAGGGATCAGTTTTGGGGCCGGCCTTGTTTAATATATTTATCAATGATCTGGATGAGGGGATAGAGTGCTCCCTCAGCAAGTTTGCAGACGACACCAAGTTGGGCGGGAGTGCTGATCTGCTCGAGGGTAGGAAGGCTCTGCAGAGGGATCTGGACGGGCTGGATCGATGGGCCGAGGCCAATTGTATGAGGTTCAAGAAGGCCAAGTGCCGGGTCCTGCACTTGGGTCACAACAACCCCATGCAACGCTACAGGCTTGGGGACGAGTGGCTGGAGAGCTGCCCCACAGGAAGGGACCTGGGGGTGTTGATTGACAGCCGGCTGAAGATGAGCCAGCAGTGTGCCCAGGTGGCCAAGAAGGCCAACGGCATCCTGGCTTGTATCAGAAATGGTGTGGCCAGCAGGAGTAGGGAGGTGATCGTGCCCCTGTACTCGGCGCTGGTGAGGCCGCACCTCGAATGCTGTGTTCAGTTTTGGGCCCCTCACTACAAGAAGGACATTGAGGTGCTGGAGTGTGTCCAGAGAAGGGCGACGAAGATGGTGAGGGGTCTGGAGCACAAGTCTTATGAGGAGCGGCTGAGGGAACTGGGGTTGTTCAGTCTGAAGAGGAGGCTGAGGGGAGACCTCATCGCTCTCTACAATTACCTGAAAGGGGGTTGCAGAGAGGTGGGTGTTGGTCTCTTCTCCCAAGTGACTAGCGACAGGACAAGAGGAAATGGCCTCAAGTTGCGCCAGGGGAGGTTCAGGCTGGATATTAGGAAAAATTTCTTTACTGAGAGAGTGGTGAGACACTGGAATAAGCTGCCCAGGGAAGTGGTGGAGTCACCATCCCTGGAGGTGTTCAAGGAACGTGTGGACGTGGCATTGTGGGACATGGTTTAATGGGCATGGTGGTGTTGAGTTGATGGTTGGACTTGATGATCTTACAGGTCTTTTCCAACCTTAATGATTCTGTGATTCTGTGATGTTTGGTGGGCATAGCACCTTGTGCACGGGGCCGAAGCAATATAGCTTCAGTGCTTCCTGAGCCAGGCATTTGCAGAGCAAATGAGCCCCTTGGGAACCGGCTGCTCTAGAAAGCCCAAGAAGCCATCTCAGGTCTGAAACATTCTGGGTGTTTTCTTCAGCTGGGGTATCCCACTTTCCCCATCTCCCTCTGCCCGGCTGCCTGCAGTTACGGAAATCTGTACTCAGGATGCCATAAGCCCCAGAATAACATAGCAGGAGTGAGTCAGATGCAACTGCTACTTTGAGAAAGAAGCACACTCACAGGTGCCAAAGAGAAGCAAACTTGGCCTCTGTCCCATGAAATCCACGTATCAGGGAGTTTGCCCTGAAAATATTCCAAATTAAGTCAAGTAAAAAAAAAACCCAAACCCTAATGCAAAGTAATTCAGGAAGTACTGGTTTTACTCAAGGTGTTTAGAGGTACACATCAGCACATTAGCACCTTGCTCAGTAGAAGCTTAGGGGCAATGCTAGAGCATGAGAAAAAGGAAATGTATAAATCTAACATGCGCTGGCAGTGCTCCAAGACAGTGGTATCAAAACCAAAGGAACTTGCTGTATTTTCACCCAACCATGTCATTCGGTGTAGAGTCAACACATGTGTAAGTCAGTGTAGCACACATTAAATTATGATATTTGAAAGTCAGTAGTAAATATAAAGCCAGTATCCAATGGCAATTTCTAAAGGCATTTAGCAAAGTTTGTCTATGATTCCAAAACTCAGTTTTAAAGCAAATATAGCAAAATAGATCAACAATAGAACTGTATGTCAATGGTTGCACTATAGCAAAAGAGGACCAAAAGGAACTTGAGAGGTCATCCAAATCACCCTCATCCCAAGGAAGATTCAATGATACATTTACCAGCCCCACAAGTGCCTGTTTAACCTGTATTTTAAAACCTTCAGCAGATGCAATTCAAGCCGTGTACTTTTTGTCCTACGGACATGGCAAAGAGTTTGTTCTCTTTCTCTTTAGAGACACTTTTAACAAATTTGAAGGCTGTTATCAGTCTTCCATTCTTTACACTCTGCTGACCCAGTTAGTTTAGTCCTTCCGTGGAGCCCATGTTTTTGAGATCTGTCAGTGGTGGTGTTCTCCTCTGCATTCCCTCCAGCTGATTCACATTTTCTTTGAAGTGCAGCATCTGAAACTGAGCTTAGAGCAGCAGCAGAGGCCTTTCCAGTGCTGACCAGAGCAAAAGGAATATTTAATTTCTGTTGCAGGCTAAACAGCTGTCTGTATTCCCCACTGTAACATTTACCCCTTTTTTTTTCATCGTATAGACAGAGTTGACTCATGTTGAACGTGCAATGCATTGAAAACTCCAGTCTTTTCTGCAGATTTGCTTGAAAACCAAGTATTTGCCACTGGATATTTCTGTAGAAGGGTATTTCTACCCAAGTGTTCTACCTTGCACTTTTCCTTCTTGAAGCTGACCCTCTTTATTTTCAGACCATGCCTCCCATTTGGGAAGAGTGTTTTGAATTTCCAGTCCTTTCTTTCAGCATGTTAGCAGTCCCTCACAGGTTCATTATCAGCTACACAAGCATACATATTCTAGTCCATCATCTTAAGTCATCAGTGGGAACACAGAACAGAGTTATGGCATCATTATAGCATCTCTTTATAGCATAGAATAGTAGTTAGTATTTTAATGTAGAAGAAAATCTAAAGCCATGACCAGTGACATTTACAGGTGGTATAAACAGTGACATGCTAAATAATGACAAGTCAACTATACAAAGAGATCTAGGTCACTTTGTAAACTGGATTTATCTGAGAAGCATGAATTTTAATATGCCAAAATGCAAATCACAAGCATCATTGGAAATGAAGAATACAGGTCACACCTGTGGGATGAGGAAGTGTGTTTTGGAAATTGTGACACTCAGACATAACCCACTGAAAAGGCATCTTGAAGCAAAACAGCAGCAGGGCATAACGACAACCCTTGTATAAGTAAGCAGTGAATCATGAAGCAGAAAAAACATCCAAGGAAGGGATCTTTTAAAGAGTCAAAATGTCTCCTACAGAAATGTTTCCCAAGTTAAAATTAAATTGACAATTCTTTAAAAAGAGGTCAGCAATGCACTTCTTTCAGATACCTTTCTACCTGGAAGATATCATGTGATAGCATATGCATATCATTGCCTAAGATCTGCAGTGTCAGCGTGATTGCTTACTCAATGAAAGGAGTGAAGATGTTTGTGCTGCTGTCAAACACGAGGGCAGAATTCAGATTTGTGCATTAAAGGCACAAGACGGATGCGTGGGACAAGGAACAAAATGCTGCAGTCCCCAGATGAGTGTGCAATAATCCATTTCAAACTTTCAAAGTCTTAGCCTGTAGTGCAGAAACTGCACAAACCAGTGGTTTCCATTTCTGAAAGTTGTAAACAATGAAGTCTTCTTATGTAGTCCAGCTTGCCAGTATATCTGATCATAAATAACGCTTACGAATTAAGGACTAGTATGTCTTTACAGCTGCAGAGCTGAGGCTGAGAGCTCTGTTCTGCAATCATTAATATGGCACAGTTGAGTAGAGACCACTGAGATGGATTCACTTGCCCAGAGACAGGTAAAAACTGAAGAACTGAATGAAGTTCTTCAGTGCCTGTACCAAGAAGGTTTGGGGTGATCCTATTGCTGAAGCTTTAACACAGGCTTTATTTCTTCTGCTGCTGGAGCAGCAGGAAAAACAACTAACAGAACATATCATCTAAGGGTTTGTCAAAGAGCAGAAGTCTTTTTTTAATTCCTTGCTAACAACTTTCCACAAACGGGAAGAAAGATTGCAGGGAAGAGGTGCAATGTCAGACCCCATATGGCAGCATTCTCGACCAAAAAATGAAAGTGCGGCAGCAGTCTGGTTTCTACTGTAGACTCACAAATAGGCAACCTCAGACCTTCACTGGATATGAAGTGCCACCCACCTCATCTAGTCCATTATTAGCTCCAAGGCTGTCTGTCTCAGATACTTCAGAGGCTGGTGTGAGACCCTTCCTATACCGATGGCCACAATTATGCAGTGTTATGCAAGGTTGCACTTGAAAAAACTGTCTATTTTGAAGATAGCATCTCAGAGAAGGCCATCTGTCTAAAGCCCGCAAGCACTTTCATCCAAGCAGACTTCAAGATCCAATGCTCTGGAGCACCTTGGAGAATTTCAAAAATCTGGGAGAAGACTTCTTTTTGCTCCTCTGCAATACTGAGAAAGAACTACCGAGCCAGTTTTCCCTAGCGGAGGTGCAGCTCTGAAATCTCCTTTATTTCCACATTTTTAATGTCTAACTGCCTGAACTGGTCCCATACAGTACAGCACAGCTCTAACTACTTTCCAATGTATTTAAATGTATGCAATAGAAGTGTGGCTACAGTGCAATTAAAGTGCCACTTCTGTTCATTTTAAATGTCAGTGTAATTAAAGTTCACGGATAACAATATTCATAAATCTGTAGAATTTCCTATGGATTTTTTTCACACTCCCCATTTAATATTTCTGGAGATTTCCAAATGTGAAAACTTCGGCTTCTGTTATCACTAGTGCTTGGTTAGTTGCAGTGCTTCTCTACTCACTACGTAAGGCTTGCCTACACTGAATATCTGTTGCAGGCTGATATGTGGTCTATTGTGTTAGACTTGTACTTCTTCATCATTTTTTATCAAAAATAACCTAGCATTTTACAGTTCTTTAATCTGCAAACAACTTTATTGAGATACAGGGATAGTGCATCCCCATGCATGCTGGAAACAGATGAATATCCTTGACAAACAGCTGCTGCACGTGCAGCAGTCTCCTGCTTTCACACAGGGCTATGCCAGTGATAGTCATCATACAGCCCTATTTTCAGTGTGCCATGCTGTTCTGGGGTCTTTTCTGGCTGTCTTGTATGCTCCCTCTGCTACGGCTAGAGCAGAGCCGGCCGCTCTCCATGGCTCCTGTCTGAGAAGCGCTGGGAACTCTTGTCTTCTTGCTTGCTTCCCTGGTGAAAACCAAGAGACTCTTCCCCTCTGGAGACGACAAAATGTTTTACATGTAGAAATTTTCAGGATTCCCCTGAATCCTAGCCAGGGTACAAGTGGGGCTGTTGGAAAGGGAAAGCCAAAGTTCACATTTGCAGGGCCAAGCCACTGAAGCAGTAAGATGTTCTGGTTGGGTTGTAAGGAGATTATCACAGCTTCCTCATGACCATCCTATGACCTACAAGTGAACCTCCCTGCCTCTGGTACTGCTGCAGCTTTGGACATATTCTTCATAAAGAAAATCAAAAGCATGGGTTCTTATAGACTGTGCATACCATTGGAGAATAACGCCCCCCCAAAAAAAAAGAGGAAACCACATTAACTCAGCGAACAGCATACATCAGGCAAGTGTAGAGCCACTCCCGTCCCCAGCATTGAGAGACGTCTTCAAGAAGACAAGCAGAGCAGGCTTTCTGTGAAAGCACAAACTTCCCTACACCATCTTTGTGCTGGGTTGACCCTGGCTGGACACCAAGTGCCCACCAAAGCCAGACTATCACTCCCCTCTTCAGCTGGACAGGGGAGAGAAAATATAACAAAAGGCTTGTGGGTCGAGATAAGGACAGGGAGATCCCTCACCATTACCATCATGGGCAAAACAGGCTCGACTTGGGGAAATTAGTTTAATTTATTACCAATCAAAATCAGAGTAGGATAATGAGAAGTAAAACCCAAATCTTAAAAACACCTTCCCCCCACCCCTCCCTTCTTCCCGGGCTCAACTCCACTCCCGATTTCCTCTACCTCCCCCCGCCTTGAGCAGCACAGGGGTCAGGGAATGGGGGTTGCAGTCAGTTCATCACACATTGTCTCTGCTGCTCCTTCCTCCTCACGCTCTTCCCCTGCTCCAGCATGGGGTCCCTCCCACAGGAGACAGTTCTTCATGAACTGCTCCAGCATGGGTCCTTTCCACGGGGTGCAGTCCTTCAGGAACTGACTGCTCCAGCGTGGGTCCCCCATGGGGTCACAAGTCCTGCCAGCAAACCTGCTCCAGCGTGGGCTCCTCCCTCCATGGGTCCACAGGTCCTGCCAGGAGCCTGCTCCAGTGCGGACTTCCAACAGGGTCACAGCCTCCTTCGGACATCCACCTGCTCCAGCGTGAGGTCCTCCACGGGCTGCAGGTGGATATCTGCTGCACCATGGACCTCCATGGGCTGCAGGGGCACAGCCTGCCTCACCATGGTCTTCACCAGGGGCTGCAGGGGAATCTCTGCTCCGGCGCCTGGAGCACCTCCTCCCCCTCCTTCTTCACTGACCTTGGTGTCTGCAGAGTTGTTTCTCTCACATATTCTCACTCCTCTCTTCTCCGGCTGCCGTTGCGCAATTGGTTTTCCCCTTCTTAAATATGTTATCCCAGAGGCGCTACCACCATCGCTGACTGGCTCAGCCTTGGGCAGGAGTGGGTCCATCTTGGAGCCAGCTGGCATTGGCTCTACCAGACATGGGGGAAGCTTCTAGTGTCTTCTCACAGAAGGCACCCCTGTAGCCCCCCCGCTACAAAAATCTTGCCACGCAAACCCAATACAACCTTAAACAGCTTTTTTAGCTTTGCCCAGCTATGGGTTTGTCCAATATTTTTACTTCTCACATATTTTAACTTTGCATATTTAGTTCTAAATACCAAAAAATAACTGATGTTGTCCTCATAGTTCTGCTCATCAAACAATTAAGGCTGATTAATTAAACCTACCACAATCTCACACAAAGTATGAAGCGAGCTTCACGCTATTGCAGTTATACACTATTTTATGCGAAGTGATGATGATTCATGTTTAACATAAAACCAACCGAGCACCTAGCTGACACATGGCTTCTGACTAGGGACGCGGTGCTCTTGGACCTGGAACTGTTTCCTGGAGACATTTTTTTCCACCATATGCCTTTTCCGTGCTTTGGCAAAGGAGTCTCACTCCTTGCTTTTAGACTGTAAAACACACAGGAAGCTCCTGTGTTAGGCTAACAACCCTCATCAGCCTCCATTCACCTTTCCTTCTTCTGGTCATTCTCCAGCTACTCAGAGTACGGTGAAAGAGATCTGTATTCCCTCTCCAAATGGCCATTAAAAAGCTTCAGTCAGCTGGAAGAGTAACCAGGTTCCTCAAAATGAACAGAGAAATGAGGAAGCACTGAAGTCCATGAATACAGAAGTCACATCACCCATTTCAGAAAGTAGCTGATATCCTACTGCCTGTGATTTTTCAGTAATTTTCACATTAGTTAATTCATCCCAACAATCATGCAGATCACCTTGCAGCACTATCATGAAATACTTTTTTATTTTAAGGAAGTCCAAATCCTCCCAGCGGGCACAAAGGGGCACCCGGGTCCCCCCAGTAAAAGACTACAACCCAACTGCACAAACCAAAGCTTTTCGCAATGGTGCCTTCTGCATATTTTTTTTTTTCAGCTTGTCCCAGCTCTGCTGGGACACTGCCAACACATGTGCCAGTGAAGCAGCAGTATTGGGTCTCACATGTCAGAACCCAAAACCGGTCCCTAGATGGTCTGCTACAGAAACAAGTCTGGGAGAAGTGTCTGTTTGTTTTAGTCTCACCCTCCACAGGAGTGTGGCTCTGAAGTCGCTGTGTGAATATCAATGTGCTTGCAGCAAGCTGATGAGGTTCAGCACCAGTGTACTTCCTCACTGAAAGCACTTGGGAAATGGCTGTCACTGACTTGCAAAAAACCAGAGGGAAATGGGATCAAACAAAGAGAATGATGTGGATTATTTAACTGGACCACAAACCCCTTAATCCTTTTGCTTCCTAGTGCATAAAAGTCCCAGAAATCTGAAGGTTTTATTCCAAAATAGCAGTGTGGTTTCATCGCCATGGCAGGATTCATTTCCCCTAAGTCTGGCTGTCTAAAACTTGGGTGTCTCACTGTCTCTGGCCCCTCTGCAAACAGCAAACAGCTAGGTACTTCAACACGGTCGTGACAGGGGTAAGGAGCTTGAGCCTGGTGGTTTGGATCCTCCTCTGTAGACACCTGCCTCTCTCCACTGACAACTGGATAGCCCATTTTTGGGTGGCAAAAGTGAGTTATGTGGGATAAACCCCACCCAGCTTGAATGCACTGCCACAGGTTGTCCATGTTGCCCTGACATCACTTCTCAGGCAGGAACATGCCAGAGCCAAAAAACCTTGAGTGGGACCTTTTCCTGCCCATGTGTCAACACTCCCACCGCGATGCTGGTGGGTTATTGCCGTGCGAGGGTTATGCCGGGCGGGCAGGTGGCTCCACTGCCAGCTCTGGGACAATGCCCTGCTCCATCACCTGCCGTCCCCCCAGGGCCCCGGTACCTGCTGCAGACCGATCACAATGCAATAGCATCTCTCTAAGCTGCAGTGTCTGGAAAACACAGCAGAGATCAGAAAACAAATTTATGAAGCTGGGCCAACACCACAAAGACAGAAATGCTAGGTTTTATGGACTAAAGAGAAATCCTTCAGGGAGACAGCCCTTTGCATCATAAATAATGAATACACAGCCTGCTACCAAAGAAGACACCTATGGAACAGCTTATACAGTCTTATAAAACAAAATAGTTTTGTTAGCCTGCTTTGTCTTATAGTAATGCCAAAGGGAAAGGAACCTTGTAGACAGACAAAATGACTTGAACATATTTTCCCTGAAGTCTGCTGGATCCCAAGAGAATTTTTCTTTCTAATTTAATAAAGAAAGTCTGAATTCATAAACAGCTCCTTGAACTGAAATTTCTCCTTTGCTGAACTGCATTCAGCCTCACTACCCATGTCTCTGATCTTGGCTTAGGATGATGGTTAATTCAGATCTGTCCAAAACGAGATAGCTCCGTAATTGCTTATGCAAAGAAAACCTTATCTGTTTCAAGCATAAAGTCTGATGGAAGAGAAAACTTACAGAGGGCAAAATATATTTTGTCCTTATTTGGGCTGGCTTAAGCTTTGGGGAGTGAAACACAGGGGGGGTCTTTGTTTGTTTGTTTTGCTCTGGGAATGCAGCTCTTAAAACAATTAGTCATCTCTGAGAAATTAAGCAGAAGAAGCAAGTATGACTATGAAAAAGGTATTATTCATGCCCACATTAACCAAAACACTCTTTTTCTTCTTAAAAAAAAAAAGGAGCTGTTATGTGATTTGAAAGCTTATTGAGGCTATGAAATACAAACAACTCAGGGATTTTCAGCGCTCATGTGCCCTTCGTGGGCAGGGAAGGACAGTGCACATGCCTGGTGAGGAAAGCTGCCCACTCCGTGTGGAGGTAATGCGTCCAGAAAATGGAATATTTGCAGTAGAAAATGGCTCTGCCATGGCACTGAAACGGCGCTGCATTTCAGTGTATTCATCATGAATTACAAGCAGCACACTTGCACAGCTGACAGTATTAATATTCTGACCTTAACACTCACATTAATATTCTAAAGCAACCCAGCCAAAGTGAGTTTATAGCTTAGGTTAACCTTCTCTCTTAAACCCCCAGCCCTTTTACAACACAAAATCAGAGGGCTGCCAACACAGACCAAGGTGGGGATCCCCAGTGACAACCAGGCAGCGTGGAAAAAGGGAAGGCTGGGATCTCCCCTAGGAAGGGCTTTGCCCCTTTCAGGCACACTTCTTGCCTTCTTTGGGATGGAGCCACAGGGGCACAGGCTGGCTCTGCAGCAGGAGCAGGAAAAGCATGATCATACAACATGTGCAACATGGAAAGCTTTGCTGGCTCAGAGCTCCAAGTGCACCCAAAAATGTATCTGTGCCTCGCACACAGCATTTGGTGTGGCTTAGTACCAGGTTGGGCTACCAGCAGGCTGGCTGGGCTACCAGGGTCACTGAGGTTGCAAAATCCATCTCTGACATCACGCTCACCCAAGCACGAGCCTGGGGTCACTCCCCTGTACACCTCGCGAATCTGTTCCTCAGGTGATGAAGCAGAAAAGTACGTCTGGAGATGAGAGAGAGGGAGATGCCTTTGCTGTTTCCAGCACATCAGGAGCATGAAAAAGGCACAAGAGCTGCGGGTGGCCCAGCGCCCTCTCCCCTCCCTGTCTATGTACTTGGCCAGTGGCAGAGCCAGGGCCTGGTGGAGTCTGCCAGGGAGGACAGGTCCTCCTGTTTGTCAAATGGGGACCTCTCAGTTCCTGTCCAACGTGGAAAGGATGGACTTTGAGGCTGACCAAACAGCCTCCCTTTGCCTCTTGTGAAGCCAGCAGGAGAACTCCCATCAAACCCCACCCAGGCAGGACACCAGGCACTGCTGAAAGTCTCCATGCACAGATGGAAACCACAAGAAAGGTCACTTTTTTCTTAGATGTTTACATTTTCCGGGGTTATTTAGGGGTAGTGTTGAAAAGGTATCAGCAAGGAACAAGGAAAAGTGTGACAGAGAGGAGCAAGACCCTGTTGTGTTAGGGGCTGTACAAATCCAAAGAAGACACAGCCACTTCGCTAAGAGCATGGATTATAAAACATTAATGGCCGACTTTGGATTCCTCATCAGTGATATTTTGGTCTGTGGTGGCCCATGAATCCTCATTAAATGCTGTGTGTGTCACACAGAGCTCATATTCAAAACGGTGCTACGAAATCACACACAGGATCTAGCCACTGCTGTGGAAAACACCAGTTGTTCCCCCTCCACATCATCTGATGCAGCAGGCATGCTTGGGGAAGCCCTGGCCAGTCTGGCATAGAGCAGCTTCTTTCCTTTTATAAGTTCAATCTTACAGAACTTTCCCCTGAAAAGAAACGCCTGGCTACTTTTGGTCATTTTTAACTTCAGCAGTTCAGATCTGTGTTTTTCTTGAAGTCATTTTAAAACCTTTACAATTCTTGTTTGGGATGGCAAAGAGAAAATGTCTGTCTTTGAGAAAGGCAACAAGCTCAAACTTTTCCTGCTGCATTTGAAGCTTCCAGGTGAAGAAAGGAAAACTCTTGCCCCATGACAAGGGACTCTTCAGGAGATGGCAACTTGCCTCATCTGATCCTGGCAAAATCCTTTGGCAATACTGTTTATGTCTGAGATGCAACCGTACAGAAATATCCAACATCCTGTTAAAGAAAGCAGCTGGGGACAGACAACACAATGCAACTCATTTTTATAACAGCCCTCTTCACATGCAGCTGTCCCTGGTGTCCAACAGCAGAGCATCACACACTAGTTTGAGGCTATTGGAGCACCAGCCTTGAAGATGTGGGGTTACATTTTCCTGCAAGCACGCTACGGGGCATGCTGCCTCCTTCCCCATCCATATGGCTGCTGGGGGTAAGCAGCAAGCATGAGCTCATGCCTTGGATCACGAGGGCAAATTAACACCAGTTTTGATCTGCCATTACTCAGAGATATGTTCAACAGTGGCAGTGGACAATCTGAATGAGTAATGGTCAACAAAAATTAACAGCTTCAAAATCTGTCCCCTGCTAATAAACAGAAATAAATGTTGTAAGGTGTGATTCAGAGAGCTTAGCTGGTCCTGTGGCTTCAGAAAAAGGGTGTTGGGGTCAAAAGAGTTAAAAATTGAGATGCTGTACGGGACCAGGCACAGCAGAGGTTGGGCCAATGTCGGAGATCCAAGGGACCAGCAATGACTGGAGACACAGCAAGACGATGGCGAGGCTGTTGATGAAAAATAGTTAATTTCTCCAGAAACTAAATATATGGCATGCCCTGTACTACCTGCTGCTGTTTATGATTAAGTGCCAAGTTGAAAAGAAGAGGACTAAAAGCCCAGAAAGTGTGAGGTGGGTCTGAGGTGCTGCCGACCCTCAGGGGCTGTGAGGGGAGCCCAGCCCAGGGACAAGCTTGAGAGCTCTGTCCTGCAAAAGAAGCAAACCTACCTGAAAGTCTGCTGCACGCAAAGCTCAGCCTAGCAACTCCCATGCATCGTGTCTGTCCCTGCTAGCAGCCCATGCTTCACATACAGATAAACACAACTGTGGCTGGTCCTGGAGGGAAGAGTTTTTGTCAGCCCCCTGTGGTGATGATTTTAGAAACAAAACCCCAAGATTTGAATGCCTTATTTTAGCAAGCGAGACCAGGAGTATGTGATGGCCCACTCCAGCAGCCCCTTTTCCAGTCCAGCCTGATTTGGTGTCACTTCACTGGTTTGATGTCAGCCTGTGCCTCTGCAGCCTTGAGGAGGGTTGTCGTTTGCATTAGCGAGAGATTGCAGTCAGGTCTCTGGTAGTCACTGGTAAACATCGGGACTGGAGGGATAATTTTCATCCTTAATCAAGGCTACAGAATAGCAGGCAAGCGGTTACAAGACAGTCTCATCTGGGGTCTAAAGGCACTTGAATTGCAAATGGTGTTTGTTCTGCTCTCCTTCGGCAGCCCTTCCATGTGTGCACACATCTGCACCTGGGAACAGAAGAAGCAACCACATGCTTTATCAAAGATGAGTGAATTCAGTATTCATTTTGAAACATTAAAACTTCAGATGGCTTCCCAGGGGTGGCCTTTATGTGACACAATTACACTGTTACTGAACCTTCCTTTTTTATTCTTGCATGACTTTCACTGGGGAAAATCACGCTGAAAGCAACAGCTATTTTACAAATATTATAGTCCTGGCTCTGACCGTTTGCCAAGACTTTCCATTAAGTGCAGGCTATGTTGAGTAAAAATATTGTGTCAAGGCCAATATACACCAGGTAGAGTTTCATTAAACATCTTTGCTTTTATTGCCCTGTTTGGCCAAAACCAAATAATATTACCTCTCCTTATCCGAAGATTTAACTTGCATGGAAGCCTGCTTTGATTTTTATTGCGGGTCCTTTTAGGAATCTCTGAGAAAATTTTCAAGCTATTTGTAAGCATAAACACCAGCGGAAGGACCAGTGAGGTGTGCGGGCTGCCTCGCACGCTGCCAGCTGACAGGAGAAGCAGCAGAGAGAAAGCAGCTCAGCTGTGGTTGAACCCAGGACATCCACATGCATGGATGGAAAGGTGTTAAGGCGCTTTGGGACAGTTACAGCTCCTAGTTCTCTTTCTTTTGATTCTAACCCTTGTTTTTTGGTGAAACCCTTCAATGACGATCCCCTCACCTTGTGCACATCGTGTCCTACAGGGATGGAAGCGCTACCCCTATAGGTCTTATTGTTAATGCACGGGGTCCAGGTCAACAGTAAGGAAAGGGTGTCTTGTCAGGGCTACCAGGGCATTTTTAATAGTCACATTTGGATGTGAGAGCTCTGGGGCACTCTGCCAAACCGTTTTTCCCATTCCCATGCAGCTGAAAAATAGGCACAAGGCAACTGTGAGGGTGAGGGAGGAGACGAGGAGGAAGGATTGACCTCAGACATCCTTGTGCCTGGTCTCCTGCTATCACAGCAATGGCACCCCCATGTCCCTTTCAGAAATGCCACCATCTCCTGACTGGTGCTTCACCTTACCTTATGCAGCTGCACCTAGGGGACCAGCACTGTGTGTTTAAGTTATAGGGAAGTTATGTCAGCTTGAATGGGCAGGCACCACTTCTGCAAATGTCAGCCAGTGAGTGCTTTAGCCTCTTCTGGGCTGCAGTGTTGTAGCCTCGTTTGGGCAGCCACAAGAGGGCAATAGGACCAAACCTAGCTTCTCCTGGCTGAGATGTCCCTTTCAGCAGAAAGTAGGTATGCACAGAGCTCATCCCTGCAAGATGCTGGGCACTTGATGAAGGACACGTGCGCAGAGCTGCCTGGAGTCAGGGAGATGCAACCCTGGACCAGGAGCACCTATCTGGTCCTGCAGCCCCCCAGCCAGATCGGCCTCACTCACGAGCCATGAGCAGGTCGCAGGCAGAGAGCCCATGCTGATCCGCTTCCCTGGCCCTGTATGGGGCCCAGAGAGGAGGGGACAGCACCAGTTCTGGCACACAAGGCTGGGTGGGAACTGCTCACCCACATTGCTCCATGGGAAGCAATCAGTTTCACCATGGCTTTCAGGAGACAACATCTTCCAGCTCTGCAACCTACAGCCAGCAGGCATGTGGAATGATAAATGCTGTCAACATATTAAAATAATCATGTCCTTTGCCCATATTAAAAGCTGAAGTGGTGCTTTCTCACCATAACAAACCCCAGTGGGAACCTGATAAATGTTCCCGTTGTGAAAGTACACATTGTAACGGGGTTCAGCAATTAGCTGCATCAGAATAACGAAGAAACCTGCTATTTGCATAGAACATCACTTTATTTTACTTCTGTGCTTTCCATTTAGCAACCTTCAAACAATTTTTAAAGAGACAAGTAGAGGCAAGGACAAGAGGGAAAGCTGTGCGTTTACATGCTAAACACAGTGCGCCTTGAAAATAGCAAAAAAACCCATATGACTGTTGAATCCAGGTCAGCTCTGTGTGAACAATCCTTCTAATAGGCCTCATTACTGAAGGGAAAATTAGTTCTTGCTGTTGGAATTGTTATAAATGAAGGTTGTTAAAAGCCAAGTTTATTACTGTGAAGCTGGACTGTATTTAAAAATGTTATTGAAGATTTTCCAGTAGCCTAATAATTTCATTAGGAACCACTTAAAAGATCAGCTGAAAACGTGGTAATTTCTGCATAATACAAACAAGACTTATTCTTCAGCATGCAAAGCTACTGTGGTTTTATGTTTAAGGTTTATGTAAAGCAGCCATGGAGGTTAGAGATGCTGTTGACCTCCACGTGAGAACTGACTTACTAGCAGAGCTCAGCCGCACCAATACACCAACAAGTTTTGAAAAGTCCCCCCCCAAAAGCCTGCGGGGTGAACGTTAACATCCAGCAGATTAAAGGGGACTACCAGACACTGAGGACTGGCAATTCAGCTCCACACAACTGGCTCAAATCCAGACCTAGTCCCCAGTAAATGAAAGTTGTTAGCTCCAAGTGGCCTATCTGCCAGGGCGTGATGGTCTGCGTTTCTCACAGACACAAGCCCTCAGCAGCAGTCTCAGCAGAAGCCGGCGGTTAAGGGTGCACCTTGGCTGACCTGGCTTGGGCTCCCCGCAGAGCAGATCCTGCTGATGGTCCCAGATGTTGTGTCGACAGAGGAGAGTTCCCGGCTTCCCACCTCAGAAGTCGATGCCTGCTGGGCATATTTAATTCAGGTTTTAAAGTCAAACCGCAGGGCAAAAGGCATATTGTCACTGCAAGGTTATCTGAACTTGCCCCAGCTCAGAGACATACCTCCTTGCAAAACCCTTTCCTCTGGAGTGGTCTGTGAAGAAGCACAGACTGGAGCTCACACAAGAAGCACAGACCGGAGCTCACACTAGCACAGGCTGCAGTGATTTGGGCATGGAGATGATAATCATGCCATGGCTGCTCATTCCCCCAGAAAGTCACTCCGGAGCCAGAAGGGGTGCAACAAAAGTTTTCCTACTCGTAGTGGCGTGGGAATTCAGGACAACCTTCTCATTGCAAAAACTGGGAGCCACGGAATGTGCTTCGTACCGTCAAGAGCCATGTTGGCATGGGCACAGCACCAGGGTCCCTGCGTAGGGTGGACACCAGTCCCATGGACACCAGTCCAGCAGCTGGGGAGTCGCTCGGCACCAGTGGCTTGGGTAAATCCGCCGCAGCGATGTACCCTGCTGTAAGGGATATGGCAGGGACAGCTGAGGAGGATTTCACTCCTTCAGCTGGATGAAGGGAGGTCAAGACAGGCCACCAACCTCGTCAGTTGATCTCACAGGGGAGAGCCCCTGCGGCACAGCCCAGCAGACAGCAAGCTCCCCCTTCCATCTGCCTCCATGATTTCCTGGAGCCCGGAGTTATGCAAAAGGTTTTGCTCCATTTCCCTCCATGGCTATCATGTCAGCTCGTGGGTAAATTGCCGTGACAATTAGGGAGAATAATGGGAAGACGTGACATACGTTTCTTTTACTTCAGCGCTGTCTGCTGAAAACTGGAACTAAAAGGTACCAGGCAGCTTCTTCCCTGCCTCTGGAATTTCACAGAGGGTGACTCCGAGGCATTAAACAGGCAGAAATAATTACACTTGCACAGACTAAATTAAAAACAATGAGAGAAAGTGCATGATTTTCTTTGTAGCAACCCTTGCTTGCAGTGGTTCTGTATGTTTCAGACAAATAGAGTAGATGCTGCGAAACCTTTTGGAGGCTAATCAAAACCTCTAACACAACAATAAAACCTTCTCACAGCTGGAGCCAAAGAGCAACATTAATATTTACTAGCCAATGAGTATATTTGCATGAAAGACGGGATTCTAAGAGTATCTTCAATATGCAATTAAGGAATACACATGGGCTGGCAGGAAAATAAAATAAATCTTTTTATTATGTCTTTGCTAACATGTCCAGTAATGGGCTAATAATTACAAACGTACATGCAAGCTTCTTGCAATAGGGAAGGTTTTGCTGCAAGCTTTATTCTCATTTAAGCACATCTTGAAGTCAGTTGTAGCTTCTAAATTGTAGGGCACAGAGGAACAAAAACCAAAGGTTTAATTTGGGATCAACTACTTTAACACACTGTTTGTCAACTAAGATTTAGTGTGAGAACTATGGATATATTTCACAAACACCCAGGTAACAATAGCACTCGGTTAGTGTTCAAGGCTAGAGAAAAATGGTTTGGAGAGCAAAATACATCCCTTTTAACTAGAAAAATATGAGATTATATTCCTTTAGGTCTGCCTTTGTTTTTGGTGGGGTAGCCTTGCCCAGGCTGGGATTCTGCAGTGATGATGACCAAGAGCTGTGAGCACGTACGTCTCGCAGCCCACAAGAACAATGGGGCTTGTGAGGTCCACCGGGGTTTGCAACACAGGGCACTGGGGCACACCAGTTACACCCTTGCCCTTCACAGGTGGCTCATTTCCACTGTGCTGCCTTTTACTGGTACATAATGACAACTCGGTGTCAAATCAGAAGAATTAAAAGTCTTTAATATATTAATCAGGTCGTTTAACAAACAGTGGACAAAAGCATTTATGGAGGAGGCGGGAGGCCCTGTACATCTCTCCATCACAGCTCTCTCCACATCTGCATCGTGTAAGGGTTTTCCCAAGGAATGCTACATGACAACACAGTTGCCTTAGGGAGCCAGTTACATTTTTATTGTATTTTTATCACCTGATCTAACATCCATTAATGGGCTTGTTTGTACACACAGACCCTACTGATTTACCTGAAGGTCCAAGGTTGCACCAAACTATGGATATTTTGCACAAGAACACTTCTCCATAAATGTGAAAACCTAGCTTACAGATCTTGTCATTCAACCAGATCAATCCGTAAACATGTTTCCATACCAAATGGTTTAATTACAACAGTGCAGTAGTGTATGTGGCACAGCATCTTACAGTGAAATGCTCTGGACATTCATTCCCATTTTTGCCAAGAAGCACCTAACTATGGGGCTGTTCCGCTGAGAGTTGAGTAAGGCTTTGCTGCATTAGGACCTCAGTTTAATCCTGTCATTCTAGGCATGTTGTTTTGCATTATTACTTATTTGTTATTCATTTGGATTTCTGCTACAGGAATACCAATAGAATATCTTGTATATCCCAGACCAAAACAGCTGAAAGATGGGAAAAGGAAATATTGTCGGTGTTCAAAGAATGAATGATTGCCTACATCATCTTGCCTTGAAATATTTGAACTACAAAAAAATTGAGCATCAGTCTTAACAAAAATTACTGGTTTGGGTCTATCAGTCATTAGTGGTTCCTTCTGTATCTTTCAAGGCTCTGTTATGAAAATGTTATCAAAAATATATTGCTAGTGAAGGTCTTGGGCTTTATCCCTCAGAAAGAGATTATTAAAAGGGAAAAGGGAAAGAAATTTAAACATCCAATTTATTTACCTTTTTTTGATTGTTTCTCTCAGCTTGGCTAATAGAAAGTCACTAGCATCAGTTTCATGTTACTGGAATGAGTTTCACTTTCAGGTTGTCAGAGCTGCCATATTACGGCTGCCAACGCTGCAGGAGGATATTTATTGCTTGAAAAACAACGGTTCCCACTGGATTTAGAAAACAATATAATTGCAGTATTTTATAGGGCATAAGTTTCATAAATGCCGGAGGCGATTGGCCTCTCTCCCCCACCCTCAGCGTCCGTTTCCTTCCCCCTCCCCGCTCCCCCCAGGCTAGGTCTGGGAGCACTCCAAACCAGCAATGTTCTCTGCATGACAAACGTGCTGACGCACTGAAAGGAGAACAGCATTAATTGCCAGCTTAAGCCTAAAACCACACAAGGGAATTGCTAAGCAAGACTCGGGGTCAGGTACAACCAGCCTTACCCCTCCGAAGCAGCGAATGACACCAAATGTCATCAGACTGCCCACACGCAGAGCACCCCGCTGCAGACCCCAGACTGACCTGAGCACATCAGAAGGCAATGTCACGTTGGTTTTCAATTCCCCAAACCAGAGATGCTATAATTTTCATTCAGGGGTAAGAAACAAAGGTAAGACCTTGGAAAACATTCACAGGTTTGGCTGAAGGACACATAACTGAGCATTCCCGTAACGTGCAGAGTAAAGAAAGCAAGACTGAGTCCGGTTTTTATTTTGTCCTATTTTCCTTTCCAGCATTGGCAAACATTCACTGCAAGCCACATTTTCCAGGAAGAAATCGCAGAGAGAGAAAAAAAAAAAAGGTAAGAAATGGAAAAGGATAGCGTCATAGAGCTGGTTAGAGATAAGGAAAGCGGCTGTCTAATTTTAGGGAGAGAGACAGAGAGAAAAGTTAAGAAAATCGATACATTTCTTGGGTGAAAAGAAGAAGGTAAAAAGACTTCTAAAGAACACAAGCCAAGAATGAAATCCTTGTCCCTGGGCACAACCCAGCGCTTGGCAGAATATTTTCCTTAGGATTTAGGAAGAAATATCCTTAATTTTTCCATACGAAATTTTCCATACAAAGAATTTCCAAGCTGAAAAAGACAAGAGAGATAGACAGAAGTGCTTTAGCCTTGGGCCTTGAGTAGGGGAGCCATAGTTTAAAATCACCCAGAGAGTCCACAGGAAGATGTGCTCCCTGACACAGCTTAGCAGCATGGTCCTTACCCCATGGTGCCAGCCAAGCACCTCCTTCCCGTCCCTGTGCACAGGTTCTCGTGCATGGGAGGCACAAAACACAGGTGCCAGCGTGGTCCAGCACCGACACGTGCTGCAGGTGGGGACCTCAGCAACTGCAGCATGGTAATAACAATGAAGTCCTTCCCAAAGGGGATACAGAAAATACAAGTAGGTACTCAAAATCAGAGAGCATTTTTTAAAACGATCACTTACGAGGGGCATTTAGACAAGTTGCCAGGGGAAAGTATGCAAGCCGTCCCATTCAGAGTTCATGGGATCTCATTTCAGAGGCGTGAATATTTGCAGAAAATAGGTTTTCAGACACAAAATAAAAATCATCCAGATTATATTTTTTAAAAAAGAGAGAGAGAGTGATCCTTGGCCCTATATGGAAGCTGCACAAAGCACTTTTAAATGTACCCTAATGAACCTATTAATGTACCTACTAATGAAGTAGGTGCTGATTGCCTAAACAGTCCCTATCCAGAAGCCTCTTCTAGAGAAAGTTCAGGGTGCTGATTTTGCTCCTGCTTGTGGCTAATGCTTACAGCCAAAGAGGAGAGACAGCAGTACTTAAGCTGATAATCAGCTTTTGCTTCTGACACAGTTTTAAAAGCTAGCTGGGCAGGTAAGAGTGTACAAGAGGTTTGAATGTGCCCAGGGTTGAATTTACGCTGACACTAGACTGGGCTGTCATGCACAGAGCAAAGACATGAGCTATGCAGCTGCTGCCAATGAGCCCTGGGAGCTGTTTGTTTTGTCCAGTGGCTGTTTTTTATCTAAGCACGCACCAGCTAGGAGCTTCTCCAGTGAAGTGAGCTTGCCCAAAGCCACACTTCACCAAGGGTTATTTTCAGACGAGGCCAAAGAAGGCATTAGTAGAGGGTCAGAGGAGATGTCACATCCACTCTGACCACTGGTCAGCCAGGTGGTGGTCTGGATGCCTGGTGGCATGGGACACTCCAATCCTGTTTATGTCCTCACTTCTCAGGGTTTGTACGTCTGCAATCTCTGTGACCTTACAGTGAAGTCATTCATATCCAAGCCCCTAAAGGCATGGCTTTTTGAGGTCATATCTGTAACTAAGTTGCATCAAAAAAAGGGATGGTGGGACCCCATTCTGCAAACTGACTCAAGAACTCCCCAACACCTTAATGTTCCCAACATAGAAGAGAAAGGATTTTATTACCTGCTGCATGCATTTGTACAGCACTTGCCCAAGCTGTATTTGGTCTCAAGATCAGTGGCCTCACAGCAAAATATAAAAACTTATATTGCAACAGATTGATCTGGTGAGATTTGCCAACCGTGACTTTCATAGCTGCTCTGACTGAGTCCAAAATCCTAAGGTCCCTCCTCGCTGGCAAAACATCTGGCTTGCAGAATCTGTCACAGCATGCTGTATGGGTACAACTAATTCATTTCATAGCCACTTCATCATGCCTAATGCAGCACAAAGATAATAAGGCAGTTTCACTCTAAAACACTAGCTCCCAGGTTGGTACCACTGATTGAACTGATTAAATCCGGGCCACACCACCCCATGGGGCAATTCACAATGTCAATGGGACATGAAATGGTAGGACTTGTCCTCTTAGCAGTCAAATCACACACCACCCACAGCCCGTTGGAGGGCCCTTCTGTAAAGCTCCATGTCACGCCATGGGCCCTAACATCATGCCTATGAGTCACCATAAAGGACCACCTCATTGAACATTAGGCAACACGTGTGTGTCTACAGCTGTCCCTTGGCCAGTTCACAAAGAAAGGCAGAGAGATAACCTACTGTGTACACAACGCTGACAACACTAAGTATTTCACAAAATCCCCTTTCAATTTCCTGGGAAGAGCTGCTTTTGATCAGGTGCTGATGGGGGTTTCCAGATCTTGACTTGAACCAGCATTTGCTTCACGTGTGCTCTGGGCCATTTGGAGGTGGTTTCCAGGACGGTCAGTTCCCTGCTGCTGCTGCTACCTGGGCTGGCAAGCCCAGGACACGCAGCACAGTCCCAGCCCATACCTGGGACTTGTCTCCTGTCAAACCACAGATCTCCCTGCCTGTCCCCACCATCTCTGAGCTGTCTCTGCCACCACTATCATGTTAGGAAGCCTCTCTGTGCACCTCAGCACCTCAGCAGGGTTTATTGTTATTAGAATTGGCTTAAAGGAACCTTGCAGGCAGCCTCGACATGAGACATTACCTCGTCAAGGACATATAGTTGTAGCACAGCAATTACAGGGCTCTGCAGAGCTTAGGCCCACAGTCCTTGTAGCCCAGAAGCACCTTGTAGCCCAGGCTTTTTCCTGAAGCAATGAAGTAAGTTCGTAAAATGCCGTTGCTCTTTTATTATCGCTTTTAGATTCTTCACAATTATTCCTATCCGCACATCCACCTTTGCTCACCAAAAGAACAGGTGAGAAGAGCTCTTCTTCCCAACCTACCACACTGAAAGGGTCTCCTTCTCCCCCCACCCCTGACCCTGCTCCCCCAGCACAGCTGCACAGGAACCATCAGAGCAGGGCAACTCCGAGCTGTGAAAGACCAACGGGCAAAGGAAAGCCCAGGGCTGAAGTTTCCTCTCTGGAAAGATTTGACTTCTCCAACCTGTCTGCGTTAAAATCTCAAGGGCGTTTAAACCACGTGGTCTAAGGAGCCCAGCTGCTGCAGCGGTACTCCAGAAAGAGGCAGTCTCTAATATTAATGGGTATAATCCTGCTGGTTTGCAGATCTCCTCTCTAACTCTTGCACAATCGCACGCACAGCACTGTAGTGCCTATTGCTATCCCAAGGCCTCCCTTTGAGATGCTCCTCACACATCCAAATGTCAGGATGGACAATTACCTCTGATGATTGACACGAAGGAAGAGAGCTTCAGCAGTCATTAGCAGAGGCCTTCACTACAACAAAATCCACTCATCTATTCTCCCTTCCTAGAACACAGCTTGTAAAGAGAGAAAGAGAGAAAGAAAGAGAAAGAGAAAGAAGGAAAGAAAGAGAGAAAAAGAGAGAGAAAGAAAGAGAGAAAGAAGGAAAGAAAGAAAGAAGGAAAGAAAAAGAGAGCAAACAAGTAAGCTTCTTTTCCCTTCTGTAAACTAAAAGCTCTGTTTTCAATTTTTGTGGGTTTTAGCCTGAAGAACTCTACAATTCTTTTTAAAAGAAATATATAAACTGCCATTTGATAAAAAGAAGAAGTTTGCTCTCTAGTGGCTGAATTTAAATAGCTCAAAAAAAAAATACAGGCTGCTGAAGAAAGGGAGAGTTTCATCCAAAATGTGCTCAGTTCCTAATCTTTGTGCCACTAAATATTTGCTCTTTGCCAATATTTACTATTGAACAACTACCTATGACCAGTGTGATTGTACTAAGGAAAACCAAAGCGCATGGTATTAAGATCTAATCCCGTGGAGTTTCTAGTTGGAAAAGGAAATTACTTCTGTCTCTACGTGCTTCCTGACATGGGAAGGGGCTAGGATGGGTCTGAAGGGCCAGCTGGCATGGGAGAGCATGCTGCACAACCCAGATGTCACTGGCCATAGAAAGCTTACGGGGAGACCGCTGTGGCAGTGGGTGACTCCTATTGGTGCCATATGGCCTTTGGCCACATCAGGCCAACCCTGCACTACGGCACTTCCATCCATCCCAGTATTTCTGAGCTGGGACTGGCTTGTGCCACCAGCCAGGGTGTCATGGGATGGGAGAGCACAGGACTGGGGGTGGCCAAGGTCAGGAGGGGGCAGTGGCTTTCCCCAGGCCAGGAGGAGGACCACAGACAGTGCCCAGGCTCCTGCACCCGTCCCCGTCCCCGGGGCACCTTGCAAAGCTGCGCAGTCCATGTCAGGATACAGAAGAGACTTCCACATTTCTGCACATTTGCATTTCTGTCCCTGTTCTTTAGCCTTAGGGATTTCCGAGCAAGAAGATCCAGTCTGCTCCCCACACCAGGTCCCTGCCCCCCTGTTTCCCATTGTGGAAACCCCCATCGCCACCCCTCAGACCACATGTAGACCCCAGTGTCTGGGATCAGGAATGTGCTTCTGAGAAGTGCTTTTCCCAGGGTAGTCCCCCTGCCTTTAGGTGAAGAAGGTCAGCGGCAGGTTGTCTGTCAGTAGCAGTAGTGCCACCACTATCTCATTTCTGTGCTCACAGCACGTCTGCCAGGAGGAGCCGGGTGCCACAGTGTGATGGGATTAGTCCTGCAACGGTAATGAATCAGACGTTTCCTATCAACAACTACGAGGGAAAGGGGAAAAAAAAGAAACAAACTGAAGCTACAGCCTCAGTGAAGGCCAACCCCATCCACTTCTTAATTTTTTTAGTGCTATTATTTCATGGAAAAGCCTGGGAGACCTTATGCTCTGGCAGCCAGATGGAGAAGGGGATGAGGCAGATGAAAGCGACAGCCAGGTCTCAAAGGCCCACCCGCTTGCGAGGCCCATTCCCAGGCAGAGTAATTGCCAATCAGAAGCAAACTACTTTATAATTAAAGCATTGTATGAGCAAGGGGATGTCTGGGGCTTTTGCTTAATTGTTAGACGTGGCAGGGAAGCACAGAAGCATGCAGAGAGGGGCTCAGGCAATACTTGCTGAAATCAGGGAGGGTTTTGCCACGGAGCTAATCCAGGGCAGGAGCAGAGCTAGGGCAAGCGCAGAGGCACTAGTGATCCTCCAGCCAAACCCTGCTATACCTTAGCCCCAGAGAGCATCTACACCACCTCCTCCTTCCACACACCCGGGGCAGGCAGGGGCACAGCCAGGCCCTTAGGGATCTCATTCCCAAAAGAGGAGCCCCACGCATTTTGTCACCATGGATCATGCAAGTTTGGGCCATGCCCCATCGCTTCTGCTGCTCTTGCTCCTGGCCCACTGCCCCGCTCCCACGCTGCATTGAGGAGACCTTTGTGGAGCACAGGTCCTGAAAAGTCCTCTGTTGGGGAGTCCTTCTCTTTTCTTCCCATCACTGCTTCCCAAAAGATGGGTCTAGGTGTTTGGCCATGATGCCAGACTACCTTTCTTAGCTGCCTGGCTCCTCATGCTCAGAAAATCCTCTTTTGCAGTTTAAAACCAGAAAGAGTGCTGTGGTTGTCCGATCTGGTCTCCACAACCTGATTCATTTGGCCTTCCAGGACCAAGCCCTTCTTGAACAAAGGTATATCTTTGAGAAACAGCTTTTGTGCGAGAAGAAGAGTGGGATGATAAGGAAAGCCCATCCCTCAGACCGAGCACTGTGTGTGAGAGAATCTCACCCCACAGAGCACAAATTCTATTATTGGATAAGATTATTGAATTTTGATCTTGAAACAAATAATGCATACTCATTTACAGAACAAAACCATCCACACCTCGGTCATATTTCATCATTATGGCATTGCAGCATTTTGGAAATTTTTTTTTACTGTAGATGGAAAATGCAGAACCAGCTGTAGAAACCGTTTCTGAGTTTAATCAGACCCCTGGAGATGAGGAAGTGACTACATTAGTTTCTAGGGCTGTCTTTGGCTACAGCATCATTTCCTGTTACGAGCTAGTCCAGAGTGGCACAACATCAGTGGGAACCAGACCCAGGGTTTGGGGCTTTTTGCAAATCCCTAACCTCCCCAGTAACCACCATCCTCTTCCAAGTTCCTCCAGCACCAGCTGCCATGGTGTGCTCTTTGCGCACCATTAGCTGGACCACACAGAGCTACTTCAGAGAAAGATGCTATAAATCCGTCCCAGAAGGGACCATCAACCCATTCCTCTGACACAAGGCAGCAATAATATTACTGAGCATGGAGTTAGGTTGATGTCAAGACCAAACAGACCAGAGCCATGCCAGTGGGACTGGTAAAACAAGACATTCTCCTTCTTGGGGGTCTTCACTTCAAACAGGCCTGAGGAAAAAGAAAATGTGTATCAGCACTCTCCCGCAAATATCAGAGCCCTTCCAGGATGTGGAAGCACCATATATTCCCCTTTCTTCCCATCAGTCCTTCCAAGAGGCTAAACCTACTAGCTTGGCCATGATACTGCACTACCTTCTCCAGCTGCTCTGCTCCTCATGCGATAGAATCTAACACCAGAAAGGTACCACTGTGACTATCTTTTCTGATCTCCTACATAACCTGGCTCAGTGGACCTCCTGGAAGTGATCAAAGGTCCACTTTTAAGAAAAACACCATAAATGTTAAGTTTCCTGTGAGGGAGAAACCACTTCAACCTTGGTTGAAGTCACTGAAGTCCAATGACTATTACACTCCCAATAAGAAAATGCATTTTATTTTTGTCTGAGTTTGCTTATTTTCAGCTTCCACCCACTGTCTTTTCTGTTCATCTGCTAGAACGAAGAACATTCTGCCATCAAATGTGTCTCATTCCAGGTGATGATATTCAGTGACCAGCCCTCTTCTCAGCCTTCTTTCCAATGAGCTAGACAGAGGGAGGCCCTGGAGACTTTCTAATGTGCTGCCACTTCTGTTACCCAATCTGTGGCTTCATGTTTGATGCATGTTGAAGCACATGTTGTTCGTTTGCACCCTGCTGAACAACCGATCCTCCTGTGACCTGACCTTAAACATTCTCTGTTATCACCTGCAGATGTCATCAGCAATGGGTCCTCATTCTGCAGCATCAATAACATGTTCAGTAGAAACACAGCTTTTGGATAATGATTTATATCTGTGCTTATGGATTGATCCCCAGCAGTCACTGAAGACAAATCTAATGCTGTTTAGGCAGATCAGAACCAAGAAAACAGGTCTTACATACAGGATGGAGGGTCTTGTCTGGGAAACAGTGATCCCAGAAAGGACATGACACAAGGAAGCAGGTTGAACACCAGGTCCTTGGGACGCCATGACCTTTGCTGGCCAATACCTTTGCTGGCCAATCTGATCCCTCTTTCATGAGGAGAAAGGGCAGATCTTGCCTGCCCTGGAGTTAGAAATCTGGCAGGGCTAAGCCTGAAACCCTGCTTCCCATATGGCTTCCCCTGAGGAACAACCCCTCCTGCCTACAGACCGTAGACCAACCTGAGTTAGGAGGACGTGCCCAGTGAGGTCTCCCCTGGCTTCTGAGGCTGGACACGCTGTCCCAGATGGAAGGTGAACTCATCCAAGTTACTGAAATGTCTCTCCTGCACCTTACAGCGTGTGGGGAGGCTGGCAGGAATGGCAAGCAGATCGGGAAGGAGGGGGGGATGTGTTAGTGCAACGTGACGGGAGTACAAATTACATCACACCAAGCCTTGATGTCTCCCCTAATAACCTCTCAGAAACAATTTTTCTGATTTCCTTTCTGGCACTGTCTCACAACTAGGTTAGATTTTGCTTATGGACGATCTAACCCAGGCTTCACCAAAACCTAAGACTCTCTGAACAGGACACACTGGAAGTTCATTAGTGTAAGTCACACTTCAGCAAAGCCGAATGTTGCATAAAGAGGCTTTTTTTTGACCAGCGTTGAATCTGAATGAACTCCTCTTTTGACTCAGCTTTCATTCCCTGGAGTCTAAGTCCTTACGATCCTGTTTTTTAAAGGGACTTAGTCCCCGTCTCGCTGAAAGTGAAATCAGGGCTGATTAATTCTGTTGACTTGGGTGCTGTGCTGTGAACAGGCGATGTCTTTTAAAGTAGCTCAAACTTCTTTTAAAAGTGTATCTAAGGAATAAAAGTGAATGATGAGGTTGTTCTTATGTATTCTTAGTGTTGCCAGGGAAACCATTTCCTGCCTGTATTTATCTCAATTCATCCCTGTTTTTTTCAGGGAGGGGAGGTAAACCTTCCAAAATAAACAGACAATACGCTGAAATTAAGGTACTTATTAATGAGATGGGGTACCCCAAGATACACAGCATGGGATCTGGTACTTTTCCAGTTGAGGTCACGAGTTGAAATACATCCCATACAGTGAAAAAAAATTGATATAACAAATGGACAGTCTGTATTGCTGGTGGTCTGTGTCTAGTCCGTCTTGGATGGGGCTATATCTGGGGGGAAAACAAGGCATTAATCAGTATTGTTGTGTGCAGCTGGCCCTTGAAGTCTATTTCCACCTAGAGCTGGTTCTTCCAGACACACATCTGGAAAGCATTGCAGGGACTTGACAATCCTGTGAGTAAGGAGAGGCGCTTGTGGTGGGCCCACAGAAGCACTTGTGGTGCTCACAGAGCACCTTGCAAAGGATCTGAACTCCATACAGGACCCACAACACAACTGCCTACCACGGACTGACATAGTGTGGCCAGGATCCTTGTTCCTCAGGAGTGAACTGAATATATCCTTAGAAAAACAACAGAGATGGAAAGAAACGTGCCATTGGCTTGGTGGGATTGACTACACTTGAGAAAGGGTGCCCATCTCCTTCCCTCTTCCCAAGAAAGAGTCCAATACTGAAGGGGGATTGTTAGACCCATGTTTATGTCATTAACCTAGAGCTCAGTTTCTCACTTTTCACGTGCTCTTACCCCACGAGAAGTGGGTAATAGCACTTCTCTGTCTCACAGAGGGGTAAATACATACAAGACCGAGACATAGAAATACCTTCTTGAGAACTAAAAACATACTTTCAGTGGCATATTGCCCTTTGCCCTGTGCTGTCAGAAATGACAGCACTGTAATTATCCTCCTGCCTTCTGTCCCCAACAGACAACACATCACTCCCCTTGCACTTTGTAAGACCTGGCAGCAAGCAGCTCTCTCAAGTGGGATCCCCCTTTCTGGAGATCTGGAGATCCACCTTGTCCTGGTGGAGAAAAAAAAAAAGCCCTGGAGCCCTCAGCCAGCAATTTGCACGCAAGCTCCGCGCAGACCCAATGGGCTGGTGTCTGACAGGCAGCACATCACGATGTGCAACGAGGCATGAGGATCAGGATGCTGCCGTACACTTGCCACAGGTGTTCCCTTTGGGGCCACCGTGAAGTAACTCTGGAAGCCAAAACCCGTGGTGATGGGGCCAGCAGGAGGGAAAGCAGGGTGGAGAAAAAGGTAACCACGCTTGCCTGCCTTGTCTCTGTTCAGGTGTTCATACCTCCCTGCCGTGTTTTCCATTTTGCTGTCTTAAACATTCCTCATCATGTCAGAGCAAGAGTTTAGTGGAAAAACCCTCACTGAGTAGATTATATGCAAATCCATTAAAATCGGAGCATATTGCTAGAGACGTAAGTTGTGGATCCCGTGGGTGTGTTTGGCCTGTAGCTTTCCAACTAGCGTGCTGGTTAGGCTGAAACCCTAACCCTGTGAAAGCCAAGGGCGTTCTTCCAGTGAGCCCAGTGGGTTGGGGATGCGGCTCCTCACGTTCAGTGCCCGAGTGTTTCCACTGGCGTGTGAAGGCGGTGGCTGGTCTAGCAGGCACTGTGCCTGGCCATTGGGATTTGCAGGACCCTGGGACGGGAAACGATGAGGGGAGTGATGAAAGTTTGGCGAGGAACTGGGCCCTCACATGAACATCCAGAACATCCTGCTATTTCTTCTCCTTTCCTAAAAGCGTGACCCCAGATCCCTCCTGGGAAGACAACTGAAGTGGTGTTTTGAAAGACAGGCTCTCAAAATGGTGCAGACTTCTGCAGAGGCCTTTTCTGTTTCTGAGAGGGTTTACTTCATTTGTCTCAATTGCCAGCAAACTTAAGACTACTTCTCATTAAGCCAAAAGAAGGGTGGCGACAAAGGATTTAAATAATCAGCTTTTAAACCAACCTAAATGAAAAAGATAAAACAGCTTTATGGAGACAGACCATCCTCTGCAGATGTCACAGGCTGGGTTAAATTAGGCAGTCTCACCACACCCCTGCATTTGAGATAGCTCTGAGAGATAGCTAAGCACATATTTAAACCCAAAACAAAAGCAAACACAAGAAGCTGCTCTAAATTCTGGGCAGAGAAGATGGGTAGAGGGTGGAGTTGCCTATGCATATTCTGGGAGGGTGAGACTCCCTTCCCATGCCCTCGGCTGGTGATGGTTGCCCCTGGGGCAGCGGCCTGGGGCTCGGCATGAGGAATGACCTGCCAGCGGCAGGGGTGGCAGGGGAATTTCTGGTCCTGGCTTCCTATGAAAGGGAACATGCAGGGCACTGCATCCTGCGCATCGCCTTGAGCACGGGGTGTGTGTAAGGGGAAGGAGCAGGGAGGCAACACATGGAAGCAGACCTGTTGGATTCATATCAGAAAATGTAACTGCCTGTATAGCTGTGCTAGCTCAGGGGGAGAAAAAACACCATGCTTCCCAGCCCACGGAGCCGTCCTGGGCAAATTGGGGTGTGCACACAGCAACTCCATCAGCAGAGACCTTTTGTCAGCTTATTTTCAAGGAGATCATAGCTGATAGCTGCACCGCAGACACCACTTTTGGAGCCCTCGGCTGCACTGCCACCATGCCAGCCTTGCTTAATGCCAGTACTTGAGGGCATCCCAGGAGTACTCGACTCCTGGGATGTGGGTTACATCTCAGTCTTACATCCTGAGATGTAAAGAGGGAGTGAGGCACAGAGCTCTGCCAGACCTGTGCTGCCCCTGTGCAGAGCCAGCCTGGGCTGCCTCAGCACTGCCTTGATGGAGCCCCAGGGAAAATGTGCAGGAATGCCCAAGGGCTTAGGGACAGGTTGGGATCCTGAGCCTGGCCCAGAATCAAGCCAGTGTCGGGACATACACAGGGAGAGAACAGGAGGGCTCCTGGGGTTGAGTGAAGGGCATCAAAAAGGACGTGGGAGGAGGGCTGGGCACAGGGCAAGGAGCTGGACCCAGGCATGTACCAAGTGTTGCCAGACAGACAAAAAGCTGACAATCGTCATGTGGGCAGTCCCTGGAGAGGAAGCCTGACACATCCTGAACCCTCACTGTGCCTTAGGAAAAGCCAAGTATGTTCTTGTAAGTAAACATGATTGACCTGACTTTATCATACTTTGTGCCTCCTACCTGCAACAACCTACATGACACTCAAGGCTCGTAGCTATTTGGATCCAAAAAATTGTTCGGAAAGCTGCGTTTCACCCAGCTATAGCACTGATTTTCATCCCAACTGTTTATACTAAGGAACTCTTACACATACAGCGTAAGTATTTTGAGTATATAATATTGAACTATTAAAAGGGCTTTTGTTTTGTGGTATTTAGAGTAGTTCTTAAATCAAGACCTAGTCTGTCTCTTGACAGTACTATCCCTGCAACTTTCTGCCTTCAGTTGATGGAAAGATGAAGTACCATTACAGCTTCTTGCCAACACGCAGTATGATGCAGTTAATTAAAGAAACATAAAGTTCATATGTGATGCTAAAGATCACCTCTGTGCCTCTGAATGCACACTGGCATTAAATCAGCTGGGTAATGATGGGATAATTTTTTTGCCATTTTAAGCTGAGGTTTATACAGCCCATTATAGGAAGGAAATGTCATCTTATGATCTAGCTGAAGGTGATGTCAGACTGTATGGTCTATAATTTAGGCCAGATTGCCAATAATATTTTGATTTGATGACTCTGAAGTATGGACTTGAATGGTCAGACTTCTGAGCACCCTTAAGCATAGGGTGCTTAAATAGCCGAAGATGCCAGAGGAGAGGCTCACAGCCTCGCAGCCCCTCTGCTGCCCTGTGCACCTCCTCTAGCTGGCAAAACAGCTCTCCGGGGTGGCATTTGCTGTATTTGCACAGGTAACGGCTGCGTGCACACGATGGCCTCACCTGGGCAAGAACTGAGCAACAGATGATAGGAAGCCTGAGAATAGGCATGTCTCCTGCTCGCACCCACGTCGCTGAGGGAAAACCATCAGGAAAACTGTTGCTTTTAAATGAGCAAAAGCACTATGTTAGAGTTACCCCTGGTAAACACACGCTTGCAGAGAGACAGGCTACTATATCCAGAGCATCAGTGTTTTAATACAAAATGTTGTAAGAAAAAAAAAGTTTGCGTTGCTTCAGCACCACAAATTTAAAGTTCTCTTTGAATAAAAAAAGCCATCAAAACTCTTTAGATTTCACATTTCCCAGGTTGTGCATAACATTAGCATACAGCAGAGGCAGTAATTATTTAAGAATAAAGATACATAAACTATGTGCCAGCCACAAAATCTCGGGGGATGATATATCACTTGCCCTTGGTCTCCACAGCTTCTTCTTGGAAGCCCATTTTACCAGTGTCCAGAATACAACTGGCCTGTGCTGCGAGTCAGGAAGAACATTTCTAGGCCCATAATCCAGCCCTGTCGGAAACACATGCCTTGGGACTCTGCCGGGGTCGAGAGCCCAGCTCTCAGCAGTGTTAACCATTTCAGGCTTCAGTTCCCATTTACTGTTCCCAATTACCTGCCCCGCCAGCCTTGCACATCCCAACCCTCCAGTCTCTCAGGCTGTGAAGCCCGAAGTGTGAGCAAAACTCTGCAGCGACGAGGTGCTTGCACAAGGTTGAGGGAACAAGAAAAATGAAAACCCAGGCAAGCCGGGCCATGACTGGCTGCTGGATGCTGTGTTGGAGCAAGAATCACCAAATGGTTGGACTCGATGATTTTAAAGGTCCTTTCCAACTTAAATAATGATTCTATGATTCTAAAATGGGACTGTTTCCAGAAAGGGCACCAGCCGCATCATTCATTCCTGACAGAGTTATGCAGCTGTTACTTAAGCCAGTCCTTGTCATGCCACAGTTCCCTGATAGTATCAGGAACTACACGGACATTTGTCAAAACAGGATGACATTTAAAGATAGCATTGAACCTAAGAGAAAGGAATTTAAAAGAAAACAAATCACCATGGTTACAGTGTAGGGTGAGAAAAGTGTTCCCTGTGTGGGGAAACCTGACTTGGGCGACTTTGCTGATATGGACTCCTGAGACTGCACTAAGCTGCACAGAGACAGCGAATGGAAAACAAGGGAGTCTGAGCAACAAGCAAAGATATTTTAATGTTTAAGGTTGCACAGTGTAGCTGCTGCAAGTCAGACACCCCTGTGGAGCCCAAGGGCTCATCCCAGGGGGCTCAGTGACTTGTAGACACAGCAGCTGGAGCCCACATGCTGCTGGCAGCTCTGGCAGCGAAGGTGAACGTGCCAAAACCTCCACTGCATGGCCAAGCACCTCTACCAACCCATCCAAACACCCTGGCCAAACCACAGCTCAGAGCTGCGATCCAGCAACGCGCTGCAGCCAGCGTTAGGGTGCCTAGCGTCAAGCCAAATGCCACACGGTGCAAAGCTTTGATAAATTAGCTCTGGCTATCACGCTTGTTTAAAACCATTGGCGGGTTAACCTTGTACGAGCGTGCTGGGTGCTGGATGAGGTGCTGCTTGCCCGTGCCGCTCTGCCTCTCTGCTGCATCACGTCCTCCCACGGGCAGCATAAAGGCAGCATAAAGTCAGCAACTGATCTCATAGCAGTGTGGTCGTGCACCTGCTCTTGCCCAGCACCTGTGGAATGGCAGCATGGGTTTATAAAAGTGCTCAGTGCTTCCCGTGTCTTGGTGTGAGAAGCTGGCAAAGGCCAGAGCTTCCTTACCTGCGCACCTGGCCAGTGTATGAGGAAACACTCAGGGGTAAATTGCCACCTCTCCGTGCTGCCTGAAGCAGCAGCTGGGGTACCATTTCAACTCTTGTCAAACTCCATGCATTGGCTGGTCTCTATGCACGAGTGCCGAGCCTTTTGCTACAGCTCCGCAGCAGCTTCTCACTCAGCCCCTGCCCCGGCTGGGAGAGGGGGGAGCTGCAGGAGTGGATCACGCCTTTCACAGTCACTCCGTTTCCTCCTGCTGCTCCCAGCCCCACAGCACTGCTCTCGTTTGTGGCTCCCCTGGCCTTTTGGTGATTCCAGGTCTGATGTGGAGGAGGGTTCCCACGGTACTGCTCAGCCTGAGAAGAGATGTTACATCTCGCTATGACCCTTTGACCATCACAGCTACCACTAGGCAAACAGCGGGCGCATAAGGTTTCTGGCACAGATGCAAGCTGGCTGTGCTATCAGAGTAGAAAAAACATAATAGAAACATTTGTCTACCCAGGCAAATCCAAAGGAAGTTCTTGGTCTTCTCTTCCCTGCCTCCTGCATGCCTCTATTTCAAACCTCACAAGCGCTCAGGTACCTAGGTATCCATCTTTCACCACCATGTGAAACGATGAGACCCAAAACAGAAGGATGTTGATGTGGGAACTACTGGTACTGTATGTTCCTGAAACTCTTCTGAGCAGCATGGCCAAGAAAGTCCTGCTTTGGTGACTTCAAAGAGAAAGTCCACAAAAATCCTCTAGTTCCTGAATTTTTCATTTGATATTTTTGAGTGGTGTGGCCTTCTCTCCCAAGGCACCTTGTGGCAAGCTATAGCTGGATGGAGCTTCCGACAGTGTTTGCAATACTCCGGAGGGGATGAATTTGCATAAAAGCATCACTTCCATGCTGAGCTCAAAATAGTTTCACATAACCAAACTGTGATGAACTGATGAAAGTTTGTTCTGATGATGTAATCCCAACCATGTTAGGTAACACTGAAGGGTGGCATTGCCATGGACACAGAGATTTTGCAACCCTCCTTGTTCTAGCTTACTCACACACTTTAAGTTAAATGCAGCTGAATTGGTCTTTTTATTTTCAGTAAAGTCCATCTTTGTGTTTCTGACTGGTCTCTAATCTCTTACTACTAAGCAACAGTATGTCCTTAAAGTTTTATTTTTACTGTATGCAGGTAACAGACACAAGCAACGGGATCAACATACAGCAGCAGTGATAAAATTGCTATGCAGAATAGCAAGTTTACAAGTGCACCTTGCACTCTAGCCAGTGGTGGGTGTCTCTGTGTGTGAAGGAAGATAGTGAAGGTGCTTTAGCCCTCTAAAAAGCACCTCTGTTAACACCAGCCAGTGCTGTGACTGCTCTGGTGTCTCACATCCTTTCTCCCAAATGCTAAATCAGCATTTCAGCTATGTAGACATTAACCAGTTTTTTTTAAAAAATAACAGTTCAAAGCATCTGACTAAAATTCCCTTCAGCTTTCACTTCCCACTCTTCTGACATCATTCTTTCAGTAGCTCTCCAGCCATCACAGAAGACTGAACAAATGCTGAAGCAGACAATGAACTTTCCCAGAATTTCTTCATTTGTTGCAAATAAGTCAGCCAGTAAAATGCAATGGGAAAGGACAAACTCTTTGCTATGTTTTTAATTCACACACCTTCAAGACGTGAGTTAAAACTACAAATAGTTACACTGCACAGCAGAACCAAATTCATGACTGATGTTACAAACAGATTTTACTGTTTACGCGTGACCACAGTGTAACCCAAAGCACCCAACCATTTATTTCCCCAAACCAGTTACATCAATGTATCAGAAGGCACTGGGTATTTTGCAGTTGGTTTTCACTTTTTTTTCAGAACTATGTTGCAATATAGTTTTTAGCACAAAAATTTATCAAAAGTATTTACAGTTGGTTGAAAGTTCAAAGGGGCAAGATAGGAATTCAGATTAACTGGAAATCTAAACAAAAGTAAAGGAAAGTGAGGATCAGATTCCAAAAACCCTCTAGTCTACATCGCAAGCCTAACAAATGTTCTTGATTTGTGTCGGTTGTTGAAGAAGTGTAAATTCCATGATAAATTGATGTAGCTCCTGGGATGAATAAAATCAATAATGTAATAACACTGAGTTAATACCAAGCTGACGTTGATTGAGAATGAGTGCATAGAATTTGAGGTCTCCTTCCATGCACAAGGAGATATGAGTAAATCAGAGCCAGATTGCCAATTAAACCTTGTTATTTCAGGGCAGATGAATAAAATAATGTGTGCTGAAGAGAGCAGGCTGAGAGTAAAGCTATTCAGGTGGAAACTGAGTGTTCAGGGAGTCTATGATTCCTGAATGGGAGCATGTGAAGAAGTCAGTAATGCCCTCAGAAGGCTTGCAGAGCCTGATTGTGATGCCTTTTCCCATTGTTATTTCTATACAGGCAAAGCCAGTGGGGATAGTTTCAAAGCAAAAGACCTTTACTCCAAGGAATGGGGCCCCAGTTCACAAATTAGTCTTTGCAATTTGTCTTCAATTTAGAGGTATATTATTGCATTCCCTTAGCATATGGTGAAACTGGTTGATGAATGGGCCTGCTCCAGCTCCTAGCAGACCTGTTTGTTCCCTGGGCATGTTCAGCATCCTTGCTGCTTATATCCTACCCCTGTCAGGGGTGGAGCGTCAACACCAGCTGAGCTCTAGTCCTCTCTTGATACCCTGCTGAGAGCAACCGAGGGCTAATGGGAGGAATTTTTGGTTGCTAGTATACTAACTTACACTTCAAATCCCAAGTAAGGTTTAGATAACTAGGAGTTATGAGAAAACGAACAGAAAACCCAAAATAAAATTAGTGTGTGCAACAGAATGAGCAAATGAAGCCTCATTTCTTATGCCTTTCTCTCTGTCCCTCTTTCCTCTTCCCCACTGGGATCCTCTGATACCTCGTAAGACTTCTCTCTCAGCAGAGGTGATATTTGAATTACTCACTCTCTCAATTTTAGGGAAATTTAATGTAACTTTGATAACGCTGAGGCCTCTGCAGGTAGCTGGAGTTGGGCATCATGGTAGAAGTCACTGGGAGGGATGAAGAGGCAGACGCACATACACAGAGCACAAACTGTAATCTAGGTTTAAAAAAAATGTTCCTTTTATTATGATGAATTAAGTGGATTTGTTTTGAAGCAGGGAAGGGAGAATGACTGTGGAAGCTCAGGGTGCTGCTGGGTCACAGCAATTGCCTTTTGGAGCAGACGTGGGGACATTGCAGGAGCAGCGCGATGGTGAGAGTGACTTGCCCCAGATATGCAGAAGGACATCTGTATTGGGTTTGCATGGCAAAGTTTTGTAGCGGGGGGGCTACAGGGGTGGCTTCTGTGAGAAGACACTAGAAGCTTCCCCTATGTCCGGTAGAGCCCATGCCAGCCGGCTCCAAGACGGACCCGCCGCTGGTCAAGGCCAAGCCAACCAGTGATGGTGGTAGCGCCTCTGGGATAATGTCTTTAAGAAAGGGGAAAAACAACTGTGCAACAACAGCAGCCAGAGAAGAGAGGAGTGAGAACATGTGAGAGAAACAACTCTGCAGACACCAAGGTCAGTGAAGAAGGAGGGGGAGGAGGTGCTCCAGGCGCCGGAGCAGAGATTCCCCTGCAGCCCCTGGTGAAGACCATGGTGAGGCAGGCTGTGCCCTGCAGCCCGTGGAGGTCCATGGTGCAGTAGATATCCACCTGCAGCCCGTGGAGGACCCCACGCTGGAGCAGGTGGATGTCCAAAGGAGGCTGTGACCCCGTGGGAAGCCCACGCTGGAGCAGGCTCCTGGCAGGACCTGTGGACCCATGGAGGGAGGAGCCCACACTGGAGCAGGTTTGCTGGCAGGACCTGTGACCCCGTGGGGGACCCACGCTGGAGCAGTCTGTTCCTGAAGGACTGCACCCCGTGGAAAGGACCCACGCTGCAGCAGTTTGTGAAGAACTGCAGCCTGTGGGAAGGACTCATGTTGAAGTTGTTTGTGGAAGACTGTCTCCCATGGGAGGGACCCCATGCTGAAGTAGGGGAAGAGTGTGAGGAGTCCTCCCTCTGAGGAGGAAGGAGCAGCAAAGACAATGTGTGATGAACCGACCACAACCCCCATTCCCCGTCCCCCTGCGCTGCTTGGTGGGAGGAGGTAGAGAATTCAGGAGTAAAGTTAAGCCCAGGAAGAAGGGAGGGGTAGGGGGAAGGTGTTTTAAGATTTAGTTTTTATTTCTCATTATCCTACTCTGATTTGATTGGTGATAAATTAAATTAGTTTTCCCCACATCAAGTCTGTTTTGCCCATGACGGTAATTGCTGAGTGATCTCCCTGTCCTTATCTCGACCCACAAGCCTTTCGTTATATTTTCTCTCCCCTGTCCAGCTGAGGAGGGGAGTGATAGAGTGGCTTTCGTGGGCATCTGGCGTCCAGCCAGGGTCAACCTACCTCACCATCACAGAGCCAGACCTCAGGTTTCTCCCTTCCAGCCCCCTGCCTTGAGAAAACACAAACAAAAGTCTCTCTTTTCCTACGGCTGTGAGACTCACACATCAGCTGGACAACTCTGATAAAATATTTAGACATCTATTCAGACAGATCACAACCTCACCATCTAAAAAAAACCTCTGCCAGGCAAAGACCCCATCGCTGCTGTGATGAGAGATTCCTTCGTGCCTGGGGTCTGCAGCAGCCTCAGACTGTCCGTGATGGTTGTGCTGGGATCCACAGTGCATGCACCACTGGTGACGAATAATTACTTGACCAGTTACCAAACTCTTCAGACTGACTCCTATGCGTGTACACCCTTCCCAGATGTATTGGACTGGAGGATTTCACAGAATGACCACCTGACCTGGCTTCAGCTTGATCCCCTGCAAGTTTGGTCACCAGCTTCAGCAGAAAGGGGAGATGAACCCTACATGCTCCCCAGGGTTTCCTGTCAGATACCACTGTCTTCTAATTGCAATTCACTGTTGTGTATAACTATAGAGGCTGATAAGTATTGAGGGAAGATGTCAGACATGAACGCCCTTGAAATAAGCTATTCTAATGATACCATGTAGGGATCAAGAGAAGCACATTATCCTGAAGTTTGTGTGAATGAACTGGGGTTATTTGGCAGCTCTGTAACTCATTCAGCTTTTTTTCCCTCCAAGTAAAACACCAAACTCATTCATTATAGTTGGCTTCAGGGCTCTCGGGAGCCACCCTGAAAGCTCTCCGTCTTCAGCACGGACCGCTAATCTGGACAAATAATTCCAAACCGTTTAAGAAACAGTTTGACCCCCTAGGTAAAATAACCGAAGGTTAAAGGGACATCTTGGTGTGTATCTGTAGGGAATATAAATTGAGCTGTTTATTCCTTCTATCTGGAGCCTGTGCAAGGTTCAAATTCAGTTTATAAGTTGAAATAAAATAAAATTCATTTTATATAGTACCTTAAACATAAACTCCCACTCAGTCCAATCAAAGCTTTTCCAGCATGAAGCAGCTGAGCTACAATCGGTTCCCTTGTTCAGTGAGCCAAGTCAATGTTCTTAATCAGTATAAAAACATTAGAAGTCAAATGGTGGTTTTTAATAAAATGGGTTTGATCAGCTGCCAAGGAGGTGGCAGAGGTCTATGGAAAGAAACATTCCTGCCTGCTCCTAAAAAATGCATGTGAGCCCTGTAAAGTGCTGGGCTCTGAGAGGACCCTGTGGCTTGCTGATGACCAACCTCATTATCCTGGGAGGAGGGCGCAGCCTCTCACCCTTCACTCTAATCCACCTCCAGCCTGAACTCTTTGAGTTCCCTACTCCTGAAAACTTATTTATCTCAGCTCCTTCCACTGGATAATAATCAAGCCCCTGGGCTTTGCCAGAGATCAAAGTATGATTGCTCCAGTTGTCTCAAAATCTATTTCTTCTTTAGATGCTGTTGTTGCTTATTCAGACAAAGCGACCTTATGCTGAAAGGAAAGTCCACAGGAGCTGAGGATTAGAGACAGGACAATGTTTAGGAAGTGATGTATGCAGCGCAGCATCTCTCTGTCTTCCTGGGTGCTCGCTTAAGAGAGAGTGGACATACACCCAAGAGCACTGCATGGACATGGCTGTCCCCAACAGCTGCTTGTTGGTAGCGCTCCTACAACTCTTTTCCAAACACATGCCCATAGATGACAGCCTCTGCTCAGTGGTCATGACACATACACCCAGACGTGCCCCACAGATCAACACATCTGGCTGGAAGCTAAGGTCCTATTTTGAAATTATTGAACATAAAGCCGATTATTCCAGTGGTAGAGAAGGAGCTCCCTGAAGCCCGCACCCCTACAAAGCACAGACAGGGAGAAAAGCCATGTCCTGGGCTGTCTGATCCAGGACACTGATCACCCTGAGCACACTGGAAAATCAGTTATATTGCCCAAGGCTTCAGTGTGATTTGGGATTGTCAAAAACAGCTGGACGTCCCCACACTACAAAACGGAAGAATCAGGACAATGCTGTCTTCCAATCAGGTCCCCAATGGGCTCCCAACCTTCCTGATGTTTCTATGCTACAAATGGTCTTACTCCAAAAGTCTTCAAGCACCAACTGCCAGAAACCATTTTACTACCCAAAGAATAGCTCAGCTATGTGCCTCTACATGGCCGAAATAGAGATGATCAAGAAACATTCATGGCAGTTACGAAATAAAATTATTCTCTGGAATAGCTTCAAACATTTAGGGCCAGAAAATTAATGTGAATTAAATTCTGATCCATGCAATTAAGTTACAGGAACAAGACAGCAGGGCCATTTTAGATTCATGTGCTGGGAAAAAGAAAAAGACCTAACTCATGAAGATGCACTTCTGCATTCATGAAATCCTCTCCTCCCTCCAAAAGGCTGTCAACAGGAGTGGGCAATAAGACCAATGTCACTGAGATTTTTTGAGGAAAATGATAGCTTACCGACAAGACCTATTCACACATGCAAGTCATCAACAAACATTTCAATTGGGAAAACTAACCAAATTTGGCAGGAGGAGCCTTTTTTGCCCTTGGAACTATGCTTGAAACTAAGCATCACTTGCAGTCATCAGCCTTGTTGGACACATCACTACCCCAAGGAGTTTAATCAGTGAAGGCATAATCTCTCTTTAGGATAATTTGGGCAGATTCTTCTCTCCCCAAGGAGCCACTGGGAGGCAGGAGGGATGTGTCCACACACTGGTTGGTGCAATGAGCTGACTGATAGGAAGGAACCTCCAACCAGGAGGTTGGAGAGGGGAGGAAGGAGGCATTTAACAGAACATTTGTATTTCCATTTATTTATATTTTGATGGGTTACCCATCTGCAGAGATTTTATCATTTTAAAGAACCTCAAATAAAAGACAGGAAAAGTAGCTGACCCATTCTACTGGTTTGTTATGCATACTACCAATTCAGGCAAGTAGAACGACTCCCACAAAGCCTGAACGACTAAGCCCTACTCCATTCACAAAATAAGAGCAGGAAGAAGAGAGAAGCTGAAGTTGTCAGTGATTCCACACTTTTGAAAATAGGAGCGGTTCCTAAAGACAGACTTGTGATGAAATTTTTACACACACTTGTTAAAATCTTTATCTGATGCCCTAGCAATATCCTGTGAGTAATCCCTAGCTTCAGGAACTACACAGATCATGTCTTTTTGTCCTGATGTCACTATCGGTTTCATAAATAGAGCACAGTCCTGGCTTTTTTCCAAATCTCCAGCAGACCCGGTGGAGTTGAGGAGATGCACATGGAAGCACACAAATCTCAAGAACCTCCCTCCAGGCTGCTGGCTACCTGCTGATAATCCATCCTCTCTCCAACCGTGCCACACAATGTCTGTAAATCTACAGAAGTCTACGCATTATGTCTAAGTGCTGCAGCCAGTGCTTTCTTATACAAAGTATTCAATCCAAAGGAAAAGGTAAGCGAATTACTAGTTAAAAAATAGAAATGAAGCACTGTTATCTCTCATTTTTCCTTTGTTAAGTGCCCATCAAGCTTATCAGCTTTGCCTTGTTAAGTGCCCATCAAGCTTATCATCCTCCTTATGCATCCTCCTTTCTTATCACCACACAGTGACGGACAACTCAGATTTTCCCTCTGCAAGCCTGACCACCTTACCCATATCACTGATCTCACAGCCCTGAGCAGGTGTGACCACCCACCTTGGCACCCACACAGCCCATTTCCATTTTGGTGCTTCTGCCCAGCTTCTTCCTGTTGCTTCTTCTTGTTATTCTTGTTGTTGTTCTTCTGTTTGCTAACAGAAGTATGTTTGTGCTCAATTATAACTGCCATGCTATTGAATCACTGACAGATACAGGACAGGAGTTGAGTCAGGAGATTTCTAGGAATAGTATATCTTTCCTGTGCTGCTGAACTGTCTCTCTCTGAAATGCATGTGAATTACGGATTTGAAGAACCCATTTGTTACTGTATTCACCAAGCAAGATGCATCCTGATTCTGGGTAATGATATCTCCTCATTCAAATTCCTAAAAGTGAAAAATACATGCCTTGTTCTTGCAGTTCTTTGTAATATCATCAGTTATATATCTGCATGTATAAAATATTGTTCACCTGCATTTTTCACCTGTAGTGTACAGTGACAGAAAATAATTATACAGAGTAGTTGTTGCATTGTCATTGAAGAAGGCAGCTGACAACCTGGTTCAGTTCACATAAAGCCTGCCAACAAGACTTAGAGATTATAATTTTTGACGCACTGTTAACTCTTAGTCACAATATTTATTGCGCTCTGTGTGAGATAATGACAGGTTTGATCCTGCACCTTTGATAACAATACGGGGTTTGTCATATATTTCAGAAGGAACAGGATGAGGAGGGTATCATTCTTTCATTTTTGTTTCAGCCAAGTAAGAGGAATCATGTAGGACATCAACTGGAATAGTTCAGTGTAAAGCCTTCATCATTCCCACCTCATGTTGGTCACTAGTTGTTGACATGGTTAACTAGTGACCTAGATATCAGTAGGATGATGAGAAATGCCCACATTGAGAGACTTTATCTTTGTTTTACTACAGCATTTCTTGCATCTCCTCTAGCAGCCAGCGTTCATTGTTGTCTGAAGCAGGATACCAGACTTAATCGGTTTGGCCTAGCATAGCAACCTCCATCTTCCTATAAATAAGGAGGGTGCATTTCTTCTGCCTACCAGACTGGATGCAGTATCTGTGCGAATACTCACCAGCCTGCTCCCTCCTTGCAGCCGCCACAAAACTAAGCCCATGCTTCCCATACTTGCAGCACAGTGCCACAGTCTGTCTCCCACTCCGTGACCCCAGGCTTCTGGCAGAGGTGACCAGACAGTCTTCAGCTGGCAAAGCAAGTGGATCTGGGAAGGCAGAGTGGTGGAAAGGTAAAAAGGAGTCAAGGAGGTGTAAGGGCTGTCTCACCCACCACAGGCACAGCTGCAGGATTTCTGCCTATCCATGCTCTGTCATCTGTGGGGCTGAGTGCTGTGTCCCTCCCATCCTGCATGAAGAATGAGTTCTCTAATGCATCATCACAGCCAAAGAAACTTTGGGTGCCTGCATTTAACACGAACAAAGAGCAACAGTGTCACTTCTGATTGCAGGCTGAGGAATTTGAACTCAGCAGCTTTCACTCAAGCCCAAATAATTATGCAAGGAGTGAGGGTCACAAGACCTCTGATGAAAAAAGGAAAAGGAGGCATAGTCTGAGAATATAAGGCTCAGATGCTAAGAAGAGGATCGGGTTGTGTTTATGTAGCTAGGTAAGTAGTATGAAAGGTGATTCAGATGTTTTTATGAGCCAGATCCATATAACTACAAACTGGATAAGGTGCCAGATTTCTGTGCGGTTCTGTTGTGCTTTAGGGAATTGTCACACCCCTGATGCTGTGCTGGAGAGGAAGAAGGTGACTTTCCCCCCAGCGGAAGCCTAGCTTGTCATACAACAGCACCCGTATTTTCCCAACCAAAAGCTGCACCAGTCACTTTGCCAGGAATGGGAGAACCCCACCCCATCTGCAGAAAATAGAGGAGATTGCAATAAACATCCCTTAAAAAAATGTGCAGCTCATAATGGCTGCAGGCCACAGCAGGCCATTTTCTATCCTTCAATTAGTGATGGTCCAAATGACTCACCAGTGAGCATTGCATCAAGGGACCTGCAATCTGCAAGGGCCATATCTAAGTATTCATTGACAGGACTGGTAGCACCACTTTTTTGAAGATTGCCCAACTTCTTCCCATTTTCAGTTTGCTTACAGCTCTGCCAACCCTTTATCAGTTCCAGCTCACGTGTTTCAAGCTTAGTGCCTGCCTACAGCTCATTGCCTGTTGGGTGGGTTTGTCAGTTTGGTTTGGTTGAGTTTGGGGCAGATACCTTACTTTCTGTTTAACCAGTTCAGCTGTTTCCAAGAGAGATTTGTCAAAAAAAACAACAAAAAAAATTGTGGCTTTCTTCCTATAATTGCTCCCTGTGGCTGAAATTTGTCAGGCTGATGGTCCTCAGGTCATGAATCTGCCATGAAAGTCCATGCCAAATGGACTCATGATGGTAATCAGATTGCAAACGAGCAACTTGCCGTGTTTCAGCCCACACAGTAGGTGAAGCTGTTTCTTCCTTACAGTGGTTACTCCCAGCTGCACCGACAGCACGGAAGCACTGTCATCTGCCTACAACTCAGAAAGCCCAGCAACTAGGCTGGCCAAAAAGAGCCTAATGAGAGAAAGCTGAGGAATCTGTCAAGCACTGGAGCAGAAGATAAGGGCTGTCACTTGGGGTTTCACGCAGAGACAGAGCAGGATGGGGACCAACAGGGACTGGTCAGTCTCAGCCCCTCTACACTGATCCCTGTCACTGCATGGCACCCACTGCCTATTTGTGCAGCACTAGGGCAATATCATCATGAACAGCATTTGACCACCTCAGGAAGGGAGCGCTAAACTGAACAGGGCACAGGCATCAGGCATGGGGAAGCAGGCTTGCAGGCAAGAACCTACCATCAGCGTGCAGTTTGTGGTCACCAAGTGATCCACTCATTCCCTGTGAGGGTGAAATCTACTTGGACCAAAATCAAGAGAACGACCTGTGAGTCTGTCGTTGCTACCTGCCTCTGTCATCAGTTTTCTTTTAGTCCAGAGAAATCAGCCCTGCCAATTCGTACAAACTAATTCAGAAGAGGTTAATACGTTCTAATTCTAGAGGTTCTAGAATTCAGAAGAGGTTAATACGTTCTAATTCTAGAGGTTAATACGTTCCGTATGCTCCACGTAGATACGTGAGAATATAAGGCATGTGGCTGCTTCTCAGACCTGGGAGATTGTTATGCCAGAGAGCCACCATCAATCAATCAATTAGCATTGATTAATTAGAGGGGAGATGAAGGACAGCGAAGATACTGTAATCCTGTTTTCTGAACAACAGATTTGAGCATGTGTAAGCTCCAAGCGTTCCTGAGCCATGAGCCCTGCAATATAAGGTGTCCGGAGCAGGATCAGAGACTGTGTGGTGGGAAGAGCGTCCTAGGGGAAGAGGAACTGTATCTTGGAGGAGGAAGAAAGGCTTTCTGCAGTGAGACCAGGCAACTATGTGAAGGTAACAGTAATAAAAGAGTATGGATGATAGAAGTTAGAGGGCTAAAGCTGGAGAAGGGGAGGGAGTAAAGCAAGGGAGATATACTTGAAGGGGAGACCAGTGAGAGCCTGTCTGCTTCCCACTCTCCCCCTTTGAGGACTGAAACAGGACTAGAGAAGCTAGGACTAGCTCTTCTTACCTCCCAGGCCAGTCCCACCTGATCCATGGCATATCAGAGGGCCCTTGCCACAGCCAGGCTGCAATGGGGGAAAAAGCAGATACCAGTTCATGAGTCCCCAGTTGGGGTACAGGCTGGTTCCCACAACTGCGTAAGGGTGTGATGGGATGTAGCCTGGACAGGTATTTGCAGCACCAGAGGGCACCAGACAGCAAGGAGCAGGTGTTAACTGGGTCCTTAGGGCTACAGAGCTAAGGGGGTAGGGACAGGGGGCTGAGCTGGAAAAGTAGACAGGAAGGGCTATATATCATGAGGGTCAGGGTGGCAATGTCAAGAAGCATACGTATTTTTTTCATTTGCTTTTTGTAACCGACTTGGAGTAAATCTCAAGATACATGGCTTCTGGGATTTCTCTCTTTGCCCTGTCAAATCAAGAAAATGAGGCTACAATGTAAATTTAACCTACCTCCTCTACTACTTCTACCTCCTCTGAACTGGGCATTCCCATACCATGCACACCCCAAACGTGGCTTTGCAGAAAGTGTAAAACACTTTGAAGAAAAGGGAACCACCAGAGCCACTTCACTTTGCAAGCGTGATGAAACTTGTGCTGTTGGTCTGTACGGTCAGCATTCATTTACAGCCCTAGAAGCAATGAGACACCGAGTAAACCTTTCAGCCCTCGCACTGTCTCTTGCAGCCGCCTCAGCCTAATGCCAAAGATACCATCTGTACTCTCCCGGTGTCTGTCACTGAAGCCATTGGCCTCAGTCATTTTCCTGCCCTTTGTTAACAACCCCAGTGGCAAGAAGGCCCAGAGGTGCTCCCCATGACACAAATCTCTGCACTGATACAATCATTTGAACACTGGAAAAATCAGGCTTGCTTTTTCCCTCTGTGTCCTTGTGCTCTGAAATTAGATTTCCTTAGATGTAGGGCAATTAATATGAGTCCTCTCCTCAAAAAAGGCACATCAGTCAGGCTGCAGACCTAACTCTTTGGCTGCATGACAGAGACAAGCATTACATCTTTCCTCCACAGCCTGCTCAAAACGCAGTCTCAGGGCTCTAATGGACTCTTGAAGAGAAGCAGCTGTGGCCGAAGCAGACTCCCAGCCTGGGAAACAATGGGGGGAAGAGAAAATACCCTACCTGGCATGATGATTTATGGATGTGTTCAGAGCAAGACTTTCAACTGTTCCCCAGCTACACAGTCATCATCCTCTTTCTCCCCTACAAACTAGATCCTCTAAATCCCCCATTTAGCCTCTTTCCCACTAAACTTCTTAGTCAGGTCGTTTCATTTTTAGCCTTGAGTTTTGCCACAATAACTGCTCAGAGCAATGGAGGCCTTCTTTGCAGAGGTCGCCACAGTGCCTTTCAGCTAAATTAGCTGCTTTAGCTCTGACAGCCCCTCATTTAAACTCACTTTCTTATTGCTCTGCTTGAGTTTCACAGCAAGCTGGGCCACCAAGAGTGAAAGGATGTGGTCTACCCATCACATCAAAGATTAGAAACACCTTGTTTTGGAATGAAAACTAAGAAAAATATGAGGATGCGGCTGAATAGGAGTAAGTATTCAGAAAACCTTGATGTGTCATCTTAATCATCTTCCTATTCATGAATGCACTTGAAACCTCTCACAAGGTTATGATAAGGAGTCGCTCACCAGTGTTACAAGAAGACAAAGCGTTCTGTTTTTTCTGAGCAGCAAGTTACAACACGCAAGCGAACGCTGTGTGCAGAACACTTTTCACCTCCATGTTCCCATCCAGAACTGTATTTACCCTTGATAAATGATGAACTACGTCCTACAGCTGTGCTACATATTTCAGACTAACAAGGGTAGGAGTAAGGTCATACTGATTCCAGAGTGCTGTCTATCGAGACAAAGGCACTCACGCTGTGTCATGTGCTCTGTATTTCATGCAGCCTAGCCTTAGACTATTTCCTGAATTCCTTGTTTTCCTGGGGACATGGCAACAGTTTATGTACACTGCCCTGAAGTTAAAGACCTGGCCAGCTTGTGTGTTTTTCCCTTCCTCTACCAAACATTATCTTGTTCCTTTAAACCCTGCTTAACCTTACTTTGGTTCCTGTTTCTCTGCAGGGCCCATACACCAACAAGAGAAGTGAAAGCAGCTATTTCTGTTTCTTTCCACTGCTCTGAACAGTGCCTGAATGCCTGAAAGTGAGTAAGGGCCAGGGACATGTCCAAGAGGCTGAGTGAACCTCCAGTTCCAACTCAAAACAAAAGGAATCCTTGAACCATCCCTCTGGTGCAAAATCTCTAGGCCTCATCTAGTAATGGGAGTTCGCTCTGCTGCCAGCAACACATGGTCAGGCTGCACAGGAGCTGAACGCTAAGGCTGGGATTCATCTCACTGGACGTTAGCTGTCTAAAAAATTCAGATGGTCATCTAGGCCTGCTCAGCACACAACGCAGACAGACAGGACAGAAAAAGAAGGGTTCATCACACCCATTTCATACCTGTTTTGGGCTGGAACAAATTGTTCCTGGAAGGTGCCTCTTTGTCTCCATAGGCAGTAGAGACTGGTGTGGGCTAGGTGCTGAGCTATCAAATGACTGGGGTTAGACGAGAGGCATCGAAACAATCTTGAACAACTGTGTTTATCTGGGTCTTTTGCCAGTCTGTGCATCTGTATCTAGGCTCTCCCAATGCTGTTACTTCCAAGGCATCCAGAGGGCTGTTAGGTGGTGCCTCCAGTGACTCCATGTCTCTGTTGCTTTCTGGCTGTTTTTGTTCTCAGGAAGTTACTTCCCTTCAACCAGGAACATGATTCTAGAAGTCCAAAGATGATGGGCTATATGGAGGAAAAAAAAAAGGAGGTTACATCTCCCCTGCTCTTAATGGTGTCTGAAAAATGCCGAAAAGCTGCCCTTAAATGAGTAGTTCTGTGAGCAGTGTAACTGGTGACTCCTGATTTCTTATGGATTTCTGTTTACAGTTAAATTCTCTGATGCTTAAAAATGTACAAATGCCAATTACAGCCTCTCCTGCACTTGGGGAGGTCATAATGATCCACTCCCATATAAAGTGTCTGGTGTCAGCCATGAGTTCTGCCTGGGTCTTTCCTCCAGTGAAGGCTTATATGGGGTATGTCTCTTCCAGAGAGCTAGCTACTTTCCTGATTGGAATTGGCCTACGTGTTCAAAGATCTGGGTGGGATGGCAGAAATACATAGTTAGTCTTCCAACAAATACAGCAAGACTCTTAAAAACACAAACCCCATTTATACTGTGAAGAAGTAAACTAAGAATGGAAATACTTTTTCCTCTGCACAACTTTCAGTGAAAAGTTTTCTTCACCTCTGCCTTTTTTTCCCCGTTGCATCACACCTTTGAAGGCACAGGCCTGGTAGATGGTAGGAAGAGAGCAGTTGCTTTTGTTATTATTTAGATATAGAGCACCTTAAAGTATGCTAGTAACTGCTGAGTCGTGTGGAGAAAGCTTCCTGATGGCAAATTGTGCCTCCCTTTCAAAAAAAAAAAAAAAGAAAAAAGAAAAAAAAAAGGAGGTACTTGGAAAGATAAAGGGCAATTCAGTCCTTTGAATGCTCATATCACAAAACTGAATACAAAATAATTACCATAAATGAGGCAACTAGTTCCTACGCCCTCTGCAACCTGGATGACATCCTTCTGTGTCATCAAAATAAAAGTTACTTGCAGAAAACACATTCCTTACTACCTTATCTCAGTTACCTGAGCTCACACATACAAAAGGAGAAGACCAAAGTCTTCTAAATCATCTCTCTCTGCAAAGAAATGGACTACAAAGATTTTAACTCTATTTCCTTCTCCAAAACTACTGGCACTAGGACAGGCATGTGATTTTATCCCTAAACAGGGTGTTCCTTAGGCTCTTTGCCAATTTAATTGGCTTATTCATATCCTTCCCTTCCAGATTACCTCAGGGTGATTTACATGTTGGAGGCCTATAAACACTGATGATTCAGTGCATGAAAACCAAGAACATTGTTCAGTGCCTGACAGGGTCCTCACTGGCTTTTGCCCCAAAATTAATTGTTCTTATTGGAACAACCTAACTTATAATCAACCTCTGACATCATCCCAATGTAATACAGACAAAAGAGCTTCTAAAATACAATGGGAGTAATGTCATTTGTTTTTTACCGGTGTTTCCAGGTACTCTGCAGGGGCAAGCAACAGGAGAAGTTTTCAAGTGGGAAGATACAGATGCTCCCAGCACAGCTTCTTCAGACTACTGGCCATTTTGAAGACTGTCTTCTTCTGATTTTCCATGAATAAACTACTCGGACTGAGCTCTGAAGAAATGCAAATACAAAGACAATTTCATTTCCTCTCTCTGCAAAACATAACTTTTCTCATAGCAGTTCAACAGCTACTTACTATGGTGTTATTTAGAATGTGCAGGTGGAAATCCAGTGAATTCAGAACAAAATTCCTTCACATGTTGAATCTGAACTCTCTAGCTAGGAAATATTTTGCAGGCCAATTAAGGACAACTTTACCTCCATGAAATACAGAAACAAGCAAAGATTTGTATTCATGAATAAAGAAAAGGCTGAAAGAGGTTCATTTTGCCTTTTTGTTGCTTAAAGTCTTGGACTTGCATGTATCTCTCTCTTTTTGTGACATGAACAGTTTTAATAAAAAGCACCAGAAAACTTTATACAGAACATAATTCTTCTGTGCATCTTTGGTAACAATTTAATATATTCTTGTCTCAGTACTCTCACAAAAAGCAGTCACTTGGTCTCCCTTCAGGGGAAGATTACTGCACTCCATGTTCAAACAGATTCCGTTTTCTCCTTATGTTGTATGCCCCTGCAGTGTGTTTCCTAAGCAAGCTCCCTGCTTCTAGACCACACCTATTACCAGCTACACAGCCACTCATGCAAATCCAGCACCCTTCTGGTACATTCCCATTTTGCTGTCCACAAAGATTCTCCATGCTGAACACCCATCTCCCTAAGACCATCAACCAGCGCTTTTTAATCCTTTTCACAGTAAGACTTCCATAACGTCTTTAAAAGCCACAAGTTGCTTCATAAGGCAGTCCTCACCATTCTGGTACTTTGGCATATCAGCTGCTAATAAAGTTTGTATTCTTTAATAACAGAGTTTACGCACCTAAATACCTGCCGGGGGATGAATACATCTCCACCATTACAGCTGAAGTATTTCAAAGTCCAGCACTTTTAAATCAGCGCAAATGCCTTAAAACTAGTTTCCCTGTTTGTGCTGACAGTTGTGGTTACAGGTGTTATGCACTTACAAGCTCTGCTTAGATATTAAAACTTGCAGACAAATTCACTCATATTTGCATTCACTGACTGTGTTTATCTACAAAAAATCTGCAATACATTTGTCATGCCCACATTGCCTCTATATAACATGTTCATACAGAAATTCCAAGCAACATCACAGAATTATTGCAGTCCACATATGTAAATGCAAGTGAGCCACTGCATGAAGCTTTTAATATATAATACAGGAGAGTAAACATGTAATGAAATGGTGGGAAGAATGAGGGGTGAACTCCCTAGAATTAAAGCATATATGTACATAATTTTTATAAACGGCAAGAATGTTTCACTCCTACCGAATACTTTAAAAACATTTATACCACACACAAACCAGTAAATAAGATTCAGATCTCACAAGAAGTCCATTATAGGACCTGATCATTTAGAGTATTAGAGAGGCATTGCCTAACCGAGAGAAATAAACCCAGCCCGCACTTCAGACTCACTGAGGGAAAGTGGAGAGCTGGCAGCCCCGAGAATTCCTCCTCTTTGATCCACAATGAAAAAGGATAATAAGGGTGTACGTACTCACCCTTGTCTAGTTTTCACTTTCTTCAAGGAAAAGAGTTATGCTGATTCAGGGCTCTGGTCGTGGCCCAGGAGAATTTTGTTCTTATACTCCCCACACATCAAATCTCTACTTTTTAAAAAGTTCTCAAGACTTTCTCTCCCTTTCCTTAATTGAATCAATTCCAGTAACAGACGCTTCTTTGTTGCTTGTCACCAAAGTATTTTAAGCATTTTAAATCCTGTCTCGTTTTACACTTGTTTCTAAAGGAGTCAGTTCTGGCCTTCAGCTCTTTGTTTTCTTTCAAAACCTTATTGAAGGAGTTGTGCTCCTCTGCGTTCACTTCAAGGACACCACATTTTCTTTTGTCATGGTAACTCTCACTCTGAAATGTCTCGAACTTACAATCAAATGCAAAAATAAAACTCTCTCTTCCATTTATTCTTCTTAACAGCATCCTGATGGCTGCATGTTTCAGATAACCACTCAAAAGGGCATGCTGGGGGTAACCATGCAGAAAATGATGCTGAATCCTTGCTCGTCATAGCTCAGGGAAGAAAATCTGCTAGTGCATTTTATTTGGGAATGCCCAGGTTATGTCTCTATATTTACAGTTTACGTTGCAACATGACTGACAGCTGCAGTAGGTCTGGCCCTCTCACGTGCACTGGGCCCACATTAGCAGTGCCTTTCCTAAAACATTAAAGGTAAGCATGTGTCGAGCAAGCATGGGTATTGTATAGAAAACCTGCTCCTGCTTCCGCCCAAGTCAACAGGAAAACAAAACAGCCTAGGAGTCAGAGCTTTCCTTTCTTTACTCTTATTTAAATGTCAACCAGTGTTTTATGTGGTTGTTTATTAAATAATAATAATACAATAATGCCCAGAGGCTCCAATTAGGACTGGGAAGTCACTGCAGTGGGATTGTGCAAAGGCGGAGGAAGGGACGGCGGGCTGGGAATTGGATGGCTCCCCAGCAGCACGGGCTGGAAGCTGTCTCCTCTCGGCAGGCGGGAAGGGCTGCTCCCAGCGCTCCCCACCACCGGCAGCAGCTAAGCCTTTTGTTTGCGTGGGAGTTTGATGTTACTTGGGTTTTTGATTTTTATTCGTTTGGGGTTTTTTAATGTAACATATAGAATAACCAGGAAGACATACAAAGAGGTTTTCTTCAAAGCAGCTAAGCCCGCAAAGGGAAAAAAAGAGTGTATGTAGATGTATATGCTAATTCTTATTAATTAAAACCAGAGTGCTATGCTGGAGCTGTGCACAGGCTTTATTAGCTACTATTAAAAGAAAGGGTTGATTCGCCTTCCACAGAAATTTCACGTCGGCAAAGCTCTGTTCGCTGCAGTGGAGTTACTCCTCGCTTCACACCAATGTGAGCGCAGGATCAGGCCAGGAGCCCTCAGGAAGGACTCAAAAACCGATAACAAAACAAAAGGACAAACAGGAGGCACATGGGGAGGACAATCCTAAGGAGCAGGATAAGAACAAGCATGTTGCTCTTGGCAGAAAGCAACTGGCAAAAATTAATTGCGTAGTCAGTCTCTCGCTCAGTTCTTTTTGTTTTGTTACGAAACAGGATTTGTTTTTATTATAGAGGAATGGGATATATTTCAGCAGAGGAATCTGAGCTGGATAGGCTTTATGGCAGAAGTACATTTTATGGGGAGATCTGAATGAAGACAGAGTGGATTTGGTTCACAAGATGGGCGCAGTTGTTCCAGGCTTAAACAAAAAGGGCAGCATGAATGAAAGCCCTGGGAGGAAAGCGGGAGGAGGGAAGGAAGGAAGCGATTAGAGGAAAGCTGGGCTGGACCAGAACGTGTGGGAGCAAAGACACAAATCCTGAATTAAGGCAGCAGCAGAACAATGCCGGGCCATGAAGGTGAGGCCTGAAACTGAAGGGATGAACAACCCAAGAAGGCCCAAGAAGGGGCACAATGGTGGCGAGATGCTGCCACTCGGTGAGGGAAAAGGGGCAGGAGGGTAGTGAAAACTTTATCTGCTGGAAGGGGGAACAGAGTGACCCTGAACTGAGTGGAAAGGAGAAGCTAAAGATTCCCTGGGAGAAGCTTCTAGAAAGCTGGCAATTTATATGAGCATCTTCAGGTGACCTAAGTCTGGGAAGAATTTTGGAAACAAGGTCTGAGATGGGGAAACGGGTCATTGGAAATATTTAACAGGAGAACAAGCACAGCCTAAAACTAGCATTCATATGGGGGAGAAAAGGGAGCAAATGAGCTCAGAGGATGACAGAATTACCCATGGTGGTGGAGAAAGGACGAGGAAGGCATTTGCCAGCAGAAGATGGTCATCATCTTCTGTTTTATGAATGGAAAAGGTATGCTAAGTGAGAGGTACTGCACGGGATTGGCAGAGGGGGGCAGAGATGGGGAAGCAGAGGGGTGGACTGATCAGAGGTGGAGAAGCAGGTTAAGCCGTAGGTGTGTATAGATGGTACGGTGAACATACATACCAGCTGTGAAACTGAGGAGCATCCCGGAGGTCAGCTGCAGAGGGAGAGAGGAGGTTTTTGAGAACAAAATGTAGCCAGATACTATCTGAAAAAAAGAGAAGGATGGAAAAGACAGGTAAGATAGTGACAGAGAAGTTGAACTCTTAGTAAATGATCTGAGAAAAAAGAGTTTTAATTCAAGTCCTCAGTTCTTCATTGTTCTTTGCAGAAAACAGAGTTTAATAAAGCAAAATTTTCAGCTGGCTTTCACTGAATTTCCAAAGAAGCAACAGGTCTGCAAAGAACAGTACGTGCCCGTTTCTTCAACGTGCACACCAAACTACAGAGCTACATGTTGCGAGTGAACTGAATGGACGGTGTCTCAAACCTCCTCCTAGACCTGAGGAAATTAGTAGGAAATAGTCAATATGTCTCAGTTATCACTCTGCCCTACACTGGTTTGTTCACTAACATACTGGCACAGAAGAAAAGCCTGAGCTTCACCACTTCTCAATCTGACACGGTTGTATAAGCTCGTGGAGGATCCGGGCTCCAGTCCACCGCAACAGTGGAGAGACATTCACAACTCTGTGTTTGACTTCAATGGCTCTTAATTCACACATTCAGTATCACTCGTATGATTAATACTTGCCCTGTAATTTTTTTCACCATTCCAGTTCAGTGAATTTTTGGTTGACTCAATTCTACTCTCCAGTTAATATTTAATATGACACTGCTTTTTTACCCTTATAATCACTTAGGAAACATCAATTGTCCTACAAAGATGTAATTGAAATTTTTGGAAAAAATCTTTGTATAAGAAGTGTAGTTTTCCTTTCTGCTAAAGCACTGTGGCAGATTTTTAAGATTGAAAGCAAAGCAGAGTTTAGTTTGTTGCAACTTTCTCCAAAAATTCAGGCAGAGAACATTATATATGAAGTTTAAAAATGTGAATTCTTCACAGAGAAAAAGGAAGATAACAGATAGGCATAATGTAAATGTTTGTGTATTAAAACGTTTGACAGCGGAGGGTAAGGGTGTGCAGGACATGGGGATATAAGACCTTCTTACTTTAGGTTGCAGTAACATTTCCAGTACCTCATGACACTGCCTTCCCTATACCCCATTACTTTTTTTGGTGAACCCATTCAAGGTCATGACTGACAACGGATGGAAAAGTGCACTGATCCATGCTTTGCTAGTGTTGACGCTTTTCTGAAAATGCCAAGATAACTGCAGTAGTCAGAGCTGCAAAATTTTACTCACTGCTTCCCAATTATTCTAGATCCAGGTCCGTTAGCACAATTCATGCGTACACCAGTAAGTTTAGTAATTTTCCTTTTATAGCCTTGATGTATTAGCCTGAATATAGGTGAACTGTCTCAGATGGGTTATTACTGCTTCATCTCCTTGCAAGTAAAAAGTTTAGTTCCACTGTGACTTTGTTGTTGCCACCTTACATTACAAAATGACTGCAAGGACTTCCTGGGTCATTCTCGATAGTCTCGTGCCACTGAAAGCAACTGTACCATACAATCCCTTTTCTTAAAATATTAAGCCTTACCTAAAGACCGTCTAAGCCTCATCTAAAGATTTTAGTTTGATTTTGCTTATTTTCACCCATACTACTGCTACTGGAAGAGTGCTCTGGAAACTCATTCAGCTGGCAGTTATACATCTTCCTCTTACTTCTAGATTGGGTGAGGTAACTGACAGTTCCTGTATCAACACAGTCCGCATCACTAAAACAGATCTTAAAAATCTCCCAAACTTATCTCCTTCTTGCGCTTTTAGAGAAAAATCATAGACTTCAACAGTTATTTGGTTGGGCCAATAACCTTTAACTAACAATCCTTTAACTTGTGCAATAAGTAAATTTTCCATTTCTATTTTCCTGATCAGCTCAGTCACCTTTTTCTGGACAAGTTCTGGTTTAAAGTAATCTTTCCTGAATATGTATGAGTGGAAGTATACACAGTATTTTAAAGGAAATAGGTGTTTAGAATGTCTCTCATATTGGCAAATATACTTTTGTACTCCTGCTGGAAATACCTTAGCACCTTAGTCCTATTGAAGGTCACTGCATGTTGCAGGTTCAGATCATAATTTTTGGTACCATTTACCAGCATAAGTCAGCACCTAAAAAAGCAGAGCTGACTTTCACTGAACTCTGGCATTCATTCCTGTTCCCGTGTATCCCCTCCCTTTTGCCAGCACTATCTGTGTGACAGTATAGCAAAGCAGATTGAGAAATGTATTCCTTTTTTCTTTTGTCTGTTTTTCCATCTTACCATTCCTGCACTAATCCCCATTTTTTCAACTTAACTAATCCTTTTTCACTCAGCACCACACAAACACTTCACTGAAGTCCTGACAGATAACCTCCACTGCATATTGTCAACAAAATCTGCAACCACGTGTGCCTGATAGATCACTAAGAAATCTTCGGTATGCATGGCCAAATTCAAGTGGAATGACACTGCTTAAAGGGACTTTTGCTCACTCAGGGTGAGATGGAACAAGCCCTAGAGAACAGCTCAGCTAACCAGTGGTCCCGTGGTTGCAAAAACATGACCAGTTAATGAGAAATGAGCCACTGTGTGAAGTGGGAGGAATGTGGTTAGACAGCATAAAAGAAAAGGTAAGGACTGTGATGTGGACCCTGCATCAAATGAATAGGATGTCTCAAGGAAAAGGAAGAGGAAGCAGAGTCAAGATGTTATATAAAGAAAATGAGAGGAAGACAGAAAAAAAAAAAAAAAGAAAAAGAAAATTAAAAACAATGGGGGAATGGAGCAATGGCAGAGGAAGGGGAAGAAAAGAGAATGCATAAAAACTAACATTTGGTCAACTATGACATTTCCATCACAGTCCCAAAGCAATACGCTGAAAGGGTTACTTTCCCACCCCATTCAGAGCTGTACAAAGGTCAAAACATTCTCCTGCATCTGGACTTGTCTTTTTAACAGGTGTCATGCTTGAAGTGCAGATCCAATAAAACCTAGCACAACATCAGTTATAAATAAGCTCTCCCATTCCCAGTATTAATAAAATCTGTGGGTAGTATTTATTTTAAAAATATGCTTATAATATATAATTTTAAAGGCACCCCATGTAGCACATAATGGGACACTGCAAATTGGTTATATAATAAGTAAGTAGAAGAAAGAACAATATAAACAGTGGTTTGCAGCCTTGACCCTATGGTGTTTCCTGCCACAATGAAAGTAAAAACACATGTTCCCTGACAACCATCAAGCACTTTGTCACTGCTGTTGGACATTTTGCTGCCTTAGGGCTTGTCTACATGCAAAGCTACATTGGTTTAGCTGGGTTTAATTTGCTGCAAAGGGCTGTGTGAATTCTTATTTTGACTTAAATCAGACTTATTTCAGTTTAGCTCAACAAATTAAAGGTCAGATAAAGCCTGAGTAACTCTGTTGATTAGGACAATCATGGTTCTAATCAATTGCTTACAATTATAGTGCTGCCTGCACTGGCAAAAGCTTGCTTTCTACTAGCTTATCTTAATGAAGTTTTGCCTGATTCCTCAGACTGTTTTAATTGACTTAAATTGTGCCTGAATGGTCCTTAGAATCTGGTGTCACATGAATTAATGTAACCGAATCTTTTCTGCTCCTGAATGCAGAATATATATCCATTAAGATCAGTGGGAAAGTGCTGGTTATTCTGCATTTTTTTTTTTTTCTCAATATTGCACCCAAACACAGGCAGTTCTCAGCATACAGATGAAGGCAGAAGTGGCTGTTTCAGTCCTGTGTGAGCACAGGGCATTCCAAATGAAACAAGTGCATCATACACGTGCTGGAAAACATGCAAGATTTCCTTAATTTAAAGCCTGCAAGAACAACTTTGCCTCAGTCTTCCCGGTGAAGCGCTTGGTAAGAATACTTAAGACTGTTGCACGAACACAGGGAAATTTATCTGCTTAGGGAAATGTAAAGGAAATGAAGATTTAAATGAATGGAAAAACCGTCATCATTATTCCAAAGAAGAGTGTCCACAGAAGGAGTTATACTGGTATAGTAATAGTAGGACAATTATAACACTGTAATAACATCAGTACATTTCCTGAGCCGTGTTACGGAGAAACAGAACTTGTCTTAGTTTTAGAAAGGCTTTTCAGCATCCTCCTTACCAAGGAAATACTCCAAGTACTTCCTCTACAGAGGAAAAGTTAACAGTAGAAGAATAATTTTGCTATTTTCTGTAATTAGTTTTAGGCCAAGGCAAGTCAGGCAAACCTAGGGTGAATTTCACCTAATTGTTCCAACATTGTCATGAGCTATCTGTCACAGAAAGCAAATTATTATTATTTCTATTTTTGTTGGGCAAAATGGCTCTGCCAGGTCACCCCACCACCTGAAACCTGAGTTATGCTAAGAGCAGCACAACCACATTGCCAGCAGAGACATCAGATTTGTGTTTAAACTGACTGAGTGCTGTTATGGCTTAATAATATATGGCACACACCAAAGATGTAAGGCAAAAACTTGCTTCCAAACGATAGTAAGGTTTGTGGGGTTTTTTTTGTCATTAGAGAAAGGTCAGCTTGTGTTTCACTAGACAATAAAAAAAAACACTGAAGTGTTAAAATTTTATAAAGGTATATTGCTCATTTTATTTTCCAAAGACAATCTGTCTTTATATTAATAGTTAAATTAACAGGATTAGATACAGAAAAAGCTGAAGGTTATATATATTTTGGGGCCTATCGATTCCTGTTAACTTTTCCACCAGGGCAAACTGCGACACAAGTTTATTTCAACTAGGAAGCTCAACAGGAAAGAGCTCTGCTCTTCCCAGAGGCAGCTATAGTTCTTTGAACCTCTTCCCTCACCGCCCTCCTTAAGCAAGAAAGCCCTTTACACAACTGCAAGGAAATCAGTTGGTTACACCGAGATAAAACCCTCGGCATCGCCGGGCCTCTTCTAGTGTGTCCTTAGCCATCACCTCCACCTGCTTCATACCTCCGACTCCTGCGTGCTCCCTGCCCTGCCCTCATCATGGAAGCCACCAAACGCACTTTGCCCTTATTTCACATACAGACAAGGGCCCTGCGGACATACAGCCGCCAACAGACCCGCTCGACGCCTGCGGTATCAGGAGGCCCCCGGGCGCAGCCCGCCAGGCCGCGGGGCCTAGCGCAGGCAGCAGGGCTTTCACCCCCTTTGTGTCTCCGGGAGCTGACGGAAGCCCCCTGCCCCTTCCCCAGGGCCGCGCCGCTCCCCCGGGGCGCTGAGGGCGCCCGGCAGCCACCCCCGAGGCCGAGCCCTGAGCCCCACTCCCCACGGGAGGCACAACCACTCCATCCCCACAACCCCATCCCTAAACCCGCACCCCACACCGCAGCCACCGAAGGGGGATTTAAATCAGAACCCGGAAGCCGGGGAGGCCGGCGCGAGGCACGGCGGGATTTGTAGTCCAACCGCCGCTGTGGCCGCCACGCGCCGAGCCGCGGGGCCGAGGCGGGGAAACGACGAATCCCCTGAGCCTCTGCGGCCGCCAACGCCCCTGGAACGCAGGCGCAGTGCGGGGGGCTGGTTTTTGAATCCGCGGCGTTGTTATTGACGCCATATTGCTGGTGCGGGAGTTACAGAGGGAAGCAGCGCCGCCGCCGCCGCCGGGGCCCCGCCGCCATCGCTCGTCATCGGCGGCCCCGAACCGGGTAGCCGAGCCCGGCCCTGCGCCCCTCGGCCCAGCTGCTGCCTCGCCACCGGCCGCGGGCGGAATTAGCCCGGCCAGGGCAGGGCGGCCGGAGAGAGCGGGGATCCAGCCGGCCGAGCCGGAGCCGCTGGGGGGGCCGGGGCCGCTCCCCAGAGAGAGGCCGACAGGGAGGCGGCGGAGGCCCTGACGCAGCTGCCCCCTCCTTTCCCTGCCGCCCTCCCTTCCCTCCCCCCCAGCCCGCCCCAGACAGCGGGGAAGGCGCCTCTGGGCAGGGCCGGCTGCTGCTACCACCACCGCCGTCGCCGTCTCCCCTGCCCCTCGCTCCGAGCCCCCTTCCTCCGCCCCGCCGCCGCCCCGCGCCATGGCTTGCGGCGCCACTTTGAAAAGGACTCTGGATTTCGACCCGCTGCTGAGCCCGGCGTCCCCGAAGCGGAGGCGATGTGCGCCATTGTCAGCCCCGGCCTCGGCCGCCGCCTCCTCCTCCTTCGCCGCCGCCTCCCCGCAGAAATACCTGCGCATGGAGCCCTCGCCCTTCGGAGAGGTGTCGTCCCGGCTCACCACAGGTGAGGGAGACGGCCCCGCCGTGCCCGGCAGCCCCCCGGGGCGGTGGCGGCCGGGGGATGTGGGGGTGCGGGGCGGCGGTGGGGGGACCTCGGCGGGGAGGGGGGCGGTGGGTGCGCAAGGGCATGGGGCCGGGAGGGCGACCGGGGACGGGGGGAGGAGGAGGAAGAGGGGAAGGTTGGGAGGGTCTCGCGTCCCCCTCCAGCCATTTTCTGTTGGGCTGTGTGGCTGGCAGCGGCGGGGGCCGGGGCGATCCCTGCTCGGCTTGGCACCGCCGCGGCGGAGACACAATAGAAATGGCCGTTTGCAGCAGGAGAGGGGGAGGAGGGACGGGGAGGAAGGGGGGGCGGGTTGAGCCGATGCGGGCGGGTGGCTGTAGGAAAGGGGTCGGGGGGGGGGGGGGGAGACTGGAGAAAGGGACCCGAGCGGGGGAAGCGGAGGGGGGCGTTGGTGGGGGAGGCTTGATCCGGTGCCGAGGAAAGGGGGAGGCTGGCTTTCCTCGCGTTGGGGACGGGCACGGAGGATTTTTTCCCCCTGTTCCACGGGTGCCTGGATGTGGCAAGGGGAGCCGCAGGGGCGAGTCGAGCTGCGGAAACGCTGGGGGGGGTGGGGGGGTGACCGCGGTGTCTGCGGGGGCGGGGCTGGGGCTCGCTCCCAGCCTGCGCCCGGGGCCCCTCTCGGTGGGGCCCCCATCGATCCCTTGCAGCCATTATCGGTGGGTCGAGCGTTGCCCGAGCCGAGGCGGCGGCACCTCCTCCCGTTGCTCAGACATCGGGGGGGGTGGGGGGTGGGCGGGAGGGAGGGAGGGCGGGGAGCGCGGCCTGTCATCAATCACTCGCAAAACGCCAGTGGGAAAAGGCAAAAGCAGAGAAAACAAAGGGGTAATTCCGCTTCCAGTCCCTTAGTGCGTGCCGCCGTCCCGGATGACCCATTCTGTGGCAAGCTTAAAGTTTCGTAGGAAAACCGAGCGATGAAAGCGATTGTGTGCAAGGGTGAGAGTTGCCTTTAGGGCAGATAAAATGGAATCGGGCAGTCTTCTCGTCTTGGAGACGTTGGGCGAGAACGAAACCCTTTTGCATTCTTAACGTGTGAGAGATGAGTCAGCTGGTGGCCCTAAAAGCTCCAGGTCTGCTTGTGTAATTGTCAATTAAAAATCAGCCGAGTTCGTTTTACCAGCGAGTAGGGAGAGAAGAAAGGAATGAATCTTGGCTGGGCACGCAGGATTGATTGGCCCTTGCTACGGTTAGTCTAGTGGGTAGCTTCCAGTAATGCACTTAAGAACGGTTAATCTCGCAGCCATGAGTGGCTGTAGCGCCGAGGTATGGATCTGTGTCCTTTGTGTGCAGGAAAATAGCCCTCTGCAGTTGTTGCAGCTGAATTCCTTCTGCTGTTGCATTCGGTACTCCCTTTTATACAAAAGTTGGCCCCGGATTACTGCTAGTATTACCGAGCAGTAAGTTTGAATGTGTTTTCAAATTGCCATCTCCTCCTTGTAGGACAGTGCCTTGTTTCGATATTCTTACTTCGGAAAACTGTACACTAGAATATATTTTTTCACAGGTTTTAATCAAATAAAAAAACTGCTATGCAGGAAATATATAGAGGGCATACATAGTACTTACACTTGGCATCAGTGCCTTGATACTTTTTTGCATCTCTAGGAAAAGATCTTGAATGAGTCAGCGGTCTGGGATGAGAGTTGTGATGGATGGCACTCCTTGATACAGTGAGGCATTACATATACTGCAAGATAGATTATTTTTTTTTAAAAATCAGAGTTCATTTGATTCTTTTTAGAAGATAAGTGTTGCTTCATTGCAAGGATTTATTTTGGCTTGTTTCTTTGGGATTTGGAGAGCTTAGGTTATGAATATTTAATGTAAATATTGTCTGGCCAGTAAGTGTGTATGGCTGAAAGGGGACAAATCAATAACATTTTCAGCAGAGGTAACATACAGCAGTATTTGAGGTAATGCCCAAACGCCTATCTTAATGATTCTGAAGCTCTTAAAAAAGAAAATGTTACTGAAGTTGAGCAAATACAGGCCTCATCTTCTCTTGAGAAAATCAGAGGTGCCAGGTGGTAATCCATGTGAAAAGGTGATTCTGTACTGACAAGGGTGTGTTTTATATAAGCCATTTGTATAATATAATGAAAGGTGAAAGACAGTAAATCAAAATGTCTCTTACAGCACTTGAATGCTCTTGAACAGAACTTGAAGCATTTATAAATCGTGCACATTTACATGGGTTTTGCTTAAAAGCTCCCTCTATGGTTTCTGTTACAAGAAAAAAATCTTTATAAGGTGCTAGTGCAAATGTAACTGTTAAAGCAGCTTGCTTAGTTTTTACTTTCAGTTGAATTTAGGGGTATTATGACATTGTGTATACTTCATGTTGACCATCAGTGAACAAAATAGAGCTTACAGTTTTAAAGGGGCCACTTGAAAGATTGTGTGGGATTCATCTCATCTAATTTTGTAAATGTACATCTGACCTAATAATTTGTGGTTTTCTTGATAGTTGGAAGAAACATGGTTTATTCTAGAGCTTTGACTTACGATGAGGTGAAGTGTGCTGTAGAAATATGTATTGCTTTCCACTGACTGTAAAATGAATTTACATGACCATTTCTGATGTAGATGTCTACAGTTGGGTCAGATAAAGCTTGCTCTGTGTGTGAAAAGAATTCCAGTCTAATTTTAAAAGTGTTCCCAACTGAGTCACCATTTTGTTTAGTTTTTACATTGGGAAACTTAGTAACAATAGCCAGAATTCAGTTGACTTCACTTACGGTTTTCTCAGCATGTTACTGTAATGCTTAGGTTTCCAGCACTTCAAAAGGGTCTGTCTGAATTTTGTTTAATGAAAATTAATGGTCATACAAAATCAGAGCTCTGAATGTGAAACCTGATGCTGATACTTTAAGTTCACACTTAAGCATTTTTCTTCTGTCTGACACTCTGTCCTGCTAGTGTTTAACTTCACCCAGTGGAGACTATATCAGCACCAGAACTCCTTATCACATGGTTAATCATTTGAAAAATGAATTATCTGGAAGCAGAATACAGATTTATTGAGGGGGGTGCTGAGATCTAAGAGAAAACAGCTGTCTTTATAGAGTGGTCATACACAAATAAACCATATGTCTGTTTGAGAGAGGGTATGCTTGTTCAAGATGAAATTTATCTCTCACAAGAGTGTTTTAATATTTTGTGGTTATTTGAACAGCTGTTAGGTCACTTCCAGTTTCTCAATGAATTTGGCAGCCAAACTGTAATTGTGGCTTTACTGTCTATACTTTCTGTGGAATTTTGCTTACTGGCTTGACCATACTCTGAGTGTGTTTGCTGATTTTTGGATACCATTGTTTGCATCTAGAATTATGTTTTAAAACTGTGTTCACTATAAGCGGTGCAGAACATACCTGCCCGGCATAAGACGTGTTCAATTTTGAAAGAGTGGCTCCTCTAAGAAGTTTTCTACTGCTTGAGTACTAGAGATGAGTTTTACTTTCAGGTAAGCTCTAGCCATCAATGAGACTGTTCTGTATGATCAGAATAACTGCACTTGCCTCTGGATGCCTGTGTGTAATGCATTGTACATGTTCAGCTTCCTCTGAAGTCCTAAGGGTGCTGTTCTGTTTTGAAGCTGTTAAATGAATTTTAGAGGGTGACAGGAGGAAGCGGTGGCAGTATTTCTTTTCTGTTCTCTACTGCATGTTTTAGAAGCATTATTTGCAATTTTACCCTCATGAAAGATTATGTTCGGGGTGGAGGGGGAGAATAAACTACCCTTAAGTTGTTTTTTTAAATTCAAAGGCAGGTCAGTGTTAGAAAGCTTGCATGTCTGGATATTTCTGAGATTGAAGCTACAGTGGGAAATACAGTCCAAAGAAATGAAGGCGGGGAGGAAGGGGAGATGATGATGGCTTTAGGGATTTAAATCTCCTAATTCATGATACATAGTAACTGAAGACAAACTGAGATCAGTTCTTCTTCCATACTCCTCACCCAAAATCAGATGTTAACTTGCAGCTAGAACTTTGTAGAATCAAAAAGAATGTTGTATTTAAAAACAGTTTGTGAAATTGCTTAAAAATCCACAAACATTTGCATCTGCACATGTAGTTTTTCCTCCATCTGAAACATTCATCTGCCTCAGCACTCCCCCAGCAACCAAGTGATGTTGCAAACCAAAAATTGTAGTGGGTGGGGTTATTGAGAACAGTCCTTCAACTCAGGTCACTGGTTGAAATCCAAGCAGAGATAATGTCAAAAGTTTGACGGAGTATGGAAACTATTGAATTTATGCAGTATTTAGTAATGAATATGCATAATTGGTATTTGCTGCTGTAATGGCAGTTGCATGGCAAATGTCTCTAGTTAAAGATGGCAAATGAAGTTGGTTGTAAGAGCCTCTCTGTCATGAAGGACTCTTTACAAAACAGAAGGTAGATAAATTTGTCTTTAGTGTATACCTTTTTCTTTCACAGAATAATCGGAAAAAAACCTGATCTAATTAACACAAGTTTTCAAAGTTAACGCACGAAAATGACTTTGACCTTTTTGAATAGGAAGAACTGTTAGTCTTCCCTATAGGCTGTCCTCCTGTGACCTTTCAGTTGCCCTCTTAAGCAACCTTAACTACTTCTGTCTGAAACTTGGTTAGGCAGTGGCCAAGTACAGGTTTGGCTTTTAAATGAACAGATCTAGTGGCTTTGGAATGTGACATATTAGTAGTCCTGCATCTCTTTCTGCTTAATTTCTGTTTTGTTAACATTTATCCCCATGTGTATTTGTTGCTAAATTATCTTGGCAAGATGCCAAGTTTGTCATTGTGCTCCAGTATTGCAGAAATCATTAGGATTTTAAAAACCAAAACATTCCCACCCCTTAAAAAAAGAAAAAGCACATAATGGCTGCATCTGCACTTGATAATTTAATTTATATGAGAAATTTCTATATGGATGCCTGTGGTGACTATAAATGTTAAATACCCTTGGCTGTAGATGCCATAAAATGTTGAAGCAGTTTTTTGTTTCAGTGGCAAGTCTGATAAATGCAGTGTGACATTTTTTTATGTGAAGAGAAAGATCTAATTGCTGTGTCTAATACATTTTGCAGTGCCTGATTTATTTTTCATTCCTCAACGCCTTGATCAGGAGAACTGGGCTTTCCTGAAATAACACATTTGCAGAATGAGCTAATGCATATGTGAGCATCTGACTTGTTGTGGGAGAACCAGAACCTTTGTCAGCCTGAGACCTTGAGTAATTGGATCTTGTGAGGTGGCCAGCTCTGTGCCACAGAGTCCGTTGCGAGCTGCTTCTGTCTGTTCTGTAGCTATAGTCCCTGGCTGTGAAGTGTCAGCGTGTACCCGTTATCAGTGTTCTCTCTGGTGCTTAGAGCATGCTCCTCTGAGGTGAGCATGATTTCCAAAAGTATACGTTGTATTACTGAAGTCTCACAGACCATGCCTAATTAAGAAATGTAACTGGAGTGATTGATGTCTATGACCAAAGCAAGAGAGTAAGAGGAATATCTGGATTATTTTAATTTCTGTCTGTGCCTGTGGATTCCCTGGTTAAGTAGATTAAAAAAGTGAATACTGTTAACCATTGCTCTGCTGCAGTGCTGCCTTTAGGGGAAGCTAGCTTCTTAAAATTAATGTTGTGTGTCAGTAGTGTGGTGGGGAGACCAAAACTAGTAATATGGTAGCGTCAACTAAATGTTGAATAAGGGTGATGGCCTAATGGAAATGTTACAGATTTGCTAGGACAGTGAAGCAGTTTTGCTTTAGCAGGAGCTGAAATCCCTGAAGATGTATGCTGTTGGCATCAGGATAGCATTTGATTGATTCACTTAGAAGAAATCTTAGGCATGGTTCAGGTTTGAATGCATATGTTGAATGGTGACATTGCAAACTGAAACCTGAGCTTTAGGTTCATTTTGGGCCAGGAAAACTAACTGCTACTCTGATTTCAGCCTATTGAGTCACCTTCCTACGTATTTTGCCAAATTTTCCTTCAGCGAAATGAGAGAAGCCAGGAACTGAGATGAGAGATTAGTTTGAAAATCAAGCCCTCCCGAAAAAAAGAAGAAGAAAAATCCTAGGTGGAAACAATCAGCACCCTCATAGCTGATAAGCAGTTATTAAAATGGAGAAAATAATTGTTTGCCTTGTTACCTTTTCAAGTTGAACTGCTGTTTTCGTTGTACATAATTTCTAGGTAATTACAGGTCAGGATGAAGTAATTAGATGACAGAACTTTGCAAAAGAATAGCTTGCCTTTTTATCATGAATTAAAGGAAGTAAGAAGACAACATCACTCCTTGGAAATTAATATTTGGCTTTGTAATCCATTAGTGTGACATCATATTTCAGATGTCAAACTTGAATTCTGAATTGCCCCCTTCGTGTTTCATCCACTCTTCGTTGGGTGTGAAAGCAGCTGAAACGTGAGATTTTGGTTCCCCAAATCATGTCTCAAATTCTGAAAGAAGACTTGACGTGAATGCTGTCTTTCATCTTAATGCAGTATTTCATGAACATATATACTCAACTTTATGCTCTTAGTACACAAAGCTCTAGATAAAAATGGAGTGTTTATGCATTTCATCATACTCGGGTGTATTTATCTGACTTTCCTATGCCTTTAGTGGTCATGGTGAGACAGTAGCAATCTTCGTTTGTCCTTCTTTATCTTGGCCTTGAACCTGAAGGAGGAGAAGGGGCCATATAATACAGTCTTGCATAACTGGCCGGGATTCACAGTAATCTTGAATTTGAAATGTCATTTCTGAAGTACTAATTAATTTCAGTGTGTTAGCAGTGTGGCTTTTTCTTGCTACTACCCTAGATTCAGCAGCCCTAATTTTCACTTTCGGTACCTCTGCCTGGTGTTTCCTGTTAGGTAGCTCTGTGCCTTCAGAGGTACTGCTAACCGGTAGGAAACACTGAGCACCAGAGGATGAAGTGAAATTAAAAAGAAACTGAGGATAGGCCTCAGTGATGTATGTTTGATCATATTAGACATATATTCCTTTTGTCACCTCATAAAGGAAATTATTGCCTGATGTACAACATCTGATTAGAACTTCAGTACCTATAACATGGATGCAGGTCTTTATTTAAAATACCTAATAAGTTCTAATATATATGATTCAAGTTCTCACTTCAATTTTATAGTCTTAGAGAAGCTTCCTTAGATTAGGTTTTCTTTAATGAGTCCACTTTCAGATTCTAAATTTTTATATATAAAATAATTTGTTGATTAGAATGCATGTCATTGTTGAAAAAGACAATTTGGGCCTCCACATTGAGGAACACATAAAAAAACCTGTCCTGTGTTTGACACCAGTTAAGTGCACATTTTAATTCGGTTGTCAACTGCAGAGAGAATAGTCAGAGCTAATTGGAAGTAAAGGAAGTTAAGAAACTGAACTTGAAAAGGCAGGAAGGTTTTCTGGAATCAAAATTAGGCTGAAGAAAGAGATCTGTTAACTCTAAGCTTTGTTTAACTGGGCCAGAGTTTTAAAGGGCTTTACAGTTAGATGCTTGCAATACAGGTGTTGTTCAAAAGGTGTCCAGTTTGAATGCCTCAATATTTCATGGCTTCTTTCAAGTGCTGAGATGCTATAAAAACTGGTTTGAACAGAATATGTTTATTCATTAGACATATTTTTGTGGATTTATTAAACAAAACTGTAAATGCCAGAAGTAACTTGGTGCATTTAAACAACTTTTCTTACTCTCCTGGATTGTTGAAAAAAAAAAAAAGAAAATAATTCAATCTGGCATTCAGATTTTCATTTAAAATCAATTGTAAAAAAATTTGGAAGCTTACATTTCACTTCACAGTGAAGTAGTTTTGTTTAAAGGAATAGATTTTTTGCCACTGTATGTTAATAAAAGTGTCTATTCAGTCTTTGCTGCTGCAGAAAAATGTGCCTGCTTAATTTGAAGCATTACTAGTCTGATCATTCATGTGAGAAGTCATTGAACAGTTCAATGCTATGTTAAACTTGTGTTTCTTAACTATTAACCTCCATTTTACAAATGGTGGAGATTGGGAAGTCTGAGATGAGTCATTCTCACAGTCATCTTGCCTGCTAGCAGCATGGTACTGAGTACAGCTGGTAGTCCAGCTCTCTGTGTTGAGCAATAAATGCCTGAATCTTGTAAGTTAGACTAAATACAGGAATACTGTTTACCAAACCAGATTATGTACGTGCTCAGCAAGTGTTCAGTCAGGACTTGGATTTCAGGTGTTTTTTCCCTCTGGTGGCTGTTTGCAATGTAGACAGTGTATTGTCATGTTTAAATAGTCCCCTCCTCCATCCCACTTTGCTTAGTTTTCTACCTTCACCTGAAGTTACAGCAATGCAAACTGTCCAAGTGGTTTTGTCAGGACAGGGATCTCCCAATGTATCTGTCAGTGGTGTTTCTTAGATTTCTGATTTTCAGAGCAAGATTTAAAGATGGCAAGTTGAAAAGTGTTGCCAAATTAGAAGTAGATGAAATTGCTGTAATATCATTGAGACTTCTGTGTCCACAATTCAATATAATTTGGAATAGAACTGTGTATCCTTGGTGCACAGAACTTAATTTTCTGTCCCAGTTGTTACTGTTTTCCCAAAGTCAGTACCTGATTTCTCTGCTTCTGCTCCCTGTCGTGTCCCATGTCGGTCCCCACCCCCCTATCATGTGGCTTTTGCCTCTTCTGTTCTGGCTGATATTTTAACATTTTTTCTGAATTGTTCCCTATTTAATTTGCAGGGGTTGTTAGGGCTGGAGGAAACCTGGCTCATGATTGTTGGGAGTTTTATCCATTGACCAGAGTCTGTTTAGGTTTTTTTTTTCTTAATGCTTTTGGTGGTTAATGTTGTTTGAGAATGTTTCTGCAAAAAGGTAATATAAAGGAGAGCTATAGAGAAGATTTTTATCAAAGTTGTTAACACCTGAAGTTTGGTTGATGTTTTTACAGCTCATATGGAATTTGGAAAGTATGCCCAAGACGAAGTAGTTGTAGTGAAGGATGCACGTGATCTGTTACATTCTTCAATTAATGTAAATACAGTGGGAATGTTTGCAGTCACGTTTTTCATAATGTAGACATGCTTTAGGACAGATGTTATCTTATGAGCTAATTTGGTTCCCGCTCAAAATTACGCAGTATCGCTTTAGCTAGAACAGCACTTGATTCTGAGTAGAAGTACTGTTTTGCCACCATAATGCTGTTGAGTGAAAATGTTGCAGGGCCATTCTCTGACGTATGCAGTGTGTATGCATGTGAGGAATTCTACATGGGATTCTGTTTAATTTTGGAAGCCTGACTGCATCTTGGTTTAACCTGATTTATGTATTTCTGTACCATGCTGGAGTGTAGTATGTATCTTGTCCTACAAAAAGTATGAATCCTTCAGCCACCCTTGAGTACTTCCCCCCCCCCCCCCCCCCCCACTTTCTCATAGTTTCCTTCTCTTCATTTCCCTACTGTGCTGCTTTATTACATCTTCTGCATTTGCTGCTTCTTTGAACCAAGCTATTGATCCCCCTTTAGGGAGCTGAAAATTGTGCAAGCACAGTAGGCATGGGACTGAAAAGGTATAAACTGCAAGGCCTTCATCAATGGACACAACCCAAACAAGAAGCTTCTTTGTTGAAAATGCTGGTATTCCTGTTGACTGGAAACAGTTTCCTCTCTCTTTACGAGCTGGAAGCCCCCAGAGTGACTTACGGAATCGAAGAACCACTGCAAGAGTTAAACCTCTGAACTAGGAACTGTCAAATGTTTGCTTCTGCTTGGTCTAGCATAGGCTTCAGCCACTGACTGTATAAGCTGGTAGCTGAAGGTACTTGCTTCACACAGTTGTTTACTAGAAATTGTTCAAATAAGGAACCTCAATAGTGTACTGTTTACAAACCTGAAAATTAGTTGATGTTTTTGTGGTATTGTATTGGCAAAATGCCAAACAGAAGTAGGAGTGTACTGAGTGAGTGGAGTCCTTTGCAACTCTGACGTGATCACATTGATTTGTATGTATCTGAGTTTTGGAAAGCTGTCTTTGCCAATACTCCAGAAGTCTTAGTGGAAGACGATAACTGCAGGGAAATTTTTTTTTAAATGCATTTGAAAGTAAGAATTCTCATAAAGAGGGAGTCCTTGGAAGTCTCTTTCTGTGAAAAGTCTTCTGTAAAAAATAGAAAACGGCTTTTTTTTTTTCCTTTAATATTTTACATTACCAGAGGATAGGCAGTTAGGGCACTGATATACCTGAGAGTGTTTTGGTACATGGAATTTCAGAGAGAAGGCACACAGGATTGATAGTTTTATTGCAAGGATTGCTTTTTTCCTTGTAATTCTACAATGGAGATGAGATTATTAAAAGCACTTGCTGTATTTTGTTTAGTGTAATCAAATTCAGGACTACCTATTGCCATACTCCTTTAAAGGAGACTATTGATCTGTCCATTATGTTTATTTGGCTAGATCTGAGGCTGTCAGAAATGCTGTGGAAGGCTTTTGAATTTTGTCTGTCAGTCTTCCTTTTGAGTGTACAGTTTTACTTTAATAGTAATTAGAAGTGTTCTTTGAGATTTTAAGCAGTAGTTGCTTTATGCATATTCTGTCTAACTTGTGTTTTCCTCTCCACTTTGCCTATATGCCCGTAACTATACAGAGAGGAATGGTATTTCATGTACATGTTTTATTCTGGAGTCTTTTGTTACCCTTAACTGTATGAATGATAAACACTGTCTGGGGAAGAAAGATGATTGCAAATTAAATGTATGAATGGAAGATGATGAATACCGGTAGAAGTTCTGTAGCCTAATTTTTATGCATGTATATTGTATAGTTGATAGTTCCTAAATTTTAACCTTACGCTGTTTATTTTAGTTAGCAGTACTCTGGCACCAATACCTGACCTTAACTAACAACATTTTTGCTAGTGTCCTCCTGGTGAAAACAGTCTGGAGTTATCTTTCTTTTAGTTATAGTTTCATTGTATGCGTCTTAGGTAAAACATGGTGGTTTTTCCAGGCCGTGTTTTAAGAGTCTAGCTTTTATCATCTGTTAATTATCTACAGTGTTTGGTGTTTGAGTGGAAATAAAGTTAAGTGAAGTACTGAAATGTAATTATTTTAGGCTTAATTTTTTTACTTTTTTTTTCAGAACAAATTCTGTACAACATAAAACAGGAGTACAAACGCATGCAGAAGAGGAGACACTTAGAAAATAGCTTCCAGCAGACAGATCCTTGTTGTTCTACTGATGCACAGCCACATGCATTTCTCCTTACTGGACCAGCTTTGCCAGGTACCCAGAAAATTCTGTGTAATTTTGCTAAGTGTTCTTAGACTCTGTTAGTGTAAATAATTTTCCCTAGCTATCTGGTGGGTTTTGGCACCTTCTCAAAAGTTACTGTTGCTTTTTTTGGCAATACTAGCATTGATCTGGAAGATTGTAGGTTCTCATTTTAAGAATCAGTAGGACACAAAGCTTGCATTGTTTTCAAGAGACCATCGTGATTACCCTGCCACTGATATTGTAACATGCTTTTGCAAAGCAGCTGTCTTTGCAAAAATACACTGTACTGTAATTTTTACATAAAAAAGAAGCTTAAATTTGTAAATGGCAACTGCCATGTAAATGGCAGTCACAGTGTTTGTGTAACACTCTTGGTGTTTTGATACCCGTGCGTATTGTCCATTGTAGGCGTCTTCCTTTTGAGTGTCCAGTTTTACTTTAATAGTAATTAGAAGTGTTCAAATGGCAGAGAAAGACTTCTCCAAATGTTCTGAAAAGTTCCTTTAATGTAAAAGATGTGAAGAAAACATTATAAAAATGGTTCTGAACTACTTGTAAGTGTAAATTGGTATGCCCAAATATTTAATCTCAGGTACTTCATCTGCAGCAGCATCATCACCATTGAAAAAAGAACAGCCCCTGTTTACTCTCAGACAAGTTGGAATGATCTGTGAACGTTTGCTGAAAGAACGTGAAGAGAAAATCCGTGAAGAGTATGAAGAAATTTTGACCACAAAACTTGCAGGTATATTGTAGTTCAAAATAATGTGTTAGGATGAGTTTGAAAGCTTAAAACTTTTCCGCATTTTTGTGTTACGTTGTTTTCTCTGACCTAATCTGATGAAGGAATGAGATTGCATACAGGACAGAAAAAATGATGTGTAGTCTCTTTGATAGGTTTTTTTTTTTCTTCTGTGCTGCCTTGGATAGAAACTATGACTTCTGGGTATTACTAATTAATGGAAACAGTGGTTTTATTTCAGATAGAACTTTCTCTTGCTATCATGATTGAATTGATCATTTCCTCCTCATTTTTTTGCCAGAAAGACTTTCTATTCTACTGGCTTAAGAGCTCTTTGGGAAGGACTTTTTTTTTTTTTCCCCCCCTGCTTGGGAACTGACTTCCTTTTTCTGGAATTTGGCAAGAAGACAGTACCTAAGATTTCCCTTTCTCTTCCCAGTACTTACCATTACACTGCTGCCAGCGGTGTTTGGTATCTGCCTGAGCATCAGTAGTTTAGCTGCATTTCTGATGCTCTGTGTTGAATTGTTGTATTTCACATAATTTGGCTGATATTTTTGGTGCCTGATGCCAACTTACATTGTCATAAGGATCATGTTAATGTCAGCATTGTAAATATGGCTTTTCCTTAGTTGTTGAAGTTTTCTACTTCTAAGCATCTTGCTAGCATTTGAGCACCTAAGTTCTGTTGCATTGAGAGGTGGGTGCCTTCAGAGTATGATTCGGTGTCTAATTTAGTATTTAGTGTGATGGTAATGAACATCTGAGTGTGCTCTTTGGCAGCAAATCTGCTTTTGAGTACCTGGGGCAGTTTTGCTTCCCACCTGAAAACACCAGAATTAAAGTTTGCAGATCTCTTCAGGTGTGGGAATAAAACCTTCTACAGGCATGCCCATGCTGAAAGTCACCAGACTTGTGTCAGGCTGGTGGGTTGCCTGTGACAGTATTGTCTCTGCATCTGAGCCTCTGTTCGTGTTCTGTACTTGCTGATCTGCCATTGCTATGTAAGAAAGTACTATAGTTCTAAGTCCCTCTTAAATCTACATCTATTTACAACTGTAACTAGAGCCCTAAATACTTCTGTTGCTTTGGGCCTAATGTTCCATTTCTGCATTTTTCTTTTTAACCTGCTTCAGACTGATGAATTAGGACTCTGTAGAGCTTTTTTTCTTCTAATTTATGTATGTTAGGAATTGGGTCATTTCTTGCGTTCTCTTAAATGCATTTCAGTTAGCAGTGATCATAAAAAACATTTGAAGACCAGATATATTTACATTTGTTCCAGACACTTTCCGAGTACAAACTTGCAGTTCTTTACAGCAGGAACCCCTCTGGCAAGTTTCTTACATGTGCTCCATCTGTCAGTCCCAATGGGAACATTTTTGGGTTTGTTTTTGGGAAGGGAGGGGGAGGATTTCTGTTTGTAGTTTACAGGGAGATGAGCTAGGTTTACTTGTTACCATGGTGGTCACCAGAAGAACTATTAGAAAGATCATGTTACTGCATCCCATATATCAAGCCAATAATAAATTTTCAGCATTATATGGGAATTTAGAAAGAGAGACTGCCAAAAGAATTCAGAAATGCCTTACATAGAAGGACAGTTATGTTTTTCTGCTGACAGAATGATTATATCTTTTTCTAAACTTTGTACAGTAAGGTGATACCCATTCTTACAAACTAGTGAAGTCAATGGAAATGTAACTGGAAATTCTGTAATAAATCTCAGTTGAATAGCTTCTTTCAAGTGACTTAAATGAATGTTTGGATCTTGGATATTTTCCTCATTCCTTTCTGAATCATGGTTTTCTTGTAGGTAGTTAGCCAGATACTGCCTTTTTTCCATCTCCCATGTCCTTTGTGAGCAGAGTTGATTTTCATGCAGAGTGAGTGTTTGATAAATGGAAAACTCAGATCACTGTAATGCCCTGATTTCCGCTCCTGCCTTTTGTTACCTGAAACCACTGGGTTAGCCAAATTTGGGTTTGCAAGATCCTTTGCAGATTTTAAAAACAGAGGAGGACTGTAAGGGGCTAAGGGAAACTTTAGCTTGAAAGGGTTTCTAGAATCTGTTTGTGAAAAACAGCTTTTTATATTAAAAGTCAAGTCATATAGTAATCATATTTGTATTTGTGCTGTTTAGCCACTTTTTGACTTGAAATAGGTATGTTGAACATACATGATACGGGATGCCAGTGGTATAAGTGTCTTTTCAAGCGTTCACTTAAATTTTCAAACAGTTTGCTGTAGGTTGCTCTTACCTTTGGATTGCTTAACTTTCCCAATCTGAATGCCACAAAAAGGGGATTTTTAGTAACCGTGGATTCTTTAAATTTCCAAAGCCATCATTTTAACAAAGATGATGCTACAAAGCAGCTGTGTATGTTGACTTAAACCTTTAAAGAAGAAAGCTTGCAAGTTGGTTTCTGGCCTTTAATACATACTTTTAGGAAAAGTTCTAGTTGCTGTTATTTTTGGAAATGGTTTCTGGGCAACAGATCCTTCAATCTGCTCTTTGTGTTATTTTGTTGTTTGGCTAAGATCCTCGCGTGGCTGCTGAAAAGCCTTCAGTCAGAACTGCAGTGAAAGAGAGGTCCTACTTGTGGGCAGAGGGGAACTGGCTGCTGTGACCCTGGGCCCCTTCAGTCAGGGATGAATGTCCTTAGATCATTGGGTCAGGTCCGTACTTTGGGCTGCTGCTGGACTACTTGCTGATTACTGATACCCTGTTTACTTCAAAGGTGAAGCTCATCCCTGCAAGAGGATGGGGACTTTAATGGGGCAAACCTGTGGGACTAGGAACCACTTCAAATCTAACTGCATTTTTGGTTGAAGATTGCCTTCTTTGACCTTGCCCTTTTCTCAGAACACCCCACATTGCTGCACATGTATTTTTCCACAAGGGAGGAAGGGGAATGGAGAGGAGCGGCATCTGGTAGATATTACTCTCCTTGTTCAATTTCCTAATTCTGAAAGGTGATATCCTGCTGATGAGTGCAATATTAAAACTGAATAAAATATTGCGAATGTATCTGTATGTATGTGTGTATAGAAAGAATAATCTTTCTGGAAAATAACAATGCTTAGTTCAAAGCCAAATTAATACATTTGATACCTAAATTTCATTTCAGATTACACAGTAGCTGTTTTCATGAAGTCCACAGTCAACTATATGTCTCCTATTGTGGCTGCTTTTGTGATTGGAATTAGTCAAGTATTAGTCACTTAGCATTTCATCCTTTTAGTTTGTCATTTGCTTTTGATTTTCTGGTCGTCACCAAAAAGAATTTCTAACTCTCTAGCAAGTCCCTTTCCTGTACTTCTGTGTTTCCATTTCATGAAATTAATTTTCTTACATCTGGTAGTGATATGAGCAGAGAGAAGTTTTGTTTCCAACCCTAGCACTGACTTTAATGCCATGTTTGCTTAACTACTCTGCCCCCATTATGGATCTGTGAAATGAGCACACTTGATTACTTCAAAATACAGTGTCAGATGCTTAGCCAGGTGTTAGGTGTATTGAAGTCTTTGTGTATCTGCAGCGTAATTCTCTTTGAGCTTATTACTGTCTTTCCCATTACAGAAGTTTGTAGGGGAAAGTTTTAATTAGGGGGACATGTGCTGCGTTGTTGTTTTTGGGGATGAAAAGGAAATGGCAGCTATGAACTGTGTAAAGTCACTTAAAACTGCTGTTAGTGGATGCGTGTTTAATTTATATTATTTGTATGTATAAAAAAGTAGCCTTGAATATTTTTCAGCTTGAGTTAAACTTAATATATTCACACTTTTAATGCTTCATGCTTGCAGAACAATACGACGCATTTGTGAAGTTCACGCATGATCAAATCATGCGACGATATGGAGAACAGCCTGCGAGTTGTGAGTATCTATTTCTTCTAGTTCTATAGCAGCATTAAATTACTGGACGTTCAATAATTTAAGCGACCATTGTTTGTTGTTAAGGTTCAGCTAGGCCCCAAGTTAAAATACTTTAAATTGGTAATACGGAAGACCGAGGTTGAAAGGAAAATGTGAGATAAAATGCAGCTTTTGTTTAAAACATCTAAAACTGTCTCATAACATGCTGTTTTTTTTATTTTTGAAGCAGGTTTTGATACCACCATAACAGGTCTGTGATAGAGCTGGCATTTGTTAACTCCATCATTAACTCTTGGTTTTTTTTTCTCTTTCCAGATGTTTCATGAATCACACTTTCTGCATATGTGGGCTGCCCTATACACCCTGTTTTATTGTTGCAAGCTGTCCCAGTAAAGACTTGCAGCAATGCCATATTTTTTCCCCCTGTGAACACAGGTTATTTCAAGCTTTTGTCAGTGGCAACCACTCTTATGCAGCAACTGGTTTTGGAGTGCTCCCTGATGTCAGTACCACCTGGATGTGGACCTTTGCTACCTGTAATAATACCAGTGGCCTCATTTGCTGTATCATTACAATTTGGCTTCTTATGTTAATAAGTTTGAAAAAGTAAAGGATTAAAGCTGGTGTTCTAGAAGTTGCCCTTCACTGGTTGTGTAAATAAAAATGTAGAATGACACTTCTGACTGAAGTTAGTGTGGTTTTCATAACTGTGCACTACAACAAAGCTGTAATCACAGTTAAGTTAGAATGTAATCCCAGGACAATTTTAAGCAAATAGCCCACAGTACTGCCTGTGAAATAGTGAAGGAGGGCATTTCTGTATTCCATGACTTTTTTGGGGGTTAAGAATGGGTTTATATGATTTCTCATTTTTGTAGTTTTTATTTATTCTATCAGTCTTTAACAAATGTTTATTGCTGCAATTTTTCAGTGTATCATTGTTTTACTGCCCTTGTAGTACTGGAATTTAGTTGGAAGAATAAAACATTTACTTCTAATCTGTTTGTTTTTAATATGCAGGTGGAACTTTTGCTGTGTATGAATAAACTTAAATCTGAGTGTTTAAATGAAAACTTTATTTACTAGCAGTAGTGGGTGGGTGAGAATTTTAGATCGGGGAAAGGGTGGATGAACATTTCAGGTAATTTTTCAGAGGTGAAGGAGTCTTCCTTCAATGGGCTGTATTGTTTCCTGTTGTGGGAGCATGTTTTTATGGAACTGACAAGAAAGTGTAGATTTAACTTGCTGCAGCTGACTCAAACAGCTGTGCTTGTCTTCCTTCAGATTTAAATGACACATCAAAGGAACTCTGTTCATAAGATAGAGCAGGTGCTTGCACCACAAGCTGGAACTATGTAGGTATTGGAAGAGCTGAAGGTGTGTAATCTTTGTGTTCAGGGTCAAAGAGTTTGTTGTTGGATGGGTTCAGCTGTTTCCAGAGTGCTGTATCAGTGCTGGCTGTGCCATTCTGAGTCCTGGTGTGGATTGCTGAAAAGTTAACTACATGGCATGTCCAGATCTGTGTGCTGTGGGGTAAAAGAAGTATTGCTTACCAAATAACTTGGGTTATCTGCTTTGGGGACTTCACAGTAGTTTCAAAGTAATCCTTTGATTATAAACTCTTGTCTTCTCTCACTTATTATCAGCTTCTGGTTAAGTGGAAGAAGTATGTTGTGCAATAGATCTTTGTACCATTTCAAATTAACAGAAGAGTTTTAGTTGAAATGTAATTGAAACTTCAGCTGGTAGGTACATGCATTAATTGGCTCATGTTGATGCTTATGATTTCAGAAGAAGCCATGTGATGAGCTCTAGTTCTTAGTGAACTTTAGTCACTTAGTAGTGAGATTACAGGTTCAGAATTAGGCACATTGCCATAGTATCAGAGTATTTTCTGCTCACTTTCCTGAAACCTGTCTTACCCAAATATTTGGATTTTTTTACTAAGTTTTCAGAATCTCAGAAGTGGGAAATCTCTGCTAGACTCCCCTCTCAGGTCTTCTGTTACTGAAGATAAAAACAAAACTTACCAAGGGCTGTAATTTTTGTTGTCTTCTGCCTTAGGGTTCTTGGTCCCTCTCCTTACTGCTCCTCATTTTTTGACCTCCTGTTACTGTTAACTTGCCCAGAGTAGGAAAACCACTGCTTCTAGGTGGACCACTACCCAAATTCCAGCATCCTGATATATTTCCTATATCTCCTGTGTTCTGGAAGATCCTTGTTCTCACTTGACAGAAGTGTGTGTGTGCCTAACTGGTAATTTGAGCTAGGAGTAGAATTAAGATACCAGCCATTGTGATCGTCTCTGTGTCTCAGCTTATCTTTCTTTTGGGTTACTAAGAGTTATTATAAATAAGAAGTGATGTCATGTTAGCACCCAGCCACTCCTGTGCTGCTCCAAATTAATGCATAATAAGCAGTCTTGTGGCAGATTAAATATAATGCCACCATGGGTGTTTATGCATCACAGCTGTGGTATGCCTAATTTGTGCCTGTTCTGAAAATTAGGTTACATTCTTCGAAATTTTCTATTTTTTAACCTGCTGCTTGTTTCGTCTTGGACTTCAGACTGGCTCCTTTTCCTCATCTCAGTGCCAATATCTGATGTGATGAATTTCACATGAAAGGCTTGTTCTAACAGGCGACTTACTCTTTAGCAGGAAAATCGTTGGCAGCTTGATTACTGTTGGAAAAAAAAATAGGAAAATTGGGGTGCTGTGAGGAGCAGGCTGATGCTTAAAAACAAACGTGCTTTGGAGAGCCTTTTGAAAGGCTTTCAAGTCAAGTAGAAATGGGTAAGATTCAGTAACTACTGAATTCTTGGCACTACATTTTGTGATGGCCACATTTAGAATATTTTTGCAATTTGTGTGTAACTGCAGTCATTCCAAAAGCAAAGCAAGCTGAGGACAGTTAATTGCAACTTAACAGTGAAACCAAAGATCTTGGTTAACCTTTTTTTAAGGTAGCAATGTGTAAATGCTTTTCCAGCAGATCTCAGTTACTGTATGCTTGAAAAGCAGCACGTACATCCTGTGTGTTGATTTTTATGTCTAGATGTGAAAGCATATAACTGTAAGATTATTCAGCATTTTTCACGGTTGAAAAGGAAGGAGATTGAAGCAGTCTTGTGTGCTGATGCTTGAGATCTGCCTCTGTGCTCTTGAACAGCAAGACTGTTAGTAGATTCTGGTTAGAAGCTGTGTTTTGTGAAAGTTGTCTCCATTCCTGAGTTGGGAATTGGGAAGGATTTAGCTGTATGATTCCATAGTGGGGAGGAAAAAAATGGGGCTGGTAACGTATTAAGAGTTTATGCTCTTGTTGTGAACCAGTGCTCATGACCTTTGTATTGGAAGCAAATCTCCAATATGTGAGGAGGAGTGTTTGGCTTTTACTGGCACCTGGCTTATTCTTACATTCTTGCATTTTACTACTGTTGTAGGCTCCAAGAGAACAGAAAAATTACCTCGTTTGTGTTTGAAACCAGTAGTGCAGTCATGTAAAAAGGTGTCAAAGAACAGCATCTGCAACAGTAGAGAAAAATGGTAAACTATTCAAACAAGAGCTAACTTACTTTCAGGTCTGATTTTTGGCAGTGGTTTTGTTTAAAGATTTGGCTGTTGAAGAATATAATACAGTTACCAGTTCAGACATGAGGCTTTATGTTGTTATAGTGTCAAGAGCTAGTACCACAATACAAACATTTTGGTCCTGTTTGCTTTCAGTGAACATTGCAGACAGAGAAGGTTTCCTGGAGTATCTGCAGAACATGTTATTACTATGCAGATAGTTGTAGAAACTAACATTGTAAAATTCCGTATATATTTGCAGTTGAAATCTCCTGTGTGTGTATTTCAGCTAAGGTATGTGAGGGTGAGTTTGGAACATTTACAACAACAAGTAGTAAAATAAATTATATGACAGGAGCCAGATGCAAAATTCATACTATATCACCAGATTATCTGCAAACAGCCTGGTGTTACTAGACCCCTAGCACCAGAATTTCATTAAAGGAGGAAAAGCACCAGGTGCTTTTTCATAGCTGCAGTGTTTCTGCTGTTACTGATGTTGGTTCAGAATTTAGCAATGTTAAGCTCTTTCTGGGCAGCTAGGGCTCTGACTACAAGGTGCAGCCTCTGAAGAAAGGCAAACTAAATGAAATTTATGACCGGTTTTGTTTGGTTTGTGTTTTTAACTGTCCAACGTTCCTACCCTCCTTGCTGAAGAAAGTTAAATGACACAGTACTTCCTACATAATTTTAGTCAAGTATTTCCCCTTTATACATCTTACAGTCTGAAGTGCCCAGTACTGAATTAAAGATTTGATCCTGAGAAACCGTATATAGTGTAGGAAACGTGACTTTAAGCTTCAAAATTTATGTTAGTTAAAGGGAAGAAACAGCCACTAACTTAATTTTTCTGTTTTCATGTCATGTTGCCTGCACATTTGGGAGTTAAAAGCCACACACTTTATTTCCAAATCTTTCACCCTCAAAAGGTGTGGAAGTTAGATGGTGTGGGCCTATATTGTGTTGGGTGAGGGGCGGGGAGGCTGCAGATAGGTGGCAGAGGACAGCTGCGCAGAGCATGTGGCTCTGTGTCCCCTTGCAGATCAGGGAGATGTTTGGCTGTTTTGCTGCTCCCTTCCATTTGTCAGGTGTATTTGCAAGATGCTTAGGTGAGGTTCAGGGTGGAGGAGGGCCATCGGGCATTCGCCTCCTACTGAAGTTTCTGACTTTCCTCTCTGCTGCTTTGAGAACCTTATGTATAAAGACAGACCACTACGACAGAGGTGCCCTAGCTTGGTCACCAGAGTGAAGAACAGTGGAATTTGTTTACCCCCAGTGTCTTGGTGGAAGAGAAGAACTTTTCCAACTGCTCCACTGAGATCCTAAAAATTCTTGCTCTGAGTTTTCATCATTACATTTCTCAAGTTGTATGTTTAGGCAATATAAAGGCTGATTAAAAGACTCGTCCTTCTCTGCTACTTAATTTGCCTGGCAACATCTAGAACCAGCCTCTCCTGTAAGTACAGCAGGAAGTGTTGCTGTGTCTGTGCAATTACAGCAATTGGGAAATACATGACTCCTACCCTCTCTGAGGGTATTTAAAACAAGCCTAACCTATCTTACGTAGGTTCCTGGGTAAACAGCCTGGTAAGTTACAGGCTCTTGTAATAGGACTTCCCCACCCCCCCCACCCCCCCCCCCCCCCCCCAGTACAGATCTGATTTATGCAAGTGATTCAGTCTTCAGTGCTCCAGGCCATCATTTTCAGTTGTTTTGAGTAGGCTGAAGTGCCCACGCAACTAAGTGGGAGCATCTGGATTCTAGTGACAGTTGAACATGTGTACTAAGAGCAGCACTTAAATGCCTCAAATAATAGAAGGAAAGCGAAGTCTGTAGTCCTCTCATGCTCTGCTGAGGAAGTCTGGGAGGTTTTTGGTGTTAAATACAGTCTTTTACAATAAACTTCAGTAATCACCACTCAATTTTTAAGTAGGCTGGGAGGGACAAAGTCTAAACACTTAACCACTTTCCTAGGTGGTAAGACTGACCTGAAGTTTCCACCCATACTGCTGAAATGCACGTTGCAGCCCTGGGGCTAGTTTATCAACGTATGGCAGACATGCAAGCTGTTCTGGGGGGAAATGCAGCTTTTCCCCTTTGGTTTTTAAAGCGCTTTCCATGGTTGGAAAACATGGGATGCTGACATCAGCATAAACATGTTTGCTCCCCAAACTGAGTCTGAGGGAAGCTGAAGCTTACTGCAGTTAAGAGCCGTGGTGTAGCTTTTGAGGGCCAAAGAAGGATTGGGCTGGTGAGAACATACGCATGTTACTCTGATACCTGGCATCGGGTGTAGGTTTTTCTTAACAACCTCAGAACTCCAGTGATGACTGTGTTTTTTCCAGCTTTTTGGCATGGTACTTTATTTGGGGCTTTCATTACTGCATCAGGCACTGATCTGTGACTGACTCAAGGCAGAGAATAGCAGCTCTTCAGTCTATCCTGACCAAATCAGAAGCAGCTATGAGCTAGTCCAGTTCCTACAAACAGTGCAGAACTGGTAATCTGTACTTGGGTGTAGGCACTGCATCTTGGGCTTTCTTACTGCCCAGGGCCAAGTGGCTGAGACGGTTCTTTGACTGAAGATCTGTCAGATGAACAGTGCTTTAACACTCTCAGCCAATAGTTGTTATTTTCACAACCCTGTTTCCTTTGCTTGTGTACAGTACAAACCCTCAGCAAAGAGAGAAGTTACAGTGTGTACTTCAGGTGTGGATTTTACTACCTTCCTCCACTGCACCTGAGTGCATGTTCTCATTTAGTGTATGCTGACACACATTCCCCTGACAGCAAAAGTCAGCTAGTACTAATCAACTTCACTAGAAAAAGGGAATGATTTAAACAGTTTGCTTTTGTTCTTAAAGAGCAAAAAAAAAAATGTGTATCATCAAAATTATTCTGATGTTTTCCTCATGAAGGAGTTTTCAGGGAGGTATGACCAGTTGTGGTTTAAAGAACATGGAAGCTTACTGTCTTTTGTAGCATACTTTTTTTTTTAAATCTGTAGTTCAAGGAACTGGAAGGCATTTTATAATGACTCAAATCCTCAAAATCAGCTTAGAAGCAAGTTAATAATACTGCTTCATCACTTCCATAGCATACACAGTAGTGTTGTCTTTTTGGCTTGCTAGCCTGAATTATATCCATACAGTGTTAAATATCACACATGAAAGAAGATTAAAACTGGCACAACATTACTGTATTCAGAACATGAGCATTAATAGAACAGTACATTACACAGGGAAGCTGAGTATTAAAAACCAACATTGCTATTCAAGTCTATCCAGGCACCTGGAATGTATCTCACAACATTTGGTCATCATTGACTTTGACTCAGTATGCAAAGTTAGCAAGGACTAGTTCAGTAGTGGGAACACAGCCATTGCACAATGTTAGAAAGAACAGGTTTATTAAGATCTCAGTGGCACATTAACAGCCTCCCCATGTCAATCTTGCCACGTGGTCAGTTTTCTGCTTGCTAGGCTTTATGAAGCCTAAGAGTTCCAGTTCAGAAACAGCTCGAATAAAACGAGCACTGGACATTTCAGTAAAGGAAATTGAGTACATGATTTGAGTACAGGAGGGGAAGATTTCCAAGTCATGGTAAGCACAGATAACACAAAATACTGTGTTGCACACTAAAATTGTTGGAAAGGAATAGAGCATGATTTCCCTACAGAAAGACAGATCTGTAATCTATCTAATCAGTATTTTTTTTGCTACATGCATACAATGTGGCAATGAAGGAAGAGTTCCTTTCCCCACTAAGAGAAGCTTAAAGCCTACAAAGATACTAATTTTGTAGTCTCTCAGAAGAGAATTTATACTTTCATGTCCCTTGACAAAAAAAAAAAAGAGATAATACTGAGAATTTTTTTTCGAGGTTTCATAAAACAGCACCACCTTTTCTTTACTCACTATTCGCTATACCTTTCTTGCTACCTTCCTGAAACACAACTATATATCCTTGAGTTAAATAGAGAATTCATTTTGTGTTAATTACCAGCAAAGCTTGTAAAAAAGGAAAGGCCATATACTAAAGAAAAGCTAGGTGTAGTATTAGAGCATACAAATATTCTTCCTGTAGTTAAGCCTCCTTTTGTACAACTATTCATCTCTTCTCTTTGGCAGCACTAGTGTTGTAGCCATGAGTTTTGGTTCTAATGCTCATCCTTTATTTTGGAGATCTCAGTTAAGAATCAGGACAAAGTGAGCAGCAGAATGGATGTTTTGTGGGAACTAAAATCTCAACTCTAAGGTACTAGAACTCAAGGCTTCTACAGAGACACTACTTTTATAATCATCTCCTCTGCTAATGCTTCCGTTTTCCTCATAACAAAACTATGTCTCCATCTGCTCTCTAGGTCACAGCTATGCTATCATCTGTTCCCTAGTAATGCTCTCCCCGCTCTACAGCAGCTGTACCAACTCTCAGATGATTTAACTGAGTAGAATAGTGCAATTTGGTTTAAGGACTGTTGGATCTGTTTCAGACCCATACACTTTCTGTGGACAAAAGCTGCTCTCTTGCTTTGCCACCCCCAGCCCAGCTATGTCAGCTGATCTATTTCTGTGACATTTTGAGTACATTAAGGCTTTTTAAACCAGTCATCTTATTTTTCTGGAATTAGTTATCAGTGCATATGAAGCTGTATTTTGAAAATCCTGGTTCATTAATCCTGTAAGCATTTGCATGTCAAACTTGAGAGAAATGAGAAAGGATACTGGATAATATCATCCACCTGGTCTGAAGAAGCTGCATCTGCATTTGGTCCCTCACCTGCCATCACCACAGTTGAGAAAGCCTAGAAAGGGAAAAGCAGCACAGATTCAACACATTTCATAGACAGACAGAGCTGCGTATAAAATAACACGCTCCGAGTTGATGACTATCATTCAGGACGAATGAGATCTCGGAATGGTAACACCATGAGAATGTCTGTTCAGCAGCAATCAAAAGAGCAAGCAAGGTTACATAATATTAACCATGGCAGGAATACTGAAAGACATCACTCTATGAACTCCTGTGCCTGCATTTTAAATCCCAATACAGTTCTGGTTCCCGACCCATTCTCAAAAAATACAGAACTGAAAAATGTTCTCAAAGGGAGATGCTTAAACATTCTGGAAAAATTAAGGAGGTAAGTCGTCTGTGAAGAAATCTGTAAAATTGAGGGACAGCAAGCAGCTGGGTAGGAATCTTCTGTCCACTTTTATTTCCAATACACAACCAAGGCAGCAGCAAACAAGACGTTCTCAGAACAAATAAACGGAGTGTCCTTTGCACTGCATGTAGTTAAGCTACAGAATTTCTTGCCAGAGGATGCTGTGGTTGCTAGAAGTTATATTAGTAATGTAATCCAGGTAAGCTTACGAAATCCCAAGAAACCATTCCAGTTCAGGAAACTTCAGAGCTAAAACATGATTGTTAGCTAGGGAGTATTTGGAGAATGTATCATATTAATGTCTGTTATCTTGTTATAGTCTCTCTGCTTTTAGTCACAGTATGAGACAGGGTGTCAGGTTAGAAGGACCTTTGCTCTTCCCTAGCACAAGCATTCTCTCCAAGAGCCCCACACTTGCCAAGCAGCAGCACTTACTTGCCTGTTTCCGTAAGAGTGTCACAGAATACTTAAAGGGGGGAAAAAAGGTAGCTTTGTGAAGTGTAAAATCTGATCTCTGCTGAGCATAAAACAGAAGCAAAAGATTTTTATCACAGAGTAATAATGCTGAAAATACATGATTCACAGTAGTCAGAGGAAGACTGGGCTGCTGATTGGAGTTGGTGTGTTCTTGCACAGGAGGGACTGAGGTATGCCATGATTTAAGCTATCAAAAGCAGCACTAAAGAAAAGCAGACATGCAGCATAAAGATAAATCAGAATACTGAAAGCAGGTAAAGGCATTATTTGCATTGTTACATACCTCTAACCAATCAACGAGATTAATCAATCTGCCACACTCCAAATGAAGCTTATACACTATGCATATGTCAGGGGCTTTATTAGAAATGCTTCCTCCATCACTTTTCAAAGCTTGATTCTGATGAAAAAATGAAAGCAGTATCTTTGATCAGTTTTTAATCTTTAACAATCTCTAGGGCTAGATATTATTTCAGGAAATTCACATAGTAGGTATTTTAACCAAATGTTTACTGGATGTGTGTTTAATGGCAAGTTGATGGTACAAAGGAAAAAACCAAACCCAGGAAAATGAGAAAATATGTAATTAAAAAAACCAAACTCAAACAAAAACCACCTAGGCACTTCACTCCTGGTGTTCCTTCAACAATTTTTTACACTTATGCAGTCTACCTTAATGAGTGATTACCTGATTAGGCTTTTCCCCAATTCTTTTGCTAGTTCTATTTACATATTGGAAAGAAATATTCTGTTTTGTGGATTCAGGAAAAGAAACTAGTCATGATTTGCCTCAGACTGTACTATGTAGAAAACAGAGAAGTGCCCCTTGCCCTCTGCCACCCCTGAAAGGGAAGAGGAAGTCTTAGTATAGCTGTGTCAGATGTACTAAAAAGCAAAATTGCTTCTCTCATCTCAGAGTTTTATCTTTGAAATGTAACAATCATTTCTCTCCGGCTTGAAACTCAGCACCTATAAAGGCAAAAGTCTGATTTCTCACAAACTATTCTATATGTCAGGAAATTCAGGTCATCAGCACTGAACCATTTACTTGAGAAGTAAAAAGCCACTTGAGCCAGAAGCAAAAGTCTCTGTAGAGCTGCAAAAATTTACAACATTTCATATCCGTTCATAATTTTTTTTTCAGTTTTCAGTTTCATGCACTTGAAGAAGCCAGCTCTCTTAACATGAAAACAACCACTGATCACTCCTTTTGAGTTCATAGAAGTTTTTGCTAAAATGCTTTTATATGCTAATAAGATGTACCAGTTACTTTTGGGAAGTCTATAAAGCCCTATCAAGAATACCTTCATAAATAAATGCTTTTCAAGATCGGAAAGAAGAGTCGGCAAAGAATGTAACTTTGCTTAAGAATCTCTTAGCTTACCTTTCATAGATCTCAATCCCTGCAATTTGAGACTCAGATTCAGTTTGGACTCTAGCACTTACAAGACATTTCACAATTTCCAGAAAGCCTAACAATTTTCAAGTTTATTTATTCTGTACAGGAAACACAAAAGCTGCAGACATTAGGCTAATGTCTGTCAGTTCAGTCCAGATGGTCTCCAGATAAATTCAGAGTAACATGGCTAAACCTTCAGAATGTTACAATCCAGACATTAATTTACCAGACTGTAAATTCAGGAGCATACCTTAATAGTTTCAAATACTACTGTGTTGCTAACTGGAACAGGCAGTTACACCTTCCGGCGGATCTAGCAGCTCACCACTGCCCAGAGGGATAACCCTACACCTTTCTCTCTTCCCCTCTTCTACTTCTAACTCTGTGGCTTCCTACACTTTGCATTGATTTTCTAATCTTAAGGCCAGAACAGTTAATCACAACCAAGAGAGGATGCAACTTCTAGAGCAACTGCACTCTCCTGGAACAGGTTCATCTGCAGAACTTAGTATCTAGCTGGACCACAGGCAAATGCCAAGAATGATCCAGGGAAGATATTACTGATGGGCACTGCAGGGTCTCTGCCAGCACCTGAAAGAATTCAGATTCACTTGTGATAACTAGGCCAAAGTCTTTACAGCATAGCAGGAGGGAGCTGCAGCTGCATGCAGGGAAACCTCAGCTTCCTGAGGTGGCAGCACATGTGTTGTCCCTGAGAGGAAATAACTAGACTGACAAGCAGGAAGCTGCCCTAAAATAAGCAGCCAGTTGTGAAACCACCTGTACAGCACAGAGGTGCTGTTTCAGGAAGAGTATGGGAGTGGGAACAACGCAGAACACTGTTGATGAGGGGTTTCTCTTGCTTGACCCTTCCCCCTGAGGCTAAACAGCCGACAGACTTGTACCTCACCCTGGAATCAATGTTACTGTCTTTCCCAAGGATCCAATGCTAGTATCCCCCTTCCCTGATACAGCTTAATTGCAACTCAAGGATTTTCGTTTCATAGCAATCAAAGTATCTTCATGGGTAACAGGACTCATTCCTTGAGATCAATGTGAAAAATCGCCCTTCTTACCCAAGGTCAAGAACAAAACTTGCATGACCATCTAAACCCCAGCAAGATCCAAGATCAGATTCCTTGTGCTGACACAATACTAAGCAGTGCCTTGCTGGTATTCCAAGTTACAACTTGTTGAATTTTCAAGGGAATCGGTGAAAACAAAATTACACTTTTTTGTGGCCTTTTTTTTCAGGATAAGTATAATCTTTGGTTCACGTTTTGCTAAATAAATAACTGGACTGGATTCCTGTAAGAAATGCAACACATATTAATCATTTGCTGGTACTCCACTGAAGCAAATCTGTTTCTGTCCTAGTCTTCTGGAAGGAACAGCTCTAAAGAACTTTGCTCTGGTCATGGCCCAGGAAAGTACAAGCCATGCAGAAGTCATGGATACAATTAAGAAGAAACATTTCCTTGATTTACATGGATTAAAATGCTAAGCAAGGTACTCAGCCAATACTGCTGCCGTTAGAAACTATGCCAAACCTTCACAATCTACTCAGAAAACATCGGAAATATGTTAAAGTATGTCAAAGAACAAAAGTGCAGGATGACAGAGGGCTTTAAATCCTGTCAACTCATCAAAGAGAATACTTATTAAACACATCAGTAGCTAGATTTTGCTTAGCTCTCCTAATCTATACTTTTACAGGTTTTCTAAAAATATAAATTACTGAGGTTTGTATTGGGTCTCTCTAATGGTAGCCCTCTTGCTAACTACTGTTTTCACAAATAAGCTCTTTAAATGGTTTTAGAAATAAAACCATTTGCACCTAGCAAAACTGACAACCCTCATTCAAATAGAGGCACAGTGCCAACAAACCCAATATGAATCGGGTTGTAGATTTCCAAGACTGATCTTCATCAAGTATGGTTCCTGATTAAAAGTTGGTTTTGACTCAAGTAACATATAATCACTCAGATAAAGCTACAACCAATGTTTTCTTCAAAACTATAATCACAATTTTAAGCGAAATGTTAGGGCACGAGGATAACTCCAAGTAGCATCTATAATCAAGGACAAAACAAAGAAATGTATGTTCACTCCTTTTCCAAATCCCTCTCTATTCCTTTCTTTCGGTCATCCTGTGAATTTGATTTATGAAAGAAGTGGAAAAGGGGCTACTTTTCTTCTCTACAAAAGGGCGAGGTTAACTAATAGAATCAATGACAATCCTCTTCTTGGACTTGGAAAAGATAGGAAGTCAATACACAACAGATTAAAATAAACATAAAAAGAAAAAACAAAGGACTCCTCTAAATACGCTGTAATTAAGCTATTGTTAATGTACATCACTCCACCTGAACAGAGCCTTCACCTTACAGCAAGTCTATATAGTGAGGACGAAGCACCAGCCCTGTAAAGAAAGTCTCTGGAAAGAGCCACAGACACTGTATTTTTCCCCATGGACAGTCATCCCATTTGTAATGGAGGACAAAATTACTTTTCTGCTACATGTACAGGAGAAAGAAAAGATCATACCTAAATCAGGCTCTGGAAAATGGATTCCCCATATAAAACCCTTTCCATAATTTGCTTCTTTATTTCAGCCAGACAGATTCCCTAGCTCTTTGCAAAGTCCCCAGTTGCTTATCAACACCAAATTGCTGGTTCTCTGCAAAACAGCTGAATGTGTGCCAAGCTTCATGAAACAGCAAAACTAAGCCTTACACATCATCCTCATATGCAGCCTTCAGAAACTACTCCAGCACCACAAACAAGTCACTTGTTTTTTACCTTCAGGTAGCAGTATGGGTTATTTAAAGCTGTATGAAGTGCAATCCTCGGGGCAGCATTCAAGTGCTCACGGAGAACACTGGCTGTGTTGAAATACACTATCTCATGCAGAGTCTTGTGGTCTGCAGGAACAAGGTAATTTCTGAAAAAGCAACATGAGGTATGGGGGAAGGAGGGGAGATACAAGCTTTACCTTAAGGGAAACAAGTCTATTGCAGTCAGAGACTACAAGAATGTATGTTTCCCAACCAGTACTGACAAATATCTGAAAAAACAAGATGAACAGTGCTGAAATCAACTTCTAAGCTGGGAATTCAGTTATTAGCAACTCTACATCTAATGGATTTAACGTAGAACTCTAGCTGGGCCACTGACAAATTCAAAAATAAGGGCAGCAGCTGAAACGCTAACACGAGTCATGCACTCTACAGATCTTTCTTATCCATCTCAAGGCCTCCTGATGAGTCTCTGCTCATTTTTGTCTTCAAATTTGAAGCTTTTTTCCTGGCACAGTCATACTTCTGTTAGCTTCTCTACCTCCCCCCCAAGACTCTATAATTAACAAGTGTCTTTGTCTCTTCCCCCACCCCAAGCCTTTCACATTTTCTGCTACAGAGCTGCCTCCAAAATCCTATCTGCTATGCCTTGCTCATCAAAACAGTTCCCCAAACAGATAGGATATCACACTTGACATCTCTACTGTTTCATAAGTAGAACAGATCAGCAAAGATTAGGGTAAAAACTCTTGACTTTATTTTGCCACATATACCCAGTCCTCTCTCAACTTTTTTCTGTAGCCAAAACAAGTTGGTCAATTTATGTACCAATTACTTCTACTAATCTATGGAAATTGAGATTTTTTTAAATTTTTTTTTTATTTTTAGAGCCCTCAAAGAAAGAACAGGAAGGAAAAAAGTGTGCTTCATACTGCAGGGACCAAGACACAATTTTGACAAGATTAACATGTTAGCAAAATTTCTGTTGCAACTTATGGTGCAAACTAATGTAGGAATATAGAATAGGAAAGCTCACCTTACAAGACTGTCTATATAGTCAACAACTTCAAAACGAAGCATTTCAAATTTTGTCAGTTTCTTAGACCGCCTTGATTCCTTCAACTCCAACAAAGTCTTTAAAAAAAAGTGGTGCATAAAACTACATGGGAGGTAGTTATTCTCTGGAGAACACAATCTACATGCTTAACATGTACAATTAATTTTTGCTGGCACGTCTTCACTGATGATGTTTGAAAGTGTGATCGTGCAGTTATTTTTATTTAGGCCAGTATATTCAGTTCTCAAACTGGTAGGAGTTTGGGAAATTCAAAGAAATGTGTGTTAGGCAGAATGTGTAATTTACAAGTTAAATAAGAAGAAACCCCCTAATTTGCATTTTAAAATCCTAGTTTATGACAGATATTTTTTATAATTCTAGATAGTTACTAGTTCTATTCTAGAACTAACCACGGACAATTACATCTTAAAAAAATCAGTTAAGGAACTAGTCAGTAAAGCCTACGCAGGCCTAACCTTCTGAAGATGGTAAAGGTCTGTCTTCTTCTGGAGCTCCTTTTGTGGCGATACGGACACATCTCGTTCTTGGAAAGCTTCTGCTACTAGAACAAAACTAATGTTTGATATGTGGGGTAAACTTTTCCTGACTACCGATATAAACCCCCTAACTCAAGCAATCTGCGAAGTGTTCAATTACTTGTTCACATAGACCCAAACACAGGCAGTTTAGAGTCTTCCACCTTGTAAAACATTATTAAAAAAGGAGTCTGCAGCGCAGCTTAAACAACTGAAGCAATTCAGTCCTGAGCAAAGATCCAGCATAAGCCTTGCACATCACTTGAATTCCGCTTATGTCATCCTAGGTCATACTCTCAACATTTGTACTACATACTACTGATGTTTTAGGAGTGTTCAAAAAGCCACACGCTGCATATTTTTTTCCTTCTCATGCAAAAAAACCCACTAAGTAAGAAATTAGTTCTCCCTACTTAACGCAGAAACTGTAACCAGAGCAGCAAACCAAAAGCGAGCTAAGTTATTTCATTGTCCAGTTTTATTCTCATCTTAGTTTATAAGAAAATTTTGTTTTCATAGCCATATAGTTTGTTGATCAATTGCACCAATAATTAGTAATTTTTAGGTAAAAACGAAGCAAGAACTCCCACAGCACAATCAATGTAGGGCTGAGTGATAATCAAAATAAAACAAAAAGGGAACTAAATTTCTCGCCTTATTTAGGAAGATGGTAATAAGATGGAGATTCCACCTATAGATCACAAGTAAAGCTCCAATCAGCAGTGACAATCATGATATACAAAAGCTTTTTGGTGACCTACATAAAATGAGTTTATATTTTCCAGTGCCCTGTGGACATTTGTATTTGTGTTGAAGACTTCAACACAGAGAACCTCCTCTCTCCACTACTACATGGATATATGTCTAGATATTTTTTATCAAATCCTTCAGCTCAAAATAGACTGAGCATAAGAGTATTTTGTTTCCTCAAGCTTCATGTTTTTATTTTTTCCAGTTCATTAGGCAGCTGGGAAGATGGACTTTGTTGTTGTTAAAAAAATAATTTTGGACTATCCTTTCAATCTAAGGGCTCTGTGGGAGATTTGGGTACATAATGCTTTTGGCAGACTTCTGAAAACTGCTAAAGATCAACACAATCACATAAACATACAGGAAGAAGTCACCTAACTCAGCAACCTATTCACGTAAAGTTTATCTTAACTTCCTCTTCTCACTTTTTCATTATAGCTTAAATCCACTCTAAAAACAAAACTAAGATCATTCATGGATTCATTAGACCTTCTCCGCTTTAAAAACATCTTCAAATCGGAACTGAAAATAAATACTGCCTTTTTTGTTTTATAGTTCTGCATGTCCTTGAATTCTCAGAGTCGGTCTTTCTTATTTATTCCATCAAGGTAAAAATCCAATTACTAAAAGCCTTTTGGTTCAATATGTTTTTTCTAAACTAGATGAACTTTCAGGTTTTCCATCATAGTTCAGATTCTTCAGTGCTGGTATCTTTAGTAACATACACAGCTTTTTCAAAGTGATCACCTATTTCCTGTACCACAGCCCTGCTATTACCACATCTGTTCAAAAATATATCATACAGGCAAGAGCCAATTCTTCTAAACAAGCCTCAGTTAACCCTAAAGCATTACATGACTACTTTAATTACTATTAGGCTGTATTTGGTGGCTTATTGCCTACTTGTCCAAATGCTGGGTAGTAACCACACTGATAATGAACTTCATTTGATATGCATAAACCAGACCAGATGATAACCACTGCATCTTCAAAAGGAAATCATAGGCAAGCACTTCTCTGTAGTTCAGGGGAAGCAGCAAAATTCCTGTTCCAGAAGAACGCTGGAATATGTCACATTCCTATTTCAGAAGGAATACGGCAGTTTCTGTTAACCTGCCTCTGAAAGATGGAAGGCTGTTACTCATTTGCCTTACTAAACTTTCAAATATGTCCTCTACCGTGAACAATCAAATATATGGGCCTGACAATTTACAGCATGTCAACAGAGCCTTGACAACGGGTGCTGGGTCTCCTAGCTCTTACACGAATTTAACTGAAGGTGCAAGTGAAAGAACTTTATATACATTTGGATTAAATACCATGTCATAAGGAAGTCTCCTCCTATTTATCTTTCAAAATCTGTTTTTATATTTGTTAAATGTTTTTAATGATTGCAACATCTGGTAAAATGCTCAAAAATATACGTATGACTGATTTAGTGAGTAATGTTTGCTGATCTGTCCAATTCTTATCTTACATCAGTCTTCCGTATTACAAAAAGCATGAACCAGATACCAATAAAGAATATAAACATTTCCTAATTTTGTGCATGTAGTTAAAGAAACAACCCTGAAAAATCTGATGGTTTGATACAACGACAGGCTATCACCAAGGAAAATTATACCCATTGGTCAGATTATAAAACAGCTTTAATATAATCTGCAATGGAATGTATGATGGTACACACCCACCTTCTAGTTTCTGAAACTGGGTCAAGAACTCCTTCAACTTCTCTATTGTCTTATCAAACTCCTTTCCAGAAGATGACACAAAAATTTCCACACATTGTTGAAGCATGGTTACTAAATCAGACTTATTCAACATCCTGAAAGACACAATTGTTGGCTGAAGTTGAAACACAGAATGATGAAAGAGTTTTCAATGTTCTTAGCTGAAAAAAATTTTTAAAATAATTTGAAAAACTCCTTTTAAAAGAGAAAACCTCCAAGATTTCAAGCATTTAGTCTTGCATTAAAGTCAATTTTTTCCTTGCTGTCATTAACAGAAAGAAACAAATCAACTTGGACAGAGGTCCCTCACATTTTCCTGCAGAATTGACAATGAAAGCTTTTCTGATAGTCTACCTAAAAACACTTGCTGGATACAGAGTTATAATTTTTGAAACTGTGAGTCAGGGGAAAAAAATTAAAAGTACAGTAGGGGTCATTCCCAAGAATGGCAAGTGAAATGGTAAAAAAAAAAATCAGATTAGTATGTACTCACACATCCACAAAATGCATTACTCTCTGTGATTCAGAATGATTCTCAAATAAAATCCAAATTGCTTTTTTCTATAATTAATTGCTATAAACCTAACCACCACTAGAATCCTAGAATCATTTAGGTTGGAAGGGACCTCTTGAGATCATCTAGCCCAACCTCCAGTCTAGCATTTACTTACATTTAATTATGTATTAGGGCATTTTATAAGCATCGCCAAGCACTGCTCAGTCTCAGAATCTTCATTTAAAAGATACCAAAGGAAGTCCTTGCAAATATCCATAAATGAAATCCAGAATTATAGTCATTGCATCAAGCCAGTACCATTACACATGCATGTAACCTTTTTCATGCAGTATGAGAGGTTCCCGATGCTAAACACTCTTGTTCTGAACAATCACACATTTTAACAGTCACTGTTACGAGGAGCCCTTCCCAGCCTATTCTTGTGGTTTTGCTTTATCTTATACAAAACAAAGGTGCTAATAGTTTAAGGATTTTAGAAGACACAAAAAACAGCTACACAAAAAATGGAGCATGACGAAAGAATGAAATAATGGCAATCAGTGTGGCAGGCAGCGTGTCTCTGTATCAGCTCCCTAAACATTGAGTAAGAGATATTTCAGGAAGAATTTAGAAGAGGCTGGGGAAGCTTTATGGATGTCTGGAGGGGCAATTGCAATTTGAGCTCTAGTTTCTAACTGGCCATTGATGCTAAATGCTTGTAAAGGCTAGAATTTGAAACTTCAGTTTATCTGATTCAGGGTTATGGATTTTTGCAAGTCAGGCATTGCCTTCAGATACACTTGTTTTGTACAGAAAAGCATCAGGAGTTAACAACAGAAAGGGTGACCTTGACCACACAAAAGGCTAGAAAGCATTTTGAAACTGTCTTGTAGAATATAATGGGTAAACAAGATAGCCTTCTCCCAGGCCAGAGAAAACACTGCAATAACTAAACATCTAAGACAGAGAGAGAGGATAACCAGATCTGGAGATCTGTGAATGGGAAAGAACAAATTTATTTTAGCAATATTATTCAAAAAGAAGCTGCAAGTTCTAGAAAAAAAAATATTTACAACAGCAATGGGATTACAGGGCCCAAAGAACAGGCAAGAGGATGGTTATCACATATTAGGAAACAGTAAAGGATGCTTTTCAACCTTCTGGGCTTGAGATTACTGCAAGGTGTGCCAGGTATCAGAGAGCAGGGTTAAGATTCTAGTTCGTTTAGGAGACAGGCTTAAAGCAGAAACGAACATCTCAAATCATCCAAAGACAGTAAAAAAAAAAGTCTCCTATTATTCAGAGACAAGTTATGAATGAGAAGAAAGGAAGCTAGGATGAAGTCTATAGAAACTCCTTCTGAACGCTGAAGTGGAGAATCATCTGAAGTGGTAACAGAGATCGGTCAACAACAAAATGCCAGTCACAGAAGGGGAGGAGTGTGATAAGCGGTATGTGATGAATGGCATCAGTCATTAGCAGACAAAAACAGAGTATAGTATCTAGACAGAAAACAATAGGTCAGACAGTCCTCAAGGTTTTGCCACCTAAAATCTTGACCAGATGTCCCAGACAGTTAGTTCCCCATAACCAATCAAGTAAGTTACTCTCCAAAACCTCTTAATCTTACCTCTCTTCTGATTAGATTAATCCACTGTGAACTAAAACTCACACACTCTCCCTGTCTCCCCATGATATTTTTTAGACTCTAGACAACTAGTTTAAATTAGAATAACTATTGTCTAGATTGCTTAAGTTAGATCACCTGAAACACCATCTTCGGGGAAAGCACTTTTAGCAGAAGGGATAAAAGCCAGTCCAAGGAAAGGCTGAAGTAGAGAAACAACCAACGAACCACAAAAGGAACTCAATGCAACAACTGAAAACCCCACATTCAAACATAATTCATGAAGAGCAAAAGAGAGACTTTGTTACAAACCAAGAAATAAGCTGATCAAAAGCTTCTCTGTTTTTTATTTTCTAAATACAAGAAAAAGAGATGGACTCCAGAAAAACACTGAAAAGAAGAATAAGGGATGGTGAACATAAGGATATCAACAGGTGCTGTGGCCCCTTGGAAGACAGAGGTATTAAGGAACAGTGAATAACTTCCATACCCAAGCAAAGAAGATTGTGAGTAGAAGCAGAAAGATCGCATTTTATCATTTCCTTCTAAAAGATGGCAAGATTCTATGCAGAAAAAGCAGAGGCAAGAGGAAGTATGTCTGAAATGGAAAAGGGAGTTAAAGTTAAAAGCTGAAAAAATAACAATCACAGCTAGAATCCCAAGTTTTTGAAGGAATCGTGTTGAGGGAGCTTTGTTAGAAAAGTGACAGAATTCCTGGAGTTAAAAAAAAAAAAAATATGAAAGGATTGACCATGATCACTGCATTTCTATCAGAAGCTCGCACAGTGGGAGCCAGGACCAGAGGAAAAACAGGAGGGAGATGAACAGGTAAGAATAAAGGCGGAGCAAGCCAGAATATGATGGCAGCATCAACTTCGAGATAGAAGAGGAAGATTAATTCAGAGTGGAAGACAGCAAATTAAACACAGGAGGAGAAAAAGGAGAAGAAAAAAATGTCCAAGAGTTATTAGAGATTACAGAAAGAGAGTACAGGAAAGCAAAATGACACATATGTGGTCAAGGGTTGATAGGTGATTGAGTGCTGTCAAGATTCAGGACAGTCAGAGAAGGATTAAGAAAGAAAGACTGGAGAAATGACAAATCAAGATTGTAATCCTCTCAAAGGGATGAGGGTAGAGAACGCAGCACAGTGGTGGTGCCTAAGAACCATGCAGTATGGCAAATGTACATTTTGAAGAGTATGTTTCCTTGTGTATGTAAGCCCAGAAAGTTATCCTCCACCCACCAATGACGTGATTTTTCTATTAAATTTTACTGTCAGACACATTAAATCTCACAAGCTCAGAGGCTCTTGAAGAGGCAGTTATGGTTGCATCAGCTCCTTGTGTGACAGAACCGATGTATTACTTGAATGAATGCAGCTATCAGGAAACAGCCATCTGCCATGATAAAACACGTTTAGAAGTCTGTAGCTGCAACATTGCAATTGAATGGTTTTCTATTAAGAAAATTGGCTTAGATGACTTTTCCATTTTAAACACTGACAGACAACACAAGTGTAGGCTCTCCTGAAGTCCTAAGCTCACCGTAACACAAAAAATTAACTCAGTCCCTGTACAAACTCTTAGACAAAGGAGGCAGGGGGAAAGCAGTAAAATAAAAAAAATAAGAAAGGCCTCAGCTACTCATTTGGAACACATTCTAATTTCACAACAGATTAAAATTTAGGCCAACTAAAACTAATAATTTGGTTGATAATATCTAACACAATCATACTTTAAAAGACAAAGCCCAACCGATGTTCTCATTCACACACAGTAATCTCAGTGGTTTCAGCATAATTACTCAAGGCATAAAACATACTAGAACCTGGTTGAGTTTCATGGAAAACAGTAGAAAGACAAAATTAAAACAGCAGTCAATTATACTTGCAAACAATTCTACAACTAGCTGCAAACAGGTAATATCCTCAGCTTTAAGTTCCAGAATAACAGATGACTGATATTCTCCGTGTGTACAGTGGTATTAAAACATAATGGGGAAAAATAATTTTAAAAAAATCACCTTGCTAGCTGAAGAGATGACTCATACTCCTCTGTCTCCCACACTCGCTTTTCCAAACACGCACAATGCAGCTCCCTGATCTGTTATGCAGACGGTGAAGAAAGGATAAAGTGTTTTACAAACAAAGCAATGCAGAACTCTTACAACAAGCTTTTCAAAGTAATATATAATTCCTTTGGAGCTTGTTTCCCAGAGATGCAGAATGATTGCAAAAGAAATGAAAGCATTTAGTTATCTTACAGAACTAAGCTCCAAGTGTTGCTGGAGTTTATGTGTTGCTCTGCACCAGATTTCAAATAACTAACATTCAGATGAAGATAACTGCAGAGAACAGAGACGAACTCCAATCAAATGCCCCAGCTAAAACATCTTTTCATTCTCAAATACTGGGACAGTTCATGCTGATTTTGTACTTAGGGACAGATTCTAATAACAGTATGGAATACATTGAGAACTGACAGACGAGTGCATATGCACAGAATATATTGCTCTTCTAGTGGAAGAAGAAATTGCTTAGCATGAGAAGGTGGATTTAATGACGTTAGAGCAATATGACTATTAAGAGCAATTATCACTGTTCCCTTACTATCATTTTCACCTTACTATCATTTCGCCTTCGACACTGTCTCCCACAGTATTCTCCTAGAGAAGCTGGTGGCTTATGGCTCAGACAGGTGCACTCTTTGCTGGGTAAAAAAAACGGCTGGACGGCCAAGCCCAGAGAGTCGTGGTGAATGGAGTCAAATCCAGTTGGTGGCCAGTCACAAGCAGAGTCCCCCAGGGCTCAGTTTTGGGGCTAGTCTTGTTTAATATATTTATCAACGATCTGGATGAGGGGATTGAGTGCTCCCTCAGCAAGTTTGCAGACGACACAAAGTTGGGCGGGAGTGTTGATCTGCTCAAGGGTAGGAAGGCTCTGCAGAGGGATCTGGACAGGCTGGATCGATGGGCCGAGGCCAATTGTGTGAGGTCCAACAAGGCCAAGTGCCAGGTCCTATACCTGGGTCACAACAACCCCATGCAATGCTACAGGCTTGGGGAAGAGCAGCTGGGAAGCTCCCCCACAGAAGAGGACCTGGGGGTGCTGATTGACAGCCGACTGAATATGTCCCAGCAGTGTGCCCAGGTGGCCAAGACGGCCAACGGCATCCTGGCCTGTATCAGAAACAGTGTGGCCAGCAGGAGTAGGGAGGTGATCGTGCCCCTGTACTCGGCACTGGCGAGGCCGCACCTCGAATCCTGTTTTCAGTTTTGGGTCCCTCACTACAAGAAGGACATTGAGGTGCTAGAGCGGGTCCAGAGAAGGGCGACGAAGCTGGTGAGGGGTCTGGAGCACAAGTCTTATGAGGAGCGGCTGAGGGAACTGGTGTTGTTCAGCCTGGAGAAGAGGAGGCTGAGGGGAGACCTCATCACTCTCTACAATTACCTGAAAGGGGGTTGCAGAGAGGTGGGTGTTGGCCTCTTCTCCCATGTGACTAGTGACAGGACAAGAGGAAATGGCCTCAAGTTGCGCCAGGGGAGGTTTAGGCTGGGTATTAGGAAAAATTTCATTACTGAGAGAGTGGTGAGACACTGGAACAGGCTGCCCAGGGAAGTGGTGGAGTCACCATCACTGGAGGTGTTCAAGGAACATGTGGACATGGCATTGCGGGACATGGTTTAATGGGCATGGTGGTGTTGGGTTGATGGTTGGACTTGATGATCTTACAGGTCTTTTCCAACCTTAGTGATTCTGTGATTTTATTCTGTACAGAAGGTTGCTAAAACTCAGTCTCTTCATCTGAATTGGACTAGTGAGCTAATAGGCAGTAGAAGAGAATACATTGTCTGCAATGCATACAGATAATCACAGATGTGGGAAAGTCGATGTGGGGATTCTTTTGCTGATCTGCCCATCTATGTCTTCCTGGAAATTCCTTCCTGTTGACTGACAAGGTATCATCCACGCCGCTAGAGAAAGCACATACTGTTGCCCTCTGCCTATAGCCAGAAAGCATCTGTCTCCATTTTAAGAAGTAGGGGAAAAAGCAGCAGAACAGTAAACAAAGAGAAAGAATAAATACTTACTCAGATGTCATACTTTGAAACAAAAAAACCCCCATGTTTTGCTAACATGGCATAACAGTACATCACCTGCTTGCCCAAAGGGTACTTTGGAAGAGAAGATGTGAAAACATGAAGACATCTCAGAACCGAAACATAATTTTCATGGTAAACATGCAAGTCCTCCAGCAACTTCTGTATTACTTCCTACAGTGACAGAATAATTGTTTTGTAAGTCATTCTGACATCCATTTATTTAAAACTCTCATGAAGTACTTAAAATGACTCTGAAGTTTTGACATTGTGGTGTGCTATGATTTAACTCACCAGTATTAAATTAAGACTATTATGCAAAAAAGCTGTATTTCAACAGTTCACTGCAATCACATTGCATATTTTTAACTTTACTTTCTTCCTCCATCTCACTGGAGAATTGTTATTGATTAGCATTATTATTTTACCATTTTCAACTATATTTAGCCTTTAGATTTGGTATGTCATCTTGCAAAAACAAGACTATACACTAGACCTTTAATAGGCAATGAGAAATTACATAGCTACTTTTACTCAAATCCTTATTATTTGCATTTTTGTATTACAAATGCATTTAAAAAATTATTTCTTATATTGCGGGTGGCTGCTGTTTTTATTAGTTAGGTATACGTAAAAAGGCCAGTTCACAGTTGCTGCTCCTATGTGCTCTTAATTTTACTTCTGTTTATTCATAGATTGAGAAATGCAGAGAAAAAAATTATCATGTATTAGGAAAAAGAAATTATTAACTGCTGCTACTGAATTTACTGGATGGCACCTCGTTATCACTGGCCTCCCATGGAATCATATGCAACATTTCTGGAAAACCACACTCAAAATTTCTGGTAGCTGTATTAAAGTACTTTGGGCTAATTACACTTAAGTTTGTGCACATAAGCACAAGAAATCTGACTTCCTTCCAAGAGTTACAGGGTGAGGCTTGTGAAATAAGGGGTATATTATTAAACGTATAAAGTTTAAAACATACAATGTTTACGTTGATGAGCATTCAACTTTCAAAGTAGCAGCCCATTATATGGTCTTTAAACTTTAAACAAAGAAACAGCGTCTCAGCTGCTCATTCCCACTCCTTCCCTCCTCCTGTTGTTTCAACAGAAGCATTTATGCACCTGCAGAGTGAACTGCATTGAGGAAATCATTCTGCAGAAACAACCCAGCAAAAAAATTCCCATGTCTTGTCCTTTTTTTTGGTGAGGTTACTTTAATTGGATTGTTTCTCTGATTATATTCATTGCACAGCCACACAAGCAGTTGTGCTGGCACATCTGCTGAGATGTGTATAAACAGCAAGGGAATGGCAGTAGCTCAAGCTATTTTTGCCACTGAAGACTATGGATCATAAAATCATGTATAAATCATGTCTTGCCTTGACTACTATAATTGCACTGTACTTGCAAACTTGCCTGCTACCAACCTCTCTTCCAGCCATTACCATTGTTCTTCACACTTCAAAAGACCTTACAGACCAGGAGCTCTGCTAGGATAAATTAATTGCTTTATCTCTAGTAGTACCATTTGCCTGACAGGTTAGATATACTTGAGATGAAGAGTTAGTAGAAACCCTTTACACTGAACAATGCTTCTACTTGGAGTGGTTCAGCTGGTGAAAAAAACCAACAGATCTTTGTTGTTGAATTCCCGAAAGGCTCACAATAGTAGTAGCCTGACTTTAATCACTTGACAAACCTTCAGATAAACATGTAACATAAAGTTTTAATCCTGTGCAACATCTAGTGTGAATGTGTGCCTTGGGACCCAGACTGCCCTACTGAGTTCAGTCAGAAACCATACAGCAGGTATGGAGGACTAAGAGCTTATCAAATAACCTCCAAAATGACTTACTCATTCTTCAAACACTTCACTGACTTTCCAAGAAAGTCAGTCTGAGTAAGCATTAAAAGACCAGGCCATAAATAAACCTTGTAACCTTCTTTTTAAGCAGTTCTATTTCTAGACATAGTTAAAAGTTGATGTCAGAAAAGTTGTGCAGCTTTGCATAAGGGTATACCTGGCAACCCTAGAGATTCGGAATTTCGACCTGCCGATCCTAATTCTGCATTCCTGGACATGAAGCACAGTATGTACTGTATGAAAGAAGAACTATACGTCTCAGTCTTGTATTTTATTATGCTCCACAAACTAATATATTGTGAAAGTTATTTTTGCTCTCCAAAGACGTTCATAAAATTTTACCTTTAAGAAGCTGTCTGCTGTCAGCAGTGCAATCTGTTTCTCTGATACTTGACTTTCCACATACCTGATGGCAAGAAAAAAAACAAGAACATAAAAATTATAATGTAAAGTACGATTAAAGATTATAGGGTTAAAAAAATTCAAAAGTTTATGCTGCTAAAATGATTACTTTGGAAAGATTCAAAAAGGGACAGTTAAATCCAGCAAGTTGAAAGGCCACTCCAAAACACTAGAGATTATGCTCCAAATCAGCTTAACAAGTTCAAAAGTCATTTATGGTTATTTGTCATAATAGAACAAAAGAAAAAAAAAGTTCAAGTGATTAGACATCACAGAAGCTGGAGTCTCTACACCAGAAGATTAAGGCTTCCTGAAATTATTTAGAACTGTCCTCCTTTTGATCGACTTACCTTTGCTACAGAAACATACGCACAAGTGATCTACAGTTTTCACGGAGCTACATTTTACAGATTCCTTTTTTTTCTTTTTAAGCTGACTAAATACAAGATTGTCCAAAAATTTATTTCACCTTTTACCTTCTAAAAGAGGCCAGTTGCCGAATGTTTTCACACTGATCATGTGATAAAGAATTTACTTTCTTCTTAGCATCTACCAGTTGGCAACACAGTACACTAAGAGGCTGGGAATAGAAGTGCTCCACAACACAGAGCTGAAAAACAAAGCAAGAACCAGTGATGTTAATAAAATTCATCCTCCCTGCTATATCTACCTTTTAATGCTTTCTTACTATTACAGTGCATATACTACAATGGTAGTAATGGTATTCCTTTAAAAAAAATTTCATTACAGTTCATAAATATTCCATAAGTCACTACAGGACACTGATTATTCAGTTTTAAATACAGTCACATCATTACCTTTTCTTGCTGTATGTGCTATTCATTTTCAGTACCTCATCTTTCCCCCCTCTTACATAACAGTAACTATAGTTTGTCAAATATTTTCTATTCACTTATATGAATTACTGCATTCTTTAGGTTACATATTCAGCTCCAACACTCACAAATAACAAAGAGTGTATTTAAAGATATGAAAAGCAACTACTGTACACAAACTTACCACATGTCCTAATTTCAATTTCTGTTTCACATCCACAAAAATACACTGCTAAACTCTTACTACATATATGTACAAATATGCTCTATCACTGATTTCAGCTGCACTAAATGTTTGTAGCGTCACAGCCCTGCAGAACAGTAGCATATACTCATCACATCTATTCTTAAAAACAAAACAAAAACCCAATCAAACAGACTATCTCACTAAAAACTTCTAAAACAAAAACTGTCAAAGAGGAAAGACACTTCCTGTCAGAGAAGTTAACATCACTCCTAGACATAGAGATGATGGTGATCCCTTGTATCTATCACTTAAGAAATCTGATCTGAAATTGCTTCATCCTTGAACACTTTTAACACACAAGGACACGGCCATATACTGTCAGGGCTAGGACTTACATTTTCGCATCAGGCCAATGGGGAATCATTAAATCCTGGCAACTCTTTCAAATAAGGAGTTGAAACCTATGAAAACCCACACAGGTCCGTCTGCAGGAAGATGTACTATAGTCAGGATATTTCTCCTGGCCACATGTAATCATTGAATCTTAGATGTCAAAGAATCTGAGACACTCTAAAGGTGTATGACACTAAAAGGGCATGTTTTACTAACAGGTTCATACATGGAACCAGGCAAGACACAAACGATTTCACAGTCCTGCATTAAAACAGATTACAGGGTCCACAAATTCTTTGGAGAACTCTCATCCACAATCCATAAAAGCTACAAGGAGACTCAGACACAGAAATACATCTAGATATGAAGATCTATACAAGCCAACAAAAATATAATTATCATGCTCTGTATAGACTATTTTTGGAAACTTTGAGATCTTCCACTTTGTCTCCTGATAGGGTAAATATAACTCCTGCATTGCTGCACAGCTGCTTGGAGCACAAGCACCACCTACTCTGAGGCACAAAGTAAGTGACCCTGCAGCTCCTACTTCCCTGAAAAGGCAAGAAGTGTGCATCCAGAAACTGTGCCAGAAGAGTTCAAGTGGGGAAGAGATACTGCTGAGCCTACTCACACCGTGACAAACCAGAGTACAACGAGCTGGTACAGAGGATCAGAGCTGGAGAGTTCTGCCAGGCGTGTTAGAAGCTGCAAGTTAATCTGCAGCAAAATACAGGTCTTTCTACCCACTAAAGCAGGTTACCCTTTTAAATGTAACCTTTAAACGAAGCTTTTTGTGGCAGAGTAAGCTTTTACATGCTTCTTCATACCTGTCCTACAAGTTTTCCTTTAAAACCATAACATTTAATGTTTTAAAGTTAAAACACCCACCTGTTCACAGATCCAAACTGTTTCCGAAGGACATTTTTTCATCCAATTCAGTGACAGCAAGATTAGGACCTAAGAAATCTTTTAGCGCCTAGTAATTACCCTTTGTTTTCACAACCATAATTTGAGTTCTTGTTACCATTGCCTACCTGAAATCCTTTGATAAAATTCTGGACAGAAAAATCATGGTACAAGAATATGTTGATGAGAACCTGCAGAACTTTCGCACCCAGTTTAAAGGGAAAATGGGCTGTCAGAAGCAGCTAAGGGAGACAAAAAGGAAAAGTAGCCATAGCAGAAATTCTTTCCTGAATTCAACTCAGCAAAATTTATATATACAATTTAATACAACTCTCAGTATCTGTTAGCATTCAACTAAATGAGAAAATAAATACACTAACTTCTAAAAACAGTATTTCTACTAAAATATCCATGTAAAGATTAATTTTTGGTTTGTTATTTCACCACATTTTTCTAAGTACCTTTTATTAATATGCAACGTTTGAAGTTAGTTTTGCTTAACACTATTTTTGTATTTATTTTTAAAATTACAAACAACAGAACAGAGATTGCTGTAACAACCAGGGATACCACTACTTTCAGCATGTGTAACAGTGATTTTGGAAATCCTGCACAAAGTGGTGTACCAAGAATCGCACAGACAGTGTCTATATGGCTTGACCATTTGGATAACTCTGCTAATTTTTGAAGGCAGCAAAATTCAGGCTGAACTGAATTTTTCTATGTTTAAAGCTATCTTTTTCTAGAACAAAGTAAAATTCAAATCAAAGCACTAATTTAATGAAGAGGTGAGAATGTCAAAGTGTAGTTGCCCAAGTATGCATGCACAGATGTCAATAAAAACAAAAGATGAAAGCAGATGTGTGTCTCAGTGTGTAAAGGAATGTCTGAGTATTAATGTACTTTGCAGCTACGAGTAGAAATATCCAAAATCCACAGCTCTCAGGAACTCTCAGGATCGCATTTCAAAAGCTTCAGACAACCTACTTTTAAAGGCCACACTGTGCTAGAATACACACACACTCCTCCTATTTAGAAAAGGAATTACCTTGTCAATTATAGTAGACAGGTGCTCCTTACAGGCAAGGGACTGGAAAAGCTCTATGCACAGCAGAGAGGAAACAGAGTGAGGAAGTAAGCTGTGGATAATCATTGGAGATGTAGCAATTCCAAAAATGAGTACTAGAGGTAATTCACGGATATGCTGACTAGGATCACGGGGGAAGGGAGGAAAAAAAACATAATAGTTACATTACAGAAAATCATGAGACAAATGCATTATGTTCCTACTACAGCACTAAGCTTAGATGCAGAAAGGGGTAAATTAAAAGATTTGTTGCCAGTAACCCAAAAGAGTTTTGATGTGGAGTAAAATGAAAAAGAGAGGAAGCTATTTTAAAGCCCTAAAGTAGAAAAGCAAATTAAATTATATTTTAGGATTCAAATTTCAGGAAGTGGAATAAAAAGCATCTTTTCAGTTAGAGCATTGTACTGGTGCTATCTTCCCAAAGAGTTATATTCAGAGAACTGAATCTTACGATTTTTTTTTTTTTTCCAAAGACATAGAAAAAATTAAGGAGACATTAAACAGCTAAACAGTCTCAAGAAAATTTACAAGTTTTACACCATTTAATAAATTTTAAAATAAATATGAAACCCCTCTAATAGTCTATGTTCCAATTATATTTAAAAAAAAGAATTCAACTTCTCCAGATTCAGTCTTCCTCTTCAGATAATTTTTAGCATATGCTTTGAGAACTGATAACTGAACGCTGTATTGTGAACAGCATACGAATTATACAAAATGCAGTGTTTTCCATATTATTTCATCATTATTTTTCCATTTTTTATTAGTTTCAAGCAGATAAAAATTCTGCTATCTTAAATATCTTCTAGGTTAAAATTGACAATTTGTTCCTTTCCTCTGTTTTCACCACAGCAACTTTTTGACCTTTAGTTGTTATCCCACAATTATTTCATTTCTCTAACTCCTCAAAAGCCATTGCTAGAGACTTAAACATAAAAGCCAATAAACTTTATATATTACTGTCCACTGTTGATAACCTAAAGGAATATTGGAGAGAAACTGAATCTTGTGATTAAAAAAAAAAATCAGAAAAGCCTCTCACATTTACCCACTTCACCCTTATTATTAAACATGTTTAAGACTGAAATGGAGAGAATAAACCCAATCTCTACAATTAATCCAAAGATCTTTTTCAACGTATTATGCAACTCTGCCAAGCTTCTATTCTACCTATCTTCTACTTTAATCAAGACAATCTTTAGATATAAGACCATTTGAACCCTCAAAACCTTTTTTCTGAAGAGACACACAGCCTATGAAAAAAGTGTATTTGCAAATAGTAGACTGACAGACATGAACTGCACTTCATCTGCATTCCACATGCTCATAAGTAGGTATTTATCCTTGCCACAAAAAGCAAAATAAAAAACAACACTTAAACAATTAAAACACATTTTCCCCTGCCTTACATCCGAATTATTTCCAGATAATTGTGCATTTCTGATTTTACTTCTTGAAATGTTCCCCAGAGAACCCATCTGCCAGATTTGAAGTAAAAAAATATTTTTATTGTGGGTCTCTCAGCAAGTGAAATTGCCTAGCCTTGTTCAGAGGTAATGTCAGGTGTGAATTCTGCAGCTGAATTAATTGTACAACTGCAGCCCCAATTCTGCTGCAACTGTAGTTTCAACCTGGGGACTAAGTGGAAGATGCTCTTTTTTGGAGAACAGCATGGGTTTTTGATTAAAATGCATGAGATGATATTAAGGAAGACAGGTGAAGGAAGGACAGAAGTACCGGAGCACCTGAAGTAGTCAGTTACTCATTACAGGTCCTGGCCAACATTAAGAAATTACCTGGGTAAGTTTTATATACTCCTATTAGTAAGCTAGTCACCTTTAAGCAGCAACACATCAGTAATCATACAAAAAAACCCCTCTGAAAATAATTTTAAAAGTCTACAGAAGAAAGATCTAGGCATCTTAAAAAATTAATTTCACAATCACAAATTCTATAACAACTAGTACCAATAAATCCTCCTATGTAAAGAATTAAATCAGCCACTCAATACCTCAACCCAGCCCTTAGGCACTCTGGTTCAGAGTCCCACGTTAGCTCTAGGATAATTTATCCCCAAAACCTAGCAAATACTTTTTTGCTCAATCACTGCTGCAAAGAAGCAGCATCAATATTTGATTCCAACTCTCCACTGGCCTCATTGTTACACTTCAGAACAGCTGCAAATAGAAAATGGGTAAAGGAGCAGAAGAACTAAACTTCAGGTCACATTACCTGCTGATGACTATGAAATCTTGAAGTACTTTTGTGGTGAAACTTTCCATGTCTTTGAATATAACTACAACTGGAGGATATTGCCAGTATCTAGAAGAGGAAGTTCTTTTTTTGCTTGGAGTTTCAGAATCTGTTTTCTTCAAAGCCATTCATTATGCATTAATAAACAGAAGACAGGAAAATAAAAAGATTGAATCACATCTACGATATTACAATGCTCCAAAGTGACATGACTGACTTTCTGCTACAGTTGTATTTATTATTAGCATCTAGAATTGCAATTTTTCTTCCTTCTGTTTGGCACAGCAGGAAGTACAAAGAATAAACAAATTTTTAAAACCCACATTCCAACAAAGACAAGAATAGCTCTGTGGGACAGAACTGGTGAAATTCTGTTGGGATTGAGGGAGCAGATTTGGTTTGTGTACATGGACATTGCCCACCTCCTCTATCTTTACCCAGTAATAAAAAGAGCATGTACTCAAACTTTTATTTAACACATTGCTCTGATGAAGTCATCATAAAATCAGTTCTAACTTTTATTCATGGCAGCAACAAAACTTAGAACTTCATCAGCTTTATTAACTACAAAGATACAAAAACGTTTGGAAGTTATTTTTTCACTGCTTGTCAATGTAGTGTGGGCTGCAGATGACATAATGGCCCATTAGCACTAATACGGTGCCTTTCCCCTGGATGGCTGTTCTTTCTTAAAGTTTTCTTTTAATAAACAAAACATCTCAGCACTCCTGGGAGAAAAGCATCTGGCATCAAGCTGATACTGCATTTTAAGCCTCTAGTTCCCAACTAAATATACGATAAAACAGTACTTTTTGCTTATTTTTCAGAATTCTGACATTCATACCTCATCAGAAACTAACTCCACATTTGTTTATATGTTACAGATTTATATTCAAATCACCTCAATCTCAGTTATTGCTTAGTATTAAATGAAAAGCTAACCTTTGGCATTTTTTGACTACAATTCTTTTTTAAAAGCATCTAAAGGTCAGGCGTGTTTATAAACTGGTGATACCAAAAAAAAACCAAACCAAAAAACCATACCTTTGTTACACTGTCATACCAATTGATAAGAGAAGTCATTGAACAACGTATTCTATTCTGGGAAACCTGCACATAGTCCTCATCTTCCAATGAGTGCACATCTATATAGCAGTTCATCAGCTGCCCCATCAGCTTCTGCATCAGATTTTTTATGCCTTCACAACACATTTTTAGATACACAGTAAAGACATTTGGTTATTTGGTAACACTTCTCCAACTCATACTCCAAAAAATTACCCCAAGTTGTCACTTACTATTTTTCACTTTTCTAATTACTCTCCCTCTCTCTCCAGAATGCATATCTCATGCTCCAGAAAGCTTGAAAGTATTCATGATAGGCACGTTGTTAATGCAATAAAAATTATCCTATTAATTTGCCTAGTTAGCAACAATTCAGGTTAAGATGTTGGCCCCCCACCTTTCCTGAACTCCAGCCACACGCTATTAGACTGACCTAAATATAAGGCAGCCAATCCATAGATCCGGGGATGATACCATAAGTGATTTTAATCTTTTTACTTAAAAAAGGAGCAGAGTGGGACAAAATTTATTCTACCCATTCCCCCACTGTAATAACATGACTGTAAGCATTTAAAAAGTAGAACGCATACATAAACTACCCAATGAAACAAAAGGAAAGCCAACCTACAATATCAACATGCAACACACTAAGCAGCATGCTCTTGACACGCTACAACTATGCAATTTTTCAATCTTCATCATTTTAAACAGAACTGGATACCTCTTAAAATAGAGTAGGCATTACTGCTATGTTAACGTGGGACTGAGCAAATCTTTAGAAACTCTCCAAGATTCCTCCATCCCATTATTCTTACATTTGGGGGCAAAAGCTAGAACTTCTAGTTAATTGACAGCTTATTCAGATGAAGAAGCAAAGCTATTGTAATATTTACCTGGGCAATCTTTGGCTTCCAGCAAGGCTATGTAAGGAGTAACGTTATTTTGAAGGACTTCCGAGAGGCTTCTGAAAGTCAAGTCATGATCTGTAACATTTACGCCTAGAAGACAGACAAATCTTTAAGGGCATTTTTCCTGTGATTTGTGACCACAATGACTGAATAATAAACTGAACAGCAGACAAAAAACAGAAGATACCTTAAATATTCAAGGAAGGAATGAAAAACATCACATCATCTATGAGGAAAGATGAAAAACTAGCACAAGATTAGACATACATGTTAATACTAGCTGATTAAAAGGAACAGGGAATCACTGCAAAGACCCCTCATATAGTTTGCATTTTTTTTTTTTTAAAGAAAGATTTCTCAAGGGTGCAAACCTGCAAGGAGTAGGATTGGTTTTCTAACTTCCCTGCTCCTCATACCCTCAGAAGCCATCCACAGTCATCTAAGGCCTGCAGACAAGAAGATGAAATTCACCTTCTCTACAAGAGCAGCAGTGCATACACCCGAGACCTGGATCCTCACATTGCTTATGTAAGGAGGAAAACTACGAGTTAGTATGAACTACAGTCTGAATTTACTATTAACTACTCAATATTTACTGCCTTTGTTAACATCCTTAGTCAATCAAAAAAAGAACAAGCCCCTCCACAAGGCAATTCACAGCTTCTTGCACAGAAATATTCAGAGCAGGAACTTCTCACATTCTACTACCTACAAAAGTAGACTTCCAGGCTTTGTTAGTAGTCATATGGTAAATTTGAAGCACAGGCCTGATTTTAGGTTCCCTAAAATGATCCACTGAAAATGCAATCAGGTTGCTTTGAACCAGGTTTAGGATATTACAGTTACAACCCTTTGAAAGAAAGGGGGGGAGAAAAAAAAAAAAACAAAGAAAAAGACTTCAGAACTTCACTAACTTCAGTAAAAAGATCTTCAGCTATTTTCTTCACCCTCTGCTCCTTTTCCAAGATAATGACACTGCCTTCCTACATGTAAAGATGCACTGCAAGAACACATATCAGAAATACAGAAGCTGTGTAATTCCATGGTTAGTCATAGAAACCACCAAGCATGTTGATGGCAGAAACAGGTACAGAATCAAAGCACCTCCAGTGCATCAGTGGAAAAAAACCCAAATCACTACCAGCTGCCTAAGACAGACCTTTAGGGAAGGTGTTACCTTACTGCACTATTATGCATACAAAGGTGAAGGAGGTCTTATCCCGCTTCCTTCTCCCAGTCCAATCTCTTCTGTTAACATTTCCAAACCTGATATTGCTCACAGTAATTGCTGGAAGTCAGCAATACATTTTTCTTTGATCTCCGTGTCAGTTTTAAGCAGAGGTATATAAGAAAATATATCTTTAAAAAATTACCTAAGACAAGAGCTGCAGTAGGGATTTCTCTGGACTTCATCCGACAAGTCCATTCTGTTGTCTCCTCTCGGAACTCAGAATGAGACCGCCTCAAAAAACTTACTAGGTTATCAAATAACTGCTTATTCAAGTCTTCCTGTATTTTCTGTAAGCAAACACAGAGATATTTTATTTATAAAGATGTGGAAACAACACAGTATCTTGCTTTTCATACTCCTTTGCTGCATAATTTTTAATCCTTAAAACTCCAGGGTAGAATTTTAAGTAACACAAAGTTTTCCTATGAACTATAAACATGCTAATTTATTCACTGTGTGGCAAACACAAACATTTCCCATCTTGGAACTTCTGGGCAAATGCTCAAAAATAACTTGGAAAGCAAATGAGCTTAACTGTGTTGTCACACCACAGGCTTTAAAGAAGAAAAAAAAACATACTGACAAAGTGTAAGTGACATAGGAGGAATAAAACAATACAGTTTCTGGAAGAACGTTAATGAAAATTCCTGTTATTTCCTCTTGGCTTACAAAACACCTGTAAACATTTTTCTGAGACATCTATATGAGAGCAAACATACAGCTCCTCCAAATCTAATTGAGGATGAAAGAAAAAAATAATAAAGGAAAGCATTAAGTATGCTTTATAGGAAAAAATACTAAACCACATGACTGCCACATTTGCTACACTGTCTTCTGCCCTTCAGGATGATTTTCATACAAGACTATGTATATGCAGGAATGTATGGAAAGGTGAGAGAAAGCAGCGGGAGATAAAACTTTAAAAGGCAGATATATAGTGGCAGCATTTTGTATTCCTTTAACTATGTATGTTCCTTTGAAAAACTATCTCTAATCCAAGATACGCCTTCTGCTAGAACAGACAAAAAAAATGTACTCTAAAGTTCAAGATATCAATACATACTTATAGAACCTAGATGTTAGAAACAAGATTAAACCCCCGCACCCAATAAAATCATCATCAAGATTTATTAGCAACAGGAAGTGACACACACAGCAGTGAACTTGATTTTAAATGAAGTGGCAAAGGCCACCTCTAGCAGCATTGATGAGGCAACTATCAAAGGACTTAAGGTCATATCTCCAGGAGATTGCACATGTTGCCTGCCCAAAAACCTGAGCTCCATTTCCATTATACAGAAGAGTTCCTGTTGCTTTCCTGAAAAACTGATAAAACTGTACACAAAGTAATCTTACACTTTTCACCCTCTACTTTTTAAAAAATATTCTTCTGGCCTTTCTGGTGTTGACTGTGCACCTCTGAGCTCCCACCTGATAAATTCTATGGCAACTCAGAACAAACTGTAATACGACATTTTAAAAAGAAGAGTTTACGCCATCAGCTTTATAACAGCATCGTAACAGCTCCTGTATTACCATAAATCCCGTAACAATCCTCCAAGCTTCTGCTTCAGAATCCATCAGACCTTGAGCTTCTTCTGATCATTACTGTTTTCACTAAGCCACCCTAACAAGAATCTAAATCCTTACTTTGCATGGTTACAGTATATATTGTTTCTTCCAATGCACACTTGCGAAGATGGAATTCAGCCTGCCATAGCACTACACATTTACTTAGCTTTCTTAAAATCCATCAGTCTTTTCTCGTCAAAACAACTTTGTTACTGGCACTATTTTGGTAGTGTTCCAGAAAGTACACTAGGCTGCTCTGCATCTCAAGTGACCAACTCGTTTACTTGCATGACACTGCTTATGCTGGAAAAGTCATATGAACTGAAGTTCAGTCCTGGCTACAACATCAGGTTTGGTCATGATTATCTGTTGTGTAGTCTGAAAACCATTACCTGCATATTAGAGCTAAAATTACCATATTATAGCTCTGCACTCAGGCTTTTTGTTTCTAACCTGGATCCTGGTAATGCAACTGGAATTCCTCACCTTACAGGAAGGGAATGTTTCTGAAAGTCCTTGATGAGATGTATCATAAGAACATTTGCAAGGCCACCGCTGACAGTAGGGTTCAAAACTGGGATGCCTTGCAATACTGAAACAAAAAAGGTCCAAAATTCACCTTCCAAAAATGAAGGACAGTTCCTGCAGTACTTTTGCCAGCTTTTCATGTTGTGAGAAGCCTGAAAGGATGTCATTACCAGACGACAGATGGTGCTGCCACAAATGCAGCACAGTTTACAATGGACATACAAAGACCAAGAGTGCTCCGCAACAAAGTTCTTGGAAGCCAAATCCTCTTCACTCTTCAACACCTCAAGAAGATACCAGAGAACTGGGAAAACACCAGCACAAGCACATGGTCTGCCAACAAATTGTCAGGTAGCAGTACCCTGGCAAAAACTTTGGAGAACATCCTGCTAGGCTCCCTTAGCACACTACCAGAACCCCTAGAACTCAAGTTCCAAGCAGCAAGCCATGCACTTCCCAGGTATTCTGCCATGAATCAGGCTTACTACACCAGGGTTTGAAAGTATAAAAAAAATAAAATCCTGACTGGATAAATCCCACATCTACCTGGTCTGACCTCACTTTGAGCAGGAGTTCAGACTAAAGACTTTCTAAGGTCCCTTCCAACCTGAATTGTCACATAATTTTACATATAAGAACAATTACCACCTCCAAGCTTGTCAACAGTGGGATAAAAGGATGGTAATACAAAACCTAGTAGAAAAAATATCAGATACCCCAGAAGCAGGATAAAGAAAATTCTATGTATAGCAGCAAAAGTAACTGTAGGTAATCTGCCCTTAGGCAAGTTAAACTCTAAGGCAAGACCCACATCAATTTGTTGATCTAGCATGAACTGTCTTCCGTCAGGAAGAAGAACAGAAGAAAGTATTTGGCAAACTCCTAGCAGCCTCAAAGAAAAGAAGGGTAAGAGATTTAGAACAGAAAATAATGATGATTTTGCAGATAGCAATGGCCCTGTGCTTCTGAGCAGTTAAGGGAGGTTTTTGCTGTGATGATGGCTTGTACCTGCTGCTCTGGGAGAAATCCTTGCAGAGCACTAGGAAAAAACCCAAAACCAACACTTCCTCAACCTGAAAATCCTGCAGCCACTGTTGGCTATGTAGAAGCATTGTCTCAAAAGCCTTGACAACACTGAGCCAAAGAAAGAAGGTCCAATAAAGGTCTTTCAGAAGTAGCTACAGAATGTCATCTTCCCTATAGGCCACTGTGTAACTGACAAGGCAGTTTTCTGGTGCAGCTGCCAACAATACTGCCAATGCTGGTAGCTAACCTGTGAAGCTGAAGCAGTTGGCAGGAAGATACCAAATATACTTCCACAAACTTCTGTGTATTCTCTATAATTAGCACCGCAATATAGTGCACTATTTTGCTCAGCCTAGCTAGCTATGGTTTGAAAACAGTGCTGACTAGTCAAAGTGAACTGGATCATGGAATAGTAGGAACAGAATTAGAGGAATTTATGAGTTTAGCCCAAGGGTCCAGATTGCAAGCTACATCCAGCTGGCTTCTATCGTACATCCCAAAACAAACTTTGGAAAAAAATTCTCATAATGTCTAGAGCCCAACAGCAGGCAGAGGAATATGGAATACTTGCCCAGAATCCTTGACACTGAACAGAGGAGGAAATCCCTGCTGTACGGAAGCAATTATTTGTGCTGGTCACAAGCGACGTTCCCCATGACTCAGTATTGGGGCCAGTGCTATTTAATATCTTTACCAACCATCTAGACAAGGGGATCGAGTGCACCCTCAGTAAGTTTGCAGACGACACCAAGTTGGGTGGGAGTGTTGATCTGCTCGAGGGTAGGAAGGCTCTGCAGAGGGATCTGGACAGGCTGGATGGATGGGCCGAGGCCAACTGGATGAGGTTCAACAAGGTCAAGTGCCGGGTCCTGAACTTGGGTCACAACAACCCCATGCAACACTACAGGCTTGGGGAAGAGCAGCTGGGAAGCTGCCCCACAGAAGAGGACCTGGGGGTGCTGATTGACAGCCGACTGAATATGTCCCAGCAGTGTGCCCAGGTGGCCAAGAAGGCCAACGGCATCCTGGCCTGTATCAGAAACAGTGTGGCCAGAAGGAGTAGGGAGGTGATCGTGCCCCTGTACTTGGCTCTGGTGAGGCCGCACCTCGAATCTTGTGTTCAGTTTTGGGCCGCTCACTACAAGAAGGACATTGAGGTGCTGGAGCATGTCCAGAGAAGGGCGACGAAGCTGGTGAGGGGTCTAGAGAACAAGTCTTATGAAAAGCGGCTGAGGGAGCTGGGGTTGTTCAGTCTGGAGAAGAGGAGGCTGAGGGGAGACCTTACTGCTCTCTACAATTACCTGAAAGGAAGCTGCAGCGAGGTGGCTGTTGGTCTCTTCTCTCAAGTAACAAGCAATAGAACAAGAGGAAATGGCCTTAAGTTGCACCAGGGGAGGTTTAGGTTGGATATTAGGAAAAATTTCTTCTCTGAAAGGGTTGTCAAGCATTGGAACAGGCTGCCCATTGAAGCGGTTGAGTCAGCATCCCTGGAGGTATTTCAAAGACATGCAGATGTGGTGCTTAGGGACATGGTTTAGTGGTGGACTTGGCAGTGCTAGGTTAACAGTTGGACTTGACGATCTTAAAAGATCTCTTCCAACCTAAATGATTCTATGATTCTATACTATAATACAAGCCAGCTGGCTATAGAGACACAACAACAGCATGCCATCTAACACACAACAATTAGGAGGCCACAGTTCAGTATGAAATTAACTCCCATCCCCACCAGACAACCCCACTGACACTGTCTGTACTAATTCAATAGACTATGCTTGCAGCTGTGTCATTCAGTATTTGACATCCATGCAGTTGTATTAACATAAATCCACTGTGAATCCTGGGCTGCTATGAACTCAGTAACACTGAGGTCAAGAGCAGCCTAAAATCCTCAGAGGGCTGGCAAGTACGTAACTGAATCGAAGGTAGAAAACAACAGTATGCCAGGAATTAATAAAAAGGACAATTAGTATGAAGAGAAGCTTAGAAGCAGTAGCTTGAAGCATCAAAAGGATGTAGTTGTGTGATTAGAAGTAATGTGCAATTGATGGATTTATTATTACTATTTTATATTCTGGACAGGGATTTCAGTCTCAGCCAGTATTTCTGGCCCTTTTATGCATGTAAAAAAGAAGATGTCCAGAAACAAAGCAAGCAGCATTGTTATAAATGCAAAACACTGCTTTAGTATTAGGTGCAAGACTCACCTCTGTTTCCAATTTGATCTGATTCCATAAAAACTGGCAAGTAACAAACCGCAACTCAGCATCCTCTGAATCATTGTTTCTTTCCTTGAAATCATTAGCTAGAAAGACAGAAAGCAAAGGCAAGCACAAATAAGATTATTAAAACAAAACACACTTTGTTGAGAAGAAAAGAAAGCACCCTACTGAAACAAGAACATCTTAATATACGCATATATCTGAGAGAGATGACTTTTCTCTTAACCAATTAACTAACTGCTGGTATCTGTTAGAATAAGCGAGGGAACAAGCAGAATCTATTACCCAAGTATGCACGCAAAAGGTAAAGAACTGGCTTCCACCTCAAGTCGCAGATGAGCAAAAGGCTAAATCAGAGCAAACTGCCTTTATTATTAAAATTTTTTTTAAAAAAATTTTCCCTTGCTTCAGAAAGTTTTGTGGGTCTCTGACACCTATTAAATACTCAATCCTCCTTCACTATTACAGTCAGATATGAACCATGAAAGCTTGCAAGAATAGATACATGAAAATCCTTTCTGTTCCCCCAGGAAGATGCAGCTAACACCAATTTCCTGAAAATAATAAGGTATACTAGAAAAGGACTGTCAGGTTATATGAAATACAGTTTTTGTTTGTTTTTTTTTTTTTTAATACATTTAATCAACACAACTATGCCAGCAAAACTTTTAAGCACAAACCAGGCCTGCATTTCTGGCTCACCTCTAAATTGCCTCTCACTTCTATACATGCTCTTTATGAAAAAGAGAAGGAGAATCAGATCCTTTTTGGTAAAACAGTGTCTTGGCATATTTTCTGAATACATCTGGCTTCCCAGGTGCTGCTCTGCCTCACAGATGTGAGTACAGAAACTCTCCACCAGCTTCCAACTAAGAAGGAAAGACAGAGCTGGGAGTAAAATGGGAGACTGAATATAAACTAATATAACTGAGTGAGATTTTTCTCGTTGTTTTTCCTCCCACATTCACAGAGTCTACCTTTCTCTTAAAAAAACAAAAAAGAAAAAAGCTTGGAACCATCCTTCTAATCCCAGCATACATTTAGCAGGCCTGGTGTAGCTTTAATGCTTCACTAACACCACCTGGAAGAACACAAAGACTGAAGGTTAAGTAAACAGCCTGCTAATTGTTGCTACAAGGAAACATTAAAGACAACAACTGATTTTTTCTAAACATATGCATATAAAAGATTTAATTTGCTAGCCATTAATGTCCGTTTGGGGGCCATTCAATGGAGCATCAGCAGTGGTCTTATCTCTAGAAAAGAACCAGTTGATGAGCATATTCAATCTCCCAACGCATTAAAACCACCCGAAACAGCTCTGTAAATGACAAACAAGAGGCATCCCTCATCCTCCATTTTCATTGTCTCCCCTAAACCAACACCTTATTTGTATCCCTACGAAAAATCACTTAAAATACATAATCCACTCTGATTACACAGGTCTTAGGCTTTTAGTTAAAGAAAATCCAGCCACTACATTATTGGTAATATACCAGGCATAATACTCTTTTTATGCTACCAAAAGTCAAACTTTAGGTGCAAATGTGCACAGAAGGCCTTTTACGGGGTGCAACAGTATTATCAACTATCGATGCTGTGAAATTTCACAACTGAAACTTCACACTTGACAAGTTTGGGCTTCCAAACTGGACAAATGCACATCAAAGTACTGTTTATTTAACATCATTCTAACCAACCTCTGTGAGCAGCCAAACTAGCTCACCTCTGCCTCTCTTTTAGGGGTAGTTCAGTCAAATTTATTTTTCTGTCTCAAAGCATTTGCTAACTGGAACAACATGTTTAGCAGGATTTATCCAAGCATTATTAATCTTGCAAAAACAAAAACGTAACATCCAGTAAGGGGTAAAATTTCAATGTGATTTAAGCACATAGGTTTTGGTTGTTGGTTTATTTATCTTGCAATGACTTGGAATGACAGACTGGATTCTATTTCCCTGCCTCTCATTCCCTGAGCTACAGATTTGCCAACTCTCACAGAAAATATAATTTGGGATTCATTTTAAAGCAGGTGTTACAGTAAGTCCCTTTGGTAATGAATGAGCCTGTGGTGATTTCCACAAAAATCTGGCCTTATTACTTTCCCCTCCACTTTTTTTATACAAATTGCTGCCCAAAAAAGTTTAACCTGGGAATAAGAAGAGTAACTTTCCTAACTGTGTCTCAAACAGCAATTATTTAAGCAGCATTATTTGTGACTCCAATAAGAGTCAGCCCTGCTCAGTTTTCCTCAAATAACAAGAGACCTGTATATACACAGCATATATAGGCTAGATAGAAGAAAATATATATAACAAACACTACTGGACAGAAGCCATGGAATCTTCACAAATGGCTTTCCTTTCTTCTTTCCCTCAAGAAACTTAGAACTACTGAGAAAATGATGAGACTTATGAATGGGATATAATTTCTGACTCCCATAGCTTAAAAATGGCTCATTCAGACTCTTCAGATAAACAGTTTGTCAGTCAGTAAACAATTCATGGTAGCACGGAAAGGAGTTCTCCTGTAAAATAAAATTTGCAAAGACAAAGATACCTGTATGATCTTGATTACTGGAGATGAAAAAAACATTTACACTACCCAACAATTTGCTGGGGCTCCTCTGAAGAAATGAGTTTGCAGCAATATCGACATCAAGGAGCAACAGAAATCCTCATGCAGCTATGACAGAATTCAGTCAGATGTGGTGAACCTTCCAGGATTAACCCAAGCAGAGCGCATGTATCAAAATGCACTAACCTGTTTTCCGAGACACCCTTCTCTTCTTGGGATTTGGTTTAAAAACAAAGCAGCCCTAGAGAATAGCAAAAAAATATAAACTTCAACATGAACATCAGTCTGACTGGCTCCTGAGACCACGATATTCTCCTTTATTTTCAGTGCTCCATTAAACCAACGATTTTAACTGAATTGCCAGCATCTTAAGGATATCAATTTGCACGTTGTCCCTTTATCTTCCTGTTTCAAGCTGGAAAACTAGTGGCAGCAGTATCCCAGCATATTTGGAAGGAACTTTTTCACCTTTCCGTTATGTTTTTCAATTCAACCATCAACTAGAACAGCAGCAGATTCTTTAAGTTCCTCATAACCTCCAACAGGTTTAGAATTAAGAGGAAATTATACCCTGAGGACACATCAATGGAGTTTTCTCAGTACAGTTTCAGTGAAAAACAAAATGAAAGACAAAAAAGCAAGAGGCTGGGATGCATAGAAAAGGTGACCCAGAATAATGCAATGACTATTATTAAGTCACCTACAAAAGCCAATGACATGCCTAGCTACAGAGGACAACCGCATCCCAACTCAAAAAAGTAAAGATGGTTAGAAGCAGAATGAAAAATGGTTTGGAAAAAGTTCAGAGAAATAAAACCCGTGTCTCCAAGGAAGTCCTTCAGACAGAATTCATCTCCCAGTTAGATCAGTTTCATCACAAAGGAGGAGGAAATAAAACACAAGTATTAAGCTTTGACTTTTGGAAGATTTTTTTTTTTTATTTTTCCTCTAGAAAATCTGAAATTTCTTCCCCCCCTTCACAAATAAAAACTCATCTCTTTTGAAGAGTTATAATAATTTCCTATGTATCAGAAATCATATGCATTCCCCAACTCTCACTGTGAGGTTCTTGTGTGTTTCCTTCCCCTTCGCTGTAGCACAAGTGTTCAAGATAGATAAACAGACTGATTCAAACCTGTTTTTCTCAATGGAGATGCTTATATAAGCAAAGATTGCTGAACTCAACCTAGGACAGTTCAGCCACTAGCATGGTGGGGCATGGTGTTGTGTGGTGTGGGTGTTTTTTTGTGTGGGATGTGGGGAATTTTTTGTTGTTTTTGTTTTGGGTGGTGGTTTTTTTTGTAATGGTTGGACTTGATGTCCAACCAGGTCTTTTCCAACCTTAGTGATTCTGTGATTAAGAATAATCTAGGAAAAATAAAACTGCAGGGGTACGTTCAATTTTGATCACAGACACTAGTCTGTTGGGTGACTTTGGACATGTTATTTCCCTTCTGATACAAATAAGAAATTGCAGTAAAACACTGATAACAATATCGGCCTCCTCTGAAAAACAGCCTTATGAATTGGAGATGCCTTCAGATACTTTCCATTTTACCACATGTATTAGCAACCGTCTAAAACCAGCTGGACAAAGGTTGTGGTTATTTTACAGATCCTAACGCTCTGGAACAATTCCAGTACAAAAAGCTATGTTACAGCCTTATTTATGCTGCAGTATGCACAACGTGTCAGAACAGTAATTCACAAGAGCGCAACTGGAATGGGCCAAAATAACTAAAAGTCATATACATAAAGAAGAAACAAGGTATGCTTAAGTCAAATGAAACATAAGTATTATTTAATGCTTTAGAAGCATTGGATTTCCCTACACCACTGAACATAGTAGAAATCAGATTATAAAACGGCGAAGAAGTATTACATATAAGACACGGGAGGCAAGGGGGGGTACACCTTTCAGTACCTAACTACTTAATAGCAACAGCCATTTTTGAAAGGGAAATCCACTTTCTTTGGATTAAGTTTTAACTTCGTTTAGAAGTACTTCCCCTTATTCCTAAAAGTAATAACCTGCACAGCGACTTCCACACCAAAGGATCCAGCTGCACATCACGATTCAGTGAAAAACGATATAAGGGAGAAGAGTCTTCCAATGATAAAACGTGTCTGTTCCTGCTGTGAACCACTGCTATTGTTCTCTATACAGTCAAGCAAGACAGGAAATAAGTTAAACGTTCCAATACAACATTTTAAGTCTCGCTACGTATTAAGACTCTGATGAATGCACTGTCCCTACTCCCAACCCTGACTACAGGCCAGGTAAAAGCTTTCAGCTCAGAAATATCAAGGCGATAACAGATATTTAATATTACGTGTGAGTGTCACCACCTTTATTTTTATTTCTCCATTAAATTAGTTTTTGGGGGAAGTAACAATGAATGCTTCAAAGTGGCAGCAAGCGATGCCAACAGACTTTAGCTGGAAGTGACAAAACCTACAGCCACAACACTACTCCTCAGTTCCAGGTGAGGTTTACTTCAAGTACGAGCGCTTTTCGTGTGCCAACAGGACAGAGGAGCAAGGCAGGAGGGCTAACTCTTTGTTGTGAGACGGGGTGCCTTGGGTAAAGCGGGACCGGGCGGGCGTCAGGGCACGGAGGAAGAGCCACCAAGGCTTGACACAGCAAGGGAAGGGAACAGACTGGGAGCCTGGGCACTGGGGACGAGGGAAACGGCAGAGGATGACGATAGGAAGAGGAGCAAACGCAGGACGCGAGAGGCACAGGGCAGCTCTGCGGGTCAGTTCCTTCGGCACTCGCACAACCGCGCCGTTCGCCTCACGCGGCCCGGCAGGGACCTCTCCGAGGGGGCCGCTCAGGTCGGACGGCGCCCCCGCCCCGCCGAGGCGGAGGAGCCGCCAGGGCTTTGGGCACGCCAGCCCCGCACTCCCGGCCGCCCGCCCGCCGCGGCACGAGGCCCCGAGCCGCCCCACCGCCTCGGCAGGGCGGGAGCGAAACCCGCGCGCCCGGAGCGGCGTTTGGAGGGCGCCCCCCCGCTCACCTTGGAGACGGAGCACGTGCTCATGTCGCCCCTCTCGCGCCCCAGGCCCGAGCGGTACCGTACCAGCCGCCCCGCCGCCACCGGAGCCGCAGGGGGAGGGACCGCGCAGGCCGGCGCCGACCCGTGGCGCACGCGCACTCCGGCGCTGCCGCCTGGCTCCCTGCTCGTCCGCGGAACGCTCCAGCCTCACGTGCCCGCTTTGCGCCCCCCCCCCTTGCGCAGTGGGACAACCCTCCACCTCTGCGCACCTCCTCCGCGCAAAGGCGGACCAATGGGCTCTTCCTCTCCTTCCCACCCCCGTCCTGAGAATGGTACGACCCAGCCCGCCCCTGGGCGGGCGGAAAGGAGAGGTGGGGGGGAAGGGGCGGCTGCGACCTTCCGCCTGGCGGCGCAGCCATGGCAGCCTGTTCCTTTCGGAGGAGCATCGCTTCCCAGGTACGTCGGTCCCTTCCGCAGCTTGCCCGGAGGAGGGGCATGCCATAACCAACACTTCCCATTTGCGCCCTCACCCAGACCCACCCCCACCCCCCCCCCCCGAGTGTCTTACAGTGGGTCCGACCCGTTGCCAAGAGGCTCGGCGCGGGCTTCCCTGCCCCGCCCCTCTCTGGCGGCTGGGTGCAGGGGGTGGGGGCGCGCGCCTGCGTCTCCCGCGGGCCCGCCCGCTCCCCTGCGCGCGGGGCGGGCAGGTGAGGGGTGCCCCTCCCCCGCCCGGCCCTTGGCGGGAGGTCTGACGGGACCACGGTCCCCCGGTGTCCTTACAGTCCCTTACACCCCCTCCCCGCCCTTACACAGCCCGCCCCGCACCAGGCATGCAGCTGTGCCGAAAGCGTTAACTCGCCCCCCCCCCCCCCCCGTGGACTTCAGCCCGTGAGCAGTTAATCAGGAGGCCCTTCATCTTGGCAAGAATCCAGCCACTCGTAGCCTATTAGTGAGGCCTTGGCATGGTATGGGCCTCCTTCTCCCCTGCCTACTAGGTGCGGGATAAGCTAAGTGAGGTGTAGCGACTAGGTAAAGGCCTGCGAGGGTTTGATGGGATCCTTCAGGGAGGGGGAAAAAACCCCAAAACAGAAACGCAGCTATATGTCCTGTTTTCTCTTGCTTTTTCTAAGGCTCCTTTAACATTTCTTGGGTTTGTATTGCATACTTTATTGTATTGCTTATGGTAGTTAGTAAGTATTTTGCTTTTTTATCTGGGTTGAGATTTGCTTTCAAACATAAATAATGCATCCCCCAGGGGTATTTAAGCAGGGAGCAGTACTTTTTTTCTGGATCTTTTTGCTTAAGCTGCTTTGTTCTTCATTTCAAATTTAGCTTTCAAAGGTTTTGGATCTGCCACCAGAAAATTTAATAAAGTCCATATCTGCAGTTCCTGTCTCCAAAAAACGGTAGCGTTTACATTTTGTCTTACAATGTTATGTCATGTTTTGTTATTTTCTGTTGTGCTTATTATTGCAAGAGCTTAACAGGACTTTAGGGAAAAAGAAATACAGAAAAAACAAAACCTAAGCCAATATACCAATGCAATTATAAGAAGATACATAAATCTAATTAAATCACTATTTTCTCAAGCAAGCTCAAAACAAATATAATTGCTTATAAAGCTGTACAGATTATAGGCAGTGGTTGAATAGCAGATGTTTCAGCATTAATGATCTGAATGTGAAACTGCTTAGAACCAATGTAAAGTTATAATGGATTTTTTCTCAGTGTTCTGCTCGAGAGTTGTAATGATGTTAGTAAGTAAATTACATTTATTCATGAGCATAATTATTGTGTATTCTGAAATGGTGTTCTCACCATATCTACTTTCTGACTGTGTTAGAGCAAAGGTAGTATTTGGCTTTCTATTGCAACTTTCTAAACATAGTGAACTTTCAGGTACCTGTGACTGGTTTATGTTTGCCAATTAGACTTGTCATATGCAGAGTCAGCTTGGATCTGCCAAATCTTCTCAACAAGTTTTTTTTTGTGATTTTCATCTGTTCTTTTTTTCAGACACGCTGCTGATTTCCAGCTTTCCATTGCTTCTGTAACAGAAGACAGTTCTAGTAATTGCTTAGCCCAAGATCTTCAACTTCGAGCTCAGAAGCTAGCTGAAAGGGTATGCTAATGCATTAATCATATATTTGATGAAACAACAAACTTAGAGACCCGAGGTACAACAAGAAATGGTACTCTTTCTCCATGCACCTGTTTGGGTAGAGTAGTTTAATGACTGTAGCTGGTGTAATTGTACACAGAATCTTCACAGGGAATTGGAGAAGCAGCTTTAGTTAAGGTTCTTGTGAAATTGTTTTCAAATAGTTTGAGAGTAAATAATATTTGTGAAGTTAGGAGGGTATCTAAAGGGTATGGTCTGTACTGTTGCCCAAAACTTGAGGAAAAAAATTGAGTATGCAGTGGCTTGAAAAATCAGGGACAGCAAAGTCCAGCACCAGGATGGCAATAGAGAAGTTTAGCTTGTGGGTCAGACAGGCCAGATTTTCAAATCCTTAACTGCTTGAAATTGAGGTTTCTTAGAACAGCAATTTTTTCAGGCATGTTAGTCTGGGAAATGGCAGTAGCTGAGGTGTTAAGACTAACTACAGCACAAAAAAGAAGCAGCATGCAAAACAAGGTCTACAGAAGTGACACAAACCTTGAAGGAAGGGAAGGAAATAAAAAATTTGGAAAAGCTGGCATGCATAAAGTTGAGCAAAAGTGGGATCAGAAGGGTGATGCTAAGGTTTGAGGGATCGTTTGAGCTGAAAAAATCCTTTGCAATCTAAAAATGTGTTGCTGATGCCAATGAAGAGGAGTATAAACTAGGAATTTGTCATAAAGTTAGTTGCAAAGTGGAGCTACATCCCATAATGAAAGTGCAAACAAGATTCTTCGTCTGCATCAGAAGGAGCAAGCTTGAGAAGGAAGCAGTTGGGTTCTATATGATTAGGCGTTAAAAAGGACAAATAAAACCAGTTTTAATACCACTGAGAAGCTATACTGTTTCTCCATTTCATTCTTCACTGCCGAGATGCTGAAAAGATCCATATCTTGGACCCATTCTTGTAACAGATGAATATTCTGACTCAGGTGAAGGAACTGATGGTGCACAGATGTACAACCAAAAGTTCTGAAACAACTTAAAGATTATAGTATCATAGAATGGTTCGAGTTGGAAGGGACCTTGAAAGATCATCTAGTCCAACCCTCATGCAATGAGCAGGGACATCTTTGACTAGATCAGGTTGCTCAGCTTGTACGTGATCTTAGAACCATAAAATAATTCAGGTTGGAAAGGACCTCAGGAAATTATCTATTCCCATCTTCTCCTCAGTGCAGGTTGCTGAGGGTTTTTGTATGAGGTTGCTGAGGACCTTTGAAATCCTATCAGGTTTTGAAAGCCTCCGAGAATTTGACAGCCTCCCTGGGCAATCTGTTCCAATGATTGTAACGTCACGGTAACAATTTTTTGTCTTGTGTCTAGTCTCTCACTGTAAAAACAGCTGCTGTTCCCAGTGTTTAGAAAGTTGCAGATTGTCTCTCTGCTTTATTGTTTGTGGCTCATTAAATAAATCTGGGACACTTAGCCCTGCATCTTTACATGAAAGAGCAGTTGTAACAGTAAAGAAGAACAGACCGTCAATATAAGCCCCAAAACTGACTAGACCGTGCCGGTTAGACAAAGGAAAAAAAAAATCCATTAATCTCTTAGGAATGATTTTGTTGGGGAGTGGATAAAGGAGATGCATTTAGTATAATTTGTTTAGACTGGCCATGTCAATCCACAAAGAAGGTAAGCAGTGTAGAAATTAGCAAAATATGACCACCTATCAAACAATGTAGGCAGTTACCAGTTTTTGTCATGATAAACAGTTGATGGAGTGCCTCAAGGTTCAACAGTATGTTCTTAGTCACTTCCGAGGAAATAGGTCACAATATTTGAAATACAGATATTTAGGTAAGGCAGAAGAGATGGAAATTTTTCTCGTTGACTAAAATAGCCTAAATAATAAGGCATTGTGGTACTAAATGAAACATAATGTGCTCTGATGTGCTGAGAATTGTCTGATTTCCATAGGCTTTTGATTTCATTTGGCTGGTTGGTTCTTGTTTCATCTTTGGACTGTTAGCTCCTTGCAGAAGGGACATTGTGTTGTGGGGTTTTTATGCCCCTGTACAGCATAGTGGCATTCTGGTCCAAGCCTTAGGCACAGGGAGATCTGGTTACTAAAGAACCACAAGACAGTCGGAGGAGAGGTTGTTAAAGCTACGGAGAGGCCAGATGAGCACTCATATTAAAGAGAGATAAAAAACACTGAAATGACAAATGACAGATTATGTAGAAAATGTTTAGCAGAACAAATCGTATGGAGAAAGTTCAGTGGGAATTTCTGTTTTCTCTCTGTCCTGTAAATAAAAAGGACCTTTCGTAAAATGAAAAGGTGGGAAATTCAGAGTCAATACAAGAAATATTTTTACGTGTACCTTGTGGATAAACATTGGAATTTGTTGTTATTGGAGCTTGTGAAGGTTAAAGAACTTCAAGACTAACCATAATTTCATCTCCTGGTTAAGTTAATGTCTAAGCTGGAGACCTAGCATGAGGGTAGAATTTCTTCTTCATGCTGATGAGCTTCAGTAGGAATGTATAGCTTGCCTCTATCAAAGATATTAAACAAGTGATAAAGCGATTGTGTTGTCTTTTATAGGCTTTCCATCTCTCTCTTTTTTTTTTTTTTTAAGACAATTTCTTGGCTATGAAAGACAGCTAGTTTAATAAGAAACTCTCAAACCTGACAGGTTGAGATTCAAAACTCTCAGCCTGTGAAGAGATCAAAATTTGTGTAAAGAGGAGGTTGGCATTAGGGGTTGGGTGCCCAAATATTCTTTGTGGGTTCAGAATTTTAAAAACATGTGCCTTATGGAAATTGTAAATGAATTTTTTAATAAAATGGTCTTTAACATCTTTATTTTGTATCACTGGATACTGCAGAACATTGTCATTAAAGTCGGAAACTTCAAGAAACAGCAGTCTAAAACTTCTGTCTGAGGTTTTCTTTCAGACATTGATATTAGTGGTTTGGTTTTGTTTTTTTTTAAAGTGCTGTCAGGTACTGTGTAAGCTGTCAAATGTATTTCAGCTTTTGTGTGTACAAAGAGATCAACTACTGCTCCCACTCAAAATAAAACACAGACTGTACACATGCAGGGACTGAAGTAAAACGTATGTGTGACATTTCAGGCTGAGTTACATTCAGAGGTATTGAGCATGAATTGGAAATAATAAAATCATCCCTTTTCCAGCAGGATTGATTAAATGATTGATTTGTGCTTGCTTCAAACCAATAAATAACATAATAATGTTTATAGTGGATTAAATTAATATTTATAGTGGATCAAACTACAATTTTCCAATTTACCTGTTTACATGTAGAGTTTCTGTTTTGTTTTGTTATTTTAGCTAAAATGTGATGCTGTAGTGAGTGAAATCAGCGCTGGTCCAGGAACAGTGAACTTTACAATAAACAGGGAATTATTAGCAAAGGTGAGTACTATATTTCACGTGCGTTAAGGTAAAAATAAATTCCTCAATATAAAACTATAGAATACTTACTGTTGTCTTAGAAAGGTATTTTCTATGTCAAACTGTCTTTTGTACGCTCTCCTCGAGGATCCCTGTTGCTGATTTGTTATGTAGGCCTAGAATTTGGAATGAGGCTCACAAAAGTTTATCCTTATGAGGAAACAATGTATCTACCATTCACTGATAATCATAACTCCTCTTTTTCCTCTCGCTTTCTGCTTTAAAAGGCAGGCTTGTTATCTGCTTTGAGTTTCTACAATATACAACTCAAAAGTTTTGGTGTTGTATGTAAAGACTCTTGTTTAATAGAAAAGGATGATGAAAAGATACCTGAAATAAAAGTATTTGATAGCAGATCTATCATTACATACTTTGTTAAAAAAAAAATAAAATAAAAAGGGAAGATATATTCCTCAAAGTCCAACGCCTGACTGAAATTGAAAGCTTTGTTTGTTAAACCAGTAAGTTAATGAAAGGAAGATACCGCTCAGTCTGTAAGAGTAATGTCTCAGTTGTACTCTGTCTGGAGTATTTGCAAGAGCTTCATAAAGATAAGTGGATGGCTGGTACTGTTAGACTGGAGACTGAATGAAAGCTTTGCTAAGCCAGTTCAACTAATTTATGGAGCAAGCTACATTGTGGTGGTGTTCATGGTCTTAATCTATAGGCTTAGCAACTCTTGTGGAAAATGATGTTGTGGTCTTAGAAAATTAACCATATGTGAATTAGGGGCAAGAAATCAGGTCTTACCTAATACTGGTGAAGCCCTCTTCCTATCAGTACTTCCACTGAGTCACTTAGGCTTGTAGTCCTCTTTTCCTGAATGGTAAGACACTTTCTTCTTGTGGATTGCTAATGCTTAGGCATGCCTATCAATCAGTTGCTTTATCTCTTTTTCTTTAGCTATTTATAATCAATCCATCTTGATAAGAACATAGCAGCTGACTATTCACTGAAATAGTAGGTTCAGTGGTAAATTTTATTCATGGACAGGATTTCACAAGGTACTTAAACTGACTAGAATCCCTACAGATAAATGGTTCAAGCAAAACTATGTGTCTGGCCAGGTCTGATCAGAGAGGATTCTGTAGTAGTTGTTTTGTCTCTTAAACTGTCTTTAGTGATAATCATGAAGACTAGAACTCCTGTATTTCTGTGTGAGATTTCCTGAAGCGAAAGAAGTATGTTCATGTGCTATTCAGTTGATGAGCATATGTGTGGTAATGCTCAGGCAGTCAGAGCTCATGGGATTTCTTGCAGGCCCTCGGTCACAAGGAGTGTGTGGGAGGCCTGATGTGTCCCAAAGGGTTGGACCTACATGATCTGGCTGTGCTGTGCACAGCAGGTGTCCCCTGTATTAACACCTTGACAAAAACCCTGGATATAGGACAGGACTACTAGTAATTTCAGAGAAATGGCCAAACACCTCAAATTGTGCCTAGGTGAGATGTATTTGTGGGAACAGGACACTTCTGAGGAAGCCCAAAGGTATGGTACGTAGCTTTTTTTAAATTAATTAAAAAGCAAAGGAAAAAAAAAAAGCCTGTTGAGAACATTTGGCTGCCCAGTGAGATAAATTCTCTAGTGAAGTTTACTGCTCATAAGGTCTCCTACTTTTTCATCAAAATCTATGGTCTAGTTCTACAAGGTACCCTTTTTATTTTAAAATGTGTTACCTGAATTAGGAGAGGTGAGGGTCCTGGTTAGAACCCTATTTACATGAGAACTGTCTCATTTTACATGAGGTCACTGTTCTACCCACCAATTACCTGTGGATTACTCTCTTGCCCTTTCATGTTATGTAACTAAAAAGTGATAAAAACTAGGCTTTCCACTTCCTTCTAAGTTTCCACCAAAATCAGCCTTGATTTTCACCAAAATCTCTGCCTATAATTTCTCTAACTTTTCAGTTGATCAGCTTTCAAAAGTTAATGGCATTTTCATCTGTATATGAGATCTTGTTTGCTTGGCAGACCAGCCACCTAATTGCTAATGTAAATAAGGCTGTGGAATCAGACTCTTCTGTGATTGGTAAACAGTTTTCCTGATCATGCTTTCTGTTTTTGAAACACATTTTCCGTTTTTCCTTTTTTTTTAACCTTCCTTGTGGTTTAGACTGTGTTGCAGCAGGTGTTGAAAGATGGCTCAGAGTATGGAGTAAAAAGTGAACTTTTCTCTACAGTGCCTAGACAAAAGGCAGTGATTGAGTTCAGGTAAGCACGTGGCATGAGTCCTTTGAGAAAATTGCCTTGTCTGCTGATTGATATTTTGCTGATTGATATTCATTGCTGTAATGTATGATGCCTGTGAAGTTAAACCATATTTACAGTATTATATTCAGCTGTATTTGATACTCCGATATATTTGCCAAGTAGGATATAAGCTATATTTAGGGAATTGAGGCTTTTTCCCAGAATATATTTTGGTATTTAAAGAGTTCACGCCTCACACTGCCCTCCACTAAGAATAGTCTCATTTAGTGCATAATAGCATTCAGTTTTTAAGTTGGCTTCTTTTATTTTGTTACCAAGAAACATGATCTGAATTTTCAGTCACTAACCCATTTTTTTTTTTCACCTTAATACCTTCCTCCCTGACTTGCTAAAGCAGCCAGGCATTTGTCTTGCTAAATCTTCTCAGTTGCTGGCCCCAAAATTTCTGTCCACTGCAATTTTGTTTATGGTCACCTGCTCATGGAATGAAAAGTGACTGACTCAGATCTCTTTATGTATAAATATTTTTGTTCTCTTATACTCCCTCTGTAGGTTTCCATAGTCTTAGAAAGTAAGCACTTGGCTTTAGTTTGGAGGGTGAATTTTCATAGCTGAACTTCCATTTTATTATCAGGGGCAAATAATTGTGGGTACAGGGTTCTTTTTGGGAGGGCCATTGTTGGTAGAAGGTGATGTGATTTTAGTTACTGATTCTTGTACACAAGGTCCCCTGTCCTGGTATCAGATTTATCTCTAATAAAGGTATGAGTAGAATGATCCATATGTCCAAAACGTGTAAAAAGTGAGAAGATAGTGTAAGTCCTTTGTCACTAGTACAGTTGGGTTTTAGGGGGTTCTTTGTTGTGGGGTTTTTTGTGGTTTCTTTTTCCCTATAACACTGGCTGTTAGCTGATATTGGAGGAAGAGCTGGTTGGATAGGAAAATTTGCTGTCTTGAACAGAAGCTAATCAGGAAATTTTAAGGGAAAATTGAAAATGGTGGTTTTATTTCAGTTCTGCTACATGCATGAGTTGAATTCTTTTGATTTGGTGATCTGGCAGTCTTGTGCATTGAACCAACATTATTTGTGAAAATTTGTTACAGCTCCCCTAATATTGCCAAAAAGTTTCACATAGGACATTTGCGTTCCACAATAGTGGGTAAGTATGCATTTAACTGTGTCCTAAAAGGGCTTCTTTGTCTTCCTGCTTCACTTGACAGGGGAACACTGCTAACCTTTCACTCTTTTAGTGGAGTGGCCGTGTCAGCTCGACTTGCTAATTAAAAACCTTTTCCCCATTATGCAGAGAAGAAAAGAGCATGGTGTGTTGCTGGCAGATTTATTAAGTCACACGTAATACAGTTTTATGACTGTGAATATTAAATGAAGTAGTTTAAAATTGTTCTACAAAGACACCCAGGGCAGTTTTCATTGAGGTGTTATAAGAGTCCTTTGAATTTGAAATTTGCAATTTGCACTGGACTTCAGAGCAGTCAGATAGTTAAGTCTTGGTGGCTGTCTTGCAAAAAGCTTGCTTTTATATGTTAATTACTTTATGCCAGTATTACTAACACAGTTACTGTAATTTGTAATGGAATAATTAATAAGTTTATTGTGCAGTACTCTAATGGCATATGGAAAACATTATTTCTCCCTCCTTTCCCTCTTTCACAATAAAAACTAGTAGGTTATTAGCAGAATATCCTACAGTGTCTGGGCATCTAATATTGTATTAGTTTTTAATTATTTAATGTATCATGTATAATTATTAATTACATAAAGTTAATAATTCTGCCTTTTAATGGACTGATACTTGAGTGAAATTACGTATTTTGGGCTCTTCATGTTCCATTTCTGGACCCTTTGCTATAGAAAAAAAACGCTTTCAAAAATAGTTCTGTAGATCAATGTTTGTCCAGTTCTCTTAGAGTGAATTGACTACAGAGGATGGAATTGCAAGTAATTGCAAGCTATAATATGGTGTTACAATAACAGAAGAAGAGAAACCTTTCTGCATCCTTTTACATCAGTATTGTAATTGAAAGTTACCCTTGAAGCACAGGAAAATAGAGGAAGGGATGCGGATATTTCTTCTTTGTAATTCTATGGTTTTAGCTAAGCTCAGGAGAAAGATCAAGGGGTTTTGTTCTAATAACAGTTAGAACCAAGACATGCTTATGTGATACGGTAAGTTTGGAGCATATCAGATATATAGTGTGTTAAGTGCAGAGCGCATTACTGCTCCAGCAGTATATAGAGATTCAGGTCTTGATGCTCTATTTAACGTCACAGTTAATAGCAGTTTGTGGATTTTGAGTACTTGCTTAACCTCCTGGTATGAGGTTGCCTGACTGCAATGGAAATTATGTATACTGCCACATATTTGTGAGAATACAAGAAGACTTTAAAAAGTGTTTTTCATGTTCATATACTTTGCACGCACATACACATGTGTATGTTTTTATCACTGTTGTATGAGACACTTTATGGCACCTTTCAAATGCATGGCCTTTCTTTTCCTGCTCAGAATACTATTGCTTTTAGTTGTGAGCTATTTTAGGAAATTCTATGGAGTAGTTCATCTGATTGCTTTTCCTCATCATTTTGAATACAGAACATACAAAACCAGAAAACTGTTTTGTTGGGATGAGAGACTACCTACAACTGAATAATAATAATACCAGTTTTGTTTCCTTACCAGGGAATTTTATAGCAAATCTCAAAGTTGCACTGGGACATGAAGTAATAAGAATAAATTACCTCGGTGACTGGGGCATGCAGTTTGGTATGTTTTAATATTTGTTTCTCCTGTTCCTTTTCTACTGTATAATATGGTCTAGGTTTCCAGCTTCAGTTTTTGCAGGCATTGGATTCACTCTGGGCTCATAAAGAGTAATATTGTGTTTCCATGCATGTAATGTGTAGTTACTCTCCTTAAAATATGAACAAAACAGTCCAGACTGATTCATCAGCAGTATGACTTCTGTACAAGAAATAACAGGAGGAAATTTACCCAACAGTCCCTCTGCCTCTCAGTAGCTCCTCTCTCAGATTACGTATGTGTAATTTGGGATTTATTTTTAAAGGCCAGTATAAATATTTTCTCAGTGTGCTAGTTATACCTTTGGAGCTTTCATAGCTGAACAGACTTCTGTTGCTGCCTCCAGACAAAATGCATACGTATTACCATAGCTGTTGCATGTCTACTGTGATACTGTCTTCCTTATTCAGATTTTGCATGTGTAACAGTTGTGGAAGAGCAAGATTGTTAACTTACCTATGCCACACCTGTACACACAACAATAGAATAATTGTAACAAAATTCATATGTTATATTTGTTTGTCTTTGTGTGTGTTGTGGCATTTTCTGTATATGTTTTTTGTTCCCTCTGGAAACTAGTACATAGAGGTCAATTAACTTCCACAGCAACAGCATTTTGGCAGGTTGAGGCCTGGAGAGTTTGTATCTTTAAAGATATCCCAACACTTCCCCCAAAATATTCAGTTTCCCTTTAAAATGTAGCAAAAGAGAGCTGTGTAGGTGGAGAATGTGCAAGTGAATAGGCCCTAGATGACTAGTAATCTTGCATGTATGTGCCTTTGCATGCACACACACATACACACTCCTACCTCTTCTGAAATGTCCATCAGATAAGTGAGGACTGAAAAATCCTCTCATGTGCAGCCTAGCATGGCTTGATATTTATTTCCTGACCAGAGATTATTTATGTCTGATTGCTGGATCTGTAAATATCCCTCTTAGATGGCAGTTGACCCATCCATAGGATTCACAACTTTGTTGATTTCTGTTGTTAATCTTGCATTTTAAATTGATCCATATTCTCCTCTCCTTTTCTAATTTACCCCCAAAATCTGTTTTTGAGATATTTTTAGGCATTTTTAAAAAAGGCAATCATGCCTACTTCCTCATTCTTCAAAGCTGGTACACCTGTGCAAGCTATAAAACTCCCCCCCATCTTGCAGTAGGTTCTGAAAACAGTGTCCATGTGTCTACTTTTAAATGGCAAACACAAAGTGCAATGTCTATTACATGGTCGCTTTTACTCATTCCAGCCCTTATGCGGCCCCCTCCAGTTTCGCTGGTACCACTGTTTATGGGGACATCAATGAATCAGCTTTATGAACAGAGCTGTGTTAAAAACTTGGTATAAATACCCTACTTCTACTCCATTTATGTATTCAGATTCAGCAGTGTAGATAACATTACTGAAATGTATTCAGTTCTACCCATTCTCCTTCTAGAATAAATTCCTGGATTTTAGACAGTTGAGTAAAACATTCTTATGACTGTGAGAGCAGTAATAGAATATTTTTTCCTTTGTTAAATTATTTCTTCCGCAGTTCATCTTTCCTGATGCTGTTTCTGATCAAACAGTAGTTTATAGCAGAGCCTTGCTTCACTTAGGATTTGTTTCATAGGAATTGAATACAGAATGAGTTCACCTAAAATTCAATAAATTTCATCATTGCATATTTCATTAATTTTTGCCCCTTAGACATAATTTTATCACTATGCTATTGTATAATGAATGTGGCAATGACAATTAAGCAATAAAATGCAATGTGGTTAAAGGGCTTTTCAACTGACCTCACTCACTCTGTCTTTGAAGATACTAAATGGTACTCCTGAGTCTGAGTATCAGGAATTTTATGTACTTTAATACAAAGTTTCCTGAAGGTATAAAGATCACAATGTCTGTTATTGACATGTGTACCTGCTGTCCAGCACACAACTGTTAAAATCATGCTTTTGACCTGGTAGTTCCAACTGTTTCTTTCAAAATGGGTGCTCCCCTCTTTATTTGGGCTGGCTCAGCTCAAATATATGACAAGTTTTATAACAAATAATATAATCATGCTTCACAAAATTATAGCATAGGAATATTATTATAATGGTCCTTTCCCAGAAACAGTGCTATAATTAATGATCTGTCAGCATTTCTATTACAACTGCTATTGTCAGAGGCTTTAAAACGTAATACTTGAAAACATATTTTGCTGAAACACGGCAGAGAAGTCCTCAACCTCTAGGCAGTTTTGGGGCAGGTTTCTTAAGGTAACAAAGCTTATGCACTCACACTGTCTGTCCATCTGTCTTCCTGTCACTCTGCTCCTAATAAATTTTGAACCCATTGGCCAACTTCAGTCAGATCTGAGAAAGAAAAATGTCTCCAAGAGAACAAATTTATTTTAGTATTGTGACAGTTGGCAGCCGAGTGGGATAGAAATTCAGTGTAGTGCCCTCTGGGAGAGAAAGTTAACTTCTGTGTTTAGCCTGCTGGCTAACCAGTCAGCACATCTAAGTCAGAATCAGTCCTACCACGTGCTGCATCTTGCCAATAATTAGTGAGTATAACAAGGGCTGGGGATAGTTCGGGGAAGACAAAAACATGTGGAAAGATGTGTTTGGGTTGAATAAAAACTGGCAGTCTTGCTGGGGGTTGGGTTGTGAAGCCAGCATTGAAAAGTAGAATGTGTAGATTCACTAATATCTTAAGAGAGATCATTAGGAAATCAAGCTCTGATTGCTCATAGAACAAGCTGTCCTTAAAGAAACTCCCTTTCAATAGGATTAGACTAATTTTGTTTCCTGAACCCTAACTTGTTTTTCTTGCCTAAATCTGCCACGGTTTCTGTCACACTCAGTGTTTCCAAGAGGGAAGATCTTGAGACAGTGCTATTTGTTTAGTTGCAGAGGGCTTTTTGAAGGGATACCTGCATACCTATTCCTTGGATGCTGTCTTCACATCAGTCCTGGTCCTTGTCAGCTCAGAGGAATGAGATGGCCTTAAAAGCAGCCTCAGGAAATCTAAGAGGCTTCAGAGTTAATATTGCTAGATTACTGAATGAGTTAATGGGCTCTTTTGATTTAGACGATAAGACTGGGATTTGGATCTTGCCCTTTTGGAAAGTGCAGAAGCCAAGTCAGGTATGTGAAAAAAGCTGCATATTCTCAGCGTGCAGCATAAAGTTCCCTTGCAAATATTGCATGAGTGGTATGTGGAATACCGTATTGTGGCCCAGTTTCTATTGTTCTTGAAATGATAATACTGTTAAGGGAGGAAGCAAAACAAGGAGTTTTGAGCATGTTCTGTTGCTGGACAGTTTCCACTGTGTGGCTTCTCGTTTACAGCTGGTTACTGTGTAAAAGATAATTTTCTCTACAAGTCCAGAAACACAAATTCCATTTATGAGGAATTGAAGAATCAACATAGTGTTTCTTACTAGTTTCTAGCTATTATAGTTTTGGGTTTTTTCATGCAGTGGAATAACAGGTTATGCTTTTGATTCGTTTTTATAGCATACACCATTATTTTGTTTAAAAAGGTAAGGCGTTTCTTTCATTACATATGTTGTTTTCGTAAGTAAGTCTAGTCTTAACAACTTAATCAGCGAAACAGTATACTCTGGGCTTTGGTCTAACTCTGTATTTAATTGTTTTTCAAGGCTTATTGGGTGTTGGTTTCCAACGCTTTGGCAGCAAAGACAAGCTAAAATCCAGTCCTTTACAACACCTTTTTGAGGTAAGTTCAGAGAAGATCAACTAGGGACTTCAGAGGACAGTCCATTTAACTTAGCTGGCAATTTTGTACAGAATGGTATGTCTGCAGGGTCATGATGAGATTCATGTTGGATTTAAACTACCTTGCTTGAAGGACCAGTGCTAGCCTGGGCCATGGCAGCAGAGACAGTTTTCACAGGTTTCATTAGGCTGAAAAATACACCCATTAAGGTAGGTAATCATGTAGATACTTAGGTTGCATTGATTACTGCTACCACCACAGCCAGCTTGAATGATATCAACTATCTTAACTGGGCATAGGTGACCGCTGAGCTCACTGTGGTAACTGCAGTGGAAATGGTGTCTCACATCTAATGCTGTAGCATGTTGGTTACTGAAGGTGTGAAAAGAAGTGGCATGTATGGTGTAAAAATCCTCTTGTTGCTAGTATTTTTAGAATCGGTAATATTTGATTTACATTGCTCAATACACAATTGTGGTTGGGGAAAAGGATCTTTAGTGTTTTGTATCTAATATGGAGCCTTAGCATATACAGGTAGGAGGAGTGACTGTCACTTTCCAGAATACTGCTCTGGCTTTGCAGAATGCTCTTTTTTCTTCCACGAGTGTAGAAGAGCCAGGAGCATTAGAAGGTGTGGTTTCTGCTGACAGGCACTCATGAAATGCATTTCAGCAGTAGGAAAGGCAGTTTCATTGCAGAAGGTTGCCCTCTCGGTTGCCCACTAGCATGGTGCAAGTGCTATAGACTGCATTTCCATGTGTCAGGACCAAACTGACTTAGTGGACTGTCCAGGTTAGCAATAAAGATTGAGATAGTTTAACAAGCCTTGTTTTTCCGGGACTAACATGGTTTTGATTGTTGGTTTGCTCCATTCAAATATGCCTAATATCATCTGAGTTAGTATGTATTTCTTCCTCTTTACCAGTTCCTGTGTCACTTCTTGTTTCATACAGTGCAATGAGTAAAAAAGGTTTTCATAAATCTTTTGATACTTGTAAGTGATCTTTGGTTGACAACCGTGCTGGGTATGATATGTAGGAGAACATGACTTATGTACTTACCCCACAAATCCAACAACCATAAGGGTAGGTGGACAACATTTTCTGAATGGCTAATGTTCAAGCCCTCATCCTTTGAAAGAAATATCTCATGTGTTAATGGGGCTTTGTCAGGGTTCTTTTGTGGCACTGTCAAGTGTTCTGTTATTACAAAGCTGAGCTGTGCTTCACCCTCTGAGCTGGATATGGGAACTATTGCTAATGCGGGTGTTCGGCCATTTTCGCATAAATCTGTTTGCTGGCAAAGGAACAAACTGTGTTTGAATACTTGGATACTCTACAGCTGAATACATATTACGCAGATTGTTTATATGTCAGAGTAGCTCCTGAGTTTCCCAGCTTCTTTGACATAGATAAATTTTGTTCGCTCAATAAAATTGATAGATTCTCAACATGGAGGTGTTTTAGAGATGTAGGATGGATTTAAAAAGACAACAAGAAGTAGTCATATTCCTGTGGTTGTGCATTGCTGCATATTATTTAATTTTTATTTATGATTTCAGTTTGTTCTTAGGAGTTAAATTTCGAATACTTCAATTTTGCACTAAAGCTTTAAAATAGCATCTGTTGCAGTAGCGTGTAGGCTTTATGACCTTAAAAATTTACCTTCAAGTGTAGAGAACAGTATTCAGTCAAGCTGCAAAAGGTTCTAAAACAGTAGTTGCTGAGACCAAATTAGTTTCTCAAATATTCCCAATTTTTAACTGTTTGTTCAGCTGTATTCTTGGTTTATATCAAAAAGTGAGACATGTTTCAAAGTGGTGTTTTTTTCTGCTGTTGTGTGAAACTAATCTTTCCTATAGTTTCTTTAAAAAGAAAATTTCCATAGTACAATTTCTATAGAAATAAATGTATAGACAAATGTACCTTTCCAAACCTCCTTGCACCCTCCATTTTGGTCAAGAATCAGATGCAAATATGCTGTTTGCATTATTTTTGCTTTATAACATCAAAGATTGGTGGTGGTGTCAGATTGTGTGAAACTACTGATGGGGGAGGGGGAGTATTGTTCTTGGAAAGGGTTGAATTTTCCCTCTACTTTAAATTTCTTTTTTGTGGCAGAGCTAAGCAAACATTAATCTTTGAGGCTTGTCAGCAGTACTGCCTGTTAAAATCTCTAAAGATCTTGGGACATAAAAGGAAGGGGAAAAGTTCAAGAGTTTTGCTGTGGAAGCTTTTTTTTTTTTAATAGGTGGAACCCATTAGAGCAAGGTATTGTTGGCAAACGCCTTGTCTGAACATTGCAGGAGTGAAGTTATTATAATTACTTATTTTTTATCAAGATCTCAATGATTTGGGGATTAAAACTCCCTTACAAACACTTAAAAGTTAAACAGCATTGAGCTATTTGGGTCTAAACACATAGTGTAACCCCTAGTTAATTTAATTATTTTTACGTAGTACTTTAACTTTTCAAAAACTTTTCGATGGGCTTTCAAAATGCTACGTGTGGAAAGCAAGGAATCATTGTCTGGGCAAATATTTGGCCTTTAGATGTAAAGGAATATGTTATCATAGACTAGATTCATAGAATATCTCAAGTTGGAAGGGACCCATAAGGATCATCAAGTCCAGCTCCCGGCTCCTTGCAGGACTTCCTAAAACTAAACTATATGACTAAGAGCATCATCCAGGCACTCCTTAAACTCTGCCAGGCTTGGTGCTTTGACCACTTCCCTGGGGAGCCTGTTCCAGTGACCAACCACACTCTCAGTGAAGAACCTTTTCCTAATGTCCAGTCTGAACTTGCCCTGACGCAGTTTCATTCCATTTCCTCGTGTCCTGTCACTAGTCACCAGAGAGCGGAGATCAGTGCCTCCCCCTCCGCTGGCCCCTCTTGAGGAAGTTGTAGACTGCCATGAGGTTACCCCTCAGCCTTCTCTTCTCCAAGCTGGAGAGCCAAATTTGTTGTACATAGATAAAGTTGGCTAATGCAAGAGTTTGCAATGCTTTTAGCAAACTGACAGTGCATGTGTGTGTGTAGTCAGATGTTGACATTCACATGCTTGACTTCAGCCACAGAGATAGCATGTATTAGTATGGGTGCATAGCGCTATAAGTAAATGGCTTTTGGATCAGAACTGTTTGGGGTTTTTTTGACCTTGTAAAACATTGAGTCTTATGAACTTTGTGGTCCTCTGAAGAAAAGTCTCTGGTTTAAAAGTCTGTGATGGTTTCCTTTTCATGCATAAATTAGTTCTTCCATATTCTGTTGCTGCAGTTTGTTTCAAGGTTACGGAGAGGATGATAACAACATCAGTAAGGAATGATGGTCTTAGTCTTGTTTCAAGATAAGCTGCACATTTTCCTATTGGAGTTTGGACTACTCATTCATCCTTTAAGTAGGAAATGTGTTCTTTTAACGCAGCTTTAAAATTTTGACATTACAAATGTCATCTTTAAATGTATTTGTATTGTGCTTGTAGAACTTTGCTCTGCTTATTTTTATTGGAGGAGAGGATTATATTTCTTCAACATTTTCAGTGCCATTGTATTTTAGGTGTATGTGCAGATTAACAAAGCAGCAGAAGATGAAAACACAAAAAAACTGGCTAAGGATTTCTTTAGAAAACTGGAGGAACATGATGACCAGACATTGTCACTTTGGAAACAATTTAGAGACTTCAGTATTGAGGAATATGTCCGAATTTATAAGGTACAAATCATTCACTTCTTTTTCTGTGTTGTTGGTAAAATGGTCTCTTTTTATCTGTTGCTCCATCAATCTAATTGACAGTGCACAGCACCTTTTCATCTAAGAGACCGCCAAGCAGTGAACTGACTTAAGAACAGAGGTTGCTGTAATGCTGTCAATTCATTGCCTTTCCAGTAGACTTCACAGTGTTGTGGGGAAGATGTTTCCAAATATGCCAGTTTATGCCCCATTCTGTTTGGAGAAAGCACAGTAGTTGATTTAACATCCACGCAGACCATCATTTTAGCTGATGACAGCCTGGATACATTTTGTTCAATCGAGTCCATGTAGTTGACCCTTTGACTAATTCTCCCTTCTCAGAAGCCCTGAAGCTAGGAGTATGGTGCTAGGCAACAAAGCAAATCAGTGTTAGATAAATATTGTTCAGTTTTACTTTATCTTTGAAGTCAGCAACAACTCACTAAATTTAACAGTTTCCATGTAATAAATTTTATTAGGAGATAACTCTGTTTTCACACTTCTGTTACGTTACAATGCAGAGCTGTGTATGTTGCCTATTAAATTGAGTGTAAGTAATTATAGCAGCAGGAGTTTACAATAGTAATAAGTGCATAAGTTACCTGCAGGATGAGTTGAGCTAATACACAGCCATCTGTTGCACACTGTAGTCTCAAGAATGGAGCCGGTGTCCACTCTTTCCTGGGAGATGTTTGTGCCACTGACCACAAAATGAATCTTACGAATTTGAGAAACAGGAGTGAGATACACCTTCTGTCACTGAAACCAGTCTCTTGATATTAGTACTATGTAATCTTACTCAAAAGTCCATCTGAAAACCAGCTAGTGTTTTTCTTTCCCACATTCTTGTAATGAAGTTCTGGAATGGGTGCCCAGTTTTGGTGGGCTTAGAAATTTTTTTCTAACTTGCAGCTCCAAAGAATTTGTGACTCGTTTGATACCACTTCCTTCTTCTAGTATTATTCTTTACTTAAAATTGCACTTCCATGTCTCCTTCTTCTTGATGTATTTGTAGAAATTGGTCATGTCTTCTTTCATCCTTGATTGCAAAGTTAAAAGAGAACTGGCCTGCTCCTTTCTCATTAATCCAGACAACCTGGCTGTGCTTTAATTTCTTCCCTGAAACATATAACAAGATTCATGCTAAGTACTCTAAGTTAAGATCTCCTAAGTGAGACACAGCCTTGATAATTCTAGTGGAAAGCTGACCTGTTAGGGTAAGTGGGTACCGGGCTACACAGCCTTGATAATTCTAGTGGAAAGCTGACCTGTTAGGGTAAGTGGGTACTGGGCTGTGTATGCAGCTGCCTCATGATGGTCACTGATCATTGATCACATGATGACTGGTACAGCTAGATCTTTCTCCCCCGATTCCTTTTCAAACTAACAAATATCAGGCTGATGGATCACAGCTTTGTTGCCCTCAGTTAAAAACCTTGTCTTTTGTACTAATACATTTTACCTGGTTTTGACAGCAAAGGTCATGCTCTCTCTCCTAGGTGTACCCTCAGCCTTCCTAGTAATGGTGATTTGTGTGATCAGCAGTGTTTGTGAGCAGCTCCTGCTTTTTTTTTTGCTTTCTTTTAGCATCCTTTTAAAATAGGATTGGTCTCAAGTCCAAGTAACTTCTCTGCATTCCACTGGTTTCACCTTCAGCACAGCAAGTTAGAGACCTACCTCAGATCTTTTGTGCTAATTTCTCTCTCCACTTTACTCCTAATTTCTCATGAACATTATATCCAACACTGCATTAAATTCAGGGAGAATAATTCTAATGCAGAAATCGATTAAATCAAAATCAAAACATCCTTTCCTTTTAGCAATGAAGTGACATTTCTTGGAATAAAATTAATCTTTGCACTCTATCTGACCTGTGATACACTCCTATTGTCTGACTTGATTTGAAGAAATGATTACCCTCAATCTAACAATGTTTCCCTTCTTTGATATTCTTGGAACTTTTCAGCGTCTAGGAGTGCACTTTGATGAATATTCTGGAGAATCATTTTACCAAGAGAAGTCCCAGGAAGTTCTAAAGATGTTGGAGGATAAAGGACTCCTTCAGAAAACAATGTATGAGCTCATTATTCAATCTATTTGTGTAGTTTACTTAACAACTCAGTTGCATTTCAAATGAAATCTCATGAGTGAGGTGTGTACATCATCTAAAGGGAAGAGTTTAGATGGTTTTGATAGCTATTCTAGTAGGCCAACAGGATTTGTGCAATCACAGCTAAAAATAAAGTTTGCCTTTTCTTGTGGTTAGCACAGAAGCCTAGCCGTGACAAATTAGGTACAATGACAGTGTGCACCTCCTAATGGCCTTTTAGGCTGTTAATGAGTTTGGTAGCTGCATGTGCCATTTAACGAGCAGAGTTAGATGAGATCCTTGCCTTGATGTACTGCCTTGCTGAACTGGGACAGAAGCTGTAGTTAGGGAGTGCACCAGAATGTGGGCAGGCAGCTCTCTGGCATCAGCAGTGGTGACAACAAACTTAGAGGAATGGTCTTCAAAAAGGCTTAAAGGATACAGTCATTCAAAGAAAAGAATGAGATTGTCACAAGAGGTTCTCACCTGTATCTTACCTGAACTTTACCTGTATTTTGGACCTGGCTTGCAGTTACTTCAGTGTTTTCTCTCAACTTATAGAAAAGGGACAGGAATTGTGGATCTTTCAGAAAAGAAAGACCTCTCATCGTTTTCCACCGTTATGCGTAGTGATGGGACATCGCTTTATATAACAAGGCAAGTAAGCCCATCTGTGTTTCTTGACATTTGTTTTGCCAGTAAACTTTTGTACATGATTAGGTTTGTAACTGATAGTACAGATTTTGAAGCTTTTTATTTCTGGGATGGAACACCTTGACAAATGAGTAATTGTAACTGGAACTAGTAAGGTAACTATGATGGGATGAAAATGGCTCAGGAGGAACAACCGCTTTTTAATATTTTTCCTCCCCTTAAGCAGTCTGTTAGTAAATCTCCTCTTTCCATAAATCATAATACTTTCTCCAGCTACTGACTTTGAAAACAAAGCTGGGATCTCTTCATCTAATAAACACTTGCCAAATAATGAAGGCTTTAGAAAGACCTTTGCTTAAAATGTTTATTGGCAGTGTGTTGCAGAAAAAAATGGCTTGTTCAGCCATGTCTTCTTTGACTCAGTGGACCACCAGCACTGTACCATCAATTTTATCACTGTTTTCCTGCCTTCTCATCAGTATCCTAAAATTCCTCTTGGTTATTTTAATATGAAGCCTTAACAGTTTCCTTGTGCCGGTAATGTAAATAAATCAGATGTCTAGCCCTCAGGGTAAACTGTGTATAACTTTTCAGGATAAGGGTATTAGAGAGATGCTGCAGTCAATCCTTCACATTAGGAAGCTGCTGAATCCTGGAGCCAGATATAAGCAAGGCTGCCACAAGCTCCATGCTCACAGGTCCCACCAGTAGTGAGACTGAGCAGCTGTTCCCAGTAGGCACACAAACTATACAGATAGCCAACCAAACAGGGCAACACAGACAAAACCACTCAGCACTCAGCCAGCACGAATGGCTTCATTTTGTTCTGCTCTGGCTGATTAGGGTGAAGGTCTAATAGTGTGAAGCAATATACGCGCACGCGTGTATGTGTATAGACACATCTATGTATGTGATACATATTATCTACATAAGTAATATACATATGTATTATATGTATAGAGTGTGTATACACAATGTAGATCTCTCCAGTAGCTGAGCTTCAACTCTCAGTTCGCCCATTAGCTGGTCCCTGGATCCCCAGGTTTCCCCACTTGCTGGCACCTGGGCATGTGAGCCCCCAGTGCCCATAGCCCCACTCCAGTTGCTGGTACAGACACAGTGAATTCCTCCAGTAACTGGGTTTCAACATGCGGTCCATCCAGCAGCTGGCCCTGGATCCTCACTCTCCCTGGTTCCCTCCTACACAGAGACACATACGTACACAGGTGGGTCTCTTGTTAAACCCCAGGCCCCATGGTCTCTCCAACAGTTGGCCTGGACACCCTGATACTGACAGTACAGACTCCTCTGGGTGCCTTATCTTTGAAGACACACATGTTCCTGGCTCCCAGCACACTTCACCTGCTTGCTGGCTAGTTCAGCTTGATATTTGCTGTCAGTCACATGTGGACGTGTGTGCCCCCACTCCAGTTGTTGGCAGCAGAGACACCTTGGCCCCTGTAACCCACGGTCAAACTCCAGTTGCTATTTAATTTCACTTACCTCCAGTCCCTTCAGTTGCTGGCACCACAGATGCATGGCCTATATGACCTGTAGTCCCCAACTCCAGTTGCTGATACTTAGATCTCTAAACACATGTGCACATAGAAGAAAGACCCCCTCACCCAGAAAAAGTTTGAAATGGAGTTTAATGAGAAGACAGGACAGACTGTGCTGATCAGGTGCAGGGCACAACTGGACAAACATACTAACCAGCAATCGGTTTAAAAGCCACATGCCCCTTTTATCATCTTCTCCCTCTCTTTTCCCATCTTTGGTTCCTCCCGTAAGCATCCCATAACGTCTTGTGCAATTACAAAATGCTTTTCCCTTGCATCCCATGTCCCTTAGGCAGTAACCTCCCTCAGTCAGAAGGTGGTCCAGAGAGCTGCTCCTGGTGACCCCTGAGGTGGGTTTCAGACTGGAACATGGGGCTAATGGCTCTCCTGTGACAGCCCTGGGAGGGGCTCAAGCAAGTTGTTTCTTGGTACTACTTTGTGTGTGTGAACATGAGCTTTTTATCATATAACCTAACACTGAGTACTGGGTTAGTTTTCCGGGAGAGTGTTGTTTCTCTCAAGTCTCCCAGTTGATTGATTGTCCCGGTAGGCAGACAGAGACCAGATTTACTCTGTGCCTAAGAACTGTTTCCTCAGTAATTTTCATAAGTGGTCGTTTAAAAAAACATTTCAAACACATGTTGTGAACAAAATATACATGTCCTCTTTTTTGTGTAAGGCCTGCATGGATCCCTCTAACCTGGCAGTCCTCTTCCCTCCATAAGAGTAGATTATTTTCCCAAGAGGCAGATAATGAGGTATGTTTGAGTGAAAGTCCAAATAGTTTCTCATTATCTCTTTCAGAGATCTTGCTGCTGCTATAGACCGAATGAATAAGCATAGCTGGGATACTATGATTTATGTGGTAAGTAATTGTAGATTCACCAAACCCTTTTGAGCCTGACTCTCACCAATAATCCAGGGGGCCTCTTGATCCCAATATGACTTTGGCGTATGGTATTTTTGGCAGTAAAATAAATGCCCTTACTGCCCAGCAACTGTGCCTCAATGTGGCATTATTTCTTGGTTCTGTTTCAGTTCATGACCCACAGAACAGTTGAAAAATCAGCTCTGGAGTTATTCTCTATTCTCTGTTTTAAAAATTCATTGCAATTCATTTTAAAGGAACTTTCACTCAGTTGACATTGTATTTTCTATATAAATGTTGTAATTAATATTTAAAGAAGTCAGAAAAAGCTGTTAGAGTTATAAAGGATTGTAAAATGTTAATTTAGAAATTAATGTTCTAAAATGAATCTAAGTCTACTCTAAAGTCCCTATATCTTATCTGAAATGTAAATTTTTATGGCTTTGAACAATGCCTTGGTTTCATTATGTAGAAATCGCACATGAAGTACTGCTTAATCAATGGAGCATTTGTAGGCAGGGAATCTTTTTATGTTTATTGGTTTGCTTATTTTGCTCTTTAATGATTCCAGCAGTGTCAGTAATGAATAACAGGATTATCTCCTCACTTGTGTGAAACTTTTTTTGCTTTAGTATTACCAAGGACATGTCACATGATGCTTTTAAATTTTCTTTTTCCCAGATTTCGGAAAAAAACATTTTTAAAGCCATGTTCTATTATGTGAAGTCAATTAATGACCCGCAGTAAAAATCTGCAGGTTTCTGGAATGGTCTTTGTGATGTGCTTGGTAATGGCCATAAATCTTCCCTGGTGCAACTCTTTCAAAAGCCAATATAATGTTACAAATACCATGATTCAGAGGAAGGGGAGAGATCAGTAAGCAGAAAATTAAATACCCAGATAGTTTAAAGTTCAGCTTTTAGTTAAGTCACATTCCTCCCTTTCTTTTCAGTCTTCAGGAAGTTTCCACTAACTTGTCATTCCCACAGGTGGTCATAGAATGGGGGGGGGGGGGTTGTTGTGTTTTTTTGGAGGAGGTTACCTCTACTGACTGGAACACAGTAGATTCACTGACATCGAAGAGTAGTGTGGCTGTGAAAGTGCAATGCATTAGGAGTAAAGGAAGCTTCCTGCCTAGTTCATGTGGGTAGGTAATTATTTGTATTTTCTATACCAGGAGGTAGTAGGGACAAAGGGAGAAGGAACAATTAGAAAGGAAGAAAATAACTGGGTGGGTATTTTGCACAAATTAGGATGGGGGCTGAACGATAAGCTAATGGAGTGTACATGTACAGAAGCAATAGTCTTGAGCTGACTGGCTGCTCATAGCTGAACTCCAGTAACTGTTCACTTCCTTGCCCAGGCCTCTTTGGTCTACTCCTAGCCCAAACAGTTAGGCAGCAAAACCAGACTGTGACGTGATCAATGTGACTGTTATAATCAATGTCTCATTCAAGTTGGAAATGACAGATTAAGCCTATTTAGTCCTGTTCTCTCAACCTTGCTAAGGTTGCAGAGTTTTTGGATAACATGGTTAGTGTTTCTATCTTTTCGGACTTTCTGAGGGCTGAGAAAGTGGGTTGTAAAACGAGAGGGTGATAACATGAGCTGTTAAGAGAGTTTGTGGGACAGTGTCGTGGTTTAACCCCAGCCAGCAACCAAGCACCACAGCCACCAGCTCACTCGCCCGCAGTGGGATGAGGGAGAGAATCAGAAGAGTAAAAGTGAGAAAATTCGTGGGTTGAGATAAAGACAGTTTCATAGGTAAAGCAAAAGCCACGCATGCAAGCAAAGCAAAATAAGGAATTTGTTCACTACTTCCCATCAGCAGGTGTTCAGCCATCTCCAGGAAAGCAGGGCTCCATCATGCGTACCGGTTACTTGGGAAGACAAACGCCGTCACTCCAAATGTTCCCCCTTTCCTTTTTCTTACCCCAGCTTTATATGCTGAGCATGACATCATATGGTATGGAATGTCCCTTTGGTCAGTTGGGGTCAGCTGTCCCGGCTGTGTCCCCTCCCAACTTCTTGTGCACCCCCAGCCTACTCGCTGGTGGGGCAGTGTGAGAAGCAGAAAAGGCCTTGACTCTGTGTAAGCACTGCTCAGCAGTAACTAAAACATCCCTGCTTTATCAACACTGTTTCCAGCACAAGTCCAAAACACAGCCCCATACTAGCTACTATGAAGAAAATTAACTCTACCCCAGCCAAAACAGCACAGACAGATAGCCTGATGAGGGAACTGCCAGCCTTGCTGAGTTTTGCTGCTGTTACCTGGCAGTGCTTTGTATTGGGTTACAACTTTACTCAGTGTTACCAGAGGCAGGGGGACTTAATGGGTTTAAATGAGAACACTGATGATTTTAGTCTCTAATTATTAAATCCAAATGTATTTCAGAATCCTGATCTTGTTACAAGAAAATTATTTTTGAGGGTCTTGAGTCTTATTTCGTAAGATCATCTTATTTTCATCAGATCAACTTGTTTAAAAGAACATGAAGTCAGTTTATTAGTTGTAATGCTGTAAATCAGTGCATTCACCTATTTATATTTTTAAAAAATCCTACTTATCTCATAAAAAATGCAGTGACATGAGCAAAATATTAAAAACATTTAAAAATGTGTGATGTATTATTGAAGAAGTGCTAAGATTCCATTGAATGCTGTATTCAAAACAGGAGATGAAAACACTTTTATATATGAAGAATTAAATATAATCCACACTGTCAGACTGCAACTTCTCCCTTAAAGCTAACCACTTAGACTACATTTGGACATGTATAATTTTGAGGTCTGTAAGGAAAAAACCTGCCATTCTTCATAATATGAATCTTCTTTTTGAGCATTTGTGTTATTTTTGCTATGCTGTGAAGCTATGAAAAAAAAAAAGTAGTTTTATGAAGTGGTAATATCTGCAGGTTCATTTTTTTTAATCTACTTACACATCCATGTTTTGAGCATTACTTTTAGGCAGAGACGAAGTTGTGTGGTACTCCTAGTATTTATTTCCATCCTTCTTAACAAATTTTGTTTTCATGCAATTTTAATTATGTGGATTGTTCAAGCATAATAAACACTCATTGTTATGCTTCTTTCAGTATCACACAGCATCCCAAAAACACAGGAGTTGATGCTTAGCTTTCAGGTGGCCAGCTGAAACCTGGAATTCAGCTTGTACTGCCTGATAGGTATTCCTATCTTGGCCTGTCTTTTCATGTTCTTATTTCCATGGGAGTTTAAAGGATTATTAAAAAAAGCTATTAGATTATTATTGGATTATTTTCTGTTAATGATTTTAAATATTCTTCTGTATGGTATTTCTATATACGTTGGTCAAGGCAAGTAATTACAAACTTAAGTCGGCTTTTAGTTTAGTTTTAGCTGAAAATTCTGCTCTGTGAACAGTTACAAAGAAGTAATTAAGTTCAGAAGGATTGGTGTCTTTTGTCAGTGGGTATTGTCATGATTTGTCACAATATCTACTCAGAAAAGACTGCAGTCCTTCAAAGAGGCTTTTAAATGCGGTGCTTGTGGTCCACGTGGTGAGGGACATGCTGTTGTGCACACAAAACAAAACCAGTTTCTGTCATAGAATGTATAATCCCTTGTAAAACAGGAGAACACAGATTAATTCAGACCTAGAGGGAAGCAGAGGAAACAGCGAGGCAGCATTGGCCAGTACAGTGAGCTGGCCTTAATCTAAACTTATTGTGAGATCTTTTAGCGAGAGAGATCTGGCTTTGTTATAAGTACAGAGAGCTTCTCTCATATGTAAGGTTTATGAAAAAGAGCTTGGAAGGCCTTGTTTGAAATGATGACCACTGCTGTCCATTTATCAGCCTTGCTTGTGAATCGGCACAAAGAGAGGTGATGCATAGGAGCAGAGCAGGTTATGAGGAACTGTGAAAGAGGAGGCAGGTGCTTGAGGCTTGATGCAATGGTAGAGTTGGAAAAAAAAAAAAACAGAGAAGCACTTCACTCACTGCTCGCTCCCTGTCTTGGAACACCAAACAAATAAGGAAACAGTGGTTATTTGGTTATCACTGCAGTGTTTTTTAAGGAGGGATAAAGGAGCCTTGAGTGATGTAGTCAAAGCAACTAGGTAGGAAAGTGAACTTCGTCACAACAGCTGTAGCTAGAAACATAAACGATCATTGTTAGACATAAAGAAGCTTCCATCAGAAGCTGTCTGAAGTCATAGGAGAGAGTAACTGGAAGTGGAAGAGAGCACAAGATGCATTATTAATATGAAAATGTGATGACGTATACTTTTTTTTTAAATTATGCACCTGACTTATGATGTAAAGCTCCACAAATCACACTGGAAACAAAAAAAACTGGTGGGTTATGGAGACAGAGAGCTTAAAGAGGTGTTCTGTTTCTAAGCCAAAGGAACCTTAAAGTTTGGTGATGTAAAATATGGGAATATAACAAGAGCAGCAAGGTTCTGAAGTGGAAATGGAGGCATTTTGTTTGATGGGCAGCTCACAGAATATGTGAAACTAAAGAATATCAAGATTTCATTTCAGTTCATGGCTTTGCCTTCATGACCTAGGAATAATAATTTTTGGAAAAGTAGATTACTTCTTCCAACAAGATGCAAAATCCCATTGCCATAGATTCCAGCTGTTACTTTTTTCAAGTCTTACCTGTCTTCATGGGTTTTAATTCTGCTTGCAGTCACTTACTGGCACAGTATCTGTGGTGTTGTGTATTTGTGTGTTAAAAGCTAATTCTTATCAAACTTGGAGTGTTTTCTAATATGCACCAATTCTATTCCTTAGACAGATAAAAGTCAAAGTAATCACTTTCAACATTTGTTCCAAATACTGAAGCTCATGGGTTATGACTGGGCAGAAAGGTATGTATTTATGAATCTTAATTATATACCTTTTTTTTTTTAAAAATGGGTAATATGTACATTGGAATTTCAGTGGAGTGTTCTTTTGAAGAGAATCTCCTGACAGTGTTCACCTGCCACCACACTGTAGCATATCATGTTGGCATTTTGGATGAAGCTAAGCTACAAAATGTGCTGCTGGTGAACTCCAGAGTGCAAGCAGACATTTGGCCTGTAGGACCCAACAATGCTAGTCCAATAAGGAGGAAAAAAATAAGAAAAAAACCCCCTCAGAATTGTGTGCAATGTGGGCCTCAGGTCCTCAGCACCAGCTTTTTCATTCTATAGGTCTGTTCCTGCTGGTCTGCTTTATTTGCGAAGGGAGACATTGCCATGTGTTCAGGATGTGAAAAACAGCCCTGTCTCTCATTTAACTGGTCTTTCGTAACTACTTGATGTAAAAAAGGGAAACAATCTTTCAGACGCTTTATGGCATAGCTTCTGGGATATTGTGTGATCACGTATTAAACAATTACTTCTTGAAGTATGATATTAGCAAGAGATCTGAATCTGAGTTTGAATCATGCTTCAGGCTTGAAATATCTATTGCAGGGAAATGTATCCCCCCTCTTACTCATTGTAATTACCAGTCTTGTTAGCAATCTGAGCAAAGGTCAATAATGGATCTGCAGACTAAATCATATTCCCCTCTGACAGACTGCATGTCTTTTGTGGTTAAATATAGGATTTTAGCCTTCAGGAATATTAGTTTGCCTCCTTTCACAGTCCTTAAATTTGCACTAAAATTACCTTAGGTTATGGATCCAGAATAATGCTTGGGATTATCGTGAGCAGAAGCAATGAATGTTTTATTATTAGCAATGATTAATTACACTTCCAGTTTAATGTGGCCACAATAGAATTATTATGACTCCCTTTCTAATGTTATTAACAGATCTGTGTTGCCACAGTAATTTGATCTGTCTACATCCTGCCTCTCCTCAATTTATTGCAATTTATTGCTTTAAGTCCTCTGTATTAAAGCTAGTAGCAAGAGAGGTTCCCAAGAGCACGCAAATGACCAGGTTATGATCAGAATGATCATAATTTGCCCATTATATAATAAGTATGGAACTTTGGTTGCTGAAATGAGTTACTGATTATATCACCAAGCTTCCCACATTGGAGCGCTATTTATTCAGCTGTTATTGCTGTTTCCTGGTAAGAGTCCAGCTCTGAACAAACACGGCAAACATTTCTCTTGATTCAAATGTAATTTTAGGTCCTGCTGCTTTTCAACACAGGTGCCAGCATGTGTCTTTTGGTCTAGTTCAAGGGATGAAGACTCGGAGAGGAGAAGTAATTTTCCTGGAAGATGTTTTAAATGAAATTCGCTCAAGGATGTTACAAAACATGGCTTCTGCAAAAAGTTAGCTATTTCAGGTCTTACTAATTTCTTTTGATGTTCTGTGTTGATCAAAAGTGTGTCGTCTTTTCTAGCCTTCACTTTTCCCTGCATCAGACTAATCGCAGTGATATGCCCTGATCTGTGCACTTTTTGTATCTCCTGTAATATAAACAATGTTAAAATAATCCTTTGCAACTCTGTGAACTTACCTAAATTACAGAGTTGCAAATTTTAACATTCAGTGAAATGATTTCATCATGCTTTTGCTCTGGGAAGGAAGTACCTGTCTGTGGGGGACAACAACTGCTTTTTTCTGGAGGGACAAACTAGTCAATACTGGGGTTGGGGCTGGAGTTCAGGGAACAGTCAGATTTCATCCAAAGGATTTGTAGGTCTGACAGTTTTCTCTAGCAAGAGTGACTGTAGCTTGTCTGCAACTACTGCCTTGTCATACTCTCAGCCTCATGACTGTTTCCGGAGTCCCCAGGAGGTCACTGCTCTGCAGCTGAATCTGCTGAAGGGGATGTTTGCCTGCACCTCGGGCTGTGGCTGTGGAGCTGTTTCCTCTTGACGCAGTGAAGATTCAAGCAGTTCCCAGTGAAATGCTGCCCCCTCATGTGCTTTCTGGAGTTAGGTACTGAATTGAATCAGTGAACTGATCAGGTTAAGTAGTGTGCATCTTCCTTGCTCTGCCTCCTCAGCTTTTTTAATCCAGATAATTTTGCTTGCAGAGTGGACAAGGAGAAGGGGGGGGGCAGGCAGAATGATAGAAGGGTGACCCTCAATTCAAACAGGTTTTACTGCAGAGAGGAATAGAGCTTAGAGCTTCAGTTTAAAGGTCAGTATCACAGCTGAGTGCAAAGCAAACTTATTTTTATGCTGGACTGAACTGACATGGCAGAGGTACAGACCCATGTTCCATTGCACAAGCAGTAGGCAGAAGAACAGCTAAAAGACGTAATGTGTTCAGATGGCACTGCAGCATTGCGCAGAGCTTATCCGTTAGATCCTAAATCCTACCTGTGCTTGTAGAAATTTTCCTCCTTATGTTTGAATTCCTGCCTTACTTCCCCTTTCTTAAATTAGAAATCGTAAATCCCTGACTCATAGCAATGTGTTCAATGTTTGAAAAGTGTTTGGATACACAGGGAGAGATACTACATATTTGTGTGTGGTATCAAAAGGCCTCACTGTCATTGAAAAGATTTTGGAAGCTGGGCATCTAACAGCCAATGCTAGCTTTAAAAATCATGCCTGTGTGGAGCTGGAGCTGGTTAGTTAAATACCTTTGTATAAACTCTTTGCTATTAACTGTACACAGTCCTTCTGCTATTTAAGTTTCCATTATAGGCATCCTTTTTCTTTCTACTCATCTCAATGAATCCTGCAGTCCATGTAAATCCTCTCTATAATGCCTATTATTTCCTTTGCAGCTTTCCTTTCTCTTAGTAGCTTTGTCTGCGTCTAATCAAGCATCTAAACAAAGGCCTTAATTCTGAGATAGTTGTTCTGCTTTGAAACAAATCTCAGTTATGAATGTAATAATGTAATCTAAACATATTTGTCTTTGTGAATGAATAGCCAGTCTGAGACTTCTCAGGGCTATGAACTATCCCCACACTTTTCAAGCTTAATCCTCTCTGAATTTTGTAAATAGCGAAGCTATGAGTAGTGTGAACTACTCAAAGTTGTCTCAGTTGGCTTTGCTGACCTGGCACTAAGAAATAGCAAAGTGAAAGACAGAAAGCGTGCTAAAACTGTACTGCAAAAGTGTTTCAGCTTAAGTGATGCCTTAAGAGAACATCTGAATTCTCCATATTCTGCTGTTAGTGGGAAATCAGCTAGGACAGGAAATCACAGAATCGTAAAATGGTTTGGGTTGGAAGGGACCTTAAAGATCATTAGTTCCAACCCCCCTGCCATGGGCAGGGACACCTTCCACTAGACCAGGTTGCTCAAAGCCCCCTCCAACCTGGCCTTGAACAGTTCCAGGGATGGGGCATCCACAGCTTCTCTGGGCAACCTGTTCCAGTGCCTCACCACCCTCATGGTGAAGAATTTCTTCCTTATATCTAATCTAAATCTACCCTCTTTCAGTTTAAAAACATCACCCCTTGTGCTGTCACTACAGGGCCTTGTAAAAAGTCCCTCTCCAGCTTTCTTGTAGGTCCCCTTCAAGTACTGGAAGGCTGATAAAAGGTGTCCCTGGAGCCTTCTCTTCTCCAGGCTGAACAACTTCAACTCTCTCAGCCTGTCTTCACAGGAGAGGTGCTCCAGCCCTCTGATCATCTTTGTGGCCTTCCTCTGGGCTTGCTCCAACAGGTCCATGTCTTTCTTATGTTGTGGGCCCCAGAGCTGAATGCAGTACTCCAGGTGGGGTCTCAAGAGAGCGGAGTAGAGGGGGAGAGTCACCTCCCTTGACCTGCTGGTCACGCTTCTTTTGATGCAGCCCAGGATACAGTTAGCTTTCTGGGCTGCAAGCATGCACTGCTGTCTCATGTTAAGCTTCTCATCAACCAACACCTCCAAATCCTTCTCAGGGCAGCTCTCAATCCATTCTCTGCCCAGCCTGTGCTTGTGCTTGGGATTGCCTCGACCCACGAGCAGGACCTTGCACTTGGCCTTGTTGAACTTCATGAGGTTTGCACGGGCCCACCTTTCAAGCCTGTCAGGGTCCCTCTGGATGGCATCCATAAAATTGTAAGCTGAACCCTGCAAATTTAATAGATTACATATACCACAATAAAAACATGCACTTGACCATTGCTAAATCGGAAGAGATTTGCTTTGTAAAAGACTATGATAAGAATCCTCTTTTCTCTCCAGTGGAGACAAACAGGAAGAGGAGACCCTGGTAGAGCACACTGTGATCCCAGTTTAAAAATAGAAAGTGGTATGTATGTCAAAAGCTTCGCCTTTTTAGTAGGCAAGGTTGTGGGTCCAAACACAAGTAATTGATTTCCCAGAAGATCCAGCATCTAAAGGGCTGTTATGTAGGCAAGTTTATTGTATTTCTGATGAACTGGAGCACCAGCTTGGCCCTGTGAACTTCCCTGTGAGACAGGGAATGAAACAGGCCCTTTGGTGAATTTCTGTACACAACAGCATGCTACTTATCTGCTGAAGAATATCACCTGAGTTGTGAAAAAGCTGGAAATAGCTTTGCAGACATGTTTCTGCAGCTGTTGTGAGGACATTCCCTCTTAGACTCTTCCAGATTAATGAGGTTTTATAATGATAGACTTAAGTTCAGCCTATTTAGTTAGAGGAGCTTTGGAGAGGTTCTTGTCATGTCTACCCAGGGAGAAGGGCAAATCGTGCCTAATTAATCTAAAGGCCTTCTATGATGGAGTGACTGCATCAGTAGACAAGGGAAGAGCTATGGATGTTATCTACCTGGACTTCTGTAAGGCTTTTGATATGGTCCCCTACAACATTCTTTTACCTCTAAATTGGAGAGATTGGAGTTGGATAAGGAACTGGCTGGATGGCCATGTCCAAAGAGTTGTATTTCAGTGGTTCAATGTCCAGTAACGAAGTGGTGTCCCTCAGGGGTCCGTACTGGGACCAATAATGTTTAATATCTTCATCAATGACATAGACAGTGGGATTGAGTGCACCCTCAGCAAGTTTGCAAATGACACCAAGTTGAGTGGTGCAGCTGATTCTCTGGAGGGACAGGATGCCATCCAGAAGAACCTGGACAGGCTTGAGGAGTGGGCCTGCGCGAACCTTGTGAAGTTCAGCAAGGCCAGGTGCAAGGTCCTGCACCTGGGTCAGGGCAATCATTGGTATCAGTACAGACTGGGGGATGAATGGATTGAGAGCAGCCCTCCAGGTCTTGGGGGTACTGGTGGATGAAAAGTTGGACATGAGCTGGCAGTGTGCGCTTGCAGCCCTGAAAGCCAATTGTATCCTGGGCTGCATAGAAAGAAGTGTGGCCAGCAGGTCGAGGGAGGTGATTCTCCCCCTCTACTCTGCTCTCGTGAGACCCCACCTAGAATACTGCGTCCAGTTCTGGGTTCGCCAGTACAAGAAAGATGTGGACCTGTTAGAGCAGGTCCAGAGGAGGGCCATGAAAATGGACTAGAGGGCTGGAACACCTCTCCCGTGAAGAAAGGCTGAGACAGTTGGGGTTGTTCAGCCTGGAGAAGAGAAGGCTCTGAGGAGATGTGTTATTGTGGCCTTTCATTATATAAAGGGAGCTTATAAGAAAGGCTGAGAAAGATTTGTTTTGTTTTTTTTTTTTTAATCAGCGCCTGTAGTGACAGCACAAGGGGTGATGTTTTTAAACTGAAAGAGGGTAGATTTAGATTAGATATAAGGAAGAAATTCTTCACCATGAGGGTGGTGAGGCACTGGAACAGGTTGCCCAGAGAAGTTGTGGATGCCCCATCCCTGGAACTGTTCAAGTCCAGGTTCGGTGGGGTTTTGAGCAACCTGGTCTAGTGGAAGGTGTCCCTGCCCATGGCAGGGGGGTTGGACTGGATGATCTTTAAGGTCCCTTCCAACCCAAACCATTCTATGTTCTCAGTTCGGATTCTCTGAGTATAATCAGTTTAAATATCTACAGTGGATGGTGTAAATACTCCCTAAATGTACATCCAAATGCTCCATTAGCCATTGGAACAATTTTTCTTTGATTATTTATGCCTCCATATCACTTGGAGATTTTTATCAGTTTTTAAACAAAATCTGAACTGCCCTGTCATTCTCTTCCTGATCTTAGAGACTGGCTGTCTGAATTGTGAAGAGGAATTCAGGTCAGTCTGCCTAGCCTGTTGTAATGAACCCTTCTGACCTTAAAATCTGCATTACACATACTATGTGAAGTGGGGAAAAAGCCCATCTGAAGCAGCTGTATCTCAACTTTTAAAAAAGATTTATATCCTGGACTTCTTGCTGTATGCATGCTGACAATTTCCATATTGCTAGTTCACAGTTTTAGAAGATGCTGTTTTATTGGCATCTCCAAGTCTGAGCAAGGGAGTTGTCATGCTACTACGAACTTAGGATTTCTTTTTCTCTGTTTCTCTTCAGCAACTAAAGAGATAGAAGACCCTACGGAGACAGCAGAGAAAGTTGGTCTTGCGGCACTAATAATTCAGGTTAGTCTGAGCTGCCTCCCAAGGTGTTTGCATCTTCTGTGAAAAGTTTAAAAATTGAGGTTGAGAGCCATATCTAGGCATGGTGGTGTTGCGTTGATGGTTGGACTTGGTGATCTTAAAGGTCTTTTCCAACCTTAATGATTCTGTGATTCTGTGAATTTATTGTTGCAGGACTTCCGGGGCCTTCTGTCATCCGATTATCAGTTTAGCTGGGATCGAGCTCTTCAAAGTCGTGGAGATACAGGCGTGTTCTTGCAGTACACCCATGCCAGACTCCATAGGTAAGAGGAGCGTTTGTATGCAGAAGTACAGTTTGACATGTATTTTAACTTTATTAATTTACTGCTTTGTTAAGTAGTAGTGTTAACTCCTTCCCTAAATGTGACACATGTTCACTTTTTCAGCAGAGGTGTGAGTTTATGATAGGAATCACTGAGACTTCCCAGAAGAGCAAGGCAACTGAAATGAAATTTCCACCTCATTTCCACAGGGCTGAGCTAACTGCCCATGTACTTGCTCAGTTCTAGGAATAGCCTCTCTGTGTGGTTAGTGTCAGCGATGAAGAGTGGTAGCCCTAGAATTAGGGAAACTGATGTAAAAACCAAAATGCCCGTACTTGTAAAATATACCAAATGACAGAGCTTAGATGTTTCTGGCTACCACTGTAGCTAGTGGGTATTTTTAATATTCTGTTATTTCCCACTGTTGGTAACCAAGGTTAAAAGCAGACCCCTTCACAGAATCACAGAATCACTAAGGTTGGAAAAGACCTGTAAGATCATCAAGTCCAACCATCAACTAACACCGCCATGCCCATTAAACCATGTCCCACAATGCCTCGTCCACACGTTCCTTGAACACCTCCAGGGATGGTGACTCCACCACTTCCCTGGGCAGCTTATTCCAGTGTCTCACCACTCTCTCAGTAAAGAATTTTTTCCTAATATCCAACCTGAACCTCCCCTGGCACAGCTTGAGGCCATTTCCTCTTGTCCTGTCACTAGTCACATGGGAGAAGAGACCAACACCCACCTCTCTGCAACCTCCTTTCAGGTAATTGTAGAGAGCTAACTTAGGGTTAGAGAGTTAACGTAGGTCAAACACCTGATATGTTTAATTTTTTTTTTTAAAAGAATTTCAGAAGAGTCCAATTTGAACAGGTTTATGAATTATAGTGATCTGTCAGAGCATTTTTAATGCAGACGTCGATAGGTATTTTCATAAAAGCACATCAGATACCTTCTTGGCCAAAGGTCCATACCAACCTGATATTCTGTCTGAGGCAATGGTAATAGGAGATGGTATTCAGGGAGAGCATGCAAGCCTGGTCCCTTTCTGTAGTCTATTCCTCTTGTACTCCCTTATAATCTAGGTATTGATGGTACTAAGGTACCATTACTAGAGCATTGACTACCTCCCCAGTCCTTTTAGCATCAGTTTCTTGACCTGTTGTCCGTGCATATCTCTAATCCTGTTGATACTGAAAGGCTAGCACAAATTTTCATTTTTTTATCTTGGGTTGAAGTCAGCTAGTTTGCCTCAGTGTTCCATTCAGCTTGAGCAGAAGAGGCCTATCTTTTTTTCTCAAAACCACAAATTACTGTTTTTCTTTTTCAGCTTTGCTAACAAGAGTTTTTCATCCAACATTTGTTTTTCATTCTTACATTTTAGTTTAGAACAGATGCATGGGATTGAGCAGCTAACTGACGTTAATGTGGCATGCTTGCAAGAGCCAGAGGCCATCTCTGTTCTTCAGCATCTTCTCAGGTTTGTCTAGTTTTCTTTCCAAATACCAGTTCCCTTAAAATAAACTTCTGGATTTGCTGCCAGCCTGTTCAGCAGGCACAGACTGCACGATCATAAGAGAAATATGGCTATTTCAGGCAGTGGCTTGTCTGTTGGGTCATACTGATTGCAACAGTAGCCCTCACTTGAACTCTTCATGGACTTTAGGAGCCATATGAGGGAAAAAGCAGTATTTGGAACATACTTGCAGGTACATGAGCCTCTTAGCGTATTCTTATGAAGACAAGAAATAATTAAGCTCTATATAACTATTAACTGCAGATTTGCTTGGTCCCTCTCGTTCTGTTTTTGTCATGTGGGAAAGAGGAGAGGAAGTGCTACTGGGTGAGGTGAAATGGAGTATGTGCATACACGTTCAGTAGCTCAACATCCTTCAGAGCTACTGAACGTGCACAACTAATACCTGTTAATAGCAGTAATGTTCCTCATTAATTCAGTCTTAAAGTTGAGCAGCTTCTGTTTTCATTATTTCATAGGTGTGTAATTAAAATGAGACAAGGGAGTTGTCCATGTTGCGCAGCCCATTAAGGAGTTGGAAGTAATTGAAGCTTTCAGGATTCTCACCTCAGTGAGAGGGTCCTATATACCACATCGCGCACTGCACAGTGCCAGAGATCTAACTCCTTTGGCCACAATAAGGACTTTTTGAGGGCACCTCTTTAAAATTCAGACTTCCAAAAGTCATGCCAGAGTCCCAGGTGGCTCCTTTCAGCCTGCAACCACAGGTTGCAGAGTGCTACATTAACGGTAATTGCCTCAAGGGAACTGCCTGCAGTTTATCGTATGCTGATACTCTCTTGAGCAACAGCAAGACCAGCCAGCACTCTAAATAAGACCAGTAGTGTCTTATTTATCCAGTGCAATTGTATTTCACAGAAAACTCGTGGATCATTTCTTGGATTTTATCAGATTAGTGTGTAGCTGCCTGTCTTATGTGTGAAAACTGACAGGGTTAATGTATTTCAGGTTGATTTGCAGGGATCACTGCATCCCAGACGTGTCCATTTTCAAGCAGAGGTGGTTGCTCCACTGCAGGGCTCTTGTTTTTATAGAGCTTCAGGTCTGCTTATTGCAAAGGCCTTTGAGTCTGGCCAGGCACCATATGGAACCTGTATGAAACATCTCCTGGGGCCTTTACTTCCAGCAGAAAGCAGTATTTAGGTTATCCATTACAGCAGGCACTCAGTGGCTAACAAGTTCACGTTTAAATATCCCATGATTTCAGGAGTAACAATTACTGTTCAGTCCTCCTTGTGAGGTGCCATGAGTAGATTCTTTTTTAAAAGTTTCCATGATAAACACTCCTGAGCTGTCAGAAGCCCACTTCCCATGGCTCTGCTTCTGCTGTTTGAAAAGCTACCAAACATCTGCCCTTAAAATTAGCTGACCAGTTCTGAGCACTACTAACTTTGCAGACTGATGAATAGTAGATTGAAGGTAGCGTGTATATCCCTGCAAAAGTGGACTTATTTAACTGATAAAATAATCTAACAAGTTGTCATAGGCCAACACTGAAATGGCAGCTTCATGAAGCAACAAAGTTTGTATCAGAAGAGGGTCCCTTCATTTGATACCAACTTTGTTGCTTTATTAATGGCTATTTGATGATGCTTGTTAAATTAATAGTAATTTTGCTGGACCTAAGTTGCTGTCTCTGAGGGGCCAACAGCTGCTGATATCTGAACTGTCCCTGAGACAATGCAGAGGTTCCCCCGATTTTTGTCTCTCTCACATCCGTGGCACAGCGGTATAAAGGCAGCGATCTTCCCTGTTTGAACAGTGGTCACCTGGGGCGTGCTGGCTGAGATGAGCTGCTGAACACATGTGTAAGAGACGTTTTTGTAGCTTACCTGCCAAGGGAATGGGGAGCACTCCCTCCTTGGTCCTATAGCTCTTATATGACCACTGAGCCCTCATTATCGGAGCTTACTCCCCAGTTCTTCTGCAGCTTGCCTATGTAGGAGGAAGAACCCAGGGAAATCCCGCTTGGGCATGCTGGCAGGGATGAGCCTGGGAGCTGAGCAAAGACCAGGAAGTCCACTCCCCACTTTGAATTTGAAATCTATTCAGCCCCAGAGGTGTTGGTAACTTCTTGCAGGCTGTGAAAAAGAGGATGTGCACAAGTGGACAGCACAACACATGAAGAAAAAACATGGATCTCCATGACGCTGCCTGTATTATCCAGTTTAATACCTTCTTACATAAGTCGATTTTATTCCAGGATTATGTAAACATACTTTGTTTTTGTCATTTCTAATGTTACAAGATTCCCTTTAGCTACTTAAAATTCTAAGCTGCATTTACTAAAGGCAACATCCTCTGAGGGACTATTTTGACGGCCTTGCTTATTTAATACATGGTTTTTCCTCCTAGGAACTTACAATTAGTGTTGAAATGTAAAACTAGACATGTTTCAGGAGCAAATACAGCTCTTGTTTTCTCTTTGGTATAGCCTGCCTCTCTGAGTTCTGCCATCTACAGTGTTTACGTGATGAGGAGCAGAAGCAATCATCTCCTTCAATAATAAGTGAATGAGGAAGAAATAATCAATTGTGTGCCAATTACATGGCTTAGGTCTGGTTCAGAAGATTGTTTTTGTTAATTCTGCAGTTGTGGTTGTGTGTTTGTTCTGACTTAAGCAAGTCTGATGAGCCTTATATCTGAGTACACCTTCCTACCACTTTAACAGCAAACAATCCTTTTCTTTCTTCACAGGTATGATGAGGTCCTATACAGATCGTCTCAGGATCTGCAACCCAAGCACATCGTCAGCTACCTCCTCACGCTTAGGTAAGATGATTGCTGATACTGGCGTGCATCTCCAGTAAGGACGGGTGTTCCTGAGCTGGCTCTGCAGCCCTCACATCTGCACTGCTTTGAAGAGTAAAAATATTGGGAAGATGTAAATTTGTGGGACAGTTTCTCTGGAGCTGAAAAGGTATAAAGTAAGATAGCAAAGAATATAATAAGTAGTAGAGATCGAGGTTGGAACCAGGAACAAAGGAGCCAGGAGCCTCCTCAGAAACTAACTGCTTTCAAGAAAAAAAAATCACTTGGCTGTAACCCAGTGTCTGAACCCAAAATCATGCTGGACTAATCATATCTTAAAGAGCACATTCGAGCTGATAATATGCTCTCAAATATCAAAATTTCAGCTAGGAAATTTTTTCAAACCCCTTTTAACCACTGATCTCAGCCTATGCGTTGAGATAGACAAAGCATATTATTACTGTAAGTCATACTGCATACGTGACCTCCATAGGGAGGGTCCCCATAGGGACCTGTCTGATTTAACCGCGCAGTGAAACACTGGAGTAGACTTGCTGGAGGAAGCTGTAGAGCCGGTGTATGGGGAAGGTTTTAACAAGTTACAGAATGGTATAAGGAATCATGGACCTTGGGAATGACAGGGGAGGCTCTCAGTGATCTTTCCAGGCTAGTTTTGAGTAGGTTTGGTTTTTTTTTTTGGGGGGTGGGGTGGAGTGGAGAGATTGTTTTGGGGCTATTTTAGAAGCATTAAGTTGTTGATGGCATGCCCTGACAACATGCAGGCTACAGCAAACCATGCCCTCCCTCAGCCAGGTGAAAGAGGCTATTGGAAATAAGACTCTGGCACGCTGCAGTTGTGGCTCTTCCAGTTCTGCTGCTTTCTCTAGGCCATAGCACTGCTCTTGTCAAGAGACTTGATCGTTCTCACCATTCATTTTTCCATTTCATTTTCCATTTCAGCCATCTTGCAGCTGCGGCACATAAAACCCTTCCTGTGAAAGGCAGCACCCCTGAACTAGCCCAGGTATGGCACAGCGTTGTTAAGTGGCTGGAGTCCGTGGGGGTCATCCCAGAGGAATGATCCATTAGGGCTTTGCTAACCCAGCTGTGTAACCACTTGGGTGAATATGCACCTGCAGGCTAATGAGCCAACAGGCAGGCTCTCCCATGGGCAGCACCGCTTTGGGAAGGCAGGGATTGCTGGTCATGGCTGTGCCTTTGGGAAAGGGCTGCTCTGTCTGATCTTCCCCACAAAAAAAAAAGCTCCATAAGCACAACTGCGCCAAACCCAGTCAAGCCCCTTTCCTTCTCATCACCTTTCCTCCTGAACTTTTTAAACGTAAACATTTGAGCATTTAACTTGCTGGTTAATTTCTGATGGTTTCCTTCAGTGGTTATGTGGGAAGACAGAGAATTAGGAGATAAATGAATCTGTCTCCTCCCTCTTGCCACCTGCATAGCCCAAGTTGTCTGTATTGCCTTTTTAGCTAAAGCACAGAGGCTGACTACTGTAAATGTGCAGTTTCAAATAGATGTGAAGTATTTTCTACTGATCTCCCAGGCAATGTTTGACTCCTTAACTGCTCAGTCAATAACATACTAAATACACTGCCTTTCTTATTTTCTCTTTCATCCATTTCAAAAGCAATTACCTACCTGATTTTGGTAAGAAATCACATTTAAGTGTTGGGCTGTGTTGTGGGGGGAAAAAAATTCAGTGGAACTGATGGAGCTGCGCTCTGTATTTGAGCTTAGATGCTGTAGGTATTCCTGCCTTTGAAGATGGACTAAGACAGTCCAAGCTACCAGGAAAATTTCAGTTCCTTATCCTGTAAAAAAATATTTCTGAATATCTTACAATGTGTCAGCTTTCAAGAGCTATTTTTTCGCAGCAAGGTTGATAGAGCCATTCCCAAACAGCCAGCTGTGTAACAGCTAAGATGTCGACAAGGAAGAGTGACATTTTCAAAGCAGCCCGCAGTTGCTTGGCAGCCTCTAACCCAGGCACAGCATAGAGGAGGGATTCCAGCAGTATCCTCAGGCTGTAATGAAAGATTTTCACATTTTTGTCATTGCTAGCTCTTTTGCAGACATTTCCTCTGGTCGCCCTGCCCTGAGGGTACTAGACTGGGCGGGACACCCCTCTCCAGCTTCTCTTCACTGACAGAAGTGTCCCTCTGCTGACACTGTAATGTGCTATGACCAGCTGCTGTGAATTCTGCCACCATTGGTGTGCTACTCAGTACTCCGATGACGTGTGTCCCCAAATCCCAGTGCCCTGCATGGGGACAGAGGGCACAGTGTTCTCACCTCTGACAGGCTGCTCCTAACTAACTGCTCTCTTGAGAACTACGCCCTATTCTGTTAACAATACCGTAAGCTGATGCCTGTTCTTGTTTTCCAGGCAAGGCTCCGTCTCTTTCAAGCTGCACGCTCAGTTCTAGCCAACGGAATGAAACTTCTCGGCATTACACCTGTAACTCAAATGTAATGAGGCTGTATGCAATGTAAAGTCACCTCTCTTAGTAAAAGGATTTTTTCCAAGATAATATAAATACTCTCCTGTGTGTCATTGCTAATGCAGCCTGGAAATTCTTTGTCTGCTCTTGGCGGTTTGTATGTTCCATCATACTGACTGCAGAAGAGCAGGCCTGGTACAGCTGTTTGGGGGAGGCTGAGGTTGTCACAATTGCTCTCTCCCAGGCACTTGGTAGGAGTTGTGTACTTAAGACACTAGTCTACCTGGTATTTCCCATAAAAGAAAGAGAACTGCTCTGTATTTGCCATGTAAATATAACATCCTTTTTGTAGAGGAAGTGGTATTAACTGCACTGCCCCAAGCAATCAAACCTCCCCCCTGCTGGGGTTGCCATTATGTACTTAGGCCTGACCGTACAACAGCTACAGGTGCTTTGTACACTAACAAACTGAGTCAGACCACACCACACATTTTTTTCCTGTGTTGTACTGCACTCCCCTTCAGTAACATTAGCCAGGACCAACTGCCAACTCCATCACATCCTGTTGCTTACCCATTCCTCTGTCACGCCAACATGATGACCGGGGAGAGGAAGGTTTGCTGCGCAGCTGGTGGAACAGGAACTGCAGTGCTCCTTCAGCACCGTACATGCAGTCAGAGGTGGCAGGTGCTGCTGCTTGGCACGCCTGAGCCACCACACTGACGAAGAGAGGTGGAGCATCATGTGTAAGGTAGTGCAGGTGGCTGCTCTGGCCTCTGAAATGCTGACAATACCCACCACCACCACCACCACCACCAGCCTTGACTCACCAGAGCGGCACATTCGTGGCACACTGTTCTCCATGCACAGAACAGTTGGCGAAGGGCAGAGAGGAGCATGCTCTACCCCAGGAACAGAATTTAAGCCTGTTTGTTACTGCTGTGTTTAACATGCCCCACTAGTAAAACCCAGCTAGTTAACTCACGGCTGAAGGAATCCAACCAGGATATAAACTTGGTCACACTTCTGACTCCACTTTGAACGTAAAACAAGTTGCCCAAATGCACTAGTCACTTTTCCCTCAATGCAGAGGTGCAGTTCCTGGAAGGGTAGAATTGAGTGAGGCCTCAAAAAATGAGGGAGGAGGTTTAAATTACACAGTTGGCAGTCATAAATTAAATCAAAGCCTAACATGCATTACAGGAACTCTTCTCAAGCATCAGTCTGTATGCACAAAAAGTTTTAAAGAGAAAACATACAGATAAAAATCTTCTAGTCTGACACTTTGAGTTGACTCATACTGAAGCCAGAGATACAAGAACACATATGAACCTTCCCCTGTACAAGTGGGGTTTGACAAAACACATGGAATAGAAGATCCCTCTCCCAGCTACATCAGGTATAAAAAACATGCGAAAAGTGAAAGAAAAGCTGCAACTTAAGCACCAGTCTTTCATTCTGACTTTTTAAACCAAACAGCAAGTGCTACTTCTAATCACTTCTAGGTAAGTGATGTTTGAAGCATGGTTATTCCTGGTGGAGTTGCATCATCTCATATGTAGCACCTAGAAGAGAAACTTTTCCTGTCGTTAATCAAACTGCAATTGCCAACTAGTTTAAGAGAAAATGCTGGCAGTAATTGCTCTTTTTAATAGATTTTTTTATGAAGCTTTTGGGCATTTCCACCCTCAAAGGGCAAGACAGTTTATCAAATACACAAAGAACCAACTTCCCCCCCATTATATACATTATGTACAACTGAGTGTTCAGTTCCTTCATTCGGCTTTCCTTGTAAGCAGGACTCTTCATTGTTTGATGCGAATGAAGAATACCTTCAATAAAATACCCATCCAGCTCCTCAGCGGTGATGTAAGCCTCAGCGTCAGCCACTGGAAACTTCACATGTATCGCAGAACTAACTTCTGCTTTTAGTCTATCCCACTTAAACCATTTCATGACTAGCTTAAGGCTAATTTTTAAAAAATGTAGGTTTTTTTAAAGTCCATTTTTTCTCTTGTCTGTCTGTCCATTTTTACGGACAATGTCACACAGTAGCAAGTCTCTCTTTTGAGCTCTTAGCCTCTGATGGCTGGATTTTTGTGGTGTCTTGTCGAGGTAATCCATAGAGGTAAATAGAAACGCACACCAGGAGCGCACCCAGGGAGAAGGTAACAGCTGAAAGAAGGCAAAACAGTTTAAATAAACACTTCTGTAGAAGAAGAAACCTTCAGAAGACTAAGCTGTGTAAGTTATGATGATATCTGAAGGACAGTATTAAAGTTACTCCCAACTAAACAGGACAAGCTGTTAATAATTCACAGAATTCACACTCATCCTCTGTCACCGGGAACTCTCGAGTGTTTACAACCCCCACACCACTTCAGTTAGTCTCATATCAGCAAGAACGTGGTGATGGTCAGAAAAGCAAGCATGAGACATCTCCTGCAGTTCCAGATGCCATCTGACAGGCTCACTTTACAATTACCGATAAAGATACAGTGGACGTGATAAAGTAGCCTGCGATAACACACTTTGTTTGCCTTTCCACTTTTAGATAGGGTTAGGAAACACTGTTAATGAGGCATTCACCAAAAGATCACCAGTCCAGGTTTGATCTGTGTCAAGTATCAAGAAAATGTTCTGCCCAAGTGGTTTTTAAACTAGTTGTGTTTTTCATCACTTGCTTTAAGGCACTCTTTTTCAGCCAAACACTGATGATTTTCTCCTTATGCAAACTTCCCTTAAGTTTCATCTCACTAATGCCACATCAGGAAGCTAGTTTTTCCACCGTCACACCATACTATCTTTGGATTATGGTAGGAAAGTATAAAATGCCCAAAACTAAACAGTGAAGGACTGAGCAGGAGCTACTGAGTACAGTATCGGGCACAGAACTGATCAGGGAGAAAACCCTTTGTAGTTGCAGGACAGCCCAAAGCAATCTGCTGTTTCCTTTCAAAAATATTCACCCCATCAGTCATGACCCCAGCTGCTGTTTGACTCGCTCTCATATGCTGTTGACCACAGCAAATAAGGAAGGTAAAGGTTAACGCAGTAGTGGGTATAACTTAACAGGGATGTGGCAAAGCCCTTGCAGAAATAGCTGAGGAATTAACTTGGCACTGGCTGTACTAAAACCAACAAGAAATGATAACTTATCAACAGCAGTCTCAGGTAAACAGCTGTATCACACACTAAACTGCATCCAAAAGTGATTCATGAATAAAGCCGTATAAACTTGTAAGCTGTTTAAATTGGAAAGAACCCTTCCATTTGAGGTTGTAGGATGCCTCTGAAAGAACTAACTGTGAATGCCTTTGAAAGCACAGGATCATCAGGCACCTTATGTGACACAACAGGGATGATACGTTAGTGCATAAGAGTCCTGGAGAAGACTAAGTTAAAACCAGAAAAATTCAAAGGAGGTGCAAACATATGAACTGCGTACAGCCTGCTAGCCAGGAAGGAAACATGGGTGTACGGTCAAATCAAATGGCAAAAAGGCACTTACTTATCTGGAGGCCAAAGAGGACGACTGATGCCACAGTAGAAAGAACAATGGCTGCTGCTGCAGAAAAGCCTTTCATAATGTTGTCTGTGTACTTAACAACAACTGATGTGTAGAGGCCACCTACGCTGGCAAGAACTGGAAAGCAGATAACATGCTTCTATTAGTAAAGGTGCAGTAGGTTACTCTTGAAATGATGCATTTTACTCCACTGGTGTACTCATTGTTGGGGCTACGTCATCCTAATCGGTGATGTAATGCAACATTCAGCAAAATGGCATGTCTACATGGCATCTAGTAGATCAGATACAACTTATTTAAAGATTATCTACTCACTACTCAGTCATTTAGACTGCTGTTTCAGCACAATTTTAAATTGAAAAAGTGAATAATTTCCAAGATAATTATACTTTAAAAAAAAAAAACCACCCTCAAAACTCAGTAAAGAACAGTGGATCAGACTGAATTTGTAGCTTCATGCAATCACTTATATCATAGTTAAAAAGACAAAACAATGTAACAAGACCCTAAAGCCACAAGATACTTACAGATGACAAACCAGACGTAGTATGTATAGCCATAGAAAAACCCTTTCTCAAGAACTTGGGCTCCGTCTGACATGTACACACCAAATAAAGTCACCACAATCCCAGATAAGTACATCTGAATATTCCTCACCCACAACGAAGTATCCGAACTCTTTAAGACCTTCTCAAAATAAACTCCTACAAAAAAAAAAAGTTTCCGTGAGATGAAGTGTCATCTTTAATGATTCATGCTTCATAGTGTTTTAAAGCCAGACAGGAGTACTGAAATCATCTTGTCCTACAGACAGGTATAATATATTTCACAGAAGTTCCCAATGCAGAAGGCCCAAAAACACATCCTGCTAATGTGTGTTTTCCAGGATAGGATCATTTTAATGGGTACATAACACCAAAAAGATTCTATTTCTCTTTACAGTTGTTTTAACAATGAACCTCATCGACAATTGAAACTACTACTCATTTCTGTTTGATTTGCCAGGCTTCTGTCCAGCAGAGCTTCTTCTGTACAATTCTACAACAGAAAAAAAGCATTTCACCTTGGCACCTGGAATTTTATACCCAGGACAGTATTTATGTATTTTAGTATGACGTAGAACTTTTTCCTTTCCCCTCCATTGGGATACTTAGCAGTAAAAACTTAAAAACAGGGGTGGGACTATATTACCTCAGTACTGAGACTGAAAATTCCTCGGAAGCCTTGTGCTTGCAGAGTACTTGGCAGAGCGGCGACGTTCTGAAACCACAGCTTCAGGGGATTGATTACAAGAGCAAATCAAAACCTATGCCTTCTCTTAATTGAAACTTCAGATTGGTTTTGAGGAAATGGAATTCATTTTAATCTAAAGCTCTTGTTCACAGTGCCACGCTGACGAGCATTACTATTATGCTCTGCGTTACTGAAATTCCCCAAATCCTTTTTCATTATTCTACTTGGGAGGTGTATGCCAGAGTAAAAGGCCGACAAGGCCATCACCAGCTGCCGCCTTAACCATTGCTCCCACACCAGGACTCTGCTAATCTCTGAAATTTCCTCCGCATTTCAAAACACAGACAACAGTTCGCAGGACTCCAATCTTCTCAGACACTTCTATGACTTTCTGGTACGAGTCCTACTGACTAAATGCTTATCGCTGATTAACGTCACCCAAGATCTTTCATACGATACAAGAAAAGTGTATGGAACTGACAAAGACAGCACAGAGAAAAGTCCTGTGGGTTAGAAGCCCCAGGAACACATTCCTCCTCCTGAAATCACAGAGTTAGCTTCAAGGAAAGTCTTGGTACTCTTATTCATGAAAAATGCAATTTATGATTTAACACAGTATATGGAATATTCATGGTGAATGAATTAGAGAACAGATTGATATTTCAGGTGTTCAAATAGTAATACCATGTTTCCCTGTTTGTTTTTATCTCATACGAATATACATTTTTAAAGTCTAAACAACATCAACAAAAAACTAGTCTTGTTGGTGATTGCAGTGCTTAAAAGAACCCACAGTAATCAATCTCGAGTTTTCTGCCCGCTGAGAAGACCCACAGAGCACAACCAGATGTAATCAATGCACCAGAAATCTGGCTTGAATAGGAAGCATACTTGTAAACTTTATAAACTGTAACTTGTTATAAAACAAGTAAGCCAATGAAATTATGCTTTCAGATTCCCAAAAAAGCATAAAAAACCCCCAACACTCCACTAGGCAGGATGAAGGAAAGAATGGGTGCTATTTAGGAGAAATTATTCTTCAGTACCTTTTCAAGTCACTAAGGGTCTGGCATTATATATTTGTCCAATGCTCTTATAAGTATTGTTGGGCCCCCGGACACTTGGAAATTACCACAGGATCAGCAGTTTGATGAAAAAACTTTTTTCCAGCTCCAGGGGACAAAACCACGTAATTTTTCTGATTTTGCTGTAATAATATAAAACACTTAACACGGTCAGTCCAGAAACTGAAGGTTTAACGCCAAAGTAACTTCTTCATGTGGGTGGGGGAAGGAAGAAGAGGAAAGGAGTTTGAATAGAACTTATGTTTTCAACATGGAAAGCCCCAAGGGCACAAGGAAGATGAAATACTCTGTCCTCCCAGCTGCCTCAAAGCTACAGCTGTCAGTGAGGAAACACCCAAGCTGCAATCCTTTTGCTGCAGAAGAAAGCTGTATGTGTCTAAATCCTCTGGAGGGGCCCGCATCAGCCTTTTCGATGGTCTGAATTTGCAGACCTTTAGAAGCACAGCTATCTCCCCACATGATCAGAGAAAGCTAGAGAACTTCAGGAGACTTTGAAGGCTTCACTATGAATGCTATATTTTGTCTCATGGCTTGGGAGCATCTACTGAAATGAGTAAATTTATAACCTTCCAGGAAAAGCTGATCAAGCTCTACACAGTCTTATTTAGTACTTCTGCTTCATAGTGCCCATTTCACTGAAAAGACACCAAACAAGAACGACATCCTCCTTTTCCCCTCTGCCAGCCAAAATGTTTTCCAAGAGTAACAAGCGTGTATGCACGGCACAAGATTATTCTTGCAGGATTGTATGGTACTAGAGGTGGGTGATAGTACCTTGTTTTCTTACAGAGGGAGGGGGAAGAATCCAGTTTACAGATATGAAAATATGCCCCTGTGAGTAATTTGCATTTCCTTATTTCTTAGCACCAGCTCACTTGTCCTCCAGCTCTGGTCTCCTTCTGCAGAAGCCAGAGGAAAAACTACTCTGAGGGGAAATACTGTTTGTAAAAAAAAAAAAAAAAAAAAACCAACAAAAAAACCAACCCAAAACCAAACCACCAAACAACAAACAAACAAACAAAACCCACAACGAAAAATCCTTCATGGAGTTTACCTAGGCTTCCTGTTACTCATCTTCCTCTCTGCCTTACTCATGCTCCCTCTGCATCTCACTTAGTTTTTCCACATACAAGACTACGGCAATGTGTACTTTGGGGCTGAGCTAGCACAAGAATTGAGTGAGGAGCACAGCTCCCCTTATAAAAAAATGCAAGTATTTCATGCGATCACCATAAGGGAGCTATTCACTGTAAAGCCAACTTTATAAAATTGATGTAGATAAATTAATTGTACTGAGTGAGTCATTATGGATGTTCCCCACAGTATTAATTCCAAGCATTTGAAAGACGCTTCCACTTGCAAACCAGCCTTCTAAGTTGCATTACGTAGAACCAACAGTATGTGCTTGTAGTGATTTGCTTGACAACTGGAGTAATCATGTCATGAATGTGTCATAATTACTGCAAGTAGAAGATAATTATGGGCAGAGGAGATAAAGTCCTTTTTTATCTTCTAATCAATGAAGATAGTTAACTAATGTAGAACGTTCTGGTTTAAACATGATGAATTCTCCAGTCCTTTTGGTGTGACCTGTGTATGGAAATAATACTATACCTGCAAATCCTGAACATAATACAGCAACAGCAATCGCTCCAAATCCTAGCCATGGATTCTGCTCCACCTGCAACATCGACCGTTATTTTAAAAAGGATGCAACACTTCAGTAATTTACAACAATCAATTCCAGAGCTACTTCATTAAATACAGCAAAATTACTAGCATTTCATTACATTATAAAATGTACTTGCTTAGCCAGAGCTGTCCTTCAGATTAGCTCAGCGTAGCTGTGTGGCGTTTCACTCTCTGCATGTACTCCTATCAACCCTTGCAGTGCTCAGAGGTACAGTCTACTTGGCTGTGGCCAGTCTTCCCAGCAGCATGGCCTGCCTTTCCCACTAATGCTGCTGACCAGCAGCTAAGACCTAAGAAACAGAAGACGCTTGTTTCTTCCTGGAACGGGATTAGGTCAGTGCCTCGGAAGCGTGTGTTTAAATGACATACCCACACCCAGAAGGCACTGGAGTTTCACTCCTAATGCCGCCAGGTGCTTCGATTCCAAGTTCTCTGCTCCAACAATTACAGTGACACCAGGGCCAACTGCTGGAAACAATATATTACTCAGATACTCCTATGATGGTGCATTAGACTGTGGTAATTTATACTAATTGTAGCAATCAGCTGCCTTTCCAACAAGTGAGACTGGAGCAATACCACAAGCCTGCCTGAACTGGTACACAACAAATGTGAAAGTGAATGATCAAACTTGCATTTAAGTTGTAGATGAAGTGGCTGGAAATAGGAAACGGATCCTGCTCTGTGGAGTGTAAGAGACTTTACCTTAATCCCAGCTGCTGTGAAGTGAAATACAAAGCATAAGGCAGTTTATTTTTCATTGTGAAGTGACAAAATGTAAACTCTTACCTGTACTTTTGTAGCCTGAGCAGGCTTCCACTGAACCAGGGTAACACCACCACACAGCATGAAGACAGAGAACCACTGCAACTTACTAAGGGTACGGTTTAGCATTAGGACTGTACATAAAGCTGTACAAGGGATCTTCAGCTGGTATGTCACCTACAGAAGATGGGAATATAGCATAGAGGGTGTGGCTTTATAAACTCCTCCAAAACAAGAAAATAAAATAGAAAATTCAACTACAGAATGACAAAATTTTATATTCACTGATTTCCTATAGATCCTTGCGGTTTTGTACTGTCGCCAATTACAAAGTCAATTTGAAGTGACTCTAGCAGTGAGTAGGTTAGCTCAGAAAGCCAGAGCACTGCAACGGCGTGTATGCTCTGAATATAGCAAAGCATCATTTGGCTTTTAACACTGAGGCTAGAGAGGGTACTGTGTGCTAGGCAGACAGATACCTAGCACGCATGCCTCATGAAACAGTAAAGAGAAATGTATTTACAGATCAGTTACTGACAAAAACGTGTATTACCTGATAGACTGCTGCATCCAAGTTGCTAAGAGCCACAAACGCCATATTGTTTTGGAGAGCATACACCAAAGACGGAACGCTTAATTTTAGCAATTCTGTAGGGCTTCCAAATACATTTTCTTTCAAAGATGTTATTAACCTTGCCAGACTTCCAGTTTCTCTGCAAAATAAAATATTACTATAACTGAGGGCTCTTCTTAAACTGATATTTGAAAACAGAAATCAAATCAATGAAAGCTTTGGGAAGGCTGAAAATTTGTTCTCAACAATCAGTTGTACCTTCTGCTCATTAAAGAAAAATTAACTGGGAAAAAACAGTGAGGTTATCAACAAGTAGGAACCCGTGAAGACAAAGAAGACATTCTGGAATCAGGAGATTAGATGCATTAATGTGTAATAAAGTAAACAACAACCATGAACACTGTAAACAGTAGAATAAGTCGCTAAGTATACAGGCAGTGGGACAGAAGGCTGTCATTTCCCCCCACCCCTCCTTTTTTTTTTGGTATTAATATTTGTGTGGGATGTCAAATGCCTGTGATTTTCCAGAACCCCTTTAAACTGGGTCTCACAGTACAGCCAAAAAAAATTGTACCCTTGCACACTACTGAGCTGGAAACACCTCTCATTCCTCAGCCAGCCCTGGGTTCCTCTTCTCGCTTGCCCTGCGGGAGACACTGGACTGGCACCAGCACACATGTGAAGAGGTCTGGCGGGTGTGTGGCAGCTCCCTGTCGCCTTGCATCTTCACACATCTTCACGTAATTACAATGCGATTCATGTAATTACATGCCTGCGGAAGAGCAGGCAATGGCGAAGAACGTGTTGCTTCTTGATGCTGTCCCCTTTTGCGGCTTACTCCTCAGCTTATTAAAGGTGACCTCTGCATTGCTAGTTCTCCCTTATCATTTTTACATCAATCTGACATTTCTTGCTTACTTGTCGCTGCTACTCAAGTCCTCCAGTTCCCTTCCCAGCTCTCCCCAGGTCCCACGTTCCCGCTTTCCATCCTTCTCTCGCTTGGCCACTGTCAAATACCAACATCCAAAATCCCTCCCATCCCCTCCCACAGGCCTCTCAACTTGCAGCCTCTATTGCTCTTGAATTTAACGCTCCTTTTGCTTCCATTACACGTGCATATGAACAAATGGCTCACATCCTCCTCAGTGCTCCAGGAGCTCAGTTCGCCACATTTCACCCACGTCCCACCTTTTCTTTTTCACAAAAGTACGTCATCTACCTGCCCCAAACTCTTATTAGCAATTACCAAAATTAGCAATTTCTCTATGTCCCAGGCTCCTTTATTAACCACCTTGTTCCTGCATATTTTCCATTCCTGATCAGCCCCTGACTCTGTGCTCCAGGTTCTTAAGCTTTTCCTCTCCAGAGACCTATGGACTATATCCTCTCATGATCCTTCCATCCAAATTTCTCTCCTCCCTTGCCTTCCTCCCTGCCTGGCACCAAGCATGTACCTCCTTTTCTTTCTTTGTAGTGAGAGCAGTCTTTATACAGGCAGCTGCAAGGGATTCTTTTTGTCATTTTCCCATAACAGAGAGCACACACAAAAAACCAGAGTCAGGGGCAGTACAGTTACCAAACAGAGGTGAGTATGGTTTCCCCCACTCTTGTTGTACAAGTAAGGTCACATGCCAAGCTCTTTCCTAACTTAAGGGGACACTTTGCTTGGGACAGACGTGGTGACACCAAGCGTGTCACATAGGTCTTTTGCAAGACACGTCTGGCCACAAGGGACAACCATTGACATGAAAATCTATAGACAAGTAGCACTTAAAGTGAAGTTTGCAATACAAGGAAGGGAAGAGTTCATGCTACATCTCACCATGGTTAGTTGCACTAGACACAGAGCTGCATAAAATGTTATGAGTCATTGACATTATAGGCAAAATTGTTGGTTTACTTATTCCTCAATGTATTTATTATATTGCCCAGCACTGGGAGAGAAGATGTACAAGAAAACCTAGAGTCCCTGGTAATACCCAAGTACAGCTGGACTAAAGTGTTTCTATCTCAAATGTCTAACTGCAAATAAAATATAATTAGCACAGCTATAGTTCTACTCTGTGAGAATAAGTCAACAAATACCACACAGTAGTGGCTTCTTCTACTTGTCGCTACTAAGGTAGGCTGTTGAACAAGAAAATAATATTTAAACTCTACCTGCTTCTGTCCCAGACCATGCTCGGTGAATCAGCTGATCAAATGTTTAAAGTCAAATCACAGCAGTAGTAGTAGTTTGTGTCTGCTTTGACTTCCAGCATGGAATTTCAGCAATGAAGAATAACAGATGTCCAGTAAGCACCATTTTCACCTTAGTTTTTGAGAACAAGAAGATGAACTATCTAATAGTTCATCTTTGCAGCGGGTGTGCTTTCTGAAGCATGCACTTACCAAGAATCGCTAACTGTAAGCTGAATTCAGTACAAAGATCATGTGGACACAGATTTAAATCTACACAAAAAAGAATTTAACCAAGCCTCTGTGTACAGCTGATAATGCAAAATAAGGTGCCCAAAGATGTACACTGCATATTCAAATAAAAAAATAAAAAATGATCTAGCTTGAATTCAGCGTTCTTGATGTTGATCAAGATTCAACTTAAAAAACATTCTGTTTTCTTCATAGGTCTGAATAGCTGAGACACACTAACAACAATCAGGTCTGCAACAGAAACATGCATTTGTTAGAAAACCTGAAGTTAAAACTAGAGTTTGCAAATCAGGTCTACTTTTCTTCATCCATTGCTAATTAATTATGTGCTATCTAAGAATGTAGACAATGTAATTACCAGATGGCGAATTGGATAAATTTAAATAAATACAAGAAGTTCAGTTGAGCAAACAATTAACACAGCTTATACTATCATAAACTTCTCCTTTGAAAGACAATTTTTGGCATTCATCCATTCAATGTGCCTTCCAGGAGAAACCTTAAAAGTAAACACAGTGAAGTCACAGTGTAAGAAAACTAATTCTGCAGCCGGAACAATGCGAGAGTCATACTCCAGTATCCTGTATATTGCAATAATGAATGCTGCCTGTTTCGAAAAGAAAACGATACCCACCCAAATGTATCCCGCTGCACAGAAAAAAACAGATTGTATTCCACCTTCTAACTGGTGATTAAACTACAAAGGCACCTTGCCTTGGTAAGACAAATTGGTTAGGACTTTAAAACTGGAGGAAGCTGTAAAGGAGACACTGAAGGAAACTCTGCTGGAATTTATGCTGTTCAGCATATTCATAAGTGATCTAAAATGGGAGATTACTAGGAAATTGGCAAATTTTGCTGATTACACTCAATTGGCAAATTTTGCTGATTACACTCAATTATATGTGGCATCCAAAAGAAAACTTTCAATAGTTGCCGAAGGGTCTGTCACTACACCGAGCAGAATTCACCAGATCCTTTGCCATCTGAGAAACAGCTCAGTTACCTGGACAACAAAGGCAGACATTCAGACCCACCAGTAAGCGAGACCTCCTACCAAGAAGAGGTGAGCATGGCCTGATCAATAGCGTCTGCTGGTGCCCATCTCTCTCTCAACTACGGAGAAAAGGATCAGGCTGGATCGATGGGCCGAGGCCAATTGGATGAGGTTCAACAAGGCCAAGTGCCGGGTCCTGCACTTGGGTCACAACAACCCCATGCAACGCTACAGGCTTGGGGAAGAGTGGCTGGAAAGCTGCCCCGCAGAAAAGGACCTGGGGGTGTTGATTGACAGCCGGCTGAAGATGAGCCAGCAGTGTGCCCAGGTGGCCAAGAAGGCCAACGGCACCCTGGCCTGTATCAGAAATAGTGTGGCCAGCAGGAGCAGGGAGGTGATCGTGCCCCTGTACTCAGCACTGGTGAGGCCGCACCTCGAATGCTGTGTTCAGTTTTGGGCCCCTCACTACAAGAAGGACATTGAGGTGCTGGAGCGTGTCCAGAGAAGGGCGACGAAGCTGGTGAGGGGTCTGGAGCACAAGTCTTATGAGGAGCGGCTGAGGGAACTGGGGTTGTTTAGCCTGCAGAAGAGGAGGCTGAGGGGAGACCTTACTGCTCTCTACAACTACCTGAAAGGGGGTTGCAGAGAGGTGGGTGTTGGTCTATTCTCCCATGTGACTAGCAACAGGACAAGAGGAAATGGCCTCAAGTTGCACCAGGGGAGGTTTGGGCTCAATATTAGCAAAAATTTCTTTACTGAGAGAGTGTTGAAGCACTGGAATAAGCTGCCCAGGGAAGTGGTGGAGTCACCATCCCTGGAGGCATTCAAGGAACGTGTGGACGTGGCATTGTGGGACATGGTTTAATGGGCATGGTGGTGTTAGTTGATGGTTGGACTTGATGATCTTACAGGTCTTTTCCAACCTTAGTGATTCTGTCAAAAAAACAAACCACTAGCTGACCAGATCAGAATAGATATTATAACCTTCAAACAGCTCAGTGAATCAGGTTCATCCCATTTTAACTGGCAAATAAAGCTCAGTTGTCAATAAATGAGAAAGAATAATAGGAAATGACAACCCCAAAAAATACAGCACTCGTCTCTAAACCAGCTATGAGCATTTGGGAAAAAGATTCAAGCAGCTCTCCAACAGTGCCAGCTCAAGGCTCAGCTGTGTTCAGAGAAATGAGCAGAATGTCATGAATCCTTAGGAAAGGAACTGAGACCAAGACAGAAAGCACCTTCACCTCTCTGTCTAATGCCACGGCATGTTCACATCCTGAATGCTGCATGCAGCTCTGGATCCTGTTTCAAAAGGGATGTAACAATACTGGAAATGCTGTGGAGATGGGTACTAGGATGATCACAGAAAAATTAGACTAGGACTCCCAGCTTAGAAAATAAATAAGTGATGAAAACACAATACAGATCTGTAGATAAATGAAAATAAAAATGAAGGGGGAAAGATTATTAATTGTATCTGTCAACACAAGAAGACAGAATCTAGTGAAACTGCTAGGAAAAGTGTTTATTAAAAATTACTTTTTCATATACTGTGTAATTATATTGCAGAAGTCATTTCACAGGTACAGTAGGGACTAACAGTTCAAAAAAGAAACTGGACAATCTCACAGAGGACAGGATCGGTGTGCACACAGCATCCAGGCTGGGAAATCCATAAGCTTCTGCCACCAGCTAAGGAAAGTTCAGCCCGTGCTTACCCTATTGCCTGTACTTCTGGTCTAAGCATCCTCTGCTGACTACTGTCAAAGGGAATACGATGGGCTACATGGATTTTTGGCTGTGCAGGGCTCTTCTAAAAACATAATAGACTTCCGAGTTAAAAGTAATTGTCTTTTTAATTATTTCAAGCAAAAAGACCATTCATACATTTAATGAACACAATATTACCAACCCTTAACAAAAGGAGATTGCTGACACTGCTGAACTCGGCCTCTCTGGTATACTATAAACAGCCTGGGTCCCAGGTGCAAAAGAACAGATCTGAGAAATCACACAAACAGGTAAGGCTACCAAATGCCACCCACAGGTCCCTCACTATTAAGAAACGTGGGCTGCTGCAGTCTCCAGACAGCAGGCTGGATCAGGATCCACACTGGCCACAACGCTGGGAGAACCACAGCACAACCACTCACCAGCAGAGACACTTCTGCCAACTTTTTGTGCTGGCAGAGTGGGAAGCCCAGGGTGTGTAAAATGAAAAATAGAAATTTGCCACTGGTCACACTTGCCTTTTCTAACGCGTTACGCTTATTAAAAGGTTAAACCAAAGGCAGTTTGCCACAGCTGCCTTACCAAATTCAAATATTGTCTCATTTCTAAAGCAAGTAAAAAGCCATTTTGATGTTAAGTAGAAAAGACCTGATAAAAATCTGAAGTACACCATGTGACTTAATTATCCTCTAGCACAAAACAGCCAGCCTTCTGATGTACCAAAAGCCACAAAGAGATAGGCAGAGACCCTGAAAGAACAAATTCTACCACAACAGCAAGAACTGGGCTTTGGAAAAGTCCAGAATATAAAGATTCTTCCAAGGAAGGATGTAGCACAGGGAAGCTGAGAGGAAAGACAGCAGACTGATGGCCTCCCTACTTCAGATGCTCACGTGTGGACTAAAGTTCTAGTTCTTAGCGGTAGTCTGGGATTATAGAAACTCTAATATTTTCTGACCACAGCCTTTCAGCATTGATTCTCCAGGTTAACAGAGACAGCAAAATGTCTGTCTGTAACAGTGTTTGGGAAAATTTATGAGTAGGAACATTACAATTTTATATAAAACTCAGCAGACGATGGCTCACAGTCCAGCTTTCATCTACACCAATATTTTAAAGACCCAAAACATCGCAGATAATCCATGCTGACATTTTGAACCTATTCCAAAGCATACAAAAATAGAAAATATGCAGAAAGGACACACCTGAATACTGTGCTGTTTACAAAGCAGTTTCAGTTGAGGAGGACTCACAGGCTCTAACCCACTCTAAAATGACTCTTCCACAGCATGACTATCCAGCCACATTCTCAAATGTATCTGTACTTTGCTATCTGAGAATCTGAGGTTAGAAGCAAGGATTCAGTTTCAAAATACTGATTAGCATTCCCATACTTACTTAGCCAAGATGCCTACACTCAAGAACAACTTAATAACTTCAGTGATGCACACAGCCGTTGTTGAAAAGTAGAGTTCTGTCTCCACTGTCCTTGTGTACCGCAATGCAACTGTGTATGTTGCAGCAACCAGGGTCATCACTGTGAGGCAGTACAACTTGAACAGTAAGCTGACATTTTCTGAAAGAAAACAAAGATAACAACTCAGCATGCCCTTTATTTTAATTTAAGAACTGAAACAGGGTGTTCTGCAGCTGGAGGACTGTATCAAATACTACTGTAGCAGCATACAAGAATTACAATGTTGTGAAACACTTCCTATAAAAAGTTCAAGTTTTAAATTTAAAGTCTCTTCTAAAAGAAGCTTGTATAGGAACTCCAGGTGTTTGAAAATAAGATGTCCTCTTGCCCTCATAATCATCCTTCATTCTAGGAAAACTAATCATAGACTGCTATTTATCTAATAGTAATCAAAAAGTCTTTCTGTGCTCTCCTGCTCTTTAGCTGACAGTAAGTGCTCGCTCTGAAACGGCAGCTGACCCTCTCCACATAGTATACTGAAGTCTGACACAAAGAGTGTTGGCAGACCAGTAAAAGCAAAGAGATAGGAAAAGTTCAGTATCAGCAAAGAAGGGAATCAATCTAGCGAATCTTAATAAGGCAGCGTTTTTTTCCAGCCTTGTTTTCCACCTAAGTTAGTAAAAGAAGAGAGTTTTTCTCAGAAGGGTGATGGGACCTCATGCAAAGGGCTTTCTTGAAAAATTATTCTCTGTAGAAAACACTAAATTTATAGCTATTCAAGTAAATTAAATCATACAAGGACTACTTATCATCTGTGTTTTCCCCTCTTATCTTCCCCACTGCTATACTCCTACAACAGTAGCAATTCTTCTAACAGTTTTGCCCTGGACCAACTACTGTCCTGCATAATTTGGGAGTGAGTCTGTTCCAGATCTACTGGTGAAAAGCAGTTTTTCATAAAACCGCTCTCCTCTAAGGCCTAAGAGTTTCATCGGGTGGACGTGGCCAGGCCACACCAGTTCCTTCCCATGTCACAGAATGGCTAAGACTGCATCTGTATCAGTGAAGAGAACCACGCATGACTCCAAACAGGACTTCTCTGCATGAAGGCATGACCTACAACACGAGACATTAGCAAATGTGTGGTGTCTACAAAACCATTTTTCAAACTGGTAAATTATTCTTTGTTATGTATAGCATCTGACGGGTGGATGTTGGTCATTCGGCAGCATCTTCCGGGCCATTATCTGTCATGTTCTGAATGTCCTAAAGAAACGTACTTTAACTGGTATAAGTTTATGTTCCTCTGCTGACTAGTGAATGAGCTAACAGATAAGCTCCAGGCAGATCTGTAATAAATTTGTTCATTTAATACGGGAATGAATTGCTGAATCCAGCGCAACCGATGTTTTGGTTTATTTTTCTTTCAAGCCAGTGATGTCTTCTATTGCACAACATTTCTGCAAGGTACAGTTAATACCTCCTGCTGCTGCAATCACTTAAATTAGCTACTTCCTTATAGATAAAAATCTTACCCACGTCAGTAACCACTTTTAAAAGGTAGAGCCAATTAGTTTTTGGACTAACAATGCTTAGAAGAGACTTACAGCTATAATCCATTTTCAAATTAAGTTTGGATTGCGGGGAGGGGTGGTGGGAATCCAAGGGCATAACAACCAGAAAATAAAATTAACCCAGTCCAGTTTTACAAAAATGTATTTTCTAATGATATTTTAATGCTGACAGAAATTATATTAACAATGTGGTTTTACACATTAAGATTTTAAGTCTATGCACGACCGAACTAAAACTAAATTTAATCCTTGCCTATATTAACTACTCTTTAAAAAATAAGTAAATGCCTCGATTTGGCAACAGTTTGCAAACTTGGGTAAACCGAATGCAGCAGGACATAATGAATCTAGTGACTATACTAGATAGTTCTAGCGTTATGTAAAAAGCTATTTGTAGTTAGTTGTCAGCCTTAACATTTCTCCAGCCTGGCTCACACGTCTGCATGAGTACCAGTGCAGCACTGGGCGCAGAAGGCAAGTATAGCTGGGGCACCCATATCTTCTGCTGGTAAGTCTGAACTTAGACCAGCTTCAAAAAAAAAAAAAAAAAAGCAGCTAAAAGAAGCTGTTAATTCTTTCCCAGAGTTTCCCTCACTGGCTTCAGCAAATCCCGCTCAAATGAAACAATTTCCAGCAAAAGGGACCAGACAGGCCAAAAGCCTCAGGATATACATGCAGGCCTCCCACACACCTCCACAGCTCATCTAACCACTCCGCCAGCGCTCTTTCAAACGGCAGCCCAAGGCCAAGCCTGGCACTTGAAGTAGGGCCGAGCAGCCTGCCAAAGGCAGCTGGAGCGGTGGGCACCTCAGACCCGGCCTTACACAGGCCGCGGGAAACCCTCCTGCTCCTGGGGTTCCCCCCTTCTCATCCCCACCAAGCCTGCTGCCAAGAGTCGAGGAGCCCCGTGGGGGAAGCGGGCAGAGGGACAGGCGTCGCCTTCCTGAAGGGTTTAAGCCCACCTGGCCTGCCCGAGGGCTCTGGCTTCGAGACCGCCGGGGCTCCAACAGAGACCCAGGGTCCGGCGGTGTTTTTAGGGACACCTGCGTCACCCGCAGGGTGGGTGCCGAGGAGCAGGGGGGTGCCCGGGTGCACTGACGGCCTGGGCCTCAGGGCCTCGGGCTAAGCCCCAAAAGCCTCGCGCCGCGTTCAAACGCCCCCAGAGCGGGACCGGCGACAGAGGCGCCACCGCTCCGGAGACGGCTGCGGCTGAGGGTGGTCCTAAAGGCGGAGGCGCCACCGGTGGCCCGGCGAGCCCCGGCACGGGAGCATCCACCGCCCGATGGGCGGCAGCGGCCGCCCTCTGTCCCCCCAGACGGCGCCTCCCACACGCCGGAGAGGCGGCGGTCGCGTCGCGCGGCCCCCGCCGGCCCCGGGCCACGCCGGGCACAGGCGGCGGGAGGAGAGCGGGAGGGCGGGAAGGCGGGGCGGGGGGGAGAGCCCCTCCCCGGCGCGGCCCCTCACAGCCCCTTCCCCCCGCGCCCGCGGTGGTGGCGCCCGGCACCGCAGCCCCCGGCGGGGAGGACAGTTCCACTCCCTCTGCAGCGGGGGAGGCAGCGGGGAGCCGCCGGCGCGCGGGTCGTGCTTCCTCTTGGCGGGGGAGGGGGGGGCGGGATTGGCCCCCTTCTCCGGCCGTACCTCCCTCCGAGAGCCGCGGTACCCCTCTAACCAACGCGCGCCGCCTCGCTCCGCGCCGCGCCGCCGCCCTCACCTTTCGGAGGCGACATCGTGCCCGCAGAAGGCGCCAAGACCGCCGGGCCGGGGCCGTCCGCTGTGCCCCGCCGCTCCTCCCATTACACCATAGAGTGCGGCGCGGCCGCCTAGAGCGCCCCGCCTCCCTCGTTTCACCATCGAGTCGGAGGTCCGTCTCGCCCTGGTATCCTCTCTCCGCGCCGCGGGAGGCGGTGGCGGCAGGTGGCGGCAGGGCCCGGAGGCAGGCTGCCGCCTGGCGGGCCCGGGCGGGACCTCTCTCTGCTGCCGGTCAGTCAGCGCTGGTTGCTCTCAGCGTTTGCCGTGAATAAGAACAGCGCTGTTTTCTGATGCGTGCCCGCTTCTACTTAGGTATTTGCTTCCCCTCGTAACCTTTATCCGGCTGATTTGTGTCTCTGCCGCGAGTGCGCAGAGGAAAGTATTTGGAAAGGCGCGGGACAGGGCGTACCCGGGAGCTCGGCGGTGGGTCGGAGCGGCCCCGGGGGATCCGTCACCCCGACTCCGGCCTCGGCCTCGGCCTCGGCCTCGGCCTCGGCCTCGGCCCCCGGCGCGGAGGGCTCGCCTGTCGGCAAGGGCCATGCGGTGATGGGGGGGGCCGTGTATAAATGCCTCTCTTCGGAGGCCGGGGAGACTTCAAGGATTTGAAAAGGGAGCGATAGTGTAATCTCTGCAGCTACGCAGGCGGCCATAAACCCACCAGGTGGTTTTAATGACTGTATTGACGCATGCAGGTTGCTGAGTGCAGCTCTAAGGAATTTAAGCCAGACACGCTGCAATCTACATATCCCCTGATGCCTGTGTACCTGTCTTGTGCTCCCCAAACAGCAAAGTCTACAAAGGAGAAAGCCCCCAAACCAGCTGTAAATGCAAAGGATGCCAGCGTGCTGCGACGAGCTACCCTTTGAACAACCTTAAAGCCTGATAATTGCAAGGGTTGCACTTTGTTACCGAACCCCTGGCTATGAGGCTCTCTGTGCATTGCACGGCCTTGCCATCACCAGTGCGCTCACCAGCGGAACAGAAGAACCAGATTCAAATAAAGAAAAACTCAGGCTCAAATAGGCATCAGCTGAACGTTGTCTCCCCTTTCGCATGAATAAAGCCATTTTGAAAAGTAACCTTTTTTTCTGAACTATTTTATTGGTAGTAAACACCCAGGAATCTCACACATGTATTTCTCATTGCCAGTAGTAAGCTCTTAAGTACTGACATGTTTCTGCTGTGCCAAAACTGAGATGATTTACAATACTGCAGTAGCTTCTCCAAATGGAAAAAAGTGGGATAAAAGGGATTTTCACTTACCAGTTTTCTTTTAAATAAATGTATTTATGTATTCTTAAAACACTGGGTTGTTGGTTAAAAGTAATAACTTTAATGTAAAAGGTTCAAAGCAAATGATGATAAAAATACATGGGGATGACAACAACAAAATGTATTTAATGAAGCAGCAACAGGGTATTTTCTCTGAATTCAAAAAAAGCTGCAGCTGGTAATACTATTCATGTTTTTATTAATAAATCTAAAAATCAGTGCCAGCTCATCATTGAAAAACATGGAGGAGCAACACATCTGCCTGCTACTGACGAGTTTCTTTTCACAAGAGAGAAAATCACAGAGTGGAAACCATTTAGCTAAGTTTTTTCTATGCTCCCCTCCTGCTCCATTTTTTTTAATAATGCCTTGTGGATTTGTGCCAGCAGTGTAACTTTAAAAAGTGAAGCCAGATACCTTGGAGACAGTTAAACAAAAAGAGAATGCTATCCTGCACAGTGCCACCGAAAAATCACCCAGCAGGCTTGAGTCTTCAAGCTTCACTGTCACAAGCTTGTGTAACCATGACCCGGGAAACCACGCTGCACCACGCTGCACCTGACCAAAAAAGAAACTTAGTACCTTAGTAACACCCTAGGGCAATCACAGTTGCACACCTGGCCTTTTGGCCAATAATAATTAGTGGAGCTCTTTGTTGTTGTGAAAAGTATCTCTGTTTTGAAGTACCCCAACTTTCATTTGAGAAGATGTTTCATCTTGGAGCTCAAATGATTCAGGCTTTCACAAACAGAAATACTAGCTGCAGTTGCATTGATCAGACCTGGCACATATTTCACTGCCACAATGACACAGAGCTAAAGACCTTTTCCTGTTGTGCTTTACTTTTTCAAACACAGGTGAAACAGAGCTTTCAAAAAGGTGCCCCAAAGTCAGGTTCCTAAGGTTTGCAGTGTGCTTACCAGCCAACACATACAGAAATTACTAGAGACCTAAAAGGCTGCCAGAGCCATCCAAGCTAGATTCCCTCCTCTCGACGTCCCTGCCTCGGCCTACACTCGTAACGCCTATTACCCTCCAAAGACACTTGGGATAACGACAGCACAAATGGACAGGCCCAAGGACCTAGACTGACCACAGTTTGCTGGTTTTACCTTCCTGATGATTCTGCTCTAAGGGTGGAGCTGTGACATTCAGGTGACTCTCTTGGGATCAGTTGTGTTTCACACCGATGGGAATTATGCCTCTGTAGCAGCTGCAGCATTGGCCCTGTATCTCATAAAAGCTGTTTGTCTTACATTATCCTTTTCATGTACCAAAGACATGGCTCTTAAGGACAGTGTTTCAGCAAGCAATCATTGTTATTAAAACCTCAAGAAAATCCCAGAACACACACTACACTTTTAAATGTTAGTTTAAGTTTTTGGGAACATCTTGAGTCTAAACTGTTTAAAATCCGTGTGTTTCAGGTTTATAATTTCTATCACTTAATGCCAGTCAGCAGCCCCAACAGATAAGGTAAATGAAATAAATCAACTGCTCCTGGAATCAACACACACAGTAAAATCTTTTGTATCTTAATTCAGATACATGCAGGGATTTTTATATGTACATTCAATATATATCTTTAGGTTTCTCATTTTCACTCAGGTTTCATCTACTGCTCTTGTTAAGTCTACTTTGACCATATGAGTAGTAGGAGATGATCCCCCTCGGAGACCGTCCAAGAAAGTCTGTGGTCGGGGTACATTGCTTGAGTTGTCACGCTTCGTCTGGGTGCAAGCATCTTTTGGCAAGTACACTTGGGTGGAGTTCTCTCTTCTCATATGGCTGAGATCAGTCTGCATGGCATGAGTTAATTTGCGGCGCAAATTGGCCTAAAGACACAAAAAGAATCAGATTAAGCAAAATTTTGCTTGAACATTTTAGCACTAGTGTATACTTAGGTGTGTTTGTATATTTTACATCTATGGGCTTCACAAGCCTGGAACATGGCCCACTTCACTCTCCTGTCAATACACAGTTGCAACTGTGATTTGGTAACTCCTGAACTAACAGGATGTGTGAACGGCACTGTATGTAGCCCACACAATTTTAAGTCAGCCTCTTACTGTTTTCATGTTTTCCTTTGGTCTCTGTGCTCCAAATTTTGCTAAATGCCGAAGCCTTTGTTTTCTTAGAATAAAATGTTGTTTTCATGTTAAGCTCTACCATTGCTTCAAATTAATTTCAATCAATCTGAAAGCACACTGAATGGGATGGCAAGCAGAAAAATCTCTTTGGGCGTCTGAAACCTAAAACAAGCGTGAAGACCCCAAATATTGTGGATAACCGAACTACAGGATCAAGCCTCTGGTTTCAAACCAAATGTGATGAGGTTTAGGTGTTGGTGTCACAAAGTACCAGATGAAAGGGAAAAAAATGCCTTCTTTCAAGACATTGCTTATTAACCCCTTGGCAAGGGGCAAAAGGTAAGGTAATTTATGATTAAAGCTCTGTTTAATCATGGAAACTGCTGTAGATACAACAACAAAACCACTTCTCACAAAGTGTTAATATTACGAAGTCAGCACTTGAAACAACAAAATGATCCTTATTCCAGTGAGCCTTCTATCTCAGCAATGATGTAAAACACTGTAGATCATACGACATAATGTTGTCATCAAAATATACAAAATTCAGTCTCATGTGGTGGGATCCAGTCCCCTACAAGTAAGTGAGAAAGTCCCCGGAGTCCAGTCCAGTCAGTGGAGACTGGAGTCAGTGGAAGCTGGAGAGTGATTAAGTTGGCCAAATTCGGTATTCCTATCAGAGTGAGTCAAAATATTCTCCAGACTCCACTAGCTAGGTCTCTTATCCACTGGAATGGAAGTTGAAGCACCTATATGTAGACACATTTTGATATCTTAATCTACACCTGAATTTTATGCACAGTGTCATCAAGGGAAATACAGAAAAGAACAATAAGGAATTTACAGAAAAGACGGCATGGAAAGAAAGACAATATTTTAGTCTTTTTTTCTCAGTGTTTTAATGACAGTTAAAATGAGCAGGCATGTGATACTGTTTCTCTGTTAAGTTTATGCCTCTTGAAAACTGAATGTATGCTATTGCAAGGAACTATGGTTGCACAGAGAAACAAATATGACCTGAAAATTTTACTTCTGACATCAAGTAGGTGTTATAACAAACATATTTTGACACCTCCTATCACTACAAGCTTTCTGGCTAAGTATGACCAATGGAAAAAAACCCCAAGGCACCTGAGCTCATCCTCTAACAAAACCAGCAAATATGTCTGATGCTCCCCTAAATGTATCAAATTCACAGATGCATTGGTAAGCTATTTCTCTTATTTTAGCACTTTGATTCTAAATGTTGTATCACCTCCATATTACAAATTCAGCATAGACAAAACACTTTTGCATGTATCTGGGATTTTTTGTTTCAACTCAGCATCACTAATCTCCCATATGGACAGCTGAGGCTAAAACACCCTTAGTACTTTAAAGTACTTTAAGTATTTCAAACTAACGAGCTACAAATTTGCTTGTGAATGGTCTTCATGCTCAGCTATTGGAAAACATCCAGCTTTGTTTATGCTAAAGATAAACCACTGACCACATCCTACATTTATTTATGTACTTTTGTCCATTACAGAAGTGAAGGAGGCTTTTAGTTAGGCCTCTTGTAAACCGAATTGGTTTCTTTATATACCTCAGTAACAACTATTACTTAGAATCCTTTATAAGCTAGTTAAGGCTGGCAAGACTTCTCAGTCTAAAATTTTGGTTTCCTTTTATAATGTTGGGAGATTTCATGGCAAAAAGAACAAGAAAAAGGAAACAGGCTGCACAGCAGACCACAGGCCTCCATAGTGCATCTGTTCACAGAAAAAAAATAATCAACCCTGCAGTATTGTGTCCAGTTGATATTGGTAACTTCAATATTCCCTGTACTCACAAGTTCATTTGGACTGGATTGTGAAAATCAGGTGCTATACCTTGACAACTGCATGTGCTGTCAAACCGTAGAAAGAAGCTTTTAAAATATATACTGTGACTTTAAAAGCTTTTATGTATGTGGCTGACCTGTGGACAGACTGTCCTTTCCAATCCATCATATTTCCTCTGGATTATATATACTACACAAAACCTACTTGCTCTCTTTCTTACCCCTCTGGATTGGTCCCACATGAAAGAGAGAAATTTTTCTTTCAAAAAAAGCAGAATTGGTTTTAGCAAACATGAAGAATCAGGATAAAATGAAAAATATTTCATCATGTAAAAAAAAAGAAGGAAAAAAAAAAGACCTCATGCTTTGATACCTTTCAAGGATGGATAAGTTAGCTCAAAGAAGGCTTCTGCAGGGTCAAACACATCCAAAGGTATTCCTGACCATTCTGTCTGCCAGTTACTACATTTTTCCTCTTCTTACTTGATGGTAATGGATATTAATGTAAATTGCACAACTTGCAATAAGTTTTGCCTGACCCAAACCTTTCTGCAACTTTTTTATTTTTTACAAAGAAAGTATATAGCAATATCTTCAAACTGTTAAATTTATTTGAGTGTAGAGAAACAACATAAAAATTCAATGCTAATCAACAAACTCTTATTACTTAAAGAAGGCAAATGAAAAATTTTGAATGAAGGGACATGGCATTGGAAGCATTGCTCAAAAAATTGGGGAAAAATATGGAAAAAGTGGGAGAATAAGAAAGTCTAGAAATACAGAGAGAAAATACCTGGAAAAAAATATTGAGCCAGTTGTAATGGAATTGTGCATCTTTGAATAAGATTAGATTTATGTTGCAAGGAATACAATATACAATACAATATACAATAATTTATTCTGTACTTTGTTATCTAGCAATGAAAATCTGGTCATAACAATACAAACCAATTTTATAGCTTTTCTTCTCAGTTCCCATTCATTCCATTCATAGGACGTCACAATAGTTGGAGGCAAGATATGAGTATCAGTTTGAGTACTAATGTCACATTTTGTGGTTGGTTTCATCAAACATTTGTCTGCATTTCTGGCCTGGATGAAAAAAAACCCAACAAAACCAAGCAAGGCATTAATGAGAAGAATATAGACATCTGAGAAAAACAGCATATGGATATGCTACTTTTAAAAAGCAAATAAAAACCTGCAAACCGCAAGTGGATAATGATTTTTACATTAAAAATATTTTTGTTCCCCCTGCCCCTGCTAAAAAAGAAGAAACCATTAAGTATTCAATGGATTTAATTTCTGACAGAAAACCCTTTAGGCAAAGGCCACAGCTGAATTTCAGACTCCCACATCCCAGATGAGTGCTTTAATCATTGAATTTTGATAAAAGTGGATCCCACCACCACAAGTATTTTATGATGCAGGGACCTCAGTTTATCTTTATGAATGGACTAAAAATCACAAATCATAATTAGGAGAAGTGCTTACATCTCTGCCAGAGCCAGGATATAAACCATTATCTCTCTCACCAAAGGCCAGTCCAAGACTACACACTTTGCATTGCTAGAGACCTAGAACTCACATTGTATCACAGAGAATGTCTATGAATCCAAATCAGGTCTTTCGGATTTCACATGGTAGCACTGACGCATTCATTATTAATGAGTCCCCTTTCATTTTGTAATATATTCCATAATTCCTGTCCCCAGATTCCACAGTGATGAACTGCTGAGCTAAAACTCCAGTTAATATGGTATCTGGCTTATCTTCTATTGCATTTATTTACTGTCACTTTAAGCTACTTTTGCAAAAATGAGGAAAAGAAACATCAGACACAGCATCTTTCTAGGCTAAGGATGAACAGCTTTTATCACTGCCACAATCCTTTCACTCTACATATTCTCCTATGCAGACATAAGGTGAGAACAACATTAAGGGAAAATGTTTCTTACCAACACCCTGAAGACCCGGAAAAGATGGACCTTCAGACTTTCTGTTTGATAGGCAGATGATTATACTTATTTTCTGAAGAGGGGTATCATCTGTTCTCTTTATGTTCTAGAAAGGACAGACCAACCAGTCACCCAACAGCTATTCAGCAAGAGGCATGGGCAATGTGTACCTGTGCATATGGAGTAAGGTATTCAAACTGATGATGAAGCTCGAGCAGTTGAATAAGCTCTGCATGTTCTTTTGCTTTTTCTACATTCAGTTGAATGAACTTATCTGGATCTTGAGCAAAGATGGATGCGGCTTCTTTGGAACTGAAAACATAACATCTCTCCTTGTGCTTCAAAATTCCAATAGCAGGATTTCCTAAAAAAACCCAAAACAAACCTCACAAAATAAACTAGTGAACAGTATGATATCCAATACAAAAGACATTTGTAATCAAGATTCTGTGTTTCCCTCAAGTCAGTTTCACTTCCTTTTTTTCTGAAATCAGAATAAATCCCTGAAAGTAAGCTTCTTAAATATAGAAAAGTCGATTTCATTAAGTCAGTACAATTGCTTTTGATCAGTTCACATCCAACATGCCTTAGTGCATGTCTGTCAGAAAAACAACAGATAAAACACCTACAGCAAAGGCATAAGAAAACATTGCCCATACCCACAAACATTTCCCCTATAATCTCCAGAAAATATTTGACTGCAGATCAGCAGTCCATTTATACCAAACGGCATAACTCTGAAATTAACTGTACAAGCAGATGAAGCAGCTGACAAGCTGGACAATAAATTAACAGAGAAAATGTCAATAAAGGCCAAATAACTTATATAGGAAAACACAAATTGAGCTCAAGGACAGTGGTAGGCTCTGCTTCAGCTGTCATTGCCCAGGAAAGACCTAGGTTCATCATAGACAGTGCCTTGAAAATACTAAATGGCACTACTCAGTGGCAATCTAAAAAGCAAAAAGAATGTCAGGATTTATTAGGATGCCAACAGAGGGGGAGAAAAAAACAATGTTATAACAACCTATATGCTATGTTTGTAATACTACATTTTGTTCCAACACAACAGGGTAAGAAAAAGTAAAATGAAGGGAGTTGGGAGTGATCAGAGGCTTGGAATACCTTTCTCAGAAGGAGGCCTTAAAGAAAGAGGCCTCTTCAGCATTAAAAAGAAGCAACTGAAGAGAAATAATATGATACGGGGTTATAAAAACATGAATTGCATGCAATATAAAATTACTATTTGCTAATTTTCCTAATAGAAAGACTATCAGGTCTTTGATTAAATTATCAAGCCAGAGCTTAAAACCATCTCAAAAAGAGGTACCTTTTCATAGTATATATAATTTTAATTGTGGGACTCTTTGACAATAAGAATGTCCCATGGCAAACTCTAAATGGGTTCAAAAAGCAATCAGATAAATGAAAAACCTCTATCAAGGATTATTCAACAGAAAGGTACAGGCTCAACATTTATCTGAGGCAATCCCATAACCACTAACTGCTAGAACAGGGAAGGATATAATTAAGGAAAGATCATTCCTACTTGATTTCTCATAATCTTCAAGTGTTCACGACTGACCACATCCAGAAATTGGATACAGGGCTAGACAGACCTTCAGTCCAATCCAGGACAGCTGTTCTCATATGCAATACTACATAAGTGTAAGTAATTTACATTGTCATTAAAATATCTATTTTTTAATACTGCCAAGAAATGGCAGTATTTTCCTCCCAACCTCCTGTAGGTTTAAAAAAGTTCTGCATGGATAGGTTCTATAAAGAATAGGGAGACAGAAAACATGAACTGATGTGGTAGCTGAAATAAGGCTTTCTTAAAAGACAAATGACTCCAGAAGATACAAAAAAAAAAAATTCCTATGATTAGTTGACTTAATCAAGTGCACTTGAGTGACTTAATCAAGTGCATTCTTTTCAGAGAAGATTTTTGGTACTTTGTATCTACTCTTTAAACATACATATAATGTAGGCATGAATGGGTCTGTTTGCAACAGACAGATACACAAATTAGAAGGAATGACCATTTTCCTATGCCTGTATTAAAACACATTAACAACAATAAACTAACCTGCATTCAGCGGCAGTGTACGTTATACAAATGCATATACAGCAGGAGGAAACATTTATCCATCCCATCTTGTTTCTGCCTCTGCTTGCTCGTGCTTACTTCCTCTTGAAGCCCTCCTACCTTCTATTTAGGGCAGTTTATTTGTGTATTTTTAAAAGAAAAATACTTTAATGGGAGAAATAAATTATCTGGGGTGAAAATTACAAACATGAAAATACAATACTCCAGCTTTGACATAAGAGGATGCATTCAGAACATGTCTTTACATTTTCACTAGTACTTGTGTACATATAAAGTATGGAAAAGACCCAGCTAGAAAGCATACCTGGGAGGGTGAGGCCTTTCACACCAATTGCATATGCACAGAAACCATGGTACTGGATTAGCAACTGATCAAAATTATCAGTAGTCTCTGGAAAAAGCCATTCTCGGTTCTTGAAATCAGAAACATTCACTCTGGTTCCTAAGGAAAGGTTTAACAAAGGAAGGATTTCAGTAACAAAACATCAGATGTTTAAAATACAATGTTACAGGATGACCAGATTACTGCAGTCTTCACAGGATGACCTGCAGTGCCAAGATCCCAAAAGCCAAACTTTAGCCCTGCCTTAAGAGACATCCTACTGAAAAATCAATCCTGCAGGAGCCTTCTTTAGTAGCATTAGTTTTCTTTGGATCAGGGGGCAAAAACAAGAAGGCAATATCTTATTCTTCTATTTTGTTTTCACCCGTTCACGCATTACAAATCCCCTGAAGTACAACTTGGTTACTAGGGGTACCATCTTACAAACAATACTTCTGGTAACCAAAGCCCTGTTAAATTAGCTTTTTTATTCCCCCCTCCATTTCAGAAGTTCTGAAAGGTATAAAAAGACATAAACAAACTTAAGAAATGTCAAAAAAATGTAGAAATATTAGTCTCTGATAATTCTGCCATTCTTATAAGGTATGTTTCTATCTAGCAGCTATATTTTAATTTTATATATAAAAATAAAAGCCCAAACTACAGTACATGAAAAATAAGTCCACACACTACAAGACTCATTTTAATTTAGTGTCCAAATACTGATTATTAAAAAATCAATTTATAGCACCTTCGTAAATAAAATTCAAACCACAAAATCTTGGAAAATGAAGGAAAACAAAGAAGTAATAACTTTCAGTACCCATGGTTTCTTTTATCCTTTCCTCATCACTTTTCACAGTCACTCCTTCCACAAGAGATGTTAGGACTTCCTCAGGAAAAAGCTGTGATTGGATTTCCGAGAACTGTTGGAGATTGTTAGTCATATTTGTGAGGAAGCTTAGCAGTAGTATCTCATCCTGAAAGCCGGTCCAGAGGTTAGAAAGCGCAACAAAGAGAGGCTAGAAGATAAAGAAAATGATCTGAAATCCAGATTTGTTTTATGTCTGCAGCATAACCCAAGTGCTATGCACAACAACCCCTGCCGTGAACAAAGCGGGGCTGATCTCCAAGGCCTTCAGCACGCGGAAATTCCAGGGGAACTCCTGGACTCTGTAAGAGGAGCTCCCATCATGTATGCCCAAAGCATGTATGTCCAGCGTGCAGGCCCATAGGCCAGAATGGTACTTTTCTACATTTTACTCCAAAGCCTTTCCCAAATATGTTACTCTGAGACCATGCTTGGAATTGAGCACTTCACTGACAATTCAGTTTTATAACTGAAAATAAGGGGTACAGGAATAAGAAGGACCAGAAGAAATGCACCCGCTTATGTACCAAATGAAGTAAAAACACACCTATATTTACAAACTATCAGGCTTTGTCATTTTGTTTGCCCTGATTCCAGAGTGACTTAGTACCACAGCCCCCAAGCCATCATGTGTGCCAAATTACTGGGATGCAAGCCTCTTCAGAGTGGTACAAGGTTCAGGACAAAACTGGAAGCTGCCATTCATAGCAGCGATGCTGACATACAGGTATACACACATACAGAAGAAGCCTATGAGCTTTGAGTATAAATGCTGATTTCAATGACAGTGACATAAAATATGCCCTGTTACATCTACGCAGAGTGTTTATGGGAAGAGATTCAACAAATCTGAAATGTATGCTAACAATGTTATATTTTATGCATGTTAACAACATTATTATAAGAACAGCCAACAGAGTCAGCTCTGGAATTCATCTGCATCACTAATGCTGTGGAAACGTTATGCTTACAAAAATGGAAGAAACTAAGGGAAAGGCAGCAAGATCAAAATCATTCTTACTAGAATAAACAAAGAATATTAATGAAATCTACTATGTTTCCTAAAACAAATGTTTACGATATAGATAGGCTTTATCCTACAGTGTTTAAATGGCAGAATGTCCTTCTTCTCTACATTCCTGTAGGATCCAGCTTCTCAGCAACTAGCCAAAAACAAGAACTATTTAAATGGTGCTGTAATTTCAAAATGTCCACCTGCAAAAGACCTGAAAACAAATGACATTACATATTCTGTCTTCAGCAGAGAAGAAAACCCAACTAACCAACCTGAAGAGAGAATAAAATCTAGGAAGGAAGCAGACAACAGCAGACAGCTTCTAGGGAAAAGGGTACCATGTAGTCAGAAAGGTTAAATCCAGGTAAGTGAACTGAATCCTCCTAGGCTCCTTCTGTCACCCAGGGGAAAAGACAGACTTTTCCAGAGCAAGTCAAAGAACCTAAACTCGGCACCCTTCTCTGACCTGCCTTTGAGAAAAGACTACCTATCTCTTCACTTTCTTCCCTCCTCTGCCTTTATCACTGTATTACAGTGCGTATCAGTCACTTAAGCCTCACGAGATACAGAAGAGAAAAAACTGCTGTGAGCAGCTGGAAGAGAAGGGAATATGTTCTCCAAATGAGAACATCTGGCTTATAAAATCACAAGCACACATAAACTGAAGCATCAGATCACATCTGAGGTGTACCTCAGTTAAAGTGCTATTCCCATGAGTTTCCAGCTCAGATGCCCTTATGAGAAGTGTAAAAAAATACTCCTGAGTAGGTCATGGGGGCATGATCTTCCTTCTTCCCTCTCCACATTAGACTTAATTTTGCTTTCTAATTATTTGTTTAGAAGGCTGAAATATAACCTAACATATGTATAAACTGCATGCTAGTTTAGCAGCTAACTACAGGGAATTAAAATGATAGACATATCACACAAAATAATGAGCTCTTCCATGAAAAGCAAATTAAACAAAGCCGGTTTCTGACATATTTCTTTCCCATTTCCGTTACACCATGCCATCATGACAATCCCAGTTTTTCACAGTGTCATCAAGCAGCCTCCTTCACAATAGCTGCAGCTGACATCACACATTCCCTCACCTCCCTCCCATGTCCTGTAACTGCCAGCTAAATGTGAAACAGTAAAGAGTATCAATTGTACAGAGGTACGTGGCTGCTCTCTGGCCAGAGAGCACACACATCAGCTGGCTGGACAGGTTACTGTGGCATTCCCATTTCAGATTTGCTATTAGGAGGGCTGTGTCTCTCCAGTTGCTTGTTTTTCACAAAACTTGCAGAAAATAACATATTTTGAGATCTCCAGTCTGACAAATTTGACTGAAACTGGCCACCAGGTTCAGAAGCTATTGGGAGGAACAAAGAGACTGAGACCCCCATCACAGAAACCTAATTTATTTAGAAAAATTATATCAAGGAGTCATACTGTAATGACAGGAATTGCTATCTGAAAGGACTTTAAGATAATCACATTCTGATGTGCTTTTATTTGTCATCAGTAGGTTTTTTCTATTTTTGCAAGGAACAGGAGAATATTTACACAAACCAGGAAAATATCACTGTAAATCTACAAATACTGAGAAACGACTCAAGACACTTACAGTAAAATACCATTTAATTATTTCTCCCCCTCTTTGTACCTTGCTTTTCTTTTACCTTGAGATCAAGTCTTTTAGTATAGTTGCCCCTTCAAAAATCACAGATGCTGTTATAATAGAAAATAATGCAGCCTTTTTCTTAACACAAAGTATGCAAAAATATACTGGCAAAGGAGTTTGTAATACTTTAGTAATTTTTTATAATTAAGAAGAAATAGGTTTTCCATTCAAAATACTTACAAAAACTTCTTTGGTATCTATGGAAACCTTATTCTGCACTGTGTTTTTCAACCGCTCCATTGTTGCTGCAAACTGCACATTCATCTTTTCAACTTCTTGAGCACTTGTAATTGCATCAGACTGGAAAGAGAATTTACTTCAGGTAAGAAGTATGACAATCAAAAAATCAAGTATTTAGCAAGAAGTATTTACTTGGAATTCTTCATTCAGCTATTTTCAGACAACTGTTTCAAGGAACGAAATGCACCCTAACTTTCCACAAAATACATTTTTCCTTAAGTGTTCAGGTATAAAACCCGCTACTTCTCTCAAACATATACTAGTAATTTTATAGAAAACCTCTACATTTTTATAATGAAGAGAACTGAAAAAAAATGAAAAGAAAAATATTTTTCCAAGATTTATGATATACAGGAAAAACTAATAAAACCCTGCAGTTTCTCAAAAGACAAATGAAAAGGTCTTCATAAACAAAACAAGTTTCAAGAATTTAAATTGTCTTTTTCAAAGACTTCTGGTGACTCCATCTGTGTTGGGGATGTCTGCAGACTAAAACTGAGGTGATTTATGGATTGAACAAGGAGATTTTTTCTCTCATGTCTTTTGAGGCAGCGTGACTATCAATATGCGAACAAGAAGAAAGTCCGACTTTTTTAGGCCTTTGTTAATGAAATTAAACCAAAAAAGGAAACCTCCAGAAATTAAATGGAAGCACAGTCACACTTCAGCAAACAATTAATTCACTTTGTGTTCTACTTGAAAGTAGCCAAACCCAGCAAGTTAGGTACAAAGTTCAGCGTGACAGATGATGTAGGTTCTCATACATTGAGATGAATTTTATTTCATTTATTTCTAAATAATTTTTCTTATATTTCTGTCCTGTACTAATAGGTTACTTGAATACATTCCATCTGCAATAAAAACCCACAGGATATAACATGATGGTATCTCACCAGAAGGATGCAAAGGAAGGCTTCATATTGTCTCACACTGAATAGTGCTTCATTTAATTTAAAAGAACTAAGCTGCGCATATCTCTGTTGGTCTTCCTGCATGGATTCCAACAGAGCTATGTACCGGTGGGCTAGCATATGGCAAGTATCAAGACGTTCATCAACAGTCCGTGTAGCTGATGGAATGGCTTCACTCAGAATGGCTGGCACTGTTTATATAGAATAAATATGAGATATATATAAAAAGAATTATTTAAATAATTAGCAAAAGATTACAGTTCAGTATTCAAGCAAAGTAGACTTCCAATAAAATTTCTAAATTTTGTCCTTGTATTCATGCATTTCCAAATGCTTGCATACTAGATTCAACCACTGTATCTTACTAGTCAAGTGGTTCCAAATAGTGAGAATTACAGGTGTGGAAATATCACAGTCAAGTCAAGGACTGTGAGAAAACTTGCTTTATAGTAGATGCAGTTGAGTTGATACTACTGACATGGGTTTCCTGAGAGACTTCAGGCAATCTGCACAATTTTCAGTTCTCAGTTTCCTCTAAAACTGGGCTGCAGACGTTTCTTACAAAGAAGTCCCCACACTGAGCTACAATACTACATGCATATTTATAAAAACATTTCCACTGAAGAGGACTCAAAATGCAAAAGATTTTTGAGAATGTGGTAAGAATCTGAACAGGTTACTCTAAATTATCAGAATACAGATAATGCCCCAGCAACTGTTATCACTTCTCATTACACATATGCAACAGAAAATTGTAACTGGATTGACAGTGTCCTTTCAAGATTTTAATTAAGTGCTTTTAAAGGCAAACATTACATATTTAGTTCACTTAATGGCAAGGGATCAGGGAAAAGTTATCATGAGGTAAACTAGCGCATGAAGTTAATACCTATAATCCTTCCACATCAGCCACACAGGGCTCCCTCTTAGCTAAAAAGTAGTAGCCTACATGGAAACCTATAATTAAATACCAAATATGTACCTTTTCTTCAGGTTTACAGATCCTGCAACAAAGCTGTCTGTCTAGACAGATGGGATATTACTGGAGCCACTCCAGTGAAGAAGGCCAGGAAGAATTTCTTGGGAATATACAGCCCAAATGCGACTGTCTACTTACAGTCACCAATGCTGCTTCCTCCTTTCCCACATTCCTTGTTGTACAACCAAATTCCTGTGGCTAGCATGGCAAGATTTTTCAGCTGTTGCTCTTTGTTCTTCTTACTGAGTGAGATGAAAGTAACCAGCTCCGTCTGGGGGAATACACTCTGCAAGGCAGCTAGAAGAATGACAAAGGGTGAGGAAATCCTCAATATGAGAGAATAGAAAAGAAAACGATTGAACAAGCAAAAATACCCCCTCCCGAACAACTGCAGAAAGTAGGAAATCCATGGCAAATTTAGGCTTCAAGGCTGAGCAGTGACAGTTTGGGTAGTAAGCATTCATCACAGTGTACCAGATCTGTATCTAAAGATCAGCAAAGAAAAGGTGAAATGTTCTTTTTCAATAAGAAAAGCCCAATTTTGCCGCTGGGAGTTTACTGACCTGTTACCTCCCTGACAACCTCAATATCTGTTGGGCATCCCAGGCCAGAGCTCAGCAGCACATAGCTAACGATCTTTCGATACACATTCTCCATTTCTTCTTGCACACGCGGACGACTATCTGTGATATCTCTGACCACAGGAGCCAGCCTTCCCTCCAGAACACGGTGCTGCTCACTGAGTAATTCAGCTAGGAAAGAAGGACTGTTAGAAAGTGCTGTCTATCTAAATTCTTTGGAATTTGGCTTATACATAGGGTGCAATTAATTTCCACAGTCAGAGCACCAACTTCAGGTTTCTGAAGCACAGACAGGTGGAAGAGATGTTCAAGATACCATACCTTTATCATTAACAACAGTGGAGTTAAACATTAACACAACTAGCATGATTAACATCAGTCAGTAGAGTCCAGAGAACTATTCAGGCCAAATTAAGCAGCAAGTCTCTGGCTCTCTGACTGCAGTAGGACCTAACACACACACGTATATTTCATACACACCTGAAGTTAGACACGCAAATCTGAACACTACCCAGAATCTCAGAATCTTACTGAGCTTATTGAATCCAGAAGGCTTTGGAGCAGCTTCCTAGGTTTGCTAATTTTTGGCTTTAATCCATGTTAACAAGAAAACATTTTCACGACCTTCTCACACAGAAATGTTTATTTTTTGTCTACTCTTATTCTGTGCCTTCTGTGTCCCAGCCAGCCCTCACCGTCCCATTGAGATCTGAAGTTACAGTTACAGCAAAGACATTCTCCCCGTCTCATTTTTCTTCCACATTCCCATTCTCAGACCATATGAAGTTACCACTGATGAGACCAAAACATACTTTGTTAGAACTGTAACTGATTGTTCAAGATTGCTCATATGTCTCAATTAAGGATATTGAAAAAACATCAAGTTCTCTTTCAGATACACAGGTGCAGTTTTGGGTACTGGTTCTCTTTCAGATACACAGGTGCAGTGCAAGTTTTTCTTGCTGAAGGCAGCTAGCCTCTGCACCTGAAAGCATAATTGTTCTCAAGCGAACTAATACATTACATTCAGTAAATCTCTCGGCAGGATGAGATGAGTGTGCTCTCAAATCTAATGTACATTTTTTCCTACTATATCCATACTGAAACACCATACTCCTATATAGTACATTTCTCCGGGGATTTTTAATTTGCTTTACTGCCAGCAGTCATTTAACAGGAATCATTATTAGCCCAGCAGAGAGAGACATTAAATCCTACACTCAGCATCAACTTCTTCTATGACAATATTTATTTATATTGAAATTACCTCGGTTTGCATAGTTCATATCAAAGTAAACTTGCATCTTAATTGTGTTCAGGGATGGGTTTCTTGTGTCAAGCAGCCTGGTAACACAGAGCTAAGCAGAGAGACAGAGAAGTGAGTTCTTTCCCATCACTGGGGAAATGTCTGAACTGACAGTGACTATGCTACAGGTTTCACGACAGCAGTAGAGCCCCCTCCCTACCATTCTCTTGACATACTATGAAGTATAAGGCATTTTTTTACATGAGGAAACACATAGGCCAGTCTTTAGCTACAGAACCGTTAGAATAAAGTAACATTAACATTTTTAAAAGTGTCTGGGGTGGAATAACCCCAAGCATCAGTACAGGTTAGGGGCTGAGCTGCTGGAGAGCAGCTCTGTGGAAAGGGACCTGGGAGTCCTGGTGGATAACAGGATGACCATGAGCCAGCAATGTGCCCTTGTGGCCAAGAAGGCCAATGGCATCCTGGGGTGCATCAAGAAGAGTGTGGCAAGCAGGTCGAGGGAGGTTATCCTCCCCCTCTACTCTGCCCTGGTGAGGCCGCATCTGGAGTTCTGTGTACAGTTCTGTGTACAGAGAACTACTGGAGAGGGTACAGCAAAGGGCTACGAAGATGATTAGGGGACTGGAGCAATCTTTCTTATGAGGAAAGGCTGAGGGACTTGGGTCTTTTTAGTCTGGAGAAGAGAAGACTGAGGGGGGATCTTATCAATGCTTATAAATACTTAAGGGGTGGGTGCCAGGAGGAAGGGGCCAGTCTTTTTTCAGTGGTGCCCAGTGACAGGACAAGACGTAACGGGCACAAACTTGGTCATAGGAAGTTCCATCTAACCATAAGGAGGAACTTCTTTCTTTTGAAGGTGGCAGAGCACTGGACCAGGCTGCCCAGAGAGGTTATGGAGTATCCTTCTCTGGAGATACTCAAAACTCGCCTGGACGCATTCCTGTGCAACCTGCTCTAGGTGAACCTGCTCTGGCGAGGGGGTTGGACTAGATGATCTCCAGAGGCCCCTTCCAACCCCTGTCATTCTGTGATTCTGTGATTCATATCAAAATAAAATGGCATTGTAGTACAGGAACAGGTAGCAAATAATGCTATAGTTTTAGCTAAGTACTGACTCTCAACATCATGTCAGAATTACCTGGATAAGATTTTGCACATCTTTTTCTGCAAGGAGTCGATCCACATTAAAGTCATTTCTTGGATCTAAAAGGACAGCTTTCACCTAGAGATTGCCAAAAGAAAGCTATTAATTTTCATCTCAACATACATTCTTTGCAACTAACCTTTTGTTTTCTGAAAAATCTGAGATGCAGTCAATATTTCTTTACTCTTCTTTCTTTCCATTTCAGTCTTTGATAATGAAACAAAGTTAACTTCATTTCACATGTATTGCCAGTTTCAATATCAGTTCTGGGACATAAGTGAAAAAAAATCTATTTGTGATGCAAATTTTGCAGAAAAATATTTAAATACAGCTCCTTTAAAAATTTCCTGGAAAAATATTTTTCTAAGTAAAATTTTATAGAAATCCTTCATGGTTATTTATAGACTTCTCAGTTGGTGTTGTATGCATCAATATAACTGTTTACCATTTGGATAAAAAATTCATAGTGTTCTACATACAGGGAAATATGTGCATTTTTGCAACTGGTATGCATGCTGGGTATCTTGTCAGCCACATGCAGAAGTTTTTTACCCATGAAAATGTTCATGCTTACAATTAATATTGCTTTTGATCCCAATTTATTTTTTAAAGGCATGGTGCCACCTTTAGGAAAAAAAAGGGCAGACTAACAGTACTGCTGTGAACCGTTTACATTTATATATAGGTTTATCAAGAGCTGATTCTGTTCTTATACCATCAATAAAGAAAGAACCTAGATCCATCTTTCTGCAGACACAGCTTTGCAGATGCATTCAGACTATATTCTACAGCTGTGCTGTGTCTCCTAAGATGACATGCCAAAGTGTATAATGTTTTTTAGGATACTTATAGTTGTCTACCAAGGACAACACTGAGATTGATTCCATTTCGGTTTTAGTTTAAGTGGGATCCAAGCCCACTCCTTCGAATATTCAGCCCATTTATACTCCCTGGCCCAGCCTAAACAGAGAAACAAACAAAAGAAGCCATCACAATAGAGGGAAGAGGTAAACGTCAAACAATAAATATAACTGCTGCAATAAACATTCACCTATGCATCATGCCTTTTTGTTTGTTTATGAAAGAATGAGAAGAAATGTTATTAAAACTTGGGAACACTTCTCACTGTCACTTTAGAAAGAAAAAAATGGTTTACCTGCCTGTAGAAAACAACTGAGGGAGACCTCCCAGTCGGAGTTCAAAGAGTTCCCAGGACTCAGGGCCTGCAGACTTTTCAGGGCCTTATATTCCCATAGATAGCATTTCAGAGGAACGAAATACTTTTTCAGGTTTTTAGGACCCTATTCTGAACACCACTGAACGCCCCTTTAAAACCTCTCAATGCGGGCGATGAGAAACTGAGATGTGTAGAAGTTGAAGTCACCCCTGAAAGCGCCGGCTGCCACCATCCCAGCCTGGGCAGGCTGCTGGGGAGCTGCCACTTGAAGTTTGTTGACTTTTAAGACGAAAGGAATGATTTATGTCCTCGCTTCACATCATTCAGCCCGAGCTGTGTCAGTCAGCAACTTCGGGGGAACTATTCATCCCATGTAAAATTAAGCCCCTACCTCAGGAAAGCCTTAAAATCGGTTTGATCTGCCAAGCTACGGGCACCCAGGTTTGAAACTCCGGATCGATACGCTATCATTACACGAATATCTTAGTATTTTACAGACCATAGCAGAATTTCGACACAATTAGAAAAACACCCAGGTGAAATAATAATAACAAACGCCACCCTAAAGGTTTAATTTGCCCTTACCATGAACGCCACCAAGGTTTCCGAAACGGTTTGTCCCTGGGCGGCGCATTCTCGCCCGATCTCGCGAATGATTTTCTTGATGACACTTTCGGTCTGGTCGCAAGACATCCTGGACAAACACACACGTTAACGGGATTAACGTTCATTCCAGATTTCGCGTGCGTCTTTCAACGCTTCTCCTCGAGCGGCTGAGGGTCCCTCCCGCCGCGGTACCACCGGTCGGGGGCCGCCCACCGCCCGCCACCCCCTCGGCCCCGCCGCTCCCGCGCCGTCGCCGCTTGTCGGGGCACCCCCCTCCCGACCCCGCAGCGCTCCCGCCGCCCCGGGCGCCCCCAAAACGTCCCGCTCTCACCTGCCCCCCCCGCCCCGGCCCGGCCGGCGGCAGACGGCGAGAGCGGCCCGCAGCCGGGCGCCAGCCGCCGGCCGTTGCCATGGGGACGCGGCGCGGCCTCGGCCGCTGCCGCCGCAGGGCGCCGCCGGGGAGAGCGGTGTGGGTGCACGTACGGATGAGTATGGTACCTGTACAGGTACAGAGCTGCGTACGCAAAACGCGGGCTTACATACCAGGCGGAGATGCACGTAGAGAAATACATGCTTATACAGAATATATATGCGTGTGTAGATGCAAAACATATATACATACATGCCTGTGTATATACAAAACATATGTATATGGAGACATACGAATAGACGTATATGTGTACATAAGCACCTGTATGTGCATACAAACCACGTATGTGGACGTCTATGGCTATATGTAGGTATGCATAAATACACATGCATATGTATGTATGTATGTATAAACATGCATACATACCATGCATAGGTATATGTACCTAAATATATACTCATAGATACAATACACAGGTATATGAATATGCAAAACGTGTATATGGATGTATATGTATATGCATATGGGACATGTAAGCCTAGTTATATACACACAAATATGTATTTGTATCTACAAAGAAGTATATATGTATATATGTGTGGATATGTATATGTATATCATACGCAGATATCTTCCAAAGGCGCTTGTGAGGGTAGGAGGAGGCAGGAAGAGCAGCAGGCACAGCTTCACAATTCATTTATTTGCATATTCTCTGTTTTATTTTCAGCTCCTCGGGCTGGAGCTGCCGGCGGTGGCAGGGCAGCCTGGTGCAGGCAGCGCTGCAGGCAGAGAGGCTCCCCTGGGCACAGAGGAGCCGGCAGGACAGCTCCTCCATGGTGGGCACCTCGGCGGCCAGCCAGTCCATGGGCGCCAGGGCACGGGTGTACGCCGGCACCAGCTGCCACCACACGGCCTGCAAGCACTGAACGTTGACTGGGTCTTCGGAGACCCAGTCGTTGCCCGGGTTGCTGTAGACCACCTTCCTCCATGGTGGTCCACCTCCCCTGGTAGATCCTTGAAGGGATACTTCTTCACGCCCCAGAGGAGCTGCTTCCAGAGGCTGTGGGTGGCGGCCCCCCTCCTGATCTGCCTGTCGCTGGAATGGTCCCTCGTGAGGGACCCCAGCTGCCACGCTTCCCCGCCCTGCAGAGCCAGGCTGCCGGCCCCTGTGTCCCAGCACTGGAGCAGCCAGGTGGTGAGCCGCTCACCCAGCTGGCGGGTGAAATCTTTCCGCCCCTCTCACACCTCGCCGGGGCAGAGGCGACAGGCAGTTTCCGCCTCCTGCCCGCCTCCTGTCGCCCTTCACGGCTGCCCTGCTCCTTCCTCCTCCTCCCTCACCAAACAGGGTGGACCTCTGCGTCCACTCTTTCGCCTCGGAGGTAGCCGACAGCCGGGTCTCTGTGGTAGCCAACAGCCAGGTCTCTGCTTCAGCCGCCACGTCCTTTTGCATGTGCTTGGATGCAGAGGCCAGCTTGCCACCGCGAGGCTGCTGGAGGAAGGCCCGGTAGGTGTAGGTCGGGCCCCAGCGCAGCACCAGGAGCTGCTGTCTCTTCTCAGCGTAGAAGAGACAACCGGTCTCCAGGTGCTCCGCCACCTCGGCAGGCCTCTTCGGGCATGAACTCCCACACCGTTGGGGCGAAAACTGCCGCAGGCACCTGCCCAAGCTCTCCCACACCCCTTCCCACCCAGGAATTGGCTGCTCCGGGGCACATCCCTCAGCCTCACCCCCTCACCGGGGTGATCCCAGAGGCACCACTGAGGCCCAAACTGGGACCGCCAGGTTGGGGACAAGAGGCAGTGGCAGCGGGCGGTGGGCAGCCAGGGGCCGCGGGGACGCTGCAGTAACCCTCACCAGCAGCAGCCAGCTTCAAAACCAGGCTGATGGCACACAGCAGTATGAGTGTTTGTGTTGCACAGGGATGCTTGAGAAGCTGGGGATCCATTGCAGCACAGCCGGGAAGACCTGTGCCCCCGCGGAGAAGAGGAGGAAGGTGTGATTGTTAATTGCCTCCACGAAATGGTCCCCAGAACAGTGGGATGGCAGCACTGCCGGGGCCAAACACTCAAGGCCACTTTTATCATAGGTCCCCCTGGGCAAAACACAGCAACGTAGCAAACAGCAAAGGCTGAAAGCAGCCATTCACAATCTCAGCCAAGTAAGCGCCACGCAGCTGTAAGTTCAGTCTAACATGTTCTGTCATTATCTCAACCCCCTCCTCAAGCCCCACGTTGGGTGCCAAAAAGAACAGTGGTGGGTTGACCCCAGCCACCAGCAAAACACCCACACAGCTGCTTGCTCACTCCCAACTCCTGCAGCGGTGCTGGGGAGAAGATAGGAAGGACAAAAGCAAGAAAACTTGTGAATCAAGATATAGACAATTTAAAAGGTAAAGGAAAGAGGGAAGAAAACCCAAGCAATTCAAAGGCAATCGCTCACAAGCTCCCACAAAGAGACGGATGTCCAGACTCTGAGCAATGGCCACCTTGGAAGACAAAATCCTCAAAGACAAATTCCTGCCTCTTCTTCCTGTACCTTAGCTTTTGTAGTTTAGCATGATGTTATATGGCATGGAATATCTCTTTGGCCAATTTGGACCAGCTGTCCTGGCTGTGTCCCCTCACAGCTTCTTGGCTGCTCCAGAACTAGTTGCTGGGGGACAGAGTGGGAAAAAGAAAACCTTGAGGCTGTGCAAGCAGATAGCCAGAACACCTGTGTGTTATCAACACTGTTTTAGCCACAAATCCAAAGCACAGCACCACAGGGGCTGCTGTGAAGAAAGTTAACTCCATCCCAGCCAGATCTGGTACAGATACATAACATATATATGTGCCTATAAATGCATACAATATGTAGATATATGCACATATATATGTGTACACAAAATGTGTATGTGGGGTACACACTGAATGCTGGAGGCAGAGGTGGCACAGACAAGGCAGCTTCCCTTTGCAACACGAGCAAGAGAGCCAAGCTTGCTTTCAGGTCTCATGCTTGCTGCTGGAGGTGGCAGTTCCCCCAGGTGTGCAGGGTCACAGCCCTCAAGCAGCAGCCCAGTGAGCCCCGAGTTCATCCTCAGTTCTTGCACACACCGGTGAGCACGCCCTTGGATGATGGCAATGCCTTGCTGTAACTAGTTCAGTTAGTCAATACTCAATTAATTTCAGCTTTTCCATGTCAGATAGAGGAAAGAGTAATAGCACATTAATTAAATTTAAAAGCCATGTCCCTAAAAGGCAATCAGGTAAGCTCAAAAGGCACAGGGAATGCAGAGATAAGAGCTGACAATCTACACCAGTTTTCAACTGTTTTAATTTTTTCCCTTTGGTTTAAGGTGTCAGACACAGAGTACTCTGCTGAGAATTGCAGTGAGAGGAAAAAATGACATTTTTCCTCTGTGACCTCAGATAAGTCACTCTTACCATTAAAATTAAGATGATGCTATGCTACCTGGCAAACAGCTGCAGGATTACACCCACATTCTCGGTGTGCGTACAAGGGTACAGTGCAATGAGTCCCAGCATCGCCTGTGGGAAACGCTTTGGGAAGGTCTGTGAAGCAGGCATCAAAACAAGACTGCAAAGGACATTGTGAAGTCTTAGGTTTCACTCTAGTAGCACAGCTAATGGGGCTTCTTAATATGTCTTCTGCATTCCCATTTTAAAAAATCAATATCTGTAAGCTTAGTAATTATTGCAAGACGTTTATCAAGAGAACAAAAATCTACAGGACCACTTTTTCCACAAATTGCAGGAGGAGAAGCTTTCATGGCCCTTCCCAGAGCAGAAGCATGTCGCTGTTAGTGAGCTTAGGGTCACAGAGATTCCCCTCTGCACTTCCCAATAAATCACACAAGAACCAGCTCTTCTGCAGTTGCAGGTGGGGAGGAATGAGGGGAGAAGAATATAGTTCTGGGGATTAAAAGAAAAAAGAGAAGGTGCCACTACCAGGTTTCTCTCTACAAAAGCAAATTTCAAAAGTCAGTGACAAAACCTAGTGCTCAAAGCAGTGATAGTAACACTTTCTCCTGAAAAGATTATCAGCTAAAAGTGGACAGTTTTACAGACTTTAACCAAACACTATCTTCAGTAGAGATGGTGTTGGAATTTGCAATTTTGCAGCTGCAGAAAGCCAGTTCCCATCCCATAACAGTTAGAAGCTATGGCTAACACATTCACAGGCTTACACAAATACTTTCAGAGAGAGCAGGAAGCCATAGGTAGGATTTGTCCAGTTTTTAGTACATAAGCAGAGCCTGTATAATTGTGCAGTTTTAGCTTGACAGTTTAAAGACTTTTTAAAGACAATTTAAAGCCTATTTCAATAAATTTGCTTTTCTTCTGGTACCTGTGGCCATGTCTACATCTGCAAGCAGCGCAACCTCTGCAGAGCAAAGCAGTTGGTGCTGAGGACCGGATGGCCACACCACACGTGCTTCAGCAGTTGCTACTTCAGACTAGCTTTAGTCTGGTCCCAGTGGCTGGTGGTATGTTCATGGCTGGAGTGCATTAGGGACACTCCTGGAGCACACCTTCAAGTTTAATTTCACCCAAAAGGAATCTGGTTCACGTACTCAAAGCCCACTCTACTATGCAAGCTGAAGCACAGCAGGTGAAGACTATCTCTCCATAAACACAATTTTGATCCTAAAATAAAGAAAAAGCACACACACCCTGACCCACACTCTGACCACCACCCCCCCCTCATCTCAGTTAACAATATTTACAGTCATGTTAGTTTGGTTGACTATTATTTCCTAGAAGAATAGTAAGATATAAGAATGTCTTACTTCAATTGAAATAACTGACATTCTTTGATTTTGCTGTTGTCAGTAGGACACCTGCAAGCCAAAGAGCACTTGATTCCAAAGACAAAACATTGGGAATAAGTATTATGAGTGACTATGTCGCCGTGTTTCTGCATTGGTTTTGCAGAAGCTAACATTATATGGAACTTCTGAAAAGCCATCAACAGTGCTAGCTCACACCCATAAATCCCAGTAGGATATATATCCAGCTGCCTTATGCACTTTTAGGCTGCAGGCGGGGAGCAAAGAATGATATATTTGCAGCTTAGCTTACTGAGAATTTAAATTCTTTTATTGTTTTAAGAGTTTCAGTAGTATTAACCTGTATTTCAGATAGTGCTAGAATTGAAAAGTTACAAACTGCCAGCAGTAGAAGGAAGGAAGGAAGGAAGGGCGGGAGGGAGGAAAGGACAGCCAATTATATATTTTCCAAAGAAAATTGTGGTTTCAGGGGAGGTTTGCATTTAATTTGTTGGTAAGCTACTGAAGACTTCAGGATGCAGAACAGTATTTTATGATCAAAGGAGTTAAGTTTCTTCCCTAGAATTAGTATTAGCTTTAAGTTTTAAAGGAAATGGAGGCCTGGTTTACGCAGTGTTCTTGTAACTAGAATTAAAGACCCTTCTTACTCCCTCAAAAATTCCTAGTATAGAGCTGCTCAGAGTCAGCCACAAACTGAGGTGAAAGACAGATGAACTATTCCCCCTAGTGGTGTGTCTCAGCCACTGACTTCTAACAAAACATTGTAAAATATTCTTGGCTTTGTGATACAAGGATTTTAAATATTAGTTTGAAGAGCCATTAAAAACGACATAGTAGTTTTTAAATTACTATAAAGGTTGACACCCTAGTCCTTTCTTCAAGGGAAAGCGTATCACCTATTTGACGAGTCTGCTATCACATTGGACTAGCTATCACATTTAGGAAGTCACCTCTTTCTCCAGCTATATCCGGAAGACAGGATTTACTCGGTAGGCTGCTCAAGCCTGAGCACATCCCCTCGTTTTGCCGGTGTGGGGACAAAGGTGCAGCTGGGTGCTCTTACACCGTGGAGCTGGAGGGGAAACACACCAGAATCAGCAAGTGACTTAGTGGGTAAATCTGGGGCTCAGCCTGAGCTCTTGGCAATCACATTAGGTGAATGGAGAGCTTGTGCCCCAGAAGACATGACTGCCAGGACAGCAAGAAGTGTTGCCTTATAAAGCTTGACCCACTGCATCGACCCGTTGCCTTGTGCCCAGTGGAAGAGTCTATCTGAGCTCCCCTTACCGACTCATGCACACCAAGGGGTTCTGCAATGCATAATCCTCCAGTCATTCTCACTCATGGCTCATCTGAAAGAGACACTAATCAAGCTGACCTTCCAGCCCAGTTAGCCTCTCCCTGTGCTCAGGCCTCACCTGATCAGTGGCTGGCTAGTGAGTGAGCACCAGCCCTCTGGCCTGAGGGTCTCCTGCTGTCAGAAACAATGCAAGGCATGAAATGATACACCTAAGTGCAGGGATTTACAGCTGACAATGCAGGAGCCAAGCAGAAGTTCAGTCACTGTCCCTTTCTTCGTCTTTGAAGTCAAAACATAAGCTGTGTGATGCAGATTTTTGTTTGCTACATTTCAGGGTCCTGAAACTTGCACCTTGATGCAGAGACTAATGCTCACTTGATTACACTGGGTTCTTCCAAAGGAGCAGTGCAAGAAAAGCCTGTATTCACACAAGAATGAAAAGCCTGTCTCTTTCAAGAGGGAAATACACTAAGTCTATCTGGCTTTTGTTATTGCCAAAGAGTCACACAGAAGTCTCACAGTCAGAAGTCTACATTGTGAGGGCAGACACGTCATGCCACCTTCTTCCGTTTGTCTGTTAGTTCACAATAAAACTGCTTTTCAAAGCTGAGAATGTTTTGGTGCAAGAATTTTTATTCTTCCTTCCTCCTCAAGCCCTGCATATCAGCGATCGGAGGCCTCCGTGCTTGTGCTGCCTTGCTTGGAGCTCCACTGTGGTGCCAGTCGACAGTGCTGACCGGCTCAGCCTTAAGGACACATTCACACAAGAGTGTGTAGCACTATTTTAAGTTTCCAGGGCTCTCCTGGAAAGCTATGTAAGTAATAGGTATCTAGCCATTTTAGGCTCATTGAGGCACAGCGCCAACTAATGGTTCACACGTAAGGGAATCCCAGATGACACTATAGCAATTACTTAAGGCATCGTTAAGGGTTTGAGCCTCTCTTTTAGAATATGGTAAAGGAACGTTAGACTGCTCTTCTGTTTTCTTCTCCCAGCTCCATCATTTTGCTGCAGTAAAGAAGGGATGTCTGAGTACGTTAGCACTGTATCTCCCCCTAATTCCCACCATATCAGACTTTCACCACTATATGAGGGTACCTAGCAGGGAGCTTAGACTTACTCATTGTACAGGGAACTCAGATCAGGGAGGCTGACAGTTGTTCCCAGGATGAATGTGTCACCAAGGCAGCAAGATTTTGCTGGACAAAGAAGTCCGATTTGGCTTTTAACTTAGAAATAAAAAAAAAAAATCATTCACAGATAACGTGGCACAAAAGGTTTACCCTTCATTTGGGCATTTCTGGAAAAAACCCAGAACTGTAGAAACCCAGTTAACAAATGCACTATTGTTAGCCTGGATCACTTAGCAAGCACAATGGATGGACTGTATTTGCCAGGTTACAAAAAAGGGTGCGGAGCAAAATTATTTGTCCTTCAAACCTTGAGAGCTCTGGCATTCGCTGTGCAGAGGGAGCGGAGAGATTCCAGACATACCATTATCGAGTGCCTCAACTGGAAACTCCTGCAAAAGATGCATTATTCAGCTGTATTCAGATGAATCACTACCTAAGGTTCCTAAACAATATTAAAATTACATAAACATTTCAGTCAAAGGCATAATAAAAATAACATGGATCAAGAGCTTTTTCCATTAATCATCCCTCTAAAAAAATCTGCTGAAAATTAGACCCAGGACTTACCATATACTACTTGATATAGATCAAGTAGTTCCCATATATTCCTGCTGAGTTAGGTGTCAAAAGAGCTGCAGCTTGGCCAGAAGCCAAACTTTAATATTCTTTTTACAGGAGACCACCTTCTTGTGCAATGCTAAGACGAGTCATTGCAACAGCCCCAAATCCCACCAGTATGCAAAAGCAAAAAAAAAAAAAAAATTGATGCAGTAATTTTCCTACGAGCTGAACAAGCGTAAGAAGCAACTGCTGGGCAGCACCCCACACTGATAGGATCCATCAGGCGATCCAGGACTGAGGACTTTTTTTCTCAGTTCAGGTTATAGGAACTTCTTCCAAAGTTATGGAAACACTACTATCCAGTAGGCGGATAAAGGAAAGAATCTTATAGGGAAAATGCTGCTATGGCTCTGACTCCATTAGTGGAGAAGAAAAAATGCACTCATAATGGGAATGTGATTATTCCACAGTTTGTAAATGAACTTCTCACTCAGCTCACTTTTATCCAGCTACAGACTTCTCGCTGATTTACAAAGATGTCCTTCATTTATCTGTCAGAAAGGAAGTGAATGATCAGTGAATCAGACAGGGAGGGCAAGAGGATTATTATCCACACTACTCCAGAGCCCTCCTGGCAGTGTTTTCCCCATGTCAAGAAATGAGCTGGGAACCAAATGGATACCCTTGCAGTTATGTACAAATTTGCAAATCCTTCTCCAAAATTCTGAATTTTGTTGCCCAAAAGCTATTCTATTCCCAGTGAAGCTTCTTTCCCCTAGAGCAGCTATTAAGGCTTAAGATCCTGTCAATTTGTGCTGAATACTTGGCAGAATAACTCTTTAGAGAGCTGTGCCTGTTTGTAGTGATCTTCAAAAGCGGCACTAAAGACTGGAAAAAAGTGGTATTTTAACATCATGGGATGCCTGGTAACTCTTAGAAAACCAGAAGGATTGCTGTATTAGCATTTCTTACCTTTTAGTTTAGAAATTAATTCTATGACTTTTCTACAGATATGCAGCACTGGCCAGCTGTGACTGTTTTTTCAATCTGGCATGTCAGCTAATCTTGATGATAGAAATGAAAATAATATTTAGGTAGAAAATATCCTGAGGAGATAGAAAAGCAATTTGTGAAGTTACAAGTACAGAAAACATGTGATGTAGAAGTAACCATTTAACCGTAGACGTAAAATGTGACTGAAAAGGACTTAGACATGGTCATTAAATCCATCTTGCTGAAACAAGGACAAGAGTACTGTTCCTTGACATGCACAAACATTTGAGAAAGACGGATAGTTTTGCTTTGAATTAAAGGCATGTTTTGTAAGAAATTTTGAAAGTCCTTTGCTAGGACAGTTTACCACGCTGACTCTCTCTGACCTCCCATTCAGCTCCTTCCCATGACAAGGGGACAACTGAAGTGAAACTGGAGTTTTCTTCAAGTCTTTATTACAGTGTAAGCTGGAGGCCATACAGACGTACAGACTGACTGCAGTGTACAGCCACGGCACAGAGCTCAGGAGGATTTTGAGAAAAGAATACCTATCCTTTACAGTTTTGGGGCAGTTAGAAATGGGTCTGCTGGCAGGTCATTTTGAGCACAGGAAGTCTTAATGGCAGATTAGAAAAGTTTTAACTATTTATAGATATGTAAGACAAATGCTGTCATGTGCTGCAGGAAGACATTGTTTTACTGAGAAATATAATGTGAAGCAACAGCTTTCAAAAAGCCCTCTTTCTGGGCAGCTCTTTCCAGTTGGTCACTTGCAACATCTAGGACTACTTGGAAAAAGCAAAAAGAAAATCCCTACATTCACATTGATTTCTTGCTGCCAAAGCTGTCCCAGTTGCTTCCTCTGGCATTTCCATGTGGAGATATTAGGATGCAAAAGACATGACCATTAGCCATGAGCATGACCTGCTCCCTTGTAGTGTCAGAGGTAGTCATCATTTCAAGAGAGTCACCAGGCAATGCCACAACCCCCTTGTCCTAAAGCAGACCACGCTTCTACACAACCACCCTGTTTCTTTGTTAACATTGAGTCTCATTTTGATCAGAATTTCTTCTAGAGGTACCCATAGTGGTGCCTAGGAGGAAGATTATTAATAAGTTACACACATCTTGACATGCATATATGGATACCTGCACATGAGGGAGGTAGCATGGTAATAGCTGTCTTGGTCTGAAGCATCAACCAAGAAGAGCGAAGAGCTGTAAGAAATATATTTAAGCCCAGAGCAGCCTAACGGACATCTCCCAGAGTTCCTAGTAGATATTTAAATGTCTTTTAACAAGATAACTGGTTATAGTTGGCTGCATTATAAACAAAGACTACATATACCTGTCTTGGGCCTCTACTGACTGTAGCCTTCCTTATATCTTTGCAGAACTCACTCAGTGGTGGGAAAGTCACCTGTCCTGATTTCCTTTTTTGTTTTTGCCCTTCAGACTCTAGGTCTTACCTTGTAGCCCAAATCTTCAATCCAAGCCCAAGCAACAATGAAATCCTCTGCCCACCCAGACGTGGACCAAGAAAAGGTGTGGCCAGTATTTGGCCTCTCAGAAGTGCCCTTGCTGCCATCTAATCTAGGGGGAGGTCAAGAGGGAAGTTCATTTGCACTCCTGCTGGAGCCAAGCAATCCTTTCAAGGCTGAACTGCATATAGCTTATTCACTTTTCAGAATTCTTAGCTTTTGCAAGTCCTGTGACTCCTGAAACAGCTACTTACATCCCACTCTGAGGGTGGCATAAGGACTTTCACCTACCTAGATGAGTATCCCACATCAGTGTTGCAAATTGTTGGCTTTCTGCACGTGAGAGAAGAGGTATTATAGATAATCCACTAAAATCTCTGAAGGTCTGAGTTTGATTTTTTCCTCTGCTATGGAATATTAGGCTTTGCTTTAAAAGACAATTTAGATTTGTTGTCAGGTGGTCTTTTGAACTAAAACAGACACTTAAACACAATATTTATATACATAAAAAGACCCTCAAAATAGTTTCTGTTACAACCTGATTTTCTTTGACTAGCTGAACCCTCGTGTTGTTCCGTTAGAAAACTGAACAGGATTATCTCACTGAAACAAATTTTGAACCAACTAACCATAAAGCATAATGCTCTCTGTTCAACCAAGTTTCTTTGTGGTTAGTTTTAGCTTAATATATGTGCAATTTCATGCTGTTTCAATCTTAAGCCCCCCAATAATGGCCAAAGGATACTTGTTCTTAGAAATAGTTAAACTGGGTCATCTGGGTGATCATCTGGGTATGATCATCTTTGTAGGACAGGCAAGGAAGTTCTTGTTTTGCTTTTCTTCTGTGGCTTTAGTTAGTGTTCTGTGGGCTTTATCTCTAGTCTGGCTTTCTTCATCTTTTTGAACTTCATTTAATTCTCTCCATTTGTGTGTCACCATATTGCTGATGTTTAAGCTGTGGTGATGTTGAAATGCTGCTCCTAGCTCAATTTCATGTAGTTTCTCTATTCTTAAATGAGTATAGTTCCCTTAGTCTCTCAATTATCAACTTAATCTGATTGTAAAATTTTTGTTTTATAGTGTTTGAAGGACTGAGTCATTGGTGTTAATAAAAGACACATCACATTAGCTGTCTTTAAGCTTGCACACACCAGACTGAGAACTTCCAGAGATTTCTACCTGCAGCTTCACTGGAAGCTATAGCCTAAAGACAATTTAGGACTTAAACATAACTGTGAAACTTCAGGTTTCACAACCTCTTTTCAAAGTTAAATTAGGGATAGAATTAATTTAAAATGTAAGTAGCCTCTAAGCTGAGGTTTAAAAGACAACACATGTTAAGTATTGACACAAGTGTATTTCACAAAGACAGAATTCAGGATTGAGCTTTGACCTACACTATCAAAGCAGTAACTTACAGATTTCTAAAAATGGACACTTTGAGCAAAGCAAGGATTTTCATGCCAGTTCCAAGCCTGGTGGCTGCACTTGACGCAATTCTTTACTTCTGAAGACCTTCAACCCCTCCAGCCAGCTCTACTGCTCTGCAAAAGGACATCACACTGAAAATACTTTTACTTCATGCTGAAAAATATCCTCTTCCTCCTAGAGTAAGAGTTTTTGAAGGAAGCCCACCCTGGCATTAAAACTTATTTCTAAACTTTGTGGATGACCCTGAATGTACAAACTCCTCTCAAAAGTAGCTGTGAAACTCCGGAAGGATGTTTTGCTGAAAAGCCGCTGCTCATTTCTTTGACCTCTTGCTTATGCTGGAGGCTTCACAGCATTCTAGATAATGGACATCTAAATGGGTAAATAAATATAGAATATCAAAAGAAAGTATATAAGTTTACAGCCTGCTAAGATCTGTATCCTCTCTATATCAGACTTCTTCTAGAAAGTGCCTGAAAAACACCCACAATGTAAAACTTCCACAAAAGCTTGAGTTAATAACTACATATCAACGGGCATATCTGGCAGTAAACCTGTTTATGTCCCAATCAGGTAGAACCTACCCAAGCCACACCTTAAAATATGAGCAGCAGATCAAACATTTACACAATACCAGACTGGAATGTTATTGTTCTCAAGACAAGCGTGAAATAGCCTTTTGCTTTGTTCCTGCATTGCACCCCTTACTTCTAATGAAGACAGATATTCCTAGCACCCACATCAGTGGTTATCTGTGGGGTGAGGCAGTCATCAGACTACTTTGCCTGTAAAAAATTCCCTACCCTGGTAACTCAGAGCAGCTTTGCAATGAGCTGCAGAAGGGGCTTCTGACCAGCATGTGAAGGAAAAAGCTGTTTCCATGTCCCATGGAAGACTTGGGGCTAACTAGAGCCCTGCAGCTAAAGGAAAGATGTTTCCCTCTTATTTGTACTGACAGTAGCAGAGTGAACATTTCCACCATTTGGAGCCAAGAAGAGAAGAAGAAAATACAACAGGTAAGAAAAATGGGCTATGCATACAGCTTGGGGGTGTGTGTGAGGGTGAAATAAAGCTAAGAGATGACTGTATATGCATATTGTAATTCCTCAAAGATGTTAGTTTGCCAGCTTTCACACATTTCTGTGCTGGTTCTGGTTTCCTTGGTTCTGATTCCAGTAGATTATTCAAAACCATTGAAATACTTTTAAAAAAATGTTGTGGTGCCTCCCCTCTTCCTACATACTGTGTGTGCACATACTGTGACACCACACAACAGTCACTTCCAGGGGGAGGGAGAAAGAAACTGCTGCAAAATATTCTTCAGGAAGTTCCTGCCTCCAGCATGCATTCCTTAAACTGTTGTCAATCCTTTTGACAGTCTCAGCAGACTCACCACTTCTCTGGTCCACAGACATCAGATTCATTAAGATAGCTTGCAAGGAAAGGGGAAATGTGAAGAGTTTTGCCAGCCTCAGTAAAAAGTCACACTGATACCAGTGGACACCCAGCTTTTCCAGCACATTAGGGTTAGTATCATGCCTGCAAAATTTTTTACAGGAAGAACAATTCCAGCTTTAAAAGGTAATTCACTAGAAGGTGCTGTAAGAGCATTAGTGCCAGGAGTTGTGGAAGGAGATCTGCAGCAGCACTGGGAGCCTTGCTCGCAGTGACAAATCCGCACAGTGTGTTTGAACTCAGACACTCCTTAATGCCATAAATTGGATTTACCAAAGCACTTCGTGTCCAAGAGGAAAGAGGCCTGACAGGAACATACTGAGAATGAAGAAAAAGCCACCACCTAACATGAGCTGCCATTCTCCTTGTGGGGTTGTAATGGTTCTTGCTGTTCCCCTGGGCTTTAGAAAACAACGTACATCTCAGATTTTGCTGTCTGCTTCCTGTGCCAGCATTTGGGTGAGAACAGATCAGTAAAGTGCAGAAGCACAGACCTTTTTGTCCTAAGTAAGGCTGCAGGGCAATTAAAATAAGATGTATACTGCTTTTATGCTCAGGATTACAGTGTCCAAAAGCCATTTTTTTGACTAGAGGAAAAGAAAGATATGCAGTTTTAGTATTCTCAAAGGAAAAATAATTTTAGCAAAGAAAAAAAATAGCAGCAGGAACTTTAGAAACTTATAGGGCTTATAGAGTTGAACCCATATTATTCACTTCCAAATGACCTCAGTTCTTTCAAGCAGTCTTTCAACACCATGAATGTCCTCCTCTACTGCCAGATTTTCAAGACCCACTCCAAGTCACTCAACATATTGCTGCTTAGATAGAAGCAAACACAGGAACGGATGAAGCTAAGGCTTTCAGGCTTTAGAGTATTACAAGTTTTTTTGTTCAGGAGGACCTTTGAACAGTGCATGTTCCAACATCTTAACCTTGGATTTAAAGCTACAAAGACTGGGGCATGTACTGAAAGAGCTCTGATGGTGTGCATAGAGAATCTCAGGTTATTTTCCTTCTGAATGGAATAAAAGAAAATTTTGCTGGCTCTCTGGCAGCTTCCCAAGTATCCTCTGGCGAGATCATAGTGGTCCCACATCATCCAATGACAGGAATCCAAATCCTCATTGTCCTCAGTGAAAGCCCTTCAGAGGATGGTCTCTACAGAGCTCAGTTCAGAATTGGCAAGCCCACAAGAGCATGTGTCAGCTTGCACAGCATAGACATGCATCAAGGCCTCAGTCACATGGGTGCATCTCTAATTGACTGGTAATAATGTCAGTGACTTACAGTTCATGTCCCATATGCAGCAGACTGGATGGCTGGTGGTTTCTGTAACATTGCAAGGTTTCCAGCAAAGTCAGCCAGTAACTCTCCAGTACCCTGCCAATACAGCCCCTTTTGGCAGCAGAATTAAAAGCATAAGAACTTTTCCTTGGCAGTAAAGTTAGTGATTCCAAACTTTCACTTACAAAGCTCAGATTACTGAACTGAACCAAGACTGTAATACTTTACAGTCTTATCCGAGTCACGCTTTGAAACACAGATTCTTTCACATGGTTTGTGAGATGGCATGGGAAGTTTCTGCTCTTGACTACAGCAATCAGTTTCAATTAACGTGGTTTGGAACAGAAGAAAGGATCAGTTCAGTTTGTGATGGAGATCAGATTTCTCTCATTAACAAATAGAGTATTCCAAACCATTTAGGAGTCTTTATCCAGGAAAGGTCAGCAAGTCTTGTATAGAGCACTATCTGTTCAATAACCAAGAGGTGGATATTATTGAATGTATATATATATTCTTGAATGTTATCCAGTTTCCATTCACAATTATCCACAGACAAATTACTATTTATATTTATATTATATTACCCTAAATAGAATGGGTAACTAATATAAGCTGGTTACAAGAATAATGATTTAACAGCTATTTTCTGATATTGATTAAACACATCAAGAAATGGGAGATGCAGCTATTTTTTGTTTCCTTGAACTGCCTTCTCTTCCTCATCACAGTGATGGTCTCTGTTCTCTTTGCTTTCTGGTTCTTCTTCGTTAGCACAAGGATGCAATGTTTGGGTTAAATATATTTGTAGATGAAAGTCAGAAGCCAAACACATTTCTAGTTTATTTTATTTTCTCTTGTGGAGTTCAAGACTTGCCCTGGAAAGAAACACACCTCAGGTAGTTAACTTTAAACCTAGATTCATCCAAGTTATTACTTACAAGTGATCACTATGTGACTTTTAGTTTCTAGTGGAAAAACAAGTTTTGTAAAAAAACCAACAAACACCACAAACCAAAACAGAGTCAATCTCAGAGGTGAAAGAGTTTAGGAAACGCTTAACACAAACATTACAGTAGTGGCCAGCTCCTCCTCTGCATTCCCCACATGACTGATGATAATGCATTAAACATGCCAGCAAGCATTTACCTTGTTCTCTATTGAATCAAGAGCAAAGGGCCTGTTTTATTACAAAAGATCTACATATATCTGTGTTGCCTAGACTCTCAAATCTCCTCTTTTAAAGAGGAATCAGGTCCCTGACCCAGCTCACAGCACCACAGCAAATGCTTGGGCCAGAATAAAAGAAAAGGGTGGGGAGGACAATTCTTTAATCCAGTTTTACTATGGGGCACTTCATTCTGTGAAAAATGTGGACCTACTTGAAGGTAAGGCTAATGTCTGTTTAGCAAGGTGAGGGTACTTTTATTACCTGATTCGGAAAGTGAAGGCGTGCAGTCTGTTTTCAGCATGTAGCTCCAAGTCCAGAGTAACTTTCCATTTTTGATGAGGAAACCTCCTTTTGTACAAATGGGGAGAGTCTGTACTAAGAGTTACCCCCAAAGGTTCCTATCTTTAATTCTGCCTTGTAGCCCTGCAGTACCTTGAGGAACATTGACACTTGAGCTCCACTGCTGACCCAGCTGGCATTGAGATACTAGCCTTGCCAATGCTGGAAATATTTCAAGCCTACTTTAGTGCTTTGACATACCTGAGACACAGGCACCCTGTCTCTTTTGGGTTAGCGAGTTTGCAGGCCTCAGATATTTTCTGACACTTTCCTGTAGTGTTTGCCAGAAACTTTTCATAAAGGTCCTCCTTGTAAGTGCCGTAAGATACACTTTCCTTTTTCTAGGACTGCCCATCTTCAGGTGACTTGCATGCATGTTCAGCCACGGCAGCTCCTACTATAACTTGGCAAGAGCTTCCACAAGTTTCTGCTATGGATTTTTCGTACTTTTTCTGCTGAAGTACGAGGTGAGCTGTATAAATGATTCATTTCTAACTCATTATCTTGCACCCATGTGTGTTACTATAAAGACTGTAAAGCAACCTTAGCTGTAAAGTGCCTTAAATACTGTGAGCCGATGCCCAAAAGAAAAAGTGCTCCTTTTTTTATCTAACTAAACAAGAACTGAGAGAACATGGGCTTTGAGAGTACAGTGACTCAAAACCTTCTGTGTGGTTCTACTTAAAAACAAACTAGTGAAAAGACTCGAAGAAGCATTATGATTTCTGTTTGCAGTACCTTTTCAGTGTTATACCTTTCTCTTCCTCAAACACAAAGGGCTCTTTTCTTGTGTATTACATTTCATGGGCAAAATTGATTTAAAACAAAATTGGTTTCGCTCACATTCTCATAACCATGCACTCATAAGCAAGAATATGCTTGTATCCAGGTGGTCTGCCCAGGATTCACTGCAGTGACACAGAGGACAAAGGAACATACCTACCATGTCCTTACCATACCTCCTGGGTTAGAAGTCAGGTTAAAGGGAATGGGGCACAAGCACAGCAGTAATGCATTTACTCGCACACACATTACTTGCACCATCTAAGAACACTTCTGTTTGAATTAAGTTTTTTGAAAACCTGTTGAACACCCCTGAATTAAGCTTCGAATCTAGAAAATATGGTTAGGGAAACTTTCCAGCTAGCTTACTGTAGTTAACAAGTACTGGTATCTTGATTCCTCCATCCGTGCAGCCAATGAAAGTCACAAGTCAGGAAGAGCAAGTATTTGGCGGTCAGAAGTAAGATGTTAGACCTTAGAGGAAGAGGTTTGGGACCTTCAGGAGACACTTTCCAAGGCTATTTAAAGCTATGCCTGTAAACAACAGCTTGTGTAGATCATTTATCAAGTCAGGCTGGGAACGTAAAAGAATGTGTATCCCGCTGAACAGTATTTTGAAAGTTGACTCCCCAGTCATTTTCTCATGAAAGTCAGCTCTAAAGGTTTAATGCAATTAAATTTCTAGTCCAGGTAACCTTTCTAAGAATTCATGTCCTCTTATTACAATGACCTTTATTTCAAGAATCTCCAAATTTCATTCCTATATGCAAAGGAGGTGTTTATAATACAACAGTATACAGAAAACCAGTTTCCTCAAAATAAAGGAAAGGGTACATTCAAGTAGAGATTATTATTGCTATTAAAAATGTCCTTCATAACTGAGAAAGTCAAGCCTGAAAAGTCACCAAATGTGAATGGTGATGTTGTTCAGCTAGAAAACAGGTTTTATGGATGAGATGGAACCATCTAGTCAGTTGACCCATAAATAAGCATTTCTTGCAGACAGACAAATTTAGTATTTTAAAGGGAATGTCACAGAAGGGCTTCAGATGCTCACTAGAATAGCTGTGTCTCAGAATAGCTGTCTCAGCATCAGAATCCTACCGATATAATGAAATTATAAGATTCTTCAAGGTGAAGTTTAAGGCTGAAGGTCCAGGTCACTGACTTTTAAATCCACACTGAAAATCAGAACTCAGTATAAATCAGGATTATAAACATCATACTAAAGAGGCACTATCAGAAACATATCAAAGATGGTTAACACCTTAGGTATAGAGTCACAGTAGCTCAGATGCTAGCCTCAGATTTAAACTACTCTCTCCCAAAACCTAATACTTGCAGTACTTGGCAGGTAAGGAAAAAAAACCCGCAATAATCAGGAATCATTGTGGGATGTCATAGGCAGCACAGGGAAGGGACTGCACCTTTTGTGGCTAGCAGCAGTAGTACCCAGAGCCCTGCAATTAATCTGGCATCAGCAGTATAAGTTCCCAAGAAGCTGCAAGAGAAGACAGAATGAAGTGGAGCTCAACTTCGGCCAGCAATATTCCATTTATAGTGTGGCTTAAGTTTTCAAATAAGCAAACTGAAAGTGCCTGTGCCTTTTGGAAAGTTTATTAGTGGAAGGAAGGATCTTATGAGATCTTAATCTTATAAGAAAAATAATGGAAAAATATGGTGTTCAGACACCTTGATGAGTAGGATTTTTCTCTAGCTTTAGGACACTCAAGTTTTAGGACAAGCATAACAGAGGACTGCAGCTGTATATTGGAAAAGTGCAAGTATGCAAAAGAACAGCAAGATCCAGTGTCAAGAATGAGACAGCCATACTCTTAGAAGAAGCCAAAACAGAGTGCTAGAGGCTGTTTTAATAAAGAACAAGTCAAACTGTTGATGATCAGCTAGAAGAAGAGCCAAGATTTGGGCAGGCCATGTCACAGTTGGGGTACAGCAGTTGCATTTCTCCTTTGGCTTGAAGTTAGTTTACTAGCTGTGGTTAGTCAAGCTGTTGATCTAACTCTTGGTTTGCTCACTGGCCCAAAGAAAGCTAAGGTGATATGTTAACTGCTAGTCCCAGTAAACTGCAATGGAGGAGGCACAGGTTTCCTCACTCCCTACAATGGTTCTATCATTGTTGTTGGCCCATTCTTCCTTCTAGGATTTGTCTTTCCCTCTGGTCACTGCTGACACATCCCCAGGCAGAATTCTCTCCTAGATATCCCCAAAACACCCATGTACTGTACCTACTAGTCAATATTAATGCCAGTTGTTCCAACATCTGCATCTCCCACCAGTGACTTGATGGGTTTTGCAATTAGTCACTCATATTCCTTTACTCAATTTGTATTTTAACTAGCAGAAAATGTAACGCTGAACTGTTGTTAATTAAGCCCAGCAAAGGAAATCATATCAATAACTTAAATCACAATTACTCGGTTTATATCTGTGTGGGTACACTACACCCATGTATAGACAGAGTGTATTCATTCTGCAGTCTGTTGCCCATGAGGCGCTGCGGTTCCTTAATTGCCTCACACGCACAGACAGCGTGCGCTCACACTTCAAATGCTACCAGCATCATTAGTTCCTTTCACACTTCATTTCTCCATGCCAGGCATTCAGAGATTTCACAATCTGCATATCCTCCTTTTAAGACACCACAGATCTCTTCTGCAGACCTTTGAGGGACTAATGAGCAAGATGTCTCTAGTTTATTTATTAGCTGCTTATCAGCCATACTCCACAGCTCTCTACTAGTTCAGCTGCTCAGCTACAGTAATTAGACAACCCACTTTTCAGTTTTTTATAGCATTGCCTTGGACAGAAAGTGTCACTGTTCCTGAGACTATGGTACTTTCTGGCAATTTTAGACATCTCCTGAATGACTAATAGAGAAATCCTGCTTTCTGTATTATTCATGGCAGCATTACAGCTCCCCATTCTAGGTTTTGTCTCATGCACTCCGCTGTCAATATATGCCATCACCGGCACCTTAGCATCCAGATGTTATCTGAAAGCTTCTTTATTTGTATTATTCAGACAAACAGTCAAATAGCATGTATTCATGCTCTCTCTGATTCAGAGTGCAAGTAAAGTGGGTAGTGTTACTTTTCATGCTGCAATCCTTCTCAAACAGGAACAAAATCAAGTCAACAAACATATGCTGTCTCTGCCTCATGCAATGAAAGGCTTGCTTGTATGTCTGAACTCCTGATTTTTATTAGCTACCAATAGCTCATGTACTCACAGATTTCATTAGTTAAGTATCTGACATGCAGAAACTTATAGAATATGAAAAACGGCCCTTTTTTTCAGCTTGCAGTCAACCATAATTAATATTGTGTAGTGAGTACAACTAGAAGGGGAAAAAACCCCTTTTAAATCAGGCTTAGTTAGATACTTTACTTTCTAAAATATTTCCTTGAAATACCAAACAGTGTCCATGGCAAGTGGCTCTCCAGGTCCCATACTGATTTTCCTGCTTGCTATCTTGTCTATCCATTTATACTGCAGAGCTATTTACTTAGGCCAAGCTGTGGCTCCTTTCATCTCTACACAACCAAGCGCACAGACTTAAGAAGACATTCTGTTTCTAAGCAAAGCCAACACAACTTCACCTTGACATTTGAGAGCAGTAAACCAAAACGTTTTTCCTTTCCCAAAAGGCAATGAGAAGCAACACCAGTGTCTGACGGACTGTTATATGCTGTATATGCTGTGCATACACTGGTGACTAAGTCCACCCCAGAGCATGCCTGCAGTATATATATGTATAGACACCGCTGACTGGATCTTGAGCCCCTGCTGCCTGTCTCCAAACATGCCCCCAAGGGTGTAGGTCAAGAGGGGCCTGGGATGTGCACTCACAGGGGCTCTTGGTCTTGTCTTGATGACTGAGGTACCCAGGACTAAGGTCCACCACAGAGAACACTTACCCCTGTAGACAGCCACGGTCTGTATCAGTCACTGCCACTGTATCCCAGATAAAACATGGGCTAACCCTGTAAGGCAGCGTGACTTCTTTATCTTCTGAGACAAATGCTCACAGTAAGACATTGCAGAAGTATATGATGATTATATTATATCCTTCCCAGTAGAGAAGAACAAAAAAATCTACTTATCTATCACTGTAAGAGAACTTGAACTGTTTGTTCAAGGGGAGTTGAAGGACTTCATCATCATCTTGGTTTTCTGACATACAAGATGCAGAATTGCCCCTCATGTTGCCTCATGCACGGACACACACATGCAAACAGCATGTCTGGTAGCTGGTCCAGACTTAGGACCTTACCAGCAGCCAACTCTCAGACCTCACAGCCTCTCCAGTCACTGGCTTTGACCACCTGGTCCCTCAAGTAGCCAAATCTCAGCTGCTCTGGTCTCTCCAGTATCTTAGATTTATGGCCACTCTGTCACTTGGCTGCCACGCCTCTTACCCTATTTGTCAGCTAGCCTTTCGTGATATTTGCTAGTGATTACACACTGACATACATGCACTCCAGTCTCTCCAATGGCTGGCACCCTGAGCCCACAGCCCCTGTCACCTGTGGTCCAACTCCAGCTACAGCAGGTAGACCTCCATGCATACACATGCACACAGAGAAAGTCCTGCACCCAGGAAAAGTTAGAAATGGAGTTCAATGAGAAGACAGAACAGACTGCACTGATCAGGTGCAGGGCATGGTCAGCTATGACCAGCCCCTGTTTACATGTAATCAGCCTCTTTTATCCCCTTATCCCTCTCTTTTTCCACTCTTTTTCATCCCCAAACCACCTTGATCCCCCTTTCCCCACCTTTGGTTCTTTCCCTAAACATCCCATAATAAGCCTTTGTAGAATCCTCATACAATCCCAAGATGCTCTTCCCTGCATCCCATAAGGAGTCCCATACCTCCAGGCTGTATCCACCCTCAGTCTGCAAGGTGCTCCAGAAAGCCTATCCTGTTGACTCACAGTGATGGGTCTCACTCCCAGTCCATAGGGCTGATGCCCTCCTGGGATGCCCCAGAAGGGACTGGATTGGAAGCTCATTCCTCTGACTGGGTTGTTGGGGTTCCCCCAGCTGCTGCTGTGCCTCTGGGCTCCACAGTGTGTGCTGAGGTGAGCCTTTAATCAGCTAACTTAATAGAGAGTGTTCATCAGCTTTAGGTATTTCATGATGCAGCTGCTAGTACTTTAGTTCCAGTATTTTACTTGTGTAGTTTCAAGACTTGTATGCTTAATGCACATGTAAATATTTTCTTTAAAAAAGAAAATACTCCATAGAGCTTATGGAGTATTTCAGACTGCTGAAGAACTTTTAAGATGTAAATACAAGTTTTATCTTGGGCTCTGTGCCATTTATGCATTTGATTAGACAACTGTGAACATGAAGTTTGGATTATTTTCATCAGGTGCGTAAGGGGGGAAATGAACAGGGAGCATCAGATCTCCACAGAAAGCTTCCACAATTCAGTGAGGTAAGGTTTTACAGGCATTTAGGTCAGAAATACTGCCAGAGCATGCCAAATATCTGTTGAAAGTATTTTATATGAATGAAACTGTTCCACGAGAATCCAGTGGCTTCACTTGTCTTCACTTCTTAGTTTGGTAGAGCGATGGATACCTGTGAGATTATTCTGTTTTTTTTGTTTGCTGGGGTTGTTTTGGAGCATGAGGAAAAGAAGGCTGCATAGATTGCTCTCTTAAAAATTCCCTTAAACAAGATGCCTACAGACAGTTTCCTTCACCGTATAACACTTCCTATATCACCAATGTAAAGACCAGCTCCTTTACATTCCTCAGCTCACACTCAAGATGCTCTACAGTGTTTTCAGATTAACAGGTAACAAATGAGACAGACACAAAGCTTTAGTGACTATTAAGCAAATGCTGTGAGAAGTCTTATTACACAGTGAAGACAAATCAGACATTTAGGCAGGTTGAATCTCAGACCCAATCAATGTATTGAGGCTGGCCTAAAGCCACACAGGCTTCAAGCACGTGTGAATAGATAAACTTGAGTCCTCCCACAGGAAAGTTATTTTGCATGCCTGCTGGCACACACTTTTTGCCCAAAAGCTGTCTCTCAAGCCAGGTAAGTTTTCAGATCATATAACTACCCATTTGCAAGTACTCTACATAGACATACACATTGTTACGTAGAATAACCACCCTGAAAATCTCAGAACCTAAGTTGCAGGTGTTTAAAGCTTGTGTGTCTTACTCCACACCCGAGTATTCAGGGGCAGAGCCAACAGCCCTCACAGTCCAAGCACTGATGCTTAACTAAGTGACAGATTTTCTGATCAAATTTTCAGATTTTTTCCTTCTCAAGAAGGACTCCGTGGGAAGCTCCTCAAGTGCTACATGTTCCAACTGCTGCCCTAGCATTTGTAAAACAAAATTTAATGCATAATTTCTAAGCATGGCTCATCACTTCATTATTTAATACAGTGGTGATTATTTTTCTCTGTATCGTTCTAACAGCACTCATATAATTCAGTGAACACAGATTAATTTATTTTTCATCATCACCTATTTGTAGTGCTGTTTACCCATGGCTGTGAATCTCACAGTTCTAATATTAGTTCTCTTATATTCCTTGTTACTGTCCTCTGCTTCTTCTGGGGTGTCCTTCTGCTCAAATGCTTTTCTGAATGGCAGAATAAAATCTGCTTGTCCAGGTGACAGATGAGGAAATGTGGCATCAATATACTTTTGAAAAGCTTGCCTTGTTGCTTGTATTTCGGTTTCCAGGCTCTCCTTCCAATCTGTCATCTTTTCCAGTTTTTGCGTGAGAGTCTTTACCTGTTCTTCTGCTGCTTTCAGTGTAACCATCACTTTTTGCAGCTCATCAAGATGTAGGGTCTCTGCTTCTTTGAGCTGTTTTTCAGTCTCAATCTGATTCTCTTTTCGTGTGATACTCAGGGCAATATTAATCTCATGACATTTTTCTTTGTTTAATTGCTCTATACTCTTATGATATCGTTCCTCAGCTAACATACTTTCTTCTCTGAGTTGCTCTAAGTGCTTTCTATTTAAAAAAGAAAAAGAAGAAAAGAGTTGTAGGGAACACTTGTTATTAAAGATTATTTAAAAAACAATTCAAGTCCATTCAGGTTGTTGTAAAGCCTCTCTTATTCAACTATAAATATACATGAAATCAGAACTTGATGTAGGACCTCTGAAACAAAATGGGGTAAAAGAAGGCCACTGATGATACAGAGAAAGGCAGCTCTAGAATATTGTATTTCTGCATGTGTCACATCCAGCAATAATTGAATGATGCTTGCTTCCAAATGAAAAATATAAAAGATTACTATTTAGCTCTTTGTTCAGATCTCTCTTTGAGCTAGCACTTAAGTACACAGTGATTTTCAAATAGACTTTGAACAATTCTGCCCTCAAGTAAAAAAGTTGTCTGGAAGTGAAATCTAAGAACTGATTTCTAGAATACAGATTCATCTGTAATTTTGTTTAAGTGGTACTGAGAACATCTTTGCGGTAGCATGCCAGTAATAAAACATATAATTTATGTTATGTAGTCAAAGCATTATGGGTGCTATTCACTAGAATTGGCTCAGGTACACGTAAACAATGGTGCCTCAGGCATCCATTAAGGTTACTGAACCAAATACTTCAATGTAGAGAAAACAATTTCTGCCTGCTGTTATTGCTCCCTCTGCTTTGCTGGAGATATTTTCGCAGAACTCTGTTAACATGAGAAGTTAAAGAGGCCAACTGAGTTTATGCAGAATGTGATTTATCTTTGTCAGAAAGGGCATGTTTTAATAGTGAAAATGAAGGTATTAAATAATGTATCAAAACTTAAGTGTGACTCTGTTCAGGAAAAAAAAAGCATCTTACAAAGGAACACACCTGAACTGGTCTTTTCATTGTGAGAGTACAGTGTTATCTTGTTGTTTGTGCTCTCAAAAAAATGAAATATATTCTACTCTTAAGGGAGAAGGGTGTGTTACTATTTTGACATCAAAGCTGTTTAATTCACAACGCTTAATCTATATGGGTAGAATCTCCTGTGCCCTGCAGATCTCCATATGAACACATCTTTTTCAGTTTTGCATAGGTGTCATGAATCGCACAATAGGCCCCTGAGATCTTTATTTCTGATGACTCTAAATCAGCCATAAAAAGCAAAACTTTTGGATCCTTGGTTGGCTTTGTGATACTTGCTTTTAGGAACAAAATACGTTTTATTTCTACATGGGACATCTGCAAGAGAGAGTGAGCCTGCAAGTCTTGCTGGTCACTTGACATTTTCAAATACATTTTCTTCTAAAGGATTTATCAATCTTTTCCTAGAAGACCCGCATTTGAGCAATGCTGATGCAATTCCAGTCATTTTCTTTAGCACAGCATGTTTGCCAGCCAAGTCAGGGGACACACTAAGAATACCTGTGCTGTCTGGCTGCTTCCTTCAGGGCTGCCTCCCTCTCCTGTTTCCTGGCTTCAGCCACCGCTTGCATCTTCTCCCGGGCACACTCCATGAGGGCGCAATGAAGTCTGTGAGCCATTCGCTGTTCTGCAGCTTCAGCCTCTCTCTTCTGCTCACCCTCCATGTACTGCTGCATCTCTGCCTTTGCCTTCCTCACCTCTTCCTTAAGCAAAGTTAAAAGAAGATGTAAGTAGTGACACCACCTTATTGCTCAGTTGTCTTTAAACAATCCCCAGCAAAGCCCAGCAGAATAGACTTCAGGAAAATATTACAGGGCAATTACAGTGACTTATTGCAGCATCATTCCACATCATCCATGTTTTCTACGTAAGGCACAAAAAGTTCCCTGATGTATTTTCTTCACAAGCTCACATGGCTGATGGCATGGTTTTAGAGTGAGATGGAGAAGCAGCCCAGTCCTTGGTATGCCTGCCAGCAAGATACTGCTCAGGCTGATACATAAAGGTATGACACCAGTAATCTTACGTTGTCTGGATGGACATACATCCATTTGGAATCTCAGACAACTCAGTATATACCAATATACCGCTGTTGACATTATAGGCCATGCCACAACTGACCATCCAGTAAAGCAATCCAACCCACTTAACTCACTGCCCAGTCACCTACGCTGCTTTGTCACCATTCACAAGACCCCTGACAAGTGCATCCTCTGTGGAAGTGGCAAGACACTATTGGGAAAGCTCTGGTTGCTTAGATCTTGGTGGGTTTTCTAATACAGAATGAGCAGAGTTACATGAGGTCTGACGTAAATCTCTTGCACACCCATGTACAAGCCCTGTGTTCTCTGCATTTTTGTGGATACTGGTTGTTTGTCTACTGCTGGCAAGCAGAGTGACAAATAATAGGACCTGCCTACAAGAAGCCTAACTAAAATAATTTGACCATTAGTGGTGGTGAAACAGCCACATCAGCACTGCTGCAAAAAGGCATTCCTGAGGCTATCAGCTGAAAGCAATTGTCTTTGACCTATCCTACATGTAAAAAGCCACTTCGATCACTCATTCAGTGATACATTTTGTTGGCTGCCACTATCTGTTTGCTTAGACAGATGCTGAGTAAATTCTCTGCCACCACCTCTCCAAGCTAGCTGCTAGTGAGCCATTAGCTCACTATTAACACGCCTCTTAAAATGAACTGCAAGAAACACAAACCACCAAATCTAAACCATCTTGCAATTACTTTATTTATCCCTGCCTCTTCTTTTGTTTCAGCTGTAGAATTCTGTATCTGCACCCTAGCCCTTGTTCACTGGAGCCAATGTTATCAGGACAAATTGTACACGTTCAAATCCTGAGCGCTCGGGTCTACGAAGACATATAATAGGCTTATGGCAAGTAATTGAATGGTTAAACACAAGGCACTGAGCTTCTGCCAACTATCGTCTGCAGATGCAATGACTGCAAAAGACAGGGCTCCCTTGGAAAACAGCTCCATAAAATGGAATGAACTCTGCCGGAAACTTACGACCACTGTAAACCTCCCTGCTTTTCCTCTTGAGATGCCAAGCACATTGCTTTGACTGCCTGCAGTATAAACAGATAGCTATTTAGGAACTTGTATAAAATAAAATTCCAAAGCAAAACACTCCAGCAATTCTCTGTGCGCCCTTCATCCACTGGTGGGAGGCTGCAAGACTAAGGATGACAGGTGTTAAACGGGCTGCATAATGCCTGACTGAGTAGCGCTCGGATGCTGTAGTGGTAAAAAGCCCTGTGAAGCGGTGCAGAAAGCAGGAAGGCTCAGATCCAAAAGGCAGTAGCCTTCCTCTCTCTTTGTATATCTCTGAGTCTCTTCTCAGATATCCAAACAGCCAGATAAAGCATGTGCTAACCATATACAGAAATAAAAAGCTAGAGTTGGTGTGCTTCATTTAGGAATATACATATGCTGGCACTCCTTCTCCTCCACCCCACTTAGGGTCCCGGTTCAGTAAATCAGTTAAACACCTTTCAAGCTTCGATGGACAGGAAACTTCAGGACAGATTTAATTAAGCCTGTATTTAACTGCCCTTAAGAAATGCACCTAATCAGGTTCAGTGGCTGGCTGAATCAAGGCCTGACAGGGAATTTTCAGCAAAGTCCACAAACTTCGTTCACTAAAATAAATGTGAAACATGCTTAAAGTGAATTAAAAAATCCATCTAGCGCAAGCTCACATCTCATCTAGCACAAAGCCAGTCATCTTTCAAGCCAAGTACTTCTCCTGGCACTAGAGTTCAAATCTCAGAGGAATGAAGGTCCTGGTTATGGCAAGCATTAAAAAAACACCTTTTTTTTTTTTTTTTTACATAGAATGACATTCTTGGTTGTCAAAAACACGGTTCTGTCATGTAGCTATTTCCACTGTAATGAAAGCAAACCGGTTCATACCCTTAATTCCTTTCCAAGTTTTTGTTTAAGGTCTTGTACAAATGCACTGTGGTTAGCGGCTGCCTCTTTGAGAGCTTTATCCACTGCATCTTTCTTGTGTGTTTCAGCCTTCAAAAGAAGTTATTATTTAAGTATAGCTGCTCACATTCTGTTAATATCCTACTAAGATGAAGCAGAGTTACATAATCAATAGTTCTGTATTTTCTATTTAAGAAATCAGAGCCAGTTAAATTTAAAACCAGATGGCAAAATACATTTTGGCCCATTTGGCAATTTTATTGCAGTGATTCCTGTTAAAATGTGGCCACACAATAGCTTTGAGCTGCCACAGTTGTAACTACTATACATACATATAACACAAAGGACTGTTTCAGAATCTTACACACCACTATGGGGAACAGCTTTAACTGATAACTTCTGTGTGCTTTAGAGGCCATTTTCAGACCAGATGTAAAATTTGTTATTAATTCTAAGTATGCTTTGTTGCGATCAGAAACTGGAGAAATACATGCACACAGAAATCTGTGAACAAAGGACGAGCTGTAAGTAATGACAGCTCTATAGCAGTGACCTCAAAGTTCTTTATTAACTGTCTTTATGCTGTAGCAATTAATCCAAAGAATCATCATCATTTAAATGACAGGAGCATAATTTAATTTACCTGAGACCAAAGCTCAGCTTTCATTTTTTCAATGCACTCCTGTATTTCTGCCTCCTTCTTTTTGTGTTGTTCTTGTTCAATGCTTGCTCCAATCTCTGCACAATCAACACAAGTGTTTCATGCACAGCAAACAACCGTAGTGCAGAAACCCATGCCTCCCTCCCGACCCCTTTGCTTGGCTCCGCAGCAGAATAAAAAACCCAAAAGGCTAAAAACCATACACCCTCATTTCACATATAGGAAAACACAACTACTACTGCTTGGGCAGTTCCATAAATGTAATAGGAAGGTGCTGAACCCCCAACTCTCACCTTCTAGGCAAGGCTGCACAACAGGAGAGCATCATGGGTGTCTCTCCTGGCCCCTTGTCTCGATGGTCATCCGCACAGCACAAGCAATAGGTCAATCCTCAGCTTTCTTGGGAATGATTTACCTGGTTCTGTCTGTGAGCAAACCTCGTAGCAGCGCGGGGAATGGCTTTGCTCCCTTTAGACACTAGGGGCAAGACTAGGGGCTCCCTCTGCCCTCAGAGTCCTCCAAGGCTTTCAGCAAAGTCTCTTGCCCAGAGATACCCTCAGATGCCTTCATGTCACTTTAGGGGCACACAATAAATATTGTCAGGGGGATATGGCAGAACATTTCAGGTATTTGGAAGAAAGCATGCACATACAAAGCAATCCCTCTGTCTCTCAGGCTGCTGTGTCTGTCCAGGGCCCAAGGAAGGCCCAGCCCAGTGCTGCAGGAGCACAGCTAACCCCTTCTAGAAAGGGGGTGTGAAGCAGCATGAAGGTGAGCCACACTGCTTCACAGGGCCTAGGCCAGGGTCGCTCCCTTTAGCGACATGGATGGGGTCTAAGTAAAATATTAGCATCACCATCTCCTCCTGTGGACATGCTGTGTAAGAAAATAGGTAGCCCTGCTAACTCATTTGAAAGGCTGGTCTTCAGCACCAAGGATCGCCCAGAAGAAGGGAAGCCACTGCAGAGGGAGGTGGATAAAGATGCATTTCTGCAAACCAAAACTCCCCCACCAACAGCGGGATTTCAGATCCACACACCCCCCCCCCCCCCCTCCCACCTTTCCTACTCAGTGCCAAGCCTGGGCATTGCTTTGGATCCCATTCTCTGTGCCTGGCATGGCCAAAGAGTCACCTTTTCCTGGGTTATTAGGAAAATGAAAAAGGAATAGAGCCACAGGAGATCTAGCTTCCACACAGCCGCTGGAGGATTAGGTTTCCCTCATTCACTCCAGTCTTCTTCCCCACTCCACATGGGTGGGCAGAGTCCTCTCATGGAGCTAACACAAAGTGCATGAACAACAGTAGCAGGATGGGACAAAGGGTCAACTGATTTAAATCAGCAAAATAGAAGTCCAACAGTGCATAAATCTTGGCAACACGTATGTTGTGCTCTGACTGCATAGCTTTTCCCCAGTCCATTTTTTTAAGCAGTAAAGAGAAAATAATTTAAAAAGAGACTGTCTCTGGCCTTCTGGACGTGTTTTACACTGTGTGTATCGACACAGGGCTGAAGCCTCATGTTCTGAGATACGCACGGCACTCACCCTGCTGCCAGGGATCTCAGTACACTGATAATCTCTTGATATTGTTTAAAATAGAAACAAAGCACACACCTCTTCACAACACGTATTAATTAAAATGCACAGCATTATTTCGACAAAACTTTACACAGCTGATCAGAAATCTTTATGACAATTAGGCATAGCATGTAAAGGTACTTCAGATTCTTGCTAGATCCTCAAACATGTGAATGCTACCATATACTTTCCTTCATCGTTGAAGTTACGATTGTGGTATGCCAGGAAAAAAATCAAACCTCAAGAGGCTCTACAGAGCCTCAGTCTAAGGTCAGCTGCCAGAATCAGGTATAACGTGGTAGGATTCAGGATAAAACATCCCAGCTGTGTCCTGTTGAAGGATGAGGGGATGATCTTTGCAAATGTTAAGTCAAGCATAGTTCTTCCCAAACTACTTGAGCCTTACAAAACATTTGCTAACGGTCTTACAGCTAATTCTCTTTTGCACTTCATTACACCCAAATCTGAATGCCTTCATGCACCTCAGGACGGCTGACCCTGTCTCCCCTCTGAATATGCAGGATTTATTAATAATTTGGAAGGTAAGTGCAGTTCTTTCTTACCAAGATGTGAATGCCTTCATGACTGTCAAGAACAGATGAATACAACAGCTCTTGGAGTTTTCCTAAATCTCAGATTGCAAGGAAAGGATTTCAGAAACAAACTTACCCAGTATATCACGATGAGTGTAATACCGTGTTCTGAAAGGCTTATACTCCCGAATCCGATCAAAAGTGGCCTTGGAAGGTGGTGGTGGTATTATTTTTGAACATACAGCACAACAAAGAAAGGAGTCCAGATCGGGACTTCTAATCATTGTGGTGTTCTAGTATTTTTCTGCAATACAGTTACTAAAATGTCAGAACTCTATTCCTGATAGATCTCTTGCTTGCAGGCATAAACGCTTATTGTTGCTACAGAAAACATGCAAGCTGATGAGGAGAGAAAAAACATTGACCATTACTTTTTACCAAGTTAGCTGAAACGTTTGCCTTCAGATAAGGATTCACACATGCTGATAACTCAGTAACATGCTGTAGGCAGATGATGAGGGAGGGTTGTATGAAGTGACCCCCTCCAGCCTTAATACAGCTCCCTACGTAGCAACTGTCACTAGGCAGGGCTGGCTTTGCTCACAAAGAACCAACTTTCCCTGGTAATAGTTAAGCAGTGTCACAGCAGGCTTCGGCTTTTTAATGCATTTTTTTGTGGTTGAATGCCAACAATTCCTATTCAAACCATGTAGTCTAAGGAGATTTTAGGAGCAGTACAATAGCTACTGTTGCAGGTACTCGAATCATAGCATTTTGTTGCTGGTTTTGGTAAAGATGTGAAAGCCAGCACAGACAATAAGGAATTGGCAAAAACCTGAAAGAGCCTCTGTCCGGGAAATCATTTTGACTCACAGTTTCTGTCAAGCCAGCTATCATCCATTGTAAATAATTATTACTACATTGAAGATAAAATTGAGAAAAGCGGAACAAAAGAAACTGTATTGGTGCTGTTTGCTTATCCTCCAATTGTATAAGGGGAGCAGCACTTTCAGAGTTGAGTGAACGAATTCTGTTACCGATGTAGTTTTGTTTGGATAGGGTTTTTTCCCTTTTGATCCCTATACACACATAGTTTTTATGATATAAATCAGGTCCTTAAAATAGCAAATGCCAGTATTGATACTATAACACCCATTAATTACTACACTCTTCTTTGTATTTGCACTGCTTTATCTCCTTTTTATATGTAATTTTTGTAGCATTAAGAGAGTTACCTGTACAGCAGCTGCCACAAATAAATATGGAGAAGCTCCTTAATAATAAGGACAAGTCTAAATACTCACTCTTTCTTCAGCCCAGGCAGTTCTAAATTAGCCTGGTTAACAGGACTTGACCCCATCCAGCAGATCAGAGGCCCCATCTCAGACAGCTTTTCTATGAAGCACCATTGGCATGCACATCGCTTAGACCCTGCCCAGGTCAGTCCCACCACCTTTCTCTTTCATCCCCCTCCTCCTTTTCCCTCAGTACCTTCCAGATACATATTCACTTCACAAAACATAATTCAAAATTTTGAGAACCCAAATCCTGCACTACTCCCAAACATGTGAAAATGAGACTGGGCTTTCTCACTTTGAAACATCCGCAGGTATAAGGATCGAAGTCTGTATTTTAAAAGCCTGCAGAAAAACAGGTTAAAATGCTTACTGTAGCACTGGTTTTGGAGTAACTTAGTTAAATACGTGCAAACATACAAGACTCCTGCATTTTAATGAACTTGAGAGCTAAAATCCTGTGTGACCCTTTTTTAAAGAACAGATTAATTCTAAAGATCCATCACATCCTATCAAACAAAACATATTCTACAGGATACACACAGCATGTGATAGTTCTGAATGTTTGACCAATGCACCTGGAAATTCCTTCACCAATCAAAAGACAAGTAGTTTCCTCACCTGCAAACTTTCAGATTTGCCCAGGACCTTGCTGTTGTAAGGCAGCTAGGCTCACAGAGGGGAATATGCTTTTAAAGGCTGTAAACATGCTTTTTTTATATAGCTTCATCAAAGGCAGAGCTCACTTCCCTTCTCAAGAAGGAGGTAGCCAAAACAAGGCCCAGCTGAATTTAAGATACAGATAACTACAAAACACGGACAGGAGGAAAATCACTGGTTCACAATGAAGTATTTGGAAGGAGATACAGAGAAATCCCATAGAGCAACTGCTGTCCCTCAAGGCAGTCAGTCATCTTTTTTATCTTCAATGACAAAATCTTTCGATAACAAAACTCAAAGCAATTCCCAGAGTGGCAAAGCAGATGTCCTTGCATGTTCTTCTTTGGCCTGAGAGCAGCCATCTTGGCCAGAAGAGGGTTAACAAATAGGTCTCTCAGCTTCTTGGGAGCCCTTGGGGCTGTAAATATGAGGAGCTGAATGGAAAAATGCAACCAGAACATTAATAAGGCTCCATGATGGAAAAAGGGCACAGCCTGGTACGCACCTCCCACCATGTGTTCTGGAGTTTGGTTAATGGGACACCATCTAGGAAATGTAAGGCACACAGAAGTAGCTGGAGGAGCTCATAGGAGGCCTCAGTGCTGGAACAGGGAAGCACCCACCTGTACAGTTTGCTCAAGGTAAAGGCTCACAGGGGACCACCTCATGTGCTAAGGAAACGCCACAACACCCACCTGCCCTCCAGCCACACTCACAGCAGCACCAACCAGCATACTGCCGAGGGTCACCTCCAACCCACATGTGGGGCTGTTCGGCAAGACTGGGCTTGCTCAGGTTGATACCTTCTCTTCTCCATGTCTGTAAGAACCTGTTGATTTTAGGGTTTCCATTCCTTATTTTGAGCTCAGAAACCTATAATAAATTAATGTTATATAATGTACTTTGCAATACAGATAAATTTAATCTTTGATTGCAGCTTAAATAAACTAGCCCTGCTGACTAGTCAAGAACACCCCACAAGCTCCGGCTAACCCAGAGTTATACATATTGATTGGCAAGCTGATACTGGTATGTTCACTGATCTGCTGCCTGATGCCAAACAGGAGAGGAAATGGCTGAGTTCTTCCTCCCTTTCTCTTGGCAGAAGCACTCGTTTCACTTCTTCCCCTCTATCTAGCTACTGATTTATTTTTTTCATTTGTAAGGAAGAGTATATTAGCATCCAAGGATTATTTTGGCCAGCATTTTACAAATTCCTTTATTAAATAAAACCCTTCAATGACTGCTTTATCAGACCTTTCTTGCCTTAAAATTATTTTACTGGCACCACAGATCAAGAGGTCAGCTCTTTCTTTTCACACACAATACATTATGCCTTCTGTTTAAAAAGTAGAAGACAAAACCCTGTTTTCACTTAATCAAAGCAAAGAGAGCAATGAGCTGAACTATCATGTAAATTTCTAAGGCATTTACCAGTCTTGACTGCAGGCCTGAGTTAACTGCATGTCTTCTGACATACCGTGGAGATCGCAGACAACAATTCTTAAAATCACTTTTATGTTCGCATGTATCTTAATTGCAATTTATTTGTACAGGCACGGCATTTTATAAAGAAACTTAAATTGGATTAAATAGCAAGAGAGACATTTATCCATTATTCCAATGGACAGAGGAAAAAATAGCAGTTGCCTTGAAAAGTTCTGTGACTGATTTGCTGATTTCCTTCCTTACATTGTCAGTCCCACTTGGAAGTTTTCCTCCTCATATACCTGGACCCCTCACTGTCGATTGCTTCATACAGGTCCTTTTTATTCTCTACTGTTGCATGCAAATAACCAAGGTAGGCCACACAGAGGGTAATTGCTATGAGTCCAAATGCCATCACAGGTTTGTTCTGACCAAAAAAAAAAAAATTAGTACATTTTTAGTCAAAACATTTTTCATTCATCACAAACATTACATTCTTCAATCTTAGCTTAGAAAGTGAACAGTAAACTATTGTGACATCTCCAAAAATCATCGCTGCCTTCTTATAGATTGATCCAAGTAACTTTAATAAGCAGCAAGCAGGGAGACCTGATTTTCTGATAGCAAAAGGAATTCCCTATGAAAAAGACAACTCTCATCACATTGCCCAGTGCTCTGTCTTTTGCTGGTTGCAAATGCTGCTTCAGCATGAATGAACAGGCCAAAACCAATTACTGAAGGTAACTATTACAAGTTCCAACTTGTACAACTTCTAACAGAATTCATCTGGATATAATACTGGGACAATGTACCCTGCTCCTGTCAAGCAACCTTGATTATATTCCTCTAAAACAGATCATGTATTATCATCATAACATCTACTCCTATTATATGCACAAAATTTCACCCAGTCTTGCTGGGTTCTGCTACTGTAAATAAAACCTGAGTATCATCAACTTAATTATAAAGGCAAGAAAAAGAAAAATCCAAAATATTGAAAAGCTACCAAAAATCTCCTCCTTTCATACCAAAAAGCTTGCATTTTATGATTTGTTCCCTTTTAAATATTAAAGAGGACTCCTATTACTTAACCTGCCAAATTACATGGGTAATATGCCTGTAAACAATATGCCTTTCCTGAAAGCAACTGGGCTAGGTACAAAAGAATCACACAATATAACAATGAAATAAAAACTGGAATAAACAATGTAATGTTCTGGGCTCTTAACAATCAGAGTGGAAAAAAGTAAAAATATTTTTAGTTACATTACTGAGTAGTTTGCATAACAAGAGATGGTTATATAATACACACAGAATTCCAACGATTATTTTAAAGCAACCGTGTATCTCCAAGCGTATTTAGCTTTTCTCAGTATGAGCCTCTTACAGGTTTAATGAAAAGCTCTGGGTTCACAGCTCGGAAGAGCATAGTTGTTTGAACACTCCTCAGTCCTGGTTTTCTCTCTTTGGGTGTTTCATTTTCATTTGGAGGTTTGGTAGAAGACATTTTCATTAATGTTGAATACTTCCTAAAAACAGAATGAAAAATATTTTTATAAATGAAATTAAATTTTTTTAATAAAAAACCTAAAAGAACTACATTGACTGAATAGGAGTTCACAGTCAGCTTGTCTTCTTACAGCATAAATTTTTGTGTATATATTAAATGATTGCCTTTGGTGTTACCTAACATTCCCAGCTTAAGCACACTTATTTTCAATCTTGTCAATTTTGTGCATCCTAAAATTAACTTTTGGAGATGCACATCTTTACACAGCAAATGTAAATTTCCTGATAATGGGCTTGGGGTTTTTCACTTGCCTTTGGCTAATGCTTTAGCTACCTGTGGACCAAGCAGCAGTCTTCAGGCTAAAAAGACAATATCAGGGCACACTCTTGGGGGTTTTTTCCGTTTTTTTTTTTTTAAATAACCTTATCTGTGTCAGGACAGCCTGCACCCTGTTGTAGTGTGGTCACTCTATCCACCCACCCCAGCGGCCCTAAGACTCAAGTCTCATTTTCAAATATGAAGGGCAGGTCACCCGCAAGATGCCACCTGAGCAAAGGTGAACAAAACACGCCCTTGGTTAACCCCGCTTACTGGGGGGCAGAGGAGACACGGTGCTACGGCCCCGTAGTTTACACGACTGGGGCACAATTGGGGGTTCCGGGGCAGGATTTACAAAGGCAACCCAGCAATCGCCCCGAGCCTCCTCCCGCAAGGCCCCAGGCACAGCAGGGAGGTCAGGGCAGCGTGGAGGTCGACTAAAGGCGACCACGCGGGCACAAGACACTGCCAGGCACAGTGGGGCACACCGCCGGTCCACACGTGAGGCGCAACCTCCCAGCAGCTCAGCCCGACTCCCCCGTAGCGGGCCCCGAGCAGCACAAACCCTGAGGGCAGCGAGGGAAAGGGCAGAAACCTCCCCTCGGGCGGTGAGGGGGCTCCTGACGCCGCTACCGGCTTTAGGCCGGGGACGAAGGAGACAGTTTCCCAGAGGAAAAGCCCGGCGGGGACGCCCGGGACATAACGAGCGAGGCCAGGCCGCCACCACCACCGCCGCGCTCCAGCGGTGCCTCAGAGGGCGGCAGCCGACGGTTAACGCCCCGCGAGCACCGCTCACCGCCCCGCGCGGCCTCTCACCCCCCTCCCCCGCCGCTACTCACCCCGCGCCACCAACGGGACCTCCCCCGCCGAGGGGGGGGCCGGGGCCGGCCTCCGCGTGCGCGCTTGCGCCCCCTCCTGGGCGGAGGCCGCCAGCGCGGGCGGGAGGAGCAGGAAAGCGGCCGGGCCCCGCCCCGCCCGTCCCCTCAGGCGTCCGGCGGAGCGGGAGGGGTTTGGGAGGTGCGCGTCCTTCTCGGCCGAGGTTCTGGGTCTTCCTCCCCAAGCACAGCTCCAGATACTGAGCGGGAGGTGGGGGAAGAAGGTGGCTCGGTCGGAAGAGGCGCAGTTCACGGCTGAGCCGCTCCTCAGCGCCCGGGCAGGCGCCGTCCCCCGCGACCCCCGGCCCGGGAGCAGGCGTGTGCTGGCGGGCGTTGACTGTTGTAACGGGCAGTCAGTCCCTGGCAACCCCCTGTAAACTCCCCGAGAGCTGTACAAGATTCGTTCAGTTGGTGCAAATCTTGGTACTCAGGCTAGCAGCAACTGTATTTTAAACGGGGGAAATGGGAAAGGAGAAATGGTGAGATTCCACCGCCTGTTGATCCCAAGTGCCGGCACCGGGATGGGGTGTTTCATGAGGAGGAGCGCCTCTGAAGTGCGGTCGTTTGAGCAGAAAAATACGCGGCCATTTAAGCATCCAATTTCTGTTATTTAGATCTGAACTCAAGATTTCAGGCGTCTGGAAACTCCTGGTTACGTAAATGCTGCTTCGCGGCACTGTTTTGTTTTCTGTTATTTGTAAACAGTAAAATTAATAAAATTATCTGGATTCCAGAGGAAACGAAGCCCATGCAATCGCATCTGCCTGCTCGTGCCTCCCTTTCTCTTTCTACTGACTTCGATGCCATTGGGCTGTTAAGCCGCGTTCGAAAGAAGAAACTTCAAATTTTGGAAAACCCAATACCTGGGGGGTAGGGGGAGACCCAGATTAGTGCTCCCCTAAGTAACAGGCGGGCAGAACTGAGATGTGTTGGGTAATATTACAGAGATTTAGCTGCAGCCAGCTGGTGGATTAGTAAATACGTAGCTCTGGACTCGCCAACCCCAGCTCACGCTTTTCAGCATCTGGGGGGTGTGTCAGAGGATTTTGGTGGAGTGTTTGGTTATTGCAGCCACAGAGGCAGAGCCGGACAAGCATAAATGTAGAGGTATCCAGGCTCTCAGAACCACTTGCTCCATGTTTTCTTTTGCAGTAATCAAACTGCATTATTTTTTTTTGAAAGGTGGCAGAGTAATAGGATATTGCATGTTAACTTGTCCTTTCTAAATCCAGATGGAGTATCTAAAGAATTTTTTTTGCTGTGTGTAAATATCACGAGGTGAGAAAAATAGTAGGGAAATAAGTTTTAGTGTCAAGAGAGGATTGAGTGGTATGTCTGGGTTTTGTGTCAACATTTAATTCACAACATACCATCTGCTAATCTGGTAGCTATTGTTTTGGCAGCATATGCCACACAGCTGATTTTGTTTGGAAACCATTGAGTAGAAAGAAAGTCACTTCTGAGCGAAGGTTCCTGCTCTAGTTTTGATGTTTGTGTAATTGACAGAAGCCGATACAAAGTTTTTGCATGAGCCTTGGGTTTTGGGAAGGTAGCTTGGTTTTCTTGAGAGAAGGGGGAGTTTTTACAGTACTGTAGGAGACGTTCTGCATACAGCTCCCAAGTAATTGACACATTGTATATGGGAATGCAGAACATTTACATCACCCCACTGGGAAGTGCACTCGCTTACCAGCACATGCACCTCTTCCCAGCAGTTACTGTCATTAACTGACCCCATCCACGCAGATAAAACTTCTGACCCAAAGTCAGCCAGGGTCATAACAATATTTTCCAGGCCATGGTAGGATGGGTTTATGCCAAAACACACTTGCCTGATAAGGGTGGAGAGGATTGTTAGACAGCTGCTAGTTCTCTAGTACTTCGCATCTTTCTTATAAAGGACAGGTAAGTCCCAGACATCATTGACAGGGGAAGAACTCGTACACAGTACAAAGAGCACCATCAGCTGGAGAGAAAATATGCACTGTAGGAAGAGTTGTGGGATAAGGCTTTATGCGAAATGAAATTGGGTTTTGATGTGTGTGCTGGTACTCAGCGTACATTGAGCAGGTGCCGACTAACCAGATTAACTCTGCAGTGAAGAAAACCTTGGACTGCTTACTGCTCCTAGTTTTGCTTTATGACTGTGGGAAAGCGTCTTATTTTATCTTTAATGTGAATATTACGTTGCTATCATCTGACCCAACAGGATGTTGAAATGCCTATAAAGTTGCCTGGCATCTTTTTATAGAAGAGACTCTATAAAGGGTAGAACTGTAAACATTTGTGGTATTTCTGAGTCACCCATCCTCTTAATATCTGAGTATATCTCCTGAAAAGTAACCACACAAAAAACCTTTCCTTTTCCAAACCGAAGGCTGTTGCCGAGACTTATTTTCCCTTTAAATAAATTCCTTTGGGATTCCGCATTTGGTATTGTGCTGTATGCCGCAGCCATTCAGAACTTAATAGCAGTTTCTGCTTTTCTTGAGACTCGCATCCCCTTATCGTTTGAGCTGCAGAAAAGCCTCTGCAGGGAACAAAGCTAATCTGATCCTGTGTCCCACAGACGTCGTTAGGATGCAATAGGCAGCCTAATGCAGTCCGGGAAGCAGCAGCGTGCCTCTGCATCTTTGCTGATTCACCTCACAGCTCCTGCTTATTTCAAGTACCACACAGGAATAGAGCTTCACGTTGTCTTCAAAACAAAGATAGGATGCCTCAAGCTACCGATAAGCTTACCCCCGCTTTAGAGATACACAGTTACAGAGCTGTTGGGGACACAAAAAATTCTTTTTGTGTCAACATTGGGACTTCAGCACTGGTATGACTAATAGTGAGAGGGACAACTTCCATCACGTGTTTGTTAGCGTATTCATACATAAATGTCTAGTGTGTATTTGCATTCCTGTTTTGCCTGATTTTTACAATGTTTTGTACACTGTGAGTTTCATGATATTTTAGTTACAGAGTTGACAGTGGGACTTTTTTTGTCCTTAACAAGTCTGGAGGCAAAAGGAAAGCAAAAATTAGGAATTACAAGTACTTCCTCCACCTTACTCGCAGCTAATGGCAAGGGGAAATATTATTGCACTGAGGCATGTCACAGAATCACAGAATCACTAAGGTTGGAAAAGACCTGTAAGATCATCAAGTCCAACCATCAACCCAACACCACCATGCCCACTAAACCATGTCCCACAATGCCACATCCACACAGTCCTTGAAAACCTCCAGTGATGGTGACTCCACCACCTCCCTGGGCAGCTTATTCCAGTGTTTCACCACTCCCTCAGTAAAGAAATTTTTCCTAATATCCAGCCTGAACCTCCCCTGGCGCAACTTGAGGCCATTTCTTCTTGTCCTGTCGCTAGTCACTTGGGAGAAGAGACCAACACCCACCTCTCTGCAACCCCCTTTCAGGTAATTGTAGAGTGAAACAGTGAAACAGTATTGTCATATTAAGGGCGTAAATGCAGAAGAAGAAACAGATCTCCAGCTAGACAGAGGTGGCATTGAGAGCTTTCTGTGCGGTTGTTGCTCAGCTCATGCCAGTCTCAAGAGCCCTTATGCTGCTTTTCAGCTGCTACTGCTCATTTGTATCGTTCCTGTTGAAAGAAAGCAGACTTTTCAGACAGCAGCATGCAGTGGTTGGGACCCTACCATTGGCAATCCAAAACAGTTTTAAGGCAATATGCATTTTAAAAACAAAAATCTGTTAGAGTGAATCATCTGTGTTTCATAACGTTATGTGTATGTCTTCTATAACACTTGTTAGCCAGCTGTGTCTCTGAGAGACAAACAAATCACCCAGCCGTGCTTGCCAGCAAAGATTAAAGCAATTGCTATTCTTCAAATACTGATCAAGCTTATAAATCTTTTTAACTTAATTCAATATGGAAGGGAAAATATGCTTGTTTGGTTCTACTTTCATTAATGAGTGGGCAAATTGTTTCCGACTGGAAACAGAATAATATCAAAACCCAAAGCATCCCCTCTGGAAAGAAAAAGCTAGTTTCTACTGAAAAGGAAGAGCAGAGAAACAAGTGCAGCACTGAAGTTGCTCACAACAACAATACACAGCCAGATACTTTAGAGTGGTGTTTACAGCCAAACTTGAGCTAATCTAAGACTGCACCTCCAAAACAGAAGGGGCAAGGGGGGACCTGTTTTCGACTTGCAGTTGCTGTGACCTTCCTTGCATGAGGATTCAGAATTGCTCAGCCTTGGAGTATGCTGATTTTGCTCCCTGGTCCAGCCGAAAACTAACATTGCCAGAGAAGAAAAAAGAAAAGCAAAGTTTCTTTTTCAATTGGATGAATGAGACAGTCTGATGTAAGCAGGGTAATGTGGTTGGGAAGGCAGTTGGAAGTGGGGGCATGGACCAGGACTAGCCTCTGCTTGCAACATTGCGGTCCCCAATTGGCTTAAGCTGTGATAAGTTAAAATCCTTCAGCTAGTGCCCTCTCCGATCTAGGCACCCTTCAGATCTCAGGCAGGGAACACAGCTTCTAGGAAGACTCTGGAGGGTAGAAATTTCACAGGTTTAACAGAGTGAACTCTGCAGTAAGGGACTCTGACATTTTGTAATCTGGAGCTCTTCAGATTTTCTGCACCTTACAGTTGTCTTTTAATATATAAATACCACCATGTAATTAAATACAGTAGAGAATGGCAGTGTCTAATGATTATATACTAGATACGATGGCGATATAACTGTGGGTGCCATAAAGATGTTTAAACAGCTTTGACATTTAAGTGATGGGATTGTAACCATGCAGTTCCAATTACTAAAAAATGGACTGTTGGGCTTTTGTCAGTTTTAGTTTCTGTAAGTGTAGGACAGTTACAACTGCTCAGATGCCTTTAATGCCATAATAAATTTTAGATTTAAAGGTAAATTTTAGCTTTCTCAATACTACAGGTAGTTACAATATTCCTACAGTGATTTTGACCTTTGAATTACTGATGTGAACTGAACCTTATTTGGCTGGCTGTGGCTTTTGTCAGGCATTCAGCAGCAGTACCAGGAGGCAGGCAGCTCCCTCCAGCAGGCAGCTGGGAGGCTCTGCATTACCTGCAGTCCAGGTCCAAGCTCTGGCATCTTCCTTCACCCTCTGGGAGGCATCAGCTTCTCTGGGGATGGTACCAAGGTCCTGATTCAGGCACATGTGTCAGGGTCTGTGATACCCACTTCTCCATAAAACTGCTGAACTTTCACGTAAAATCCCCAGATAAAAGCCACAGTAAATTTAAGCTAAATAAATTACACTGTGAAGAATTCATTTAACAGGCAAGGAGTTCAGGCTTTCTGCTGTTTTTGTAATGTTACCCAGATAGATAAAAATTACTTTCAAAGCACTGATGCTTGGTAAGATGCATTAGACAGGACATAAATTCCTATTCCATTGATTAGTTATTAAAAATAAAGTTACAGGCTTTCTGGTGAGGAGTGGTTCAGCTGCCTAGTCCAACACAGGGATTGATTAGCATGTACAGTAACCAAAATACATTTTAATAACAAAACCCAGGCTTCAGGTACTTGGGAAAACCACTGTAATTTAAAATTTTAATAGAAACACCTGTCTGAACACTTGTGTAATACATTGTTGGGAGTAATACATGCCTAAAAGAATATTTATTTTTAGCAGACAATTCACTTGCCCAAGAGAACATGAAATACAAATCTGACATAAAATGTCGAAGAGCACACAGGGTGGGAGTTAAGGCTCTTAGGTCAGTTATATGATTTCAGAAGGTTACTGTAATTCCATACAGAGGTTTCAAGTTTTTCACATGGACAAAGTTCTTCTGAAAAAAATCAATAAGCCATACTATGAAGGGGTGCTAAAAGTCAAGAAGTATTTCATGAAGACCTTTCTTGCTATTTTGATATTGCAGTAAAGTTAATACTGGAGAGAGAGCATAAGTTGGATGAGATGAAAGGTAGTGATGAAGCAGCATCTGAAATGGGGAGCTAGCCAGATCCTCCAGGTCATTCCTGTAGGAACGGCATATGAAAGGCAGGCTCTTTGCAGAGAGTCTTCTGTGCGTGTTCATGCAAGATTGACGTGGTCAAGTGACTTCTTGGCTTGCAGGTGCACAGCCTACATGTGTCTCACAGAGAGTCACTGATCATTGCCCGCTGCTTTGGATGCCCCAGCGCGCGTCTTCAGGTTGTGCCGTTGCTAACGTGAAAGCACAAAGCATGCAGCATTAGAGTTGATGCCGATGAGCACTCAAAAGATGATGCAGATAAAGTCTGTGACTTTAAACAAGTGCTGTAGTTTTCTCATCTTTCTGATGATAGGAGACACATTATGGTTCTTGTTTGAACAGTGTGCTAGGAGAGGTGATCAGGTTTCACTCGTTTAGTTTATATTACCTAGGAGACGAACAGTTTCCATTTTCAAGGCTTAAATCAGTAACTCCCTTTCTCGGAAATGAATCGTTGATTGTTAATGCCACTAGAAAGCTGGGGTCCAGCTTTAATCATTCACTGAGACGCAGGTAAGTTATAGTTTCTTATTATAAAATATAGTTATAAAATATAGTTTTACCAAATCAAGGAGGCTTGATAATAGCTTCGTGAAAGTGTCCCATCAGCCAGCATAAAACACAGATATAATCATCTTTTCATTGCGCTGTTGCAGTACTTTATAACTACTAGAGAGCCACAAACTGTAGTGTAGCCATTGACCATTGCTTGTTCAAGTGGAAATCTTTTGACTTTGTCAGTTCTTTTTTTTTACAAGTTGACTGAAGTTTTACAACAGCAGCATTACAACAGCAGCCTGAATGAAGCAGTAATACTTATTAATGTTGAAGATCATTTGCTGCAGAGGGAGTTTTTGTTTATAGCAGGAGAGCACGGGAGAGATGGGTTATCTGTTTGGCACGAAGGTGATGAGAAATGCAGTAGTAGTTGTGTGGGCGAAATATAGACATCATGACTTCCAAAAAAATTAAGTCATTTTGGCTCCTTCTAATTTTTTTAATTACACAGTTTACCAAAGTAACGAAGAAAACAGTAAACTGTGTCTGCCCTCTCTCAAAACCCATTCATTGCTGTGGAGGAGAGACCACAGCAATTAGCAGCTGGCAAAGCATCACACTCAGCAGCTGCTGGGTTATTAAATGGTGTTTGTGGTTTCCCTAAATACAAAATGAGATGGGATTTGCCACCACTGGCTATAGAAAAGAATGCTAAGGATGCTTAAGGTTATGAAGCCTTCAGTAAGATGTAGTTTGTAAGTGATATTTTCAGAGAAGTGAATGTTGGGCAGCTAAGGTCCTGAAGCCCAGGGAGGAGGGAGATTTGCCCCAAGCCTCTCAGGAAGCCAATATGAAAGTCAGGTGTAAAAGCCAAACCAACCAGCTCTGGTTTAGTGCTAAATGACCAGATGAGCCCTCTTCCATCTAGTCTTTTCCTTCCTGTAGCTGGTGGCAAATAAATACCCAGGCTGATGTTTTTACACAACATTTGTACATTTTAAACACTATTAAATTGTTTGTGGAATTCTACTTTTAGTATCAGTTATCACAGTACCCAGAGGTTTATCTCCTAATGTACGTAAGGGCATATTTCTTGCTCTGAGGAGTTAAAAGTTAATAATAGGCATGAAGTAGCGAGAGGTTAGAATCAGTAAGCTAAGGAAAATGAAAGCAAGGGACTGGGCTATAAGAAGCCATGGCTCTTTTCTTAGCCCTGCCTCTGATCACAGAATCACAGAATCACAGAATCACTACGGTTGGAAAAGACCTGTAAGATCATCAAGTCCAACCTGAAAAAAAAAAAAAAAAAAAAAAAAAACAAACCAAAAAAAACCCCCAAAAAACCCACCACACAACAACAACAAGCCACAACCCACCCAACACCACACAGCACCATGTCCATCAAGCTACATCCCACAATGCCACATCCACACGCTCCTTGAATACCTCCAGGGAGGGTGACTCTACCACCTCCCTGGGCAGCCTGTTCCAGTGTCTCACCACTCTCTCAGTAAAGAACTTTTTCCTAATATCCAGCCTGAACCTCCCCTGGCGCAACTTGAGGCCATTTCCTCTAGTCCTGTCACTAGTGACTTGGGAGAAGAGACCAACACCCACCTCTCTGCAACCCCCTTTCAGGTAGTTGTAGAGAGCGATAAGGTCTCCCCTCAGCCTCCTCTTCTCCAGGCTAAACAACCCCAGCTCCCTCAGCCGCTCCTCATAAGACTTGTGTTCCAAACCCCTCACCAGCTTCGTCGCCCTTCTCTGGACACGCTCCAGCACCTCAATGTCTTTCTTGTAGTGATGTGTTGGGTGATGCTGAATAAACCGCATCACCTCTTTGGTGGGCATCTCCTCCTCCACAGCATGTGTTTCCTCTATCTAGATTGTTGATGCTTTGAGGAGCGGACCTGGAAGAGTTTATACCAATGAAGTTCGATCTAAAGTGTCTATAGGTTACTTTTTGACGATCTGTGAGAGAAGGACAAACTATTGCTAGTACATTTACATCTGCCATTCAGGGGCCTCCACTTCCACTGGAAGCATCTGAAGGATGAAATAGGTGGGAAACCTGTGGCTCACGTCAGCCTGAGAACCATGGACTCTGCTGCATTACCACTAGCAGCGGTTGTGGCAGAAGTGAACAACTTGGCCAGCATGCAGACTGAGAGGGCTATGTTTGCTCATGGGTTGTCAAGTCTTACCTGGCTTGTTTCTGGAGAGCCTTAAAAAGCAATGAGTATCAATATGATGTTAACGTTACAGCTTTACTTATTTTATGATAAGAGATGGGTTGTCTGAACAAGGGAAGTTTAATTTTTATGACCTCTCTGTTTTCTCTTGGTGGCTTTTTCATAAGGACCTGGAAATCACCTTACATTGGCACTCTCATTGCTGAACAAGAAACAAAGGCATTGCAAGGTTAGTGACTTGTAGCCATAGTTTTTCAGCTCCTATCACAGATGTGCAGCAGTTTGAATAGCTGCCGGAGCTTCCATCAGTTTAAGAGCACACTGAACAAACATCTGCCAGGAACAGTATATGAACAACGAAGCCACCTTAGGGCCAGAGAATGAAGCAAATCAGTGTTTCTCAGCCTGTGGACCTTATGCCTCTGGTAGTCAGTAAGGAAGCAGTGGGTAGTCCATGAAAGAAACACAAAGGCTCCGCAACCACAAAACGGATGCAGACTTCCTTATATCAGCAAACAAAGAAAATAAGGGGAAAATGCAGTTACTAAATGAACATCTGAAGTTAAGCTTCATTATTTGTTTGGTCATTTATGGAAACCATTGTGCCAAAGCTTTTTTTTTCTTTTCCCAATAACACTGACATGATCCTTGGTGTTTAAAAAAAAACCACTGAAATGATGTTTTGACTAAATTGTAAAAAAAATGGAGAGGATGAACTCTGAAGATTGTTACCAACTCTGCTTTTTTATGATCCTATATGCTCCTCTGTGATTCTCTACTTCTGGTCTCTGCTTTACTATCTTTGCCACTGTTTATGGTTCTCTTTCTTCCTGTCAAAAAACCCAAAAAAAGGGTAAGTTGTAGGTGCAGCAAAATACTCCCATTAGCAATGTTTATATCAGAAAAAGAAAGTGGTTTTCCATCTCTCAGCCTGTGAGGATAATCCAGCTTGCTTGTACACTGTTCCCAGGCTCATATTCTTTCTCTTATTTCTCACTGTTCCATCTCCATTTCCTGTAATATTGCACCTTCTTCCTGTAATTTGCCTGCTCTCCGAGCTCTGAGCTGCATGCCCTCTTTGTGCCCCTAACACTTTGGATGCTTTCCCCACTTCCTCTCTACTTAGTCAGTTTGTTCTTACATTTTCTTAATTTTTTCCCACATTTTCCTCTGCACAAAGATACCGTTTCTGTTTTTAAAGTAATTAAATGAGCAGAGCTGATTGAAATCTAGGTGAACTAATTCTCTGAGCAGCTATGCTTTTCAATGGGTGCATTACTCAATGCACATTAGCCAACCTTCTGTAGACCTCATTGAGTGACAGAAATTATTATTTGATGAATATATTCAACAACAATAGTATTACTCAAACTCTTTACTCAATAAATTACATTCAGCACACTCAGAAGTTAATGGTGCATTCAGGTTGCTCTGTTTGCTCAGCAGAGGATGTGTGCAGCCTTAAAGGGGGGATCCAAGCCACTGGTATGTCTGAGGGAAGCAGGGAGTATGGAGGGTCTTCTGGTCACTTGTGTCTCTAGTGAACAGGACAAGGCGGGGGGGTGTTGGTGGAGGAGGGTGTTTAAGTCACATCTAGGGAATAAATTATGGATGTGAGGAGGAAGAGAGATTATCTGCTCTATTTCCTGGCTGGTAGTAGGAGCAGCCCAGGCACTTGTTTTTCATGCTCATCCCTGGTACTTCAGCCAGAAATGAGTACACAAATCAATGTATCTCTAATCTTCAGGTTTTGCGCAAGTTGGGGTGCGCATGTGTGTATGAAGTAAATCTAACCTCAAATTTCTGTTCTTCACTTCTTGCTTCACTTCTTGCTTCCTTCAACTTTGTCTTGAGCACTTGGAGCAAATAATCTTTCTTTTACTGTTTAAGACTCTCCAGTGCCTCCTTTGTAATTTCTGATAAAGGCTAAGTCTTCTTGTGGTCTTTATTTCCACAGTCCACAGATCCCCCTTTAACCCTTTTGTTGTTTTTTTTTAAACCTCTGAGTCATTTCATTGTTAGCCTCAACGCTGGACATTACCTTGATGCAAATTGATGTCATCTGCATTTTCCACAATCTACTCAATTTCTTTAGCCAGTTCCCTTCTTGACGCCCTTTCATTCATTCTGCACAAAATGAACCTCCTCCGAATGCTAAGGTTGAAATCTCTCTTTGGCAACAAGAATTTGGATCACATTTTTTGCTTTCTTGTCCTTACGTTAGTCAGGATATAATTTTGCTAAAGCATCATGCCCTGACACTACTCTTGGCATCTGCTTCCACATGTACTGCCACTTCTAGAAGTGTTACAAAACCTCATAACCACTGTCATCTTTTTCCTACTGCTCAATTGTGTGCTTACGTGAAAACTTCTCTTTTTTTTTGTTGTCTGAATCGTCACCTTTCTCTGCATTTCATACAGCCTATATGTCTTTGTCTTCTCTAGCCTCAGCTAACTTAACCTCTCACCAGTCTGTGCCTGTACTGTTCCATGAAGTCAATTATCTCTTGTTCACCTGTTGAGTAACTCCTTATCTTTGATGTCCATTTTATTTTTTCCTTTCCATATGTTCTTTGTAATGCTTCAGTGAATTAATTGTATTTTCAAAGGACATAAAAGCATCAGTTAACATTCACAATCTTCTATAGCAACAGTGGTGCAAAAAGCAAACATAACCTTTTAAAGGCACATTTGCAGCTCCTTTGAATAGAGGAGCTGTGCTGGTTACAACCCAAACAATATGTATTGGGTTTGTGTGGCAAGGTTTTAGTAGCAGGGGGGCTACAGGGGTGGCTTCTGTGAGAAGCTGCTAGAAGCTTCTCCTATGTCTGATAGAGCCCATGCCAGCCGGCTCCAAGACGGACCTGCCACTGCCCAAGGCTGAGCCAACCGGTGATGGTGGTAGCGCCTCTGAGATAATGTATTTAAGAAAGGGGAAAACCAACTGCGCAATGGCAGCCGGAGAAGAGAGGAGTGAGAATATGTGAGAGAAACAACTCTGCAGACACCAAGGTCAGTGAAGAAGGAGGGGGAGGAGGTGCTCCAGGCGCCGGAGCAGAGATTGCCCTGCAGCCCCTGGTGAAGACCATGGTGAGGCAGGCTGTGCCCCTGCAGCCCATGGAGGTCCACGGTGGAGCAGATATCCACCTGCAGCCCGTGGAGGACCCCACGCTGGAGCAGGTGGATGCCCGAAGGAGGCTATGACCCTGTGGGAAGCCCATGCTGGAGCAGGCTCCTGGCAGGACCTGTGGACCCGTGGGGAGAGGAGCCCACACTGGAGCAGGTTTGCTGGCAGGACTTGTGACCCCATGGGGGACCCACGCTGGAGCAGTCTGTTCCTGAAGGACTGCACCCCGTGGGAAGGACCCACGCTGGAGAAGTTCGTGGAGGACTGTCTCCAGTGGGAGGGACCCCATGCTGGAGCAGGGGAAGAGTGTGAGGAGTCCTCCCTCTGAGGAGGAAGGAGCAGCAGAGACAATGTGTGATGAACTGACCACAACCCCCATTCCCTGTCCTGCTGTGCTGCTTGGTGGGAGGAGGTAGAGAATTTGGGAGTGGAGTTAGGCCCAGGAAGAAGGGGGGGTCAGGGGAAGGTGTTTTAAGATTTGGTTTTTATTTCTCATTATCCTACTCTGATTTGATTGGTAATAAATTAAATTGATTTTCCCCAAGTCGAGTCTGTTTTGCCCATGACGGTAATTGCTGAGTGATCTCCCTGTTCTTATCTTGACCCACGAGCCTTTCGTTATATTTTCTCTCCCCTGTCCAGCTGAGGAGGGGAGTGATAGAGCGGCTTTGGTGGGCATCTGGCGTCCAGCCAGGGTCAACCCACCACGCAATACCACAAAGCAGGCTCTGTGGCCCTTCGGGCTTGTGTTTGAAGGTTGTCCTATACAACCATTTCTCAACATCAAGTAGAGGCTGCAAGTGGAAAAATATAACCAAAGCTCTGCAGACTTCTGGCTGCAGAAGCATGGCTGGCCACAAGGCCTGGCCTGCAGTCCTTTAATAAATTTCAGTTTCTCATCAACAGAGCACATAGACCAGGAGGCATCTTTAGTCCTGTGAAATCGCTGCTGCCTCACTGCCAGACATCTAGGTACCAGAATATGTTGCTGTCTTTCAAAGTAGCTTTGCAGGAATCTTATCCATTCCATCTTCTGGCTGGCTAGAATTTGCCCATTGCTCAGGATCTGCTGGAGATTTTAGTCAAATCCTTGGTCTCCATTTTCTTTGGGCAGGACTTTCTTTTCCTCTTCACATCCTTCTCCTCAACGTGGGCCTGGCAAAAGCAGGTGTAAAGTTGTTCTTTTCTAATCCCTCTTGCTGCTCAGGTAAGGAAGTAGCAGCTCAGCTTTGGGAAAAGAGACCTCAAGGTAAATTTCTCAATCTGTATTTAGGTATCTCCGTGGCCTGATTTCCACCGGTGTTGGTTCCTACTGATTTTTGTGCCTTGCTGGTGACCCAGCATATCTTTCATTTCTGTCCCGACTTGTTCAGCTGGAGCGTCAGAACTGGTGTAACTCCAGCCATGGATTGACAGGTGACACTCGGCTTTTTACATTGGAAAGGGATGGTGCAGTTCTTCTAGCCATTAGCAAAAGCCCACTCACAGCCGTACTAATTTTCCATGGAATAACAAAATTCAGTCTGCCCTTCTATAGTGCTTGTGCACATTTTACAATCCTAGGAAAGGCCTTTTGAGGTTTACCTTCAAATCTACTCCAGAGGACAGCTCATCCACAAGATGTGTTCATACATATTAATATCCACGCTCGCTCATATGAATGTTTTGTTTCCTTGCCTGTGATTTATTACATAGTAGTATCTTCACGCTTTGCTATTCAGCTCCTTTGAGACCGATGTATTGACTGTGTATTACTTGTCTAGAAAGCATTAAAACCCTAGTGCTGATGTCTTGAAGAGCTTGATTTAAACCTCTGCTTGGGCTCTAATTGCAGACATGGAGGACAGAAATAACTCTTTAATGACAAAGTCACTACCCTGCCAAATATATTTAAAAGCATATAAGCATATGTCTGATAGGATATAAGATAACTGATATTCCCCTGGTAATCTTTTTTACCTGCAGCATAAAGGAGTAGCTTGGTAACAATTCTTCGTGAGAACATCTTTTTTTCAACATCCTTCCCAGTATAAATCAGCAATATATTCATTCCTGCAGCTGTCCCTCAGTTCCTCAAGTCACCAGCACACCAGCTCTAATGGTAGCAGCGTAGGAATACCCAAACAGGCAAATAACCTTGTTTTCCTGGCCATAGGCAGAGGTCATGGTGGGCTGCAGAATCAAGGGACAGCAAAAGAAGTAATGAGCTTTCCATCTGTGTTGAGCTTAGTGATGCTATGGCCTGATTACTACTCGTACTCAAACCTGCCAGTTGATGGACTTGCTCAAACATCAGTGCTAACTGCAGCTATGGCAGTGGCAGCGGGATTTGCATATGCCGCTGCAGCCACAGAGAACTACATTTTCTCTCCTGCTAGGCAGAGGTTGCAGGAGCAGTAGATGGGATGAGGACATTAAATGACAGAACACACAGATCTGGAAACTTCCCAGATTTCCCTCCTCATGTCTCCCAGCCATTCTGTCTCCTGGCAATATATTTACTTTTTGCTCTAACAAAACAAAGGAGTTTGGTATCCTCCGAGAGCCATGCAGACCTCAGAGATGGGGCTTGCTCTTGGTGGTTATCTTAGGTCCTCTTTTGACATTGAAGAGGATCTGGCTGCCAATGGCTCCTTAGGCAGCTCTTCCAAAAGAAGCGTTTCAGAGCTAGGACAGGGTAAGACTTGTGAAGAAGACAAACTCTAAAATAAAAACACTCTTGGAGTAAAGTTTAGTGTATTTCTTAAATGATAAGTAATACAACAAATAAAATCCAGTGAAGCAGGACAGGATTTTAAATATTGCACAAGTTTACCGAGAAGCTAGACAACAGGCAAAAAGAAAACATTTTGCATTTTGGTAGTCAACTTATTATGGGACACGTGGCTCCTATACATAAATTTGAAAGTGAAATCCGATTTGACTGTGCTTAGCGTTTGCATAACTGACAGTGCTAAGTTGAGTGTACCTCAGTGGTAGAGTGCTAGCCTGAACTCGCCAGAGAAATCTCTACCTGACACCCAGGAGATCCTTGGGAAGAACAGGCACATTTACTTACAGAGGACAGTTTAGCAGAATGATTAAGTTTCAGCCTAATTGACAAAACCTACTCTAACAGCAAATACATTTTGTGTAATAGCCTCAGAAGGTACAAATTATCAGAACTAAGAGCAGTTTGTTGTTGTTTTCCTTTCCAAATGCTTAATCATTTTAAATTGCTTCAGCTACTGGTTATATTTCATTTTGAATGAACTTCTCATTTCTCTTCACCCAAGAAAAAGCATCTCTCTGAGCTTGTGTTTCTTTGATACAGCATTTCCTTCCTTCCTGGAGAAGAAAAATGAGCTGGGGATTCCTATGTGATCTGCTGAGTGGAGTGAATAAATATTCAACAGGAATTGGAAGAATCTGGGTAGCAGTTGTGTTCATATTCCGCTTACTGGTTTATGTTGCGGCCGCAGAAAACATCTGGAAATATGACCACGATGAATTTGAATGCAATATCAAGCAGCCTGGTTGTGAAAATGTCTGCTTTGACCATTTTTTCCCTGTCTCCCACATCAGACTTTGGGCTTTACAATTAATCATTGTCTCCACCCCTTCCCTCTTGGTTGTTTTTCATGTTGCTTACCGAGAGAACAGGGAGAAACACCACAACCAGAAACTTTATAAAAGCCCAGGAGAGATAGATGGTGGATTGCTGTGCACTTACCTTATCAGCCTTGTTTTAAAAACAGGATTTGAAATAGTTTTTCTTGTTCTATTTTATAAATTGTACAACGGATTCAAAGTACCACGTCTTGTGAAATGTGACATAAGACCATGTCCCAATACCGTAGACTGCTATATTTCCAAACCCACAGAGAAGATGATTTTCCTCTATTTTCTGGTGGCAACTTCATGCCTGTGCATTGTATTAAATCTAAGTGAATTGAGTTATCTCATTTTCAAATACTCCATAAAATGTTATCTGAAGAGGTACATCAAGAAACAACGTCAAGTCTCAAAAAGTGATTGCCACAAATCAGAAATCACCGGTCATGACAAAGCAGCAGCTGCAGGACGGTTCCACGACAGCTCCCCATCCTTGCCTCTGAATATACAAGACAAACGTGAAAAAAGCTCCCCCTTGACTTGAAAGGAGGAGGTTAGAAATCACCTTCCTGTTACACAAGCTGTATTTGGTGAATTGCTTTTCCAATCAGTGCTTTACAGAACTGAAATTATAGTTAGGTAGGAAATATTTTTTCTCTATTAGTTCCCCCTCACTTGAGTGGATAAATTCAGTCGCGTTATGTATGTCATACATAGAATCATCTAGATCTGTTCATGTTGAAACAAGAGGTGTAGAAGTCTGAAAATTCCATGAAGTTTTAATAAAAATACAGATGCTTATGATAAATCATTCTGAAACAATTGCTCAAACAGTTGTGTTTTGAATATTACACAGAATTGCTTTGGTACAAGCAAAAAGAGGCTTTTCATATGCAGAGTTGGAAGAACCTGGGATTGATTAAGACGGTGAACAGGAAGGGGATGTACAGCATTTGTCAGGTGGGTGGATCCAATAGCTGTTGAAATAGTGATCGGAAAGCACTGGCATACAGTGGCTGCTGGTGTTGAAGTGAGCTGGATGGTCACAAGCCCATTCCGCTGGACTACTGTAAAACGTCTTAAAAATAAAGGAAAAATAATAAGAGGTGGACACATCTAATTTAGCCCATGGTGATAAAGACAGACCTGGTTATTTAGGTATTTGTGGAGCACCTCCTTCTGGAGGTATTTAAGCCCTTCACAGTTTTTAGGGTATTTATCATCAGAACACATCCTGTAAGGAAAGGTACTTGCTCAAACTTGTGCAGGCAGCGTATACCAGATTAGAGAGTTAACTCCTGGTTACCTGCACTGAGCAGCTCCCAAGTCATTAGACTTTTTTTCTGCTCCGTGGCTGTGGCATTTAAGGGAAAAGATCATTTCCAGTTCCCTAGGATCCAAGTAGAAAAATGTAGACTGCACAATACAGCAAAACAGTAGCCAGCAGTCCTGGTATTCAGTAGCCTGGAATCTGGTCCCTTCAGGAAGGCTGCTACTGCTTCAGCAGATTTCCCTGCCACAGAAGAACATGTGAAATCTAAAAATATGAAAAGCCCCCAGTAGAAACAAAGTAAAAAAGAATCACCTACTCCCTCCCCCCAAATTTCAGAATATCTCTTACACACCACGCATCTCTGCTCTTTGTTATGTGCATCACTCGGGCTAACAGGAAAGGGACAGAAATTAGCTAAGATGTATCTTCTGTTGAACCTAGACTTCTGAGATGATAGAGATTAAGTACCTAAAAAGACTTATTTCAGGGTAATGTTGTTCTCCTTTCATTGCTGGGATGAAAGACCTTCAGACATACATCAGTACTGAGCCTGACCAAAACACACCCTTTAGAGAAAAACACTGCCTGCAGTAAGTGGAGCTGCCTGAATGTTGAACTGATTTTATTGTTCATGCTGGGATAAAGAGGAGGAAACAGTCGCAAAAGCATGTTAACTATTATTGCTGCCTGAATGGTCAACCAATTTTATTTTTTGTGCCAGGATAAAGAGGAGGAAACGGTAGCAAAAACACATTAACTATTTTCTCACTCCAAAAAAACCCCCCAGCTTTTGTTACGAAGTATTACTTTTGTGAGTGCTGGGGCAGCAGTTACAGAATTAACTTTTAAGAACTAATGACTGTGATTTTCAAGGTTTTTTGCTAAATTAAGCCTGCTTTTATAAAAGGTGAAAATACATTTGCTGCTGCTGAACTTAACAGCAGCCCCTCAGATGCCAGCTTGTGGCCAGTTAAAAGTTTTACATCTCGAGTGACGCTGAATCAGTGCGTATATCGAGACAACATGCTTTACACAATTTAGAACATTTTCTCGTAAATCTCTACATACACAGAATGCGTCTCATGACAGAAATGCAGTTAGAAACTCTTTTGCAGCTGCTGGACAAACCCCACCAAGCAGTGCATTAAGCAAAACCATTGTCCATCAGCCCTGTGTAACTGAGACTGACACAGTTGGAGTAACTGAGAACAAACCCCAAAATTATCTTGGCCCTTTTGTACCCTAATGCATCATTTTTAAGACAATAGCAACGCTATGAAAATAAAAAATGCTTCCAAAATGACTGTTTTTAATTATTGAGGACAGACATTAAGACAACACATTAATGAAAAAGTATTTATTAATTTTTTTAAAGCAAGGTTTATTTGAGAGAAAACAAAGAGAAACAAACAGAGTTTAGCCAACATAGGTTTCTGATTAAATTTGCATTAGCTGCTCTCTAATAAAAAAGTATATTAAGTCAGGGCTTGAAGGGTTTTAGACCATCCCCTAAAGCTCTGTGGCTGGTCAGAGCCTCCTGCTTAGACCAAAAATTTTCCTGTGAAACAAGAACTTTAATTCTTTGGAATGTATATTCAAGGTTTTATCTCTAATTTCTATCTTCAACAGCCACGAAACGATAAATAAATTCCAACAGCAACAGGTTTCAAGTCTCAGAGGATACTTCAGTTTTGACTAAGCCAGTACTTTACATGAGAAATATTCTGAAAAATTATTATGGACCAACTCTGTGTAACCCCCAGCTCACTGGTAGCAAACAGCCAGCTGGCTTTTATACCATGTGCTGCAAAATTAAAGGAGTGTTTGATAAAGACACTAATGAAAAGGAAACGAGCATCACACAAGGCAGCTCTGTCAGATTTTACTTAACCCAAGAGAGCAGAGTTTATCTACTTTCTGAACCCTGCTCTTGGCCAGCATTTGGTCTTTTACTGGCTCCTTCCCTTCCACAGCCTTCTCCCCACCTTTATACTCCTTTGTGCTCCAGTTTAAGTTTTACTCATCCATCCATCCATCCCTGAAGTTGTTTGCTCTTACATTTTTGGTTCAAATGAGTTTGTAGACTCGGTCCTTAAACTAAAGGTTTAAGGGCTTTGTCGTGTATTCAACTTCCGAGTCACTCAGACAAAATTAACAAAATTTCAATTCAAGTGCTATGTTTTTTTCTTTTTAAAGCGTTAAAGTACAGTCTCCTTGAGCCTTGAGCACACAGCAATTGGTAGGAAGCTGGTCTGAGCCCATACCGTAATGCAGAAATAACATGATCACTCCATGCACATTCGTACAAAAGTATTTACCTCATTCATGTTTCAAAACATCTCTGCAAACATTAAAAGATCCAAGTCTTACATAGGTCCTTGTTTTCTTTAAAACCCAAGTACTCTCCTTGCCGTGTGACAGATGAGGTTTGGGGGGGGGGGAAGCAGGGCAAGAGCAGGAGCTGCTGCCCCAACTCCTGCTTCAGTGAACTCCTCTAGCCCTGGGGGCCTGAACCTCAGGGTAGTGTGCCTGTGCAGGTGGGAGCCCCAACCATACTAATTCTTTGGCACAGAAAGTAATTGCAAGAATACAGCCAACTACTTTTCCTCACCTGAACCAATGACTGTTTTCAGTGTTACATTCAGACAGCACACCCCAAAGAATGCTCTAGAACCAACGGTCCCCCCATCCTGCTGAGAACAACCACCCCAAAACATGTGAGGACAAGCCCACTACTCTTATTTACACTGAATTAGGGCTCAGACAATACAAGGTTTCTTTATACAACACAGTTAACCACGAGAGAAGCTGACTGCCAGTTTAAAGATGTCTCTCAATCACAAAAGAGTCCGTACTCTGCATCCAGGCTCCTTAATTTGCTTGCTTCCCCATCAGCAGCAACTGCTGCTTTAGCCAGCACATTCCCGATGGTAACAAGGGGTTTCAAAGAAAGCGTCTTTGCTCAAATATACCACAGTTCATGGGTGACACTTCTGGAAGACAGAGACACAGAGAAGGGGAGAAGGGAGAAGACAGAGAGCGACCGGGCAGCGGGGCAGGGGCTGGCAGCACCCATGGGTGTTGGGGCACCCCGCAGGCTGAGGTGGTGATGGTAGAGCTGGGCTCTGCCACCCTGGGGTCCCCACCCTGCCCGAAGGCTGGGGTACGGCTCCAGGCTCCGGAGGAGCTGTCAGTTCAGGCATGCTGCCACAACTACAGCAGGAGGTATTAGACATCACTCAAGGTAAAATATCTAAATGCAAATAGCAAATTTACTTCCTTTGGAACTTTTGTAGGTGGCTTTACCAAACCACAGCGCCCTCTGCAGTCCATGACATCTTAAATCGGACCCTGCCTTCGGTCCCCAGCTTTAAGTTTAAAATACTTTTTTTTTAAAAAGGAAAAAATACCATACTGGCTTACCTGCTGGACAGACTGTCAATACCCACACCTAAAAGGGAGTGTGCCATTGAGGGCACTGACTATATTGGTACAGCACCCACTTTAATTGGAATAAGACTGAGACAATATTAAAAATTTCATTCTCAGAAATTCAGACCCTACATTCAGATCCAAACCAGAAATTATTTCCTGGATATTTATGACATTGGATTTTTTTCCTTTTCTTTAAAAATACCGTTCTAGTATAGCACTGTGTAGCTAAATAATTGTACGCTATTCTCAGTCTGAAAACTGCAAATGATGCGGTATCTATTATTGGGAATGTCAATGTTGAAACTGTTTAACTTACACGACACAAAGATACCTTCTAAAAAATAGCAGTTGTGAGGTCTGCCGACAGTGACTGCAGTGGTTACGTACATCTGAAAAGAAGATATTTCAGGCGAGCTTTGTGGATCCTCTGCAGAGGAGGTTCTCTGCCCTCTTCTCCTCTGCAGATGATCCCCTCTACAATCACTGTGGCTGGCATCCAACAGCAACTCCATCCAGGAAGACTGCATAGCCTCTGGTAGGTAGAACGTGGCATCATGTGCTTATAATGATTATAATGATCTTAAGAGTTAAAACACAGGGATTTGTTTTGGTTTTATCATTCTCAGACCGCACCTTTGATTTACTAACTTGGCAGAATTATCAGTTTAGTCAGTCAGGAGGGACTGAAAGTGGGAGGAGTAAATGGCCTCCGTTCAAATAGAAGCACAGGCTTTCTGAGAAGGTATGCTATTTAGCACCAGATAGCAAACCAAGGGCTATGCCCAAGCTGAAATGCTGTTGCCTTTCTGCTTTTTCATACGTAATCCTCACTCTCACAACAAGTCACTTCATTTGGCTGTAGGAATGTGCCCTCTGCACTGATATTCAAGTAAACTGTCAAAGATTCCATGTGAATAGCTTAAGAGCAATCAAGTGTAGCATTTAATGCAAAGCTTTACATGGCAAGACAAGTTTATGGAAAAAAATCAAGCCAATGTCTCCCAAGATAAAGACTGTTTTATATTACTGAAGGTAGGTCACAATCCAGTATTGAGAATAATCCAGGAAAAATTTTTGGTACCACACAATCCAGCTGGCTTGTCCCATCCGAGTTAAGCATAATCACGCATGAAAACCAACATCGTAGATTCCTGGGTACTGACAGCTCCCACCAACGCATTCACACATTTGGTTACTCAACAAACTGGATACCTGTCGTTTCAGTTAGCAGCATACAGAGAAATCACTCCAATCCCGGGCACCACCAGCGGCACCGCTTCCGAGGCTCGTTCCAGTGTGGAAAAGAGAAAGGTGGCGAGAGTGCTGCCAGGTACAGTCAGCAAGAGGCAGAAGAGCGTGGAGGGAGCCTATGCCACCAATAGAGCACAACCACCGAGTTTATCTGTAAGATCACAATCTCACTTCCCTTTCTGAAAAGTGCCTTGTTTATTCAGTTTTTAACGGTATGGCATAAGGACTCACGTATTTTATAGATAGATACCAAACTGGTATTATCAAAATAAACCATCTGTTTTATAAACCCACTATTTACAAAACCGGTTTCTGAAGTTTTTTTGTTTTTTTTAACAAAAATTAAACTATACACCAATCTAAGTTACAGAAACAAAAATAACCTTTATAAGATCACATGTATAAAACAAGAAATGAAATGTGATTTTATTTAAGGCAATACTGGGCTACTTCACAAATCACCACCTCAAATATATACACTGCTCCACACTACTAATTTTCTATCACATTCACAATGAATTCTTTAATACCAAATATTGTTTTAAATCTCCAATGTAGCAAACTATTTTTATTCACATTTCCATTTTTATTATGGAATCATAAATGCTTTGTATCCAATTAAAAGCAATGAAAAATGTAGCTATAAGAAAACTATTGTATTTATGAGTTAACTACATATGAATATCATCCATAGATACTGGATGTTAAAATTTACAAAAATGGGAGCATCAGTACGTTTAACTTATGAAATGTGATCTTATCCAGCTCCTCTCCTGTAAATAAATGCTTTATGCAAAATAAACTGGATATGGCAGACTTAGCTAGTTCTAGTTCAAAAGTTCTTAATTTAAAATGATTAAAGGACAGTTTTAAAAACTTGCTCACTTAGTTACAAATTAAAATTCCAAATATAAATGTGTCATTTAATAGTTTAGACTTACAGACTGCTGGTGGCAGCAAATGATTTACAATAATAAATATATACAAAAAAAAAAATGTATCTACAAACAAAGAGTACTGTTATACATGAGCAGTGACCTGGTGAAAGATACCAATCACAGACAACTCACAAAGATTTAGTTCATGGGAAGGACAATCTGATAGAAAGTTGAGGTTTTGATCAAGTATTTACAAAACCGAAGCAATTACTCTGTTCTTCAAGTCCCATAGGGATAAAAACAAATAAGAAATTTACATGACTCATGTCATGTTTTTTGCTAGATTAAATCACTTCAAAATAAAAGAGCTCCACAGTTACTAGCATGCTTGATGGCTTCCTATTCAAAATAAATTTCATTACAGGTCAAGGTTAAACACATTAGGTTTTCAGTATTTTGACTGCCCTTCCTCGGGACCCATAACAATTACTTTTGCAGCTGTAACCTCTGGATTATCCTCCCAACGTCCTTCGAGCTTTCTCAAACTGATGATAGGTTTCATTTCCTGAAGTTGCTTCAACACACGCTCAGTGCAGTCTTTAAGAGTCTTGTCTAAAACTATCTTTACGTTATCAGCACATGGAAGCCGCGATGGGTTGGCAAACGGTACAAGGGTTTCAGTTTCAGAACACGACCAAGTGACATTATTACTTGCTACGGAGGTCTTCTCGTTGGATTTCCGTGAGTTTGAATGGGATCCTTTTTTGGTTCCGCTGCTATGGTAGTCTCTTTCAGTGTTTTTCTTTTGCTTCACAGCAGACTCTTCAAGGAACTTGAGGAATGACACTTCAAAACCCATTGGCTTAAATGAGCTCCAGTCAAAAGCTGCAGGTTGCTCTTCGGCTGTTTGAATGGCAACAGCAGTCTCTTCCTCCCTATGCATGCTACTCACGTCAATGGGCAGTACTTCCTCAGTTTTTTCAGCTCTCCTCCTCTTATTCTGAGATACATTTTTTTCTTTGTTTGCTCTTTTTAGGTTGTTTGATTTTTGCTTTTCTGAGGGGCAGGAGCTGCTCTCCTGCAAGTCACTATTTACACTGGAGGAGATTTTTGCTTGATTTTCAGCACTTGAACAATCCTCGTTAATCAGTTTAGTAATGAATAGTTCTGTCAGTTCGTCCACTTCATCCTTCTCACCTTTTTCAGTTTCCTTTTGCGGTAAAGTAGATGTGCTTGAATCATTATTGCTCACTATCAAACTTGGTTCAGGCTCTTTCACATCACTTTTTTTATCAGTTTCCTCCTGCTCACAGGAGGCTTCCTTTACTTGTGAGACAGAGTGCTTTTTAGATACAATAAGAAGGTTTCTGTGTTGGGAAGTAAATGCTTTGGACAGCTTGTGACATTTATAATGCCTTATGATGTTACTTTCGCTTGTAACTACGGACGAACATCCCTTTATCATACATGGATACTGAGTTATGAACCTGCTCGTACATTCCGATAAGGCATCGTTTCTAGCCTTTATTGCATACACGTGCTTGCCACGTTTCAGTGAATACGCCTTGTTTTCCTGAACTTGCATTCCTTTAGAGTTTTTGTTTTCCAAGTTCATGTTTTTCTTTCGTTTTGTTTTCACTGACAGCTTGTTACCTTCTTTTCCTGATCTGTTTTTTAGTCCTCTCTGTTTGGACTTCAGTGGTTTCTCCTGATTTGCTTTGCTTGAAATGTTTTCCTGACCTGGTGTCAGTCTCCTGGGTCTTATTAGATGATCTTTATGCTTGTCATTATGTTTGTTAAAAATATGCCTCAAGAGGTTAGACCTAGTAGCATAAATACGGTCACAGCCTTCACAGTCACACTTGAATACGCCATCATCTTCTACTTTGTTTGGCCTTATCTTAATACCGTGATCTGCCTCAAGATGTACAATGTAGTTAAGATAGGCTGTAAAAGAAGACTTACATTGAGACTGATCACAAGAAAACCTTCCTGCCTCTGGAGCCGATTTCATGTTTCCAATTTGCTCTGGGGTCATGTCATGAAGCTTCATATAATGTTGTATCAAGCTGGTAACTTCCTGGAAGATGCGAGAGCAGTCACTCACCTCACACCTGAACTCTCTGACAGCAGGTTTGGTTTCCATCTCATCACGTTCCTCTTTGCCTGGTTCATTCTCCTCCTCCACTTCAGCAGAGAAGGCAGGGAGGTCCGATTTGTGCACAGCTTGGTAATGAAGGATTAGATTTTGTTGTATCGTAAAAGCTGCGAAGCAGCCCTGATGGACACACCGGTATGGTCTATAAGGGCTGTATCTAGTGGGAAATTCCAGAGATGTTGTTACGGGCTTCCTACGTTTTCTCTCCTCTTTTTCCTTCCTGTACCTCCTAACCTTGCGTACTTTGGGTTGTGCCTGTGTACTACCAAAAGAGACTGCATCATGCTGCTCCAGTGGACCAGAAACCACTTGGGGAGGTTTTTCCAGTCTTTCAGGATTATTTTCCGGTAGAACTTTTTCCAAGACTTTTATAGGCTCTACAACTTCCTTCATCTGAGCTTCTTTGACCAGTGGAGCTGCAGTTTTGTTTTCTATTATTGCTGGCTGCAAAGTTTTTATTTCAACAGGTCGTGGGGCTGTGTTTACAGTTTCATTTTGAGATCTTCTGCCATAAGGCCTTTTAATTTTTAATTTTACCATCTCCTCTGTCGTAAAATGATGTACAAGCTGACAGTGTGCTCGGAGATTAGAGTTTCTTGTGAATGTTTTTGGACAGGTAGCTACAACACATTTGAACGGGGCATACTTCAGTTGATGTTTCTTAATTTCTAGTATCATTTCTGCAGTGTACTGATGAATCTTGCCATAGTGTTTAAATAATGCGTCTTTTGTCATAGCACTATAACTGCAGCCTGGATCCTGACATACAAAAGGCTTATTAACTTTATCACTAAACTGAATGTTACTTGCCTCTGAAGATATCTGGACGAGGGGTTTATTGTCAGTTGATACAACAGGAACTGCTGGTGCTAGCGTATCTGCTGAAGGACATTGGGAAACAGTCTCAGAGACCTGAATGGGTGAATCATTTTCTAGTTTCAGTTTTTGCAAGCGCTCTATAATTTCCAATATTTGAGCATCATCCTTTTGAGATGTCTCAGACTGAGCAGAGCTACTCTTTGCAGCAGTGACATTCCCCGCAAGCATGGCAAACTGTGCAGGGGTGGGTAGTTTTACACTATGTGCAGAATTAACTGAAGAAGCCTGTGCATTATTTACTTGCGAGTTCTGTCCTGAAGCAGCAACAGTATCCTGAACTTCAGTTTTCACCTCAAGTATCTGTGAATTCATAGCAGTTTTAATTATTTCCAGGGTTTTTTCAAAGTTCTGCATAACATTGTCTTCTGAAATCTGTTCCTCCGAATTTGCCTGCACACAAGAATTTACAGCCATCATTTGGGAATCCCCATTTTCAGTTTTTACTGTTAAAGGGGGTAAAGTCGTATGAGCCTCGAGATTTGTTTTGAAGTTCTCTTTGATACTGGCCATGAATAACTGATTGTCAACATTATTGAGTTTCTGCGTGAGATTTTCCACCACTGCTTGAGAGCCACAATTTGCCAGCAAGTTGGACTGAAAACTTTCTCCCTGTATTTGCACGTTTCCTCCAGTGCTTTTAGTTAGAAGTCCCATTGTTGTTGTATTAGTTCCTGATACCTTCTGTGATGTATTGGGTGCAAGCAAGGGTGTAGCTGCTTTTCTCTTCCTCTTTGAAGCACTGGTTCCCTTCTTATTCAAGTTGCTTGATCCTGAATTCTTGGGACTACTTATAACTGAAACTCGTGAACTGTTCCCTGCAAAGTTTTGTGCTGCTGTAACAGTATTAGAAAATGAGCTAGGCAATAAGCCATTTTCAATAGTCTTCAGCATTAAGTCCTCTGTTGCAAAAACAGGCAAACTCTTGCATTCATTTATTGGAGGAATTTTAGCATTGAGGGTCCTGTTTTGGTCTGTTAGCAGGGTACTGGAGTTACAGACTGTCTGCAGTAGAGGGGATGTGGTTGAGTTGGGGAGAACAGCTGCATTTATCTGAGTCGTACCAGTGACACAACTTGTTGTAGCTATGTGTGGAAGTACGTCTGTGTTATCAAAGGTACTCGGGATGCCTGCAGTTTCCAAGGCTTGTTTAATAATTTGATTTCCTTCCTCATTCCCACTGGTATTAAAATTAGTTGCATTGGCCCGTGGAAACATAGTCTGCAGTAAGGCTGTGGAACGATTTTCAGCTGCAAGTAACTGGAGGAACGATGGATCTTTAAAACACGTCTCTGGATTGAAGGCAGACTCCTGGGGTTGCTGCAAGTTTAACGAATTTGAGGAAAGAATCATACTGGCAAGCAAAGACTGACCATTAGCCTGCAGACCTTCTGGAGAAATTTCTGATCCTTCAAGAGGCTTACAGTAAGACCTCTTAGATAAGTGACCACCAAGTGATCTAGGATTAGTGAAAACTCTGAAACACCTGCTACAGATAAATTTGCCATCCCTAATTATTGCTGGCCACTTTGCCCGCTTGTTGTGTTTTGGCTTCCTTTCTTTCCCATTTGGGCCCCGGCCACGATCTTTTTTCACCTTTTCTGAAGCTGGATGTTGAGAACTAGCTTCATTGAAGTTATTTTCATTACTCAATCGTGAGGGAAATATTTGATCAACAGTTTCCTCCTTTGGGAAAGCAGAACTAGTGTTTCCTTCTAGTTGCGATGAAAAGTTATTTGCGTTATTTTCCAGTTGTGAGAAGACTGAATTTGGGGGATTCTCTGCTGATGAAGGAAAGAGAGACATTGGACCATTTTCTGCAGGTAAAGGAAGAAAAGGATCTGAACTGCCATCAATATTCAGAGGCATAACTGTTTTTGCCAGATCGTCCAACTGGGAAGGTAAAGTGGCACCAGACAGATTTTCCATTTGTGAACATAAAACACTCTCAGGCTCACTTTTAATACGAGTAGACAAATTTTGATTTATGACACTTTCCACTATAGGCAACATAGGATTGGCCAAATTTTCTAGGTGGGTTGGAAAAAGTGTACTTGAGACATGTTGCACTTGACTGGAACAGGTGGGATTCAAATTAGGTTTGTTCTGTGCAGCAAACGCAGCACCACTGGGATTGCCCACCTGTGATGGCATAAGATATACAATCTTCCCATCGTTCGGCACATTTTGCAGATTGCTGGATTTTCGTGGTTTCTTATTTTTACGCTGCATTTTAAAAGCAGCATATTGGTCAGGGTGCGCTGCCTTCATATGTTTGCCAATGCTCTGTGACGAGTTGTATGTTCGAGTACACCCCTCAACCTGACAATTAAATTTCTGAATTGGGGCTGCTGGTGACACAGCTGGAACTAAAGAGCTATTTATGTTAGGCTGTGAAGGAATAAATGTAATACTTTCTAAAGTTTTTAAAGGCAGGTTATATAGATTAGCTGCAGCCTTAATACTGTCTTCAATTTCAAGTTTGGAAACGGGTACACTGTTTTGATATCCTGCCTGACTCTGCATGCTGAATGGATTTACAGTGCTCACTTGTCTTTCTAAGCTTTTTGATTCAAGGGCTTCTGGTTTTAGTGTGTCTGAGGTCTCAGAAGTATTTTGAATATTCTGAGTCTGACTGAGACAGTCTTCTTCCTTTCTCTCTTGGAAAACTGGAAGACAAGAGTCAACTGCTGAGCACAGCTGCTGGGCTCCAGGTTTAGTAGTATCTACTTTACTGGCAGTAGCAGCCAATTTACCTCTTTTTACAAAGTTTTCTCGGATCTTCTGGTTAACAGAAGGCACCTTAACGCTGCTTGCTGGAATTGCCACTTCTGTCTTCACTGAACCCGTAGGAGACTGCTCTGAACCAACATTAGGCAAGGAATCGCTTTGCTGCAGTATACTTGCTGATGTGTTTACACTTTCATTCCCTACTGGTTCTGCTTTGATTTGATTCCAGATGACGTTTTCTCCTTCGGCAAAACTGCTTTGGTTGTCAGCCGGAGATGTCAATTCCTCTTTAACAGCAACTCCATCGGTATTTTCATTAGCTTTAGAAGGTTGACTAAGATCAGATTGATTAGTCTGGCTTTCAGGCTGTTGCACTTTTTCAGGCTGCTTGTTGTGATCCTCAACATGCTTTTCCAGTTCGTTCTGAGAACGGTATACCTTTCCACAGCCAGTGACTTTGCAGGTATAGGTATTATAGTGTTGTGCTTCGTGATCATAGAGTAAATAGGCTTCGGAAAACACTCTGCCACATTTAGGAAACATACACTTTGCTCTGAAGACTTGATGCTCTTTCCTATGTGTCAGCAGCTCAGCGTAACTGTTAAAACCAGCCTTACATTTCATCTGTATGCAGATATAAGGCTTGCTGCCACAATGCATTTGTAAATGATCATTCAGGTGAGTAACACTTACGAAATGTCGTCTACAGTACTGGCAAATCACTTTTTTGCTTTGCATTTCAAGAAAACGTTTAGCTTCTTCATTATCTTTATGCCCCTTTGCATGTGCTATTAGATTTTTAAAATATTTAAAGCCTTTTTTACAAAATGTTACAGGGCAGGTGAATTCATTAACAGGTAGTGGCTTTGTAACTGGCACTATCTCTGGTATGTAAGGTTTATCTTTGTCATCGTTTTCATCATCTGACCCATCGTTATCGTTAAACACAATGAAGTCTGTTGAATAGAGACTGTTCTTCTTAATGGGTCGTTGCTCCTGTTTGGATACAGAATCAGTCTTCTGATTCTCGTTGGCAGTTGCTATTTTAGGAGGTCTTCCCAGTCTTCTCAGTGGTTTCATAGCAGCCAATCTCTCTTTGCTGGATTTTTTAACATGCAAAGTTACATGGGGAACAAAGTTTTCTTTAGAATTAAAATTTTGGGCACAAATAGGGCAACTGTAAATTCCATCTTTATAATGTTTTTGTGCATGCCTAACTATTCTATGACCTAGAAATTCTTTGTCGCATAAAACACAATACTGCATATAAGCTTGCCAGTTCCTAAATCTAGCTGATATGAACCCCCTCTCTCTGAGTTTTTTAATTTCCCTCTTTTTCTGTTTTTCATCTCTGATACCCTTAAGAAGGCTTGTAGCTTCATCAAAAGTGCCAGCAAGCCCATTCACAGAAGTTTCTTTAGTCTCTTCTTGGCAATCCTCAACCTTCTCATAAACTTCACTGTCATTTAGTTCGTCTATTGATGACACGATGGATGCCTCCTCTCCCATCAGTGCTAGACACTGACGCTTGAGAGTTTTCCAGTCCCAGAATTCTGGATCAAAAGGCCACTGAGTTTTTAGTACCAGTAAGAGTTCACAGCGCAAAGAATTCGGTATTGGAAGATTCTCTTCATCATACTTCTGGTCAGGCTGATTATATAGCATTTCAACAGCATAGTATGCATCCACAGTGGGTTCGAGAAGAAATTCACTCAGCTGACAAGCACGTTTAACCTCCAAATCATCTGGAAGCAAGCAGGAGATAGTCTTGCAAATAGATATCTTGACATCTGTATTTTCACTGGATTCCAAGCGCAATGCTTTCACACACAGTTCAATGCAGGTTGCAAGTCCAGCACCATCAATCTGTAAAGCAAGACTAATTTTAGTAAGTCAGATTATCATAACCCTTCCTGTATTTGTAAATAAAATATATCATTGTTCAACCCTAAGTGTCAGAAAAAATCCACCTGGAGTTTATAATAATACTTTTTACTTTAAGAAACATAGTGGTTTATCTTTAGATGCTATTCCCTAAGTTGCATAATTTGTCTTCATGCTACTAAAAAGATGTGGAAATTTACATACAACTAAAACACAAATTAATTGTATGTTCTGTCTAGTCTGAGGACTTTAGGACTGTACATTAGAGGAGTTCAGTTCATATTAGAGCAATATTGAGCCTTTTCTGAGAAATAAAGCCTGCCAGTTGTGTCACAGTTATTTGAGGTGAGTTTCTATGGAATATTAAGTTAACACTGGGTAGAATTCAAATGATAAAATGTGCTACAGCTAAAGTAAGAGAAGCACGTGATCTTCAAAAAGATCTATAATTTGGAAATCACTTAAAGTATAAAGGTTTATTTTTAAAGATTATGTCACTTCAAAATCAACTGACCTCAACTGAACACATGGCTTCATTCCAACTGAAAGTAATAAGTATAATTAACTGTTCCATCATTTAAGTGTTCCAAAGGTCATGTGGTCTTTTCTCATTTATACCCTCAGGCAACATAAATTACATTTATGTCCACTTCACAGTCCCCTTATGCTGCCAAGGATGCACAAAGAGGCTGTGGTATACATGAGAACAAAGTCCAGTGAATTTATGAATCCACAGTTCTACTACCCACATGGTCTCCAAGTTCTGCCATCAATGAAATGATCCACAGCTGACAAGAAAAAAAAATCAGTATGGCATGGAGCAGACAGAGCTCTTAAAATCACAAGCCTCTATGAAAGTTATTTTCCTCCCCCTCTCTAACTCCAATTTAGTTCAGGTCTCTGGAAAAAATCATCTTTAAGATTAGAAGCCCATGATTAGCCATACCACAAACTGCAAAAGGAAAAAAGGAATTTTTATTCTTAGAATTAATATACCAAATTACAAAAATCCCCCAACCAAAAGCTTTCTGAAGAGCTCAATTTAGCTATAAACATTAAATAGTGCAACTACTAATGAGAGGAAACTAGAAAATTAGGTGGCAAGGTTAGCTGAGATAGATGAACAGAGATTTTAATACAACATTGGATCTAAGTCCACAAAAGGCAAGTATTTAATTTATGGACACAAACTGCATTCTTAGCAGCAATTCAAAAGGGGGTTTTGTGGTTTGTTGCTTTTTTTTTTTTAACTTTCTGTAATTTTCTTATATATTAATATACAGCCTTCATTTCCTCTCCTCATAAGCTTTTCCTCTCCATTTTCTGTAATATTTGAAATACAGAAAATAATGAAGAGGAATGTTAGGACCTGCTAACAGAAAATACCTCATATAGAGGACATGGACAATAGTAGAGGCTATAATGTCACCTTTAGTTTTTCCTTCATCTCAGTTGCAGCATTCAGCTCTTCTGTTTATCCCCCCCCCCCCTTTTTTTTTCCAAACTAACACAGAAATTTTAATGATTCAGAATGAATCAACTTATAGTTTGCCTGCAGAAGGAAGTGGCTACGGCCTTTCCTAAAACCAGTCTGGACTGCCCCAAAGCTGATGTTACACGAAGAGATAGAATATCTAACCAGCTTTCATAAATTTTCCTGATTACAGTTCCATTAAAGTGTCAAAAATATTCTTTCAGGGGTATCCTTACCTCGGAATTAATTACTTTAATCAGGAAGAAAATGTGATAAACAGTCTTAGTTAGCACAGAAAGTTGACGACATCTCTCTAGATATACTTGAATAGAAGGCTCTACCCTTTGCTGCAGTTTACTCCAGAAAAGAGTCAGTTCCCTAGAACAAGAGAACAATATTTCAGGGCCAGCAATTCAACCACTAATCTGGTAACAAGAAATGCAAGGTTGAGAACAGTTTCTATTGTGTCTTTGGGAAAGGAAAAAAATCTGAATTTATTCACACCCTATCTTATAGAGAAAAGCTTTTATTAATATACCCACATTATTGGAATCTAATTTTCAAAATTATTACAATGACTCAATTCCAGAAGGGCAGATCAGAATAAAATCAGTGTTACCACACTTTATGCTACATAATTTACAGACTCATGATGTGGTCTTGAAAAAAAGTCAAGCAAAGTAGTTTACTCTTCACTCCACAGACTCAAATTTTACACTTCTGAATTATTAGTAATTACTAACAGCTATAGGAGGATGGCTTTTCTCTCTTGAGCTGCTCTAAGAGCTGAATCTAACTGCGATTTAGTGAGAATTAGCCCTGAAAGCCAAACAGTATTACTGTATCTACATTAACTCACTAGTTCATTCCTCCTTAGGTGCAAATAGCCAAGAACATTTGGTACCTTGTGGAATGGTGTAAGCCCAAAACTTTAGTAGAATCTGTTAAAGCAAAATCCTGCATTAGCAGATGTTCTCCTGCTGCTGCACATACCAAGGAGGTGCAAGAAGCAAGCAAATCCTTCAGGACTCATACAGGTTTTGAAGTACAACCAAACTGTTAGCAGTTAGAAATTCAGACCCTGACAGCTCAAGTATCTGCCAATGAAGACCAGTTATTTGTTCCCACATTGATGAAAGCAAGAGCTAAACAATAAGTATCTTCACCTAGCTTATTATTTTGGTTGTAGTAGTAAAGAGCCCCTTCTTCTCTAGAAGGTTGTTAGAGAAAGAAATATTGTGTTATGAAATAAGGACAGATGGGAACAGTACTTAGGCACTAAAAGTTGACATAATGCTGACTAGCTGCCTGCAGATACTAAATTCCTTATTTCTACAGTGTAAGATTATTGTCAAGGAAAATTATTAACCTGCTACTGGCATTTGTAAATGCCTCATCATACATGCAGCCTTCAAATTCCCATAATGGAAGCTAATCTTGTCAAATACTTCTTTTTTTTTTTTCCCCCCCTTTGCTTTTTTAGCTTTCCAAGAGCCTTCCTGTTTAGCTCATAGATTTTACCAGCTAAAGAAAGTTAACTTATGGCTTATGTATCAGCTCTATCTTCCCAAAACTGGTATTTGTTCCACTAGACAGAAAATATTCAACTCACCAGGCACAGTACATCTCTCCTTGCTGCAGCTGGCGAGATAAAAATGCTGCGCATAGAATTAGAGCACTTTTTTCATCTCCATCAGATTCTAGGTTACAGATCATTTCTAGAGCATCTTTGCAATCTACTTCTGCAATCTAGAAGGGAGGAAAGAAAACAAGACCAAGACTAAGAAAGTGGTTTCATTTCCAGACATACAGTCATCTGATCCTTTGCAAAAAGACAGTCATTTAGAACTTAGTGAATATTTAACTGTATCAGATAGAGACAAGCTTGAAAGCCAATCAGTGCGTTTCTAGACAGAGTGTCAGAACTGATTATGCCACCAGAAAAACTGTTTTATTAAAGTGAATATAAACTTGTTTCTCAGACATGTCTTATTTGTCTCTACTGTCCCAGTCACCTAAAAATTTTGAAATACAACTTTAATTATTCTTATATATTACATACATATGGTAATTGTAATAAGCAGATTTGTAACTTTAAATTGCAGCCTAACACAAAAAGATTATTTACCTGAAAATCTAACCCAGTTTACTAGACACGGATGTTACTGCTGCTTTAATACAATAGCTGGGCAATTAATGAACGCGAAGTTTAACATGAATGTTCCAGTATTTTTAAGTAATCAAAGATAAAAAGAAAAGGAACACTGTACAGTAAAAAGGTGGTCAACTGAATGCTTTTCTAGAAGAACATTACAGTCTCTGCAACGTAACTTACTTGTTCAAGCAACAATGGAAGCACTTAGTTTTGTAGCAAAACAAAGGAAAAAGGAACACAAAACAAAGGAAAAAACACCGTCACCCGGTGGTACTAGACAGTTGTATCAATACTGAATCAGTGTACCTGTTATAACAACTACTGTCTAATTTGATTCTCATCAGACTGGTTTGATTACATCAATCAGCACATCTGGTAGGACATGCTGTTGCTCATCCTTTGACATTGACAGCTGAAGAATAACTTGACCATTGCAATGGCACTGTTGGAAGTCTCTCTTGAGAAATCACAAGGCCACCCAAAGCAAGAAACAGAAGCACCCACCCAAACACCCAGCTATTTTGGTACTTTGGATAAGGTGGCAGCACAGCTTGGTTGGGCACCATGGTATCCAGCTATTGGTCCAGCAATCAAACTAGAATTTTAAAGAGTAAAGCAACACTTTGTAATACACTAATAACCCTTCACTGAACATCATTTGAGGTTTAATAACCTCAAAGTCATCTTCTAAAGAAAACTGCATTTCTCAAGTCCTCAGAGAGGATGGATTATCATAACTGTAACACCAACTTAAACTGAAGGTCTGCTTTGCTCAGTGCCCCATCTCAGACAGGGACCATCAGTTAAAAGCCTAGGGAAGAATATGGAAAACAGAACTTACAACAAAGGGTATTTTTTTCTGAAATGTTTTTCCAGCCTCTCAGAGTTCTTATGGGACCCAGCTTCCAGCAAAGGTCTGTACAGTCCAGCCATCAAGTCTGGCAGTCTAGCATTTCATGTACCACAGATTTGAATTCTTCACATTATTGAAGCAAACTATTAGACTAATCCAAGCTGAAAATCAGCTCAAATGCTACTTTTCTGCCTGTTCTGGATGGATATCAAAATTTCGATACCACTAAAGAGTGAGCTGTACTTCTTTACAGCTTACCTTTTTTTTTTTTCCCCATTTTCTTACTGTTCTCACACTACGAAACGGCTATCCTTCTCAGTTCAAAAGTCCACCTTGACATGTTAATAGCATTATCTGCCTTCTCTTGGTAATACATGAACTTTCCAGAATGATTAGTAAAGCTGCAAACAGTGCTGCAGCTGAAGCTGCAAAGCTAAGCAACCCAAGCAATCCAAGGTTTTGAAATATCTGAATTAGGTTTTCTGTGATAACCCAGTTTGAACTTATCTGTATGTTATGGCATCCTAAGAAACAAGTCTACCCCATTCCTTTTGTCCACGGGATTCATAATTCCTTCACTGACCAAGCCTATTCTGCTTTGGGAATGCGGTGGGGCTGACTAATGAAGGAAGCATGTTTGCAGGGTCACAAATTCCAAGTTTCTTTGACAGTCTTCAGCAAACAAACATGAGATTGCACAGCCCTGTCACAGCTCCTCCTGAGCCTGCTCTGGCAGGGCCTACAGCAGCCAAAGCTGGGAGGATAAGACTGATCCGATCCTACTGAGCATCAGAAGAACATGCCCAGTGAGAAGCTGTTATCTTAGAATTTAGTCTATATCTGGAGTAGGAAACTTTTCCAACTCTAATCACTGCATAGTTTTCATCCCTTCAAGATGAATTTCAACATGCTTAATACTTATTATTAACATAAAAATATGTCAGAGACAAAAAGACAGCAGAGAGATGCAGATAGTCGAGAAAACTGACAATTGCAGTTAGTTTTCCTTTAAGAAGCAAAAAAGCTCAGATAAAACTTTGGGGTAGGGTAAGAAATGAAGATGTCAGCTGAAAGAATGTAGAAGAGCAAAGCTGTCATCTCTTCTTTGACTTTTGCATTTAAATAAGAAGGATTTTATATTTTAAACCAGATCAAATATCTGATTTCATGTTCAATTTCACCCCGGCATTTGGGTCAAAAAAGGTTACATTTATTTTCTGAACTGAAAGTAGCATCTAAAGGGCCCCATTCTATGTACTACACAAAAAGCTACAGTTAAAATATTAGGAGTGGGAAAACCATTATCTTCACCTTACTAACAGGATCTAAGGCAGAGTTTTAAAGTACTTCAAGCAAAATCAAACATAAAGTTGTGGCAGAGCCAGAAAATGCCTACTAGCAACCTAATATTACACTTCCATAAGTGTTTTAATCGAGTCATTACTAGTCAGTTTAAAAGTGACCTAAATGAAAAAATGAAATACCAAAAATATTTCAGATTGTATTTTAAAAGAAAAACCTCTTCTACAGAAAAACACGCTATGATTAGTGATTTTATTATTATTAAAGAAATAAGTCAAAAAACAGTTCTCCATTTTTTACTTACTTCTTCCATTAGCTTTTCATTTGGTGATCCTGAACAAAGACAGACCAGGTAGGTTTGCTTGAAATTGCCTTTTGCACTGATTTCTGGATGGTCAGAGCACAGTTTTGCCAGGGCAGTAGCTTGCGTTAATTGCTTTGTTTTCATTAGGTGCTTAATACGCATATCCAGCAGGACAGGGCCTTCAAACGCTAGAAATTCATTCACTTCAAAGAAAAACAAGCCAAAGTATTACATACACATTTCACAGCAGGTTACAGAGTTAACAGATGGCATTTACTCATTCATGGTTAACCCCAAAAATTTACACAAATCAAAAAAAGTACAAAAGGTATGAAGCATAGATGAGAAAGAGAGCCTTTGAGAACTGTACTTGTTTGTTATAAGGATTCCCTGCTACAGGAGACCTTTTATCTGCTTGCAGGTTTTAATTCATTCTAATCTCTTGGCAAAACAGCTGCACACAAAACAGATTTAGAAAGTATATAAATATTTAAATATTTAGATACCATTTGATTGTAGTTCTACAGAAAGACAAATAACACAAAGCCACTACTCTTACATACTTCTTCATGCGTTTGTGCTACACCTTTGCTAATAGTTGTCTTTTAAAAACCTTGCTATGGAAGGATAAATGTGCTAAGTGTAGAAGCATCTGAAGTCCTTTCTATTGGTGTTAAATATTTCATATTACACATCCATACAATGCAGCCAAACTCCTTTAAAAGTTTCTCAGCCAAGTGAGGCTTATCTTGTATACATTTGACTATATATGGTTTAAAACTCCAAGACACAGGAATGGCTGTATTTTATTTAATTATATTTTGTAGATATGCTGCTACCAGAATAAAACTCTGCCGTCCATGCTAACAACCCAACTCTAGGTGCTTCAGTGAAAGGCATAAGAATCCTACAAAAAAGGGGAGCACAGGTTAATGTTCCTACTCTTACATATACATCTGAGGTCTCATCCACATCTTCAAGATCAAAATTGCTTCAGCTTTGAAGCATGAGGTTTAATACTACCTCCAAAATATTTATAGTTATTAAAACTAGACAGACACAGAGACAATAGATTTTGTTTAATCCTTTTGACATCAACCCTTCCCCCGTGACAACTGTTTCCACAAGCCAGTTACACACTGCATGAAAAATCTTTTTGGTTTTCAATTATCCACATCTTAAGTTCATGACACATCCTCTCATCTTTTAAAAACAACAGAATTTTCTACTTTTTGTTTCCATTCTTTCATGAAAAACAGCAGATTCACGATATTCTTTCAGTGTAAGGGTAAAATCTTGATCTTTTCTAAACGAGATTCTTTTCCAGCCTTTGAGTATTTTCACCACCCTTTCCTGAAACCTTCTGGGCATTTGCAGCACTCACTTTGACACATCTTGGCAGAAATATTCATTATATTCCTCTTAATTTACTCGTCTTGAATTTCACTTGAATTATATTGCCCATTCACCTAATTTATGTTTTCTTGGCTTTCAAAGTCCTGTTAGGTCTTGATGAAATAATTAATTTTAGTTATTAGTATACTGAACATGAGGTTTACTGAAAGAAAAAAGACCATCTCATTTTATTCTTTGCTTCCTCCCATCCTAGTTAGTTTTTGATTCATGACTGTCTTTCATTTTATCTCACGATTTCTCCTTCTTCTACCTACTTATACAGCATATTACTAAAAGCCCATCTTGCAATCAAAATTAGGTCAACCATTTTCTTTTTTATCATTTTAGCCCACAGAATTTTAGGGCAGAAAATACTGCCTTTTGTAGAAATCAGGCCTGTTAGACCCCATCATTATCTCTCATGCATTTTCAGATTTATGGTTGAATTACTATTTCAACCAACTTGTTAGTTATTTGTTCAGGATCCTTGCGCACTATTACAAATGATCAGCCGTGGCTCACTGATGTGTAAGAATATTCAGTCAAATACGAGTTCTTCCTTTGTCTCTCCACGTCGATGAACATATGAACAGATTTTTATTCAGGTAGGAACAAAGAAAAACTAGAGTGCACTAACAGACAGTTGGTAGATGGTAACCATTTTTGTGGTTATTAGAGGACATTTGCCTTTTAAGTAGCAGAGTAAATGTTCCTTTAATGTCATTACCAATGCCTTAGACAAAACGTTCATATGCTTGTCAACCCACAAATGACCCAGTGATTAATTACATTTGATAGTTTTAGCCTTGCTCTTCCTCCTACCAGGTACCAGTAATCCTTTCACCCACAGTGCTTACTCCCAGATAGAATGCCTGGAATAACATTGGAACATTTTACCTTATTTTCTGTAACAAGATACAGGAAGACCTTAGACTTTAAGCCATGTTGGTAACCCAACACATTTCACTCTGATTTATTATTATAATTACTGCATTTAATATTTGAGAGACTGCGTTCTATCTGGTAGTCCTCAGTAATCCCCTTCCTTTAGTGTTTACTGCTTCAGCCAGCCTACCTTGCATAAGCATCAGAACATTTTCTGTTATCTTCTCAACAAGATATAGGAAGACCTTGGGGTTAAAGCTACATATTAGCTCTTAAGCCTTTATTCTAATCCAAGTGATTATAATCATTACAGTTGATATCTGAAAGCTCATTCAAAACACAAGTTTTAATTATATTTATTTCATAACTGAACTATGTATGACATTTTAAGACAAAAAACAGCGCCGAGGTTGCAGCAGCAGCACGTCTATGGTGGCGAAGAGTCTTAAGAATAAGATTTGTATGGTTTTTTTAAACATTTCATAAATACATTTTATAGCGTGATGTCTATTTCAAAAGTTATTGTAGGCAAATTATTAGTTTACCTTAACAAATATAACTTCATAACAATGCTTTGAGGCGCAAGTGCTTTTTCAGCACAAGTTAGTTAACCTCTGTGAGCACAAAACCTGAAGTATTTAATGAGAATGATATCGTTTATCAATAGCATGATTCTTGGAAGAATTATTAAATGTCAATTTTAGTGCAATGCTCCACCACTCCTTAAAATTCACAAACTTATGTTTGTGCAAGGTGTGTGCAGAATTCATATAAAATTACAGAACTAATATGAGAAAAAAAGACAAGCAGATGACATCTGACAGATGGTACTATGATCTACAAATTCTGGCAAATCATCTTGGAGATACCAGAACCTAACCTTTTAGACACAGTTTCCCTGTTATTCCCTTGAATCCCATAGTTGGAGTCTCAGGTCATACTACCAAGTGATTCCATGTCAAGTCCGCAAGAACTACTATGAACTTTTATCACAGGCAATGCTTATACCATACATGAATTAAAAAAGAGAAAATATAATATGTAGATTAGTAGCACACAAGAGCATGAATAAGCTGTGAACACAGCTCTGTAGTAGTAAGTTCTCTATGGTGGACAGTCCACATGTATGTCACATTTTGGCTGACCGGAGGACTTGTAGAGCACAAAGCAAAGCATTTTTGCCTTACTGAAGGCACTCATAATCCTACTAGCTCTACCCTTCGCCAGTACTTGGGTAGGTATAGATTAATCTACCACAGACCTTTATTTCTTCTCAACCTCACTCTGGCCAAGCAGGATGAAGGCAGGAGGTGAATGTACATGTGGACTATCCATCTCAAAGAACTACAGTTACTAGTCAGTAACCTCTTTAGTCATCTTCAAGTGTTAGTCCACATGTGCGTTCACACTGTGGGAGACTCTGAACTGTACTTGATACTTTCATATTTACCTGGAGCTGGGTCTCAGAATCCTTCATGCAAACAACATCTCAGCACAATTCTGCTGAATGCAGCACCAATCCTGGATGCTTCTATGATGGCATATTGGCTGGTGAAAGGGTAAAAGAAGTTCCAGGTGGCTGCTTTGAATATACCCAGAATGAAAATACTTTTTTGGGTTTTTTTTTAAAGTGAGGCTGCTGGTATCATTCGACTTCTGGTGGCAGATGCTCTGATTACTGAAAATGGTTCCATGTTGGCTTTTTAAATTCTAACCTGCCTGTTATTCACCTTGATAATCTCTGAATAATGATGGTTGTATCCTTGAACCTCTTTTTCAGTGAGACACACTTCAGAAGTCCTCCTACTACATTTAAACTTATGAAAAATTCAAGAACTTAATTCTTGACATCCAGGTTTAAATCTCTAAGGCTAATCAGAAACAGGTAAAAAAAAGCAGCAGCAGCCTGGCTTTTTGTAGCATTATCTCAGATCCTTTTCGTCTAGACAGTTCCTCCACTCACCCTCAGTGTCAGCTGAGGAGATACCAACGACAGCTTTGAAGGATTTCACCATCCCTACAAGAAAATGACAACCTCAAGGATGGAAAAACAGGTTCATGCTGAAGAGCACAAGCCACATGGACAGAAACTGAAGGTGGAAGTGCAGCAGTAGAGTGTTTTACCATTGCATAGGCTATCACATAACCCAAACCACTTAGGCATACTTCAACTTTCAGTCTTTGGTACACTAAGCAATAAGGCCAACCAGATTAGCCACACAACTTCAAGAAACATAAACTCTGGTTGCATGAATTCAGATCAGCTTCAATTCAAGATTAAAATCAGTCCTGATCTTAAGTTAAGCTATCTGGTAGTTCAGGAGGAGGCCAATAAGACAAAAGACTCACTATCACATGAAGAATTAAGACTATCTTACTAGGGTTTCCTTCCCTAAACAATCAATGAAGCAGACAAATGTGGAAAATTCCTCTCTCCAACTACAAGCACTTCTTGTTCATCCTATGCAATCTCAAGGAAAAAAAGTAGCCATGCAGATGAAACCTGAAGTAGTAGCAGGTCCAGTCAACATGCAAATGCAATGCAACATCTGATAGCAATATGAAAACAGTTGCCACATGCTAAAGCAGGTGAACCATTTACTTTCAGACTAGTCAGTGATCACAGCTAATACTGCCATCTTGAATTTAATGATGTGGATAAGATATTTCATCTTCACGTCTAGGGTATTTTTCCAAATTTCTTTCTGCTTTGGTACTGAGACTAGCTGTTCCCACTATCTAAGGTGGATGGAAACTGGTTGAGTGCTACTCCACGGCAAAGAATGTTACCAACGTGCTCATAATGGATCTCTGAAATATTATTTGAAAAGATCAGTACTTTGCTGTCCTCATGACCTGATGGGATCATGGAACTTTGGGTGATCTCTTAAGTCTACAATGATGATACATAGACAAAACTCAAAATTTGACAGACATTCTTTAAAGACACAGGAGACAAGTTTAGGTGGAAAAAGAAGAAAATTCACGTGAACAAGCAAGTAGTTTACAGCTCCTGAGCACACTTTTAAGAGGTAATACTGTTGAGGAACCAGAATTTGAATCAAGAAGTGGCAGGCCTGGTTGCAGAATTGTTGTGGGTCCTGGTGGGTAAAGACATAAGCAAGAAACAGTAAGATACGTGGAACTGGGGGAAGGATCTCTCTTTTTGGCTTGGAACTGCTCTGAGGGAATGGAAGATTGCCTGGGCATTCTTCAAATGCATGTAGATTGATTCATGACACAGTACCAAACAGATGCAGGAAACTCAAAAGGAGTTTCTCTCAGGAAATCTCTCAGATGGTAGCTATGAGTAATGCTATCAACTCCAGATATCTTTGGATGAGATTTGTGGGCCTCCGAAGACCCTGCTGACAATTCAGTTTCTGCAAATAAATTCTCTTTGGAGTCATCAGTCAAAAATAAGAAAAAAATATATCCCTCAGCTCATTAGGAATCCAAATTCCCATTTCCAGGCTGGTCCTCCATACAAAACAGACTAGCATTGTGGGGACAAGCACAGCCCCAAATGACAATGCTGATGTTCCACTTGGAGGGGGGAGAGAGAAATTTTCTTGAAAAACAATTCAAGTGGGCTATCAGCATTACAGTAGTTCCCTTCTAAAATTCTCTTTTATTTGGTGACATCTATTGCACAGAATCTGGTAACTTAAGCCAGGTTTCCCAACATTCGTGATCAGAGATGGGCTAAAAATCCAGGGTAATGCCCATGTTTGTCACCCAAGCAGGTGACAAATCAAGTGGCCAGAAAATATCTCCAGTGTGAAAAGATTTTATATGCACACACACACAAATCTGTATTTACTGTATGTATGTAGTTCCTGCAGTACAGTTCAAGACAGATTTTACTATTTTATGTCATAGTATTGTATGAACATCTTGTAGTAATGCAGTAATACCCATCAGCATCAAAGAAATCAGTAACAGGCATGCTGTTCTCGTCAGTGCTTCTAACAACTAGGTATCCAACCTCTACTTTTTTTGAGCTCCTTAGCGCATGAATTCTTACAGACATACATTCATCAGAAAAATTGAGCTGTGCCCAAGGCAGTCAGAAGTAAAGCAATTACTTAATGACATGGCACTCAGAGAACAGTCTCCCTAACATCTTAGGAAGTGAGTACTTCCTGATCATATTTAGGTGGAACCCATGCAACAATCCATTCCCAAAACTAGGGGAGCAAGAGAATAGTCCAGTTCAGACAAGCCTGCATTTGCTTCACTGCAATCAAACAAACCAGCTGAGCTGTGTGGTCAGAGAAAATGAACTTGTCTCTGACACCATGTCCTGAGTTTGTACAATTTGAAAATAGAGGAATCCAAAAGGATCTGTCTCAGAGACGAAACAAGACACCTCTTCATGCTTCCTACAGGAGATTCAAAGAGGCAAACTGACCTTCAGGAGTCAACAACAGAGGCCTTCAGGAAGAGATAATCACTGATGTAAAATTCAGCAGATATCTGGTTATGTCAGAGATTCTGAATAGCTTACAATTATTCTGAACAGGTCATAATTAAGACTAGCAAGACTGAAATAAAATAAAACAAACAAAGAAACAACCAAAAAAAATACAGGCAACAAAAGCTTAAGAGGATGATATTATGAAAAACACCTACAGTCTCAATTAGCTGTTTCATCTCCAACAGATAAAATGTTTACACTAACCATTACTCAAAAACCCAGTTAATCAAATCTGCCAAATGATAATATCCCAGTGGAACAAGCTGACTACTTAAATACTTGGAAACTTCTGAAACAGCAAACAGTAGAGGCCACATTAAGAACAAAACCAGAATCCTGTAATCAAAGTTTACAAATATTCCAAAGACTGTTATACTGGAGTTAAGGTTGAAGACTGCTGAGAGATGGTTGTCCACCGAAAGAGGCTAAGTGGTAGCCAGTGGGAGTGCTGGATTACAGACAAGAAAGCCAGTTCCCTGGGCAATGGAGTCTTGGTATTACTAAAATAATACCAAGATGATGACACAAAACAACACAGTATTACAGAGGATGACAATAAGCTAGAGAACAGCTTGCCAAATGAGTAACAAAAATATGGGTATGTATTATGACAATCTTGCCACGGATACAAAGGGGGAAAAAACCTTCAAACATATACACAGGATGGCACCCCACCCCCAACCAAATGGTTCATGTTGGCTGAATGGATGAGAACACGGTATAAAATTGAAAATGATGGAAGGCTGACTGACAATCTCCAGTCTGGAAACATCACCTAACCTACCAACCTGGACCCTGAAATTGAAGAGAATGAGGTTACAACAAGAAACCACTTGAAACCACTGACAACTTTTCTTTGGTTCAAAAGATTGCTCATCTTCATGCAAAAAGACGAAGTTTCCTTTATGTGGCCCTCTCTTGGAAAAGTAAACCAGCAAGATTTAATCATTTTGAGAAAAACAAAGTTCTTCAGTGTTCCAGTGTCTTCTGGTCTTCCACACAAGTCCCCTGGGTAACTACAGCTTGGGGTCAGCAGTGGTCCCAGTGACATTAACAAGGAAGCTAATTCCTTGAAAGTGAGTTAAACTTACATCCAGTATCATTGAGTCTCAAAACCACAAGAATTAGTGGTACAGATGTCAAAAATGGTTTGCACATTGCCATTGTTACCTGGATGGGAAGGCAAATGAGGCTTCCGAATACAAAAAAGTCAGACAAACTCCCAAGCACCCTGATATTAATGGCTTTGTTACCCATTTTCCAGTGAGCAGAACTCAGAGTCAAGAAGCTGATGGGTGGCTTGAAAATTCTCCTCCTCCTGAGTATCACCCACACCACTGTTTGCCTTCCCTACTTTGCAAAAGGGGTAGCTCTTACTTTTGATGATGCGTTATCACGACATGTAATCTTGTGCTACTTAGTTAAGTAGCATTTTCTGCCATCAAGACAAGTAAGAACTGTAACAGGAGTTAGTCAGTCAGTCCAAGGCAGCAGCATCCTTGAGTAAACAACGTTCAGGAGTAAAAGGAATCCTGAAATGTCCGTAAAAATCTTCGCAGAAAAACACTAATAAAATGAACAGTCATCAAAACCAGATTCATGAGGGAGTCCTTAAAAACCTCAAATATATGGCAAGTAAAATCTTAATTAAACCTCTCTCTTAGAAGTACCTTACTGTTAAGAGGACTAGAAGGTGGTTGACACGAAGCTAGTAAAAGAGTAATCTGGGGGACTCTGAGAACTGCATACCAATCCAACGTCTGTATTAGAAGCACAATAAATTATTAAAAGCAGCAGCAAAATGCAAAACTTGTGAAAGACTAAGCATGACTTTTGTGTAAAAAAAAAAAAGTAAAAAAAATCACATTATACATTTACGGGACTGAGGTAGTTATGATAATATGAGTAAGGGAGACCCAATTAATTTTCTAAAGGCATTAAAAGAAGTCCCTCAAAACCGCTAAAGATACCAACCTATCCTGGTAATAAAAAGATTATCCTTATATGGATAAATTATCAGTTAAAAGAAAAAAGGAAAAAAGAAAACAACCTCTCAGGGGATTCCCTGAGGATCTGTACCAGGACCTCTGCTGTCCAGCATTTTTATAAGTATTTGGAAAAGGGGGTTAGAGAACAAGGTGATAAAACAGGGTGGTAAAAACATGCCAACTGTAAAAGACTGAAGAGGACTGCACTCCACAACATGACAGACAAAATTGAAATGTTGATAAAAACCCCAAAGAGATTTTCATGGGGCAAAAATGCAATCCCAAGCGTACATACAGAAAAACAGGCCATGTGTTAGGGGAGAACGCTAACACTGAAATAGGTATTACTCCTCAAGAAAGAAATTGGGACTAAACCAGACAGTTTTAAGAAAACATCGTTCAATGCTCAGTCAAGAAGCAAGTCTAATATTAGGAAATATTATGAAAGGAATGCAGAATGAAGCAGAAAGTCAGTACATCTACATGTTGACTGCTGAATAAAACTAGAAGATGGTACGGAGTAGACACTACAAAAGAGCGAAGATGGGATATGACAGCAATCTAACGAATCATGTCTTACTGAAAAGATGCATTCATTAAAAGATACAAGAATAGTTTACTTTTTAATAAATATAGAATATCACACGAAATAAGCAGACATCTGGCTAAAAGGAGGCAGACAGTAACAGGAACTACATTACTTGACGTGGTAACTGTAACTCTGCCACAGACGCTTAGTTGTGATGGTTCATACAGGTTCTAAAACCAATTATGCAAAGAATCAAAAAAATCAGCTAGAACTTATTAACACAATGATACCACTTCTGAATTACAAATCATTAACAATGGAAATAATACATCAGGAAAATATCATTGTATGCCTTTGCTGATCATAGACTCTTCCCTATGCAACTGCTGTTAGCCATTCTCAGAACTCTGGTCTAAATGAATCGTCAGTAATGGCCCTCTTTGCATTTCATAACTAAGTAAATGCCGTACTCATAAAAAAAAGTATTTTTTATGTCAAATAATTTTTGTCTACCAGTACTGAACTTATCCCACTGTAAAATAGCTGGTATGTAATCTCCCTTCACATGGCTTATAAAGAAAATAGCACAAGATCCGCACCTATGATTACATTTTATGCAAAATACCAACATTAAATTATTTGTATATTCCTAGGAACATAGTGTCTTAGTAATTCAGATAATGCTAGAAATATATTTACAGCTTATAAATTATCACATAAACTATATTCAACAAAATTACTTCCACATATCATAAGAATAGTTCAATATATTATAAAAATGAGGCATATTTTATCCCAATCATAATTTTAAATTTTACCTTTATCTGGATCCAACTGTTCCTGGGAAAGAATACCACACAACACTGGGTTCTTCCACACTCCCTTCTCTTGGGTAAGTGTAGTTAAAATATGCAGTTCCCGACTGCCATTTTCCATCAAGTTTTTATGAGCCACCTGAAGGATATGTTTTACAAAACAAAGTATTGTTAAGAAAAAATTACGAATATATGTCTTTTAGACTCCTTTATACCTTATGTCAAAAAAACCCCAAAACCCTTACCAGATGAAGAGTTAAATGTGTAACAGAACGATCTTAATATTCAGCCTATACAGGTTTTACTTCTGCCTCTGTCGCCTAAGATTTAGGCAGAGAAACCACAAAGATTGAGTGCCCCAAACTGGCCCTGAGATTTATTAACAGAGCTACTTCTTAAATTTCTGAAACTAGATTTTGAAATAGGCCTCTCTTTAAAAGCATATGAGCAAATTCTCTGGTCCACTTATTGGTCTGGAACCAGCTGCCTAAACTCCTATCTTTTTCAGACTCTTCAGCAGCTCAATTTTTATGCACTGGAGACACTGAAAAAAAAGTATTTTTGTAAAGGCGAAAGATTTAAGCTGTAAAACCTCACCACATGGTTCTATGCAAATATGATGAAGGCAGGCTGGAGTCTTAAAATCAGTTAAAATAGTTTCTACTGCATTTAGATACTACAATAGATTCTGGAAACAGAGGGATGCTTGGGAGCAAATTAACTACCTTGAAAAATCTGTGGCTTGAATAGCAATGTGGAAATAACACTGGTCATAAAAAAAAAAGAAGGGCTCATCTCTATCTCCTCACTTTTCTTTTACTTTTCCACTTGCTCTGAAGGCTGTGGAACCTCCTGGCACAAAACACAGCTCTTCAGAACTGTTTTATATCAGGCAGTTGATAGTCAAAATTTACTCTAAGAATCAGCAACCTTGCATCTTCATATGTTATTTAAGCTGAGAATCCTGAGGTAACTGTATTCCTTCCTTCTCCCTAACCCCCACATTTTATTTTTTTTTTTTCCAAACTGTAGGCAGGACCTCCTACTACATATTTCTGATAAATACTGAGGAGCAGAACTTGTTTCAACACCCTCCTTTAAGGCAGAGCTCGATTCCTTAACCTGCTAGTACCCTGGGGGAGATCTAACAATCCTACAGGATCAATAGATTTTTCACTCATAATAAATCTCAAATGTACAACCATAAATAGTAAAGAATGACTTATATGATATTATTTCATTTCTAACAGTGTTAATAGACAAATATATTTTAAAAAATGAGCTTTCTTTCAAGTATCTAAACATAGTTTTAGTCCAAAGCTGCCACATGAACTATGACAGACAAGTGATACGGCTGACAGCAATTACTGCAGAGTACATGGAATTTCTAGCTGGAGGCCTTGATCTTTATCAGCCACCAGGAAAATAAGTCTACATACATGCTACATAATATCCCTAAGTTTCCAAATCATTCTTAGAAGCTCTTAAGTCTTCATTTCATGAATCAAACTCACCTGTACAAAAGCCTGAAATTCTTCCCATTTATTTTCAGGTAAATCAAGAGGCAGACACAGTAGAAGTTCAATACAGCTTCTGGAAGGCAAATAGGAATATTATTTGATGCAATTTTTGGCTTTTAAAATGTATAATCAACAATTCTTAATTCTAGTATCCAAACAATTATTTGTTTGACATGCCAAAGCCATAAAAGTCTGGTTTGTTTGAATGTATAAAGAAAAGGTGGTCATGGCCACTCTTGCAGAAGCTGTAAAAGCAAACTCTCTAAACCCCAACTAATAATAATAATAACAACAACAACAATAATAATTTGTCATTGAGGTTCAACACTGTAACACTGTGTGTAAATTGATGCACTCTCAGATTGCATGCAGATCAATAGTAACAAAGTATTTCAAGCCAGGGATGTTGGTTCATCCTGTATCAGAAGAGTCCTTCTCAAGACTGCTCCATTTCTAACAACCAAACATATTACCTCCCACATACAGCATTCACCATGAGGAAAAGGAGGTGCTTCCCATCCTATTTAGAATTTCTATATATTGTGAACTGGATTGGAAAAGCATTTAGGCAGTTAAACATTAATACCATACAGGTTGGTTTTAGTAACTGAAAAACATACTCACAGTGCTAAACGTTCAAGCACAAAGGCTACATTTTCACACTCAGAGGTAAGATAAGGTCGTGCTTTAACATAACTTCGGATAGCCACTGTATACACCTCTAACAGGGGCAGAGGGTCTTCTGATGTTTTCCACTTTTCTGCATATTCCAGCAAAGTCTGTTTAGGGAGAGGAACAAACAATCCCAAAATTCAGGAACAAATGTAAGTTTTTAGTTTTATACTCCTCACTAGTAGACTACCCTTCTTAATGATTACCTCTGTCTCCTTTATATACTGTAATATTAATTACATGTTATCAAAACATGCCTTTTTTTCCTTAAAATTTATTGTTTCATTAGCAACTGGAACTTAAAACTCCACACAGAAATCATTCTCTTATCATACAAAAATATTATGACTGACACTTCCCCCCTATGGTATCACCATAAAATTCAGTTTACATTCATATTTTCCATAAACAAAAGCCTGAAGAGCGTATCTGGGAACGTAACATACTTAAGGGACTGCAAACTCATTTTTTAGACATTCACCTTTACAGTTCAGCTTCTAAAGCAAGTAAATTTGAAAGCATTAGCCTTTATTTTAATTTGTCTACTTCCAGGAACAGATTTATATTCCCTCTCTCTTGCCACCTTGCCGATACAAGTATCTTCAGGGTGTCACTTTTTACATGGTCCTGAGAGGAATATGAAGTACGCATTTTAAAGACAGCATATATACACCCAAAACTCATTAGTCAAAAAGTTGTTTTCCTACTTTGCCACATGAATACCTACAAACAATGGTTTAGAAATAAAACTCATGAGAGTGATGGAATAACCACAGCCACCCAGAGTACAAAAGGCTGTTCATCATTTCAGTCAGGGACCGGGAACTCAGGCTCAGACACACATTAAGGTGGAGTAGCTAGTAAGGTTCTCCTGTCAGCATCCAAACCATGCTCCCCTTGGATCTCTGCTCTCAAGCCTGGGGCAGCTTAATGGACTGCAAACTAATTCCTATACTACGGCAGGTTGCAGCCTGTCATATTAAGACGATCAATTTTGCTGTTTGCAATTTAGGTTGTCCAACACCCTGCTCAAAGCAGGGCCATTAGAGTAAGTTGTTTGGAGTTGTTTGGAGTCATGTCCAATGGAGCTGTGAGTATCCTGAAGGACAGATACTCCACAGCCTCAGTAGGCAACCTGTTTCTGAATCTGACTCTTATTTATTTGAATTTTTCCCCACCAGTACCTAGATGCAGTCCCACACGTTCTCAAGAAAGGGATGAATGTCCCTCAACCTGCTGGCCACACTCTTGCTAGCACAGCTGTGTGTGTAGCTGGTGCTCTGCCGCAAGGGCACGCTGCTGGCTGTTCAGGAGGACAGCTGGGTTGGCGTCCGCAGAGCTGCTCCCCAGCCTCTACTGGTGCATGGGGCTACTCCCTCCCACACGCAGGGCTTTGTGCTCGCTTGAGCTGGACTACATGTCAGCCCATGCCCCCAGGATGTTGAGGTCCCGCTCAATAGTCTGCCTGACCTGCTGTGTATCGACTGCTTCCGCTAATTCGGTATCATCTGCAAACGTGCTGAGGATGCTGTCCCCTCATCCAGTTCACTAATAAAGAAGTTAGAGAGTATTTGCTCCAGTGTCAAGCCTTGACAGGGTGCCACAAGTAGCCAGCTACCACCTGGACTTTGTACTAATAAGCACAAGTCTTTGAGAACCACAGTTCAGCCACCTTATTATATTGCCTGGATATGTGGACTATTTCATAGATTTGCTTATAAGGATACTATGCGAGATGAAGTCCAAGGCCTCGCTGAAAAAACATCTGCTGCTATCCCCTCATCTGCAGAACCCGCTATTGCATCACAGAAGGAAATCAAGTTTGTCAGTGTGAAAGCATTTTACATAGCTCATACTGTCAAGGCTGTTCAGCAAAAGTCACTGCTCCCCTTTTCATTAATATCAGCTGTAATTAAAACAATTTTGACAGTATTGGTTCAAATCTGACAAGGTTTGTTCTGGCAAGGAGAATCAGAGCCCTCTGGACAATGAAGCTCTTCTGCTACAAAATCCCTCACATACCTCACAAAAACCAGAACAAAGTGGTTCTCAACTCATTTTAATATGCAAATACTAAAATTTTGTTTAATTTTTAATATGCAACTGTAACAATTGTGATGAACTTGCTATGTCTGGGGTATAATGCAACTTGAACGATAAAATCAGACTTTGAGCAAGTTGTCTCTGGCTTTACCTATTAGAAAGTAAGAAAACTGAACATTAAGTCTTCAGGAAAGGCAAGTCTTCAATTCTACTAGGGAAGTTTAGCGTAAGTTAAATTCAGCATTGCCCTGTCTATGTTAGATATCTGTACTGAGTTAGCTAACAGTACTATTAAGAACATACTTGAAATGCTCGTATTTGGCAGTGTCCAAAATAAACCCTCTTGATAAAAGCTATACTAAACTGAATTAGAAAGCTGTTTAATGTGGTTATTTGCAGTCACAATACTGCTGCCAGGTTATATATAGCACAGCCAAAACACGAACAGAAGGTATCCCAGTCAAGGACGTAACAGGTAAGAAATATGCAGTTTTTGGCAAACTATTGCATTAAAACCTATTTTGGTTTTAAAGGAGGTCTTAATACACAGTCACCTTAAAAGAAGTTACATACTCTACCTTTCTGCTGCAGCAGAAGGTGCTTCTGAAGCATCTAGTGCTCCCTATTGGAACCTTGAACCTGACTGGAATATTGTCTATTTTACTGTAACACCCAACATGATGCTCTCCTAACAGCAGCAAAAAAGCACTACAGATCATGGCAGAGAAATCAAGGAAGAGTAAAATAGAGCAGAAGCATGAAAGAAGCAACAAAGGAGGACTAAATAAACAAGCTAATAAGTTACTGATTTGTCATACATGACGTGTTTAAGGATGCTAGCTGTAAAACAGCAAAGCTGAAGAAAAAACAGCCTACAGAAGTATACTTTACATCCTTCACTCTGTAGCTCTTGAAACAATGTTTTGGATGGAAAAAGCAACAAGTTCTTCCCCTTGTCCAGCTGATAGACCAAGGCAGTAACAGGTTGCATAAACTACCACTCAGTTTTATCCAGCTGATTGTCCAAACTTGCTAGAGCTGGCCTGGCCATCATAAATCTGCCAGTAAGATAAGTTTATATTTAGGAAGCTGATATATGAAGTAATGAATCCTGTTTAATACTAGAAACACTAGGCTTACCTGTTAAAGACTTGATGTAAATCTTATTCTGAATGTGGCCCATCTACTTTTACTAATGTCCTCTTCAGAATACTACAGCAAGCTTTGGCAAGTGAAGGACATTTCAAAGTTAGCTACCAAGCCAGGACAACATACCCTGAAAATCTCAAAGCATTGAGTTGAGCAGAAGAAGGAAGAAGAAAGGGGTGAGGAAGGAGAAGGAAGTGGGGAGATGTAACTAAGCATTTGGTCATCTGAGAAGTGTGACTGAAGAATTATCAAGAGGATTCTCACCAGCTGTTGCAAACACAGCAACACCTAGTATCTAAAGAAGAAATGAACAGCCTCAGTAGAGATACACTGATTCATAAAGCAAGCCATGACAAGTGACCATGGAGACCTGTAACAACCAGATCATAAGATCTCAAGTTTCATGGGGCAGGAAAGAGAGACCTTATAGGCAGTATCACTATCCGATCTGCACAAGGGATGATATTGAAAACCACAGGCCCATTATGATGGAACCCAGCCGGAATTCTCCCAGATAATTAGGAACTTTACAGAAATACCATGTAGTCATTAATACCAGAAAATTGTATTGGGGAAGAACTACAAAAGCACTTGCAGAACCTGTGAAAACCTAACCAACACTGCTCCAATCCACATCCAGATTAATAAGGCTAAACTAAAGCAAATAAAATTTAATTTTGAAAATATGAGGTTTAGGGGGTAGTTAACCAAAACAAAAGTAGATACAATCAACACATTGGCAAATTCTCAGAATCGACCACCTAACAAAAAATATTTGGTATGTTGGTAAACTGTTATTACCAATACTGTACTTTAAAAGCAGCATGTACAGATGCAAACACACTGTATAAAGCAAGCAGAGAAGTTTGCACTATAACATACTGGTGCTAATTTCAGCATTAAATAGTGCTATTTTTATCTCATATATATAGATCAGCCACTTCCAAGCCATTACATGAACTATATTAAGCAGTTATGCCCACCACGCCCTTCAAAAGTATTTGTCAGTATGACAGACTTCCTTGTCTGGATGTCCCTAGACTATACAGCACTGCCACTGTACAAAGAAAATAAAATTCATTCTGCTTTGCTTAATGAATCATTGTTGTGCTCCGCTTACAACCATAAAAAGAAAGAATTTTACCCCCAGCCCTGGGCCTCATTAAGTTATTTATCTTCCTAGTCAGGACATGCTTGTTAATCAAGCCAAGTACTGTATTCAGAGCACAGCAGCAAAGTTTTATTCCTCTGCAAGACCAAAACAGGCATTTTATTTCAGCAGCAGCTTACACAGTCAAGAATGCTGCAAAAAATGGAATAATCTCAATTTGTACAATAAAAATCAATAAGTATTATATCTGTGATTTAAACTGTGGAAAATATTTAGCTATGGGTAATATTCAGACAATGTATTTTATTCTTTTCAATCTTTATCAGAACCCTTACATGAATGTTGCTGTAGCAATGCACCCACTGTAGGATGCTCTTCCACTTTCAAAAGTTATACTGAGCAATCATCTTTGCTAAAACTAGCCCTACAACACCAAAACTGTGTTAAAATATGTTTCACGCTAAAAGAAGGCATTATTTACTATTAACTGGAGTTTCACATGTACAGTCCACATCTACATGTTTCTTCAGCTTTTAAGATCAGATTCTTGCCCCGTAGGTATCTGGATAAGAGCAAGCTTACTTAAATACGTTGGAACATGCCTGGAACTGCCACTTCCATTCCCTGCTAAACCCAAGGGATTAAGAGGCAAGGAAAGTGACAGAGAGCGGTCACACAGCTAAGCTGCACTTCTCAAACCACTCCAGTAACCAGCAAAACCTCTATTTCAGTGACTTTTCTCAAGCACATCCACACAAGATAAGAGTCCAAGCCACAAGCTTGATACAATCAAGGTATCTGGAGATGTGCCTTTAGGAGCTGCACATAAAGAGTGGCTACAAAAACTCCCTCCATAAGGTCAACTTCCACAGCAATAGGGGTAGCCAAGTGATGACCAAGCTCCACACAAGTAGCCAGGTTCAGGAGGGACAGCACTTCTCAGTGAGATCACTCTGCCACTTCACATGGAGCACACTCCCACAAATGCAGGGCTCCCCTTGGGCTGGCACAACCCCACTACTCACACCTCCAGTACCTGTCAATAACTGACTGATCCAAAAAAGCAGTTGCTTTCACAGGAACTGTCAAAGGGTCTGATTCAAGAAAACAGGGCAAGCTTTATTCAGAGCTGGTAAAGAATGGCTACAGTTCTGCCAGCATCAACAGAAATTTCAAAAGAAAGTGAAGGCTACAGTAAAGAAAGAGGATAACATAAGAAAATCAGTGAAGCAGGTCTCCTGTATCAACCATGCATATGATTTAAGAACCTTTGTCTTGGCTTAAGATTCTCCCCTGTGAGGAAGTTGGGTATGCTCTAATGACCAGAGCCATTCACAACTTGTATCATTAGATGGATCATGAGCAAATGAAAATGAATTGGGGATTCTGAGTTTGGTATCATCATATAGGGGAAGATGCAGAGATATGCTGTACGCCCTAATGAGTCTGACACTGTAACTACTTCAGTCAAATCAGGTTCCAGTGACTGCTCTGGACTGGTTTAGAATTGGATGCTTAGGATTAAAGGGACTGAAGGGAAGACTACATATACCATAACCTGATCCAGAACAAAGGCATCCTAAAGACAAGATCAGAAGAAAGGAAGCTGACATCGCTTACTAAACTCTGCTAAATGCCTTGGAATGTCAACAACCCCAAAGTATGGACTGCAGCATGGCAGATAAGGTCTATCACGGTAATGTGGTTTAAGATGCTATGTCAGGAATAATGTGTAGCCATAATGGGTCTGTATGGAGATTGTGAGGGATCATTCAGGAACAAGAAACATTTGGAACAGGAGACTACCTGCAAACTGAAGGCAGTCAGCCATGAGACTCTTATACAAAGAGCACCCTATATCAAACAGGTATTGAAGAACAGCTTATGCACAATGCCACCAGGCAGCATGAGTGAGTGTGCGGTCAAGGTCTGTTAGATTCCACCCCTGGGTAGAACGCCCATCTACATGAGGCTTGTTAGTGGAAAATGCCAAGAACTGAATGTCAACAAGGATTGCCAATAGTGATGATGGAAGATGTAGCAGTGTGAGCAAAGGAACTAAGGTACTGCAGCAATGACTCTGGAACACTTCGTCTTGACAAATCTCCGAGAAAAAAAAAGACTAGGTGAAGTCTCCTTCACATACCCAAATACTGAACTGGATGGGGTAGGGGGCATAACCTCTAGCAACACTTCAAGAGTAAAGAAATTTCCCTGTCTTAAATAAATATATATGTAATTCACGTATGTGCAAATACATATATAGGCTATCATATTAAGACAGTTACATTTTTCTTGCTTTGGGACTATGATAATTTTGTTGTTCTCAAACCAAACTTTTTTTTTTTCTTACCTAAAAACCCAAATCAGACGAATAAGCTACATAACCAAGGGGGCTATAAGTAAATTTAAGAAATTAACACAGTTTCAGAGACGGCAGCCTTAAGGTGTGTTATCTGTAAAGCATTTCTGTAACAACTCAAGAAGACTTACTTGAGTCTTATGGCTCCTTTGTAAGAAAACTAGTCCTTTTCTAAATTCCATGTTATCAATTACTCCGAAAAACCAAAGACAATGACACTGGCTAACATACATGGTAAACATTTTTGGCTAGCATACCATGTGAGTAAAGTTCAAAACTCATCTTTGTGGCATCTGAAAATTTTATATAGCAAAATGTATACTCTATGTGGTGTGTAAGAAGTTTAAATTCAGCAGTACTGGAATAAACCAAACCAAACAGGGAATTATAATTTGAAAAAGTGTATACTTTTTTGGTGGATGAAGGAGATGATTTGAGGTATTTATTGATGGTGGGAATAGTAAGAATAAAGCATTTACAATAGCATGAGATAATTTACAAGTTATAACCTCTCTCATGGACTCCTATCAAAGTTGGTATGTTCTAGAGTTGTGCTACTTAGTATGCACAGGAATTATTGCCAAACTGTTGCATGAATGCAAACAAAACAGCATGCTGCATGTTACAGTAGCTACACCAATGCTCCTCCTTTCTCAGATAAGACTGTTGTGTTTCCCCTCAGTGTGGCAGAAAGTAAAGTAATTTAAATCCCAACCAAAAAAAAAAAAGAGGCAAGACTCTTCACATTTATTGTCTGTGTAAACCCATAGACACCAACCATAGAATATGACAGTTAACACCTACACTCTTAAACAACACAAATCCATCAAATCCACATATTATTTAGATAGCTAAGCTAAATAATATTACATAATTATAAAAATAGTTATCAAGGAGGGTGTGACACCCTAGGGTGTTCAGTGACACATTTTTTTTTAAAATTTTGACATTGTCTTTATTTCCATCCAAACACAGTTAAATACTGAGTGTACCAGTGAAGCACATAAGCCAATCTCGCAACCTTTCACTTCAAACTGCCTGGAATCAAAACTCATCCGTAGTTTTTAAATAAAAAACCCTGAAATTTTTCCACCTGTCAAGGTGGAAACTTCTACCAGCAAGTAGTCCACTACAGGAACAGATCTTCCAGGTTTAGTAAGTAGTCGCACAACAAAAGTTAAAGGAGTTTTGATTATTTAAATCACATTGCTGGCAACTGCAAGAACATAAGGTAGACATTAGTTTAAAATGTGACTATTTAGTATTTAGCTTGTGATGTCATAACCCTTCACACTTGAACAAAAAAATTTTGGTTGACTGTCTAAATCAAAAGCCACCCAGACTTTTGGTAACCCGATAAATTTCCAACTTCATGTAAAATCTATTATCACAGCACTTACATTTTATTATAAAACATGCTTTAAGAATTAGCAGCTTGTGAAAATACTTGTCACTGCTTGTATTTTCTTGAAGATCTAGACTTGAAATATAGGCTTATGATTACATAAAACACAGAGTATCTCAGAAAGATGCATGTGCACAAAAACATATGCAAAAACAGGTCCCAATACACTGATCCAGGCCAGAAAATTTACCCTGGAGCCTGATCCACCAGCCTACAGCCCACAGGAGTCTTGGCTATCACAGAATGATAGGGATTGGAAGGGATCTCTGGAGATCATCTAGTCTAACCCCCTTGCCAGAGCAGGTTCATCTAGAGCAGGTTGCAGAGGAATGCGTCCAGGCAAGTTTTGAGTATCTCCAGAGAAGGAGACTCTACAACCTCTCTGGGCAGCCTGGTCCAGTGCTTATTAAATCCATGTTCCCTAATTTTATCTTCTATAGGATAATACTTGTAAAACATGCAACTCAGATCCACTTTAATGCACTTTTTGAAATGAGCAACCAGAACTTCCGCTAAAACAATATGAAAATTAAGATCTGGCCACAAATGTTTCATATACATTCAATTCATAATTTATGAACTGAATATGACTAGTAATTAAACTACCAAGAATTTCACTGGTCATAAGGCTAAAATTCTCCCCTTTGCTTTCTTAAGAGTCTTCCGAGTTACATTTCTAATTCACTTCAGTATTCTTCTGCAACCTCAGTATGCTACTAACCAGCTCAGCTGAAGACAAGTGATAGTTGCTTGTTCTCTTGCAGAAACTGCACCCTATCCAGAGCAACTCACTCAGGCATCATTTGCAAAGCAAAAAGACTCGATATAAGCCCCAAAGAATTACAATCCTTGCACTAGACAGGCCCCTTCTCTGGTTTTGTACAGTCTACTTGCTTTATTTCTCAATTTTCAAATCAATCTTGTACAAATACTGTTACATCCAAACAGTTCTGATAAATTTTTATTATTCTCAATTTAGTGAGACAATGCTTGAAATTGATCTGTAGTATTTTTTTCCTCCCTAGAAGATTATAACCTAGGGAAGAGAAATTAAAAAGCACGGGAAGAGATATATCCATGATTTCTTTCTGTATTTGAATGTCTGAAGTCTGTCTGTTTAAGGCTTTAAGTTTACTAGACTGCTATGGGAAAAATCTCATATAATTATTCTTGCCAAAGAGTTAGTTCAAAAACATTAACTGCCAAAATCTTTATTTTTTCTTTTCTAAAAAGTACATGAAAAGATGTTTCTTGTCAAAATCCTATGTAACTTTTCAGACACTGGGAAAAGCAGACAATTCTCTTAATTTAACTTGGAATGCCAGAGATATGCATATCTCACAAAGGTCATCTCATAAAAGGTCAGTCAATATCCTGAAAGACAGGGCTTTTTTTTTTATTTGAAGGAATAAATCACCTTACTGTGGCGATACTATTATCTGATGATAAGACAAGGCAAGTGAGATATGCAAATTGATATTATTTAAATAGATGTTCCTTGGAAACAGCTGTCTTCCATTATTACCTTGTTATAAACTCTGATCCATTGCCAGACATGGCCTTTTAAAAACATACAACAAAAGTGAAAGGGAGTAGAATCTGTGGTACCATGAACTCTTTGCTCCACGTAAGTATTGCTCAAGTGCTACTCAACATCTGTGTGGTATGGGGAAACACAAGGCCATATAAATCTATTTCCTTCAGGTCATGAAATACATTGCTTGTGGTCAGCTAATGAATGGCACAAAAAGGGAGTGGTAACTTTAATCCTCTGACCTTTAGAAGCTCCATGTTACTATCTGCTTGCAATTATTTCAGCTCTCACTTCCTCAAATTTCTTGTGTACTACTCCAGATGAGCAAGAACTACCTTTCAAATACACACAACTGTATTTTAAGAATGTAATGCACAATAATAAGCTAAGATACCTCCTGCTTGTCAATATCCAAATTACTAAAGCATACAATGATGAGCCAAGTGAACCTGGCAAAGCCAGACATGGCAGCCTGTAAGGATATGAAAATGCTTATCGTGCCTATTGAGAGAGTCTTCCTATGCTAACCGATTGCTGCTGAATATGAAGAACGCTGACAATGCAGCCATACTGACCTATGAATGATGATGCCTCCCAACTTTGTATTACCAGCACAGTTCTCTGTTTTGTATTACAATATTGAAATGTAGTCCTGAAAGTAAGCTGTAAGACTCTTACCAAAACTTCAACTGAAATTAAAATGGAAATGTCAGCCACTGTATCCCACTATCCAGCACCCTACGCATTTCCTCATTCTTGAACTGCCGTATTTCTGCTTTTGACACTTACTAATTTTACTGAAGCTCAGAGAAGTGAGATTCACTGTATCTCTTGTAAAAAACACTTTTTCCCCATCGTGAATCTGTATTTTATTTTGTTCCCTTATTCATTTATCTCCATACCTTGCAGATAATCACTAACTGAACATAAGGATTTAAAAGTCTGACTAGAAGGCCTAGAAAATTTCTCTCTGCTGTATTCCTTCTCCAACAAAGGAGCTGTCTACTATTCAGTTACAAAAATAGCCCAATTAGTAAGAGTAAAGACCCCTCCAATACTAACTCCCAGGGTCTGTAATCTTAAGTCACTTTTCACTTCCAAAACTAAAACCTATCTGCTTCTTCCTGAAACAGTATTTTCCATGCATATGCTTCACCTTATTGACCTTTTAGGTATGGTAGTCATGAGTCGCAACTAATTGCTTATGTTTAACTATTACTCAAAAGAAAACAGAACAACATTTGAAATTGCTGCTAACTTTCCTTTCTCAGGGGAGTTAAGAGCACCACGAAATATTTGTTAAGCCAGTAAAGTTCTTGCAGTATCCATGGTTCTGCAAGAGGTATTGTTCATCAGTACTGGAACTCACACACAGACACAACTCTATGCTCAAACTTGAAAAGTCTCCACCAGTTACATCTACACAGTAAATACGCTCATTGAAAGCTCTTGCATTCAGGACCAGTATCTTAAAGGAGAAATACTGAGGCATCTCAGATGTGCAGCACTCCAAGACAGAAGCATGCAAGGCAACTGTGCAGAAGCATAGTTCTTCTAGACACATTCACACTAAGGGTGTGCACACATCCTGATACTAGGGACACCGAAATATTTTGAGATCTCAGTATAATTTTGCAGCTAGGCCATCAGATACAGAAGCTTCAAAAACCATTTCATGAATATACAGGTTTATATGGTTGCTTTGAGATATCCGAGCTGAACACATTTCTTTAAAAAATGAATACATTGGTGCTTTCTAATAGTGACAGATTCACTAGTGAAATATCTACAGGAGATATATATAAACAGAAAGTATTTCACAGATCATTGGGTTAGACTATTTCAAACGGTGATATGAAAATAAAGCTATTATACATAAACCAACTCCTCAGATCAGGGACAAAACAATATGGTGAAAAACAAAATGCCTTCATCAAAGGAGTCAAAAAACATGGAACGTCCACTGTATAAGACACTGCTTTCCAGGAAAAAAGATAACAGGATGGATGAAATGCTCTCTATTCTTTTTAGGATAGGCAAGAAGGAATTTCTCAACTTCCATGCAGAGGTGACAAGCCCCCAAACAGCAACAGAGCATTGGTACTGGAGAGTAATCAAGTGCTACAAATTGCAAGACAACTTAGTTCATGGCAAAGCCCCTGAATCCTAAGAGATGAAACACGAGGAACATGATGACTTGATCTGTATTCTTGATCAAATAGCTAGGTATACAGTCATGATGTGACGATGTCTTCTAACTTAATGATAGGAGAATAAAAAAGTTCTTTTGGGGGGAAACACAACTAATATGCCAATTCTTAGGCTGGAGCTACGCATGCATGTCATTCAAATAAAGTTTATTTTTGAGGGCTGGGTTTTTCAGAGTAAAATTCTGTGAGCCTAAGCATAATCTCACTGGCTGCTACAACCATTAAAGAACTAAGCTTGTTATGAAAATAGCATTGTTCAAATTCCTGGAAAGCTGATAACAGTCTACTTTTAAAGGGCAATTTATGATAGTTTACAAACTAAGCTGGACTTCTGGCCTCAACTGTTTTGTGCAACTGCAGCCCTGTGCCAGTATCATTACAGAATCAAATGAAAAGTCAGTCATGGAACTTAACTGGTGTTCTGGTTTTGGCTGGGACAGAGTTAATTTTCTTCACAGTAGCTAGTATGGGGCTGTGTTTTGGATTTGTGCTGAAAACAGTGTACATAATACAGGGATGTTTTTCGTTATTGCTGAGCAGTGTTTACACGGTCAAGGCCTTTTCTGCTTCTCACACCACCCCATCAGTGAGTAGGGCTGGGGGTGCACAAGAAGTTGGGAGGGGACACAGCCGGGACAGCTGACCCCAACTGACCAAAGGGATATCCCATACCATATGATGTCATGCTCAGCAATATAAAGCTGGGGGAAGAAGGAGGAAGGGGAGGGTGACATCTGTAGTGATGGCGTTTGTCTTCCCAAGTAACCGTTATGCATGATGGAGCCCTGCTTTCCTGAAGATGGCCGAACACCTGCCTGCTTACGGGAAGTAGTAAACAAATTTCTTGCTTTGCTTTGCTCGTGCTCATGGCTTTTGCTTTACCTATGAAACTTTATCTTTATCTCAACCCATGAGTTTTCTCACTTTTACTCTTTCGATTCTCTCCTCCATCCCACTGTGAGGGGAGTGAGTGAGCAGCTGTGTCGTGCTTAGTTGCTGGCTGGGGTTAAACTGCAACAACTGCTAAAATAAAAACAAACCTGTAAATAAGTGAACAGATCCCTCCTTTCAAAGTGGAGCATTAGTCCTGGTGTGCGCTACTGAAATCATCCCTGCCCCAAGAACCCACTGTAAATTAGAAGATGACTAGATCACAGCAAGCATGACCAATGAGCAAAAGAAGATGCATTGGGCTTTCATGTCCTCAAAGCCCCACAGCATCTAAAAAGGAATTGGTTCAAGAAGCATTTCCAGACAATCAGAACTTGATTAAGTGAATGCAGCAACATTGCCTGTGATGCCTCTCTTCTGTACCATGAGGAAAATGGACTGACTGGTTGAGAATAGCCTTATAACATGTTTTCTTTTTAATGAAGTAGTTGGGATACTAGAAGTATATTAGATATCCCAGTTTAGACATCTCTGGAGTCCAGAGGCTTTGGTATCAATGCATCAGTACCAGATGATCTCTTTGTGAAGTCCCACAGCAAAGTTACATCCTAAAGGGACACCAAAACAATTTTTGCAGGTGTTGAAATACCACTATTCTCAGCCACGATGATCTACGGCTCCTAGAGCTGAAGACCACCTTTTTTTTTGGTTATCTTTCTCTCCACCTTGTTGTTCAGCGTTTTACCAGAAGATGGAGAACAAGCCTTTCATCACATAAAAAGCAGGAGTCTTAATAACTGCTGCAACTTTTTTTTAAAAGAAGTTGTTAGGTTAAGGTTCCCATGAAAGGCACTTTAATTGGAGGAGGCTAGAGGCAGCTCATGAGTAGCTGGGATGCAACCAGCATTTATGTCCATGCTGTATGAGGACAGACTACCCAACTAAGATGTCAATAGAACAGAAAATTCAAGTAAAAACTTGAATAGTTCTTGAACTAGTTCTGCATGTTAAAAAAACCCCTTACTAATACAATGCCTAATTTAAACCAAGTCTAGGTCAGATTTCCCATGAGACTTCACTATTTAAGGCATCAGAAACAAATACTACAACTGATGATTTTTAAAGCATTTAAAAGAGTAAGCTAAATGTTTACATACAGCATGAACCCCATCACACCCCCTGCCCATTTTAAAAAGCGCAGGGGATGCTCTATGGGCAAACTGATCTTTAGACTAGAACAAAACTTACATAGAAAAGCATGGACATTTCAAATCTGTCCACTACAAGCATCAGACAGAACAGTCCCATCTGAAATACTGCTGCCCTCACAGTTATGCCAAAATAAAGAACCAGGTCATATCAATATAAGTCAACAAAATCAGTTTCTACCTATTTAGAAGTATGCACGGAGAGGTCATTTTACAACAAGTCAACACAGCATTGTACTTCTAATTAATTTCCAAGGCAGTTTAATTAGGCAAATTAAAACTGGTACCAGATAACTGATTCAGTATTTGTTTACCAAGGCTTAGCACTGTTACCTTGATTTTGTAGCTAGACAAGTGCTGCGAGAGTATTAGTTCTTACATGTTTGTTATTATAATACAACACAATCCAGAATCTAACAGCAAAACTTCAGCAGGTACAGAATATGAGATTGCATTTACAAAACTAAGGATGACATAACAAAGTATGATTATCTTTTCCAGTGTACAAGTACTATTTAAATTATGGTTATGATCAAAGAACTTCAATCCCAATTTTTACTCAATTTTAGTTTTTAAAACCTTTCAAGATTTTAAGCTGTTGATGTACTATTTTTACTTTGAATGTGCCTTCTGAATTGTTTCACAATAAAGTTGTTAAGCAAAGTATAGCTCTAGAAAGCCAAGATATCTTTGGCTGAAGAGTCAGCTGATGTTGCTTTAATTCTAATGCAGATGCTGACTTGTGCCCAGAAGAGAGGACTAAAGCCAGACTCTTAATTCCATCACTCACTACAAGATTGTATTTAAGGAATTTTTTCATTCTCAATTTCTGCAGGCATGGCGCAGAGCTATCCAATTTTTTTCTTCCCCATTACTACTCCTCTTCTCTGCTGATAGGCTGCAGTTCCAATCTTCTTCACTGTTTTTTCCTTTTCCTTTAAACAGAAAACTCCAGCTGCTTTTACACTTCACACCCCCATCCTAACACCATCGGCTTTTCTACCCTGCAGTTGAAAGCAAAGGAAAGTCAAGTCAAGATTAGTAAGAACTGAATTAGTGAGTCCAAGAAATACTCACAGTTAAGACAGGCTCATTCAGATACTAAGTTCAAAACCAAAATTTGAGTTTGCAATTAAGTGCTGGTCCACAAAAAGCTCATAATGACTACAGCACTTCAGTGCAATGCACTGCGTAAGGAGAGGATCCACACAGCAGAAAAGCTGGTGCTGAGAACTCAAGTCCCCAGTGTATCCACCACAGGAGACCTTATTTCAGACTAGCTTTCAGCTCGTTCCATTAACTGGATACCTATTAGGGGCTGAAGCAGACTGCCTGCAATCGCTTCTGAAGCACAGCCTGTGGTTTAGTTTCACCCAAAATACATTCAATTTCCACACTGCAAAGGCACTCCACAACGTAAAACAAAGTGTGCTAAGCAGGGATGATCAGAAGATCACTTTTAGAGTGAACTTGTCTGACCCAGAGTGTTAATGTATAGGCACCCTCTGTTTTGGTTCACATGTATCTTCTATGGATACGTTACATTACCTGAAAATTGTTCTTTCGACCACTCACTTTCTCGTTCATCTACTGAAGAGAGATGTTCAGAACAATAAAAGTAGTTTTGTTATAGTGTATGAGCATGTATGTTTTTATACTCTTGTCTCTATTACAGCGTCTCTCCTTCCACAGGAAAAAAACCCAACACACTCTGTTCTGTACACAGAGTGAAGTACCACCTACACGATGGCACTGATTTTTATTACTGGCATCTTCAGTACCCAGACACATAGGTATACACTCTCTGGTACAGATAACCATTGCTTATTAAGAACTACTGTGTTTAGGTGTTATCTCAACAAAAACCCACTAGCTCAAATACTTTCAAGTACTAGTTTCCTGGACAGTTTTAAAGGTAATCTGCAAAACACTGTTGTGAAATTCTACCCATCTACAAGCTTCATATTTTTTAAAATAAACATTATCCTCTCACCATCCTCTTCATTTTTTTATTCAGTCTGAGTTTTCAGAATAACCACATAAATCTGAAACATTGTCTATCAAACCAGAACACAAAGAATAAACTGAATTATAACTGCAGAATTTTCTTGTGGCAAAACTGCAAGAATATAAAGATAACAGATCTAAGTTTTATGCTCAAGCCTCACCAGAAAGAGAAAAGGAGATGCACAGAAACAGCAAGAAATCAAGTCTTATATATATTTATCTTGCAGTAACTCACGCGTACATTCATACTGAAGGAAAGCTATCCTCCTGGAGATTTTCAGTAAATAAGTTCAGAGAAATACACACATGGAAAAGGGAATTGTTGAAGAACTGATACTAACTTCTAATTACAGAATCACAGAATGACAGGGGTTGGAAGGGACCTCTGGAGATCAGCTAGTCCAACCCCCCACCAGAGCAGGTTCACCTAGAGCAGGTTGCACAGGATTGTGTCCGGGCGAGTTTTGAGTATCTCCAGAGAAGGAGACTCCACAGCCTCTCTGGGCAGCCTGGTCCAGTGCTTATTAAATCATTAATTTTGATTTAATAGAAAGAATTAGAATACATTTGAAATCCAGTAAAGGTGATCAACTACCCCGCAATGAATGATTCATGTTCTCAGTTTGTTCAATCCTTACACATTCATATGTCTATATAATAGTTGATATTGTAGTTTATTATGCAAAATAAGTTTCTTGAATATTATTCCATGAACATTACAAAACACGAAAGTTGAGGAAAGATAGACAGTTAATGAGAATTATCATTAGCTACTTTTTGACTCTTGCCTAAAAAGATTCTCCCCAAATAATCACATCTACTTAGCTCTCCCTTCATGGAAATTTGATATTTTACTTTTTTTTTTTAAATAAATCTCACTGAAGCTCTAGTTACCATGAATATGTAATAACTAAACAGATTTCAACGCTTCTGAAAATGCACGAGTGCATTGATTATTTGAACTCCTTTCCCTACATTTATTTACACCACATAAGGTGTTAATGACCTTGATGGTTCTTAACAGCTCCTAGACTGTAACTCACACTCTCATGGTTGCACATGTCTGGTAAAGAGAGCTACGACTAATTGCAGGAAGAATCCATGTAATGATGATCAACAACGTAACGAAACTCACGCTTAAGATTAACTTATTTGAAGATTTTTTAAATTATTTTTACAATTCAATTTATATGGACATTATCACCCTGAGTCTTCAGTACACAAGCGTAAGAAGTTAACCATGCCTCATATCCAACTATTTCTACTTCCCTAGGCAGATGAAGTAACAACAGCAAAAAAAAAAAAATCTAGGTTTGTCTTCTAACGCATGTAACTTTGAATAGCAGGGAAGTACCGCTGCCCCCAATTTACAGATACAAAACCAAGACAGATGTAAGTATGCTGTCGAAAAATATATTTACATTTTTAAAGCAGAGTCTACACTGGAGGAAGGTTTGGAAAAAAAAAAGCACCTCAGCAGATGCGGAAGCAAAAATAGAAGAAAAGCTTGTGGGGCTCTGCTACAACTCTCAGTAGTAATTGTGTCATGTACCATCACCAAGAAAATACCACAAAAAACACAGCAAGGAATAGAGACAACTGACTCTGGAAAGCTAATTACCAAACATAAAACCTTCTGTTAACTGAGAGATGTTTCTCTCCCCAAATATAAGTCAAAAGGTGAAACCAATTTGTATGTTTTTTTCACCTGGGCATGCTGAACATACAGCACAAGCTCAAATTGCTAATTATTAAATTGAAAGAGGCAAAACAAAAGAGAAATTACCTTGGTGCTATTCCTCCCATTATTCTTTAGTCACTATTTTGCTTAAGATTCAAAACCCAGCTAGTTTTAGAAAAAGAACTAGAAAAACGTAGAAAATGAATGGACAGTCTCTGCTTACATACATAAACTGTTTTAAAACAAGTAAATGATTTAAAATACCAGGAAATAACTTCAGTAAGCCTCATGCTTTGTCATATACAGTAGTAGAAACTATCCTTCTTTAGGCTTGCCCTTATTCTTGCAACATTTTGCATTCAATATGCTCTTTCTGATCTTGTCAGTAGCATCTGATTTCTCTCTTGCATCCTTACGGAAGATCTGAACTTGCCATCCCAACCTTCATATTTTAGTCTGTTTAGTTAAAAACAATATTCAGCAGTTGGCTATTAAACAGACATTTCAGGAATGTGGTGGGATGTTCATTACAGTAAACTTTTATCCACTGCCAGGAAATCTAAATTACCTATTCTTTTAATTATCAGACTGGCATATGGGCAGATTAAAAATAGGAAGATAGCCAGAAATAACTGTGCCTAATCTGAAAATATGTGCATTTCCTGCAATATAGGTGACTTCAACCTGCTCTCTCAGTCAAGTGAAATGAGACATTACAAATATTTCTGTAGGTCATCTGCATTACATTTTTGTATCAGCTGTCTTTATCAGCTCAATGCAACTTCTCCCACTGCTACTTCAAACCTTTTTAATTCTGATGAGAACTTAATTGATAATCTTCTTCCTCAGTAGAAAGGTTACTTAATTGCCATTTTAAGCTTGTCTATTCAGCACAGTCGATTGGCATCCCAAAGGATGCTTCCATCTGATCTACATTTCCTGTGAAGGAACAAGGCAACCCGATTCAAACAGAGTCTAATAACCGTGTCCTTATACCAGTGTCAAGGTACTGCCACTGTGTCCACGTGTGAGGAAGGACAGGAGCCAAGATTATACTTTCTCCTGAGTATGTTAGCAACCCTGAGCAGAACTCGGAACTCCTACCATCACACTGATGTGGTTCATGAAGTCTGGCTGGGTATCCAAAAGCAGGGTTCAATTGCCATGCCAGTTTCAACTAGAGCATTATGCAAGTTCCAGGTCTGTAGAATTGGGATATTTAAGTTTTACCATCTTCACTATTATGGATTCATAATCAGTAGTTACTTTTTATCCCAGCTATTCTCTTCATAAGAGCTACCCTGCAATGATTAAAGTAAAAATTAAGTTCAGATTATGTCTTTTGTGATTCTGAACATTTAATCTCTTCTTGTCCTCGCCCTTGTGTTCATTCTAACACAGTGTATTATCACAAGCTTCTGAGGCAAGTAGGAATCACAAGACTGAGGAACTCCTTACTCGTCATTTGATTTAATGCCTGATCACTGAATTCATCAAAACAGTATTCAGTGTATTAGATACATAGATATCAAACAGGATTTATCGATTCACCAGAATCAATTCTCTCCACCACTTTGAATAAACATAAGACAAAAGGAGTCCTACCAAATTCTGTTCTTTATGACATATAGGAGACTTGAGAAAGCAACACCATATTGGCTATCAGCTCAGATGAAAACTCTTTAAGGTAACTGCTACATTCAACCTAAAAGGCAACAGAGTTACAAAATAAAAATTGGTCTTTACCCTAAACAAATCCTAAAGAATTTTACTCCAGGGAGTTAAGTTTCTCAAAGCAACAAATGCACCTGTCCAGCAGTTAGGAGAGAACGAACACTAGGAGTCAGTATCGGAAGCTGGATGGAGCTTTGGCAGTTGTCCATGTTACATGAGTCCCTATAAGGACAAAGAATTGTGTGAGTAGCTCAGATTAATTAACAAAATAACCAAGTGAGAACTACATTACTTAGCACAGGATTTTCCTGATTCTCTGATGAAAGATTAATTTTACTTTAGCTTCATACAAGAAATCATGAAGTCAGAAATACTACATACCAGAAGACCATAGAAAAGTTACAGAAGAAAAGATGGAGAAGAAATTTGATCGAACTATTCTTACCAAAAACTACAGGCACATGTTTTTGTGAGTTTAGTCCAATTTCCTATTGGATCTGGCCTATTTTCAGAGAATAATTTTTTAAAGCTCCATTGCTTTTTTTATGTTATATATATATACCTTCTTTCTGAATGTCTTTGTTCTGCCGAGTACTAGGTGTTACTAGATTAACTCTTCCCAAATGAAAGCATTGCAGTTCATCCTTAGAGACGAAAGATCCCAGAAATAATACCGTGGCGTTTTCTTTAATGCATATTTGGAAAGACAAATAGCAAATAAAATATTCCACACCTCAAAAAAACCCCCGCGTGCTTCTTAAAACGCAAGACATTAAGTTCTTAACATATGCAAAAGCACAGACCCAATAAAATGGGGAATACTATTTCAAGAGATAGTTTCAAGTCACATTGTTTACCTGTTGTTTAAACTTAAATTTGCAAGTTGTTGTATATCATCATTTTAGAGAAGCTGACGGCATAAGACTGTCATGCTAGTTTCCCTCTGAAAACTGAAAAATTATACACACCATACTGTAACTGCTCAAGGATTTATATGGAGACCTTTAAAAACAATGCTAACAAATTTTTTTATAGATATAAATCAATGCCTGGAGCACTATTTCTTGAAGATATGCTCCATACATACATGAAATTGAAATAGTTTCTTTGGCTTGCGTGTCAGTTCAGGTAATACATCACAGTGAAGAAACAATATGTTGATGTCTCCTAACCACTACAGTTTGATCCCTAATTTAGCGAACTCATGTAGAAACCACCTACAACATATAGCATGTCTGCATAAAGCCTAGAGTAAAAAAAAAATATTACGACATTTAAATGGCAGAGTAAATGGAAAAGACCAGATGAAATTCCCTGATTCTTAGTCACAATGGAAGCAAAGATTCCCTAGAAGAGCACTTTTTTTTTCTGTCTTCCCTCAAGATCTAAGGTTTATGAGGTATTCATTCTCTAACAAAATAATAATAAAAAAATTGAGAGAGATAGAAAATGGACAACATTCAAGTAGATATATAACTTTCTTATCAAGAAACTGAGAGACATAATGTGGATATTTTGATAAAATGAGATGCCTTACTGAACATTAACATATATATTTTCCTTGTACAGTCCTGCACAATAAGGACTATTATAAGGACTACTCAGTATTTCATGGTTTTTAAACAGTGACTCTTCAACAATCATAGTTTTAGAATGCAACCTAGACATTATGGATACACATTATTCAAAAGTGGGGAAAAAAGGCTGGTTCTGTAGGAAAAGGTAAAGGCAGGAATTTATGTGCCAATACAGAAATACAGAAAGTACCTAATACGTTTAGCTGTGCTAGCATAGACATGGAGCTATTTTTTACAGACAACTACTATGGGTAAATTGTAGTCTACAGTAAGGTCTTCAGATTTATTTTTTAAATGGCTGAAGGACTGTGTAGAGCAGAATGCCTCACAGTCTTTGAATGGGCAGTACGAATCAAGGATATTATGGAGGAAAACTAACTGTATCCAGACTTTATACCCTGTAAGTGTTAACTTTTGGCTAAAAGTATTTCTTAGAGAAATGGTTTGCTGATAGGAGGGGTTTTCTTAATAACTTTAGTAAATGCACCAAATAATTTAAACCCAGCAAAAATTGTGCATCAGGGTAACTACAAAACTAAGTATCTATTTGATGAACTGAAAGCTTTTATTCTCTCCCGCAGTAACCAAGTGGAATGCTTGATTTTAGTGTGATATGCAGCACCTTACATAGAAAGGTGAGCTTTTGTAAAGATTCTGAAGTTTTCTTAATTTTAATCCCTCCATCTACATTTTGTCATCTTCTTAACTACCTTAATTTGTTAAGCTTTTGAGAACTATCGCTCTTCTCTGGACTATTTGTACTTGGAAGGATAAATAGTATGTCTTACAGGAAAAGTACCTAAATCCTAAGCCTTACATGGGTTGTCACCTTCTTACTGAATTCTTACTATATTGTCACCTTCCCTGCAAGTAAGTACTTTCCTGCTTTGGAATCACGGTCTAGCTGACTGAGATCTCTTCCAGATACATGTTCCATATGGGGAAAACACTGTCAAACGTTTACAAAACTAAAACACAATGTTGTTATGACTGTTCTTTCCTAACCGTCTATCTATATTTAAGGAGTTTTTAATACAGAAGAAACAATTTATTCAAAAATCAAGAATACAAATGATTCCTTTTACACTGATGGCAATTTACAAAAATTAAAAGACTCGATTTGTATTACAGCAGCTCTTTAACTCAAAACTGTCACCAAATGAGTTTGAGCTCCCCCTCATCTGCCCAACAATAATATTAAAAGGCTGTTATTAAAGATTTGGTTTTTTCATAAGCAGATTATAAAGAAAACACTCACCTAAGACTAACTGCACCAGTGCTGGTTGTCCAAGTAACCTAATATGTAACTGGGAAACAATTCAAATAAACTACAGAAAGCTACATTTTACAAGATCATTACACTTGGTAAGATATGAGCTAAACACACGCTGAACTGAAGTTGCTGCCTAAACACGTTAGCTATCAAAAAAAAAATCCATGTGTATCACATCTTGGTACTTTTCATGCTCAAACATATTTAAGTTATCACAACCAAAAAAGGACTGACAGTATGGCAGAAAGCTTAGACATTAGCATGATTAGAAAAGCAAATCAATGAGATGCTGATTTCCAGAGAGATGCACAAGTAGAAAAAAAATTAACTATTTCAGTCATATCCACTTACTTTGATACAGGAAAATTTGTATTAACAAAAACTTAGAATACAGAGCTCAGAAGTTCTAATGAAGACCAGCTCCAATCTGGCACGATGCTGAGGCTTGATGCCATTACTGAGGACAAGGACTAGAACAGTTATGCTCATTGGTTAGACTTACCCTAAACAGTGAGGGTGTTTTTTTTCTAAACACATAGACATTATATCCAGATATGCACACATACCATATTTATTTGAAAGCAAGACCATGTCCCTGCCTCCCTGTAGTTTAACTTAAAAAAATCAGGGGGTGTCATTTCTATGTGTGTCCCCCCCCTCCAGGTCAATAAGATATGACTGTTTGATATGGCAGGTCTTATAGTAATGAAGGAGCACAAAAATGCCCGAGGCAACTCAAAGTTTGCATGAGATGACACAGTGATGACAGTTGTTTTTCTTCATGCACTTGGGAATCTGTGTGGTGTACTATAGCTTAGCGGATTCCTTGTGATTTCTGGCAGCTGTACGTCTTTCCTTGACTAGCAGATCATCTGGAGGTCACAGGTACAAAAGCAAAATGGAAAAGTATTAGAAGGTATGACGGAAATCTTACACTCACGGTAACGTATACAGAAAAAACTAGCAACTGTGAGACCCAGGAGTGGGGGTGTGGTAGAGGCAAATGTGCAAAGACGGAAACATCAAAACAGAAGCTTTTAAGGATTAGCTCAGTGTAGAAATCACTCACTGGACTCAAAAGAAAACACTTTTTACTTAAAGAAATAGAAGTTGCAGAATTTGTGCATACTCAAAAGAAGAGGCAGAGACCTGGTTACACAGGAAATCATTAAACTGAAAGCTCAAAAAAATAGCAACCTTACTAACATTCACATTCCAGCAGTCTGTGACTGTATTACGTAAAGATCACTATTAGCTGTTGAGCCAAACAAAATCAAGGGTGGACGTCTACCTACACACTCAATGAAGAGTTTGATGAATGTTGTCTGGAGTAAGAGACCAGGTGCGATGTTAAGAAAAAGAGGAAATGTCTTCTACTTGTATTAAAAGGGCACCTGACATTTTGCTGATGGTATTTTTCACTGCCTGTGAATACAAACCTTACAGTCACATCAGGAGGAAGGACATCACAACTGCAGGTGCTTGATGAAATGGCAAATAAGCCCTTCAAAGACTGTTGAGGTCTTTATACACAGAAAGACTCTTGGCAAGGTATCACACTCTAACTCCTACAGGAAAAATGAAGCAGCCTACTGAAACACTTTGTCGTTGGATTAAGACGGACTGGGTTTGGATAAATCCAGAAGTTGTAGCTAAAAGGTTTAAGAAAGGCTTTATTTCAAATTCTGTGGACAGTACTGAAGATTATTTCTGTCATCTTGAGTCTGAAGAGGAAGCTGAAAATACAGAGACTAAAAGGGAAGAAGATGACAACAGTGAAGAGGGTGACAACACCAGAAAGCTGTGAAGTCTGTGAGGTGCAAAAACTGAAAGCCTGCTGTAGTAAGGTATAAGAGAAGAAAATAAGACTAACCTCCACTAGAAACAAATCATTAGTGAAAACTTTATAACTTTATTGAATATTGATTACAGGTATGTAATAAAAAAAGCTTTTTATGTAGAGCTACATTTGTTTGCTTTTAGGAGGGACATCTTACATTTGGATTAGTAAAGTATATATTCCCCAACATTACTGAGATCTACTCTTAGCGTGTCAGCACACAAGAAAAATAGCGTAGGACCTTAAGGTATTAAGGTAGGACAAATATGCACCTGTTCCCCAACTAATACTTCACTAATACCTCAAAACAGAATAAAAATCGGTTTAAAACAGTAAGAACAAATTCTATGCAGTCACACCAGTTAAAAACAAGCTTTTTTTTAAAAGAAGTATTGGTTGGTTTTTTTAAGTAGATAAAAACCTTTGCTCCCCCCATTTTTTCATCAGCATTACAGTTTTGCTGTTAGTGTTAAGACAATCTTAGGTTAAGTTACTGAGTTAACTGTCTACACTAGAAGGCTAAGCACTCTTGTTAACTTATTTTAACACAGGATTTTCTTGTAATAGGCAGGTATAACAAGACAACCAACAGATGAGACAGAAAGTACAGGCAAAGTTATTGAGGATGGATAGCACAACAGTCGAAATATTTTGGACTTACTCTATATTGACAACTTGTTTGAAGCTCACTATATGTTGACAACTTGTACATTAGTACAACAAACCTGACCACCTTACAGTTTTGAAGAATTTCTACCACAAAGTACAGCATGAAGGAAAAAAAAACACCAAACCTCAGAAGCACATTCAGAAAAGAGATGAAAAGTCAAAAATAACAATGGAGGGAAGACTAATAAGCTCAAAGATGCAACATGTCAACTACAGAACAATAGTCAGGATAACTAGAGGTACCACAAAGATTTCACAATTAACTAGCTACAAAAAAAAATCTGTTACCAGCTTGCAATTTGGTATTTAAGCAAATAAAGGTTACACTGGGTAAAGACCAACTGAAAGGGAACACACCCCATAGTGAAGAACCCTGATATACCCATCAGCATCACATCCACTTAGCTCTCAGGGAAAGAAACCAAACATTTTGGTCTTCTCTAACTGAATATAATCAACACATCACCTTTAAGAGCAAAGTTTAAAAATAATCTAATCAGCCACCACATGGTGACAAGAACATCAATCTTTCTTTGGACCATTCTGAATTCTTGCAAAATTCACACTTTCAATTTTTAGTCACTACAGCTGAAGATACTTGTTTTGTCTGCCCCAGTTTGCACACATATTGTTTGTGACAACATAACCGTTTGTCACAGATTTGCTAATTACCAAGTTGCAACAGAAGAGCATGAATTGCAATTAAAAAGTGATTTTACATATATATCCGTACGGATGTGAATTTCACTTGATAACAAAAATAATGCTCTCAATTGCATGCTGACAACGGTGAACACAACTACATTCACACAGATATAGTACAGGATTAAGGTCCAGTCTATAATCCCCTTAAAATTTAAGAGTAATTGCATCATTTCACAGTGCAATCAGCAGCAAAACACAAAAATACTTAGAGCTAATGAAATACTGCATATATACTACATCAAAGTAAACTTTATTCTTAGAAGAGAAGAAAACAATTCTATAATATTATATTCTGTCAAGGTACAAGGGGTCTTGTTTTTCTGTGTTTGTAACAGTTGTACTGCACTGTTGGGTTATAAACACTGAAATAGTTCAAATTGAGATTTTTCAAAACCAGGTAAGGGATTTGGCCGTACAACTCCCACTTCATTTTATTAGAGTAGAATACTTAAATCCCTTATTCGCCTTTGAACCTAGGGATCTTTCAATGCTCTACTGCACATTCTTTAGCTTCCTTCAGTATGAAAATAAGCTTATTTCTCAAACATTATGCTACCCACTTCATTTAAAAAAAAAATTAAAAAGTTGATTTATGGCAACAAGCTATGTGGTTGCTGGGCTCCAGAGTCACTACCTGCCAAAACGAAATAAGGACAAAAGACTTTCCAAGTTTTGTGTAGTTATTTCATGCCTAGAAACTAAGCATGAAAAAAAATAACACCAGGTGAAATCATACTGAGATAAACTTTAAAATATTTCTTCAGCACTGCACTTCCAGACTTAAGATATAAATAAGACTTTAAGTTTTGTATTTATGACCAGTCAAATTATTCTTTCATGCATATATATTCAAAGATTTTATTCTAGAAATCATGGCAGATGCCTTTAAACTGTTATTTAAAAGAGATTTCTGAGATGGCTTTTACTATTACATGAATTTTCTATAACCTCTGTCATGCAGTGCAAGTTAAGTAGTTAAGCCTACTGTTTGAATCATGAACACTATTTTGTGTTAGCCCCAATAAAGGATTAAAACTGTAGAAAAGGTGGAATAAGTATTTTGGCACTACCAGCCCAGGTGAACAGATTTTAAAAATCTCTGCTGAACCAGTATAAAAAAAATATCCGCCCAACAACAACATCTGTTTAGACCTCGGTTTAAAATTTGAAAAGTGGGATCCTTCAATATTGAATGGCATGTCTCAACTCGCAGTGTTACACATCTTCAGTCTGCAAAATCAGATACAGCCTTCCTATAAATCTTGGTATAGAAGGGACAGTAACTCATTTCAAAACAGCATGGATTTTTATCTAAGTTTCTACAAAGCTGTTCTGTTCAGTGAGACTTGTTTTTAAAAGGTGTATGTTTAAGAAAATTAGTAAACTTAGGCCTTACAATGGACTTTTGCAACAGCCATTAAAATAATGAGAATATTAATTTTGGTTAAAATCAACCAATCAACTACTGAAGCCACTCACTAAGTACATACAACCATATTTTCAGTGATAAATGTGCTTTAGACACCAGTAATCTACTCTGCACACGTCAAGGATAGGGTCTTCATTCTCACCTACCCAACTACTTCAGTTCAATGAACAGTTCATTCACAAGTTAGAAGTCGAGCTGGAGCCAGGAAAGCCAGATTTCCACCTCCCAGTGTATGAATTTAAGAACGTAGGCACAAAGATTAAATAGACTGAGAACACGGTGGTCTGGAACAACATAAACCAGTCTTGTTTCTGTGCATCTACACCGACATTCTACCCAAATACAATATGATAAATTTTGACTGGAGAAAAAGAACCTGAAATACGACTCCTGTACATATGAAATAAAATACAAGAAAGGTATATGTTTAAAATACTTAGTAGCAAATCTCCCTGGTTAACTAGAAGTAGAGCCCAGTTTAATCCAGAAGTGACAGTCATATAAATTAGCATGCTACAATGGCTACCACCAAGAATCAACTCTTTAAGAAAAGAGATACAAAATCACAAATAAAACACAATTCAAACTGACCATGTGAATTCACTCTTATCCAGTCCACCTTTTAACAATTTGCCTACGTTCCGTGACAGTAACGCGTAAACAAACATTATCACTTTTGTCAGATAAACTATTAAACCCACAGTAAAGCTACAGAAGTAGCGGTTTCTGTGAATTTCTGTGGTCTAAAATATTTAAGAACTCCTCTTATACATTGTGGCATACCTAATGCTAGCTGAGAAAGGACATCTAAGAGAAATCAGGGCAATGGATAGACACAAACGTAACTAAAATAGAGCAGTTTATTTTAACTGTAGAGCTAGCACCACAAAGTTTGTTTAGAAAGGGATACTCAGCAGGGTCACCAGTTCAGAAGAAACACCTGCAAACATCCCTGCTTCAGGACCAGCCCAAGCCCTCGGGAAGCAGGCCTTTTCCCGACGGCAGTCACAGCCAGAACAATTACACACAATGGTGCTTCAAACAGTGCCAGCTCAGGAGCCCTCTCCTGAGGCGGGACTGCGCTCCCTTGACAGGGCGAGAAAACGGTGAGCAGCATCGCAGACCTACAGACCTGCCACCATCGCTGGCGGCTTAGTTTAGTCCGCCACCACTTCGCTGCCTTCTCTTTCCCAGGATGGCAAAAACTCCGCTATCCCTCTAGGGTAGGAGATAGGGAAGGGAGAGGGGAAAGGTCGGGGGAGATGGGGGGTATACTCAGGAATAGAGCCCCGTGCAGAGAGAACCCGGGAGGGACTTTCAGCTCCTCCCCGGCCCCTCGGAGAAGAAGCGGAGCCCTCATCTCCCGGACCGCCGCCTCCCTCCCTTCGCCCCGCGCTTCGCCTCCAGAGGAGGAGGGGTGCCGGAGGGAAGGGGACGGGGGGCGGGGGGAGGCCTCGGTCCGCCACCGCCAGGAACAAAGGGCCCTTCGATAAGCCGAGCCGCAGAGCACAACAAAGGGGCCTAGAGACCGCGAGAACCGGGGCGGCCGCCGGGGAGGGGGGGAGGAGAGGCGGGGGAAGGGGATTACAGGCCCGGCCGGAGCGGCTCCCGGCACAGGGGGGCGGGCCGCCTCATCTCAGCCCACAATGAGCGGCGGCGGCGGCGGCGTCAATCGCCCCGCGGCGGCCGGGCCGGCCCGGAGCACTAACTCCTCGCGCCCCCTCCCCCCGCCCGGGCCAAACGCCGCACCGGGCCGTTGGCTGCGGCTCCCCCCGCGGCGCCCCGGCGGGGGCGGCGCTGCTCCCGCCCGCCCCCCGCACTCCCTCTCACCCGGGCACACGCACACACACACCCCGCGGGGGAGGGGAGAGCGCGGGCGGGGGCAGGGAAGGGAAGGAAGGGAAGGGAAGAGGCGGCCTGACCTGGCAGAGCTGCTTGCAGTACTCGGTAGCCGCTTGCACCGCCGGCTCGGGGCTCTCCCGCAGCCCCGTCTCTAGCTCCACCAGCCGCTCCCGCAGGCGCCGCAGCTCCAGGAGGTCGCCACCTAGGCTACCGCTCTCCTGCTCGGCCTCCTCGTCCGCCATCTTCGCACCCCGCTCCGTCGCGTACGCAGCCCCCCCCTCCCTGCCTGCCTGCCTCGGCGTCCCGGCCCCCCCGCTCCGTTTCCAGGTCACGTGATTACACAATGCCACGTTCCGGGGACGTTCCGGGGAGGGGTCACGTGCCGGAGAACCCAGGGGAACGACCGAACGAACGACCGAACGCGCGCACGCGCGCGCGCGCGCCCTCCGTCCCCCGCGGCGCAAGACTGGGCCGGGGAGGGGCGAGAGCGTTAAGGGGGCGCGCCTCCGCGCGTCACGTGACGCGACGCCACGCGCCTGGAGGCCGCGCGGCCACGTGACGGCCCTCCCCGCCCTCCCGCCGACGGGTTTTGGCGGCAAATGGCAGCAAATGGCGGTGGCCCGTGCTGGCGGGGGCGGCCCTGCCTCCCGGGGCTGCTGAGGAAGGGCCGCGCTGGGGTGGCCCTCGCTGCTGTCCCTCGAGCTCTGAAGGCAGCAGCAGTTTACGTCTGGCCTGGGTTGTACCTGAGCTCACCGGCCGTCGTTGCGTGGGGCGAGGCGCGGCTCTCCCCAGGCGCCTGAATGGGTTATTTCCTCCCCGCTCCTGCCTGAGAGCGCTGCGTGGCACCAACCGCTGCTGGGTCAGCTGTGGTCAACACTGCTGGAGTTTTGTTGCATGTTTTTCCCTCTTCTTTCTTCCTCTGAAGGAACTAACGGGGTGTGTTAGTCTCAAGGATGCCCCTGAGTTGTCTTCCTCATACCTGGATTGTCCTGCTTTTATTATAATCGGAAGTGAGAAGTTCGGCTTCGCTCTTCAAATGAAGGAATTGGAATATGGAGGTTCTGGAGGGCTTTGTTGACCACGCAGTCCTGGTGCTAGCCCGAGCTCCCTCTCTCACACTGGTGATGTCCTCAGAACAGTGGAAAGCTCCAGTGATGGGCATTGACCTCCCCTGCATCTGCCCAAGAAGCTGAGGAGACTCTTTTGCCTGTCACAAGTATTGGAAATGCTGGAGATTGGCCTGAGGCATTGAATCTGATGAGGAGGAAAACATGGACCTGATGGGCACTAAAGTGGCATGGATACATGTTTTGCAGTCTTCTAGGCTGTATAGGTTGGCACAGGTCAATGGCTTCACACTCTTCATGTTGCCAATGTTCATTGAGGAAGTGAGGAGGAAATGTTTTGTTGCAGCAAGAGAACTGTCTGTCAGGACTGGATCATTTCCCTTAGTCACCCAGTAGTGGGACAAGGTACACTGTTAAGCCAGGCATTTCACATCATCTGGAAAATAAGGAACACTCTGGTATTTTGCACTAACTTAAATCAGGTGTAACACTTCTTTGGCTGGAAGAGAGTGTAGCTGCAGACTCCTCAGTATGCCAGTCAGCTTTGCTTGGGCCCAGGTTTTATACAATACCCTACACCCACTAATTTATCTTTTATGACCATCGGACTTCCTCTTACTTTTTGTCACAAAGGAAAAATGGCACTACCTACTTCTTGAAAGTGACGCATATGATGGAACGAACACTAAATTGGAGTTGGAAAGAAAAGAGGTTCCTCTGAGATTGCAGGAACGTTAGTCTGCAAGCGTAGACATTCACAGTGATCGTACTGAATATGCAACATTTTGGAGACAAGCCTGGGGGTCTGGGTCCAAAAATGACTGCATTTCGGGTCATAGCAGTAAACCCAAAGTGGTATGTTACTAGTTTCCCATACAAGTAACCAAGTAAATATCTTACTTGTCGTTGTAAGCCTGAAATCTTTTTTTAAAAGTTTCTGATTTTTACTGTACGTGAAACCCATTCTGTTCCAAGCAGAAGAAGAGAAAACTTTCAGCTTTCCCGTTTAAGGCTTAATGTAGTACAAGAAAAATCTGACTGGTTTGCATGTATTCGTCACCACCAAACTGCCTATAACACCAGTACGAATGAGTGATGCAAATACTAGAAACAACTGCACAAAGACCTATTTATTCTTTCTCAATCACTTAATTTATCTGCAGCAGCTAGAATAACTTCTCCTCTGGATAACTGTTTCAGTCCTATATTGCGCTATTTGTAATTGTTTTCACTTAAGGGTAAACCACAATAGCCAAATTCACATTCATAGTCTGTCCTTGTTTTAGCTTGCTGACTTGTTTCCTCCTTGCCCAGAGGGTTTTCTGAACTGAGCCCAGGCCAGGAAGGAAGGAGGAACGTGGAGCATGAGTTTCTTGCTCGTGTAAAAGGTTAGCGCTCGGAGATGGTAGAGTAAGTGTTGTTTGTTTTGTTCTCATCAGGGTCAAGCAGAAAGGAGCCTGTCCTTCAGCAGTCCTACCCTGAAGAGGACTTGCACTTAGGCCTCCAGGAGCCTTCTGCAAGGGAGGATTCCTGTCTTTAATCACGGCTCACAGGTAGTTAATTGCTAAGCTTGCACCTAAGAGACCAAGGAAGGAATTAGTAAGTAGAAGGAATGACCATAAACAGAGATGAATAAAGGAGGAGGTTTTTTTTTCTTGTTTGACAACAGTGAGAATACAATGACGGCTACTGAGGCAAGTGTGGCAGTGGTCTGAAGAAGAGGGGAAAAAATGCTGGGCATGACAAGATACAAAGCTGCGGTATTCGTCCTGTCTTTGAATCCTGACAGAAGCTACACTGTGGTAGATAGAGCTCATGGAAGAGAAGCTGATGCCTGATGGTGACAGGAGGGAAAGGGATTGCGCAAAGAGAGTCTTCTCAGATACCTGTTTTCTCCATGGTCTTCTGGGGCAGACTACGTGACAGTGAAAGAATGTGACTATGAGAGAGAGGAGGCTTACTGTTGCAGGGTAAATACAGTCAAGGAAGGCATTTTCTGTACTGGAAAATGCAGAGAAGAAAGAAGCAGGTGAGGAAGATGTGTGTATGGGGAAGGACAATGAATCCCATGAGGGGGAAAAAAACCCAAGCAACCAAAACAGTCCAAGGAATAAAAAGAGGGTGGAGATTGTGAGAAAGAACAGAAAAAGGATGGAAGACTGGAAAGGGAAGGACCTGAGTTTTACACCAGTACAAAGATGGAATTTCCTGTTAAGAGGAATTGACAGGCTTATTACTAGGGTGTGCTAGAAATAAAGATTTAAGTTAAGGGCTTGTGGCAGTAAAGATTCCTCATCATCAAAAATTTCTTTGGGATTCAGATATGCTCTTTCCCACTCTCTTACTCTTGCCACTTCCTTGACTGACTCAGTATTTCCACAGTGTGGTGTTTTCCTAGCTCCACACTTTGATTCTCACGTCTCAAATAAACCTGTCATTAAGAGGAGGCATAGGCTATGGTTCTTCAGATACTTTGGTTGTATGTTTTGGGATGCTGGGCCTGGCTAGAAATGCATAAGAGAAAAATGAGTCTTCATGACCTAAGCTCCCCTGTATGTGGATTATTTACCTATCAGCTGTTTGAAATAGCTTTAAAAAAAGAAACAATTTGTGTGATGTCCCACTACTAGTTTTAAGATGCTGGAAGAGGAAAATCAAACAAATAGCAAGAGGAGTACCAGAGGTTAGGACGATGGACAGCAAGGAGAAAGGGTTGGAATAGTGATGAGAGTGTTGCTAAGGCTACATGTAGCTTGGGAGGAGGACTATTAACTCTTGCAGGGAGAATGTCATGTTAGCAAGAAACATCTGTGATGTTTGTATATCATTGGAGCCCTGGCAACAAAGCTAGATCTTTTAGGGGTAACAAACAATATGACAGAATAGATATTAGGACAGGAACACCTAAATATTAAAACACTCATGGTGTTTGGGAGGCAAAGGGGATTGATGGAGGATTAGAATTTGGGGTGTTGATAGATACTAAAGAAACAAAGAGTGATAGGAAAGATAAAGTAGAACTTGTTTGAGTCAGTGTTGGGGAAGTGCAGCAAAGAGCTTCTGTTAGAGAGCATGAAGACGTGTTAGAGATGTCTGGGTTCAAGTCTGGAGAGAAATAGTTTTTGTAAGATTATTAGGAAAAATCTTGGAGCAAAAGTAGGTTGATAACTAAGGTTCTTAATTTCTCAAATTTTGACCTTTGAAATTAAGGGAATGAGTTGGTGCTGACAACTGCATCTAAGTGGTCGAGAACTTTCATGTGTGGAAGGCTTAGCATCTATCAAGTCTCTCTGCAAAAAAGTATCTGGAATTCATATCTCAAACAAGAGGGACAGTCAGTCCCAGCTGGGTAAATAGCCACTTCAGAAGGGTTATTGGGAACAATCAAAAGCTTGAAAGGAATGGAACAAAATGATTGCTTGAAAAATATTAAGAAGGGTGAGAATAAAGTGAGAATTGTCAGAAGCCCAGCTGAGTTTCTTACAAAGGAAATTAAAGCAGGGGCTAATGAGAAAGAAGATATGAAAACGAATGTTTCCACATTTGAGGTGAAAGCAAAAAAACTATCACACACCCATCTGAAACATCAGAAGACCTTTATTCAGCCAGAAATTTCCATTAATGATTTAGGTACAAAAATATAAGCTGTAACAATGAAATGTGCTGATGACATGAAATAGTGAGATGCTTTCAATATGAGAAGGATCAAGACTAGATGACCTTGAGAACCTAAATAATTGAATGGGTTGATTTTAATAACACAACACTCAAGGAGACCGATAGCAGTACTTTCTGCTGGGGGGGAACCTCATTATTTGGAAGTGACAGTGGGTAGAAAGTTCTCATTGTCTTAGTTGACGATGACCAAGTCATAGATATGATCCAGCTGCAAAAAAAGTTGCTAAAATCACATGACATGCCAGGTCAGCTATTCCTATTAGATACTGCAGATAAAAACTTTGGTCTCATCTCATCTGAAACAATTTGTGCAATTCTGGTCAGTATTACTCAGAAAAGATGAGATCGCACTGTGGGAGCTACAGAGAAGGACTCAAAGGATGATCAGTAAAATGGAGAATCTGTTTTATGAGAGGAGAATAAAAATGGTTCATTTAGCTTAGTGAAACAAAAGGTGAAAAATATCATTTCAGTCTAGAAACACTAAAAGTAAGCATCAGTTAAGAAAAAAGCTTTTCAAGCTAAAGGATGGTACTGTGTGAAGAAAAACTGCTGTTAACTGATTGCTGAATATGTCGAAACAGACATAGCTATCATGTTAGACAATAAATAGTGCTATTTCTAAGGCACTTATGTGTTCCTCCACAACATTACAAAAGAAACGTCATGAAAACAGTAAAATGGTAGATTTGTGTAAGGGGATCTGATCATGAAAATTGATTACAAATGAAGCATGAACTCCAAAGGGGGAAGAAATTTAATCTCATGTAGTCACGTCTTTCTTAATGATACTGCTGGCTTCTGTCAAGGCTGGGGCCATTTTTGCACATATTCAAAATCACTGGTGTAGGTCTATATATTACTCAGTCAGTAATCAAAGTGGTCTAAATGTTTGTCAGCAAGAAAAAAAAACAACTGTGCAGAGTGTGGTCTGTAGGTTGTCTTCTGCATGAGCTGGGAGGAGGAAAGGAGAAAGTTTTTGCAACATCCATTTGGAGATTGCATGGAGAATCTTCCTATTACAGAGGGAGCAAATTAATGATGAGGGAGGGCAGCACATTTGAAAATACAGCCTGGGTCATGGCTTGAGCTGTTTCCTCAAAAGGGAATCTTACAAAATAGTTTTAGAGCTATCTTAAAAGCAAGGGAGTGGTTATGTTCTCATTTTACATAATTTAATACAAACCACAATACTACTACCTGTAATTAATGTGCCTTTCTACCATTCCAATTGTCTTTTCTGTTTATCGTTTTCCTTTGTTCACTTCCCAGAGCACACTGCCTGAATCCTCAACAGTTTTATTCTCGTTGAGAGAATCTAACAGAGTTCTAGCTGTACTTTAAAAAAGTATTAAAAGAAAGAAATGGTGTCCTGGAGATGGATACGTTTTCCCATCATCGCACTCTTTTCTTCATTCCCTTCCCCATTTGACAAGATAGGCATTTAAATTAGGAGGATTCCACAGAAACATTCTTTTGTTTTTAATTTTATGTCTAAGAACTGTATCTTTTTCATGAGCACAGAAAAAAGGGTTTGGGCATCAGGACAGGGCAGTCCTTGTGAACAACTAGGGGAGGGTGGGGAGAGAGTTCATTTAAAATAACAACTGTGAATATCCTGCTAAGAGGTAAAGGAGGAATTTGCTGGTAGGTGCGAGGTCAATTAGAAGAAGATTTTGATTTTCATGTTGATCTGCATTCTGCATTCCTGACTCTTTGTGATTTAGCTATTTTATAATCAGTTTATTAGCAGTGGCACACAGCTCTTCACTGTGATAAAGCATAAAAATGCTTTTCAAGAGTATGTTTTACAGCAACATATTTATTTTAAATAAGAGTATTTCATAGAATTTTTCAGCAAATTAATACTGAAAACCTTTGGTGTAATACAGATTCCAGTGTCAATAGAAGGAAAAAAAAAGGTACAGCCTGCAAAGGGCAGGAGGAGGAGGTGGAGGAATGGATTTTACGCACGGGTAGTATAAATGCTCTGTAATCCCTTACCATTCTCTGACTGATGATGAACTACATGTACTGCCTGTTACAGCAATATTGATTGCAATCAGATGATAAAATCATTGCACAAAGAAACCACTGCAGTGAAAATGAAAAGATGGAAATGTAATGAATTCTTGATCCAAAAATGATTTCTTGGAATAGAATGAAAAACTCGTTCTTATAGCTGAGAGTTAGTCATGGGAATAACAAAATGCTGAAAAAATATAACCATTTTTAAATAAAATTCATTTCAAATTATGTATTTATCTTCAACAGCCATCCCACACTTTTCATCAACATTCCTTATGCTGCAAATTTTCCTCACTCACAGCTTTAGCTTTACTTACAATTAATCCACTGGTATTATAGTGATGGAGATTTTTGCTGGAATGCATTAACTTCCTCTGTTAAATCCCCCCTCAGGCAAACCACTTGAAAAATATTTCCTTTGTCTAGGACACACAGTTTAGTAGCTCTCTTCTTACAGTGAGATAGCAGTTCTTTTGCAGTGATTTATGCATGCTATTCAAATACAAAAACTGCATTAAATTATGTTACATTAAAAGATCTGAGACACGCATTCCATTACTTAGGCACCATTGTGTAAGGAAAAATGTAGGTCTGATCCTGTTGCCGTTAAAGCCCATGCTTACAGAAACATTGAATCATTGCGATGTGGAGTTGCAACGATGCAGAGTTATTATGAGTTGAGTAACTTCTGGCTTACAGAGACCAAACAGACTTTTCAAACTCACTGATGACCACATACACCTTTTGTATTTTTATTAATCATACAAAGTTGCTATATGCTATTTCAAAAGAACGAGTGTCGGGACTTCTGGAGGGAAGATTTCACAGCCTCTGAAATAGCCTGTTTCAATGCTTCGCAATCCTAACTGTTTGAATGGATTCATAATACCCGACTTAAATCTCTGCTGCATATTCGTCTGATCTTTGTCCTTCCTCTTGTTGTCATGGTGGAACAATGGCCACCAAATGTTTTATGGCAGCTTCCTACATTTAGGAGTGCTGCTATAATGTTCCACCTTGATCTCTTCATTTCTCAATTTACTGCTGTATTTCTAAGCCATGTAAACCCTGTTCCTTCAGCTTTCCTCACGGTTGGTATTTCCTAAACGCTCCTTGCTGTTGTCCCTCCCAGTGCATTGCCATTACCTTTCTTGGAGTACAGTGACCAATGCCGAACCCAGTACTACGCTTACTGGGACTTTGCCAGAGCTGAGTTAAGTGGAATAATTACTCTTTGTGTCATCTGTTACATTGTTGACTCTTTAGTTTGTGATCTCCCACATTATTTTCTGCCTACACAGTCGTTTCCTATTCTATATTTAACTTTCTGCCCTCATTAGATTTCTCTTCCCAAAGCGTTGCCTGGTTTGTATTTTGTCTGGTTGATTTCAGGCTGTTTCTTCAATTTTTGAGGCCTGTTTTTAGTGCTATTTCCATCCTTCAAAGCACTTTGCCACTTTCCCCAACCTGATGTCACCACCAAACTGTGGCAGCATACCCATGTGCCATCACTCAGGCTGTTACTGGGTGTGGGGAACAAAACTGGCCCCAGGACAAAGTCCTGTGGCTCTCCTTCGGAGAAAACTTCGCAGATTGACAGCAAACCATCAATTACTGCACTTTGAGAACAATTTTTCAAATGTTGTGCACCTACTGCGTTGCTAATTACCTCTGGAATACACTGTCGTGGCTTACTTAGGAAAATGCTGTGTGGGACAGTGTCAAAAGCTCGTCATTGTCAAGATGCATCATATCTGCTATTTGCACTTATTTGCTAGAGCAATTATCCTGTCAGAGAAGGAGATTAGCATCAATTGATATGATTCTTTTCATGACAAACCCATTTTGACTGTTTTTTAATAATCATCATCATCTTCCAGGTATTTACAAATTCTTTATTTAATAATTTTTTCCGTTTCAAGGGATAAAAGTCAGGGTGACAGGTCTAAGTCCTCTATCCTCTCTTTTAAGAATAAGTATTGCATTTATACTTTTCTAGGGTTTGAACCTTCCTTGCTTGCTGTTATTTCTTGAAAATGATCATCAATGATTCAAACATTACTTCAGCTAGTTCTCTGAACATTCATGGTGAATTTTGTCACAGCCCTCTAACTTAAACACCTCTAACTTTTTTTGTTTCTATGGGATCAAGGACTGAGCTCTCTAAGCTTGTACTTGACAATCCTGATACCATTCTGCAGTGTGTGTGCTTAGTGTAAAAAAATTGTTGTAATCAGCAAAGCATGTGTGCTTATGTACACCCCTGCTCAGCCAACGTGTAAGTACATGATTAAATGCTTCTGAAATCACTGGGACTTGCTAAATTACCAAAGTTAATGAGACTTCACACCAGTGGCTGCTCTGCAAACAACCACAGACTGCTCAGTCGGGGACCTGGTGTGATCCCCTGCCCTAAATTGTATTTGAATGTCTACTTGCTGTTGGAAATTATCTCTCTCTCTGCATATTGGGACAGAAGGAGAAAGCGTAGTGGTGGGGAAGGAGGGCAGAGGTGAGCGTAGTCACCGCTGGGCGTGAGCAGGTTGGGTGCCGAGGTGTTAAACTAGGGTGTGTGCCAGCCTGGCTGCCCAGGGAAGTGGTTGAGTCACCATCCCTGCAGGTATTTAAAAGACGTGTAGATGTGGTGCTTAGGGACATGGTTTAGTGGTGGACTTGGCTGTGCTGGGTTAACGGTTGGACTCGATGATCTTAAAGGTCTTTTCCAACCTAAACAATTCTATGATTCTAAGCACCGAGTCTTGTCTTTGGCCTTGGATAGATGGATCAGGTGAGCTCCACGCCGAGCAGGGAAGCATGTGCAGAGGTGCCTAAGCTGTACTGGTCCCTGGTACAGGAGCAATACAGTTGCACTCAGATATGTCTGTGACTCTGGTGACAAGCCTTGCTTCTCAGCTGAACTTAGTAATTCAGATGTGGGAGCGTGCTGCTGTGTCTCTGTTTCTTTGGGGACCGAGCTGGTGTGTTTGTATGGGGCCATACCACACCGGTGGATGTCCTGGCGCCATTCGGTGCCTGCAGAATGCCTCTAGATCCTGTGTTGATACCTTCCTTGGCTTTTTTTAACCTGCTTTCAGAACCTCGGTATCTGTAGTGGTGCTCTGAGAAAAGCTGTAGTGGTTGAAATATGGAATAGAGTAAATTTAGGCAGGCTGCTAAAAAGCAAGTTTTTGATCTTTTGGGACTTGCTGTGAGCTTTATCTGGCCAATTGTAAGAATCTGAAGTGCAGCTGTAGATGCCTACATCTCAGCTACTTGTCTGTGTTCCCCTTATAACCAAGGAGAGTGGTCAGTTTATCTTGTCCTGAGATGGTTGTAAAAAATAGGTGTGAAAATGCCTTTTTTCTCTATTGATTCTCAGGGAATCTAGACAGTCAGCTCAGGTGTCTATATGGCATTGCAGTTGCCTGTGTTTATTCAGACAAATCTCAGGCTTATTCAAGTAAATTTTGCAGAATACGGGTAGCCGTACCCTCAAAGATACATACCAAATATGGTAAATAATGAAAGTATCAGTTCATATCCACGCCTGTCTCATTTCTCTTCCCCACTCTTTCATCTGCATTCAATTTTATTTTGTTAGACTTTAATTTGCTAGACTGATGAATCACTTTCTCCGTGGTTAGTGCTTGCTCATTCCTCATTTGTAGATGGTACTGATTGCAACTTTGTATGTAGGATTTGGTTGAGTGGGAAGGGAAGCATGTGCATAGGATTTGAACAACTTCTTGCAGACGTTTGCTAGACCACCACTCAGATAGATACCTTGTGACCCAGCAGTGGTTTGCAGACAGCAGGATGAGTAACTCAGAAGTTAATTGAAGGTAGGTACAGAAGACTCTCTTGTATACCCCAGGAAACTGAACCCATCACTTACTACGTTCCCTGTCCTGCCCGTTTGCACAGACCAATTCTGTAAGTTGTGCTCTGAGGAGTACTGATCATATGGCTATGAGTCCTAATTCATGATTTGCTTGATGTAGCACATTACTATGGGTATCAGGGCTGAAAAAGTTCCCAAAGACATTGCTTCCTCTGTTTCACTGCACATTAAAGCAGCATTGGTGGAAGAGCTAAAGCAGACAGCCAGGAAACTGTTAAAACAAAAAGATACTGGCACTGAGCTTTACTTTTCCCTGTCAAGAGTGAGCTGATTTCACACATGCGACCCTTTAAACCAATAAATCAATGGCAAAATCGTGACCTTATTTGCTGTAATGAATCAGTTGTATTGCCATGTTCTGCAGCATATCAAACAGCAGCAAATCTGATTTCACTGGCCAGTGTGCTCTGCCTGCTTCAGTGCTGCAGTGAAGCACTGTTTAAAATGAAAAATGCATGTTTCAGCTTGATAAGGTATATCATATCAAATACTAACATTTGTTACCTAGTTATATTTCATGTGGTAGTATTTGGTACTAGCCAATAGAAGTAGCAAAGTTGTGCTGTCTCTGAATTTCCCGTGTAACATTTAGATATAGCATTTTAAATGTTGAAAAAATACCAAAACAACTCCAAGGGATATTCCCAGGAGAAAGTACAGTCAGTTAACGAATGGTGGCGTTGAAATGTTTTTATTAGCTTGCTAGCCAAAAACTCTGGCTGCCTTCTTATGGTAGTGTGTAGTGCACTCCTGAAAAAGATGTCAACATCCCAAAGTTGGAAGCTGAGGGTTTGCTTGCAGGATCTTGTGTGGCACTTACCAGCATAGTTTTTCACCAGTCTGAGTATCTGCCTGTACCAAAGACTCTAAAAGCTGAGGGATCTCAATATGTATTTCTGTGAAACCAAAACAAGTACTGTTAAATGCATTTTTTGTTAGTTTGTGGGCTTCTCTATGCCTGTCAGGCTCCAGGTCTCTGTGAACTTATCCCTACCTGGGAATAGCTCTGGGAAGATGATTATGTTTCTGCAAGTCTGCTTACTGTCATCACAGCAGCTGCACTTGCAGCACCATGCTTTAAAAGGATGCGGTGCATTCCCTTCTCAGTATCAAGAAAGCAAAGTGTTGGTCTGTGATAGTTATACTGTCTAGGAGCCCTTGTCATGGATAAAAATAGTTTTAGTAAAAGGATAGCCTTTACTTCAGAGAATTTTCAAGCTAAATACCAAATAAGAGAGATGACAAATGAGCACAGACAAAGGGAAGGAATCTAGGAGGCAATTAACAGATAAGATCAATTCTCACCTTCCTCCCCTTCGTAACCTCCTGGATGGGTTGTAGGAAGTTACAGAGAACTTGGGAAACATCATGGACCTCAGATTGTCTAAGTGTAAAAAAAAAAAAAAAAAAGCATGATTGTATCTATTCCTGGCATATTAGTCATAACATGAAAGATGCTTTAGGCTGGATTCATCTGGTCAAGTGCAAATATCTTAAAAAATGGATATGACTATCTAAGCCAGTTTTCTAGACCTGTCTATAACCAGTGGAGAGGAAGAAGCAATTGTAGGGCATCACCCATTTCATTCTAAGGACAGTGCTAAGATAGATTAGGTGAACTGCACCCTGAAAATTCCTGTGTCTTCACATTGACTGTAGAGCTAGCCAGAGCAACCAGCTTGGACATTGGCCATCTGCACCGCAGATGTCTAAAGCTGGGGGGAATTGAATCCCACTGTGGTATCTTTTCTCTGTGCACTAATGCAAGGGTAAAATGTCAGTAAACTATACTTCTTGACAGATTATAATTGAGGTGCACACAGAAGTTTGCATGAACAAAATAATTTCTGAGTGTTCAAGCAGAGAGTGATCCCCTGGAGTATTTCCCATTGTGTTTCTCGTATCTGGAAAGAGGACACATGCATCATCTAGACCATTTGAACTAGGAGATTTTTATTTAGTCTTTTCTCAGCTCTTTCCTTTTATAATCTAAGCTTAGCTTAAGAAATAGCCTGGACCACAAAATTATATAAAACAGCATCTTTTAAATTTTTACTGGTTATCGGACCTCCTTCTCTGCCCTCTCCCTTCACCCAAATTTACAGTTTAGACCTTTACAGTCTACTTAGACATTTAGCTTAAATTTGAGACATTGCTATGATTCATTGCTGGCCCTCTGAGGACAGCCGTATAATGTTGCTGGCAGAAAATGGCTGTGGTTCTGCCTCTTGAGAGTGGCTACATTTCAATGACGTGGGAAATCAACTCTCAATATCCAGCCTTCAAAGTACCATAAGATCTGTGTTGAAGTGTTATTATGTAAATGCAAGCCCTTTTTATTTCTGAAAGGTAACTGTATGGAGGTGGGCAATTTTGGCCTGCTTTACTTTCCAATATGGCATTAATTATACTGCACTAGCCCATTTTCCATGCACTGAGTCACACTGATAACCAAATACCACATATAATTCTCTTCATTTGTTGCTCTGAAAGTCTCTCACAAATATGAAACATATGCTATGCACAGTTCCTTCAGAGGGGCAGGTGGCTGTGTGGAGGGATTGCTTAGATGTGTGATCAGAAGAGACGGCTGTGAGTGTGGGAACTGAGCCACTGTACTACGTAGACCTAGAACCTCATCTGGAATTTTGGGTGAAGCCCAGAACATCAGTTTGAGATCTGATGTCTTCAGAAAAATGCCGAGGTGGGTGGAACAGGAGGAGTTTGGGGGGATTACTTTACTCCTCCAAACCCGGTACGGGACAGTGAGTTCTTTGGGGCAGGGGACCATCTCTGCTTAATCTCCTTGTGGGTTTCTTAGGTGCTGCTGCAATATGGATCGTAAGTATGGTGAATTTTTTATTTAGCTGAATGACCGGGCAACCAGGTTTCTCTGTGCAGTGACAGTAGAGAGGGAAACAGCAACCTGGTGACCAGCCACTTTTGATAATGTGATAGAAATAAGTTGTTTTCTTCAGAATCCCTTTTCCAGGTATGTTTCTATGTCAGTGCATTTCTTTATTATCAGCACTGTAGGCTACTTCTTGCTTGCCACGATTTGATCGGAATTTGATGAACTTAAGCATTTTTTCTGCTTTCAAGCAAGAAATAAAGTTCTATAAAATGTGAAATAAAGAAAGCAGGCAATAAAGTTCTATGAAATGTGAAAGCAATTCATAATAGAAATCTCTACTAATCTCTACTAATAGAAGAGGTGATACAGCGAGCATATGAAAGTGTTCAGATTTCTGGCTAGAGAAAGATAATAGCTAATTGTCTGAACAATTATTTCTGTATTAGATAATGAGAGTTGCTGAAATTGCTAGTTGTATAAATGAGACATCCTGCATTATTGATCAGGCTTCTTTGTTTTAGCTGCACTCAAAGTATATATTTCGCTTTTACATGGCTATTTATCTGATCTAAACCTGACAGGCAATGATCCATTCATATGGTAATTATCTTTTTTTCATGAAAAAAGCTAAATATTGAAATATGTTTAAAGTAAGGCTGCATTATCTGTCTCTCGTGGTCTACCCTTACAGTGCAGGAACAGATTCACTGACGTAATCAGTTTGATCAGTAGCCTATCTAGTCTACTGTTTTACCTCTGTCTGATAAGCACTTAATGTTTCAGGAGTCTAACAAACCTGGTTACTTCAACTGAGCAACGTTATACGAACAGGAATAGTCTTTCCTGACCTTGTGAGCTGGTTTAGTCATTATATGAGGTGTAGTTACTTTTATTAGCTAAAAGTAGAGAAAAAGAATATTGAAAAACAATCTCTAAAGCCCTCGAGGTCAAACCTATACGTTAATGACATTTTGTTTGCTGTTCCACAATGCTGTGTCACTTGTAATATTATCTATTTTAATTTTGCTCAAAGGAATTGGATTTCAAATAAACCTGTTCCAAAAAGAAGCATGAAAACAGAGCTAAACAGAAGTCATCATCCTGTTAGTATCGTAAGTTGCCTAATAACATGCCATGATTAAACATTTTGACCTTGACAAGTTACAGTAAAAAAGGGGAAGAAAGTATATGTGTTCCTTAGAATCATACTATTTTTCTTCAGAGGCACAATTTTTACTTAGCTTTGGTGAAATAATTGTTATTGCACATATGTCTGAAGTGCCATCATCTGCAATATTAATTCTTTTAAAAATCAGAAAAAAGATAGGTATTAGTAAACCCTCTTTACACTATGGTTTTAGAATAGGAGAGGCTTTGCAGTCAATTATTTATGTGCAGTGAGTACTGAAAGCCTTATTATCTCAGAATAATCAATGTTTGGCTGAAGCTTGAGAACACTAATAGCTAATCTTAAAAGTCCTGATCCAGTGTCATTTGAAATAATGGCAGAACTCCTATTGATTTTAAGCGAAGGAGGATGAGGCCAAAAAGTATTGCTTTGAGAGATAATTTTCGGTAATCAGCTGAAAACATCTGTAAAAGGACAGAAAAATTGACTTTCACTCTCTGCCTAATATGGTATGAAGTATTTTGGTAGATTTATTTCAGAATGGTTTATATCTGTATTTTCCATTGTCCTGGGAGCCTTGTTTAAGTGTATATCTACTGAGCTGGTGTTACTGTCTCTGAGAATAGACAGATGGCGACTGGAAAAATTATGAGCGAACTGTATGAAGGAGTTGGGCGACTCAGTGAAATATTGAAATACCTGCATATCTTTTAGTTTAACACTCAAGTTTCTTCTTTTTCCTTGAATCCCCAGCAAATCTTGCTCTAAGTCATTCTAGTGGGACCTTTCGTTGTTATCTCTCTTCAGGAACTCTGATAACTTGCCTGTGTCAGTGCAGAGCAGCTTGTGGTATGTGGGAGCCTCTCTCCTCCTGGTACGCTTGGAAGATAACATGAGAAATGAAGGAAGTGACACCCAAAATGCAAGAGATAGTACCAGGGCTTCGGGATGTTTTCTGGTGCAGGGCCTGGTGCAGGCTCGGACTTGTGGGTGCTGTGTCAGCTTCTAGGGCAGGGCTGGAGAAAGAAGCCAAGGAGGTATTTGAAGATCGCAAGGATGAAAGGAAGAGGAGTTTCTGATGTTTGGTGAGCGTGCATGATAGCTTCCACTCTCAGAAGGGGGGCTGCTGTTTTCTGAGTTTGCATGAGTGATTAAGGGTGGGTTTTGGCCGCATTTGCAGGAAGTTCTGAAAAGTGATTTAGTTATTCTTAGAAAAAAAATCCTCCAGAACTCAACCTGCTTGTCTGTCCAAGGCAAAAATGCTATCAGAACTTCATGTTAAAGGTTTTTTCTTCTCATTTGCTTATCTACAAAGAATAGGAAAATCAAGAAAGATGGCAGGAATGGTTCTGAAGAATGCAGCAGTGGTAAAAAACAAAAGTAGATGTGCTCTGTACTGTCCTTTCTGCTGGTATAGAGTATAGCAAACCTTGTATTACCCTTATTAAAAGTAGGTAAATTCTGTTTAATAGTGCTAATCTGTGACCACACTTGGGGGGGGGGGGGGTGGGGTGGGGTGTCTGTTTATTGATAAAGTGGTGTCATTATCTTTGAATAAGAGTTTATTTTCTGAAGCAAGGGAGCCCTTTCCCATTCTTTTACTGACAACGCTGGGGGATGCCCTGCAACTCCACTGAGTGGCAAAGTAGAAAAGGTTTCCTCTAGCGAGGAAGAGGCAGCATCAGGAAGCAGCCTGTAGATAAGCAGATATCGCTAAGTAGGGAAGTAGGACAGATACCCTGAGACAGCATCTGGCAGAGCAAGGGAAGAGGCATGAACCCTCCTTTCCAGAGAAAGCCAGAGAAGGACCCAGCTCCTAGAAAAGAGCCAAAAGTTCTAAAACTCCATAATACTTAGGTGCTGACCTCACACTGATTTCAGTCTTAACAAATGCTATATTTAGTTTAACTTATGCCCCTTAATAGAGTCCCAGTCCAATTTAGGAACACAGTGACCTCAAAGAAACTTGAAAATTTTAGCAGTTTGTTGCCTTTTTCCACCTCAGAATGCCTTTTTCTGCTCCTACAAATAGAAAACAAAATACTGGTCTTGGCAAAGCATATTCAATGGTCCAGTTTGGCATATGTATTTACCTATCTTTTTATCCATATACTTACATAGACCGTAAAATCATAACATCACAGTGTAGCAAAAAGCTGTAAGAGTATTGCTAAGTGATTTAAGAATACCCTGTTTAATAAACTGGAGGGTTTTTGTCCTCATCTAAAACAGTGAGCCACATTGTCTCATTTCTCATTCAGTCATACATTAAGACAGATTTGACCAAGTATTTTTAGTTGGAGATTTGGAGCGGCTAAAGTAAGAAATCCTCTTAATAAAAATAGGAGCTTTTTTTAAACTATCTTTTATACCAGTGTAATTCCATTGACTTCACAAGATTTGTTCCTAATACATTCTGATAGGAAAAGAGTACCAGGTTGTGGGCACTTTTATTTTTCTTTTATGCTGTGGAGGTAACATTGTCACTGTGCTTGAGTCCTTCTAATGAAAGAACTATTTTGTATAGCATTTCCTTTTTACTAGTTGATGACATGCTACAATACATAGCTAAGTAAGTACCACATATGAATATACAATACAATCATTACTTGTTTTCCTGATGATGAAGAGAGTTTTCTGGTTTTTGTGAAGCATCACAAGTCATCCTGGGTCTCCCATAGGACTGCAAGCTGGGGTGAGTATGAAATGGGCAGGGCAGAGCCAAGTCAGAGGCATTCTATAAACTTCAGCAATTTTAATCAATTTTGCTTTGAATGACAAGAAATATTAGGCTTCTGTCTTCCAGGGGAATATTTCTCAGTAAACTATGTTTACCAATAGCTTTCAAGTTTCAGCCTTATGGTTTTGTTATTAAATGAAGCAAGATCTTAGGGAGAAAGACTTTTTTTATTTATCCTTTTTTAGACCAGCTCATATTGTTGGATAAAAAACAGACACGCTTCCAGGTGCAGAAATCCATCTTCAGTTTTGAAACAGAAGCCAATTTCAAGACAAGTGTAGGCTGGGGACAATTGTCTTGAGTGCAACTTTGTTGTAGTGATCAGCTGAACAAATAGAAGAGAAAAAGGTGTCCAACACTGTGAAGCAAATGAGGATGTTAGTGAAGGCAGAGGTGATAAGGTTGCGATGAATGTGTCTGAAATAGCTAACAGAGTCCAGGGCTGCTGCTGTTATTACAAAGAGAGTCGAGGCAAGGGACAAGAAAACTGAACAGCAGAAATCTGGACAGGTGTGATTCACCAAATCCAACTACACAATAAACATTTTGGAAGAGATTGATTGAATCACGAATCAAAGTCTCATTTTCATAGGACCACAAGAAGCTACGGGGGTCTCTTTCAATATCGCATCTCCAACAGTGAGTGACAAAAAGTAGGTGTGTAAAAAGTAATTTTAAGCCTTTGGATGTTTAAGAGTTTCTTAAAGCTATAAAATATTTGTAAAGCAATAAGTGTAGGACAGTGAGCACTCCAAGCCAGTTACCCTGGGCTCTCAATGGTGAAAAATAGGCGCACCAGAAAAGTGACTTAATCTTGTATCGAAATAGATGTTTAGGGCTATTTCTCTCCATTTACTATAAAGGCAGTCTAGCGCGAGTAACTCAAGTTTAGGCAGTTAACTTCTGAAGTGAACTTCTGACATCTGAAGTGAATCTCCCTCAAGTCTCCAGGACTTGAAAGCAGAATAGGGTTGCAGGAATGGCCTTGAGCACCGACCCAGGACTGTCTGCATTGCCAGGAGCTGTTCCCAGGAGGTGTTTGGATGTGCACCTCCCCTTTGGGAAGGGGAAAGGAAGAGTAGAGTGGATGCAAGCCCCGCTGTGCCACTTCACCTCCATGCCAGAAGGCAGAGTGGGACCTGTCTTATTTAGCCAGCATTGACATAGACTCTGTCACTTGAAACTGAGGACTTGCAAGTCCCTAAGCCTTAAAAATCTGCACTCTGGTGCAGTTTTCACAAGTGCCTCCATTGCATTAGCTTTACTCTAAAAACCAGATGAGATCTTGCCAGAAATCTTATATTTATAAAGGTAATCCTTCTGTATTTGTCCATGCATTCATTCTCTGGGCATTAAATCCAAATGGAGATTATTCTTTTAAATGTTTGTATAGATCTCTACTGCTCTTTGTTTTGCTATTCTTTGCTAAAACAATGCCATTGCTGTAGAAGTGTTTTATGTTTTTTAAAAAACATATTATTCTCCAGTTTAATAAGAAGCATTAGGAAACCTCAGTAACTCTTCCTTTTTTAAAATGAGATTCTGTTCACTGAAAACTGCAGCAAATGACTGGATGCTCGATATTTGAGTTCTCCAGGAAACTCATACAGCACTGACTTCGTGCTCGCAAACTGACCTTTCTTTCATTATATAAGAAAAAAAATAATTTTTATGAAAGTCAAGTCAAAGATAAGATCAGCATGGTGGGCTGGCAATTACATAAAGTAATGTTCAGTCATTAGATAAAATGTACAGTTGATCCCATGGCTTAGACATGGGCAAGGAATATGATCTAGCTTTACTGGTATAAAAGAAAGATGCAACTTTTTCATACATCAGTTTTGGGAACGTACATCCAAGCGTCAAGGACAGCTCACCTTCAAACACCGTCCTGCAGTTTCTCAGCTGTCTAATTTATTCTTGTGGAACAAGGGAGGTAACGTATTTTAAAATTTTTGTTACTGTTAAAGAGGAACAGTTACATATTTTTTAACATTCTCTTTCCCTTCACTCAAAAAGTTTTCTTCTTTTTCCATTCTGTCAAAGTTTTTACTTTGAAAATTAACTTAAAGGTTGCTTTGGGACTAAAATATCAGTGCTTGGGGTTAAACTAGCTTTGTAAGTAAGAGAAAACAAGTTTCTAGAATTGTATTGCAGCTAAATGTTGATATTTTGTGATTTCTGGTTGAGTCTGGTAATTCTTCATCAGTAACTTTTTGTTTTTCTCCTGGTCAATGGTGTTGCTGTCAAACGTCAAACGTTACACAACCTGTAGTACTAACATATCTTTTAGAGTCTTTAAATTGCCAGTCATGATTAAATATGTTAAGGGAAGAAAAAAAAAAATGTTAGTGAAGATTTCTCCGTCTTCAGCTATTTGCTCACAGGTTACTGTGTACATGACACTGGGCTGCAAGTGAAGCGCTGGCACTTGTAGTTCATCGTTGCTGTGACACGGCCAAGTATTCCGGAAAGAAATGAACACAATGTGCAAAGTGTTTAACTGCTGTTGGGTATGACAGCACCACCATCACCCTATGGAAAAGTATAGAGGGGCATCCCAAGTTTATGCTGAAAACGTTAGGTTATTTCGTAGAATCAGTACAAAGGATGCCCGTTGAACAGAGCTTGCTGGCACATCTGTGCCAGGACATGGACCACAGAGTTAGATGAGTGATTCTGATCCAGTGGAGCTTCACATGAAAGTAAAGGCAACCACAGAGTCCTACTCATACCTGAACAGAAGACCTGTTTGCAAATACAGATGATCGCCTGTCTTTATGATGGTAACTGATAATATGATAACTTATTTACAGAAAAAGACAAGATACTGTAAATAATGAGGCGAGACTTTAACAGCTGGGGAAGACTTAAAATTACCATCTTTCCAAAGAGCTTCTGAAATTTATGCATTATATAACGTTCCAATAGCTTAAGACAGGTAATATTTAATAGACCAAAGTAAAAGCTTCCTTCGATTTGATGGTGAGATGAAATGAGTGGTGTAGACACTAACTGGGTTAGCAGCGCAGGCATACTCAGAAAACCAAGTAAGATCATCAGGCAAAATGGCTGCCACATTGGAAGAGTAGAGAAGATCACATCTGGGCTTTACTGACAGGTATCTTTGGTGTTTTTGATATGAGCCTGACAGTCTGACTCAATAGAGGAAGTGCAAAACTGCAATTTCAATTCCCCTTTTGGTTAATGTAATTTCAACTACTTCCCTCTGGGATTGTGTCAAACCATTCTAATGTACCAAATCATAGCATTATGCATTCTTAGAAAAATTAGGATGGAGAATGCCACGGTGCCTTCAGCAAAGAGCATGAAATCATGGAATAATCAGTCAAGGGTTGTGGTGTTATTCCTGTGGCTGGCATCTTACTGGAGCTGTTGGGGAATCCAGGCTATCAAAAGGCTCAGGATGATGTGGAAACAGGTTGTTTGGAAAAGGCTGTCTGTCTTCTCGTGCTGGTGCATGGGCCCCTCCAGCTGGCTCCTTGCATTCTGGGGAATGTCCCCTTGGATGGAGCAGGGCTTGACATTAAACTGTGGGATTGTGTCCCAGTGCAGGCAAGTCTGCCAGCAGTCACACCCCCTGTGTGGGGCTGGAAGGAGCATATACAGTAAATAACCTTAAAAAAAGCCTTATATGCTGGAGGGAGGGATCCAGCCAATTTATTCAGTGCGACTCCATGGATGTGACTGAGCTCAGTTCAGTTCCCGAAATGTTTGGCAGGACCATAGGAGGCTGTGGATCTAAATGGTGTGAAGGACCACCTCTCTCCTGCGGACAAAGGTTACTCTTGTTGAGGGAACAGGGTGCAGAGAGCTGACAGCGACTTCTCAGAAACTTGAGAGCCGTGTTCAATGCTTCCGTGGGACTACTGTGTTAATGGTACCCCCCGTTTCCTTTGCCAACTGTTGACTAACGTCAGAATACTATTTCTTGTTCTCGGATGGGTTTTTGGTAAAAGCCCAAGCAGAGATGAGTAACTACAGGTTGCGTTCAGCCTGCATGCATGCATGCATACATACATACATTGAACTGGCTTTTTGATACCTCTTCCAAACACTTCTTTCCAGTGCTTCCACAATTACTGCCAATGGTTTTTCTTCCTGTTCATTATCAGCTGCTTTTAACTCCTTTATCCTCTGTTTTGTGCCATCATGGACTGACTCGCTGGGAAGGTGGGAGGGAGGAGGCGAAATTACTTGTACCCAGCACCCAACCGTTGCCACCCATTAACTGCAACCTCATTGGCCTCTTAGCCATTCAGTTTAGCTGGGCTTCAGATCAGTCTCTTACCTCTAGCTTTTGCTGTCTTAATTAGGAAGAGGCTTGTTTCCACTTTTGTGCCTTCATTCATTGCACTGGAGAGCATTGCGCATCGGTCTTGCTCATAAACTTTGTTTCTTTCCACTTTGCTAACCCCAGTCAGGCAAGGGCCGTGTTCTCATCATCCTGCCTTTGGTCTCAGCCTCATCCGCCTCGGCATGATCTTTTTCTGATTGCTACAAGGATGGAGCTCTCTTTGATTTTGTTTCCATCATTGTCCTGGTTTCAAAGCTACCTTGTAGGGCCTGTGCTCTGCTGCAGTCTGAACCGCTACCTTTGATGACTGCATTGTACGTCTGTTTGATCAATGAACCAAGACCTGCTGACCTGTGCGTAGCAGCCTCATGTCCCCATATATCTCTGGGACTTTGTGCAGTGATGGAGTGTCTGTCTGCTAATCAATACTCTCTTTGCACACATCCCAGTGCTCCAGGTTCACTCTCAGATAATCATAGAAGGCAAGTAGCTTCACTCCTTGGACCACCTCAAGTTTGCCTGTCCCTGTAGATGTGAGCAGGCATTATTTGAACATTTGCATCATTGTGGCAGTTGTTGCAGGGATTCTGCTGGGTAGGTGCATAATCTGAAAAAAAATATGTTTCCATTATGCAAAAGCTATCTTTGTTTAATTATACTTTCTCCTCTTGATTTTCTACCATCTTTCCTGGTTAGGGTTGTCAGTGCCTTTTCTGATCAGTATCACATGCTTAAATAACCTCTACACCAAATCTCAAGATCAATTTCTTTGTTGCTAGTATTATTGTCATTCTCATTGCCACCTCATACACATCGACTGGTGTATTTGGAAGAAGAGAATATCTTAAGTAGTTAAGGATTGAATGCTTTTTTTGTTGTTGCTTGCTAAGCACAGTAGCTTTCAGTATCTAGAATGTATATATCAGTGTTGTCAGCTTGGGACCTTATCCTACACATCAGTCATTAGCACATCATGCTCTTCTGGGACAATTTCAGTCTTTTAAAGTCAAGGGATCAGGTGCTCTATGCAGGCACAGAATAAACTGTTCAAAAGATCCAGCTGCAAGAGTCTGGAGATGCAGTTTGGCACTGCAGTTCAGACACAGCCCAAACAAGCTGTCAGTTAGCTCCAGGCACGGACTGGGTGGGTGACTGCAGAGGTGGAGAGATCTGCATGATCAGATAACATTTCTGAGAAGACAGGTAAAGAGTCTGGTGATTAGGAGCTGCGGGCTTGGGATGCTGCCTGGGGTGCTTGACTGAAGCCAGTCAGGAACAACTGGGGTGGGTGAACCAGGCACTGCTGCACAGCCACAGCCAAGGACCATCTCTTCAGGGTGAAGGTGAGCAGTGCTCAGCTCAGAATCCCTCACAGGATAATCTGCAAGGGCAGGGAAAGTTCCCCTGTTGAAATGTGCTCTGTGTCTCAGCAATAAAAAGACTCTGAAACTCAGTCCTCCAAGGCAAGGCTGTCCCCAGCCAGCCAGGTTGGGCGAAGGACTGCTGCTGTCTCTGTCGCCTGCATAAGCTGCCCCAGTTTGGGTATTTAATGCTTTGGCATCCTTTATACGGCTCTTTTCTCCATGGACCCAGTTACTTCACCATGGGATATAAATAATTCCTGTTCATTTCTAAAGGAAGGGCTCAGGTCTATGCTTTGGAAGAAAATAAGTTTTAAGGGGGAAATTCTGTTTTCTGAGTGAGAGACTGGGCCAAAACGGCCTTTGACTGAGCACAATGAAGTTGTCAGTACAATACAGAGGCTTAGTGCTTGAGAAGGAAGGTTACAAACTTCATGCCTAAAATACTACATTTTAATACTGTCAAGAGCAGAAGTGAGGTTCAGTATTTTGTTTTATGTGTTCATAGCTCAGATGAATCCAAGATTTTTAAAAGTAGCATTAGTTGACCAGATGTTTATAACATAAAGATCCAAAAATGCATGTGGCATCTTTAGCCTAACTTAGATCCTGCCTGGCTTTCCAGTAAGGGAGGTCCTCCCAGGCCATGCCACAGACACAGGAGTTCTCTGGTTCGAAAGAAACACCAGCTTCTTATGACCAGTTTATGACTAGTTTTTTGTCTCTGACCAGGCTGGTTCAAAATGCTTCAGAATAATTTTAAAGGTCCTGTGGTAATTACCAAAAAGCATCCTGCCAATCTGCATGTAGCTCTTAGTACATCTGATGTTTGGATATGGAGAGAACTGAGGTTTTGTGTGTGTGTCATCCCTGCCCCTCCCCCTCCGAAACCTTATTGTGAATAATAATGAAAAAAAGTAAATTCATTTAAAAAAAATCAAGCAGAGAATTTGGGATGATATTCCTACGGTTGCAACTTACATATTCTGCATCTTTAATGTTATGGTTCCCCCAGTTATTCGTATCAAAGATATGCATTACCCTGTGGTATAGATTTGATCTGGATCAAATATAGCCACACAACTGCATTTCTCTTGACTTACCCAGACAACATGCGATATGCTATTTATGGCCACTTCACCTTGTGTGCTAGCAGTAGAAGGACAGATGTGCAGTGCTGCATGTAGCCTTCTTGCACAAAATGAATCTACTAAAAAAGTTTGTAAAAGTTTGAGCCAACTGTGGTGTGTTTATACCAGAACCCAAAAGCAATTTGCTGCATCAGTAAAATTAAGCCTAAAAGAAATCTTGGTCCAGAAGGTCGCAGCGATGCTGAACTCCCTGGGACCACCCTGACCCTGAGCTGCCCTGATGAGGTCTCCATGTGATGCCGGTGTCCCCGGGGCTGTTTCAAGCCCGCCTGAGCTCTCTCCCGGCACCGTGTCTCCTTGAGCGCTCTGGAGCACAGCATGTAGTGCCTCTCTAATTACAGTGGTTGGAGGAGCTTTCTCCCACCGAGGGACAGGACTGTGAAAATCTGTTTATGGGAACTTTGACACTAAAGAGGTCACTGTGTGGACAAATAACCTGACTCTTGGTTCAGGAAATTGTGTCCTGATGTGAAATTATTTCCCCTGAAATTAGTCTTTTCATGGCCCAGATTCTGCAGATTCTTTCATCCTCTCCGTAAGCATTTGCTGGCTTTATCCAGTCTACCATAAATATTAGGTAGTTATGACGTTTGAACTTTATGTGCTGTGGTTTATGTTAATATTCAGAAAACACTGTTAAGGCCAGAAAGAAAGACACAATTTTGTTATGGTGATGAAGTAAATTTTCTGAGCCTATAAAACCTACTGCACATCAGTACACTGTATTTTTGGTTTCCAATCCTGGTTCTAAATTGTCTCTGTTACTTGCACTGAATGCTGTATCAGTGTGTGGCCTAGATGCTGGTACTGTACCCAATGCAAAACAGTCCCTTAAAAATGTATGTATTTGTATTTCCAGAAAGATCATGGATTGCTACGGGAAGTATGCAGCTGTCACTTTGACCATTTTGTCTGTGTTTCTGCATCTTCTTCATGCTTTCCCAGATGGAGAGTTTCTCATGCAAGGTAAGCTGCTTTCAGCATTCAGAAATAGAGCAATTGTTCATAAAGAGTATTAATTAACCTTCCACATGTTTTATAAATGTGGTCATAAATCTTATCATTAAGTTGCATTTATTGACACTGAGATACAATGGTATAATAAATCAAGATAATTTTGGTGTGAGTATGGTTCCTATTTCTTCTCTAAACTTGATTTCTCCAGGTCAAGAGTCTCCCAGATGACCATGTCCTCATGTTGACATGGGTGATCTTAATCCTTGAAACACTGTCAAATAGAAACGTTTTGGTTTCTTGTACTCCTGAGATCTAAATGGCAATGTAACATCAGGAATAGCAGAACCATAGCTTCTCCTCATAATATGCAGAATTTTTTTCTCTGTAGATCCCAGAATATGGGATGTTGGTGGTGTAGCATTCTACAAAAGAGGCATACAAAGGGCTACAAAGATGATCAGGGGACTGGAACATCTTTCTTATGAGGAAAGGCTGAGGGACTTGGGTCTTTTTAGTCTGGAGAAGAGAAGACTGAGGGGGGATCTTATCAATGCTTATAAATACTTAAGGGGTGGGTGCCAGGAGGATGGGGCCAGCGGTGCCCAGTGATAGGACAAGAGGTAACGGGCACAAACTTGGTCATAGGAGGTTCCATCTAAACATGACGAGGAACTTTTTTACTTTGAGGGTGGTAGAGCACTGGAACAGGCTGCCCAGAGAGGTTGTGGAGTCTCCTTCTCTGGAGATACTCAAAACTCTCCTGGACGCATTCCTGTGCAATCTGCTCTAGGTGAACCTGCTCTGGTGGGGGGTTGGACTAGATGATCTCCAGAGGTCCCTTCCAACCCCTATCATTCTGTGGTTCTGTGATACTAGGAAGATTTTTGGGATGTTTTGGAGGTTGTGGGTTTTTTTCATTCAGCCTCAAACTGAATATAGAAAAATGCGAGCTACAAAAATGTTGGGATAACTGGGCATTTTTAAAACTCTTGATAAAAGTCTTGCCCGAAAACAGGCAATGTTTAAGAAGTACTACAAATCCTGCTGGTGCTATTTAACTATCTGTAGCTAGTAGGAAGTTTTCTAGGGACGGCTAGTGTAGTAGACATGGAAAAAATCTCTCCACAGCTGTGAACAAAATTAAGTTAGAAAACGAGAAAAAATACAATGGTGCTTGTGCCTTACCTAGAAAGCCACACTCTGGTTTTACAGATGGTGTGTGTTGCAGAGTTGAAGGGCCCTAAAGAGGAGAGCTTTGCTGTCTGCGCTTTTCTGTTCTGCAGACGTCAAGCAGCAAAATGCGGCCAGTACTTCCTCTTACTGCCCACACTTTCCCTTTCTTTATGGAGATGAAAATACATTTGGAGACCAAGTAAAAGTCTCTTCCTTATATTTTTATGGCAGGTTGTCCAGAGTGCAAGCTAGGGGAGAACAGATTCTTTTCCAAGCCAGGAGCACCCATTTACCAGTGCACTGGGTGCTGTTTCTCCCGGGCCTATCCCACTCCGATGAGGTCCAAGAAGACCATGCTCGTTCCAAAGAACATTACATCAGAAGCAACGTGCTGCGTAGCAAAGGCTTTTACCAAGGTGAGGCTGTGAATGAGACCCATTTAAGCTTGTTTTAGGATGCAATGTATAGCTGAACCAGTGAATAGAAAAGAATATGTTTGGAGAACTATTTGAGGGAAACATCCTTGCCATTTGTATCCTTTGCTCTTGGGTTCTTTCTTTTTTCTAAAGAGGAAATTAAAGTGTCAACCAGTACCGAGTCTGATATTCAGTTGGGATGCAGAAATTGATGCAGTGTCACTGGCTTCAGTGAAACTACTTTGACTCATGACACCTGAAGTTCTGGTGGTACACTTGCTGTCCCCTTGTTTTTAACTCTCCTGGATGTGCACCCTCCCCTTAAATGCTATGATGCAGTGTGTATTTTATTTTAATTAGTCATTTTCCTTGCGTCTTTCCTGCATAGGCAGGAGTTCTATGGGAAGGTGGCTGGTCGATACTGTCAATTACATATATGGGAATGAGGGGCCAAAACCATCTGTGCTCGTTAGATTAATTGAGGTTGTGTTTACTTCTAATAGTATAACCAAGAAGGAACTGTAAACACGTGCAACTGCTTTGAGCATTTAACGTTCTCATCTGGAAGGTTCTCTTAAAGAGAGATTCTGCTAAAGCTGATTATTTTGGGAGTGATTCAGCTCCAGGTGAAGAAACCTTAAATTTTATTGAATAAATGGTGAGGTAGTTGGAACAAGCTAAGGTGTCTGTCCTGTGATGGTCCGAATCAGGCTCAGTAAGTGTTTTTACTAGAGGCTCAGTTCAGATACCCATTCACAGACCTGGTGCCATTTGAAGTACCCTGGGGTACTCAAGACATCAGTGTAGGGCTGGCAGACACAGGACCCATAAAAGACCTGAAGTGGCAGCTGGAGGCTTGGTGGGATTCCCTCTGGCATCTGAAGTGGCAGTTGACAGCTCTGTGTGCGCAGCTGAACAGAGCTCTGTGTCTCCACTGGCTGTGATGAGAGCCCAGATACCTGACTTACCTATAGACACCTACAGCTGAAGCTGGCTGAATCCTGGCTCTTCATCTGAGTAGAGCATAGATCTTTTTCTAGACCACTGACATTATACTTGCCCTGAGGCAGCAACTAGAATTTAATTGAGATTAAAAATAAAAATGACTCATCGTGTTTGTGGTCTCTGCTTTTATAATCCCCATGTGAAAAATTCTAATGACACTTCCTGATTTTTTATAGATTGGTTACTTGACACTTTTTGGAAATTAGACACTTTGAGAAGTGCCAAATTAAGGACACCAAACTATGTCACTTTTGAAAACTTTCTCTTCATGGCTCTGAAAGCCACTGATAATGCAGCTTCACAGGCTGGCGTTCAGAGGCTGTTCTAATAGACGTACCCCAAAGAACCTGTGTACCTTGTGTTTAAGAAAAAGGCTTCAGACATATTTAACTTGAGAATGCTTTTTTACTGTCTAGCAAATCCTAATTATTTGTTCTGTGTGTGTGTTTTCTTTTTTTAAGATTACCCTTAAGGACAATGTGAAGATAGAGAACCATACAGATTGTCACTGCAGTACCTGCTACTATCATAAATCCTAAAGCCTGTCTCTTTGTTAATGATCAAGGACAACGGTGAACGGAATATTTGTTTTTCAGCTTTTATAGCACCGCTGTGTAAAAGCTTATGTTTTCTAGTCAAGACACTGGGTAGATCTTTGAATAAGATGGATGGCTGTTTTATTTCCTCTTTGCTGCTTCATGCATTTAAGTAAGTTTAATTATTTCCATTAGGGATAAAATACAGCACTTGCATGACAACTGAAGGCTTGATCTATTTTTAAAATAAACTGTCAGTTAAATCATCAATGTTTCTTGAGGAAAAATGATGATTTAATAGCTTAAAACAAAAAATAAGATTCTGCTGCAGTTAATTTCTAGATTTCTTCTTTTTTGTGGGAGAGGGAGGGAAGGAGGAAGGGAGAGATGGGAAAGTGGACAGAAAAAGAAGCAATAATTTCCCGTTATTCATTTAGCGATTACATTTTTTTGAAGACTCAACATTTTGTTTCTCCTGTTTCTCTTCCTTTTTTTCTTTACCTTGTGGGCAGAAAGTTTAACAGTGTATCATCTATGTGCAGTACTCTGTCCTTCTGTGTCATCTTTTATTTTTCTTTGGACTTAATCTCCTCTCATATGGATAGATAAATGGATGTAGAATCGGACGTTACAAAGAATTGTACAGTTTGATGTAGCAATGGTAGAATAGAGGGGTGCTACAACAATATTAGCTATTTAAGGTATGCCTGAGCAGCATGGTATAGGGCTTTAGTAATTCCCAAATGCAATCTGCTGGACCCAGATATAAAAATGGGAAAGGTAGGGAATATGTTAGGTGAGAAGTGGACCACAGAGTATGTATTCAGAATACATGACCTTAATATCATAAACTGGGATTTTAGAGATAGCACTTGTTCAGTTGTAGTGGGTTGGATCGGGGTCTCTGGAGGAACTGCTTGCAGGTCTGGAGCCTGCCCATGGGAACTGAAGTGAAGGAATTTCCCTGCTCTTCACCCTAATATCTGGGGTTAGAACGTCAGCCTTGCTGCGGTCACTGGCTGCAAGGGTTTAAATGTGCTGTCTCAAAAAGCCTCAGATATATTTGTGGGGGATTTCCCTGCAGTAGATGCTGTGAAGGTAGCAGTAAGAGCTTCTAATGGGAACGGGGAAGGTTGCCTGGGGTCAGGCTGTGAGGGTGGCTGGTGTGCCCTGGGGCATGGCCATGGCTGATATCTGCATCAGTGCCAAATGACTCAAGTAGTTTAGACAGGCCTCCGGGGCTAAGGTGTGATGGGGCACTTGAGGAGCCCAAGACCTGCAGGATCTAATGATGGTTTAAATCCACTATTCCTCCACCCTTCTGTCTATTGGAGTGCAAATTCAGTGCTGTTTCCTAAGAATACAGTAATGGGGCTTTGTGGAGAAGAAAAGACTTCTCATAGACAGGAGAGATGAGGTTCTTAGAGAGGCATTATTCAGCATATGTCCAGTAAATCTTATTAGACTGATCTCCATGCCTTAACCCTGTGATTCAGTCTCTGCCCCCTGGGAAGCACTGGTCTGGTCCAGTACCATGTCGTAGTGCAGAATCAGCTGCACCGTGCCATCCCTGGGAAATATTTTGCCTGACTTGATCTTGGAAAAAACCTCCAGTGGTTATTCCAGAATCTTCCAAGGAGACGATCTTGTTGCCTCACTATTCTTACTATGCTGGAAAATTTCAGTCTTCTGGAAAGTTTCTCCGTAATGTTTTATCTATGTCTCATTTGCTTCAACATTACTTTTGGTCAGAAGGGAGGTAGTCCAGTAGGGTGGTCTTTAGGATGAGTTTAACAACATCAGCAGCACAGGTTTTCACAATGAGAAGTCTAATTTCTCATTCTGGATCATCACTCAAGACGTTATGGGAATACATGTCAAGCAGCCGCTATAGCTGACTCACAATTCCAAGTTGTACAATTTTATTATACGTGATTGATGCGGGTACTTTCGCAAGAGAACCAGGTCTTCCCTGGGATTTCTGGGCAATGAGGGAGGAGTGATCTGAAGCTGCAAGATGATTACCTTTGGGAATGGTATTGCATTTTCTCATAAGTTTGACAGGACTGAAAGGGAGAGCAGGGAAACACATTCTCTGAAGTTCACTTGCAGGGGAGATGTGCCTTTTCATCTTGCCAAACTTCTTGGATGACCTCTTACTCAAGTGAGTTCCTCTGGCAGTATCAAGTACTTGCTTGTCTATTTATGCCTGTGCTGCCCACAATAGCAGGTTGTGTCGTGACAAACGTCTGTTTGCATCTTCTGAATCAACTTCCATGTTTTGCATTGTAAAACCGTAGAAATCTTGAAAACCAGTAACCAATTAGAGTGAAACCCGTGCTTTAAAGAAGACATGGGATGCTGTAGCCCTGTGTCATTCTAGGATGCCTGGTCTCTTTTTCGTGCTTCGCGGATTTTCCCTCTTGCTTGTACAAAGCCACTTAGTGATGAACTTCTCAACTCATGGCTCCCTCTCCCCCCCTAAGGCCACCTCAGGCATCACGAGCTGGCAAAGTGTGTATTGTGAGGCTATGTGGAACGCGGGAGCACCCGCCTCGTTAAGTTATCTGGCTCCGAATCTTCCGTAACACGGGGAAAGTGATAACATAAACACGCGGATACACAAACCTGACAGCGGGCGGTAGGGGAGACAATAGGGATGACCAGCCCTCTTCAGCCGCTGACTGATGGGCCGTTAGCATGGCCCCGGGGCACGGCGGCCGGGGGGGCAGCCCCGGCTCTCTAACCGGTGGGCAGGGGGAGCAGGGCTGCCCTCGCTGCGGTGGGGGGTGAGGGAGGCACGGGGGGCTGTGCAGAACTCGTTACGGGCTATCGGAAGGGGCTCGTGGGACTCTGCAAAACTTCTTATGGGATGGTTAGAGGAAGGGCCAAAGGTGGAGAAAGGTGGTGGTGGGGATCAGGCTGGATTGGCGAGGAGCAAGCGGCGGAGGACAGAGGAGAGGGGTATTAAAGGGGCCAGTCGTGAGTGCAAGCTGCCAGCCAATATGCTTGTCTGACTGAGCCCTCTGCTTGATCACTGCAGTCTGTCCTATCTTCTTATTAAATCCTTTCCTTAACTTTTTTTTTTCCCTGTCTAATCTCACTTTCTATCCTACGTGTGAGTGCTGCAAGGTGTAAGTGCTAACAACTGGAGAAGCGACCCTGGTCTTGGTGCCAGCAACTAGAGAGACCAATATGCAAGAGAGGTGTGGGTGGGAGCAACTGGAGGGACCAGGGGCCATACGGCTTGTAGGGATAGGTGGCGGCAACTGGAGGGACCGGGGTATATGTTTATGTGGGAGAGATCTAAATAGTAACACCTGTAAATACCAAAGTGTGTTGATTTTTCCCTCAGTGAATTTAATCCTGTGTGCATGTGTATGTGTAATTTGCTAACGAAGTTCAAGCTGGAGTAGTTGGTGAGCAGGAGGAAGCCTGTGTCTGGAAGGACTTGAGGTCAGAGCCTGTGCTGGGTGAGGGGACCCAGGCTCTGGGCACAGGTGGGCTGAGAAGCTGAAGCTGCGTTAATATTCAAGTGATCTGTGATTATGGGGGTGCTTGTGAGACGAGTGTGTAGTGCACACCTCTGCTTACTAGCAAAGTTCAAGCTGGACTGGCTAGCAAGTAGACAGAGACCTGCTTACCCTGTAAGGGAGCCCGGGCATGAGTATTAGAGGGCTTTACAGGCTGGGCTGATATTCAAGGATCTGTGAATGTAAGTGTGCTTGTGAATCTAGAAAGTAAGGAGACATACGTTTTCACAGAGGGCTTCAATCCTGATCAGCCAGAGAGGAGGAACAGGACTGGGCTTGCTTACATTTAATTTAAATGTTGTTTATTTTTTTTTTTTTTTATGTGAGTGTGGCTAAAGGCAGTGGTCTGTCGGGTAGTCTGTGTGTCTGGCTGCCTTGGTGTCCTCTGTGTGTATGTGTGTGTGTGTGCGCCTGTCTGGGACAGATGCTCAGCTTCGCTGCTGGCCAAACCTGCACGCAGATACAGGAGCTGTGTCCATCAGACTGGGATGGAGAGACCTCCTGAGTCCCTGCATGCCCCTGGCTGGGCTGCAGCAGTGAGCAAGGAAGGATCCCTGGGTCCTGGAGTATGTGGGATTCAGCAGCCAACTTTTACATCCTTATCATCTATTATCCAGAAATATTTTTTGACATTGTAGCTGTTAGAATCAGGACAGAATTTAGTTGTTTATGTTTGAAGGTGAGTGTAAAAACCAAAGCCATAGTCAGAAGGAGGGTGGTGGTAGGTCAGTGAGCCTATACACAGTCAGGTCTAGGAAAAACAATGCTGTATGTTGTTAGGAAGCTAGTATAGTTGACCATAATAGAGAATAAATGGGATATGAATAGGAATATATGTTGGAAGACAATCTAGATTTACATCTGTAGGGATTAAATGCCAGATTTCCAGTAGGAAAGGAAAACAGAAAAAAAAGTACAATATAGTTTCCTTACATTAGAAAATGGCTGAGATAGAGGTTAGATCAATAATACATATTCGAGAGGGCACAGAGAGACAATATCACAAATTCAGAAGAGAGACTGATCTTTTGTTTACAGTGATAGCCAACATGCATCTTCTATATTTTAGGAACAGGGTATTTTTGCATGGAGATAAAATGGAGTCCTTGTCAGTGGGGTTTATAAGTAGCAATAAATCAGTCAGGCTGATACCGTGGATTAAAAATGCTGAAGGTCAAGCAAGCTGAAAATAAAAATGATATGTTTTTACTGTCACAGTGACCTATATAAACCTACATCACCGTAGTCCTAATAACAAATTCATTCTGTGAGCAGAGGGACTAATGAAGCTTGATTTCCTGACAATCTGTGCCCTGCATCACCAAAGCCCCATTTTTCCCTTGTCCTCAGTAAACCCTTCTCCCTCCTTCCGGGGCAGCCCCATCGGGTGCTCTCCCGAGCTGGTGCAGAGCTGTCAGCCAGCGCCAGGGCCATGCTGCCGTTTGTGCATCCGGTGTGTTTTCTTAGAGCTGGGAATAGGCTGCTACTGACTTCTTTTCAATCAGACCCCAATTTTTATATTTTGCCATGAGCAGGTGTTGATGTTCCCCAAACTGGCAAGATCTTCGAAGGTCTGAGGTCATTACCCGTCACCCAGAAATGCTCAAAACCAACCAAAGGGTTAAACAGTTGCTGAGGAGCGGCTGTCAGACAGCTGTGTGGACAGACAGACAGCGTGAGTGTCTCACTGCTGCAAGATGCCAGGCTAAAAATCCTTCCGATGATTCAGAGGTATTGCGATTTCCAGTCCACAGCTGGTGAGTGCAGGAGGGGTGTCTTCTCGGCAGAAAGACAAAGCTCTCGAGCTGCAGGGATTTTAACAAACTGAAATTTCAGACCAGACTTCTTACTTTTAGCAAGCCTGAGAAGCTCCAAGTGAGCAGTAGCCTTCCTTTTCTCTCCCTGTCACCCTGCCTAAACAATGATTTTAAATAGTAGTGAGGGGAAAAGAGAAGGATATCCCAGGACTTGTGGTGGCTAAATGCAGGCTATATATCTCCCATTTACAGCTGGGTGAAAGCTCCCTACTGACTTGGAAGTCACCTAAGTATATTCATATATAGCAGGAGCCTCTTGCAGTGGAGGGAAGGCCATTTGGCTGTGTCAGAGGGGATTGCCATGAAAAAAGAGAGATTTGAAGATGACATCAGGAAACACGTAAACACATTTAGTGATAGAATAAAACTAACAGTTAATCACTTAATTAGTGTCTGGAGGATTTCCCCATTTAAGGGGTTTCCCTGTTGCTCCACAGTTTCCCATGTCTCCGTCATATGTTAACCCAGCACTTGGCCCGTGGTCAGGTTGCAGTAAGATGCCATCTCATTATATGCACATGTGTAAGCAGTAAATCTAACAGTTACTGTCCTGCCAAACCATTCTGGTGTTGAGGTATGAGATAAACCAGTATTCTTTTGCTTGAGGGAAACAAAAAAGCCAGCAAATTTACTTTGGGAGAGGATTTCAACTCAGCATAATTTCTTGGGCTTTTTTTTTGTTTGTTTGTTTGAGCATTTGTTTTTAAAAACATCTGTCTCTCTGCATGATTTGGTTGTTTTAAAAGCGTAATAAATGCCTTTCTGGTCAAAGCAAACATCCTTCTAGCCCAAGTACTCTGTTTCTGACTCTGGCAATATCAAATGCTATTTAGGGGAGCACGTGAGTCTGGCCACTTCTTGCAGTCAGTTCTCCTTGTACCATGCCCAGTATCCACATTTGCTTATTGGGGGGTATTAGAGGGTTTTTCTCTGCTTTGTCCTTTTTGTCTCTGCCCATGCATCCATAATTTCCTGTCACAATAAGTTAGAGAAGTATAAAAAATACTTAATTTAATCTGTTTTCAACTATTTTGTAATACTCAGCTGTTCCTCTTAGCATTTTCCTCTCCATCACAAAAAGCCCAGCATTTTTAGGTTCTCCCTTGTTAGGCAGCTGCTTGATCATTTTGGTTTTTTTTCTCTGTACCTGCTTTAAGTTTACTGCATCCTTCCTGGGATGCAGAGAGCAGACCATGAACTATACTCAAGTGTGGTTACACCAAAGTTATAGGTAGCAGCAAAATGATGCCATCTGTCTTGTTCTCGGTACCCTTTTTCATGATAGTGTTTTGGCTTTTATTGATGACCAGAGACTTGTCAATGATGACTCTTAAGATCTTTTTTTCTGACATGCCACTGTCAGTTCTGTATTCAGCATCATGTAGGTGTGGTTTGGCTTATTTTTCCCTAGATGCATTAACTTACATTTATCTACTCTGAAGCTTATCTGACGCCTGTTTGCCTGTTCAGTTTTGTGTGGTCTTTCTGGGGTCCTTCACTATCAGCATAAGATTTGGCTGTCTGAAAGACTTTAGTACAATCTGTGAATTTGGAAAATTCACTGTGGATTTCCTTCACTAGATCTCTGATGAATATGTTGAATAAAACTGGTTCCAGCATTTTTCCTTGGAAGTAAAAAGTCCCATTAAGCCTTACCCTTTTTTTTTCTATCCTTAAGCCAGCTTTTATTTCATAAGAGAAATCCTTCCTCCAACCCTGTGGTCACTTAAGTTTCTTTAAAAACACTCTTTTGGCATTATTTTGGCATGTCTCCATTTTCTACAGTGTTATAATTGTAAAACATACCAAATCTTAGTATCCAGCTCAAGCTGTTTCGGGCTGCTGCTTGATAGAGATGGAACAACTGCCCAGTGGCTGCTAAGACTGCCTTTACCCTGCCGCTGCGTTTGGAGTCAGGTCTCCTCACAGCTGAGTCAGTTTTCCTCTCTTGAAAATTTCGTAAGGATATTTTCTTTTGGAGCAAGCCTAACTATAGTTAGGCTCAGAGAAAGCAAGGCTTGAGTTTACTGGCTGCATCGCCACTTCCTACACCTCCGCATGGAGAGAGCCCGGAGAAGAATTGGTCCAGAAATAAAACCACCACTCTGACCACAGCTCCTATCCCTGTTTCTCCTCCTTCCAGAAATGATTATAGTAAGTTACTGCTAGCCTATAGCAACACAATAACTTCCACCACATGGTCACAGCTAAGCTAACCGGTGTTTAAAGAGAAAGAGCGAATATGCGCTTTTTCTCTTTTTTTTTTTCTTTCCATTTTCTCCCCCTTCATCCTTCTCTTCCCATCTTCTCCATAGTGTTACTCGAGCGAGTGCAGAGGCCCATCAGCTCTCATCCTCAGTAGACAGGGATAGAGGATGTTCTTCCTTGTTCTCACTCCTTAACATGAGTGTACACTCATTAATTTGCCAAGTAAGGTAAGGCCAGATGAGGGCATGAAGGGAGAATTATTTTTTTTCCCCTGCAAGTTTTTGAGTTAGCTTGATTTGGAATAGCTATGTTTTTACATGTGTTTGTCATTTCATTTGTTTTATGTCTTTATACTAAGCGGTTCATAATGTTCCTTTCATGCAAATATACTTCAGAGGAAGATATAAAAACAAAGCAATTCTGAAAAGTCACCAAATAAATTAAAGTGCAAAGTATTGAGCCATGTATTCTTGAAAAGTCATAAGGGATGCGCAGTTGCCTGGGAGCCTGGGGGAAGGAGCTCCAGCTGATGGGGCCTCCAAGCGTAGGGCTGGAGGTCAGAGTCTGAAACAGCTCTAATTTAACGTTTAAAAGAGATGCATAATTGCATGGCCATTAGTAACATTTGCAGCTATGAATGCAAAGATAATGCCAAGCATAAACAAATCCAGCACTTCAATAAGTAAATTGGCCCTGTAGGCATTAGGAACAATGTTTTTCTTCATTGTGTTTTGGTCAGAGCAAATACTGTTCATGACAGTTTTTCTTTTTTTTTTTTTTTTACCTTTTCTTGGGCGTGAGGTATTGGCCATTGCTGGGGGTGATGATACAGGGGTTCCTAGTGAGACAGTGTTCCTATTACAGATTCTTTCTAGTTTCCTTAGTATTACTGGATATTTTCTGTCCCAAGCGGAAAAGAAAACATGATCTTGCTCTGGATGTGTTGTCAGGCAGTGGGAAGAATAAAAAACAGAAGAGTCCTTGCAAATACCAAAGCAGCCCATGGAGACAGTGTAAAGCTATTTACTATAACAAGTAGCCTTTCGGCACTCTGCAGTTTCCCTATCTTTGGGCAGCATCAGCCCGTTGGCTTTTTGTTGATGCTGTGGATGCAATAGATTTCTATGAAGTGCTTGGGAAGAGAAAGGATGGTGATGTTATGGGTCAGTCCCGTGGTTATGCTCTGGATCAGTCTGGTGGTTGCATTGTGGATCAGCTCAGGAAGGAGTTGTAGTTCCCAGCTGTTGAACTGGATGTTAGGGTCTACAGGCAGAAGCTGATGACTGTGGAACAACATTTCTTATTAGTTGATGGGATTCTGGGTGTCCATGTGGCCATGAACGTAGTGCAGGTAATGACAAAGGGTTTTTTCCTTTTGAGCGTTTGATAAGAGAGAGTGGCTAAGGAGCGAAGATAATGCTGGGAATCTTAAATGAGGAATGTGTTAAAACATAATGCCTTTGTTGTATATATAATCTCTGTTGAGAAACGGTCATATATTTGAACTGTGCTTTGTAGTTTCTAAAACCCAATTTGCAGTCACTGTTTTGATATTTACTGTTAAAACTCTGCCCTTGATGTTTCCTATTTCTTCTGTTTTATATTACACTGCAGTATAAAGTGTCAAGTAAAATCGTTACTGTTTTCTTCCAGGGTAAAAAAGTGTGTTTTTCTGCTTTTGTTATTTTAAAACCTCATTTCAATGGGCTGGGCGGAAAATCTTGTGCATAGTAGATAGATAATAGTTTAAGACTGGAAACCACAGCACCGACTTCCACCTCTTCAGGTAACATAAAATGAGCCTTACAGGGAAGAGGGTTTGGACAAGGTCTGTATCTGATAAGCAGTCCTCTGAGCAGATGGTGTAAAAGAAGACCAGAAGATTGCTCCCTGAGAGCCTCTCCCTGCCCTGAAGCCCTGATGTGAATAGTGCACAGGCTGGGAGAACAAGGTTGTACCTGCAGGGCTGTTTTAACTCCATAATTTTCCTTCTAGGCCTCATAATCTGTATCAGAGAGATAATTACAAGTTATCATATATCAAAGACCCGGAGACCAATATGATCCTCTCCAGAAAACCCGTAACCAAACACCCCTAAAAGCTATGTGTAGCTGGGTTTTAAGATACCACCAGCCTGTTAGAAGGAGAGCACCCTGTGCACAGCTGGGGATCTTCTCTGAACAAAGGACACATCTCCAGGGACATGTATATACAATGAACTGATAGAGAATCATAGAATCATTTAGGTTGGAAAAGACCTTTAAGATCATCAAGTCCAACTGTAAGCCTAACCCTGCTAAGCCTTTGACACCGTTTCCCACAGCATTCTCTTGGAGAAACCAACTGCTCATAGCATGGATGGGTGCACTCTTTGCTGGGTAAAAAACTGGCTGGATGGCCGGGCCCAAAGGGTTGTGGTGAATGGAGTTAAATCCAGTTGGCGACCGGTCACAAGTGGTGTTCCCCAGGGCTCAGTATTGGGGCCGGTCTTGTTTAATATCTTTATCAATGATCTGGACGAGGGGATCGAGCAAGTTTGCAAGACGACACCAAGTTGGGCGGGAGTGGTGATCTGCTTGAGGGTAGGAAGGGTCTACAGAGGGATCTGGACAGGCTGGATCGATGGGCCAAGGCCAATTGTATGAGGTTTAACAAGGCCAAGTGCCGAGTCCTACACTTTGGTCACAACAACCCCATGTAACACTACAGGCTTGGGGATGAGTGGCTGGAAAGCTCCCCTGCAGAAAAGGACCTGGGGGTGTTGATCGACAGCTGGCTGAATATGAGCCAGCAGTGTGCCCAGGTGGCCAAGAAGGCCAACGGCATCCTGGCCTGTATCAGAAATAGTGTGGCCAGCAGGAGTAGGGAGGTGATCGTGCCCCTGTACTCAGCACTGATGAGGCTGCACCTCGAATCCTGTGTTCAGTTTTGGGCCCCTCACTACAAGAAGGACATTGAGGTGCTGGAGCGTGTCCAGAGAAGGGCGACGAAGCTGGTGAGGGGTCTGGAGCACAAGTCTTATGAGGAGCGGCTGAGGGAGCTGGGGTTGTTTAGCCTGGAGAAGAGGAGGCTGAGGGGAGACCTCATTGCTCTCTACAAGTACCTGAAAGGGGGTTGCAGAGAGGTGGGTGTTGGTCTCTTCTCCCAAGTGACGAGTGACAGGACAAGAGGGAATGGCCTCAAGCTGTGCCAGGGGAGGTTTAGTCTGGATATTAGGAAAAACTTCTTCACTGAAAGGATTGTCAGACACTGGAACGGGCTGCCCAGGGTGGTTAAGTCATCATCCCTGAAGGTATTTAGAAGACGTGTGGATGAGGCACTTAGGGACATGGTTTAGCAGGGTTAGGTTTACGGTTGGACTTGATGATCTTAAAGGTCTTTTTCAACCTAAATGATTCTATGATTCTAAGTCCACCACTAAACCATGTCCCTAAGTGCCTCATCCACTACCTGAACACCACATACACATTTACTACTACATGAAGATGAAGCCCCATCAACTGTACACTTCTCTTTGTTGCAAAATGCCCTATATAATAATTGGAGAAGATCTCATTATAACTTAGGTGTTCTCAGATGCCCCCTTTTACTCTCAGACATCTATCCGCTGAGCCACGGCAAAATCCTCTCCAGAAGCAAACATATCCTGTGGTCATCGTATCCCAAACAGAACTAAACTGAGTCCTGAGCCCATCGCTAGAAACACTGTGACAAGTACCCCAGGGAGTACAGCCTGAGAAACACAGCTCACCAAACACCTTGGTGTGAGTGAGACCAGACCACCGGCACCAGTCACACTCTCAGCAAGTGGCAGGAGCAGTGGTTTCCCAAGGCAGACTTAAAAAAACTAAAGAGGGAACTAAAATTCATAGCTAGGCTTCATAGCAAAAATTACAGACTTGGCAGGACACTGGTTTCCTAGAATACTGCAGCTTGTGAGTCTTTCGCTGCTTCTACCTATCTTTACACCGCAGAGGTTGTGGCTCTGTCACCTCTCCTCTTCTGAGCCTTTCTTTATACCACAGAGGTGCAAACTATCCTTTCCTTTCAATTACTTTAATTGGCAAAACTCAGCAAATACTGCCAGCCTGCAGCTAGCCTGAAGTTTGCTGTGCTCTTTCAGACCTGAGGAGATGCTCGTCTGTTCCAGAGCCCACCCCTCTTTCCCGGGTTTATCAGCTGGCATGTAAAAGCAGTTGCCTCTCAGCAAACCTGACCCTACTCGCACTCCCAGACCCTTATGGCTACACCCCCACAAATACCGTTACCACTGTGGGGTGCTCTTCTTATCTATTAAAAAATGTCTATCTGTCTTTATTCTTATTGAAGCTGTGGAATCGCAGGGCGGTTCAGGTGGGAAGGGACTTGAGGAGGTCTCCAGCCCGACCTCCTGCTCACAGCCAACTCAGCTGTGAGATGGGGTGGCCCTTAATGATGCTGCCTGGCAGTGGGATGGGTCTGAGCTTTAAAGAAAGAAGACAAAGGCAGAAATGCTTTAAAGAGCTTTTCCTGTGTGCAGATGTCACACAACTAGGGCATTGTGTCTGTGTAGATCCAAGGTCAAGTTAAAACTTCTCAATTTTTCTTTCCCTGTTGGGTCCATATCTGGAAGGAAAAACAAAAGTCCCATGCAGTTGTCTCCTGCCAACCTCTATTAATGTTGGTGTAGACTGAGATTCCTAGATATGACTGTTGGCTTCTCCTAACTGAAATACTGCTTTCAGATCTGTCCCGCGTCCTACATGCATATTCAGTTGCATCTCAAAGGAAAGCTCCTTTCTCCTCAGAAACTGTTTTTTCATTTTTCCGGATTCATTTCCTTGGAACTTCGAAAACATGAATATATTACAGTAGCATTACCAAGAATCCAAAGGCTTTGGATGGTTTGCGGTTTGATTTTCTAAGAGGCATTTTCTTTTGCTGCAGTTGCCGGTGTGAGTATTTACGGCCCTTGAATGCCATCCAGTGGTGGAGAGGCAGGGCATCTCCCAGCCTGCTGATAAATGCCTCCAGCCACGGCAAGTTCACACGTAAAATTATTTCTACATTAACAGCGTATCATTCTTGTGCTCTATTTGTAGTGAAATCAGAAACCATAAAAATGTATTTTATATGGCAGGTCACAGCAACCGAAAAGCCAGCTGGTGTTTCCCACTTCTTTAAAATGTGAGACAGAAATATACTCTATTTATAATTTGAATTTGTCTAGCTTTAAAGCTCAAGCTTTAAACAACTGCAAGGGCTGACTTTTTCATCTTCATCATGATTTTTTTCGGCAGAATTTTCTCTTGGGATTTGCAAGATCGGGAGAGATAAAATGTGTGCTCACGTGGAGGGAGACTGCTTCGTTAACCATTTGCATGCAGGGCTTTGGATTAACTGGGTATTTCAGAAGCTTGACACGCAGAGATTGCAAAATATGCCTTGTTGAGAGTACATTGTTACTTAAGTAAAAGTACTTTCTACCTTTCCAATGGTGTGGATTCAATAAGGATTTGATTCTATGCAATTAGGAAAATACAGACTGCAGGTAACAACTAACTTTGACAGTTCAGCCTGTCCAATAAACAGCAGGTTTGTTTGGAAGTTAGAAAGATATCCTGTTTTTTGAAAAGTTTGGTTTTGATAAAAAACCCCAAACAACAAACATACAGAATAAGCACAGTTCTTCAAATAGTTATCATTGCTCAGTTCTTAAACCACAATTTCAAAAGTCAGGTTTTCACTGTTTTCTCTCCTCATCCAGTGTCTGCTTTTCCCCATCCCTGCCACTTAATGATGGCAATACAGAATGAGCAAAGAGGTAAATGGCCAGAAAACAGAAAGAAACAGTTAAAAAGCCACCCCAAGACAACAACAAAAAAGAACAAATCCTTATTTTCTTATTTCTTCTAATGAAGAGAAGCATCTTCTCTTTTATATCCCTGCAAAATTTTGATTTTCAGTCTTTAAAAATTCATGTCATTTGGGGCAAATTTTCCTATTTAAAATATTTTCTGTCCAGTCACCTCTGCTTTTCAGTGAGATTCATGTCAAACTATGATTTTTTTCCCTCCAGCAAATTCCCCACTTGCACCCTGAGCTGGGACCACTTAATGCTGCCCGGTGCTAGATCACCAATTTGACAATGAGGGTCAACCCTTGTTTTGAAGCCTCAGGCTCCTATGTGGACCCTCCCTCACCAATTACCTTGCAAGGGTTTGGAGTGCAGGGATGAATGGATACTCATGCTGTTTCCACGTAACAGTTCACCTCTCCCTGGCTACTATCAAACAGTGCCGGGGACATCCCCAGCTACTTGGTCATTCATACCTGGGACCTGTTAGCAGAATCCATGACACTGTGTTGGTTTATGCCATCTAGCACAAATCCCAGACCGGGTTCAAGAGAGAGCACTGGGGACTGTTCCAGTATGGCTCCAGTTTTGGAGGACAAGTTTGGAGAAGGACAGAGAGCTCCTGAGCTGGCCTCAGGAGCAGGGAGCAAGGACTTGTACTGTTAGTTGGCTGAGTGTCTGTACCTTTTGTGTACAAGTCCTGGGCCTCTAGAATATAGTAGTCAAATAGCTCCTGAACCCCACACACTGCTTATAGTTATGTTTGACATTGGCATTAATGGCTACTCAGTCCTCAGATGTTGTGGTGAGGCACAAAATGGTACCTACTCCTGTTTCATTTCATCCTGAGTGTTTAAACCATTTGCATGTTCGGGAGGACTGCTATGGGATGAGGACTATGGGATCAGCAATGCCACTGACTTCCTTAGATACAGTTTTGAGGGAAGCTATCGTAACAACAGTGGCATACATTTTGGGATTAACACTCCAAGTCTGCCTGTCTCTGAACAGTAATCCCAGGAAAGAGGTCTCACTCAGTTCTGTTGGTGTTACTTTTCTTTACCCTTTGCTTTGACAGGCATATTCCCAATGCCTTTTTCATGAAGATCCTGCATACACTTCTCTTGATGAGGCAAATCACATCTCTCTTTTATTTGCCGCATCTCTCAAGGAACAGAGTGCTCTTAGAAACGAGGATTCATAGCAGTTCTCCAAGTGCTGAAAAATAAGCATAGATCAAGCCTCAAAAATTAAGAGCCTGGCATAAAAGTAATGAAATTATTAGCAGTAATAGATTGTAAGTTTATTTGCCTGCTAGCTTTACAGCCTTTAGCAGTACCATATTTTCAAGCTTCCCTGCCTTCCTTGTACCCTGTGGTGGACGCCAGGTGCCACCAAGCCGCTCTATCACTCCCCTCCTCAGCAGGACATGGGGGGAGAAAATAAGATTAAAAAAAACCCTTGTGGGTCAAGATAAAGGCAGTTTAATACAGCAAAAGCAAAGGCCGTGCACGGAAGTGAAGGAAAACAAAAGATTTATTCTCTACTTCCCATCAGCAGGAGATGTCCAGCCACTTCCCAGGAAGCAGGGCTTCAGTACACATAGCGGTTGCTCTGGAAGACAAACACTGTAAATAACAAATGCCACCCCCCCCCCCCCCACCCCCCCCCCCCCTTCTTCTTCTCTTAGCTTTTATTGCTGAGCAGATGTCATATGGTATGGAATACCCCTTTGGTCAGTTTGGGTCAGCTGTCCTGGCTACGTCCCCTCCCAAGATCTTGCCCACTCCCAGCCTACTGGTGAGGGGGAATGTTGGAGAGACAGCCTTGGTGCTGTGGAGCACTGCTCAGCTGTAGCCAAAACACTGGTGTGTTATCAACACCTCTCTAGCTACCAATACAAAGCACAGCACTATGAGAGCTGCTATGGGGAAAATGAACTCCATCTCAGCCAGACCCAATACATACCCCCACATCTTGGAGGAAGGCACCCAAGTGGAGAGAGAAAGGCAGAGGCAGGCAGGGCTGCCTGTGGTCCAGGGTGCCTGGTCCTTCCAGTGTCTGCCTCTGCTCCCCAGTGCTGACTGTCCTTTTCAGGCTGCCCAGGGGGGTTCAGTGTCTCCCTTTGTTTTTGGGGTTAGCCACTAATTCCTGGTAGAGGGATAGAGGAAGCTGATTCAGGAAGCAGAGAGGGAATGGGACTTCTACACTGAGTTAATCTTGACAACAGAGAGGCACAGGTACTGTTTGCATGGCTGTTTGTGCCTGCCTGCATGGTACCCTGCAGTCATTGCCACGTGTCCTGCTGGTGCTCAGGACGGCGGCGATACCAGCAGGCAGCAGAGATCTCCAGTGTGGGCAAGCTTGGATGCTGGGTAGAGAAAATTTCCTCACAAAACATCCCCATTTTCACCAGCAACTATCCTTACAGTTCTTTCTCACTTTGTTCTCTGTCACTGGGGGTGCAAATATTCCTGTTGACAGTCCGTGTCTGTCTGCTGGCTCCTCTCTACCTCGCAGTGGCATATCTAGTGCCTGCCAACAGATGCCATCAGAACGCGAGAAGCTCCAGGTACACGAGGGGAGGACAGCCCTGCTTCTTTTCCACTTACTCCTCTGCTCTCCACAGCAAGGCCAGAAAGGGGAAGGAGTGATTAAAAATAGGCTAAAATTAATTCAAAGAACAGGTTAAAGAACATGTAAGTTTGATGTCTTCAGGCTGACTGCATCTGATTAAACAAGTGTGGAAAGAACCAGTCAAAGCTACCTCTGTGTAATTAACAACTATCACAGAGAATTAAAGGAGCGTGGGGAGGCTTAATGTGTCTGCATTTAGAAAAGTGCAAATAGAGCTTGAATAATATTATTCCTAAAAAAGAAAAACCTTCTACAGTCCCAGACAGACTAACTCTGACACCTGAGAAGATGTAGGACACACTTTTAAGCAATCAATCTGTGTACACCTCCTCAAGTAAAAAGAAATAGTCAGCATAGATTTGTTGAAAATAAATTGTGTCAAAGAAAACTATTTTCATTCTTTGACAGGATAATGGCCTACTCTATGAGGGGAAGTGAGAAATGTAATTTACCTTGCATTTAAGTAAAAATTCTGGTACAGCTATGGGATATATTATTTTCAAATCATGTCTGGATCTAGAGAAAATTTTCATTCCTAGATGAGTGCACAGCTAGCAGAAAAACTGTGCTCATAAATCATTTTCAAGGATTCACTGTCAAAGAAGGACTTTGCAAATGCAGTCCTGTGGGACAACACCTGAGGGCAGCTCTAATAATTATTTTTATTAATAACTTGGATGATAAACTAGACGCAATACTTGCGAAGTTTGTGGATGTCATTAAGTGGTCAGTGGTTTTATGTACATCGGAGGAGAAGAATTCACACTGATTTTGATAAATTGGGCAAATGTTCCAACTCAAGGAAGCGAAATAAAAACAAAGGCAAGTGAAAGTGCAACACACAGGAAGTCTAATGTGAAGCACATATTTAAAAATAATTATCTATATAAAAGCATTGCAGCAACAGAATAGAAGCCTCTTGTCACAAGCTGCATGGAGTAAAACCGGCATTGCTAACTCAAAAAAAAAAAAAAAGGCAAATGACACCTTGTACTGAATTAGCTGGACAGGAGTCTGTACGAGAGAAAGCTATTTACTTGGCTCTGTTCAGCTCTGGGGGAGAAGGTGTTTGTGGGCAGACTGTGTCTCATCAGGGGTGCAGGACACATGGGCTGTGAAGGAAAGCTGGAGGATGTGGGCTTGTTTAGCCCAGGAGAGAGATGACTGGAGGGAACTTAATAGTCTCCTAGCAGACAGAAATTTCCTATACAGACAACAGTAGAAAGGGTGGTGGGATGGGACAAGAAAAAAAAAAAAAAACAGCTTAATGTACAACCAGGAAGATTTAGGTAAAAAAATCAGGGAGAAAAATTTTGTGAGTACAAAGGCAGCCGGAGCAGCCTGCTTCGATCGTCACGGAGGGGAAATGGCTGAGCATACCCCTGCCAGCGGCCAAGGGGTGCTTGGGGAGAGGATCCTCTCTCACCCGGGAGCTGCACAGCCCTGTCCCACCTGTGTTCCCAGAAGCGATTACTGAATTAATTGAGTTTCCTTCAGTTGCACTTGAGTTTTATTTATGTCCGATTCCTGTGAACCCGACCTGCCCAACCTGAAGTCAGCTGAAGAAGTTTTGTTGCTCTTCTGTGGACTGACCTTTTCCATCATTATGGCAATGCATTTCAGTTGTTCTCCTGAAGACTTGTGGTGAATTGTCTGAGTACATGGCTGGGGTGGATGGATAGCGGATAAAAAAACTGGGACTGCAAAGTAATCCCAATCCAGCAGGAAAGAGATATCTGACTCCAGTCAGTGCAGAGCTGAGGCTCTGCCCTGGTGGTTTGGGAATGCTCTTGGGAAAGAGGAGCTTTAAATGTCAGTAGGCTAAAGAGAGTCAGCATCAGAGACCCCAAGGACCAGGGGGATCTGAACTTAAACAACCCCACAGGACAATAAGCCAAATCAGATTGCACTTTGGAAGGGTCTTTCCCCTTGTAGAAGATGACCACACCATTGTTCACTTAGTTTCTTTGTCAAGAGAAATCCAGGGCTGAAACCTCTTCCCTGTAGAAAGTGAGTTTGGCAGAGTTCAGTCCATCAAGGATGGGTGGGAGAATGTGCATGAGAAGTTACAGTTTTGTGGCTGCCTGTTAAATTTTTAACTAGGAAACTTCTCCTGCTGCCTTACTGGAAAGTGCGTCAATACTCTTGTCTAGAAATCATCTGCAGAGCTTCTCCAACAAATGCCTCCGGTCAATGCTCTATTGCAATGCAAATGAATGGAAACTTTAGGTGACACTTCATGAAGTCATTTGCGTTCCTGTTGCTTCTACAGCCATGAATGAAGCCTGGGCTTCGATTTTTCTGGGGACTCTGCCAGTTTTGAAAACCACATTTTCACAGTGTTTCTACCACTTGTTTAATGGAAACTTTTCAACAAATTAAGATCTGACAAATAAACATTAGTGATTTAACACTGAGGTTAATTGGGAAGACTGCTGTTTCAAGATGCCCAAAGCATGAGTGGCTGATGGCCATACTGCTGGTTTGTATTGAAAATCTCTTGAAATAGCTTCCTTTGTCTAATTTTTCTCCAAAGGAGGTGTGGTGGGTTGAGCTTGGCTGGATGCCAGGTGCCCACCAAAGCTGCTCTATCACTCCCCCTCCTCAGCTGGACAGGGGAGAGAAAATATAACAAAAAGCTTGTGGGTCAAGATAAGGACATAGGGAGATCACTCAGCAATTACTGTCACGGGCAAAACAGACTTGACTTGGGGAAATTAGTTTAATTTATTACCAATCAAATCAGAGTAGGGTAATGAGAAATAAAACCAAATCTTAAAAACACCTTCCCTCCACCCCCTCCTTTCTTCCTGGGCTCAACTTCACTCCTGATTTTCTCTACCTCCTCCCTGCCAGCGGCGCAGGGGGACGGGGAATGAGGGTTGCTGTCCGTTCATCACATGTTGTTTCTGCCGCTCCTTCCTTCTCAGGGGAGGACTCCTCACACTCTTCCTCTGCTCCAGCGTGGGGTCCCTCCCATGGGAGACAGTCCTCCACGAACTGCTCCAGCATGAGTCTTTCCCGTGAGCTGCAGTTCTTGATGAACTGCTCCAGCGTGGGTCCTTTCTGCGGGGTGCAGTCCTTCAGGAACAGACTGCTCCAGCATGGGTCCCCCGTGGGGTCACAAGTCCTGCCAGCAAACCTGCCAGCGTGGGCTTCTCTCCACGGGTCCACAGGTCCTGCCAGGAGCCTGCTGCAGCGTTGGCTTCCCACAGGCTCACAGCCTCCTTCGGGCATCCACCTGCTCCAGTGTGGGGTCCTCCACGCGTTGCAGGTGGATATCTGCTGCACCATGGACCTCCATGTGCTGCAGGGCACAGCCTGCCTCACCATGGTCTTCACCAGGGGCTGCAGGGGAATCTCTGCTCCGGCGCCTGGAGCACCTCCTCCCCCTCCTTCTTCACTGACCTTGGTGTCTGCAGAGTTGTTTCTCTCACATATTCTCACTCCTTTCTCTGCTGCTTTTGCACAGGGTTTTTTTCCCCCTTCTGCGCTATCCCAGAGGCGCTACCACCGTCGCTGATTAAATATTTGAAAATGGACTTCAGGAAACATAGTTGTTCTAGTCTGTCTTTGATGACCTTTTAAGTTCCCACTGGTTGCAGCTGCCACTGCACTGTGCAGCCACGTAGAGGGAAAAGGAGAATGTATATAATTGCATTAATGCTATATTACATACATAATTAAATCACTGAACTGAGATATTTGTCCTCTTAAGCCATCCCTGCAACAGGAATGGTAACCTGAGGAAGAGAGGTGGGGAACACAAGTAGGAGCTACAGCTATGCCAGCTGAACTCACAACCCAAAATCGGTCAGTGAACTCTGGTAAGAAGTTTAGAAGATGAGGGGCTGTTTTACCCAGGCTGATATTTTGGTTATCACACTGGTATCTTATAACAGAGTTAAAAGATGGAGAGAAGTTCAAATTCTATGTCCAAATTGTAAATTCAAATGAGAAGGATGGGCATGCACATATTTATGTATTTCAACTGAAATACTGTAGTTATTATCATAGAGTCCAGCTAAAATACACACTGATGTTTTCATTAAACAGTGTGTTTAGGACAACTCGTGAAATCTTAGCATGCCTTACTAATTCTGTGCCATTGCTAGCTGTTACCGTCAAATCTGCTACCAGCAATAATGAAATGCGGTGGGTGCTGTATGGAAGAACAGTAAAAGGCATTCCCTGCCCCACGATCTGGAAAGGAAACTAGACCTTTTCTCTTCATGTGATTCATAGCTAAAAAAAAGAAAAAGAACTACTTTTTCAGAATGGTCTGAGGCCTAGAACGTGGTTGATGTCTACATTCAGAAAGCTCAATACACTGAGGATTGAGAGTGGATTTACTGCTGGTCTCTGAAGCGGAAAGCGGGGTGGGGTGGGTGCAGAAGCAAGGAAAAGTGGGACATTACCATTTACACAGAAATCATAGTCACTCAGGGTAGACTCAGAATATTTTGAAGCCTGTGCTAATTTAAGTACTGATCACTACAAGACAAAGCTTTACTGAAAAACAACTTTTTTATGCATATATGTGAGGCATATGAAAAGAAATTGGCTGTAAAGCCTGGAGCTCAGAGATATGCATAAGAGCTAAAGGTAATTTCTTCTTCTGGTAAACACATGCTTGTTTAAGTGATGTGCTTCCCGGAATACTTATCTCCTGCGATAAGAGTTGCTGAAGAGTATTCTGATAGTTAAATGTACGCTGTATGGGGCATTTCATACTTGTAAGTACTTGTAATAGACACTCAACTAAAGAGGAATAAAAAGAAAATGTGTCATTCTGAACTGCTTATTGAATGTAGGCTGGTTTCTTGTCTTCTACTCCTGTTGACTTGAGGGGAAGTTGATGGTCATCTTTTTCACTTACAACTAGTGTGTCTCCTTGTGCACTGAGATCTGCACAAAAACAAGCATCTTAAGAAAAGGGAATTGTCTGTGCAGTGAGGCTTTGATACTGACCTTGACCTCTTCATTATTAGGTATGAGATAGTCATATTTTGTTCAAACTCTGCTCCTTGTTTGAGTTTTGTTGGAAACCATGTAAAATCCAATGGCTTTGGCATTGATGATGGAAACTATTTCTCTTCACTAGGAGTGGGATTTGTTAAATTGCCTTGGTATTAGGGCTACGTCTATAATCAGCGGAGAGAGGCGTGTCCCTCTACAGGGGTCATTTGTGTCCTCATTATGTAGTGAAGAAGACTACATGAGTAGCTCAGGTGCCTCATTTCCCAGTGGCCAAAACTAGGTGAAACAAATCCCACCTGACTGTTTCTTACAGCACCAGTCGCTAACTGGTGAGATGAACCTCAAAGTGCTGCCACCATTATACATCATGACGGTAGAGCAGCATCCACCCTGTTGAGCTGTGCTCAGCTTGCTAGTTTGGGGTTTGCAGTGGCACTGCTGGGGCCTGAGACAGAGAGGAGGACACTGAAAAAGAAGAGGTGGTTGGTGGTGCCTCAAGAAGGAGGCTGATGGGTCAGGAGATGCAGGGCACTGAGGAGCCCAGGAGGCAGACCCTGGGCGAGGGTGCAGGTAGGAGGTGGTGGTGAAGACTGGTGTTAAATACCTTCTTTTGCAGTGCGTGGTTTCCGGCACTGAACACCGAATGTCTGTCTACAGCCTAAGTTCTTGGCTTGCTTCCCATATATTTTTGTGCAGCCAAAGTTTACTCAGCAAATACTAATATTAAGCAAATTTGAAATTTGCTGTCAGCAAACACTCTCCACAGAAGCTGGAGTATTAGTGCCTTCTTCCATGGCTGAACTGAGCAGAAAAGGTCTCAGGGGGTCTGTGAAGCAATTGCAGCAAAGCAGCAGTCTTCAGATTGGAAGCCTTAAAAACACATGACATTTTGAGGGAAACTTTTCCGACCATAGTGTCTGAATAGCTGCAATCTGTTTATGGGCAAGACATAAGCAGAATAGGAAGGAAGATTTGTCAGATGATAAATGTTCAGAGGCTGCTGCAAAGAATAGTGTATTTTTTTTTTTTCTCTTTGTCTGTGGTAGACAGGATGAAAAGCAACATGCTCCGGTTGGAGCAAGGGAGATTCAGGTTAGACGGTGAATAAAGCTTTCTGTTGCTGAAGGAAATGAAGCAGGGAGCTAGGCTGTCTCAGGAAGATGAGGCATCTCCATCACTGAAGGATTTTAAGAACAGATTTGTGCTGGTTTTGGCTGGCATAGAGTTAATTTTCTTCATAGTAGCTCGTATGGGGCTATGTTTTGGATTTGTGCTGAAAACAGTGTTGATACATAGGGATGTTTTAGTTACTGCTGAGCAGTGCTTACACAGAGTCAAGGCCTTTTCTGCTTCTCACACCGCCCCACCAGTGAGTAGGCTGGGGGTGCACAAGCAGTTGGGAGGGGACACAGCCGGGACAGCTGACCACAACTGACCAAAGGGATATCCCATACCATATGATGTCATGCTCAGTATATAAACTGGGGGGAAAGCTGGCCGGGGAACTGCTGCTTGGGCTGGGCATCGGTCGGAGGGTGGTGAGCAATTGTTTTCATTTGCATCACTTGCCTTTCTTGTTTGTTGTTGTTGTTATTTTCCTTTTCTTACAACTTTTATTATTATTATCATTATAATTATTATTTTATTTTATTTTATTTCGCTTATTAAACTGTTCTTATCTCAACCCACGAGCTTTCTCGCTTTTACTTTTCCTATTCTCTCCCCCATCCCGCTGGGGCGGGGGGGAGTGAGCGAGCGGCTGTGTGGTGCTTAGTTGCCAGCTGGGCTTAACCACGACAGTCCTTTTTGGCGCCTAACGTGGGGCTCAAAGGGTTTGAGATAATAACAGATTCAACAGAACTTATTAGAAAGGGTTTCTATCTGTTAAAAGTTACAAGTCACAATATTGATTCATCTGTTCTTGACATTAGTTTATTTGATCTGCACCATGCTCTTTATTTTGCTGTACCTGTTAAAGATGGTGTTGGCTTTTTCAGTTTGCTGTGCTCTGTAGTGATTAGTGATGTTTTGCCTGGGAGGTTCATTTTTAAAACACTGACCTTGAGCTTAATCTGGTATTTGGTCTCTGTACTGAAGCCATTACTGTACTTCGGGTACCATCTCATGGAGACATTTAACAGTTACACTCCTTCCTCTGAGAGGTTTTTTGTGGAGGAAATACAGAACGGCACCCTTGCTACCTTTATCTGTGACGTTGTCTCCCTCGTTACAATGACTTCTCAGTATCTTGAACATCCTTGGGTAGTTACAATACTTCTATTGGTATTTCTTAGAAATATTGCTTCAGCTTTGTCTAAGGTTAACAAGCAATTTAGGAATATGACCCAGGCTCCACAAGAGTGTGATCATGGGTGGCACGGCATGTGGGAGAATATGGGCAGGTATCTAGAGAACTTCTCACCTCCAATGGTCTGGAACTTCACTCCCGAACAACTACAGGATCCTGATGAAGTGGTAGAATGTTTGAAAAAAAAATGCAGTGGCTACTCCAAAGAGGCACAACTTACTGCACTGTGCTGGGCCCTGGCCAGCATCTACCAAACACTGCTCGATATCATGCAGCACCCTCAGGGAGAAGAGAGGGAAAACAAACCAACAGACACTGTGGCTAAAGCAGGCACTGTATCAGTCACCCCTATAACTAAAAAGAAACAGTGGAAGCGGAAGTCAGCTCATTTAGTAAGGGATGAAGAAGCTTCTCCTAAGAGGGAGCAGGAGAAAGAATCAGAAGAGGCAGCCTGTTCTGCGGCAGAGCAGCCACAAGAACAGGAGGAGGAAGAGACTGAGATAATCAATGAGACAGAAACCACCCGCTCCCTATCCCTAAGTGAGCTGCGAGATATGCGAAAAGATTTTAGCCGTCAACCAGGTGAGCTAATTCTCAGCTGGTTGCTTCGATGCTGGGATATTGGGGCCAGTAGTCAGGAATTAGAGGGTAAGGAAGCCCGGCAGTTGGGATCCCTTGCTAAGGATAAGGCCATTGACGAAGGGATTGGAAAAAAGGCAGGAGTCCTCAGTCTTTGGCAGCGATTCCTGTCAAGTGTGAAGGACAGGTATCCCTTCAAGGAAGAACTTGCAAATTCTCGAAGGAAATGGACCAACATTGAGGAGGGCATCCAGTATCTGAGGGAGTTAGCTGTGTTGGAGGTGATCTATAATGACCAGGCATGCAAAGACCCGGATGAAATCTGGTGCACACGGTCCATGTGGCGAAAGTTTGTACGAAATGCAGCGACGTCTTACACCCACACCCTGGCGATAATGAACTGGACAGACATTGAGGCACCAACTATAGATGAACTGGCCAGGCAACTCCGAGAATATGAAGATAACCTTGCTCCCTCCATGTGTGCTTGTGTCTCGGCTGTGGACAGACATAGACTGACCCAAAACATGTTTGAGCAAGCTGAGAAGGGTAGGTTTTCCTCATGCACTCCAACCAAAGCCTCAGCTATTAAGAGTCAGCTTTTTCCTGTTCAAGCGAAAGGGTACCGGTGGCGCACACCACGTGCAACCCTGTGCTTCTTCCTGCGTGACCAGGGGGAGGACATGAGGAAGTGGGATGGTCAACCTACCTGGAGACTAGAAGCTCGGGTGCAGGAACTGCAAGGGAAAACAACAGCCAAAAGGCATCCGTCCAGAAAAATGACTGCTCCAGTGTCTGTTGGGCAGAGTAGAAGGGCTTACTGTACTTTTGATCCTGATGAAGGGACTTCTGTTTTGCACTTACAAAAACCAAGTAATGAAGACTCAGACCAGGAATAGAGGGGCCCTGCCTTTGGTCAGGCGGAGGAAAGGGACAATCGGGTTTACTGGACTGTGTGGATTCGATGGCCTGGCACATCAGCCCCACGGGAGTATAAAGCTCTAGTGGACACCGGTGCACAGCGTACTCTAATTCCATCAGATTACAAGGGGGCAGAATCCATCTGTATTTCTGGAGTGACAGGGGGATCCCAAGAACTGTCTGTGTTGGAGGCTGAAGTAAGCCTAACTGGGAATGAGTGGCAAAAGCACCCTATTGTGACTGGTCCAGAGGCTCCATGCATCCTTGGCATAGACTATCTCAGGAGAGGGTACTTCAAAGACCCAAAAGGGTACCGGTGGGCTTTTGGTATAGCTGCTTTGAATACGGAGGAAATTAAACAGCTGTCTAGCTTGCCTGGTCTCTCAGAGGATCCTTCTGTGGTGGGGTTGCTGCAAGTTAAAGAACAGCAGGTGCCAATTGCTACCATGACAGTGCATCGGCGACAATATTGCACCAATCGAGACTCCCTGGTTCCCATCCACAACTTGATCCATCAACTGGAAAGTCAAGGAGTGATCAGTAAGACTCATTCACCCTTTAATAGTCCCATATGGCCCGTGCAAAAATCTAACGGAGAGCAGCGGTTAACAGTGAACTGTTGAGGCCTAAATGAAGTCACACTGCCGCTGAGTGCTGCCGTACCAGACATGCTAGAACTTCAATATGAACTGGAGTCAAAGGCTGCCAAATGGTATGCAACAATAGATATCGCCAACACGTTTTTCTCACTTGGCTAGTTAACACTAGAGGCTCTGCCAGTCGACCTGTCCCTGCCCAATCAAAACCCCTGTGCACTGTGGAAGGAGATAAGATCCCCGTACATATAAAGAACTTGCTGGGAAAAACAGTCTGGGCTATTCCTTCCTCAGGAAAAGGTAAACCTATTCGCGGGGTTGTTTTTGCTCAAGGACCTGGGTGCACTTGGTGGGTAATGCAGAAGGATGGGGCAGTCCAGTGCGTACCTCAAGGTGATTTAATTCTGGGTGAGACTAATCCGTGATTTGAGTTACATGTTACAGGAATTACTATAGCAGGAACCACCTGAACCAATGGAGGACAAGCCTTACAAGAAGCAGTGTGAGTGCAGCAGTGACCTGACCTGAGCTGGCTGTGGTGCCCAATATCTCCGTGCAATACAACACCTCTTCTGTCCTGAGTGACCACCATAACAGATGGAGCCCAAAGTCATGGACTAAATGAACTCAATGGACATTTTATGGACATTTGTGGATATTTATGGACACTTTGCAGACATTTCACAGGGGTGATTCATAGACTAAGGGAATGATATCTGTGTACGATTTCAAAGGATGGGAAGGGTTATGGTAGGTAGAAAATGTGTTGGATAGTGTGCTACCTGAGTATGGCATAAATGGTGTGGAATAAGGGGTGGAGAGTGTGCTGGTTTTAGCTGGGATAGAGTTAATTTTCTTCATAGTAGCTAGTATGGGGCTATGTTTTGGATTTATGCTGAAAACAGTGTTGATACACAGGGATGTTTTAGTTACTGCTGAGCAGTGCTTACACAGAGTCAAGGCCTTTTCTGCTTCTCACACCAACCCACCAGCGAGTAGGCTGGGGGTGCACAAGCAGTTGGGAGGGGACACAGCCAGGACAGCTGACCCCAACTGACCAAAGGGATATTCCAGACCATATGATGTCATGCTCAGTATATAAACTGGGGGGAAAGCTGGCCGGGGGACCGCTGCTTGGGCTGGGCATCGGTCGGAGGGTGGTGAGCAATTGTTTTCATTTGCATCACTTGCCTTTCTTGTTTGTTGTTGTTGTTATTTTCCTTTTCATTACAATTTTCATTATTACTATAATTATTATTTTATTTTATTTCATTTCACTTATTAAACTGTTCTTATCTCAACCCACAAGCTTTCTCGCTTTTACTTTTCCTATTCTCTCCCCCATCCCACTGGGGTAGTGAGTGAGTAGCTGTGTGGTGCTTAGTTGCCAGCTGGGCTTAAACCACGACAAGATTGAACAAACATTTGTCAGAAGTGACGTGGCTGTAGGTGACCCTGCCTTAAGGCTAGAGAATGGATAAGGCCCTTCCAGCCTTATGATCTGCTGGCTGTCTGAGATGGATTATCTGCTACGTACAAGTCTGTTGGCATCAACACCACAGCAATGTGTTTGTCAGACTGTTAGACCACTGTGAGTACAAACAGTAAGCCTAACAGCCACGAGTTTAACACTTCATGTTTAATTGGGGTTAATTTCCTAAAATGAAGTGAGGGATAAGGGAATCCTTTTAGGAAGCCTATTTTAAAAGGTCTGAGTGTAACACTTGCTGCTTCTAATATTGCAGACTGGGTCATACAGCACTACACTTTCTAAAGAACTGGGGAGGGGTTGCTGGTTATTTTTGAAGTGTGAGTTATTCTTGATTCAGGTAGGATGTGAGTGGTGTAAGACAGACCTGTGTGAATTACAGCATCTTCTTGACACTGCCTTGTGCATGGTGCCCCTTCCCCGGGTGCTCCCTGTGCTTCCCCTCCTGGCTCTCCCTCTCTCGCTGGGCTTTTGAACAGAGCCTCAGGTGACATGATATATGTCCTTTACAGGAGCCACATGAACCTAAGCTGTGTCCAAGGTAGTCAGCTGGCAGGGCAAGGGCCCTTCACAGTGTCCAGTCTGCTTCCACCTGCTCAGCATCTGCTTCCCACCTTTTCCCCGTGGTGTGTGAAATGCACAGTTTGGTCATGGTGATCTAGGCAGCCTCCTCGGCTGTGGCTGGTTTTATAGCTAGTACCAGCTGGCCTTTGGCCACCAAAATCTGTGCTTGACAGCATCAGGTGGGAAATGACAACACGGTCGGTCTTCCAGTGACCGCTGTGATTGCTGGGACAGCAGAATGATGGTAAAAATGGTGGTAAAATTGGTGAGTGTCATCATCATTACGCCCTAGGTGTCAGTATAGGTACATGTTTTAGAGAAAAAACAGGGCTCCAGAGTATTCCAGCATCTTATTTGCAAATTATGTTGATGTGTGTGAATTGTGGCAGTGGCTGGTGAAGAAATCTTCTTATGAAGAAGTTGCTCGTCCCGTGTTTGCAATAACCCCTACTTTGCTTTGAGGGATGCTGGGTGGGAAATAGGTGTCCAGTCAATGGCTCCAAAACAGTTGGGCATATTGCTCGCATGGGAGGGGGTGGTGAGGCCTGGGCTGGGGAAAGGGGGGGAACGAGCTGGAGAGGCAACAGATGACAGTATGACTTGTAGGCTTCCGTGATAAGGATGGCCACGATGAACTTGCTGATGGTTAGCTCCTACTATGGGTCAGGGGGATAGGAAACTGATGTGACCACTTTTCAGGAGAGAGCAATTACCTGTATCTGTACAGGGATTGAGGGCTGGACATGGGTGAGCTGCCACTGCAAAGCTGGTGGCTGCTCTGAGCCCAGGAACATGAAGATCCACCTCCTCAAATTAGTGGCCTAGCACTCTTCCAAATCAGAAGTATAGGGTAATCCTAACAGGGTGCTTGTGACGTGTCCATAACTGTCAAGACATAGTATGTCTACAACTCATCGCAACAGCTCCTGGCAATGGGCTTTTGCTGTGTGAAAGACTGGCTGTTGCTGGTGTCAGTGGTGGGGCTCCAGCTCCTAAGATACCCTTGGGACATCGGCAGTACAGATGACAGAGAGTACTGTGGCATGACCTCATGTGCCTGGAGCATGCAAGGATGTCCTGCTGCTTTTCTCTCCCTTCTTGAGCGGGCAGGGGAGGACGACACAGTGAGATCAGGAGTCTCTGACTGGAGATGAGATGAGGATGGGAACCTAGCTGGAGTGTTAAAACCACTTGTGGGGTAGCTGCTGTGACTGATATTACCCTCTCTGCCCAGCAGTGTTGATGTGGTCATGACAACCTGACAGAGCAGTGAAGCCATGGTCCTGGAGACTAATCCCCTAACCGTGCTGCTCCTCAAAGCGCTGGTGCTTCTCTCCTGTGCAGCTGTGCAAACCAGGCTGTCCTGGAGAGCAGCTGCATGAGGCTGCAGCTTACACATGGATTCATGGCTATTGCCAAGGCAAGGCGTTTCCACCACGTTTATGTTTCCATTCTCTGCCTATAGACCAAAGGAGGTTTTTATACAGTCCATTAGCAAAACCATACAGATACACTATCAGTTAAAAAAGAAAATACCCTCAAGGAAAATTGTGTTAACACAGCCACATGTAGCACATGAGATTGTGAGCAGAGAAACTGTACTGCCTTGGCTGCAACAGTTATTTTTAAGCCTTTTTTTGTGTGTGTGCAGAAACTCACTCTTATGTCCAGTTTTCCATGTCTTTTGCTTGGAATTACATGACCCACAAGACTGGCTTTGTTTGCATCCCTTTTCCCCTGTGTGCTCATGTATTCACTGCAAAAAGGTGGCTATTTCCTTCTTCTGAACATATATTCTCACCTTTATTTCCTTGGGTAGCCTTGCTGTTTCCAGCACCCTGTTGATCTACACGTGACTCTCTTGAGAAAGTTAAGTAGAAAATACTTTTATGTAATTCAAAGACAGACCAAAGCAAGTGCTTAGTGGGAAAAAGAAGAAAACTGTCTCTCCCTAGAAGACAGGCTGTTCACAGAGAACGTGTTTTTTAAAGACTTTATTTTAAAAAGGTCAAACTAGAGAACTCATTCTTGGATGACCGTGTTTCAGCATTCAAGTGTGTACGTGCAGTTGCCTACAGACAAGGCAGGAGTCCGAGCTCCCATTGGAGCCAGTGAGAATCTAAGGCTTAAGTCAGTTGCCTACAGGTAGGCATCTAGTGATACCTGAGGTGCCCTGAAGTGTCCTGCTGTTGCTTTGCAAGGGTACAGATCGGTGAGGCCTGTGTCATGCCTGGGTATGGGTGTCTCTTCCAGGATGAAATGAATCACAACCCCTGACTCCAAAGGCTGCCTTGGACAAGTCTCTCTTGGCTGTAATGGGAGCAGACAAACCCCGCACACATGTAGGAACTTCTCAGTATACATCTAAATTTGGGTGTCTTCATATGCAGCCAGATCCCATCCTGTCTGTCTCCATTCCAGACGCTCCCTGATATCCCTCTTGTGCTCCCAATCGCAATCTCATTAGGCTGGGGATATGATGCAACCTTGACCATTTGGGATTTCAATTCATTTTGCATCTGCTGGCAAAGAGCAACTGAGCTCTGTGCTCTCTCCTTTTTAAGCAAAGGGTTACGTGAAATAATCAGAACTTTCATTTTTGTCTTTAGAAAACAAAGTGTTCATGAATTGGGCACCAAAAAGCTTTAGATAATTGAATTTTCTATATCCCAGAAAGCCAAGTACTACATTTCCTGTTCTAGCAAGAAAATGAGTTTCATGTAAGGCATAATGTAGCAATTACATTGGCAGGAATTAGAAAAATAAGTGGCAAAGCTGTTTTAGAGCCGATGAGAGGTCTTATAGCTATGGAAGCTTTTGATTTTTGCTCTTTAATTAATGTGGCTTCTCAAAATGCTCACTTGTCAACCACCTTAACCTAGATAGGTTAAAAAGATCGCGAAATTGTGGGTAACCAGGAAAAATGAAAAGACTAATGTGAAGAACTGTGTGCCTAACACACCCGATGAGCAGTGAAAATAACGTGTGTACTAAGTTGGTTAAAAGCCAGAAAACTACCATTGGAGAGTATTCAGTGTAAAGTAACTGGGAAGGTTAGAGCACGGAGTCAGTTCATCAACATAAGTGAAGGCCTATAGGAACAGATTCATCTCCAGAGCACCCCCGGCTGTTTCCTTCTATGTAGCTCGAAATGCCCTTAAAAAATATTGGGTTTGTGCTGCTTTCAATGAACATTTTAAATGGGATTTGCTTGATTTTTAGGCTTGTGCATGTTAATTTTTGATAGTGTTTTGGCAAACTATATGTCTAGCAAATTATGTTTGAAGCCTGTTGGTGAAATAAACCCTTCTAATAAAGAGAACTTAATAGTTAACTTAATAAACAGTAGCTTTCCTTTTTCAGCCCAAACTCCCCTCGGGGTACTGTAGCTCTGACACAGGCGCTTGTTCACAATACAAAGCAAGCTGGGTGTTTGGGAGTGTTTCCAAAGGCGACTGTCTCATGGCCATCCTGAGAAATGGAAGTTTTCAGCTGTGGGTGCCGGGCATGCAGCCGCTGCCTTCCCACTGCCTGTGCTGCATTCCCGCTGCCTGCCCTGGCACAGGGCAGTGACATCCACGACACGGACGCGCTCCTGGGGCTGGTGGCTGTGCTTTTGAACCCAGCGGGGTGTTCCTGGTGGGGTCGGTCGCCTCGAATCAAACTCTTTGGCGATGTTATAAAAAATATGTGATGTCAGTTGCAAGGGGGAAAACAAAGTCAAACTCGGTATAGGTAAAAGTGCTGTTTCTCTAGCTAATAGCACATGAGCGAGCAGGATGCACAGCCCTGTATCCAGCTTCCTTGGGGTCCCCAGCCCCATGGCAAAGTCCCTTGCAGCTGGATGAATGAGGAATAGGCTTTGGCAGGAGGTTCACTTCCATACCTCTGTTTTCCCCGCCAGGTATCATCTCCACTCTGCAATCACACTCCTAAGCAGAGAAAGACAATGCTCGACAACTGTGAATTAAACCCAGACTTGAGCTGTGTCAGTGTTCAAGGTGAGCGGAGCGTCCCCGACAAGTGCCACGGGGGTGGCAATGCAGCGCGTGTCTGCTCTGTGACAGCCTAATATCGGGGCTGGGGCTGGGGCTGGGGCTGGGGCCGGGGCCGGGCAGCCCACCCCTGCCTCCTGCGCTGGGGGTCTGTGTGGGGGCATGCAATTACGCCTGCCTCCAGCTGCTGGCCTGCCAAGAAGGCAAGACTTCTTTTTAGAAAAGTACGCCTTTTAGCTGAGATGACAGCAGCCCGTGGTTTTCATGCTGCTGATGGTAGTTCTGTCCCTAATGGTGCACATATATCTGTAAAAGCAGAATACATTTCACCTGTCACTTTTTCAGCTTGCTTAGCTTTTTCCCTGTCACTCCAATGACGGAAGTGTTGATCTTAGAGTACTACAAAGAGCAGAGTGCTCTTGCAGAGATACAGAATTGCTGAGAAATACAGGGAAGACAGGTAGAGAGCAAATCAGAAGGGCAAATCAACCCTCATCCTGGGTATGTTTTACCTCTGGTGGTGTTCCAGGTCCTGCTGCTCATGTTTGCTGTGGCTTTTGGTTAACTGGTTGGGGAATGCACATGCTAATCTATGTGCTGCTGCTGAAGTCAAGTTGCCCCACTGGATCTAAGGTAATGGTTCACAGTAAAATATTGGTCCAACAGGATAAAGGGGGGATGTATGGAATGGGGAGGAAATGGAGAGGTGGAATCAGGATGGTTGGACTTGATGATCTTAAAGGTCTTTTCCAACCTTAATGACGTGGTGATTCTGTGATTCTGTGAAGACAAGATCTCTCATCTAAAATGATCAGCATTCAGACATTGTTGGTTATTGTAACTCCAAAAGGCAGATTTTAAGTCAAGTTTTCAAACAACCTTCAAAAGTAGCTCCAAATTTTGTGCATCAAGAGAGTGATTCAAAGGTAGTCGAAGACAGGACCAGGTCTACCACTGACTTGTGCGACTTTGGATCCAGTTCCCAAAGTTTTATGGGTGTACAATATATAAAAAATTAACATGACGAGTAGTTCACCATGCTCCAGAACTTCTCAAAACTTTGTCCTCTAAAAGCAATTCTCCTTTAGAAGATACCTACAGGCTGTTTCTTCAATATAGAAATAACTGTAAACTCAAAGGGAGTGCAGTTGGCCCAGAGGACCTCCAGCCTTTATGTGCTGTTAGTCAACACCACTGACTTGGGGTGACTGTGCTGGCTCCATCAGGATCCATCAATAACGATTGATTTTCCAAAGAGGGAGAGGAAAACGAGCAAACACGGATGTGGAAGGAGGCAAGAGGATGTCAATTAGCCAGGAAAGCCAGTGGGAGCTGCTCAGCACTCTCTGTGCCCCATGAGCTATTTCATGTGCTTTTACATGCCTGACTGCTGCTGAGTCCCACTGCTGCTCTTGATGGTTGCTGCATGGCAGATTTAAGAGTGAGCTAAGCTGTCAGCTGTGACCAAAACTCCCTTATTCCATACTTGTGCCCACCTGGAAGGTGGTGAGTGGCAAGGCCACAGGTCTGTGGCTGCTTTGGGGCTGCAGTGGCACCAACTTGCAATTCCCCAAGCAGGGGGAGAGAAAGGGCATTTGGTATCTTCCATTGCATTTCCTCAGCTGTTCGAGCTGGGCGCTGAGCTGAGAAGTTGCTGTCACCACAACAGCCCCTTTAAAGACTAGTAAGGCTTTGGCAATGGTTGCTTTTGTGGACATTGGTGGCCGCTGTGCGAGGTGTTGGGAAGCCCAGGTGCAGTGCTCAGGGATTAATGGTGCCACCACGTGGTGGGTGTTATCAACCCCTCCTTCGGTTTTGTCATCACAGCCTTTTAAATGTCCTGGTGATGAGTACTGGCTGGCACGGCCGCTGTGTGCCTTGGCTTTCTGTGTGTGGGCTAGGTTTGGTCTCAGTAACGTGTCTGTGCTGTCGGTATCTCTGAACAGTCGCTGCGGTGTCTGTACTGGGGAAATGGCTTATTTCCAGCCAGGAGAGGTGGAGGAGGAGAATGGCAATGCTCTCTTTTACTGTGAGTTCAAATCTCCTGCCTGGTAGCGTTTTGCTCTGTGGAAAATCAGGACTTGTTAGTCTGCTTTAGGGAATGGGGAGGCTTAGAAACTGTCTTCCGCATGGCTGTTTTACCACCTGAGTTCATCTGTTACTGACCGTGCGGTATGTGCCTCTCTGCAGTACGAAGAAGAGTTTGGTGGCAAAAAAGCAGGTCAACTGAGCAAAGCAAAAGCATCCCTGTAACACAAGCTAATGGGTCTTTTCTACATTAACTGGGGTACATCTGTCCAAGATGCTGTGGCCCGAGCTTCTGCATGGGCTGACACATGAGTACAGCCCCGTGAGGGACAATGCTTATCCCTTGCTGTTGTCTGCTTTGCGGTAACTTGCCATGCAGGCTGGATTAAAGAAGCAGGGATGGGGATATAGTAGCATGTGCTCAGTCCAGGCAGGTCTGCTCTCCCGAGGGTTTCTGCTGCCGGTCTGAGTGGAGCCACTGGCGTGGAGCAGGTGTGGTGTGTTGTGCCATGCTGCAGGGAAAGGGACAGTGGCTGCCTTGGGGACTGTGCCTTGCTGAGAGGTGCCTGGGACGCGATGCTGATGCAGGCGGCTTGCTTGCAGTCTGTCACCTGTCTGGACGCCTGTCCTGCTCTGTCACCCTCCTGCTGCTGTAAGGGGGTCAGGGGACACACAACTCCGGCCACTTGCTTAGTGCCACAGCCCAGGGGAGGCAGCGGTCCTGTCCTTCACACCCCCCACTTTTATTTCGGTCAGAGGTGCCCTGAGTTCCCCGGGTGAAGGTGGAAGCGGTGGTGTGGCTGAGAGCAGACCGGGCTCTGAGGAAGGCAGGCGATAGCGGTAGCACCGTGTCCCCGCTGCGCAGTGGAAGACAAGGCGCAGCCTCTGCCAGCCACGAAGCCGTGGGTCGCAATCCCCTTCCTGCCCATGAGTTCTGCGTGCATGGTAGGAAGGGGTACAGCCTCTTGCCGATCTTAATTAAAACCACAGATAACGTGCTCTTTAGCAAGCAGCAAACTGCTGTAGTGAAAAATTAAAGGATTATGATCTGTGACTTGTGTGTATATGCAAGCATTGGACCAAGACAACCATGCTTAATTTTGCAATCATAGATTAAGTTCTGTGACCTAATTGGATTAATTTTTTCTTTCTGTCTGCTTCAGAATGACCATCCAGTCATAATACAAAAATGTTCTCCTGAAATTGCAAAAATAAGTGATAGAGTATTTTCTTGTTACTCTAAATGTAAAAAGTGAGTCTTTTTATTTCTTATACGCAGACTTAGCAATGAAAGAATGAGGAATTGCACTGGAATGTGTATGAATAAAAGTAAAACTCTAGCTGACAGACTTGGTTTTAGTGGTCAAATTCTCCAATTTAAATACTCTCAAGCTGAAGGTGTTAGCCTGATTTTTTTATTTATTGGAGAAATAAGCTTGTTGAGGCTTATGCCAGCACTCTAGCAGCTTGGCAGGCTGTTCGTTCTATAAAGGACCGAGATATTATTTCTAGTGGCATCACAGAAGTGGAAGTCATTTGTGTGGAACTTTCTATTCCCCTGAAAAGGTCGTTGTAGAAAGCTTTGGAGAGAAACAATTTTCTCTTGTAAAATCCACTGGAAGGTCACTCTGCTTGTTGCAGGTAGTTCAGGCATGCACGTGTGATTTTGTGTTTTTCTTCTTAGTGATCCTTTAAAATTAACAGCCAGAAGCTGAGTCATTTCAAATTACGTGCAAAACAACAGTTTACAAAGGAATAGGAATTCTGTCCTCCTTCTTCCCAGAAGTTACATTTTGTTTCTTAATTGACAAAATGTGCGTTTTTTATAAAGCGTAGTTGCAAGGAGGGAGTGCTTTCTGCCTCACCTCATAGAAATGTGTCTGTTTGCAGTCACGTGGTGTATGAAATGAGTATGGGAGACATAGTGCTTTAGAAGATTTGAGTACCCCAATGACATGGAATCTTGCACCAGATAGAAATGAGGGTGAGAATTTGTCATGCAGGAAATTAATCCACAAAAACTTCAGAGAGCTGATCTATATGCTAATGTATTTTAAGAATGCAGTGCAAGCAACTGGAAGAGGGTGAAAGATGGGGGGGGGGAGTAGTGGAGTGGTGCAGGGGGGCATTTCCAACACTGCTTATTGCATCTGGGAACCATACTAGCTGTGGCTTTAGTTTCCACTGATAGAAGCCCCATGGGAGAGGAGAAGAGACAGAATTATTAAAGGATCTTAAAAAATCATGACACATGGGAAGGCATTGTCATGTGTTATGCAGCATCCTTCATTTGGAAGAATCTTGACGCACATTAGAAATCTGATTTGTATTAAAACTGCAATAAAACAGTAGCAGAGTCTGTGCAGAGCAGTGTCATGGAGCAGAGCCTGCAACCTGATTTCCTGAAATCAAGAGCAGAGTGATGCTTAGGAGGTGCGTATCAACATGGCACAAAGTAGCCTTGCTTCTTGTTGCAGGTTACTAGATGCCACTGTGGTGCTGAGGAAGGCTGCAAAGGAAAGGAAGGAGAGAAAGATAAGAAATGGACGGAAAAAATCATGAACAGGAGCCACAGACCAGGAAATAGTGAGATGAGGAGAAAAGAAAAGTGATTAAGAAGAAAGTTAGTTGAAACAAATCATTCTTCCTTAGGTCTTTGAGCAGATGTTCATATCATTTGCTAGTATATGTTTTTTCCCACAGCTTGCTCATGATTACATCTTCTACTTACAGTAGCAACACTAAAAGCTTACCTTTAAGGGCTGATTCAGTGCTTATACAACTTAGCAGAATTCTTCCCAGTCACACTTACGGAGCAGTGATCCACAGTGGAGTTACTGCATACTTGGGTGGGGACACATTAAACCATGAGAAATTTTATAAATTGTTCTCTAGGGCTGATAGACATGGCAGGATACAATTTCCAGTTTACATTAGTTTGAATGTAGGAAATGGTTAGTTTAGACTGAGTGGGAAGGAGTATTTTCATCATATAATACCATTTACATGTGATCACCTACATGGGATTCATGAAAAAGTAAAAATCCCCTGGCAGTGGTGGGGGTGGGGGGGTGGGGGTGGGCGAAGGGAGCAATGTTGTTAAAATTATGTACGTAGCATAAAATAGAAAATGTTAAAGAATAATTTTACAGCTGATGAACCTGGCATTTATCCAAACTCAGATAATTTTTAAAAATTTTATTCTTTTTGGCCTTAAGAGAAAAACAGATAGCAATTACGAAAGGAGTATGTGTTATATGGGACTCTTATGAAATACAACTTGTAATATATTGGCTAGACCAATAAAAGATATCACAATGTTTACTGTGTCCACTTAAACAATACAGCAGTTTAAGATAATTCTTCATACAAATCAATTGGGTGTGTAAAAGGTGAATGTAAACCAGCCTGTCTGTTATTGATATTTGCAATGGTTAAATACACAGGCACAAGGACAATCTCTGCACTTGTGCTGGAAGCCTGTATTTCCCCTCAACACTGCAATGCTGTTTGCTTTTTGATAACTGGGGTTGAAAACAGAGGAGCAGAAATAGAGACCTTGGAAAAGATTCCCTTATTCTTTTAATACCAAGTAAAGCCACTTTTTTTTTATTCCCTCCTGTTACATGCAAAGGACAGAGTCTGCTGGCAGTATAGAAAAATAAGGAGTGGCAACTGTGGAAAACTGGACAGCTGAGGTACATGGCAGTGAAGTCTGAATAGTGGCAGCCTTTTACATAAACTTGTTGAAACAGGCTGAAACTTTCCCATTTGGAAAGTTCAATCCCATCATCTACCTCCATTCAGGAAGATCAACAAAATTAATCTCACGTGCTGTGAACAGCTCGGTACGTCATTGTGGTGGGGAACCCCCAAGCTCTGAAGGAATGTGGATGAGCCAGATCTAAGTGTCTCAGGACATACATAGCTTTTAACATGTTTTTGCTGTGTCTAGGATGTGCTATGCACTGGAGAGAGATAGCTCACCTCGGGAGATGATGTGATCTATGTGAGAAAGCTGGAGAAAAAGTACAAATTATACATGCACAATAATTCCTCCACTGCCCATGTTGACTGTTTTCCTTTCAGGAGTCATGTCAGAAGTGGGTTTGAGAAGGAAAAAACCATCAGCTGCAAGGAACAGGAGAGAGGTTGCACTGTATGGAGATGGTGAAGACAAAGCTTGCAGAGAAGAGAGCTGAGGTTGGCACAAGCAGAAGAGCAGAAGCTGAGTGCAACCTGAGTTACCCATGCAGGTACAGGTCCCTAAAAGTGAAGATACCACATTGATTTTAATGTGGTAGAAAGGGGACAACAAAGATATGGCACAGAAGGAGGGTGACAAGATAAAAATAGCAGGTAAAATAGCATTCAAAGAGTGTCTTTTGGGGAGGCCAACTGGTTGATGGGTGCTAGGGAATGTATGAACTAACTCCACAGCACTGGCTGCTTACACAGAGGGAAAAACTTCTGGATATGGCCTGGACACATGTAAGAGAGTAAAACCTGACAGACTTGAACACTCACAGCCATGGGAATCCAGGTAGCAGCACTGAGATGGGGGGAGAGAGCAGGGGCTCGCTCCAGTAGGACCACGATAAATTTAGGGATTAGAGAGAGTCAGAAACCCAAAGGCAGGATGGTGAGTTAGGGGTGTAAAGATAGGAGGAAACAGCACTCAGAGAAAATACATAGAAGTGATGAGAGAGCCTGAACAGGCAGGTCTGTATGAACCCTGCTGTAGAGAGGGGAGGAGAGGGGAGGAAAAACCTTTTGAGAAATATAGGAAGAAAGGTAGGAAGACAACTATGCAAGGGGAGCATTAGGGAAAATAAGACTTTGAGGAGGAAAGATGTTTTAGAGAGGCTAAGGAAGATGGATGTAGGCTGAACGTCTTGGATGCATCATTAAGAGCTTGCTGGGAAGAGCTTGCATTGCAAAGAGTGGTGTGGCTGGGCTTGATCCAGGACAGGTATGAATGGGGAGTTGCCATGGAAGTCAAATTAGGAAATGTCTCCAAACCCTTTGTAAAATCAGCAAATACATAACAGAAAAAAAATGAAGTTGCCAAACAACGGTGCCAGACTAGTAAAAGTTTTTATTTCCATGTGACAGGTAATTTCTGATCAAGTTAAATTGTTTTAAGTAAACAATCCTTTAAATTGTTCCTGACTTTGAGTCTGAGCCTGGGGAAAACATACAGGACATCTTCGTCAGTCTGGTGGCATTTGTTGGAAAACATAGCTCTGTGTTTAGCTAATGACTTAATTAGAAAAGCAGTAGTCAGCTGGCAGTGAATGGTGAGTCTTTATTTAACAAGGAAGCACGAAAATTAGCCATCCATCTGTTTTTTCCTGTTAATTACCGCTAAATATTAAAATTGAATACAGTCTTCAACCTGATTGGTAGTTTGAGTGGTAATAGTGGAGATCAGATACTAAAAGAAAGACATTAGTAGAAATGATGATGCAGGTCCTGTATTTTACAGCTTTCATACCTGTCTCTGAAACATTTCTACCTACCTAAAACAGCTGCTGTGGAGGTCACGTTCACCATTTCTGGTCCTTCAGCCGTACTTTTGGCTTTAAACGAGCATCAGTATAGGTGACAGAGTTAACTGAGCTGTTACTTTTGCAGGAGAAACGTGACTGCACACGGCATGCCAGCAGCAGCGTCTAGCTGTGGGGTTGGCTCCACTTTGAGGGTTGTTGTTAGTGGGGGTTGGACCAGTTGGCCTCCAGCAATCCCTTCCAACCTAAATTATTCTGTGTGCCGGTGTGCCCTTAGGAGCAGCAGTCAGAGCTGGCAGCCTATCTCGCTTTGTTGGTTTCTCCCCTCTGAAGCACCTTTCACCAGCATTGTCACTCCCACCTCTTCCCTTCTCCCAGCAAAGACCCCCATGCAGCCCACCCCGCGGCTGAATCTGAGCCCCAGAGACAGCCCCAGGGAAGCTGGCTGGGGTGCAGCTTCTGCCTCATCTTAGCCGAGCGCCTCAGGGTGACTCAAACTGTCTGCTGGGGCAGACTTGCACTTTTACTTTTCCCTCTCTGATCATTACTGTAGCTGGGCACCCTTGCAGCAGAGCAGCAAACTGCCCGAGGGACACCAAAACGTACTTTCTTCTAGCAACCACTGCCTGTGTGTCCTGTCTTCCCTGCAGTAGTCACCTTATTTGGGGAAATTATGCACAATCCGTGTTCTTTATTAATCATTTCTATTGAGCTTGCTGAAAGAAAAAATAAAATTATTCTGCAGCAGTTCTTACAAATACTACTTTTTATTTTAATTCCCGGCTATTTTTTCTCCTAATAGTGTATGTACTCTGGGGAGCTGCTTTGGAAATTTTATAGATAGGCAGGGTCAGACCACTCTTCCCCAGCTTCAATCACAGTTTCCAGCTTCAATCAACAGTTTCCACCTCCAACAAGCTGCAAAAGGGAAAAACCATAATGGATCTCTGTGCTTCCTCACTAGAAGACATTTTCAGTGGCTGAGATAATTTTTTCCCTCTTTTTAGATATGAATGTTAGCTAGTAGGGAACCCGAAGGCAGCTGGAGGAGGCAGCTGTGACAATAGCTTCAGAAGGGGAGCTGGAGATAAACATCCTAAACTCAAGCACGGAAAACTTGGAGTCCTTAAAGCAGAATCCCACTGCATATGGGTAAGTGGTAGGTCACACTTTTGTCACCTTCAGACTTGATTTACACTCAGCTTGTGGCACTGCATCTTTCCAACCAAACACTTTCTCTCAGAAATAAGGATGTCATTTCTCAGCTCCATCTGGAGTTTATTACTCACATGTTACTTACAGTTCCTTGACTCTTGATAAGACAAATGATTGTCATCTTGTAAATTTTCAAAGCATTTTTCAGAGATGGCTTCCAGTGCTGTTACAACACTTTTCCTACCTCTAGTATTTGTTTTGATGGATTTGGAGCTGCCATGCCATAGTTCACTGTTATTGCGTGTCAGGTTGATGTATGTGATAGTTTCTGTGTGGTATATCGGTATAATTCAAAAAGAATTTGTCCAGAAAGATGGACGGGGAAGAAAATTATGGTGCAAGGTAAGTAATCAATATTTAAACAGTGCTTAGGAGTTGCTAATGGACAATACCAGCTACTCAGCTTTGATTTTGCCCCTTCCCAGCCTGATTTCCACAATATCTGAACCAGGACATTTTAACTTTCATAAGCACAGAAGACAGGGTACGAAGGACTCTCTGTCTGTCTCTCAAGATAAGGGAAGGAACTCCGTGAAGGAGTCCCAGAACAAGAAATCCTGCTAGAGGACCTGATCATAGGTTAAGCTGACAAGAATGCCATTGTGAATTGTAAGATGACAGTAAGGCAGACGTGCAGACTGCAATTTAAAAAAAATTATTTTCCCTAATTTTTTTTTTTTTCCCGCTGCTGTCCAAAAGAAAATAATTTGTTTGTAGATGATGTTTCTGAGTTTCTGTATATTGCTGGCCTGCTGAGAAGATATCCAGTTGTTTAAGTCAGCAGGGTAAGATCAATCGATCGATCCATGGGGTTGTGCACCGCATGGTCCAGGTGAAGTGTGGCAAAAGTGAATAATGCCACCCCAGAATCGACCAAGGCACAAGGCCTGAGCCCTGAAGAAATATGGTTAGTGGTATTAAAAACGTGACCAGTCAGATGTACAGCTGGTCTTACAAATGTGACACTTGCTAGCTGTGTCCTCTCAATTGCCAAACAAACTGCACAGGTGTCTGCCTGGTACTTTGAACATAAATCAGGAATCTTACACAAAAAGAGCCACTTAAATAATTACTTTGGAGTACAAAATGGGATCCATTTTTAGATGGAATGAACTGAACTTTGCTTTCTGTTTTGGGAGTGTATTCCTGAAGAAAGGAATGGTTTATTCTGCCTTAGCCCAAGCTGGAAATGGTGGTTATTTTCCTTCTAAATGACTGTTACAGTTTTCTCAGAATGCCACAGTAAAGATTTGCCGTTTAGCTGTCATGACCATGAAGTGTTTATTAATTTTTAATACGCATTTATGGGGTTCAGTTTATAAGCCTTTCTATTACTACAGTTCATGATAATTTAGATATTTGATTCTTAAATGGAAAAAGTATAAAAGTGAATATCATTGTTTGCTACTCGAATCATTGATTACACAAAATGTCTTAAAGATGAGTATCTAATAGTTTCCTTTTTTTGTTGTTTCATTGCTAAAAAATCTGTTCCTTTGTGGAATAATTTTATTTCAAACTCTTTACCATGAATAACACTAGAGGTAAAAAAAGGCAGGCTAAATTACAGGCTAAAGATAAGTCAAGCAAATAGGTAAACACAAAAATCCCCGTTATCAAGGGAAATGGTGACAGAGTCAAATTATTTTGCTCATTCTTAAGGCCAGGAGTCACGTCATCATATCATCTCCCAGTACTTTTAAGTATGTTCTCGACACCTGATGAGCTTTCTAAAGGCCAGCTTGAAATCTTCGTTAAAGCTAGTGTACAGCAAAGGGTTGATAAGGGAGTTGACATATCCCAGCCAGGTGAAGAAGTCTGCTACTTCTGGAGAGACAGTGCAAACGTGGAGGCCCACAAGCAGCTCCTTGATGAAAAAGGGCAACCAGGACAAAATGAAAGCACCTAAAATCAGCCCCAGAATGCGAGCAGCCTTTCGTTCCCGCGTCGTGGAGATCTGCTGCCGGTCACCAGCCAGGTCCAGGTCGTTCTCGAAAGGAGGGATCCTCACGGACGCGTTGATTTTATCGAACTCCGTGGTTGGGTCAGAGGTGGAGAAGTCCGAGACACAGAACGTCTGTGTGAGCTTGCAGCTGGCAAAGGAGTTTTGGCTGTCGGTGCTCCTGTTGCTGAGGTGGCGGCTCGAACCCCGCTTTTGGTAAAGGCTCTTTGCAGCGTGGTAAATTCTGTAGTACAGGATCAGGATCAAAGTCAAGGGGATGTAAAATGCCCCAAATGTGGAATAAATAGTGTAGATGACATGATCATGCTGAATGCGACACTCACTGGGAATATTGATGCTGTGGTGATTTCTCCAAAACAAAGGGGGCATTGATATGAAAATGGAGATAGTCCACACGGTGACTATCATCAGCCCAGCCCTTTTTGCCGTTCTTTTCCTGGCATATTCGATAGCATCTGTGATTGCCCAGTACCTGTCCAGAGCGATGACACACAGATGAAGGATTGAACACGTGCAACAGGTCATGTCGACGCTAAGCCAGATCTCACAGATGAAGTATCCCAAAGTCCATTTATCTATCATTATGTAAGTGATGCTCAAGGGCATGACGAGAACAGCAACAAGGAGATCTGTCACAGCTAGTGAACATATTAAATAATTTGCCGGCTGGTGGAGCTTCTTGGTTGTGGAGATTGCTGCAATTACAGCAGAATTCAGCAGCATAGTCAAGGTTGTGATTGTGGCCAAGGTCAGGGTAACGAGCATCTTTTCAGTTACTGTTTTTGGCTTCGTAGCCACATTGGCTTCAGTGGTGCAGTTTGTGAAATTCATTTTCCCCTCCAGGATGCACAGTGAAAGAAGAAGTTGCTGCTTCTGGTAATGAATAGTTCCAGGTTCAGAAGTCACCCATTTGAAAGAGGGACAGAGATGCTCCAGGTGCAATCCTTTTTTATAATCCCATATTCAACAGAGCAGCAAAAAGCTTCCAGATTTCCTCCTGTTCATTGTTTTTCTAGAAGATAAAAACACATCTGTTAGTGAACCTAGAAAAACCCCACATTTTGGCAAAAAGCCCTATGCTTCTAATATTACCACCTCAAATGAAAATTTTGGTCTGTTTTTCCTTCTCTTCTCCTCTCCTGCCTTTTCTTCCCCTTTTTCTCTGCATTCATAGTTTGTTTCTCTTTATTCTCTAAAGGGCACTTTGGGCCAGATTTCCTGCTGATGTGAACTGGTTATTTCTCCTTTGGTTTTGGAGATCTCACTTAAACTGGGAGGTTGCAGTAAGGGACCCCCAGAGGTCCATTCCAACAAACATTCCTATGATCTCTGTGAATTATTGATACTAGGAGCTAGTCCTTTTCCTGCTTGTTAAATAGGCTTCAGCAGATGAAGAGCTGAGGAAATCTGCCTTTTCATTTTAATTGCCATATGAGAGGGATCAATTACTCTGATATATCACCTTTGGAAAAAAGAAGCAGAGCAGTCTATCTCCGTGAAGGCATACCAGCATTTCATAGTTTTCTATTCTGCTTTTTCAAATCCATGTCTGTATTAATATCTTGGAAACTGTACTTAAAAATTACTCAGGTTGCCTTTAACATGCAGCTTTCAAACAATGTTTAAAGCTTTATGGCAAATGCTTAGTTTTACACAGCACATTAGTGTTGCTAGGAGCTTATATAGTTTTGTCTAATTATTCCTGACATTTCACATACCCCACTGTGTGTGTCTTCAGAGGAGACAGACAAAAAGCTTTTGCCTTTGCTTTGAGATTTCTACCAAATTGTGCTCCCTGTCAGGCAATCCAGTACGATGCAAGGTACAAACAATAATTAAAAAGAAAAGGTTTAATTTTGTTTCAGGAGTTCATATGTCTTTACATACATCCAAATGTTGACTGAAGCCAGACTTAGCAGTCTGTGAGATGCAACTTGGGATATACTGTGAGGCCTTGCTTACTCATTTATAATTTACCTTGGCATCAAGGCTGTCAGAAAACTGAAAGCCTGAATCCTTTTCCATTAAAATAAACAGAAGTATTCCTTCTCCTGGCTTCACTTATGGAAGAGTAAGGACTCCTCTAGGCTAGTTGTACAGGCTCCCTCGACAGGCAAGAGAATGAGACAGTGGTTGCCAGAAATACACTTGTCCCCTCTCAAGACAAGTCTTTAAGGCAGATGGTGTGAATCACATCCTGGAAATGCTGATCTTATTTTGACTACAAGTGGCTCCACCACAGTTGCATTTAGAATGCATGCCTGATATTTAGATGGCTAAATTTGAGAGGTAAAACCCATTCTCACTGACACCAGTGGGACTTCGATTAGGCTCTGAGAGAGAGTTTTCACATGCAAGCTAATGAGGAATTAAGAATTTGAATGAGGAATTATGAATTTAAAGCTAGTTAGTTGCTTAGCTCTGTGTACATATGCTCCTATTCAGAAATTGGAGTGCTGTCTTCTGAATGAGCTGAATGAGGAACAACCAAAAATAGAAACCTCAGGAAAAAACCTGTTCTTTGCAGAGAGGCCCTAGGAAAGCAGATCTGTATCATCACAGACTCTGGGTTAGCAAAATGTGAGTTTTAAATTCTACCCAAGGGACGGAAAAAGCCCTCCCCCAAACTACACTCTGCTCTTCAGAAACTGCTTTAAAGTATCAATAGCCCTGGAGAAAAGTATCAGGTCTGCTTATTAAGAATAGACTGGACACGCCAGATGGAAATTCATCCATCGATCTTGAGGTTTGTTACTGCATTGGAAATGCCGATTTGGTCATTTAGGCCTAAAGCCAAAACTTCAGCTCAAACTTCCTTCACAAATGGCTCATGGCAGTCTTCTCTGTCAAACCGGATCTTGATTTCATTAGTTTGCACCCTGATTATGTCTGACGCTTTGACCAGAGGATAAAGCAAAGAGATTTTCTCTACCTCTCTGCATCCCTGGAGCATGGACCATAAGCAATTGCAATCCATATGCCTTCCTCAGCGTCATCACTTAGCAAGTGCCCTCTGGTCCACAAGCACACTCAAAGGTACTGGAAGACACCATGGGATTCGCACGTCCTCCACAACCACCTATTGATCTGGTCCATGCACAACAGAGCTCCTGCTGCTTCTTGATGTAAGTGGCATTTTTTTCTGCTTGTCCTTGACTTCTCTGGGAGCCCTGAAGTTTCATGGCCCTGGCATTTCTCCCCATCCTGTGTGGTCCCCGCCTTATTCTCTGCTGAGCACTGCCTCTATCCATCTTTCATCCAGTAGGAACCAAATTGCTGTGGTTCTCTCCCCAAACGGCCCTTCACACCGATGTACCCACAGGGAAATCCTTTCTGAGCTCTGCTCGCTCTCTGCACCACAAGGATACTCTGAAAAATAAATTCTTCCTTTCCTTAATGAACTTGTCTTCAAACAAACCCCATCACACTTTATCAGGCCCAAGCACCAGGTTTCTATTACGACAAAGGGTACCGCCGATCACACAGGGGAGTTTGGTTGTTTAAGTCTGCTCACCGCTCAGCAGGGCCAACATTTTTTTCCTTGGAAAACCACTGCAATAATTGAAGATGGGGAAAAACATAAACAAAGCATCTTCACGGCAGAACACAAGCCTGCAGGTACCTCAGATCAGGCAGGCCCATCGCCTCACGTCAAAATCCATCACTGGGGAGTTATTTGGTTTTAGTTCTTGTGCTCCTCATAAGAAATGAGCGCTTAGCACTTCAGACCATATAAATACCACATACAAGAACTGTATGAAACCAACATTATTAAGGAAGTATATTTACATGCTGAAAAGTCTAGAGATGTTGGGCTGAAGGTTTCCTCTCCGGCTTAAGTCTGCGCCTCTTTTCATCCCTTACCCACATTATGAGGATACACACTGGCATTATAGCAGTAATTAGTAACATTGACTGTAGGCATTGTGTTTTATTTCTCCTGCTGCTCCCTTTGCTGCGCCCCTTTCCAAGCCATCCTTGTTTCTATACGATCTAATCCCGACTCCTGCCTCCCAGAGCACACGCAGTCCCTTAGCCCTCGCCGTTCGCCTCCCAGCTCGCCTCCTGTGCCAGAGCAGCCTGATGCTCCCCTGACCTGCTGCTGCCATCTCAGCCGCTACCTCCAGCAGCTTGGCCAGGGCTCGTCTCTAGCCACCCGCAGTGCCTGTGCCCCAGCCTGTCCCTCACTGTCCTCACTTGTCCAGCTTTCTGCTCTCTGCTTTTGAATTAGAAGGAACCTATATGGAATATTTTGGCCCAGAAAAGAGATGGGGTTTTAAAATGGGAAGTGATTTACTAGAAGGTGGCAGTGATGGACCTTGCTTATTAATACAGGGCAGGATTTAAATGCTACTTGTCATTAATCTTTAAAAATGCAGGTGTGGTTGTTGTCATATACTTTGTAGTTCTTGTATTTTAATCCTTTGTTTACTGCCTGTCTTTGGCAGTACCTGGCCGCCCCTGAGCAGAGTCAGGGACCATCTAGTCCAAAACAGAACAGAAGAACCCAGGCTGTGATTAAGGAAGGCAAAGCTTGCTGGGGTAATCCCAGTGTAAGGGCTTCCTGTCACTCAGTTTAGGATTAGCTTGGGGAACGGATGTGGCTTCATATTCTTTGCGCTCATTTTCTGGTCTGGCCAGGGCAACTCCATGATTTGCTTCTCAGCTGAGCCTACATGAAAGGCAGGGCTGGCATGGCCAGGACAGGTACCAGTCCTGGAGCACTGGGGAAGGGGCACAGGGACTCTGAGATTTGGTCTCATAAAAACACAGTATTTTAAAATTTATAGTCTGAGTGTTAGGTCATTTATGACAAACACATGTAGAGAGACTAGCTACAAAGAATCTGGTGAAAAAGTCATGCATGTTAACAAGGAGAATGTTACTATATCTAGTCAATAATAGCTGTTTTCCAGTATGTCTATCTCTTGTGTACTATTACTATCAATTACTATATCACTATAGTAATTGATTGTGGTTTCATAACTGACTTCTTGGAAGGGACATTAATAACATAGTTATCTTATTTAAAGTACTCTCACTAAAAGCATTGCCATGTTTGTGTTTTGCGGCTGTATCCCTTTAAGCTGTCAGTCATTTCATACAGAGTGAATTTTACACACACAGACTAATCTTACTGATTTGGTGGGAGAAACTCATCTGGGTTCCTCCAAATGGGAATCAATCACGTATCATATTAGCTGATTATTGGTAATGACACTGAGTGCTGTCTGGGAGGAGGAAAGTGGGAAGAGGATGATTAATTGTTCCTTAAAAGCAACTGGACAGCTTTAAGCTGTGAGGTGTCAATGTCCATGTTTGCTCCTGCCAGAAAATATCTCCACCTTATCAGCAGAGGACCACTGTGTAGCAGAGTTCTGATAGACAGACTGACTCCCACTCCTTGGCCACTGAACTTTTCACCATTCCATAAGAAATGGAATACCATCACTTGAAGAGAACAAGAGGAACTGGCATTGCACATGTATATGTGCAGGACAGGTTAGTTCCTTTACATCCACAGCTTTACATTTCCTCTAAGCAATTATGGCTCTGTGCAAATGATACATTTTTGTGCCCTGGACAGCGATAAATTAATCTGACTTTGTTAAACCCTGAATTGGTCTGAGTGCTTTTCACTTTCAATATTTCCATGACTGTAGCTGTGAAGGGCAAGAATCTGTGACGTGCTTTGTGATGACAGGTGGTTAGCTTATGGAAAACATGACTTAGCACATTTATGATCACGTTAATATTTCAAACTATGGGAAGATGCTAAAATTCCAGTAGTCTTCCTTGTTATCTCAAAGAGGTTGTCTCTTCCAAGTTCATATACAAAGCACTAAAATTCAAGCCTTTCATTTCAAATTTATTTTGCAAGATCTTGCAACTTTCGAGATCATCCTGCTCTTGTAAAGTCAGCCGATCTTCTTGGACTTCATGGCTCCTTGGTAACCAACCTTACAACAGCATAAACTGGGGTAAGACAGTAAATGAAATGGCTATTTTTGTGTGAGATCTGAAATTTTGTAAGAACCTGTCTTTGAGAAATTCCTAGCTGCATTATAGGGCCTCAGATTTAGGGATGAGACCTTTTTCTGCGCAGACTGAACGAGGCCAAGAATAAAATTACTATGAAGCTTGTATGAACTGAGCTATGAATTTGACCTTCAAGTTAGATTTTCCCTGTGCACGCCGGTGAACCGAGCAGCGTGATGGGAAGACAGATCAGAGGAACTCCGCACTAAGCAAGGCGTGTGGAGGCACAGCTGTCTCTGTATTTCCATCTGTGGGCATCCAACTAACGCTCATACATGAACTCACCCTGACATAAATAACCAGAGCACAGTATGTTGTAATCAAGGATATAATGGCCTGCAGCCTGTTCTTCAGCGTGTTTGTGTAATGAAAATTACGAGGGCTGCAGGGAACCCCTGGCTCGGTCCTGGCCAGAGGATGGGCTGAGTGAACAGCACGGGGGACACTGCTGGGCACGACATGAGAAATCGCTGGACCTGACAGATACCAGCGCAGGCACCTGACAAATACCAGTGCAGGCACCTGACAAGTCACAGATGGTGCCCCAGGGGATGGCTGGGTTTTGCAGGTGGTTGAGATGGAGTTATGTGAAAAATGGCTTCACAGATAAGTGGAGAGGGATGGTTGGGGCGCTTTTGGGAGCACAGCTTTGTGAGACCCACAGCACCTCGGTCACCATATCAGTAATTACATATAAGGCTGAGCTTGCCTATATAACAGAAATACCAGAGCTGGGTATGGATGTTGCAAAATGGGGACTGATGGGGAGGAGGTCATTCAGGCAGGGTTGTCAATCTGGGAAGAGACTGGGATGGAGAAAGGGAGGGTCAAGGCTGGTGAAAAGGAGGGATGGAGAAGTGGAAGAAGGGATAACAAGGATAAAAGGAGGTATGCGTTGCTCACCCACAGCCGAAATCAGGACAATAACCCAACCTGTTGTTCAGACCAGAGCACGAGTCAAATCTGCCACCATGGTCAGGAGGCCCAGGGGGATGTGTGCTTTTCCCCATGCTGACCGACATGGGGACCAGGAGATGGAGGGATGCAGCACCCTGGTGCCACCGTGTCGGTGCCTGCACCAGACCTGATGGCATTGGTAGCTACCCACCACCTCCTCGGAGCGATGAGGTGTGACTGTGTCCTCCCACCTGTGCAAGAGCAAAAACAAGTGCTCATGCAGGCCAGATTTGTGCATGTGCGCTTACTCTAGCAGATAGCAGCCCATCATATCTTCTCTCTGGAGGGGCAAGAGAGGCTCTGGCTCAGGGTGAGGTCAGGACTAAGACTCATCTCCCTCAGTGTGTCTCGGCTCCCAGCCTTTATGTCCTCAAAATGGGAGAAATTTGTTTTTTTCATTGCTGAAATTCCTGGCTGCACTCTTCTCTAACAAAGATTATACAGTGATGCAGTTTGCCACAGGTATGCAGCTTCCTACAGACTCTTCCCATCCACTTCATAAATGCTTCTGTCATGTTGGCAATGCTCAAGATCATTATATTTGAAAACAATTACACTCTAACCTGAAATTCCAGTTATAAGAAACTGCATACTGTTAGTCGAATGCTTCAGGTATATTTTCAATTGGTAAGGCACCTTCTTAAGCCAAATTGATGTACACCCATATTAAACTCATTTAAGAATCTCCAGGATGAGTTTTGCCATGATGTAACTAGCTCATTTGAAAATGCACCCTTTTGCCTAACCACTGCAAACCTGGGCCTGAATCAGTCTGACCTGGAATCAATGGAAGACCACAAGCCAGAAGTTTTGCAAAGCTATTTTTACAGAAATCCTTCCAGGATCACACTTCAGAGGTAAGCTTTTCTGGTGTAGATCTTGGCACATGCAAATGAGAAACAATAATTAGTGACGATCTTCAAACCATGCTTCCTCCCACAAGCAGGGGTATAATTATCATTTACAGATGATTACTCATTTTTATCTACTTTCAGTAAAAAAATTAGTAAATCTTAGGCAGTGAAAGTTCATAAAATGCTGCTGAGCTGCAATCTGATACAAACTAGGATTCAATGCAGATTTCATCCTGACTTTAGCCAGACATAAATAAAATTTTCTGTGGCGGTAAAATACCCAGATTTCTTGTAAATAACTAGACTAGATGCCTACTCTAGTTGTAATAATTTGTAATAAATAATACTCTTAATTTATAATCATTTGCTTTAAAGAGACTATTGAATTAAAAAATAAAACTCATCATCACTTCTCATAACACTTTAGACTCTTAGCACTGTACATTTAAAAAGTCCCTTTTGTTTTATACTACACAAAATACTCATTTAAGGTTCAGCTCATTCCTTGTAGTTCATTTCACTTTCCTCTTTTCATGCCCTACCTTAAATCCTGAGACTTTTAACCTATGAACATCGTAGGCTGTATTTTCCCATACCGTGGAGCCAAGAGACATGGGTAGCTGGATCTTGCAACCTTTTTTGGGCAGAATTTATAGCAATCAGTTGTACAGCCTTACACTGTCAAAACATGTAAGTCCTGCCTTGCCCACCAAATTGTGTCAGGACGACCTTCTCCCTGTGCCTCCTCTTTCTCCAGAGATGAGTTATGGAGACAGAAACCTTATTCCACTGTAAATCTGTGTCTGACAGTGCAGAAAAGAAAAAGATGTCTGTTCGTTCTGCAGACTGTATTTGTTTAAGTGCTGAAATGAGAGAGCTTGGGTACCAGCAACATCATGCCACATCATTAGCATGGAGTGCTGAACGGGTTAACTCACCCAGCCAAGAAACAGGGTAAATTCTCCTCCATGGAGTTCCCAGCCTTGTTATGTGAGTCAACCTGATTAAAGCTAGCTGACATGCTCTTCCCTGATACATGGGACATTTACATTAACAGAGGCATGCAAGCTTGTTTGATTGCCCCACAGCAGCATTTGGCTGCTCCAGAGCTGTGCTTATCAGCAGATCTTGTCTCAGTGCAAAGAAGGGGCTCTTGATCCCTGGTGATTTCCTAATTTAGTAGATAGCCAGACCCAGGAGACATGTGACCTACACACTTAACCTCTCATCTGGGAAGAAAAATATGGTCTGCACAGGTTGCTGATCTTTGCAACCTTCATGCTTAGCAGTTATTCTCACACAGAGAGGTTGTTCTCTGATTAATTTTTTTTTTAGAAAACTTATTGTTAAGACTGTCTTACTTGAACTTCATATTTCTAAATGTTTTTCACCACTAAAGAAGACCTTTTCTCTGCATTTTCTGTTTTACCTGTTTTTGTACACGCATCTTTACAAGATGCCGTGCTACCAACATTCCCTCTCCTGTGTTTTTAACTAAATTTTTAAAGCTTTCAATTTTTTTAACCTACGTCGTTTCATAAGGTTGACCACGGCACTGATCCCTGCTACGGATTTTTAAAGATGACAAACACAAAACCTGCTTCAGGAAAATGTCTAAACTTTGAAGATCTGGTGACGGACCCAAATTTCTGGTTGTGGAACAGGCGGCTGCCCCAAGGGAAGACATTTGCCCCAGGTTTCGTGCTGCTGCAGTACCTACTGCTGGTTTTGCCCTGGCTGTTTTGCTCTGTGTTTCTCTTTTGTTTTACTGAATGGTTCAGCAAGGCGCGGGCACAAGCACAGGCACAAAAGAGCGCAGATGCTGAGTATTGGCAGATTCGTGGGGCCTTCCATAGTCCTTCCTCCTACTGCTCAAACTTCCATTCAGACTGTTTATTCATTGACTGTGTGACTAAGACCTGCAATCAGATAAAATACAGGTGGGAGGACAGCTTGGATGATGAGATACTGTATCAGACATTGGCAGGTAAGCTCTGCCATCACTCCATGTAATTTGTAAGGGGGCAGGAGAGAGAAGCGTGCCATTTTCAGCACTTACAGCCCTCCTTAGAGGAACAATGCTTGGGATGATGTTTGACTGATGGCTGGCCCAAGGACAGGTATTCGTGAAGCTGGTTAGTAAGGTTTAACTGTAAAGTGAAGCCCCTCAAGGTTTGCTCTCCCGATGGCATGTGAATGGTCCTGAGCAGGCGTCTGCCTGCAGCCACATCACTCGGTTAGCCAGGCAGCAGCTAAGGTGCAGATCCATCCATAACAAGTCCCAGCAACTTTTTCCCAAAGCAAAATACAGTCACATTTGTCTTAAAAAAAAAAAAAAGCCAGTAATTCTAACTGTAGAGGCCATGCTGTCATGACACTGGAAGACAGGTGCTGAAGAGATCCACATTTCTTAGCTGGGAATAGCATAAACGTCATCTTGGTGTTTGAAGAAAATAGAGAATTACACAACAAGGTGCTGGAGGACTTGGGAGGAGAGGTGCTCGCTCTATTATCTTCTGAAAAAAATTCTCTTGCTTTAAAAAATATATCCAGGGACAAAATGCTTTAGTGTCCCCTTGGTCACTAACAGTTTAATCTCTAAGTAAGAAGTCTTTGTTTCCCATTTTGAATGGGCTTACGAAAAGAAAATCCATTATTCAAAACTAATTTTGATTAATGCTCATTCTTTTTTTTAATTCTTGACTTCCCCAGAGGTTGCAGTTATGTGGAGAATGGAAGAACTATCCATAGAGCTTCAGGAATGGTAAATTTTAAAATAATATGAGCTATTTTGAAGGTTAGTATCCTTTGCACTAATATAATGTTTTATTTCTTTTGTAACTGGAAACAAAACTGCCTCATTGCGACTCTCCTCCCATAGTCCTTTTGGAACAGAAGTCATGCAGAACTTGTAGAATTTTTGTAAATAAAGACAATTTCACTGGAGAAAAATCCTATGTGGGAAAAGTATGTTTAAAAAAATCCTTCATTAGAAAGAATCATAGCACAGGCCAGGTTGGAAGGGACATCAAAAGGTCATGCAGTCCAACTTTTCAGGGGAAAGGAAGCCTAGATGAGAATCTGTTTAATTTGCCAACTATTAAAGCACCTCACTGGAACATCTTAAAAATACCCCTGAAGAATAAGAGGATTATGTCTAATATAACTAGAAAAAGTTGCTGAAGGAACAGTTGGGTTTTCTCCCCAGCTGGCAATCCTTACTTTTATTCTTTTTGAGTTGAAGATCCCGAAGCCGTTTGCAAGCCTAACACTTCACGTACTGCACCCAGGCCCTGCAGGAGGCAGGGTCCAATCCCTCACTTATCAGTGCCTCAGAGGGGGGAAATGCAGTATGCAAGTGGGCGACTGTGTAAAGACAACGGGATTGACTGCAGCCCCTGATGCCCGAACGCTGAGTCAGCACGAGAAATTCAGCAGCACTGTAACCTGCTGAGGAACTGGGCTTATCTCCAGGCACACGCCTGAAATCCTACTTTGTCTTCATTGTTTTATGGCCTAAAGGGAACCTAAATATGTTCCTAAGACTGCACCTCATAGGGAAGACCTGTTCCCTATGGTGAACAGTTATTGCCCAGCCACCTTTCCTGTGTCACCTGTGGTTTTTAAGACCTCTGTTGTCATCAGTTGGACCCTCAATCTTCTCTTTCCTACCTGAAGAGTCTGAGCCTGTGCACTCATTCATCATAATGATGAACGGTGCTGTTATTCCTCATACAGAGGAAAAAGCCCATTATACAGGTGCTACATTATTAAAGATGCTTAGGTCACTTAACTCCCACCGAAAAGAAACCCTGGCCCATAAAATCCCTAACTCTCATATAAAGACAGTGAAACATTAGCTCCTGGGTGCATAAATCCTTTCTGAATATGGGTATGAGGCTCCTAAATTAATTAGCTACTTTAGGTTTTCTTTCTGAGGAGTGTTTTCAGGCTTGAAGTCGTGTTTTCAGGCTTGGAGTCCTGCAGCGTAGCACAGCATGAGTGGCAGGGTCAGGAAACTGCTGGCAGGAACCTATTACACCGTGGTCTGCTATAGCTTTGTTACTTTACATTTAAACCACTAACTAGAAAAGGAAGCATCTGCTTTTCAAGGTCTCCCAAATGCGTCGAGAAAAACTGTAAGAACAATCTGCACTGAATTCTCACCTGCAAATGCATTTTCTATCTGAGTTTCTCATCTTGCTGCTTAGAGACGTGTCAAAGACACACAAATATTTACCAATGAATATCATTTATTCAGCTTTGGGGAAATGGTGCTATTTGTATTTATAAGGAGACTACCACTTTACACAAGCTAAACGTCACTGTACATGCCTTGTTTCTCAAGTCAGTATTTGTTTCTTGCTGCTATTCTGTGTCAGGAGACTGATGTTGATGGGGTTTATTTCATCTCCACATGACACAACTGCTCTGCAATTCATAAAGGCCCCAAATGAACAAATTTGACAGACTAAAACTTAATAATGTATTACGGACCTTGAAGCTTGATCCAAAACCCTTAGAAATCAATGAAATATTTCCACTGTGAGCGAAAGATTTCAGATTAAGCATTAGTGAATATATGCCCAATTTCTCACTGATAAAATAAAGCAGATGACTCATACAATGGCTCTAGACTTGCTTTGAAGAGAAGATTTTGAATCACTGAACAAATAGTTTTACTATAGCAGAAGGTGCTGTGGGTCCTTACTCATGTTGAAAAATGTCTCACGTTGGTGAAAAGCACTGGGCTGGTGGCGTGAGACTGCTGCCGGGGACTGCGAGCGTGGGATTTCCATCTGGTCAGTGTGCTTGCTGCAAGTGCGGGAGAAATGAGTTACTGACAGCCCACGTGGTGTACAAGACCCTAAAGGTCAAGGACAGACTCCCGGTTAGTATGAGAAAACACTTCTCACGCAAGTCTTGGGTGCAAATCCCGCTGATGTAGAGACATTCAGATATTAGACTGGCTGAGCTCTGACCTCCACGGCGGCCTGATGCCCCCTCAGTTTGCCACACGGGAAGAGGGTCCAAGGATGCCTCAGTACATTTAAGGTAATGTGAGTTTGTATTTGAACTGGACTCATGCTGCCATTGAAGCCTTAAGACGAACATTCGTGGGGCTTGGGCCCTGTGCTGCGATTTGAACAAAAATCTCGAGCTAAACCCATCAATAGCTCCTGAAAAATCACATGAAAAAGAGAACTGCTGCTTTTATTTCTGGAACTTTGCTGTTGGTAGTGGAAGCCATGGGAACCGATAGATCAATGCCAGACGCACACTGAGCTGACAGCACAGATGGACAGTTTTTTGGTAACTGCAGTTACGTTCTTCGGGGCCGTACCGATAACTAGTTCTAGCTGTAGCTTTCATATGAAGGCATACTTTTTCTCTGAGAACCTTACAACCAAGCTAAAATGTTTATTTTTTGCCATTGCCTGGGATAAATAAACCATATCTCTGCTTTTGGAGACTTTTAGTTGCACTTAAGCTCACATGACTGGCACTGTAACTACATGTCTGGAGCAATTACCATGTAAATACAAGATAAGCAAAATATATCATTATGAAAACAATTGAATATCAAGCGTTTCAGACATGTCATTATATGAATTAGTGGTAATTAGCAGTCAAACACCATAAGCACAATATAATTCACTCACAAATACAACATAAATATAGAGTAATTACAAAAATTCATCCACTATAAAGATTGAGCTTTCTTTTAACAGGTGTAATAAAATATGATGAATCAAACTCTGCTGGAAGTAATGTATATTAACACAGCGGGAGTTGATATGTATGTTTGGAGAAAGAGAAAGGACAGTATTTGGCTCTAATTCTCAGCAGAATGCCACTGAAGTCATCTGTTTTTCAGCTATAGACTATATATACTATATTTCAATTTTCCCTTTTTGTAGTAAATTGGTTATACTGAATACAGTAGACTGTGGTTCACTCTAATAACATCCTATGGCTATTAGCACATCATATCCTTTTATTAACGAGAAAAATGCTTATGTGAACATTTCTCCTGCCCTTGGTTGGGTTTTGCTGCAGCAGCTAATACTCATAACAAATAAGAGATATTAATAGCATGCTAACAAGGGAAGGGTCACAACCCCCCCCAATCAACCAGAATCCCCCCCACTGCTCCCCCCAGGTCCCTGTCTCAGTGGTAGAAAACTGATTTTAAAGGCATGATACATTTGACACCTACTGTGTGCATTTCAAAAACGTTTTTCTCATTAAGAACAATATTAATTTCTGGAATAAACCAGAGTACTTTAATCATCAGCACAAGTAAAGCCTTGATTTACTCTGCCTCAGAAAATGAAGGAGACAATGAGGGGGTAGAAGATGGAGAGTGCCTCTTTCGTTTTACCAGACATCTACTTCAGGAAACTTGGGTAGACACAGACTTGAGGAATTTACTGTGCGATCAGAGGTGAATATAACAAAGCAAAATGTTTTAAAATTCATCAGTCCTACAAAATTCAAACAGCATATATTCTCTAATTCATACAGGGACTAAAAATGTGCATGTGTTTATGTATGTGTGTGCATACACAATTACCATGAAATTGTATAACAAGTACACTATTCCTTAAATACTTACTGAAAGTCTCAGGATTTTTGATCTGTAATCATGAACACCACAACTGTGCTGACTCACCTGCCCCCAAGATGACAAAAGGAAAGGAGACGACATTGCGTGATCCCAGTTTGCTCCAGCAAGGGCTGAACAATGCTTATGCGGCGTTTCAGGCTTCCTCGTCCCACGTGGGAAAACTTGCTATCTCCCTTTCCAGATCCCATCGGCTTTGCAGCTGATACCCAGCCCAGCATTGCTTGCAGTGAGAGATGATGGGCAGCATCCACTCAGACAACACTACTAATCCTTTTTGGACAGGCTGCCAGGCCTGACATCCCTCCTGCTCCGTTAAACATGGACATTGTTCCCTAGGCAACACTTCTTCTCTATCTCCAAAGAAAGCACATACCAACCTGAGTGACATTAACTGGACGGAAAGTTAGTTAGTTTCTGAATGGGATGGTCCTGAGTGAATTTTTCTCCTTCAAAACTTGTGCAAGGTAAATATTCCTTGTTTACATAGTGGAGTCTCTTGGACATTATACCAATGTAACAGAGCAGAACTTGGGGTAAGAAAAGGAGCTGCTGTGATTCTGTGTCATTGCTACACAAGTTTATTTCTGGGCTGACATGGTACCACTCATGATGAGGACTTCTGAATTCAGAAATTAATAGATCCAAAGGAATGGTTTAGGGAATAAACAGAAATATCTGTCCCCAAGCAGAAATCCTCTCTGATGACAATTTTAACTAGAGGTATAGAAGAACTGGATCCCCAGAATGTATGTGTGAGTTCACTTCCTAAATTAATACTCAGACAGGTAGTGCAAGGTGAGAGAAACCTTTGTAGAAAATATAGGCTCTGGTAGCTAAAAGGTGATTTTCCCTCATACCTGTTTACCTGCCTCTACCACCTTTATAAGTGGGTGGTCTGCGTTTGGTCTCTTCAGACAAAGAGAGGGCTTGAGAGGGCTTGGGTTAGGCATGCTTTCTGGTAGCTGGTGAAGAACACTGCTGTCTGTCAGTCTGGCCATCAACATCTGGGGTTGTTCAGTCTGGAGAAGAGGAGGCTGAGGGGAGACCTTACCACTCCCTACAATTACCTGAAAGGGGGTTGCAGAGAGGTGGGTGTTGGTCTCTTCTCCCAAGTGACTAGCGACAGGACAAGAGGAAATGGCCTCAAGTTGCACCAGGGGAGGTTCAGGCTGGATATTAGGAAAAATTTCTTTACTGAGAGAGTGGTGAGACACTGGAATAAGCTGCGCAGGGAAGTGGTGGGGTCACCCTCCCTGGAGGTGTTCAAGGAACATGTGGACGTGGCATTGTGGGACATGGTTTAATGGGCTTTGTGGTGTTGGGTTGATGGTTGGACTTGATGATCTTACAGGTCTTTTCCAACTGTAGTGATTCTGTGATCTTCAGGCTAGGGTAACAGATGAGTCTTGCAGGGTCTGGCACTCCAATATAATTTCCTAGGATGTCCAAACGACCACTAAGTTGTGTATGCAGGTTTGGAAGGCGGTAGAGAAAAATGTCTTCTGGTGCCTAGCAAGGAGCAGAAGAGCTTCTCAACACTCACAACATCACTGAGGGGAACAACTGCTCTGAGGATCCTGACTGAGTGTAAAACAGTACCTATGTTTCTTTTTATAGATGGACAAGCTGAGGGGCAGAGAGGTGAAGTGTCTTCTCCAGTCACACAAACAGATCCTGGAAGAGCTGGGGTTGAAGGCCAGGTTTTCTTCATCCATTGCTCCACCTGCTCTTCACAATCATATACACCTAGGAACTCCAGCCAGTGAGAGGTATAGCGTCAAGTATGCAACGTACAATTTTGTTCTGAATATTAAAGCCACTGGACTCAAGATGGAGCAAACTTTATTGATGGGCGCATAGAATAGTTCCTACCATTACTATTTAGCATGAATCCTCCTACCAACCTTTAGCAAGCTGTGTTTTAAGCTTCTAGTCTAAATTTGCTGAGCAGGCTCCTTCTATAGTCAAAGGCAAGATGGAGATATCTCTGGAAGGCAATTCACCCTTCCTGCCTTAAACCCTTTTTCAGGATTAGCTGAGCCACATGCTTGAGATGCCTATCCCTCTCTATTGTTTGCAGGTACATAGATGAGCATTTCAAATGGGACTCTCAACTTTAAGATGGCAAATGTGTGATGAGACGAATTCCAGCTTCTCGGTGTGCCCAGAGGAAGTTTGGTCTGCCTGACAAACGGTTGGTGAATACCACGCTATGGCAAAGCATGAGCATCCCGCTTCAGTCATGTGGAGTGACACATCACTGAAACCATAGCAAGCCAACACTTGCAGATATTCATACTCGCTTTGTGTTTAGCTCAGTATCTTTACAGTCAGTCTCATTGCTTTTTAACCACTTGGACCTTGCTATTGCACCTCTTGAAATGAATGGGGTATTCAGACTTGCTCTCCCACCAGACACCCTGAATAGAAATGACTTGAAGAATCTTGAAATGAGGTGTGGGGATCCACACATGCTTAGCCCTCTTGGACTGCCCTATGGCAAGAACCCGCAAGAACATATGCAGAAAAATCCAGTGTGAGCAGGCAATATATTGCTCATAAATACAAAGCGCTTTGAGCTGAATGATCTCTTTTATTTCAGCTTGACTTGTTTCTTCCTCTGCTGCTCTAGGAAGGATAGAGCCCGGCAGTTTGAAGTTGCTGCCTTCAGTCGCTTCTGAGCTGGGCAAGTGCTTGTACCACGCAGGAGAAGTAAAACTTTTTCCCTGATAGCAAAACCAAAAGAGCTGACATTCTTGCTCAGACTTGCAAAAAGTCACATGGAGGCTGAAACATGGGAATTTTCAACCCAAAGGGGAAATACGAGTAGCTGCAGACAGTGAGAACTGAGAGACAGGAAATCAGACTTGTCCATAGCCATGATCTTCTTAATCAGGTGTTGACTCTTGCCCCATAACAGCACCACCACTTTGGACAACACAGTACAGAAATGCTATAGATTCACTCAGAAAGTGGAAAAATGAAACAATTTTTTCAGCCTATGCACTTGCTTTGTGCCAATATGCCAGAACCACCACTTTTACCACCAAATCCCAGTACTGAAACACATAGTGAAAGATTTGTAATGGAAACATCCAAGAGGGGCCATCTTTTAGCATCATTTTAGCACTGCTTTTCTTTTCCCTTCATTTGTGTTTTTACCACAAACATCATATATTCATTTCTCTGCTCTGTGTAGAAGTGGACTGCATTTATGAAATACAGCCTTAAAATGCTGCTTGTGGGTACTGCTGTGCTGTGACATTACAAGCAAGAGCTCTATAAAACTTTGACTTACAAAAGAAAGCTTTTTGTTTTATTCTAGGGCTACCACTTTTGCCAACTTTGTTACTGAAGACCAGTGGCACACAAGGAAACATGTCTACAGTTATGGAACACAAAACATCTTTCCTCTGTCAGTTCTCAGTAAAGACTAATTAAGATATCCTCAGATGCATTTGGTTTCACACCCATTAACTGCCAGAGTGTACTTAGTTCCTTACATGATGTCTCATGGGAGTGCATTATTCTGACCACTACTACAAACGCGAAAAGTTAATTCACAAAACTATCTAGTTTTCAGGGTGTGGTAGCTCCATAAACTCACTACCAATACTTAGCATCCTCCAAATTGGTGTATCAGTCATTGACAATCTGATCTTGACTCAAAATCAGACTCCAGAAAGCAGAAAAAGTCTTCATCCCTTTCCCAGCTTAAGCTCTCTAATATATCACTCTCAGTTTACACTTTACATGCCATCCCTAACAGTACCAGCAGGAATCAAGATCCTACCACGTTCTGTACTGGCAACCAATAACCAAACCTGGAAGTGAGCAAATACACTTCCTATAGCAGCTAAAATGTTGAATCTTACTGCAGCAAAAATGGTCTTCTTGCTCTACAGTGTGGGACACTGTAGAGTTCTCTAGCTGCTGCCTTCATAGTCCTGTCAGCCCCAGCACTGTGCCCATGTTGCAATGCTCAGTGCTGCATTTTGCATTGCTGGGGTACGGCCAAAATCACAGCCTGCAAATACAAGGAGTGCAGGGAAGGTTGTAGTGACAGTTGTCCACTGCAGTGGGGGGCTAAATGCTTTGCCTAAAACCAAAGGCAACCCCCCTTGCAAGAGTTGCAAAATGCAGAGATGAGGTACCTACACTCAGTTTGTGGGCATTCCGCTAATTGCTCTCCATTTACTGTTGCCATTCTTTCTTTCCGCACTTCTGTATTCACTCTCTTCCCTTTCATGGTTAGGTCGCAGAGTGGACGACAAATAGTTTTGAATTATGCCTGATCTAAGGCTAGCTACAGGACATGCTCTCATGACAATGATTGTAAGTCACAGCTTACGCAAAGTAAGTGTTTTAAAGTATTTCATACGTTAATTATGTCATCAATTAATTTAAGTGAAAAAACAGCTACCAGAGGTTCAGCAGCATGCTTTGTATTGATTAAAAGGCATGAGTAGGACCCCTGCTTTCCAGCTGAGTAGCTATGGGGTATGTCTGGGTGAGCAGAGCTCTCATTTACCTACTGTTGGGATATGAACCTTTTAACCTGGCCGAAGTGAGAGCAGTCACCACGCAAATAAATGTGCTACAGGATGCTTTCTATACCACTGCACTGATCACTGGGCTGGGACACTGTAAAAGTTCTTTGGAAATACTTTATATGAGATTTTTTGTTTCTTGGATGGGCACCAGTAGTGCTGGACTTGCAGTACATTAACTATAAAACCTGTAGCTATACGTACTCCTATTTCCCTCATCTGTACCCTTAGACCAAAGTGTGCTCATGTCTAGCATTATTGCAACCCATCACTTTCTTATTGTGGAGCCTAGGTGGGACATCAGAGATGGTGGTGGACGCTCAGGGAGCTGCTTGGTGCCAGGCAGACACAGGGAGGCTGTGATGGGCTGAGAGCACACAGGCTACATGCAGGGCGGGAGAGATAGGCAGTAGCAGCTGAGGCAGTATTTGGGGCAGCAGTGCCCAGATATTTCTGCTGGTAACCCCCCCTTCTCCCTGCTCCCGCTCCAGACCCGTGGGAATCCCGGCTGGCCTTTGCAGGAGTGCTCTACCTGCCCTGGGGATCAGGGGGCCTGGGCTGCGAATCGCTATTTTATCAGAGGGAAGACATTATCTGAACAACCTGGGAAGAAATGGGAGAAACCAAGACATTTTTTTAATGGCCTTGCTCAAATGGACCATCCCATTGGCACATCTGCCCCAGAGCTCAGGGCATTCAGTCTGCCCTGTCACGCTGAGGACTCCGCCAGCGGGTCCAAGGTACAGCCACCTTCTGCCTGGAGCTTGTCCTGGCCCTGCACCACCCAAACACGCTGAGGAAGCAGATGGGAGGTTTGGAGGCAGACTCTGATAGCTATGTAGTGGCTGTCCCCTGTTCTCCCTTGTCGCCAGCTGTAGCATCCTTGGTGGCACTGGGTAATGTCTCAGCTGCTCTCTTTCCCAACACACCTTGCAATCTCCTGAAAAATCATTTCACATGGTCCTTCACAAGGCACGACGTGCTTGCACGTGACTAACCTGTATTTTACACTTGGAGAAGGAGGTTGGACTAGATGACTTCTAGAGGCCCAATCTACACGATGCATGACTGTGAGTACAGCCACTGTTGCATATGTTACAAGAGAATACATGAGTGAACCAGTCACCTCAACCTATCCTAGTTTAGAGAGACAATCCTTGTCTACCTAGGAAAGTTTTTTAGAAAAAAACTGAACAACTTTAAATCGATGAACAGCAGCATCAGTACCACACCTTGTCTGGGCAGCAGCTAACATAACAGTGGTTTTTCTTAGATAAGCTTAAGGTAGGTCTGTTCCCTTCATCCCAACACCCCCGGTTTGCCACAGCCATGTGCCCCAAGCTGAGGCACATCAGCCCATTTGACCAAAGGCTGGGAGGCACGGACTGGACCCTGCGATACCCCAGCCTCTGTGAGAAGCGAAGTCCCACCGTCCCACGGGCTGGGGGGGGACCGGTGAGTCTCTGCTCTCCTGCTAAGCACTATCACGGGGCACCGGCAGCACAGCAGGCTGCTGGGGCAGTGAATCACATCCCTCACAAGCCACAAAGCGTGGCAGAAGGTGTGTCTGGAGAAATCCCCGGAGAGATGCATCAACCTGCCGTGCAGCCCAAGCACTCCCAAAGCTTGTGCCTCAAAGAGGTTGCAGCTGTGGGCTGCCGGAGGCTGGCATGGCCCTCCTGCTTGCCCACTCTTTGTGGGAATGGCCAGGCCATGGGGTCCCTCCTGGCTCTCCCCAAGGTGGTGAGGGAGCTGCTTCACTTGGGACCGTGCTGGAGGGTGAGAAGCTGAATGCTCTGGAGGCATTGCACCGCTCTGGTGACGCAGAGGTGCCGGTGACACAGGGACTCCTCGGCTGGGAGAGCTTCTCTTTGGGCACCAGGGGGTTGTAAAAGGGAGGCTGAAACAGCTTGGATAGCTGCAGGTTGCTGCAGCAAATTAAACATGATGAAACACAGTAGACAGTTGTATATGCTCTGTTAACTGTATTAGACTTTCTTATCAGAGTAATTTATTGCTGGATTCTACACAACACAGATGAAGGGCCAAACCTCCTCTGGTTCAGGTCCTTTCCAGAGGCCTTGGCATAGAAGATACATCCAGTAGGAGTTAGCAGGAGCTGGAAATATTTTCTGGAGGCTGTCCTAGCGATGTCAGAGGAGCAGCTGGAGCCCTTACTGCTAGTTGTCTTTTGTCACGTTGGCACTCCTTGCACCCTTGGTAGGAAATACCAATCCAAAACAGTGTTGAGGTTTCATGGAGACTGTCCCGCAAGTCTTCCTTTTAATGACCATGTGAGAGGTACTCCAGGTTTCAAATCAGTTTGATTTGCTTCTCACCTAGCAATCTGCTGGAGCTGTGCTGGTTGTGGAGAAGATGATCTCCCAGATACCCATGCTGGTGGCGTCATTGCCCGCTTCATCCATTGCTGAATGGTGGCAAACACACCCTTGGGCTGACGGCCTGCAGGAAGAAAATGAGGCAATTCGGAGGTTATTCGTATATGTCCGACTGCGGCAGTTGCAAGCAGGAATGTTTGTGCTGCTCCTCACGCTCCTCTGCATCGCGGATGTGCAGACACTCACCTTTGATGGATGATTACTCTTGGATGAGCTTGCTAATGGCTCCAGTTATGTCGCTCATGAAGCTGATCTTCATGATTCCTGAAAGACCCCATTAACACTGCATTAGAATCCTGATGGCTTTCATTCACTGAATTATTTAATTACTTAAATTTTTTAAACATATCAGAATACCTTCTAAATCAAATGTGACCTCTTGGTCTTCTGTGAGAGGGGCTGACCTTGAGCACTCTTCAGTGGGCTGTTGCAGCCTTGCTTTTCTCTTCACACACACTCTCCCTACAGCACTCAGCCTTGTACCTTCAGAAAAAGGTGTTATTGAGGAAAGCAGCATGCTAAGTGGTTTTCTTTTTTGTGATTTATCCAAGTGCCTGTTTGCTCCCACATGCCGTGAGTGGATAATAGCAGTTCTCAATCAAAGTTAAAATTACTATTGCTCTTGTCTGTGGAAAATTTAGTGCAGAAAAAAAAAAAAAAGGTTAATGATGCTGCTATACTACCGATCTTACTATGGCTTGTTGTACCTTCATCCCTGCACCCCTGTGCAGCATTATTATATTGACTGGTTATTCCAGTCCATATCTCCACTGAAACCGATGTTAAGACAACTGTATCTGGTATTCTGCTACCATGGTGAAACTAGTGTAAAAAAAGCCACGTAAAAACAACAGAAAAACAATGTTTTTTCAGACACAATTCCACAATATGCTGACAGTGATTATCACAGAGCATTACTCCGTCCTCCGCTTGAATATATGTTTATAGCAGTAAATTTTGCCTATGTATTTCCTTAGAGCTGGAAGCTGTTGAAATTGTTTTGCAGAGGATGTTGGAGTAGTCTGAAAGAAATTGAGCAACAACAGCAGCCACTTTTGCTTCAAGTTATTGACACTTCAGTGTCTGCCTGCAGTTCCAAAATACATAGACAATATACCATTAATTCTCTTTTTCTAATTGTGTTCACCCTAGGGTCTTTTGTGACTCACAAGTTATGACTACTTTTTAGTTGTAGTCTGCTACAATTTTTTTGTCAGTCTAGAAGGGCAGAAAGCTGATTGCTTTCACTTATATATTCCCAGTCTTCTACTGAACACATTTAATTTATGGGAACAGTGGAACTAGAAAATGGGACAGCATTAGAGTTTCATATATTCACATACAACGTCGTTTTTAGTTGAGATAGATGAACTCTGATGGATTACACAGGGTCAAATTATATGCCTCAAATTATATGTATCAAATTATACGAGGTAGTGATGGAGTGGTTTGGCCAAGTCACTACAGGCTCCTTATCTGAAAAGATCTTATATCAGGCATCTGAAACCACTCTTGGGTACTTAATCAAAACCAGTCTGGTTTGCAGGGGTCATCAGCGTACCTGGGTCACTGCCTAAATTACTCCATCTGTATGGTGAGAGAAACTAAAATGATTGCTTGTTAGGTAGGCTGGGATCAAGCCACCCTTTGTCAGAGCGCCTGGTCTCTGACACACTAGAGCCTTCAGCAGATGGATGAACTTATCCTTTGGGTGCCCCCGGCTCAGTCACAGCCCCATCGAATACTGCTAGTTCCTCGTGGCTCTTTAGAGGAAGATTAGCAAGCTGCAAAATTCACTCTTAAGATATAGTTCTGTCCTAGGGTTGTCCTCCTGTGTATCCTGGATGTCTTCAGTGTGCCCGTGTGTACTCTTCCTGGGGCTACATGGAAGCTTTGTTGTCACACTGGCTCCGGTTCACAGACATGCAGACCCGTGTCCTCCTGATATCACTTTACATCTTCTTTCACAGGCCTAATGCAAAGCACTTGGCAGCTAGCGGAAAGATTTACATTTTTCCCCAAATTTTGGAAGAATCACTCCCAAATCCCCCAATTTTCCCAAGACTCTCTGTTTGTTGGAGTCTTGCTGCAATGTAAACCTAAATTCAGTAAGTCTTAAGCACAGGCCTAACATGTAATACAGCAGTACTTCCAGAGGCAGCTGCTGGGGCTGTTTCCTTGCTGAAAATTAAATATGTATTTAGTTCCCGGTGAATCACCCTCGATGACTGCCTGCATAAGGCCAGCACGGGTGTGGGCTCAGAGGCTAAGCCATGAGCCAAGCGCACAAGGTGCTGCCCTAACAGATACAAGCCATGGCTCTTTCCCAGACACCTTGCAGTTCTGGGTGTGTTTGCCTGAGGAGACAAAAAGGGAGCTAATTTAATGCACCCTTAAAATGCTTCTTGCCTTAATTATATTTGCACAGGAATAAAAATGAGTAGAAGGAAAACTCTGCTATTATCAGCACAGTTTGACATTCCCAGTGCGTTAGCACATGAAATGTTCTGGTGACAGAGTAAATAAGACATGAATTACTCTTAAAAAGCTTTTACAACAAATGGTAAGGTGTTTCCATCTCAAAGGTGACCTGTAATTGTTAACGATTTGCAAAAACAACCACATCAGTGACAACGAGGGTTACGATACAATTATTACAAATGCTTCAAATAATCATGTTCAAGTATTAAGCACAACTGGCTTCAAATATGCCTTTTCATTTTCAGCTCAGGCCCTGTAACAACTGGGCTGGCTGTACACTATAGCAACCAGTAGCAAATGTCTCCACAGGAGCCCTCTGCTTTTGCAGAGGCAGCACAGCTTCCCTGCTGAACCCAAGAGTTTTTGTGAGTTCTTCAAAAATGACTGACTTCATAACCCTTCTGGCAGCCCCGCAGACTGAAGCTGGATGTTGTCCAGCTGTGGCAGTCATGTCCTCACCACGCTTTGTCTCCATGTCCCAACAGTGATTTAATTTTATCCCACCACCTCCCAAGGTGCTGCTTCAGCAAGGAGCTGGCGATCTGCCCTGGACATCTGAATGGCAAGTCCAGATAGGCAGAATGGACCACATCAGGGCACGGTGGTCCACGAGACAGCTACTGTGGCCAGGTGTCCTGGCAGGAGCTCACACCCATCCCATTGCATTCTGGATTAGGACTTCAACATCTTGATGGGATTTTTAAATAGCTTTTATTGCCAGCCTCATATTATACCCACCAAAGCCAGCGATTTATTTAATTTAGAAGAGCTTTATTCAGAGATGTTTACCCACAGTGTCCCCCAATCTGGAGGCGTGGGAAAGGAGGTAACTTACAATTTATTTAATTTTTGTTCCTGAGTATTTTCAGCAATCCTCTATTCAAAATAACTTGGAGCTGTGCATAAAGGCTGATTATCAAATCTATCTAGGGGATTTAGTCACACAGCTGTGCATCTAAATCTCCTTAACCATGTTTCAACAGTCTCAAACACTTGATGTTAAATTGGAGACGGGATTTTGGGGTTATAGGTGGTGAAATGGAAGAGGGAGCACCAGGGCTAGAACTAAGCAAAGGTGTGACTTCTGCATAGGGCAACTGGCTGTGAGGTTGTACTACCAGTGGCGGCATGGAGGAAGGATTGCCTTGGTCTGAGAAAACTAAATGGCATAGACTGCACCAAGGTCTATTAAACTCCCCAAGAAGCATGCACTAGGACAGCAGCACCGCTCTTAAAAATACAGCGTATTTTGCACCTGAGCAGTTTGGAGTTTGACAGCTTTACACCTTTGGAAACAGCCGTGGATGGCGTGCTCCGCTCAGAAGAATTGTTGTGACCTGCAGGAGCAGGAGCTGAGACCCGGAGCTGACACAGTTTCCTGATTAAGCTGAAATGGAACAGTGGAACTACCCTCTCTCCCTGAGACCCAGTCTCACAGCTTTGCCAGATTATTTTGACATGTTTACTCCACCCTGAGGATTTTAACGTCACTTGTAACAATACCTTTTAGCTTGTTGATTTTCTCTGCAGACTCTTGCCAAAAAGGGGGGGGGGCAGGGGGGAGGCGGAAAAAAGAGTTGATTTACACACACTTGAGAGTACTGGAATTGTTCAGGTGCTGAAGTCAATGCAAGGTATCAACTGATAAGTAGGAGGCTTAAATGTTAAAAATCTCAAGGTAGCAAGACAATGATTTGAAGAGGCCTTCTCTCTTCCGAGTACTACCGAGAAAGGATGATATTACAGTGAACTTTGTTAAGATGTAGTATTCCCAACAGGGAACAATTGATGCTAACGCTAGTGTCAAACTGAAGACCTGAAAGAGACTAGCTACTTTTTCTGCTAGGAAGAACTTTCCACTTTGTCACTGCTTCAATACCTGAGCAATCCCATTAATCTCAAACGTCTGAATCCCAGCTCCTCTGCTTCATTTCTGCTGGGAATTGAGGGAAATAGCAAAAACAGCCCCGCCAGAGCTTACAGTAACTAAATTTGATGTCCTTAAATCAGAAGAACGTGTCAAAACAGTCCAGACAGTCTTTTATAACTCATTTTTAAGGAGCATGCAGCTAGAAGAAAGTAAGCATCCAGGGAGCAGGGTGTCTCATGGCGAGTGCGGGTTTGGACCTGCACTTCTGGGGTGGGGAGCGAGGGAGCCTCCCTCCACGCTCCCGCATGGAGCGGTGGAGGCATGCATAGGGCTAAAAATGGGAGCTCAGAGGGAGGCTGGCTCTGCTTGCTAGTGGGAAATTTCTCTCCCCTTCTTTCTCACTGTCATTAGCTTGTGACAGGGGGAATGTCCTCTCCCTCCAGCTTTCATACTGCTTCTCTAGAGGTTTCTATTTGGTCCCGGCTCTCAGACTGAAGGGAAAGCAGTTAACTACCTCCCTTGAGCATCTTAGCCCATTAGCTCTGAATCTCCAAGAAAAGTAAGTGCTCAGGTTGTTTGAGAGAGCATCAAGAGAAAGCATCATCTTGTGTTTGAGAGAGAGCATCAAGAGCAAGCATCATCTTGTCTTTCAAGAGAAAGCACCAGCTGGAAATGAAGGGGATTAGCACAACATCTACGTAACTACAGCAGCTCTGCAGTGTCCCAGCAATCTTCCCTTACTCAATGTTTACTCTGCTTTTGAGTGCTTCTTTACCGTGGTGTGCGTCCTCCCTGATTATGTTGCAAAGAACAAGAGAGAAGCTAGACGAACAGTTTTCAGACAACATGCTACTCTGTAAGGACTTTGTCAGACTATTTAACATCAGCAAAGAAGAAATAAGTTTAATTGCTGAGAGTTGGGAGGAGGGATATTAAAGAACATTTCATTGTTCTCCACTATAAAGTTGGAGTTTTGGCAGCATCCTTGAAGAACATGAAGATGCCACTTATGTGATGCTGTAAAAATCCAGGAGCCAAATTGCATTAGAAATACCATGCTGGAAGGGACCTCAGAAGATGATATGACTTGGCCCCTCCATGAAGCATGGTTACCCAGAGCACCACTAGTCTGGGAGTGCAGCCTGCATCTCCTCTTACCCAGGGCTGGGCTTGCAGGACTGGTTCCTCCCAGGGATGAGTGGCCCTGCTGCTTGCCTGCAAACAGTGACCAAGCACCACAAGACAAGGGGAAAAGGATAAAAATCCCACTCAAGGAATACTGCCCTCTCTCTGGGCATCCTGGAAAGACTCATTGCTCTGAGAAACCTTGGGAGCAGAAGAGCCAGCAGGCTGGTCTGATGGAAGATCACCAACAGGACTCCTCTCCCAACCAAACCTAGACCCCTTCTTTGGTGTAGTCCCAGAAGCAATATACACAAAAGCAAAAAAATATAGTAGCTGGAGAAGGGGCCATTTTTTTAAAAAATAGCTAATGCTAAATATTGCCTACTTATGAGAACATTAACAGAGTTCTGGCAGGTGCTGTTAGGAGAACAGAGCTCACATTTGATCTCCACCAGTACCAGAAGACAAGGCTTTCTCCTCCGCTAGGTTATGTTAGGCACATGAAATGTAATGAAAATGCAAGTTTTTTGGGGTCACGGGAAGCATTTATCATTGCCTTGATGACACTAATTTGTGGAAGGAGTCTACAGGTGAAGATGTAGAGATCTCTATATGATTAGAGGTGCTCCAGTTCTTTCCAAAGGTGCTGGCTACACCCACACCCACTTGTGAACTCAGTGCAAAGGATAATGCACCTGGGGACAAATGTTGGCACAAGAAGGTTAACTGGAGGGTGACTAGAAGTTGGCAACTGTGTCAGCAATCTGCCCAAATTGATAAGGAAGGATTGAAAGGGTCCTGGAAATGGCTTCAAGGGAAATTTATGTCTAAGTGAGCTGCCAAAATCAGCAATCTGAGATGCCTTTTTGTAGCATACCTGACAAGCATGTAATAGAAATCAACACTAATTGTGAGAGATCAAAGGAATTAGGTAAAGAGACACCATTTCTGAAATCCACTAGTAGTCAGTTGTCCAAGGACATTTCTGAAGACAATGTTGGTTCCACAAGAAACAATTACCATCTAGATCTCTACAATGATTTTCTAGATCTCTACAATGATTACCTAGATTTCTGTGTGTTCATGCTTCAGTGCAGAAATGCAAGGAACCATCAAGGAGTTTTTGGCAATTTAACTCCATCATGCTGAGCATGGGTAGATGGCCAGGATGTGGCACTTATCAGCACGCATTGCTTGTTGATGACTTTCTTCCCATCATCTGGCTTCACTGTCCAAGGTCTACTTTTACATGCATTGTACATTTCAAGCTCTTTTTGACCCTATAACATCCAATGTTTTTTTTCCCCTCTATCTGCCAAAAAACATTCTAGCACAAGTGAAAATTCAGACTGATCGATTTTCAGAATAATTTTCAAGATCACGCAGTATTGCTCAGCCTCGTACTGCACAGTTTGAACACATACACAGGATTTCTTGCCTCATGGAACAGCTTAAAGTATTCTATCTAATATGGCCCAAAATTAGATTAGCGTTGTACTGCTGTACTAGATAGTAAAATTATTTGAAGGTTGTTACATTAAAAGGTCCATTAAGGTATTTGTTGTTGAATCAACAATGTAAAAGCATTACGTGTAAAACAGTCAAAATAAAATCACTTCCATGCTTTGCTTGCTGAAGATAACATTTAAAAAACATAATTCTATAAACTGGTTCCAGAGAAAAAACATATTTTTCTGAAAATCAGCTATGGTATCAACAGTATAATGAACTAAATACACAGAGAAGAGAGATATTACATGCACTCAAAGTATCATTTTTGAAATAACTATTATCTTTTTTCCCCTCTTGAATAATGCCCATTGTGTTCCTGGTTAGAAAACAATAGCTTGGTTATGAAATAATGGAAATTTTATCCATGAAAATGCCACCCTCACATTAAAATCATCACACAGCTCTCAGCGTGCTGCCTGCAAGCTTCTCAGGTATAAATCGATCAGTAAATAAGGACTATTTTACCGTGGCTCTTAACCTTATGGGAACATCTTATTAAATGTATAGCACATTCTAATCAGCCACTGTCAAACAAAATAGAGAAAATCAAATTAAGCTGCACTGTAAAAATTAAACCAAGAGAAGAGATAAATGCTAGCCTCTGCATTTTTAACTTACTTTTACACTTTATATGTGAAGTTCAAGCTCTGAAGACTGTATGGTAACAGCTCTACTGCTTGCTCCGTGCTGTTGTGCTACACGCTCCCTTGCAGCTGGAGGTCCCAGAGGTCCCAGGGCACAGCGGCACGGCAGGGAGAGCCATGAGCTCCCCGTACCTGTACCGGGCTGCTCAGTGGCACAGGTGCTGGTCACACCCTGGGGCACTCGTAAAGCATGGGAGGAGGATGCAACTCGATGTCACCCACTTTTGGGAAGCTGCTTTAGTCAAGGAGGCAAAGTCTCAGTTTTCTCCCCAACATCTGGCTCTGGCTGCTCAGGAATGACCCTTTCAATCCCTGGGTTTTTCCAACCCTCCTCTGATGCCCAGGCAGAAGCACTGGCAGGGAACAGCCAGGGTGGATACAGCTGTGGGGAGCAATGAGATACTTGTCCCCCAGTCACAAGCCTCACAGAGTGGCGTTGAGTGTGGGCAGAAGATGGTGATGAATGCCAGCGCACCCTGTCCATGAGGGAAAGCTAGAGGATTGTTTTCAGTGTGAGACAGCCTGGATCTCATATACAGGGTATGCAGAAACTTCTTCACATCTGAATAGGTTGGGAAAGAGGCTGCACTTAGCTCTATTCACATTTGCTGAATTCCCCAAACTATGAAGGAACCAGGATAAAAGCAACTCCCTCAGCAACTAGAAAATAAAGAAGTTGGGCTTAAGGAAAGCTAAACTCTTTAATAAGGTGTGGAAGACATTTATTCTCCCCTATCTGATTATATATTAATAATTCATTTATGTTCTCAGCAGTTCCCAGATATCTGCTGGCTCCAGTGGGCATCTACAGTGCCTAAGGGATGTGGACAAAATCCTTGAAGCACATGCAGTGAATTTGAATAGATAGCAGGGACTCATGAAAACTGGCATGAATTTTTTCTTCCACTATACTTCTGTGATTGGGCCAAGTCCTTACTTCTCCCCTGGAACTGGTATCTGGACTTGCCCGTACTCTAGATTTAAGCTTTTCTGGTAATGCAAAGCCATACCTTAAAATGAGCCTCAAGCTCAGCTCCTTCCCTCAGCTTGGCTGTCCCTAGGGCTTGGCCAGGACTTTCTCACTTCATTTCTGCCCTTGTTCTTTTGGCTGCTCTTCAGCAGCATTGGACAGGGTTCTCTGCTAGCACTTATTAACAGGAACAGTTAACAGAAATGGAACGATCATAAGTTTCCAAATACCCATGGGGTGCTTTTTGACAGCTAGCTAAAAAAGTTGCAAATACCTCCACACTAGTAAATTGCCGTATACCTATCTATTGCCCACCCACGTATCCAACTGGCCTCAAAGCAAGCTGTGCCTAAACGCCTTGTGTATGGCTGATCTGCTTTTCTCTATGACAAGGTTTTTCCTCCTGTATGAGATACTGTAAGCATCTTCCTCTTTTGCTTTTTTTAGCAAAGTGTTTGAAAATAGTTCTTCTATTATCAAAGACTTAGGAAAATAAGCAAGCTTTACTTTTTTTAGCAGGCATTTCCTTTTAGCAGCTTAGTACATACGTTAAATCATAAGTCAGAGCCTATAAACAACAGTTATGGAAAACTAGTATTTTGACATTAAATACTGTATCCTTTTCAAAGAGACAACTGGACTACACTAAGTCGTTAAAAAGTGTCAATTGCCATTTAATATGAGAAGGTTTCAGGCAAATTTGGCACTGTTGCTGTTAATGGAAGATTTCTCCCTCTTTTGCAGACACTTCTGTGCCTACTAGAGAGAAGAGAAAGTCTGTGTTTGCCTCAAACTCTTCAGGACAGAGACCGTCACAACCAACAGGTTAAATACAGGGCTTGTTTCATTTCTATAATAATGATAAGAAAAATTGCATGTAGAAATTTCCCTAATTTCTGGTTCCAAACTTCTCCACAAGTGGGAGCAATTAGGATTGTACTCCCTGCCCCCAAACTGAAGACGCAGCCTCATGGACCCCCCCGGACCCCACTGAAGCTCAGCCAGGCAGCGCAGTCCGACCACGGGAGATCTTCTGACACCGGGCTCCAAGCACAAATTGTAATGCTTTTGCATAACTACTATTTCTTGTACTAGAATAAGAATTTCCTACTATTTCTTCCCCCCTTTTTTTGGTTCGTTTTGCTTTCCTCTCTAAGACGGGGGCTTTTTCTTTTGTGTCCATGCGTTACCTGACACAACCGGAAAACATCCACAAAAGGAGCCCATGGGTTTCCTAATAGCAAAAGGCTGGAACAGCTAACGAGACCTACCCTACCCCTCCCCTCCTCCCCGTGTCTGATGGGTTAGCTTTTTCAAGGACCTGTGGGAGGAATTCAAATCTGGACAAGATGATTGCTGTTTTTCAGAGGAACACTGTGTGTTTTAATATCCCTGAAAGCCCTCCTAAGACTGTGCAAGCAGATGATGTGTGAAATGCAGGCCAGAGGAAGGCTCATACACATACAGTAGGAAAGTGCAATTGTAACCGCTCAGGTGAGTGCTCTGTTCATACCAGCCCCTAATGCATAATTTGTCAAAATATTCAGGATTTTCAGATCTTTGTTTCAGTCCAGGGAGCAAAACCAGTGATGATCTGGGCTTTTAATTCAGGAAGATAATGTCCAGCATAGTTTGATTTTTCGCTGTCTCTTACAGTGTGGAATTCACACTCACACTGTGCAAAGCAGCTTTATCAAATATTTACAGCTCTGTGAGACTGCTTGGCTAGTCTGTACTAGCCTATGAAATATAACAGCTACAAAGTCATTAGTCTCAGCAAAAAGAGAAAGGTGTATACTTGACTTTCACAACTCAGGGAAACGTGAATTGCACGGAAAACCATCTAGCAGCTGTACAGTGACAGCTATCACAGCGAGCTGCGTCAAACAGAGAGCTGGGTGCATGGACATACCCAGCTGGACCACTTCACCCTGGCTGGAGCAGGCACGTGCTGCTCTGACCCTCAGAAGTTTGGTAGAGTCAGTTGGAAAATTATCTAGTAAAGACAGAGTACGTGTGCCTGCTTGTGTGACCCATTTCAGACCTCACTCTTAATTTCCAAATTGGGTGCTAACTCCTGAACCTAACCTCCTTCAGCAGTTTGAGAAGTGCTTTGTTTTGTTCTTTCAGTGCTATAATGAATTGTCTTGGTAAATGGATCAAAATTAAGTTATTGGCTGTATGAACGCATGAATTGTGCCTGTGTATTACCGTCAACCACTCCCATAACCGGGTCTCACTGGGCAGCCACCTTTGGTTTTGCACCTTTGGATTTTTTGGGATGTGAATTAAGACACAGTACAGATACAATTGTGCTAAGCTCCAAGTATTTCCCCTCATGCCCAACTTCACACATACGCGAAATGCTACTATTCAAAAGCATTACTGCAAGAACTCAGTGGTGTTCATGGGAAGCTGTACATTTCAAAATTAAGATATTACCTATTTGACTGGCAGTCATTGCATGTTTGCAAGTCAGGAAGACATAGTTACAGCTCAGCTGTCTACGAAACTCTCTCTAGGAGAAAACGGAAAGATTTTCATCAACAAAACACTTGAAGCAAGGCACAAAACATTCAATTCTGTGAAACACAGAATAGTGGAATTATCCTGGCAATTTACATGTGAGCTCTGAGTCAGTGCTTTCAGGCAGGCAATAATTCCACATAAGCATTCCTGATGAAACAGGATCATAAATCTCTTTCTGAATGGTATTTTTCAATTTATGTGCTTGGCTTCAAATTCCTCTCCTACAGGAAAGACACTCAGAGACAGAAGCAGCACAGGACCCAACCCATGGAGCATGCTTCAAGAGAGTATTTTGCTATGTAGGCCCCCATTTGCATGCTCCCGTGCTAGTTTGAAATGGGTATTCAAACAGATATTTGAAATGGGTATTTCAAAATCCAAAAAGAAAGAGAAACAGCAGGGCAGGTAGCAATTGCTCTCTGGGGTAGCAGATAGCCTGGCCTGCTTGATTAAAAAAAAAGAAGTAAATCAGAACCAATAATACCTTAATAGGAAAACCTATCTAATTTAGTTTGTGGGGAGGAATAAGTTAATCTGAAAGTAAATAAATGTGTAGGTTGTTTGCTCTATAAATATCTTTTTTCTTTTGCTGCTTGCGCTATAAATATAAAACAAAATCTCCTTTCCAAACAGGCTAAAAAGGGTGGATCTGGAGCTGGTCAGTGGATCTGGGCCCTGGACTGAAAGTGGAAACTGGCGAGATGCTGTCACAGCACAGGTAACTGCAAAAACACCCAGAGGCACGAGGAGGGTGTCTGGCGGGACAGGAAAGAGCCAAGGGCTCAGGTGGCCCACGCTGGGGCTGGGGCTGTCTGACCTGGGGAACTGGGTGAGCGCCGCTCCCCCCCTCTGAAAGGCTCCACTGAAGAGATGCCACTTCATCCGAGATGTGGGTTCAGGAGGGGGATCTTTCCTCGCCTCCTGTGACTTCTGGCTCTTAAATCAGCATAAATTGGTAAATCAGCTAGCAGCGTAATTGGAAGCCATCAGGACGATATCCCTCCAGGACATCCAAACCTGGGAAGCCTTGCAGGCAAGGGCAATGCCAGAGGTCTTGGTGCAGACTGTTATCTGCCAGGTTGAAGCCATGGTGTTTGGCTGGAAGTGTGAAGAGGAGGGTTTCCAGTGGTAGCAACTGAGTGGCGATGTTGGGGACTAGCGACACGCTTCCATTTCCTACCTTTTAAATCGTATTTGGAGAACCACTGATATTGTACCACTGTGTCTTTTAGAGAGTACTGCAGAGACTGTGAACGATGGTTTGGGTGTTACAAAAAAACCCCCCTTCATTTAGGACCCCAGACAGACCCCTGGGAGGACACGGGTGACCCTCAGAGGCAATTTTGCTATGAGCTTCTGCGACAGACATAAATACTTGATTTGCCTGCTCCCAGCAGAGATGTCCCTTTGTGTCTTTCCACAAGAGTGGGGCTGGGCAGGGAAAGGCAGCACCCCATGTACCATGGGCCCTTTGGGAAGGGAAGTGCCTGACAATGGGAGCTTATGGGTGACGGAGAAGGAAACTCCAGCAGTGGGGAGAGGTGTCCAGAGCAGAGACGGGAGTGGACATGTGCCCTGTCCCCACTGATGGGGTGAGGAGGAGCTTTTCCTGCGGGTCCAGGGGGAGCGGACAGATCGCACAGTCCAAGAAACTGCCACCTGGGCGAAAGGATCCAGCCAGCAAAGGCAACAGAGGGGGAACTGGTGCTCAGAAAGCCCCGTGCAGCAGCCACTGCCTTGGTGACTGCCATGTGTAAGACTAAGCCTTGTCGTTAAGAGGATGGCCTTAAGTTTGGCGTTTTGGCTCCTTGTTCCCATTCTGGATATGCAGGAACAGTAACGAAAAGGGTAGATCTGTGTGAGCAGAGGAGTTAGATGTTGGGGCTGATCAATGTGCTTCTCGGGTTTCGCAATAATTTACAGCCCCAAACAGTTCTGCCCAAATTGACTTGGCTGCCCGTGGGACTAAGGAAAAAGATCCCTTTGTAGTAGGAGCTCCTTGGTACAAAAGCAGCCGTGTCAAGTCCTACCCAAGCCCAGGATGTCTTACGACACCCTGTGACTCCTTCAGGGGTATCTCCTTGCCCAGATGGGAGCACAGCGACTACTGTGAATGTGACTGAGCCTTTAGAAACTTTCCCCATGGGAAGTTTCTCGGCAGTCCAGCACTGTGGCTGCACCGTGGCTTGAGCGGGTAACTTCTTTGCTCTTGGCACAGACTTTTATAGATCTGAAGGCTATTAGCACGTCCTGCTTCAGTTCACTCTTCAGGCTAACGAACCTGATTAACCTCCCTCAGACCGTGTTTTTAAGCCCTTCCCTGCACCCCCACCAGGTAGCTGACACGTGGAGCGGCTGTGTCCCAAGCAGCAGAGTGCTTCAGCCGAGACCTCACCGATGCTGAACTGCAGGACCAATTCCCACTACGTGTTTCGTAGGGTGCAATCCTCCTTGTGCACCTGAGTTGTCTGCCTTTCTCTCAGTGCTGCTTTCTTCTGTGGGAGTGCTACCAGGCGAGCCGCTCCCCATCCAACATTTGTGTAGTGGATTATTCCCAGCTCAGAGTGATGCTTCCTACCTGGCCTTCCTGAACCCACCTCTCCAGATCACATCTCCGAGTCACCTCAGTTACATTCGAGTTCTGACCTCATCCGCACCTGCTGAACCTCCCACCACAACGTCCCCCACAGACCCCACATCTGTTACTGCCAGGACTGTCAAGAGCACCAAATTAGCTATGTAAAAAGGTTCAGAAGGGCTAATCCACCAGCTGTTTGCAGAAGTAAAACCTTGGGCAGGTGGTTAACTTTACACAGGTCAAACCCGTTGAATTTATGAGGGCTGCTCATAAGCAGCCGTATTTACATACTTGAGCGTGTAGAGAATAGGTGCCAGCCATTTTAATATACTGGTCACTTTATTGAGGGGAACCAGAATGATATTTTCAGTCAAGCTATGCCAGGGATTAGTTCGACAGACTTAATGTAATTAGATGGAGATGAGTTTGGCCCGGTGACCTTTTCCTTTATCATGGTGTCTTCCCAGCGTTTGATCAAGGACTCTTCAAACAGCTTTGAACTGATTTAAGGCTTTTCTCACTGTTTGATTTGAGATCTTTTTGTCCCTTTTTAATATACAAGACTACTCGCTTTGTGTCCCAGAAGAGATCCTCATGTCTTAAACATATCACTCTTATAGGAAGGCTTTGCTAAATCCAAACCCCTCAGCCAAAAAGGGTGCAGCTATCGGGTTCCCCTTCTACATACTCATGTGATTGCCAGCAAGGGGCACCTGGATTTCAGCAGAAAAAACAGGATCAGGGGAACATGAGGTTTAAAGCTGACATCCACTGTCTTTAGGTGGCCACTTGGTAAAGCAGGTGCGTTTTACAGGAGAAGGAAAAAACCAATAAAGCTTCAAGGCACATCATCAACAGCAAGAGGCTAAAGCTCAGAGCTGCTAAACCAACACTGCCTCTGCCTGAACGCTCCTGAAGTTGTCAAAGAACAATACAAGCAAAAGTGTATCTTAACTTTCTTGGAGCTCTTAAAGCAGGTGTGCTTATCTGCTTCCTGAAAAGAAAGGGAAGATACCTGAGGATACAGACGATTTCAGCATGCACAGGACTTTGTCATCAGAGGAAAAACAGGCAGCAGTTAAGTACAATTTTCAAAGGAATCAAAGAGTACCTTGCAGAAGAACCAAGCTATTTAGAAATAAATGCTACTCTTTGGACATCTTAATTGTATAACATTCTCTTTTTTATGCTGGACAGTGCTCTGGTTCCTGACAATTATCTATGTCGCTGGTGCTTGTAAATGAATTGCAGATCAGTTTTATCAAATAAGAGATTCTCTTTGTGTTTGTTTTTTTAGATTGAGTAGACCATGTAAGGGCTGCCCTCCTGGGTCCCAAAGTTTGAGAGACGACTGAAATGCAAAGGTAGGCTGAAACCAGTCCATGATCATGGAGGGCTAGTGGCTCTTACGAGTTTGTGATCTGCATTTCAAGACGGATCCAAGAACAGCTCGCTCCGTACTTACAGACCTCCTAAAAATCACAGGAAAAATCCACAGCACTGGTGATTTCTTAATTCTTGTGCAGGGGGGCTGGCGATGCTGTTCAGTCCATGATTTCCCTGATTTGGTCTGCCTTGAACTTTTGAATGAACATGATTCATGAGACTGAACGCTTCTCAGAGCAGTACTTAAGCCCTGGTTTGGGAAAGCACAGAAGCACATGTTTGCCTTCAGCCTTGCCTTCAGCTGCTGAGTAATTCCACTGAAACTCATGGCACCGAAGCCCTCACTCGAATTAAACAAGCACTTTGCTGGGTGGAAGCTGTACTTACATGTTTCTCTATGGAAAAGTAGTGCAGTTTCTGTATCATCAGAGATGCACATTTGATGTTTGTTTTTTTTTAGCTTAGAGCCCCAGTTTTTTGAATGTATGACTGCACACCAATTCCAGCTTTGTTCTTTTAAAACTGAAAATTTCAGGAGTTTTTCAATAAGATTCCCAGCCACCGGGAAATACATAAACACTGATGAAATGCCCTATGCTTTTATTAGCTCATTATCTACAGGGAGTGTGGACCCAAATCACGGACTTTGAGTGTAAGGTTGGTTATAAACAATAAACTGAACTAGCCCTGTTCTCTGCCCATCACCTCTCTCTACATATATTGAAGGACCCCCCCCATCTGTGACCAAGGAGAGGTCTCTAGTCCACCTGATGCGCATTTTGGGTCACAGGGACTAAGAGGTAGGTGGACAGCCCAACAGCTGTATTTCATGCCCCCGGAGGTCGAGTCCTGAAGCGAGGAGCACAATCTACCTTGTATAGAGCTGAGAATAACTATTTTCACACCCTGTGCCTCCTTCTGCCACTCAGCCCCCATCCAGGCATGGGAAAGCAGAGGGCAGAGACCTGCCCTTTCCACACATTGAAAGAAAGGGCGAGGTACTTTAGAGACGACCTCACAGCATCACGACCAGTGAGCGGGGATGTCCCGACAGCCCGGGAGAGCCCGTTGCTGACCGGCAGCACAGAAGCGCTGGGCGCCGCGGGAAGCCGCCCTCGCCGGGACGCCCGCCCTCGCTCCGAGCTTCCCACCGGCACCACAACCCCCGACGGGAGCCCCGCAGCCCGCAAGGACCCCTCCAGGACGCCGACGGGAACCGCCTCAAGCTCACAGAGGAAAACTCAGGAGTAAGTATAACGGCGGCAGCCTGCTGCCTGCCCGCCCCTCCGGGAGCGGGTTTTCCCCTTGCAGCCCGTCCCTTCGGGTCAGCTGCGGGGGATGCCAGCCCAGGTACCCCGCACCCTCCCACGGCTCCCGGGGACCCCCGCACGGTCCCTTCCGTCCTCCCGCCACCCCCAGCCCCGGGCACTCACCTGGGCTCCGGCGGCGGCGGCTCCTGTTGCCCCCTGGGCGGGGGTCGCTGCCCCGGGAGGGGGCCGGGCAGGGCCCCGCCGCCTCCCCGCAGCGCGGCAGCCGTCAAGTGCGGCGCTGCCCCCCGGCAGTGGGATTTATCGGCGGCAGCGAGGCGGGGGGGCGCGCCGTGCGGAGCCACTTCGGGGCGCGCCGCGGCTGCGGGCAGTGCCCGCTGCCTTTCCCGCCCCCCTAGGCGGGGGGAGCCGGCGGGGCCGGGCCGAGGGGAGGATGCGGCGGCTCCGCTCCGCTCCGCTCCGCGCCGGCGGGGACACGGCGCCGCCCGCGCCCCGCCCCGCCGCGCCCGCCAGGGGGCACCGCCGCCCGCCGCCGGGCACCGCCGGCTCCGGGCACCGGCGGGCCGGGGAGCGCGGGGACCCCGGGCCCGGCCCCCGTCCCGCCGCCGCCGCCGCTCGGGCCGAGCCGCCGCCTCTCCCCCTCGGCCCGGCGCGGCGCGGCTGCTGCCGGTGCTCAGGCACGACCCTCGCCGCTCCCCGCGCCAGGGGTGCGCGGGGGGCTGGACCCGTGTTGGAGGGGCTGTCCTTCCCCTGCGGGGGGCGGGAGGCGGCTGGAAGCTGCAGCCCTGCGTGGAGCCCAGCTGCGGGGCTGGGTCACCCCGCTCCCAGGCGGGGCTCAGGCCGCCCCGACACGGGCAGCCGCCTGGAGAGTAGGTGTGTCGGCGGGCAGAGCTCTTCCGAGGGCTGGTACCTGCTGGTCTCGGCTTCGGCGACTCTCTGGAAACCGGGAGAGCCTGCCCGGGGCTTGCCCTCTCCTCGCAGCCCGTCCCTAAGCACCCCTTGGTGACTGGTGCTGGAGATGAGCTCCTGGACCGGGCGGGGCTGTAGTGAGAGCCATGTGGGTCTGCGGGCTTGGTTTGTGACTGTAACGTGGCGTCCACGCTGGCTGAGGACACAGGAGGGGAAGTCACTCAGTTCTGCATTGTATACCCTGTACAGAGGGATACGCGCCCTATGGAAGTATTGTACAGAGAGTTTAGATGCCATCAATGACTCAAAATCGAGAAGCTTTTCCCTCTGGGAATGACATAATTTCTACTAGCAATGCCTGCTTTGTCAAATGCAATTTTGATGCTGTCTTTTCTGGCAAAATAGGTAGGATGGAAGCTTCCCCACATACCGAATAATTTGGATAAAACTGCCACAGGAGACTCTTAAAAGGTTCCCGCTTTTCTGAGGAAGGATGGATGCATGGGATGCAAGAAAAAGAAGATGTGAAGAGTGGAAGTAAAAGAACCTCTGCTTTGTTTAAGGAAGTTGTCTCTAATCAGAAATCGTATTATTTTGCACAGCTTTAGAAACTTTTGTTTTAATGTGGAGTGTTGCTGGTTTAAAAATACCTTCACTAAGTCTCTGTTCCTGGCTCTCCTGCTTTACCAAAGGAGCAGAGAAAAGATAGAGATCTTCTGTCCTGGTGCTTTCTGGTGCAATGTGTCCTAGACTGCTTGGAGGTCTCTGTGGTCTAAAATGAGAGTGGGAGATGGCACAGACCAAGAAGATCAAAAATATCTGGATCTCATTAATGATGTGGTAGTATCCTCCTCAAATTTGAACAACAAACCCATGAGATTCCCAAACATTTTTTATGGTCAGCAGTGCTGAAGAAGATTTCTGTCCAGGACTTCATGTAGAGTTTCTGACATCTCCTACTTATGTTGGGGGGTTAGAGGAGATGGAAAGGTTACTATGTGTTCATACAAAGTCAGCCATAACAGGGCCATAATCTTCAGCGGGGCCATTGTTATGATGGTCAGACAAACAGAAACTGTAAAATGTAGTATTTATTTAGACATGTGCATGACTGAATAAAACAACTTGCTGTGTAACTCCATTCTGGCGTGTGTCCCAGGCAGTGACTCTGCATCTCACCCATCCTCCTCTAACATACGGCAGCTACAGGCAGAACAAACTTCAAGGAGCAGGAGGTGACTGCATCAATCACATCCACATGGAGACCCTCCATCCAGGGCGCCTGACCATGAAAATATAGATTTGAAAAATAAAAGCAATATTATGCAAATATTAAGCATGGATAAACTGAGACAATGGGCTCTTAATGAAAGGCACAAGCATCAGTCACTCACAGCTGAGTGAGTACAAGTTGATCAGAAGCTGGGTGGAGTGACAGCCCAGAAAGCTTCACATTAAGTCAATTAAATCCCATTATTCTTTAGATTTTTTAAATAATGAAATTAATTTCATGTGACTGTGAAAGGAGCTGGAACGAGTGCCAAAACCTGTTCTTGTGACAGGCTACAGAGGCAGGATTAGTCAGTAATTATGGCACCAGGCTGGTGCTCAAGAGAGGTGGGTTAAGAGTTTTGTGTCTCATCTGCCCAGCTCTGAATGGCGGTAAAAGGACTCTTCATTTCCACAAAGTGGTGTTGGGGAGAAGTACTCAGCTTGCATGGTAGGGAGGTATCACCATAAGTGGACCATCTCTTACTGTTTTCCAGCAATGCTCCTCAGACCTGGTCTGTGATTTCCTGGGTGTATTTGTAGGTGCATGATGGAGAGCATGTTGAGTTGCTTCCTCTTCAGATAGTCACATATGTCCTGCCATGAAAAGGAACCTGCCTTTCAGACAAGATTTCATATGCATTCAGGCATGTGTGCATGCATTTGCTCAGTCAGCCACACTTCCATCGCGGCAGAACTGTGGATGCAAGACGAGAGGCAGTGTGAGGCCATCTTGTTGTGGGCTTATCACAGCCTTCCTTACTTTGGTTCTGGATCATTCAGATATAACTGGTCACATTAAGCCATGCTGCTTTGGGCAGGAAAAATCCAGCAGGGAATTGTTGGCTGGTTGTTATCTGCACACATTTCTTCTTCTCTTTCTTTAATGTATTGCCCTTCTCCTTCCACAATCCTTTCTTTGCATTCAGGTTGCTGCTGCTTTCCTAGGAAGTCATCGGATATGTCTCCAGGTACATCTCTGCAGAGGTAGAAGAAGCCACCAGAATGGCTGTCAGCAGCGTGCTCTGTAACCTTCTCCCTTCTGTCTGCAGAGCCGACTGCTCAAATGCTTATGCACTGCATGTGGGATTCATCTGCCTTTAGCTTTTGACATTGTAAGTTAATCATTTGAGTGCAAGCTCATCACCTAAGGCTCTCTATGTTATTAATGGAGAGCAATAGACACCTCCAGAAGGCAACTCATCTCATCCATCTTGGGCATCTATGTGAAGATGAAATGAGTTGCCTTTTGGAGGTGCCCATTTCTCTCCACTGAGTCTGAAAGGAGCCCAGGGTGACTCGCTTAGGTGGAGATGATTAACGTTTAGATAAGTACAGTGAGGTGAAATGAATCTCACTTCTTTTGAGTAATTCCAGTAGTCATGACCTAGTGGAGATTGAGAACCTCTTGAGACTTTTCTGCATATCCTATAAAATCCTAGCTAGGGGCAAATCTGAGCTGCTTTGCAGTTTCCTGGCAAATAAAAGCAGTGCTCATCAGTCAGGTTAATCCCAGAGCAGCAGGGTGATGCTAATCTAGGAAGGGGCAAAGAAATGTTGTTCAGTCAGGTTCCAGAGGTGCCATTTCGCTACAGGCTGCTCCCACACACCTACCCAGCTCAACATCATGGCTGGGTGCTCAGAAACAGGTGACTCCAGATCCACTCTTGCCTGCACGGAAACAGGTTATTCTTCAGCAGCAGAGTGATTCAAAACTCATTTTAAGGGCTCTTGCAGCTCTCTCGGAAGCACCTTGTGCTGGCTGTGATGAGATGCTGTACAAGGCACTCACCGGACTCACTATAGTCCTTCTCTCAAAGCTGCCTCTTTCCCGAGCTCCGGATGCCATCCCGTTACCTTCCTAAGGAGATAATCCTTTTTTGCCTTCTATGAAAAAGTGATCTATTGTGCTGCCAGTGCCCAGTAATTTACTGCTCTGCAATTACTCCTCATAAGCCAATTAACAAAACAACATCATTTTATTTGGATTAACCTCTGCAGTTAGGAGTTGATAGATGATACCAAAAATACCAGTGTAAATACTGCGTATTTTTGTTTGAGCGCAGAAATACTCTCAAGTTTATGTCTTCCATGGGTGGTCCCTGGTCATAAGTAGTTCTAGGACCCTGAAGTATAAACAGCTGATACTTTTGCAGGGAGAAGCAGAGCTGCCCTTTTTAAAAATGCTGTCCTAATAAAAGCTGCTGAAATTCAAAACTTGGCAGGATTGTATTCCTCAGCAATTGGTCATTAGTTTGCTGTTGTTCTGTGGTCCTAGCTTGTCCATGTGTCAGCGCTGCAGCCTCAGATGCCTTGGAGCTGTGATGTGCTGCCCGCTGCCATCAGCGCTGTCTTGCTTCAAACAGAGCAACCGCAGGATCAGCTCAGCAGCAAAGGTCTGGCCAGGAGCATAGCCCAGAGGGCACAGCCCTAACACACTCGCATCTAACAGACAAAGTTGCATCTAACAGACAAAGTGTTAATGCCCATAGCACCGTATGTGCACAGTGCCTTCTGGCTCTGCTACGCTGGGGAAAAGCCTGTTTGTGAGTTGTTCATTTGTACAGTGGTCAAAATAATTACGTTTTAGCTTATGCGTGTACCCTACTCGGGGTGTTTTCTTTCCATCTCTATCAGTGGCACTGGTAAACGCTCAGCAAATGTCACCCGTATTCCATCATTCTCTCCCGGTTATTTTGCAGGCTTATTTATCTTGTAGCATCCCCCCAACCTTGGCAGCTCATTCTTGTGCAGGCAGTTCATTTACTGTTCATGGTTTGTATGGGATCTGCTTTGGTCAATGCTTTAGCGAAGTCTTAGTATGATATATCCCGATCAATGCTCCACCAAGGCTGACATTTGTCACAGTTTTTTTACTTGATCACAGCCAGCCTGTTGGTATTGTGGTCTACAGCACACAAGCTTCAACTCCCCTGAATTGCACCTACTAAGATGTGGTTTCTACAAGGTGTCTCTCATATCCTGCCTCACCTCAGTTTCACTGGGGCAACAGTGCTGCAGTGCCTCCTTGCCAGGCACTGTGTCTGGTCCTTGATGACCCCTCTTGTCCTTTCACAGGGCAGTGGGCTCAGACCACCTGAAGATGCTGCATGAAGATGCTGCATGTTGGCTGCAGAAGTTGTGCTCACAAAGAAGTTAAATCAGGGCTCAAGATACAGCAGCGCTATGGGGTCGAGCAGATCTGCAATACTCATTAAACTTGTAGGAAATGACATTTGGGGTATGCTGTAGCCAGGACAGCGGTAAAGCGTGCGCATGGGCTTGTGTGGAAGCAGGGAACCCCCTTCACACTGACTGTCCGTGCAATGGAGAGTGAAGGCTCCTTTTGCACACTTTGATATGGCCATTCACTGGGGGTCCGGAGGGCTTTCTAGAAGAGATGGAGGTTGATGAACCATTATACATGTTTTTCTGGCATATGCATTTGGAAAAACATACGGAAAATGTATAAATACAGTTAAGGGGCTTCAAAAGTCCACAAAAATGCACTTGTAGTTTAGATTTTCAATGGCATACTCATTATCGCTGCAGGATTTTTTGTGGACCCCTTTCTGGACTTGATAAAAGCCCTTAGTGTTGATTAAACTGTGATCAAACACACAACACTGAGTACTCTTGACAGAGGACTATATACTTCTTATTTAGATGCCACCTCAAATTAATTCTTGAACTGCTTTAATTGTAGTATTATACACATTATATTTTTAAATTTTGCTACAAATAATCCATGGATGAAAATGCAACCTGAAACTTAGCCCACATTTTTGTGACAATAAAGTGAATTGAACAGGATGTCTCTTACAAACTCTTTGTCTCAGGATGACTATCCATTGCTGGAATATTTAGTACTTTTAAACTGAAAACAGTCAATATTTAAACTCCATGTCTGTTAAAAATTCATTCAAATTTCATACCAAATTTATTCCATGACTTTGTATGCATGGGGAGATTCTAGCACAGCAGTCAGTATATCTGAGCACACTCAGAATTTCTCTGCTAAAACAGGAGTGTGCTGAAGTGTGCAATTTAGTCCATATTACACAATCACAGAATCACAGAATCACAAAGATTGGAAAAGACCTGTAAGATCATTAAGTCCAACCATTACAAAAAAACCCCCCAAACAAACAAACAAACAACAACAAAAAAACCCACCACACAAAAAAACACCCACACCACACAGCACCATGCCCATCAAGCCACGTCCCACAATGCCACATCCACACGCTCCTTGAACACCTCCAGGGAGGGTGACTCTACCACCTCCCTGGGCAGCCTGTTCCAGTGTGTTAACACTCTCTCAGTAAAGAAATTTTTCCTAATACCCAGCCTAAACCTCCCCTGGGGCAACTTGAGGCCATTTCCTCTAGTCCTGTCGCTAGTCACTTGGGAGAAGAGACCAACACCCACCTCTCTGCAACCCCCTTTCAGGGAACTGTAGAGAGCGATGAGGTCTCCCCTCAGCCTCCTCTTCTCCAGGCTAAACAACCCCAGCTCCCTCAGCCGCTCCTCATAAGACTTGTGCTCCAGACCCCTCACCAGCTTCATTGCCCTTCTCTGGACACGCTCCAGCACCTCAATGTCCTTCTTGTAGTGAGGGGCCCAACACTGAACACAGGATTCGAGGTGCGGCCTCACCAGCGCCGAGTACAGGGGCACGATCACCTCCCTGCTCCTGCTGGCCACACCATTTCTGATACAGGCCAGGATGCCGTTGGCCTTCTTGGCCACCTGGGCACACTGCTGGCTCATATTCAGCCGGGTGTCAATCAACACCCCCAGGTCCTTTTCCACGGGGGAGCTTTCCAGCCACTCGTCCCCAAGCCTGTAGCGTTGCCTGGGGTTGTTGTGGCCAAAGTGTAGAACCCGGCACTTGGCCTTATTGAACTTCATCCGGTTGGCCTCGGCCCGTCGATCCAGCCTGTCCAGATATTGTGCAGTGACTGGATATTTTTTTTTCTGCTTTTATTTTTCTGTAACTTAGTGCTATTCTGACAAACCACAAAGAAATTCTTTTAAATGACTTTCATATTGCTAGATAAGGAATAGCCAAAACAGTGTCTTAAAACCTCTAAAGTCTGTATCTTCTCAGCTTAATAAAAAACATTTGTGGAGACATTGAGCAAATAATTGTGTTCTGTTATGATTCAAAATGTGAACACAGAAAATTACACAGGAAAGAAAAAATGCGGTTGAAGTGGTGAAAAACAAAACCAGTTTTACACTAGGCACCGAAAGCAAACACATGTCTGAAGTTGTTTGTAGGCGGCAGCTATATCTGATAAAATCCTCCAGAATAAAGGCATTTTGTAACTCTTTTTTTCCAAAGAACTGCCCCAAACTTTGACTCATTTTGGCTACATCCCGCAGGAGTTCTTTAATGATATCTATCCCACCTACTGGGGGTGCGCCTGTGATGACTGTAAATTTTACGACACAGCACGCGCTGGTATCGCTGCCATAACTTCAGCTCTCAGCTGGGGATGTTGTATGGTTCTTAACCCAACTGTAATGGGGATGGATCACTGATTTAGGATGTTGTTTGAAAACATGGCCATTGCCAATGTCAAATGGTTAAGTGGCGATGTTGAACTGGGTGATAAATAGAGGTGAGGATAACATGATCCCTTAATAGGGATGTATCTCAGAATGGGTTTAAAAGATGAAATGGAGATGACTCTCAATGGCTAGAATTTTGTTTCAGTCTGACATTTGATATAGTCACCTCTACTGGATTAATTTGAAGTCTTTTCAGACACTGTTATAGCATGATTTTTAGTTGCACCAGAAGCCTGCTGAAAATGGTAAGAAAACTTGCCCAGTCTAATGGGTGGTGGATTGCACCCTTGGAGCAAGTTGTGCAGAGAGCATCTCCACTCAGACATCCTCTGTTCTATTCCTATCCTTTCTTTAAGAAATGCTTAAGTAACATTTTACATTACCTAGAACATAGTAAAGGTGCCAATGTCCAGTAAGAGGTTCACTAAATAGCAGGTTTATATCACCAACAATCAAAGATGCATTATGGTCTAACAATACAGAAAAATTTATGGGCCAAGGAGGTATCCAGAGTTTTTGAGAACATGTTTTAAGACAATGGCTGCAAGCAATTAAGCAATTAAATACTTTGCATGCTTACAGCTGTGGTTGGTCAAATAAGTAATCTCACCACCACTGGATAAGGCAAGAAACCTCTTAGGTGCTGCGAGTCTGCTGTTCCTCTTGATGGCACTGCCCCATCCAGCGGGGCTGACACTCTCTCTCTGTAAACTTTCTGACATGACAGAGCCCAGCTTAGATGTGCCACTGTTAGGAACGGTGATTTTTATGGGTCCTGTGTTTCTCAAGTGTGCATGCACATTTGCTTTGCACAGTATTTGTTGCTGATGGTTGCCCGATTATCTGCATGGGCTACCAGGTGCATCCCAGCTGCTGAGGGTGGTTGCTCGGTCAAATCGCTGACGAGTTGACAGCTTTGCTTCCTTCTCATAGGCCGCATTTGATCACTCTGTTTTACTCATTGCTATGGCTTGGGGAAACAGACAGTGTATATGCAGGGCAATGCTAACTCTGACGCTTTTCTTATACGCACACGGAAAGAGCAAATGGGCAACAGGTCTGCCCCACTTGGGAAGAGGGCCATGTCCTGGAGCTACAGAAGCATCTGAAGAGGGTTCCCTCTGGAATCCCAGATTGCTCAGAAACAAGTTTATGTGCCACTGTATATGCCATTTATACGCCAAACACTTTTATATGCCATTACTAGGTCATATTGTCCACTTGTGTGTGTGTGTGTGCACTTGCGAGTATTCAATACAACACGCAGGTGAGCGATACCACCCAGGCATCCTTCTGACAAGAGATGCTATGGGATCACAGAGGGAGAAGGAGGTTTGTTTCCTTCATAACACCAGCACAGGCTCAAATCAAATGAGACGAGTAGGACATTTCTGCATGTAATTCTAGAGATATTGCACACCCCATCAGTAACAAGCAGTGTTTTCTTGTCTAGTCTCTATTCCTTTAGGCTCATCTCATTTGGCCTGTGATTATTTAGAGGAAGCAGGTGGAGAATTCCCAGTGAGAGGAATAATATAGATGGAAATGAACTTGTCTGTGCAATCAGGCTAAACTGTTTTGAGAGAATTCAAGCACATTTGTTGCATAAGAAATTCCCGTATCTTCCACCTGACTCTCCACATTTCTTGCATCTTCTGCATCATTTAGTTGTTCCCCCCCAACACCTCCCTCTATCCCCAGTGGAAATCAGTAATGACAGAATATTATTGGTCTCTCTGACAGTGTAGCTAACAGTATTTGAAACTTGCTGTACAGTGTCTGCTACTTTTTTATTTCCTACATTGTTAGATCTGTTTATCCCAATCTTCTGAAACGCTGTGCTGGTCTGCTCCCTCTAGGCCCTCCAACGTCTTTTCATTTCATTTTAATTCACACACTTCTGGTGGATAAAAATAACAGAGGTTCTGTCTACTGACAGAAGGGCTGTCAGTAAAGCAAGATTTGTTCAGTGCCTCTTTCACTAAAATGTTGCCCTGTACATCCTTTGGGAAAAGCACTGCTCAGACAGAGGTGAGCCATGGACAGGAACCAAGGTGCTATTTAAGACCATAAATGTCTTTATATGCATTTTATCCCTCCGAAGGCTGAATGGAGGACTGACTCAGGCTTCTATGGTCCTGCAGCACATTTCCATAATGGATCTAGGTGCACAGTAGCACAACCTGACATTTCATTATTTTTAATAGTGCTATTGCTGGAAGGAGCTGCTGATATGAGTGCACATTCCAGCAGCAGGAAGAGGTATTAATGAGGAATCACAGCAGCAAGTGCTGAAAGATATGTGGCTGAGAGAAAAGGCAGTGCCACTGGCAGGATACAGTACACAGAGTAAGATTCAATTACACAGTATTTATAGGCCCATACTCTCTGTTTCAGTGGTGTGCAGCTGCCAAGAAGGAAGAATAAACCTCTTCCTCTAGCAGTGCCTTTATGGGACACCCAGTAGCTCACGAACAGTAGCACCTTCTTGACCAAGAAGAGAAAGGACTGCCCTGTGTATCTGGTTTTGTGCCACAGTCCAAAGCTGCTCCTGATGTGCATACTGCTGTTGGCAGCTTTTGCAAGTGAAGGGCATGTGTCATTCATTTTTTGGAGCAATGGTGTTTTTCTGGAATGATGCAACCTCTTTTCTCCTTCCCACCCTAAGCTTTGCTGCCCTGCCCCGGCAGGAAGGCTGGTTCCTCTTCCAGGGCAGAACCGCTCTGCCGCTCTCCTGGGGCTGCAGGGAGACACGGGGCTCCAGCTCGGTCCTGGCCAGAGGATGGGCGGGGGGGACACACTGCTGGGCACGACATGGGAAATTGTTGGACGTGACAGATACCAGCGCAGGTACCTGACAAAAGTCACAGATGGTGCCCCAAGGGATGGCTGGGTTTTGCAGGTGGTTGAGATGGCGTTATGTGAGAAATGGCCAAATTTCACAGGTAAGTGGAAGGGGAGTGCTGGAGACTTTTTGGGAGCACAGCCTTGCGAGACCCACAGCACCTTGGTCACCACATCAGTAATTGCATATGAAGCTGAGCTTGCCTACATAACCATATCAGAAATACCAGATTTGGGTGGGGATGTTGCAAAACAGGGACTGATGGGGAGGAGATAATTCGGGCAGGATTGTCCATCTGGGAGGAGATGGAAGTCCTCCCCAGTACTGGAAAACAGGACTCGTACAGACATGACCCAGAGAGGGAGAGAGGTGCCTGGGGGAGAGCCAGGAAGCCCTGAGCGATAGCAGCTTGTGATGACTTTATGACCAGCATATGCATGTCCCACCGCTGGCCATCATGGGTCAGGGAGAAAATACTAAGCCTTGGAAAGGACTTTATTCTAGCCCGGCACAAAGGAGAGAATTTGCAGATCCCAGAAGCAGCACTGTAGGGGCACCCCTTGCTGCAAAGCTTCCTTTGCTCCGTCCTCTGAGGCTCCCAAGGTACCTTCCCCCCGGCTGTGTGCATTGTTCAGCCATGCATAAGGCGGGAGCTGGCATGGAGGAAATGTGTCCCGGTGACCATCACCATAGCTCAGCTGAGCTCTCGGGCACCCGCAGGAGAGCAGGGAGCCCCAGAAACCAGGGGAGATGGAGTAGGGCCCCACTTTGGAAAAGTGTGTAATCGTATCTCAAATTTCCTAATTCTTTGGTGAACTACAAAAATGTCTTTATCTACAAAGGGGCCTAAGCAGGTCAAATTTTGCTATAGGTACCAAGTGTGCAGCGATGACTGACTATAATAGGGCAAAATCAGCAAGAGAAATCATCTCTGAAACATATTTTAAATACTTTCAGTATTTTACATTTTCCTTTACCCTCCTGTTTGCATGCAGAGTGAGGCAAACCCTCAGCAAACTCATAACATGACCGTCTGTTAACCCCCCACATTGATTCCATATTGAGTTTTTATAGAAAACATGAAGAGCAATTGATTAAATTTGGATAAATATTTAGGAGAATTTTTTTAAACCCACCTCCTGTGACTGCCTTTCTCATATTTAGGTGCCGGCTGAGATAGCTGAGTAGAAGTGCCAAAACCTCTGGAATGGGTTACATTATAGAAAGTTCAGTGTGCTGCTAGGAAATGAGGAATATTTAATTACACCAAAATCCCCTGAGACGGGATGGGTCGTATGAACAACCCAATCTCTCTGTCACAGGTAAGCAAGCCATGAATAACAAATAGACTCCAATTTAGGAATGTAAATAGAGAGATGCCTGATTTGAGGTACCCAAGTCTAAACATTTTAGGCATCGTTGTACGGATAAAGCAAGCAATTTTGTACAGTCGTCTGGGCTCATAATGGGTCCTGGCTAAATCCAGTTTCCAATAGCGAGGTTTCAGGGGAGATTTAATGATGCTGCAAATAGCACTGCACAAAGCACAGTAACCAGTTACTTCCTTTTAAGTTACAGCAGCATTTTAAGCTAAAAAACCCTGTTCTCTGCACATTGTTTAGATTTTTGTTATAGAAACACTGCTTACAGTTGTCTTAGCTTTGCATGATAACTAAACCAAATTCACAGTCCTTATCTCTAATATCACCCACTATTTTTTCGGGATTTTCTTAGCCAGGATCCAAGCAGGTTCAGTCTCTCTGTTCACAGTATTATTTATGTATTTTGATTTGATGATACTTAAGTGGGAACTGTAAAAGCCCTGGGGGTGGCTCTTCCTGATGGGACTGGCTGCCTCGCTGAACTAGAGGTACAGACCATCACTTATTTGCCCTCTCCCCCCTCCCTGCAGCCCCTGCATCCATGCTGTGTGGGCACAGCTTTGCACGGGAGGATGTTCCCAGAGGGGTGCTCAGCTCAGCATCACCCACAGCCACTCGTTGGGGTATTTCCCTTCAAAACCAAACCCAGGGATCAAATCCCCTGAGGATACAGACAGCCCAGCCCAGCCCAGACTTCCCACGTCCTGGGTGTTGGTGCGGAGCTGAATGACCCCCACCAGCCCAGCGGTCCCTTTCCCGAAAGGTGTCCTCCGGATGCCTTCTCCTGCACGGAGAGCCGCAAGGCTGCCTCGCTGGGGTGCTGCCTCGTGGTGTCAAAGCCCAGGGGAGACGGATGGCAGCAGCTGGGCTACAAAAGCACAGATTATTTCTGAAATAAGACATGCCTGTCCTCATCTTCTCTGTTGCTGACAGAGCTATCACAAACCCACGTTTACCTTCTCGCCATGCTCCACCAGGTAGGAACAGCCTAGGGAGTCCAGCTTAACCCTCCTTTCCAGAAAAACAGTGAGAAAATTGTTTCTCACATCGTGGGCAAAGGTGTTTGCTGCTGTGGCTGTGGTGCATCTTACAGGCAGAGCTTAAAATGGAGTAAAAACTTGGGTGAGAGCAAAGCGGAACATTTTAAGGAGTATTGTTGCAGAACAGAGTGAAAAGTGAGCGTGACTTTGCAGTTGTCTCGGGCCACTCTGACACCAGTGTGGGTGCACTCGCCCTTCAGATCCACCCACAGATGTTTCATTTTGCATGCCCCGAAAGGAGCTGTTGTCAGAGAACGGAGGCTCTCAAGAACAAATAGCAGAGGGAGAAGGGTGCTCTTAGGATGACATTTTCAGGCCAAGGAGGGGCCTATGAAGGAGGTCTGTGGGTACATACCCATCACAGTTAGCAAAAAAATACACATAATCCACACACACAATGATTTCTTATTAGATACTTGCAGTTGAGGCTTCATTTTCTTACCTCAATGTGTTTTTTGTTATTCCCAAAATTTGTTGCTTTCATGCATCATGTAAACAAGCACAGCTGATGAATAAATAAGTTGCAGATTTAACATGGATAGTTTTCTCTAACGCTACCAACCAAGTTCTGGATCTCTTGAGCTTGTATGTGGGAACATGGTTAAGAATTAATTATTTTCACCACATCCATTTCAGCTTTGCTCTTGTGGTACAAAATGTCCCTCAAAGAAACAAGGAAAAGACCCATTCAGCCAAATCAGCTTTTGCTTCTCCTTGTCTTTTCAGTGATGATTTGGTTGGAAAGACTGGCTGAAGATGAATTGGGTGTTACGGTATTGCAGGGCAGTTTTGTGATTGCAAGGTACAAGCAGAACAGTAACTCATTTAGAAATTGTTTTTAATATAGATCAAAATGTAAAGATCATAGTAGAGATCATACACTGCGAAGGGAAAAAAGGAGTTTAGAAACAGGTCATCATATCCATGGCAACATAGGAGGGATCATTTCAACAAGGAGAGGACTTCCTTGTCTAGCTGTAAGTGCCTCATGAACAAGAGGTACAGCGCTTTTTGGGGACTGGTGAGCAGTGGGTTAAGATGCTATTTTGGGAGGACCTTGGTCCCTCTGCAGTGTCCAGTCAGTCCTCAGAAAGCAGAAAAGAGGGAGAATGGCACAAATTGTGAGCAGCACCCAAGCCTGGCTCGCCTGGCTCCCCCCTCGTCTGCATGCTGGGGTGGGTGGGGGTCTCCCATTTCGCCCCCATGCCCGCTCGAGGATGAAGTTCAGCACTGCGAAGGCAAAGGCACAGATAATGGGGAGAGGGTCTCTCGGAGGAGGGCAGGCACATTGTGTGGGGAGGTGGTTGGGGGAACAGCAGAAAGCAGCCACCCGCTGAGGAAGAGGAGCAGCCGCAGCTGGTGGGCAGGGGTGTCCTCACTCGGGGGGAGCCCGAGCCACGGATCCTTGCACTGCCCAGGACCTGGCACTGCCCAGGACTTGGCACTGCCCGTGGAGAAACACCTCTGGACTCTTATTCCATGCTGACAGACCACATAAGGGTCTTTGGCACCTATTTAGTGAATATCTGTGTGAGTTCAGAGTGAGCAAAATTGGAACCTGCTCTTTATATCCCCTGAAGAATTTCCTTTTTTTAATTGACCTCCAAAAGTCACCCACAACCAAGTCTTTTACACAGTACAGTTAATGACACAAATCTCTCTGCATTAACTGATGCACTTATACAAATAGAAGTATAAACAACCTTAGTAGCATTCATAGTTAGGTACCTAGCAGGAGAGTTTGTTTTAAAAGCTGTACCAGTTAGTATTTTACAGATGCCTACATGATAGAAGGATAAAAAAAGATTCTTAGAATATGTGTAGAGATTAGTATTTATCTACCTGTCTACCTAACTATTTATTTATTTATTTGTTCATTTTTAAGCAGGTTCTTCACTTGCCTTTGCCTTAATGTGATGCTACAAAGGTACTGTTGATCATATTGCAATCACAGTTACAAGCAAAGCAGACGTCATTCCTATTAACACGCTGCTGGATCTCATCCCTCAGATAAAACAGATGAGGCACAAGTCTGGAGGGATGGGAAGGGATTGTCTCTCATGCCAAATGTTTCTGATTTCTTCTTCATGCCACTCTGCCATCCACTCCGAATTTTCCACGTATGTTTTCAGCAGACTCTGTGTAGCTTCCAGGTGCTTGCTGCCACTACTTATTTGCTCAAGTACAATTTGATGTTTTCTGGTGCTATCACTTTTACAGGACTTGAACAAGATTCCCATTTTCTGTGGCTTCATGACCATCTCCTTCTGTCCAGAAGGCAGATCCACTTCATAATGCGATTTCTTGCATTTCACTGTTCATTTTATTTACAAATCACTGTACATTGCCAGTGCAGCCCTTTCAGCTCCATGGTGCCAACCAAGCTTTCCTCTGCCAAGTTCAAGATGAGCTTCTTGAGATCAGGAACTTGGCCAGAACATGACCTTTGTTGTTAATATATGACATGACTATGACAAGCCCCAGGATTTTGCCCCCTGGAGCAGGAATAGCCAAATTCTAGCACTATTTTGCTCCCATTCACTCAGCTAATTGCCTACAAGGCAATGAGTGCTGGTGTCATATCAAACACTACATCCAACTATAGGAAGGGAGTTAGATGTTCAGCAAAGCCACTACTTGAGGATCTTGTTATGCAGCCATCTTTCATGATGCTGTGTTCTTGGGGTGCACTTGGGTACGTGCATGACTGGTTGATATCCTGAGTAACCAATGATAGCTCCCTAAAATTGTGCTGACTCAGCTGCCACCACAAGAGCACACCAGCTGAGCACACCAGCGTCCAGGGCTGACAAGTCTGGGAGCAGTGTCAGGCAAAAATAACTTACATACTTGAAATCAGTAATGGAAGAGAAGTTGTCTGACAATGATCTGTTGGGTACTTCTTAGAGACACCTGTGCAGTATAGTGTAGGGGAATCCAGGATAGATCCCAATTGTCTCCCAGCACCTAGCACTGCAATTGGTAAGCATAGCATGGATGTGGATAATGAAGGCTTGGTGTCTATATGACAATCGGTATGGATAAGAGAAAGCTGCTTTGCCTTGGCAGTGTGTTACAGCTGTATCTAGAGTGAGAAAAATAACTCACAGGTTCTAGCAAGCTGGTAGAAGAAACCTTGAACTTTAATTTACGTGTTTATCACTTAGTAAATAGAGGTGTTTGCTATTTCTGTTTCTAAAAGACACTGATATTGCTGGGAGAGATGCAATGCTATGTGAGCTCCCACTTCCTTCTGCTGGAATGTTGCCCAGGAGCTATTCAAGTGCCCTTCTGCAGAGGCAAGGCTTAATCTTTACACCCATGGGGCAAGAATAGAAATGAAAAAGTCATAATGGGTTTGTCTGAGTGGACAAGTGTGTAAAATAATAGTAAATTTGCGGGTTCAGAAATACAGAATCAGCTTTGGACTATATTCCTTATGCCTGAAAGGGATGCACACAGCTCAATATTCAAATTTCATCTGCTTTTGGGGTTCTATACATGCAGAACTTGTATTTAATCCCCTTTTGGCTCATCTGCAAGAAAAAGGAAGGATCTGGATAAAACCATAGGTGAAATCTCAGGAACTGGTTCAAATTCCGGGTTGGGCATAGGCATCCTGTGTGAGCCTGGCTAAGTCACATCATTGCCACCTGCAAAGAAAGGAAACAGAGAGCAGAATGAAGTATTTTCATTTGCTCTGTGCTGTCTGATGAAATGAGAGCTTTTATCAAAATTCCGAAGCTCTTTTTTTCCTGATGAATATATTAAAAAAAGTCTCAAACAGCTGTCCTTTAAATGAAAACTTGAAAGACCTTGTTTGCCAAGGAGATGTGCAAAGGGAAGAAAAGATACTTTTCCTGACCAGCCTGTCTTTCCTCATCTTCTCTCTGCTGCATCTCCTTGGACTTCACCTTCCTCAGGTCAGAAGTGTTTTTACGCTGGGACAGTTACTCTGTCAGCTGTCTTCCTCTCTTTCTGCACAAAGCTAAGCAGAGACATGGCATGGGCAGCTTTGCTACTCTCCACCTGCAGATGACTACACCTTGGCAGCCAGTACTTTTGTGCAGTGGGAAAGGGGATGCCCATCATCATGCTTACACAAAACCTGGGCATTTAATTCATAAGTGAAGCTGTATAGCCTCTGCTCACGAGCACACTGAGGGCTGGGACGCTGCCACAGGATCTGGTGTAACAGGACTCAAAAATACTTATGGCCTCTTGTTACTGCTCATGCAAATTAAAATAGATACCTAGGTAGCTTGCGGAGGTGGAAGAGAAGGAGCAGAAGTGGCATCACCATAGGATTTTTTATCTTTTTGCAAGGTCACTTGGATAGAGGTGTTTCCCCAAAAAGTGTACATGAGCACCTGCAGGGGTGAACAGAGGACCGTGATGAAGCAGGGAGGAGCTGGGACTACAGCTGGTGGCAAATGCCAACGGACTGGGAAAAGTTCTCAGTTCACAGGCAAAATTTCTGTGCAAAGCTAGAGGTGAGACCCTAGGAGGATCGCTAGGCAAGTCATCCAAGGTAACGTAGGGACGCACCAGCACAAAAAGCTGTGAGAAGTGAGCCCCAAATACCTTAGTGAGCCATGCATTGTGGGTGCAGAAGATCAGAGATAAATTTTTTGCTTGAATCTGTCAAAAGATGGGTGTCAAATGCTGGCATCCCCAAGCTAGTTTAAGGCAAGGCTTGTTTTTCTGCTGGTATTTCTTGTTATTAATAACTTTGGCAGGGTCTTGGCCTCATCCTAATATAGAGAGTAGGAAAAACCCTGAAAACTCAGAAACTGTTTTTCAGGGCAGGAAACTCATTTGGTTAATGCTAAAAGGATTTTCTAATACAACACAGTTCTACAGTAGGGACATTTAATTCCTCTCAGAGATGGGTTTAAATTTGTACTTACGCTGAAAATGTATTAAATTAACATTTTAAAAAACATTTTAAAAACAGGCTAATACATCCTGTCATGTTCTAGCTCAGCGCAAATGCATACTGACAAGTTTCGATAAACCACAGCCTACTTATACCAGAAATACCAATAGGCCTTTAACTATAGCAATGCAAATGATGCCACTCTAATTAAAATTGGTAAATGGGTATATTCAGTTTTTAATGAAAATATTCCTCCATGCATTTCAAATCTCTAGCACCATTTCATTTTGTCTATAGTGGACGAGGAATTAATTACTTCAATTGGAGTTTGAATCTCCGTGAATACACTGGTAATCAAAGACTTCTTCTATTAGCACTTAGATGAGCTATTCTGCTATAAACGAACTGGTAGAGATCTGCACTAACTGCAAAGTTGCTTTCAGTTTGGGAATTAGAACAAATGTTAGGTAGTTATGAGCACCGACCAGCTGGCCTGAGCTGTTTGTGCTGTGCAGGAGATTGGCTACAACGGTGAGACATGCCGAGTGTATGCAATTCAGCACAGTGATGAGGTGCTTGTAGAAGTGTGATTGAGTGGAATACATTTTTTTGGCATTACAGCCTGGAAATGACAGGCTACCCCAGGTCTAGCTGAAGAGCAAATAGGAGGCCAGCTGAAGGGAAATGGCGAGGGGGAGAAATCAAATGAGAGAACTACAGGAAACCTGGGGCCAAGGCTTTCTCATCGCTTCCCTGTCTGCTGCCACTGCTGGGTTTGTGCTAGCCACCCTGGTCCCCTTTCCTGTCAGTGGAGGGAAGGTATGGACTTCCCACGGATCTGCCATGGGATACAAGTTCCCATCTTCACTCAGTGGTTTCTGTGATATTTCTGTATAAGCCCCATAGAACAGTAAAAAAATGGCAGTCTTCATAGCCCTTCCTCTTACTATGTTTAATAGTCTGGTGATTTTTTGTAGAATTCCCATGCCAGCAAATGCCATTCCTCCTCTGTTGCTAATACTGATAGGAAGCAAAGGTAGAGCATCACTTGCCATCTGGGACATGTGGCAGACGGTGTTTCCAGGTGCACCGAGAGAAAACCAGTCTCTTTGTGCATTACAAGTCTTTTTTAAAGGGGATGAAGGATTAAAGCATCTTAAATTCATCAATAAATAAGCCATTAAGATTTTAACAGTGGACTATGGAAGACATTTCAGTGAAAGAGCTGTTGTCTAGATTGATAGGTGGAAAGTATTATTTTCTGATTGTGTTTGTGCAAAGGCCAGGACCCTGATTCCTTATGGGGCCACAGCACATTACTAGAACAACAGTTCCGCAGTATATGCAGCACAGGGAGGGCTTGTATAGATTTCAATAGGAAAGGAGTCACTAATTAGTGCAGAACAGCACTAATGCCTTATTTTTGTTATTGTATATGAGATTTAATTGCACCTCTAGATTTATTGGAACTATTCTTTGGGGAGTTACTCGTTAAAATCATTCTTGTTCTTTACATACATAATTTTACCTTATTCCATGCACCAACACAAAACTAAACATCAGACAATCTCTGAGTTGCAGACTTGGGCTCAGGTACCACCGTACCCCTCCCCTGCTCTCTTTGCATCTATTCTTGACAGCCCTCAGGCAGACTAAGGGGGTCCATAGACCAGCCACTCATGTTCTTCACGGCCTGGCTTGAGAGTTTTGCCTGATCTCTATCATTTTTCTCCACAAGTGGTGCTTGCACAGGAATCCAAATTCACTGCAACAAGCCCCTTTCTCGTAACACTCAGGACAACAGAAAAGCAGAGTAAAACAATGTGTCAGCCCAAAGCACTTCAAGTAATGGAGTCCTTTTTTTTTCCCCTTCTTATAATATAATTTATTTCCCAAGAATCATTATTTTCCACTTGCTTTACCCCTGCATTTAGTAAACTAAAACCAAAGCTACCCATTTTGGTCAGGCTCTGCTGCCATAGGAAAAACATTGTGCTCTGTCTGAATGTTTTCCTGAATCTGATGTGTTTTTTCTGTAACTTACTGTCAATTCTGTTAAACAGTATATTAAACAATTTTATTTTAGCCATGGTACTAATGTCCTTTTTCTCTCTGAAAGTAAGCATATCATGGCGGGTAGTACTGACTCCAAAGTCTTAAAAAATTAGTCATATTTCATGCAGTTTTTAATGTGACTTTCAGAAAGTTTGTTTTATCGGTTTTTCAAAAGTCTCTATTTGGCTGTTTATAGCTGCACCATTTGGTGAAAAGTTTTAACCACCAATGCAGCTAGGAGAGTTATTATTTTTTTTCCCTGACATGATGTTGTTTTTGTAAAAAGAGTTCTGGGCTTGTTAGAAAGTACAGGGATAAATACCACCTCCTGCTTCTAGCCTTATTAGGGACATGCTGATGTATTTTCACAACATGCCCATTGCAGCTAGTGGTAGATGAAGGTTCATGGTCACTCATAGGAACAAAGAAAGAAGAACAAGTACTGCAGAAGAAAGAAGTGCTTGATATGAAGTTCAAAAAAATTATTTGTGTTCATTAGAGGATTTTTGTAATGTGTGCATTTTGCAGCGGATCAGAGAGAGATGCTGGGGTTACAACAAACTGCTCTCATGGCAAGAAGGATCTTGTTGCAGAAGAATTACCTTAGGAGGTTTTATTAATGTCCTTTTTTGGGTTAGCATAATCGACAATATCAATTTAGTAGAAATACGAAAGGGAAAGAAAGCCTGATGACCTGCTGAGAAATACAATCTCCTGAAGTTCAGCAACTTCACTGAAGGTAAATTGTCTGAGCAATGATCCAGGAGCAGACACAATACACCCTGAAGATTTAAATATTTGCTTAAAGGAAATCCCCTTAAGAAATTTGTCAGAATTAAGTTGATGTAGAGAGACTTGTTCGGAGGTAGCACTGAGCATTTACAGAAAAGTGTTGACTGACTAAAGACTAGGATTTATTGGAAATCAAGCTGAGGAGGGCCAGGCCATGCATTTGAAATGCAGAGATGCCTCCCGAGTGTGATGAAAAGATGCAGAACAACTGGAGAGGCAAAGGACCAGTGTGGGGTTTCCTACTGTGACCACCAGAACTGAGCTGAAGAAGGGAGAGGGAGAAGGAAGGGGGTGATCCTACATGAGGGAAGAAATGTCCCAGGCACAGGCGGGAAAAAAACCAGATTCACAGCTTGAGAGAGTGGAAAACTGGGAGGATAGGGCATTTTGGGGGAGTAATAGAGGGGGCAAGGGGAGATCTGAGTAGAGACAGGGCATGGTGGGACAGGGAAAGCGGGGGCAGTTGGTATCAAGATGCATCAAAAAATGAAAAAAAGCCATGGAGGGCAGGAAGGGGGAGAGAAATACAGCTCTAGCTACGGCACTGTGGACAGGCTGCAGGAGGCAGAGGGAACAGGCACAGCAGCCGGGTTAGAGACACTTGGAGAAACTGAAATAATAGCATTTGCCATCCCCAGTCAGATGCCTGTCGTTTAAAGTCACCAATACCTTTTTTATGAGGATGCCATGGTAGCTGCTTGAAACAACCCAAGTAGAGTGCAGGAAGAGACATCAGCTGGTGAAGATCTATGGATTTGCAAGAAGCATCTGTCCGAGGAGGGTATGTAACAACGACCTCCCTGCCTGCAAAAAGGAACATCTCCACCTTTCTCCTTCCTCCCACACCATTCAGTTCCCATCCCCTTCCTGGAAGAAAGTGAGAAAACAGATATTCCCCTAAGGGCCAACCGCAAAGAATTCATTCAAGGGACAACTAAGCAAGAATGAACGAGAAAAGAAAGCATCGGGGTTTGCTGGGTGACTGGAAATGTGGTGAAAGAAGAGCTAAAGGTCACCAGGTGCCAGGGAAATAGAGAACACTATGAATTTGTCCATGAAAATAAATAAAAGGAAGCAAGCATGAGGAGTCAAGGTATGTTCTGCTGCACCTTGTAATGAAGATGCTATTAGAGCTTCCACTGATGAAGAAATTGAACATATGCCAAAACACTGCAACTGTGTTTGGGAGTCTCCTGGAAGATCAGAGACCTGTAAGTTCACAATTAATGTGCCTGTTCAGGGGCTACTGCATGAAAATTGTCCTGCCACTGCTGAGAGGCAGGCAGCGTGCAACTGTTCGGCATAAGGGGGCTGGCACGGATCAGCCCTCCCTGACAATGAAGTCCTGTCTACGTGAGCACAGAGAGGCTTCATTGGTGCATGGGCAGCCTGGCTAGCCACAGCAGGATGCTAGTAAATCCTCCAGCACACCAGAATAGGTGTCTGTGCATAATCCACTCACTCAGGTCTGCCCAAAGGGCGGGGTATTGCTTTTTTGGCAAGACGTCTTATGGCACATTAGGTGACTCACTGGACCTGTTACAGACATAGACACCTTCTGAAACCTGCTGGAGATGTTGAAGTTCAGGAATGGGACCACTGCTTGTGGTGCTGGTGCCTCCTGGCAGTGATGTACAGCACTGCTGTTAGTTGTCTGAAGGGTCAAAGCCACAATATTTGTGAAAATTAAGTTATAGGGAGCCCATGTGTGTATTTAGCTATAGGGCAAAATCCCTTGACTCTTCTCCTCTGAAACTAAAGCCTGACGCTGCAGTTTTGGAAGCATGCACGTGGCTAGACACGGCATGACCAACTTGCGTCACGGGCAGGCAAGACGGAGCTACCTGATGGTGAAGGACGAAGGGTTGCACTGAGGAGATGATGTTGTGTGGCGGGCATGTATTTATAACTAAGCATCCAGTTATTTGTAGGTGCCACAGAAACAGAGAATTTTTAGTAACATTCAAATTCTGGGCATTTCTACAACCAACTCAAAACACTGTATGTGTCTCAGGATACGATGAAAGATTAATGCAGGATGTAAAGGAAGTGTAAATAACAACTTAGCTCCACAAAGCTTACAGGCTGCATATTTCTAGGTTTTTTTCACCGAGATGTCTTCAGATTACTGGCTGTGGCAAATATTAATTAAGCAAAGAGAGTGCTTGACCTATTGAACAATGTTCTACAGTTATAATCATATTTAGGGCAATAAAAACATAAATCAATAACATTGGGTATTTAGTGCTCATTGCAAGATTTACTTAGGATCAGCTGAATAATTTCAAATGCATCTGAGTGAAAGGGGTAGGTCAAATACATTATGCGGCATAAAATTAGCCTACTCTGACATTTTCACAATGGGTGAAATTCCAAGAGCAGAGGGGATGATGACAATTGCTTGTGTCCCTCATGATAATTACATTTTCTATAAAGATAGATGGTAGCATCTCTGGTTCCTAGAATCCCTGTTTAACATATAGCGTAAGAAATATTTCACAAATCAAGGGAAACAAGGGAAGCAAAGGGTGTGAATGCTCTGATAAAAAATAAAGCCTGATTTACCTCTCAGCCTTTACCGATTGCTTTTTGGCATCCGTTCAGCTGAGTAGGTCGCTTACATGATGTTTGTGCAAAGCAGTGGTGGTGACCTGCGGCGTGGCTTCAATCCGCAAGGACCGGAGATGCCGGGCTGGCTCTGCTGTGGAGCGTGGTGCTCAGAACAGCCCTCACCGCTCCACTTGAGGAAGCGTCTGAGCAGCGTGTTTCGGTCTGTGGCCCTTGTCCCTCCTGCCTTTTCCCGTAGTTTCCATGCTCATGCTTTCAGACTGTTCCTCAGCCTTAGGAATTTCGAGGCAGATTGTTTCTGATTCAGATCCCACCCACTGAAAAGCACACACATCTTGTGTACGCTGTAAGGACACATCCACCATGCACAGCCCCATGCCAGGCAGCCTTATGATAGACTTTTATTAAGTGCGTGTGGTAGGGTACAAGGCCTAAAAGGATCACTGTGATCGTCTCGCCTGTCGTGCTGCTCAGCACAGGCTGGAGGACAATCCCAGATGAATCATTGTTTCAAGTATTCAGCAGCACTGAGAAAGGCACTTAATTTCTTCTTTAAAAATTCTGGTCCTGGAGCAGCTGCCATCACGACTAGTAACACATTACAGTGCTTAGCTCCTCTTTGCAGTAAATTTGTACATCTTTGTTTTCTATCTGACTGTATTTAGACTAAAAATAGCTGTTTACTTTGAGTGTCCTTTTGCTGAGTAGGTAATATGAGGTTGTGATAAAGTTAGATCTTAACCTGAGAACTCCCGGAGTGTCCTCGAAATTTTCCAAGCTGCTAATGCTCATACTTCGCTGTGGACCTGGTCCAGTTTTTCATCCTTCTCTTCCATTTGTAGATCCAAAGGTTGCACATTTGTCTTTGCCTAGTCTTGAGAGCTCCTGTTCAGCTGCTTGGTCAACACTGTCCACACACATTTCTCAAAGTCATGCTCATAGGAAGTTTTCTGCACAAGTATACCTTCCCTCTCCACACCATAGGTACTCCTGGAGGTTATGGGTTTGGTTGGAGAAAGAGCTCAAACCCCACAAGAAGCCAGGTCTCTGCAGTGGACCCACCACTGCGTGCCCTTTTTTACTGAAAGGCTCCTTGACAAAGCAGACTGATTTATGTCCTCACTCACTCCTCTTATTTGCATGTCTTAATTTGGAGGGAACCGTGAAAATACCAGTGTGTGAAGATGACTTTGAAAATGCTCCTTATCCTAGCCTGAGAAGAATGAAGGTTTTGGGGGCCACTTTGGGTCACTGTACCACCTGGCTTCTGTCCGGTGCAATTTTCATCTAAAATAGACATGCAATGGAAAAGCTTTTTTTTTTCCCCCCATTTTTTCCTAGTGAAAATGCCAGAAGATCAGCTCTTCTCCCTCTATCCTTAATTAGTATCAAAGGAACATCCCGTTCCCACAATATTTTACATAATGGCCAGCCAACAGGATAAATTAATGCAGGAACAGACAGGGAACAATGCTGGGGAAAAAAATGAGAAGAGCTGCTGAAACAAAGGAAAGCCATGCCATGTAGGACAGAGAAAATGGCAGGTGAGAAAGGTGCCAGAAAATAATAACACTGAGTAGAAATACATACTTCAAACCACTGGGAGAAACAGAATGATGCGGTAGAAAGGAAGAAGAACTCCAGCATGTGCAGATGGAAAACACAGGGAAGCATCCAGCTGTCCCCATCATCACATCTGTTCCTGTATCCTCTCCCTACAGGAGTCAGTGAACGGTTCCTGATCTTCCTCACAGTTGTTCGTTCTCTATATACCCATGTCTTGGTGTACTCAGTGGTCCCACCATCTTCCACCTCCCACCTTCTCAACTAGCTGTCTGGCTCATCACCCCAGCCCATATGCCTGACATCCCATGTATAAGTCTGCTTAAGTCCTGAGGAATGAAAAATAAAAGGCTTGATTTGTTTGCTGAAGTCCTTCTATCAAATACATGGAGAAGCTATGCTTAGACACGTGCTCACCAGCCCTTCAGGCTTTTTTGTTTTATCCTTTAGATGATGGTTTCCAAGCTCTGGTTCATGGTGCATCAGTGAGGACAGGCAATAATCCTCAGGACCATCTTGTTTCTGTATTTTTCTCTTACAGATTAGAAGGGGTGAGTGCAGAGAGCTCTATGGGAAACTGTCAGGCATGGCAGCTGTGTGTGAGCCACAGTATCTGGAAACTGCTGCCGCAGACCCCTCCATCTCTCTGTTCAGAGGGCCCCCATCCCATAAGGAATATGTGGAATCTTTACTCTTGTCTTCCTCTTTCCTCTGGGAAGTGAGCGAGCAGAGATCATAGAAGAAAGGCCCGACTCCTGTAGCAACAGAACGAGGTTGAGAAAATTACAGCCATGCTTCTGCATGCTTGTTAACAGGAGCTTTAATCTAAAAGCATGGAAACAGACCAAATGGTTTATTTGCCTCTGCCAAGCTGATTGCTGCTACACGGGAACGTTGGTCTCTGAAACTTCTCGACTCTGGATGATGAATGCAGCTTTCAGCGAAAGGCAACAGTTGTGATTGCTGCAGTGAATTCAGTGTGGCATCAGTTTCAGGGCGAGGATAGAGGAATAGATGTGACAGCAGAAACAGTGGGATGCAGCGAGGATGGAAATGCTCTATGCTCCTTACTATAGCTATGCTTTTCAGACCAAAGGCAGGAATACAGCCAAACCATCCCCCACGGGGGAGAGGAGGGGCAGGACAGGACTGTGTGTTTTGGATGCACTTTGCCTCTCTGGGTTTTCATTTGCATATGCCGGAGTCTTTCATCGTCTCCTCTGTATCATGCTGTTTCTCCCCCTAGTTTGGATTATTAGTTTTTGTCCTGCTGTCTTTGAACAACATTTAAATGCACCTTCACAGTTATCAGAAGCAAATGAGCTTGCAGCCACCACTGCTAACATTTTCAAGCACCACTGCCAGTGCTTCTTCACCTAAAGAACCCTTTGCCGGTTGTAAAGCACCTGCCTGCATGCACCTTCCTCCGCGGAGGAAAGATGCTGAGAGCACATCTGCTGGGCAAACAGCACCTTCAGGCGTGGGGAAGGGAGTGGGCAGCAGGGACCGAAATAGAGGCAGAGAAACGGTTTGCCAATTTGTGTTTAACAGAGCTCCTGGGATGTATGCTGGTTATTTGGCCAGGTTGCGCTGCTTCATGCAGGCTTCAGTCTCCATGCTGGGCGTGGAAACCTGGGGGGGACTTTATGTTGCAGAGTATGTTTGTCAGGATCTAGTCCTTTCCAGCCTTGACTGTGAGATGGGACTGAGATTAGATAAAGCTTAATTGTTACTTTTTCTGGATTTGACTAATTATCGTTAACAGGATAGCATGTCCCAGGCTCACCAGAGCAGAAATTGAGGGGCAGGGTTTGAATTCTTTATTGTTCACGTGAAAGATGAACTCTTTTGAAGCGAAACCTTGCAAATGGTTTCTTATCCTCTCTGTATTCATCACCTTGGCCTGGGAGAAGAAAACAGCCAGCAGGCATGGATGACATAACCTTGAGCAAACTTCAGATATTAATTTCTTAAACATGCTGTTTCCTGCACAAACCATTTGATTTTTATCTGTATTTACGTATATTTCCCAGTACATTAAATTATTCCATTGGCTAGTGCTGCTGTTTTGTTGACCCAATTTCTGTTTTAGTAACAACGTTCAGGTCACAAATGCAGTAACTGAAGAAAAATAGTTGCCCTGATCCTGGCTCTGTCTAGCATGCAATTTCTTAGGTCCTGAGTGAATTGAATTGATACAACAAGGATGTGTGACACACTTGTTTTAATAACAAATTTTCTGTTCTGCATGCCCCTTTATTCCCTGAGTGACCAGAGATGACAGAAGAAAGGCCTGAGTCCTTTAGCAACAGCACAAGGTTGAGAACATGAGAACAATGCTTCTGCATCCTTCAAAAAATGTGCCTCCACTTCAGAGGCAGAGGCCAAATGCTCTGCTTGCCTGTGCCAGCCCCATCGTGGCTGCTTGGGAGTCTTTGGCTCTGACACTTATTGAATCCTGATGACAAATACAGTTTTCAGAATTAAGCAAAAATTCTGATGACTGCAGTGAATTTAGCGGCCTATTAAAAACAGGCTCTAATTACTTATGGTTCATAAAGCTTTTTTCTTCTCAGAGCAAACCCAGCAAAATATGAGGGGTTTTTTTGTTCTGTTCTGTTTTACACTGATAAAATGATATTTCAGAAAAAGCTGAAAAACATGGAAACAGTTGAATACCCAGTCAGTTTTCTGAGTCTAAGTACTCTGTTACATTATTAAACTTGAATTATGTGATTAAACTCATAAATGACAGTATTCCTTTCCAGAGCTTTTCTCATTCAAAAATGAGAAAAGTGTTAATTAATTTATCCTACTTCCACTGTTGCATGCCAATATAAATGTAATACACACATAGCTAAACTGAGTGAGAGAAATTAAAGGACTGATTAGAGCTCTCCTTAGTTTTCTGAATTTCCAGTTGCCAACATTTATGCTTATTCTTTACACCAGACTAAAAAGCAATAAAAAGAGTTAACTGCCTGAAAAAAGCCAAGAGCCAGCTACCCAACGTCATAAGATACTCTGTCTCACACAGATGATCTCTAGTGTAAGATGAATATGAAAGAACTTTTCTAATGCATTTATATGACTTGTCACTCTTAGTTAGAAACACAAGGAACAGGTAAAGATCTCAGGTTCAAAAAACTGCATCAATGCACCACTGTGCTTTATTTGAACCTGAAAAAAAAATGTTTAACTCACTACCCTGAAGTTCCCCTCTTTCCTTTTGTTTTCTAATGCATATCACCGACCGTGAAAGGCTGTGAAAGAAATTGTTGCCATGAACAGTGAGATACGGAGTTTGCCTGTTTTGAGTGAGTACCCTTTGTCCAGTGACAGTGTCTTGGAAGTTGTGATGAGCACAATCACGAGTTGCGATCAGCACGATCCCTCTGTGTAAAAAGCTTCATTTTGTTGTCAAGGGGACTAGCTTTTTTGTCTGATGCAGCTTTGAGAGTGAAGGAATGACATGAATGAAAACTATGTGTACTTGTGATACTTAAAAAGACCCACTTCTCAAACTCAAGAAAAATTTGATTTCTCCTCTACACTTACACAGACATATCAGTAATGAGTTTTTTAGTCATTTCTTAGTACCTCTGTATCATGCTTTCGTATTCAATAAAATCAAGTGGCTAAGCCTGTGTGGTCTGGCCTTTTGACCAACAGATTTGTGAACGAGCACATGTTCTGCCCTTTGTTTTGCTCCACTTTTGTGCTACCTTAGGAGGAGAAGTTTGGGGAGACCTTCATGGCCTCTTGGTTCCCTTCTCTTGCCTCCACTCTGGTTCACCTGCACCCATGCCAGTCCCTGTAGACACTTGTCTGGCCTCCTCTTGAGGGTCTCCTTGGAATTTGAACAGTGTTTGGTATCACATTTCCCCTCTCTATTCTCTTGTCCTGGTGCCTGCTGGACCCAGAAGAGTAAATACCCACCCCTTCATTTTGACAGTAAATTTTGGATAGCAAGCTCTCTGGATCAGGGTGTGCACCCAGTTTTGCATCCATCCCTTAACAGTCTTAGCTTCTTTATGAGAAAGTAATCGAAATGACACCAAGAAACTTAAATAAAATCAAGTTGTGACTTCTCCTCCTTCACCCCTATTCACAAGGACTGTTACAAAGTTGCAGGAGGTAATTTAATTGATTTGACACAGTTTGTTTTAAGGTCTAAAACTTGGCCATGTGTCTTTGAAAGCGGAGGAAGCTGTTTGATGTACTTCTGAGGACTTAATTACTCCTAATATTCTATGTTATGTAGAAAAATTCTAAAAAAAACCCTTCAAAAGTTCAAGTTTCTAAAGTGTATTTCACTTTACAACACTCTACATTCAGATTTTGTTTAGAACTGTTTTCATTTCATAAATATTCTGGACTTATAAAAATGAAAATGTGTTTTATTAGAGTACTGAATATATCTTCATACTGCATGAATTTACAGTCTGAGCTGTCAGTGACGAATGTGCTGGGATTTCAGAAAGTGTTTCCCTGCTGTGCTGAGGATTAGAAATCTTCCCACAATAGATTTTATCTATTGACACTCTTCAGTCGTTTCAAGCTCATTAGGCTATCACAGCTATGACATCTCCTAGTGAGGCTGCAACATCTGCTCTTTATCATTATTTCATTTTACGAGGCACGGGAAGGACAGGAACTGGAATGACAATTCACCCAACCTTGCCCCGCTTTGTCCTTTCCCCCATGCCTCTTTTACAGCTGGCTACAAAATCACAAAGCTGATCTAAAGGAAAGCACCACCAATTTTTATACGTGCACCTCTCTTTTATCTATCCCATGTTTTCAGCTTTGCCAAAGAAATTATAACCTACAGGCATCAAGCGCAGGCATTTTTTCCATGTTATTCAAAGACGACAGTTACGACGGGTATTATTTACCTCCCACCTTAGGAGTGCACGGGGCTGGGGTGGGGAGGCGGCGTGCCGAGCCGAGCCTCCTCCAGCCACAAGGCAGGGACGGTCCCTGTCTGCAAGACCCCCGGGGACAAGGCAAGCAGCTGGCAGAGCAAACAGTGAAAGCATGGGAGGGAAAAAAAGGACGACAGAGACAGAAAACCGTGCCTGTGGAGTGTAGAGAATATGCAGCGCTCAGATTTTCCTTTTGAGGCTGCAAGCCAGCAAGTGCTAGTTTTACGATGCCTCTGTTCCCAGTGGTCCCACTGCCTGCCCATTAGCAACTGGCAGCTTCCTGGCAGCTTCAGAGGAGCAATGGGCCCTGGGAGGGGAACCGCTGGGCTGCAGACCAGCCTGGGGAAGCAGCCCGAGCCCTGCAATCCGGTGGGAAAGGGAGCTTTACAGCTCCTTGTGCCAGCGGCTGGACATGGCGGGTCAAGGCTGGTGGTGGTGCTGGAGTGGGGAAGGCAGGCCAGCAGGATGCAGGAGGAGGTCAGAAGAGAGGTTGCACAACCAAGTGAGTGACAGATGCCCCTGGGGAGGAGGCGAGGAGTCCCGTGCCCTGCTGCTGGTCAGGAAGGGAAACACCCATCCTGCATTGTCCTGAGGCCATTTCAGTAGAGGACACTTGGAACAACCGAACACCTGAAGCCTTCTCAGCCTGTCCTACCACTCACCATCTCTCGTCCTCCTGGCTGGCTCTATCTGTTTCCAGCCCGGGTGCTGCATGGGCAGGGACAAAATCACTCAGACCTGTGTTGGTCAGGACAGGCTGCTGGGCTTCCAGACGTGATGGCCAATGTCATACCACAGGAACCCGCAATGAAATGACTGAACTATGTGGGCATTCCCTCCTTTCCTGGTATTGGGACAGGTATTTTCCATGGGCTTTAATGCATTTCAGGCGTGCTTTAGGTGGCTGCTCCTGCATTCCCCACCAAGGAGTACTGATCTACACGATCTACTGCAACCCGCTGCTCTGACAGTGGAGACAGACCCCACCTCCACATACCTGCATGGTGCAGTTCCAGCCAGAGCAGCAGGGCTGGATGTCTGACAGCGTGCCATGCTGTAGCTCCACAGCTAGCACCATGCTGCCCACCATCCTGCCGAGGCACCAACAACCTCTACCCCCAGCCACAACACTTGCTCCAGACCCTCCGTGCCTCAGCCATGGTTTACAGGGACAAACCTGCAACTCTGGGCTGGAGAGCAGCAAGTGGTGTGTCATCTCCCTGGCAGAAGTCTCTTACCATAGATTTGATGGAGACATTTTTGCCACAACATGAAAGCTGATGTATCTTGAGGTTGTATGAGAGAAATGCAAAGTCAGAAAAGGTAAAGAATCATCTTTAATGACCCATAAGATTAATATATATACTTAGACCTCTGGGATACAGCTGTCTTCAAAGACAGGACTGACTTCTCTTAGCAACACCTATCCAATACAGATAGATACAGTTCAATGGGTTCTTCTTTATTTATACAAGGAAAACCGAACCTTTAGTTATAGTACTTGTCATAGATGTATGACCTTTTTTTGTGCTGGAAAGGACTCAGCTTTTTTTTTAAACGTGGCTAAGTAACGTTTTCATTTAAACATCTATTAAACTTTTCATTTAAACACTTGAGACAGATCTTCCTTCACAGATAGAAGCACTTATTCTTCCTTTTCAAACATTTGCTGCTTTTTAGACTCAAAACCTTCAGAGTCTGAGTGTTGTGCTTTGCATTTAGGTCTGTGATAGAGATGAACAGTGTTTGAATGTACTTCTAGCTGGACAACTTCCTTGTGTCCAGAGCGCACTTGGTGAACGGAAATGACAGCTTCCTGCATCTGAAGGGATTTTGGAGCTGATGTTATTCTTCCTAAAGCTTTCATGAATGTGTCACTCCAAATCTTGTTTTTCCTTCATTGTATGTTGCAACTCAAAGAAAGATCTTACCTGGCTTGCATACAGGAGTAGGGAAGACCAGGGAGGAAGGGTGCAGTGATTGAGCACTGCAGCCTAATGCTGTACTGAGACTTGCAGGAAAATGCTAAGACCGTGGCTCCACTCCTTCCAACCCAGCAGACTCTGGAGCGAGAGGAAGGAGGCACGTCTCTGCAGCTCCCATTGGGATGCCGTTCCTCATTCCTTCCCGCTTTGCCTCTCTAGTGGAGTCTGGCAAGACAAATGGACTGAAGCACCGGGCTCAGTATCGTTCAGGGACCAAGAGCACTGTTCAGGAGTCTCCAGGAAAAGGTAAAGCCAGTGGGGGTGCAAAAACCAGATGGTGGACTAGGGTTGCTGCTGTTAGATGCAGGGAAGCATCCTCCTTCAGTAGCTTCCTCTGGCCTCGGGGGTATTCGAGTGAACTGGGATTTTGGAGACCTTCTAGACTTCATCCACAAAACACTATGTCAGAGAGAAGCACTCGTATCTATTGGTACCTCACCAGGAACCTGGGAAAATGCCATAAAAACATTCAAATGCAAAAATAAAAGGTAGGTTTTGGGCCATTTGCACACTGTTTTCTGTGGGCTTTGTTATCCAAGTCTCTTTTCAATAGAGGGGAAGTCACAGACTTTAAAAAAGCTCCCACCCTGGGAAGTACCGGTGGCTGCTGGCCTACAGAGCTTTCTCCTTCTGGGAGGTGACTGACCCAACATAACTCGTACCGCCTCTGTGGCCAGGTCCTCTCATGACAGCTGAGCGCTGCTGGGGCAATAAATCCCTCCACTGCCATCCAGACGCCATGAGCTTAAAAGTCTGGACAATGTCTGAACTGAACTTCAGATGGCTCACTGAGTGTTTCCTTTCCTCTGGCTCTCTATGGTGTACTTTAGCAGCTGCACACACTGGGATTAGCGAAAAGTATGTAACACTTCCAGCTGTGTAATGGCCCTGACACTTCCAGCTATGTAAGATGCTTCCACCTTCTCAGGTTGCTCACATTTTGCTGCAGAACTTTACAATCCTCAGCACGGGGAACTTCCTGGAGCATAAATGGAAGATCCTTGTGACAATGGGAAAGGAATTGCAGCTTATTGAGATAATTTCTGGGAACTGCAAAGAAAATGCCTCGTAGAAAAAGTAATTTCACATTGGTTATTCAGGGAAGGAAAAAACCCCAAATCACTAAAAGACATGAGACTAAGACATAAGGGAGAGGAACAGGCTGTTTTCCAAACAGTGTCTCTCTCCTGCAGCATCCTACCTAGGCTATACTGGCTAGAGTGTCTCTGGATCACATGTGCCTGGAAATGTCCTCAGTTGATGTCCCTCATGGTGATGGATGCAAACTGATTAAGGGATATCGATGTCTAAAGATGTACATAGGCATCTGGAGGCAATTTTTGAAATCACCCAGTTTTCACAGTAGCCCCTTTTGAAAGTGCTTAGCAGGGCAATTTTCAACCACCTACAACACAGAGGCACACTGTTACCTCCCTACCTGCCTACCTGCCTTTAAATACCTTGTTCTACTCACACGGGCCAGTGGTTAAATGATGTTACAGCTGATGAGGAAGTTTGGACTGTCCCCATGAATAATATGGATACAGCCCTCTGCTTCCAGCAGAGGAAGGGGAGATGGCTCCTTCCTCTGTGCGTTTTGGTACAGCTGCCATCACCACTGTTCCCCTCCTTGCGTGGTCGGGAAGGCGTATAGGACAGTGTCCGAAGGAGAAATCACAGTTCCACACATCCGTGGGACCTGTCACAAGTGCACATTGAAGAAACACTGCAGAGCCCTAGCCTACCAGTGGCAGAAAGGCCAGATTAATTTCATGAGCCATGACTGTGAAGCTACAGAACTGATCCCCACCGGGAAAAAGAAGCTGATGGCATTCATAGCAACCTCCGCGCTACTTTCTCCTGGGGTTTTAGAAGACCTTGCACAGTGGGACGTGATCATGGTTTGGGCTTCCCAAAACTACAGGGTACAAATTATTACTATTCATAATAGAAGGGAAAAAAACACCCTATGCTTAGAAGCTAAAATTGCCTGAGGAACAAAAACTGCTTAAACGTCGCTGTTGCTGGAAGGAAGCTCCCAGTGCAACTCTTACTGGGTGTTTCTGCTGCCAGTTTCTAAAACACAGCTGACTGTCAGATGCACTCCTTGGAAATGCCTGTTTGCCAGAGGGCAAATGTTTGACAAGATGAGACAGCTCTGATTATGTGCAAAGCATTACTAAAACTCTGAATTTACATAAAGTTTTCTTCAAGGCAGTAGAAATGTATACTGTTTTCAAGACATCTATTTTGCCTTTTACACCAGTATGCACTGAATCCGTTCTTGTACTGCTGTTGTGATGGGCAGCCTGAACTGGATCCCTTTCTGAGCCTGCTGTGTATGTGTTTCATGCAAAAACTAAGTGTGATTTTAGTCTTTTATTTTCTTTCTCTCCTCTCCCATTCCTTAACCTTTCAAAACTACTCCTTGAAGCAAAGAGCATGAGTAGAGGAAACATCAGGTGAAACAATTTAATGATACGTAATTGGTGCTCCTCCAACTGCTGCTGGTGTAAGAAGAGGCCATGGCTTCTGGCTTCCTGGCCCTTCAGACGAAACCGCCCTGGTGCCGGGAGTTTGCCGAGACACTTCCCTCCAGGAAGTTTACCCAAGGTGAGGAGTATCTCTAACACAGAGTTTCACAAATGGCTGATTTGAGGTAGGTGCTCCTCACCCATAAAAAAGTGCAATCGACCTCATCAGTCAGAGGAACAAATGCCATGAATAAAACCATGTTCTCAGGGAAGGATTGTGTTTTCCTGGAATCAAGGAGAAGTGGGTAAGGAAAAAAGCTCTGATATCAGTACAGCTCTACTAATAAGTAGTGTACAGTTTTTATACTAAAAATACCTAGCTTTACATGTCATTATAGTTAAAAATAAAGGCAATGCATATTTCAACAGAAATGGATAATGCTAAGAGTACTCTAGAGTAATGAGTTGTAACTCAGGGTAACTTTCAGGGGACTTCAGTAGGAGGAGAGGCATTTTTAATGTTCTTTTTAAATCTCTTCCCTTTTATAAATGACTCTGTGATTATTTAATAAAGCGTAATTATCAGAACCTGTAGCTAGCTTTCTACAATGACGTCATGAAGTGCCAGTTTATCCTAGAGGGATCCAGGAAGGACAGAGTCTAGTTTTCTCATCGTTGCTGAATCTGAGTGGCTTCTCCTTGCTATATCACTGAATGTATCTCCACCATGAGATGGTGGAGCATCCAGTGACTATGGCAGCCCTACCTCTCAGTAGCCCTTTTTCTTCTTCTTCACCTCTCTGCTGTCTCCTGGTATAACAAACAATCCTGCAGCAATGGTGCAATGATGATGAGGAATGCTGGATATCATGTGGAAATAGCAGAGGAAGGTAGTGATGGGGAGTCACATAGGTCTTGTTTATTCTTTCTCAGCTGCTACATCATTACTATAGGTGAAATTTTCTTTTTTTGTGTTTGTCTCTTCTAATACCTAGTAATATTACCGAGAAATAACAAGTCATGATGGGTGTGGGTTCCTCCTACCTACTTTCAGTGGCACCAGGCAACATCTCTCTTCACAGGGCGCAAATCAGTCCCTCTTTGTTGACTGTCCTGGGATGCATTAAGCCCAGTATAGCTAACTGGTTGAAAGAAGTGATTATCCTACTATACTGAGCATTGGTGCAGCCTCACCTCAAGTACTGTGTGCAGTTTTGGGCTCCACAATGTTAGAAGGCTATAAAATATTAGAATGTGTTCAAAGGAGGGCAAAAAAGACGGTGAAAGGACTAGAGGGCATGACATATGAGGACCAGCTGAGTATACTTGGTTTGTTCAGCTTAGAGAAGAGAAGACCGAGGGATGACCTCATTGCTGTCTACAAATTCCTCAAAAGAGGGAGTGGAGAGGGAGGTGCTGATCTCTTTTTTCTGGTGTACAGCGAGGGAATGGCTTAAAGCTGCATCAGAGGAAGTTCAGATTGGATATTAGGAAAAAGTTCTTCACTGAGAGGGTGGTCAAGCACTGGAGTGAGCTCCCCAGGGAAGAGATTATGGCCCCAAGCCTGATGGTGTTCAAGAAGGGTTTCCACAATGGTCTTAGATGGTTTAACTTTTAGGTTACCTTGTGTGAAGTCAGGAATTGGGACTCGATGATCCTCCCGGGTCCCTTCCAACTCAGGATATTCTATGATTCTAGATCATCATGTTAGGGGCAATGCATGCCTGTGAGGTGGTTAGAAGTTTATGCCATGACTGGTGCCCTGAATGAGCTATGGAAATCAGACAAGGGATGTATTTTCTTACTTCAGTGGGGGTGATGTTCAGTCCTGCAAGATTCAGTCGAGGAAAGAAACAGCATTGGGGGTCCCCCAAGCCTTTCTTGGTGTATCCCTGCCTCACAAATGGTACTTTGCCTGGGGTTTAAAGAAGTCTGATCCCTGACTGCAAGAGCTGTGTTGGAAGAAGCTCATGATGTACACAGACCTCTACTACCCACTAACTGATTCAACTAGTTTGCAGTGGTGATGGTGCTAATGGTGATTTTTTACTGGGTCAGAATAAAGAGTGTCATCCATATAGGGAGCTCTTGGCCTCTGCCGTATGTTGATATTACTGTACCCATGGAGAGTGTTGAAGTCCTGGTGCTGCAGAGCAGAAACTCCAGCTCCAGGGGCCTGTGTCTGTTCTAGCAGTCAAAGAAGCAGTGGGGTGAGCTGAAGGATCCTCAGTTAGAAAAGGAGAACAATTCCCCATCAATGTTTAAAAACTCATTTTATAAAATTAGTTTAAAATCTATTGCAATTAAAGTTACATCCTGAGAGGAAAGCTCATGACTGCTGGGTCTACTGCACCAAGAAAGTTTCAGAGATAGCCATGACTAATATTTGCATGTAATGACACCTTCATAAGGGAATCTAGATATCATCTGATGCTTGTTTCTGAAAAAAGGAGTAATGATTTGTTTGTCTCTCTTGGTCACTACCAGCCTGCATTAGATTTTTCATGTTGATTGCTAGTCCTTGAGCTTATCTCAATCCCCTCCATACATTCCCCTCAATAAGACAGCAATCTGAACTTAAATACATTTGAGGAGAATTGTCATCAGTCATTAAATCATTTTACAGTAAGAAATAGTAACTCATTACATAGCATGCCTGAGGCCTTGTTCATTTTTTTATTTAGTTTTAAGCAAGTGCTCAGCCATGCAAACTACCATAAAGCGTGCTTCTTGTGCTGCTGTAGTGGGGCATTTAGGTCCCAGAATGGTGGTTCGATTGAAGATTAATTGACAAAGTCAAACCTGGTTTTCCACTAGGTAAATTCTTGCAAACGTGTTTCATGAGACTGTATGTGTTCAATTAGCTCTGTTTGTCTTTGCACACTGCCAGCACTCTTTGAACCTGCTTAGGTAATGGATGCAATATAGATATGGCTATAAAGTTTAAACCAATTACTGGTAATGTGCTATTCAAAAAATGATAATGGAACTACATAATAGCAGTTAAATAAGCACTGATTTTTTTAATCTTTAATGATAACAGAAGTCCCATTCTTTCCTTACATGTATTTCTGTTTAAAGAAAACCTTAAGAAATTGGTGCTCAAGCCAACATGTAGAAAAAACATACATCGGATATGTATATTGAAGGCAAGACCTTCAGTTCCTTTTGAAACCGTGCTGTAGATGAGTAACACTGAAAACCCCAGTGAAACACAGCAATTGCATTCCATCCCAAGAGTACCGAAGTTATTGTAGCCTAATGTTTGTTATTTGTTTATATATTATTTGCAGTGTGCTCGTGACCTGCCAGGCACAGCCCAGACTGTTAAAAAGGGGGTTTCTAGCTCTGAGAGGGACTATAATAGAAAGACGTGGATTATGTTTTTACTGCACCATAATTTACAGCCTTCAGCGAAAAACTCACCAAGATATGTGATAACACAATCTAAACTAAATGTTCCAAGTAACAGATAGATTTGGGGCAATTTCATGTTTCAGCTTCCCTATAAAACACTGATGATGATTGTTTATGCAGGGACTCTGTAAATACGGGAGCATACATGAAAGAAAGTACACAGAGTTCAGAAAAGCATTTCAGCAATTCTTCGTTAAAGCCCCAAATGGGGTCATACAGAGGGGATTTTAGCAATTACAGCAAATCCAACCACTTGGAAGGCAAATGAATGCAAAGTATTAAACCCAATTGTTTTGCACCAAGGAAGAACTGGCACCTCCTCAGTGCAAAACATCAATCATGGGGGAAAACAAGTACAGTTGAGCTAAAGTCAGCTCCAGAAAGTGAATCCACAATTAGACAGATCGGATGAAAGTAAAAGAAACTGGATGCCGTGGGAGGAAAGAAAGAGGGAGCGTGGTGAAGTGTGATGGTTCCTATGCAGCTTCTCCAAGATGCAAGCCAGCAGGTAGGACCCAAAAGGGGGGCAGAAAGCGCTTTGTGCCACTAACCATGGCAATGCTTGAAAGTCAGGGAGCCAGCTGTGTGAGTGAGATCCATAGTGCTAGCAGCTGTGCTCAGGACAGGAGTGTTTGCTAGGTACGCTGAACTGAGCCAACCCGCCCAGCCCCAGAGAGAAGTATTTGGTAGAAGTCTGGGACAGCTGGAGATGGGGTTACTGCCCCAGGAAGGGGCGATGAGCAACTCTGTGCTGATAATTCAGCTCTCATAAAGCCCATGCAGTCACTTGCGTTGAGGAGTATAGTGCATGAAGAACTTCACATGAAAATGCCTGGAGCAGGAAACCTAGCCCTAGGCAGGTTGTGTGGGGCTCAGGTTTGGCTTAGAAATACTAGACCATCCAAGGCTGTCAACACGCAGCAGAAAGCCTAGCATTTTGAGCAGGATTCTGTGCTAAATGCTATCTTTATAACACTATTGAACATAATTTAAACTGATTACCTGAAGAGAATATCAGAAGGTCATAATAATGGCAGAAAATTTCATATTATTCACTCATTTCCTGGGTCAGTCTGGGTCATCCTGCTGATGACTTGGTTTCAGAGCACCCTGGGGGAGACCCAGATCAGCCAGGGTCACCAAGAGAGGAGAGCGTGTTGGTAGGAGAGGCACCAACTCTAGGAAAGTGTCAGCTGCCAAAGGAGATTCTGGCATTGTGGGTGCCAGCATCTGACCTGTGGGAGCTGCAACACCCTTGGTGGTGAGGCTAAAATCTTCTGCGAGGAGGTGGCTCGGTCTTGGGGGAGGCACTGCAGCCGCTGGGTCGCTGTGCTTGGCTGGGCCAGGGAAAACGTCCACGGGCACTTCTGGCTCATGGCAAATGCAAAGTGCTGCATTCGCCACGGGGAAGGAGCACAGGCATGGGCTGTTAGCAGGGCTCAGGTGACATGCGATAACTCCTTACACCGTGGTAATTGGATTGTACGTCTAGCCTGAAGGTGTGTCTGTTACCACTCAGTGCTTTGCATTTGTGATGAGCTGAACGACATGTCCCTGTCAGACCGACATTTGCCTGAATGAGTAATGAATAATCATCTGGAACCCAGTTTTGTCTCCCTGTTGGTGTAAGCAGCCCCGTGGCTTTCCGTGTGTGTATTTGCAGTGGGGTTGAAGCACTCAGCATGAACTTGGAAGTCCACTTGTGTGACCACCAGTTCTGATCATTCAAGTGCACCTCTGATTGAGGATCGACATTTCACGATTCTTCCTTGCTTAAATGCTGAAACTTTCCAATGAGCCAGGGTTTTCTACATCCTTTGTTGTTACTATTCAAGTGATAAAAGGCAGAGTGATCTCCAGCCTGTTCAGAGTCTGATGCAAAGCCATGAGGGCAGTGGGACCAAAATTTAGAACGGGGTTCCTGCCTGCCTTACAGGGCTAAATCACACCTGCTCTGGAGAGCAGGGCAAGTGAGTAGGAGGCATGAGAAAACCTCACCCTCATGCTCTTCCATGCAAATTGTTGGCTTTGCTATTGGTTTTATTGCTACTTACTGGTTTGGTGTGTGTCAACACGTATAACGGTGTGAAGGCAGGAGCTAACACCCTACTGTCAGCACGCAGGTGGAAATGAGATGCCCTGAGGAGGCTGACAGGTTCCAAACTAACGTTAGTGTCTTAATAATCTCACTCAAGGGTACTGAAAGAGAAACAAGTGTTCAAGAGACTGGAAGGGAAAGACTCAGCAAATGGAAACGTGAAAGGGGTCCCGGAGGTCCCGGAGAGGCTGGGAAGGCAAGGTCTGGAGGGATGGTGGTGGCAGAGCACTGAGGCTCAAGCTGGAGCTAGTCTCCCACTAATACTCATGGCACAAAGCGATGTGACCAGGCCCAAAGCATTATCCCCACAGGCTGACCCCAGGAGGGATTTTGGGGGGTTACCCAGGCTGGGTGCACGCTGTCAAGGCAGTGGATTGCTGTGCTGGTACCATCCATGGTAAGCACTATGGCAAGGTGGCATGCTAGCACACCTCTTCAGCTGGGAAGCAGTGGTGCAAGCCCATGCAAGGGGGCTGCCAGCGTGACCAAATGTCCCCTTGCCTACAAAAGCTCTTCCTTTCTTTCTTTCACTTAACCTAGCAGAAATTGTTCAGATCAGAACAGTTTCTTTGGATATGTAGGAGGAGTTATTGGCTCAGCAAACTAAACACCAATAAAACTGGGATAATGAGCCATTATTTATGCAGTAGAGCCATTATGCTTTTATTTATTGCACTCACTGTAATTACAGTTTCACCAGACCTGACAGTAATGCATCCTTTAATGATGTACCCAAAGAAAGGATTTATTTAAACAAGAAAAATCCCACAAGTGTTAGTCATAACTTAACTTTCTACTGGAAATTTTTTAGGAAGGGAAAGAGAAAATATAAATAATGGATTTAGTAAGAAAATATGTTTGTTCAGTTTTTAACTCTGTCATGTTTCCAACTTCCCATCACTCTGAAAGGTCACACAGTGAAAGCTGCTGTTGTACTGCTAAACCCTGACAGCAGTAGTGGCTGCTTATAGCATGGGATCTAACAAACTGGTACATGCAGAGATACTTGTGGAAAAGTGATTGGCGGTAAGCAGAGAACCCCCTCAGACAATAAAACTTGCCTTATGGCAGCTTCACCAGGTCTCTCATGTTTTTGGTGTCACCAGGTCTCTCACATCTCTCAGGTTTTCAGATGAGTTGTCTTTTCCTGAGTTCTGCTCTGTCATCAAAATGTCAGTCTCCTGTTCAGTTGTTGTCTAATCCACTCTTCCTTCAAAAGAAGTGAGACTTCACTTGCGAATTCGATGTAACCTGTTATTTGTTTGGCATGTTTTACCTATCACTTACCTCTGTGTAGACTAGCCTCTTCATAAATATTAATATAAAGGCAACACCTTACCTGGCGGAAGAATGCACAATGATGAGCTCTATTTCCAGCTAACTTCCAGGCCCCCTCCCAGCATCCTCTCTGAACCAAATCCTACCCTCACCTGGCACAAGGACTAATTTTCATTGCGAACATGTCTTGCTCAGAGTGGGGACAGCCTTCTGTACTTACTAGCCGCAAACACAGAAGCCTCAGTCCCTCTCTGCTAGGACTTGCAACTTTGCAATATTACCATCTGGCTGTTTCTCTCTTTTACAATGATGTTCAGAGGCCCCAGCCAAAACCAAGACCCTGCTGTGTCAGCCACGCCACCACCACACAGAAAATGCAGCCACCTATGAGATCCACTACAGCCATACTTGACCTAAGCTTGAGTTTTTTCCCAGTGTATAGATTCAAAATGAAAACCCCATGGACTGGATAAACGGTGTAGCTCGGTCCTGCCTTAGAGATCTAGATGTGTGCTGAGCGACTCCTGAGATCAGCATTCCGGGTAGGACCGCATCTCAGGAGATGCCACTTCTAGGTCTGACTGTGTTTGCACAGAGGGGACATGCAATAATCCTGAACGTGGTGAGAGTTCAAGCACCATCGTTCTGTATTGGGTTGAACTTTCTTCCAGCACCTTTTCTCAGACTGTTCTGTTATTTGGTGAATGGCTGTTTGGCTCAGGCACTGGGGGCATCCACAGCGGTGCATGGGCCGAGTGTTGGCAGCCTCTGAAGCTGTGACTGGCACCGAGCTGGAGGGGAGCTGACAGCTCCTCACAGCAACTCCGGCAACAACACGGATAACAAACAATGGCAGCAAAAAGCATAGCTTCAGTGCGGTGAAAAATGAAAACCCCACCAAGAATGAGGAAAAGTATGCAGAACTTCCTGATGCTTAATTATTCTGTTTGCTTAAAAGTTTTTTGCCTTTTTGTGCTACTCCTGTCCCACATGGGGCTATGCTCAAATAACTTATTTGCTGTTTGTTATGCCAGCAGAGCAACAATCTCTTCACTTCTGTTTCTGCTTTCTTTAAATTAAATTCTGTCCCCATGTTAATCTCTGAAGTCACTCTCTGCATTTCTTCATGATTGTCTTTGCAATCCATGGGTTACTGAAGAAAAGTACCAGTTGCTCATAGCCAGGGGAACATGCCTGCATTTATTAACATCTGAAAGCAAGCAAGCAAAACTTAGAATGATTTGTGGCTTTACAAACTTTTTCTGAAACTATACAGCATTTATCACAGCCAGCCCTGGCATCCTGCCTCCCATGTGGTTTGCTGCAGTGACTTGTCAAGTCTTATCTTGGATTAGGTTGTTAGCTCTTCGGGACTGAGGTGCTAGCCTCCATGATTTAATGACATTCACTGGGTCACATAGACCAGAACTATTTACGAAAAACTCCAGGAGTCCCCTTTCTTGTGATGAAAGTAATTAGGGATTCAGGATTTGCTTTCTGCTCCTGTTCAGCCAGAATTCCCAGCTGCGCTGAACATTCGCGCCAGAAGGCATCAAATACATTAGCCTACTTGCAGAAAGGGATGGGAACAACAATGAAGCAGGGGAAATCAAATAAGCAGCCATGGAAAAGTTGCTTATAATATTCACCCAGGTCTATGAAGCCTTCATTAAATGATTGCTTGGGCAGTGTCAAAAGAGCAAAAGAAATATTTGGGCCTATAATTGCTCCTGCTGCAAAGGCAGTGGGCAGCAGATTGATCCAAAGTCCCAGTGTGAGATGTTTCTGCCAGGAAGAGAGTGTTAGGATGTCAGAGTTAACCCCTTGATGGTGTCACCAAATCTTTTTGAGTCTGTAGTCTTCACCAGGTTTACAGGACAGATTTTGTGCTATCTTTGGCAAGACACCAAAGCCAAAGTTACTGTTATCGTGTGACCAAATTCAAGTGGCTAACAGAGCAGACCTTAGCACCAATAAAACAGAAATTACAAAGGTGTGTTCACCAGACTTTAAACAGAAATGAAGCAAGATTTTCGTTGCTGGCAACAGAACCAGAACAGGTTGCACGTGAACAGTGATCCTGTCCATCTAAATGATATGGATGTCAGTACAGCATCTGTGGTGGGAGCCAGGAGACTATTAATTACATGGAAGAAGTAAAAGGGGAGCACAATTCCAAGTTTATTCTGTAGCAAAGTTGACGCCCATAAAAATGGCATATTTTTGTGACCAAGACTAGGTCTGTGCTGCAGGTGGGAATAAGCAGGGCACATCGGGTCTTTGGAACCTGTGCATGCACAGGGGGCGGTGGGTGTATTTTTCCTTGGAGGATGCTTTGGAAGGGTGCTCCCTTCCTCTCCTTCTCTCCTCTTCCTGGTCACATCCAGGGTAGGAATTTGCAGTATTGACTGCTCAGTGCAGAATATAATTGCCACAGGAGAGAGGGCTGGCACGGAGGAACTGCTGACTGTGCTTTGATGGAGCAGAGCTTGGAGAGGTTCAGGGATAGCAAAGGTGGTCAGAGGTACAGAGGGACTTTCATACAAAGAACTACTGAGCAAGGGTCTCTTTCCATCTGTAAAGTAGGTGATTGGCAGAGGACAGGATGAAGGTCTCTAAACTTATGAGCAGAACTGGATGGCTGAATAAGGACACGCTTTTCAGTTCTCAACACAAGGATGAGGGGGCATTAAATGAAAGAGGTGGGTGCCAGGTTCAACACCAGCAAAGAAGCAACTGAGATTTTGCCTAGCATGTAGGTTGGCTCCAGTGCACCTCTGCGCAAGGTGTTATAGATACTGAAAGTTCTGGAGATGAAGAGAGCTCAGTGAAGGAGTCTGAGATCAGAAATATCATCAGGTCCAATGAGATTAGAAATAGCATAGGAAAAATGGCTGGATGAGGAAGTCCTTGAACCTTGAGGAGTAGGAAGCAGGGAGAGTATGTGGGGGAAACATCATATATACTTGTCCTGGTCTTATTCATTTCCCTAGGCATTCACTTTGGCCCCACTGAGAGACCTGATACCAGGCTAGATAGACCTTTTGTCTGATGCAGTAAGGTAATCTTATGTTTTATACACACTCACGTGTTTATGTGTATAGAAAAGTTGACAAAAATACTAGGTGTTCCTCCGGAGGGTTTCCTTATAATTTTGAATTACATTTAAAGTACATTTTTTTTTCTTTGTGTATAACATCTATCTGCATGTGTTGATAAATGACTTGTACTCCATTTATATCGTCCCCCAAATTTGAGCTGATCAGATATGTTAAAACTCTGAGCCTCAGGACAGGGATTAACCATTGCAACAAATTCATGCATTGAGGTCTTCAAATCTTGATGCTTCAGTGCCTCTAGTCAGGTGTACTTTAGCCAGGCACAATACAGAGGCAAGACGATGAAATATTAGGGCATGGGGTTTTGGGGAGTGGATGATTCAACAGATCCTTCTGGCCTCACCTGACCTAGAGAGTCTACAAGGCATAAACATCTTAATGTGAGCTAGACACCTAAGGCTTCCTCCTTAGTCTCTTGAGAGGAATTAGTTTGTTCAGGATATAACTCACCTGACCTGTTCCAGCTACTTGCTTTATGATAAGGTGACTCCTACACTAGAAGTGTCTATTCTCTCCACTGACTGTATAGGGAGCCTCAGGGAAGCAGGTCAAATATTAACATTTACAAGAGTTAGATCAGCTTCATCCTCTGAGTCATTTCCAGGTCTAGTTTTCTAAAAGTGTCTGGGGATTCACAACTCTACCAATATCTTTTTGTCTTAAATGGCAAGTTCCACAGGTGTTCTACTCTTATTGAAGAGAAATGCTGTGCCAAATTCAGTCATGTCATCAAAACTCTGTAAATTCAATGAAATTTCACAACTGATTAATTTAGTCACCGGGACGGAGCTTTTGATGAGATTCATTTATTTTAGAACTGTATGTAAATGGATTTCCTATCTTGGTAAGCATATTGGCTTTTGAATATATTCATTGTAAAGTAAAACAAGAACACAGAATTCTTCAGAGATGCTCTGAGAGTTATCTTGTCTGCCTGTTCAGTAGAACTTCATGGAAATTCATAAGAACTACAGAATTATTTCAAAATCAATCACAAGACTTATACTGTACGTTTGTGTTTGTTCCCTGTGCTTGGATTGAATTCAACACCAAGAAAAAAATAATCAAGGGTCAATTTCTTTCTTAAAGTCTGGAGTTTTTTGTACAGTGAGACAAAATAAAAAACAGTCATTCTCTTTCTGTCCTCAAGTATGATCCCTCAAGAGAAACAAAATCAAACAGACCTAATAATACAAATACACTCCCATTGCTTTTTTTTTGCCAGGGCAGGTCAATGTGATTTGTTTGGCTTCCCCCATAACTTTTTGAACATAAGTATTTCCAAAAGGGACTCAGTGAATGCAAATAAATCCTAGCCCTGCAGGTCACTCTCTAACCTGAACCAATGCAAATTTTATGTAGTGTCATGCTTGTGGCCTAAAGCTTAAGATAGACTGTTTTACCTAATCTCTTTCCATCTCCGCAGACTCTCTGGCAAAAGTGAAATGAAGGTGGAATAGTTTGCTGTATCCAGAGAGTCATTCATCTTTAAGACACTCTCATCAATAGTTTCTGCTTTTAAGTTTAAGCACATTATTTGGACCAGTTTGATTATACAGTCAGATCTCTTGGGGCCTTCCACAGTACATTCTGGGGTGAAAAGCTTCCTACCATCCTGTCTGGATCCTGTATCCAACGTGCTACGTCAGTGAACTGAGGTGTGTGAAGGGACGTATGTGTGGAAGGGGGAAGAGTGGAGGTCAGTGCTGCTGTACATCTAGGTCTCACCTACGCAAGCACGTTTGAGACAAAAGTGTGTGGCTGACCAGGGGACTAGAAGGGGCTCCGAGTCCCTAGTCTGAAGATACCCATGGGTACCTACAGGCTGCTGGGGGTCTCACCAGCTGAGCTTATCTCAGCCCCATGATACAGCAATAACAGCAGCGCACTGATGCAGAGAAGCTGTGGTTTAACCTGAACTTTCTAGTTCTTGCTTTCAAGCACACAGATAAATCCGAGCATTTTTATTGCCTGAAAGTCTCTTATTCAGCCATAGACTATAGCAGGTAATGTTAAAAATTTCATAACCGCTCTTGGGTTTTTTTCCCCAAAGCAAAAAGTCAGCTGCACACATTCAACTTTAGAGTAGAAAATATGGATGGACCATGTCCTCTTCTATATTTTGAGAAAATAGGACTTGACCCTGAGGTAAGACATGGGCAGTAGAAACACGAATGATGAGCACTGCTACTACACTGTTCCTGTTATTTCGTAAGTCAGGATTCCCTCATCCCACAGATTCTGAGAGTGAGACTTATGTCACTTAATATTAGACATCTAAATTGGAGCTGGTCACTTTAGATTAATTTTATAGTCAACAAGCAGAAGCAGGCTCTGGTAAGGTGATGCAACTGAGCCATCTTGGACCATGTTTAGGATTACATAAATCCCCCATAAGGTTGCCATTTTCTTCCCATTATGTATAAAATGGTCACTAGTTTTGATTGAAATACATAATTTTTGGAAGCTACTTTAGGGTGATTGAATTCCATTCTTTGATTGAAGTTATGTCTAGAATGGCTATATACATTTGATAACATTTCAGATAAACTTCATTTACCCTATTTCTCCCCCAATGGGAGAAACATCCCCAAAAGCAGATTTTTCGTGGCCCAAACCACCAAAAGATAAATGGTAGGTAGGTTTACCTATGTCCCTTTACTGCTATAGGCTGAAATAATAATCTACCTTCAGTAGGAGACTTCTGCATAGAGAGCACAAACCAATGCTATGGGATTCAGGCGGCAGAGTCGAGTCCCGCACAGCACTGAGCTTTTTTTGCACCCCCAAGGAAGGCGAACGTGAGGTAGCGTTGTGGCAGAAGTAGCCTCAGGCACAAAACCTGATGCTGTGAGTGACACCCGCTCCCCATCTGTCTGGAGGAAAAAAGTCTGTGCTGGCAAGTGAAAGAGAAGTGAAGGGAAGCACTGAATTTCTCAAGAAGAAGCCAGAAAGATGCGCTGATTTTCTCTATTGGACAAAGATGCCAGCGTTAAGTTGGCTCTTTTTTTTGAGCTGGATAGAAGTCTGAAAGATGATTTTGTCTCTGTAAATGACAGTGCTTAAGGTAGACACTTTTTAGCATCCATAGGCATTAAAACTGAGACATAAATCGGAACAAAGGAATATCTCTAAAAACTACTTGGATACAAAATAGTTGATAAACCACCCTATAATTCTCTCCACTGCATGGCGTGTGCTTCCTATAATGAAGGCATCTATTGTTTGTGCATAAGCTCTGCCTACTCCAAGAAAGAGGAAAAATAAAAATTGCATTTACATAACAAAAATATATTTCAAAAAATTCAATTGTCCAAATTCAGCTCTGGAGGAAACCACCTTTACCATCAGTGGATTGGTTTCGACTGAAGCATCTAAATCTTAAAAGCTGTTAAAGAAAAGATGGTTGTCTTGGTTGTCTTCCCACAAATCAAGGAGCTGATTGCAGAGTCTGTGTTAACAATATCAGACACTTGCCTCTCATTTGTGACTATCACTTAATCACTTTTCCCCAAAATGTGATTTTACGAAAATGTGAATTGATGAAGTCTCACGCTGAGTATTTACTTCTGGTGAGATCACCCAGGGATTTCTCAGGAGATGTGGTTGGGAAGGTCTGGCCCTGTAATTAGGACGAGAATAGTTTGGCAATAGAAAGCAGAGAGATACTTTGTTAGCAGAAGAATATATGAAAATTGTTCAACTGTCTTTGCTGCCCTTCCTTGCTACTGTTGAAACATGGAAATAGCTACTCAGAAGGTAGTTGTGTACCTCAGGGGAGCGCTACATACAAGTATTAAGTACTGTTTATAGACAGTATTCCTTTTGAATAACTCTTCCAAAAAAGCTCCCAGAACATGTGGCCTTGTATTCGGTCAGACTGTAGTCATTTTCCTGAATTAAAAACCACAGTTTTGCTTCTATTTGAGATACGATACCTCTACCAGCACCTGGTGAGGCTGAAACTCTGATGCTGTTCCTGTCATTCTGCAGTGTACACATCATTTAGTATATGTGCATACTATCTACAGGTAGTATATATTTTATTATATTTATTTTCTTTACCTTCTGCTCCTTCAAAAGAAAGAAAAGTGCTGGAAAGGAGTTATGGCTTTTAGGTGTGCTCTGTGTTTTTCCACATGTGCAGGATGCAGCTACAAATCCAGAAGATCCTGTATACACTCAGAGAAGGGAAACAATCTCTTGCCAACCTTAATGGTAACCCGCTGCTGGGATCTTGCAGGGTGGGATACTGAGATTTCTGTGTTCCCACCCTGAGAAGAGTCCAGGCAACACTGGGGGCACTACAGACAAGCTTGGCTGGAGGAATGGGTGTTATATGTGTCTACCGAAATGCCAATGAGCCCATGGTACACTGGAGCCTTGTGTTTATCAACACAAAGTCCATGCAAGCAAGGCGTTTGTAGACTTGTGGCCTAATATCCCCTTTGAAATATTCATCCACACTGGTCCAAATACTCTTTGTGATTTTGTAGAGTGTTTCTGCTGAACTGTTGGAGTGTATCAAATGCCTGAGTAGTCTGACTGTTAGTGAACAAATGCCAAGTGCTCTTGTTAAAGTTGACAGAGCACCGTTTGGGGGATTTGCCAGACATCTGCCCTGAGTAACACCCTGAAGGCAGAAACAGCAGAATCCTGTTTTTTGGTGTTCAGCTGGCATGCGGGAATAAGGAAAGGGTAACTGGTATCTTCCTGTGAGGACCAGTATGTGCACAGCTCCACTAATTCTTCTGTATTTCATGATAATTTCATTTATTGTCTCACTGCATTTGCTTTTATTAAAGTAGTTCACAGAGGTGTCATTCCTCGGTTTAGTTCAGTAACAAAACTGAGTACCTCATCACTTGCTATGGGAGAGAAAAACAGGTGTCTCAGGCTGTTTTCTTATACTGTCTGTTCTTTATTGCCTTCATATGTCAGCTTTAGTCAACAGGGGAAAAAGTACTCTTAAAGCACAAGCAAGAGAATATTGTCATTCCTTGGGCTCATTCAAAACTCTTGAGGTGCCAGAATAGTTTCATAAAGAGTATACCCTGTCTAATGGTTTCCATGAAACTGCGCTTCACTCCCATCCATCAGGATTAAACCAGATTTATGTTGAAACCAGCCTGCAAAATATGTTATGTCTCTGGAAAAAAACATATACATGCAGATTAAGAGCAGCCAGCACTGGGAGCTGAGTAACAAAAAGTCACTCTTCCTCTCTGTTTGGGAGGGATTTAATCATCAGAGACTATCCTGCTCCCACGGAGTTCAAGAGAAGTAGGAGAGGATGCCTTGGGCTTTCAAAAATAGCCTGCCTGAAAAATAATATCAAAATGTCCACAGTATGATACATATGAGAAAGAGAAGCAGCATCATGGGGTTCATGCTGCATGGTGGCTGAGGAACATTAAGTATTCATGAAAAAGCAATACAGCCCAATATTGCATAAAACTCCTTTGACAGCTTTAGCTAAGTAGCATCTGCCTACCTTTCTTCTAGAGACACACATTCTACAAGTTTCTTAAGATCCACCACCTGCAGAGCAAATAAATGTATCGCTCTAAAGAGCTGATCTAAATGATGGAAATTGTTGTCTAGGGACAACCTTTACTAATGATTTGATAAAGCAGTTTGAATTTTGGTTCACCAAATTTGAAAAAAATATTATTATTTTTAGGTCATGATTTGAAGTGAAGCTATCATTCCAGGATATTTTGACTAAGCTGATCACTCTCTTTTTAAAGGAATCTATGCAAGAGTCTAAGGCATTAATTTAGCTCTAGATATGATAATTAGCCATTTAATATCCATTGGCATTTTCCTGTGGCTATAAACTAGTGGCTACGAATCAAACCTGTCACTTCTTTACAGTCCTTCCCCTCTTCGAAATAACAGCCCAATTTATCACCTCATTATACAAATTTTATGCCAGCATATCTTCTCTCCGTTCTGTGGAATTGCAGAATGAAAGTGAAGGCATGCAATAGCATATAAATGTCTCAAAGTCTTTAGCATTCATGGTTTTCCTAGTCTCTCATAGTACTGAAAGTGCCATTAATTCTAGGTGAATGGTATTCTCTACTTTGGTCCCTATTTTCCTCCACTCATTAGTTCTTATAGTAGACATAAATCAGAATATCCTCCTGGATCAGCTCAGAAATCTTAAGGCTTTTTGCTCTCCTGACTTCACACCTGCTACATCTTTCCAAATACTTTTCTTTAGTGGTTAGAGAAGACCTCCTATTCCAATTTTCTCCTGTTAAAGTGTGTCTCAAGGAGCTCATCTTTGTCTCTCTTCCCTCACTTTGATTCCTCCTCCTAAGCTTCCACTTCTTTAAGTCTTGAAGACATTTCTGAGTAGAAGCTAAAACTTTGCTATTTTTACCTTTTTCATACAGTATTTACCTCTGTTTCATAAACTTTTAACTTTGTTATACGGGTTCTTATAACCCAGAAGGAATAATGTATAAATTATACTACTCTGCATTCGAGTGCTAATATTTGCCTTTTCTTATTAGTCTCATATCTCACACCTTGCCAGAATTTTCTACCTTGCACCTATTTCAAGGAGGGATCCAAGTGTGACCTGGATGGGAGAACATGTGGTGGTTTTGTAGACGCTACCAGTGCGGAGATAATGACAGTGAGAGAGATAACGCCCTTGCAGCAAGTCTGTCCTAACTCCACTAGTACTAATAAAATAATTTCTCTGTTTAAAAAAAATACTATTCATGTGCTTCTACTTCCAAAGAACATTTTCCTCTTCTCTTCTTAAGAACAGTATTCCCAACATGGATTTTGTTCCAAAGTCAGGGTACCATATTTTTCTTCATATATTAGCAAATTCACAGAAGTTTCACCTTCAGAAAAGTTTGTTGCCTCCTTTTTTGGTTCAAATACAAAATCTCACTCTGAAGATCATTAGCTAACCTTTCATCTCTTTCACCACATTTAAAAAAAAATCTTTTCATTTGTCCATCCTTTTTTGTTTGTTTTCCTTTGTACTGAATAAATTATCCAGATCAGGAGATGGGGCCTTCATGTGTGAGGTATTGGGGTTTTTTAATATTTTAAAACGTTGTAAACTCTTTCACACTATGACTCCAAATCCCTAGCTTGGCTAATTTGCCCACAATGAAACTTCATACAGTCCAAACAGGACACTGCAGCTCTAAATCAGGCCAATAACACTGGTGCCACGGGAGTGAGTGGGCAGTCAGAGACCTTCCTCCAGCCCATGGTTTCTCTTCTGCAGATTTGCCTGTGCTCCCTGCAGACACAGCAACAATTCCTTGGGAACTCAGCAACAGAATAACTGTCAAAAGTTTCTCCTAGATATCTCAGTCCTAAAGCACCCTATATGCCATTGCATATGTGCATATGCCATATGTGGGAGGGGTAACATACTGTCTTTACTGCTGTCTGCGACATGAAGGTTAAAGGCTCCAGAGTTCACTGGTGGTCCATACTGAGAAACCTTTCTCTCTTTTTTCAAACCAAAGTTGTGCCAGAGGAGGTTCAGGCTGGATATTAGGAAAAATTTCTTTACTGAGAGAGTGGTGAAACACTGGAATAAGCTGCCCAGGGAAGTGGTGGAGTCACCCTCCTGGAGGTGTTCAAGGAACGTGTGGACGTGGCACTGCAGGACATGGTTTAGTGGGCATGGTGGTGTTGGGTTGATGGTTGGACTTGATGGTCTTACAGGTCTTTTCCAACCTTAGTGATTCTGTGATTCTGTGATTCTGTGAACCCTCTCTGTATTCATTTTAAACGCTGCACTCCAATTCTACTTTAGCCCAACCTCTGCTTAATGTGCTTGAGGTAAAAGGATCCCACAGTCCATTTGGTAAATTACTGTAAATTTTCTGCAAGTGCCCTCTGACAGTATACACAGAGCAATTAGCAACTTTCTTTTCCCAGAAGGATTACGTACGAACAAGTCGGGCCGTAACTGCTTGTGACACCCTCACAAGGCTGTGTAGGACACAGTGCTCAATTAAGGCTGTAATTTAATACTGGGACTGCTGTTGCTGCCCATGAGGCTGTTTCCCTGGTTTTTTTGGTGCTGCAGAACCTCCCCTGGGATCCCCAGGGCAACTAAGTCATAACAGATGATCACCATTCGTTTTAGTGCCACTTGTATTGCCTAAACATTTTCTCTGTTTATGATCTTAGGAAGATGCTATTAAAAGAGTACATGGCTTTATCCAGCATGTTCAGTGTGCAAGAAGAGAGTTTTTAGACTGTGTGTTTCATTGGGTTGCATCATTTTGGTGCAAGGTCTGCTCTGTCTGGATTTGTAAACCACACTCTCCACCCATTGCATTTGGATAATTAAATTCCATGCCTGGTAACTATCGAAAATTACCAGGGGTATGCTATATTTAAAGATTAAGTCTCCAAAGTCACGGCACAGAGAAGTGAAGACAGAAGAACAATTTTTCTTGCTCTGTCTCTCCAGCTGTGGTGCGTTGCCATGTGTTGGGTTTGCAACTCCACAAAGAGCAACCTCACATACTTGTAGTGTTCGATGGGCTCCAGGTGTTGGGAAAGAAAAAGCAACAAGTCAGCTCTCCGCCAAGAAGGCGCCCAACCTTTGGTGACCTTCTTTGCTTCAGAAGATACCAAAAGCTTCTCAGCATCATTAACAGTAATCAAGGATTCTGTCTGGGAAAAATAGTGTGTTTGATACTTTTTCTGTGACAGTAGTGTCCTCAGGTCCCTGAGGGGGAAAGCAGGGCAGGGTAGCTGAACTGCAAAGGAGGGGTTCCCAGAAGTGCTCAGTGTTGGCCCCATCCCCATCCCACTGAGCTCTGAGTCGAACAGGCTTCACAGATGCAGGATTGGACCCACGGCCCCCACCTCGGCTGTTTATCCTCACTCACATGGCACCTCAGGAACGTGCGTAAAGCTGTGTGTTGTACAAATCCACCTTACTTCTGCTGCCAGAACCACGCGACAGAGCAGACGGTGGCCAAAGCAGGTCTGTCCTAGCTCCCATCTCCCGTACACTGCTGTAGGACAGGGACATACCTCAGAAGAGCTGGAAGGAGACTGACCATCACTAACTAGCACCTTGGTGATACTTTGCCTGCCCGGCTGGGAGACAGCCCACCAGGGAAAGGCTGCAGACCCCAGAACGCTCAAGGGCCAGCCCACCCTATGATGTATACTACTTAAAGTGAGATGGACTTGAGCATCATGGGAACACTGACAGAGCATTTTGCAATATGTAATCTACTCCTTTTTAAAAGCTTTGGACTTTTTCTGTTATCTTCTTAAGCAAATAGTAAGTGTTCTCATTGCATTTAGTAAGTGGCTCTTCCAATGTCACTCGTCACTCACTGTCACTGCATGGGGTTGGGGAGAATTTGTAAATTCAGTTGCAAATTTCTCGCAAGGTGTGTTTCTGTCGGAAACAGTTGTTTGCTGGAATGAACAGTTCTCCACAAGAGCAAACTAATTTTATTATACGTTTCAGAAAACACATGAAATACAAAGCTTTTCGTAATGAGTTGTGTGTTGATTTTGCCTTATCTGAATATTTTGAGCTTCATTTCAAAATTAATTTTACTTTGTTATAAGATCTTAGCTGAAAAGTTTTAAAGTTGAAACAACCATTGAATATTTTCCATGTTTTGAGAATTCTTATGGTAATTTTATGTCATAAGACATTTAGAACATCATTCTATTTTATGTTGTTCAGAATAAATTTCCCCAAATCTGTGAATTCCTCATGAAGGAAACGTTCCAACTCCCCTCCAATTTTTGAATTAATGCTGGCAGTTCTTGTTAGCCATGAAACAGGATGAAGAACAGAATGAAAGAGAAACATATCTTTCAGCTGAAACATTCAGTTAGCAAGTCACAGAAAAAGAAAAAAAAACCTCACAAAGCAAGCCTTTCTTTCATCATTATCACTCTGAAGACATTCTTTCTTTTTAGGCTTTTTCCTTTTTAGGGTAAGTAAAAGGAAAAAAAGGCAAAATGGAAGATACAAAGTTTATGCAAATATTAAAACTGCTTTAAAAAATAAGTTAGCTTTATACGTTAAGCGAATATGAATTACAAACCAGGACCAACATATCTATCTGTCAGGGCTCACTGGCACAGTGTGAGAAACAGTCTTCCTTCATCTGTTGAGTGAAAAAGAGGTTTTAATCGGAAATCAAACGGAAAGAAAGAGCGGGGCTGATGTGTTGTCAAACTGTGGGTTCTACCTGAGGACCGAGTGCATTAGTGCAAGTTGCAGCCCAACCTCTGACTCTCCTGGTGGGTAGCTCTTGCCCTCAGGGAAATTGAGAGAGATGTTTGTACCTCCACTCTCATTAAGCTTCAAAATTGACATGATATCAGGCAATCTCCAAGCCTAAAGCAGGCATTACTGCATGAGTTTTTCCTCAGATTTGGAAGGGGTTTAGCAGGGATGATTGTATCTATATCTATTTCCATATCCATATCCATAACCATATCGATATCCGTATCCATATCCATATCTATTTCTATATCAAATAAAATTTTAGCTTTTGGACTAATCGATTGAGAAAAAATGGAAAGTTGTTCTGTGCATTATGCCTAAACATTCCAGTTCTATAAGCAAAAAATTAGTGATCAACATTTGTTGTTTTTTCTTTTTCATATTTAAACTAACAGACAAAAGCAAGGCTTCTATCTTTTTCTCATCTTTTTTGATGTGAGATATAAATGTATTTCATTGTGATTTTGTTACTTGAAAGTAAATATACTGCAAATTGTTCAGTTCATAAGTGACAGAAATGTCAGATTTTCTATTTAATATGCTTGTACTATACAGATAAACCAGGAAATCTTCCTGGAAAAGGAGTAAAGAAGGTGATTACATGAAGCTTAGGGTGAAACCTTATTTTTTTCTGCCTGTGAACACAGTATAAACTGTGGAGCTGTCACTTTTACCTCTTCATAAGGGTGAAGCTGGATAGAGTTTCTCCTGGCCTCTAAACTTTCAGGTTAAGATGTACTCGCAGCTGGTTGCTTTTCCATGGTGCTCCAATGCAATGAGACCTCGGGTGAGGAACAAAACCTGGCTCACGTATTGCAAACTGCCAGATCAGAGCTGATTTGGTTTTTCATATCCTGCTTGCACTTATAGCAGCCGACAGTTCAGCGTGTGTTCTGCAAACTTCTCTTTGCAGAAGTTCATGTTTTCAATCCATTTGTGTAGCAAAGGTAGGGCCTAATCTATTTAGCATCCTCCACATTGCTCATGAAGAGGTGAGCAAATAGTGGGGTCAGTTTGGTGCCTAAGGGTGTGCCCGAGATATGGCCAATGCATCATATTTGAAGGTGAATTTACCAAAGATGGGGGAAAACTATTTCAATTGTTTCAGTGACATGACTGATCTGCAAGTCTTAATGTAAGTCTTGTTATTGTAATGGATTAATATGTCACAGTGACTTCTCAGTCATTTCATGTTTTGGCACGAGTATTGTTGCTAGGGTCATCCTGTCTCTTTTTTTGGGTTAAATCTTACTGGTCTACTTTAGTAGTAGTAGGGATTATCTTGCAGAGAGGTGAAGTATATTTTAAGATTATTTTCTTGTAGCCCATGGGAGCATGTAGTGATCTGTTTTTGGATTTGACCTGTGGTGAACTCATTAAAGTGAAGGTGGTAGTAGTGTCTTACCCTGGTGTCTTCTCGCAGGTTTGTAAATCAGCTTTAGAATTGTGCATTGGCAGCCATGGGGCTACATGTGGTAGCTCTTCCAGGAATAATGTGTTTCTCACATAACCTTAGGCAGTTGATGCTGCTGGTGTTCTTTTTTCTTTATGCTGTACCATCTCTCTATCATAACTATCACAGCTTCCCTGCTGAAAATTGAAGGAAGCCCTAAATCTTCTAAAATCACGACCCGTTTAAGTAACTCAGCTGAAGCTTGAATCTTATACTTTACAATGCATGATATGGAAACTAAGGCTTCTTCATGTTTGAAATCTATCAGAACAAATTCTGAAAGGCAGCAATGGGAGATATCAACAAAACAGATGTTTTCTCATTTTCCTTATACATATAACGCTCTATCTGATTCCCATGTTTCTTATAGGAGTTCAGATCTTTTTCCACAAAGATAAACCCCAGAACTTAATGGGTGTTTTTAGCAACATATGACACTGAATTAAAGTGAGTTCTTACCGTGCAGAGGAGAGGAATCAATAGTTTGAATCCAGCTCCAAACTATTTGGATCACCTGAATCAGAACTCCAGAGAGGAAATCTCTCAGAGTCAGTCTCCGTATTTGGGTATTGCTGCAGCGTCTCCCAGGTATAAATATAAAAATAGAAAGACAGCAACCATGAATGGGTGTTAACTTACATATTAGCACTTACTTACATAGTATTAAATTTTCAAAAATATTCTGGGCAAAATGTCCCTGTCTGCAAGGCATGGCCAGACTGCCCCGTTCAGAGGCACACAGAGACTGAGAGAGTGATGTAGAGCCCCTGGGCTGTGTGGAGACACAGAGCTGGGCTGTGTAATTTTTTTGTTGTAGTTAAGGTGCTGTCCATCCCTCAGTCAGCCTCACCAGGACAGTGCAGGCTGCCCTACCATGTTGAGTTTCCAGGATGGGCTGCAAAAAAATACAGCTTCAGCCCATACTTCAGGAAGCACATGGCTCCTGGGTTACTTTGGGCACCTTGCAGGAGGCACCTCTTTTTGTTAACGCTGTTTTTCATGGCTAGAAAGGCATCTGTGGAAAATTCCTCGGTGGTAAGAGTGTCATGGGGACAGGGGTAGCAGCTACCCCCCGCTGCTGCTCCTTGCATACAGATGAGCCCACAGGCAAGGTGGAAGTGTCAGCGAGGGTGCTGGTGAAAGAGCATCAGAGCACAGACTGCTTTAGCTGCATTGTCACACACATCCCTGGGGATGTCATCCAGGGCAGCTCCCACCCTCACCCCTGGTCCTTTCCTCGACCCAGAAGGGCAAGGCAGCCTGGAGACCACTCTCCTGGCACAGCTCCACCTCTGCGTGGTGCCCCGCAGCTCTGCCATTTGCTTCCTTTTGCAAAATGCTATGCAATAAGAACATGAAGATGAAACATAAAGAAAAAAAACATATTTCAGCTCTGCAGTTCCAAAGGCCTGTGGGCATCAGCCTTTCAGGGACTCTGTAAGGTATCCTGCAGAGGAGCAGGCATTGAGAAACAGTGGGTCAGCAATTTTATGCAAGTACTTCTTCTAAGACAGGGAATTATTTTGGATAATTGCTTACACTGTTCTAGTGATTCAGACTGTTCATAAGGCATACATAGACCACACTTCCCCAGTTTGCTGAAAAAAGAGAGACAGGCTGAAATACATGAAGGAAGGCACAGCTTTTTGAATGCCACAGTGGAAGGATAGTGTGGGATAAGTATTACTAAGAAAATACTATTACCATGGTGTACACCTCCCACCAAACCTTCCCAACTGCAGCCTGGTGGAGGACACCAAAGTCCAGTTTGGACCGCAACCTCCTACACAGGTGATCAGTGAGCACTGAAATGAGAGCGATGGAGGAAAGGTGAGGACCGTCCAAAGTCAGTGAGGACCTGGGACAAATGAGGCCAAGTTGTGGTAGGCATTTGGGATATGGTATCCAAAGGTGGGGACATGGGCACTAGGGCACTTCAAAGCATATCCTCCCCGTCTTCACTGTGTGCTTTGGGGACTGTCCAGCTACTCTTGGCTCTGAGTGTGTCAGGGCTTGATAAGAGCCCCTAAGGAGCACCTGAATTGCTGTGCCATCTTTTGGGGAGGCTGAAGAGTTTGGTGCTCCAGTACCCCACACATAACTTCACTTTCAGGCACTTGGTTCATATGTTTAAGCTGCAGCAAATTTGTGTTAGGGCCTTGCTACCATACTAGGAGACAGCTAATGGAGTTGGTTGAATAAACAGATAAAACATAAACATTTTATGAGGACATAAAAGTCAATTGTAGAAAATGATACATCAGCGTAACAGTACCACACAAGATGACTTCTCTTGTTGTAGAAAACCCAAGAGCTGTGAAACAGAGCATCTGCCACAGTGCTAGCTGAAGTCACTTTGTTTTGGCAGGTGAAGGCAAATCACACTTTGAAATCTTTTAAGCATGCACCCAATGCACACATGGAAAGAAAATTGCCTTTGAGTGAGAACAGCAGAATAGCTTTTCCGACTGTAACTAATGCAGTGGAATAGTAGTGAAAAGTAAAAAAATAGTTATAAGAAGGATAAGCAAGTTCTGCCACTCTTCATGCGGAGAAAGTACTTAGGCAAACAGTGAATGTATGGCATTGTTCTTCTGCTGAGCAACATGTGTGCAGTTCTGGGCCCCACAATTTAAGAAGGATGTTAATGTCCTTGAATGCATCCAGAGGAGGGCAAAGAAGCTGGTGACAGGGTTGGAAAGAATGTCCTATGAGGAATGGCTAAGGACTTTGGATTTGCCTAGTTTGGAGAAAAAAGAGGCTGAGGGGCGACCTCATTGCTCTCCACAGCTTCCTGAGGAGGGGACGTGGAGAGGGAGGTGCTGATCTCTTCTCCCTGGTATCCAGTGATAGGATGGATGGGAATGGTTCAAAGCTGCACCAGGGGAGGTTTAGACCGGACATTAGGCAGCATTTCTTTACCGAGAGAGTGGTCAAACACTGGAACAGGCTTCCTAGCGAGGTGTCAGTGTTTAAGAGGCATTTGGACAATGCCCTTAATGACATGCTTTAACTTTTGGTCAGCCCTGAAGTGGTCAGACAGTTGGACTAGCTAGCTGATCATTGTAGGTCCCTTCCAACTGAAAATATTCTATTGAAAATATTCTATTCTATTCTATTCGATTCGATTCGATTCGATTCGATTCGATTCAATTCAATTCAATTAGATTCTAACATCCCATCACGCTTCTGTTGCTCAGTGTGGGAGCACTGCTTCTGGGTCAGAAATAATTTGGTGTGACTGTTCACTCAACTGCAGCTCCGGTTTTGGCTAACACACAGCTCACACTACAACCTGATGTGTGCTGGGAGCGTTGCCATTCTGTCAAAGCAAGAGCAACAGGCAGGACACAATGGACAGGAAGAGATAAAGGTCATTATGCAGCTGTTATCACCCGCAGCTTGCTGTCTCCTGCAGCCCTCATCCTTGCGTATTAATTGCCTGTCAGTTTCTTCAGAATCCACTAACTTATGGTCCAACTTATACCAAACATCCAAGGTGGAAGAGATGAATATGTTAGCTTACTCAAAAAGCTTCTGAAGCTGATCCAACAGCAGCCAGACCGCTGAGGCTTACGTGCTTCCCAGTATGGTACAGGGGACACCCATGCCGTGATGGAGGAGGAAGTATGAGCACCCTGACCATCGGCTAGGTAACCATTTCACCCACAGTTGCAGGAGTTATGAACTACAAGTGATGAATTAGAGTTAGAAACCTTATGAAATAAGTGATGAATTAGTGAATTTACATGTTAGGCCATTGTTTGTTTTCTTTCCTAATGAACTCATAAAATAAAGTTTAATTTATGGAGTACATTGTCCTGTAAATTGGAGAGATCCAAACGGACTGTGACATTTGGCCATGTTAAGCCAAATGTGAAGAGACCACCTTTTCCACTTAGGTTGATTAATATTATTAAATTTTGTGGAAGCAATATAGGAAGAAGAATACAGTGTCACTAAGGCAGCTTCATGTTGTACCTTAAATTGAATACCTCTACTTGAATCATTTGCCACTAACTTTTTAAAGATTAATTCCACAGAATTCCCCATGACAAATAAAACATTGTTAGAGACAAGAGAGAGACAGATGGGCTGAATACCTAGGCTCCAAGGAAATATTTTCCCAACAGGAAAACCTGTGAGTAGGCAGAATAGCCTTTGGAAAGTCACGCTCCTTTGATGTACCTCCCCTGCTTATCTCGCCCATCAGCTTCCAACATCTATCTTTCAAAAGCGAATTTTCATGTTATGCTGCTTTTTTGTGTGTGTCATTATTCACAACTGCTTCAATTCCTTTGTCTTCAGTCTGGGAAGAAAGCAAAGCAGAAATGAATAGAAAGGAGCAGAGAGAAACAAGGTTAGAGTGGAAAAGTAGGGAATAAGGGACCGGAACTGAAAATTATCAGAGAGAATATAATGGTAGGGGAAATAACAGATGAACATTAAGACATAGAGATCAGTTAGATAAACGATTGGATAAAACCTCAATTAAAAGAGCTCACTGAACTTCTTGGAAGATTTGCCTCAAACTGTCCTAATAACAGCTCTCTTGCTGCTTCTTTAAAAATTCCTGCTCCAATAGAGAGTTAAAGCATCCTTTCTCCAGTATGTCAGATGGGACTTTGGGGCTTCCTTTTCTAGACTTGCATAGGGGAAGAGACTACATGGGCTCAGGGTAGTCATGGAAGGGAAAGCAGCATACTTAGAGATTTCAAATTTGATATACGTAGATGTTGCATGTTGATTTTTATCTTCTTATTCTTTACTGAACTAAAAACTACTAAAAAACAGAAGAGAAGGTTTCTACTGAAATTTTACAACTTCCTTGAAACACAGCATGCTACTCATAGTGTCCTTGCTGAACTCAAAAATCTGTTCATGCCTAATAAAGGAAAGGCAAACTTGATGGAAACACGGTGATTGGCATATGTGTGCTGCATCACATTTTTGGATGTGTGCAACATTAAAATAAACACAAATGAATCCTCCATGTAACAAATGTACAATTCCCCGGCAGATACTGCTGGGAAAGCTAAGTCTTGAAGAATTCAAGGATAGCTCCATAGGAAGATCCATCTGGAGGAATAAAGGTGTGGCTAACAGTAATGAGATCCATCTAAGAGAGAGATAATTACACTCTCCCAAAAGGGATTTTTGCTACTTGAAACAGCCAGTGATCCAGACAAACAGATGGGGTACCTCCCTCATCAGCAGTGGGAAAATTGTCCCAGCACCTGGGCAGCCTCAGGCTGCCCAGCCGTCCAGTTCCAGCTTCCCATGTCACCTCTCTCTGCTGGAGACCAAGCCAACATGCTCACCAACACTCTCCTCTCAATAAGGCGTTTGTTTCAAGTGTGCGTTGATCCTCTGGAAGAGGATTGTATCTCATCAGTGCCTGGCCACTGACAGGAACTCCCAGATCCAAAGCACTGATTGCAGAAATGGCCTTCCAAAGAGACATGCTGGTATGTCCTCAGGAAAACTGCGTTGGGACTATTTGACAAATAAGACCACCTGTTATACTTAGTAGCCTAAAAGCACTTTTGATCATGCCCCAGGAGCACTGCCCCCTTTAAGGATGCAGTGGATAAGGTAGGCCCAATTTCAATTTAAATACAGAAAAGTATTGATAATCCTTCTATGTCTAAAAAAGATCTTTTACAGCCCATTCATGTGTTGTTCCAAAAGCATGTTAAAAACACTGTAATAAAAATTTCTTTATTTATTTTAAAACTTTTTCTTTTTTTTTAGGTCATTGTTGTTCTCCTAAACATTGCACTGAAACATTTTCTTTGGGAGTTTGCAGTATTGCTGAAGGCATTGCCAGCCTTTGGTTCAAGCCATGACAGATCAGGGTTTTGATCCAATGTTTCTTTAGTGAAGTCCAAAAATGTGGCTCGGATCTCACTGTTACAGCTGCAATTTCAATTGCAGTTTATGAACTATTTCACTCCTAACACCACTTTTTTTTTTTTTTCCCTTTTAGGGAAAACCCAACAAGTGAGCACTCGATCCTTGCTCCTTCTCTGGTTTGCCCTTTCAGGACGAATAAGCAAGAGGGCAATCTGAAGCTACCGTCCCCCTTTTGCAAATATATGTATCAAACTTCTGCTTGAATTATCTTCTCACAAATCTGTAGTAAGCGTGTTAAGAACCAGGTGGAGCATATCATATAGTAAACCGTTAACAGACAGCTCCCAGATTATGTATGAAAGGTCAGGCCCAAGCATCTTATTATTCTGTTATATTCTCCAAGATGTCATATGAATTCATCAGTCTTTTTATTGCAAGTCATTAATTCTGTTGCAGAAAATTATGAACTGCATTTATTTAGAACATTTTTGGAATAGACAATGATGTTTTTCACCTGCACTATTAACTTCCTTACTTTTATTGACATATACTTGAACTCAGATCAAGCATCTAAGTGGAACTTTATTTTTCCGAAAACCAATTTTTTTTCTGTAAACTGATAAATTCAATTGTTTGGGGTAAAATTTGTCTGTTGTTCATATACAATGGCAATACTTCTTTTCTCCTTCCACTTCTGTGAAAATAAAAGTATTAGCAAATTTGTAACTGGCTTAAATTGACTTGAAAAATTTTATGGGATGTTCCAGAAGAGGTTACATTACAATTAGTTAATGAATGTCTTGCCATTTCATATGCAGAGAGAAATATCAACTGGGTGTTCTTTAATCAGGAAAGAAGAACTGGAGTTTATCGTAAGTAATTGCTGTTTAATATTCCTTACACATCACATAAACGTAAACTGGGATGTCCATGTATTTATTTATCTGTCTGTCAACCTATCTTCAGATGGCAAAATGAATCTAGCAGAGGACACCCATATTTACACTGTACACAAAGCAAAATAATGTCTGGGTTTCCACTCGAAAACGGAAGGACTTCAGGATTTTGGCTTGGCGGGACGGATCCTGACAGCTAACCCTTACAGTTATAACTAGCCAAGGGGCTGCTGTAGCCTTGCACCTTTCAGGGCACAGGCAGGGCGTCCAGCTGTGCTTCCTCGCAGTTTTTGCTGTCTATTTGTCTTCCAGCAGAAGAGGCTGGAGAGGGCTGGGGCAGGGGCTTGCATACTCTGTGTCAGATGAGTTCTTCCCCAAGGAGCAGAGGTGCTGAGGGTTCCTCATCCACTGAGTGATGGGTTTCTCCAGGCTTCATAAAACCGAGGACCCTTGGGGGTCCCTCAGGTGACCAAAAGCCACCTTTGCAGTTTTGAGGGAGCTGCAGCAGCTGCTGAGCAGGCACCCGTGCCTCGTCTTGTCCCCTGCTATTGGGGGCTCCTGGCTCTGAGTGCTGGCAGAGACCCCATGGAGAGGAAAACCTGCTGCACTTTCAGGAGTGACACCTGGGCAGTAAATAGCAACCAAGTGGCAGGTTCTGGACACCAGGTCTCATGTCTCTCTTGGAGAAAAATACAAGTTACTAAGGGCACCCCCAGAAACCTCCTAGTACTTCGACCACAGTGGGGCAAACCTGGCTTCGTTGCCTACTGCGGAGAACGTGTTAGAGGGGAAGCTGGCTTTGAAGGAGTTTATCAGAGTTATGAGGTAGAAAATTGGCATACTTATTAATAATTTATAATTGTAAACATTTCTTTCTTCAGATACAGTATTTCCCTGCTCCCTATAAAATTCGTCTCTCTGAGGCACTGTTATTCTGGGTATATCTTTCCCCTATTGGGAACTGCTCTGTGTACTTTCTTTAATATCTCTCTTACTCTCCTTTCTAGTAGATAGTCTTCCAGCTGGTTTCTCAAGGGACCACGCCATGTGTTTTAGCCATGTGAAGCAGCTGGAAACAGCAGGCACCAATGAGAAAAATATCCCAAGAGCTGACCCAAGCGAAAGGAAGGGAGAGTCTGTTCCAAATACCCAGTGAAGAAATCAAGCAAGATTTCTTCTTGCTTGAAGAAAGCAAATCAAGCTGGATGTGAATATCTGTTCCCAACAGGGTGGCAGCTCTGACAGCCTCTATGGCTTCAGAGCTATTGGGACAAACACCCCTTGGCCACCTGGCAGAAGCTGGTGGGTGTCATGTCAGTTTGCATTTGCCCTTGATTTACCGGTTACTGGCCGTGCACATTCTGCAATAGCTTTACTGTCTCCTTCCTAGCAGCAGTACAACAGCAGGCAGCAGCAGCCCCAAGGCCAAGGGTGTCCAAGCACCTCTCCTGGCTCTGGTAAAAAAGGGGGAGAGCTCCTGTAGTAAGCTCCGTTCTACAGACATATCGCCATGACCTCTTGCAACTAGAAGAGCTGTGTGACCTGACGTTAGTACCACCAACAGACACAAAATGCTATTTCTGAAAATGGAAAATTGTATGATCCCAAAGACAGGGATTTTGAGCATTTCTGCTGTTTAAATTTTGTAAAACTTTCTCTAGGTGCTGAGATAGAAAACATTACTGCTGTGCAAGATACTATTTTTATCTCTCTGGTTCTTGCCAGACAGCATATAACTGCCAATGAAGAGCCTACACAGATTCATTGGCTTGTTGTTTTCATTTTAATACCATTTTTGGCCTTCTCCCTAATGAGTCAGACTTAACTTTATAATTCCCAAATTATTTCTGTGTACACAAATTCAGGTAAATGTTCTTGCAGAACTTTAACTCCTTCTCGTTATTGGTAAGCTGAAGGAACGAGGCCCTATTTGACAGCACATGAAAGGCCAAATCTGTTAGTATCTTGTTATGAAATGTGTTTAGTGAAAGTAAATATAAAAGCTTACTGAAGCAATATTCTCAAGATTATTTATTACTATTCTCTAAAAAGAAAGAAAGAAACTAGGTCTCCCTGGACATTCAGTTGACACAAAATAATTCCAGCAGAAGGTGTTAAAGAGTGGGTTCACTTTTAACAGGAAACGAGAAAAATTGGCAAACTGATTTATACAGCTTCATCCCTCCATCCTCTGTCCAAAATGTGAGTGAGCTTCACACCTCTGCCATTACGCAGGGGAAGGGGAGTGAAGACACTTCATAGCGTTTAGAGGCTAAAAAAATGCAATTTACTATGCAAAGCAATTTGGAACTTAATGTGACATCAAACAATAACAGGCATGTTTTCACCTGGCCAACAGAATTGGAAATGTAGATAAGAAAACATCCTTAGCTGAGATTTTCTTGAACTGTGGGCAGAAAGGTGAAGTTACGTCTGAAGAGCTAAAAGCTTTTCCTTCATCAAGAAAAATACCCCTGGGTTTTTATTTAATAATATGGGGCAAAGAACATATCCTGACAATGGATCTGTATTTGCCAGTGAGCTAGCATTTAATGTATGTACTAGCCCCATATGCTGTGTTTAGCGTGCACATAGACAAGCCCTGGGATGAATTACTCAAGCAAGTTCAGCTGTTAAAAAATTTAGAGGAACTGGGAATATCAAAAGATGTGGTGCAGAATTATGAGTAAGATTCACTGACCACAATTATAGCTTTGTTATCCTATTCATTTAGGAAACAACCCATCTCTGGCTATTTTGAAAGCAATATCTGATAACTGAATTCCATTTTTGTATTTCCAAAATATTAGAATTCTGTTCTTTATTTTATAAAAATTACCATCTTCATACATATTTTCCTATTTCCTCTTCAGAAGAGAACTACATTACCATTCCTTCATCTCAGGAATGCATAGGCATCAGGATAGAGACAGTAACCTGGTAATAACTAAAACTTGTTGTACAGATTCATAACCATATAAATATTGGAACAAAAAGCTCTGCTTCTACAGACAGTGGACTATGCAGGACTTACTTATGTAAAATCCAGTACTTAAGCAGATATTTAGTCAGAGTTCCAGTGCTTTTTTGTGTAACTAACATTTTTTGTGCAGTTACTTTTTCTCTGTGTTTCTAAAACAATGTGAGTGATGCCAAAATGTCCAGGATCTCTACTTTCTACTAAAGTCAGGAGATCTGAATACTCAATGTGTTCTCACCATCACTCAAAGCAACTTTTGTATCTGATTAAATGCGAGATTCAAATTACCAAGTGTTAAGAGCCTAAGTTTCCCATTTAGTCAGTAGAGAGAGGTAAATAACTTCCAAAGAACTAATTAGAGCAACTAAGTAAACAGTATGAGTGGTTCCCCAATGTCACTAGCTCAATTAATGAAGAAAAAGTGCATTTGTAGAAATAAGTTTCTGGACTGATTTATAAACTAAACATTAAATACTGCCACTCTGTAGTTATTAATGATGGCACCTTGGCATATGCTTTCCTCTAGACTTAATAAAGTAAGAAAGAGAAAGCAAGTTGATATTCAGAAAAACACACAGGGGAAAGAAATCTTGGCTGAAACTATTTCAAAGCACAGTATGAGCGCTGTGACCTTATTCTGTTCCTGATGAGATCCAAGATTGCTTTATTAGTTACACCTGAAAATTAGTAGCTACGGGTACTTCAGAGAGCAAAAATTTGCAGTACTGCTTTAAATTGAAAGTATTGAATAACTTCATTTGGGAGTGCTTGGTAGCTTTCTCCTGGTTCATTAATTAGGGAAAAGAACCTCTCTTCAACGGGTCTGACTGCACCCAGAAATTTAATCCCCTATGAAATACACTGGGAGTTGCAGGGGTAAAAGCTCAGTGAAACAGGAGCACAGCATCTGAGGTGCCAAGGGCAGATGGAGTACAGCCTGGTTAAAAACATCTGGGCAGACTGAAGCCTTTTGGATAATAGTCTGAACAGTAAAATTTCTGGTTTACTCTCAAAGTGTGAAATCAGTCAGGAATGGGAGCTTGTAAAGAGAGCCAGAGGTCATACAGGAAGAGCAGAGGAAGAAAAAAACCTGGGAGGAGTGGCTGATATACCAGAGGATTGTGCTGCCATCCAGAGGGACCTCAAAAGGCTGGAAAAACAGGCTGACAGGGACCTCATGAAGCTCAACAAAGAGAAATGCAAAGTCCTGCACCAGGTGGAGAATAATCCCATGAACCAGCACAGGCTGAGGGTTGTCTGACTGGAAACCAGGTCTACAGAAAGGGACCTGAGGGTCCTGGTGAGCACCAAGTTGACCATGAGCACCCTCACGGCAAAGATGGTCAACAGCATTCTGGGCTGCATGAAGGGGACCATTACCAGCAGGTCAAGGGAGGTGATCCTTCCTCTCTGCTCAGCACTGGTAAGACACATATGAAGTGCTGGGTCCAGGTCAGGGCTCCCCAGCACATGGGAGACAACAACGTATTAGAGTGAGCCCAGCAGAAAGTCAAAAAGGTGATGAGGGGACTGGAGGATCTTTTGTGATTAAAGAGCTGGAACTGTTCAGCCTGGAGAAGAGAAGGAATGAAGCGGGAGCCGGGCTTTTCTTGGTGGTACTCAGTGACAAGACAAGAGTCAGCAGGCACAAATTAAAACCCATGAAATTTTGTCTTAACGTAAGAAAAAAATTCGTTACTGTGAGAATGGCCAAAGACTGGCACAGGTTGCTCAGAGAGGTTGTGGAGTTTCCATTCCTGGAGATATTCAGACCCTGACTGGACACAGTCCTGGGCAACCTGTTCTAGCTGACGTTGCTTTATTAGCGGTGTTGGTCCCTTCAAACCTCAACAGTTCTGTGAACCATTTAGTCCTACTATGTGATAAGGTGAGTTTAGGAAAATGATAGGATTTCATTTGAATGCAGAGCAATTTGTCTTGTTTAAAGTGACAGTCATGCTGGACACTATGTGCCAGTCTGTGTGAGATACCAACTTCCATGAACCAGGTTTAAAAACAATATTGCAGATTGCGAATGTACTAGATGATCTAATAAAAGATATTACTGCTACCCGCAAACATGGTCCAGCTCATATCTGCACAGTCACTATTCAAAATTAAATGACAGGCTGCAGCAGGAGTTTTTTATTTGGGGATAAAGCTTTTTAATTGCTCCCTACCTATTCTTGTTTTTGTATGGCTGCTAATGTCTTTATATGATGGCAAGTAGATGAGACGTATTGTTCTTCATTAGTAACAAAATGTATTACAAGAGAGGTACATTTGCAAAGAGCTGTGCTGGGAACTGGGTGTCCTTCCTCAACTGGAGAGAGAGAATTCCTCAAACTACAGCCATTGGGGCATTACAGAAATTACATCCATTCTCCTGGGTATAATTTACAGAAATTATAAAATAAAAATGGAAAACTGAAATAAAAAGAGTAACTCATACGAAGGAGAGAGATAGACTGCACTGTTTTAGTTATGATATAGTAACTTTTTATTTCTCAAACCAGTGTGGGATCTGGTATTGTATTTTCTGAAATTATTTGCAAATCATTAGCAAGCTATCTAGCTAAGGGAGAAAACCATTACATTTAGGATTGTAAGATAAACAGCACTACTACAGCAGAAGTGTTTTAATTTTATACCTGCAACCCCTTGCACCACCCCCAGGAGGTACAGAGACTGAACAAGTTCGTCAGCGGAGGGAGCTGGGTGTGTTTAGCTTTGAAAAGAGAAGGCTTAGGGAACATCAGACTGCTGTCATCAACTACCAACACTGAGCTTTTAAGGAAAACAGAGCCAGCCTTTTCCCAGGATGCGCAGCAGAAAGGCAAGAGGTGATGGTCTCAGGCTGTAGCAAGGGAAATTTCAACCAGACATAAGAAAAATACGTCCCCTGTGAGGGTGGTGAAGAAAAGATCTGGGCTGCCCAGGGGGCTGTGGGATCTCCATCCTTGAAAATTCAAAACTCAGGCAGACAAAGCGCTGAATAGCTTTATCTAACTTTGAAGCAAGGTCTGAGCAGGGAGTTGGACTAAGTGATGCCCAAATGGCCCTTCCAGCCTGAACTATGCTATGGTTCTACTGTGTAATTCCAATTCAAATATTTCTTATAGACCCCAATCCAATAAATGTCTTAAAATAAATCTACTAGAGACATTGGAGAAATATCATTGATTTCCTTGCTCAATCTAGTCGCGAAAGATACTGATAATATGAAAATTATTGACAAGTCAAAAAAAAAATAATAGCAGTAGTTGCAGCTCTGTTCTTTGGGAGATATGTTTTAGTGTTCTTCCTTTGTCCTTTTTTCAAATACAAGCTCCTGGAATTTGCACAGTGTTATTTAAAATGACACTTCAGTGTTTTTTTTGTTCAGTTGCTTATTATCACAATGAGACTATCAAGTCAAGAACTATTATTTACACAAAATACATGACAAGAGAAAGTGGTGTACTCTATGTTCCTCACTTAGATATTTTTATCCCCAATACCTCTTTCTTCAAGATGCTGTTGAAACTAGAAGATAAACATGTTGGATAATGATAAAGGGTATGAATGGGAACAAGGCATTGGATCGAAATTTTACGGAAAAAAATCCTTTATGATACAGATGCTCCTGGGCAGACCAAGACTTGAGAACTCACCTGGAAACAATGTTTTGAAAAGCAGCTCCAGGGTAGCCACCCTCTAGCTTGAAGTCAGAGAGAAAAAATGGCTTCCACAGACAAAAAAGTCCTTTTTCTGAGAAGATGAAATATTGAAAACACCTCTGCTATGGCTGAGGAACAAATGAATGCAGAAAAAATTAGTTACAGAACCCATTGGAAGATGAGATCAATAATATTAACTGTACTCCAGAATCAGACTGGTAAATGAGAGAAATACACTGAGAGGAGAAACACAATAAACCCCCAAAAGTCATGAACTTGACTCTGGTAAATATTTCTGTCAGTCTTTTAAGGTCTGTGGTAACTCTTGTGGAACCAAATGGAAAATTAAGCAGCAGCTATTTGTTCCTTGAGTAATTCAAAAAGTAATAGTAATCTCTTCTGGTGTTTTATTATTGCCATAGATTAGGTTGTCTGTAGTACTAATTGAGCAGAGTCCTGCTCACCACAGAGAAAAACAAAACAGCTTATCTGAAGCTCTGATTAATAAAAAAAAACTCCCTTTGTGTGAAAGTGCTGCCTAACTTTTAAAATGAAAATTAAAAACCTGAATTTCACACCTTGGAGTCTTTCATGCAAACAGTTGTTACTGCTTACAAATCCACTACAGGCAAACTGGAACCACATGAGAGAGGACTCATATGGGGCAAGTAATTTTTCTGCCAGTGATTTAAGCCCGGTGTGCAGTAGGAGCCATTCTTTCTAGTCCTTCTCTGGGGCATCCCAGTTTTCAAGGGAGCATGTGTCTGACATATTCCTTAAAAAATGGGTGAAATTCTCCCAGTGTGACATCAATGTACTGCTTTTATAGAAATATTAATGGAGGAAGAGCATCAGATGGAAGCAGCTGGATGTCTAGGTCAGAAGGAGGCTGAAATCTAATCTAATCCCATCATCCAAAGCTGTGGTGTCCTTGTGACAGCCACAGACTAATTAGTCTTGCTCCTCAAAACTGGGAACACTGGGAATGGGGAGAATGGGCAAGCTCACACAGGCAATAGAGAGAGACTGAATAACTATCACTTGGGGAAAAACTGGCATGCTGTTCTGGTGAGAAATGCACGTGTTGCTGGCTGTCTTGTTGGAGGAAAAGACTGGAGATGGCAACTGAAAGTTGAACCACTCAAAGAAGCACAAATCCTGCAACCCAGGCCCCTCACCTCTCCAAATGCTTGACCCCCGACCTGTGGTCCCTCCAGTATCCAGCCACAGACTTCTTGTCCTACTCATCGGCTAGTCTGGCTTGAAGCTTGCTAGCGGATTGCACACAGAGAAGAGAGGGGACACTCACACAGCAGATAGCTAGGGATAGAGCTTAATAAGGAGGTGGGACAGACTGCGGTGCTCAGGCACAGGGCCTGGCCAGGAAAGCATAGTGACCAGTGCCTGGTTACACATGGTCATCCACCGGTTATGCCCTTAACTCTTTTTTTCCCCACACTTATTCCTTCCCTGTCCACCTTGATGCTTCCCTTTTGTTCTTCCCCTAAATCCTGCATAATAAGTTTAAAACAATCCCACAATCCCCCTCTATTCATAATAAGATTGTTCTTTCCCATAAAACACATGGTAATCTTGTTTTTCTTCTTCTTACATTTACAAAGTAGCATCTGAAGCTCTGCCTCTTCAAGGTTGCACGTGAGTGGCTCATTAAGTGGCCCATCAGTCAGCTTTTTCAGGTCTATGTATCTGTGTGTTTGATTCGTTTCTTTTCCTGTTTCTTGACCTTGGCTTTTATGCTGAATAGCCATCAACCAGCTATCCTTACAAGGTAAACATTAAGAGAACAGAGTCTTAAGGTTAAATGAGCTACAGACTGTCTAGTAATTTCTCTTGACTAACCCAAACACGTGGTTTGGGAGATGATTTTTTGAAGGAGCCCACCACCAGCAGCTCCTCTGGCTTGAACCCCAGCCAGGGATGCTGAACACAGGGGGAGACAGAACCTTTTGCCTTCAGGTGCTGCTGGTAAGCACAGTTGGTGCAGGGCCCCAACTCCTCCAATAATGACCTGGTTTGCCACAGGCACTTTGAGTGTGACTAGTCTCATGCAATCCACAAGGTTGGACAACTTATGTGAACTAATCACTAGGGTCCCTCCATAGTGAATAAAGACAGAGAGGCAAACCCAAAAGATGACTCATCCCACTTTTCCTACCCACCTGCCTCAGGATGAAACAAACCCCTTTCTGGAGATTTCTTTCTCTCTATTGACTTACAGAGGAGTCAAGGCAATTAACCTTGTCTAATCACCTCACTTTCCAATAGCATGGTTGGGTGTGATAAGTTCCACCTCTACATGATTCAGGACTTCTTGTGTGACTGTAATCAAAAGCCCCATCTCTCTGTGCCTAATGGCCTCTCTGGAGCCCGTCTGCTCTCAAGGGACTATCTGTTACTCACATCATGCGCAGTACTGGGCACGATGAGGCCAGCAAGGGATATCAGCAGGGAAACCCATGTGCTTTCTCCTTTCAAGATGCCACGCACCTGGCCAGCAGCAGGTAAGGCAGCCAACTGTTCAATATGCTCAAAGCCATGAGTACATGCTGATTTCTACACAAATACCACTATTATTGTTGGTATTATTATGCAAGTAGTTGATCTATTAGTAATATTTTTGTACCCTAGAAAATGCACGCATTTAAATGCCTTTAAAAACACCAAGTGGAAGAGTAAGACAAATGACATGGGGAAAACAGTATTCTGTAACATGTGGTGTACTTGTATCCCAGCAAATGGCACGTTACTCCTGGAAACCTCCCACGCTGTGGCATATCAGTGCTGAAAAGCCAGCTCCAAGCTCGCTCTTCAGCGGGTGGAATGCCACCAAGCTTTTCCATGAGGGGTGAACACAAGCCAAAATACCCTGAAGGGGGTTCTGGTTGAGAAGCTGCTCCCTACACACATAGCCATGAAGTTGAATATTGTTCATCATTCAGGGAGAAATCTCCTCTCAAATTATTTGGTCTCTTCTCAGAGGGGAGGGAAAATCTTCGTCTCGTCTTCCTTACAAAAATTTTAGGCCCTTTATTATTGCTAGAAATATTGAAGGATTTCAAATATGGAAATGTCAGCAAAGGAAGTTCAGCCAAGGCAGAAAGTAAGAATAAGAAAAAAAGACATTCTCTTCTTGTAGATGAAAAAAAATGCAGACAATCTTTTCACCAAAGTGCTGGATTGGAGTTTTTGAAATGTTGCAAGGATGGTTTCTAAGGCTTCGGCTTCCCTGAGGAAATCAGCTCAAAACGTGTCCAAGACTGGATAAAATCCTAGTCTATACCTTCCAAAGAAATTACTTGTAGTTTCAGTTCCTGAAGGGTCTGTCCTTTCCTAGCAGTCTCACAGTTCTCGTCAGTGAGCATGCTCCTTTCCCAGAACCATATGAACATGATCTTCTCTGAACTCAAAAATTAGGCTTCTCTGGTAATTGTGGTTTCCAGCTGGTCGGGGGTGGGGGGGCTGGGGTGGGGTGGGGGGGCACACACACTTGTCTCCTGTGCTCTGTGCAACACCCTTGGTAACATCCAGGCTGGACAGAAGAAAAGGCTGACTGACTTTTGTATGGAAGGAACAAAAAGATAGACTAGGAAGGAAGAAATACACTTTAAAATGGAGTCAGATGAAACCAGAGCTTGTGAAGAAAAGCTGAAATCAGTGTAAGGATAGCTGATTTGAAGGGTTTATGCCAAAATGTGACAGGTTAGTTCTATAAAAGTCACTGTTCATAGAAGATAGTTAAAGAGAAGTCTGTCAGACAGAGCTCAAAAAAGTTGGATTTGTGATGCAGAAGTCATGAAAAACAGAACTCAGTGATTTTCAGGAAACGTCAGTGGGAAGGTCAAAAGAACAATGAATAAACTACAACATGAGATGCTGCAGAGATCTACAAGATGAAGAAGATCAAATCAGAGATTGACCAAAAAGTGCCTAATGTCCATCTTTTAGTGTAAGTCTAAAAAGGATATATTGAAGGCTATCTAGCCCTTAATACTTGTGTGGAAATATTTCATACATGGAGCAAAGCAGACAGGTCTGGTTAGGCTGGCATTCCCACAGATCATAGAATCATAGAACAGTTTGGGTTGGAAGGGACCTTTAAAGGTCATTTAGTCCAACCCCCTCTGCAATGAGCAGGAATATCCACAACTAGACCAGATTGCTCAGAGCCCCGTCCAACCTGACCTTGAACGTTTCCAGGGATGGGGCATCTACCACTTCTCTGGGCAACAAGTTCCAGTGTTTCACCACCCTCATCATAAAAAATTTCTTCCTTGTATCTAATCTAAATCTACCCTCTTTTAGTTTAAAACCATTACCCCTTGTCCTATCACTACAGGCCATACTAAAAAGACTGTCCCCATCTTTCTTATAAGCCCCCTTTAAGCACTGAAAGGCTGCAATAAGGTCTCCCTGAAACCTTCTCTTCTCCAGGATGACCAACCCCAACTCTCACAGCCTTTCTTCATAGGAGAGGTGTCCCACCCCTATGATCATTTTCACGGCCCTCCTCTGGACCCGCTCCAACAAGTCCATGTCTTCCCTGTGCTGAGGACTCCAGAGCTGGACACAGTACTCCAAGTGGGTTCTCACCAGAGCAGAGTAGAGGGGCAGAATCACCTCCCTCGACCTGCTGGCCACACTTCTTTTGATGCAGGCCAGGATACGGTTGGTTTTCTGGGCTGTGATTCTGTGATTGCTGACTCACATATGGCTTTTCATCCACCAGTACCCCTAAGTCCTTCTCTGCAGGGCTGCTCTCAATCCCTTCATCCCCCAGCCTGTATTGATACCAGTGGTTACCCTGACCCATGTGCAGGACCTTGCCCTTGTTGAACCTCATGAGGTTCACATGGGACCACTTCTCAAGCTTGTCCAGGTCCCTCTGGATGGCATCCTGTCCCTCAGGCGTGTCAGCCGCACCACTCAGCTTGGTGTGTCTTCTGCAAACTCGCTGAGGGTGCACTCGATCCTGCTGTCCATGTCATTGATGAAGATATTAAACAATACTGGTCACAATACAGACCCCTGAGGGACACCACTTGTCACTGATCTCCATCTGGTCATTGAGCAGTTGACCACTACCCTCTGGATGTGGTCATCCACTGAACAGTCCACTCATCAAATCCATATCTCTCCAATTTAGAAACAAGGATGTTGTGGGAGACCGTGTCAAAGGCCTTACAGAAGCCCAGATAGACTACATCCATAGCTCTTCCCTTGTCTACTGATGTAGTCACTCCATTGTAGAAGGCCACTAGGTTGGTCAGGCAGGACTTGCCCTTGGTGAAGCCATGCTGGCTGTCTCAAATCACCTCCCTGTCCTCCATGTGCCTTAGCATAGCTTCTAGGAGGATCTGTTCCATGATCTGCCCAGGCACAGAGGTGGGCCTTGACAGGTCAGTAGTTCCCAGGGTCCTCCATTTGACCCTTTTTAAAAATGGGTGCAATGTTTCCCTTTTTTCAGTCACCAGGAACTTCACCTGACTGCCATGACTTTTCAGTTATCATGGAGAGTGGCTTGGCAACTACATCAGCCAGTTCCCTCAGGACTCTGGGATGCATCTCATCAGGTCCCATAGGCTTATGGATGTTCAGGTTCCTCAGGTGGTCACGAACCTGATCTTCTCTTACAGTGGGAGGGACTTTGCTCCCTCAGTCCCTGTCTTGCAGTCCATCCACTCAAGAGGTGTGGGAAGAGAGATTGCCAGTGAAGACTGGGGCAAAAAAGTTGTTGAGTACGTTTGCCTTCTCCTTGTCCATTGTTACTAGTTTGCCAGTCCTGCTTATCACTTTCTTTGACCTCCCTTTTCTTGCTGACATACCTGTAGGAGCCCTTCTTATTATTCTTTGCATCCCTTGCCAAGTTCAGCTCCAGCTGTTTGACCAGCAGGTCTCGACTCAGCCATGCCAGTCTCTTGCCTTCCTTTCCTGATTTCTTACGCCTGGGGATCAAGACCTTTTGTGCTCTATGGAAAGCATCCTTAAAAATCTGCCAGCTCTGTTCTGCTCCCTTGTCCCTGAGGCTGCTTTCCCAGGGGGTCCTATTGACTAACTCCTTGAACAGCTAGAAGTCTGCTTTCCTAAAATTCAGGGTCCTGACTTTACTCTTCGCCTGACCCATATCCCTCAGGACTGTGAACTCCACCAGTGCATGACCACTGCAGCCCAGGCTGCCTCCAATCTTGACATCATCGATGAGCTCACTTGTGTTGGTGACCAGGTCCAGTATCGCATCACCTCTGGTAGGGCTGTCTATTACCTGGCTTAAGAAGTTATCCTCAATGCATTCCAGGAGTCTCCTGGATTGCCCGCAGCTCACTGTGCTACTTTTCCAGCAGATGTCGGGGTGGTTGAAGTTCCCCAGCAGGACAAGAGCCTGTGAGAGCGATGCTTCCTGTAGCTGGAGTTAAAAGGCTTCGTCAACAGGCTCCCCTTGACAGGGCAGCCTGTAGTAGACACCAACTGCAAGGTTCCCTTTGTTGCCTCGGTCTCTGATTCTTACCCATAAGCTTTCAACCTGCTCGTGGCTATTCTTCAGAGACAGCTCTTCACAATCTATCCATTTCTTGATGTAGAGGACAACGTCTCGACGCCTCCTTCCTCACCTGTCCCTTCTGAACAGCCTGTGGCCATCGACAGCCGCACTCCAGTCATGGGATTCGTCCCACCAAGTTTCAGTAATGGCAACTAGGTCGTAGCTTTCTAGCAGCACGGTGGCTTCCAACTCCTCCTGTTTCCTGCCCGTGCTGCGTGCATTGGTGTAGAGGCACTTCAGCTGTGCTGTTGGCTGTGTCACCTTCTTGGAGGAACACCCCTTAATTCCTTTGAAGTATTTCACTGGTGTTTCCCTGTTGGCTCCTATTACCTCAGGAGCCCCTGGCTCATCTCCACAAGACTTCAAGTGTGCTGCAGTGTACCCAGCGCATCTCAGAGCAACATGTGATGAAGTGTGAGGATTTTCCCTTTCTGTTCCTAAAGCCCTTTACTCTATTTGCCTTAGTGTAGCTATTGCTACACTAAAGACTCTATTTAGTTATGAGTTCAGACACAGACACCCCCATAAGCACTTCTTAAAAAGACTAAAATGGAGATAAGTGCAGAAGGTCGGGGTTAGACCTGGTCGTGGATGGAGGGGCAGAGAAGCATAGGGTCTCCTGAGATGGAGGTGCCCATAGAAGATGTCAATGAGGGAAGTTTGGGAAGGCTGTAGAAATGGAGGTGGAGGCAATAGTGGGAATTCCCTTTGTTAAGGGAAATGCTGAAACTGGATGAAGACCTGTTGGGTTGAAAAAGACTGGAATCAGCTGGATAAGAAGAGTAATATCAGAGGGAGAGCAGGGCAAGAAGGAAAGGAGTGGGATTTGAGCATGGAAGAGAAAAATGTGTCTTTATGTAGCTAACGGCAGAAATGATAAATGCAGAGACCATAAACCCGATCCACAGTGAGAAGGCAGAGAATGAGAGAGGGCACGAGGAGCTGGAAGGCTGGAGCAGCCACTGGCAGTGTAAAGATGGCTGGAGTGGACAGGACCACATCATGTGTGCAGAGCAAGTGCTCCCACACAATGAGAGCCCAGCAGTTTACCAAGTATTTGTTCTGATTTTTTGTTTTCTTTTCCAATACTGGAATCAAGCAGAACGGATTTTTACCATCCCCCCAACCCAAAAAAAAAAGACAAAAATATAGAGCCTTCTGAACAGGTTCCATGAATTTGGCGTAATTTTTTTCTTGCTGAGCTAAGAACATTTGTTTTTCTTCTGGGACTTAATTGTTTATTTATTTGTTTGTTTGGTTGGTTGGTTTGTTTTGTTTTGTTCATGTGCTGTAGGCATCCAGTACTTGAAATACGAACGACCTCCCCTGCTTGTAATTCAGAAGATAAATTTTGTTGCAGTTTCCTTCTGCTAGACTGGGTAAAGCCTAACCTCAGTAGTTTTAGAGCAGCACCTGTAGTTTTATATCTCTCAATTAAAGGTTTGAGAGCTTTGGTGTTTTCTACACTACTTAAATTTTTTCTTTTGTGGATATTATTTCTAAAAATCACACCCTTCCTTTTAGGTATTGTTCCAAGGGAAATAAAGTTCCACTTATACAAGTGGAAATAAATGGGATTTTGGAGATCTCTGTCACATCAATTTTTGCATGTGCACTTTTCATGGCTAAAGCTTCTTGTTACACCCTTGCTGGGACCCTCTGAGAGCTCTTAGCACCTGCTTTTGAAAAAGACAAAATTCTCTGTTCACTGTGCTGAGCCTTGTCCTACATTGTACAAAATTTGCCGGGGAAAACTGGGGCTATTCAGCACCAATGTCTGTCAGAGCTGCAGACACCAACACAATGCAATTATGTTTGCAGACACCCTCCTTGCAGAAGGTGCACGCATCTTGTCTCATCTCATTGCCATTCTACAGGAGCTTGGCTGAGGATTTTGGGAATTCAGCCCTTCTGCTGTCGAATACTGTTCCATCTCACATCAAATGCACCACTTCTGGCAGGACAGCTTATGCGCCTGAGCTTAAAACTAGGTCTACAAATGTTTCAGCAAGTTAAATTTGAGAGCACAAGTGTCCATGTACAGTGAGCAATCCAGAAGCAGAGGTTCAGAGAAAGGGAATTCAGCACATTTAGGACTCCTCTTCCTTTGAAGAAAATACCTGTGCTCTTTAAAACTTCTGCCAAAACGTAGGGTTTGAGTCCCAGATTTCATGGGTGCCATCAGTTGCTTGGCTAGCCTTCCTCCGAACTCCAGGGAAGTAGGACTTTTTTTTAATCGAACATCAGAAAGTCACAAGGATGCTCTGAGATCTGCTTTGCACGTGAGCTTCCAAGCATCCTCTGCTTCCATACTGACACAAGACCCACTTGCCCAGTGGGACCCAAGAGGTCCCAACCAGGAGCTGGCTCTGGCACATATCATTAAAGGGGGTCTTAGGGTGCTCACATGATAAGGCCTCCAATGTACCAGTCCTTTTGTTACTGCAAATTCAGACATGAAATGCACCTGAGGAGAATTACTGATGTACTACTATAAGGAGGTGGCAGAAGCCTTATGGTATGTGTGGTGAGCCGTGTTAAACTCTGACTCTTTGCTTGAGATGACATCAACGTATCTGTCTGTAGCTAATACCAATAGTACAAAGCCAATTTGAGACAAGCCTCTCGTATCAGTGAGAGATAAAACTTGCCAGTTTAGCCATAGCACTGAAATGCTGCAGTGCTTCATAGGGTGTAAAGGTCCTGCGGACGTTCATTTTGGGTCTATACTACTTAATTTCCATCATTTCAGTGGCAATTCATTTTTTTCATAAATTCTTTCTGAGTTAGTCAGTGCCTAGTGGTAAGTCTTGTCTTTCCAGAATACTGAGCTCAGCAACACTCAAAATATTGGAAAATTGAGAAATATAGCACTGCAATGCACAGCCACACTGCCTTTACTCTGCTCCCTTCCCATCCCGTTAAGGCCAGCTATAACCAGTGAGAGTTATTTGCAAGCACTCTATGGGTTTACTGATGGGAAATATAGTTATGGTGTGGCGTAATACGTACAAGATCGATGGGGTCAAGGGCTCATGCCGTTTAGCACAGGAAGACTTTTTTGAAGGGCTAAATGGTTGAACATAAGGCAAACAGTGGTAGATCATATTCAACCCTGTGCAATGGGAAGTACAAATGTGTCTTCTATGGTATACTGGGACAGTATACTGGCTGAGCTAGGGTTGTAACAATGTGTCCTCTAAGGCTGTGTTTCTATTTCTTAGGTGCCAAATGTTTGAGTTCTTCTTAAAAAAAAAAAAATAAAAGGGCATACGCTATCACAGCACAACCTTATCACTGCATTAAAGCATTTTGTTGAATTTCTTAGAATCATTTTTTTAAACACAAGAGAAATATTTTACTGCAGGCATGAATGTGCACATGCACGGCTCTTCTAGTGCAAAGATCTGAGATACTACCGGAGCGGGGTAATTGTAAAAGATACCTGTGGGCTATCTTCCCCTCTACATTTTGTTACTGTGAGACGAATAGCAGAAGGAAGCAGGGAAATTATATTAATCAGCGCATTAGACTGTGTTGTCAGCCAGTCCTTAGAGCATTCAAGGATGTACCTTTTTGGAGTTATTTATACCGTTCAAAAAAGAAAACCACTGACTGCAGAAAACTTGACTTCAAATTACCTGGTATTTGAAACTTTTGTATTGGGGATAATTTCAGCCCTGACAGACAAGTTTCAAGCTTCTCTGCTGTTTCTAACTACAGCGCTTTTCGCTCTGTCACAGAGCATCCTGCCTGCAGGTGCAGGAGGCTCTGAGTTTGTGCAGCCCTCAGGGCTGGTGAGTGGCAAAGGCAGGGACCCCCTCTCCCCATTGACACCTGCTGTTCATAGTTCCCCCTGCCACCTGCGGCATTAATGTACCATCCAATACCCTTGAAGAAACAAAGATGAGTGGAGGTATTTAATGTGCATAAATATTTATGTATTTGCATCAATTCAGCTGTTACACAGGAGGATCCTTCACCTTTTGTAGGCCTGTGGTGTGGGGGGATAATTGCACGCATCTGAAGATGTCCAAGACCTGGGATGCCAGTGTGGACCTCCTCCCATAGCTTTGCTCGTCAACAGGCACCAATTTCTTTCTTGGTTTCCTGGAGCAGCGGGAGGCAGTGAAGCTGGGAAGCCTGGAGAAGACAGTAGGGACAGAGACACATTGCAGATAGCTTGGGTGGAGGGAGAGCCTGGTGAAAACATCAGAAAGCGAGGGAAATTGTAGAAAAGTCAGTCAGCAGAAGAGTGCTAGGTCCACTGCAGTCTGCTTTGAGGCAGGATTGACTTTACCTTTGCCAACCCCAAGCACATATTTTAGCTAACACGTTCTTAAAGCCTCTAGAACAGGACTTTCTGTAACTTCTCTGGTTAGCTTGTGCCCAGACCCTTACCATCCTGCTAGAAGGTTTTTCCTAATACCCATCCTAAACCTTTTTTCTGAACAGTAAACAGATTTCTGCTATGCTGTGAATAACACCTGAGCATACATTTCCCTTTCCAGCAGTTTATAACATCATTGTGTACTGTTTCCTCATCCATCTATCTGCTCAGATTTCCATTTTTCCAGAAAAAAAAATCTCATTTCCTTCCTCTTTCCCACATAAATTGCCTCTGTAAACATCTTCACATTCTTGGAGGTCTCTTCTGGACTCTTTCTCATTTCCCTATCATTCTACTAGATAACACCCTTCAGATGTTACGTACTATGTATCACTGCAAGAAGACAGTGACCTCCACTTTATAATTCCACAGCTATAAGTATGATGTAATCTTACTAATATTTTTTGTTAATATATTCATGAATAAAATTTCCATTTTTTTCATCGCTTCATCCTATAACTATGTATGGTTCCTTCCTGCAGTACTGACACTCAGCCAAATATGTCCTATTATACATGAAAGTCTTCTGCCTAAATTTAGCACTTTGTACTTCACTTTATTGAGTTTCATCTCACTGAAAACCACTTTACATTCCTGTCCTTCCTTGCAGTTTCTCTTTCCTCAAGTTGGTGTCATTCTCAAATCTGATGATCACGCGCTCTGTTCCATCCTCTCAGCTATTAAGCACAATCTTGAAACTGCTAATGACTCTGACCCCTGTACAACCACACTTCAGTGCCCTTGAAGAGTGACAGTGAATCCTTGATTAACCCTCATGAAGAGGGCTTCATCAGTCAGCCATGCACCCACTTTTAGTGATTGCATCTGCAGGATATTTGTCTACTGTGGTTATAAGAACCTCAAATAAAATAGCACCAAGACCCTCACTAAAATAAAAATGAATCATACCAACCCTCTTCAGCCACAAGGCTGGCAACCCTGCCAAAGAAAAGAAGCAGACTGGTTTGATGGGATGCATTATTTACAAGTCTGTGCTGGCTGTTTTTATTCCCCATTATCATCTAGATCCATTCTTTCAGTGGGTCGAAGTTGAGCTGATGGGTATGTGATTTCCTGGGTTCATCTTCTTTCTGCTTTTTAAAGGTAAGTCTGTTGTTTTCCCTCTTGCACTCCTCTTCATCAGACAGCTTGAATATATGTCTTGTCAAAACTAGTTCTCTCTCTGCTTTCCTGTTCCTGTATTGCCTTCTTAGATGAAAGTCAGTAATTCAATGATTGCAGTTAACTGTTTTTCACAAAGCTGAGGCCAAGAAAGCATGTAATATTTCCACATTTTTGCATGAATTAGTTTGCTTTTTTCTTTTTTTTGGTGGTAGACCTAGACTTCCTTTTAATCCAGTTAGCGCATCTCTTTCTTGGTTCCCTTTATTTCCCTGAAGACTGTACCTCACTTTTAACCTTATCCTCTTTGATTTCAACCCTGTGCCTTGCACCCACATGTTATACTATCCCTCTGCTCTTTTTTTCCCATATTTTTCAGGATATCTATTTGTTTTTCAAGTCCTTAAAGAACTCCTGAGACAACTGTATTGGTCTAATTCTCCTATTTTTTCCTTTGCAATGGTACAGCTTGCCTCTTTGGTTTTTACATAATCTTTCTTAATAGCTGTCAGTCTTTGGCACTTCTTTGTATTTAAAGCTGTTGGCTTTGTTTAGAAGTTCTTCCCACCAATTTCGTAGTTTCTTCTTCTTTCGTGCTTTTTTGAGTCCATAACTTATTCTGCTGCTTTTTCTCAGCCAATTCCTTAGACTAATGAATTTTATCATGTAGAATCACTTTCATGGAAATTATCTTCCACTCTTACAAATTCTTATCTATTCTCAATTCCTCCTACTCAAAACTAAACTGAACCAACCAAAAAACTGAGATCCTCCACAGGCAGCAGACTCTGCCTTTTGTGATAGAGCACCACCTTTTGTGATAGATACATGCAATGACATTGTTCCCACCTCCTCCATTTATCTTCACTCAGAGATGGCCAACAAGCCTGTAGCCATCCTATCCCTGTTGCCAGGTGGCTCTGGATGATGCTGTCAGTGAAATGGACTTTCTTGGGGGCCTCTCTTAGGAGAACCGATGAAAACAATCACGATCCCTGACCCATTCCTTCAGCTGCACTTCCCAAGGCAGTGGTCAGCTTGGGTGCATTTGGGGCCAACATGATGGTTTGTCAGCCTCTGAGCAGATACTGTCCTGTGGAAGTCAATGCTTGGTGGGTTGGAGGTGTCCCAGTGCCTTTCAGCTGGTGTCTGCAGTTTGACAGCACACCTACCAGGATGGAGAATGTAGCAGCACAAAGGTCTCTCTCTTTCCCACATGGTGCCCTCCTCTCAGTACAGCAGCTACGAGCCACCCAGCCAGGGCAGAGACCAGTGTCTCCTCACTAAGTATTGGGGTTGCTTTTCTTCACCATATCTCATAGCCACATTGTACTCCTTCAACAAGTAAGTGTTCAAGGAGCGTTCACTTCCTTGGAAGTGTTGAAGGTCACGTTAGACGGGGCTTTGAGCAACCTGATCTAGTGGAAGATGTCCCTGCCCATGGCAGGGGGGTTGGACTAGATGATCTTTGAAGGCACCTTCCAACCCAAATCATTCTGTGATTCTAACAAGACTGACTGAGGCAAACAGTGGACCCTGTTTCTGACAGAAGGTGTCCATCAGCCTTGTTCTTTCTTTTTAAATTTTGGCACCTGACATACACAGTCTCAGAGATCAGATATAGTGTTAAATATAAATGTTAGAATTCATGGTTTTTTATAACCCTTTCAAAGGTGAATACAAGGAAAACATTATTCAGGACTGGAAGGAGCACTCTGGGACAGTCCCATGGAAATGAGTTGTTTAATACTGTACATAAACTGATCAACCTCCACCTCAAAAAAAATTTAATTAATAAATTGCTCCAAACCTCATTCCTCATTTCCACATTACACTAAACTGATACAGTTTTAAAGTACTTCATATTTATTTTTTGCCTTTCAGAAGAGAGTGTCCTAGATAGAATAATGACACAAACCGGTTGACTTTTACGATCACACGTTCATTATTTCAACTGATTGCACAGGATTAAAAAGTGTCTGTATGGTCTGATTGCAGCATATTTCCTTTCAAGAGCAGTGAGATTTTGCTTTTGTTAAAACATACACACACAGAGATAGAAATTGTGCTAACACCTGCAACTTCAATACCTTTGAAAAATAATCAAGCCCTTAAGTTTCTCTTTTGTTTAGAATGAAAACAGCTCATTGATTTATAAAAAAACATTTCAGTAACTGCTTCTACATGTAAGTACAACATTTTATCCTTTTACCATTCATTTCTGCTGTCATACCAACTTCTCCTTTCAGCTTTTACTGAGACACAATGGTCTCTGCTAAGCCTTTGTGAGGGCTATGATTGAGCTGCTGGTTATGTACTGCTTCCAGCTCTCAGGTATCTCACACATCCTCCAGCTGTAGGAATTGATACCAGAATCTCTGAAAATGCAGTGGAAACCAGTTATGCAGCCTTGCAAAGACCATAAGCCTTCACAAGGAAGGAGAGGGGCACATGTCTAATTCTTCCAGAAGGCTGACAGGAACTCTCAAATAACCAGCATCCTAGGGATAAGGTTTCATGTCGACACCAGCGCACGGAAAGCTGCTTGCCCTTGCTCAGCATTTCCTGCATGGCTCCCTGTGTCATCTGCCCATGTCCTTGCCAGCTTCCCATTGTCACCCACCTTGCAGCATCATCTCCCATGTCTCCTAACCCAAACTGCCAGTCTGCCAGCTCCCTTCTGGTGAGGCTCAGTTGCTCCCCTCTCTTTCCTTGTGAAGCCGCTCCTCTGCTGAGCTCTTATCTGATACACATTCCCATCCCAACTCCACAGATCTCTTTCCACTCCAGTGCTTCTCACTCCTGCTGCCAAGTCTCCCCTGCCACTACTGCTGCTTCTACACAGCTGTGTTTTACAGACCTATCAATCACTGAGACTGCTATGCTTATATTTTATGTTATTTATTGTCTTTTCACAATTAAGTGTTCCCTCCAGGAGAAAAGACAGAATATAGGTTCTTGGTAAGTCTGTACACAGGATTAGTCCATTAGCAGTGTAATGTTCATACTACATGTCTTGAGATTGAGTGTCAGCTGTCCCCTTGAACTGTTTCTTTCTTCATTTGGAGTCTGGGGGGGAGCTGGAGCTATGTACAGCTTTTGGAGCTTTGCATTTTAATGATTTCTCATTCTTAATTCCGACTATTGTAGAGACAACTATAGAGAGAAAGAAACACACAACAGCCAAGAATATGTTAATTGCATCCACTGCTCTGTTTCCAGCAAAGGAGCCAATGTATCATATATGCTAGTAAAAATCCCGGTTGGTGCATTATCTTTTTCCTAAAGAAATTGGCAAATAGTGTATTCCTTGAAGACTCACAGTTATGGTATTAGGGATTCGCCATAATCCCCCATTTCCCAGGCTTCCCTTTTGCCAAGACTCTCCTGGTCGTCCCCAGCATGAGGGTCTGATGGATGAAGCCTCTTCCAGGAGCAACAAAGTGGGACTGCCTGTTCGCAGCCCCCTCTGGCTGCATAAGGGTCATTTTGAAGTGGTTGGGGAATAGGCTGAAAGAAATGGGGAACCTGCTCCTCTTCCCATGGTCGTGGTAAGTTTTCACTTTGAACGAAAGTTGAGCTGCAATTGCTAAGTAATTGTGAGGGTTGCTCTGTGTGTTTTAGGGATATGAAATTTGTTATCCAGAAGAAACAAACAAACATATTTCAGGAGATCACAACTAGCTCATACTAATTCAGGTAAAGTGTGGCCAGTGCTCAGGCACTGTTAAAAATGCAGCCTGGCGTTAGAGGAGCATTTCTCTCAGGAGGAAGAGCATTGACCTCAGGGCATTTACTACAGTCACTTGTGATGTCCCCTCTGTGGCACTGGCATGGCTGCAGCCTTCCGTGCCACAAATGGCGGAAGCATTTGCAGCCCAACGCAACGCCTTTCAGAGGCTGGCAGGAGAGCCCCTGCTCCAGCAGTCACATGCAGAATGGGGAATGCATTGCCAGCATGCACAGGGAGTGGAGGACATCTGCAGGGATGCTCACAGCTGGGGCAAGGTGGCATGAGGTGTCCGCTGGAACAGGAGTGTAAAGAGGGCAACAAATGGTGGGAGTCAAAGCAGCTTCACGAAAGCTGGGGCTGTAATTTTTTGCAAGCAACCCACGTCGACTTTCCAAATTGTAAAATGTATAAAAAATGAGCAGAAGAAAGAAAGTAGAAGCTTGCTGCCCAGTGTCATCCACTGTTTTTAATTCTATTTTTAGGTCAATCTCATATTATTTTGATTTCTCACCTATGGTTTTTGAAGTGAGAGCCGATGCTCTGAGGCTGTCACTAGGTTTGCAAGCAAGCACAGCTGCATACACATTGGAGATGGAAAGCAGGACTTCAGAATCCAGTGGTCTGAGTTCAGAGGTACAATTGCTATATGAGCTACAGAAAAACACCATTGGCTACCACTTTTTATTTTATATCCTTTGCACGTCTCTATGGAAATATAATACTGACTAGGCTTCATAGATTGACAATAGTTAGGCCATTAATTAGACTTCACCGCAAGAAAGTTAGAATTACCAGAGAAGCCTAAGTGTGTACCAGATCCAAAGAAACATGAACAGAATTTTTATCCTTTTCATCATCTTTGAAAAACTCAGCCAATAGGAAGATGTTGAAGATAGCCCAGCATCTTGCCATTAGAGACAGATGGTTGGAAGAACCTGTATCCTGTTAACAACGTCATCCTCTGCTGTATAAGACAGCCAGTCCAGCTGGAACAGTTGCCTCCAATTAAAGTGAGATAGAAAAGCATCATCTCACAATTGGCAAATGCTTTGTGTAACCAGGCCTAGACAGGAGGTTATTACTGTGACGAAAATATATGTGTTTATGTTTAGCTATTTGAAAATGACCTACACCTTCTCAATCTACAATAAGTAAATCCATACAAAAAGCCCTGGGATTTAAAAAAAAATTGTGGTTTTACTGCATGTAACACAAAATAACATTTATGTAAGTATCCATTTTGTTTAATTGATTTTGTTTAACCTCATTTGACATGTTAAATCTGTGGGCTTGATTTGAAAAGACAATAGATACTTGTGATAACATGGTAAAAATGAACCAAAGTTACCTTAGCAAATAATTAACCGTAGATTCTGTTACGAATACATTTACGAGGATAACTGGATTACAAAACCTCTGCAATAAAAGTTAAAGCACGTATGCTGGAGTATAATTGAGACACCTGCACGTTGTGTTAATGTCATTTTTTGCTTTCAGATAAGTAATTTGTACTAACTGTTGTATTATTATGTTGCTAGATCACAAAGTCATGGTTTAATGGACCTTGGGTAGAATGTCAACAGAAATGACATTATGATAGCACGATTACTGTCCTTAAAATGCAATATTTTACAGCTCTGACAAATGAGCTACCACTGTAAACAAAGTCAAGAGTTACACTGACTTAGCGTGATAGATCTTGTTCTCTTGGCAAAAAAATTGGATTACCATAAACCTTGAAGAAGGAAGAGATGCTGGGTTTATTTAAATCTCTGAGGATTGTTAAAGACAAACAGAGCTTCCGTCCATGAAATATACATTACAAAATTGTCAAGGTAGTTCTTGGACATACAACTAGGGGAAAAGGAGGCAAAGCTGTTGCATACATTTCTCTAGGAAGAAGTTGTGCCAAAAGCCTTTTGCAAAAGCCTTGAATTCTCTTTCAATAAATGCTGTTTTGCAGCACTAACTGTGATGTTGTGCATAAGTTTTAGTTAGTTGGTTTACGTGAACCCTAGATCCTAATGGCTGTGCACAGATAGATCTTCTTAAATACTGTCTTCTCCCTCTTCCCTCCTCGAGGTGAACACACTGTTGAGGAAGTGAAATACTGGTAACTTTGCAAATTCCATTTCCTCATTCTTGAACAGTCAGAGAGAGGGAATATATTCTGAAAATTTTCTTAATACCTGTTGCACACAGAGTGGGAGATAGCGGGTACTGAGGAAAAGTAAGGAGAATATAACTAGTCACATAATAACTAAAATAAGAATAGTATGTATTCACAGAATCACAGAATCACTACGGTTGGAAACGACCTGCAAGATCATCAAGTCCAACCATCAACTAACACCACCATGCCCACTAAACCATGTGCCACAATGACACGTCCACACGTTCCTTGAACGCCTCCAGTGATGGTGACTCCACCACTTCCCTGGGCAGCTTATCCCAATGTTTCACCACTCTCTCAGTAAAGAAATTTTTCCTAATACCCAGCCTGAACCTCCCCTGGCGCAACTTGAGGCCATTTCCTCTTGTCCTGTCACTAGTCACTTGGGAGAAGAGACCAACACCCACCTCTCTGCAACCCCCTTTCAGGTAGTTGTAGAGAGCGATGAGGTCTCCCCTCAGCCTCCTCTTCTCCAGGCTGAACAACCGCAGTTCCCTCAGCCGTTCCTCATAAGACTTGTGCTCCAGACCCCTCACCAGCTTCATTACCATTCTCTGGACACGGTCCAGCACCTCAATGTCCTTCTTGTAGTGAGGGGCCCAAAACTGAACACAGTATTCGAGGTGCGGCCTCGCCAGCGCCAAGTACAGGGGCACGATCACCTCCCTGCTCCTGCTGGCCACACTATTTCTGATACAAGCCAGGATGCCGTTGGCCTTCTTGGCCACCTGGGCACACTGCTGGCTCATCTTCAGCCGGCTGTCAATCAACACCCCCAGGTCCTTTTCTGCGGGGCAGCTTTCCAGCCACTCGTCCCCAAGCCTGTAACGTTGCATGGGGTTGTTGTGACCCAAGTTCAGGACCCGGCACTTGGCCTTGTTGAACCTCATCCAATTGGCCTCAGCCCATCGATCCAGCCTGTCCAGATCCCTCTGCAGAGCCTTCCGACCCTCGAGCAGATCAACACTCCCGCCCAACTTGGTGTCGTCTGCAAACTTGCTGAGGGGGCATTCGATCCCCTCATCCAGATCATCGATAAAGATATTAAACAAGACCAGCCGCAAAACTGAGCCCTGAGGGACTCCACTTGTGACCGGCCGACAGCTGGATTTCACTCCATTCACCATAATTCTCTGGGCTGGACCGTCCAGCCAGTTTTTTACCCAGCGAAGAGTGCACCTGTCTAAGCCATGAGTCGCCCAGTTTCTCCAGGAGAATACTGTGGGGGACAGTGTCAAAGGCTTTACTGAAGTCCAGGCAGACAACTTCTGCAGCCTTTCCCTCATCCCCTCGGCGGGTCACCTGGTCATAGAAGGAGATCAGGTCGGTCAAGCAGGACCTGCCTTTCATGAACCCGTGCTGGCTGGGCCTGATCCCTTGGTTATCCTGCACGTGCCCTGTGAACACCCTCAAGATGAACCTCTCCATAATCTTCCCCAGCACCGAGGTCAGGCTGACAGGCCTGTAGTTCCCCGGATATTTCTAGCCAGTTCTTTCAGCTTTTGCTTCTAGCGATATCAACCTGCTCTTTACACTAACATTAACCCATGGATTTTTCTTTTTTTTTTTTTTTAGTTCAAAACAATTGAAGAGGGGTGTTTATCTAATAACAAAGGGGATCTCAGTTTTTGGATGCACTGGAACAAATCCTTCTTCTCCTATTCACATATAAGACCCTGCTAAGTATGATGAACAAGGGTTGCCTTTAGGCATTATAATCTGAGAAGGGTGATTAAAAATCCTCACTGATTTTTAATCCAGGTCATGAATATGACCTCAGGAGGTGTTGTATATAACATGAAACAGTTGTATATAGAGTGGGTGTCTTATTTCTCAGTAACTGGCCAAAGTCCAGCCACAGCACTCACCTCTTGTAGGACTTGGCAGAGGGCAAAGCACGGGAGGAAGGTTGATCAGAGCCTGTAGAGCGTGGGGCAGAAACAGCCCTCGCCTGACTCAGGGGGATCTTACCAATGTGTATAAATACCTGATGGGAGGGAATGAGAAGTGGGAGCCAGGCTCTTTTCAGTGGTCCCCAGTGACAGGACCAAAGGCAATGGGCACAAACTGAAACACATGAAATTTCATCTGAACGTAGAAAAAAATGTTGTTACTGTGAGCGTGACCGAGCACCAGCACAGGTTGTCTGGAGAGGTTGTGCAGTCTCTGTCCTTGGAGACACTCAAAGTCCACTTGCATACGGTCCTGGGCAACTGGCTCTAGCTGACCCTGCTTGAGCAGAAGGACGCACCAGGGGTGCCTGCCAGCTTCAGCCACTCTGTGGCTTGTGACTGTCACCCACACTCAGGGAAACAGACTGCATCCACATCCCCAGCATTTGCATGTGGCTCCTCTGGGCTGTGTGTGCCCAACACACAATTATTGGTTTTCACATGGGACCGGGGGGATGTTTATATTAAAGTGTCCACAATATTATGAGGGCTGCCTTGCAGCCCAGAAGAGAGAAGTTTTAAAAACATGAAGCTGAGGGTATATGCTACATGCCTCAGGGCAGGAGTGCCTGAGGGGGCAAATCCTGCTGCAGTAGTGCTGGAGGAGGCATAAGAGGGGAGTCAAACCTGGTGCTATGCTGCCTTTGGACTGGTGTCTGTACTGAGCTCTCCGAGGGCCATGTCTGAGCTTTGTCCAATTCAAAGCACTGTGTAATCCAAGTCAAAGCAAGGGAGCAAGCTAATCAGGATGCGGAGTGTCAGGGGTTTAGTCCTTGAGTTCAGTCCCTGGCAGAGGCATACACTATGGGATTGTTAAGTGTCTTTCCTCAAGGCTGAATGGGATTTTTAAGCTTCCGAGAGCTGGTGTCTGCTGAAGGAGACCTAGAGTTTTTCCTCCTTAAAATCACATTCCTCCTGCTTTCCTTTCCCAAAGGATATGTTTGAGGCATGCTTTTATTTACTTCCCATTCCTCGCCAGCTCATGGTTAGCGGTAAAGATTGCTTTGGGGTCTTCTATCCACTATTTGGACTTCTGGTCCTTCCTCTCCCCTCCCTACCTCTCTCAACAGAAACAAATTTTGGGGTCTGCCACCTGTTGTGCACGGGACGAGTACTGCTGAAGCCATGCAGTACCAGTCATTGCAACACTTGAGCAGCTTGGGACATAGAAATGCCATTGACTGCTCAGCTTAGATACAGAAGCAACTGTTTAGATCTGAAGAGCAATCACTCATTTGGCCCCTGGAAGACTTTACCTCCAAACTCTCTCACTCGTACCACACAGGTTCACTGCAAAAGCAGCTGTGATGTGCTCCAGCTGGGCAACAGCAACCTATTACCTGTACCAGTAGGCAGCTGAGTCCCTTACATTTTCATGCCTACTGCTAGATTAAAGTGTGATTAGACAGGCTGCGAAGATGCCATCTTTTGGATCAGAGCTCCATACACTGCAAGGCTTCGTCCCCCTTGACCCTGCAGTAAGTTTTGGGCAAGCTCCTAAGAAAGAGGTGGTGACATTTTCTGTGCTCTCCAGGGTAAAGTGATCCCAGATGCGCTGACGGGGCTGGCCAAAGGGGAAAGCTGCACTTGTTACTAAGCACATTCCCACAGAGGATTTATGGGAAATCCTCCCAGGGAACAGCACCAAGGCAGAGGCCCTACGACTTCAGAAACTCATCACAGATTTGTTTAGCAGAAGTTGCTCAGGTAGCTGTCTTATAGCACTGCTGCAAAATGGGATGAAATTGTTATCTAAAATCAGTTTCAGATCAGTTCATTCAAAGAGTTTGGGTTTTCATTTCTACCTTTGATCATGTTTACCTCTTTTTAGTATAAACTACCTGCATTTTGAAAGCTTATTTGGACTAGAAGAAAAATTAGAAACTGTTAAAGCAAAACATGCCGAAACTTCTCTTCCGAAATGTTCTAAAATGGGTATTTATTTATCAAAGACAGACTCTCTCCTGTTCCCACTTTCACTCAATAACCTGGCATTTTCAGTGGAGAGCATTTAATCATAAAACTCCTGACAGAGAAAGAGCCTTTTCGAATGGAGCAAACACCTGACATTGACAGGAGCTGATGAGTTAAGAGGAGATCACATAGGGGTCACTGTTGCAATTTTGCAACTGATGTGTGTTTGATTGCATTAGGTTGGAAAAACCAAGCAGATGCTAACATGTTTTTGCACAAATTTTTGCCAGCCTGCTTCAGAAAAGAGATGAAAGCCTTGTGGAGTCTTGGAGGGGCACTGACAGTGCTGCACAAAATAGGATGGAGGTATGAATGCAGGAATCTTTCCTTCTAACATTCTCACTGTGCGCTTTCAAGGTTATAGGTGGAGAGAGCACATCCCTCGACAAGCTGTACTGCCAGTAAGCAGATTTGGTTTGTTGGTTGCCATTTAGCAGCATTAGAATTCAAATGTGCTGAGTGCTTCCCAGAGGAGACCCTGCAGACCCCCAGAACGTTTTTGCAGCCTCCACTAGAAAATGGCTTAAGATCACCAATTTAAATACTGCCATATAGTGCATGTCACTGAACAGATGTCAGAAGATAATTATCCACCTGAACCAGATGGCCACCTAAAAGAGAGGCTTCTATTTATTATTTTCTTGAAAATTTTTTTCCTTAATGTTTAATGAGCACAGTAGGAGAAGAAATGGTAAAACTAAAAGCTCTGGGAGAATCAAGGCTTTCTGGTTATGGGAAGTTCTCCGGCTTGATTCCGTAATGAGGCTATTCTCTCCCAGAGGTACACATTAGGATCACTTCTGTAAGACTAGGCTGATGAATAAGCAGATGTTTTTGTTTTGCACTTGGCTTTGAATTAATCTCTTGTACAGCGCAGAGAGCTGTCAGAGTTTCCACAGTTAAGAGAGACTTCCAGCACGGTTTAGGCAAAGGCAATCTTATGTTGCTAGAGCAAAAGCGTGACTCTACAACGCTTATCACACCCTGCGATGTCAGTGCCCGCTTTGCCTTGCGTGATACAAACCCCAAATGCCTCAGGATGCCTGCACAGATGACCAACAATATCCTTTCCTGGTCCAATTTGAAAACACATTTTCATTTCTTAATTTAAGTAATTGGTATAAAATCTGGCTGCGTTGCTTTTCTTCCTGGAAACAACATCTGCTGGAAGTTTTTCTGCTTTTGGACTAATACACTTCTGGTGTGGAGGGCGCAAATTTCTTTCCAAGCAAGAGCATATTATTCACCATGTAGACCCAGGAGACACAATATTTTGTACCTGAAGGAAAGAGGGGACATTTAGCTAAGAGTAAATGTCAAGGCAATAGTTGTGAATGCAAGAATAGAGAGAAAAATACGGCATTTTCATTATACTATTTTTGTTTGTTTAAAAATGTGAAATAGAGTATCTGGACTTAATTACGCAGTAAGTACAGGAAATTAAAATTTCATGGTGAAAATGAAGACAATATTCAATATATACGTGTCAGTCCAAATGACATGGAAGCCACAAATCTAATAATAAATAATATTTTACAGACACTGAATAGTAAAATCATCAGCTAGTTGCATGTCCTGCCCAAATGCCAGAAAAAACAGAGCATTTGATGTTATTGAGCAGGCTTGCAGAAGCTAATCCTGTTCACACTGTGAGGAACTGCTAAGGAATGATTGCAAGGGTATCTAAAAGCATATCAAATAATGCTGAGGCATTTCAGCTGAATCTGCTTCCTTATAATGTTAAGCAGAGGCAGCTCTGTTGTCATCATTAGCGAAGGAGATCCCACGTCTGAATACACTGTTGAAAACCTGACATTCTCACAATTTTGGAAGGCCTATTTGCAAAAGCTGTGTTCACACAACATGAAGAGAGTTGTCAGTCACTCACCACATCATCCGTTACATAGAACATCTACTCTTAGCTTTCTTTACGATTATTTTTTATTATTTTTTTACACCTACTGTAGCACAGTTCTCAATTTTCCAGTCCTGAAGAACACTCAGAACTTCCGTATTAAGCATCACCTCAAAGAACACAGAAAAGAAATAGGAGCACTACTAATTGTTCAGGCTTCAAATAACCTGATTTTCCCTTTCTTTCATTAATTTGAATAATGAAGAGCATTTATAATGGAAAAATGTAATTTCACTCCAATACCAAAGTTGTAAAACTCTGACACATTTTTCTTTGGTCCAAGAACATGTGTTTAAAAGCTTCATGGTTCAGAGATGACAGGTACCTTCTGAGGAGTTCTCCAGTTTTCTGACAGGATTGTATATATGTTCCTCTGAAAAAGGGAACATAAAATCAAGGTGAGCTTCAGCTACTTCCTGCAACTTGTAATGCTGTTTTCTCCTACCCCGTGACCACTGTATCTCTCTGGTGGGAGCAGAGAGGCAGTGGTGGGAGCAGTAATGAAGTGCTGACAATCAAGTTATCATCTCATTAACTTACCTTTCCCTAGAAATGAGAGGTGTCTTACACTCTGCTACATGGCATGCCCTGAAAGACATGGGATAGATAATCAGCCATGAGCACTTGACTGTGTTCTGTTTTGGGCCCCTCACTACAAGAAGGACATTGAGGTGCTGGAGCGTGTCCAGAGAAGGGCGACGAAGCTGGTGAGGGGTCTGGAGCACAAGTCATATGAGGAGCAGTTGAGAGAGCTGGGGTTGTTCCGTCTGGAGAAGAGGAGGCTGAGGGGAGACCTTATCACTCTCTACAACTGCCTGAAAGGAGGTTGTAGAGAGGTGGGTGTTGGTCTCTTCTCCCAAGCGACAAGTGATAGGACAAAAGGAAATGGCCTCAAGCTGCACCAGGGGAGGTTTAGACTGGATATTAGGAAAAACTTCTTCACTGAAAGGGTTGTCAGACACTGGAATGGGCTGCCCAGGGAAGTGGTGGAGTCACCCTCCCTAAAGGTATTTAAAAGACGTGTGGATGAGGTGCTTAGGGACATGGTTTAGTGGTGGACTTAGCAGGGTTAGGTTTACGGTTGGACTTGATGATCTTAAAGGTCTTTTCCAACCTAAATGATTACATGATTCTATGATTACTCAGGGGCTCGAGGCTGTCATGGGTGCTTCTGCCTCCTACATCTCCTGGTCTCCTGACAGCCCTGCATGTGCACCTGTTCTGCATCCTTACCCTCCTAATGGCCCCTGGACCTTTATCAAAGCAAAGTCCTTTCCCTGCATACTAGCATATATGACAAGCAGTCTGCACCAATACTGAATCACCTCCTGAGCACCTGCAGCTCCCTCTGATGATGGGAGGGAGAACGCTAGGGCCAAATTCTGGCAAGCCTCTCAAACCACAGCAGGTTTCAGCAAGAACTACTGTTCCAGGAGAGATTAATGGGCTCAGGTGATGAAAAAATAAGTGTATACTTTCCTCAGTTGGAATTAAATTTGGAGGAAATAATGTTCTACAAAGAGTGGAGAAATCACAGGTGGCACTGATGATAGGAACAAAAGAAAAAGAAAACATAATAAAATCTGAGGCCATTTATCAGTTCACAGTGAAGGGATTGCAACTTGCAGAGAGAGACAAATTCTTTTCTCCTCTATGCAGAAAGAGACAGCCATAGAAAAATCCTCCAGTGAGGGATTCCTTGGGGACAGTCAGCCCAGACTGAAAAATTCATTTCTGAAGTGCTCAATTCCCACCATTGCAATGCCTAATGATATGGACATCTGACAACACAATCTTTTCTGATCTCAAGACTGTGTGTGTGAGCTGGAAAAAGAAACTATCTGTTCCTCTTTCTTTACTGCGGGAGTTTATGACAGAATAAAGTGTAGTATGTGCTTACTGAATACTTTTTGCTCCCCATACTTAAAACTTTATGCTGCAGCATCATTATGTGTAGAAAAAGAGTAAACTCTTTATGAGAAACTCAGTGAGTAGGAAAAATGTGAGAAGTGCCTAATTGCTCTCACAGTGCATATCTGGACATTATGTGGATACTGGTATTTAAGCGAATTAACATGTCAGACTGGGCTCCTCGTCTGTGGCATCCCGTGTGGATATCCCCAGCCATACCTGCATCAACTGCAGAGTGTCTGCCCCTGACCCTCCAGTTTATTTACTTCATTCAACTCAGTTTATCTATCTGAATATAGGGTGTTTTGAGGTAGCTACCAACGCAGCAACCTTATACTAGTTGTTAATGCACAGAAGGACAGGACTTTTCAGCATCTTGCTTATTTCTAGCCAAGCAGTTGAAATTAATCCAATTATTGTGGCCCTAATCTTGCTGTCACCACCAAAGACAGAAAAACTCCCATTGGCTTGAGTGGGAATGCAATGAGATCAATAACTGAGCCCAATCTGGAGCAGGATTTTCTTTCGGAGGAAGCGGAGAGCTGCAGTGTCAGAAGCCTTCCCCCAAAATCACCAGAGCCTTCCCCCAAAATCACCAGGAGTGCTCTGGAGGGACAGGAGGAGCAGCACTCTCTGGTGCTATTCTCTCACGCGATGTGGCAAGAAGAGTTATCTGCCCGCAGCTGTGCCGACTCTTGACAATGAAATGATTTAATTCACAAGGCATTTGGTACAGGCCCTGCAACCACAACAAAATGGCATACATTTCAGATATGTAAATTAAATTACTTGGTTTTGCACACAGAATTTCAGTCATTAGAGGAAGAGATAATGACTTGCAATATGTTTTTGAGAAGAAACACACAATGATAATCTTATTTACCTTACACTTTAATTTCCTAACGTGCACATGTGCATGGAGGACTTGTTTGTGCAAATGTCAGTTATCAAAGAAATGTCAGACTATGGTTAATTTAATAGTGCTGCCCCTTAGGCTCGAGCAGATGGCCGAAGTTCAGGAACTAACAGGGTTGCCTGCATTAAGAAAAGAAAGCCATGATGTGCACAAGGTAGATTCTTGCAGTAATGTTGATTACATACACACAGACATGCAGAGACACACACACACATATATGGAAAGTAGAGAGGATATGAAAAGTGGGTTATTCAAGAATTTTTTTATTCAAATTATTATTTTCTTTCCAGAAGAATTTTTGAGCTGAATCACATTGTCTGACTGACCTCAAACATTTTTTTTTAAGTCATGTAACACTATATATTTCATTTTTCCATTGTGATGCACTGTCTCATGGGAGCTGCACTTTCAGAACTCTTCTTAAAAGAGCTGTAAGTCCCATGACAGATATAGCCATTCTCTGATGGAGCATGCGGTTCCTCCTAGGAGACATACATTGGAGTTGCAAAGGGGTTACCCACCTCCAGAGCTCCAGTGCCCTGGGGAGGAACAGTTCCCACACTGGGCGATACACCACCCTCGACAGGGAAGCATCATCTCGTGTAGGATGACCTGAAGCACTGTTTCCAGCCAGTTCAGTATCAGACACTTCAGCATGGCAATGTAGTGTCTTAACCAAAAAGTCCAAAAGGAAATGGTTTTACCATGGCTCTTTAAAACACCTTTCAGGTAAGTGTCTCTCCTGAAACATGTCGGTGTGTGGTACTTTTGTCCCAGTGGGTGATTAAAGTAAATGCACCAATATAGGAATACCCCCAGGAAAAAAATATCTTCTTTTTCTCTGCTAGAAGGAAAAGGGTACATAAAAATTTTGTTCTCCTGCCCCCTAAACAGCAACTATTTTTTTCATTTTGAAATGGGCTGCTCCGGGGAGCGCTGCACCCAGGAGGCACTGCAGAAAGCCATGCGACTGCTCCCTTGCTTGAGCCTTGGGCCAAGTCCTTGAGACCAGGCTGCCTTTGTCAAAGGCGATAGTTGCCGTTTTCTTTTAGGCCATGGCTGGGGTAGGAGCCCTCCTCCCTGCCCCAGCCACCACGCAGGGGTTAGAGCCATCGCTCAGCAAGCCCAGGGACAGCTGGTCCCTGCGCCCTGGGGTGCTGCGAAAGGATCTGCTGCTGCTATTTCAAAACCAGGTGACATTTTGAAGCTAGGTGGCATTTGGGTCCTTTTGTAGGTCTAACATTAGAGTTTCCTCACACGTACAGAAACTGCAAATCGCCTTGTCCTCCCTGGGATTTGTTCTCACATCAGCTGCACTGTTATTTAGGATGAAGTAAGAATACATCATTTTTTCCATCTTGTGAAGGCCAGTTACAATATTGTGCTGAAAGCAGCAGAAAATGCCCTTCAGAATAACAACATAAAATCTTATTAACAGCTTCTAAAATGTTCTGGTGCAGCCTGCCCTTGTTTCTTTTTTGTGACTACCATAAACATCTGTCCAGCTCTGTAGAGGAGCAATGACAGAAACTGAACCATTGCCTCGAAAAGTTGTAAGATGTCAGCCTTGCTTGGATTCACAATCAGGCTTTAAAATTTCTTTTAGTGATACAATTTGTGGCTTTTCCTTACAAGTCATTGGTCATGTATGAAAGCACCATGTGTACCCCCTGATCAGCAGTGTCCATGATTACAGACAGAATGGAGGTGCAGGGGATGAACTGACACACAAAAAACATTCCCCAGCCAGCCATCCTGACCCAGCAGCCTGCCCTTCCAGCTGACCTAAATGGACAGTATCTTCCTTGCAATGAACAGTGAGGCAAAAAATACAGTCTTAGGAGCATGCAGGTTTGTCAGCAGCTCCCATCAAGTGCTATAGTTAGATGAATGTCCTTAGCAGAAATGTGTCCTTACTCTGTGTACGTGATATACATACCAGGTTGGGTCATTTCTTTCATTGCAAAGACAGACATAACACTAATGACTTTGCTGGAGCGTCTCTGGAGGTACCCTACAAACGTGAATGCTGGCCCATTGCTGTGTGTTTGTACATCCACCCTGTCCCGGGGTGGTCCCAGTGGTGCTCTGGTACTCTACAGCTGATCAGACTGACAGGACAAGACCAGCCCAGATCTGTAGGATTAGAAACTCATGTCTTCCAAAGAACACATGAGAAGAACAGACTGTTTGTTCACTTCAGTCTCTTCCTTAAAGCTGTACTCCAGAATGTGGAGGCTGGAAAATTGCCTAAGGTAAAAGTAATCTGTGCCAGCTGACAGCTGATGAACTCCTTGTTCAGAGACATGGGGCCAAAATCTGCGGGGACTTATGCTGCAGAGCAAGTCATATGGAGCCAAATCCATGGATGGCATAGTGGGGCTGGGCACCTGGGCAGAAATCAGCTAGAGAAAGAGTGGCAGAGGCTGTTTTGCTTCACTTTTGTCTGTAAGTGCCATGATAGGGAACAGAGGACTAGCAAGTAGCCACATGTGTTTCCTCCAGGCCCCTCAGGACTGAAGTCCTGCAAGGGGTGCTAGCAAGTGCAGGTCCCGGCTTGTGGTAAACCTCCTTCTGCCCACCCTTCACAAGCGGGTTCACCAAGACGCTCCTGCAGCGCTGGATTGCATCTCCACTCTTCTCTGGCAGCAGCAAAAGCTCACCCCACAGTTCACTTAGGGCCAGTTTGGGTGCTACAGGCTGAGGTCCAAAAGTCTGCGCAACTAGGTCTGCTTATTTCCCTGCAGTCCCTTCAACTGTTGCTGCCGTGTTTTGCACAGGCACTGCCTGGGCATTGGTATGGTAAAGGGTCCTCAACCCCTGGTTACAGACAAAGGGCCACTGGCTCAGATGGCACCTACCACTGAGCATCGACGGACCGAATACTGTGTGCCATACCATACGGACTTAATAGACTAAGGTGTACTTCACCTTAGGTGTACCACTCCGGTGATTGCTTTATACAGTCCTACGTATCACCTACACAGACATATTTGGTCTCTTCACCCCTTGTTTTCCTTCCTCCATTTCAGTTTCAGCCAATTCTTCTCATTCCACCACTCCAGGATGAGTTTCAAGAAATAATATTTAAGTATAATCTTTGTCTCCTTCTCAGCTGTACAAGCCACTAGGGCCGGTCCTAATCTTGCTGCTCAGGCTTGCATCTTTTGGGCTCCTTTTGTCAAATTTCGACAAATCTTTGAATTAAAATTCTAAAAATAAAGTTTAAATCAAACAAAGAAAGTACTGAATCCTGATCTCATCTTCTTTAATCCCAGGTGTAACATATTGCTATGCAAGCACACAGACATAGCTTGTGTAGCTTGAAGTCAGCGAAATGCCAATTTAACAAACCTCTGGAATGGCATTATTCCTATATGCTAATTAGTAATGAAGACTAACGGAAGAACCACAGCATAACCCAAAAACTTGTAGGAACTGGACTTTGTCCCAATTCTTCTGTAATGCAGGCACCTCTTCAACTTTCTGCAGAAGTAGCCCAGTTTTACTTGATGAAACTATCCTTGGGCTTTGGATTAAATACACACACATTAAAACTAGAAACTGAATCCCTGGCATCAAAAATAGCTGTTTATACCACACTATCAATGAAGACAGGCTGGATTTGAAGCTTTTTTTTGTATGTTCATTTTAATTTGTTTGTTTTGTCTGACCTTAGAACAAAATTATTCACAATTCTTTTGGAAGAAATAAAAAATAAGCACCAATTCAATATATTTAGCACTCTATCAGATTGGAGAACTACTTCCTTTAACTACTGTAGGAGGAAGAAACTCATGCTTCAGCCCACACTTCTCACGCAGTTAATAACTTAGGCTTTCTGCATAGGCAAAGTTATCTTAAGTCAATGGAAAAACAGTTATATGGTTAATATAGTTAATGAAGTAGAGATCTGCCTCCTCTGTCTGCCCCAAAACAACGGGAAACAATGGATCCTCATGACAGGTCACCACTGAGCCCTCTGACAGGAGGAGAAGAAGGAGGCATGAAGAAATGTTCCATTTTCCTCTAGACGAGTCTATGACTGGACTGTCAGTGTCTGAGAGACTGATGCTCTCCCGTCTCTGTCAGCCCTGTATAAAGAGGGGTCTCCTAATTCCCCTTCAGTAGCTAGAGACAAGAGCCTAATGGAGAGAAGGCAATTTATAACCTTTTCTCTAAGTGGATTTAAATCCACTGCCTTTTGAGAGGTCTCAAAAGTTTCATGTTCTTGGATTTAAATCTTTGGGCAGGAGTGGGAAGAAAATAGGTCTTCATTGCCTTGGGCAGGACATCAGAGAAAGAAGGCAAGAGTTATTTTCCTTTTAAAAGGAATTTCCTATTCATTTTTCAAGAGTAAATAATTGACTTACTTAGATAAAGATTTCTGTTAAAATCCTCTCAATGCTTAATAAAAACTTAGTCAAAGAAGAGAATAATTGTAATAAAAGTAACTGTTGAAAAATAAAATATTTCATGAAATGTTCTGAATGCTTCCACTTTGTGGGATTTCAAAAGGCAACATTTATTTTTACATTTCCCAAGATTTTCTTAAAATTCGTAATGCTTTCTAGGTTGTTGCAAACACTTTCTTTTAATCTTTTGTTTAGTGAAAGAATTCTCTGGGAAATGCCCATCAATACTAGGATTTCATTAAATATTTCAGTTAAAATATTGTCAAGGAAAAAGACAGGAAAAAATTAAACTTGAAAAAAATGTCACAAGGCAATAATTTCTGTAAATAAAACACTTTTCAAAATGACTGCTTTTAACAGTAGCAATATCAGGACACTTTTGACCTTGTGTTTTCACAATCAAATTTAAAATGCATCTAAAACAGAATTCACCAAATTACATTAGGTTGAAAAACAGCAATCAGAAGGCTACGTGAAATTAACTAAAACTGATTTTCATGGTAAGACTCAATCGAAATAATTGTATTATTTACTGTTTAAATAGTCCAAGAAGTCAGGAAAGATTTTCACAGTAATTGTACTGTTTTCTCCATTTTTTCCCTTTTGCACAAAGAAAACCAACAGGTTTTTAAAACACTGGCAGCAATAGCAGGGTTGTCATCAAGTCAGTCAAGATATGAAGAGAACATGTTCTGTTTTGTAAATGCAATATGTCTCTCTTAAACTCCCCACTGTGCAGACCTGGTGTGGAGACTGGGTCAAGGATATTTGAGCAGAAGAGTGCTAAGCACCATTATTCCTATACACACACCTTATCACAAAATTGAACTCCAACTATTTTGGGGAGAACCAGCAATGCTTGCATCTAATATAGGCTGGTGGTCCCCATGATATTTCTGCAGTGATAAATGGTTGCCTATTTGACCACGTGAGTCATTTAGTAGGAGGCCACAGCGATCTTTATCAGCTGTGGCTTTATTCAATTTCTGTATCAAAATGAATGAAACCAACATCAGCACAATCTTCAGCTACAGCACCTTTCCCCTAGGGCTTCAGCATGGTAAGAGTGGGGAGGGATGCTGTTTACTCCATGAAGGCACAGGTCACCTGAGATAAGGGCTTATGTTCCCTACCGTGCTGATATCCATCAGAGAGACAGGGACATTCACAGATTCCAGAAGCAGTACTACCATCTGCCTGAAATTTGCTGCTTGGATTGATCCCGTAAGCAAAACAGAGCTTTTTTTCTGGGAACAAGGCAGTGTTTTCTAGACTAAGAGCAGAAAAAAGGAAGTTGTCTGTGTGTCTGTTGCATGGGAGAGCGGACCCGCCACAACCACCTCCTGCATTTAATTTGGTGCCAGGCTGGGAAGTCTGCCAGCCTGCATGCCTGGAGAAGCAGGTAGGATGTGTCATTCAACACTGTCCAACTTGTATCTGCTTTACTTCGGAGTCTGTTCCGCTTCATCTTAATTGAAGTCAAGTCTCCTTGTTATCCTTCACAAGCAGTTTTAGCTCTGTCTGTGCTTGCCTTTTAAAGACAGAGATCTGACATTCTTTTAAGAATATATATATATTTACTTATTTGAAAGATTGATTTTAAAATTACAGAGACTTTTCCACTAACAGAAGATTAGTTATTTGGCCAGTGGGAGCAGGTGCTTGTAATTCAGGCAGAATATAAATGGAGAAATGTTTGTGAATATGACCCTTAGATTACATCGCTTGGCATAACTGTCTTCAACTTCTTTTTCCCCTCTGAGTAACCAGGCTCATGTCCTCATTTTGCTCCAATAAGGGGTTTGCTGATGATTTTACTAGGCGCAATATCAAGGCCCAGGCACGCTGTTATGTTTCAATCATTCACTGAATGGTAGGTCAAAGTCATTTAAGTTTGGGTTTGCTTTTTCTAGGTCAAAAAAACATGTTGCTCAAAGAACTTCTTGTAGCCTGAAGGACATCTGGGTTAAAGCTTGTGACAGGTCAACCAGAAGCATGACTACGTCACCACAGACAGAGAAGTTAAGGCTTTGAATAATATTTTGAAAACTATGCTTATGAAGAAACACTTCTGCATATTGGTGTACTTGCTGCAGTCTTCCAGAGGCTGATGAAGGAATTGCAAGCCACAGCATTTGTTTTGACGTAAAGCTCTCTGCAGTGCATTTTACATCATATGGTGAAGGGTATCATATCCCAAATGGCACCTTCCACCCCTACTGTCCCATACAACGGTCCAGAGAAGGAGTAATGGTAATACCGGTCCATAAGCAACTCCAGCCAGCACGTCGATCCCGGCAGTATTGAGGCAGATGAGCACACAGCGGGGGGAGATGAAGCTAGATAGGGTTGTTCAAAATCCTGCTCCCCTTTGTTGTTAATGGGAGGGGTTGAATGCTACATAACCTTTTAAAGATTGGGACGTCAGTATATCATGCTGACACCATCATCTAGAAGATGGCCGTGAGATTTCGCATTTAACACCCAGCAGGGCTGTGTCCCAAGCAGTACGCGTCACTGCTGCTTGTACTGCTGCTTTAAGCTGCAAGAGAACATGCAAAATTAAAACCCGACCTTCAGGTGAAACAAATGGAGCCTTTCAGCAAAGGATGCAGTATGATAGCCACAAAAAAGAGCCTATGGTCTCTTCCTAAAGGGTAACTGTTTTAAAGAATAGTTACATTTATTCCCTAAGGCTTTCTGTGTTTCACTCTCTCCGAGAATAAGTGTCTTCAAGTTGTATTTAGTTCTAAAGATTTATCTCATGATTAAATGAATCTCATCTGCTGTCACTCCCAATGCAAACAACTTTTTTATTTTTCCTGATGCAGGCAAATTGTAAGTCAGGCAGAATGTCCTTTTCTTTCATCTTACAAACTATGTTAACAAAGATTACTTTCTGGAAGCTTTTTTTGATTGGAAAAGAAAAGAACAGATTAAAGCCCACATAAATGTTATGACTCATGGAAAACAAATAAAGGTATCTCTTTACTGACTGTCATTTCAGGCCTCAGGTTACAAAAGTTGTTGCTAATTTTTATTAAACCTGCATGCATGACCATAATCACGGTAGGGTTATAATAGTAAAAATGTAAACAGGAAAGTTTATCTTGCAAATACTGTAGCATAGAACTTATGTCCCGCCTGTGCCTTCCTGCTAAGGAACTGCTTAATGTCTTTGCTAATAAAAGCACTCAGCTCCCAGGAAGGATTCTTTCTTCATAACTAGCAACAAAATTTAATGCATTATAGATACCTTTTTATGTCTTTATTGTCATAGGAGAAGAGAAATCACAGGCACTGAATTAGTGCAGTTAAAATAGACTGATTCAGAAAACTGTTTCCTTTTTTCTGCTGACTTTTCCTCTTTTCATGCTTTACGTTGTCTCGGTTGTAGTACCGTAAAATCACAGGTCACCCATGGACCTACCACCAAGATGTTTAAAATCTAAGATACAGAGCCCTTTATTTAATTCTCTCTGCCACATAACATCAGATGATGCCCAGACTGCCCTCTTTAGCTGCAAATACATTGGGAAGAAATACTGACAATAGTGGTATAAATACAGAAAAAAAAATCACAGGCTCCAAACACTTTGCCTATAAATGTTTATTTTTAGCAGGTATATATGGCAGTCTTTCAATTCCATTCATTTAAGAGATCCCAGCTGAGCTGCTGACTGCAGCACGAGCTTAACTACCAGCAAGCCTCTGGGCACCTATGTGGAGAGGCTAAAATTCAGTGCCTGCACCTTGAACTATATTCAACCCCAAACACAGGTGAGATTAATCCAGCCCCCACAAATCAGGGTTTTTTCCTTTTTTGACCTCATTAGGTAATAATGTCAAGCTGAAATGTGTTTCTTCCATCTTTTCCTTAGCTTATGGTACATTTTCTATCCTAACAGCATTTCTTAAAACGCACAGAGTGGGTTTGTGTTTCTCTGTATCTGGAGTACTATGGAAAGTGGGGTTATACCCTAAATCTCAGAAGAAGGCGGTGTCTTCCTTATATGTTTGAAACAAGTAGATTGTATTTATTCCAAGTCCCTGTTCTGACTCTTTCTGGCAAAGAAGGGCGGGAGGTAGTACCACGGACTCCAACCTATATATTGCTATGTATGAATACTTGGACATGATGTCAATGTAGTCTGTAGTAGATTATTAAATAACTGGTTAGAGTTGTGTCTTCTAACTTCTGCCTCTAAATGTTAGGTATATTATTTGCATCAGTCCTCAGTTCCCACCTGGAGTTTATCACTGTTGAAAACCGGTGTCTAAGACAAATGGACAGATTCTTGCCACCAGAAATATCTCTCTCTCACACCTTTGACTATGGTGGGAGTCTAGATACTAGACTGGACTACATATCTCAATTCTAGGTAAGTGAGCTGGACCCCACAGTAGATATCTTCAGTTGTGACCACTGAGAAGAGCCAGCATGGGACTCAAGCTGTGCAGAAGTCCAGCTACTCTGCTGTTGCAAACGATAACCTTTAGAAAACGTGTTTGACTTGAGAGGGACAGTGATTTCATATATCGTTAAAATCAAATTCTGCCCAGTTCTGCTATCAATAGTACATGGCAAAGCAAAGTATAAATAACCCTTCACATTGGGTTTGAATGCCTTGCACATTCTTTACACTTAATATAACGTCAGCGAGAATTTGTCCATTAGTGCGCAGTGAGACAATCACACTTTTATATTTAGAGTATTGCAGAACAGTTGAAGTGAACTGGTTGGGTTTTATTGTAAATATGTAAGCTAAAGTCTTCTAGAGAAATCCTGAACTTTACACTTGAGAATAACTATATTTTGAGCATTGAAGTTCTACATCTGAGGGTGCCTGCAAGACAAATTTGCACTTCTAATTAAGGCTGCTGAAAGCCAGAGTAATACTAAATAATAATAATATTAGCACAAAAAAGTTGGCTCCAGATGGTTTTAGAAGAAATTGGCAAATTAGTAGAGAAGGCAGAGATTACTCCTGATGCAAAGAAACAAACCATACAGTACATCTGTAACTTTAAAGTAGCAGAAAAAAAAATGAAGGGAAGATATATCAGAAGATAAAAATAATTGTTTGAGAAAAGCAAGACCCATTACTGTACCAAAGCCCACCACTGTCTGATATTCTAATTAAAAAGCATTCCTTAACTTGCACACTTTCTTAAATTAACAAGTGTAGGATTTTTTCAGTATATTACAGTTAGGAAAAGGGGATAAGAATGTTTTAATCAATACAATACAATAATTGTCCTTAACATTTTTGTCCTTATCACTGGGTGTAAATACAAATTGTGGTATCTTTCAAGTCACATACTGCTTCACCAATACCACAATACGGCATTGCTATGTGGCAAAGAATAACATTAAAATAGGAGAAACCTGTAAAACTTTCAATTAAATTTTGACATTCTGAAATGAAAATATCCTAAAAAATTGTCCAGAAATTCAACTTGAAAATTTCAAAATATCAGAATGAAAATAACATTTGAAAATGTCAAGCTTTCTTGTGAAAAAGGAGTGGCTTTAACTAACCTGAGATGAGCAATGACCATTTGGAAATTTCCTTTTTTGGTTTACTAGGCCACAACTTCTAATTATTCAAATATATTACAGAAACAGATTTATACCAATGGTCAAACAGTTTTTTCCTTTGACTTTTTAGAACTCACTATCAGCAAGAGTAAAGGCGGCTTAAATTGCATAGTCCTGTTTCTGCTCTCTGGCTGGGCAATGGCAGTCACGCTTGGTAGAGGAGGACTCCCTGTTTTGGGAGAGAGAGGAGTGATGGGAGATAAAAGAGACAAGTACAACTCTCTAGGGCTGTTTGCCCCCAGTTTTGTCCTTTTCTCCTTCTTATGGCCAATGTGACCCAACTCAGCCCAGAAGTTTCCCAGCCTTAGGCTGGCTGGGAATTCAAAATTCAGACAAATCAATAATAGCATGGGTAAAATGGACAGGAATAACTTTCTTACTGCTTTTCCTAATACAAGAACACAGGCACATCCAGTGGATTGATCAGCAGGTTTCAACAAAAGGAGAACTTCTTTCACATGGTGTGTAATTACACCATTGTCATAGTTGAAAGGGTGAGAAGTATAAATGAGTTCATGAAAAAAAAGTCTTGAAACATTATTTCACACCATCTATACCCTATTAGCTTGTGAGGTCCCTAGGTTTCATATTGCTCAAAGAAAATCCTGGGAGGAGTTGCCAGTACATCCGCCTTGCTCTGTTATCTTCCCCCAAGGATTCATTGGTGTCTGCTGCTGGAGACATGGTACTGGGCAAAATGACCCAGTAGAGCACCTCTTATGCTCTTAAGCTGGCGTGCTTGTCATCAGGAAAGACAATAAGCAATTCTCTGATAATTATTAATACAAATAAGCAAGGGTTTTTTTCCACTGCGCAATTCCTTTCCCAAGGACTATGCAACTCCAGTGCTGAAGCCTGCATGTGCCCAAGTGTATCACAGCTGGCTGGGCAAGCACCGTGCGCTCGCAGTCATGTAAATGCCTGAAGTGCTGGATAACTGTCGATCACCACGCAATGGAGGGATGAGGTCAAACTCCTGAAGAGCTAGTGGAAAGGAAGGTAATCACAAATTTCCTGCTCCCTTGAATCTGAAGGTCTAAGGGTATGAAGTGTCCTGAAAGACGCTCCTGCAAGGCGGGGTGGACAAAGCAGCCATAAAAGGCAGGAGACTGATGGGGTGAGGGGAATCACCAAAGCCTGGTGGTCTTCTGATGAGGTGAGGAGATCTAGAAATAAAGTTGATGGATAAAGCAGAGACAGCTGGGACTGAAATGGGAGGGGAGAAGGACAAAAATGAAAGAAAAAACCCCCAAACATTCAATGTTGGAGAGAACCTAATTACTTAGTTTGGGTGCTTGCAGCTAGGCATTGGGAAATAAGCACATCAATTTATAAGTGAAAGGCAGTCTGTCCGCTCTTCTCCAGTACCTTCCAGCGATACTGGAAATAGGACAGTACTTGATGTAGAAGCACTGTGACCATTTCTGCTGCATTTTGCCCCACGAGGCACCTCTGAACCTTACTCTGTCACACAGCAAACTCACCTCCTGTCTCACAGCTAGGGCCAGAAAGCCCCCACATTTAGATTATTTTAGACCTGTAGAGAGATCGTGGGGATCTTCACCCTGAGCAGACACCCCTTCTCCTTGCAATGGGAGGAATAAGCCCAACTGCAGGTTGGTCAGTCAGGGCTTTCAATCAACATAAATGGCAACTGGAGAGGCACAGCTGCCAGCTCTGATCCCAGGCTCCCAGTGTAACCCATGGTGAGTCACTCTCGGAAACTCTTTGGCCTGTCCATAGCCAAAGGAGAAGAGTTAAAAAGTCCTTATGCTGCATCAAGTCAGCCTGGTAGGCCAAAAGTGTTCCCTTCTGCCTCATGTGCCCCAAATCATCCATCTGAAGGGGTCCCTCACCTGAACAGATGTGATGAGCTCCTGCCTCAGAAGCAGCAGCAGCCTGTCCATGATGCAAGATTGAATCATTTCCTAGCTTTAAATCCCAGTTTAAAGTTTGGGGTTTTTTCAAATCACTTCATAGTGGGATCCCACATCAGCAAGGCTTTCCTTATAATGCTGGACTTGATTACCTGCAGTCTCCCTTTCATCAAATCTAAAGTCTTTTAGATATACAGCTGTATATTAGATCAGTCAGTGGTTTGCTCTTTTAACCTGTATTTATAAAAAGACAAATTCATCTTTAATTATAAACACAAAAATATCCACACTGTTTTTATGAAGCTTGGTTCAAAGCTGTTTTTCTTGATGAAATTATAAGATAAAAAACTGAGCCTCTGCTATAGAATGTTGACATAACTTTAACTACTGCGCTGTTTGTGTTACTGTAATGAACTGATTCCATTTATCTGGTTATAGCTTGCTTCATATAAGGCTTTATGAGATTTCAAAGATGCAAAAACCTGGGCAAGGCAGTCCAAGCCTAGTGATGCAAATGGAGGACCTACATCCTTTCTCACTCAGCTTTTTTGCACACAAGCACACTGCAAAAGTATATGTGAATGCTCTTATTCGAGGCTCCATTTATTTCAAGTGTCAGGAATGCTATGACATAGCTTAGCCTGAAAACACTGGACACAATTCTCACTTACATATTAAGTAATTCACAGAATCACAGAATCATTAAGGTTGGAAAAGACTGGTAAGATCAAGTCCAACCAATTATAACTGTTCATTTTTAAAGGAATGACTATTTAGATAATCTCTATAGTTTCCTTTTCAGCTCCACTCACTGATGTTCATGGGAAAACTTCTTCTGGAAGTAGTCTATACGCACACATTCAAAAGATATTTAGCCATATATCTTCACGTATCTCCTTTTAAAAACACTGGCTGGTCTCTATCAGCTCTTGAAGGTGGAGTTCTCTTAAGAAAAGTATTTGCTTCCAAAGAGTTTCTGATATAAAGCAAAGGCTGACTGTGATGGTGGAAGAAGAGTACCCACCTTTTACATGCGGTGGTTTCCGCCATAGGGCTCAAGAGCTGCCTTCACAGAGAGAGTTGCTGTTATCCATATTTTATGAATAAGGTGGCAGGTATCAGGGGTGAGGCAATTTACTGAGTCATACAGTGAAACCGCAGCCAAGCTAGTCCTGAAGTCCACGTCTCCCAAGTTCTCCATCCACACTGATTCTTAGATACGCTCAGCAGACACACTTGCTGCAAAACACAAACCTAGTTGACTTGAAAATGCTTCATAACAAATGACAATTTCATCAAAATTTTTATTCGAAGGGAGAAAAAAAGGAAAATGTTCAGCAATATTGAATCAAGGCATTCCAACATTTGCAGAATTTTGAGTTTTCCTTTCCTTCCTTTTGTTTTGAGTTTCTTTATTTTCTTTTTAAAGTATGGTTAAGTACATGCTATATATACTGTTATAATTAAAAGAACAAAACTGAAATGAAATGTTTTGATTGACCTGAAAAAATTTCCTCTTTCATATTCTTCTCAGTTCTGAAATTTGAAGTTTCAGTCCAAACCAGCATGAAAACAAAAAGCAAAATAAAAATCTCAGCTCCTCCAAAAAGCAGGTCTTTAGTTTCCACAGTACTCCCTTCATTTACTTACATTTTCTACCACCCTCTCCACAGCTGCTCTTACTAGATATCAGCACCAGAAAACTAACCTTCAGCAGAACTACTTCTGGTTCTGAAATTCTTTTTTGCCTGAAGGAAATATCCCAAATGAGATCTATTTTGAAAAACATTCTCCCACTTAAAGCTGCTGATTGGAAGAACAGAGAAAACAAAAAAGATGGACTGATTAAAGTTGTGGATTTTTTTCATAAGGGTTTCTGTAAAGGAAATTAATTATTTTGGCTGTGAGTTAGAGATAAGCAGCCTCAAACTTTGAACAGATGTGTAAGAACTGATAATAAACAGAACCAGAGAAGCAAAAAGTTTAAAAAAAGTTTGGATGGACCTCTGGAGGTTGTCCAGGACCATGTCCAGTCAGGTTTGGAAGATGTCCAAGGATGGATACTTCGCAGTGTCTCTGAAGCAAGCATCAGGAAGTCCCTCCTTGGTTATCAAACCCCGGAGACATCAAGCTCTGCACATCAAAAGGAAGATGAAATTTAAATACTCCAACAATTCATGTAAATGGATAACAGGGAAACAGTCCTAAGTATCTAGAAGTATTTCATCAGTCACCTTTAAGATGATTTATTTAGATTTTGGCAGATGTAGACTATCTATTTTTAGCTTTTTATAAAAACTATTTCAGAGTGCTCGTAATTCTTTACTGTGCTGTCCTCTTTAGCTTTCCAGGACCGTGTCTGGATTAAAAAAAAAAAAGAAGTAGCAGTAGCATTATTATTTTTGGAAACAAGTATAAACCAGAAGGTAGGATAAGTGTTGTGGTACCAAACCTCAGAAATACACTTACAACCAATTTTCCAGCAGATGATTAAAAACACGTTAATCAACAACATGTTGGATTTGACTGAATGCCACTTGGCTGCACATAAAGTACTACAGAACAAGTTGAGTAAATTTAAGTTTATAAATATTTGTATAATCATGAGAACATACAAACCCTTCACCTGCCATGGGTTTAGGTTAGCCTTCCTTGTTAAACTTCTTAGAAACAAGCATCAACATTAAGGATCAGTCATTCTCCTTTTTCTCTCTTTCTTTTTTATTCTTTTTAATGATAAATTCTCTTATTTCTCCAGTTCAACAATTTTACATCCTGAGCTGCACTGAAGAAATTTGCACTCATTTGACTGTGACAGGGTAGCTAGTACACTTCACTAATGTCTGTTTGGTTTACATCAGCCCAATTTATACCTCATGGAAATGCTTTAGCTCAGCTAAGAAATATCCAAGAAAATTAGGCTAGATTGAGTAAAATAAATAGCAATAGCTGCATTCAACTTAGTTTATACTGCTGAGTCAGAATTTGTGCAACTAGCAGGGGAAGGGAACTTCCTTTTTTTTCTAAATAAGCAATCTGAGTTACTGATTTGTTAAGGAGATAAAATGACATCTTGTACAGGTAGTTGTTTTTATTAACCAATACCCTGCGTTAAAGCACTGCAAAATATGCAGTCCATATCTTCGATATAAAAAATTGGGGTTTTTCTCCTAGTGAGATCTCTAAATGAAGTTTACCATCTTAGTCTAAAAACCTTGTGAAGACCAAACACAAGTAATTTTTACTTTCATGGAGTTTGACAACTATGCCATACGGAGCCATTACATAAACTTGTTACACAAGGTCAAAAAGATGTTAAAAATAAACCTGTTTGCTACTAGGAGGTTACACAGAAAGATAAACTAGGCCTCCAATATGCAATCTTGTTCTCCAGCTTAAGATCCTTAAGATCATACCAATAAATATTTTTTCTAGATAACATCATAAATGTTTTCAAAGTCATCTGTACCTGTGTTTGCATTGAGGCCTTTGCTTACAGTTGTAGTGCCTTTTTGAAGGGATTCCCCAGTTCTCCAGCTTCCTGAACATTGGTGGAGTTTTGGTGCAATCACAGCAGCTTTCTTTCAGAGGCACCAGCCTGGAAGCTCTGCTCAGGGGGTGCCAGCAGCGCTCCCACCTGGGGGGGACACGGGGGCCCAAAGCAGTGACCAGCACCATGGACAGCTTCAAGCTACATGCAAGGGCGCGACTTTTCCTCCAAGGGACTGGACAAAATCTAGTCCAAAGGGAAAACCCAGAACCACCAGCAGTCTAGATGCGAGGGCTCATCACCAGCTGCCTCATTCCCCTGACTCATTCATGCTGTGTTGAACCATTTGCTAATGTAGGCACAGCCCCAGAAGGTTTCTCAGTAATTAAGACTTGCATTCTAGGCATTTGTGGTTCTGTGAATACCACGCATTTGCTAGCAACCACGTCAGTTTTCTGAGGTCTGGCAGGCAGGTGGTAGAACCAACTCTGAAGATTTTGAGGAGGGTTGTCAGGAGCAGACTACGTACACGTCCCTGGTTGAACGTGAGCTCGCTGCAATATCGTATCAGTCCATCCAGGTCCCCGCCTGGCACAGCACTCAGTGATCTTGCACATGGATTGAACTGAACATAAGATAGTATCTGTCGTTTTTCTGTTTTGTCACTGATTTTAAAGATGTACTATTTCAATTAGGTCCTGAGAAGCAGCAAGAATGAGGATGTGAATATTATCTTTAAGGGACTGTAAACAAGAAGTTATCCTGATTTCTCAGAGAGGCTAGGGACATGGATCTGTCACTTAATACAGACATAACTCCTATTCCTGTACCTCATCAAAGGACCTTAGCACATTGGCCAGAATTACTGAAGCAGTGCATGGCTTATCTAGGAAAAATTTTGCTCACTGTGAATTCATGTACTGTTTTTTGTTTTGTCTGAAAAGTCTCAAACCTTCTCTTTGATGTAGCTAGTGATTGGCAGCCTTTCAGTTCAGTTGCAGCATATTTTGATCTGTTGTGCTGGAACAGAGGGGAGGCCTTGAATATAGGAAGGAAAATGTTCAAAACCCATCCATAATTTTTCATACTTCAGCTTTCAAAATTGCAAGACTTTTCAGTACGTTTTCACAGAATCACAGAATCACAGAATCATTAAGGTTGGAAAAGACCTGTAAGATCGAGTCCAACCATCAATTAACACCACCATGCCCCTTAAACCATGTCCCACAATGCCTCGTCCACACGTTCCTTGAACACCTCCAGTGAGGGTGACTCCACCACTTCCCTGGGCAGCCTGTTCCAGTATTTCACCACTCTCTCAGTAAAGAAATTTTTCCTAATATCCAGCCTGAACCTCCCCTGGCGCAACTTGAGGCCATTTCCTCTGGTCCTGTCACTAGTCGCTTGGGAGAAGAGACCAACACCCACCTCTCTGCAACCCCCTTTCAGGTAATTGTAGAGAGCGATGAGGTCTCCCCTCAGCCTCCTCTTCTCCAGACTGAACAACACCAGTTCCCTCAGCCGCTCCTCATAAGACTTGTGCTCCAGACCCCTCACCAGCTTCGTTGTCCTTCTCTGGACACGGTCCAGCACCTCAATGTCCTTCTTGTAGTGAGGGGTATATATATATATATCAAATATCTTGACCAATTATTAAAGGTTAGAGCTATTTTTCAGAAGTCTGTATTAACATTTTAATATGGGCTGGTAAATATAGATGAAAAAAATCACCTTTCTTTTTCCTTTAGTATAAAGTCTATTTTTAAATGACTGATGGGTTTGTTTTAAGGCATTGAGCTAAAACAGTCTTCAAATAGTTTATTTTCATAAAAGTTTCATGGCAAAACTTAATGTGATGATAATGCTTTCAGAGTCTTAATAAACACCTTAGATTGCTAAAGAACCTGTAATCCTCTCATTACTGAGTCCTTTTGTTTCTCTAGCAAAAATATTATCTGGAATCTTAACCAAAATGTGGTGGCATCAAGCCCAATACCACCTTGTCAAGGATACAGGGTTTTTTTAAAAGTAGTCTTGATGTCTATAGCATTCATTTCTTTTTTGAGTAACTAGTTGGTGTCTGCAAAATACCCCTCCTGAGATCTAAGGTTTGATCCCAGCAAACAGGAGATTGCTATTTTCATTCCCAAACAGAAATGTAATTACATTATCATAAAAGTCACATTGCTGTTGGCTGCATTGCAAATGCCCATGGATGTCCTCTTGACCCCAAAGGTGGCATCTAATGTAAAAGATTTCCAGATAATTGAAATAGCTTCCTCTGCTCATGTCTGCAGGATGAAAGCAGCAAAAATCCCACCATGCTTTAACATCAGCAAAACCATAATTCAAACTATCTTACAATGTTTATTTTGTTTTAAAGCCACAGTAAGACAGAGAAAATAGTTACCAGTAAACAGAAAGGAAAAGTTCATGATCTCGGTTGCTGGCATGAAAATCTAGACTTGCTCCAATAAAACCAGTGGAAGTATTTCACTGTCCAGTGCTGCAGCTGGAATTAGAATTGGGATCAAAGATTGAAAGCATCTTTTAAACATCAGAAGCAACAGCAAAACCAGAAATTATCATTTTTAGCCTGCTTTCCTAAGGAGAGTAGGCTCCCACAAACATGCTTTATCTGCCTGTCTGTCTGTCCTATCCTCAGTACCCTGGAGAGCACTGATCCATTTTAAGGACACTTAACAAAGCAGTTTTAATTTCAAAGATGCTGTGTCCCTGTGTGTTTTCCTGAAACCAGATGAAGGAGAGAGTCTACTACTGCCTGTATGGAATGAGACCTGGGATCGGTGCCTCTTTGGCATGCCACATACACGTGGGAGCTCAGGGGCAAGCTGCAGCCTGTGAGCAAACACGGCTTGGCCAGCTCTGCCCCTCGGGGACTGCTTCACACACCTTAGCGTGTGCCGAAACCTTCGCTGAAAGCCATGCACTCCACGAGGGTTTCAGAAGAGGGAGTCCCTGCCCCAGGTAGATGTGTTGCAGTGTAGACAGGCTGTCATGCAGTTGCCCAATTTCTTTCCTCGGAGTTGTGCAGAAGTGTTGCACTGGGTGGTGCTACACCAGCGGGCTCCCTGCCCTCCTCTTCCTCTTCGCCCCAGTGACCTGCCTGGCCTGACACAAAATCTTGTTGTATAAATAAGCGTGACTTAAAACATGGATGGAAAAAGGATATTCTTGTTATTCCTATTTTATAGCAAGGCTCAGAGTCCCTGAGTTAGACAGAGCCTCACGGGAGAGTTGGCGGCAGAGCTGGCAGGTAAACACAGAACCCCAAATCACAGCCCCTAACTACAGGTAAACCACCCTCTCACAAATTCCTTGCTAGCTGCTGTGGGAGAGAAAATAGATTTCTGAGGAAATGGGTAAGTGCACAGAAAATTTCAGCAACACTGGATACATGGCAGTCAACAAAAATCCAGTACAGCCAGCATTTATGATGTATTTCTGGCAGCACTTGCCGTCACTCCTTAGCCAGGCTTTAACTACACACAGCCGGGGTCTTTCTTTTATCAGGGAGTTTGGGGTTTGCAGCAGCAGCACCGAACACACTCCCTGCACGTCTGCAATTTACTTCATGCCCCAGCAATAAACGAAAGAAGGACCTGTTAGTCTCCAGGATGTCGTGCTGGTTTCTAACATCTCCCTTTCCAAATCCCTCCCTGTTTTTGCCACAGGCGGGTGCACTGCAGGTGTCTGGAAACCCCTATCCTCAGAGAGGGAGTCCCCAGCTCTGCATTGTCCTCCAGGACATGATTTCAGGTCCCTCATGGAAAAGCATTGCGGCCGACCTAAAGCACAACTTTTTCCCAACAGGAAGCAAACAACATTCACAGAATCACAGAATCACTAAGGTTGGAAAAGACCTGTAAGATCATCAAGTCCAACCATCAACTAACACCACCATGCCCACTAAACCATGTCCCACAATGCCTCGTCCACACGTTCCTTGAACACCTCCGGTGAGGGTGACTCCACCACCTCCCTGGGCAGCCTGTTCCAGTGTTTCACCACTCTCTCAGTAAAGAAATTTTTCCTAATATCCAGCCTGAACCTCCCCTGGCGCAACTTGAGGCCATTTCCTCTGGTCCTGTTGCTAGTCACTTGGGAGAAGAGACCAACACCCACCTCTCTGCAACCCCCTTTCAGGTAATTGTAGGGAGCGATGAGGTCTCCCCTCAGCCTCCTCTTCTCCAGACTGAACAACCCCAGTTCCCTCAGCCGCTCCTCACAAGACTTGTGCTCCAGACCCCTCACCAGCTTCGTTGCCCTTCTCTGGACACGCTCCAGCACCTCAATGTCCTTCTTGTAGTGAGGGGCCCAAAACTGAACGCAGGATTCGAGGTGCAACATTATTGCAGCCCCCTCTGTGCAACCACAGGCAGTTCTCATGGGCTCTTAGCCCCTGCAGCTGAGGTTCAGAAATCATTCCCACACAGGCCTGCCAGGGTATCTTAGTGCTGCTGTTTAGAGATTTAAATCAGGAAGACACCGGCACCTCTGCCGCGGTGGCAGGGCTACACCCATGGGTGGAGGTGTCCCTGCTGCACCGAGCGGGTCCCATCCTTGCTATTCCGCTCAGACAGCTAGTGGTACTTCAGGCAACATGCAGACAGTTCTGCTAATAGATATATAGCTTCCTCTGTGGTTGCTAATAGATAAATTTCTGTTATACATATGGCTGTCTCCAACTCCCACAAGAATGGAAATTAGTTTATTTCCCAGACCAGACACCAGAGGCTTGTAATTTATCAGCAGACTGCAGGGTCACTTGCTCCATATGACTTAGTTTAGGCAATATTCTACTACACTGTAGTCAAAGATCGCTTAACCAAAATAACTTTTGTATTGAACAGGCTTTGTTCTGTGATCTTTTTTCAGTCCAAAGAACCAATGTCCTCCTTCACTTTGGGTTCAGTTACTGCCCTAATGGTAGTGTTCACTGCCATGGCCAGCATCTTCCTGGAGAAGCTGGCGACTCGTGGCTTAGACAGGTGCACTCTTCACCGGGTTAAAAACTGGCCGGACGGCCAAGCCCAGAGAGTCGTGGTGAATGGAGTGAAATCCAGTTGGCGTCCAGTCACAAGCGGAGTCCCCCAGGGCTCAGTTTTGGGGCCGGTCTTGTTTAATATACTTATTGATGATTTGGATGAGGGGATCGAGTGCTCCCTCAGCAAGTTTGCAGATGACACCAAGTTGGGCGGGAGTGTTGATCTGCTCGAGGGTCGGAAGGCTCTGCAGAGGGATCTGGACAGGCTGGATCGATGGGCCCAGGCCAATTGTATGAGGTTCAACAAGGCCAAGTGCCGGGTCCTGCACTTGGGTCACAACAACCCCATGCAACGCTACAGGCTTGGGGACGAGTGGCTGGAAAGCTGCCCTGCAGAAAAGGACCTGGGGGTGTTGATTGACAGCCGGCTGAAGATGAGCCAGCAGTGTGCCCAGGTGGCCAAGAAGGCCAACGGCATCCTGGCCTGTATCAGAAATGGTGTGGCCAGCAGGAGCAGGGAGGTGATCGTGCCCCTGTACTCGGCCTTATCGCTCTCTACAATTACCTGAAAGGGGGTTGCAGAGAGGTGGGTGTTGGTCTCTTCTCCCAAGTGACTAGCGACGGGACAAGAGGAAATGGCCTCAAGTTGCGCCAGGGGAGGTTCAGGCTGGATATTAGGAAAAAAATTCTTTACTGAGAGAGTGGTGAAGCACTTGAACAGGCTGCCCAGGGAGGTGGTGGAGTCACCATCACTGGAGGTGTTCAAGGAATGTGTGGACGTGGCATTGTGGGACATGGTTTAGTGGGCATGGTGGTGTTAGTTGATGGTTGGACTTGATGATCTTACAGGTCTTTTCCAACCTTAGTGATTCTGTGATTCTGTGATTCCTTCACTGCTTGGAAAGGAGCAAAGCATCCCACTCTCATGCATGCTTCTCCTCCTGGGGTCTGCTGCCCTGCACCCACTGCCCAGGTGCTCGAGGCATCTAGAAGGGATGGACAGGAGCAACCTGAGGTGGGATAATGCTGCTTGAGGAAACCAACTCCTCACCCCGCATGAGGGAGTTGGGATAAAACCAGGAGCTTTTGCAACTTGGGACCAGTTTTAATGTAGCAGGCTGATGCAAGCAGTGCTGCTTTCCGTTTCAAACAAACAAAACTAATTTTAGTACGCTGGTATGTATTCATACGTTTTATGTTTTTTCTCTGAAGTGTCAGCAAGAGCTTGCTTTGTGTTGTGGTTGGGCTAAAGGGTAGCTCTGTTGTATTGTACGAGGTCAAATGTCCCCGTGAGCCTCACTGGCCTGGCTGGTTAGCACAGGTGACACAACCCATAGCCAGCATGGTACAAAGAAATACTATTGCTAGCAGCCTGTCCTTGTTTCCACACGTATAGGGGCAGGTTTCTCCCACAGGCTACAACGTGTCTCAGAACGTAGTCTCCAGCAGTTCTGCTCCTGCCAGAAATGATCAGCACTTCCACTTGAAAGACTGAAATCTCATCACAACCAAAATTTCTCAGAGCTCAGCTGGTGCCATAAATCCGTGCTTGCTTTACTCAGGTGGGTGGTAACATTGCTTTTAACACCTCTAGTACTAATGGAAGCAGGGGACTCTGAGCAACCTGATCCAGTTGAAGATGTCCCTGCTCATTGCAGGGGGGTTGGACTAGATGACCTTTAAAGGTCCCTTCCAACCCAAACTATTCTATGATCCTATGATTCTATGATTCAACTTCATACAAGCAAAAATATGTGCTATTTCAAATATTACCCTTTTTATATCTGGCCCTCAGATTAGATGGGAATTTGTGCCCTATATTTAAGACGTAGTGTTGAATTTCTGCCTCTGCTATCACAATATTCCTGTCAGCTAAAACAGCTTTTGGCATGCTACAGCAATTATACGTTTATCAGCCAAATTTGTTTCCAGTTCAGAGAAAAAATAGATTTTGCTTGGGAGCTTCAGAGTATTTTAAATAACAGGGTGATTCCCTAGAATATACAGATGAGCAATTACCACCTTTAAATCATGCGCTGTATGTTACCACTTCCATGAATAATGTATATGCCAGCCAGCATTATAAAACAAATCAGTGCTACATTGCAATCTGGTCCAGGTGACCTGAAGATACTGGGATCCTTGGGAGAAGGGGAAAACTATAGTGACAATCCTCACCCAGATGCCCATCACAGGGCGACGTGTCCATAGCAAAGGGGGATTCTCACCATCTAACATGACATGTCTGCAGTGAAGAGGTCTGAATTAGTAACTGTACGCTGCCTTTTATAATCACTGAAAAGAAATAGGCAATTTCAGGGTGCAGTTTCTATGGTCAGTTTAATGTTTACTTTATGATGAGATTGTGCAACAAATCCTGTCTACTCGCTCTGAAAATGTGCTTCTGTCAGCCACAGTGGGAGAAGGCTCTGAGGAAAGGGCTTATACTGCTTTTCCAGACCGTTTTTTTCCCTAAATTGTTCACTGTCCTTTCCTTCCTCGCAGACTTCAGGGAAATATCCTAGAACCAGTGGGTCAGGCTTTGATTCTTTCCAATGGAGAACAAGAGGGTGAGAAACACTGCAAGTCCCATGCAGGCAAAGCTGTCAGCCACACAGGCTGTTTACCAGTCCTTTGGCCTATGCTTCAAACCTTTACTATTTCCCACAGGCTGTTGTAAAACAAACAGAAAAATAATTGCCTGAGGAGCTAAATGGCTTTCCAGTAGGTAAATACACAGTTTACAAAACCCAGGTCCTTTGTTGACCCATCACTACTGATGCACTTGAGTGCGGGTCAGATCCTCAGCTGCTGTAAATGGACTTGGTGGCATGGATGTCCCTATTTCATGATCTGCACAGATATTCCCATGTCATGGTCTGCATGGATGTCCCCATGTTGTGACCTGCACAGATGTCCCCATATCGTGATCTGACAGCAGTTCAGTCCTCCAGTGAGAGCAGGTTAGCAAGTCCTGCGCTTCAGAATGATATGGCACTGAGGCTTTTCACTGATGTAAAATTCAAATCCCATCAAGCAAACTACTAACTTTTGCTTGTGGATGGAAAAGGGACAAATGGTTTTCTGGAGTACAATATTCACTGACATTTATATCATTCAGTGAGCTATTGTTTCCTGATGTAATTGCAGTAATGAAGAAGGGAAAAATGTCTTTTTCTTGCTAAAGGGTCAGAGGACCCTATCGAGGAGAAGAACACTGTCATAAAGAAAGTATTTTACAATCAAGTAGCCAATTATACCAAAATGGAAATAAAAGTGTTTAAATGACAGGCTAATTAGAGTTGTAATAATTATAGGCTTTAGTAGAAATTCTGAAATGTGAAAATGTATGAAAAACTCAGTTTGTAACAGATTAGCATAGTGCTATAGATCAGATTAAAAAATAGCCTTTCCCATCCAACCAACGGGTCATTTTTGAACAGAAGGGAAAGTGCAGGTAACATGAAAGGTCAGGATTTTGGTACTGTCTTAAAGAAGTACTGGTACAAGTCTGTAGGTACAAATACCGTCCTTCTGAGAACAAAGAGAAAGGGTCACCAAACAGGAGCAAAAGTGTCTGGATAGCCAAATCCTACAGAAACTTCACACCACTGAGCACCAAAGACCAGATTTAGAAGGGCATCCAACTACATTTATCAGCCTTACCTGCTGACTGGAAACTCCAAGCTACTCGACTTTCCAATAAAGCATACAAAGGATGCTTACATGCATGAGCCCTCTGCAAATTGATCCTATCACAACTTCCATGTTCCTCTGTCTTCCTACTGCTCTTTCTTTGTTTCATTCACTTGCATTTCCACATTCCTCTCTTCAGACAGCCTCTCCGAGGAGCGCGAACATACTGGGTGCTCCGGCCAGGGTACAATGTGAGGCACATTCAGTAAATTCAACCTCCAGAAGCCGCCCAAGGCACCCAGCTTCAGGCACTCCACAAAACTGATGCAAGCACAAAGGTGGGGGTACAACATTCAGACCCCTTCAGAAAAAGACCCCTTCAGAAAAAAAAACAAGTTACAAAAATACCCATGTCACTTTTTAAAGTAATGACGCAACTGCCCAGGAAAAAAGTCAAAATCAGTCAATGTCAGTCAAAAACACAGTCGAAAAGCCAATCGCAGTCAAAGGCTGAGATTTTCAAATGATGTGGGGTTTTTTGTTTGTTTGTTTAGGGTGAGGTTTCTACCTTTATACTGTTTACCTAGTTAAAGCAGTGCCATCTCCTGCATCTCCCTTTTCTGAACATGGTCCACACGCAGGTGACAGGAGTGTTACCAGCTCAAAGCTTGACCGGTTGATACTACTGACATATAACAGCGCTGCTGCCGTTAGCAGGGCTGTCCCGCATTATTTATTCATCCCATTAACCATGGACCGACACCATTTTGGGAGTGCAGGCACTGCCGCAAGATCCATCAGTGTGGCACCGTCTGTGTTTGTCTTCTCAAACAGCTCCCGAGGAGTCTAAATTTAGAGCACCGCCAGCCCGCCTTATCAGCTAGACACATAAAAGCTGGTATCAGTTTAATTAACATTCGCACAACACTGCTGCAGCGAGTCCCCTGAACGCGGCAGTGACGGGAATCACTTGCAGACAGCAAATACCCAGATGTCAGAGGGAGCCCACGCTTGCCTTTTCCTGGTGTTTGCAGGGTGGTACTCACAGCCCCTGTGCTTTATGCATCCCCATCCCCACTCCAGGTGCTCTCCTTGGGGATGGCAGCATTGGTGTGGGGGTGACAGCTGTGGGGAGGTATGGGGTACAGCTACATCTGGCAAGGCCTCTTCAGCCACCGCGGTACAGGACCAGAGGCCAGTAACGATGGTGGCACCAACGTCGCTGTGAGATCAGAGAGCCACGTCCCGTGGGAGGAATGGGGACGATGGTCTCAGCACTGAGGAAGGCCCCAAATTTGAAGGAAATGTTGTGTGTCTCCATGGGGACACTTTTGTCATGCAGAGATAGCGTGTTGTGCCACAGACATGCTGCTGCTGCCATCCGGCCTGACCTCATCCTGCAGCATCCTATGGGGGCAATAGCTGGGCTGGGGGGAGGGATGCGGCCAGGGACAGGGACAGGGCTTGGGCAGGGCCATGCTATGAATTACCATTTGCTGCACTTCTGCGCAGGTTTTGGCCTAAAACACAGCTCATCCCAAGGCGTGATGTGTGCTCGGAGTGCTGCCGTTCGATTAAAGCGAGAGTGTCAGGCCAGCTGGACATGTGGAGAGGAGAGGGAAGGGTCTCCCTGCAGCCATTACCCCCTGCAGCCGATGTCTCTTTCAGCGTCGTCTCCTGCAGTTTTGCAGCAGTGACTGTCGGGCAGTTTCTGCATGTTTGCTGTCGGGGTTTGTGACAGCTGAAGTAACCTGGGAATTCTGAATTGCCGAGGAGAAAGTGTTCAGCTATTTCTATGTAGGCAGGGTTTTAAGCTAATAGCATGGCATTATGCAAATAGCACACTAGTAAAATGTTTTTCATTGCTCTGTGTGCTTGGCCCAATTTTACAACCACAGTCGACCAAACAGAAAGACACGGTGGGAAAAAGCTCTGAATTAAAAAATTAATTCAGGTGGAGCACTTGCACCAGACCTAGTGATTTAATTCAATGCAAGTATTACTGCAGGCACGCATAATTCAGCACCTGCTTTGTATTTCTCCAGTTCAGAAAGGAAAAAAGTATTCTGATGCTCTTACTCTAACAAACTGCAATGGCATGTTCTTGCCTTTCTGCGCTGTAAGCTTCCTTACCACAGGGATTGCTTACAGCGGCTCCTTTACGAGACTGGGGGCCAAACGAGGAACAGGGACCGTGATTTTCAAGATTTCAAAATCGCTCAGTAGCCACCAGCATTGTGACGGTGGTTTTCAGCATTGGCCTTCCAAGGTGCAGTAAGTAGCACAGGGAGAGAGCTGGAAACCACATCAGCGGTGTTTTCAATTACACAGCACGGTGAGGACTACGTGTGGTCACCTGGGAGAGACATTACAGGCTGGCAGCGGTCCACAGGCCCAACTAGTTTAGAAACCACTGATGTAATTTGTGGCACAGATATAGTGTTTTTTCTGCAGCCTTGAATCCTTTCAGAAAATAAATAATATTTTCTTTTATGGAAACACCTTACAAATCTTTCCATGAAGCACATGTATATGGGTTATACAAAATACACAGTAATAGCCCTTGAGGGAATCATCACTCAAACATCAAGCGACTTTTGACATAGCAAGCAAAGTTTTTATGCCAAAAATAGGAAGCCTAAGTAAGTATATATTACTCATACCACACATACATTGATCTTTTACCTATGATATTTACTAGTAGCTGCTAAGAGACTACCAGTATAGCTATTATATACAGTATAGTAAATGTGTGTGTCAGGGAGGGATGGAAAGTTTTACTCCAATTTTAGTAATCCCTTTCCCCTATACTCTGAAAATTCACTGGCTTTGGAGAGATGTTTTAGTGAAGTCTACCATCAGATCCAAATGCGACACTGCTATGTCAGCGTTGCGGTTTCAACACATACTGCCAGGCTCCTTGTAATTTTGGATCGAGAAGTTTTCTTTTCCATCTACCTCTGATACACAAATAGAGAGAAAGATTTTTTAGTGCCAATTGCAAAGGAAAATATCATTGTTTAACAGCTTGCCTGAAACTCCTTTGCAAATGCCAAAAGACCTTGTAATATCAGGGGAATTTTTATGTTGTTCAGAATTTTATATTGAATAAAGTGAAAAAAGGCTCTGCAGGGAAATGCTGCTTATTTACTTAGAACTGGCACAGTTTTACTAAATGCAGGGCATTCAGTATTTTCAGCCTCTCTTTCAGTTTAGTTGTTGATTTAATTTTAAAATGCTGTGAAAGCAGAGGCTATAGGAGACTTGAAAGCATTTGCCTTTTAAAATAAAAAAATTAGCTGCTAATATCTAGCTCTGGTGAAGAACTTCAGACACACAAGCTTAAATTTCATTGCCTGGTTCCCAGAGGAGGCTTAAATCCCTCTGTTTTGTTCTTTGACTCTCTGGCTTGGGTAAGTGCAAGGCTGATCAGTCTTCTTATGAAAGATGGTTAAAGAAGGATAACTGCAATGTCCTGGCACCCTTACCTGGGAATGAGATCAGCTTTAAACAGAGGTGGTTCAAACACCCATTTCCACCTACCAAGAAAATGCCCTAAACACAAGAGACTGGGTGAACCTAGGAGCTGCTGGGCAAGGACTGTGGGAGTCGTGAGCACGTAGGCAAGGGCACTCGGTGGAGAACCCGTGACTTTTCATCAACTTCATTTTAACCTGTCCTTGAATATAAAAATAGAAATATTCCATGATACAAAACTCCACACTCGGGTGCCCCCAAAACTAAATACAACTCGCTGGCAATTTATTTTTTACTGGTCTTTCTCCTATTTTGTGAATTCCATTTCCTTTACATTCGGTGGCACACTTTAAAACAGAGGGGTGGCTTTATATCTAGAGACATACTTACAGGTGTGAGCCTGCGGAAATATCCCAATGTTTATGCAATGCAGGATTTTGCGCATACAAGCTACGTGTTCCTACAAACTCGCTGTGCCTGCTTAAAGAGTTAGCAGGCCCTTGCTGTGTGGGAAGTTCATTTTTGATTCATAAAAGGCCCACAAAGTGGGAAGGAATCAGTAGCAGTTTCCTTGATAAAATCTCCACTCCTTTCATTTTCCACTGTTGCTTCACCTGGCCCCCACTGGTACGCATGATACAGCCAGGCCAGCTCCATTAACAACCCCAGCATCAGCACTTTGACGAGACATGGTTGCATCCCTTGAAAACCAAAGTGCTCCTTAGAGGCCATGGAGCAAGCAGTCTGCATGAAGTCAAAACTGCTCTGTCCAGTCTTCACCCCGCCTCAGGTCTGATGGGGAACTTGACTTCAATAGGAGCCTTTGCATGCCAACAAAATATTTGCAGAGCAAAAATAATGGCACTCATCTCCACAAATATAAATCCATCGAAACACAGATGGCAAGCTGTTGCTGTAAAATGCAAATACATTTTCCAGGACTTGAAAGCACAAATTCATGGAAGACCTGCTCTTCTCGTCTGTGTTAAATTCTCTGCGGGAAGTCTTATGCATGTCCTCAGGTCTTCTCTGCATGGCACCTCACGGGATGCAGGAACACACGAGGCAAACATAAGCCACAAGGCTTTAGATAACATGCAGATACAGTTGATACTGTTTTTGTGTTTTCATGAATCAGATTTTACAGTTGAGTTCCCTGGAAGCATTCTGGGGCCAAATGCCCCCGAGGACATTTTGACACGCTAATCATAATAGTTTGCTGTGGTGACCAGTATCTCTGGGCTGGCTGGTGCAGGTGCAGTTTAGATCCTCTGTGGCACAATCCAGAAGAAAGGCCTTGGGACTTACATTCTTTTGACTTACAGAAATATCATCCAGTAATTGTCCTTTTCACCTTTTGTCTGGAAGACAGGATTTCTCCTGTTTCTCTTCCCCAAGTCATGGCCTCAAGGGCTTGCCAGTTCCTAGGTTTGCAGTAGAAAAGCTGCTGAGAAAGGGTCAGGCTGAGAATGAGGTTTCATGGCCAGGTGCAGAAAAGGAACCGCCAGATCCCACCGCAGCAGTAAGTCATGTGGCCGAGCGAAGGGTATATCCCCTCCTTTTCATTTTCTGCTGTCGTCCGACTCCTTACAAGAAGAACATCTATAAACGTTATTCTGGTATTTTTCAGAATGTAAGTCATAGAAAGGAATATGCAAACCTCAACTTATTTTTAATGCCTTCTTTAATAAGTACTGAATGTTCTCAGCACTCCAGGGGAAGCAGAAGGAGTGGTATATGAAGCCTATTTTTAGACTCTGAAATGTTTCTCCCAGTGCATCCAGTAATGTGTTATGGCTTTCCAAATGGTAGAACAGCCATTGAACTCATTTAATTTCTCAAAGCCTATCTAAAATTCAATAATTGTCTTCAGCTGTCTGAATTTTTACTACATATCATTAGTCTGGCTGTGTTGAAGCTTCCCATCACTTTAGCCAACCTGCCATTGCACACCATGCAAATGCCTTGCAACCAGCAATATATAAGGGTCTGATGTGGTGGCAGCTGCATAAATCTGCCTCATTTCCCAGATGCAGTATGGAGGAGGTAACTGCTCCTTTGGCTGTGAAAGGCAGCCTCTCCCATTCAACCCTTCTGTTTCATAGGAGGAGATTATAGGGGATGTTTTCAGAGCCGATTTCAAATGGTTAAGTACCGGCAACAGGTTTGGGTGTACATGCAATTTTCGTCTGCAGACAGCTCCACACATGCTGGAAGGACTGAATCCTTTATGGGTACCTGTGCAGGAATATACCCTTACATAGCCATGGAGTTTGCAGCTCATCAGCTCATGTCAGTCCCACATTTAAGTTATCTGAGTTGTCCAACCGGACTGCACAGTGAGTGGAAGTTACTTTGCGTCAGTCCTTATGAGAGCAGCAGAACTTAGCCCTCAGATATTGGTCTCCAAATACTTATGCATCCTTCAACCATCTTAGCTTTCTTATTAATTCTTTAGGACTCTTTGTTTTCTTGTCAATCCTTCTCATTTCTTCTATTCTCTATTCTCCTTCCCATAAATCATAGAATTTTCACAAACTGAAGATGGAAATCTCAGTGTTTGCTCTAATAAAATCTATTTAATATATTCTTGCATTATTTCACCGGTCTTCTCTGCTTAGAGTAATTCTAGTATTTTTGCCATTTTATCAACCACCATTCCTCAGTTTTCCTAGCTGTCACGCTGAGCGTATACCCTTCTCTTGCCCCTCTCAGACACATCCAGTTCAACATTGGTCTCTCAAACTGTTAATTAGAGCACTTTTGCAGGAGTCAAGCACATTGTGAAAAGGTGATCCAGCTGATATTTAGCATAGAAGTTCCCACTAATAGCTCTTAAAGAAATTGGGCTGCCATGGGTAGAAGGGAAGTTCTTTCTCCAGCTAATATATGATTAATAGCAAAAAGGCAAAGATTACGCATTAAAGATCAGCTTGCTGGCAGTGTGCATGAGGTTCTGTACTGGGACTGTTCAATACATCCTATATGTACATACATAGGCCATTTTGTTTGAGTGTGACACACTCAGTTCGATGGACTGATGGAAAACAAATAAGTAGCAATGTGTGCTACACAGCCTGAAGATAATACAAAATTAAAACGGGATAGTCAAATCTAAAGTTGACTGCAAAAATTGTCACCAGAACACTAAGTAAGTGGGCAATAAGCTTGCAGGTGAAATTGAGTGCAAATAAAAGCGTGGGCAAGCACAAGGAGAAAATTATCTTGGCCACAGATACCCATCCGCAGACTCTGATCTATCCCTTACGAGGCAGCAAAGAGATCTTGATGGCAATGTGACTAGTTGCCTGAAAATATCACTCAGTGCTCGGAGACACTGAGAAAGGCAAGTAGACTATTAGGCATGTGGTCAGTAGTATGGCTGCTGCAATAGAGTACAAAATGTATGTATATTTGGATTTTATGCCTTTTATTAGTCTAGGTAGTGTAGCTAGAAAAAGTAGACAAGTGTTTGGGTTTGAAACCCTTTTCTGCATCTCAGGAAGAGACACCAAAATGGGAAACATCATTATGCCACCATATAAAAGCATATAAATGCATTTTCAATATTGCTTGCAATGGCAGTCATCCCAGCTTAAAAATACAATAAATTTGAAAACTACAGAGATAAGAGATATGGAACAGGTTCTTTTGAGAACAGAAAAATGTAGGTTTAGATTTTTCAGCATGGCAAAAAAAAGGTTAGACATGCAACTCTGCTAGAAGCATACACAAGAACTGGTGCTCCAGTGAAAATTAATAGGGAAAAACAATTGATTTTTCTCACAATACAAGGACTGTGGACATCTAATAAGATTACTGGGCAGTACGTTTTAAGCAAACAAATGAAAGTGCCTTTTTATGTCATGTTTAACAGAATTGTGGAACTCTGTGAAACAGTTTTGCACTGCTGTGAAGGAGGGGAAATCCAGAACAGATAAAATTGTAGGGATACGAGAAAATCAGAAGTTAAAGTGTCATATTTAGAGGTCAGTGGCTAGAAGAGGGAACAAATATCCAAATGCCCTTGTGTGCACAGGACATTTAGCAGACTTATGAAAATAATTTATTCCATGAAAGCCTTTGGTGTAGAAAAAGACAGGGTGTTCTTTGAATTAGTAGTATGACTGCAAGGAGTTAAAACTTGCTCTGAAATGATACAAGACTTAGCAAATCTGCAAACTAAGTTATGCCCTATTTGAAAATCCTGAATTTGTTACACTTGTCAGATCTTTGCTCTGTGGTGAGACAGTCAATCCTTGCTGGTTTTAGACACAAAGTCCCATAATCCATGGACTAATCTTAAACAAACACACATCCCCAGACACCTTTTGCATTGTTCCCCTCACTGCTGCAGTTGCATTTCTGCCTCCTCTGATCCTTACGGTTTAGCAGCCACAGAATTAGCCACAGAATTACTTCTTTCTTGTGATCCCAGCCCTCTATCTGCTCCTGCTCAGGCTTCATTTGCAGAGTTATTTCCTGCACAAATTTGGCTTTTTTAATTCTTTTTGCCAAGTGACTAACAAGTAAGAGTTTGTGACAGACACTGGCCGAGCGAGGCGGCACAGGGACACCTCAAATACACGCTGCCTTAGTTCACGTTTAAGGAGTATTGTGTGTATAATTATGTCAGCCTGTGGGTTAAAGAAATTGTATGTTCAACTGACAGAGCTGCGCCAGGAGATGGCCTTGGAGAAACACAGCAATCTTCTTTACAGCAGTTTGCCGGGAGAGCTTATGTAGTTTCTCTAACCACTATAAAGTAAGTGTATTGGGTTTGCGTGGCAGCGTTTTGGTAGCAGGGGGGCTACAGGGGTGGCTTCTGTGAGAAGCTGCTAGAAGCTTCCCCTATGTCTGATAGAGCCAATGCCAGCCAGGTCCAAGACGGATCTGCCACTGGCTAAGGCTGAACTAATCAGCAACAGTGGTAGCGCCTCTGTGATAACATATTTAAGAAGGGGGGGGGAAACCAGAAAGAGGCAGCCGGAGAAGAGAGGAGTGAGAATATGTGAGAGAAACAACTCTGCAGACACCAAGGTCAGTGAAGAAGGAGGGGGAGAAGGTGCTCCAGGCGCCGGAGCAGAGATTCCCCAGCAGCCCCTGGTGAAGCCCATGGTGAGGCAGGCTGTGCCCCTGCAGCCCATGGAGGTCCATGGTGCAGCAGATATCCACCTGCAGCCCGTGGAGGACCCCACGCTGGAGCAGGTGGATGCCTGAAGGAGGCTGTGATCCTGTGGGAAGCCCGCACTGGAGCAGGCTCCTGGCAGGACCTGTGGACCCATGGGGAGAGGAGCCCACACTGGAGCAGGTTTGCTGGCAGGACTTGTGATCCCGCGGGGGACCCACGCTGGAGCAGTCTGTTCCTGAAGGACTGCACCCCGTGGGAAGGACCCACGCTGGAGCAGTTCATGAAGAACTGCAGCCCATGGGAAGAACCCACATTGGAGAAGTTCGTGGAGAACTGTCTCCCATGGGAGGGACCCCACGCTGGAGCAGGGGAAGAGTGTGAGGAGGAAGGAGCGGCAGAAACAACGTGTGATGAACAGACCGCAACCCCCATTCCCCGTCCCCCTGCGCCGCTCGGGGGGGGAAGAGGTTCAGGAGTGAAGTTGAGCCTGGGAAGAAGGGAGGGGTGGGGGGAAGGTGTTGGTTTTTTAAGATTTGGTTTTACTTCTCATTATCCTACTCTGATTTTGATTGGTAATAAATTAAACTAATTTCCCCAAGTCAAGTCTATTTTGCCCATGATGGTAGTTGGTGAGTGATCTCCCTATGTCCTTACCTTGACCTACGAGCCTTTTCCTCATATTTTCTCTCTCCTGTCCAGCTGAGGAAGGGGAGTGAGTGAGCAGCTGTGTGGTGATTAGTCCGGCTGGGCTTAAACCACGACAGTAAGTCCACTGGGAAAATAATTCCCTCACCAGCACAAACTGTGCAAAAGAGCATTTGCCACCTGAATTTGGACATTGAGCTGAGGTCTCTTCTGGCTACAGCTAAAGGCAAAGGGTGTGTTTGGCAGAGAGGAAAGGGCATGGGAGCTAAGCAGGGCTCAGTGGGGGCAGAGAGCAAAGAGTGGTCATTACCCAGGCTAATCTGTGAGAGCCGGTGCAGAGTGAATGGCTCCCTGACAGCTCCTCTCCTCCCCAGGACCTTTGGAGCCGCTTTTATCTAAACACAGCACTGGGTAGCCCCAAGCCTGTGCATGGGAGCTCGGCTTGATGTAGTGTTGAAGTGAAATATTGCACTTCACCTCCACTGCCTCACGCCGGCTGCTCTTGCACTTGCTAATAGTGACAGGCTATTTGGCCAAGCTGCACAGGTGCCGTTTCATGCAGCACTTGCTGAATTCATCCTCATGATGTCCCAGTGAAATTTCCTTTTTCCACATAATTCAAGTCACAGCAGTTCTGGGAGCATCGTTTCACTCAGATCAAAGCTCCAGAGCTCTGCAAGGGCGACCTTTCAGAGCTGTGCCCGCTCGCCGTGCCTGCCCCGGCAGCGCTGCCGAAGGGGTGACGGTTGCTTACCCAGGAGGGGCACAGGCTGCTGCAGCACCCATGGGGCACCTGGCAGCCGCCTGTCCCCATGTCCCCTGTGCTCCTTGGCAGCCCGACCGGGGATGTGCAGGCATTTTGCAAATGTCCCAGGGAGTCTGGCCATGGCGGGAGGAAGGGTCTGTGTGATATCCTGTCTTTGCAAAAGCTGCCCTTGGCCTTAAGTTGCCTGTTTCTTCCCCTTCCCTGTGCAGCATCATGTGTCCTCTCCTCCAGGAGGTGTGAGCCATGAGGCACTGGGTGTTTGGGCTGCCCCTAACATGGGAGGCCCAGATGGGGCAGTAGCTGGTGGCCGTAACTGCAGCAGTGCAATAGCACCATGGAGGGGTGAGTACAAAAGCTACTTCCCAGTGTAGCTGTTAGACTGCTTGTGCCCTCAGGTCTGCAGACTGACACCGCCTACATTTCACATCGCAGCTCATGAAACCATAGATAAGATTTGTCACTGCTTGAGCACGTGCATCAGATTGGTATTTAAATGGTTGTATTGTTCTTTCAGCAATAGCCTGTAGGAGCAAACTGAAAGGCTCAGTTTTATGTTGTGTTTTATGACAGCTAACATTAAAGCTTGTAGTGCTTGGCAAACAGAGGATGAGAGAGCTCCACCGGACTTCCCCATCCCTCTCCCGTGTTTCATTTTGTTGACCCCCTTTACTTTTGCCTTACTATCAACACCACACATACCTGCTTTACTGTGCACCCTTAATGCCTCCCCCTCCTTCTCCTGCCTTCGTCTGTGTGTCTGCACCAGCCCCTCTGCCAGGGCTGTGGCCCCTGTGGCCAGGGCAAGGCTGGCTGCAAGGGGTGCACAGGGAGGCGGCGTAAGCGCAGGAGGAGCTAAAAGTGGCATGTTGGTGTCTGCAGATCAGAGGTGCATCAGTTCAACTATCTGCCTTTAATTCCTCTAAACAAAGGGCAGCAAAGTTTTCACTACAGAGCAACATCTTCATACTACAGTTTTTCTGTGGCTTTTTTTAACTGCCCGCAGGAGAGAAGTATGAAACACAGCCCTATAACAGGCTGTCTGTAAAAATGGGGTTTTGTAATAACTTTTCCCTCCTTTTCCAGCACCTCTTGCAGTCTGGATAGATTTTTGTGTATGTTGTCTTCAACTTACGACTCTAAGGTGAAACACTAGAACAAAACCAGAAGAGTATGTTGCCTGCTAGGATATGAACTCAGAATTATTTTCATATTTCTCAAAGAATATCCGAGACTAATTCATAGCATTTACCTTTTTCCCAGCTATAACAGACTTACATGTCAGCAACACCAAGGAATCCCATGGGCTTATTCCTGATTTAAACAGTTTGTGAGGAGAAAATGCATGTAAGGGTGGGAGAAGTTGTTCCAACTTGTAAGTTGGGAACAGAAAAATTAAGCGGCAAGTGGTCAAAATAAAGTATGAAAAATAAAGAAGAGGAAAGGAAGAAGGATGTGCTGCACCCCATGGAAACATCACTGTGATGCCAGCCTGGAAACGACTGTGGGGATAGGACGAACACAAATCATGCTGAGAAATAAGAAAGGGAGCCTCAAAGGTAGACACAGTATGCAGGAGGCCCTCATTCAAGTCTGTAGTTATAGCATAAAAGTTATCCATCCACTGGAAGAAGTTTGATGAGGGCATAGCCACAAAATTAAATTCCTTCGGCTGCACCCCATTTGGTTTACTCTTTTATTGATGAAAATTTCCTCCCATTTATGATAGTGCAGCAAACTCATTTTCTAGCAGCTTAGCTTGAACAATCTTTGTCTTGGGGGCCAGAGTTTAGAGAAATCCATTTGAAACTGAGTTTCTTTTGCCTCTTTGCTGTTTTGGACAGCCAGATAAGATTTTGGGGGAATTTTGTGCTTGTATTCCCATCTTCACCTCTCCCTACAGCAGCTAAGTAAAGGTGGACAGAACTGGCATAACTGCATCCTCAGGTAACTGGTGGGGCTGGATATAAAGGCTGGCATATACATGCATGTGAGAGGGTAAGAAGCTGGAGAGGGTGTGAAGAATTTATCGGTTCTTAAGACTTAAGGCCTCCCTTTGGATCCATATTCCCTGTAGAGAAGGGGATGACGTGAGTTGCCTCCAGCACCGCAGGGTACCCCCCAGTGCCACAGGAGCGACTGCCAGGGAAGCCTGCAACCAGGGTTCCCTTCAAACCTTCCACAAACAAATGACCTCATCACTGCAAGTGGTGATGGGCTTGATGGTATTTCACTTGGCTTGTGTTGAGACCCCAGTTTTGAGAACAGAGAATCACACCAGTAATTTACAAAAATAAGGAATAAGCCTCCTCAACAATACAAATCTGAAAGGAGAAATAAACACATCAGAGCAGTCGCTCAACAGAGTTCCCGGCAGAGGAAGCACAGTTACTCTTTCTTCACCAAGCTTTACAGCCCGGCAGGCAGCGGGTAGGCAGCTACATGGCTAAATGCTCTGTTCCTGAAAACTTTGCTGTATGTGAGAGCAGGTAAAACAAAGCATAGTCTAGCCTCTTGCCAAATTTGTGTGTGTTTGTTGCCAAGGTCATGCTCTGTAGAGCAGAGCTTTTCCAAACATTATAACCCCTCCAAAACATTACTAATGAATGGAATGGAATGGAATGGAATGGAATGGAGAGAAGTGAAGAAAGAGAAGAAGGGAAGCGAAGTGAAGCGAAGCGAAGCGAAGCGAAGCGAAGAGAAGAGAAGAGAAGAGAAGAGAAGAGAAGAGAATAGTTCAGTGGAAGGGTCCTACAATGATCACCTAATCCAATCGCCTGGCCACTTCAGGGCTGATCAAAAGTTAAAGCATATTATTAAGGGCATTATCCAAATGCCTCTTAGACACTGACAGGCTTGGGGCATCGACCACCTTGCTAGGAAGCCTGTTCCAGTGTTTGACCACCCTCTCGGTAAAGAAATGTTTCGTAATGTCATTTGAGCCTCCCCTGAAGCAGCTTTGAGCCATCTCGTGCCTCTCAAGAGAGTCAACAGCACCTCCCAGTTTGGTATTGTCAGCGAACTTGCTAATGGTGCATTGAACTCCTGCACCCAGATGATTGATACAAATATTGAACAGAACTGGCCCTAGGATTGAGCCCTGAGGAACACCACTGGTGATTGGTCACTAGCCAGATGTAGCCTCATTCACTACAACCGTTTGAGCTCTGCCGTTCAGCAAGTTCTTCACCCAGAGCATCGTGTACCTGCTCATCTCACAGCTGGACAACTAGTTCAGAAGGATTCTGTGAGGGACAGTATCAAAAGATTTACTAAAATCCAGAAAATCTACATCCACCACCTTCCCTTCATTGGCAAGGTGGGTGACCTTATTGTAGAAATCAAATTAGTTAAACAGGACATGCCCTTTGTGAACCCATGTTGACTGTGCCTGACAATTGCATTGTTCTTTAAATGTTTTTCAATAGCACCAGCATAATCTTCTCCATAATTTTTTCCAGGAACTGAGGTTAGACTGACAGGGCTATAGTTTCCCAGGTCTTCCCTCACACCCTTCCTGTAAATTGGAATAACATTGGCTGCTTCCAGTCAGCGGGGACCTCCCCAGACTCCCAAGACCTTTGGTAGATGATCGAGAGGAGTTCTGCCATAACAACTGCTAGCTCCTTCAGAACTCTGGGATGAATCCCGTCAGGTTCCATGGACTTATGAACATTCAGCTGATACAGCTGGTCTCATATATTAATACACACACTCTGAAATTGTTTTTTTATATATATATATATATATAGTGTGTGTATGTATATAGTATATGTGCATACATATATAAATAACACTTATATATCAAAATACATATATAAGAAATTATGGAAGCTACGGCCCAAGACTAACCCTTGTGGCCTGTATTACTTAGTGAAATAATATGTGAAGCCATTAAAAAATGAATACCAGAGGTACACAGATAGGCGGAATGAGCTTCCCTCAAGGATAGCTGTTTCATGAAAGTAAGAATTTGGGATGACCTCTAGCTACTTGCCACTCCTAATGATGCTGAAGCTGTATATATATTATTAATGAAGAGGACCTGCTGCAAAAACTCTGGAGTGAGGGTATGCATTGAATTGTGTGAGTGGAAAGGACTTGGTGTACAATTTTTCTGGCCAAGGAACAGATCCTGATAATGAGGAGAATTTCAGGTAGAAAACTATAGAATTTACACTGTGACTCACCTTCTTATTTTCTCCCACTGTGTAAATGAACATGGAAATAGCCTGAGGCTGCAGACATGTTAAACACAGCCTTAGGAAAGAGACCTAAGCAGGTCCAAAGGCTGGGGATCATCTGACCACAGGTGCATACCTGCAACTGAAATTCTTGCATTTGCTGACTCAAATGTCAGCAGTGAGAAACAGAGATTGGCTCATCCCCGGGTCAATATACCCAATATAGAGCAATGAGTCACCCCCATGCATGCCAGTTTCTCCCCATCAGCTGCAAATAGTCTAGAAAACTAGCTCAGATTTGCATGTCTAGAATGGAGAGCTTCCATAAAATCTGATAAGTGTGCTTGAGTGTGAACAGGGTGAGTAATTTCCAATGAAACACCTATGACAACACTGCTTTTGCTGAGCTGCTCCAAACATGGAGCTCACTGAGATGTGGGATAAGACACAGAGCTCCAGAGGCACAAATTCTATGGGAAAAAACCCAGCTGGAGTGAGGTGGCCCATCCCAGGCATGCTGTCACATGCTGTCTTCGTATTTGCGTTTGCCTGAAGGTACAGGGATTAAAGCTTAAGGAAAAGGTTATAGTCAGCTCCAGGTAGAAGAAGAGGCATATCTGTGCATCTCTCTGGCTTGTAGGATCCCACCACTAGATTTCAGCCCTCTCTTAGGATTATCGGTAAGCTCTGCTCCCCTTGAATCCCTTTCAGGTTCATTCTCCTGGCTAAGCATGGCTAGTTATTTACCCCCAGAAGTACACGGAGACCTGACTCGAGCACCCACCAGCACAAACCCATGGGGTAAGCGTGCCATACCTACCCACTGCACACACAACTCAGAGCAGCCAAGGGGCAACTGCTGCGACCCTGCGCTTCCATGTTGCTCAGCAGGTGACTTTTTGGATGATGCAAAATTTACTTGTTTCAGTTTTAGCTGCAGTAATCATACTTGACAGCTCAGGGTCTGTCTGCTCAAGCTTTTGTTCTCAACTAATGACAGCAGTACAAAAGGGATTTTGTTAGTGTGGCTGATTTCTGTACATTTACCCCATTGACGTCAGTGGAGCTCTATGGATACAGCACACGTTCAGAGCTCCCATTGAATGTGAAACAGCTCATGAATACAAAAGCAAATATACTCACTGACGACCCCCCCTCAGGCCTCTGAGCTGGGAGGGCCAACAGAAGCACGTGATGAAAGCTACCCTCACCCACTGATCTGCTCAGCCTCTGCATTTTGCTCAGCAGTGCTGCAGCAGATGTTAAACTCATGAGCCACATAATTTTCCCTTCCCAGATATACTGGAGAATAATGAGTATGAAATACAAATGCATTCAAAAAGAGTTTCTGCCTTCTAAGGTCTCTCTCTGGATCAGGTTAGCAGAGCTTTTAGCACTACAGTGACTTCAATTTATTTTCATGAAAATTCCCTGAGGTGGGATTTGCAGAAGATTTTAGACCTGGCTTGGGTGCGTGCTTAAGCTGATGCAGACAGCTGTTAAAGATCACTACATATAAGCACATCCTAAGCATGCAAATGAGAAAAGAAAACTTTGATTTCCCCACTCTTTTTCTTTCTTGATTACACATAAGTGTTCATCAATTTACATAGTTACCTATTTACTATGAATAGAGCAGCCTCATGGAAATGCTGAGTTGCTGTTGGACACAACATGAGTTATATCACTGTGGATTACACACTTCGGGTAAGAGATATCGATAGGAGGTTTGTTTGCCTGCAACGGATAGTAAAATGAGTTCATCTTAGATCTGTTGAGAAGTTTCAAATTCCCATCTCTTGAAGCGTCTTTTCAGCTTCACCTTGGCAGATTTTTTGCAAAGATATTCTAAAACATAATGAGTTTATGAATGGATGATGAAAAGCACAGCCAAAGCATTTGTTTTACGCAGGCAGATAAGATTATCTTTCCTAACCAATTCAAATGATAGACGTGGCTGAAGACTATTTAAAACCACTGTGCAAGAGTCATAACATCATTAATTATGCTGCAAATACCAGGTGGTGTTTCAAGTATGTAACAGTAATTATTAACTCTGAAACTTAACATGTCTGATGTACCTCTTCAAAAGATAACTGCAGGAGTCTCAAATATAGAACATCTGGTAAATGCAAAGTCTCCATAGACAGAGGCAATTTTTCCACTAACCTGTCATTATAGAAGCCAGGAACACAACCTTTTTCTTTTAAATACAGCCTGGCTCCTGTTCATGCCTTTCTTACCATTACTCTCTTGATAAACTATCAAAGAATTATTACTAAATATGTCCACAACTAATAAACTACTAGAGAGTGGCCAAACACTGCTTATGAGCCTCTAGTGCTGCTGCTGAGGTCACGTAAGCGTGAGAGAGGGTGTAAATCAGCCCTTCACCTCTGCAGTGGCCGATGGTGTTGCTTTTTTCAACATAACTATGCCTTTTCTCATGGCCATGTGAAAAAAAGTCATGAATTTTATTTAGCACTCACTTCACCTGCAGCTTTGCCGTGCTGTGAATGTGCAGGAGCACTTTCAAAGGAATGTTTGTGTCGGGAACAATAAAATTCATCCATTTGCTCTGTGTATGTTGCAACGTACCTGCTACCTCCTTGCTGAAGGGTGATCAGTTATTACTTGTCCACTCCAGAAAGGTGGTTCATGGGCAGTATTTTTCTCCCCATCAGTGTCAGGGTGCCCTGGCCAGGTGAGGCGCGCACTTTGGGAGAGAGATTAGCCCCAAGGGATCGCAGAGACTTCCCTGCGGATACCCAGGGAGCTTCTGTGAAACATCCCATGCTGTCTCAAGTCCCATCAAAGACAAGAGAGTTATTTGTGGATTCAGCTACCATAATATTAAAACATGACTCTTAGCTAGTTGAAGCTGACTGTAGTCTGGAAGAAGAAGTCAGGGTATCAGACCAATAATGAGCTGGTGAAAGAGACCAGGAGCAGCTTTCTGTGTGGTAGGTGCCAAAGGGTTACTGGTACAGCAGGGCCAAGGTATATTAAAGTTCGAGCCCAATGACTGTAAGGCTCGTCTTCTTTCATGTGCCTACTGTAATATGTATCACCCACTTTCCCATTGATTGTGAACTTGTATCACTTATTCTCCATCTGTGTTTTAATTAGTTCATACTGTTATCTCCATGGCAAGTGTGTATCTGCGGTCCAGCCATTACTAACATCCTGTGTTCAACTCAGAGGGATCTTCTCTCCACGGGGAGTGGAAACCTGCCTATTCCTGCAGCCCCCATGGCACCTCATCACGCCATCGCTTGGGCACGGGCAGCTCCCTGTGCACCCTTTTGCAGGCTTTGCAAGTGCCTCCCACCTGGCTGGCTTCTGGGACTGCTTGGTCACAGCTGAGGCCATCTTTCAAGACTGAGTAGCCTCTATTTTTCCTCTATTTCTCACCGCATCCCCATCACAGCACAACTGAATGAGTGCAGCTCCAAGTTATGCCCTTTCAGAGGCTGCTGCACTGACTGCGAACGGCTGGGACACACTGAAAGGCAGCCACATCCCTCTGTCCCGAACACATGAGCCCTCAGGGGGCTGGAAACATGGCACCCTGCCACTGGGACAACCACTTCCAGGGTTAACTCCCTTCCTCCATGCACCCCGCTTGCCAGTGGAGGTAGAAAGGGACTGGCCAAGTGGGCGGCTACTCTAATGGCACCAGTAATAGGCAGAGATGATGATGTGGGGTTTCACTCCAGGATGCTACACCAGGCAGGTGCATGGAAACAAAGGCAAGGAGAAATGTGTAGAAAAACCATCACTAGAGGTGTTCAAAAAACCAGTAGACGTGGCACTGTGGGACATGGTTTAGTGGGCATGGTGGTGTTGGGTTGATGGTTGGACTTGATGATCTTACAGGTCTTTTCCAACCTTAGTGATTCTGTGATTCTGTGATTTTGTGAAATTATCCTCCATGTTTTACCCTGCACTCACTGTTGTTGTCAGTGGGGACTCCTTCATGTGCTGCGTAGGGCCAGCAGTGCTGGCAGCTATGCTGGTGACAAGAAGGGTCTGCCCCCTGCGTCATTTCAATGGGGGCTGCCAAAGAGCGGCTGGCTCCAGGCACCCTTCATTTCTGCCTGCTGCTCCAGTCCTGTTGCACCTCCAGAGCAGTCAGTGTAAAACTGTATGATTTAAAGGATCTCAGCCTGCAGTAAAATAAGATTTGCAAGAAAAAGATAAAATTGATAAGGGAAATGCCTTCATACCAGTGTATAAAAAACCCAGATTTTCTAGGGAGGTACAGTATCTTTACTAAACCAGCTGTGAAAACCAGGAAAAGAATAGGCAAGCTTTCTGAAGTTATACAGCATGACTTCAGGCAAGATCAGAGGGGCCTGAAATAATCCACATTTTATGAAAAAAGCAAGGAAGTAAATTCAGAGCTAGACCTGAGCTAGAGAATTACCAGGCACAGAGGAGGCTCACCACAGCACAGAAAGCTATCTGTGTTTCCCCATGTGGTATGTGAGATATTCCTCCCTTGAACTTCCACTGTAACCTGGGTTCATCTACAGCAGAAAGAGGCTTGGATCTAAGGAATTTGGATCTCACAGATGCAGAGGGGACCAATGATCCTGTGCTTGGATGAGAGTTATTTTCCCCAGCTTCCTGTCCATCAAGTGCAGAAGGCGGCAAGTAGATGAAGAGATGTGCTGGTTCCTGCAAGGTACAACCCAGCCCCTCCATGAGCAGTTACAGTAAGTTCATCTCTTTGGAGTAGCTCCTGTTGAGTTTCATGTTGTGCAGACATTTTCTTTATGAAAGTCCCTGCATTACAGTTTTATTCTAATTTGATGGGACTCATCTGCATTGCTTGATCGAGCACTTTAGAAATTCGTGCTTGACACTACCTTCCCCTAAAGACACTGACACTTGGTCCAATCTCCCCTGAGGAAGTGGGTCTAGGTCACATTATATGCAAAGCCAAGGAGGGTTTAGATGCCTAACACTCAGTTTTAGCTTGGGTCAGTGCACCCTGTATATACTATACTACCAGAGTCTTTCATCTCTTCTCTAACCTTGGGTGCCCAAGGCACATATTACAGGACAAAAGTCACACACTTATGCGATATTCGAGCATTCAGATAGATCTGCAGTCTCTGGAGTAAATTCTACTTCCATTTCCACCCCAGCAGAGCTGCTGCGACCCACAGCAAAGCGTGAATGCAAATGAAGACACTGTTTGACTCACAACAATTTGTGTCTTGACAGGCAGGAGGCAAACACAGCGCACACATTGCCCCAAATAGTTCCCAATCTACAAAAGCAAACAAACAAAAACAGCCAGAAAGGGCTGGTGAAATGGAAATGGAATGAAAGTTTTGCCATGCTCATTAGAAAAGGTCAAGGCTAGTGAAATTGCCTGCTTCCAGCTAAAGCAAATTTTTCCAGTAATGGTATCATTCCTACTCTTGTTCAGAATTATGTTCCCAAATGTGACAGCTAAGAAGAATTTTGGGGAAATCCCGAAGAGAAATACAAGGCCGTGCTCTCTGAAGACCACTCACAGTGAGTCCAAAATATGCAGGCTGTGGATCTACTGGCTCCAGACTGCACCTGCCAAGTATATCCATCTCCTCCTGCATCTGTCTACAGGCAGCAGTGATTTGGCCCAGGACCATGAGGTTTCTAGACATGCCAGCACATCAGTAACAAGGGCAACGGCTCAGACAACTGGTCCGGTCCTCCTTTCATCCAGAAAAAACTTCCACATGGAAACATTTCTGGAAAGCCAACTGCAACACAAATAGCAACTGCAGATACTAGAGCTGCTGAAAACTAATAGCCAGAAAAGGTTTTCCCACGTAAAGATCACTGTTAAAGTCAGGCTCCATATGTAAATGCAACACAGCTATCGGCTAAGTCTACTGTTTAATGAAAAATATCAGGCTGCATTGAAGCCCTCTGAAGAATATTACTGAACTTATCACACAGACTTTCTTCACAGGTTTCTTCAAGTAAAATGACATTTTAGAAGGGACTGTAAAGCCAGACTAAGCAGAGAAAAAACAATATAAACACATAAGATAAAAGCAAATATGTCTGTACATATGAGCTAGAGAGAGATGTCACCCTTGTAATCATCTCTCATAACCAGATGATGCTCTAAGTCAGTCTGAGGAGTCAGTCAGCATTTTGGACTCTGGGGGCGTCTCCCTTGGAAGGAGGACCTGAGGAGGCATTTATTTTCTACAGTGCTGTCTAATTATGAAGAATAGACACAGAGGCCCCATATCACTGCATACCTGACAGCTCCAATTACCTACTTTTTTATTAGATGTACCAAGAGACCCTCTGGATTGCAGTGGGTGGGTTCCTGGAGAGGGGGAGAAGAAAGTGAAGGCAGCACTGACCCTTCCCAGGGCAGTCCAGTGCTGCCTCGGTGTGTGACAGGGACTGTGTACCCCCCCTGCACACTGCTGCCACATCTAGTCCTGAAACAGATCCACACACCCTCCTTTGGCTTTCCAAATGACGCATCGTTGGGGCAGGGGCTGTCATCGCTTTGGCTGTCTGTGGCTTTCTGCATTTCTGACCGGCGAGGGGAATCTGGTGTGCAGGGCAGCAGCCTCAGGCAGGATCCACCTGCCACTCAGGTACAGCAGCTACGTGCACCTCTCCTGAAAATTATGTTCTTACAAAGAACACAGAAAGAACATTAAAAAAACCAAGAATGTTGTTCAGACAGAATAATTGAGGTGAAAGGACAACTTCAAAAATAGGAAGATAGCAAGAAAGCTAGGGAGTATACCAGCAAGCAAAATGTCCAGAATAGGAAATTAGGCAATCAAGGTGGCAGAGCAATCAGCTGAGGCCATGGGAATGATTGCCAGAAGGCACCACCCCGTAAGCCTGAAGGGTCCAAGGCCCTCAGAGGATGGGAACTGCCACGGCTTCACTCAGGCCAAGCTAGGGGCTTGCCCATTTATTTGTAAATCCTACACAGTATTCTGACAGCATTTTTAAAGCTGAAATCCCACTTTTCTCCATGTCTTTTAGAGAGGAAGTGTCAAGCTTTATTGTTAAAAAACACCAGGCAAAGCTTTAAAAACTTTAGCATTGATACAGAAAGGAAATATTCCTTGTTCAAAGGGCATTTGTCTGTTTAGAAATCAAGGGAAAATTTTCATGTTCTTAGTCACTCCTTTGAAATGTGTTGCTTTTTTCCCATATAACTTTCTTGAAAGGGGGATAAGAGATTTTAGGTATTGCCTGCCGCTCTCCTTTTCATGCAAATGCTTCCTACGTTTATTTTCTATTTACTGCAGTAGGATGTAATTGCAGTTATTTTTTGTTTGAACAGGATAAATATATACTGTACCATGTAATATTATGTATACTATAAATGCTATACTATAAATAATATATTTATTATTTCCCTAGAACACATAGGCATCATACCTTAACTTCAGCCCCAGGGGCTGGTTTCTAGCAGCTTGCTATAACTGTGCAGGGTGAGTGTTCAGTAAGGGGAAGGACCCTGCTAAGGTGGAATGAGCCCACTTGTAATCATGGCTTTTACGAGCTGATGGAGGTTTGACTGATTGAAGTAACTCTGAGGAGCTTTAGTGGTTATGGGACCACTGAAAAGGCAGCGCCTCTTCTCAAAGTCCAGATCTTATTATATATTTGTATTTATTACGCATTATGTATCACCATGAGTGCTGACAAATCTGCAATCCTCACTCCCCCACACATTTCAGAAATGAACTAAGCTGCACTTTACTCCTGGAGTCCCAATGTTGTAGGAAGAAGATGTAGTTTGGGAAGAAGCCATAAAAAAGGCAGCAAAGCAAGACCCACAGCAACTCTGCCTACCGATTCCTGCAATGTTATGCAGGTCTAACTATCATTTGTCTTTTTAACTTGGTCAAATTCTCTTTGAAAAAGCAAATCCTGTGCACAAAGATATATTGCTGTTCTAGTTACATTGTTGTACATGTCGAGAGATAGTTCGCATTTATTATTGTTTAGGCTTATACATTGCTTACTCCATTTCATCAATAGCTGTGCCAGTGCATGCAGGAACAAAAATAAATCCTAATGAACACTACAATGACAGAAAGCAGTTGTACTGAAGTACGGGACATGCTCCAAGCAATGAAGAATGACTGAGGGAAACCAGGCAAAAGTAGCAAATGCTTACTAACCAACCCAGAAATGCTCTGTGAGGGTGTTGAAGAATTCACCTCCACTAGAAATGCACTAAAGGAAGGAATTTCAGGGCTCCTTCATGTTCCAGACAAGCCACACAGGCACTTTGGACTTAGGCTGCAACAAACTTACAATGATTTGCAGGATCTTGCAGTGAGTCGGAGATGGTTCACTAATGAGCAGTAGACAGCTGGGTACAATTCCCCCATCACTGAAACACCCAGCATTTCACCATGGGCTCCCCAGAGGCATAATATTGCTTTACATTTAAGAATCCAGTCCAGTAAAGCACTTGAGCAGATACTCAGTAGCAAAGAGACAAATCAAGCTAAGCTAACCTTGCTGCAGCGGAAGGCTAAATCTGCTCCGGACCATGCTGCAAGGCACTCCCCTCCCAGCAGCACAGATACAACTGTTCTGCCTGCAGCTGCCAGCTCTTTCTTCTCCATTCCCAGGGTTCACAAGACTCCATGTAAAGTCCAGTGCTAACGCATGAGCATGAAAGGAATCCCTTTGCAGAAGATCAAAAGTCCTTGTTTTATTGCACACTGTCATTCCTGTGATTGCTCCTTCTGGCACAGCTCCATTGTCTTAAAATAGACCATTTCTGAAAGGGCAGTCATTAGAGTCAGCAGTTTATTTTGAACGGAGAGAAGTACCAGGCATTTCAGGAACCAAACAGCTTCTTCTTTTCAACCCCATGATCAAGACAAATCTTTTGAGCACATTTCTGTGCCGAACATCTTTCTGGCTGAACTGATGCTCCCGTCATTTTCCTTTCATGTCTCCAACTAGATGAAAGAATTTTGCACAGGGTTTCCTGTAATGACATTTATTGTCACATTTTTGTGAGCACCTACCTATAAGCTGTGTGGCAATGACATGAAAGTAAAACTGAGCCTGAATATTGCAGGCTCAGATAATTAATGTAGTATGACAGAGCCTTTCTTTAGGAATCTTTCCATCTCCTATACTCTGTGCCAGGGAGTTTTGTCCACTGTGTGGTAATCTTGCTTGTCATGGGACTTCCCACAGTAGGAAATAAACGCCCTAAGAATTAATAGGAGTCTTAAGGAGATTAAGCCATTAGGGCCTTTGCTAAATGAACACAGCATTATCCACACTTAGAGTTTAGCATGTGCTTTTAACAAGTGCAGCTGAAGGAAGGAGACATCTCACCAAAAACATGCTGCATAATTAGAGGTGAAACAACTATATGCCTCTTCCAGGGCACTGAGATAAATATGACCTGCTGTCTCACCCCAGCTTTCTAGGCATGCGTATGATTTCAGTTCCTGCCTCCCATATGTCCTTTTGCAATTCTTCCTCTCATTCCTCAGGCGGTTTTACAGTCAGTGCTGATGTACTTTGTGAAAAACAAAGGCACTTTTACTGAGGCAGAGCATCTTCCCTTCCCTGGGCTGATTTCATCTTTTCCTGTCCACCCCACTGTACCTCACTTCCAATCAGCGCTTTAAAAGACACTCTTCTTGGAAAGTTATTTTTTAAATGCTTTTTCTTTTTAAGGTTGTTGCTGCTCAGGTAATTTTCCTTATCACCACGATGTGGACTCAGAGCAGCATAGGGCAGACGGAGGGAAGGAAGCAAGGATGCCATGTTAGTAGCAGGACTCCTCTGTGCCCCAAGGACAAGCCAATTATATCTTTCAGCCATGCCTTTGGGAAAGTCAATAAAAGATGTAATAGTAAAGTGTTTCCTTTTAGTTATGAAGATAGAAATGTCTTTAGCCAAGCAGGAGATTTTTAAGAGTCTGTTTAGATGCAAGCAGAAATGCTTCTATACCTGCAGATTATTTTGCCCACAGTTCAGCTCCTGTAAGTGGCACAGGAACATAGAGCAGTGACAGTCTACTTGCCGCCACTCTTTCTGCATGACAGCATATGAAGATACAATTCACCCGAACTTTAGAAGCTACTTAGAAAAAACCAGAAGACTTCTTGGAAAAGGTTTGTGGCTTTTGTGTCTGTTTCCATTACAATGACTTCTGAGCCAGAACACTTGCTCATGATTTTTCTAGTCTACTAACGCCCCTATTTTTCCTCAGCTACTGTCAGAAGTTTGTGCCAGTGTCATTTGGCAGGCCTAGCCCTTGGAGGGAGCTGTTCCTTCTCCTGATGACAGCTTCCTTGGCCTCTCCTGCTGCCAAGGCTTTTTGAGATGTGAAGACGAGGAAACTGGCAGCAGTGTTGAAGAAGATTTATTCAGCAGTTCGTTAATGCAGAATCACAGACCCACGTAGGCTGGAAGGGGCCTTTGGAGGCTGCCTGGCACAACCCCTGCTCAAAGCTGGGCCAGTAAGAGCAGGTTGCTCAGCAGAGCTTCAAAATCTCCAAGGATGAAGACTGAACAACCTCTCTGGACTATGACAGCCTGCTCCACTCTTTGACCACTCTCACAATGAAAACTTTTTTCCTTGTATCTGATGATAATTTCTCCCATTCCAGCCTGTGTCTATTGCCTCTTGTTGTAGTCCTGTCCACTGCACTGCTAAGAGTTTGGCACCATCTCCTCTGTATCGTCTCATCTGATGGCCCTTTGCTGGGCTCACCCCAGCATGTCCATGTCTTTCCTGTACTGGGAAGCCTGAAAGTGAAACCAGTACTCTGGATGTGTCTCCCCAGTGCTGAGCAGAGCAAAAGACATGCTTCCCTTGACTTGCTGGCAACACTTGCCGATACAGCCCAGTGCACAGTTGGCTGTCTTTATCACAAGGGCACACTGCTGGCTCATGTCCCACTCGTTGTCCATCAAGACCCCCAGATACTTTTTTGCAGTGCTGCCCCCCAGCCAGTCGGCCCCCAGCCTGCACTGGTGTATGGGGTTGTTCCTCCCCAGGTGCAGGACTATGCATTTCCCGGTGCTGAATGCCATGGGATTCCTGTCTGCCCATTTCTCCCTCCTGTCCGGGTTCCCCTGCACAGCATCCTGCCCTCCAGCAAATTGACCACTTCCCTCAGTTTGATACAGTCCACAGAAGTGCTGAGAGTGCACTCTGTCCCACCATCCACAAAACTAATAAAGACACTAAAGAGTGTTGGTCCAGTGATGGTCCCTGAGGGTTGTCACCAGCTGGACTTTGCACCACTAGTCATATCCTTTGAGCCTCCATGTCCAGCCAGTTTTCCACCCACCATCCACTGATCTAGTCCATATCTCACCCATTTGGCTGCATGGATATTGTGGTGGATAGGTACTAAGGTCAAGGTAAACAGCATCCCCTAGTCCACCGAGCTGGTCATTTCATCATAGAAACTAGTCAGGCTGAACAGGCATGATTTGCCCAGTCACCTTCTTGCCCTTCATGTGATCAGAAATTACTTTCAGGAGGATTTGCTTCATGATCTTCCCAGCGGCTGAGGTGAGTCTTCAGTAGTAAATGTAGAAAGACTCCCAAAACATTTCACAGAATCACAGAATCACAGAATCACTAAGGTTGGAAAAGACCTGTAAGATCATCAAGTCCAACCATCAACAACAACAAAAAAACACCAGAAAACAAACAAACAAACTCGAATGCCCCACAAACAAAAAAACCACCCCACACACCACCATGCCCATCAAGCCACGTCCCACAATGCCATGTCCACATGTTCCTTGAACGCCTCCAGGGAGGGTGACTCCACCACCTCCCTGGGAAGTCTATTCCAGTGTTTCACCACTCTCTCAGTAAAGAAATTTTTCCTAATATCCAGCCTGAACCTCCCCTGGCGCAACTTGAGGCCATTTCCTCTTGTCCTGTCACTAGTCACTTGGGAGAAGAGACCAACACCCACCTCTCTGCAACCCCCTTTCAGGTAATTGTAGAGAGCGATGAGGTCTCCCCTCCGCCTCCTCTTCTCCAGGCTGAACAACCCCAGCTCCCTCAGCCGTTCCTCATAAGACTTGTGCTCCAGACCCCTCACCAGCTTCATTGCCCTTCTCTGGACACGCTCCAGCACCTCAATGTCCTTCTTGTAGTGAGGGGCCCAAAACTGAACACAGGATTCGAGGTGCAGCCTCACCAGTGCTGAGTACAGGGGCACTATCACCTCCCTACTCCTGCTGGCCACACCATTTCTGATACAGGCCAGGATGCCATTGGCCTTCTTGGCCACCTGGGCACACTGCTGGCTCATCTTCAGCCGGCTGTCAATCAACACCCCCAGGTCCTTTTCTGTGGGGCAGCTTTCCAGCCACTCGTCCCCAAGCCTGTAGCGTTGCATGGGGTTGTTGTGACCCAAGTGCAGGACCCGGCACTTGGCCTTGTTGAACCTCATACAATTGGCCTGGGCCCATCGATCCAGCCTGTCCAGATCCCTCTGCAGAGCCTTCCGACCCTCGAGCAGATCAACATTCCCTCCCAAATTGGTGGCATCTGCAAACTTGTTGAGGGAGCACTCAATCCCTTCATCCAGATCATCGATAAAGATATTAAACAAGACCAGCCGCAAAACTGAGCCCTGAGGGACTCCGCTTGTGACCGGTCACCAACTGGATTTCACTCCATTCACCACCACTCTCTGGGCTCGGCCGTCCAGCCAGTTTTTTACCCAGCGAAGAGTGCACCTGTCTAAGCCACGAGTCGCCAGCTTCTCCAGGAGAATACTGTGGGAGACAGTGTCGAAGGCTTTACTGAAGTCCAGGCAGACAACACCCACAGCCTTCCCCTCATCCCCTCGGCGGGTCACCTGGTCATAGAAGGAGATCAGGTTGGTCAAGCAGGACCTGCCTTTCATGAACCCGTGCTGGCTGGGCCTGATCCCTTGGTTATCCTGCACATGCCCCGTGAGCGCCCTCAGGATGAACCTCTCCATAATCTTCCCCAGCACCGAGGTCAGGCTGACAGGCCTGTTGTTCCCTGGATCCTCCTTCCGGCCCTTCTTGAAGATGGGCGTCACATTGGCAATCCTCCAGTCGTCCGGGACCTCCCCTGTTGACCAGGACTGTTGATAGATGATGGAGAGCGGCTTGGCAAGCTCCTCCACCAGCTCCCTCAGTACCCTTGGGTGGATGCCATCAGGCCCCATAGACTTGTGAGTGTCCAGGTGGCACAGCAGGTCATTAACTGCTTCCTCCTGGATCACGGGGAGTTTGTTCTGCTCTCCATCCTTGTCTTCCAGCTCAGGGAGCTGAATACCCTGAGGATATCTGGTATGGCTATTAAAGACTGAGGCAAAGAAGTCATTAAGTACCTCAGCCTTTTCCTCATCCTTCGTGACAATGTTCCCCGATGCATCCAGTAAAGGATGGAGATTCTCCTTGTCTCTCTTTTTGTTGTTAATGTATTTATAGAAGCATTTTTTGTTATCCCTTACAACCGTGGCCAGAACATTTCAGACAGAGAATAAAATATCAGCTCCTGGAAAAGAAGTATTAACCTTGTAAGTGTCCAGAAATATACCTGGAAAAGGGGGCTAAAAAACCCGGGGATTATTGTACTGCCTTTACAGGAACTGGGGGCAAATAGACTGTCACCACCACGGCGGTGGTGTGAGGAGTGCTGCACTGAGAGTGTCTCCCACTTAAACTTCCAAGGATGAGACATCAGCCAGCACTGCCACAGCAGTCCTACCTGTGTTCACCTCCGCACTACCTTGGTCTGTAACTCCTGATGGTGACGTCTTGGTCAGATCAGAAGCACTAGGTAGTCCGTGCTTAATTAAAAAACCATCTACTTTTAATGCTCAAGTGGTAATTTGCGGTTGTTAGTGGCATAGGAGGGATCTAGGGTGAAATGTACAGTATTCAGGGTGGGTGGTGAATCATTGGACTGCCTTCAGATTTTAGGAAGCTGTTCATCTGCCTGCAGTGTTTCCTTCCCAGGATACTCTATCGAATTTTCTTTTTTTTCCTTTTTTTTTTCCACTGGAAGGACAATAAGTACTCACAATGTGTTCATGCTCATTGTGCTTCTGGTAGCCAGAAAAATACACCAAAAATACCATTCATCTGTGCATAGAGATTACTAATGGTATTGCACCGCCTGTAATATTTTATCAGAATGAAATTTAAGTAGGTCAAGAAGCTCACACAAATAAAGATGCTTTAGAAGTTCATTCTTTTTGGAAACAGGTACTTTTTGCTAAGAGTTACCTGCTTTCTAGTTCTCAACTTATGAGACCAAACAACAAGACAGCAAAGGGCCAGGCAGGGTACAGTCCAGTACAGGCAGCAGTGAGGTGTAAGACAACGCTGTGGAACTAGGCAGAGACTGACATTTTGATTATCATTGCTAGAGCCAAAGTCCTACTTCCCATCATATATGATATACTGCTGCTTTAAGCATGAATGTTATTGAATCTCCTGGATTAAAGAAGAATTAAAAAAAATGTGCACGGGAGGAACAGATACAATAGGTGTCATTTTCATCCTGACTTGGTGTTAGGGACAGAGGATGGCAAGATGGTTTTCTTAGCCCTGGTTTCACAAGGAACATGGCCATCTCCCCAGCCCTGCGTACGTAACTCTGGTACGTGTCTCTCTTCAGCCTGGACCTTCCTTCTAGCAACCTTGAGTGAAAAAGTGACATACATTACAGTTTAAAGCAGTTGCAGCGGTATTTAGGAGAAATGGAGCCTTTCAAAATAGCATGCAACCATCCACCTCACTGGCATTCATTTTGGAAATGGGTCATTTTTATGAATGAACAGTGACTCATAAAGCATGATCCAAAGCTCACTGAAATCTAGGGGAACATTTCTTTTGGTTTCACTGGATTTGGGTCAGCTGCATGATAAGCTAAAGGGGTTTGCATACATCCAGCGAGAGCATGGAGGCAATTAAAAGCTTATCTGAAAGAAGTGGGTCTACGAGATCCTATTCTAAGGGACTGCCACTTGCCCTCGTAAGATAGTCTGCTGCCTGCTTTCCTGCCTGAACAATGAAATGAACCTGATGGATTAGCTACTGTAAAAAGTATACTCTCCTTGAAAAAATAAAGCCTGCCATTCCCTGATGTTTTCTGTTGCTGAATCCTCTAATAATTGAGACTGCTGTGCCAAGAAAAATTTGCAGACTCCTTGGCAATATATTACAGTGTCTGAAAGGCTACCCGTTACCCGCTCGCTACAACTTTTAACACCAATTCATGGTGATCTCAGAAATTACATAGGGAATGAGCAGAATTTGTGTGTGTTCATCCTATTAAAATTATTGCTGCAATAGGAGGACCATCTGTCCATTTAATGGGAGACTCTCCTTTAAAATTACCTAATTCTCTTCTCAGCTAAGTATGTATATTATTTATTCTTTTTAAAGAACACAGAGGAAGGGCTTCAGGGTTTTTTCCCCCACAAAAAGACTAAGGAGAGCCTTTTCTGACATAGTTTGGTCCTGTTTTCCTATGCTGTAGCACTGTTAACATCAGTGGGTTTGATTGGTCCTAATTTACCCCAGTTCAGTGGCGACCAGACCTGCTGAGGGCTGAGCCTGGAGTACATTTAATGACACCTGCATTGAATAGTCCTGGTCATCCCCTAAGGATATCCCAGATTGACTCACAAGGACTTTTTAGCCCAACGAAGGGGACTTTAACATTGATAAGGCTAATGGAAGAAAAGCTACAACCATGAGCCTATGCTCCCCTCAGAAGATGCTGTTTTGAACCTCTCAATCAGAGAATATTTGGGCAGGATTTTCTGCTGCAGATCCCCTGGACTTGGGGACAGCAAAGCTATATCTTTATTTAAAAGCAATACAAGTCAGGGTCAAATGCCCCAAAGGGAAAGCAGCACTGCACAGTTTGTATCCGTCAGTGCAGTCTCTTCGCTGCTTCCCTGAATCAAGGTGGCCTCATCCATGGTCCTCGCAGGGAACTGGCCCTGCTTTGCACCCTCCCCAGTGCATGTATCAAACCTCTTCTGGATGCACATGGGTCTCCAGAAGGCAGCCATACTACCAAAAATCTTATGCAGAAATGACATAAATACTGGCTATTGTTAACATGAATGGCCAGTCTGGACAAGTCTTTAAGAATAAAAGCTGCTCTGAAATACATGGTAGGCACCCGCAAGATGTTTTCTGGCTTCTGTTTATCTTCATTGTGTGCAGAGGTGCTTATTTCCATTTGCATATAACTTTAGCTTGTCAAACTGTAATTTGTCTGCTTCCCAAATTAAAATGGACAATGGGAATATGGCCATTTTCCCAGCTCACAGTGCAATGCTGGCCATGTGTTACAAAGAGTGTTGATCCTCTAATCATGTAATAATGCAAATGGCTGGGAAGAAAAAATATAATTAGCTCATTAAGAAAACAGAAAATCTCTCCTGTCAGGCCAGACCTGATTTAGCAATTTCATCATTCATGCCCAGCCAGACAACACAAACTGCAAACTTTCTTTTCATTTGGTTGTAGCCTACATAAGGCATATGAAAACCTTAGATGGAAAATTAAACAACATGTAGTAGGCTACTCTGTAAGTAAGGCTTGGTTCCAGTTATTCCTAAGCTCTTTTTTCAGGCTTAGATCTATGATCCTAACTTCAAAGAGATATCTGGGTTGATGCAGATGCTACCTCCTGTCAGGTTGTTGCTGTGGCTGCAGCACCCGCTCCGTACATCACCTTGTTCCTTGGGCTTGCTGTTCCTTGTCCTCCCCACACCTGCCACAGCACTGGCAGTTCAAAGGGATGCAAAAGCCCCAGCTCACATCCCCATGTGGGATAAAGCAAATACAGGAAAAGCTTATAGTAAGCCCTCTGTGAATAGCCTGGGAGGATGTCAGATAAAACTTTCTTGAGAAATACATATTTTACTTCACTGAAACCTGAAAAGTGTTAGGGCTGACCATTCTCTTTTTGAACAGAGACAAAGATGAAAAGAGTGGACAACCCACATTTCAGCTGAGACCCACAATTGCTTTTCTACAAAACATCCAGTTATGGTTCTTTTAGCTAGTCAAAATTCAGAATTTTTATATGGTGGGTAATTCGGATATTTAAAAGAAAAAAAATCAAGTGTTCTGAAAAATATTCAACCTAGGTTGAGTTTTCTTGAGCCGCGGGTCTCTAACAAAAATCTTATGCTCATTACTTTCCCTTCTTTTCTGCTAACAGAGATGTCTTCCTACGAAGTGTTTCAATTTCCCTGAACAGGAATTTCCTAACAGTGAAAAATGGTCAGCCAGAAAATGTACAACCAATTTACCCATTTTAATAACACCAGAGAAAAAGTGTCTTTCCAGCAGAAGAGCAAGGTTATTTTAGCCCTCAGCTTTCGCTGCAGAAGAGAAGGTTTTTGCACTCATTTGTACCTTAGGGCTGTGGTGCAATGCCAGGTATTTTGATGGAAATATCTCTTTGCTGCACTAATGCTGGTAGAGCTCATACAGTCAAGGCCTGTTCAACCCTTGATCTTCACAGTAATCTAACTAATCATCACGTCAGTGAGTGATAAGGAGACCTCTCACCTGGCCCTTGTTTCAAAGGGGGAAATTCCAGTCTTTTCTTTGCTATCTGGCTGTGCAGGAAGAATAACACTGCCACTGGCAGGGCAGTGGGGACCCCTGCTTTTAATCCACTGTGCAGAGGGAGCAGAGGTGTGTAATGCAGGTATAGCTCAGGGCTCCTCTCCTCTCGTTAATATTTGGCTGCTTAAGTATTAGGTGTGCTTGGTCAAATGAAAATTATCCAGTATTAGTGAAGCACCTTCATCTGAGAAGCCAGGATTCATGGGAACACTGAATGCAAATGGGACTATGGTAAAACTGTCAATAAAATCCTTCTGCTAATATCAGATTAAAAACTCTGAGCATCAGGAGGCCATGGTAAAAGACAAGAAAAATGTTTCCCACCATCCAGGGATAACAGATGACGCAGCAGACGCTAGCATAACAACTGTGGGAGAGCAATACTTTATGTAGGGAAGTGGCACATCTAGGTAGGAAGAAAACAGAGCAAGTGTACCTGCTGCCAGAAGGTTCAGCAACATCTGCAGACCCTGGTATGCGGTGCTAAGGCATCCTTCCCTGTGTGAGACCTTACCCTGCCATCTTAGTTCCTCGCGATCTTCAAACTGCCACTGGATCGTTCATACACTTGCATCAAATTTTAGAGAAGCATTATGCAAGCATCAGGAAGGAAGGAAAAATATGTCATTGTCCTTGGAATAAATAAATGGCCCAAAGGATTGCTTTTTGGCTTTGTGGCTTGTCTGCATTCCTGTATGCTCCAAGCAGGTCATTTCTTGAACTAAGCGCAAGAGTTAACAGCAAGCGAGTAGAAAAACCCCCCAAGAACTCCTGAGAAGATTGGCAGCTCCAACTTACTATCTAAACCCCCAAAATCAGGAGTCAACCCTTAAAAAATGTTCAAAGTAAATAATATTCGGTTCTTTTTCCTCTCTCTTCTGTGCCTTCACAGCACACGTTACTAAGCAGTTCTCTGCAAATCTATTGTATGTCGCGTAACTCCTCCCGCAGTCACATCTTGGGGGGGGAGGAGTTAATTGTGTGACCACAATTTAACCGCATAGTCATAAGACTGGGTGAACCGGGACTTTTGGAGAAATGCTGCATGCCATTCAAGCCTCATGATAACATAAGGAGAGTTGGGAATGCTGTTGTGCTATCTCTGGGCAGCAGAGCGTTTGGGCAGGAATAGCTCTGCACACCCACAGCAGGCGACGGTGTCAGCAATTTCTTTAAGAAGTAAAGAGTAATTTTTGTATTACAAAGGACCATGTCTGGCAACTTTTTCAACCATCCATAAACATCAACTCTTATTTCATCCTAAGCTGAGTTTCAAAATGTCTTTAAGAAATGGATTCAGCTTGCTCACTGCAAAATGTCACCAGCCCCTTGCCTACGATCCACGCCAAGCGCTGATCCCTGTGAGTCAGCTGCCCCATGGGCACACAGAGCAGAGCCTCCTCTGGGGGCATCTGTTCCAACCTTTGCACAAGAGTTACCCTCCAGGGCCATGCCAGGGTCTGCCACCTCCGCTGGGAACATCTCTGTGGAGATCTACCTTGTTCAGTAAGATCAGCTCATCTTTCTTCTGTCCCTGCTTGTTGGGGAATTTTTATGGTACACCTTGAGGTGGCTCCAGGAGAGGTATTCCCACCAGCTGGGCAAACCCACCCTCCTCAGGCTTTTTACAGGGAGCACTGACCCTGCCTTTAATCAGCATCGGTACCCAGAAATGCTGAAATGTTGTGGTCTGTTGTGGAGAACCAGGTCACCTCCTAGTAATCCCTTTCTGTCATCAGGAGTACAGGTGAATAGAGAGCAGCACTCTGCACCTCACCGCTGCCCACATCCACAGAGGTATGAAAGGCTAAAGTTCAGAGGGGGGTTTCTAAAGGCCCTCTGACCTCTTTGAGGAACCAAATCATCTCTGTGGCTCATAACGTTTTGAAATATTAGTGTAAAAATCCTTAAAGACCAACAGCATTGCATTTGCTGTCAGATCACAGCTAAGCAGAAAACACAGTAGGTGAAGAACTCCCTGCTGAGCCCTAAAGCTGTATCTTGTATTTGCAGTGAGTTTACCAAATCAAATCACAGGGTAATTTAGAGAAATGTAAAGTCTCGCAGGCAATACTTGCTCTCAGATGCAGTGGAGCATCTCGTGTTCAGCTCCAAGTGAGGAAGGGGTGTATACGATGGCACTGCAGGCAAGGCTCCGAAGAGCAGTGCAAAGCAGGTAATAAAAGTGCACCAAAGCACCAGGAAAAATACATCTGAAGTCAGCTGAGTGCCTGAGTTGAGAAATAGACCCCATTTACAAGGTACAGCCAAGTTTGGGAATGCAATTGCAAGTAAAATAGTTAGATAAAGAAACAAATAGACTCCTCCTTGAGAGATTTGCAAATCGCATACCCCATCTGCAACAAGCCCAGTAAGTTAAATTGGATTTGGACTTGCTGAGAAATCTTTAGAGAAATTATGTTTTCTTTTATTTCCCTGTGGATATACATTTTCACTTGTCTACCTCCCACTGTCTACCAAGAGGACAGATAAGAATGATTGTCAATGAAGTGTAATGTTGTGAGTAACGTGGGAAAAGGAAGCTGCTGCCTCAACAACTATGATGATGTGCGCCTGTGATTTCCCGTCAGATGCGGGTGTAACAGCACTCTCTCTAAGATGGTTAATTTTTGCATCAAAATTGATGATGAAGACTTACAACAGAAGTTTTCAATTTGGCCTCTGATTTGGGGCAAGTTCAGTTGCTTGCTTTTGGTAAACATTGATACACCTCACTGATGCCGTAGGAGAAAATTTTCTAAGAAAAGGACCGGGTTGTTTTTCTATGACAGGTTCTGGACAGTAAGAGACCCTGATTCAGGATGCATTTTGATTACCATCTGCACATGCCAAAAATCAGAAACATCCAAAAGGAAGATGATTAGGGAACATTTATTATTTTGTTTTCTAATCCCTGACTTTGAAAGAAAAATAGCAAGAGAAACTACATGGTAATGTTCCTTGAGAAGCAATGCTATTACCAGCAGCACGGAGATATTATTTATTGACTGTAGCTGGAATGAATAAAGCTGCTCTAAAGCAGCTCTGCTCTCTTCTTGCTGTTATGATAATAACACTTAGAACAGCAGATGGCTGCTCAAATCTTCCTAAGGCCACCAGAAAGAAATACTATGTTTTGTCACCTTTCTGTGCAAGACCATACAGGGAAATGACAAGAATATCTGTAATGCCGTGTTACTAGCGGTTAAGGACTCTCTGTTTCAAGTTGAGTTTTCCTGGACCAGCTCAGTACTGTCAGACAGAATTAAAGGGGGTTGAGGGAGAGGTTGGACTGCTGAAACACAACAGTGGCAGACATTTGTATGCTCTTTTATATGATCACCTGCTTTGGGAGAGGACCTGTTGCTCGGATTTTCAAAAATGCGTAAAGATTTAAGGTCCGTTAAAATCCATATGAATTGACATTGATCATCTAAAGTTGCAGACCCCTTCTGCAGCGGTACCTTGACATTAACTTTCACCAAGTCCTCCTTACCTTTTGCGGCAATTAAATGTGGACTGATTTAGAAATGGATTTGTGTGCATTTGCTGGTAATTCTACTGTATTTTTATTATTCATTTATCTACCATCATTCTACAAATGTAAATTAAAACAAAGTAGATTATTCTTTTAAATGGAAATTTCATAGTCAAGTTACCGTGACGAGAAACTGAAGGTAGCGATGCTTTCTACTTAGATCAAATGTCGCACTGCCAAGCAAGATGAAACATCGCATGACGATGAACACGCAAAAAGAATTTGTTATTGAACTGTCAGTCTCCTGGAATTTCTTGTGCAGTTCCTAGCTCACAAGGCCGCATTTTAACCATTTATGCCAAGAAGGGTTGTAGGCAGAGTCCAGCAACAGCCTTTGCTCAGCAGGAGGAACAATTCCTCTTCCTCCTTGCCTCTCACGACTGGGGCTCAAGACACCCTGTACTGCTCTGATAGCAGCAGCAGCTCCTTCTCAGATGTGCTGGGGTCTGTGAAATCACTGCAGGCAATGTGGGGGCCTTTTGGTGTGAAGTTATGCCTGAGATGAAACTCCATAGGTATTTCCTTGCTGCTCTTCATTTCTCTCCCCCATTTCCTTCTGCTTTTTCCCCTTTCAGCTTTTACTGCTTTTCCCTCTGTATTTTTTCCTTATGGGTCTTTTAATCTTTACATAACAATTTCCCTGGAAATACTATGACAGCTTTGGCATTTTAGTCAGCAGAAATCTGTGAGGCAATAACCTTGTCTATTATGAACAAGAAAGCATGAAGGAGCCAGATAATTTCATCTGCACATTTCTACATTTTGCCCAATACTGTAATAACAGGGTCCAACTGAAAGTAAATATTCTGTGCTTTCCAACCTGCTGATGCATTGTACAAAATTTATCTGCATCAATTTTTTGGAAGAGAATGTAAAAATTGTATTTACCTCGTTCCCAATTAATTTCTGAGAGAAAATCATTCTGATGGACTAACAGTGTGTTATGAATCATGACATCTACTCATTTAATGTCTTTTGCACTGCAAATGTACGCCATGTAATTGCAGATATGCAAATATAAAAATATGATAAGAGAAAGTTTCCTTCAAACATACCAATGTGAGAGGAGATAATAGCTCACTGCAGGTTACAGACATGCCAGCTGTAAAAAGAAACGATGAAAGTGAAGTCTGTGTCCAATATTAACTGCGAACCTGAAGGTCTGCCAAGTCCAGGCAGCCTGAGGCCACTTAAAATTTAATAGCACTCCCCTGAGAAAGTCTAAACAAGCCAGCTGCCCTCAAGCAATTTCAAACACGGGATGCCACCTACTACAGGAGTGCCATTCACCTGTTATGGATGCTGTACGGTGCCCTGTGTGCACCCAGCCTGGCATCTGCAGGGGAAAACCATCACAAACATGAAGCATAACTCTGAGAAAGTTAACAGGTTTGGGAGAGGGATAGTCCATGGGCATACAAAAATACCCTCAAAGCTTACTTTACCATAGTAGTGATGAAAAATCCATCCCCTAAGAAATTCTGGGAGTAGTTTTCATCAGATGTACCCAGTTCCATCGGGTCCCAGATTACTGGAAATTTTTAAAAGGTGGTAAGATGTTTGATGTATACCAGAACAAGTCTGAGATTATGTTTTCATGTTAATAAGTGACGCAAAATCCTCTACAACCCATGTCACATAAGAAACTGACCTTCAGCACAGCCATGGGATTTACAGATGAAATATAAAGCTCTGGATCTAGTTCTTAAATTCCAACACACCGTTTGGTGTCAGCAGTTATTTGCCATCTGAATGAAAAACCATTTGGCTTAGAAGGGATAAAGTGAGACTGACCAGCCAGAACAAGGCAGGTGGGTAATATTTCCTTTGGGAAAACAATGCATTGGGATGCTCTTTGATAATAATTTTACACTGCCACCACCTAGAAACTTCACCTGCTTTCCACTGAAGTGTCACTGCTCTTCTCTGAGACAAAGGACTTAGGAGTTACTGGGTCTGAAATTATTCTGCAAGGCTCAGATCACTACAATTAATGGTTTGGGAGGCATTCAAAACACCTTTGAATAAACAACTTAAATGTCTAAGCTCTAGGATGCCCTGAGAAGTGATAAGATGAGGAATTGGATAAAATAGTGAGATATTCTGTGAAAAGATGGAGGTACAAAGAGAAAACCTCAGTGTTTTGGACTATGGGAGTGGACCAAGATATATTCATTTGTTTGATCGTGAATTCCAACCAGTGGCATACCATCAACTTTCACTGTGGGCTTTGAAAGCTCCAAAGCTTTCCAGAAGCATCAGATGCAAAGCACACAGTTTACACTCAAAAGCATCAAATATTTTCTGTCGTGGTGGGGGTCCATTGGTTTAAATAGAAATAATCTGTATTCACAGCAGGTTTGGAGAAATCAGAATCGCTGCTTAAAAATGTGTTTGAGAGTTTTGGTGAACAGTTCAAGGCCTCTTACTGAAAGATCTCGAAGCACAAAGGGAACGAACTCACCTTAATCTCCTTCAGGTGTTCATAGCAGAAAACTGGGAGAGACACCCACATTGCCTGGCTTTAGGGCATGTGGGACACTTTAAAAAACAGGGTAATGAACTAGTGGTATGAAAACGAAGTGAGTCGCATCCTTTCAGAATCACAGAAACACAGAATCACTAAGGTTGGAAAAGACCTGTAAGATCATCAAGTCCAACCTAAAAAAAAAAAAAAAAAACCACCACCAAAAACCAACCCACCCAACACCACACAGCACCATGCCCATCAAGCCACATCCCACAATGCCACATCCACATGCTCCGTGAATACTTCCAGGGAGGGTGACTCTACCACCTCCCTGGGCAGCCTATTCCAATGTTTCACTACTCTTTCAGTAAAGAACTTTTTCCTAATATCCAGCCTGAACCTCCCCTGGCGCAACTTGAGGCCATTTCCTCTTGTCCTGTCACTAGTCACTTGGGAGAAGAGACCAGCACCCACCTCTCTGCAACCCCCTTTCAGGTAATTGTAGAGAGCGATGAGGTCTCCCCTCAGCCTCCTCTTCTCCAGGCTGAACAACCCCAGTTCCCTCAGCCGCTCCTCATAAGACTTGTGCTCCAGACCCCTCACCAGCTTCGTCGCCCTTCTCTGGACACGCTCCAGCACCTCAATGTCCTTCTTGTAGTGAGGGGCCCAAAACTGAACACAGGATTCGAGGTGCGGCCTCACCAGAGCCGAGTACAGAGGCATGATCACCTCCCTACTCCTGCTGGCCACACTGTTTCTGATAGAGGCCAGGATGCCGTTGGCCTTCTTGGCCACCTGGGCACACTGCTGGCTCATATTCAGCCGGCTGTCGACCAACACCCCCAGGTCCTTTTCTGTGGGGCAGCTTTCCAGCCCCTCATCCCCAAGCCTGTAACGTTGCATGGGGTTGTTGTGGCCAAAGTGTAGAACCCGGCACTTGGCCTTGTTGAACGTCATCCGGTTGGCCTGGGCCCATCAATTCAGCCTGTCCAGATCCCTCTGCAGAGCCTTCCTACCCTCAAGCAGATCAACACTCCCTCCCAACTTGGTGTCATCTAAGGATGTGACTATCAGTGCTATAATACTCCAAAAGCTTTCTTGTCCTTTTTACAGGAACTGTTTGTCCTTCCTCAATCCATTGAACAACTTTATGTGGGGGGAATTATTCTAGATATTTCTTCCACTTTTCCTTCACTCTTCATGTGCTTTTTGATGTGCTTCATGTGCTTTGTGAATTGATTCCTGCTCCATGGCAGTTCTTGGAAATTAAAATATGAAGGAGAAAAATAGGTACCAGACTAAAAATGACAGCTGATGAAGCGTATGTTAATATCGATAGCTTAATATTTTAGTTACTGTAGCCAAAGCTGAGAGTCCCCATGGATCAGCCTGCATTTTTACTTCTGTTCTAAGGACAGGGTTCAGTCCACCTAACTCCAGCTGCCTCAGGTCACTAAATGACTTCAATAGCTCCTTTGATATCTAATGAGGATAAATAGATACCAGTAAACATGAACGTAACCCCCCTTATCACTGTGGGTCAAGGCGGGTTACATGAATCACTTCATGAAAGTGCTCTCTCATCTGTTGACTGCAGAAAGAGGCTTAGGGACAAGTTTAGCCCATATATATGCATTTAAGTAAAGTATTAGATGAGATGAACCCCAACTCTTAACGGCGACACATCTGTGAATAAATACCATGACAGAGGTACTAAACAGCTGTGTTAATACCTCAGGCATCTGAACTCTCCTTCAAGCCACTCACACACACATCATCATCCATATTTCTTTGGGTCATTTTCACTGCTTCCGGGAACCTTTTCCTTCCCCTCCCACAGATCTACAACATTAACATCCTCTGCTTTAAGATGTGCTGCTGCCAGTTCCTCACTCATGTGTTCCTGCAAGCAATCCCCTCCGCTACATAATGAAGGATGATGCAAGCCTGATAGCCTGTATTTTCCACTGGCTCCAGAAGTATTTTAAACTTTGCAAAAGGAGCTGCATCATTTTTCCCCCTGGCCCCTTTCAATTCTCATTCCTGAGATCTCTTGGTTCCAGCAGCAAACGATCAAGCAGAGGCTAACTCCAGTGTTGTGTCTGTGACTGCTTGCATATTTGTAGCTGTTGTATGTGTGTGTATGGACATATGCATATAAAAAAAAAAAAATTAGCAAGTTTATTAGAAAGGTCCTACTCCTGCAGACATACGCATATGAGGGGATCCCCACGCCTGTGTGGGTCCAGATGCAAAGACTGGATCACAGCCAGCCTGTGCAGCCCATGGTCACTCTGAGATGTCACTGAATTTCCTTCCTTCAGAGGCAGGAATTTCTGGAGCTTTTGGAGAGTCTGACTTTCTATATACACCTCACCCAAGAGGAGTGAGGTGGCCATTTCGGCTCATGAGACATTGCAGGCATGATAGAATAGGTTTGAAATTTAGAAAATGGTCACTGTTGGTGAGGCTTAAAAGAAAAAAACAATAAGAAAACATGACTGTGTAGAGATCTTGGAGCTGAGTGAAATACACACTCTACATTAAAATCAAACTCCAGAATTGCTTTCAGACTCTCGACCTTGAGAAGGAGGCCACAAAAAATGGGAGAAAGTAGAGTGCTTGTTTGGGATTTTCGCTCTCAGCAGTAGAAACCCATGCATTTGAGAAGCAGCAGGTGAGCTTTTGATGCTCTTGAAATTTCCAGTACTTCAGCATCTGATTTTCCTGAAGAGACTTGGCCGTGAAAGTGCTAGCAGGAAAACGTGGATCCTTGCAAGTATATTAAGCAAGCAGACAGTTAGCTCTTTACAAAACCTTAAAGAATGAAACCTTGCAAATATCACATGATTTTTAAGAACTGAAAAACTCTACCAGCAATTATAATCTCCACCATTGCATCTTTTAAGAGCTCAGCAGGCAGTTCTTCCTGAAGCAAATGGGTTTAGTGCAGTGTTACTAAAGTGCTGCAGATAATGTAAATGCAAAATGTATTATAAAAGTGGAACGAAGATGCATAAGGGAAGGAAGAAAAAATTCTATGTTCAAAAGTTAACCAAAAGAGTGTCTTTTACTGAAAAGGTGCAAATAAAAGTTTAAAAAAGCACTGAACTCCCTATGAGCAACCTTCAGAAACAGAAGAGGAGAAAGCTGTAAAGACAGGAGTGTTTTGTACACTGGTAAGAAGAAGAACATTTAATCTTTTATTGTTTTAAGAGCAGAAGCATTCCTGACTGAGCCCTTTTTAACATCCAGCATTTAAAAGTTCAATGGTCTTAGTCCAGCTCCATTATTCAAAACAGGCATGAGTAGATTTGCTGTCTGAGTAAAGAAATCAGTGCCAATAAGATAGCAGGGAGCTAAAACTCCTTCAGCAGTGGTCAATGCAAAACAGGGCCACAAGTCACATTGGAAAGGAAGGAATAAACTGGTCAATGTTTTCCCATTCTTATGTTGACGGGCATTCACTTTCCATAGCATTCAGGTTTGCTTTTGTAAGTGAAAATAGCCAGTTTCTAGGAAATAAAGTATAAAAGAAAATGCTTAAGAACTGAATTCTTTATTAAAATTTCTCAGAATTCCTATTCTTAAAATAAACTGTTTGGAACTGTCCTTAAATATCAAGGCACACCTGACTGCCTATACTGGAAACATCTACAAATAAAAGGCTTGTGCTATCCTGCATTGAGACTCTAAATTCAGTGATACCACAACAAAGTAAATTTCCCCCAGTGTTAAATTAAAACCTTGCAAACCTATATGCATGGCACTGGTAATGGCACAGAAAGATGCTAGCATATAATGAAATGCTTAATGCAAGCTTTTAAAGGTACTTCCATACAATGTTTTTAGAAATGTTTCCTTGAATGCATATAACCTGATTCAAGGAGACTCATATAAGACTCCTACATGTTACTGCAGCATGATTAAAAGATGTTATTGTTGTTCCTTTTGTTGTTGCTATTATTATTTTTAGAATTGCATGTTGTCAGTGGCTGTCTGCACCTGTACAAGGTGTGCACAAGAAAGTCATCATCTACAAACTCATTGGGACCTGTGTGTCAAGACTCGCCACCCTCAAAAAATCAGTGTCATGATCAGTGTGGCTCCAGAGGAGTCAATATTTGGCAAAGAAGGAGGATGGAAAGAAGTTTTGGAAGTGCCAGTCCCTACGAGTAGTGTTTGAATGAATGGGGATAAGAACTGCCAAATAATGCTAATCACAACAGATGGCAGTCTGCAAGTTGTGCTTTATTCAACTGAAGTATAGGTGGTTGAAAAAATGTTGCCCTTCTCCAGAAAGCAGCAGGTATGGGAACTTTACCTTACCTCTATTTTCCTATCAGAAATCAAACCTGTTGCCAACGATGATGGGTTATTTTCTAGTGTAATTTCTATATTTACTGAATATAAAGTTGAATAGAAATAGTCAAAACCATGTATAAGGCAATTTTTCTTTCAATCTACCAAATGACATACCCAAACAGAAGAGCCCAGTTAGCCATAAGTCACTCCCTTTGTTCTTAACTTTGACCTCCATCCCTTTGCTTCCAGCTTCCCACCTGGTCACTTCAGGAGTTTTACCCCTTGAGGTCTTTCACTCTCACTCACTGGCCTTTGAAAGCACAGTCCTTTTTCCAAAATTAAGCACAGCCTAGCATAGAAAGTACTTTATGCTAATGCTCCTTCTGTGAATTGACTTGGCTATTCAGAAAATTTAAATACGTCCACTATCCACAAGAGCCACATCCTCAGCTGGCTCCCATTTGGAGAAGAGGTAACTCAGTGTTAATCCACACATTATCCTCCAGGGTCATTTAATGCCATGGTAGGAATCAGTCTTCAAAGTATCTTTTGGACAACGTTTCTACATGATCATCTGTAACTCATTCTCCTCCTTAACACTTTTGCCATAACAACAGGGTATGTTTTGGAGCTCTCTGTTAATAAAGAGCTCACAGTGAGACATCAGATGCATCTTTTCACTCACTGTCTTGCTTTCCACTGTGCTCACACTGTTAATATTGTACTATCTAGTAAACAGCAAGACAATAAGGAGAATTAATTATTACATGTTTTGGGGCTTTGAATCACATACTATCTGTGATGGTTGTGACAAAAACTTCCAGGTTTTTGTCTGGAACAACCAAACCCTTGCAAGAAGACTCAAACATATCATTAAATCCAAGGAGACATTTTGAGGACAGTATCTCAGTAGCCAGTAGAAAGGTAACTTCTTTGGTAAGTTAGTTAAAAGAAAAAGAAAGGAAGATCCATCCAGGAGTGTTCCCTATTCAATACACCCCCCTGGAGCGCACAGCAAACCAACCTCAAGTACAGGCTCAAAATGAAGTTATTTCACAGTCATGGTGTGACACTTTTGCAACTGATAGCGTAGTGACACCTGCTGATGAACACATACATTGCAAACACTTGTAAGATGAAAGGCTGGTTCACATCTGCATTAAGCCAATTTTTTCTTCTGTCTCTGAACCTACCCAACTTATGGTACTATAGTATTACCGAAAGCGCATTACCAAGAGCACTGAAGACCCCCGGCCATTCCCCTCAGCCTGTGCCTGCCTATACCACTGATTGGCCATCACAGGCTCATTTGGTTTCTAAATTTAATGTCAACCCTTTTTTTATGGGACTACAGGTCGGATCATGACTGTGAGGGAGGATACATTATTTTTCTGGAGATAACATACAGTGATAATGATACCTGCTTGTTGCAGTGTCACAGCACAAAGAATGTGTCTGGCTGCAGTTTGAAAATCAAGGAACTGTCTTTGGCTAGTTCCTCAATTAATCTCTAATTGTTTGCAAATGATACCCTGGGGATGTATCTCAAGACAGCAGCAGGATTCAGTAACAAAGTTGGAGGGCTCTAACTACTCGTTCGAACCTGAAAGCAGAAATTCACTCAGTCCCACTGTTTGATGTACTCTCGTGCATTTCCACCAACTGGATAGATATGTCCTTATAATCATGTGTTCGGGCTACATTTCTACATTTCTCTTCATTCACGCAATGGTGGAAGAAAGGCAGGAAGTCATTTCAGTTACTATTAGGCAATGTTAATTTATATGCAGCTCTAATTTATATGGGGCCCTGAACATCTGGATCCTTTTTTCTGGCCCTACCACTGAGCCTTGCAATGACCCTCATCAAGGCACTCCTCTGTTAGGTCCAGCGTGCTCTTATCTCCTTCAGTCATGTCTGTTACCTTCTCAGTGATAAGCTCTTTCATACTGCCTGCTTTGGGTCTGTGCTATAAGCCCACAAGGTTTTTCCAAACCCGACCCACTATAAAGAACAGCCCCAGACCCACTGAAAAAACAAGACTTCTCAACAGGCAAGGGATCAGTTTAACATTGACAGAATAATGAGGTGATATCCAGTTTTGTAACAGGACGTGTTATAAACATTTAGATCCCAGTATTTGCTAAAACCTTAAAGGCAATCAGCTCCTGATGCTATAGTAATTCTATTCCTTTTGACCCAATGATTGAATAAAATCAGCCAACAAGAAGTGAGTAAGGGCAGAAAAAGACCCCTTTGCTGTATGTCATTGGGCAGGATTTAGGGGGAAGACAGTACATTGTTGTTCGGGCTGAGGGACGTCATGCCGATGTCATTTTAAAATTTTAACTGAACTGCTTCCTCTACCACAGGCTTGGTCATGGCTTGGGAGGCTCTTGTTTGGGACCTGGTGCTTCAGGAAGCATGAGCACAGCAGCTGCTTCTCAGGCTGGCTGGAAGCCTGAACCGCAGCTTCCCAGGATCCCGTAAGGAACATCCCATATGCTTTCACCAAGCACAGTGAATTTTCCTGAGATAAATTCTACCTTCATCAGAGCATCTCGTAGCTTATTTGTCTTCGGCCTCCTTTCAAATGAGGATGTAGAGGCGTGGTCCTTGGGGCTCTTGCCTTAGCCCAGAGCTGCGGTTCAGCCACATGTGGAGTTGGCAGAGAGGTGGGGCTCTGCTGGCACTCACTGGGTGCCCAGTTTTTATACACCAACCCACCTCTTTTGGCATGTCCAGCTACAGACATGGCAGTGAGTGAAATACTGCAACACGCAGGTCATGCAAAATCACTCACCCCTGGCTGTCCCTTCGTTTGGGTCTTTTGCCACCATGCACCCCGGGGTGGGGGGGGGGTGTGTCAGCATTTCTCATCCCACTCACCAGCAGCCTCCAGGAGACCTCGAAAACCCCAATTCTGAGCAGAAAGTTCTCACAAGCAAAAAAATTAGTTCATCACTGCAGGTATCTTTTGGCATATCACTTTGCACACACTAGTGTCCAGAGATGGCATTACCCTGGGATTTTCACTGTATCATTTTAAGAAGAAACCTGGCACCTTTCACAAGACGACAATACATTAAGTACTGAGTCATCAGTTCTGCAGTAGTGTGTAAATTTAGACATAGACCATGAAAAACATTTTTAATTAGGCTCCTTTCAATGTGTTGAGAATCACTCTCATTCATTTAATACCCCAATAAAATCCCAACAATGCAATATATGCTCTTTTTGGGTTTTTTTGTTGGAAAGGTGCCAGGACAGGTTCCCTCTTTTACAGATTCAGCTCAATGCTAGCACTTCTTTGCGTTCAATACCTCCTAAAGCCAAGAGTGGCTCTAATAGTTACCATAAAAATGAAAGCTGGTTACAGCAATGAAATATCACATCCATTTCAAGTCTAACTTGCATACAGTTATGCAAGATGCATCTGGATGTTTATATGGCAATTTGTTAGAATTGCACAGTGCTACAGGAAGGCAAACTCCACGGTGCTCATTTATTGTCTTCCCTCTGCTTTATTTCACATTTCCCAGAACATATGCATGTCTTCTTATTTTTTTTAAACCTACAGATTTGGAGTTTGCAGTTTTTAAATGACCTCCTGCAACTTGACCAAAATTATTTACAGAGTTGCTAATGATCTCAAACAGAGGAGAAGCCCTTGGGTGTCTTAAAAATGCTGCCAAGCACCTTTCTGTCTCTTTGGAGGGCAGAACATGTTTCAAAATCATCCTCTTTAAAATGGGAAAAGATCATGGGTTTTAGGCTTTTGCATTTCTAACCTGAATCCTGTCCATTGCTTTGTTTGACTCAGTCCACAGCACCAGCCAGCAGCTGAGGCTCCAGTTTACCTGAGCCTTCCCCAAAGCACGACCAGTGAGTTTAACTGCAGCCTGCAGCCTACAGCCTCCCAGATCTGATGCTGCAGGAAAAAGCCAAGCAAAAACCAGACACATCCCTAACAACATAAAAAAACGTCCCCCAAATGAAGGGTGTGCTGGTCTTTGAAGGAAGCTGTGCTGATCCTGAAGCAGGACTGTAATTATCCTCCTGTTAGCTGGCATAAACAGGATGAATGATCATGATGCTAAATCTGCTTGTACCTCAAAACTTCATCAGCGAAGCCTTTTCTTCCTGGCTGCTCTATCTATGCTTCAAGAAGTCAAAATATCCTTCATGATATCCAGAATCAGCAAGCAACAAGTACCAATTCCACTTATGGCCACCTTCAGTAAGTTATTGTTCATTAAAATTCATCCAACTTATTTAAACAACATGATGGTCTCTGTGAGACACTCGTACTGAATTCCCTCCCTTCCCTGCCAAAGAAGGTGTTATCTGAACAGCTGTGCCTTCCCTCTCCCAGCTGATTTCCCACAGTGTCTCTAGTGATGTTTAAACCATCTTAATTATTGTCTTTGGCAATTATACCAGGAAAATAATTATTACAGTATTTATCTTTATTGTTTAAATGCTGCTGGGGAGAGGCAAGATGCCTTTTCTTAATTCTTCAGTAATAATTAAAATTAACGCATGGTTTCCTGTTAATTTAGATTTTTGTACTTCTTTTAAAGGCCTCATCTTGCCTGCCTCATTGTACAGCAGCTGGAAGGGAATGTGTGGCAATGAAAATACGGTGAAAATCCCCTTTTTTCTGATTGAAAATAGAGTTGGAGAAGAAACAGATCATCTCCAGCATTCATTAAAACAAATTTTACTAATTAAGCTGTTATTATTAATGGAATCAAGCTGTCATTAACAGCAGATAGCTATGTGTGTTCAGCTGTGTCCGCCTGCACCCTTTGAGATGGAATCTGGGGGATCCAGACAGAATGGGAGGAACCAGGCATGCAGAAAGCTGGGAGAGCTGCCCGCTTGCCTGGCTGCCAGCCCATTCCCAGAGCCCGTTAAATGCTGTCAAATTAGCATTTTCTAGTGGAATACATTTCCCGATGAATATTTCTGCCCAGCATGAGGGCTGGACGTTATGTGAGCTTCGGTCCTTGCGGTCTTCATTTGCAATCTAGTGCCCCTTCCCTCCTTTTGTAAGTTAACAGGCATGTCCGACCTTCCCATTGCTAAGCGCGTTTTATGGGGGCATTAGGAAGCGATGCTCTCGGCAAAGATAAATGTGTGTGGTAGCGCAGAGCTGTAAATGCAAGAGCAATGTCACAGCTCTGGCAGTAGACGTCTCAAGAGAATTGTATGCATAGTGTCAAAAATATATTTTAATTGATAAGAGATACAGCATTTGTTGGCTTCCTGAAGGCAGCGTACAAGCCACGCACTTGGGGTTTCTTACAATCATTTTTAAAGATGTAAGTCCTGATTCGGGAAGGTCTCATGCTTCATTGAGACCACGGAGAAAGTCCTACTGGAACCAAAAAGACTGCGCTCAGGCTTGCCACTAGTCCCGGGCAGGGACATGGGCTGAGCAGATAACCCCACTGCTTCTGTCGGGGCAGAGCAGGCACAGGCAGCAGCCCCTGACCATCTCTGAAGGCAGCACAGCTCTTTGCTTGCAGAGAAGAGCAACATGCTGTAGCTCAGAATATTAGCTTGTTGATATTCCCCTAACCTTAAGAGGCGTTTCCTTTCAGATTTACCAGGGCAGTGGTGATTCTTCATGTGTATTATGTCCCTTATTTTGAGATACTTGAAGAGGCTGTTTCCTTGTTATAGTGCGGAGACATTTCACATCTATTTGGGCATGTTGGTGCAGTTTTGGGCAATTTTCTGCATATCTCATGATGCTATTTGCATTGTGCTGAGAACAGGCAAAGACACTACCTAACCTCTCAGGTCACAACATCACACTTTGCATCCAGAGTCAACGGCAGAGTCCAAACCCTGCCCAGGCCCTGCTTCTCAGTCCATCGTTACCACCAGAACCACAAAGAGAAGATCAATAACTCCAGACAGAAGCAGGGAAAATCCGCCTTGTCTAAGGTGTCCTGCTGGTACTTTCCCAAGTCGGAGAGACTGGGTGGACTGCAGTTTGCAAGGATTTTTTTCCTTTCTCACTCAAAACCTCATCACAAAATGCTGCACTTTCTGTTACTGCTTTTTTCCCTTTTGTCTTTAGTGAATTATTTTGGAGGGAACTGGTGATTTTACAGCTGCTCTTCATTCAGATTGGCGGATGAAGCAATGCTGCTCTTCTGCTGAGCAAGGCAGCTGGCATGGGAAGAGACGCTGAGGCCAGGCGGGAGCTGCCCCGAGAGCATGTTAAAGAACATTTTGTTGAAGACTCAGTGCATGTGCAAAAGGGGCTGTGTCCTTTGAAGGGCTTTGAGCATGTGTATGCATGCGTGTGAGCTGTTGCAGCTAGACAGTTTAGAAGCAGGCAGTAAAGGCAGAAAAAAACCCCAAGGTCAACCTGAGAGAAGTGAACCATCAGAAAAAGCTGAAGGGATATGTGGTGGGGGCATAGTACTGGCTGGAAACAGAGGTTTGAAAAATGGAGGAAGGAGATAAATGGCCTCCAGGCATTCATAGCGACTATGCTCAGCAAGACACACACTTACACACTTCCTAAATTAAAAGGCAGCACCAAGGACCATACCTGACTTCATCATCGAGCTCTTCCCCCAGAGGCAGGGAGGTAGTCCCTTCCCCTAAGGGGTGTCCACAACCTCAGGCATCACCCCTGGAGCCGCCCTTCTCACCTCTGGGGCTACAAGGGGCAAGGGGGTGCCCACCTTCAGCAGTTCACGGCCCAGCCTGCGACCTGATGCTGAGAGCAGCCCAAGACAAGGCAGTGACTACCCAGCTCTGTGACTGCCTCTCTGTGCTTCCAGCCTCCTCCTCCATTCCTTCTTCTCCGTTGGCAGGACTGCTTCATTGCATTTGTTACCCTTTTAAACCAGATGCAATCTGAATTCAGGGCTTAATGGAAATGGTGATTTTAGCCGCTTTAAATGCCGAGATAGGTCTTGCCTGTGGGTGCTTTTAAACTGATTTTATCCTGGTTTATATTTGCTTAATTTGCAGGAGAAGATGCAAATCAGACCAATTTTATTCTAATGAAGTAGACTTGTCCTACTTTATGCAATTTAGGATTGTTTTAAATGATCTGACTTAAATCAGTGTACTACCTGTGAGCAGACTACCCCTGCCAGGATAAGGAATCAGGATTCACTAGCAGTACAGAGCACCAGGTTTCTCTGGCACAGGATACAAATATTACAACCACAGTTCTATTTTTCACATTAAATATAACCCTAATTAGTTTCTATAGCATTTTTTTAATTTGCTGCTGGTATGTCTATATTTCAGTCCACATGAAATGAAAAAAAAAAAAAGCTTGTATACAAGGTCAGTTGGAAAACCGTCTCTGCTGCTAACTGGAAAACCTATTTGCGCATTCCCTGTTACAGGCAAATCCTTATTATTTAGGATCCTGGCAATACTGAATGGAAACCTCTTGTTACGAGTCTGTGATTACATCGTGGTGTTGTCTTACTGATATCAGGGCACATCCTACCAGTAAGACAGCCTCCGGTCTATTCCGTACAAAACCAAAATTAGATCGTACTGCATTTCTTCCTGGCGAACGAGCTTGCCTTTATCAAAGTATCGCTGACAGCCATAATGAATCCTCCCACCACTTGATTAGTATCATCAAAGAGTAAACGGCGATGGGCAGAAGATGAACTGATTAAGTTCATGCAGTTGCCACAAAGGAAAAAGGGAAGGCTCTTGGGGGAGTATGGCATGCTGCAGTATCTGTGCCAGCAGGAAGGGCAGGGAAGGATTGGAATGCCCAGCTGAGGATCGTGAACCAGGGAGTGGCCGAGCACCTCATGGTCAGCCCAGCAAGGCACGAGGTCAGGGCATGGGCAGCTCTGGGGGGCAGGAAGGGGATGTCACTCCATCCCAACACCCCATTTCCAGCCACTGATGCTGATGCCTGGCAGCACAGTGCAAGTCGGGGGAAGAGGCAGGTGTTCCTGGATGGGTAATACCCCTCTCCCCACAGATTTCTGACATGCCTGGCTTTCTCCCTGGGGAGGTTTGTTGTGCTGTGTTTTGGTTTTTTCCTTCAGCTGTGTCTCATGCTCACATAAATAAGTAACTAGAACGTATTTTGACATGAATTTAGAGCGTTTGGAGCCTATATTAATAGGAATTTAAATGTGTAAAGAGTGATTACTCCTTTTTTTGCTCTGCTTTGTTTAACAGAAATTCCATGAATGAAGTAACTTGAGGACTTCCACATCAGTAAGACGCTTGCCTGAGACAGATTTAAGTCCCCTCAATCCAGCAGGGCACGTGCTTTGGCCACTGCCAAGGGAGGTTGGAAGGGACAGGCAGGGAGGGCAGCACGGGTGCTGCTCGCTCCTGCGCCCAGCCGCCACTTGCCTCCTCCATGCTGCAGCCACCCAAAGATCCGTACTCACAGACCAGAGCGACTGATGTTAAAAAGCAACTTTGCCAGATGAGGGACCAAACCCGACAAGGGGGTGGGGATCTGGTCGCCCCCATTTGCAGCAGCAGAGTGAATTTAGGGGAGCACCAACAAACACAGAAGCAAAGGGTTTTGTACATGCCAGAGGCAGAAAATATCAGAGGCAGATGACCAAAAGGGAATAAAAAAGACTTTGAGGGCACTTTTTGCGAGTAAAGACTATGGTGTAAAGAAATACCTGATCCATGGGATCAACAGCCCAGCATAGCCCCTGCTACCAGCAAACTGCTTGATTTTCCAGGGGCACAACCACACAGAGCAAAATCTGGAAATCATGGATATAAACCATAAGTTGTGCCTAGGGACTTCAGCACTAAGATAAACTGTTTCCAACACATGAACATTAATGCTGCTTTAAAGAAATGTGATGAAATTTCAAGAGAGGCTGAGAGAATGTGATGTTTGCAAGGTCTGTACCTGATAGCCTGCACATAATGAGAAGAAAGAAGAGACAGAACAAATGTGATGCAGACACTTATATCCCAAGAGATTTGAAAAGTGTCTCTGCCAAGTCACTTGGAAAATCTCATGAAATTAAATAATTCAATGGAGAAAAATGTTCTTTTATGAAGCAAAGAGGCAAGGGGAGGGAACAAGCCTTATAGACAAGATGGAAATTTGGATTAAGTATTGGAATAGATTGAAATAAGTGAACAACTACTGTCAGACCATGCTGCATTTTGTTTAAACAAAGAACAGTTGAACATTTCAATGTAGATTTATCTGACAAATATAGCTGTAAAACACAGCACAGCCCCGGGAAGGGAGAACAGGAGAACCTACCTCAGAGGCAGAGAGGTTTGTTTTGCAGTGATTGGGATCAAGGCCAGCCACAGCCAGTGGAAATCTGTCCCCTGGTTTAGGTGGCTTTTCTGCCCCATTGCAGATCCTCACGGGGGAAGCCTTCAGATCAAAGCTCCTGAAAGAGAATCAAAGGTACCAAAAAGTACATGAAATAACTCTGTGAACTGGTGTGGAAAACTGTGATCACAGGTAAATCATTTGGGCTGAACCCAAACTTCTACGCAACCAGCAGGAAAACTGCTGCTGACTTTGGTAGGATCACTCACGACTTAGGAGAAGCAGGTAGCTAATGCTTTCCCTGGGCTGGGATTTTAAACAGCAGTGAACAGAGTATTTGCTAAAAAGGGCAGAGCAGCCAGGTGAGGAAGGGTTTGTATGGGACCAGCAGTGGGTGAATACAGCAGGGCAACAGAGGTGAGACATAAAGGAAGATGCTAAAGTGTGGGACTTGTGAAAAAGGCTCCTAAGGCCATACAGCTTCCTTGTCCATGTCCATGTCCATGTCCATGTCCATGTCTCTCATGTACTGGGGAGCCCAGAAGTGGACATAGTACCCCAGGCGTGGCCTCACCAGTGCTGAGTAGAGAGGCAGGATCACCTCCCTCAGTGTTCTGGCAGTGTTCTGTATAGCTCTGAGGTAACATCGAAGAGGACTTCCATACTGTTTTCCTCCATACTGCTTCTGGAGAACGTGGCATTTCCTATGGGTATGACAGAGGCCTGACCATAAACAGAACTGAAAGAGCAGCAAAAGCCAACTGGGTCATAAAAATATTAAATACCCTAGGCTTCACGTGTAGAAAAGCAGACAAAGCAAGCTTTGTGATCTTATTTCCTTGAATATGTTTCATATTTCATTTTTATTTCCTGGGTAGGAGAGGTACAGACAGATCACATTCATCTACGTCAGGAGAAGGTCCAGCCCTCACTAACTTAACAGGAGAGGGCCAAGCCGGAACAAGCACTTTTCAGTGTAATTACTTTGCCTCAGCAATTTCGTTTTATCATAGTTGATGTGAGTGAAGGCGAGTGAAAGGGACCTGAGAGCGCAACATGAAAACAGCCTGGCACATGAAAGGCTTCAGCTTTCTCAAAGACAGATCAACTCTGTCATCCTTATCTGACACTAATTGGGAGCTTTTTCATTATCACAGCCAAATTCTGCCCTTGCCTACCTGCCCATAAATCTTTCTGACGTTTTCCAGCGGGAGCTGGAGGCAGATAATCTGAGGGCAGAATCTGAGAGGGAACCGGTAGAAGGACACAGCGGGGACCCAAAGACACCCCCCCGGGACTTCGTCTCCTGCACTGACCCAGGCACATCTATTAGCTGCAATGACACCAGCTCATCCTTTCCCCTGGATCTGGGGTGAAGGGAGGGTGTCAGGAGATTTGGTAGCTTTGAGAGAGGTGGGCTTCAGCTTGGATTTCATTTTCATTATTTTCTTGGCGACTTCTGGAGGTGGGCTGGGGAGAGGTTGCTCACTTTACTACCATTGTTTGCAGTGGGATTTCAATGGGGTTTGAAACTGCTTACACTTTTGGATAGCGGCTCTTACTCTTTACATCTACTTCCAAATACTGCATTTGAGTTACATACGTGGAAAGGGGCAGTGTGTAGTGATCCTGACCAGGACGCCACTGTACATCCAAGGAGCTGGTGGTCCATGCAGCAGCTAAGCCAGGCAGGTGCCTATACAAGCTTCCTATACAAGCTGAAACCAAATCTCTCTTAAAAAAGAGAGTATACATGAAACAAACAGCATCATAGGGTGGAAAAAGCTCACCAACTCAGGCCAAAAATATGGATGCATGGACCAGAAAGGGAATTTTAAAGAAAAATTATTTTGAGCACAGGATGAGCTTTAGCCTTATTTTAGCATTTCTTTCTCTTGCAAGATGCAAATGAGCCCACAACCCGTAATTTCCACAACAGAGCTAAAACGTTGCACATTATGTGCAACATGCAGAGAGGCATTTTATAAATACCTGAAATCCAACAGGGAAATAGTAACATAATTAAATAAGGACACTCCACTGTGCAAGTGGGCTGGCCATACATCTATCTCGCTTGGTTTATGAGAGTGTCCACATTGTTATTCACAGGATTGCTTTAAAAATCCTGTGTCTAAATTGGAAGCCTGCTAAAAGGAGACATAAATAGCAGTTTGGGGAAGAAGGAGGCTCCTTCGCCTACCCAGCTTTACCTGTTCCTGTGCCTCACAGATTGATCTGTGTATGTACAAGCACAAGTACTGGCAGTAAAAAGATAAGCATCATGCTGGAAAGATGGGTAGCATTAATACAGCAGACAAAATGCCATTGCTATTGCTCATCTCTAATCACTCTTCTAGCCTTGATTTTGTGTAAAATGGCTGATTTCACACATTGGCTTATATATTACTACAGGAACCGGAGGACCAATTGTTACATTGCTTGCATTACTTTGCCATTGTACAGGGCAGGCTGAAGGGCAGAACCAAGTCAGGATATTATTATTTATATACAACTGTAGTTCACAGGAAGCCTAAACATGAATCAGGGCCCTCTGACATGTTTTGTGTGAACACAGACTGAAAAGATGATCCCTGCCTTCAACTGCAATTTAGCTTTACATGTGCTTTCACCTGAGCTCAGCCTGGAGCAGCAGTGAGTGAAGGTTCTGTTGTTTCGTGAAGGGACAGGGGTGGTCTCGGTTCACATCCTGGCTCATCAGTATAAAAATTATCATGACACCTTTTCTGGCTTCCACAAAGGGCTCTTCATCCTATGAGAGACACTCAGAGGCCTGAAAAGATGTCTTCTGTCAAGGACACAGCCAGCTTCTGTAAGGTCAGCATCACTAATCCCTTGGAAGGAAAATTCACATGCTGTAAGGCCACCAGAAACATCTAAGGAGCTTTGGAACTGTAGCCGGGATGGGCGATAAAGGGGAAAAAGTGGAAACATTTCACAAGGACATGAGGCTCTTGCTGCTATCCTGACTGTCAGCCAGCCCCTGCCAGCGACCTTTAGCAATTTTTTAATCCTTGGTCCATCCCATTACAGGTCTCAAAGGAATTAAGTTGCTGCAAGTTTTGTGAGTATCAGCTCCTTCATAGAGGAAGGGTGACTTCCGCCATCCTCTCTTCTGCCTGGCAGCAGCTGTCTTACTCACAGGCAGAAGTATAGGTCAGAAAATCACCATCCGCATCACGCCATGCCACTTGCAGTACACACTGCCTGCTCCTTGATTTTCAGGTCAAAAGATATGGGTAAGAAGTAGGGGGGATAAGGAAAAACATTTTATTGCAGTGAAAGCGGGAGCTGGGAAGAAGCTGAAAATACTGTGGCAGCTCTACAAGAGAGGGAAGGGCAGCAAAGGTGCTGTGGGGTGGGAGGAGGTTTGTCTGGGGCTGGGGGTCCAGGATCCCACAGTGCAGATAGCATTGGGAGAAGGAGGAGACAACAACATGACACTGAGATGGTTATGTTGGAAGCATAGGGAACAGCAGGGAAAACCAGGTCTCATAAGAATATATATTTTTTTAAGTTAGTTCCATCCCACTTTCTGTTGTATTAAATACAGAATGTTAATGAGGTAGTACCTGTTGTCATTAGCCTGAGCTCATTATGCACAGCTTCCTTTTGAGGGTGATTTGTGTCATCCAATAATTTATGTCATATGATTAGATTGGGGCTTACGAGATAAAGGATGTCAAATTTAACATTAGAGCTGACTTTTTATCTGTATTTCAGGCACTTTATTACAGTTTGTAATTGATACAAAATTGAAGGGGCACTTGGTAAAGAAAACAGTCCAGTCTCTGTCTCCAGAACAGACATTTTCTTCCTGATCTCTCCAGTGTTCCTAATTAAATCTTTTACTTTTTAAATCTTTCAGATCTAATTATGTCCTAATGCTACCAGCTTTAGGTTACAAATCTAAATCACCAGCACTGCAAGGATGACTGGCAAATGAATTCTGGAATGAGCCTCATGCTTTTCCTTCCTCGAACTCATACTTATTTGTCAATGGGGGACAAAAGGAGGAAAAAAACCCCAGAGTATACTGTGTCACTAAGCATTGTCTTTTATGAAGACAAGACCTACTCTTATATTAAGAGCAAGCTTTAATGATATATGTATATTTATACAGAAATAGCTAGTGATAGCTGTTAATTTTGGTTTTAATGAAAGGCATCCATTTTAAACTTTCCTTACTTGTATTAATAAAAATCACCTTGACTGAGCCCCAGTGCAGCTTTGTTGCTCCTCTGCAAATCAGTTGCTCAAAATCTCCTGTTCCAGTTCAGGCTTAAACTCATTGTACATCAGTGTGCAACAGCTCATCGGCAAGTCACAGATAGAGGTATGGCACATGAAGTGTTGCAGGTCAAATTATTTGTCCTAACCTCAGTTACATGCCATGAAAGTGTTTGGTGTATCATTTCTTCTGACATAAATTTCTGGTATCTATTCCAAAATTAATTAAGGATGTGACCATCTTCTGGTGTAAATGGTTCAGAAGCCTCTGTATTCTCTAAGAACAGACTCGCTTCTCACCTTTGTGCAGTTTAGCCTGCGGGGGCTCTTGGTTTTCAGTTGCAGGGATCCCTACTCCATTCCCCAGCACCGTCCAAACTGTGCTTTCTCCCTTGTGTCTTTCCTCTCTCAGTGACCCATTTTAATACACATTTTTGAAATACAATCGTCTCATTTTGTTTTTTGAGCACAGCAAGGTTTGCCTCTTTTGTATTCAGGTATGTACTATTTTTATGCTGTTCACTTTAATAATGAGGAGTAAGAATCAGACTGGCAGAGCTGTAATTTTACGTCATCTTGCCAGAAGTGAGTTGTTCATGAATGGCAGCTCTGTGATCTGAACACAGCAGTTCACAGCATGCCATGCAGTGGCTGCTTAAAACACTTACCAGGTACTTAGTCCAAGCCATGTTTAAACCAAACAAATCTGTGCCAAACTTCAGAACATGGGAGATCAAGAATCTCACTTCATTTTGACAATTCTTTGGCATTCTGGTTTCTCGGCTGACTGCAGTTTGTACACAGATGTTCTGGGGGAAAAAAAACCACAGAGAAAAGGTGCACAGGCAATGACAGTTCGCTCTCTCTTCTGATAGAAGAATCAGATGGCAGCAGATGAAAATAACAGGTGGTAAATAACAGATTCAGAACAAATAAAAGCCCTCTTTAAATTTGGTTGAAGCTGTCTGACATAATCACAAGTTTGGGGGGAAGACTGACAGACAAATGACTGCTTAAAAATAAAAAAGAAAGACACAGTTTTACCTTGAGAAACAAAGCATACATTTAAAAGAAAACAACAGCTGCCTAAGCACAGGCTGGGCATGCCTGTCTGGCAAAGAGAATTTATGCATGGCCATTGGCCCCTGCAGATGCCAAGGGCACTTAGCCCAGCGAGGAGGAGGAGGAGGAGGAGGAGGAGGAGGAGGAGGATGAGCCCCAACCAGGACCTTCTCCGCATCTGCCTGCAGGCTCTGCTGGGGGCTGAGACCTGGCCAGGGTGATGCCCCTGAGCCAGCTCAGCACTTGCAGAGGGAGCACTCAGAGCTGGGCTGAGGCAGGGTGGTGTTAAAGCACCCAAGTGCAGGTGAAAAATCAGATGCCGTCGCTTTGCCACCTGGAGTCAATATGACTCATGTGCTGACACATGTTGTGTGTCACATCCTCTGTCTTTGAACAAAAAACTGGCTGATGGGAAGAGGGTCACACTTCACTGAGGAAAAAGAGGGGGTGTCTGTGCATTTTTGTGATCTCGAAGTTGCTAAAAAGCAGGTAAGCACTGATTTTACTTCACCATAGTTAAGCAGGGTGCGCTCCTCAACAAAATCAAAGAAATCTTGACATTACCTTTCCCAGCTCCACATGCCCATGGGCCACTAATTACTGACCCGCTGCAAACCAGTTGGCATAGAGAGCACCTTCATCTTGTAGGCAGGCCCTTCCCACCACTGCCTGCAAACCATCGAGAATCAGGCAGCCTTGGGCTGTAAAGCTTTTCTGAAAGTCCATGCTCAATTTGTTCAACTTTTCCTGGAGTTAAAGCACTAACTCTGAGATAGATTAGGACAATTTCTCATACAAGGCTGAGTTGCTTGGCTGCTCTGTGGACAAGGATGGATGTTAAAAGACGCTGAAAACCTTTTGACGTTTGTTGGAAATGGCACTGATGGGGAACATCAATTACAGTTTCAACAGAAAGCTGAAGTGCTTTGCAAACAGATCTTCCACAGCAGTTTGTTGTGGTGCCAGAAATAGTAATGAATCTCAAAATATCAAAAGGGAAGTAAAAAATAATAGCAGCTAGCAGCTCAAGTATTGCCACTCTAGTACTTGCAAATTCTAAATAAATAAAACAATGCTTCTAATTTTGGATAATCACTGTGCAAGTGATGCCCAATTAGTCTAATAAATTGCCAGCAAAACAACTGAAAGTACCTGTGCAATGATGCATTTGTCTCTCCCTCCCAGACATTTCACTTGCACAGATTTATTAAATCAAGACATAAAGCATGCATAATAATCCTTCTTGGAAATCAAATACTAATTTGCATAGAAAATCAAACAAAGGAATTTTTTTTGTATTCAGTGCAGGGATAAGAAAGGCCTATGGAGCGGTACAGGATTGGATAGGTTTTATAATACAAAACTGAAAGAGAGACAGAATGGATTGAAGACGCTCAATGGACAACCGAGTCTATGAATTAGGCTCAAGGTGGGCTAACAGGGCAAAGGGCTGTAAGGCCATCTGAAGCACCAGTACTATGCCACACAATTCATTCCTGTGAATGCGTAATGCTTTTCATGAGCCTAGAAAGCTCACCATAACAGAAGTAAGTTATAGAGCACTGTTAAGGCTAGGAAGCCAAGCAAAGTGAATTTAGGAACTGGCAAGACTATGGTCATCAGAAATTTTCCTGTCCTATGGCAGTCCTTCATGATGTGTTCATACACTAGTTTTCCACAGGACTCTTATCAGACAGACCATTTTAGGACTGAACTGGGGACAAACAGATACAGGCAGTGTTGTCCATCAGCATTCTCCTTGCCCTGTTACAGGAGCAGGATGAAGGACACCACCGTGGTAAAAGCATGATGGACACTGACCGAAGATGTTCTCTTATCTCATTCCTTCTGGTGTTCCCCAGCAGTGCCGAGTGAGTATACAACCTCACTTCTCAGTGGCTGTCACCAGCTGAGTGGTCCTCAGTTTGTGGTGCCTGGGGTCTGATTTACAGAAGTACTGAGCACATTGAAAGACAAGCTAAATCAGGCAGAGGTGCACCAGGACAACCAAGGGCAAGTCTGCTGTTGATTTCAGCAGGGCCAAATTCAGATCAACAACTCCTGCATTCCCTTCCAGACCTGCATTTGAGCAGGAAGCACAGAGGAAGAAGAGAACAAAGAAAAGATAGGCATTTAAAAGTACAATATGTGTGATCTGCTGTCTCCATAGCGAGTCATCCTTACCTAGCAGGGAGAAGGAACTATCTCAGGATACTTCAGTACAGAGCCATGAGCAAGAAATCAAGGTAATAAATCTGTGGGATTCACCTGTCTTAACTTAGGTATTTAAAAGACAGATGTCTGAGCCTGGGATAGCCACAGTATACGCCCTGAATAAAGGAGAGAAACAGGTAACTCCAGATACTCTAATCAAAGTGTCTGAGATAGGCCAGACAACATGCTCTGAAAGGGTCTGTTTCCTTCTGTTGACTATGGTGGGACACTAAGGCTATTTTAGCTTTGGCATGAACTTTGGTACAACAGAAGAGCAAAGCAGCTGGTGCTGAGGTCCCAGCATACACACTATACGCAGTTTGGGGTTTTGCTTTGGACTAGATTTAGTCTGGCTCCCCTAGACCACCTATCCCACCTAAAACAGCTATTCCACCAGATAGACGTTTCAAAGTTACCTGAAGGATTCATTCAGACAATTATGACTTCCTAGAGATAGAAGTACATTTGGTGCACACCTGGAACAGAGTTTTTAAGTTTTCTCCAACAGGAATTCAACTTAGCAGACCATCTGCTCCGAGAACCGATCCATAAACAGACAGGAGGATGAGATTTGCTTTAGAGCTGTGCTGCCGCTCTGACCCTAAATACTGCTATATATGCATCAGAACAACCAGCTCAGACTTAGAAATCTAGTTTTTAGATGCCTATGCTTGGTGAATTCCTGGCTTAGTAACATAGATCTTAAAACCCAATCATACTAACAAAGTCAATCAAAACCATTTAAATAGCTGCAATTATCCCAAATCCTTTTGAAATGTCATTTATTCAACAGATCATAAAGTGTGCAGGGAAGAAAGTGAACACATAACAATGGTATTTTTCATTAGAAATTAATTAGCTACAGAGGATTGCTAATCAAGTTACAGATTATCATCTTAGAGCAACTTTTCCTACCAATGTCAAAAGCAAACTCCTAATTCAAAGAGTTATAAATAACACCAGCCTAAGCAGGATTGGAAGGAAAGGCTCTTTGCTGAACGCAGAGCACATTCAAATACGATTCAATGCAATTCCTGTCTCTGTTTTCTTAGATGTAATGGAAATGTGCACAAATTGGTCTCAGCTGTGATGGCAAAGTTTATTTCTCTATATTCACTGCAACTTCTTTGAGGAAATTCTGGCTCAGCAAAAGACCCCTTCATCATTTTCAGCAGGGCCTAGATTTTCTCCTAAGCTTCCCTTTCTGACAATTAACATATCTGAAACAAAGATACCTTTAAACATTGCAGGACCAGCATCCTTCCTTGACCAGATAAAACAACAAATTCCCTACTCAAGCTTTTCAAAGTATCTGTTAGTAAAGAGTATTTACCATCTTACATGGTTGCTCTGTTTATGAGAATATTAGTGAGAACACGTAGAGCTTTTCCCTCCCCACCAGAGGTATCAAAAGCATTTGACTTCTCAGCTGCTTGGTCCTGTCATGTTGCTTATGTGTTCCTGGGCTAAAGCTTGTAGGGAAGAGGAATAGTATATTGTAAAGCCAGAGAAAGGGAAAAAGACAGGTATTTATGAGTGAGAAGAAAGCAAACCCAAGTGGTGGACTATGCAAAAGGCTACAAGTGGTGCTGTAGGAGGTAGCTAAGCCTTCAGTGGAAGCACGAGTGCTCTGGCCAAGTTGGGAAAGGTAGTAGTTGAATGTTCAGTGACTTACCACCACCTGGTTTGCTTTGAAAATGGATCCTCGGGCAGGTGTCTTGCATGGGCCTCATTGCCACGGCATCTGAGCAGCCCACAGGAATAGCTGGCCAAGCCCAGTGTTGCCCACCAGGCTCAAGGTTACCCTTGTGCTGTCTGTTCAAAGGCTGTCTGCCCTAGAAACCTGCTTCCCAACAAAGCGGTGCTCAGCTCTCATATCTAGGCAGGCAATCAAAGGCGATTTGGGAGAACCAGGGTGACTCATGTTTTTCTAAGGAACCAGATTAATTTTATAGCCCTGTCAGAAGTTCACACATTGAACAAGCCCCAGCTGTCACATTTTATCACCTATTTCTGCTCTCAAACAAAGGTATTATTTCAACTCAGTTGCAAAGTGTGGGTGCAGAGTCTGAAATCCTGATTTCATCTTTGTGCCTTTAATGAGACTGTCTGGTGTTTTCCTTTTGCATTTTGTTTTTCTGTTTTCCTATAATTTGTTTGTCCTTGGGACTTCAAAATGTCTGTGAGCATTCTCCTAACAACAATATCTAAGCAAACCCTGGGGATTATTCACGCCTGGCTTGCCAGCCATGCAGGTAGTAGACACCTTCACTCCAAAACTCTAAGCTTCTGGAAGACTCCCCAATGTTTTTACTGGGACATATGACATGGCACACTGGCGCTGTCCACTCACTGTAGGTAGCAGGTTCCTGAAGTATATTAACATTTCATTTTTGCTTACTGCATTTTACATGATCCATCATTTTTTATAAAGCCTTTTTGAATGAGAAGGAAAAGGGAAATTTTGTAAATCCTGATTATTTCAGTGTTTTGGTTTAGAGTGTGATTCAATAAACAGCTCCAACCAGGAGTGGAGAAGTGAAATATAGCACAGAGGGAAGAAGTAGTAGTCAGGTGGTAATATGGAGAAGACCAGGAAATCTCAAGATGCCTTTGACCAAAAAACCACTGCCTTGTGAAGGTAGACCCCTAGCAGAACTGTTCCTAAATTCCCAGCTAGATCAGTTGGTCTAAGAAGAGGTATTACCTCTCCCTCCAAATCTTGTTGCTGTTATTTGGAAAAGAATAGTCCTAGTCCTTATTCAAATATTTCTTAAAATCTTTGAAGATCATGTTAAAACAAGAATCCTGAAGACAAACTCTTCTTCTCTGCCATAAAAGGTCTTTCAGGACTATTTTATTTTGAAATAATATGGATGTGTTCTGCCACCTCCAAAGCTTTTCACAAGCTTTTTTTCAGAGCATGAAACAACCCAGACCAACGTTGCCAGCTTTTACCTGTGAGCAGTTAAATCTGCCCCTTTTCCCTCTTGCTGCCCCAGTGGGGATTTCTCCCTTCCACCACGCCAACAGGAGGACACTGCTGGCCCCGGAACAACCACGCAAAGAAGCAGGACTGCACAGTTAGTTTATTGAGATGGTCCCTTAGGATGCAACTTGCTTTTAAAGGCAGGAGCTGGACTATCCTGAATCCATACCACAACTTTCCTAGCTTGCATAACCCGAATTTAACCAGAAAAAATTAAACTGCTGCTTGGAAAATCAACATCCATCTAAATATTTCTTGCCACTTTGCAGTTGCTTAAGACATCTTGAACATTCAAGACACTTGAATGCTTATCCATACTGCGAAAGTTTAGCTCATTGAATCCTAATACACATTTGAGGTATATCTTATATTTGAAGAATGATACATGCTTCTGAAAATCAGATAGGATTTGATTTGAGCTAACACTTCCAGCCAAGATAATGAGTACAGGAAGGTGCAGAAGCAGTGTAGGATAGGGAGAGGACAGCTTGGAGCAGACTGGGACCTCTACCCTCTTGAAGTCACAAGTGGCAAAGATGGAACAGGGAAACCTGTAACTGGAATTGCTCATTTACAGCAACAAACCCGGTTGTGAATGGGTAAGATAAAGGAAGCCCTGGGAGGATGCCAGCTTCTAGATGAGAACAAAGAGGGGTGGTTGGCATGGTAAGAAAAGCACAATACAGATGCCAGAAGAGTATATCAGGAAAGAGAGCACTGGGTGGGGAAGGGGCAAGTGGTAAGAGACAAGAAGGGACATCCAAATTGCAAGGTTGTGTGTCTGACACACCAAGCAGGTTAGGACCAAAAGAACAGTGTGTCACATTACATGCCAGAGAAAACTACCTAATTAAACACTTTCCAAACATACAAGCATGCCTACCTACAAACTGATTTAATTAAACTGGTGAAAAACTTGGGAGGAAATTATTGTAATGACATTGAGCTAGTTACAGGTATCTGTTTATTGCAAAACAATATGGAAATGTCCATATGCAAAGTTTCACCAAATTCAGGTCAAGGTCTATACTAATACAATTATTTTAAATTGATTTTTCTTAAAACTAGATTATTTTTTAAATTGTTTTTTTCTCTCTACATAAATCCCAGTTTCAGTTAGATCTATTGACTTCAGGAGCAGCCAAGCAGAGAGTAGAGCTGCCTGCAGTCAGAGCTGTGGAAATGGCAAATTCTGAGTCTGCCCCAGAATACACCTTACCTTTTAACCCTGGCTTGTTTCATTTCTTTTCTCACCAAGATAAAAATATGGGGCCAAAGAAAGTTTCCAGTTTTTCACAGACAGAATAATGGAAAGTGAAGCAAAAGCCAGACATGCTTCACAAAACCAGGACAGTAGTCCATGCATTTTTTTGTGTGATAACTTAATGGTTAATTTGCTTACCCAGCACACAGAGGAGCCCAGCTCAGCTCCCTGGTCCTGCACTGCAGATCCCCCATTAGAGGGTGAGTGTCAGCATGCAGTGATGCCCTCTGGACTCCGTGTCCCTCAGTGTAACCATTGTAAGTACTTTTTATTCATTGCCTCACACTTTCTCTTTGGTTCAACTGCTGCTTGGCTATTCTGCAAGAATTGGGACAGCACTAGTTGGACAGACTGACTCTGTACCTGCAGGATGGCAGGTCACTGTTCTGCATTAAAATCCCATGAATAAAAGAAAGGAATGAACCCCCACCTCCAGCATCCTCAGGGAATTCCTTAATAACTACAAGCTTGAGTGAAGTCCTGGATCTAGCTTCAAAAACAAAACCCACAGCACACATTATATTCAGGTCAAATATTAAGATGTCCTTAACTGCAGTTTTGGTGAATAAACTATTTCCCAAGAGGGGGGAAAAAAAGAAATTCCTTTACTGAGCTTTCAAACACTAACATGATGAAATGAAAAGAGACTCCAGAGCCTTGTCCCCACAGATGTGCTGAATTTCACGAAGGTAAATTAGCCCACTGCTGCATCTATCCCAGGTCACCCCACGTTAAGCCAGAGTACCTCCTGCCTGCACGGCTCCGTGGGCAGCACCAGGACCGGAGTTGGTGTGCAAGGGCACAGGGCCACTTGCTGTGCAGCAGAGCATGAAGCTTTGAGCTTATGGGGATGCGAGGAGGATTGCCTGATTGCCTCTGCCAGGCCATGCTGGGAGAGCAGCCGAGGCTGGGCAGGAGCAGAGCAGGCTTGGGCACAGCATCCTGCGGGCACAGGTCTCCTCCTTCCCTCCCTCCCTTCCCAGAGGCAGCGTAGCCAGGGCAGACTGCATCCCTCTCCGCTGCCTGAGAGGACATCCTTCTCCCAGACGTGGTTTGCTGGGGATGAAGTTTGCAAACTCCAGCAGGATGGAGACGTTTCAGCTCAGTGACACAAGTGAGAACTTAAAGGGACTTTTATGATGCTTCAGTATCACAAGCTACAGGAATAGTCGTCTCTTTTATCTATTTCAAGTACCTCAGTTGAGGTACAGTGTAAACTTCTAGATGCACCCCTATTACACAGCACCTACATGTCTGCTGAGACACTGGCCCTAAGCCACTCCAGGATGTCCTTAACATCAGGAAGAGCAATGTGAGAGCTGATGAATAGCTCGGGGGTGAAATCTGTTGCCAGGGTCCTTTGTTATTCACATGCAAGACCATCCTTTTGAAAACAGAGAGTAGTTACACTGCTATCAGTTTATAGAGCATGAGGAGCAAAGCCATGAGAACTACAGACATAATGTTAAAAAAAACCCCAAAAACCTAGAGTACACACGTCAGTGGCTTTACCTACAAACAGATTTACGTGGTCAATTCCTACAAGTGCCTGGCTCATCCAAGCACCTAGATTTTTTTACATTACCCCAGAGGAGAGATGAACACAAAATCCATCTTCAAATCTTCATGCCATGGGCCAAGTTCTTAATTACATTAACGCCAATCAATTAAGGTCTCTGCACTCTTCAGAAAAAATCCTAGCTTGATGTAGCCCAGCACCTCATGGCTGTCAGGACCAGAGTCTATCTTTCGAGAATCTGTTTCTTTTGCAGAAATCACGGTACTTACTGATGCAAAGCCTCAGGAGCCAAGCCAAACAAAGCACAGAAGCATGTGAAATGCTCTTTATGCACCAGGATTTACTTCAAGCAACAGCCCTGCCTTTATGCATCACTACCAGTCGATTTCTTTATCACCTTGGGGAGGTGAGGTTTGTCCTTTATCTCTGTGCTTCAGCTCTCTGCACATTATTCTTCAGCAAACATTTAAATTCACCATAAATCCACAAGAAACCTTTTTTTTTATCCTGCCAGTAGACCCCTTTGCTTAGCTGCAACTTACTCTGCCTCTGTACAATCATTTACTCAGGTTTCAAATTATTTTCCAGTGTTCCTAGATTTAATTTGAAACTATTGCAGGAGACAGCAAAAATGAGTTTAGAGAAATAATTTTTTCTGCCAGCTCTCATTCCACTATTTCCTCTCCCACCAATTCTCCAGCCTACTTTATTCCTTTTCCTCCTAAAAGGATTTTCTGCATTATGATCCCTAAATTGTTCATATTCCTGTGTAGGCTATAGTGTTCTCCTTGCAAACAACAACAGCTCATGTTTTGTGCCTCAGGCATTTCTTAGAGATAAATCACTGTGCAAATTCTCTACTAGAGTAACTCTGTGGAAGTCAGTGAGACTCTGCCAATTCTTTCTAGCAAATCCTTTGACCTAATATTTCTAACACTTCATCGACACTAAGTCTATTTTGATGTAACATGCATTTTAAATATATATACTATTTTCTTATCCATTATGACTATTTAAAACCCTGGGTTCTTCAATTTGAACAGCATCAATAAGCAATTTAACAACCCGGAGAAATTAATAGCACTCACCACTGAGCTCTGTTGTCAGGCCACAGACCTCCTAATCTCGACCAATTGCCTGGCACAGTCTCAATATCTATTATTTATCTGGAGATAATGTCTTTTTGCTCAGTATGAGGGAAGTCTCAGAAATAATTCAACTGGAAGGAAAGCTATCTTGTCAAAAAGTCAACATTTTAACAGTTAAAAAGAAAATTTGTGAGATAAGAACTCCTGGATAGGAAGAAAGGGTATTGGAAGAAGTAATATTCATCTGGAATAAGTCAGAGACTCGAACCACTAATACGAATTGGAACATTTACCAGCTGTGCTTATCCTGGGACAGACTGGTAGGGCATTAAATTGTACTAACTTTCACTGCAGCTAAAAACATGATCACACGTCTGTTTTTCCAAAATTATGAGAAAAGTTTATCCTCATCCACTCTGCTTCCAAGGAGTGCTTAACTGTTTGTTTAGCCATTTCTATGCAAATAAGCTAAGTGTTTTAATAAACATCAGGACAGAAATACTTTATTACTGATTGCATTACAGGTATATTACTACCGTGAAGCTTTGCACACACAGCCACATCAATTAATCTTCCAATTTTTTCTACCAGTCCTAAGCAAATTCCCGCTTTATGGCAAAACAAAATTTAATGGCCCAAATGGAGCATAAATTATCTCCTATTTCAGTCGTAATAGGTATTATTTAGCAGGGGATTCTTCAAGTATTCACTAATGTCATTGTACAGTATGTTCCTTCACATAACTAACAAGATTAAGAAAAACAGTTCTATGATGTTCACTAGTTAAATGATCAAAATTCATATAAGCTTGATACTTACTGAAATCTGGCAGCTCAACCACCCCTGCAGAAAAAAGTGAGGCACTAAGAACCCATGGCCATTCAGCACCCATCACGGGCACTGATGTTGCAGTAATATCTGCTCAAGAATAAATGGTTGCTCTAATATTTGCATCCAGAAACTACAACTGTATCTACAGACACTGGTATAACTTTTTTAAAAGCCAAGCACTGACTTTTTAACAGGGTTAACGTGGTATAAGAAAGACAGACGGACACCGAAAACAGACATGCTAAGAAGCTCACCCTAAATTGCTTTACATGCACAGCTCTAAGCACTGACACTTTGCCTGGCACAGAAAAGAAGATGTCACATCTGGATGGGTGGCAGTACCTGTCCTGCAGAACAGGCACACAAAATTCACTGAATTCCTCCATCCCTGGTGAGAACCCCCACAGACCATGTGTACTGAGTTAAATGTAAAATTTAAGATAGTCTTGCTGAGACCAGCCTCAGCCTTTTTTGGGGAGGATAGGGGTTTATTACAGTCTTTCCAATAATCTGGAGGATATGATCACCCCAGGAACAGAAAGATTCCCAAATTCTATTCCTGATTCATCTGCTGGCTCATGGGTCAGTCTTGATAAATACTATAAATTACCTGTATGCACAGGGAATTATTTTGAAAAGCAGTCCTTTTCCTATTGCGTAGTGTCTTAATGTTTGATATCCACTGATGTCTTCCACTAAATGCCTCTGTCTGTCATCATGCTGGTCCAGTGTTTTACTGGTGGAAACCAGACAGCAGTTTCTAGACTGGTCTTCACAAGTTACATGAAAGCAGCAGCAGCAGCTCATAAACCCAGTCGCAGAGGACACTGATGACTTACCTCCAGCCTGTCCCCTTCATCTCCCCTGAAAAGGGTAGCAGCTTCTCAGAGGCAAGGGTTGCAGGCCAGATGCAACCACCCCCAGCACAGCTGGATCTCCCAAGCCAGTGGCATACAGGACTGCTATGTTGAAGTAATGATAGTTAAGCATGGTGTTGGATTGAAGCTCGCAGTTTCTTAACTACTGATGGATAATGCTGCTCAGCTGCTGAAGAGATAATGCTTGAGTACAAGGGGAGAGAGGAAGGGCAGGAGCAGCAAAGACTTATTCATCTTTCTCAGCCAAAGACAAAAAATGCAATTCTGATTAATATGTTTTAACAGACACTCATTTGAAATTACTTTAGGAGGTCATCTCTGCTTCCAAGATACTCATTCCTTCAGAAAAATACCTGAGGTAGTTTAACATCTACAAAAAACATTGCTTGTGTAATATAAACAGTTTACAACTACTTACTACTTCTTTTGAATTATTAGTCATCTTCCAATAGCCCAACACAATGACTGATTTCACATTTGACTTCTTAGGTATGAAAGACCTACATAAAATTCACTCAGTAATGCAGAAAGACAACAAAAAATGTAAAAGCACTTGAGGTCGGTTTCTGCTCTGAGTCAATGTTGCTACCTCACCGGCAAGAGATAGCATTGCTATGGATTGAGCCCAGCACCTGTAGCAAAAAATAGACTTCAAATAAAATGTGTTCCCACCTTTAACAAATATGTATCTACAGCTATGCTGAACTTTGCCAAGGGCTATCCTTGGTGAAATATTGATTTTTCATTCCATCTTTCAGCAGCAGCAGGGATCTCTAAATCCCACAGCACTCTGAGAACAAGACTTCTGGAGTTAATGTCACAATATCACTTCCTTGCAGTATGGTAATTTTCCTAGAGAAAGAACTTTCTCCTTTCCTTTCTTGATGTTTTCCAATCTGTTTTTCCTACTTTGCTGAAATCAGCTTTTTTTTTTTTGCCACTCAGCTTTGCAGAGCTTAGAACAATGTTATTATTTATATAGTAATATTTGCATGCTGAGGAGCCCTTCCCTTAAAAATAGTTCAAAAAGATGCCATTCTTCATAAACCTGTACAAATTATATTATTTTTCTGCCAGTGCCAAAAAGAGAAAAAAAGAGAGGTTTTTCCAAGAAAAGTGAACAAGTGCAAAAACAAGGGGAGAACATGGAGGGTAGATGAAAGCAAAATTTCTTTGTTTCACAAGAGGCTTGTGAAACAAAAGGCTTCAAAGGCAGCTGGTAGCCATAGTGGGGAGGGAAACAACTTCCAGGCACCCCTCACTTACTCCTGGGTCAGCATAATCTGCAAATGTTAAAGTTTGGTTCTTAATTACCAAGTGCTTTTTGCCTTGGAGGTTTTATTTTTTCCTAGAATTGAAAGATTACTGCCTTGACAATTTTATTTCAGTCTGGTTCCTACTTAATTAGACACAGACAGGTGCACACATGTGAAACGATGTGCCAGTAAAAGGGAGAAAAAAAAACCCTAAATTATTCACGTACCCATGGGGAGGGAGGAAAAATTACTTATTTTTAATCCCTTTTCTTGGAAGTAGTGAGAAAGATCCTGAATCCCACACCTTTCTCCCCAGGGATGTCCTGTCATCTGTCAGATTTCTTGGAGCCAGAAGGAGCCGGCGGAGCAGACTGAACTGCATGGCGTGGTGTTTGTGGATTACTGCACATGGTAGCCAAGCCTGTCCTGGGAAGTCCACCGGGAACCTGTAACTTGGCTATCTGCACATGTGCAGATGAACCAGAAAAAAAAAGAAGCAGGCAGGGATTGTTCATACCGAGAATACTTTTGCAAAGTGCAAAGCCATTTAATGTGACTTCTAAGAATACCTTCCAGAGTCACTGTTTAGTATAAAACATGTAATGTCTTTTTGCAGCCAAATTAACGAACATGCTCCCTGCCTTGAAGAGTTTACAATCTGAAGCGGCCACATATAGCGTAGATGGAGAATTAGATACAATATGACATAAATTAGTGAGAACCGAATCTTAACACTATGTATCATCTTTCTGACTTTCAGACTCCACTGAAACTTGTAAAGTATAAAACTGGGAGAATTGAGGCCCCTTGTTTTAAGTCAGTGAACAACAGTAACAAACATGAGTCAAATTGCAAAGGGTTAGTATTTTTCATGGAATTCCTCCAAAGATCTTAGTAAGGGCTAGCAAGTTGGCCAGGCATGATTTCCCCCTCATAAATCAATGTTGACTTCTCCCAGTCACTTTCTTGTCCTCAATACGTTTGGAAATGGTTTCCAGAAATTAGTTGCTCCATCACCTTCCCAAGGATCGAGGTGAGGCTGACCAGCCTATAGTTCCCTTACTGAAGATATTTGCTTTCTTCCAGACCTCAGGAACCTCCCCAGATCGCCATCATCTTTCAAAATTAATTGAGAATGCCCTTGCAAAAACATCAGTCAGCTCCCTCTGTACCTATGGATGTATCCCATCGAACCACATGGAGCTACCTATCTCCAGTTTGTTTAAATGTTCGCTAACTTGATCTTCCTCCACCAAGACTAGGTCTTGCTCCATACTTCCTCCAGGTCTCAGAGACCTGGAATGCCTGAAGGTCAGTCTCGCCAGTAAAGACCAAGATGGAGAAGGCATTCAGTACTTTTACCTTTTCCATGTCTTTTGTCACCAGTTCCTCTGTCCCTTCAGCAGCTGTCCCACATTTTCCCTAGTCTTCCTTTTGCTGCCAATGTACCTGGAGAAGCCTTTCTTGATGCCCTTCACATCCCTTGCCAGCTTCAACTCCAGATGGACTTTGGTTTTCCTAACCCCAACGTTATGTGCTATATTCCTCCTGGCACACCTGCCCCTGGATCTACCTCTAGTATGCTCCTTTTTATGTGTGTCTTTTGTCAGGAGCTCCTTGTTCATCCATGCAGACCTCCTGCCTTTTTAGCTTGATTTCCTGCACGCTGGGATGGACCATCCTTGAGCTTAGAGAAGGGGACCCTTGAAAATCAACCAGCTTTCCTGAACCCTTCTTCTCTCCAGGGCGGTATCCCCTGGAATTCCTCCAAGCCAAATCAATGAACAGGCCACAGTCTGCTCTCCTGACATTCAGGGCTGTGATCCTCCTAGTTGCTTTGCTCCCTCCACTCAGGATCCTGAATTCCACCATCTCACGGTCACTGCAGTCAAGACCATCCTCAACCTTCACATGGTCATGACGGTTGTGGAAAGGAATTATTTTGCCTTCTTCAGGTTGCCAACCCAGACTGAGCTCACTGACCTCCTTTAACCATATTGCAACCCAAAATCTTTGTGCTTCAATAAGAAGTTTTGATACAGGAATACTTGAGAATTGCATACCTCCATTGTCATTCCCACCCAAGCAGCACTGCTTTTCTGTGCTGATGGCTACTGCTGTTTAGATCACCAGACGCTACAAGCATAAGCTGACTCACGTTTGTGATTAATCTGCATCTCCTGGGTGAAACAGAAAGAGCCATCACCTCCTCAAGCATTTTCAAGAGTTCCTAGAAACATGCAGGCACAGTTTTCTTCAAGCATTAAGGAAATATTCTGCCTTTGAAGTGAGCAGTGATCACAGCCAAAACCTGAAATAATGTTTACACCTGAGAAAAACCATGAGGTATGCATTTTCAAAGCACTGATTTCTCAATATCCAATTCTCACATCTCTATACTCTCAAGTACACATTATAGCAAAAAGCTTTTGTGGGTTGGTATTATGTGTTCCATCATAGGACACTCAGAAGGTCCATCATAGGACACTCAGAAGGTCCATCATAGGGACATCCCTTCCTAAATTCAGACATGGTAACGTGCTGCAGCAAGTAAAATGGTCTCAAAACAACTCCTAATTTCACTCCATTGCCCTAGACTTTGGCAGGCCTTTCCAGCAGATAAGGGTAAAGGAATAGTTATATAAGGAGGTAAAAATCTCCAGGTGTATAAAGAACGGAAAAAATAATCAAAGTGAAAAAATGATGTCCTTTCTCAACCACCATTACCAGAATGTTTCTGTAGATTCCTCATTGCTCTGGAAAATACCTGCCTTGTTATATACAGTAATATATTTTATAGAGCAAAGCACAATGTTCCCATAGGCTATACATCTTGTGGTCTTCTGACAAAACCACTTACAAAAATACCATCAATAATACCTTGCATTTGGCAGTGTGATCACCTTACCATGATCAGTACATACAAAATGCAAGTTCCCGTTGGCAAGTATGGCAAAGTGCAGGCATATACATGCAACAAATATGGATCACACAGAGCTATCTGAAATCATGACCAAATCACACTCTCTCTCTCTTTGCTCTTCCTGCTTTGAAGTACAATTCAGTACCAGAAACTGTCTCAAACAACCTACAGTAGATTTTTTGTGCTTAGAGATATGCAGGGGAATAATTCTCTCTTCAGTAGTTCCAACATATTTTCCCAAACTCTTTTAACAACTTTTTCTAATAGGAACAACCTGCTATGACAATTGTTTTTATTTGCTTACAAAAAGAACAGCTAGTACTTTGAGAATGGTATTTCAAACAAGTCTTAAGTTGAGTGGAAGAAGTTTTTACCTTGCACAGAGGCTTACGATGTGCAAGGAAGGGTTTGCTGTGGACCGTCCGGAGCACAGACAGTGAAGGAGTCCAGTGAGGGACCTCTGCTAGATCTATGTGATCTCAGTGAGCGCTGGAGAGCAAATACTGTGATAGCTTCACAGCAATCCAGTGCACAGGGATATTTGGAACCTCATGCCCCTACAACAGAAACCCCTTCCTCCTGAGCTAGAGTTAAATCTTTAGAAACGGTTTATGAGATCTGAGCGGCTCAAAGGGAGCAGAAGGGAGAAATTTCTCTCCCACTGAATGAAATTCCTTGGCTGTTTCATGGGACCATTATGTTATAAAAGTTTATGGTTAAGTTTTGTAACACAAATCCTTGGAGCTATATAAAGATTCTGGGGGGTTTTTACAGCAATTTTAGTCATTCAGCTGACTGCAGGCAGCACTGAAAATATGTAGAAGATAATATGATGAGCAAAGAGATGATCTGTATTCTGCTCAGCTAAAAAACTGCGTTCCAAGTAGGGCAAAACTGCCCTTGCTGGGACTCATGCCAATAAATTACAGAGAAGATCTGCTATATATGAGGAGACATCTTTCAGCCTACACCATTTTCAGTTGTGAAATGTTGCTCTTCTTGAAAAAAATTTCTTCTGATATGGCAGTGATGCTTGTCTTTATGGGGAAATATGTCCATGACAACTCAGAAACTTGAAACACAAAGGGTCAGTCAGATCTATTCCACGTGTAATTTTAATGACAGTGTGAAATTTGGATGTTTAGCACTACCAGATTCCTACTTTTTATGAAGCATGAGTATAGGATAGAAGCAATTGTGAGTGGTGTATCAGTTCAAAGCAGTGCTCAGTAAATGTCATCCTGCAAAGCAGCTGTTACAGTAATTCACTATCAGACAATGAAAAGCCCATTGAAGGAACTTTCTATTCCTCCTGACTGCTGTGACTTCTTTAAATTTAAAAGAAAAGACAGAGAGAGAGAGAAGAATGTTTTCTCATCACAGAATTGCTCTATGTTCCAACCGCAGCTTCACATCAGTTGGCAATTTGAAACTCTAAGACATGTTATTTCATTTCACTGCAGGGCACAACAGAGTTCAGATACTTGTGACTATGAACAAACTGGTGAAGTTCTCTGGCTGTTAATGCAGAAAAAAGAAAACCTCTGTGCAGGTATTACCTATTTGTTGGCAAGGGATAAAGAAAACTAATTTATTTTGTACTATAAGCCTTATTAATTATTTTAGACTGACATAAGTAGATCTTTTCATAAGCTTTTTGTATATCACTCATGTTGACTTGCATAAATTTTGAAAAACTAAAGCAGATAATTACTTAAACGAAAAAAATCTAAAGTCTATATGTTTTAAAACCTTCCAGAACATTTAAAAGGTAATGTGATATTTGTAAGAAGCCTGATCCAAAGCCCACTGAAGTCAGTATGAGCCTTTCCATCAAATGCAGTGGGCTTGGGTCAGGTCCTTAGTGTAAAAACATAGAATTCAGAAGGAGAAGTCATCTCAGACTCCTCTCTCTGCGACACCACTTAATTATGCACGTTGTAAATCCTCAGGCTTATACCTGAATACAACACGCAGCCACAAATTCTACTCATCTTCCAGGCATTCAAGCAAATTAATTCCTTGCCTGGCCATTTTGTATTTTAGTTGTCTTGCTGCTTTTTGCAGGGTAGGAACAGATTAACTTTTCTGTAGTCAATGCCTCAGTTCCTCATTGCTCTCTTCAGTCCTTTCTGCACACCAGCTAACCACAACCTCCTTCCTTGCCACTGCTCAAAAACTGGGGTTTGTTTCACAACCCCCTGTCTGTGATCTCCAACACACTGCTCAGTACCCTGAGACAGCCAAATTGCCAGGAACAGCTGGAAGCTGTAGAGAAAGTGTCATGACTTCTGGTGGTATAGTTGGAATTTCTAACACAAAAATGTGGCTTTGCATCACTTGCGTGCCTAGAAGTTCATGAGGCTTTGAGTACATCACACATACGAAGCACCCCTACAGGAGGATGTCTCATCCATTCGTCTAGGTTATATGGAGCTGGATAATGCTTTTCCTGGAGCTCCAAGCACAGCGCCCCATCCTTCCACCATCCTTCCACAATTCTTTTCTTCAGAAAGAGCGGAGTGGAGAGGGTCTAGTAACTCAAGGGTCAATATAGATGAATATGGAGATCCTCCAGATAGCGTCCTTTATATAGGACCTAAAACTGTAGGGACCCTGCAGCAGCTCAGTAGGCCCCCAGTGTGCTCTTGGCTAGAAGACCTTGTCATGATGTCTCCTTCACCGCACAGAATCATTCTGGGGAACTGCTGATCTTCCTAATGCTGCAGTCTTCCCAGCTCCATTAAATGGTGCAATCGTCTTCTGCCCTCTGTGCTTGCAATATGCTGACAAGAAGTCAGGTTAAAGTTGTGTGTGTGCATATGTATGTGTACCCTTCCAAATTTGCATACTCCCTGATGCCTCTTGCAGCTTCCAGCCTGTAAGGGTGATTTGATTTGTGCTTTGAATATCAAAAGACCCTTCTGTCTCTTTCTGCATTTTTCCCTGAGAAATGAACACTCAGGCTGCAATTGCAAAACATTCATGTGCCACGTATGCAGTTCTTCCCTTTGCTAAGAGCATGTTTAACCGGGCAGATGTGATAGCTTCTGCCTGTGAGGAAATTTAAGAGACAGCTGATCTGTAGGCAGCTTGCCTTCTCTGCACAACGCAGGCTCCCAGGGTACACAACAGAGGGTATCGCAAGAAGCTGAATACACGCCAGGGAGCAGCAAGACCAGGGCTGCTCCCCGGGGCCGGGAGTCTCGGGGGACCCCAGGGTGGGTAGGGCAGAGCCCCCGCCAGCCGCAGCCCATCACACAGTACCTGAGTGAGGTGAGCAGGACAGACCCTGAGATGGTGGCCAGTCCAACCAAGAGTGCAGATCATAAAGCACCATCATGGTGATGAGGCAGGTCCGAGATCAAACTGGGAAGTCAGTCTGCAGGTCAGTGTTAGGGTCAGGACTGGTGATCGCCAGGCAGGGCCATAGTGATGAGGCAGGGCCAAGGTCAAGCAGGGAAATCAGTCTGTGGGTTGAGGTCAGCATCAAGGAGCAGCATGGCCATAGGCCTGTATTTATATACATTGATGAGAACCCCCTGAGCCTTCTCTTCTCCAGGCTGAACAGTCCCAGCTCTCTCAGCCTTTCTTCATATGTGAGCTGCTCCAATCCCTTCATCATCTTCATGGCCCTTCATTGGACTCTCTCCAGTATGTCAATGTCTCTCTTATACTGGGGAGACCAGGACTGGACACAGCACTCCAGGTGTGGCCTCACCCGTGCTGAGTAGAGGTTACCAGTGACAGCAGTGAAAACTGACCATGTGGCTGGAACACAGCTTTCTTCTAGCTTTGACCCAGGTTACAAGACTCAGTTCAGCACTTTCAGATTGTCTATTGCAGTGTAATTACAATATTACAGAAGTTGCCCATGTGCGTTACACAATGGAGTGTCCCAAGCCTTGGCATGCCCTCAGCTTGTCCTACTGACATGTTTTTTCTTGTTCTCCTGACAAGTCTACGCTGAATAGTAGGGCTTTCAACTCAGTTCTCCTATTTGCCTCAAGCTGAAAACACTAATGGTTTATTGTTGCTGACTCCAGAACTAAATGAGTTTTTCCTGTAGTGTGTCTGGTTGAGTTAATGTTATAGCAATATGTTAAGCATGGGCTTTTACCTATGAAATGTTGTACTGCTAGAACAGTTTTATTGTTTTTCAATTTTAATTGTTTGAATTTGCTTTGAACTTCTGAACATTTTACCTGTATTATGAGCTAAATGCAAACATCCTGCTCTCAGAAGAGCTGTTTGCTAGAAATTTGGATGGATGTTCAAACAGAAAGTTCATATTATTCAATAGCATTATAAAAGGCTTTGAATGTTATTTCTGTAAACACCATTTTTAATCAGGTAGTGGAATAGGTGCTGTTAGACTGGGGAATTCAGAGTGAGCCCTGCAGATGTCCATAAGCTGTGTGTGTTTTTAGCTGAATGGTCTTCACACAGCATAACCGTGGAAGGACCCAGTCTCTAGCACTTATTCCCCAAAAATGCAATCACATACTTGTTCTTCAGAAAATGAAAGCATGCAGATACTAAACAAAAAAGGCTCTGAAATCAGAGTAAGTTGCATGAGCACACTAATGAACGTCCTCTCTCGAAAAGTGGCCTTGTCCCTCTGAGACACCCAGTAGCTCAAAGCAACAACAGCAGATCCCAGTTTTCTTGGAAGTAGCTGGGGAAGTAGCAGACTAGGAAATTATTAAACTGGGCAGATATCAAGGGAAATTTTTTGTTTGCCTGTTCATTTAGCCACCATATTTTTTGAAAATACTATCTTTTCACCTCCTCCCTTTTTTCCTGTTTGATTTTCCATGAATTCTGCTTAAATTTATCTTTTCTTTATGCTATTCACCAAATTATCCTTATTTCCTCATTTTTCTAATGAGGTCTTCTGCATTTTTAAGTGGTATGGTTGCAGGCAAAAATACTGGCTGCATTTTTTGCATGCTTTACTGGTACGAGTTATAAACCTACATCATACTGTCTTCCCTGAGAAAGAGCACCAAAGTCTCTCCAGGTGCAGCTGCTGGTACAGATGTGGTTATGTTGGAACAGTACTACCCTCTTTGGAAAAAGCAGTGCCTGGAATAAACTAAACAGCACCAGAGTATCTTTGAACTACACTCATTGCAAGCGCTTTCCTTCAAGTATTACACCAGCAAACCTGCAATGACAGAGGACTCCTTGAGCGGGCTTGGCCCATGAAGGATCGGATTCATTGGCTTTTCCAGCAACACTGGGCTCTGAGCTCTGTAACCTTTCTCCGATATCACAGTTCAGGATCGGCAGGCAGAGATGGAGGTGTAACTAAGCATGCAACACTATTAATGAATCTCATCAAAAGGAGATCACAAAATCCTTGAGCTGCATAAATCTCTAGAGGCTATCTACAGCTAATTTTCTCAGCCCTGTTGTTTCTCCAAGCTCCCTGTAATAATGAAACAGCACTTACACCTTTTAAACAACATATTGCGTAAATTATAAGTGACACATAACCCTCCCAGCAAGCGGAGGAAAATGACAGCATTAAATTCCCAACAGCTATCAGAATACATTAACAATTTTAGAAGAAAATGACTTTTGAGAAGACAAATTTTAAATGAATAAACATGAATCTACAAGGTTTCAGCAGAGCATGGGATTCATCCGCAGCATTTTGCTTCGGGGTCACATAACTCCATCCAAAGCAAAGCAAAAACACCCTTGATTAGAAAGATACATATTGTTACAGCAAGTTAATCTCAGCTCTGATCACAAATTTGTCAAAACTCAGCAGCTTTAGCTCAGAAGGGATTTATGTTGGACTGAAGCTGAAGAACTTATCAGCCACTATCACAGAAAGCAGCCCTTGCAAACCACAGAGGGAGAGATGGAATAACTGGGGCTACAGCTTCAGTCAATTTGGCTGCAGTATCCCTTCAGCTGCTGCTCCCTTCTGTGGGCTGCACTTGTGGTGTCATGACATGGCCTTTCAAGAGACCAGTTTTGCTGCAATAATATGGTCTAGGTCATAAGCATCCGTCTGCTTGGGTCTTGAGCTTGGCAAAGGAACAGCAGTAAATAACCCGGCACCTACAAGACAGTTGTGCAACTGGCCAGGCGGCTCCGAGCCAGCAAAGGAGCGGACACATGCTCAGCTCCAGCTGGGATGCTCTGGATTACTCCTCTGTTTCCCCTTATAGCTGGTAGTAGCCTCCATGTCTCCCTCTGTTACTAGCGAAGGTGGTTTGTGGAGTTTCACACTACACTTCGGTGGGGCTTGTGGCTGCTCACTTTGTTGTCAGGTTGATGAGAGTCACTGGCTGCCTCTATCAGTAATGCGCAGTGACGAGGTGCCATGCTGCCTACATTGGCCCCAGTAGTATATTCCGTGCTCGAGCCTAAACCAAGTACTCTACTCCGGCACGCACACCCCAGCTGTGGTAGAGGCAATTGCTGGAGCTCCAAGGCTCGCTTTGAAAAGGCTGTCACTCACAGCCACCTTTGGGCTGCAAGCGCAGTTGAATTTCAGGAGGGCCCAGATAATGTCTAAGGCCAGCGCAGGTCCCTCAGCCCTCTACTTTCAGCCTAATGCCATGTCTCAAAGTTGCACACCGCCAAATCTGTCCCTACAGCTTTTAAGCAATGCAACAAGTGAAACCTGCTGAATCATCAGCTCGGGGAGAGGAGAGTTAGGCAGAAAAGGTTTCAGAGCTGCCAAGTTTTCAAGCAGTGGCGTGGCACAGAAAGTAGAAGGCACTCAGCTAACATGCAGGAAGGAGGCTGGAAGGCACTGGAGACCACTGTACAATCTACAAAGAGAGAAAAGGGCATGTAAGCAGCACAGAACAGTGACAAGTACCATGACTATTGGAATCCATGCAAATGGGTCCTCTGGGAAAGCATGATTTCATACAAAGAGCCAGATAAGAAGTGAGGTGATTCACTATTCATGCATGGGACAAAACACAGTCCTGGCAGTGCACGCAGTTGATTGACAGACTAAGCAGAGACCAAGGTCAATTGCTGTTAATGCACGCAGCATGGGCGGCAAACAGGAGGAGCTGGAAGCCATCGTGCGGCGGGGCAGCTATGACGTGGTCGCCATCACAGAAACATGGTGGGACGACTCGCATGGCTGGAGTGCTGCGATGGAGGGCTATAAGCTCTTCAGGAGAGACAGGCAAGGAAGGAGAGGCGGTGGGGTGGCTCTGTACGTCAAGGAGTGCTTTGATTGTATAGAGCTGGATGATTGTCACGACGGGGTTGAATGCTTATGGGCAAGGATGAGGGGGAAGGCCAACAAGCCGGATATCCTGCTGGGGGTCTGTTATAGACCACCCGACCAGGGCGTAGAAGCTGATGAAGTGTTCTTCAAGCGACTGGCAGAAGTCTCGCAGTCGCAAGCCCTTGCTCTTGTGGGGGACTTCAACTTACCGGATGTCTGCTGGAAGTACAACACAGCTAAGAGAAAACAGTCCCGGAGGTTCCTCGAGTGTGTTGAAGATAACTTCCTGACGCAGCTGGTAAGCGAGCCTACAAGGGAAGGTGCCCTGCTTGACCTGCTGTTTACGAACAGAGAGGATCTGGTGGGTGAAGTGAAGGTCGGAGGCCGTCTTGGGCTTAGCGACCATGATATGATAGAGTTTTCATTATTTAGCCAAGTAAGGAGGCGGGTGAGCAATACCGTTACCATGGACTTCCGGAGGGCAGACTTTGCCCTGTTCAGGACACTGGTCGGGAGGGTCCCTTGGGAGACGGTCCTGAAGGGCAAAGGGGCCCAGGAAGGCTGGACCCTCTTCAAGAAGGAAATCTTGAAGGCGCAGGAGCAGGCAGTGCCCATGTGCCGTAAGAAGAGCCGGCGGGGAAGACGGCCGGCCTGGCTCAACAAGGAGCTTATGCTGAGGCTTGGGGAAAAAAAGAGAACTTACCACCTCTGGAAAAAGGGGCAGGCAAGTGAAGAAGAGTACAAGGACCTCGTTCGGTCGTGCAGGGAGGGAATTAGGAAGGCGAAAGCCCAGCTAGAGGTCAACCTGGCCACGGTCGTGAGGGACAACAAAAAAAGCTTCTATAAATACATTAACAGCAAAAAGAGGGCCAAGGAGGATCTCCATCCTCTACTGGATGCGGCGGGGAACATTGTCACGAAGGATGAGGAAAAGGCTGAGGTACTTAATGCCTTCTTTGCCTCAGTCTTTAACAGCCACACCGGGTATCCTCAGGGTATCCGTCCCCCTGAGCTGGATGACAGGGATGGAGGGCAAAATAGGCTCCCCATGATCCAGGAGGAAGCAGTTAACGACCTGCTATGCCACCTGGACACTCATAAGTCTATGGGGCCTGATGGCATCCACCCAAGGGTGCTGAGGGAGCTGGCGGAGGAGCTTGCCAAGCCGCTCTCCATCATTTATCAACAGTCCTGGTCAACGGGGGAGGTCCCGGATGACTGGAGGCTTGCCAACGTGACGCCCATCTACAAGAAGGGTCGGAAGGAGGATCCGGGGAACTACAGGCCTGTCAGCCTGACCTCGGTGCCGGGGAAGGTTATGGAGAGGCTCATCTTGAGGGCGCTCACGGGACACGTGCAGGTTACCCAAGGGATCAGGCCCAGCCAGCACGGGTTCATGAAAGGCAGGTCCTGCTTGACCAACCTGATCTCCTTCTATGACCAGGTGACCCGCCTAGTGGATGAGGGGAAGGCTGTTGATGTTGTCTACCTGGACTTCAGCAAAGCCTTTGACACTGTTCCCCACAGTATTCTCCTAGAGAAGCTGGCGGCCTGTGGTTTAGACAGGTACACTCTTCGCTGGGTAAAAAACTGGCTGGATGGCCGAGCCCAGAGGGTTGTGGTGAATGGGGTGAAATCCAGCTGGCGGCCGGTCACAAGCGGAGTCCCCCAGGGCTCGGTTTTGGGACCGGTCTTGTTTAATGTCTTCATTGATGATCTGGATGAGGGGATAGAGTGCTCCCTCAGCAAGTTTGCAGACGACACCAAGTTGGGAGGGAGTGTTGATCTGCTTGAGGGTAGGAAGGCTCTGCAGAGGGATCTGGACAGGCTGGATCGATGGGCTGAGGCCAACCGGATGAAGTTCAATAAGGCCAAGTGCCGGGTTCTACACTTCGGCCACAACAACCCCAGGCAACGCTACAGGCTTGGGGATGAGTGGCTGGAAAGTTCCCCTGCAGAAAAGGACCTGGGGGTGTTGATCGACAGCCGGCTGAATATGAGCCAGCAGTGTGCCCAGGTGGCCAAGAAGGCCAACGGCATCCTGGCTTGTATCAGAAATGGTGTGGCCAGCAGGAGCAGGGAGGTGATCATGCCTCTGTACTCGGCTCTGGTGAGGCCGCACCTCGAATACTGTGTTCAGTTTTGGGCCCCTCACTACAAGAAGGACATTGAGGTGCTGGAGCGTGTCCAGAGAAGGGCGACGAAGCTGGTGAGGGGTCTGGAGCACAAGTCTTATGAGGAGCGGCTGAGGGAGCTGGGGTTGTTTAGCCTGGAGAAGAGGAGGCTGAGGGGAGACCTTATCGCTCTCTACAACTACCTGAAAGGGGGTTGCAGAGAGGTGGGTGTTGGTCTCTTCTCCCAAGTGACTAGTGACAGGACTAGAGGAAATGGCCTCAAGTTGCGACAGGGGAGGTTCAGGCTAGACATTAGGAAAAAGTTCTTCACTGAGAGAGTAGTGAAACACTGGAATAGGCTGCCCAGGGAGGTGGTAGAGTCACCCTCCCTGGAGGTATTCAAGGAGCGTGTGGATGTGGCATTGTGGGATGTAGCTTGATGGACATGGTGCTGTTTGGTGTTGGGTGGGTTGTGGCTTGTTATTGTTGTTGTGTGGCGTGGGTTTTGTGTTTTTTTTTTTTTTCTTTTTTTTCTTTTGTGGGTTTTTTGATGTTGTGTGGTTTTTTTGTTTGTTTGTTTGTTTTGTTTGGTTTTTTTTTTTGGTTTTGTGTGGGTTTTTTTTTTTTTTTTTTTTTGTTTTTTTTTTTTTCCCAGGTTGGACTCGATGATCTTACAGGTCTTTTCCAACCGTACTGATTCTGTGATTCTGTGAAGTATGGTGCAGAACAGCGAGTATTTGCGTAAGTAGTGAAAAACTCTGTATCACATATTGGTGTAAGAAATTAAAATCTAGACTAAAAAAAATGGGAGTTTGAAATGATCTCATCAAAAAAGAAGCTGCAAATGCAGACTAAGGGGATTCCACAGAAAGCAATGCTGTAGAGAGAGAAACTCAGCTATTCAAATGGATGCATAACTTGTTGCAACAGGAATGCAAGTTAGCCAGAGCTTTGAAGCAGATATTCCCAGAATAAACTCTCCAGCTAAGACTACAAAGATTTTAAACTTGGAAAAGTCAAGTTTCATTAGAGTATAAACTCAGATTCTCAACTACTTCTGCAGAGAAAACCCATAGTCCTACATCAGGCTGAGTAGAAATAAAAAAGCTTATAAAATACTCTTCCCCTCATGTGCTATGTCTTTGCAGGGCAAGCCCCTGTTTCCAGTTTATGTTTTTTAAGGCAATGCAGGGGATTTCTGAATTGCAGCAAACTGCACAAATTGGGGCTCTTTCTCTTTCTTTCACCGGCGAGACAGGCAATACCTGGAGTAGTACCTAGGGCAGGCATGGACCTCTCTTTTCTCCTAAAGTCAATTGGTACAATACAGATCACATCCATGGGGCAAAACACTCCTTCACTCTCTCTCTAAGTAGGGTATCCATATCCAAATTGCCTAATAGAGAATGGTCCCTCGGTCCTTTGGTCTCCTGGCTCCTTGCATCTGCCATGTCCTTCACAGTCTCAGCCTCTGCATGTCCTTCTTTCCCTACTCTTGGAAGGACCCTTCTATTGGGTCCTTCTCTCCATAAGCATGTCCCACTGCTCCCCAGGGAAGGAGCAACCTCCCCCTCGCTCCCCTCAACACAGACCTAGTTTATCTGTCTTAGAGATATTTGAAATCTCCATTAAACCAGTTAGGGTGGTTTAACTATGCACTTTAGTTTTCAAAAAGACGATATGAAAATGGGGGGGGGGGGGTGTGAAATCCAAGTTTAGTTAGATTAAACCAGAGATATGCACTTATAATTCCATACTCCTGAATGTGGTTATAGAAAATGGGTAAGTCTCAGTGGTAATATCATTGGATATTAATCATCAGAATATGGCAAACGAAAACAATCTGCATCAAGTATTGTAAGAGGGTTAGCAAATTTGGTACTGAGAAACCAACAGCAGTCCTGAGACTTCAGATGAACGAAGGTAAATCCAATGACATGTTTGTATACTGATGAGAAGACCAATATAAGCTTATCTAGCAGTTAATAGGCATAAATATATGCAAGATGGGCAGTGCAAGTCCTTAACAGCATTCACTACTGTTAATAGCTTGATGAAGAAAGAAATCCTTCTGGCTTCCAACAACTCCAAAGACTTAGGAGGATCATTCTAAGGCCTGTGAATATAAGGCATTTGAAAGTGACAACTGGAAAAACACTAAGCAAGCAGTGAGAGACAGATGGATGCTTCTGAAAATGAAGAATGTTGGCTACATTCAGAGAGAAAGATGCATGGAAAACGATTTAATAATCAGCCAACAAGTTTCTCCCCAATAACTCCCAAGTAAACAAAGTTGCTATTGGATAAGAAGAAACACTGTCACGTAGATGAAGAACTTCTTAAGAGAGAGGGAACGTGGTTGAAATGAGCAGTCAGTTTTCATAGTTGGGGGTGATTCTTAATGAAGTCCCACAGGGATCTCTGCTGTGGCCTGTGCTGTTCAATATCCTCTTAAATGATCTTGAGAAGAGGATGAATAGGAAAGTGAAAGCATTTGCTGGTAGTAAGCTTATAGGAAAGTTAAGATGAAAGCTGACTGTGAAAAGCTGCAGAAGGACCTTGTAGAATGGGCAATAAAAATGGACAGGTAGAATTCAGTAAAGGTACATGTAAAGGGATTGAAAAGTTTTTAAACAAACCCAGCTTTACATGCACGGTTCCATCCCAAACACATCCGCAGCTTGGGGAATGAAATCATCCATTGTTTCCGTAGCAACAGTAAGCACTAGCAAACTCAGGGAATTCAGACAATAATGCATTCTAAGGGCTTAGCACTTAGCTCGAGAGTGAGCATCTCAAATAAATTCCTCGTGTCAGAAAGATCTCAAATTCAGAGTTACCCCTTCAATCAGCAAACAGCAACATACCCAGCTCATTGGCTCCAAATTATTTTGGTGGTTTAGATACAGCTCTGATAACCTTCAAACTACAATCTATATGGAGGTGCACATTAGATCAGAATCTGCTTTTTCTTATTAAAGAAAAAAAAACTATGATAAAGTAATGAAGAAAAATTAAATTTAGTTTAGGTGCAAGTTGGTATCCAAAAACTACTACAGTTGGATCACGCTTCATTTCACTGATAGCCAGAGGTTTGTACATGCTAACCTAGAGGAATCCTTAAGGAAATTAGATATTCTTTAAAATGTCTGGAGAATATATGTGTTCACAAAAACACATTACATGCTGTCCCCTAAATTGCTAGTTGCTGTTATTAAATACTCTACTTACAGTTTCGTACTTGCTGGCCAAAAATTGTCATTGACTACCTATGCTACAGGAATCTTTGAAAATTAATACTATTCTTCTGGTCCTGATACCATTATGAAAGTCACACGCCACAAAGCATTTATCCCATTTTTTAATTTGTACCACAAGGCTATACAGGAGTGCTGTAGAACAGATGTAAAGACAAATGTACTGATCAAGACAGAGGCCAAATGTATTTTCTATAAGCAATTGTATGATGGTAATGAGGACTTTTCCACACAGAAGGGATTTTTTTAACATTTTGGATCAAGAACTCAGGAATGTGGGACTGGAAAGGACCTCCAGGGTCAGTTTCTGCAGCTAGAGGTAGCTACATCATAATTCTTCAGAGGAATTTAACAAGCTGACACAAGACTGACACAACCGGGGGTCAGTTCAGCTGCTCCTCTCACAGACATTAAGAGCCATACGAGTGCCTAGTGTGTGGTCTCAGCTGCTGTGACAGAAGGGCACATATCTGCCAGGTCCATGAGGATGTCCCAGATACTCTAGAGCATCTTCACTGGCATCTGATACCTATGTTTAAGCAACAGTGTCGTGCACTTGAATGTAGGTGCCAGCTTTCAGGAGACCCCAAAAGAGCCACATAAGCTCCCATTTAAGTTAGTGGAGCTCTAGACACTGGAGGCTAGGGCGTGACTCAGCTGACCATCACTAGGGTTCAGTTTGTTTGCTCAAACCCAGTTATCTAGCACTTTTTAAGATGCCATACAACATCATATATGTATTTATGGGACTCACAGTCAATTCTTCTCTTACCAGAAGCTAGGTGAGGTAGCCTACAGCATCTCAAATAGCTGTAGATCATTTTGGGCAACTGAGTTGAGTCCTACGTGTGTACTTTAGGGTAAGCTGAGCTGCTCTCTCGGTGCTGTTGACTATGAGGGCTTAAAAACCTGTTACCTGTGTAAACATCTACATGTAGATACATAAATTAGATATCCTTATTTCACATTGAATCTTGCCCAGGGTTTCAATACCTTCAGAGATCTGCTGTTCCCATCCAGCATTAAGTCCTTCTCTCCACTTTCCAGTTCCCCATCAGATCAATCTACTTTCTCTTCTTCCTCTCCATTCACTGTTTTTCATTATTGATCCCTATTTCCTCTCTCTCTTCTCTTCTTCAAATCCTAATCATAGATTTTCTCTTTCTGTCTCTGGAATCAGTCTTGCTAACCTGGCTGTCTCCCTTTTCCCAAAATGAAGCCAGTTTCTGTTCCCTCTGCATTTAAATAAGGCAGCTTCTCCATGCACGTTGCAGAACTGCCCCCCCCCCCCCCCCCAGCCCCGAGGGGATCTGTAAGGGTACAGGAAAGGCAGTCCTCCTCCCATTTCCCATCACTGTCTGGGGGGCTAAAAGAGGAAAGAGGCAGGGCAGTTGTGCTGCTTAGTGTACATGGAAACTGCAGAGATTTATGGAAGTCTAAAATGTGATTAGCATTTAATGAGCATGAGCAAATGGTGAAAATTTAATCAAATTTGGACACATATTAATGGAAAAGTGAAAAGTTCACACCTGGCATAAAGGGTATCCCTTAGCAGATTAGATGCCTCTGCCTCAGAATAAAAAGGCACCAGAGCTTCTCAAAGAAAAGTAATCAACTCTTATTTGTACAAAAACTTCTCTTTTTTTCCCAGTGTTGTTGCCAAAGACATATTGACTTAAACTGTCCAAAAGCACTCAACTCAAGGCAGTGCTATACAGTGATGAAAGCCAAGGTCTGGGCAGCTCGGCTAACTGATGGTGCTTCCAGTCACCTCATCTAACAGTGCAACCTCTTAGCTACAATAATATTCAGCACCTTATGTTCCAGCCCTGACTAAAGTTGCAGTAATCCCTATTTATACAGCACTACATCGCTTCTCTCAACACTTTATGCTGTTCAGCTGGCTGCATTGCTGCTAACCAAGCCACAAACCCTTGGCCTGTCCCCTTCAAGCTGCTCCTGTCAACATCGGAAGAGATTGCTCTGCACAATGGTATTTTACTACTGGCACAAAACACCTTCAGCTGCGGTCAGGATGTGAAGTTTTTAAACCAGCTGTTTATTGGAGAACCCAGAGAATGAAGGGCACATCCATCCTTTTGGCTGCTAGGCATTCAATTCAAGGAAGATGAAAAGCTCTGTAATCCACCGAGTGTTGATTTGGGGATATCTGTTCTGGCATCCCCACTTTCTTTTAACATGTCATCCTTTCACAAAGGCGGGTTCTTTCATCAATTTGCAGGTTAGGGATTCATGTTTCAGAGGTACCAAACTGCAGGTGCTATTTATGTCAGGCAATGACAGAATATTTGAAAGTGACAGCACATTTAACAGAAGATTGAAAACTGGCACCTTTCCCCAGTATATCCAAGGAATACCCAAAGCAGCCCACACAGTTTGGCTCATTTAGACCAGTATAATGCCATAGTCCCACTAAAGTCAATGGTGTTACGTTAGCAGTGGCTGTGCTTTTTAGGCATTAATTCAGCAGAGCACTTAAATATTTGCTTATCATCTATCTCATTCCTTGATCTGAAGCCAAAGATAATTTTGTATAGAAAAATATACTGGAATGTGAGTGTATAAAATTGCAGCTAATATTGTTGCTCAGCTTACAGGTGGAATCAGCTTCAGGTTGTTCTGCCTCAAAATTAGCCGTGCTTTAAGCAGAGCACAGATCAGAGTGCTTCAGTGAATAGGAATAAATTATTGAATTGACACCTTAAGATTCAATTCCTGGCTTTGCAGCAGAAAAAATCAAGAAATACTCAGTTAATATGATAAATAGATATGTTGTCTTATTAGTCATGTTGGACTTCTTAGAAATATTTCATTTTTAAATAAGCAAATAGTGTTGGATACAGACATGAGTCAGGGTACTTCAGAAAGGATGCATCAATTATTAGAGATCTGAGAAGAGCTCCCATTATTTCATTAAGCGATAAAGCAATTACAGGAATAATAGGCCATGTGTGCATGTAAATGTAGTACTGTATTATCTTGGGTAAATCATGGATGTCATACATACAATAGTGCACACATACATTGAGCTGACTATTTTTAACTCCAACTCCTAAAATAATGGTATTTTACAAATCAGGAAAGGAAATAATTAAAACATAAAGCATTTATGAGGTGTATCACCGTTAAAATGCTACCCATTAAATGGCTATTAATTAAACTCATTTAAATTCAGTGGAATTGTGTTGCTTCACACAAGTGCCAGAGTGACTCACATAAAAATATGTCAGTAGTTGCTCTTCAAGGACATCAATACAATGATGTTTTTTCCCCACTCACTGCAAAAAAAATTTCAAAGTATCTGTGATCCAGGCACCTCAAGCAACAACCCCTAGAAGAGCTGCAGTGTATACAGTGATAGGCGGTATTATGCTTCCCTGCCTGTGGAGCAATAGAGTAGTGTACTGAATCCAGGCACAGGCCACAGTAGCTAATACAAAAGAGAGCTGTCTCATAAAACCTAGTGGGAGTCTGCTGAAGACTGCAAACATAGCAAAATAAAAAGTTTGCAATGGTGTTGCACAGATTGTCTGCTCTGCAGAAGTCTGGACACTTTCATTGAGTCAGACTTAAAATTAACTCAGTTTTATTCCTAAGAGTACAAGTCTATAGTTAAAGAAAATTAGCTCCGCAACATTAAATTCCTGCTATTTTCCACAAAAAAAGCACAAGTTTTATTTAGCATTGCAATGTTTGCAAACTGACACGTTGTGAAAATCACGTCTTCCATATAGGCTGATACTCAAAAGTAAATTCATACTATTAAGCTCATAAAACATTTGCATTCAGACAGGCAAGGCTTTGGCTAGCTATATATTTTATTACAGGCTTGACATTGAACTCAAGTTTATGGTGCACCTCTAGAACAGTTTGAGAGAAGAGACATCTTAATAGCTCATGGCAAATCGATGTGAAAAAAAGAACATTATAAGCAAAAAAAACCCCCAACACTGAGTTTTGGAAAGACCAATGTGCGAAACTACTCCCATCGAAGTGCACCTGAGTACAAAGGAGAAGTTTCAGGACCAGAGCATCTGCCAGGCTTTTAGTTATATATTTGCATTTCTTCTCCTTTGTGTGATTAGGGCACAACAAAGATGTGCAATGTCCTTGTGGCTTGAAGTAATGGCATGCTTCACATTTTGTCTGACTTTTGAGAACAATCAGCAAGGAAGTTCTGACAAATAAATCTCTTATGTGGTGTGATTTATTCCATTTTTTCCCCAGAGCATCTGTGTGCTTTGCATCAGACACATCTCCTCTCACACACCATTATTCCTCTCAGATTCAGTCTCTTCCTAGTCCTTGCCTGCCTGAAGTTTACTTTTCAGTAGCCCTCTCAAAGCACGCTTGGAGCTTCTCTTTTAAAATCATCTGTAATCCTTCTCTGGGAAACCAGTAACAACTAATCCCAGTCTGGGCCAGGAAAGAGCAGCCTGGCCCTACTTACTCTGCAGCAGCCCCTTCCCAGAGCCTGAAGCTGTGCCTGCGCACACCTCTCTGAGCACATCTGTTCTGGCTCATTAAACCGTGCCAGGGCCCCGGCAGGGCTCTGCCTCTACTGCTAAAATTTTGCATGGTTGCTAGCATGCTTTTGCCCTGGGCTAATTTCTAAATAGTTCAGGCACAGTTCAGAAACTAGCATGAGCTGGGGGTCCACCACCAGGCAGCTGGGATGTGGCCACCCTGTGTGCACTGGTGGCTAGGAGAGCTTAATAGCATGGACATGCCCATAGTTCTCCTGCAGGGGCAGAGAACAGACCTTAGCACTTCAGTTTATTGTATAGACACAGCATAAGTTTATTATAGCAAACTCAATGCCAAACACCTTCAAAATCTGCACAGTCTTGGACTTAGGTATGTTCAGGAGCATCACAAAAACCAACCTGCTTAGAGGTCTCAAAACCACGCAAGCCTCCAATGCCCCAGACTGCTAAACATACCTCCCAAGCCAGCACAGCCCAGCACACCCCCTCTCACCCACCCAGCACCCCCCATTAGCTCTCTTCCCACACACCAGGCACGGCTCCTCACGTGTTTCATGACGTTGATGGCACTGATGGAGCTGCTTCCCCTGCAACACAGGTGCAGCGGGCTGCCCACCTGCCCCGCCAGCCCTGACACATCCTGTGCAGGGAACAGGCTGAGGGGCTCTGACAGCAAACACCATCAGAGACAACTTCTTTAAAAGGTTGTGTGTGGAATTTGGATAATGAGGTGGGATTCCTGTGCACAAAGAACCAGTAAGACTGACCTTGCTATCTCTTGTGCGACCCAGGGAAGCGGAGACTCGCCTGGCGATCAGAGGGTGCAGATGAGGAGGGGGCCCTGTGGAGGCAGGACAGCCCTGCTTGTGGTCAGCAAAGACAGCAAAATAGCAATGAACGGTTCTTTGTTTCTTCAAAAGGCTTCATGTCCAATAACTAACCTTTGCCTCATTACCGGTGAAATGCATATTACAACTCACACCCCTGCATATGCTAATGAAGATTATAGAGGTCATGCTAAACCTGTATGACTATAGCATTCATCTCTCCACCCAAATCATGCTACATATCACGTATGGGGGGGGACCTGGTAGCTTTGGGGATAAAAGATGGAGAAAATGATTGTTAAGGTGGGAGAGAAGAACCTCGATACCTGACGGACCAGTCGATGGGCTGCGTTCTCTTCCTCCACCCCAGGCAGGGACGCCTCTCTGGGTAAGCACTGCGCCTCTCACCCTCTGGGGGAAAATCATCCCTGGGTTGTTGTATTACTATCAAGTTTGCTAGCAATATTAACCTTAATTAGTAGCACTATTGTAGTGAGTGAATTTATCAACAGCAATCTCGAATCTGTTTCTGTCGCTCTCAATAAAATCACTAATTTCGATTTTTCTGCATCTGCTCAGTGCAAGTCCTTTTGCTGGGGCTCTGATAAACAAATCAGTGAAAGTCCTGGGACTCTGACAGACAAATTTCGAAACTACATTCCTTTTAATACAACAGTTGTGCTAAAACAGAGCATCCACTGCATGCCTGGTGCTCTCACAGGGGTGGATGACTTACTCATGCACCCACCATGATATTTGGTGGGAGTGGGGAGAAGCAGAATATTGCAGATGCCCTGTGATTTATGTTACCTGTCAAAGCTGGAGATGGTAAGATGGAGGATGCAACCACCTCAGAAGCACTCCTGAGCCTACTAGTCTAGCCAAAACTTCTGTGCCATCTCTCCAACACTACTTTCTTTTTCTTTCCTCTCCCATTCCACTTGTTAGCTCTCTGAGGTGGAGGCTTTAGAATCATAGAATCATTAAGGTTGGAAAAGACCTTTAAGATCATCAAGTCCAACCATAAACCTAACCCTGCTAAGTCCACCACTAAGACATATCCCTAAGCACCTCATCCACACATCTTTTAAAAACCTCCAGGGATGGTGACTCCACCACCTCCCTGGGCAGCCTGTTCCAATGTCTGACAATCCTTTCAGTGAAGAAATTGTTCCTAATATCCCGTCTAAAATTCCCCTGATGCAACTTGAGGCCATTTCCTCTTGTCTATCACTTGTCACTTGGGAGAAGAGACCAGCACCCATCTCTCTGCAACTCCCTTTCAGGTAATTGTAGAGAGCGATAAGGTCTCCCCTCAACCTCCTCTTCTCCAGACGGAACAACCCCAGCTCCCTCAGCCATTCCTCATAAGACTTATGCTCCAGACCCCTCACCAGCTTCGTTGCCCTTCTCTGGACATGCTCCAGCACCTCAATGTCCTTCTTGTAGTGAGGGTTTGTTTCATCTTGAGTTTGTTTCAGTGAGTTTGTTTCATCTTGGGAAAATAGAGATGTGAGCAGTGCCTGTAAACAAAAGTGGTTTTATGCAATTGCAATCTCTGTCAGCTTCTGAAATACAAATAGCAGTAAGAAAAAGTCACAATATCCCTACATCTCCAGATGAGTGTTTATTCCACATCCTTTGTACCTCTGTATCACTGACACTGTGTGAAAAACTACTGAAGCAAAGTAAGGAATTGCCCTCAGGAAGTTTAAGACCTTATCATCCAGTTATTGATAAATGTACCTACTTAAAAAAACATAAATATAGAAGATTAATCAATGTCAACAATACTTTGCCTTCAACTAGTATGTTCATAAGCATTCTGAGTATGAACAAAACTCTGATTCAAGATTTCACATACAAGAATTATGTTACTTTAGATGACAGCACACAGCTCTAAAGAGGTCCAGCATTATACAGAGCACTGAGCCTTCTTGCCTACTCTCTCTCCATGATTTCTTTCTCAGACGGTAAGCTGAAATCTGACAGTGAAAGGATCACATTAACTTTCAAATGTTCAATATCCCAGTTCTCACTCCATAGCTCAGACTACCTGATAGACAGGGAAGTTTGGTTTAATAAATTCATACTTGCAGTCATAGATCTGAATACTACCACAATTTTTGACAAATATAGTGAGGGTCTCAGCTTTGGAATTAACTTGGTTTATAGATCAAAAAGACTACTAGGTTTGTGGTTTTAGAAACCCAACTAAAAATTTCAACTCACCCTCATGTGAAATTCTGCTTCTGGGTGACTTCCATAACTCTGGAAGTCAGTGGCATCTCTTCCCATACAAAAGACAGAAAAGCATGTAACTCAGCCTTTTTTTCCCAAGACATGGTTCTTGAGAGCATAACATAATGCCAGGAGGCTGATTATTACCTTGCCTGTGTTGCTGCTTTTCCACACTTCTTTGATACATCCAAAGTGTTGCATTGTGTTTGGTGTGCCTTTTACTACATTATTAAGCAGTCATTAATGGATTCAATTTCAAATCAGACCCAGTACATTACCATGCTTACTTCTGTTATTAGGTTGAATTTACCTGGTGTGGTTCTCCATGAAACTGTAGAGATTGGATTCAATTTGATCCTTTGAAGATGTGCAGAGCAGTATATTATGCCATCCATTTCCACAGGAATTCATCCTGGCTGGATTTTTAAGGGATTACTGCACTTAGGAACCTCCAAATACTTACATATAGCACCGCTCGTGAAGAAAGTTAATCATGCACATAAGCATTGCCAAGTCTGAGCTCTGTATGTGAAGTACTAATGGTTTCAGTTATGAACTGATTGAGTCACCTCTGACATCAATAGACAGATTCCTACTGTCCTCGAGAGGTATTGGGTAATGGAACAGGAATTCAAATACAGGGAGAACATCTAGCTCCCTTTTTCAAGGGTATAAACCAGTTAGTTGTGAAGACTGGGGGGTAAAAAAGTCATCATTTCCAAAATAAAGAACTACATACAATCAGGATTACAGAAGGCCTGTCTCCTTCTGCAGCACCAAATATTCACCGATGTTAAAGCTACATCACCCACCCAATCTAATATAGCAAATTATACAGATTGATAGTTTGATTTTAATACATCAGTTCCCGTAAACTGGTTATTCCTGGTATGAGGCATTTAATTAAAAGGCAAAGAGCTCAAAGTCATAAACTAGCTCCATAATTCATGCAGCTGTGCCTGGGTTTTTGAAGCCAGCATTGTTCCAAAGTGCCAGTTTCACAGTCAGTGTGGTCAGTACCTATTCCAGTGATGTAAAACTTTCCTTTACCTCTGACGATTACTGACCGCATGATCAGTGGGGGCTGTAAGGGTCCGAGGCTTTTAAACATCACCCTTGTATTATAACAATATATTATAAAAGTAGAGTTTTAAAAGCATAAAAAAGCCCTAATAACCCTGCCTGTGTCTGAACTGTCCACTACATGGAGGTCACTTCAATTAAAGAAATCTTGACTTGATCCCCCATATAGCAGCTAGAAGAACCAGAGTGACCAAAAGGAGCCCTAACAGCCCTGGAGAGGACAGATCTCTGCAGGTTAGGGTAGCTGTTATAAAGTAAACATCTCTGTTTATCTAAATTGCACTGGAGACCTCTAACACAGCCCAAAAATTAAAGATTAGCTCAAGACACCGTGTTGTTTCTTCACCTCCACCATATCTTTTGCCTGATGAGCTCCAGTCTGCTCTTTTTGGAGCCACCTCACAGAAATCCATGCTGTAGTAACAGGCCTGTGTGATAGGTGGATTCAGGTCCTAACAGTCCTGAGTTTAAAGATCCCAGATGACCTGCAATAGTAATCCAGTAAATCTCTGAAAGGCATCACTCTCCAATATGTACCAACATGGAAGACTTTCTGAAAGATTATTTTCCTCATAAATTACAAAATGGCTTCAAAGGAAACTGTTAATATGAACAAAATCAGTATGTGAAAAGCTAACTCTTGACCTAATATCTAAATAAAAGTTTTCATTTGAGTCTAGCATTTAAGTATCGCATAGCAGATGTGCATTTATGTTCTGCGGGCCCATGTAGTCAACTCAGCAGTCATGCGGAGCATCAACCTTCTGGTGAACCAAGCTTAATATACTAACACCAGGAACTCCTTAGACTTTGACATTAAGTTTCTCTGTTTTAAGCAATGCACTTTGCCTTTCCTCTCACTTTCGCCAGCTGCATTTTACAGCTGTCACCAATAGGCTTCTTGACCAATTATTGATCTCTGGATACTCAGAAAAATAATTAGCATTGCTATTACTGGGATTCATTCTAGGCACAAGCAAAACAGGTAGAAGTCTATGGCAGTTGCTGCTCAGACAACGGAAGAAGCAGGTTCTCTTCCCCTTTTTGCCCGCGCCATGCTCAAGCTTAGTTGTGCTACTGCTGTCAGGCTTGAGAGTGTATGTGGTGGTGGCAACTTCAGACAAGCAGAGGGCAGGCCTCTCCCGAAGGCACCGATCACTCTCCCGTTGTTGCTGGTCACTCAGGTTTACCAAACCCAGCTTTTCAGACGTATCCCCCATTCTCCTCACCCCCAGCCTCTGCCCATTTGGGGCTGCAGCAGCTCAGCCCCATGTATTGGGGCAGCAAAGTTCAGTATTGCCTGATTGACAGCCAGCTGAATATGAGCCAGCAGTGTGCCCAGGTGGCCAAGAAGGCCAACGGCATCCTGGCCTCTATCAGAAATAGTGTGGCCAGCAGGAGTAGGGAGGTGATCGTGCCCCTGTACTCAGCACTGGTGAGGCCGCACCTCGAATGCTGTGTTCAGTTTTGGGTCCCTCACTACAAGAAGGACATTGAGGTGCTGGAGCGTGTCCAGAGAAGGGCGACGAAGCTGTTGAGGGGTCTGGAGCACAAGTCTTATGAGGAATGGCTGAGGGAACTGCGGTTGTTCAGTCTGGAGAAGAGGAGGCTGAGGGGAGACCTTATCATTCTCTACAATTACCTGAAAGGGGGTTGCAGAGAGGTGGGTGTTGGTCTCTTCTCCCAGGTGACTAGCGACAGGACAAGAGGGAATGGCCTCAAGTTGTGCCAGGGGAGGTTCAGGCTAGATATTAGGAAAAATTCCTTTACTGAGAGAGTGGTGAGACACTGGAATAAGCTGCCCAGGGAGGTGGTGGAGTCACCATCACTGGAGGTGTTCAAGGAACGTGTGGACGTGGCATTGCGGGACATGGTTTAGTGGGCATGGTGGTGTTGGTTGATGGTTGGACTTGATGATCTTACAGGTCTTTTCCAACCTTAATGATTCTGTGATTCTGTGTGATTCTGTGATAGTCGGGTCTACCTCAAATATTACAAGGTAAGGGTATTCATGTCAATTAAAAAGAACATTTGGAATAAATGTGTGATTTATATAATTAATGGTGCTTCTAGATTAATTACTATCCTCTCTTTGATTGAGCATCCATCCCCTTCAGCTGTATAATCTGCAGTTTTGACATTTTTCTGCCTTGCTTCCAAATGCCAAGGTTATTCAGACTGCCCACTTTCCTGTGAGCGCTCACCTCTTTTAGCACACCTTTTAAAATGTCAGGGAGTTACTATGCAAAGCCCTGTTATACGGTCTCGATTCCTTTCTTTTTGTTGGAAATTTTCTATTGTAGAGATCTATTTCACCATGAAGCACGTCTCGGTTCTGTACACTGCTGCTGGGATAGCAATACTACCCACCTCCAGGAAACTAACAGGGAAGAGTTCAAGATGCTCTCCTCACTTCTTTCAGACTCACAACCCTCACACCATAAGGAGAAAGTGAGGAGAGTAGAAAGGGCAAGTAGTAGTGCTATTTCTCACAAATGGAACCAGATGTGGTAGGATAAACATGCTGGTGGCACAGTCAACAACAAGGAAATGCTAATTACACCATGATGCTCTGCTCCATGTGCATGCACCTCCAGTTTACCAGTTCCTTGGTGACAGACGAGATCAAGCAGCAGGCTCTGCCTTATGGCTGTGTCATCCCAGAAGAACCTTAGGTGACCAGACACAGAATCACAAAATCACAGAATTGTTGAGGTTGGAAGGGACCTCTGGAGGTCATCTTGTCCAACCACCTGCTCAAGCAGCGCCACCTAGAGCCAGTTGATCAAGACCATGTCCAGGCAGCTTTTGAATATCTCCACGGATACACCAGCAGCTCTTCCTCCCCTCCTTATGTGAAAAGCTCCAAGGAAGGCCTTGCTGAGCAATGTTTGCAAGTCTGGTGCCCCATATGCTTTAGGCAGTAGATGAGGATCATCCTCATGAAGAGTTCATTGTCTCTGCAGGGTGAGATACTGATCACCTTTGCCTTGATGGTGGTGCAAGTGATAATGAATAGGGTAGGATGGATCCCCATCAAACATTCAGGCTGTCCTGATCTGTGAAGAGGAACAAAGTCTTTAGTAGTACAGAGGTAATGAACATGTGCTTTTACAAATTAGGATGCAACCTTTAGTTTTCTGTACTGGTCCTCTTTAAAAGATTGCATCCAAAAAAGCTGTGTGAGTACTGTTCTTAAGCTGTTTCAGCTTACAGAAGTTCCACTTTGCACAGTATTACAGACAATATTTGCCCCTACTCCCTTTCTTCTTCTTTCATTACTGTAAATGATGTATTAATTACTTTAAATGACAGGAAATAAAAATGAAAGATGAGGTTCAAATGCATGATCTAGGGATTGTAATGCTCTAGACAATCTTGTACATTGTTTAATAACAAGAGTCAGTTTGTTTCAAGATATTTTCTAAAGTGCCAAGTATGTTTGGCAGTATTAGAGGCTGCACATTTCTGCAGCTTCTACTACCTGAGTCAAAATGCACTTCAGACTACTTCAGCCTTTACTTGCTGGCTACCAATTGCTTTCATGAATCTTTCCGACTGTCCCTGCTGAGAGCACAGGGACTCTCCCGCTTTGGTCACTTCGTGATTGGAGTTACAGAATAGACAAGCATTTAACACAAGTTTTGAAAACTCCTGTGTTGGATCTCACAGGGAAGGATGGTGCATTCAGCTGCCTTCTCAAGCATGGTATGCCTAAGTTTCCAAAATATTAATTACACCACTATTCGGAGCATCCTCTAGTGAACGTTATTCTTTCCTTTTGAAAACAGACTTCTCAATTCTACAAAAGCTGAGCTCTGGGTAAGTATATTGTTATGAATTTATTTACTTACATTATTTTTACACCATTTATCTGATAAGAAAAATATATTCCCCCTTCAAACATACAAGGCACTTAAGGTTAAAGAAGTATGGAAATACATAACACTTATGGTTAAAAAGATGAGAAAAAAAATGAATAGGGCTGAACCCAGTTAACACAGTGACACTACAAGGTTATTAATGCTTCATTTTGCAAATTGCTTCTGAGAGCAGGGTCATTAGCTTGTCAGATATTTATGGATTTTCTTCCATTAAGAGGACTGGCATCTCCTTCTGTTGTAGGGCCCATGACAATGGTCCCTACAGAACTCCTCTTCCAGGGAGCCTGGTGAGGCCTATGAAACATCATTTTAACCAGATGTAGCTCTTTGTTGTCCTCTTTTTGCCCATGGAAACTGAGGCACAGAGATGACACAGCTTCCCAAGGTGTGGTGGGTTGACCTTGGCTGGACACCAGGTGCCCACCAAGCCTCTCTATCACTCCCCCTCCTCAAGAGGGATAGATAGTCCCCAGCAAGATAAGGACAGGGAGAGATCACTCAGCAATTACCATCACAAGCAAAAGGGACTTGGCTCAGGAACATTAATTTGATTTATTATCAATCAAATCAGAGTAGGGTAATAAGAAACAAAACCAAATCTTAAAACACCTTCTCCCCACCCCTCCCTTCTTCCTGGGCTCAATTTCACTCCCGATTTGCTCTACCTCCTTCCCTTGAGCAGTGCAGGGGAATGGGGAATGGGGGTTGCAGTCAGTTCGTCACACGTTGTCTCTGCTGCTCCTTCCTCCTCACTCTCTTCCCCTGCTCCATCATGGGGTCCCTCCCATGGGAGACAGTCTTCCACAAACAACTTCAACATGAGTCCTTCCCACAGGCTGCAGTTCTTCACAAACTGCTGCAGCGTGGGTCCTTTCCACGGGGTGCAGTCCTTCAGGAACAGACTGCTCCAGCGTGGGTCCCCCATGGGGTCACAGGTCCTGCCAGCAAACCTGCTCCAGTGTGGGCTCCTCTCCCCATGGGTCCACAGGTCCTGCCGGGAGCCTGCTCCAGCGTGGGCTTCCCATGGGGTCACAGCCTCCTTCAGGCATCCACCTGCTCCAGCGTGGGGTCCTCCACGGGCTGCAGGTGGATATCTGCTGCACCATGGACCTCCATGGGCTGCAGGGGCACAGCCTGCCTCACCATGGTCTTCACCAGGGGCTGCAGGGGAATCTCTGATCGGGGCGCCTGGAGCACCTCCTCCCCCTCCTTCTTCACTGACCTTGCTGTCTGCAGGCAGGTGGCAGCCTAGGCAAGCAGAAATGTCCCTGAGCATCCTGAGTGCCCATCCAGTGGCCTAGCCTTGAGCTCAGGCTTGACTTTAAGACCCCCAATCCAGTAGTTAAGCAGCAGTAGCGCAAACGTCAGTGATTTGTTCACGGTAATGCGTTTATTTTATCTTTCAAGTAAAAGGGGGAAAAAACAATACAGAAAGAAAGCCAGATGATGTCCCCAAGCCTGTGCTGAAGGGACTCTCTTCAGGAAAAGGAGGAAATTCAGAAAGCTTCGTTTGTCCTTCTACAGGACTGGAAAAGGCCGATGTGCCCCTGGGAGCACAGAGACCTTTCTGCACTTCAAGAGTCTAAGCAGCCCCTTACAAAACATTTATGGACAGGCAGCCACACAAACCAATTTTAGCTTATTCAGACCTTTTAAATGGAAAAAAATTCCTCAACCTCCTTTATCAATGGTAGAGCATCCTTTCTTGCCAGCCTATACTGCTCATAAGTGTATAGCTTGTGTTAAATTGCCCCCTAGAGGAGACAACACAGATACAACAGAATGAAGAGATGGAAGCCAATTTAAACATTTTTTTGAAAGAGCAGCAATAATACCGCAGTAGTGCCGTGCTGTTCTTTCAATAAATCAGGAATGAAATCTCATTGTCCAATCCCTCTTCGTTCCATTTTGCTTCAAGGGCATAAAAATCATGTATTACGCAATAAAATTATGTTGTAGTTTCAAGATGAGGAGGCAAATCTTCATTGATCAAAGGTGGAGTTCTGTTTTTCAGACAGGGAGCTGCACTATTCACTTGTAGTTATCTTTAAGGAGAGCAGGATGAGTTTTTGATTAGAAGTGGATTGCTACTGATCAGAGTCGACTCCTTCTGTTGTTTCACATCCATTCAATTCTGAGGTGGCACTTTAAAACTTTAATGTGTCCCCTTACCATGCTTAATTGATAGGCAGCTTTTGCAAAAAGAATGCCCTAGGGAAAAAAAAACCTCATTAGCTGTTGCAGCTCTTTGGTCTTGCAACAGGAATTTGATCAAATTTCTTTAGGTTTTCCATTTTATGAAAAGTTGTCTTTAAATTTGAAATAATGGCTATAGCCCTTATATAGACCTTTTCACCCTTACTGAGCTTGCCTACCAATGTCAAAAAGAAACTAATAGCAAGAAACTAATACCCTAGGGGCAAAATGTGTGTTATCAGTTGTGATAAGGGCCATCTGCTTTCATTAAAAAAGATAAGTAGCAGATCAAAGCATTTTTGCCTTCTGTAACACTAGCTGAGTGAAAATGCAACACATAAGAGCAAGAATTTGTGTGAATGGAGGTACAAGAAATAAAGAAGAGAATTTAAAAGGCTGGGCATCTGGGGGAAAATTCATCCCTACTGAAACCTTATTGCTATGAATTTATATTAGAGATTAATTTGGCTCCTTTTTTGGGAACAAAGAGGTATATTGTCACATAAGCTAAAACAATGCATTAATCATAATTTCTTAAATGAGTTTAGGAAACCTGTTAATCCTTTAATGCAGTATTCTGGGGAAAAAAAAAGAAAACAAACAATTCTGGTTGCTACAGATGTCAAGACGGGCAACCCATGGCTGTTTTATCAAAACAACAGCAGCAACATTACTGCAAATTATAAATGACTGGACTGAAAAATGAGATGAACCTGGAGTACTTAAGGTCTCTAATATGATACGGCAACATAACAAATTAACTGGCTAACCTTGATACCTTCCCCAGGCACCTGCCCTGCCTCCTCAATGGGTGCTGCTGTCCCCAAGGCAGGGAAATCTGATGCACTATTACTTAGTTCTCAAATTGCTGTAAGTATATTCAGGTAAGGTGATTCCTTTTTCAATATACCTTAACAAATGAGCTGAAAGCCCTGGCATTCCAGGAAAAACATCATGAATGGATTAGATGTCCTTTGTACAGGCAAGGAAAACCAACTGGAATGAGACTGATAGAAATTTTAAAAATATCCTCTGTGTTGAACGTCAAAAATGGAAGTTACAAAGTTAATTACAATACTTATTTCTGTGTGCACATATCAACCAGCTCCCTCAATATTCATGGGTCCATCCCATCAGGGTCAATGGACTTATGTATGTCCAGTTTGCTTAAGTATTTTCCAACGTGATCATCTTCCACCAAGGATAAGACATCCTTGCTCTAGACTTTCTCCCTGATCTCTGTGGCCTGGGATTAGTTGCAACTAAGTTATATACTGTCCCTTTATTTGTGAACGAAGACCAGTTCTAAATTGCCCATCCCAGTCCATCTATGGGAGGAGGGGAATATATCATCTTGAAACTTAAAACAGTAATTCTAAATGTAACTCTAGATCCCACAGCATATTCCAAAATAACCTTATTTTTGTAATTACTTCGGTTCTGAAACCCACCGTAACAAAGGGCGGTTGACATCCTTCATAACTATACCCAAGTATTTATAAATGCTTGAGAGACTATGAACAATACAGAAAGAGAAATGTAACAAAGAATGTAATCCCATAAATCTGGTGCAGAAGACACATTATCATCATTCTTATGATGCATGAGAACAGCAGAATAATTTGATGAGTGCATTTCTAGAATTGTATATAGTATCTCTCTGCTGCCTCTACACATCTAGTACAGATACGGACAGTGTATTATTATGGGGATGAGAAAAATGTGTTAAGGCATACATTTTACAAAGCATTAAAATAGAACCGTAATAGAAAATCAATGTGAGCTACTGTAGAAAATGCGTAGTAGGAATGTGATCAGTTTAGTCTTCCCTGTGACTTTGCTGTAAAGTTATCTCAAGTTTCCACACAGGCTAATTTGATTAAGGACATCATATTGCAAAAATGGAGTTGAGCTTTATTTGAGACATTTTATCCAACCTTCTCCTTTTAGGAACACATTTGTTGGTGCTTACCATTCTGTACTATGAGCACCCTTCAAAATCTTTCACAAAATACTGTGTAAAACGCTGCTGGTTCCTTCAATGGGCTAGAGTGCAAGCAGTTCTAGCACAGCAACTCATTGCCATTCTCCATGCTTTCACCAGGTTTTCAGAGTTCATTTAATGTACTGATATTTGGCATTTTTTAAATCCTCTCAGCTAAGTAACCAGAAGAGCACCATTATCTTCACAAAGTGAGAAAATAGTGGAATTGTGGGAGGGAACATGAGGGATCTGGGGTTATTGTAATGAGAGGGAACAGGCTTTATGAGGCAGAAATTTGCAGAAAATTAGGCTTCAATCATTCGACTGGCTGTGATGAAGAATCTTATCCTGTGTTTCTAGCTCCTATTGTTTTCTGTCAACCTTGAAAATACAGATGTAAGAGGCACATCCCTCTGTTGGTGTAGCCCCATGACAGTGGCAAGGTGGTCAAAGAGCACAGTGCCGCTGAATGGGCGCCCCTTGTGCCACCCATGCACTTCTACCACATCAGGTTCAGTGATCACCACCTTGGGGGGTGAGCTGGGTTTGTTTTGCTTGCTGATCTGACTAGAAACTAATCCTACCAAAGAGAAGACTTAGTTGAGGCATGCCTGAACTGGTGGTAAAGCTGACACTCTAGCAAGTGAGTGGTGACAAAAGAGGTGATGGAAACACGCACCAAGATAGCAGGGAGAATAACAGCCTGCAATTAGACTGACTTTAGTCCACCATGAAACTGCAGGACTAATGTACACAGAGAAAAACAACAGCTCTAAGCACCGAAGAGCTGCATTGCTTTCCTTCAGGGATTATGGGCAAGGATTTCAATTCCTCAGCCATGAACTCTCCCATCCACAGCTGCTCCTCATCCTCCGGATCTCCCCACAAGGAGGAACTCTCTGAATTACAATACCATGCGTCCCGCCTTGCTCTGAGCCAAGCACCAGAGTGAAGTTTGGCTGGTTGCTTGAAACAAATACAGATCATTGCAATAACCAGGCACGACAATAATATATCTGTGAAAACAAAATGACCTACCCAAATTAACTACCTGCCAGCCTTTTCCTGACATCTGTTTAAGGACAATACTACTACAGTGAGGGGACACCTTAGAGCAACATGAAATGCAAGCTCATGAGAAATCAAGATCTGAGATGCCTTTTTTGGATGATGGTCAGATCCAGGAAGGAATCAGCATAGACTGTTCATCAACAACATGGGAGAATGTGTCTTGAAAGGGAGAACACACATTTGTTACTGCGGCACAGCGGGTCTGCTGTAAATCACACAGACTAACAAACCAGCCAGCAGCAGTAGTTCATGAGTGCCAGGCCTTTCTAGATTGGCAGAGTAAATATCTTTTGATGTCAGAGATAAGCCACATTTCATCACCTTTCCCCTTCACCAAGGGAAATCAGAAATAGCAATAACAGGAAATATTCATTTACAGAAACATCTCTGAAACAGATGTTGAAGGACTGATAACAGAAGATGTTTGCAGAGCATTTTGTAAACAATCTATAGAATCGCAGAAGAAACTAACACATCATAGCTTGTAAACCTATGCATACACTTAGCTTACACAGAATAAGTATGAATTACTAAGTGCATTCTTCTCAACTTCAACTTACACCCACTGCATTCTCCTGATGGCAGGAACGTAAATACTATGCTATATGCTACTGTGCTATGCTGATGCCACTGGTAGCATGTCCTTATCTTTGCATATAAGTAAGTGTGAAATGACCTTGAGACATTCAGATTTTTCCTCTAAGTCTGCACCACTTGTCAGTCCCAGGTAAAACTGGGTTGTCCCTTCGCAGAGGTCTACTCCCCGTGTCCAACCGGAGGTCCATGGAGGCGGGCTGTGCAGTTGCCCTCTCATTTCTAGGGTAGCTCTGCACTGATGATGCCCAGAGTACTGCAAGAGGCTCCCTGGACCGCAGACATACCTTTCACAGCAAGAATATACTTTTTATTTTCTTTGTTACCCTTGAAACTGGTTTTGTCCAGGTCTGCGCTTCTTTTTCTGACCATCGGAGAACTGTTTATAGCCTTGGGGTCTCCAGTGCCAGGCCAGTGCCCTATCTCTTATCATCCCATGCCTGCATTCCTCTATGCTGCATCCCGTTTTTCCACTTCTCAAGGCCCCTGCTATGGTACCAGGGCTGTACTTCTCCACACTACATCACTGTATTAAAGCCATAAATACCTCATTCTACATATAGAACTATCGTTGTACCACACAAAGATAAACAAAAGGAAAAGAAATTAACCGCAGACACCTGGTCAATTAGAGAAATTGCTGTCACAGCTAGACCAAGTAAAACAAAGCTACCAACATGTCAAGAAAAGCTCAGGCGGAGTAAGCCCGACAAACCACAGTCCTGCTGCCTTGCAGATTCAGTACAAAGCTTATGGTCTGCTAAGAATGGCAATCCTGTGCTGCAAGGGCTAGGCTCTCATTCCTAGATCCGTACGTCCTGAATCCTGTTTTTCTCCCTTTCCTCTGAAAAAAAAAAAAAAATCTTCCTTCTCTAGCTGAGCAGGTCAAGTCACCAGCATTTAACTTCTTTTCTGGGAGTAATTCGCTTGCCCCATGCCTGCTGATGTCTTACCCAGCTAGTCCCACCATTTAGAGAATGATCACAATGGGATCACCACGAGTCTGTAGCCACGCAGAGGCTTTTAGGGCAAGCCTAACTGAATTCCTTATGGGAACCCTCAGTGCCTCGCACAGATCTAAGGAAGTAAGGAGGAGGTGGAGGGGGGTTTTGAACAACACTTCACAACTTACTTCTTCGACATTTGGGATTTGAAACCACAGGTTTTCTGTTTTGATTCAGGTATATGAAAAGTCATTAAAAATGTTCAGCTAAAATGGCAAAATGTATGCAAACTTGTGACTGTTTCTGCCCTCGGATGACTCACCTCTTTACTTCCCATAGTGCCCTGGTTACCGTTGTTTTGCCAAAGAAAAAATTATCCACTCAGTTTAATAATTGTGTCATGTCTAGGCATGCTAATTAATAACTCTGAGCTGCTATTACCAGCTCAATAGCCTAACATAGTAGCCCAAACTGTTGGGTTTCTCAGTTTGCTTACCTCCAAAGCATTGCATGATGATGCTGGAGGTACGTGGATCACATCCATTCATAATAGAAGTCAATATTAATGTTTAAAAATCTCATTAAACAACTTGATCTCTCTATAGAATAATGGTGTAGTGGCCTCAAAATTGTACATCTTTAATGTCGAGACCAAATAATTTTAAGCTGTAGTCTCACTCTTAAGCTGTAGCTTCACAAAGAGACTGTGAGACAAGGCATGGTTTTACAGTCATTGCAGCAATATCTGACTTAGCAATGCAAGCACTTTCATACTTTTGTTTCTGAAGTGCTGCTGCTTTGGCAACCAGGGCTAACATTGGTACGCTGGGGTCACTGATGAAATCAACCAGACCGAGTTTATCTCTGCACCCAGATATTAGGGGGATAGTGTGGAAAACAGTGTCTTTCTCTGGGCAGTGAAATCTTAAATTGTTTTCTGTGGCAAGACTTCAACACAAGAAGAGGGATAAACATCCTTGCCCCCTTTTCAGACCACGTGGAAAAGGTCTGGACTAGAGACTTCTTGAAGTAGAACACTCCTTGGATTGGAACAAGGACATGGAAGACCATATAATGATAGTACTGAATGACAGACTAACAGAGTCCCAGAGGAAGGGAATAAGGCTTAAAGGAGTAAGGCTTACCTCCCCACCCCACCCACATGCTTTCGCTTCAGATTAATAGCCACTAAATAATGACACCGATATATTCGTGCAGCTAATGGCAAGTCTAGGGAAGACTACATTGTGTGAACAAGCCCTGACGTCTGGCTGCCTGAATCAGTGCATCCTCTTGCCCACAGAGGAGATCTCCCCTTTGCTAATACCTTCTGCCACCTGGGACCTCAAGGCACATGCTGGGGACTGGCTGATTTCTCTGCATGTGTAGCAGACACCTGGCTGCTGGAGAAGACCTGGCAGGTACTGCCAGCTGTCCGGTAACTTTGGCCTGAGAAAGGACTTACTGTGGATAAGTCAATAAAGACAGATTAAGAGCCCTGCCATGGGAAGTTTGCAGGCCAGGTTAAAAACTTAACTGAATTAATTGAGTTGAAAGGAGAATATTTTTTTGCAAACGTTTTATTTTTCTGTCAAGCAGAAACTCCTAACCTTTCCAAGCATATTTTTAGATTGCAATAATGGTATCTATAAAAAAAGCTATAAACTGTAATGCATTTTAATGCATGTTAATTGTTAAGTGAGCTTGATAAGTACTGCAGTTAAAATGCCTGGCGTTTGAAACATAAGAGGGGACAAATACAATGTACTAAAATCCCTCCGGCATTAAAAATTATATTATCTATGTTATGGATCTATTGAAGTTAATAGGAGTTTTGGCTGAGTAACAACCGAGTAAAGATTGCAGTCATAATTATTTACATCCAAAATTTTAATCTTCACTATTTCTGATGTAACAGAGGATGACAGAAAGCCTGTTATATGCACTTTGAAAGTTGAATGCCCCTTTAAGAGCAACAAAATATTTTAACGATGAAATATAACAAAAAATCACGGTGAGCCGGGCCTCTTCTATATTGCTTATTCTGGAGTAACTGCTAAAACGTGAAGTTTCTCTGAATCACTCAGACTCACAGCTGAATCTACTTATTCAAGCACCTCTCCCTTATCTTCTGAATGGGTAAAACAAATATGATGGGCAATAAAGGCAATTTAACTTCTACTGCATATCCTTTGTACTGCTCTGGGTGCTTGGGGAGCTGAAATTGCCTATAATCCCCATCAACAAACCCTAACATTGTCCACTGGGAGATCTTGAGTGATAGTTTCATCCTGCACTGTGTTCCCCATAGCCCTGGCACAGAGTGGGGCAGCAAGGAAAGACAGGGAGGAGCTGCCAGTTCACAGCAAATGCCAGCAACCAACAGAAGTTCTTTGTGAAGCAGCAACCTAAAATGAGCTGGATATACATCACATAGCAAAAACTTACAAAGCATATGTACACATTGTATGTATCTAGATCACATATATATAAAAAGCTATGTATTTTGCAGTATATAAATATATGACATAATATACTGTATATAGTACAGCATAAAGTATACACTATATTATGCTAATCAATGTAATGAGAGCTCTGAATCCTCACCTCATATAAAAATACTCCAGGTTTCTTTTAGTGCCTACAACACTCCACCACTTGTCATCCATTGAAGCCCTTTTCTTGGGCGAGACCAAGAATAAGAAGCAAAAACTTACAAACCTTTATTATCATTGCCCCCAAATCAATGTCACTTTCTTTTTCTACCCACTCTTAAATTTGTTTTTCAGACTTGCTTTTTTTCTTAGAACAATGCTCTTTATCAAGGCAGCCTCTGCAGTGTCCCATGGAAATGCACTAAGCACATCGTAAAACCAAGAGCTGCACCTCTTCTGTTGGCTTCATCAGACAACTTTGTGGCTTTGGATGCAAAACCTGACCAGTCATCCAGCATGCTATGTGTTCATTAGAAACCAGTACTGCATATTACTCAGCATGGGACTGCATGTTATATTTGAACTGATTTTTTTGAAGTTGACCATTATCTGTTCTTCCAGTAAGTTCCACTGACAACTGTAGGTGCTTTTCTCCTATGAAAATCATATCTTTGATGCATATTTTTTATTTTGAATTACATTATACATATTCTTACTAAGACAGATACACATGAATGCTGTACAACTACATCAAGAGTTAAAAAATTTTTACTTTTACAAATTTTTAACTGAAAACTATATTTTAAAGTCCTTTTTTTAATCCTTTGATGTCCAAATCTATTAGTTTTCTTGTTGAAGACAGATTTTAAAAGCACTGAAATCCTTAAAGGGTGAGGATCTGGATAGAATAAGTGGCCAAGATACTTAAAGACCATCCCATTGCATAGTTCTACTTTTCAAGAGAAATTTCTGTTCAGCAGCATTTTGAAGATGCTTTATTCATAATTTCAGGAACTTTTGAGACACTTTTCCTTTGCTGCTGATCATCTCTAGCACATGGCTAGAGCACTGCCTTTTATTTTTCAGATTAGATATGCTCACCCAAATTATTCTGTTGCCTCCATTCTGGCATTTCTCAACGACACACGTTTTGACTAAAGACCTACTAAAGTCTGTTGAAGGACTTCTGATGTCAGTAGACATTGCAGTTAATATACTTTTAAACTGGACCATCTTTATGTATTCTCTTTCTGTCCCATTCTCATACTACACAAATCACATGAATCAAGTTTTCATTCCATTAATGAGAATTATTGTCGCAGGTTTTGTCTACACCCATTGCTTCACAATTTTCCATTTAATTCTCCTTGCTCATTTTCCTCCTTGAATTGCTCCTTCGATTTCTGTACAGACAGTGAAGTATACTAATAATCTTCATTATTTGGATTCTGTTTCAAAACAATCCATCCTCAGTCATCTTTGCCTGCTGGATGGTTTCCACGCCATTTGAGGGAAGCTGCTCTCTCACTAACAGTGGCAGGTTTCTCCGGGCAGGCAGCCATGGAAGAGTCTGGAATTAAATTTGTCTCATGTTCTCGAATGTGGATGAGATTCAGGACTATCCCTCTCAGGATCTAGTTTCAGCACCTTTTTAAGCTGCCATCCACCAATGCTATAAGCAAAACATTTTTGTTGTTTTACTTGCAAATATGATTTAAACAAACATTTTTGGTGTTCAGCATTTCATAAGATTTCTCATTGGCAATAGATTCCTGTACTGTTTAAACACATCCAAAACTGAAGCCTAACCGTAAAGAGCAGTTTAATTCTGTATTGCTACTGCTCAGTTGGCAAATGGAAGTTACTGAGTCTAAGTTGTCGAGACTAGCTATCCCCGGACAGCACTGGCCTCAGCACGTCCCCACGCTGCCTCCAGGCCCGCAGGACTCTCCCCCTCTGCTGCAGCATGCCCTGCGCATCAGGAGCTGCTGCACGAAATGCAAAGTTTTCCATATACAGCCCGAAGACAGTGCAAAAAAGCTTCCACACAGCATTTGTTGTTGTAACGCTGTTTTATTTTATTTTCATTACACCTTAAAGGTGTCATGAAAGCAGGAGCTGATGTGAAAACGGTTGCATCCACAGCGGCTGCGTATTTTATCTGGTCATTACATAGATCTGCTGGCTGCGCTAGTCCACACGATGGACTTGACACAGCAGTTTTCAGGAGGACTGTATCCACTGTTTCAGAGTTGCAGGGAGAACATGAGATGAATTTCGTTTCCATTTGTGACCCTTAGAGTAACAGAATATAAAAACTCTACTACGAAAAAGAGAGATTAAAAGTTACTAGACTACTTTCTTAGTTGTCCTGATTCAATGGAACCAAAATGAAGAAAACCCATTAAAAGTTGCTTTCCCAAAACAATAGGGCTTATGTGATTGTTCTGGATGGCTGATCTTTCCTAGGTACCTGTTAACTCTCTGACCAATTTTGACCAAACCTGACAGAGGTTTATGAGTTCCTTTTAAGTTCTTGCAAGTTTTCCTGGACTTTCCAGTCAAAGGAAAGACTGCAGTCATCCTTCCCTGAAGAAAATGCAAGCGTTAGCCAGCCTTTTCAATCTGCAGTGCAGCCATCAGTCACTCTGCACTAACACGCCTCCAAGCCAGCCAGAGCACCTTGCATCTCTCTCAGACAGACAAGAGACATGACTGGGAACTGGGTTTGTCTGCCACGGAGGAGGGGAGGTATGGGCCTTACAATGCAATCAATAGCAGTAGAAATAAATAGCAATAGTTAGTAATAATTAGAGATAATAAATAATTGAAATAATGAATTACAAGAATTTCTCATAGACAGACAGATTCATAACCAGCTTACAACACATTTTCAAATTATACTACTTTCCATGAGTTCCTCCTCCTGTCTAAACTTTGCCAAACATAAGAATGAGCTTTTATAAGAAAAAAAAAAAAAGTCCTATGAGAGGGTCACTAGCATTTCAGATTGATTTCTTGTGTTTTAATAATCACTATGGTCCCTTACTGGGGGAATAATTTCCTGGTGCTGGCAGAGGTGGCCATCTATAGAGCAGCCAGCCTCTTCAATACGGTTCATTAACAGAGCTTAAAGACAACTTTTATGATCATCATTTCAGAAACATCCATACTTACAAATCGTTTGCTATTTCTGAGGAGAAGATCACGCTTGGAAATGAAATAAGCACCTTGACCCAAAAGCATCTGTCACTACTCCATTTGTTTCAGGCAAAATGTGAGTTTTTAAAGCAGATTTCTTTGAGGAGGCAACTGATAACAGAAAATTCAGTTAGACTCCATATTTTTTGAAGAAGTCACTTTACAAACACTTTACCTGCTTTTAATCTTTTCAAACCATACTTAAATGTCTGCTTTATGAAGTAGTAAGGTATGAGTTTATGGATCTGCTGGGCCATAAAATAAAACAGTGGTGTCATGAAGATAAAATGCAATGCAAGAGTCCACAGCACATACTCATATGCCTTCAATGCCATCACTCCCCATAGTTTATTTTAGTACTTTACACTTCCCGCAAATTTTCCCCCAGAGTGCTGTCAAGTAATTTGCTGTACCAGATGGTGCTGATCCTTCTCTTCCTTGCTTTCAGCATCCCAAATCAAAAATGTTGTGAAAGAGAGACATCAGACCTCTTGGCCAAAGGAAGAGTTGTTTAAGAAATTGGTGGTGAAACTCATAATGATCAAAAGAAGCGTAGGGGTAAGAAAAAAGTGTAAGAAGCACGGTGGAAGATCACCAAGCTCATCTAGACAAGACTCACATAGGCAACTCTGCCATCTCCCATTGGAGACTGCCAGGCCTCCCTCCTCCCACCCAATTCCTTATTCCACTGCCTCACATTTTCTGTCTCATACGGGAAACAGAGACTAGAACAGGCTTCACCAGGAGGGGACTGCTAAGTGAAAATCAAAAGTGCATCCCATTTACACAAAAATGGAATGGAAAACACCTTGCAGAAAGAATGTGAAGAGGCTAAAATTGCAGTTAAAATTTGTTTCCCCATGGAAAAGCTTTAGACCATACCAAATAACTCTCTCCAAGTGAAGGAAATCTAAGCATTTAAACTGAGATAATTAGCATAGTGGACTTTGGTGTTCAGATGTTTATATTTCCCCTTAAACAGTAATTACTTACGGGTTTTATTTGTATTCTAAAATGTACAGAAAATTCTGTTTTACAAGTCTAGAATTTCATTTACTGTGCTGGACACTATAAAAAGCTGTTAAAACCTTTCATAGAATCATAGAATAGTTTGCATTGGAAGGGACCTCTAAAGGTCATCTAGTCCAATCCCCCTGCAATGAGCAGGGACATCTTCAACTAGATCAGGTTGCTCAGAGCCTCCAACCTGACCTTGAACGTTTCCAGGGATGGGGCATCTACAACCTCTCTGGGCAACCTGTTCCAATGTTTCGTCACCCTCATTGTAAAAAATTTCTTCCTTATATCCAGTATAAATCTATCCTCTTTTGGTTTAAAACCATTACCACTTATCCTATCACAACAGGACCTGCTAAAAAGTTTGTCCCCATCTTTCTTATAAGCCCCCTTTAAGTACTGAAAGGCCACAATAAGGTCTCCCCGGAGCCTTCTCCAGGATGAACAACCCCAACTCTCACAGCCTTTCTTCATAGGAGAGGTGCTCCATCCCTCTGATCATTTTCGTGGCCCTCCTCTGGACCCACTCCAAAAGGTCCATGTCTTTCCTGTGCTGAGGACTCCAGAGCTGGACACAGTACTCCAAGTGGGGTCTCACCAGAGCAGAGTAGAGGGGCAGAATCACCTCCCTTGACCTGCTGGCCACACTTCTTTTGATGCAGGCCAGGATACGGTTGGTTTTCTGGGCTGTGATGCTGTGATTGCTGACTCACATATGGCTTTTCATCCACCAGTACCCTTAAGTCCTTCTCTGCAGGGCTGCTCTCAATCCCTTCATCCCCCAGCCTGTATTGATACCAGGGATTGCCCCGGCCCAGGTGCAGGACCTTGCCCTTGGCCTTGTTGAACCTCATGAGGTTCACATGGCCCCACTTCTTGAGCTTGTCCAGGTCCCTCTGGATGGCATCCCGTCCCTCAGGCGTGTCAACCACACCACTCAGCTTGGTGTCGTCTGCAAACTCACTGAGGGTGCACTCAATCCTGCTGTCCATGTCATTGATGAAGATATTAAACAATACTGGTCACAATACAGACCCCTGAGGGACACCACTTGTCACTGATCTCCATCTGGTCATTGAGCAGTTGACCACTACCCTCTGGATGTGGTCATCCAATCAATTCCTCATCCACCGAACAGTTCATTCATCAAATCCATATCTCTCCAATTTAGAAACAAGGATGTTGTGGGAGACCGTGTCAAAGGCCTTACAGAAGCCCAGATAGACTACATCCATAGCTCCTCCCTTGTCCACTGATGTAGTCACTCCATTGTAGGCCACTAGGTTGGTCAGGCAGGACTTGCCCTTGGTGAAGCCATGCTGGCTGTCTCAAATCACCTCCCTGTCCTCCATGTGCCTTAGCATAGCTTCTAGGAGGATCTGTTCCATGATCTGCCCAGGCACAGAGGTGGGCCTTGACAGGTCAGTAGTTCCCAGGGTCCTCCTTTTGACCCTTTTTAAAAATGGGTGCAATGTTTCCCTTTTTTCAGTCACCAGGAACTTCACCTGACTGCCATGACTTTTCAGTTATCATGGAGAGTGGCTTGGCAACTACATCAGCCAGTTCCCTCAGGACTCTGGGGTGCATCTCATCAGGTCCCATAGGCTTATGGATGTTCAGGTTCCTCAGGTGGTCACGAACCTGATCTTCTCTTACAGTGGGAGGGACTTTGCTCCCTCAGTCCCTGTCTTGCAGTCCATCCACTCAAGAGGTGTGGGAGGAGAGATTGCCAGTGAAGACTGGGGCAAAAAAGTTGTTGAGTACGTTTGCCTTCTCCTTGTCCATTGTTACTAGTTTGCCAGTCCTGCTTATCAGGGGGTACACTTTCTTTGACCTCCCTTTTCTTGCTGACATACCTGTAGGAGCCCTTCTTATTATTCTTTGCATCCCTTGCCAAGTTCAGCTCCAGCTGTTTGACCAGCAGGTCTCGACTCAGCCATGCCAGTCTCTTGCCTTCCTTTCCTGATTTCTTACGCCTGGGGATCAAGACCTTTTGTGCTCTATGGAAAGCATCCTTAAAAATCTGCCAGCTCTGTTCTGCTCCCTTGTCCCTGAGGCTGCTTTCCCAGGGGGTCCTATTGACTAACTCCTTGAACAGCTAGAAGTCTGCTTTCCTAAAATTCAGGGTCCTGACTTTACTCTTCGCCTGACCCATATCCCTCAGGACTGTGAACTCCACCAGTGCATGACCGCTGCAGCCCAGGCTGCCTCCAATCTTGACATCATCGATGAGCTCACTTGTGTTGGTGACCAACAGGTCCAGTATCGCATCACCTCTAGTAGGGCTGTCTATTACCTGGCTTAAGAAGTTATCCTCAACGCATTCCAGGAGTCTCCTGGATTGCCCACAGCTCACTGTGCTACTTTTCCAGCAGATGTCGGGGTGGTTGAAGTTCCCCAGCAGGACAAGAGCCTGTGAGAGCGATGCTTCCTGTAGCTGGAGTTAAAAGGCTTCGTCAACAGGCTCCCCTTGACAGGGCAGCCTGTAGTAGACACCAACTGCAAGGTTCCCTTTGTTGCCGCGGTCTCTGATTCTTACCCATAAGCTTTCAACCTGCTCGTGGCTATTCTTCAGAGACAGCTCTTCACAATCTATCCATTTCTTGATGTAGAGGACAACGTCTCGACGCCTCCTTCCTCACCTGTCCCTTCTGAACAGCCTGTGGCCATCGACAGCCGCACTCCAGTCATGGGATTCGTCCCACCAAGTTTCAGTAATGGCAACTAGGTCGTAGCTTTCTAGCAGCACGGTGGCTTCCAACTCCTCCTGTTTCCTGCCCGTGCTGCGTGCACTGGTGTAGAGGCACTTCAGCTGTGCTGTTGGCTGTGTCACCTTCTTGGAGGAACACCCCTTAATTCCTTTGAAGTATTTCACTGTTGTTTCCCTGTTGGCTCCTATTACCTCAGGAGCCCCCTTTCTGAGTGATCAAGTGAGACTTTGATTCCAACAGCTGAAAGACCCTTGGGTAAGCTTGAAATACATTTATTTTTGTGTAAGTGACTAGAGTGTGCAAAGAACTGATAGCCTAACACACCAGGCAGACAAGAGCAAGTGGGTAAGGTAAACTTATGTGAATGGAGCACTGACATTCTACTTCAAAACATGCAAGTGTTGGCAAGCATAACAACTTTAAATCTCATTCCCCCTTTCTGTAGTTCCTCTTAATGAATTTGCTATTGTAGACAAAAGTAGTCCCTGTTTCCATGAGATAATGCTCCTGAAATCCCAAAAAGTAGTCTGTAGTCCCCCAGTTTCAATGCCATTCTGGTTACAAGGACATATAAGTTTTGGGTTTACTTCACTGAGGTCAAGGATTAAATTCAATTTTTTTTTCATACAAACTATTTTGGAGAAAGCATCAAACCAAGACCACATTTCTGAAATACAGCCTATAAATGCATGGTCTATAAACGCTTATAAATGCATACTGATTGTTGTGTTATCAAAGCATGTGCAAAGGAGTAGCTGCAATTCTCTGTTGTTCCATTAAGAACTTCCTTTTAAAAGTGCTGTAAGTCATTTAGACGTGAGGTGGGAGTGCCCTCTTGTGTTTACAGCAGAATGATATTGACGGTCTTCCCATTTGAAATCACAAAGTGGGGAAAATTTATCCACTCCTGTATCAAGCATTGGTGTCCTAGACTGGCTGTGGGTCAGGTGTACATGTCTGATCAGCGTTGCAAAACAGATTGTTTATGAGTTCAAACAAGGTTTCAGCCTCTTGTCTTGTCATGCAGCATCCTACAGTGCATTTCTGCTTCACCAGCTCTTCTGCTGCAACCTTCAGAAATCTCTCACTGTGCGCAGGCCCACGGTCTGTACTACACAGGGCATGGAGGAACATGGGCAGGAGCCACAGGCTGCCTCTCTGCACACTGTTCCCTCCCCGTGCCTATGAGGTGAGTCTTGCCTCTGTTGCAGAAATGTGGGTATAAAGTAAGAACAAGTTATTGCAGGTCCTAGCGTGGTCTGTGGTAACTCGAAGTGGGGAGTCAGGAGGAGAGGGAGGTATTGAGCTGGACCCACAGGACTCCTGGAAGGAGAGGACACGTGTAATTTCTTAGTCTGCTTCTGCCTACAACCAGTCTGGTGGGCTGGATAAGGTTTTCTAATGCTTGGACACTCCTAGTATAGTATGTATTCATTATGCTAGAGCTATCTTGGTTTATCCCTTACTTGCATGTAAGAGACAAACCTTCCAATCAATCAGTGCCACAAACTCCCGCTGCAGTCATGGAAACTGCTTAAACATGCCAGTAAACTGCAAGATCTTCAAGAGAAATGAAACATATCAATTAACATTTCCTGAAGTGAGATCCACTCCTCTCTTCATATCTACTTACACAAGAGTAAGTGCATGCTTGAGTAACCCAAGTCGAGAAAGAAAAATAGAAAAATGAAAGAAATGTGTCAAAACAGTTGTTTTAAATGCCGTGTTGGCGCAATGAACTAGCATAATATCAAGTAGATTATCTGATATTTACAACAGAATAAAGCAGTGCTGATGAGCTTCCTTCTTTTATAGCGCTTATAAAGTTTCTTTCTTGTTCTTATAAAATAGACCACCATCATCAAAGGATTTTTTTAGTTCAGGTGATACAACTTGTACCACACTGTAGTAGCTTCTGAAGTTCTGTTTGCTTTTCCATTGTTTTAGAGGAGCAGAGAATTGCTCCACAGCTCCTACTTAATTCAACAGAAAGGCCGTATCATGCCAAGTCCATGGATCAGTAACATTTGTATCACCTGGCTCTGTAGCCCATACGTCAATAAAAAGCTGTTGGTGGACTCTTTCCCATACGGGTGCAATGTCAAGAATTGCCAGATGGGCTAGAACAGACCATGTCAAGACTGAAATACTTAAAGACACCTACAAGAAACATGGGATTGTATCTCCTATAGATGGTCCAGGAGGAGATGAATATGAAAAAGCAGCTAGGTGCTTCTGCTGCTAGTACCAACTGTCCCATACAGTGTGGTGCAGGGTCCTTGACAGGGAATGAACTTCATTATCTGGTGGGGATATGATCCCTCCAAGGAAGATGGCAATACTCAACTTCTCTGTATGCAACCAGCCCTCTTCATCCTGGACACAACCCTGGTGCAGGGCAACTGGGACTAGTCAGGACCACACAATAACTCTGGCAACTGTGCCAGCTCCTGTGGGAATAGTCAGCTGCACTATAGCAAGTGTTAATGGTTTGCACTGCACATGCAGCTACGAGGGCCACTCACCAGCCTTTCCACCTACCCATCCGGCATCCTGACCTTCCCTGCGTAACACCAGGCTGCCCATGGGCAGTGGGCTGCTTGCCTCTCCCAAGACCAGGTAGTGGTCAGACCTTTTTCTATCTTGCACAATATCACAGGCTTCCACCCAGGAGCTGCTCCAGATGAGGTTGAGGGTCAACTGCTCTTCCCTGGTGGCCTGCTCTCAGATCTGATCACTGGCCCCTCTGAAAACTCCCCCAGCATTGTTTTTTGAGAAGAAATAGAGAAGCTCAGCAAGTGCATCTCCTGGTCATCTGTTCCTGGCTCCCAAAAGGGCCTGGCTCAGGGATCCCAAAGGATGCTGGTGGGAGTGCACCCTGAGACTCTGGCAGCAATGGGAGACTAAGAAGTACCAAAGGATTCCTGTCTATAACAGGCCCCCAGCTCAAGCTTCATACCACAACTTCTCTGCTCTGCAAGGGCCCTGTGTGCTCATTGGCAGGGCAATTACTTCTTGTCACATGAACCACGTAAGTAAATCTCATCTGCCTGTTTAGCATTTTCTGTAGCCAAGCAGAGCATGTTCCCAGTGCTGACAAGGAGTGGCAGCCTTGTCCCATACTTTTCCCACACAGCGTGTATTAAACTGAGAACCAGAAAACAGGATGTCCTTGTCTTATTCTACTGTCTGCTGTTGACCACGCAGAGAGAGCATGCAACTTCTGAAATGCCCAGGTCTTTCCTCCTGTTGCCTGGAGAGCCTGGGTGAACTCCTTGGCATGATGGAGAATACCCAAGAGAGCACAGCCAGGTAAAGCAGGTTAGAGTGCAGGAGGGCCTTCAGCAGGAAGCACCTTGTCTGAGTACTTTCATGGTAAAAGAAGTATGCAGCCCCACCAGCATCAGGAACCCAGCTACCAGCTCCAGTCAGGAATATCAGGACAGGGAACCTGTGCTTGTGTACACAGAAAGAATTTGCAATGCTGTGAGTTCCCTCCTAGGAAGTCAGCGATACATTCGTTTACCTTTTCTTCAAGTTTACAAATTATTTACACAACTGAAATGGCTGATTTGTGTTTTTTAAGGAATATTATCATGATTATAGGATTAACTATGCTGCCCTCCTCTTTCTGTTCTTTACAAATACAGCCCCCAACCTTCAAAAACCAGACAGACTAATCTTACATATCCTAGGGCAGACCATCACAACTGTCTTGCTCTTTAGTAGGACCAGCTACAAGCTGTACTGCTCTGAATATCAACTGTCCATATAATTTAATTGTATTTAGATAGATACGATTTCTTCCTTACAGTACAGGATAAATAGCAGCAAACAGTAAAAGAACAGACTTCTTAAACCTCAAATATTGTTTATTTTAATGGTAGAATTCTTGCGTTTGGGCATAGTTAAATAGGTACTACACTGCATTTTGGAGGGATCGAGCATGAGGTTTCACATAATATTTATAGCTGCCTAAGTATTAGCTGCTGTCAGCAGACATCACCCTGCTCAACTCTTCCCCAGCCCAGGGTGTGCTCCCACCACTTCCCTTCTGTTAAATCTAGTGGTGAAGTGGTCACGGTGTGAGTCAGTTCAGCTGGCTGCTTTGCTAGAAAACTAAAGCTGAAAAAAAAAATTGTTTTCTATTGCACCAGGTAGTTCCTTGTAGCAGCATGATGATTAGCCTGTAGTGGTGACAGGGGAAGGAGGGAAGTACAAAGACACCCCTTTCAGCAGCAACTTGTAAGTTCTACTTAACTGTAAAGTTAATACACACCTATAAAAAGTGCTGCTTGATCTCTCCCTGTATGAGAAGAACTGAGACACTAAGAGCAAGATACACTCACAAAGCCTGCTAACACACGATCCTGTCCTGGAAAGCTTGCTATTTTTAAGAACAAGACAACATGGAAACAAAATTCTACAGTAAAAGATTTGAGAAATGCCTGTGTCTACGCAAGTTTCATGGAAGGAAAGACTTATGCACTATCCAAAGTGAAGCCTTGATGCAAAATTAAACCTATTAAAATTAATATATTAGCACTGTAGATAATGCAGTTACATTTTCCTACAACTTTACTATTTAAAAAAATATATTTGTATGTGTTTTAATAGGCATAGTATGAGTAAAATAAAATGTATGCAGTATGCATACTTTCTTATTTTATCAAATGAAGCATTCTAAGCAGTTAAAGAAGTTTCCAGGAAATCTCCACTTCAAAGGGAGTGCCTCTTTCTTACCCAGAGATCTGTACTTATCATATCCAGATTCAGTTCCACGTGCTGGAATGCAGTTTTACAACTCCTATTTTGTTGTAATAGTTCACATGATACTTGGTTTTAGAAAGACCAAATTGAGTATGTGTTGTTTTTCCAGATTCTGTACAGGGTGTGATTATAGGATATTTTAATTGTAAGCAAAACTCTGAAAGATGGCAATATTAACAACAGTTTTGGTTAAAAAATCTAATAGCTCAGCAGCCTTGTCTTCTCTAAGAACCAGAGGCAGCCTCTTGTTAAAGAACATGAAGATATATTTCCTTTTTAAAAGTGAGTTTGACACTCAGTTTGTCAAGGCTTTATAAATATGAGAGAAAAGCCTTTTTTTCCCTATGCCTTGTTAATGAATGAAGTGACTGCAAGTGATATTAATTAACAACTATGAGAAGAATATTAAATAGCAGGTTGCTCTTCTCCCATCTTTCCAGAGTACTTCCATTTCAATGCTTTCATCTCATCTGAGCCTGTTCATTTCACCTCTTAAGGGTGAGCAAAAGCCAGTAAGATAAGCAGCAACAGTATAGCAATTAAATGAAGCATATTATCTTTCAGTAATATGCTGTTTATGCAGAATGACATAGAGGAGATTTGAGCACTGAGAGAAAGATGATGTTCCCAAGCACTAACAAAGACTTAGACTGAAGTTTCCCTCAAGTGTTTTTGGGCATACTGGAATGCTGCTGTAGTTCAAGATAATGAATGTTTCTGTTAAACAACAAAATAGGTACACTTATGTATTCCTGGAGACAGCACACAGACTTACATTGGTAAACAGGGAAAAAAACAGCTAATTTAACTTAAAATTATTAATATTATTTAGTTTGGCTGTCTTAATACACCAACATTATTGCATCTTTTAAGTAACTAAGTGCAGAGGGTTTGGGTTTTTTTCTTGTATAAAGCTTAGTTATGCTTTACGTTTAATTTTAGCAATATATAAACTGAATAGATTATGACAATAAACCTAATTTGTCAGTATAAGCAACCATTGTACATTTAGATACTCTACCTTTACAGCAGAAAACCCAAATATCCACCACAGCTGTACGTAACTTCAGAAAGGGGAGATACCTAAAAATGAAAATGCTTGTTAAAAACAAAACTAAAAGGAACGTCTATGCGCATTAAATCCTTGCAAGTGATATGAAGTCAAACTGAGAACACTATCTTGAAGGCACAAAATCACCATTCAAGAAAGATTTGAAAAAGGGCAAAAGGAAGCCCACAACAGTACATGCCAGTATAATGGTGTTTAGTCTATCAAAACTAGTAACATATCCTTTTCAAATTCATTTACTTCATGTAAAATTAGAATTAGTGTGCACCTGGATAAATATGATCTGTAAGGCAAAGGTCGGAACGCTTGGTAAACTCATGTCATTCATTGCTGATGCATAAATAGCTGCAGGAGCTTAAAAAACTGAGTGGGTATAACAGCAACTCATGAAATTCAACATAGATCAATATAAAGCACTGCTCATTGAGAAAAGCAAACACAACTGCAAATGCAAAATTATGTGCTCTGACCTTTATTGCTCAGACGTGAGATGCTGCAGTTATGACAGATAGTTCTGTGGAAACATTAGCCCCATGCACAGCGATAGCCAGAAAAGGAAACTAAAGTTTAGGAAGTGCTAGGGAACAAAGAAGAAAACGGAGAACATCATCACGCCTCTGCATAAGCCCATGTTGTACCTGCTTCTTGAATACAATGTATACTCTGGGACTCCCATCTCAAAAAGAAACAAGAAAAAGGAAAGAAGAGCAATGAGAGCAAGGTCAAATGTAGGAACTGATTCCCATACGAGGAATGATTAAGTAAATGAGGTTTCTTCAGCCTGAAAAAGAGATTGTGGGGCGGTGGTGGTGGGGCTTAATGAGGGGATGACTGCAGAGCGATGGATTGCCCACCGCTTCTTCTAAAACTGTGCAATAAGCTGACAGACAGCAGGTACAAAGCAAACTAAAGGAGGTACATTTTCCTGTAATGCTAATTAAGCTGTGGTACTCCTTGCCATTGTTATTGTGAATGATAAATTTTTATAAAGGCTGTGGGGAAGACTGGACAAATTTATGGGTATCAAATTAATGGAGGATTGTTACATTCACACACACACAAAAAAACCCCACCCTCTAGGTGGTCTCTGAGTTTTATATTCCCTGAGACTGGGCAAATATTCAGAGAAGGATCCCTATGTGCTTGTTCTATCCCTACTCCCCTCCCTAGGCATTTACTTTTGGCTACAGTTGGAGGCAGGATACTGGGGGGCGTTGGACCTCTAGTCTGACTCTGTACAGCTGTTCTAATGTTTTCATGATCTTATTTATCATAAAAAAGCACTCGTCTTTCTCTGACACTAAAGTGACGAAAAATTCAAAGAGAGAGAGTTGAGAAGAAGTTTGAATAAAGAATTCTGGTCTCTGTAAAACATTAAAAACAGGGCCAAAATCATAAGCTAAATGAAATTGTTTCCTAACTCATGCATTTTATGATGCATAATGTGAAATATGACAAAGTCAGCTCAGGATTTTACAATGACTACTATCTGTTCTGAAAAGGAAGAAATTAAAGCTGCATACAATAGATTTCCTGCTGGGAAGGTGAGAGGGGAGAGGAACTCAAGATCCCAAAGGATGCACTGGTAACAACCCCAAACCACCATGAGAGATGTGAGTCATCAAAGCTGCAAAGCTATTGGAGAAAATCCAGGAAGGCAGACTTAAAATAGGAACAGAAGGGAAGTGGGGGGGACACAGAAAGAGAAATAACAAGAAGGAAAGAAATAACTTAAAACAAGGAAAGAATACTTGGAGAGAGTTGCCTGGAGTGGAAGAGCCCTGGAGATAGCCACACCACCAGCCTTTCAAGCCGGCATACGTTTGTGCGGGCCTCAAAAGAGGCAATCCAGCACACCCCCAGCATCTCATGACCAGCACTCCTTTCCGCCAGTGCTTACCCTGTGCATAAATGTGCAGCTGTGCAGTGAGCTAAATTCAGAAGTGATTCATCTATAAATTAACACTTTATGGCAACCCGGCTTATGGTTCAGAGTAGCCTTAGGAGCTCTCTGGGGAGTGGAGTTTGAGGATCGGGTGTTGCTCTACAGCTTGCACCCTCATCCAGACACCTGGGATACAGGTTAAAGATGCGGAAGCCTGAAGGAGGGGAAAGAAAGGCAGCTAAGAAGGAACCTTACTTTTAAATATAATCCGCAGTTGTGGTGTATGTTTTTCTTTTGTTTTGGTTAACTTTTTTCAGCCTTGTAATAGTAATTGTTGCCTACCTGCAATAAAGATGTACTTCTCTTGACCCACAAGCTTGTCCAGTGCTAGCAGACATAGGTGATGCTGAGAAATATGAGGCACATTTCTTTGGGGATAAAAAATTTGCATACAATGTGCATTCAGGCACTGCCAGTAAACCTGTACCCTACAATCTAACAGAGATATGAAGAGTTTCTTCTGCCAAATTACAAAAGCTAGTGTGCGGTAACATTGCAAGGTGCAAGGTTCCCAGCAGTAAGCGCACACCCATGTTTCTCCTGCAAAGCTCACAATACAGAGCAGTACCCCACAGCCATGGACAGGCCCGTAGTCACCTCGTTATTTTTAGACGCCTTATTATCAATTGCAAACTAAAATAGTACTCATTCATGCTTTATGCTTTTTTTACTATGGGCTTAAAACATGAGTCTCTCTATTTTTCCCCCTGAAAAGAAATTCCCATTCTTCAAGAGAATAACATGCCTAAAAGCCCTCCAAAGCATGCTGTAAGAAAGACATAATTATTTAACACATAGGAAAGGAATGATAAGGAGTTGCCTTCTTTCTTTAGGGCTAATCCAGTCATGATTAACGGCTGTGATTACTTTGCTTATCTTTAACCCTGATGTCACTGAGGAAGGGTGGGTTAACATTTTCAGTGCCATGTGGCAAACATCAGTTTTGGGGCCTTTTGAATAGGTCACATGGATGGATAACAATGGCGTAAACCACTTGCCTGTGCCCAGGTTCTGCTACTGACCCTGCCTGATGAACTAGCAACTATTCCCTAACGCTTATACTTCACACTCTCTCTCCCACAGAAACAGCAGCTCGAACAAGTGCAGGTAGGAGGCACTCAGAGGAAAAGGCAGCATGTAGATCTTTTTCCTCATGCCTCTACAGCAGAAAAGGTGGTCGGCTGGCTGCAGCTTGCAGTCTGCCATTTGGGTCACCCTGCTTGCAGTCAAGAGGAAGATTTCAGACAGGTAAAATGGGATGTGGAAGAAGAAAAGCAAAGAGAAAAAAAGCATCATCTCCTGCTGTGGGCTGCAGAAGAAAACACATTTAAAATTTGTCAACTATTTAGTTTTCTTAGTAGTATTAATCTCAATAATTTTAGGAATAAAATTGCCAGATATTTTAGCACTTTACAAGTCACTTTTCTAGACTTCTTTTATCCACTCCCAACAGTTAGACCCTTCCATCGAGATTCCATCTTGCAGACCATTGGGGTTTGTAGCATTCTTAACAACTTGTCAAAACACCAATTTTTCGAGATTTTCTTCACCCTTCCTTGTCTTTCCTGATTTCCTCAACTAAGTTGATTGATATACTAAACCTCTCAATAAACAGGCAGACAACAAAGTTAGACCATTTATAAACAATCAGTGAGAACCTCCATAAATACTAGGAGAGTTTAGGACACGGTTTCACATCAGTTTAAACATGATCTAGGCTGTAGTGCTCCTGCCATCCCCACTGTAGCCCAGATACCTACTCCCACTTCTTTCACTAGCGCTTCCACAGCAGTGCAGGAGGCCGATTCAGCTGGAAACGGAGCCACTTTCTGACTGAGGTGCAACTGTACAACTTCCAGCAGCTAAAGCCGTGCTGGGACTGGGGCAGCCCCGTTAGGTTCACTGTGGAACAGCACCCTTAGAGTTTCTAGAGGGAAAAACTGCAGGCAGCTTTCTGTCTGTGGTGGGTAAGAGATTTTTCAGCCCTGATGACTTGTAATGTTATACAGGGATAAAGCATCGCGTGCTATTTCCAAAAAGGGAAAGGGTGTGCGTGTGGTTATGGTTTCAGAAACATCTAATTAGAGATGAAGGAAAGTTGAAACATTCAGGCATAGCTATAGAAGGTCAACCCGTTGGAGCCCTAGGGAACAGCAACAGAAAAAAGATACAAGGAACAAGTACTAAATGAGAAACGTTTTTGTACGTTTGGGAGGTGAAGCTGTAGCAGGTTCCTGCCTTCACTTGCGAGCTCTGGGTTTCATGCAAAAACCCTGTAATGCAAAATGTACGAACAGAACCCGTACCGCACGCCCGGCTCGAGTGCTCATTCCTTCCTTCCCCTCAGGCCGCACCACCCCAGGTACAGAGGGCAGCCTCCTCCCGTTTTCTCCCCTCCGCCCGCAGCAGCCTCCAGCTCAGCCGCCTGGGCTGCGGAAGGCCTGCGGCGCGGGCGCCGGGGTGAGGAGTCCGGGTAAGGCAGGCGGAGGCTGCTGCCTGCCGCCCGGGGGCGGCTTCAGTCACCGCCGCTCAGCAGGTGCGGAGCCTGGCCCTCCCGCCTGGAGCGGGGGAAGGGCACACCGCCACGGCAGCGCTCCCGCGGGGCGCTCCGAAGCGCTGCCCGGCCCCTCGCGAGCGCCTGCCCTCGCCCTCAGCCGGCCGCAGCCGGACTCTGCGGAAAACACGTCAGCGGCCGCGGCCCCGCCAACGGCTCCACGCGCGGGGCGGGGAGAAGAGGACCGCGCACCAGCCCCCCCGCACGCGCCGGACAAGAAAAGTGCGGCAGCGCGCGAGGCCCTCAGGGTCCCCGCCCCTCGGCTCGCGGGGAGAGGGGCGGGGCCAGCCTCGTTCCCACCCCGCAGCGTACATATAAAGCTGGCGAGCGCCCCCCCTTATCCCCTCTTTTCCTGTGGAGCGTCTGTGGGTAAGGCGGTTGGGGTTGTGGTGGCCGCGGTGTGTGCTTTTCCCGAGCGGGGTTGGAGGGGCACCCTGGCTTCTCTTTTGTGCTTGGCTCTTCGGGAGGCTCTCCCGCGGCGCGGCTCGGCTCCGCTTGCGTAGTGCTTGAGGCTGGAGCTGGCGGGCGAGACTCGCACCTTGGAGCCGCAGGCGGAGCGGGCACGGCCAGGCGCAAGCCAGCCGTGGGGCCGCAGCCGCGGTGTACGCCGCCCCGCTGCAGCCGCGGCGGCGAGCGGACGGAGGGGCGGACTACGTGTCCCAGCGCACCTCGCGCCCTTGCGGGGAGGGAGGTGGGAGCGCGGCGTGGCCCGTTCCCTGCCGGAGGCAGTGTCCCGCGGCGCGGGGCACGCTGGGATGTGTAGTTGGCGGCGGCGGCTCGCGTGGGCGGCGGGGTACCATTTTGCCCTGGTGCGGGCGGCGCGCCGCGGGGCGCTGCCTGGCCTACGCCATTTTGACCGCTGGCCGGCCCGGCCGGCGCCGGGGGTCTCGTGTCGGGGACCTTCGGGGGCTGAGGAACGAATGCTGCCCGCCAGTGGCGCCAGCCCTTAATTGCTGGGGTTGGGAGCAGCCCCTTGCCAGCGCCATGCAGCCTTCCACTTCACTCCGTTGTCGTTTGAATTAGTACTTCAAATGCTGGCTAATGCTGTGGAATGAAGTCGGCCTAAACATCACGATGAGAATGAGGTGATTGTTTAGCGAGAGGTTAAGGCTCCTTGAATAAGGTGGAGTTTCCTTGTTCATTTGACATAAGGTTGGTGCACACATTTGTGTCGCCTGTATGTGTTTCGGAGGCCTCAGCTCACCGAGTTATCCTACAACAGAAGACTTTTAAAAATACGGTTACTGTAAAATCCGCATATCGTGCCAAGAAAAAAACACGGCAATCTTTGCATGCTTTTTTAATGTGAATCATGAGAGTACTTTAATGTTTCAACTATTTATGTTCCCTGGTTCTGTGCTAGGCAGTGAGACAGCGGAATAAATGGAGATTTAGATTAAAAAAAAAAAACCAACACATGCATCCACACACACACACTCCCCCCAAACATCCTGTGGCCTTAAGATGCCTTTTTTCCCCTCTTGTGATGCTAATGTCATTGAGCCGTAGTACTTCTGGAATTCTCTAAACCAATTTAAATCAGTGCTTATACTTAAAGAACTGAAACTTTGAGATGATGGATTTTCATTAAAAATCCTTTGGAATGTTTAATAATTATGTAATTTAATAATTTAATAATTTTAATAATGTGTTTAATAAGTTTTAATAGTGGGTACACGCAGTTATTTCTACAGTGCTTTTAACATGGGATTTCAAGTGAATGTAACTCATAACTCCTTTGTTACTTAAAACTGGCTGCATTTCTTGCTGCTTTCTAAAAGGCCTCCTGCAAATTTGACTTACGTAGTTTACATATTATTGCGTCTGAGACTTGAGAGATTGTTGATCATTATTGTCTCATAATGTGTGTGACATAGTGGCCTGGTAATAAGAGTCTGCTGATTTCAAGTGTTAAGTTTGTTTACTGTTTGTTTTTAGGTATGATGGAGAGGAAGTTTTCAGTGGTGTCCAATACATTGTACAGAAGTATTAAGGTAATGGTTCTGGAATTTTTTATTTTGTTGCTCTAGAAGTAACACTGCATTTCTGTTGATCAAGATGATAAATGCTTCCTTTTCTTACTTAGTTTCCATATTTTTATCTGTTGAGAGTATGGAATGTGTTAAGTGCCAGAGGGTTGTCATTTTTGTATGGCTACTGAGTGGGACAAAAAGGAGGAACAGTTACAGTATGTTGCATTTTCATAGTCACAATCAGACTGATGAGTAATTATTTGATGATTTCTTTTGTGCTCTTCACTGAGTTAAGGTAAGCCCTTAGGTCAGTTGTTCTTAGTTTCATTTCTTTTGCTGTGGCATTTAAATAAGCATGAAGACCCACATGATAAATCACTTGGTTAACTTGTGCTAAGTTATGCTTATTTTGGAGATGGTATGAGTTACCTGTCTGTCCTTGAGCATGTATTGGAGTTAATGTGAATCTACAGACATATAAACGTAATTATCGCGGTAATGATCCTGCAAAGTAATAGTGCATTGTGAATAAATGAATGGCCACTCATATAAATATTTTTGAAATAGAGGCTTGAATGTCTTGGTTCTTCATACATCGTAATGGTTGCAAAAGGGTCCAAAACCAATTCAGGGTAATTTTTTTCTAGTGTATACAAAATTTCAACTTGTCAGATATTGAAGACTGTTCTAGACCAATGTTGAATTGTATGAACAAGTGAATTTTGTAGTGCTTGGTGATTATGTTTCTGACATAGTAACATGGGTGATGAAGTTTATTTCAATTTTAGCCCTTCATGGAAGCACCATCAGAAGTAGAAGAATACTTGGTACACACAAGTGGATTTTCCTGAAAGCTATGTATGTTTTGAGTGATCAGTGGGGATAAATTAATATGATAAATGGATTAGCAAAATACGTGTATGATCAAATTAGTAGGTCTGTCATTAGCTTTAAAATTGAACTGTCATTTTATTTCAGGCATTTTTGATGTGGTCTAGAACTGTGTAGGCTGGGGAGTTGGGTGAATAGTTTATTTGGGTCACTGTCAGAAGAGCTAGTAAAATACGCCTTTCTGAAGTCAGATTTAGTATGAACACAAAGATTACTTCAAGATGGCTTTTAATTGTGAATTTGCACTTTATTGGGAGATTAGTATAAGAAAGTGTTTAGGCAAAGAAAACAAAGGGGACATCTAGAGACTTGTTAATATAAACAGGCAAATGTGGTTCCAGTTTTTAATTAAATGTGTGTTCATTTTTTAAAGAGTAGAGTTGATATTCTCACCTTTTGGAAATGCTAAGAAACAACTTCAGGATCTGTATTGAATTTAATTTGAGTCAAATGCTTACAACCAGTGGTTGGGAGGGAGGGGTATCCACAAGAGTAAAACTTGGTTGTTCCTAATGGGTTGTGCTATATTATGCATAAATGTGTTGTAATTGATTGTTTCACTTCAATTTCTAGAATGGTGTGAACAGTGTCTAATAATGGGAATGTCAGGTGTCCTGCTGAAAGATTTGCTGGCAACTGTAGTACAACGGATAGAGGTAATATTGATTAAGCAGCTGAATTTTTTTTAATTGTAATGTGTTTCCTTTTCAGTACATCTTCATATGAAAGCCATAAAGCTTATTTTGTGGAATATCTGAATGTATGAATTGTGTAACAGTTCCCAGTCACTGATACTTAAGTGGTGAATCATGATGAAACTGCCAAACCTGATATGTTGATGAGAAACTTCATACGGATCTGGCTACTGAGATGAAACCACTTAAATAATTCTTTCAAAAGTCACTTAATCTTTCAGTCGTTTATCCCGGTTGGTGTTACTCTTATTCCTGTCCTCGAGTACATGCTAGATGCTACCGTGCTCCAGGTTGTGTATAAGGATGTTGGTGCATTATTTAAACTCGCCTCAGGTCCATGTTGACATGGATATGTGCTGTTGCAAAAGCTCAGATCTTTAAAGAGCAGAGAGAGAGGGAGGTGTTAGACCCCTATAATTTGAGGTATCCTGTCTTACAGAAGGTAAATAAAAAACATTAGCCAGGTATTATAAGTGCCTTGGTAAGGAAGTGTTGCTGGTGTTTGAAAGCTAGTGATGATGTTTGCACTTTGACCCTCACAGGACTGTTAACTTAGGGCTCACTCAGATGTGAGCATTTAGGAAAAGTGATGTTGATGATTAAGGTGAATGGTGGTGAATTGTAATGAATTCTAATTATATTAAAGCTGTTTCAGCTCCAGAGCTAAACTAATTCAGGAGGGCTAGTGTAACATCATACTTGAAGCAGGCAAAAAGCATGCTTGTGAATGCTTATGGTGCATCAAGAGTATTGGTAGTGGTTTCTCCAAGAACTTCATTCTTACCTAAGTATATGAATTCAATGTTTTTCAATGAAATTCACTTTCATTGCACTGGTTCTTGAGTATCCACAGGTTGTTTTTAGTTGAGAAGTTAAAATCTAAAGCTTGAGGACAAGTTCTAATTTTCAGGTCTTACTACAACATCTATAATTTTATTCCACTCCTTATTAAAGAAGGGTACCTTTAAATACCTTGCTAACTACCAGCAGTTTCTTTTGAAGAACAGGATTTGTCCAGTATGTGAAGTTCGAAGTTGTGAGTGAAACTTCTTGTGCAGCAGTGCTACCTGTAAAATGCTCTATTTTTTAGACAGGCAGTATTACCAGTAGGAAGTGGAATGTCTTAATGGCTGATCTAGGCAAAAGTTGGAGGTAGCAAACCTTGTTAGTATAACTAACCAGTGCATTTTATGTCTTTGCAGAGATGCTTGAATGCTGCTTCTCAATTGAAGGTATGAATTCCAATAAATGTTATGATTAATTTAAGGCTTGATGTGGGAGTAATGCTTAAAACCATTGGTATGTCTGGTCAGTGAAGAACCTATTCTGAACCTGGTTGATTGCTTGATGAAAAACACATGTGAATCTGACTTCTGAGTTTAGACTACTAACACCAGAACAGATGAAGTGTTTGAAGATGATAGGCTTCATAGTCTGTACATACCTTGAAACTCAGCAAACTGGTTTAAATAACTAACTATAATTTTTAAATGACCGCTTTAAAAACTGCATTATTGTCAACCACATTTATAAGCAGGAGGTGACATGTAAACCGTTGTATTACAAGTGGCATATTTGAAGTGGAGTGGTGTTTGTGTGTATCTGCATTATGGAAAACAGGGTGAAACATGTAATGATCCATCTTGGCCTTTCTTTGACCCTTCAGTTCTAGTTCAGAGGTAGTCTCAATTTTCCTGTTACTTGTGGCAGAGGCATACATAGAAGAATGTGGTCTGGATGCAGTTTTTTTATTTAATGCTTGCTTGTTGGTGGATTTTAATTTCTGGAGTTTTTAATGTTTTGATAGAAGCTGAGAACCAGGTATTGGCTAACTTTCAGAAATGAGCTTTCTGATTCTGATAGAGGGGAGATTATACTTGATTGGTTAGTTGCCTATCATAGTTCGTAGCCAAATTGAGCAATAGCTGGACAAGAGAAGCAAAATAAATCATACTGCGGCACGACTACGCTTGTAAGTTAAGTTTCAAAGAACTTGCGGAGTGCTGGTACTAATCCAACACATGTTTAATAATGCAGTTTGGGCTGTATGAGAGACTAAATAGATGGCAAGTTGTATTTTGAGTGATGGAGGAAAATTTTTCTGAACTAATAAACCTCTCTCTTTTTGGACAGGAAAATGGTCAAAAATGTAGGAACAAATGCCTTTAGCTTATTCAGGTATGTAATTGAAAAGCTTATAAACATTTTCTCATTTTAAGTCTAAAGTAACTCTTGTGCTTACAGTTTGGGAATTTTTTGTATTATGACAGTTGTTGATATACTTAATTGATCAATTGGTATAGTAATTAATTCTGCACATTTTGCACATTTGCATTCTGCACAATTCAGAATTTAAGAACACTTGTTCCCCAAGGCATAACATGTGCTGACAGTTGTGCCTAACCTTGGTTAGCTTTCAAACCTACATGCAAAGTTTTAAATAAGTGTATGTTAGTCCTTTGATATATTACAATAATAGAGAATGTTTAACTTTTGTATTGCAATCAGAAACCCTATTTAATAGGAAATGTACTGTTTTCTGTATTGCTTTTGTCTCATCTGTGATGATCCTATCCCGAACCTGAATTCCTTGCTGAAAAACCTAATACGGATCCGGAATCTGAGATGAGACCAAAAGATGTGACTTAAACTTTCTGAAAAGTATTATAATGTCTGTGGGGTTTCAGGGTTTTTACCAAAATGGTAACACCTTATTGTATACAAAGTGTTGTGCACTTACTTGCAAATTGAAATTTCTCCCTCAAATGAACCATTTTACCTAGACCTTGTTTTCTTTTTCCAGTGATGAGTTGGAACACTTTGTCAGTGCTGCCTGACAAATGTGGATGATCTGTAACTGGAAGGAAGTGTAACACCTGAAGAGTTTTTGTGGCTTGGAGTGGGATGCCATGCTTTTAAAAACCTGCTGAAACAGCTGTTGCAATTTTGTTTAGTGAATACTGTTATCAGAAACTGCATGTGAACCAAAATCACTGCCTCTGTATATTTAAGAGGGATTTTCTCAAAACATTCAGCAGCTCTCTGTAGGAAGGATAGCAGCAATATTAGGGAAATGAGTGTTGAGCTTCAATACATGGAAAACCCCCTGAGATTATTTGCCCTTTTAAAATATCAAAGGGTATACAGGCTTGCTGATACTGAAGATCTATAATAACTCAAAACAATGGAACTCACAGGTCAGCCCAGTAAAAGCAGGGAGAAGGCAAAATGAGTACACAAATTCAAACCAATGAGTCTGCTTTTTGAGGGTGGTGTCCTCCAGGAGATAGGAGGAAGTAGATGCAGTGATGGTGGTATGGAAGCATAAACATGAAACACTTGTAAGAAAGAAATTCAGGTGTCATGAAGAAAGTCATGGTTACAAAAAAGGCAAGGTCTAAAGCTTGTATTGCTGTCTGTATCTAGTGAGGGAGAGACGAATTGGGGTTTTATGGACTGCTGCTTCAGTATGAGAAGACCAGTACCACAACAGTGGAACTGCCCTTTGAGGAATATGCTGACAATGTTACCTGCTTGCTGTGTGGGAAAAAGAGGTCAGTAGTGGGAGAAGGGAGTGCACACATTGGAACTTGTGCTTTGAGCAGTCACTTGAAAACTAACGGTGGTGTATCACAGTAACAGCATATTTGCTGTATTCTGCAAATTGGCACTCTTCCACAGAGGAATGAGGGGTCATAAGTTGGTCACCAAGTAAATTGGATTTTAAAGACGAGTCATTATGTACATGAGATGCAATCTGCATTAAAGCATGACTCTCAAACCTAATTGTCAGGAATGCTTTATAAAGGAAGAAACGTGAGAACAACATGGTATCTAAAAATTGATAGAGCTACAGTTACTGAATAATTTAAAAATGCACCAAAATACAGACAAACTACCCTGTAGTCTACAGCCAAAAATGGCAGCATTGGATGCCAGCAGCTCTCTTCCTTTAGAGAGTTGGAGGAATTCCTATAGCTCATGGAATGTGCCTATTTCTAAACAACAAATTCCATGAAAAGCCCAATTTTCTGTCTAAGCAGTATAATGAAGTGCAAAACACTATGAGTAGCAGCGCCTAAAGCATTGTAAATGTCAAAAATAAGCATTCATTTGACTACTAAAATGTACACTAAGGATGTTATTGAACTCCAGCAGTATATTGGCTCACTGAGCATCTCTGGTGCTTTCGTTACTGTTAATAAGCAGTAACCAGCTACTTTGGCTAAAGGCTTAATTTCAGCAAGCAACTCTGTAAATCAGTCTATTGAATATATCAGAATCTGCAGAAATTTACTACAGAACAGCTTTCCCTTCATTGCTTTCAACAGGATTTATTATTTCTGTTAACATGTTAACTGAGAAGGGTAGGTATTTCCATGTGCTATGTTTTGTACATGCTCCTTGAATAAAGATGAGGATGTGAAAAACCTAGCTGTTGCACATCAGGTCTGTAGTCGCACCATGGTGTTCCTTGTACTTTGCAAGAGCTACAAAGGCAATGTGCCCTTATGCTGTACCAGTCAGTGCAACATACTGGACATGTGATATTCCATGTTATGCTCGAGTGACTCCTGGACAACATAAACTGTTAGTGATGATGCACTTCAGAAGCGGGAAGGGACCAGTCTCCCATCTTTTGCCCACTGCAGTTCTATGAAAAGTCTGGGTGCTGTTGACAGCATCTAGTGAAGCTACTTGGATGGTAAGTCAAAAAGTTGCCTGTCCTAGCTAGTTCAGCCTCTTCTGGAGGAATAAAGATGTCGAAGACCAGAGAAATGGGTAATAGCACAGCAATATTTGGTAAGTACTTTGTTAGATACTCTGAAAGGATCTGTATGTGACTTGCTTTGCAGGGTCAGAAGAGTGTGTTTGTGGCACGTGTTTTGGAGTGTAAAGGTACTATCTTTTTGTCCTTTGGGCTGATGCTAATATGAAATATGGAGGCTTTTAAGGAGATACTGCTATGTTTATATCCAGTAAAATTGGTGAGAATGAGTTCCTATTGTGATTTCTGGGATCAAATCAAAGACTAAAGAGAACATTTCAGGATTGTGGGTGGTGCTTCAGGTACCCAAGTACTTCACATCAATCTTGTTCTACATGTTTTAAAACATTCCTTGGGGATGGTCTCTGATCTAGGATTGACAGTATGAGATAAAGGGCCAGAGAGAATAAGGTTATCTTGCATATCAGGTGGTGGAGGCCTGTTTTGAGGAGCAGCGTTTAATCATGAAAAAGATGTACCTCTCACTTGGCATAGAAAAAGGTAGATGTGGCCAGTGTTGAGGCCTGTGCTTTAGGGCTTCATGTAGGAAGATCATTTTTATAACTAATTTTAGATGGAAAGAATAATGTTTGTAATGGCTTTTTTGCTTGGTGGGAGGGGGACAATGTGTTTGCAAACGACTTGTGGATTTAGTTGTAAGTTTTGAGTCTGATAAGATACTTTATACAAATGATTTGAGATAAGGAGATGTGGAGAGTTACTGTGTGATGCTTTTGGAACACATGGCATGAGATTTCTCTGTGCAAAAGTACTTCATTAAACTTCAGTTTTACAAAATAGCTTGCTAGATTTAAAGCTTTGACTTAAGACTGTGCAGTAAACAGCATAAAAGCACTTGGCTTTTTTGTGCTTTAAATAGTCTGGTGAAATCTTGCACTAACCATCATTAGTGTTTAACTTAGAAGTGTCACATGGGTGTTGGGCTGTGGTCCAAGAAATCAATGGTTAGATAAACTTTGTTCTGGAATATTGCCATGTATCGGTCTTAGTAACTGGGCAGAAAAAGCAGAGCCTTTTTTCAGTTAAATGAGTGGTGTGCTTATAAGCAAGAGGAGTACCTTGCAACCACAAGGAAGAGTAGCTCTGCATAAATGCTTTGCTGTCATTTAAGTAACGAGGCCCCAGTTAAGGTGGGAGGTTCTGTCTGTTGCTGAAGAACTTGTCTTGCCGGTGGAGGCTGTAGATCTATAAACAGAGTTGCAAGTGAGCGAAACTAAGCTAGCAGTGGTTATCTTGCCACAGAACCCCTGGTGCTACGTGAGTGCATTTGCTGGTGTGAAGCCTGAAGTAACAGATGCTAGTGAACAGAAATTTCAGTGTAAGCTGTACTGTCAGGCTACCAGTCTGCAGAGAAGTGTGCTGCTGTGGCTGCAGCTATATTGTGTGCTGTCTTCTTGTGCAGGCAAGTTCTTAATTGTATAAACTTGCTTGGCTATGAGTTTTGCCAATTGGAAACAGACATTGAAATTACATACAGTTGGTAGAGAAAGGGACTCTTTAAGACAGTCAAACATAGACACAGCAGAGTGAGCAAAGTCTTAGACTTTGCCCAAAGAAAAGTATTCTCTACACTGGAGAGTACTTAACCCTGACTTTGGGTCAGTAGTTTTTCCTGCACACCCCCCCACAGTTCAGAGGACAAAGTTTGAATTATAATCTGGAGTATAAGTGAATTTAACAGATAAATGGTAATTTCAGGTGAGTGGAGTACAGGTGGAGGCCTTTGTAGGCTATGTAAGTGTATGTGTCCAATGACTTACATTCTGTGTACTTTTTGTTTGTCAAACCGGTATTACAAGAATTTTTGCTTGTCTGCCCTTCTCTGTTGCCCTCAGAGGATATAACCTGGAAAAGTAAAATTAAAATGATGAATTCCACTTTCTTTCAAACATCATGTGGCTTTTTAGTTGATAGTCTGGTTGAGCTATCAGGGCTATGAAGACAGTACTTCTGCCATTGTCTCAAACTTCCTGCCAGCTCCAGAGGACAAAGTGGTGTTTGATGCTCAAGAAGAATGGCTGCATTGAGTGGGACAAAGTCTGCCTCGCTCAGTATTCTGTCTGAGGATGACCAGTATAAGGAACAGGAGAAGTATAGAGAGCCTTTCCAGCAGTTTGCTTGGGAACTTCCTGAGGAGATATTCATTTGTATTTGAATACTACTTGGCAATTATGACCTATCTCCATTTAGAAAGATGTGAAACATGAAAGTTATGTGGGCTGTAAAATATATGAAGTATTGTGTATGTTAGTAACTGCGGGGGGGGGGGGGGGATTGGCAGGGGGCTGAAGTAAAAGCTTTTTTCCTCTTTGAAGCGGATGTCACTTTCAACTCTCATGTTAAGGAAAACAGTGGTAAGTGGAGTCCAGTTAAGCACCCAGTGCTAGGCCAGCTTTACTGTTTAACTGAGCTATGTTGGAGGTGAAAATTTGAAGTACTGATGTGTGCTCTCACCTTCAGTACCCCTGAGCTATGCTTTGTACTTCAGGCTTCTCACCAGACCAATGACCACTTTTTTTCCCCATGACTGGAGTTCTCAGTAAGTGAAGGAACATTGCCCCAGCAATGATAGTACTAGTTTTATGATTACAGGTGAAGAATGATTAAAATCTGTCCTAAAATAAGTTCAGTTGTTATTTTATACATGTGGAAAGAAGCTAGAAGGAGATGGATGGATCGAAATAAAACAAATGCTTAGACCTTATTTTGAAATTGGTAAGTTGATTGAAAAGTAAAGGTGGTATTTTTAAATCATCTTAAGATCATTGAAGAGGAAGAATATACAGCTACTGTTAAATCGGCGTACTTCATTTTACCTTGACAAAATAGGAAATAATTTGCCCTAGCCTTAGTTGTTTGTATTTTCAGTCAGAATGAGGGATGTTGCAGATACTAGAGTCCTGAAAGAAACGTTTGAGACTTAAATTCTTAAGTGTGTTAGCTCTGTCTAATAGTTAGGTCATCTTCTGCAGCAGAAAATAACACATTGCTTCACTGTCTTAGTTTAATTTCTTGCACTCCACCAGAGAAGTGCAATATTGAAACAGTGAGTGGCAGTTCTTAATGTCATTTGGCCTTCAAGTTAAACAGTTCAGAGTATGATTATTCATTCCCCAGTGTATCTTAGAATAAACATTTTCTGAGAATAGTTGGATTATATAGTTTCAGGTTCTGAAAATTTTATTGTTACATATTTGCTATTGCAAACAAAAAAGAGAGGTTCGGTTTGTGGGAATTAATGCTCCCCCCCTCTTCCTGTTTTAGATTATAAACCACATAATATGAAATAAGTTTAACGGCAGGAACAGGAGTTACCTTCAGAACGTTTAAAAATAGTATTTTATAATAAACGGTATCACAGTGCTGAGAATGTTCCCCCAAAAAGACTTCATGGTGGGGAACAGCATCTGGGTTTTTGAAAACATGTTTTTGAAGAAGTACTCTTAACAGTTGCCAGAATTGGCTTGTCCTCATTTACATGTACTTGAACTTAACAAGTTCTGTTGCTACTGAAATCCTGTTCAGCATAGTTTCTGCTAATTTGACATACAGGCTGTAATGCTGATGAAAACCTTTTTTTCCATGTGAAGGGATCTTTATATGATGACTCTTTGGCAGGGTTGACTGCAAGGTGTTTTTGTGTGGTTTTTTAACTGTTACGAGAAGAAGACTGGAAATAATGAGTACTTTCTCCTGGGAGTTTCATATAGTTTATAGTTTTTTAATTAGAAAAGCAAGACTGAACAATTGTAGTAACAGCAAGATATATTTTCTATAAAAGTGCAGCCCCATTATAAGTGATGCTGGATATGGGAAAGTCCAAAGTTTTTAGCTTACAAATACAAAGATCGTTTGCCAGGAGTTCCACAGATTTGATGAGACATTGGGAGACTTCACTTTTCCTTGTAAGGATCTGAAATTATCAAGAACTGAAGACCAGTGCTACTGCTTGATAAGATGGCAGAAGGAGAAATACCCTTTTAGATGCTCTACCCCTATTTCTAAGGGTATGCTTCTTAAAGAACACTTAAATCTCTTAGAGTTGTCTGAATGTGGCAGCCTATGGTCCCTATGACTTACATAGGGAGAGGAGATAGTCCTGTAAGGAAAGGGTAGCCTTTGCATGTAAGACTAGCAATCAGGGTATCTGGATATTAGACTTTTTAAGTGCAAATTGAGTCTTAGAATATTGGAGTAGAAAGTCAAACACTTACTAAATGAAAGATCTTCCACTAAAGGAATCAAAAAGGAGAAGTTGAGAATAAATTTTTTTATGCTCAAAATCCATGCTACTATGTCTTCTGCTGTGACACCAGCCTAACTTCCTACCCTCAGAAATGAAATGCCCTGTAGTGCTCCCAGCCTGTGGCCTCAGGGCAGCAGTTCTGAGGCTGTGACATACTGTGGGTGATGTCATACTTTGGCCCTTTTGATTTCAAATTTTAACTTCCTCCACCAGAGTTAATGTGGAGTGTCTTGTGAGCAAGATGTCGTTAGTGAGCTGTGCTGTAAGGACCATTGTCTTCCTGATGGCTATTACCTGACTTCACTGACTTTCACTTCCTGATGGCTATTACCTGACTTCACTGACTTAGCTTCTGTTTTGGGTTGAAGAAATTTTGCAGTGACCAGAATGGTTGCCTATGATGACGCTGTGTTGTATCTTCACCTACCAAGAAGAGGTGTTCTGTTAGCCTGAGGTAGTGCTCCTGGAGGTGTTCTGCCTCTTGGTCTTACCTGCTGCTTTTTCCTAAAGGCTAGTTTGGGTTTTCCAGTTGTGATTTTTCCACTGAAGTGTGACCAGGGAATCTTAAAGTATTGTTGACTCTCAACTAGGCAAACGCTTTTAAATTGACAAAAGGAGTATGCGTATTTGGTCTTTCCTGAAGTTATAATTCCTCCAGAAAGAGCAGGTCATCTATGGAAGCTTTGGGCTATCTCCCAGCATGAGCTTTCTTCCTCTGCACCAAGGTTGCGACCTTGGTATCCAAAACTATTGTGTAGTCCTCAGCTCTGTCCCGATCTCCTAAAGATCCTATTCTGCCTCTTCTGTACTAATCCTGTATTGCTTTCCCTGGAAGAGTTATGCATTAAACATCCCAAGAACCAAGGCAAAAATACAAAAACTACAAAAGACTACATATCCATTCAGTATTAATCCCAGAAGGGCTTTAAGAGCAATAGTATGTGAAACTTCAGAGAAGGGAAGAAGCAAAAGGTCTCTGGGAAATTTGTCTGGGAGTCAAGGATATAATAATCAAATTCAAACACCTGTTGAGTTGTAAAAACAAGACCAGTTCCTGTAATTGATGTGATCTGACAGCTGTGATTTGCTTGTCAGAAATCAGGGACAGAGACTGCAAATAAGAGTCACTGATGAGCTAAATTGCAAATCTATCAAGAATGACAGCTTGCTGGGCTTCAGGTTGTTTCAGATGTGGAAGGGAAATATTTCCTTCCCCACCTGTGTTGATACTAGGTTCTCTGTGCTGGAAAGTTCCAGGCAATAATGTAGGAGTTAGAAAAAGTTAGAAGGTATTATTTTAAGTAAAGATCTTTTCTATTCACAATTAATATAACAGGGTTAAAAATCAACTGTACTTCTTTTGTATCGTATTTTCCGAAGAACCATAACCATTTTTCTTGTTCAGAAAGATCTCAATTCTGCAGAAATAGGCTCTGTTGAACTTGCTCTTTGATGGTTTTGAAGGCTGGCTAGGAAACAGGGACCTCAGATTCATTAAAAAGGCAGAAATGAACTTCTGTGAAAATGATAGCCTTTTCTATAGCAGCAGCAAAAAGAAGTATCAACAGAATTGGCATCCAGCCCTGGAAGCAAACATTCTGAGCTTCTGCTAAAGCTTCCAATAGAAGTATGATGAAGAGGTTTTCAAAAAATTCCTGAGCTGTCTTTATCTCATATATAGTCCAATCCTACCTCTCAGAAATTTGGTGATTAAGATAATACAGAAAATGTTCTGTCTTGGGCCAAGCTACAGGAAGTTATCCATGAGATGACTGTGTCAGCCAACCACCGAAAACAAGTTTTCTCTTTTACTGGGATTTAAACTTAATAATGAACTTTAAGTAGTCTTTGGGGAGCATAGACTGATTGCTTGCTAGGAAATCTGACTAGCAGTTGAGGAGTCAAAGAGCCTGAGAGGAAATGCTAATATGTTATCAGCACTCTTACCATCAGCCTGAGGGTGGAAGAACCCATCTGTGTTATCTCTGCTGAGCTACAGAAAGCAGGTGAACTGCTAAGCTGGGAATGTCTCATGTTTGTATTTTGAAAGGTATTTGTGTCAAATGTGCATAGCTTACAAAAGTTTCCACCTTAATACCCCTCATTTCTAGTTCTAATTTTTTTCCATTGTGTGCTTAGACTGGAAGCATTCATAACGTTTTCGGACTAAAGAAAATTCTTCATGTTGCTTACCACCTCTTTTGGCCACAGCAGATCTATATCAATACTGTTGATCTGAAATTAGTTAAGTTTTCATGCTTCAAATTTACTAACCAGGACTGATCTTTTTAATAGAAGTTTAAAGGGGCTAAAAATAAATGTTGGCACTAAATTACAAACATTGACCTTTTAGTACAGATGAGAAGATCTCTGAGTAAGAATTTTTTTTGTATTATTTTTCTTGGGAGAGACATAAGCTATTGCTGCGGATGTGGCAGTAAAATCTAAAAGCACATGAACTGGAAGGGTATGAAAGAATTTAGAAACTCCTGCAGTCAACTGTCATCAGTGATTTTAACAATTTTTTTAATGGACATGCTAAAATACTGATGTTGATCCTGCTGGAACTAAGAATTGATGTATTGGCAGTAAAAATGTATATTCTCACACAGTTGCATTGACTGCTCTATACATGCCTCCAAACATTGCTAGCCATTGGTACATAACTCCAGTTGGAGAACACAAGAGCTATTAGAAGTGTTTTGGTTAATTTAAATGTGGCAACAATAAACAAGTTCACAGGCTTATCAGCCATGTATTTAACTAGTCATAAACTGATAAAATATTTTTTAAAAATTGACCCTGATAGAGTTAAGTTTTCAAAATGAAACTGCCCTGTAATTGTTCTTACTTGCTGCTACTTTTAAGATCTAAACTTTAAAAAGAAAAACCAATCCTCTGTATTTTTACAGGATTGAAGAGATACTTCTAAGTTTATTTTCTGAAGGCAGATTGAAAGCATAATGTTCTTCATATGTCCCCTGAAGATCAGAGAATAACAATTTATTTTTTCTAGTGCCCAGTTGCTAGGTAAAATTTAAAACTTTGCTTCCCTAAAGAACTAAATTATTGCTTCTAGCAGCATAGTGCAGCTGTATTAGTTGTACTGTATTAAATTACAAATTTGTTCAGGTTTGAGAACAGGTTATGTTGCCCGCACTGCCCTGTGCAAAACAATGAAGAAATACCTGGTTACTGCTACACAAGCTGGAAAAAGTAAACTTATACACATGTGATGAAGCTCTGTGTTAACTTAAGATCTAATTCTAGTACCTCTCAAGGCCTGTATAAAAGTATAGAATAGATCTTCCAAAAGAAGATTATTGCAAAGCAGCAAGCAGAGCCTGAGGTACTGATAGTAATAGTTCCTCATCCTTGTGCTCTAGTCTGGAGTTTGTGCTGTAAATGAGAACTCCCTTAGTGCGGCATCTTTAAAAAAAAAAAAAAAGAAAAAAGCAGTCATATACAAAAGGTTGTATTGTCTGCTCTTGGGATCTGCAGAAACACTGCATTTATGTAGTCGCTTCTGCCTTGTACCTGGTAAAGACTGTAAAGGGAGGGGGGGCATTTATGTAGTCACTTCTGCCTTGTACCTGGTAAAGATGGTAAAGGGAGGGGGGGCAGGGAGATTGTTCTATTCTTACAAGGGCCTTGAAGACACAAGGTTATTTGGGCTCACCCATGCTTGAAAGGATTTTTATGTTGTTTGGTTACATGTTAAATAACCTGGAATACTTATCCTGAAAGCTGTGTATTGCAACTGCTGCATCAGGCACTTCCCCTCCTGAGCATTCAGCAATGTCATTACTAGTCAACTAAACAGGCCTGGGACATGAGCCCAATCACTGGCAACCCATCATCTCTATTCTCATGTAATATTTGGGCATGGTTTAGAGGTTAAGGTGGATGAGAGCTTAGCTGTGGGAATGCAAGCTGTGCTGTCCATGTTTGTGTTTGTCCACCTGTCCCATCTACTGTATGGCTCTGGCTGCTGTATCGGTGGTGTGCTGTGCTCTCCTGGGGAAGATGCTTGGACCTGGGGGAGCATATTCTGTGACCTAGTAATATGCTGTCTGCCTTTGGAGATGGGCTTAATGCACAAAGTAACTCACGTGGGGTTAAACAGAACCGAAGGGTTCCTCTCCTTTTGTGCCACCCTTCAGCTGGCTTTTGTAAGTGTGCCAAGTAATCCCGATGGCTGCTAGTCCGCACAGGGATGTAAGGGTAGGGCTGGATGGGTGTCCGGGGGGGGGGGGAGATCTAAATAGAGCAGTTAGTTCTGCATTGATACTTTCACTTGTGGCTCTACTTGGTGACTTGCAGCTTCAGCACTTGGCTACCTTGCACTGCGCAAGTGGACAGGATAGCACTATTGTCCTGAGATGACTTTGAGATATTTTGAAGATGGATACTGATGAGGAATGCTCTCTGCAGTTCTCTTGCATGAGTCCTCCTCATAAGGCAGAATGCACTAGGATGTGGAGGAATCTGTTTTCTCTGCCCCTCCATGCTGACTTGATGAAAACTTGGGGCATGGGGTGGGTGTGGGGGCGACAGGCCTCTTGTCACTTCTTTACTGAGTATCTTGTCTCCTCTTTCCATGGAGCTTTGCCAGGTGCTGACCTAATGGTAACACTCCTCTGTGTAAGAGCTTTAAAGCATGAGATGCTCAGGGGAATGGGACAGAAAAGGCAGTAGTGGTTGCGTCCTAACTCTCACTTTTGTACCCACAGCAATAGTAAAGCTGTATTTCTTTTTTCTTCAGATTGAGAAGCCTCTTCCAGTAGTTCCCTTACCCTTGATAAGCTTGTGAGCTAGTTGTATAGGAAGCCTGTGGTTTATAGGTCTGTAGTGGGATGAGGAATATGTGATTAGAGGGAATTTGGAGGAAGAGGAACACTTGCATGTATACTTCTGCACAAAGTGGGAAGGGTTTGGGATGAAAGCAACAGGCTAGTGACTGTGTTCTGCTTGCTGCAATGACAGGGTATTTGTACTGTCAGACTGAAGAGTTAAGGCTAAGGTTCAATCTCTAGTAGCGGGTATTAGCGAACGGAAAAATGCAAAGATAGGGCAAGGATAGCTATGATAGTACTTTCTGGTATGCTCCCCCAGCTTCCACTAATTGTTGCCGCAGACTTTAAATTGGTGTGATATATCTGCATTCAATAATTTTAGATGGGAGTTTCTTCCATTAACTAGGCTAGTTACTTTTGGGGTTTATGGAAATACCTACAGCTTTATGTGACAACGAACTCCCCAGCTTAGTTGCATGTGTGTAAAAGTAGCTCTTTTTTGCTTTACTATCTGCCAGTTTGATTTTGTGCCTCCTCATTCTTCCATTGGAAGAAAGAGTGAACAGTTACTCTCTAGTTTTTGCCATGCCGCTTCTGACTTTGAAGGCCGGTATTATGTTCCTTCATTTGTCTCTTGTCCATGTTGAAGTTACAGGTTCTGAATAACTCCTAACACTGCTTTTTTGCCAGTAAGCATAGGACGTTTACAGTTCTTTGTTATAAGGCTGGGCATATGTTTTCTGTGTGATAATAGTCAGTTTGGGATGACTTTGAGTTGGCATTTCCACATACATATGGAAGTGACTTCACTGTTTTGTGTGCATGCAAAAATAGAGTGCTTTCTTCCTCCACACCTCTTTCAATACTTACACATTAACCTATAGCATACTGCAGAATACATTGAATTCTACAATGATTGCTTTGAACCCGTGGCTAATAAACAACTGTGTTAAAATCCTCTAACTTAAATTAGAAAAAAGCTAAAGGCATTAACAGAATGTGAACTAAACTACCTTCTGCTGTTTGTTGTGCCTTTCTCTCATAATGGAGTGTTTGATTTGGGGGGGGAATGTGCCTGTGCGTGGAGGGAGGGGGTGACGTTGGCTGGAAAGAGGAAAAGGCAGTGATTGGTATTGAAAAGAAGGACTTCAATATAGATACTTTGCAGAAATAAGCAGCCCAATACCCTTTCTTTCACTGGTACTGGTGCTATAGCACAGCTGTAAAGCAAAAGGGAGAGAAGCAGTTCAGAAAGAAGTTGTTTCAAGACCTTCAGTCTATATATAAAATTCAACACCAAAAGAATTCCTGGAAAAGCCCCATTACTTCTCATTGCCAGGCTCTCTCTCTGCCTGTGACTATCTGAGCAAATATTTAGCAGAATGCAGGTGACTTCAACCTCAAAAGCCCTGAAATGTATGGTGTCAAGACTGTAGGAGCAGACTCCTTACCTATCTTGCAGAACTAAAAGAATTAAAAATTAGTTACTTTGGTTTTCGGATTCATGGGGGGAAAAAAAAAATCTTTCTAAATCTCAAGAAAGAAACATCAATAGTGAGTGGATAGAGTTCTATTTGTAAAGATCAGGATAATTAACCATATCACAGAATCCATCCATCTGCTCAAGCAGGGCCACCTAGAGATGGCTTCTCAGTATCTCCAAGGACAGAGACTCCACAACCTCCCTGGGCAAGCTGTGCCAGTGCTTGGTCACCCTCACAGTGAAAAAGTGTTTCCTGATGTTCAGAGGGAACCTCCTGTGTTTCAGTTTGTGCCCATTGCCTCTGGTCCTATCAACCATCATCACTGGATTTGCAAACACTTTCTTTTCTTCTTTTGTTTTCCTGACTTAGTTGGAAGAAGAAAAGTTAGAGCATTAGAAATAGCTTAAATGGGGGAATAACCTTAATTTTGTTTTAATTAATGCTATTCCTGCCTAGTTTTGGAAAAGTGAGAAGGTGCACAAAGGATATAACTGGAAAGAATGTTAAAAGAAAATATTACCATGACTTAAGTTTAGTCTGTCTTTACTGAAATCATGTGACAATTTTAGACTGTAAGTTACTTTTTAAAATGGAAGAACCTTCAAATCTGCATATTAAAGTAGAAGACTGAGCCATTCAATCATACATGAAAAACTTTCTCCTGAAGAAAATTTCGTATATATGATTTCATCTCCTTTTGGTTAATTCTGACTTGCATTTTTCTCTTAATAGGCACAGGCCTTGTATTTTGTTACTCAACCCATCTTTTAAGACATAGAGCCTCTGACTGATAGAATGAACAAATTAAACAGATTTTTAATTGAACAGATACTTCCCCAAATAGTCTTATTTTACCAAGGTTCTCATGACAGTAGGCCGGTGGCCAGCTGTGCACTACATCAAATAAACTGCAGATGTATTAATACTTAGCAGCCTTACCAAGGAGGCTAAGGGCTAGCAACAGGTTGGAAAACCTATTGCGGAGAAACCCCAAGAGTGGCTGAATCATTTCAGAATTGTGCTGTGGCAGACGTAGCGCAGGGTGCTTGTTTCGTTATTACAAGTAGCGATGTTTGCTGTATGACGAGTGATCTGCCCCTCTAATGCTGTTAACTGGTGCATTTCATAGCTCAAGTATAGCCAATTCCGTAGCTGAGCCTAAACCTTCAATGTGTGTGCGCTTGGGACAGACTCTCCCAGATTTTCAGTCGTTGTTTATGGTATAATTCTTTAACTGTATTTAGCTCAAAAGCAAAAATTAGAGTTTTAATCTTATAGTCAAATTAATTTTTCACTGCTTTATCTGTGCAACTCTGTAGTTGGTCCTGTTATAATCACTGGTTTTACTGTGGATGTGCTGGGGAGGCTGAGATGTCCAGCTGTGGCTTCAGTGGGGCTCTGCAGTGGTTACAATTGGACTAGAAGCAGGCAGGGGTTTCATATTCCAGGAGAATTTAGGAATTAACACAACTTTAGTTATGGTGAGAAGTTGTCAAACTTTCAGGCATGTGCAGTGAAACTCCTCATGTAAATCCAAGTCTTCAGATAAGTGCCTGCAAATGTTCTTGGCAGGGTATTTTTTTCTCTACAGGATTCAAACAAAAAGAAAAGTCATTCGATGATTTCATGGATCTTTTCCTGGGCATACCACTTTTGTCTTTGTCCTACTGATATTAGGCCTAATAACAGAGCTATATTTAGAGGAACTGTATGTCAGACTCTTTGCTTCCTCCTTCCTACATAAAATTTCAAAGGATCAAATTGCTGCAACTCTGACTCCGGGTCAGCTGTGATTTTAAGTAAGGGTGCAAATCTGTTCACTGCACTTATCCTAGTCTTTTTAATGTTTTTACTTCCATTTTATGCAGGAAAAGGAAAGTGCATAAAGTTTTCCCTCTAAAAATGGGCCTGAAAGCGGGAATTACTCTCTCAGGAGTTTGCCACCTGTAGTTAGTCAGATCCACTGACTGAGAATTTTAATGAAACATTTTTCACTGTTTTCATTTGTTCCAGAGAACGAATCCATTTATGAAATTTAGAAATTACTCTGGCCTACATCTGTATTGTAAACACCTCACTAAAGCACCTTCCATAAACATCTGAAAATAACATGTTTTGGTGCAGTATTTTCACTGAAAAACGTTCTCCAAATTTGGTTTTGAGCATATTACTCTCATTGCCCAGCTGATAGCTATATTTTTGGAGAAAGGTATTAATTTTTGAAGGGAGCAAAACGTGAATATTTTTATAAAGAATATGGTTAAAAATACCACACAAGTTTGCACTAAAAAAATAGCTTTTGTTTTACTAATATTTTTTCAGAAAGTTTCATTTTTTTTTAAACATGGGGGAAACATTTGAGTAAAAATTAGGACACTTTGAAATTATAGATTAGCTGGAATACTTGATAGTGTACAGCTGCCTTGTATTTGTTGCTATTTCAGACTAACCTGTGGGGTGGTCCAGTTTTTAATGCAGTCTTACTGCATCAAGCACTTGAAGAGAGTTTTCTTGTCTCGCTGAACACCAGTTCTATGTTTCACATACTTGCACACCAGCATGTGAGTATTTGTTGACAGTGAACTAACCCTACAATTGTCTGTGCTTGCTCCACTGTGCAGGTTTAAGTATTTTTAAAGCTTTGGAGATAGACTGAAGGTGTTAGGCTGGGCTAAGGGGCAGCAGCAGTCAGTCAGCTTGTCACTGAGCTGCCTTTGAGGAAGTGAGTAATACTGTGTGTGCCTTCCTGCCTTCATTTCGCTGTCTTTATCTGGAATTGCAGGTCTGGCAGAGCTTCGTAAGTCGGTTTCCAAGTTTCTCGTGTGAGGTGTGTAAGCGAGATCTGTTAGGAACTGGAACTCAGAGGTGTGCAACAAGGATCCCCAGCAAGGGACCTGCATGGGGCGACGTTATGTGGTTAGACCCCCCTTCCACGGCGGCCAGCGCCGGAAAGGTCAATGACGAGCGGACGCCCGAAGGGTGGCTGCGGGGCCGAGGCGTTTCGCCGGGCACGCTCTGGAATCTCGGTTGAGCTGCGCGACACCCAGCCCCTGCTGCTGCCCGCTCCGCCGACCACCGCCCGCCGCCGTTTAACGCTGCCGCTCCAGCGGATTCACCGCGCCGCCCCGCGCAGCGACTGAGGGAAACTCCCGTCCCCCTTGGAAAAACGCTCCCTGCGCGCGAGGGTTTCGGAAGGGCGCGGTGGGCGGCGGCTGGTGGGGGGAACCCGCCTGAGGGAGCGGGAGCGCCCCGGGCGCCCCTCGGGGAAGGGGGCGAGGCGCCTCCCCTCTCCGAACGGGAATGCCGAGCGCGCCTGCGGCGGGAGAGGAGCGCTGCCGGGCTCTCGGCTGGCCGGCGGCCACGCGAAGCGCCGCTCTCCCCTCCCTTTGTCTGCGTGGCTTTGTCTCCTCCGTCCCCGCGCCGCGGGCCGGGACTCCCCGCCTCCGGACGCGGCGGTCCCCTTTGTGCCACCTGCGCGCCGTGGGAACGGCCGCTCGCCCAATCCCCGGCCGGCCCGGCGAACCGCTCTGCCAGCGCCGTTTTTCGCTTGGCGCCCGCACAGGTGCAAGGGCGGCGCGGAAGGCGCCGGGGCGGCCCAGCGCGGGTCCCCCAGCGGGGCTCGTCCCGCCGCCGCCTCCCCTCTCGGCCGCGCGCAGCCTGCGCGTGCGCGACGGCCGCGCGCCCCTGCTGGCCGACGCTCCACCCGGGCGTGAGGGAGAGGGCGGCGCGCGCCGCTCCGCATGGAACGCAGAGCGCGTGGGGGACGGAGGGGAGGGCAGGAGGCCGCGCGCGCGAGGGCGGGGCGGGCGCGCGCGCGGGCAGCCCGGCGGGCGGGGCGAGGCGATAACCCTTGCGGAGCTGCCTGGGAGACCCCGGGTTTGGGGCTGCGCCAGCGCGCGCGGCGCCTCCTCCTCCTCTTCCCCCCCCGCCCCCCCCCCCCCCCGCCCCCCCGCGCCGAGTGGAAGGGGCTGGGGTTGGTGCCAGCAGCGGCGTGAGCGCTCGAGCGGCCGCCATTTTACGCCAGCTCCAGCACACTGTCCGGACACACCGAGGGAGCGGAGAAGGGGGGCAGCTCCTCAGCACGCCGAGCCGCTAGCCGCGCCCCGAGCCCCTTCGCACGGCGTTTCACCCCCGCAGCGACAGGTCAGGCGCTGGGCGCCGGCGGGCAGAGGCCGGCGGGCTCGGGCTCGGAGTGGCGGCAGCCGCCCGCGGAGCGGGATGGGAGCGAGCCGGGGCAGGGCCGGGCCGGGCGGCAGAGGGGGTTGAGGCGGCGGAGGGGAGCTGCCGGGCGGGGCGGGAGGCGCACGCTGGGGCCCTGCAGTCGCTGTCGGGCCGGGGCCCGGCTGCCAGGCGCCGCTTGATGGGTGGAGGAGCTGGCTGCCTTCGTGGCCGCTGCTGTCGGGTGGGGGGCGGCCGGGCTGGGCCGGTGCCCGCGCACTAGGCCCGGCTGCTGGCCGACGCTGGGGAGGTGGCGGCGGCGGCTGGGGAGACCCGGGCCGTCCCCGCGCCGGGCGCGTGGCTCTCGCCTCATTGTCCTGCCGGCTCTGCCGCTCCATTCATTGCCCGTGAGGGGCCGGGCCGCGGGGAGTCGCTCCGCAGCGGGGCGACCGCGATGCCCGGCGTGTGCGTGGGGAGGGGGGCCGCTCGGGTCTCGCGTGCCTCCGGTCACGTCGTGAGGCGGTGGGCGGCGGGCAGCGGCGTTTCCCGGCTGGGAGATGGGGCTGGCGACGGGCCCCTGCATTGTTTCAGGCAGAAGTGTGGCTGGAGGGTGGCGGCGGGGCCGGGAGGCGCCGCGAGCTCCCGGCCGAGTGGTGAAATCGGGCCCGGGGTGTTGCAACCGCTCTCCAGGGGGAATAGGGTGAGAGGTGGGGAATGGCTGGGGCTTGGGGTGTGGGGGCGCCGCTCCTCCTGCGGGAGTGTGGCGGAGAGGGGGGGAAGTCGGTCACTGGAGGAAGTTGTAGGACATCTGAACGCGCAGAGCACGTGTTTCCATCGGGCTCATGGCGGCTGCCGCTGCCGCCGCCACCGTGGGTGGGTGCGGACTGGGAAGAGCGCTTTGTTCCTCTCGCTTGCCCGGCCGACACCGGAATGGAGGCGGGAAGGGATCCCGGCCGCGCCTGGGGCCTGGAGAAGCGGCTCGCTCCGGGGGCCAGCGAGTTTGCAACGGGGAGGTGGAGGCAGCGGCGGGTGTCAGTGACGGTATCGCGGTGGTAGCGGCGGCTGCTGCATGTGGCAGGTTTGCTCTTCCTCCCACCCCCGCCATTGGCTTCTTGCTCCATTTCTAACTTGTTCAGAGCCTCTTAGGGAGTGTGTTAGAGAGACAGAGAGAGGGAGGTGAGTCAGAGTGTCTGGCTGGGTTGTGTAAAACCTGCAGTGAAAGCTACCCCACCCCCGCTAGGCAGTGGTGTTTAGGGCTTTCCTTTGTGTTAGAGCTTCTTTTGAGGAATTTGTGCGTCTTCCAAAACTAAAAAGTATCAGGGAAGCGGTCTATGATTTTTATTTTTTTGCAAGAATAGGGCAGTCTGTTGCATGTATTGTCACTTGAATTGTTCTACTTCGAAGATATTTTTAGCTTAATTATGATGCTTATTGCATTTGAACAGATATCTGGAAACATGGCTACTGAACATGTTAATGGGAATGGTACTGAAGAGCCCATGGATACTTCTGCTGCAGTTACCCATTCTGAGCATTTCCAGACATTGCTTGATGCTGGTTTACCACAGAAAGTTGCTGAAAAACTAGATGAAATTTACGTTGCAGGTAAGATGTAGAACTTGCAAAACCACACTTAAAATATTTTATTGGATTCTGCTGTCTTTGGACGAAAATAGCAACTTTTTGTGGTTTCCAAAAGTATGGGAACTGCAGTCTTACCAAAATCTGTGGATGTTTTCCATTTAGTAGTGTAATTTTTGTCATAGTATTTTTCAGAGCAAAGTCTTCGGCCAGGCTACTTGGGCTGAGGGGTGGGAAGGAGGAGAAGTATGCAGGTGACCATGGCAACAGATGATTTTTAGGAGGAGTAGGTGATGTGGTCTTTGTGCATTTTTTAATAGTAGTTGTAGGTAACTGAAAGTAACTGAAGCCTTGGTATTCATCTTCTCATGTAAGTGATACTTCATGACATAGTATTTGGGCTTATGGATGCAAAGGTTATTGCATAGGTTCTCTCAGACATGGTAATAGCTGGCATTTTTTAAGCTTGATTCTGGGTTGTGGTGGTCACTTTCATTGCTGCAGTTTATTTGGCTTTATAGTCTTCTCAAAATGTACCAACATAACCATTGCTAGGCAAGCTAAGTCAGGTTTGGTAGATCCTTTGGAATTCAGCTTCAGGATATTGAAAATAAACTTGGCCTGTGTAACATCTGGGTTTCACAGAAGTCAAACGAATATATAGATGCAGTAACTGTTACTCTGAATCTCAACTTTTTTTGACACTTTTTGATGAAAAAAAGGTTAAATACACTTAAATATTTACCTTTAAGAGGACTAGTGATTTCTTAGATATAGTAACTTAATAATCAGTGATTGATTTAGGGGTCACTGAAATGTGTTAGATGTGTTAATGTGGTTAAACAAAGATTACTGCCTAACTATAATTAGTAATTTTTTTTTCTTTTCTCTAGGGCTAGTTGCACATAGTGATCTAGATGAAAGAGCTATTGAAGCTTTAAAGGAATTTAATGAAGAAGGTGCATTGGCAGTGCTTCAGCAGTTTAAAGACAGTGATCTCTCACATGTTCAGGTAATGTTAAGCAATTTAGAATATAATTGTTGAGGGATAAACTGCTAGTTGACTGGCAAGAGGTTTGCTGAAGTCTCTTCAGTGATCCATATGTGGTATGTAAAATGGGCACTGTATTAGTTCAAGGTAAAATTACATTCTGGCTTGTCATGTTTTCAGAACTGAAGATTAATACATCTTTTGCAGAACAAAAGTGCCTTTTTATGTGGAGTCATGAAGACATACAGGCAGAGGGAAAAACAGGGGACCAAGGTGGCAGATTCTAGCAAAGGACCAGATGAGGCAAAAATTAAGGTATGTGCCTAAAAGATAAAAGTTTTGCGGTCTGTCTGTGGTTTTTCAAAGCTGTTGTGACATATACCTTGATTCTCTTGGAACCGTGCTTCTATTAAAAAGGCTATTTTAGATTATTTGTCATTATTTGAAACCTGTTACTTGCATTTTTATTGTACACTTCATCTTCAAGAGGAAACTTAATATACTGTTAATTACTGGAACTGAATGTATGTAAAAGTGAAAAAGATTTGTCAGTTTGCTTTATGTCTAGTTGAGACAGTTCTACTATTTCACAGTTAAGTTTTTGGAAACTTGTCGGCAGAGATCTTTGAGTTCAGAATGTGTAACTTCAGCTATTGGTGGTTGGGGTTTTTTCTTTTGTTTTTTCTTTTTTTTCCCCTTCAGATTTAAAGCAACTCCACAATAGGGAGGAGATACCATGTGTGTGAAAAGACAGATTGTAATGGATTTAGGGTTTTGCCCACTTCTTATGACATAATCACTTGTTCTCATAAACTGTACCCCAAACTGTCTTAGTAATGGACACGTCATTTTTTGGACCGAGTCTTGTGCAAGCAAGAGACTCCTGTCTCAATAGTTAGGCATACTATGATTTATTTTAAAATTCTGTGATGAGCAACTTTATCAAACCTTAAGGAAAACCATCTAAGCATGTCTTAAAAAGTGAGAGGATCTTTCATCTTTAACTTTTCATGTGTAAACTGCAAAATGAATGTGTTATATATTACAAATAACTATGTAGCTTGCAAAACTAGAAAATCTTTTTTCTCCTGACTTTGAGGCTGGGTTGCCATTAATTATAAATTCAAAAAAACGGGTACAGTTTTTGCACTACCACATAAAACAACAACAATATGAGGACTTAGTTAACTCACTTCAGGTAGCATAGCTTTTACTGCTGATGGCTCTAGCATTTAAAATAACTTTGCAATTTTCCAGTTGTGAAATTACTAACTCTCAGTTATAATTAGGCCTGTTTAATATGCTGTTTCTTTGTGTGTAGAGTTGATTTGTCTTTGTGCAAAATTATTAAGAAAGGCTAATTTCGGAGGAGTTTCTCATTATATATTTGCATACTGAATTTCATCTAACATTTTAAATTGGTAGCGTATCTGTAACTGTATGCAGTGATTCTAACGAGGATCAGTTGTGCTGGGATGCTGTATGTGCCCGTAAGAAATCTGCGGGGTGGGTGGGGGTAGGGTGGGAGAAAGGAAGTACTACTACCACTTTGGTGGTGGGATACCTGAAGCAGTCAGTACAGTGTTCCAGGGATATAAGCACTTAAACGTGTGTTCTTTAACTTCACAGTTATGAGTAATCTCATTAAGTCAAGGGAACTCCTGCGTGTAAATGTTTGCAGGATTGGACATGCCAAAACAAGAAGTGGCTCAGACTAAGATCTTTCTAATTAAAGGGAAGCTCGCTGTTCTGTTGCTTGGCCTCTTTTTTTTGTATGAAAATGAAGGAATTGGGAAAAGTCTATGTGAATCTCTAATTTTCTAGCAGTGTTTCTTTACCCGGTAGTTCTAATAATTGCTTTGCAAATTTCTTGTTGAAGGACTAGCAGTAGGCTTGTTTGCCTGTGGGAGTTCCAAAGCAGTATAGTGTAAGAGGAATTGTAAGCATGTCTGTTTGTGAATGAAGTGCATCTAAACTAGCTCAATTTGTATATGATTTTAAAATTTTAAGTTTCTTGCTTGAAGGCACTCTTGGAGAGAACCGGCTACACTCTTGATGTGACTACTGGACAGAGAAAGTATGGTGGACCTCCTCCAGAGTCTGTATATTCAGGACAACAACCTTCTGTTGGTACAGAGGTAAGGAGAAGGAGATGTTTACGTAGATGTATTCTTATTCATTGGAAGTTTTTTTTTTAAAAACAACACTCTGTATGTCTGTTGTAGATATTTGTGGGCAAGATTCCAAGAGACTTGTTTGAAGATGAACTTGTTCCATTATTTGAGAAAGCTGGCCCTATATGGGATCTCCGCTTAATGATGGATCCACTAACTGGTCTAAATAGAGGATATGCTTTTGTCACTTTTTGTACTAAAGAGGCAGCTCAGGAAGCTGTTAAACTGGTAAGTTTTCTTAATTGGTTTTTTTTTTAAGAACACTCTCCGGCTTATAAGCAGTTATTCTGATCCTAATGCTTAAATGCTTAAGATGAAACTGTCATTATTAGATCATTTCATAACTGTCCACTAGGTGTTTCTAAATATTTCCACATTGTATATAAATTTTTACTGGCTGTATTAGGGGGAAGAGAAAAAAAAAAAAGCTGATGGACTGCTGTTTGGTCCAGTTAGATGAGCCTTTATTATTAACAGAAGTTGTATTAGCGATAGTCTGAGCAGTCTGCATCTGGATGAGTTTTGGAGAGAAGTGGTGTTTGGGTTGCTGTGGTAGAAGGGAAGCGTTGTCAGGTTGTCTGTGATGTATGATGGGCTTGTGCACCAGCAGGGGGCCCCGTGCTGGAAAAGTCACAGGATTTCGTAAGATACTTCAGGTGGGAAATAACCACTCTTGAGTGTTAAGGTCTGTTCTGTTCGGTGCAGCTGACGGAAAAGTCATAAATCCTGCCAGGTTAAAAAACCATTTCCTCTGTTCTACACAGAGGTGTGAAATAGTTTGATACAGGGAATACACTAATTTTAATAAGCTTTCCAGGTTTTATGCATGAAGTATCCATCACTAAAAAAGATGGGGGAAAGAAACACCACCCTGATCCTCTCACTGCTCCTTTGTTTTCCTAGTTAAGTTGAATTTGAATTTCTTGAGCTAGTTACTACTACATTGATACAGCCAAGATCAGTATGCAGGTATGACCCTCGAGTGCTAACCATACCCATTCTGAGGTGTACTGATACTGTATTAATATAGTAGAGTTAAAATATCTGTTTTATAATAAGGTACACCTTAAACCATTAAGGTACCCTATTGACAGAATAATAATGTAAGTCAGTTGGTGGAGACAAATCAAGCTGACGATGGGAATGTGTTTTGAAAAAGTATAGAAATGTCTACAAAAGTAGAAATACAGAAGTATCTGGTATATGCTGTTTAGCTTTTTCAGTAAGAACGGTTGGTGTTCCTGTGCACAGTCCAGATACACCGAGGATATCTGCCTATACCTCTTTGTACTTTCACTGTCAACCTAACTATTTATATTGTGCGTGGACTCTTAGGAGGTACGCACATGGCTTAGCAAAACAGTTGATCAAATCCGATACGTTCTCAGAGGCAGCTAGTAAATGAACAAAAAGGAATTTTTCTTCACTTAGCTAGATTTTGCTTAAAGGCAGCATGCTCTGAAAAGTCATTCAGGTTGTGTTTCCATAAAAATAATATCGGATCCTAGCCTCAGTCTTCCACTAAATGATACAATGGAAGGAGGTACTTCGTGTCCCTTTATATCTGATCTTTGATATGCAGGGAAAAAAAACCCCGTTGTGTTCTGTTTTTCAGTTAAATAGCTACTGAGTGTAATGATTGAAAAGTGTTGTGATTGATGGGGCAATTTTTCAGCCTTCGTGATAACTTCTTTGAGAGCAGGGTTAGTTTTAAATTGGATCCTGTGGCATTTGGCAGCTTTTGAATGGTTCCAACCATAGTTGGCTGGCTAGTGTGGTGTATTATAAGTTTCCCAAGTTGTTTAGGAGTGATTTGCAGGGGAACTAGCAAAATATGGCTGTGGAGCTCAGTTGAAAATCCTGGGTCTGTCACTTGTATTAGTTACAAATGCATGGGAGAGGCTGCTGACAGACCTCTTAGAAATGCTGAACCCTTGGCCCTAGCCGTTTTAACATCCTGTTATTTTAACAGGTGGTGTTCTTTTTGATACACCTATAATCTTCTGATGTGTATACAACTTATTTCCCAGCTTTCTGGACTCCCTAGGATAGAGGTTATTTCCTGTCGTCTTCCCAGAGGCTTTCTCCCCCATCCCCTCCCCATTCAGGAGTCTGAGGTATAGCAAAAATGAGAATGTAGGCTTCTGGGTAGTAAGAGACAGCTATGAGGTTTTGCCAGTACCCAAACTGCAGCAGAGAATAAACTGACCTGTCTTCAGGCTCTTGCAGTTGGTGTAACATATTTTGCATACAATTCATATTTGCGTGGCTGTTTTATCATCCACAGTCTTTGTAACTACTTAATGTAAAACTGAACGAAATTTTTTGCATAAACTTAATGTTGACTTACCCTTTTCATTAGCCAGAAGAAATCTTGCAGTTTAGAAGGTTGAAGCCTTGATTTTGTTTATGCATATGCATTTTTTAAGCCACTTAAAAAAGGTGAGAATTTCCTAAATTGTGTTTGAAATACCTTTGGGGCTGTGCTTGAGACAAAAATGGAGTGAAGCTATGGCCTGATACTGAGAAGACTTACAGATATGAACAGTAGTTAATTTTATGTCCAGTACTTAATCCAGTGTAGTTAACCCTCACTGCTTAAGTAGAAATGGCATCTCAAATGTTCACACAAGCACTGACTACCAGATTTTTTTTTTTAACCCCAGGCATTTTTTTTCCTGTTAACATGTTTGTGTTTACCTTCTGTTTTATACTGGTTGAGTTAAGAATTGTAACTCCAGTTGTGTTCTTTTGCACACATGTTCAAGTATCCCTCCTATTTCATACAAAGCTGTTAGATTTCAGTTTTTCAAAAGTTTTCTGAGTGATTAAGGTTACTGTAGGGATGTACAGGATAAATACTTGTTAGGTGAAGCTTGTAGGAAAACATCGTGAAAGCTATAGTAGCATGAGGTGTATTTTTGACTAGAGCAAGTGTAAGCTTGATCAAGGTGCAGGTACAGGTGAATTATGTAAATATGCTCCTTAAGCAGTTTGCCAGCTGGGCATAGCAGTACAACTTGCCATTTGCTGCTGGAAATAAAATAAAATTGCTGGTGAAATTTTTAAGTGGATAAAATGACACAACAGACCTTATGCATACTTTGACCTGTTTGTGAGTAGCTTCTTATAGAACTTAGCAAAAAAAAAAAACCCAAAAAACAACCTATTATAGAGTCTAGAGAGTAGTAATATCTCTGTTACTGACTTCGGACATTGATTCGGTGGTGACAGGAGGGGGAAGCAGTGTGCTGACATAGCCAGTTTCGTAGCCTGACTGTTTTGGCACTTTACCCGGATCATGATTTGGGCCTGTTCATGTCTAATCTAAGTTTACAGATGGTGTGCAAACTATTTACCTCAAAACCACCAACTTTATATTCAAGAGCACCTAATTCAAGACTGCTTTTTCTGTGTTAATAGAAACATACAATGAAAAGTAGTAGTTAATGTATTACAGCATGAAAAAACTGCTAGAAAATACTGTCAATATGGAATTGCAATATGGTAGAATTTTTTTAAAAATTTATTTATTATTTTGTTGCCATGAGTTGTATGAGAGGCTCTTTTTGGATTAAAACTGTAGCCAAACTTTGGTCTTAGACTTTAACAGGAACAGTCGGACAATATCGTCTGTTATCCGTATAGAATATAGACTATTTCAGTTGGAAGGGACCTACAATGATCATGTAGTCCAACTGCCTGACCAATTCAGGGCTGACCAAAAGTTATTATTAAGGGTATTGTCCAAATGCCTCTTTTAAATGCTGACAAGCATGGGGCATGGACCACCTCTCTAGGAAGCCTGTTCCAGTGTTTGACTACCCTCTCAGTAAAAAAACGCTTTCCAATGTAAAGAAGCGTTTCCTAATGTATACTTCAGTTAATGAAGAATCAGTTTGTGTCTTGTTTCCAGGCTAATAAACTGTCAGCTTTTTGAAGGTGTTTCTTCAAAGTATTTTTTTTAGCTACTGTAATCTGTCTTTTCATGAATGTGTATCTGTTTATTAGTGATCATAATATATATACAGTCTTCCTGTGCATCTGTTTCCTACTTTAAAATCAACTATGTCTCTGCCACATGGGCAACAGATACGGAGATAGAAGTCTTTCACTGTATCCTACTATGGTTTGAGACATAATTAGTTGGGAAGATGCCACTCCAGATCCTTTTCATATGTACAGTTCTCCTTTTAGCTCACTTTTGGTGCAGTTGTCTAGCTTTGAAAATTTTCAGTGATGTAGTTTTTGTTTGCACGAGATAAATATAATTCAACATCTTCACCCTGATTTTACTGTACAAAGCAAGAAGGGGTGTGGGAGAACTTGCTTATGCAGGAAGGTTTACCAACCAACACAAAATAACTCATAGAATAAATAGCTAGATTACATTTTAAAAAGCTATTCTGCTATTTGTCAATAAGATGTTGACCACAAAATACATTTTCCTAGCTAAAGAACTGTCTGTTGCAGGGCTTCCAGTTGGAAAGGGCTTGATGTACCACCAGTTGACCTCCCTGCTGCTTATTTGGATGATGCATGTCTGTGTCTGCATCTCAATGAAAGGCATTTTTTGTCAACAGATGTCTACAGTAATACTTTTTTTTTTTTTTTCCTTAAACTGCTGACTTGTTCAGGGTGTCTTCTATACAGTCTCTTATGGGAGGAGCATTTGAACAGAAGTCTTAGGATTTCAAGTCAGTGGAAGGTTTTTCTTGCTGTTTACTATCTTTACGTGTGTAATCTATGTGCTTTGGAAAGTATTTGCCAATTGCTCTTCCACATTTTGTGGAGAAGACCTGATCATGGCTCTCTTGCTTTTGTTAATTATGGAACTTTAGAAGGGAATCTGACTTCAGTTGTAACTCCTGTCTTGTCTTGTATTATACACAATTCAAGAATGCATAGGTACAATCTGTAGAGGAACTTGAATTTTTTTCTGCACTGTTCTGAAGGGAGAAGCCTTGACCTTGATGATTTAGACATGGTTCTACATGAAAAGTCCCTAAAGAAACATGTATTAAGAAAGAGGCTTGAACAAGAAGGGAAGAGTAATTGTTGGTTGGAATTGTGGAGGTATCTTAGAGAACATGGGTATACTTCAGAACAGTTGAATATGCATCATAAGAATGTGTTAAGCTCCAAAGAATTTAATATATTATTAAATGCTATGTTTACAAAAGTAAAATTTTTGGTATGCTGCTGTTGGAGGGGAGTGAAAATTATCTGTAACTGATGATTGTCCAATTATTTTTCTTTCAGTACAACAACCATGAAATTCGTTCTGGAAAACACATCGGTGTATGCATCTCTGTTGCCAATAATAGGCTTTTTGTTGGTTCTATTCCTAAAAGTAAAACCAAGGAGCAAATTGTTGAAGAATTTAGCAAAGTAACAGGTAAGTCAATAACTGTGTTTTGTAGAGGTGGAGAGGTGTCAAACATGATGAGTGATGAACTCTTGGCTTATGGTTGAATGATGATGAATCCAAACAAAGACCACTCAGCATTTGTCCCAACTTCTAGGTGTTGTTTTTTTTTTTAAACTGTTGTTGTGCTGAGGGCTGAAATATTTGTGATTAGACTAGATATGTGGTTCCAGGCTTTACCTAGAGAATAAGTATGTAATGTTTAAAAAAGCCATTCAAAGAAATAGATGGTTTAATTATTTCAATACTAATGGGTGTTTTAAAATTTTTCAAGGCAAAACTGAAGCAGGTTGGAGAATGTAACTAGTTCTGTGCTTCAGAATTCTTACTGATCTCTTTTTGATAATGGCGTATAAACTGGCAAAGGTAACATTTTGATGGCTTTCTCTGTTGTTGAATGATATACTTCAGGTTCCTTGAAGGAACACTGGAACTTTATAGATGTCTTAAAATCATGCAAGTTTGATCTCTTGTTGTTTAGACATCTGTGGAAAGAACGCATGCTGATAAGTGGTGTGACTTAAGGGTTTGAGAGGAGAACTGACAAAGCACAACTTTTGGCTGCCCTTACCTCTCCTCCCGTCAGTTAGAGGAAAGGTACTCTTGCATAGCTACTAAGCTTTCTTCACGTAACAAAAATGGAACTTGAGTTGGGATGGTCTAATTCTCTTTGAAAATGTTGGTCTTGAAGGTAGGGAAATTTTATTATGTACGTGGTCTCAAAAAGTCTAGTGTGTTCATGCTTTTTTGGAACCACTTGTTAGATGCATAGTTACCAGAAGGATAATCCCTACTTTATAATACAAATTCATGGATTGAAGCCATATCAAATAAATGTTTTGCTTAATTTCAGAGGGTCTTACAGATGTCATATTGTATCATCAGCCTGATGACAAGAAAAAGAACCGGGGTTTCTGTTTCCTTGAATATGAAGATCACAAAACTGCTGCTCAGGCCAGACGTAGGTTAATGAGTGGCAAAGTGAAAGTCTGGGGAAATGTTGTTACAGTTGAATGGGCTGACCCTATAGAAGACCCAGATCCTGAAGTCATGGCAAAGGTAATAAAGCTATAAGGGAACCATAATACATTTAAAGTGCCTTGTTCCAAAGTAAGTACTTCCTGACGTTAGCCTAAGTTTAAATAGCATCTTTCAGCCTTCTTGACAGAGGTTGTAGGTGAGATGATAAAAATATGAATACACTCTAGAATTTATGGGAATTTAAAAAATATTGACTGATGTTATTTTGTGCTTCTGAGGCTGAATGTTGAACATAATTCTTGCCAAAATGGCACAGAGGGTGATGAACTTAATTTCTCATCTGGAAGCGGTGGTGGTAACTCCAAAAGTTAAAGTGGTTTTTTAGCTTAATATTTGAAAAGACAGAAGTCTAGATACGATCACATAACAAGCCTTAATTCTTTTTAACGCTGGAACTTTGTTTATTACTTCAGAACTGGAACATGTCAGTAAGATGCACAAACATGTTTTCAGAGTTGCCTTTAGCTGAGAAGTTAGGCAGTTACTTTGTATTTGAAACTCTGTATCTTTATTTTTAATTTTGGGGTTGTTAATTCCTTAAAATACTAAAACTACTAATATTTTAGATTCTGAATATTTCAGTGAAACTGAAGTCTGGACTGTTAACATTTTGAAGTATGTTGTAGTAGTTGTCTTGTATAAGCGTGTGATATTTTTGCCAGAAACGAATTACCTGAATTTTTTTCTATCAGATAATGCCCAACCCTGTCTTTTTTTCAGTTATGTTGTGTAGCTGAGTTGTTTAATGGAAACTCCTAGCTAGCCCATATCCTTATCTCTTTCTCTTTGCTTGCTTTTCGTCTGTGCTTTTACTCTCATCTGAGACACGTCACTTGCTGGAGTCCTACTTTGATGGACCTAGTAAGATAGCTTGGCTGGGATCTCCTCTTTGGTGAGCCATAAGGGAAAAGGGTTGGGGCGGGGGCTCATATTAGGGAAAAAGCTGCTTTTGTAATACAGGTATTACAGAAGCTTTTGGACTACCCTGTCTGCAAACTTTATTTTTCTTGCCTGGCATCATAGACTGTCAGCAGCAGGGAAGAGTCTTGCAGGCAAAACTTGTTGAAGGTGGTGCTTCCTAATATGGCAGCCTATCTATCTCTTTAGCTTCTTGGCTCAAAAGAGAAGAGACCTAATCCAGCAAACTGTTAAAATAAATGAGCAGGAACTTCTGCTGACATGACTGAATAGATGACCAAGAAGTGATAGGGGACATAATCAGGTATCTTTCCTAAGTTTACAGATGTGGGGAGTGAAAGGCTGAAGAAATTAAAGCTTGGTAGTGGTTTCCCCCATTTAATGCACAGTTTTTTGAATGTGTTAATGCCGTGTATTGTTTTGTATTTGAAATGGGACATGAAAAAGGAAGAAACACAAATACGGAAAATGTACAGAAAATCAACTCGTATACTTTTAGTGCCATATGCCAAAGATAGGGCATGGAGCTTGGGTTGAAGGCATATGCAAAAGTGAGACTATATGAATGAGAATACTGAAAAAGTAGAGAACATCTAGCTTGTGTCTGAAGGCAGAAGTTGAGACAAGCACTGGTGTCTGACCTTTCTCACTGGCTGCATCCCTTAGTTTATTCTTGCGACAAGGAAAGTATCTACTTCAGTGTTTCTTGTCCATTTACTGTATGTTTGGAGAAACTCTGACCAAATCTGGCACTTCTGGAAGTGTTAGGTTTACTTTCTGTTGTTCATTGCTGTCTTTCTCTTAAGAGAAAGAGCAGCTAAGCTGCTGCTGCAGTCAGTGCCCCAGATATGAGCTGCAGGTTGGCTGTCATTGGTTCTGAGTACTGTCAATACGGAGCAAAGGGAGAGTGATTGACCCTCGTTGTCTTGCACATTCCTGTGGTAGAAGGCTCTGGAGGAAACACTGTGAGTAGGAGGAGTAGGTTGCTTTTACCAGAATAATCATCTGATCGTTTCTTGTCAAGACTGCTAGATAAGCAAGTCCGTAAGAGCAAACTATGGGGAAAACAAATTCACCTTTCTAGCCAGAAGGTGAACAGCATTGTTCTAAATACCTTGCAGAAGCAGCATGTCATTTCATCAATTTATGGACACCTACTAATTTAAATTTCTGAAATGTTTACTCAAGCCTTTTTTCCTTTCTCCTCGAGACTTTTTCTTAAATGTTGTGGAGAGTACTGTATGGATGCATGCTTAAAATTTAAATGGACTGCTACCTTAAATACGAAGTACCTTGAGTGTGATACAGTAGAAAGCTAGATTCTGAAGCTAGACATAGGTGCTACAGGAGATTAGTGCTTGTACTGACAGATCGGAGTATAATTGGTTAAGTAATTGATTTCTGGTCCGAAGTGAAGGTTTTTCTCCAACTTCGGGTAGCTGTGTTGGTAGATTAATTTCTCCTAAGTGTTATTTTGATGCCTCTCTTACCTGTAGTGCAGATAAATTTCTTGATGTTTTTACTTGATTTCTGTAGCATGGCTGAGGCTACAGAGGACATTCTGGAGTGGCAGGTTAAGCACCTAAATAAAGTCCTATGCTTGTGACTGCCTGGTAGATTACAGGACAGGAGACAGGGCTAGTAACCCTTGGAGAATGTGATAATGAAGTCTGAAGTGTTTGTGCTGTAGGTAACAGGAGGAAAAGGAGCAGATCCCAGAAGTTTTGGGGGTAGCCTAATCTTGAGCAGTTTTAGAAGCGGGTTCTGCCTTCATGACAAAATGCTGCTGCTGGATATATTGCTTGTTAGGTGTATATTTATGGATCTTTGGTGTAATAATCTGTGAGCCTTAATAAAGAGGACTTCCTTCCCCCCCCCCCCCCCCTTAGATAGCTTAAATGAAGTAAAAATGGGTTCGTCTTCTCTCAACCTATGCTTTAACCTGCCTTCTAGCGACAGGCATCTAGCAACATCTTTGACTGGTTCAGCTATGCTTTTAACCTGTAACATGACCAAAGGTGTTAAAATGGATTAATGGATTTGTCTACACTTGAAAACATTTAAATTAGTTGCTTTTTGTTTCTTTGAAAATGTTGTGTTAGTGCATCTCGTAACAAAAAAAGTGATGATTTTTGAGGTTTTTAATGTCAGATATGACATTATGTCAGTCATTGTGGATTTATCAGTGAAGGCTGCTTAGGGTTTCTCATGAGATTCTAGTTTTCATCCTTTCCTAGAGTACAAGAATAAGGAACGTTTGTTTGGAAGTTACTGGTTTTTAAAATCATTGATTACATCACCAAACTTCCTGTAATTCATTTTCATGAAATAAGGTTAAGGTAGCAATTAGGACAGTTTACTAAAAACAGTTATTACATGTGGGTTACAAGAAATAAAGGTTGCTCTTACCATCAGGGCATGTAGGAGAAGCTTAACGCAGAATAGAAAGCAGCCTTCCTCGTGGAACTGGCTATGACTTCTCTCATCTCCAGAGAATCAGCAAGAGTAACTATTGCCAAAGGCAGAAGTTGATACACTGGGTCAGATTTATGATCTGTAGTATCTCTTCTTCCAAACTCTGCATCCCATCCTAGTTCGACTGGCAAGTGAGACAAAGACTTATGGAAGTCTGTCCTGTTTATCTGTAACTTAATTATATGGTAATTCTTATAAAAAGGGTGCCTGGGTTTATTGAGTGGTGGGAGTAGAGATGATAGCTCTGCTTCAAAAATCAAAGCATGCTTTCTTTGGTTCTTTCACACAGTGTTATTTGTGTAGACCTCCAGGGTTAGGAGCGGGAAGTCAGTGCTGCCATGTACAACGTTCACTTACTTTTTGTCATCAGCTAGTTTCAAACCACTAGTAGCGGAGGGGATGTGAACAGAAGTTGCAGGTCTTTGCAGCAGATGTGGAGCTGCATTGTAGGAAGGTAAGACTGTGAGCGTTCTTTGGCAATAGGAGGTGACTAGACTGTCAGGGCATGGTGGCAGCATATGGAAGGGACTCTCCCCAAGTCAGAGGCCTGTAAATTGTGGGAACTCATGGATGACATCATGCAGACATGCTAATACACAGTCATTTAGTGCAACCTCAGTGTGGATGCAAGGACAGGTCTTTGAATATGAATGGGTCGCTAGCATAAGTGATTCCTGGTGTCCAGTGTACGTTGTCTGCTGTATTAAATAAAGAGTGTAGTTTAAGCCTTTGTCAGACTGCTCTGTATTTTCTTTTACAGTAAGCAGTTGGGGGTTGATGAAACTTTATATTGATGATTTAGTCACTATCAGGCAGTTAACAGGGCATATCTCAGTAGTTGAAAGATAACCAACCTGTCTGATCTTATAAGCTGCATAGCAGTCTTTGTGTAGCTTAAGAGCCATATTGCATGCTTTAGAGAACTGGGGGAGGGAATAGACTTTTAGAGTTATTTGGAGGTGGCTGTTCCTCAAGGGAAGGACACTGTTTGACTTGTGAAGAAGTCCAAGGGTGACTGGGCAGTGTCAGCCTTAGTATCCCCTTCTGTCTGTGTTCTCGCTTCTAGCTGTGAATTCAGGTCACTGAGTGCTCCTCAGGCAAGTGCAGTCCTGATGTTAGGTATTTGGTGTAGCTATAGCATGGGAGCCACAAGTTAAGCAGCTTGAGAGCTGCAGGCCTGTCACCTCTGACCTAGATATTACAGTGATGACTGTTCTGCAAATACCTGAGCAAAAACCTGTCTAAACAATAAAATGTTTTGATAAGTTAATTGTGTTGTGTGTAACCAATCCTGGTTGCCTTCTTCCAAGTTTGAAAGTGTTCTGAGTTGAAAATTGCTGCTGTTAGGATTCTTTTAAACATTAATACAAATTGGATTGACTTTCAGGATACTTACATAATCATGTTTGAAAACAGATTTAATATTTATATTAGGGAATTTTGGAGATAATTCATGCTGTATGAATATATAAATATACATATTCATATATATATAAATGCTGTACATAAAATGTAATGATGTTTTCAGTACTGCCAATAGTAATGACTTGTGAAACTTCATTTTGTATTTTGGATTAGATCATACTTCTAAGGGGTTTTTTGGGGTTTTTTTGGTTTTTTTTAGGTAAAAGTTTTGTTTGTACGCAATCTTGCCAATACTGTAACAGAGGAGATACTAGAAAAGGCCTTCAGTCAATTTGGAAAGCTAGAGCGCGTGAAGAAGCTAAAAGACTATGCTTTCATTCATTTTGATGAACGGGATGGTGCTGTAAAGGTAAGTGAAGAGGACTGTAACTGTGTGTGTAAGAGTGACTAAACATTCATTTAGAAGCTGTATATTTCTTGAGAAGAAGCTCTGTCTGGAGAAGTGGTAACACATTGTCACAGATAACTTTGTCCTCTCTGGGTGTCTCCTAGGAAGATGCAGTTGCTAGCTTGAAAAGTGGATCTTAGGTGCACCTATCCTAAGTAATTCTGCTGATGAGTATCTAAGATAATTGTATGTGTTTATCATTTGAAACTGAAGTGCCAGAACTTTAGTGTAGAATCTAAACAACTTTATTGTAGAATCCAAAGCAGTTTCTCTAGGGCAGGTGATTAAAAACTTAGGTGATCTTTTTATTTTCCAGGAACAGAATTACTTCCTTTTCATGGTGTGGAATAAGCACCTTTTGTTTTTGATGGGAGGTGCTGGACAATTGAGTAATTGTTATTCCTAGATTTTGCTAGCCTGGTCTTGGTGTTATTTCTCCTGTCATCTGTCCTTAGGAAGGGAAAGTGTAATTCCTCTCCTGCCTATAGTGTATCTATTTTTTTATGTTCTGTGGGAGGATGCAGGATACAAGGGGATTCAGTTTTTCTTGCTCATCCAGACGCCTTAAAGCAGATGCTTGGGAAGACGATGGCAGGAGTCTTTTCATAGGATATGTATCCCATCAAGGTGTAGCTATGTAGAGTCCCTAAATGTGGTAGAATCTTTAGGATTCCCCTGCTTGAGTTAAACTTGTAGCAATTACTGTGACCCATGGGAATTGTACATGTGTGTGTGTTGGTGGGCTTTTGGTTTGGTGGTGTGGTGTTTTTTTTTTTTTTTTTTTGTGGTGGTGGTTTGTTTTGGGTTTTTTTGTGGTCAGAATGAGACTTAAATTCTAATTTTTGGCTTCTGATTTAAAAAACAAGTTACATTTATTACAAGTGAAATAAAGGAATAAAAACATACACTGATCTCTAGCTTTAGTAGCATTTGCACCTGTGCTGACATTAGAAATTCATTCCCTTATTGCAAAATCTGTACTTTCAGAGGACAGTTCTGTCACTTCATTAGTTGAAAAAGCTTGCAAAGATTGAAGCCTCTTTACAGTTTTGAGTGGAAGATTTCTAAACTGATACATGCAGTCCTGGGTTTGAGAGTCAAGTTAAGAGGAAATGTGTAACTCTGGAACCCACGATACTATGCTGTCTGATTATTTTAAAATTTTTTTTTTTAGCTTTGTATTGTTATTTTAGCTATGGATAATAAATTTTAAAACGCACGCTCTAAAAGATAGAATAGTATTAATAACTTCAGATATGCTTAGAAGTATATTTAAAGTCTGGTTAATTCCTTCAGGCAATGGAAGAAATGAATGGCAAAGATTTAGAGGGAGAAAACATTGAAATTGTTTTTGCTAAGCCACCAGATCAAAAAAGGAAAGAACGGAAAGCTCAGAGACAAGCGGCTAAAAATCAGATGTAAGTGTAAATGCATGCACGTATGTTGTATTACTTCTGAAAGACATGTACGCTCCTACAGAATTAGAACTTCTGGGTATTTTAGTAGGTATACAGTAGTGTATACAGGTTTTCTGGCTTCTCTGAAAATGTTGGATTCATTTAAGTTGTTTGCATTTTACTTAAGATCTAGCAGTGGTGTTGGTGAGAATTCAGGTAGTTTTCCTCTGGTGCTCTTACAGTCAATGAGCAGAGCAAATGTTTGAAGATCGTGAAACGTACACTTTTCACTTTTTATTCTAAACTTTCATGTACTTCTGCACTGATATGTCACATGGATGAACTTAGCAACATGTGCTCCTCCCAGCGGGCTTAGCAGTACAGCCCCCCTGTTTAGTAAAAGTATCCACTGAAAGGAGGATCCTGACATTCATTTTTGCCACTTTCAGAAGATAGATCTGCTCATGAAGCTTATAAACTCATACTAATAGATATCTTGCACTAATAAATGCTGAACATGGGGGGGGGGGAAGGCATTTCTTGCTAGTGTGTTCTGCTTAATGTTCTCATGTCTCTTTTCTTCTTGGATATCTTGTAGCTTTCCTAACCATCTTCCCTCCCCCACCTTATTTCCAAAAATAATTTCTGCTAGTGCTGCTGTGCAGCATCTAAGAAGACAGAATAGTGAGGTTACCAGATTAATACAGATCTCCAGATGGTGACCTACTGTACACATGGAATTGATTTAAGTTTGCCCTGCTTATAATTCTCGTAACTTTCTTGGCCCTTTTGTTCTTCTTCCTTGGGCATCTGGTGTTACTATAAGAAGTAGATTTCTTCTCTTTTCTTTTGCTTCTCTTCTATGCCATGCAGGCCTTTTCTGCTTAAATCCTTTGGTGATACAACTTTATTTCTTTCTGTATGTTCTGTATCTTGGCAACACCACCATAAATACCTGTTTATTTAATGAAAATACGAAATGCTGTTGAAAGTTGCACAATTTGCCTCTCAACACAGGCAGTTGTCTGCATGGTTGTGTTGTCTCTAGTTGGAGATATGCTTTTTCTCATTGAATTTGAGTAATACCAAAAAACAATTCTTATACTGCAGTATACAGTTTTGCTAGCTTGGTATTCAGGATCTCATAATGGCCCATTTCCAGTGATGAAAAGGCAGATTTTCTTAAAATGCACTTGTTCAGTTATAATGCTGTGTGATTTT